>NC_140584.1:362337810-364737810 GCF_964204655.1 Triturus cristatus | reverse complement strand
TCATTCATCACCCCCCCCCTCAATCTTACACCAGTGCAACATGATGTTATCAAATGATAGCATCAGCCGTCTTAGGTGAGACCACAGCCCCCCATCCGCCAGTTCCACTGCAATGTTGGTTAGGAGTTCAGGCTACGGGCCTCCCTGCAACAAAGAGGCAAGCAAGTTTGAGCCCTCGGCCAAGCTCGATTGGAGTTCAAGCTCCGGGATAGCCAGGGCTCTTTCCCTAGCGTCCTGTTCCTCTACAGACCTGCTCCACAGCCGTTTGCCCCACCTCTGTCTATGGGGCACTGTGGTCCATCCATCCCCAGAAGGCTGCGCAGTGATGGATACAGATACTCCCTTTAACTCCGGACACTCCCAGGCCTCCTGAGGTGCCGTAAAGTGTGTTGTGTCTCCGTCCATGATTTTGATCTTTGCCGGAAACATCAGAGTGTAACGGCCTTGATCTCTAAGAAGGATTACCACAGTTTCTGCACATCAGCAGTGTAGTCAGGGATAATGTAGAACCAACTGTTTCTCATCATCCTAGGGCCCCTTGCCCTTTCGGATACCGCTGTCCCTGTAGTTAAGCATGAGGGCCACTACAGGTCTCTTCAGGTAGCCCGGCAGTGGGAGTCTACCAGGAACCCTGTGCGCCCTTTTGATTGAAAAGTAAGTTGAAGATTCACTCTCCAGCACCATGATATGCACCCAGTCTTTCAGGAACAGGTCAATGTTTGGGCCTTCCAAGTGTTCTGAGAGTCCCACCACCCTTTTCTTTCTGGCAAGGGCACCTTTCCTCGTTGTCCACCCCTTATTTCAATAACCGTACCTCTTCCTGAAGGTCATGGATTGTGGAGCTCATTTCTACCACCGTGGGTTGCATCGTCGCCATCGCAGATTTCATTGTCTCAACCCAGTCTTTTAGCTTTTTATGATCCGTTCTAAGCAGGCCCACGTCGATCGCCAATGTGTCCAACTTAGGTTCCAAGGCTGACTTTATGTCTCTCGGACCGACAGTAGTAGTGCATCAGATTAGGCTCTATGGGCCTTTAGGCTGGTCTCCACCGCAGGCAAGGGGGTGTTGTCCAGAATTAGTGGTACCAGTGGTGGCAGGTCAAGGCTGCTTAGAGCGAGTCTTATCCGGTTGCCATCTTAGCCACACTCTCAGGCTAGTATTATTAATGTTGAACTTCTTCTGGAGCCAGTACCCCAAGATACCTTTTTGTAACATTGTGCTTCATCTCATGGGAAGCTCAGTAGAGTGTCTTTAGAGGACCAGACTTTGGACTTTTTGCGCAGACTTGAGACTCCATTTGTAATGTAATATATGTTAGTTGCCCACCTCCGCCCCACCTGGGTCCACAATGGCAAACGTTTTAAGATTGATTCACAATTAATATACCAAATGCTAAAAATTGTTACAACTTTGTAAGTGGTTTGTTGAAATATTTTCCATGACATTTAGAATTGTACTGTTTTACAGTGCTTATATTTAAATAAAGAGGGCGATGAAAAGTCTGTGAGTGAGCAGAAATATTTTTTGAAGTGTGGCTACCTCCTTAAAGACATTTAGGCAAAAACTCTTGGTTAGGGGATGAAACATTTTCTTACAAACCAAATATGCAAATTTGAAATAATTGCCATTGAGTCCAAAATGTACAGAGTTCGAACCGGAGACATAAAACAAGTAATGTTTTCTCAAAAATGTGTCTTTCCTTTTTATTTGAAAAAAAAAATGCAAATGTAAAATATGATGATGAAAGTTAGCTGCGACTTTTAGCTTTCAATAAATGTTTATCGATTTATTTTTCTATTCGTAGTACAGATATATTTGTGACTTTTAACAGCATTTAGAATTGAACAACAATGAAGAAACTATTTTAGACATGGAAACCATTTGTGATTTTGGTTTTATTCAACTAGGCAATACCCTACTCACCTGGCTAACCAAACGCTTGATGGCATTTTTACTAATAATCTCACTCTAAGGGGTATATTAACGAGAAAATGGCACAGCGGCAAATTTTGCAGTGCTGAGCTGTGTTATTTCAAAATTGCAGGGATGCGCCATATTTACAAGAATACTGCACACTCCTGTGTTTTTGCTGGTGCTAAAACTATCTTCCTAGTGCCAACACAGACACCCTTGCGCCCTAGTGCAAGGGTGCCTGCATTGCAGGGATGATTGTTTATGTGCATGAAGGGGTTCCTTCCTGCACATAAACAATCAATTATGGCGATTTACTACTTTTGCAGCAAACATAGAAGCAGCAAATCTCCATTATCCTTTTTGTGCAGAAAGGGACACCTTCCTGTACAAAAACAATCATTAAAGGCGTTTTGGTCTTTCTGTGTGTGCTGCAATATGCAGCACACATAGAAAAAGCAAAAACAAGGAAAAATAAAAGTATTTCATCTTGTTGCGCCAATCTTACGCTTGCTCTTGCGTGGCGTTAGTTTTTGACGCTGCCTCAGAATTCTAGATCCTTGTAAATCTGGGGGAGAGTCAAAAAGAAATGGGTGTTGCGGTGGAACACCCACACGAACACCCATTAAACCCCCCTTTTACGCAGAAAACTGCGTGAAAGGGTACCATATTTACAAAGCGGCATTAAGCATGCAAAGTGGCTTAATGCTACCTTGTAAATATGGTGCAGGGCATTGCGCCACCGGAATATCGGAAAAAGTGATATTATGGTGGTGCACTCCCCTTGTAAATATGTCCCTAAGTCGCATCACAAGGTGCTCAGTTTTCACTTTAAAATTCCGGTAAAAATGTATTTTCACATTCCCCCTGTCATAGCCGCCAAACCCGTGTTTGGTATAAAATCAGCCAAAATAATCTGCACTTAACTCTTACTACTAGGTTGCCCCGGATTGTCACAATGTTGATCAGGCCACCAAAGAATACTCCTAGTTGATACTGCAGCACTAGACCCAATAGTGCCTCTAAACGAAGCCATTTCATAATGGGAACAAACATACAGAAACTTGGTTCTAAGGAAATATTAGGTTATTTAAGAGGAAATGCCAGAGACAGGAGCAAAAATGATTTAAAAATGATCATCCTTTGGAGAAAGAGTAGTACAAAGAAATCACTTGTGAATATAACGCACAATTAATTAAATTTTAACCCAGCGCAGCACAGCAAGTCACCTTGCTATGCTGTGTTACAGGGAAGGGCACGAATGCACTGCATTTATCACAATACGGGGCATTCCTGCCTTTTCCCAGGGCTGGCACACAATGTTCAGCCCAACGCCAACGCAGGCACTCTTGCACCATGGTGCTAGGGTTCCTGAGTTGTAAGCAGGATAGTTTTTGTGCAGGAAGGGGTACCTTCCTGCGCAAAAACAAACTCTTGAGGCATTTTCCTCTTTCCATGTGTGCTACAGAATGCATCACACAAAGAAAGAGGAAAAAAGGAGGAGAAATTAAGATATTTCTCCCCGTTAATCTTCCCCGGGAAGGCATTGCATTTTGGTGCATTCCCAGGTCTCCCTGGGGCAGAGTAATGCAACAAATTGATTTGTGCTGCATTGCATTACTCCTGATTTATCAAGTCACTCAGGGGCACGCAAGGGGGCCTTGCGTGACTTCATAAACCACATCTAATGGGTTGCGTGCTTTTGGGCCATGTTGCGTGGCGCAAAAGCGACAGACGCCCTTGATAAATATGGCCCCTATTTTTTAGGAGAAGTCTAGAAATTTCAAGATTAATTCAGCCAGAAACCCCTCTAAAGAACTTTTCTTGAAGGTCAAAGTTCTCACTAGCCATTCTAATATCACTAACAATAACATTACACAGACGTTTGTGACAATCTAACCGATGTTTTCCAGTCAAAGGTGAATACTATGCATCAAGAATACCAACCAGTCGCTAACGCTTTTTCCAGTCCTGCAGCAAGTGTAAATGTTGGACCTGTTCTTATAAAATTTGACTATCTTATGGAACAGCAAGTGCAGGAAATTATTTGCACCACAAAATCTGATGCTCCTTCCTATCCTTGCCACCCTGTGATCCTGAAACTTGTACCCAACATCTTTGCTAAAGACCATAACTTTGTTTATCACTATATAATTGACTCTGGAAACTTTCCTGGAGCATGGAAAAAGGTCACTGTAATTCTCTTGATTAAAAAACTGTGACGAGCCCTCAAGACTTAAAGAGCTAATGCCCAACATCCCTTTTGATCAAATGAGGAGGAATGGAATGACCCAAACCTGCATGACGCACTGCTGTAGACTGAAATAGTCTCAAACAAATTTTAATTTTTACCCAAATTATTTGAACACAAAATATACATCAAGTAATATCCTAAGGGATTATCATGGTAAATCACAATCTGACAAAATTGTTGAACAGAAATGAGAAATCTGAATTTTTACAGAGATATTTTCTCCTGGAAGTCCTGTTAATGCACAAGCAACAAACGTACATAAAAGAAACATAATCTTCTTTGCACAGAAAAATCCCAATGCATTTCAGGTTTTTAAACCCTTCTTCAGGGGCTAAGCATGATCAAGAGGAATTCAATTGGTCCATCGTAATGAAAACTACAACAGAACAGAAAGTAACATTATGTTCATATGTTTGTTACATTTGAGAATCCTAATTAGGATTTTCACTCTGAGGTTAAGTAAAGTGAATAAGTGAAGGAAAGAACAGCATGTAGGTGAATTCTAAAATGCGTTTCATGCTGTCGCTAACGTATTAATCAAGTGATGTGCTTAGCATTATGCGTATGAAAAGATCAGTCAATGAAGAGAAATTGCCTAGGTGATACGAAAGAACTAGTACGCGTGGGTGTTATTCTGTGCCCAATGGTAAAGAATGGAGAATAGCGGTGAATTGCGTGAAAACTGAAGAAAGGAGCAGAACACTGACAGCAAAACAGAACAATGCAAACAAAGTTATACTCACTACGAAGCTAGTCGCAACTTTCAAAATAGCGAGGCGGTAAAACAGCTTCCCGAAGAGGTCTAAAGACTGAGTGTCCGGGGAAAGATAAAAATAGAAGCGGAGTGTGAATATATAACCCCTGGGAAATTTAATAGTATCGCCCATTGTGTAATCACCCATGTGTTCTTAGTAAAGTCTTACCCGATTGTCTCAAAAAGTAACCCACTCGATAATCGAAGAAGCTGGGAAGTGAAAGTGAAGAATGTTATTACTCGAATCCCGAAGGAGCCGGGAGTGTTGAACACGGCATGAAGCCTCCAAAGTTTAAGAAAGCTTACCGGCGAGTTGGAAAGAGTTCGGCGTTCTCAGTATTCCAGCGTGGATAGAAAGCGTGCGTATAGCCGCATGCGTGCTCGTGATGTATTTAAAGGGGCCGATGTTGTGAATGCAACTTGGGAAGAAAACTTTATTGAAGCGTGTAGGGATGCCAGAGCCAAGTCTGACAGTAGCGTGTGATATTGCAGATGTAAATGATAGTAAATAAAGGAAAACTATAAAAAAGTGGAAAGCAATCTGATGACATAGTGTTGAGAAACGGAAATGAAGAGAGTGCAAATCCTGTACAAGATACATACGTATAGCTGCGGACATGAGCGTGCCCTATACATAACTCTTTATGAAAAGCAGCTATTTATAAAAAGCATAATAATTCCACATGGTCGTTGAGCCCGCCTGGAGTCAGCGTGCCAAGTTTTTTAATCCAGACAAGTTTCCTTACGTGCTAAGGTTGTGTTAAAGTCTGTACCTGTGGTTAAATGAATTTTTTCCAGTATAGTGAAATGCAGTTGTGGTATGGTGTGAGAAGTGTTGACCCAATGTGTTGCTAAACAAGATTTTAAATTTTTGTTGCGTATGGTACTTTTGTGTTCCACTATTCTCGTTTTGATTTTTCTAGAGGTTCTACCTACATAGACTAGCCCGCGTAATAACATTCTTCACTTTCACTTCCCAGCTTCTTCGATTATCAAGTGGGTTACTTTTTGAGACAATCGGGTAAGACTACATTTTACTAAGAACACATGGGTGATTACACAATGGGCGATACTATTAAATTTCCCATGGGTTATATATTCACACTCCGCTTCTATTTTTATCTTTCCCCGGACACTCAGTCTTTAGACCTCTTCGGAAATCTGTTTTACCGCCTCGCTATTTTGAAAGTTGCGACTAGCTTCGTAGTTTGCATTGTTCTGTTTTGCTGTCAGTGTTCTGCTCCTTTCTTCAGTTTTCACGCAATTCACTGCTATTCTCCATTCTTTACCGTTGGGCACAGAATAACACCCAGTTCTTTCGTATCACCTAGGCAATTTCTCTTCATTGACTGATCTTTTCATACACATAATGCTAAGCACATCACTTGATTAATACGTTAGCGACAGCATGAAACGCATTTTAGAATTCACCTACATGCTGTTCTTTCCTTCACTTATTCACTTTACTTAACCTCAGAGTGCAAATCCTAATTAGGATTCTCAAATGTAACAAACATATGAACATAATGTTACTTTCTGTTCTGTTGTAGTTTTCATTACAGTGGACCAATTGAATTCCTCTTGATCATGCTTAGCCCCTGAAGAAGGGTTTAAAAACCCGAAATGCATTGGGCTTTTTCTGTGTTTCTTTTATGAACGTTTGTTGCTTGTGCATTAACAGGACTTCCAGGAGAAAATATCTCTGTAAAAATTCAGATTTCTCATTTCTGTTCAACAATTTTGTTAGATTGTGATTTACCATAATAATCCCATAGGATATTACTTGATGTATATTTTGTGTTCAAATAATTTGGGTAAAAATCAAAATTTGTTTGAGACTATTTCAGTCTACAGCAGTGCGTCATGCAGGTTTGGGTCATTCCATTCCTCCTCATTTGATTATAGTTCACACCGGGGTCAGGGCTAAACCCCAGTACATGACTGCACGCTTCACAGATATTTAACTTTTCAACAATTTAACATTTAAGCCAAGATAACTACCTTTAAACTGGTGCGCAGGCTCATTCTCTATTTCAATATCCCTTTTGCCCATGTAGGCAAAGGTTTTGCAAAAGGCTCTCAATCAAGAACTCATGACTTTTCTGGACAATCATGATCTCCTTGATCCATCACAATCCAGTTTTAGAAGCGGGCACAGTATGGAATCTGCCTTGGTCACCACTGCAGACAACATTATGATAATTGTTGTTGGCAGCAGTAAAGCAGCCCTCTTATTGCTAGACCTCTCAGAGGCATATACATCATCAGCCAGTATTTGTACTTGTTGCCCATCTAGCCAAGCTAGAGGTCAGGGACAAGGCCCTTGATTGCTCAGCTCCTTTTTGACGGACAGGACCCAAACTGTCGCTGTAAACAATTTTATCTTTAAGCCTAACTCCCTGCCATGCAGTCTTTCACAAGGATCATCCTTAAACCCTGCACTATTTAATATTTAAGTTTTCCTTCTTGCTCATCTGATTCAATCGTTTGGTCTTTCTGTTGTGTCATGCGCAGATGACACGCAGATAACAGTATCCATTTTTTGCAATAAACATGAAGTAACAATTATTTTTCATAATTGAATGTGAGAACCAGGGCTCTGCATGAAAAATATTTGCATTAAGCATAATGCTGATAAGACCGAAGTTCTGCTTTTTTGGCAATGGGCCTTCCTGGACTTTTATGTGGCGGCCCAGCTAGTTTGGCCCCTTCTGGCCCGGTCAAAGCAGTAAAAATCTTGGTGCGATCTTTGAAGACATGCTTACCATTGCCACCAAGATTAATCAGGTTACATCATCAAGTTTCATTGTCATCAGAATGCTTAAGAAAAATGCTTCTTTTATCCATTTTCCTTTGCATCAATCTGTTTTGGCATTGATTTCTTAACCCATTGATTACTATAACGTGCTATATTTGGACATCAATCAGGAGTTTCTCTACAAGTTTCAGACTGTACATAACACAGCTGCCTTTCTTATTCCTAATTTTCCTAAATACCAGTCTCTTTAGGGAACTGTCTAGAATCCACTGGTTTCACGTCAGGTAATGAATTCTATTTAAGACTTTATGATTAGCCCACAAGGCCTTATACAACTCAGGCCCGGGGTTTATCAGATCTAAATTTCAATTGTATGTTCCTCAGTGTAGCCTTCGTTCCGCTGATAGTTAGAACTTTTGCTACACTTCAGCTTGGGACTCCTTCCCACTTTACACGAAATGCTGAGCCAGTCATAATCAATTTCGGAAGGCTCTTAAAACATGGGGGCATATTAGCAAGAACCACGTTAAAATTATCGCCGTTTTAGCGGCAGGAACTGCCGCTAAAACGGCGATAATGTGCTTGCTAATATGCGTTATAGAATTCCAATGGAAGCCCAGGTTAGACGTGCTGCACATCTAACCTGGGCTTCTATTGGAATTCTACAACGCATATTAGAAAGCACATTATCGCCGTTTTAGCGGCAGTTTTCTGACGCTAAACCGGCGATAATTTTAACGAGGTTCTTGCTAATATGCCCCATGGTTATTTACAGCCTAGTTCTGTCACTCATATTTTTTTTGTCTCTGCTGCGTCCTTTGTTTATGTGCTAGTGGCTATTTAGCGCCAAGACGCCCATGGGTGTCTAATGCGCTTTACAAATAATCTTCATTTCATATTAATTTTAGAGATACTTGGGAAGTGACATTAAGACAGCTGCACCCCTTCTTCTGGACTGCACATTATGCTCCTTTGCCAGGCCTAGCCCCACTCTTACAACACCACATAAAAAGCAAGACGCGTGTAAAATCCAGCTGACCAACTGTTAATGTCTGTACTTGATTCAGTTGCTGCCTTACAGGTATTCAGATATCAACTGACCTGCAACAGAGAACTATCCAGTTGACTTCAGTTGCATTTTGGGATTGGATGTTCGTGCCCAATAGTGTTGAATGGTATCAGCGGGCATTGCCATGTAACCAACAGAAATGGTGTTGTTTTTATCCTTGTGATGTTTAGCGCAATGTCCAAATCCTATTACTGCAACATGATCAAACAGAAACCCTTTGTAATGTTGCATGTCGACATTTTTGGTGAAAAAATACTGGCTTGCATTTTAACCAAAAACCTCATGAAAACAAAAGTATTGTTTTATTTGTTTATTTCACTCCAATGTATGTATATGAAAAAGGGTATCTGTCGATTCAGGGCTTCAAGTGGGTAAAGTCCTGCTGGGTCTAAAATCTGACTTTAAGATGGTTCCCTAGCGGGCCCTATATTAATTTCCTTAATTTTATCGCCAACAACGCTGATCACTTTGTCAACAATGACTGCAAAAACCCTTAAGGTAATCCATGTCAGCAATGCAGCCCGTTTCTACTTCACATGTTTTACTTCATTTTGCATTCCCTTGATGTATTTGCCTTTTTCATATGTGTGTTTCTGTATTTGTTATGCAGTATATTGCTCTCGCACAGTGCATACTGCAAACTGAGTCACCTCCAAGTGCCTGGGATATTCAGGTGGTGAGGCGGGTGTTTGTGATGGAGCACGATTGAGAGCTCTGGACTTGAGGTTGAAGGTAGTGCACGTTTCTCACAGTGCCTTACGTGGGTGGGTCATAAAGGTTTTTGGATTAAATGCACATCCAATTCTTGGCCTCTCAGAAGAGCACACAGAGCGAGCGTCACACATGTGCCAATTGTAATTTTGATTCTAAGGGAAAATATACAAGTGTTAAATTATGGAGAGAAAATGCAGCATTTGTGTGATGGGAAATGGTGAAAGTCAGAGGTGAAAAGAAGCTGGCGGATTCAAAATATGGTGTTCAGGAGGAGAGGATGTGTGAGCTATGCAGATGAAGAATTTCACAAAGATGTGCGGAGACAAAAGGGCACATGGAGATTGCAGAGGAAAGTGGTGATAGGGGGAACAGGAGTGATTGAGGCACTCTGAAGACCACTACCCCTTCCATAGCCCATAGTAATGTTTAATTCACAGGCTCATTTTCAAAATAGAAACATTTTCAAATATAATTATTCATAACAAATCATTGTTGTTACTCCTTTATTTTATGCCGCTAACAAGCATTAGCAAAGCCAACAAGTCTGCCTTGTTTAGGTGTACTGTATTAAGTGCCTGGTTTCAATAATGGAAAACTCACTGGGAGGCACTAAATAGTGGTCAGCTAGCACAGGATTTTAGTTAACATGTTTAAGCCATGCCTTTAATCACAGGGGTCATGCCTCTTTGAGAAGATTCGTAGTTATGCTTCTTTGGCCACACCCCTTTTTCAGAGGCCCACCTCTTTTATCCCTCTTAAGGAACCCCATCACATTTAACTGAAACCTGTAATTTACGTCTGCGATCCAGGCTGCATTGCTGCATAGACATTCATCAGTGTCTGGTGTCTCCCATTCTTCTAGGTCCTCAAGAAGCCCAGCGTCACTGCATAGTCCTTCTACAGAGTTTAGCCTCCATTATGCTAGAAAATCTTAAGGATCAGGGAGGTGAAGCAACACGGCACACATGGGGGGAAGCAACACAAAGGAGAGAACGTGCAAAAAACATCAATGTGGAGCGCGGGAGGGGAGAAGAATATGGGCGAAAGAGTGCAACACGAGTGTGGGTGGGTAAGAGAAGCACATTGGCAAGGGAGAGCAACATGGAACGGGTGCAGAAACGCGCATAGGGAGACAGCTGGAAAGCCCACGCACTCTCATGGAGTGCTTGAATAGAAAAAAACAAGCATTGGCAAAGCCAACATGTCTCACTCTTGGGGCCTATTGGCTTTGTCATCGATAAGAACCATTGGCAAAGCCCGTAGGTCTAATGCCTTGGGCATGGCTAAA
This sequence comes from Triturus cristatus, assembly GCF_964204655.1. Classification (NCBI taxonomy): domain Eukaryota; kingdom Metazoa; phylum Chordata; class Amphibia; order Caudata; family Salamandridae; genus Triturus; species Triturus cristatus. Next base: position 364,727,061 of record NC_140584.1, on the reverse strand, counting down.
TAAAAAAAAGCCTATTGTGTCATTTTGAAGGCACACGCTCCATGCCTGCACGTACCTAAAAAATGGCACAGGTCTTTTTTATTTTTTATTTTTTTTATCCAACTATGATCGGCAAATGAAAAGAATAAATATGCACATGTTTTGGGGGGATGGAGGGTGGGGATGCAACACTAGTGGCGGCTGCAGAAGCAACACAGAGTAGAGCAGGTAGAGGGAAACAACAAGGGTGGGAGGGTGCGGAAGCAACATGGGTAGCCGGTGGTGGCAGCAGCAACATGGGCTCTGGAAGCAGCACAGTGGGCATGGGTGAAGGGGAAGCAATACAGTGGGTGCAGGGTAAAGAGCAAACTGGCAAGAGGGAGAGCAGTGTGGAACTTTATTGATTGGGGAGAAACACAAATGGGTGAGAGGGAGAGAGAGCATTTGAAGCTGAGATAGGGTAGACACACAGGTGAGAAAGCAACCCGGGCAGGGGAGCACATGAGGGCTAGAGCATCTCAGAGGCAGTAGGGTGTAAGCCAGCTGCGGCCGCTGCAGGTAAGAGCGGTGGGGCCGGGTAGAGGGTCTTCTGAGAGACAACCACTAGGGAAAATTAATTATTTATTTAATTTTCCCTTGTGGTCGTCACTCAAAATCCCCTCAAACCCAGCCCCACCGCTCTTACCTGCAGCGGCTGGTGTAAGCACATGGATGAGAGAGAGAGCAGTTCCGAGAAGGGAAGTGAAGGACACTAGGGAGAAAGCCGGGCAACACATGCTTTCTCATAGAATGATTAAAAAAACAAGATAGGCAGCACCTGAAAAAGCTAGCACTGTAAGAGCACGGTAATACATCCATGCTCCAGGCAAGGGACAAACACAAGAAGAGGGAGGAAAGCCCACACATGCTAATGATTAAGAAGCTAGCAAATGAGATGGACAATGAAGCCCAATGGTAAGCAATGGGTGGGCTCCAAGCCCGCTTTTAGTTAACAGTATGTCGTGCAACAGACAGAACAAGAGAGGTTTAGTAGGCAAGACCTAAAAAGTAGTTCAGTAAACGTGAGCAGGGGAAGCATTGAAGCCAGACAATCAAGGAGGTGGTAAAGAAGCTATGCTCCATGGGAGGAACAACCACAAGACGGGCAGGCTCAAACAAGGAAAGCCATCCAATAAAAAGCAAGCAAATAAGAGAGACTGTAGGGCAACTATTAGTAAGTAATGGGCAGGATGCGAGCCCATGTATGTTCTTAGTAAGCCCACAATATGTCTTACACAACTCTTTTGCTTGCGCTGTCCGGTAGGCTCGTCCTAAAAAAGGGGAGGGGGATATAGTTGGAAGGGCTGTGTGTATCGGAGTCTCCCTTCTTTGAAAGGGAGCAATGATACAGAAGAAAAAAAAAAGAAGGCCGTGTTGAATTATCTCAAATTACTTAGCCAAAACGAATTTAAAAAGCGTGAAATAAATACTAAACAGAAATGTAACCCACTTTCCCTCCAAAATGAACAAAAGGATTATTAAAAAAATAATAACTAATGCATGGAAGCTTTATAATTGGATTTCCGGTAAGGGTACGCGTCTACGAGCTATCATTTTTAATGCCACTATTCAGTAGGAGAAAAACAATCGTACGGTGGCATCGCTGGCCAATTACTCAGCATTAGAGACTGAATGCCTACTTCCTACAATAATGAACAGTGTTTTGATAACTCCCCATCTGTCAGGGACTGCTTCGCTCCCCGTCTTTGTGTTCCTGTCCTCCCTCCTGCATTGTACCTTGCCCTAGGCAGCACCGCTCCTGGATGAGCGCTGTGAAGTGTGAACGTAGGTGCTAATCACGCGCGCTCCTTATGGCTACCGAAAAGGCGTTTCAGCTGTCAGTCGCGAGAGCGAGAATCTTAAAAACGATGGACCGGTTTTGAAAAACTTCTCGGGTGGAGCCGTTTTGTTTGGTCTGTTTGATAAATGTGCTCCATTAAAATAACGTGGCTCCAACCGTCTTGGGGCAGCAAAAATCTACGAGACAAAATGCACAATAGACAAAAGACGAGCTTTGCATTTGGCTGCAACAAAACAACACTGACTGCAGAACAAAGAAATGAAGACAAAAATCACACAATCATACAAAAATGCATTATGGAGCAAAATATATCCTTCGGGCAAATTAGGTGATCTGACCTCTACCTGTGTCAGTGGCCCGGAACCAAACGAACTCTAGCCGAGGTCAGACCCAAAAGAACAGTTGATGGGCAGAATGCTGATCAATGTCAAACATTCACCCCAGTACAGAAATCTGGGACTAAATCCATCGGTTTTTTGCTCCCCATGCCATTCCAGTTTGGACCCAGCCATAATCAAATCAGTCTTGACTCTGTTCCCCATGGGAAAGATGGCAGGGTATGCCCAGATGTGGGTCCCTTGCTCACTTTGCCACTGGATTCAAGCTAGTCTGGCTGATGAAGGGTGTTACCCAGAAACCGGTCCCAGGATGCTTGTTTCCGTTCCAGGGAAGACATGGCTTGGCAGTTCAGGCTGGACTGTTCCCATGAGGCACAGGGTCAAGACTGATTTGCATATGGCTGGGTCTGAACTGAGGTGGCGAAGTGAGTTAAAGAAAGATGATGGATTCAACCCAGATCTGTGACTGGGGATGAGTGTCTGAAAAGTTTCAGTGCTCTGTCCATCATCTCCTTGTGTTTGCTGAGGTCAGACCCAAGAGCACAGCATTGTGCCATGGGCTCTAACGCAAGCACGGAAAATGGGTCCTTTGCCCTGAGGTGAGTGGACAGTTGTTATAGTTGGGGCTTCGTGGAACCTTGGCGCCCCTCAGGCCTAGTGCCACTGCACCTGCAACAGTAATGACAACAAAGCCTATGGTCAGGTCGGAGTGTTGAGGTCTAGACACCAGAAACAGACATGCCTTTGGACAAGTAAGACGACTTCTCGAGATTCCCTTACCCTGGGAAGCTGGGGCCACTTAGGAGGGATTTTTCTCAGAGCACTAGCAGAGGATTCACAGCAGAGAACTGTGAAATAGCACTCCAGTGTCAATGACAACCTTTGATTTGTACACTTCACAGAATCAGGTGTAGTCACTCTGGGCCATATTATCAAGGAAGGCGATAACATTATCCCCGCTTTAGCGGCAGGAAACTGCCGCTAAAGTGGCGATAATGAGCTTGATAATATGTCCTTGTGAATTCCCATGGAAGCCTAGGTTCACACCAGAACCTGGGCTTCTATGGGAATTCACATGGGCATATTATCAAGCCCATTATCGCTGCTTTAGCGGCAGTTTCCTGCCGCTAAAGCGGCGATAATGTTATCGTCGTTCCTTGATAATATGTCCCTCTGTCCTTAAGGATTGCCAATGGCCACTGCAGTATGTTGGTGTAAACATATAACTCCCCTTCCTTATATATGACTTCATTTATATATAGCACGGACTGGACAATTTTACTTTGAACTGTAACAGGCTTAATATTGGCTGCTTGGCACAAACTTCAAACGCTAAATAATGGATGCTAACTGTTCAACATTCATTTTATTCACCTCAGAGAAAGGCAAATTTGACACCTGACATATAAATGTTGGGGCAGTACCCCTACCAACCTCACTCTGCCTTGTATATGATGCCACGTGGCACAGCCATTAAACGTCTGGGTCACCAGTGACTGCACTGAGAGAGGAGGCCTCTGGGAGAGTGAATCTGAGGGAGGGCGACAGATGAATGACTCCCTCAAAGATAAAGTCTAGCAATAGATGGGGCCTGGACATGCTATATGCATGCATAATCGCGCAGTGTTAGCGGCGTGGAGAGGCCAGGGGGCAATGTTGGAAACTGATGCCATGGAGGGATGCATCTGAAACATTTGAAATGCGGAGGCAGATCATGGATCAGAATTTCTCCCTGATACACAAAAGAGTCTGTGCACCATTGGTGGGAAAGTAGACACCTTGTTCATTCTGATGGATCATATGAAGGCGAGATTGATCAAGCAGGGGGCCCGCGCGGACTCGGTGGAACAATGGACATTAGACATTGAGATAGATACAGGGCGGGACTGGGAACACAAACCAACCCTGGCAATTCAGATTTGGGGGGGGCGAGGGGGTGAAGAGGGGGTGCTACTGAGAAGCACTTGCACTGGCCCTGGGGGGAGGAGGGGAGGAGAAATAATATTTGCATTCTGGTAGTTTTGGAGACTACAAACACAAGCAGGACGCAAGTATTTATAGAGTAAATGCTGAGAGAGCTTTTTGACAAATATGAACTCTCTGCAGTGCTCCTTGTCGACAGAGTACATTGAGAATTGAGGCCACGCCCAGTGCCTGTAGTTCCCCCACAACCTATTCTGGTACGTATCCTGAACTACCACGACTACAACACGATTCTTCCTGAGACAAGGCAGAGTAAAGACCTGGGGCATCATATGGGGGCATATTATCAAGCACGGCGTTAAAATTATCGCCGCTTTGGCGGCGGGAAACTGCCGCTAAAGCGGCGATAATGGGCTTGATAATATGCCGCAGAGAATTCCAATAGAAGTCCATGTTGACACCAGAACATGGGCTTCTGTGGGAATTCTCTGCGGCATATTATCAAGCCCATTATCGCCGCTTTAGCGGCAGTTTACCGCCGCTATAGCGGAGATAATTTTAACGCTGTTTCTTGATAATATGGCCCTTAGAGTTTGGCAGTGTGTGAAGAACAGTGTAAACTAGTGGTCCTTCTGCTAAATCTGTGGTTCCCCCATTCTATTTAGATTTGGGGGAACTGCTAGTTTATCATCAGTGGCGCCTCTGCTGACCCAGTACTCCATCCACCAAAGGAGAGCTGGATCATAGTAGTGGCCATCCCACTGGCACTTGAGCAGGGAACATGTTAAATGCCCCCAAATGCAGGGAGAAATCCTCCTGCATAGCGGACCATTTGTTTTTTGTTCAGAGAAAATAAACTTTCGCTTTGCAAGTTTGTTTTCTCTTGACAAAAAGGTTTGTACAGTGGGTGCTTTAAATATGGTGCCCATTCATTAAAGCTTAAGTGATGTAAAGGGGAGCTGCCACCATGAAGAGGTAGGCAGGGATCTCTAAATGGGGCAGACAGTCCTCCACTCCCTGACAAACAGCCCACCAGGGGCTATATAAGACGCGTAGCATACGAAGGCATGTCCCTAGCATTTTTCCAAGCTTTACATTCACAGCACAAGAAACCAGATAGCGTTCTTCCGGTGACAAACAAATGTCAGCAGTTACCCCTGCTATATGCCATGGTGTACCCAGCAGGACTACACATCATCCACAGAAGGTATATACACATTTTCAGTGATTCCTATATAGCACTGTCATTCCATAGATCACAGATGAACTTTGGGTCCTCTCTGAGTAAACATGTCCTGTCTGGGGCCTCACTTTTGATGAGGACAGATGGTGAGTAAGTCTCTATGCATATTTCAAGATGTTGTAATCTCACTAATTGACAATGGGTCTTCAGAGACGGTGCACTTTGCATGACTTTCAGTGATGTGTACCCACGTTAAGATTTAGACCATTTGTTGAGGCAGACATGTCAGTGACAAAGAATACAAATGTTTCTCCACAGTCCTTGATGCAGAACATACATTGGTAATTGATCATGGATTCTATTCACCAAAATGCCGGGCCGGCACAAGTGACATCACTCACCCTTTGACCTTAATGGCATTATGTGGCCACTGACTCTGAATCTTCTCCTTAAGTGATGTCACAGGACATTAACCTTGATGACATCACAATAATTGGCATTCAATAAGTCTTCATAAAGAATAATATAGCATCACAGTACAGAACAATGCCTATTTTATGTGTCAACTATATTGTGTTGAGACCACATGCCAGGGGAACATAAGTTATTTCACTTTGTATTACACAAAAAAAGATGCGCTCATCTGAAGAGGATATAGTGCCATAAACCAGAGAACAGCACTGGGAATGAAAATTATTTATACCGCAAACTGTTATGGTCTAAAAGTGGCCATAGTGAACCACAATGAGGAATGTCTTGATAAATCATAGGGATAGTAGAAAAAACAATAGTATTTAAGTCCACATTTATTAATTAATACAGACCTTATATTGAATATGAACTATGTTATTGACTTCAATTATCCCTTATTGTTCATACGTTTTGATTTATGATAATTTGCAAGGCACTTTCGCTCATGTGAAGCACAGTGGTGGACGTGTTATTCAAATGCATCATTTTCCATGTCTTCACAATAATGAAACATAGCAACAACTTGCTTAGAAATGTATTTGTTTTCTAGTTCATCTTTTTATTTAGCCAGACGAGGCTGCATTGCACTGCTTAATGTATTTCTTTTTTTTATAAAATATGAAGTATAATGTACCAGTCCCAGGTGAAGCTGCAGAAATTCACTGCTCATCAAGACACTGTTTACCTTCATTTCTTGCAGCTGAGGCTGGTGATCTTTGAAAGTGATGGGACATAATACTTTGAGCAAGTGATCAAAGAACGTGAGCCCGATTTGTGCAAAAGATGGTTAGAGGGGATTTTTTCTCATCCTGAGAAAATATTTAAAATAATGGGGTCAAATAGACCATTTTAAAGCACAATTTGCACATAAATTTGCTAAAAGGCCATAAGTACTGAAAGGTTGCTCATTAAATATTCAAGTTATTTCGTGGTGTGCCACACTAAGGAAATATGAGCGTTTTAAAAATGTGTTATAGGTACCCCAAATGTCAAAAATGATGTCTATTGTGCCAGGGCCAGCATTTTGTCATAGTTGCCCCTCTCCTATTCATCATGGTATTCCTGCTTTATGCCAAAAATTACCTTCAAATGGCCCGTGCCAGTCTTTTGCCATGGATGCCCGTTGTACCAAGAATTTCTTCCAATATGCCAGCACCAGAATTTTTGACATGGGTGCCCCATATACAAATGTATCTTTAGCATGCTAGTGCCAGTATTTTGTCACACGAGTCTGTCATGCAAAGAAGTGCCTCCAGTACACTAGTGCCAGCATTTTGCCATGGGGGCCTCTATAAGCCAAGAATTACCTTCAGTATGACACAACCAATGGCAGACTCAGAAGGATGAAATCACATTCTCACTCACTTTCACTTACAGTCACTCACTCACACTCAGTCTCAAGCATCCACAGCCACGCTAACTCAGCTATTCTCTTTCACTCACTCTTACTTTCACTCACTTTCACTCACTCTGATATATTCATACTTCCCACTCACACTCACTGGTACCCTCATTCAGTCTCAACTATTCATTCACACTCACACACTTTCACTCACTCAGTTTATCTCTCACACTCACTAGCACTCACTTGTATTCTCATTCATTCTCAATTATAATTATTTTCACTCATTTCACTCCATCACACTTACTCTATTCTATTCCATTCATGGAAATTTGTAGAGCGCATGGCTACCCATAAGGGCCTACCAGCACTGAGATAGCTGATTTACTCACTGTCATTCACTCTTGCTCTTACTCCATCACACTTGACAATACTGCCACACACTCATTTTTATTCATCATTCTCACTCATCCTCACTCACATGGCAGCCAGTAACTCTTTCTGACTCTCTCATGTTTACTCACTCTGAATCACTTATACTAAGTTATTGACACTAAGTCTCACTCACTACCTAGCACTCATTCACACTCGCTCCCTTTCACATATGCTCACACATACAGGTAAGCCCACACACACATACGCTTTCCTACGCAAACACAATCTCACCCAAATGCACATAACATGTATTTAAAAGCATTTTATTTTACTGACCACACCTACAAGCGATGGCCATGTCCCAGCTCATAGTGCATCGTTTTGTTATTACACTCTAACAGACTATTTTTCACTATTAGTATAATTTTAAAAATGTTCACAAAACAAGGAGGGTGACACCCCCCACAAAAGGGTGTGTCACTACCGTGGTCTTGGCACTAATTCTGCCACCTCTGAGACCAGGTGTCGCAAAGGCAGTGCTATGGGTCACAAGGGCCAAGCATGATCCCTGGCGACCCTTAAATGATGTCCATGTGTTGATTATTGCCACATCATGTGTGCCCCTGAACACAGTTTCATGGTAATATTGCCTGATACATTAGCTGACCAATCTCTTGTTGTCCTTGATTGAGAGGCACTTCCCTAAGAGCCGAGTAAAAGCTAGTGGTATTTCCACTTGGAAGTCCTATTAGACAAATCGTTTGTGTTGGGGGCAACAGGTAATTTATGCATGTGTTCATGTTAGACTTAGCATCTTTTGACATGTTTCCCCTGAGTTTTTGCTTTCTGCCCACTCCCCCGGACCCCCCCCCCCCTCCCCCCCGGTTTGGACTCTTTTTGTGCTGGAGTAGTGTTTCTGCGCACTTTTCTTACTGCTGATCAGTGGTAAAGTGCAAGTGCTCCTGTGGTAAATTGTGTTATGGATTGGTGTTTCCATGATTGGATATTTGATTTACTTGTTATTCCCTAGTAAAGTGCACTGCGTGTGCCAGGGCCTGTAAATCAAATGCTACTAGTGGACCTGCAGCACTGATTGTGCCACCCACGTGAGTAGCCCTTAAAAGGTAACTCAGACCATTGCAGAGTCTGCGTGCAGTTTGTAACTGCCATGTCGACTTGGCAAGTGCCCCCACTTGCCAGGCCCTAAACCTTCCCTTTTCTACATGTTAGTCACCCCTAAGGTAGGCCCAAGGTACCCCTGTGGGCAGGGTGCAGTGTATGTAAAAGTTAGGACATGCCCTGGTGTGTGTGTCATGTCCTGATAGTGAATTACAGCCCATTTCGTTTTTCACTATTGCAAGGCTACCTGTTCCCCATAGGACAGAATGGGAAGTTTGTTTATAACATCTTATAAACATAACTGGCCCTGGGAACTAGGTGGGAAAATAAAGTTTAGTATGCCTGAACTCAGAATCTAAAGATGCATCTTTTAGTGAAGGTGATTTTTACATTCTGTGTTTGAAAATACTACTTTTAGAAAGTAGGTATTTTCTTGCTCAGTCATCCTGTGTGCCTCTGCTGGAATGTGGATTGGCTATCTGGGTTTTGGATGAAAGAAGGTTGGGGAGCAGGAGTGGCTCCAGATAGTGTAGGTGGGTCAGGAAAGGGCTGAACAGACCTGGGCTGCAATTGTGGAAGAGGGAGGAGATTTCCTTGCACCTCAAAGGGCCTGGTCTGCCTCTGACAATGCTGTCTCCACCTCCTGCCAGGAAATCACACCAGAGAAGGAAGAACTGGTTCTGGCTAGTAGGCACAGACACTCTCTGCCTAAGAGATCAAAGGATTTTGGAACATAGATATTGGCGCCCAGACCCCTGAACTTTAGAACTCTTTTCGACCAAGAAGACTGCCAAGAAGAAGAGCTCGAGAAGCTGTGAGGAGGACATACCACTTTGCTGTGTGCTTTGCTGTGTTGGCCTGCAGTGGCTGCTTCTGTTTTGGGCAGTGAAAGGACTGGACTGAACTTTCTGCAATCTGCTTTGTGAGTTTCTCCAAGGGCTTAAGTTAGAGCTTGCCCCTTGTTCAAGAAGTTTCAGGAACAACAAAGACTTCAAGCTCATCTGCCCGCAGAATTGGGGACTGTATGTTTTGTGCTGCAACAGAGGAAAAGCAACTCGATGACGTCTACGACGCTGCTGCTGACTCCGTGTCCCGATGGCACTGCAGAGGGCACTGCCGCAATGCCGCACCGCGACTTTGGTCTCACCGATGCCGCCTGCTGATGCCGCCACCGTGCTGCTGCTCGCACCGCGACCTGTGGGCACCGCACTCCGCACCGCCTTGCTTCACGACAACACCTTGGCATTGCAGAGGGCACCGCCGCAATGCCGCACCATGACCCTGGTCTCACCGACGACGCCTGCTGACGCCGATACCGAGCCGCTGCTCACACCGTGACCTGTGGGCACCGCACTCCACACCACCTCGCTTCATGATGACACCGTGGTATCCCCAACGACGATGCTCCATGCCAAAATCGACCCGCTACTTGCACCGTGGTTCGAGGGCACAGCTCGTAAAGTTACACGATGCACCACCCTCATCCCGCAACGCATCCTTGGCCTATCGGCGCCTGCGCCATCGACTCCAGTTTTTCAGCCAACGACAGCGCTTCAGCAACGATGGCGCTGCTGCTTGCACCGTGACCTGCTAGTACCGTGACGAGCACCGCCTTCATCTCGCACATCGACCCTGGTTGCACTGATGACGCCATTTGATGCCGCCACTAAGCCGCTGCTCGCACAGCAACCTGAGGGCACCGCACGCCGCACCACCGCACGCCGCACCGCAGCACCCGACACCTGCCGATGCCAGCGCTCCTGATCCTAACAGAGAGGAGATCGACCTGCAACACTTGTGACTTTGAGGGCCCTGACAACTCCTGCACCGACCTCTGGAACCGATGCCTGTGGACGCCGTTTTTTCGGAAACTAAATGAAGAGGTCGCCGGCACCCTGCATTTCTAAAAGGTACTGTTTGCGGATCTTCCCGACACTGTAGCTGGCCCGTGACACCACGGTCAGCCAGAACTGTTTGGATTTGTTTGCTCACGACGCCGTGATAGCCCCGGACGGAGCTATCGACATCAAGGAACTGTTTTTAAAGCTTATTTTGACAACTGTGGATTTTTAGGTACTGTATTGTGGATTTTTATTGTTTTTGGTCTTGTCTTAAAGCATATAAAAATATTGGCTATTTTTCTAAACTGTCGTGGTGTCTTTTTGTAGTGCTTACACTGTATTACTGTGGGTTATGTGCAAATGCTTTACACACTGCCTCTAAGATAAGCCTGACTGCTCGTGCCAAGCTACCAAGGGGGTGAGCAGGGGTTATTTTAGGAGTATAACTTCCTTATCCTGACTAGGAAGAAGGGTCCCTATTTGGACAAAGGTACAAGCCCTTGCCAACTAGAGAACCCCATTCTTAACAGTTCATTTTATTGCGGGCTCTGTACCAGAGCAGCTCACTGTCTGGGCAGCCTTTAACGCTTACAAGGCAGAGTTTATCCCCGGATGCTCAACAGCATATAATCACATTGTTTTCTCTTTATCCTACTACATATGCCCACATCTTAGAATGCTGCTGTTTTTTTTAACATTGAGAAGGTATTTATTTGGAATTGGATTTTTTGTTTAATGTACATAGGAGGCCTGGTCTAGGATATAGCTCTATCCACTGTACTAGGTGATTGTATGCTGCACCCAGTGTTTGTGAGAATAAATGGCCAATTGTCATTTCAGACAACCATCTCCAGAAGGATCTGCTAGGGATGCCTTCTATTACCCTAACTGTTTGTGATACCACTAGAACCCCTGGCATGTGTCCTGAGAGAACATTGTGCCAACAATGGACTGCATTGTGGGAATCACTTTCATTATCTGCTGATGATATATAACTATGTTATAGAACCAGAGCAGAACTTAGCCCCGATCACCTGCAAGAATATTGGGCCTGTAGGCCGGTCAGGTCTTCAGGTTACCTAGAGTAAATCGATGATGATACCGTGAACGTTGATTAGTACTAAGTTTGATGTACAGTCCTCCCTTGAGGGAAAGGCATGTCAGTTAGATACCGGGGAGGTCAAATTCATGACGGATGGACATTGTCCTCAGAAAAAGCTACTTCTCTGTGATGACTTAGATACAAGAAATAGTGGGAAATGGGCTAACTCTCCCCTTGTCTATGGCAGACAAGATTGTGCTTATTAAGATTACTAGTCTTCCTAAACTGTTATATCTATTCTTCAATAACCCATTTGCTTTTATAAGACCTTTTTAAAGAGGTGCTAATGCTACTAACGTTGCCTGGGCAGGCGGGCAGCTTAGGTCAAGCTGGGACATACTGACTCTTCCGTTTAGCTGAGAGGTTTTTCGGTCCCGAATGTGGAGTTATATTTGAATGCAGTACTACTGGAACCACCCAAGACTGCCCATACCACATAGAGAAGCTGCAAGGGAGGTGGTTGCTCCTCATCCAATGGTGACTGTCCTCCCTGGCCTGACGGCATGTCCAAGATTCCATATTACATTGCCGCGTGCAATGAGAGGAGGTGTATAGATTAGGAAAGGGGATTGAAGATGGCACAATTACAGAGCTCTCTATTCTGCGGTCAGTCCCTGAATTCCACTTAGGTAACAGCCCAAAGTGAAAATCCAACCAGCTAGATTAGGACTCACCATGATGCGAGATGTATATTTAGAAAGGCACATTTATACAACACCTGGTTCAAAGCACTAGGTGACGCCACGCAATTAGATATTTTTTCTATTTCAGGCTCCATTTAACACTGCTGACAGTTCACCCCAAGACACACACGACAGAGACTCAGAGTTTAAACATACTTACAAAAGTAATATAGAATATTATTTTTAGACTAATAGTGCCTTCCATGTAGGATGGAACTCAAAGCTGGGGAGCGTCAGGAGTCCTTCTGTTGCTCCATCCCACTGACAATTTATCAAGTTTTCTGAGAGGCTTACCAACCTCGACCCACAAATGTAATAGAAATAGGACTTGTTGTGTCGGCTACCGATTCCAAAATTTAGGACCAAAATACACTTGTGAGGGTAGAAAAGGAACCGCGAGCACCACCTAACCAGTCCACTTCAACCGCTATTGCAACATGATAGTCTTAAAAGGTCTGCAAATAAATAAGGCGTGGACACCTGATTTCCACACAGTCCACCATTTGCACGCTTTTCACATTTAATGGTAAAACCACTTATGTCGGCGAACTCGCAATACAGAATATAGCAACCATTTGTCATTACCACCAGAAGACGCCTGGTTGTAATCACATGGGGGCAACGATCAAAGTAGTATAACTAGGCCTCATTTTTCTACGCTAAACTCAACATCATGACTCAATTCAGGCCTTTTTTTTAGTTTGGCGGATGGAATACTCTGTCAAAACATGATGTATATCCCGTCTGCCCTATTTCAAGTGTTATAGGCTATAATGCACCTGTAATATGGCAGACAGGGTATTTGCCACATTTGTGAGGGATTAAGCTGTCCACCGGACAGTAAATAACGTCCTTACAGCCCAGTGGTAACCAAGATTCTGTAAATTGGCTATGTAAATACTCAATAACAACTCTAATCTTTTGTACTGTATTTACTCTTAGCTGTGGTTACACCTCAGCGATTATCCTCTATTTCTACATAAATACGGACTTAAACCTGAATTTCATCACAAGAGCTGGTCAAAAGAACGCACCGGCGGCTTACCAGCTCATATCCGTCTCTTCCCAGCAATCGAAAGCTATTATTGCCTGTGAGTTTTCGGTATCATTTACAAATCAATAAAACATCTAAATGCAGAAGGAAAACGCAATCACTTTGCGGGGCGAAGATAAACTCGTCATCGCTGCCAAAAATAAATGTTAGTGTTCCGCAGTCGCACTTCGCGAGCGCGGGCTCATTACAGATGCATATCATTTGGCGCCGGTCCCATCCCTTCCAGCTCGTTATAAATATGCAGTCGCTGCTGGCGCTACCCCAATCATCTCTGCAATCAGAGCTTTTAATTAGGTTAATTAAATTGTATCAAACCTCGCAGGGACGCAGTTCACTGATGCTGATGAGGCAGCCAAAACAGACCTTACCTCTGGCTCTAATGAAAGTCCTGCTGGCTGCTGGCGCTAATGACGGCGCATAACAAATGAGCGCGTCCCCTCGAAAGGTGCGCCAGGGCTCCTGTTGGAGTAAATGATGATCTACGTTCCGCGAGGCTCCTATTTCTGGCTCGGGGTCCGCCATGCCAAGAGACGCCCTGGGAATACGCGTGCGCGCGCTAAATAATGGATGCCTACCTGCTCGCGAGCTGGCGGCCTGGCTGCGCCACTCACATATGCTAAAAATGTGCGCCCGACAATAAATATTTTGGCTTGGCAGGCTGCAAGGCCTAAACCACTGGAAATGGAGAGATGATCTCGATAATATGTACTTGGCTGTATTTACTCCTGAGGGAGCAGGGCGCATTTTCCTTGTATTCTGCGCAGCACATTGTTGAAGTGTTCACAATATGTTGTTAACTAATCGTTGATTCCCAAACAAAATGTGTGCTTTGCCACAGTGAAAATGAGTGCAATGGCTGTGTAAAGCTGCATACAATATATATATATATATATATATATATACATATAGGTTGGGTTTATGAAGCAATAAACCCCCTTGAAGCAACTTGGATGGTGTGGTGTCTTTTTCCTAGACCTGAGAGCACAGTTGGAACTCCGTTTTACAAGGATATATATATACATATGTATGTATATATATATGTGTGTATATTATCTACTGGCGGTCGCCAGTAGATAGTTTTAGTTAGGACCGTGTTTCCATAGGAAATCTCAAAATTCTATTTTGAATAACTTTGGCGCTGGTTGACGAATCTTCGCAAAATTTTCAAAACTAATGGGGCGCTCCGCTCAGCTCCTACCCTGAAAGTCTCGGGGGGATTCGTCAAGCGGGGGCCGAGAAAAAAGGGGGGTCCCAAAACGTGTTTTCCCCATGCATTTTCCCATAGGACCTTTAGTCGAAGGTACAGCCCGAATGGCTGAACAGAATTACTTGAAATTTGGCAAAGAGGTAGTCCTCAGGTCAGGGAAGCGCCTTTTGCATATATGGAGTCAATCTGTTCAGCATTTCCAGAGAAAATTGCAGTAAAAAGCACATACATATCTATAGCCGCGCACCGTGTACGCACTCTAACGTGCGCAAGCGTAATTCTGATTGGTTGTTACATGTCAGTCAACATTCGAATCGGTCGAAATCAGGAAGTGTCGGCCGCCATTTTGTTTGTTTTCAGTGCGAGAGTGGAAAAGGAAGGTGGCGAACGTGAAAAGGGGGCAGGGTAGAGAGTTCCTGACCCCCTAGCCTTGGTCAGGGGGTCCCTGAAGGACCCCAAAGGCAGAAAAAAACATTTAATTTTTTTTTTTTAAATCGCGGGGGTGAAAAACCATAAAACAAAAAACATTTTTAATACGTAGTTTATTGAAAAAAAATATATAAAAAAATTAATAATACATACATAACTTAGCTTTTAAAAAACCATACAAATTCACTGAAAAAACCATAGGTTTCACACACGTTATAGTTAGGAATTAGCATTTAAAAAACCTTGCAAATTCACTTAAAAAACCATAGGTTTCACACGTTATAGTTAGGTGGATATTTCACTCGTAAAAAAACAATGAAATTCCCCCGTTATAGTTAGTTGAGATAACTATAACTCGCGCGACCGCCACTCTATCACAAGGATGATGTCATCAGTGATGTTATGAGTGATGCCATTGACCATGTCATGAGTGATGTAATATGTAACGTCATGAGCAGAGGATTGCGGGGGCGCGAGTTATAGTTATCTCAAATAACTATAACGGGGGAATTTCATTGTTTTTTTACGAGTGAAATATCCACCTAACTATAACATGTGTGAAACCTATGGTTTTTTAAGTGAATATATATATATATATCTATATATATATATATCCAAACACAACCGCTGCTCCCAACTTTCATAAAACAACAAGAGTTGCCGTGCCACGATTAAAAGCACGCTTTGCAAACATCTAAGAGTCCTCAGAATGCTGTTTTCTGTTTTATGAAAGTTGGGAGCAGTGGTTGTGTTTGGATCTGTAGGGGCTCGCCACCCCGCCGCAAGACCGCCGTCGAAGAGAGGCTCTAATAAAAGCAACTTACATTACCTGGATATATATATATATATTACCTACTGGCGGTCGCCAGTAGATAGTTATAGTTAGGACCGTGTTTCCATAGGAAATCCGCAACATTCTATTTGGAATAACTTTGGCGCCGGTTGACGAATCCTCGCGAAATTTTCAAAATAGGTGGGGCGCTCCGCTCCGATCCTACACTGAAAGTCTCGGGGGGATTCGTCAAGTGGGGGCTGAGAAAAAAGGGGGGTCCCAAAAAGCGTTTTCCTTATGCAATTTTCCATAGGGACCTTTAGTCCAAGGTACAGCCCGAACGGCTGAACAGAATTACTTGAAATTTGGCAGTGAGGTAGTCCTCAGGTCAGGGAAGTGCCTTTTGCAGGTCTGGTGTCAATCTGTTCAGTAGTTCCTGAGAAAATCAAAAGTAAAATCATATATATATGTGGGCGGAGCCTAACCACACATCTCATCCTGAGATCTGATTGGCTGTCAGCACTTCATCCAAGAAGTGTTGGCAGCCATCTTGGGACCAATATACATGATAGCACCTCATTAAAAAGCATTGCAGTTAATAGAAGGTTTTAAGACTTTAGTTACATTATAAATCATTTGTTGATGGTACCATACTCATTTTAGAAATTGTGGTATGTTCTAAGGTGATTTCACCATGTGAAAAAGCCTTCTGCTGGGATATCATGATTGAGAGAAAAATATTTTCTCATGCTTTTCCCACAGAGTTTTGGAAGGTGATCTATAAGCTAAACTGAGAGCTTATTTTCTGTAAATTCACATTATCTTTCTCAGTCATGTGAGAATGAAGTCTGACATTCTCAGTAAAACATGTACATCCAACAAGGGCAGAGACTGTCAGTTGATTCCTTTGTGTACTACTGCAGCTTCCCAGAGTGTTCCAAAGAACAACTAGAGCGCTAACAGTCCTACTTATGATAAACATATGGCACACCTGAAGCCATCTTGCTTGGATTAAAGTGGTAACTCTTAAAACATTTAATTTAAAAAGGAACAATATGAGGGGGTTCATTTTTCCATAAAAAGTATGATTAGTGCTGCAGAAAGAAAAATTAGGGCACATTTTGAGTGACTTCTCAAATCCTCTTCTATTTCATTAAAAAATTCCGACATGCAGACTGAAACATGCACTTTCAATACCAGCAGCAGTTTTCCCTGGTGAGCAGTAGCTTTACTACAGTGATCTAATGAGCAAAAGGAGTGCTAACATTCTGAATTTATGGCAAATGTGTGACACATCTGAATGCCTTCTTGATGGAATCAAAGTAAAAAACTGAAAGTATTTCCTACTGAGGAGACTGCAGTAAATGAGGAAATTAGGAAACTTCATAACAAATAAGTCTCCCAAGATGGCCACCAGAGACAAAAGAGCCCAAATGTAGCCCAAATATCACCCAGATGTAGCCCAAGTATAGCCCAATGACAGAATGTCCCAGAGTGTTCTTAAACACAACTAGAGCGCTTACTGTCTTCATTATGACAAAAGTATGGCACACCTGAAGCCATCTTGATTGGAATAAACTGGTAACACTTAAAACATTTAATTTAAAAAGGAACACAATGAGGGGGTTCATTTTGCCATAGAAATTATGATTAATGCTGAAGAAAGAAAATGAGGGCACATTTTGAGTGACTTCTCAAATCCTCTTCTATTTCATTAAACAAATTCTGACATGCAGACTGAAACATGCACTTTTAATACCAGGAGCAGACTTCCATGGTGAACAGTAGTTTTACTACAGTGATCTAATGAGCAACTCGAGTGCTAACATTCAGAATTTATGGCAAATGTGTGACATATCTGAATACCTTCATGATGGAATCAAAGTAAAAAACTGAAAGCATTTCCTACTGGGGAGACTGCAGTACATGAGGAAATTAGGAAACTTCATAACAAATAAATCTCCCAAGATGGCCACCGGAGTCAAAAGAGCCCAAATGTAGCCCAAAAGTAGCCCAAAATCACCCAGATGTAGCCCAAATATAGCCCAATGACAGAAGTGTGCAAAACACTTATTATTTTGTGGTTTTGCAGTGTTATATAGTGCAGAGTTGTCAGGTATTGGAGTGCTTTACATGAGCATTGGTTACATCACACAAGAACAAATTCATTTTGGTTGTAGACATGGGGAGACTAAGTGATTTGACCAGAATCACAGAATGTCGAGCTGAAGCAGAAACTCCAACCTGGTTCCCCAGTTGCAAAGTCTGCAGTTCTGGAAGTAACACCACATCCTCTCCCCTAAGTGCAACATTTAATCAAGTGGTCAACTGGATAAAAAAACATAAAGATAACAAAGAATTTAAAAGTGCTTTGTCGCTATTTGAAAACTCAGAAAATATGTCCTTATTTTAGTCTTTTAGAGCACTAACCATAATTTTGATGCCAATAAGACCCTCTCATATATGTAATTTCTAAAGGAAATGCTCTAGGTATTACAGTTTTGATTACATCAAGATGACGTCAGGCGTTCCACACTTTTGTAATAAATATAGAATGTTAGCAATCTAGTTGTTCATTAGGATACTGTTGAGAGGCAGAGGCCAGGGGCACGGACTCTGAAAATTGAAGGCAGGTAGAAGGGTGCAAAGGCAACAATTTAACCACACTGAGCAGGCAGGAAGGGCCGTGGCAGCACAACAGACTATGGAGGGCAGTGGAAAGGGGGGCAGGGGCAACAAACCAACAATACAGGACTTGCAAGAGAGGCTGTGGCAATGTAATAGACCATTGTGGGCAGAAGGAAGAGGCAGTGGTAGTACAACCATACATGCCAACAGACCCGATTCAGCCAGGAAACGTCCAATGTTTTTAAGCTCAAATGGGCTTTATTTGATCTGTCTCCTGTCTACAATCTCCTCTTTTTCAATGTAACTCAAAGGGGAAAATCAATACCCCAGTTTTTTTTCAAAATCTCCCTCTTACCAAGTTCAAAATGTTCGCAAGTATGGTACATTGGATCATGGAAGGAAATGGGGTAGGGACATGGACTTGGATAACAGAGGACAGGAGGGACATGGAGAGGTGCACCAAACTGACCCTGCAGGGCAGGCATCAGGGTTTGCAGCAGCACAATACACCACACAGGGCATGCGGGACGGGAGTGCAGCACAACAATCCATAGAAAGCAAGAGGGAGGGGACAGGACCATGCACATGGACAACAGAGAACAGAGGGGCAAGAGGCAATGGTAGCTAGCTGACCATAATGGACAGACAGGAGAGAAAGCTGCAGCGTAACAGGCCATAAAGGGCAGGAGGGACGGATCAGGGGCATTACAATGGAACAGACAAGCCAGGAGGGAGGGAGTAGGGGTCTGCACATGTAAACAGAGGGCTGGGGGCAAGGGGGCAGGGCAGGAGCAGCAAGATAGCCATGGAGGTCAGGCAGGATGGGCACTAGAAGCAAGACACACCATGAAGAGCAACACTGAGACTGTGATGGCATACACACAGACCATGGAGGGAAGGTGGGAGGGGGTCAGGGGCAGCTAACTGACCACACAGGGAAGGTGGGAGGGGCCATGGCAGCACAGAAGACCATGCATGGCAAGTGGGAGGGTTAGTGGCAGCACAATGGCTATGATGGGCAAGAAGGAGGGTGCAGGGGCATGCACAAAGGACGATGGAGGATAGAAGGGAGGTCAGGACCTGTGCACAGACAAGAAAGTTCAGGGGAAGGGGCCTCACAACAGACTGCACGGGGCAGGCAGGAGGAGCAGTTGCAGCACAACAGACCAGGGAGGGCAGAAGGGTGTGGCAGTACAATGGACCATGTAGGACAGGAGGAAGAGGATAGGGGCATGGCATGTGGACAGGCAAGGTGGAGGTGGCAGGGACAGGTTACAGTCATCTGACAATGCTAGGCAGGTGGGAGGGGAGTGGCAGCTCAACAGAACACTCAGAGTAGATAGGAGTGGCAGGTCCATGGAACATGGTGGGCAAAAAGGATGGAGCAGGGGCATGCACAAAGACATCGGAGGGCAGGGGGAAGGAGATTAGGGGCAGCAAGCTAAGCACAGAGTTTAAGCAGGAGGTCAATGATGGGGCATAGAATTGGGCAATGGAGGGCAGGAGGAGTGGACTGGTACATCATACTAAATTGAGGGCAGTGGCAGCACATCAGACCATGCATGGCAGGAGGGAGGAGGCTAGTCCATGGATTCACACAACAGAGGATAGGGAGGAGGGGGATGGGGCAGCAAGCTAACTGTTCAGAGAAGGCGGGTATTAGGAACTTTATTGTTTTTAAAACGTGTGTCTGTGCACACTACTTACAATATGAACAAGTATGCAGCATAATCTCACTTTTATTCAGGAAGAAGAGGACGTTTGGGACTGTGACTCCGGGCTCACTTTGCAGAAACACCCCCTGACCCTCCACCCCCTATCGCAAATTGTAATGCCCGTGAAAAGGGTAGGTGAACACAGTGTTATATAGAACATAGTCCTGAGAGCAAGATTGAAAATGAAAACTAGATATAGTGTATGGTATAAACTATGCACCAAAAAGTGTGATATAAGATGAACCGGGCGTGAAATATAATATGCAATACATTGTGCGCAATTACAGATTCATTGGAGAGCGCGAGATAGCACAGGCACTAGCGCGTGCTATGCGTTATGCGCCTTGGAGTGTAATATGCACAGGGCAGTGTTGTGTAACCTAACTAGTCTCTAAAGTTGTAATATAAAATATGTGCTGGGGAGTGTAACGTTGCATATGCACTGTGACAAAGATATGGATCCCAGATTGTAATATGTATGGCATAGCACTGTGCGTTATAACATAGGCATCAAGGAAGGCACGTTAGATGGGGCAATATAACCCGTGCGAAGACAAGTGTGGCATGACATATTCACGGGGTGGTGTTACAGTGCACATGGGCTAGAGAGTGTCATAGCATATGCACTAGCTAGTGGAATACAACACAGAGGTGTGTGGCACTCAGCAGGCAATGGTGGGTGTAACACAGCATTGGGCTCTGCCAGGAGCGCGCTGTGACTCTCAAGTGATGTTCGTCCCCTTTCCAGAGAGTAAAATAAAAAGTATTACACATCCGGCAGTGGATGTGTGTTTTATTAACCGTGAGGGGGGTTTCTTGCATAGTTTTGGTCGAATTTTTGTCGAATCCCCTTTGAATGGCTTGGTGTGCATGTGTATTAAATGTGCCCGTCAATAGCTACCCATGTTTGTATAAATAAACGACAAGGGTGTCTACCGGGATTAGGCACGGTAGGGCATCAGACATGTCAGAGCTTCACTAGTGGTGTAAATACATTCCACGTGGATTCATTGTATGCACAGTCGCCTTTTAATGAATATCACGCAAATCGTCATGGTGATAGGTACGTACGGTTTGTCCAGCATGTCCTAGGTGTATCTATAAATATATATATTTTTAAAAATAATAAAAAACAGTGGCCGGCCCTGGGGATTGGGGTCAAAAAAATATAATTAGGAGACAGTCCCTGGGGGATGGGGTCATCAGGGCCAATAAATTAGAATAAGAAGGGGAACCACACAGCCCCCTCCTTGCAGCACTCTGCAAACGCGCCCCCTGGCGAATTGTAAGTTGGGGAATACTGAGGGTCCCTGAGGGCCAACTAGCCCAACAGGCATCTCCAGTATGCGCCAGGGAGCTGCGCTGCAGACAGGTGTTCTGAGGCCAAGCCCCTTTTTACACCTCTCTGCAACGCAGCTCTGTGGCGCTTACTGGAGGTACCTAGTGGTCTAGTTTGACCCTAGGGACCCTTAGGATTCAAGGGGACTTAATCTCTCAACTTAGAACAGCCACAGGGCGCGTTTACACAGTGGTGAAGGGAGGGGACGGGGCCTGAGGTGACGTGTGCAAACACGCACTATGGCACATTTTAAATTGGGGATATAATTTCCCTTCAATACTGAGGGCCCCTGGGGGCTAACTAGCCCACCAAGTGCTTCCAGTAAGCGCCACTTAGCTGCATTGCAGAGAGGTGGTCCAGGCCGTGCCACTTTTTACACCTCTCTGCAACGCAGCTCTGTGGCACTTACTGGAGGTACCTAGTGGGCTAGTTGGACCCTAGGGACCCTCAGGATTCAAATGAACTTAATCTCCCAACTAAAAACGGATACAGGGCGTGTTTACACAGTGGTGAAGGGAGGGGACGGTGCCTGAGTTAACGTGTGCAAAAACACCCTGTGGCCTGTTTTAAGAGGCAGTTTTAATCCTCCTGCCCTATTATATACTAGGGGCTTACAGAGGAGGTCATGCTAATCACAGGGGGACCCCAACGCATAATGTTCCCTAGTGTATGTAGGTGTTTTCACTGTATTCTAAGTGTCTTTTAACATAGCACTGGCTCTAGGACTGGTTAGTCAGACTCAGTTACCACCAGTATCCGTCTGAAAAAGTTGAGGGTACAGGATGATTTTGCAACAAGGCTTCTTTCTGCTCTTCTTTTTGTTCTTTCTGCACGTTATCCTTCTTCCTGCACTTTTCTTCATCTTTGAGGACTTCTGTTGCTTCTTTCTGCACTTCTTTTTTTTCTTTCTGTGCATTTTTTCTTCTTTCTTCACATGTCCTATCTCTGTAGGCATAGTTAGAAATTAGCATTTATTGTCATTTGAGATGTCATCAGTGATGTCATGAGTGATGTCACTGACCATGTCATGAGTGATGTAATATGTGATGTCATCAGCAGTGCATTGCGGGCGCGCGAGTTATAGTTAGCTGAACTAACTATAACGGGGGAATTTCAATGGTTTTGTACAAGTGAAAAGTCCAGCTAACTATAACACCCCTGAAACCTATGGTTTTTTCATTGAATTTCTGAGGTTTTTTAAATACTAATTCCTAACTATAACATGCCTGAAACCCATGGTTTTTTCTGTGAATATAAATATATATATATCTCGTTTCTATTCAAAAAGCGTTTTTTGTTTCCCAATAACTTTGGCGTCGTTTGACGAATCGTCGTGAATTTTTTCAAAACTAGTGGCCCGCTCCGGTCAGCCTCTGTCTTGAAAGTTTTGGGGCGATTCGTCAAGCGGGGGCCGAGAAAAAAGGAGGCGGTCCCAAAATGCGTTTTCCCATGTTAATTTCCATAGGAAACTTTAGACAAAGCTACAGCCCGAACTGCTGAACGGAAGTACACCAAATTTGGCAAAAGGTAGGTCTTGGTTCAGAAAGAGCCCTTTTTTTAAAAATGGTGTAAATCCGTTCAGTAGTTCCTGAGAAATTAAAAACAGAAAAAATATAGATATCTGAGCGCCGAGGAGGAGTCGCGAACCCTTCCGAGCACGAGCTTCATTCTAATTGGCTGCCAACACTCAAAACCAGGAAGTGTTGGCAGCCATCTTGTGACTCGGTAAAAACTGTGAAAAAGAGGTTGACAAACAAGACAATGGGGGGCAGGGTAGAAACAACCTGACCCCCTAGGCCTGCTCAGGGGTCTCACAAGGGCCCCCAGGGCCAAGCATTAAAAAAAAGACAATTGGCCGAATTCGCGCTGGAGTTGCGAACCCTCCCGAGCACGAGCTTCACTCTAATTGGCTGCCAACACTCCAAACCAGGAAGTGTTGGTAGCCATCTTGTGACTCGGTAAAACCGAGTCACAAGAAAACAGTGAAAAAGAGGTTGAAAAAGAAGACAAGGGGGCAAGGTAGAAACACCCTGAACCCCTAGGCCTGCTCAGGGGGGTCCCACAAGGACCCCCAGGGCCAAAAAAAGCATTTTTAGAAAAAAAGAAAGCCAAATTCGCGCTGGGGTCGCCGAATCCGTCCAAGAAAATAAAAAAACAAACGAAATGCGGGCTCCCGTGCTTCGTTTTTGAAAGCCGCCGGGTGGGCCAGGTCCTGGGGGCACTCACAAATTATGTTGCGTGCACCCCAGCAGCCCCGGGGACCGCCACCTCCCTGGGGCTTCCTTAATGAATGTGCGGGGGTCCCAACCCCCCCCACGCTGCCCTGTGGACCGCCATCTCCCTGGGGCATTTATGTAAATGGGTGGGGGGCCTCACGGGCCGCCGAACCCCGGTGACCAACACCTCCCCGGGGCTATAAATAATAGTTAGTGTGGGGGGCCTAAACCCCGCCACACTGTCCCGGGGACCACCACCTCCCCAGGGCATTTAATATTCAAATGTGGGGGCCCGTAGCGGACCCCCG
Organism: Triturus cristatus; assembly: GCF_964204655.1. NCBI lineage: Eukaryota > Metazoa > Chordata > Amphibia > Caudata > Salamandridae > Triturus > Triturus cristatus. The sequence continues at coordinate 364,703,197 of NC_140584.1, read as the reverse complement.
GCCCCGGGAAGCACCACCTCCTCGGGGCTTTGAAAATGAAGGGAGGGGGGCCACATGGCCCCCCTCCTGGAGCCCTTGATGGCTCTGGGGACCGCCACCCCCCAGGGCCGGCTCCTGCAATGTCCCGGGGTGTCCACCCCCGGGAAATTGCTGTTTGCTATGGCAGGGTGGGTTCCCGCCCGGCTCCCGCCCTGTCATAGCAATCTCTGCTTTCGCTTCAAGGAAGCAAAGCAGGATTCGTTTTCAGCAAGGAGAGGTGCATGTCAGCAGCTCCCCTTACTCAAAAGCAATGCCGGCTCCCGCAGGAGGCGGGGAGCCGGCAAGACCATGGAGTCATTTCCCCCCACGGTCCCCAACAGTGAGGCCAGGTCCCGGGGGATGGGGTCCCTGGGGCCAGAAGTGGCCCGGGAGGGGGGCCAAGCAGCGCCCCTCCCGTGATTTAAAATGTTTTTTTTAAAAAAAGGCAATGCCCCTGGGGATGGGGTCCCAGGGGCAGATAAAATCCTGGGGGGGGGGCGCGTGCCCGCAATCCATTAGGAAATTAATAAAGTGTTTCTGGTCATGCCCCGGGGGATGGGGTCTCCGGGGCCAAATGTGGCCGCTGGAGAGGGGCCGCGCGGCCCCCTTCCCGTTTTGCTGTTTTTTTGATAAATAAAGGGGGTCAGGCCCTGGGGGCAGGGGTCCCCAGGGCCCCAAAAATAGTAAAAGAAGGGGGGCCACACAGCTCCCCTACCAAAAAAAAATTATTAAAAATAGCCGGCATCTCGCTGGAGGCCCCGCCCCCTCCCTGAACCACTCTGCAAAAGTGCCCCCTGGCGCATTGTAAGTTGGGGGATTAAGTCCCCTTGAATACTAATAGTCCCTGGGGGCTAACTAACCCACCAGGTACCTCCAGTAGGTGCCACAGAGCTGCGTTGCGGAGAGGTGGTTTGAGGCCATGCCCGCTTTCTACACCACTCTGCAAACACAGCTCCTGGCGCACTGCTGGTGGGGCAATGAGGTCCACTTGTGTCCTGTCAGTGACATCACTGATTACATCACTGATGACATCTCAAATGACATCACTGATGACATCACTGATGACATCATCCATGTGATAATGTGATGCACCTCCTCACACCCTAATAAAACCTTTGATACACCCACTCTAAAATACAGACTACCAATATCGAAACCATAGACAGACCAATAACAGTTAGTACATACCCGCTCAGTGATTCCTAGGTCTACACACACACATCCACTCATTTACCCATACAGTAACTCATACATGCAGTCCCTCATCAATACAGCACTATCATATGCACTCATACACCTATACATACACTCACACGCCACCACTCATCCATAGACTTAATCACACACCTACTCAGTCATGCAAAAAATCATCAATCACACCCATTTACTCACCTATACAGTTATAAACAGACCACCTCACTTATTTATACAAATACTAACACATACTTACTCTCTTATACAATCACTGATACAAGCACACACTCATCCATACAGCCACTCTCACAATCACTCTCTCTCACGTATAGTCATTTATGTACTCCAACACTCACATATACTGCCTTTCACATACATGGTATGTGATGCCACTAGTGAGGTCATGTACAATTTCATGAATAGTGTTTTGGATAAGTTACGACTGCCTAGCCCAGAACAACTGGTGAATTTCATTGGTTTTCTGGTTCGATGATGCCTCTACTGAAGTCTTTAAAAGGAATTTTTATGTTTTTTTAGAACGTTTCTTAGTTATTGATCTTTGCCCACAACCATAGCTTTGGTAAATGAAAGGTTTTCTAGGAATTTTCTGCATTTGGTTTTGTTATTAAAAAACTTCTGGAAGTTGTATATAACCCTGCCTTCAGGATCTGCATGGCACCTGCATGGCACAGCTTGCATAGGCTCTGAGTGCAGTTGCTGCCCTGTGCCCGGTGGGCTCTGAGCAGCCGCGGTCCATGCAGGTAACAGCAGTGGGGCGGTAGGGCTGGGTTAGGGGGAATTTCGAGGGACGATACAGAGGGAAAATTAAATAAATAATTAATTTTCCCTCTGCATCATCATGAGTGTAAACTTAGTTTCCACAGGGCTGCATATCAGGCCCTGCTATAATTCCAGAACAGTCCTCCCTGTTGGAATTCTGCTCTCTGCTCCCAAGGCGACGAAGCACAGTTTATATGATACAACTGTTGTGCTCGAGATGCAGCTTTGTGACAGTGTTATGTCTAAATGTTAGGAGCTGTTATAAGCAAAGAAAACAGTACACTATGTTGTAATGTATTCTTAGCAACCTTGTACAAAATGTATAGATGAAATCACAAGAAGAGTCCCTGAATAATAAACAACATGTGCAGCATAGTCTCAAAATAATAGCACAAAAACAAATGTGTTATATGTGTCTATGCAAAGCGAGCAGAGGCAGCCTAAAAACATTTTTAAAAAACTAAGGGAGAATCAAAATGGGCCCAAGAGGGAAATCAGTACACCCTCCTTGGTCATGAAAGCAACTCGGCTACTAACAAAATGATAACAATCACAAGCTAAGCAAATTCAATGTGATGCTGTTATATATAATAACAAAAAATAGGCATAATAAAAATGAAATTAAACATTTTGAAAAAGGGGTTTAATTAACTGGAAACACAGGCACGCAAGATATCTTCCACATAATCATTGTTTATTAATTCCAAAATGCATTCGGTTCTTAAATGCCTCCAGATGCTTTCTTCATGAGAACCTTCATTGATGAATTAATAGCAGATGGGTTGGTCCACAAGGCATCAGACCCAAAATATAGAGCCATTTGTTGACGAAAGATAGCCAAGGAACAGTTGTGTCCTCAATTGGAGAGTGTTTGCGAAGATCTTGCCTAAATGATTCAAGCTCTGGACAGAACCAGATATTAACCCTATAAGCCAGAGGTCTCAAAACAGCAAGATCACCAATCCGCTTAAAAGATAGGTAAAAGTACAGGGGAACAAGTGGCGTGAATTGGGGAAGGAGAAGTAGAAACCTTATGAAATGGTTCTCTCTAGCTGTCATGGTATCCAAATACCGGTGCTCCAAGCCTCAGCCCCATATAGGACTGCCAAATGCACAGGGACCTTATAGACCTCTACTACTAGAAATACTGCCCTCTGGATGGAATCCCTATGCATCCTTCGAATAGTGGCAGATTTGTGTGGTTAAACAGCCTTTGACTTATCAATATGGGGAGAAGATGACAAGAAGCCGCTGATTCTTACACCCAAATAATCAAAGTGCTTAACCTCATTGGCTTGGCTGTCACCGATGGTTTGTAAATCCTGTAAGACAGCAAAATAATAATTTACATATTGTTTATCCTATGAGTCCTGAAGGGAACGAGAAGGACGAGTATCAGAATACTGATACCTATCAGGTGTCTTCAATTGTGCGCGATCATGCAAATTATTGCACCTGTCAGAGGGCTTCTGTTGCTGAGAACCACCTCAAGACTTAGCTTTTCCTTTAGGTTTGTGTTTGTCCCATCATTTTTTAGCAAACTCTGGGTTCTGCTTGGCAGTGTCCGTGTTGAAACCAGGTTTGCCAGGATGTGGTTTATTTGGTCTTGCCCCAAATGAACATGATCTATGGAGGTGTATATCTCGGCAATAATTATAGGTAGCCACTTTAGCTCCTGTTCCAGGTCGACTGGTGCGACCAGAACACGCTGTTGGATTATAGCCAAATATGCTGCTTTGGCTTTAATGTTGGCTAGAATCACTGAGGCGACCACAGGCACATTTCCCATTGATTTCCTCCCCACATCCAGGGCAGAAACTGCCTTGTGTTCATTTTGTATTTGTTTCAACACCTCTGGGAAGACTGCCATAGATAGAGTCCCATGCGTGACGGTATGGACTGCAGTAAATGTCTAATGGATTACACTTTCCATAGTAAAACTGTGCATTTGTTGGACAACATAAACATCAGAACTGTGCGAAACTGATTCCACACACACCGTCCACATGTGTTGGTCGAAGTCCTGCTAGCTCACAGTGCACCATCTGTACCCCTAACCTTACAAGGTAACAAATGAGTGTGCAACCTCATCATATGTCAACCCTGACTACTCTCCAAGGAAATCATGGTAACGGATCTTGAACCCTTTCGCTTGGTTACTTGTGCATACCCAAAGAGATACACAAGAAATACACAGTAAAGAGTTTCATCATTATTGTAGCATTGTGGTTTTAGTAAAATACTTGTGGTGCAATAATCAATAGAAGGAAATAGAATAATGTGATTAGCATTACTAAAATGGAGACAAAAAATAAAAAGTTCAACCACTTTGAAGATTAAAGAGAATATATGCTTGCATACAAGTACTGTAATATTTTGTACTCCTACCTAGCGCATCCTAACCTAGCATATCTAGGTTAAGTGAATCTGCTAAATCCCTGTAGGGTTACTCTAACTCCCTGCTTCCTGTGGGTAAGTGTCATCAAGCTGCCCATCATACTCTAGAGCAGGGCAGCATCCCTCACATGAGGTAATCAGGAATCAGCTGGGCTGAAATTCCGGCATGGGTTGACCTCTCTGTGCCAGCAAAATGCTCCTCTGTTGAAACAAAGGCTTAATGTTGTATATGTAATAACATCCTCCATATTACCATTCCGAAGCCCCAGTCAAGCCAGTATTGTTCAATCTATTGTGAGATCTCTGTTGCCGAGTGGCTAAAACAAATAACAACATCATGCGTGATGAACTTGGCCCTTGTACAGAGTGTTCAAGCTGTTGTGATAGGGTGCCTACAAAGTGACTGTGTAAGTAAAACTGAGTTTGAAGAATACTATCCTGTATGTGCACACAAAGGAATGCTTGTCAAATGTCATCATGTTTAGGATCAGAAGGCAGCTTAAGAATGCGAGCATGTAAAAATAGTGTTTCTATTCGGGCCGAATGTAACCGCGTGACACCAAGACGATGCCCCAAGTGGCTCAGTCACCTATTTGGGGAACCATCCCAAAGGGTAAGCACATAGATATTATTCTGTGTTTATCCTGTGGTCCCATCAGAGGAAACACAGCTTCGACTTGATATATTTATTGTGGCAAACCAAACTGGAACTTCATCACGTTTTATTGGAACTTTTACCATAATTGCATTAATAATTACAGGGTTATTTTGTGACACAGCAGGCAACTGTGGTGGTCCTGATAGAGCTGCCCATGCTGAGACAGCCATCAAGATGCGCAAAATATATTCAGTTGAGCGTCTATATAGTCTAACTAGACCATGGTATAATGGCAATAGTGCATTAGCATTGAGATTGCGTACATTAGGGTATGGTGTATAGCCAGCTAACGTTGGCCATATGGCCCCTTCATTACTAAGGGTGCTGGTGCAGACATGGTAAAGCATGTGTACTAGGGCGCCTCTGAACCAATTTTGATGTTCTCAAAATAGACAGTGGTACTTCTAGATATGTATTGAGCGGTGGATACAACCTCAGTCTATATATGAATTGTTTACATGTTAGCTTCAAAGCTGGAAAATTGACCCAATAATGCAAGACTTTTAAGCTATAGGCATCATGGGCTTCAACCAAAAATGTTACATCACCACCAATATTGCCAAGGCCATGTAAAGTGAGATGTGCATGTACTGCAGTTCTGCAATTCACAGCTGTAGGTATAAACTGTGGCACCGCCGTTACTAATACAGTAAAGAAAACAGAGCGGAAACACTGATTTGGGTATCCTTTTAAAGGTTTAAGCTTGGACAACCAACAGACAAAATATAGGTACTGCCTAAAAATACTGTGGAGGAATAAACCGGAACACCATGGATGTCTGCGGTAGAGGTGTATAGGGTCCTATGGGCACATATAAGTACTACACAGCAGACCTGTTAAATAAGTACCCAACCAAACTGGCACCATGTTACACAGATTCTGCTGGTAAAAGCAGAAATGTGTGTTAGGATGACAGGACGTCAAAGTGTAGACACTGAGTCTCTCTACAGAGTCAGTACCTGTAAGCCCAATTCTGGCTAGCTCACAGTGCCTCACCTGAATTCCTAACCTTCCCAGAGTAACAGGTGAATTTAGCAACCTCGAACATGAACCTCTAGTCCCCAAGGGAACCGTGGAAACAGATCCTCCCCTTTTGTTACTCATGAACTGACTCACGCATGCTGTGGTAAAGATAAGAAAGTTTACAATATTTTTATTGAAACTATCGTAGGCAATTATGTAGCAAATGTACTGCGATCATTAGGCAGATACAACTAAACAAAGTAATTAACATTACCAACAGACTCTGTAGGTCAAACCATCCCAACCGTGGCAAATTACATAGCTGTTTAGATCTACCATTACTATGGGAGCATAGGGATATATTTGCGATCTCTGGGATTGGCCTAAGACCACATAACTGGTGTAGCTAGTAAGGTATCCGCATCATGAGTGTAAACATAGTTTTCTTAGTTTACGCAGGGCTGCATGTCAGGCACTGCTGTTGTTCCAGAACATTCATCTCTGCTGTAGGTTTCCTCTCTGCCCCTAGGGGATGGAACACAGTTTATATGATAAAACTATTGTGCTGGAGATGCAGTTGTGTGAATGTGTTATGTCTAAATGTTAGGAGCTGTTGCTGAACAGGCAAGTAAAACATTACACTATATTGTTATGTATTCCAAGCAACCTTGTACAAAATGTGGAGCCGAAATCCCAAGAAGAGTCCCTGGATAGCAAACAACATGTGCAGCATATTCTCAAAATAATGATGCAAAAATAAATGTGTTATACGTAGCTATGCAGAGCGAGCAGAGGCATCCTAAAACATCTATAATGCAAAACCAAGGGAGAACCAAAGTGGGTACAAAAGGGAAATCACTACACTGCTGCCTCTAGAGCCAAGTGGGTACTTCCTCAGGCCAATGGGTTTTAAATAAATAGGGTGGCGTTTGGTCAGACACTACCCATGTGCAGCTTTCACTTTAAAAACAAACAATTTGTCTTCTCTATATTCACTTACAGCGCTTTTCACACCAAGTATACAAGATTTTTCAATTCAATTCAATTCAATTCAAGATTTTTTAAAGATCCACATAATATTTCAAGAACTGAGAAGCGCAGTGCGTGATCTGGGAATAAGTTCTCAAACCGGTTAATGAACGCAGTCAAAGTAGATTTTTCTTGCAAGTGAAAAAAATGATACTACTTTATGGGGATCCCTATATCCCCAGGCATTAGGTGTGTTTACTTTATGCCACAATGTGTGAGTGAGCTAATTGTTTTTCACAACGTTTGCCAACCAGGAGATCTAGTTTGTGAACTTGCTAATGGCCACTTGAAGTAAAAGGCAAATCACTTTCTGTAATTTCACAAAAGAGTTAAGATGGTTCTTTTACCTTGCTTCAGAACGTTAAAATTCTTTGTGTTTCGAGGCATGCTTACTTGGCCTCTATATACCCACATTTTCTTACAGTGAGGTTCAGGAACTGGGAGATGCAAAGACTGCTGCCACAGCACTCAGTTCCCAGCTGTCATTCAGATGCATAGAAGTATAACCGTTTAATTACTCTCTTTTTATTGCTCTCTCAGTTTTTTCTTAAACTACTGGATAGGTTTTCACCAGATTAAAAAAAAACACAGAAGGCAGTACCTTTTGTCTCCATACAAAGCTTAGTGTAGATCTGTGTACCTTTTATTTTGCAGTCAGATTTAGATTTTCCCTGTGAGAATTTAAACAGGATATAGAGTTTTTGGATCCCCGTCATAAAGTTTTCTCTTCTTGAATAAGCCATTTGAAACTTTACAGAAACACAGAAAAATCTGCATTTTTGGAAAGCTTTACCAAATGATGCCAACGTTTTAATCAAAACAAAAATGATCTTTGAATTTAACATGTGATTAAACCTTAACTACGGCTTCACTGTCACCATCTCCATCATATATATTGTTTCAGGTCAAAATCTATGGGGGAGCCGCGTGAGCCCCACTTAATATGTGGCTCCTACAATGAATTTAGAGGTGCAGGAACTACAAGGTTTCAGATGGTGCCTCAGTGGGCTCTGCTGCTGGAAACCCATAAAATGGTGGCCTGCCCACCAAGTGGTCATTGGGACATAGTGAGGTCGCTACCATCACTAGATCACCCTGCCCTGGACTGCCATGCAGGGTGAAGTGGAGGGAAATCAAACAATGACTCTGAAGCGCAGGAAGTAAAAACCTTCACCGAGCGAGAGAATCAAACATGGCAGCCGCTCATCAAAGTACACTGCCTCCAGTGGATCTGCCACCCTGGCGGCTCTCCTGAAGGAGCCGAGACCCCCAACTGTCTGCAAGGGATTTTTAAATGTGGCAGGTGGCTGTTCAGCAGGGGCGTGTGAAGACCATGCCTCTTCTCATCTGTTGTGCTAGCAGACTGCCCAGCAGGGTCTAAATGACACCACAAATTTCTACTGATATTTTTTTATCAAACTTATTCATGGATAAAGTACTAGTATAAATATTTTAAGATATTTAGTCATACTAAAACTATTCAACCACTCTAACCTAAGGGATCATTAAATTAGCCTCAATAATATAACTCTATGTACACATGTGAAATTTATTTTTGCTCTTATCCCACAGGGTCACATACATATGGCACCCCCTAGTGCATGTTAAGAAGGTATAAAACTTGGGATTCTGTAATTCCTGTATAAAAATGCGCCTCTGATTTCTGTATAATCAGCGACTTGTGACGCAAACATTTGTCGATTATACAGAAATGACATCAGAACTCAACTGTTATAGCTTCTTACAGTTAAGGTCTGATATGAAAATGCCAGCTATCAGGCATCAGCCGAGGAGAAAGACAGGGAGCACAATTAAAGCAGTTGTTTAAAGCAAGGAAACCAAAACCTCGCTTTTCTTTCTTCTGATTTGTGTTTTTTAACTTTACAGTGCCAAGCAGAAAGTAGGTATTTATAACAACATGTTTATTTTTTGCACTCCTTGGGAAATTATAGAAAGGTTAGAATCTTTCTGCAAGTTTCTGCTGTGCCTTTTTTTTAAACTGACCTATTCAACTGTTCTAATACTTTTCTCAACAACTGACAAGTTTATTTCTGTGTTGAATTTTGCACTAGTGATTCAGTTTCTAGTCTTCATGTTTGCAAATACGCCCTCTCTTTCATATGTAAGAGCTACGCAACAAGGATTCAGGCGGTTTGTGGGAAAGGTGATAATGTGACCATGTTTTATAAGATATAAAGTACCCCCTACCGTACATGATAGGATATAGTCACCTCGGAGTTTGGTAACCTTATAAAGGAACTTGGCATTCTGCCTCCTTTCTCTATCAAGCCATGGAACTCCTAGGTGGCTTCCAATATCCTTGTAATGTATGGCAGGAGGTACTTTTCCCCATATATTATTAGTCACCAAGGCTATCCATTACCATGTAGAGGAACACGGTGAAAGGTTGATTTTCATTTAAAAGGCTGCCAATCTCACAGGTGACTTTCAATATACTTTTCTACATACCATCAAGATTACGTCATTTGGTATATTACATTATGACTCCCTGCACTCGATCCCACTTCAGTAGTTGCTATTGTGCTTCCTCAGTGTCAAAGACCATTCTACAAGCAGGTATATTGGACATCTTTGAAAGCCTCATTGCAGAAACTCAGCTTGTAATTTGTTGCAAACACATGGTTTAAGATATTTAGGGGCATATTATCAAGGACCGGCGTTAAAATTATCGCCGCTTTATCGGCAGAAAACTGCTGCTAAAGCAGCGATAATGGACTTGATAATATGCCCTTGAGAATTCCCATAGAAGCCCATGTTCTGGTGTCAATATGGGCTTCTATGGGAATTCTCTGCGGCATATTATCAAGCCCATTATCGCCGCTTTAGCGGCAGTTTTCTGCCGATAGAGCGGCGATAATTTTAACGCCGGACCTTGATAATATGCCCCTTAATGCAGTAAAAAGCCTATGTTACAAGTTGTGGAAACCTGGAGATATTTCAGCTCATGTTTCCTGATTTCCAGCAGTGAACAGTACCTTGGGTGCTTGGTACACATGGTGCCTTACCAGCGGTTTGCAGGAAACTAATAAAGAAATCAGGCAAAAAGTGATGTGTAAAGGTAGTTGTTTTTTGTTGGAACTTTAGCATGGTGTTCTAACAGGGAGCCTGCAAGGTGCTTTTGTGGAATTTGAAGTGGAATATTTCAAATCGGACACATTTGAGGTGGATCATCAGTGGAACATTTAAATTAAGCCTAGGCTCATATTCATTAGAATCCAGACCAAATCACAAAACATTTTTGAGTGGCAGTATAATATATCCTTGGTGGTGAGAAAACAGTGCTTAGTGTATTCCTTTTTTACCATCTTATTACGAAAGCAAATTTGTGAAGGGTATGTGAGGAGAATGTATTTGTTGTGTTACATAGTGATGTAGTTGTGATTTGTTTGTATTTTTTAATGCAGGTGTTTTTTTGCTTCATGATTGCATTGTATTATAATTGTATTAAATTGTGGTATTCGTGTATTCTACTGTAATTGTTATGCTGTACTTTGTTTAGACTGTTTTTATGTGCCCTGTTATGTTTTAGTTGTGTTGTTATTTTGCTATTATATGTTATTGTGCTGTGTTCGGTTAATTATTTTAGACATGACAACAAACACTGCTACATTTCCAGCTAAAAACAGCACATTTTGTCACAGTTGCAGTGACAACTAACCATTTACCACTATCGTAAATGAGCACAGCTCCAGCTCTTCAGCCATTTAAGACACCAGTCAGCTTAAAACTGGAGCTATTCACCTGTCTTACATGTATGTGATGCGGCCCTCCATGTTGTCTTTCTGCCTTTACCTCCTGTCATTACTACATTTGGCAACTAAGAGAGTTCATGCTTCTAGTTATGCGTGAGCCAGATAGGTGACTTGCAATTGATTCGCAATTGATTCGCTTCTCCGCATTTGTGGCCTGAAGACAGTGGTCCTAAGTTGCTTCGCTGGTTTCCAAAGATGCTGAGATATTCCATCCTGATTCTCAGGCAACCAAAATACTTTTTCCTGTTATCTATTGCTACTCAAGCTACATGTCCTAAGAGCAGGATTTCAAATGGAACCAATCCCTCCTATTGGGCACTATATTCATGCCCTTAACACTAACGGCTAAAACACTCATCGATTTCTGAACAATGAATGTAAAAATGTTAAGGTAATCCATGTCTGCAATTCAGTTGTTTGTTATGTTATGCGGATTTGTAGAGCGCGCTATCACCAGGGAGGGTATCCTGGCTCTGAGCTGGTTTGAGGCTAGCCACACCTAGGACCTAGTGGGACTATTCTAAAAGACAGGTCTTTAGCTTCTTGTGGAATTCAAGCAGTGAGGAGGCTCTTATGTGTAGTGGGAGTTCGTTCCACACTTTAAGAGCAATGTAGGAGAAGGCATGACCACTGGATCTGCTTTTTTGTTTATATTACACGTTTTATGTAATCTTGCATTCCCTAGGAGTATTTTCTATTCCCGCAATGATGTGTTTCTGTATTTTTTTCATCACGCAAGATATAGGTCTTGTATAGTGCATACTTTGAACTGAGTCGCCTCCAGGTGTTTATAACAGGCCATAATTGATAGCTCTGGAGTTGAGGCTGAAGGCAGTGTAAGTTTCTCACTCAGTGGGTCAGAAAGGTGTTCAGAATATATGGTCATCCAATCCTTGGCCTCCCTACTGAGTGCAGAGAATTGGCAGTATAATCCAGTTACAATTGTGATTCTGTTCAGAATTCTGTGTGTGAAGGAGGTATGCAGTTGTCAAAATATTGACAAGGCAAAAGTAAAAGAAAATGCAATGCACAGGTAGGTTGGTGTGTTGTGTGTTTAGGGGTGGTGAAGTAAAGGAGATGCGAATAAGTGCATTCAGGAGAGATTTAAAAGTGGCTGCTGAAAAGGAAAGAGACGAGGTGTAAGATATGCAGATGGAGATGTGGAGAGAAAAAGGGCAAACATGTCTAATATAGAGTGAACATAACCGAGTGATTGAGACACTGTGAAGACCACAACTCCTTCCTCATACCTCAGTAATGTTTAATTCACAGCCTCATAATTTCAGAACTAAAATATTTTCAATATTAATTACTTACAACTGAATTATTGTTATTTCTCATTTGTCTTCAACAAAATAGTCCTGGCTGGTTTAAGGTGTATGTCAGTTGTTGTGCTACATATCTGGATGCAATAACAGAAAGCTCAGAAAGGCACCAAAATACTGGCTGGGTGGCACACTATGGAAATCATAGAAATTGAGTTTACATGTTTAAGCCTCGCCTTCCTTTATATTACATATAGAGATCCCCCCACTTTTTGCATCCAACCTAAAGCCCTGCCTAAGTGTCTGTCTGGGGCAGCAAAACACCAGGGAGCACTGTATCCTACATCCCTAGAACAGAAACCGCTGCAACAGAGCCACATGCATTCATCATTTAGCTGTGGTTACTAGTGACATACTGTCAGGGCCATTGGAATTATGCATCATGGGAAAACCAAATCAGCGGTGGAATTGACTAAATCATTCAGGCAAATTATGCAGTGCAATGCAGCACATTTAGAGTTAGTATTTTGGCATTTTTGCACATATTAACATTTTCTGGGGAAGGGTTTTGCCCAGTGGTGACTGGCACATGTAAGAGGGGTGAGGCGGTGGGGCAGGGCGGGGTTGGGGTCCGGGTAGTCGACAGATGATGGAATAAGTGAAATTAAATAAAAAATCATTAAAACCACTTACCTTGTGCTCACCACATCGCTGAGTCGGCAATGCGCGAGTGCAAGGTAAGTGGTTTTATTTTTTTACATTTAATTTTAGGTATCCCGTCATCTGTTGACTTCCCCGCCCCTCCTCCCCCACCCCACCCGACTACCCCACCACTCTTACCTGTGCCAGCCCCACTGGTTTTACCTCGTTGCTACCACTTTGACACTCAAATACAGAAGTAAGCAACAGAAACATGACCAGTTAAACTTTGTCAAAGGCCTTTCGCTGCACAGCACGCGTGTTGCAGTATTTTTAGTAACTTTTGATCTGTTTATGCTAGAAATTATTTTTCCTCAAATATCTAGATTATGTATCAGATGATGGATTAAGTGGCATATCCATATTTAAGTAGAAAATCCAGCAGCCGCAAAATCAAATAATTACAGGGGCCCTGCCCCTGCATTTGATGTCTGCCTGCTTCATGCATTCCTATGGGTCTAGCAATGCCTTTCAATTAGTATATATGCTATTGTATCAATGTAACGTTTTCTAAATCCAGAGGAGGCCCACGTTCGAGCCAAGGAATACATATATCCTCACGTGATCTACAGAAGAGGTTGCTCGGATACCGTATTGTCTCCTTTTTTTTGTTTGATTTGTTTATTACGTTTTTTATGTATGAACATTACAATATCAGGACACAATACATCACAGTATAAGCATAATCCAGTTGTGAAATGGATTTGGACATTGCAATAATACAGTTTGATAGAATCATTAGGGCATGCCTGTCAGAGATCTAAAGTTGCCAAGCAAAAGCAATTCCATACAGGGGTTCTGCATTTAAATTGCAATTATACATCCAATTTGCTCGATTGATACATGCGATCCTGACCGTGTTTGCCTGACTCTAAATAGAGTGGGCCAAGAAAAAGTTGGATGGACTGGTACCCTGTCCACTATTTTCTAAATAACCACCTGAATTCTTATTTGGACAAGAGAGTCGCATAAATAAATCATATAGGGCCATATGTATGAAACTTTGGTTTTGCGATTCTCAAATAGCGATTTTTAGAGAATCGCTATTTGAGAATCGCAAAATGCTATGTATGTAGGATTTGCAAACAATTTTGCGAATCCTACATATTCCTTAATTGCGAATCACAAGTTGCAATTCACAATTAAGGAATACCTCCCCATTCATTCCTATGGGCCTAGAGGCCCATAGGAATGAATGGGAAGACATTCTCAATTTGCGATTCTCAATTAGAGAATCGCAAATTGAGAATGTAATTTCAAGGGTGCCAGGGTGTCAAAAGGACACCCTGTTGCACCCCTGAAATGTACATGTGTGCACATGTAGCACACATACATGCCTTATGGGCATGTATGTGTGCCACATGGCACTTTGAAAAATGCAAAAAAGTGAATTTTTCAAAGAAATCACAAATTACCACCAACTTGAAGTTGGTGGTAATTTGCGATTCCTTAAGTCCAAATTGCACTTTTTCTGCGCCTTTTACATTGCATTTAAGGAATCGCAATTTGGGATTCCTTAAATGCATTCGCAAAATAAGGAATCGCAAATTTTGCGATTCCTTATTTTGCGAGGCTGTTTTCCTTTCATACATCCCACTTAGCTAAATTGCGATCGCAAATGCCGAAATTCTGCGAATTTCGGCATTTGCGATCGCAATTTTGAATGATACATATGGCCTATAGCATCTAGCTGTGGTTTGCTCTAAAATGCATGGGTACCTTACAGTAGGAGCAGGTTAGTTAATCTGGGAGAACTTTGTTTAGGTGAAAATTCTTCAGCTAAATTTTGTTCATTGTTTTTGGTGAGTAAGGTAATACATTTGAAAGGTTTTAAACACATGAAAATTGCTTTTGAAGAGTGCTTAATACCACTGCTTTTGTCATTTTAACCCTGTAAATAATAGGTGTTAATACTACCTAATTTACTTTATACGATTAATAAAACTGAAAATGTTGAAAGGCGGAGTTCTCCCAATCTGGATTTAAACTCATGAAGCACAAAACGTACAGATTTCAGTACTGAGTACATAGTTTATCATCCATTCGTCCATCTTTTGCATGCCTTGGTCTTCTCTAAATCCGATATAAAGTCGGAATAATCTGCAGAAGAGTGCACGCATATTATACATATATACATGCGAAGCAGTAGATGATAAAATAAAATGTAATTAAGGAGTCTAAACAATGGGACCAAAACATCAAGAAAGATCTGGTGTAAAGAGGCGCGACCAGACTTCCAGTTGGATATTTTTCACATTTCTTGCGCGGTAGGAAGAGAACATTGAAGAAATACTTTTTATTCTGGGCATCTGTAGGCAATTTATTCTCTGTTCAATTTCACATGAAAGATTTAGGCAAAACATGTCCTTTTTAACCGTCCTTCTTCACAGAATGAAAAAAGGCGGGGATTCTTTCTGTTCTCTAAAGGGAAACGCATGAAGAAAAAGGCTCCGAGGCCCTTTGAATCGGTGGGTGGTCGGCCACCCGTTCCAAAAACCATTGTGAGCTGAAAGTTCAGACACCCAGTGCATTACACTAATTGGCTTCACTATTCTGAATAAGCCAGAAGGCTGGATGAAATCAGTATGGTCGCCCAAATTCCCCTTGGCACCAGTCATGTCTGTCCTTCCTGTGAGCACAGAGCCTGCCTCAGCCCGGGATAGACCTCATCCTGGGCGGGGTCCATTGCGATTACAGAAAGAATTTAAGTACTAGATAAATAAACTTATTTGTGTCAAAATACCGATAAATCTCAATATGCTGCTCTAATTTTTACTCAATGAAGGCATTTTAGCCTTTGAAACACCAATATTATCATCAGCTGTGAGTAGTTCTGCAGAGAGGAGGGTTTCGCCTGCGAATGAAAACATTGCAATGTATATTGCATGAACTTTGACCTTGATGCATGATAGAGCCCTGTGTTTCACTGTGATAGGAGAGATCCACCAAATTTAGAGCAACGACAATGAGGAAAAGCCACAGTTTGGCCGAACCAGATCTAAGAGCGCAAGGGCACATACCTATGAAATCTGAAGCAGAGAAGTGCTGGATTCACGTTAGCCAGCAGAAAGTTCATGCCAGGTTTGACTTTTCAACTTGTTAGCTGAGGCTTGTGTTACTGAAGTTGAAAGATTACAGTCTAAAAAAATAACATTTTGTATAATGATGGCAGTGGTATTGGAGATAAAGGGCCTTATTACGATGTCAGGTGGATGACTCTGTATCAGTATGGGAACCGCCCGACCTTGGGTTGGCGGTTCCGCTTACCTAATTACAATGCGACCGCACATGGTGCGGTCGTAAACTCCCAGTTCCCTATGGGAAACCCAGCCGTAGCACAAGCTCCCATAGAGAAATGGGAGTTTGTGTGAATCCCTGCACCGTGTGGCAGACACCTCTTGGTGCCTGTCACATCGTGCAGGAATTCACAGGGGGGCACCATAGGTGCCCCCTTGGCCCCCAACCAGAGGCCACAGGGTTAAGGGGGACGCTGCTAAGGGCCCCCAATGTCACTCTCCAACATGCTATCCATGTCAGAAAGCCCAACATGGAAAACCTGTCGTAAACTGACATTGGATTCCCAATGGCGGAAACACAGTCTATTGGGATTACGTGCCAGTCTCCGACAGGCCGATGGGCTGCTTGAGCCTGTCGGAATCCAGCCGAAATGACTGGCCGGTTTCAGTTTCGACCGCCGCATTAAAATGGTCCATTTGGTCCACCAGGATTTTCTGCTTTAGATCACCCAGTTTTTGGACCTCTAATATGGGTAAGTCTCATTATCGGAGTCTCACTCATGGCAATTTCATGGTAAGTGGACTGGACTGAGTGTGATTGCAGGCAGTCCCTGTCTTTTAGGCTAAAGCTGCTGCATCGTAGGTAAGGGGCACTGAGCTAGTTACATGTGTGCACACACTTGTGCAGACTGCACGTGAGAGGCTACTATCATTCACAGCTGCATATAGGTAACATGCCTATGGCAGTTTTAAACTGCAAATACGACCTACCAAAATAACCTCTTTTGACAGGCCTAAACCTTCATTTAAATATAATAAGTCACCCCTAAGCCGTATTGCCCATAAAGGGAGGGTGCATGGTATTTAAAAGTAGGACATGGAAAAGTTAATGTTGAATATATCCTCACATTGAAATATCCCACAAAACTATTTTCACTATGACAAGGCTGGTTGGTTCCATCTGCAAATACTGGGCCACATTCTTACATTTCATAAATGCTCAATTCAGATTGGTAGCAGCTAGAGAAATAATACAAGGGCTCTTTTTTATAGTTATTTAAAATCCAATTTAATGGTCAAATCACATTTTGTCTATTAAGCAATAGTACTTTTTAAAAAGTTACCCTTTTCCTGCCTAAAGCTTATAAGTATTCAACTGTTACTAGCAGCTGGATGGCTTCCCTGTGGTGTGATATATATTGATGCAAAAACAACAATTGATGGACAGAATGCAGAACAATGTCATACATTCACCCCAGTACAGAGATCTGGGCCCAAATCCATCGTTTTTTTGCTCACCATGCCATTCCAGTTTGAACCCAGCCATATGCAAATCAGTCTTGACCCTGTGCCCCATGGGAACAGTCCAGCCCGAACTGCCAA
Organism: Triturus cristatus; assembly: GCF_964204655.1. Taxonomy (NCBI): domain Eukaryota; kingdom Metazoa; phylum Chordata; class Amphibia; order Caudata; family Salamandridae; genus Triturus; species Triturus cristatus. Next base: position 364,685,802 of record NC_140584.1, on the reverse strand, counting down.
GCCAGGTCCTCCCTGGACTGGAAACAAGCATCCTAGGACCGGTTTCGGGCTTTCAGCCCTCATCAGCCAGGATAGCCTGATTCCAGTGGCATGGAGAGCAAGGGACTCACGTCTGAGCATACCCGTCCCACCCAGATCTGTTGACTGGGTGTGAGTGTTTGATTGGTTCTGATGCTCCGTCCATCACCACCCCCTTTTGTACCGCTTTGTTTGCCATAAGTTGGCAGGGTATGCTCAGACGTGAGTCCCTTGCTCACTTTGCCACTGGATTCAAGCAAGCCTGGCTGAAGACGGCTGAAATGCCAGAAACCGGTCCTAGGAAGCTTGTTTCCGGTCCTGGGAAGGCATGGCTTGGCAGTTCGGGCTGGACTGTTCCCATGAGGCACAGGGTCAGACTGATTTGCATATGGCCATGTCTGAACTGGGGTGGCAGAGTGGGCTCAAAAATGGTGATGGATCAAACCCAGATCTGTTGACTGGGTGTGAGTGTTTGATTGGTTCTGATGCTCCGTCCATCACCACCCCCTTTTGTACCGCTTTGTTCGCCATAAGTTGGCAGGGTATGCTCAGACGTGAGTCCCTTGCTCACTTTGCCACTGGATTCAAGCAAGCCTGGCTGAAGACGGCTGAAATGCCAGAAACCGGTCCTAGGAAGCTTGTTTCCGGTCCTGGGAAGGCATGGCTTGGCAGTTCGGGCTGGACTGTTCCCATGAGGCACAGGGTCAGACTGATTTGCATATGGCCATGTCTGAACTGGGGTGGCAGAGTGGGCTCAAAAATGGTGATGGATCAAACCCAGATCTGTTGACTGGGTGTGAGTGTTTGATTGGTTCTGATGCTCCGTCAATCACCACCCCCTTTTGTACCGCTTTGTTCGCCATAAGTTGGCAGGGTATGCTCAGACGTGAGTCCCTTGCTCACTTTGCCACTGGATTCAAGCAAGCCTGGCTGAAGACGGCTGAAATGCCAGAAACCGGTCCTAGGAAGCTTGTTTCCGGTCCTGGGAAGGCATGGCTTGGCAGTTCAGGCTGGACTGTTCCCATGAGGCACAGGGTCAGACTGATTTGCATATGGCCATGTCTGAACTGGGGTGGCAGAGTGGGCTCAAAAATGGTGATGGATCAAACCCAGATCTGTTGACTGGGTGTGAGTGTTTGATTGGTTCTGATGCTCCGTCCATCACCACCCCCTTTTGTACCGCTGTGATATATATTGATACCAGACAGAGGACAAAGAGCTTGGGTGTGGGAATGTGCTGGCCTTCCCTTAACACGATGGGCTGGGGCTGTGCCCAGGGACTAGTTACACTTCAAGCAGCCTACCCTGTCACAAGCAGATTAACCTGGCACTAGACATGCCCCCTTCCGGTATCCGTCTAGCCAACCTGGCTTCAAAATCAGTGGGAAGGGGAGCTACCTCAGAACTTGTTTGGATGGACCACAAGGGGGGGTTTGTACATTATCACAGCTAGACCTCTGGGTAGGCACATAAGCTCTGATGGGGAAGAAGGGTTCTCCCATATTGTATTGTCCCAGAATGCTGTGCAGGAAATTTGGGACAGGGATGATGTGCCATCCTAGGGTTGACCAGGATGCCTGGCCTCTAGAGCTTCCCACTCACACATATAAACCCCTGCACAAGGCAGAGACAGTGACCAAGACCCTGGACCTGGATGGCAACAACACCTTATGGCCCCTGAGGACCAACTGGGGATGATCTAGACTCCACTGCCACTCCAAGTGCCCTGCAAGATAGCCAGCTGGCTCTGAGGCTTGTGAGTGTAGGCAGGAGGGTGTTCTGCTGGCTGTCAGAGGAGGGGCTGTGCAAGTTGCCCCCACAAGTGGTAGAGGGCACAAGGAACCAGGAGAGGAGAAGACTAGTGCTGGGAGCCAGTCCAGTCATCTCCACGTAAAGTACACTTTTTAGAGGCCAACTGAAAATGCTAGAGCTCAACACCAGGAGTAAAATGAGTCCAAGATCAAAACATTCTGTCCATCAGGGCTAGAGTTCGGCTCCTCTAAAGACCTGACATTGACCCCTAAAGAACATGGAGCCCGTGGAGCTTTGCCGCACTTGATAGGACGGGGCCCGGGAAGGTCAGCACAATAATATTTTAATGATAAGGGGGTGGAGGGGCATGCATGGAGCCCCCCTCCCTATACTCACTTTGGCCCTGGGAGCCAACACAATGGAGACCCACCGACAAAGGGCCCTTCCTGCCGGGAGCATGAAGCAAGCTGCCCCTGAGGGGGAAAGGAAGTGCCGGCTCTCCTGTACCACACCTGAGGTGCTTACATGAGCAGGGACCTGGTAGGGAAGCGTGGAGTGTGGTCTCCACGCTGCCCCTACCAAGACTACCTGCATCTGGGTGCCAAGTTGGCAAGTTTAAAAAAACAAACAAAAGGAAAACAGATGTGCAAAGCCACACAGCTGGAAAACCTGCTCATTATTATTCATGGCTCCATCAGGGAGTGAACCATAACGCCATGCAAGATCCAAATATACATATCTCTTTCTCCTTGTGCCGTCCCAAGGATGTTTATGGGTACCACCAAAACACTTCAAATGTGTTGTTGTGTCTGGGGGGGGGGGAGTTGCAGGAATTGCAGCAGTTCTTCAATTAAGTTTGCCAAATTAACCCTAATTCTCTTGGGGTCAAGTAGGGTTGGCCCCCAGGAGACCTTTAAGCATTATGGAAGAATTTCTGGTGCTTGGTGCTGTTTGATTCGTGAGTGCAGGGTCGATGGCTGCATTATTTGGCATGAAGTTGCTAATGAAAAACTCTGACACATGTTTGCAATTTCTTTGAATAAAATGCTTTATTAAAAATGCTTTATTCACATTGACCATTCATAAACAATGCAATGCTTTTATTATTACATTTAAATATGGTTATTGCGTCCATTGCTCGAATGGTTACATTTAACATGTGACTATGTTTTGTATTGATGCGGGGACCGCTTGACCAAGCCGATAGGCTTGCCTTACATATTGAGGTGGTGACCCCTTGATAACCCCAATAAGCTTGCCTTCCATATTGAGTTGGTGACCCCATTGGCAAACCCAATAGGCCTGCTTTACTTATTATAACACCACCTTATTATGTTATTTTACATCAGGAATAGGTGAGAGGGTATTGTGGTTATAGGGTTCATAACCCATTAGAGCTCAAATGAGAATTGAGAATGACACCAAAGGTATTTTTCATCTACCTTATGTATATATTTGTTAATTAATGCATAGTATTTGTTAGTGTGTGTGCGTGTTTGTGTAATAAATGTCTTTTTCCTTTCTCAACTTAAAGCACTGACTGGTCAATGATTTATTGAGTGCTGTTCTTGAATGTTAGAGAATGACGATAACTAGACCACACCACCTTCCCTGAGTAGGCCTTGGGCTGCTCTCTTTTGCTACCTTTAAAGAGTCAAGTAATACAATGGGGTACATGGTTCCCACTCAGGAGACAATTGTGGATCTATGACTTGCGCAGGACTCCCATCCTGCAAAACAAACCCAATTTCTTACAAGAGGAGATTAGCAACATTTTAGGGGAAAAAGGCAGCACACAATTGGCCTAATTTACCTAAACTTTTTGCCTTCCCCTAGACCTTTTTTCTGACATGGTGTTGTCAACTTAGATGCTTTGGGCACTTTGCCACTGCTGATCAGTGTCAAAGTGCAAGTGCCCCCTGTATAAAATGATATGGTAATTGGCTGTCCATAATTGTTATGTTTGCCTTACTAGTAAAGTCCCTAGTAAAGTGCACTTTGTGTGCTAGGGCTAGTAATGTAAATGCTACTCGTGGGCCTGCAGCACTAATTGTGCCACCCACATAAGTAGCCCACAAAAGAGAACTCAGGCCTGCCACTGCAGTGCCTGCGCGCAGTTGCTAACTGCCATGTTGTCCTGACAAGTGCAACCACTTGCCAGGCCTTACCCTTCCCTTTCCATGCACATCAGACACCCCTATGGTAGGCCCAAAGGTACCCCTCTAGGCAGGTTGCAGTGTCTGTGAAAGGTATGACATGTACCGAGGTGTGTACCATGTCCTAACAGTGAAATACTCTCCATTTCGTTTTTCACTGTTGCAAGGCCATCTTGCCCATAGGACAGAAACGGGAAGGCTGTGTAATATGTTTCCAGCATATCTTCCCATAGGCTTAAGATGGAGAGGTGAAGTTTAGTGTGCCTGAACTCAAAATTTAATAACACATCTTTTTGTGAAGGTGGTTTTTGAATTGCGTGTTCAGAAACCAACACTTTTTGAAGTGGCTGGTTTTCTTGTTCTGTGTGTCTCTGCCTGGTTGTGGATTGACTGTCTGGATTTGAATGTGATAGAATTTGGGAAGTGTCTTGACCCAGGGGAGGGGTAGGTGAGACAGCAACAGGCTGACCTGCATCTGGAGTGTAGGGGGAAGGAGTAGCCCCTGGAGGTGAAGAGGCCTGGGCTGCCACCATAAAACAATGACTCCACTTTCTGCTGAGTGATTGAGGAACCAGACCCCACTATCAAAGGAAGAAGGTGCCACTGGCAGGGAGACTCCCAGAACTGATTTAGACCGGGGTAAGTGCCCCCTGAACACAAAGACTTAAAATACATTGAGGGGTATAACTATGAGATCTGAAACCCCTGAATGTAGGACTGTTCAAGACTGAAAAGGATTGAAACTACTTCGTGGTCAAGAGGAACCTCTGCCAAGGAAGAACATCTTAAGAGACTGAAGAGAAGGACTGACTCTTGCTGTGTGTTCTGGGTCTGGCCTGCAGTTTGCTGATTTAACTAAGGAGAGGCTAAGGGACTTTGCTGTGTGCTGTGTCCCCCTGCTTGAAAGGACTTTGCTGTGTGCTGTGTCCCGAAGTAACTTGTCCCCAAGGACCCAATGATAGCTGGCTCCCTGTTGTGGAAACTCAGGAACATCAAAGTTTCCAAGTGTGTCTCAGCGGCGCTGTGTGCGTGTGCTTTTTGCAGCCTGAGACCTTCATAAGCATTGCCCGGGACTGTGTGACCCAAAACCCATCTGAGTCTCAGCGATGCTTTGTGCGTGTACAGCCTGAGACTGCCGTGGGAGTCTGTGGTGCTGGTTGGAAAGTGCCCTGTGACTGCAGTGCCACCACAGCGTGAATCATCGTCCACGCTACTGTGTAGCTGTTGTGGCCTGAACCATCATCGTAACAGAGGCTGTGGATCAAGATCGCCGTCACCGGCCAGGGCCACAACGTGCTGAAGGATTTCGTAAAGCTAAAGAAGTTGTGAGGTAATAGTGGTCGTTGTTCGCAAGAGGAATCTGCCCAAGATGGTCAGCAATGGAGAAGGCAGCGCCGTAACCTATCCGGCTACAGCGTCACCTGCATCGGAGCTGTGTCGTCATCAGAAGCGCCCAGCAGGACGTCCGACAAGCGGGGAGAGAGAGAGAGCGAGGCAGCGCATCCCCCAGGTAAGGCTTGGACTCCAGTCGGGATCCCAAATGTGTGTGGCCTGGGGAGGTGCAGAAGGAGTACAGGAGTGCTCCCGTCTCTCTCCCGCTGTATCACGTATCGCTGTATCGAGCGGCCCGGACCTGCCCGGCAGAACCGGGGCCACCCTCGGAAGTTCAGGATTGTTGTCTGTGGTTGGGGCCTAGTGGTGCCCGCGCTAATCACGTCAATTGGCCTGGTATTATTCCTTCATTACGAACTGCCTTATTACTTGCATTAGGGATTGTAATATTCCTGCATTACGAACTGGCTGATAACGTGCATTGAGGATTGAATTATTCTTGCATTACGAACTGCACTATTACTTGCATTAAGGAGTGCGTCATACTTGCATTACGAACTGCATGATTAAGTGCATTGAGGATTGCATTATTCTTGCATGACGAACTGCCTGATTACGTGCATTGGGGATTGAATTATTCTCGCATTACGAACTGCCTTATTACTTGCAATAAGGAGTGTGTTATACTTGCATTACGAACTGCCTGATTACGTGCATTGAGGAACGGATTATTCTTGCATTACGAACTGCATTAGGACTGCATTTGAACATCGTGAACTGCTCATTAATACCTCAAAAACATACAAGTGTTTTGTTGGCCTAATAACCGGCGAAGTGAAATATTACGAATACGCATATGTTAAATTTTTATCGTGTGGTCTTTCCGTATTTTTCTTCTTGATAAAGATACCGTTATTTTCATACATCAGTGTGGTGTCCATTTGTGGTGTTATTACTGTGTCACTGGGAGCGTGGTTGCAAATGCTTTACACATTGCCTTGAAGATAAGCCTGGCTGCTAGTGCCAAGCTACAAGGGGTTGAGCAGGGGTTATCAAAGAGGGTGTCCCTCCTTTCTCTGACTAGAAGCAGGGGTCCCTATTTGGACTAAGGCAACTGCCTCAGCCAATTAGAGACCCCCAGTTCTAACAAATTGCCTCATTTCCTTCCTCTTCCCAGTCCTTACTTGCAGGGGTTGTCTCATTCAATTAATATGGCAGCTTAGTTGACATTACAATTGTCAGTTGACTTTTTTTATCAAAAAGAGAGAAATGGGTGCAGAAAAAAAGGAATTCACTGGAGAAAAGAGAATATGTATTTAGAATGGTACATATGTTCCAATGCTTTTTTTAAGTTGGGGCAGGCAATCATATGGCCTTCCTTTGTAGGTCCTAAGCCTCCCTTTTTTTAATTACTTCTGCTTCCTCATCACTTGCCCCTGGTAAACCTAAAGAAGAACATGGAGCAGCAAGATCAGAAGTCATCTCAGGTCTATGCACTCTCCATAAATTTCAACGATATCTCTTCAAGTGATGTTGAAGCCTCTTTCAGTGTATAATAAACAGAGCAGTATAACTTCTCCCTCGCACGGAGATTCACTTGAGGACTTGGATCACTTCCACTTTTTATTCTCTTCGACTTCTTCTATTTCCTCATCTTAGGCTTCCCTATATTATGATGAGGACTTTGAGTTTCCTGAAACTCCCTCCTCTCATAGGAGAAACACAATTTATAAAGAGGAGTTGCAGTAGGCAATTGTGTATCTGTCATCCAACATTCAGTTTCCTCCTGAGGAAGAACAACCAAGCACAAGCAGAGAATGGTTTAGGCAAATTTGTGTACTTTCCTTTCCAAAGTCCGAAGATGCACTAAAGAAGGTGGCATTGGAGGAGAGTATCAAGGCTTTTGTACAAAAAAAGCAATCCTTCTGGTTCCACATTAGGAAATTGGATCGCTTGATTTTCAAGTCAGGAAATATTCATGGGGCAACAGGATGGTGAGAACTTTGAAAGATGTGCACATATTTGTTATTTCCTCTCACTTCAAGATGAACTTTTTCAGCATTTAATTACTCTCATCAGAAAAGCGATCTTCTTATCGAAAAGAGATTTTCAGGATGCAAAGCTACATATTCCGATCAGGCATTCACATCAGAGATTTCTGAGGTTTGGTGTGGACAATCATCATTGGCAATTCAGAGTCCTGCTATTTGGTCTCAAATTGATGCCAAGAAAGTTTACAAGGATCCCGGCTCCAGTGATGGACTTTCTTCACAAAAAATTAATCAAGATCTATCCATACGATATATCCATAGCTAGATGATCTGTTGATGCAGTCACCCACTTTAGCCCATGGAAAAGGGATTTGAAAATGATTAAATGTACTCTCCTGCACAATCTCCCCAAATCCCAGTTCCTGCCAACAGAGAGATTAGAATACACTGGAATGCTGGCTGTCTAATTGGCCCTGTAGATATTTTCAGACAATCTGAGTGGGTTAGCAGTGGTAGGTCAGGCAGGCAATATTGTCACCAAAGCTTATTCCAACCTTCAGTTCAGACCAGGTTTTAAGAGCTTGAATCTGCTAGTAAGTCAGATTTGCTCTTGTGCAGAAGTAAACTTTCTCTCTCGGAAGGAAATCCATATCTGAGGAATAGACAATGTCAGAGCAGGCCATCTCTAACGGAATACTACCTAAGCCTGCCCTGCAGATATGCTGTTGTTTCAGAACTCTGTGAGGTAGACCTTTTCGCGAGTTACCAGAATGTTCCTATGTCACAATTCTTCTCAAGGATCCTTCATCATCACACATTTGGAATAGATGCTCTTCTATGTAAATGGACCAAAGTGTTCTTCTTGAGTTTACACCAATTCCCCTCATTCCAAGGGTCCTGGCCAAGATTCAGAGGGAACAAGCAGAGGTTCTGGTAGTTCTCATGTATTGGCTAAGGAGACCTTGGTTTCCTCTTCTTCATTTGATGGTGAAAGCAAAAGAATGAACTAACCGTGTTAAAACTATCATTTTGAACTGCATTAGAGTGGGCTAATACATTATGACAATGAAATTAATCAGAATACATATGAAAATTTCCCACAGTTTACTAAGTAGAATATGCCTTTCAGAGAGCGTTAAAAAAAATAGTTCTAGGTAAATTACTTTCTTGTACACTAAGTTGCCCATAGTTTAACAACTCCATACTTAAACAACATTTCTTTATTTAGAATTGTCTTATGTCAAGGAAGAACACTCAATGGCACCAAGAAAGCAGAACGGCGGCGAATGGTGGGTAGTAAACCTCTCCTATTATTTCAAGGACACAGTGATTGTCTTTATTTTACCACAGCCCTGTGCATTGTGGCATGGGCAGTTCAACTGGTGGTAAATGGTGCAGCACTACCAGAAAAGACTCCTCTCACAGTCAGTCAAGCCGAGCATATTGGGGAGAGCCTGCAAATTTTGGAGAATTTATCTCATTCGTTCTGAGAGAGAGAGAGTGTGTGTGTCTGTGCGTGCATGTGTGTTTTTTTACAGTCTTCCAGCTTGTCAGCAAGGCTGATGTTACAGAATCTATGACGTCCTAAGGGTTTTTGAATTAGAACACAGTGAGAGTCTGAGTCGGAACGTCATCTGATCAAACATCTAAGGTAGTCCTGCCACTTATATGTAATTTAAATAATGAGGGTGCTTTTGATGGCATTTTGTCCTATCTTGTTGCTGAAAAAGAGGGGACCAACCTTTCAATGCTTCAGTGCCAACTGCTCATACTTATGAATGCTGTAGTTGATGGACGCCCGTGGCACCTAAGGTAAGTATACAAAATGGAAATTGCTTTCAAATGTATGTGTGTTGTGTGCGTGCTTGCAGTTTTGAGTGTGCTTATGTAAGAGAGAGTGTCCGTGGGAATATGTGTGTATGTGTAGGCAGAGTGTGTGTATGTGTGTGTATGTATGTGTGAAAGCGTGTTTATGTGTAAGCATGTGCATATGTGAGTGAAAGTAAAGGTCAAGGGTCATGTGAAGTCACTTCCGCTAACCCTGCCATTTTGGTGAATTGATGTTCAAGCTGTGAGTCGTAGAGGGACACCTCATCAGTGTCTGTTAACACTATACACAAGCCAGGATCTTGCTGCATTTCATGGCTGTAAAGCTCATCAAGGTTTCCATTGAGCAGCTTTAGAGACACACAGAAGCAGGACCAGAGAAGAGAAGAGAAGTTCCTGACAAAAAAATACATCGCACTCATAGCAACTGAAGAATTGGATTCTAAAGCTTTCTGTGTTCAGGATTGCGCTAGGAAAAAGGTAAACATGGTTGCAGTCTTAACATGTAAGTAGGTAGAATGAGATTTGAGAGAGAGTGTGTGTGAGTGTGTGTTTTCAGACTTCCACCTTAGTAACTGTGCAGCAGTTGATCCAGCGGGTTACCAGCCTGTGTTACTCATACACCATATACTCACCTGGGCCCATAAACATTCATACAATCAGCTAGTAGTACCGCTGGGGTCAATTTTGATTAACCTGCGAAATTGTTTACCTTTACCAAATTCTTGCCAACTCGATCTCCTTGATAATAAATTTCCTCTGGTCATTGAATCTAGTTGCTGGGTTATATTAAGTAGAAAATGGTATTAGAGTTTTATTCTCCAAATAACCACAGGCTCATAGAGTTTTAAGAGTTTTATCTAATCAATAATTTTGTGAGTCAAAGATCAAATACGTTACACCGTTTTCCTTCAGGAAGAAATCAAGTCAGGTTCAATATAAGTTTCAATTTAAATTATCATGATGACAGTACCTGAAGAGGGAGAAGAAAGAGAGCAGTACAAGGACATACTACACAGAATTATAGTTACCTAGTATAGTGTGAGGACCAAACCCCTAGCCTAGGAGTCAGGTGAAGTTCTCCAGAACAGGTCGGGAGATGAAGGATCATGGCAGGTTCAGGACCGGAAAGGTGACTTCTTCTAAGTGCAACGCCTGCGTTGCACCCCTCTCTCGCATTACTCTCCTCGATATTTCTTCCGCGACTCCCCTTCTTAAATGATTGACTTCTTCGATCAGTATCTTGGTCTCTCGAGCAGGGTCTCTGGCATCTGCAGTTGGCGTAGGGTCTGTGGCAGTGACCGTCTCTCACAACATCTAACTAACTAAACTACCATAGTTATACTAGTCTATGTGTATGTACCCCCCCAAATGTTTCAATATCGTGAAAACCCCTACTTCTGATTGGGCAAGGCAAGGGGAAGAGATCATCACACCATACTAAATGTAATAATTTACTTTAGGTTCATTGTTCAATATTCCCGTCCCTTAATTCACTTTCCCAAGCTTTATTCCCACCCGCATTTCACATTATGCTCAATACATTGTATATAATTTTGTACAATTTTCTTTCCTCTGTCCAGGTCGATGGGTTAAGTTCCCAAGAGATTCTTGCCAGTGCGACCTTGGCTGAGTTTCAACTTTGCCATCACAGTTCCGGGCAGGTTTGAGTGCGCTTGTGCACAGATCAGGTGGAGTAGGGATTTCAGTCACCCTCCGAGGCCCAAATATGAACTAATAATAAAGTCAGAAAAAGACATGTTAGAATACGAAATAAAATGAATTCACTGTATACCACTTATATCTTCTCTATCCCCATTTACTTATATAAATCTTTAGCATGAACATTTAGTGGAACTTATAGGGCCCGATTCACAGAACTAACTGAAGACAAAATCTTAAACTTACTACTATTTTGGTATTCACAGAAGGCACTTACTCATTTTGGTATTCACAGAAGGCACTTACTCATTTCGGTATTCACAGAAGTTAGGACTCCTAACTTTAGGACTCCTAAATGCCTTCTGTGAATACCGAAAGTCTTAAAGTTAGGATTTTTCTCAGTTTAGGAGTAGTAAAGTTAGGACTCCTAACTTTAGGACTCCTAAATGCCTTCTGAGAATACCGAAAGTCTTAAAATTAGGAATTTTCTCAGTTTAGGAGTAGTAAAGTTAGGACTCCTAACTTTAGGACTCCTAAACTGAGAAAAATCTTAACTTTAAGACTTTCGGTATTCACTGAAGGCATTTAGGAGTCCTTAAGTTAGGACTCCTAACTTCTGTGAATACCGAAATGAGTAAGTGCCTTCTGTGAATACCAAAATGGTAGTAAGATTTAGGATTTTGTCTTAAGTTAGTTCTGTGAATCGGGCCCATAAGGTTTAGTTTAAGCAAAGCATGCGCATTAACATGTGAGTTTCAAGCGGCCATTTTAGAAGCTATTGCACAGCTGCAAAGTTTTCCCTCCAAGCACTTAAAAAACATCATACTACGTAGATGCAGTAAACACATGCGCAGTGAAATCCCGCGTTTTTGGCGGCCATTTTAGGTTACATGTTGGTAATACACATAGGAGAGCTTCCCTTAGATACAGTATAATGTGTGTAATGCAATATTAGTATTTACAAAACAGGTTGATTATAGTGTTACACGTTATTTGAGAGGATTGCGTCTGAGCAAGTCTCTTTTATTGCGAAACCTTGCTCCATCACAGTCACAGAATGTGTGAAGTCACAATGACTGAGAGCACAGGTAGAGAAGGAGCAGGCAGGACATTCATGAACAGGTACAGAAGAGACACTTGAGGTATAAATCAAGGTAGGCTTTATTTCTGGCATCCAAGTAAACGACCGCTGAGTAGTGTTGGCCAGAAATGCCGCCAACAGAGTATCAACAGTGGGGCAAAACAGCAGGGCACGAATGAGAAGAAATCCACAGCCTAAAAATGTCCAGAACTGTAGCTCACCGTCAGTAGACATCTTCAGTTGTCGAGTGTGAGGGCCAGGCACGCAGGTCCAAACCGACACTGGCCAATAGTCGCCAATGAAAAGACACAGCGGAGGCACATGAGATATAAATCAAGGTAGGATTTATTTCTGAAATCCAATTAACGGCTGGCAGTTAGGCAGGAACAGTAACTACTCCAACTGTTCCTAGTTTAAGCCCATACAATCCATGTCATCACAATACTAGGATTCCATAACAGAAGGCATGAAAATAAGAGAACCCAACAATTCACACTTGAATGCACTGTACTTTTAACTGAATGTAAAACAAGAGGTCTTTTTATGAGTTATCAAGACCAGCCTTTTTTTTTTAATCTGTTTATTATGTTTTGCAAGTTATGAACATTTGTTATAGATCATTTGTGCACATTATACAGTCTATGATAGAAGAACACTCACACAATGTAACTGTACATTAAGCACATTCAGTGGGGAGTTTCAATCATCTATGATCTCTCCTGGGGTCACCACTGGGGATGAAGGGTTAACGGCGAAGGCTGCAAGGATCTCATTCCATCATTCTGTGATTGGGTGCCGAATAAGCCCCCTTCTCTCCTCTTGCACTAGTGTGTGGTGTTCACTAGTGGCCCACTTTATACATCACGGTTCTATTTCTCCATAGCTGGGGCTGCAGTAGTTTTCCAGTACATGGTGATGACCACTTTGTGAGTGCTAGGGGCAAATCTGTGAATCTGGCTTGCGGCCTGTTTGTAGCTGACCTCGGGAATAACCCCAATCGGCACATGTCATGGGACAAGATATAGGCCTGGGTGGGCCGCTTTGTTTAGGACAGCAGTCACTTGCTTTAAGTAGGGATGCAATGAAACGCATCGGCACACCATATGTATGAAGTCTGCATCTGTCTCCCCACAACGTGAGCATGCATTAGTATTCACTCCTATCATAATCTTTAATCATCTGGGGTGAGATGTGAAAATAGTTAAACTGAGTGTATTTTAGTCTTGCATTCTTGGAGACGCTTGGGGGCATATGTACAAGCCCCTATCACCACCACAACATCACCTATAGTGACGTTGTGGTGGTGAGAGGGGCTGCACCTTATGTACAAGGCAGCATTAAGCCACGTAACGTTACTTAACGCTGCCTTGTACATAAGGCCCCCTTTCACGCTATGCTTAGCGCGAAAGGGTTGGGCAGTGGGTGTTGCGGTGGGCGTTCCACCGCAACACCCATTCATTTTGACGCGTTCCCCTATGTACAAGGGTGGCATACATAGGAGACAGTGCAAAAATTAAGACCAGGTAAAAACTAGTCTTACGATGGCAAAACGAGGAGTAAAGCATTATTTCTCCTCATTTTTGCTTTTTCCATATGTGAAAGTGAAAGAATGGCATTTCTAGGATTGTTTATGCGCAGGAAGGGACACCTTCCTACACATAAACAATCCTCCCCTGCACCCAGACACCTGCACTCTGGTGCAAGGGTGCCTGAATTGGCGCTAAGTTGCTAAACGTAGCGCCATCACAGAGGGAAATGCAAGGCTGCACCACATTCTTGTAAATATGGTGCAGCCTTGCGTTTCAGAAGTGGAGGAGAGAGGCGTTAAGCCAGGAAGGCTAATGCCTCTCTCCTCCACTTCCTTGTACATATCCCCTCTTGTGTGTACCGAGTGACCATGTCCCATTCTTTTTCAGTAAGGGTCCTGCCCAAGTACCGCTCTTATCTATCCCTAGTTTCTTGTAGTGTGGGGTGAGTCACGTGTATCAGGGACCTGCAAAACCAGGAAATTTGTATGGTGTTATCTCCCATCCTGAACAGGAGTTGCAATGCCTAGTGGTTCTGTGTCGTCTTCATTCCATATAGCTGTGACCACCGTTCGGAGTGCGCCTTATGTCAAGAAATGTGTTTGCGGCAGTTGCAGTTTGGTCACCATCTCTTCCCTTGTCTGAAACCTCCCATTTTTGTAGCAGCCTCCTATGGTGGGAGTCTCTGCTTCCTCCCAACCATGTAGGTGGTCTACCCATCCCGAGGTTCTCTTCCATAGCAAGTCTGTTAGGAGGATTCTTGTTGAATACAAGGGTATCGATTTGGTTTTAAGACGCATCTATGCCAGCATTTATTTGCCACCTGCTCCAGTTTAGTTGCTGGAGGTTATCAGGCATGCGTAGTGCATGGGCTATCAGAACAATGATTTTCTCGCCATCGTCTATTTGCGCTAGCTCTCCCCTGTGTCTCCCTTCAAGCCACTGGCTAGTGACTGCACCTGTGAGGCTAGGTAGTATGCTTCAAAATCTGTTGTTCCCATGCCACCTTTCATCCACCGAAGGGAACGTAGTTGTGTTGACATTTTCCTGAAAGTAGTGTGCAATCACGTTGTTCAATCCCTCTCTGTATGCCTCATCTTCTATTGCAGCTCCCTGATGGTGCCACACCAGAATGGGGGGGGGGGGAGGGGGCGATTACCAGTGCTGGCGTATTTGGAGTGGATTATGGTCTGAAATGGTACACTCCAGACATTCTGACTTAGCAAGTATTCTATCAAAGCGTACATACCTTCCAACACAATGGCCTCACCATCCAGATACCACATGACAATATGTAGCGGCCCTTGCTGTTGATGTCGGTGGCAGTGACATCAAACGACACCCAAGGCTAATCCATACTTACACCCCCGTAGTAAAAGAGGAACAGCTAGTTGTATACACTTGCCCTCGCCACTTTCTCTGCAGTTTATGAGCGTCTGTTTGTGTTAAATGTATCTCCTGGAGGAATTCTATCTGCACCCCTCTTCTCTTAAGGTATGCATGTATTTTGTTTCACTTTAATGCTGTCCCCATTCCTTTAATGTTCCATGTCATAAGGGTATAAGTATTCTTTTATGACATGTCAAGCAGCTACATCTACTCCCCCCTGGTTCCCACACCTCCCTAGAGACCCAGATTGTGCCCATTCAATTGAATAGCTCACATCACCCGCAATGAATCTTAACCACATCAGGTGATAATAGGCTCGATATAATAAACAGTAACTGATCCTCATCTGCCCAGCAAAGCAAACTTTAAAGGGCATATGTTCTATGCCACTCCTCGCCATATTAATGGGGAAGAGTTGGGGTTTAGCAGCTTGTAGTTCGGTATTGTCCTGCCAGCCCGCCATGCGAACCACAATCAATGTCTCCTGGCACAGTCTCAGCCCCCTGGGTTTTCAAGTGGCGTGGTCTCATCTGATGATGGATTTTACAAGTAGTCTGCCTTCCTGGGGGTAACCACAGGGCGGTCATCAGCGCCCGTCAAGTGTTGATCAGAGTCAGAACCATCTCCAGACATCTTTGACACCGTTTCCTCCGGGCTGGAGGGCTTCTCGTACTTGTTCAGGGCTGTCACTGCTGCCGCCCTGTCCCCACGCTCCTGATCCTTTGTTGGTTTCTTAGTCCTCCTGTGGCAGCCTTGTGTGCACCTGTGCCTGCACCTTGGTTTAGCTTTCAGTTTCGATCGCTCGCCTCCCCCTTTGGCCTTGTATTTAGCTAGCCAAGCCCAACGCTCTGCTGCCTCTAAAAAGAAGTAGAACATAAATAGGGCAACCCACTATTCCCCAAGGAACTGGGTATAATCAATAACAAAACACAAATGATCCTTGAGGAATCATTTAAAGTATAACTTGCTATTTAAGATCGTCACAAAAGTGAACAACGTGTTCAACAGTCAGGGAATTTCTCATAAATGAATGTTTTATATGTTTGTTTTAATCAATTTTATCACAAAAACTTTATCAAAAGAACAACAAAGAATACATTTATCATGTCATGTACGGCAACACATTTACTACTGACTCAATATGTATATGATACACAGTAGTAACAAACACCTTTTGTTTTAAACAAACGTATGGGCAGTACATAAAGTGAACCATACATTGAAATCAATTAGTTGTTTGCATTAATTTCATTATACATCAGCGAACATCAATGGAAACAAAAAGGTGTAGTGGCGTCGACGTTTCGGTCTCATTAACGGTCTATAAGATCCACAAGACCATCTTCAGGATGGTAACGTTGCACCATGAATTTGCTAAAAAAACGGATATCTCTCGGTGGTTCTTAAACCTTTAACAAAAAGTGTCCTCCAATAGAGTAGCCGTACGTGTAAATCCGCGGCTTTTGCTTTCCAATGAACCTGAATGAATCCGTACAACACCCGACTAACAGACCGAGTCTGTTAGTCGAGTAGTGTTTGTTACTACTGTGTATCATATACATATTGAGTCAGTAGTAAACGTGTTGCCGTACATGACATGATAAATGTATTCTTTGTTGTTCTTTTGATAAGGTTTTTGTGATAAAATTGATTGAATCAAACATATAAAACATTAATTTATGAGAAATTCCCTGACTGTTGAACACTTTGTTCACTTTTGTGACGATCTTAAATAGAAAGTTATACTTAAATGATTCCTCAAGGATCATTTGTCTTTTGTTCTAAAAAGAAGTAGGCATTGTCTTCTGGGGAGCACTTTAAACCTTGGCAGGTATAGTAACATGTATTGCAGTCCTGCAACTCTCATCAGGGCATATTATCAAGAAACGGCGTTAAAATTATCGCCGCTTTAGCGGCAGAAAACTGCCACTAAAGTGGCGATAATGAGCTTGATAATATGGCCATGAGAGTTCCCATAGAAGTATGTAAAGAAAAAAGGGGGGGCGAACAGGGCTTTGGAAAGGAGGTCCAGCTAAGCGAGCCCTAAAATGTACAACCAAAAAAGTGTCGAAGCTGTTCCTTTAACAAACGAGACGGACCAAGTGGTGTGCATGAGAGTTTGGGTAGAGGCAACAATGTTGGATATGGAAACCCTCACACACCCATCAGGATGTCATGCTTCATCATCGGGCTGCTCCACGTCGAGTCGGCTGGTGCAATACCTGACGGGCTCCTTATTAGGGAACACTCTTATGGAGATCTTTTATCCAACAGCCGTCCGGTGAAGTGGGTGTGTGAGGGCTTTCATATCCAACATTGTTGCCTCTACCCAAACTCTCATGCACACCACTTGGTCCGTCTCGTTTGTTAAAGGAACAATTCCCATAGAAGCCCATGTTCTGGTGTCAACATGGGCTTCTATTGGAATTCTCTGTGGCATATTATCAAGCCCATTATCGCCGCTTTAGCGGCAGTTTTCTGCCGCTAAAGCGGCGATGATTTTAACGTCGTGCTTGATAATATGCCCCTACATTCTTTTCACTTTCTGGAATGATGCTGTCATCCTTTGGACCACTAGGGTAGAGTCCGGGAAGATGATGACCTTGTGGTTTCCAACAGCAAAGAAGCCAGTCTGTCTGGCTCGCTGAAGAATCAAGTCTCTAACTCTGAAGTGTAGAAGTCGAGCAACAATAGGCCTCGGCTGCGTCCCCGGTGTGGGTTCAGGGTCAGCACCCGATGCAACCTGTCCAGGGCAAAGAACTGTGACTGTTCCTGGGGCAGCAATAGTTCTTTCAGCCACCTTTCTAGATAGTGTATCATGTCTGTCCCCTCCTTTCCTTCAGGCATGCCCACTAAACGAATATTGTTCTTCCTGTTGCTGTCTTCTGCATCGTCAACCCTAATTTCCAATATGCATATGGTGTCTGTCAATGTTGACACATTCTCATCCAGACGTCTTTCCTTGGTGTTAGTTCTCCAAGTGTCATTTTGGCTGTGTGCACTTTATCAGTGAGTTTCCTTTGATTGGCTCGCAGGTGGCCCAAGTCACTGCTACTATGTCTATTTTTGCCCCTGGCGCCTTTCAGGATGCAGAAATACCCTCCAGTATTCTGTCTAGTCCTGCTTTTTCAGAGATGGACGAGCAGGGCCCCGACTACTCTGCAGATGCTGACTCCATCCTCACCAAAGAGCAGTGAATGATCGTAGGGCGCCACCTGATGCCCCAGATGCAAACAACCTCTTGCAGGATCCTCTGCCATGAACTAAATCTGGCAGCAGTGCTAGTTAGCCGTTAACTTTTCCAAGCAGTGTGTTTTATGGCAGTACTCAGTAGGCACCCTGGTTGGTCTCAAATAGAGGTGGCACCTCCCCACAGTCAAGGCCCCCCCATTGCAGCCCCAGCGCAACAAAATGGGTCTCAGCTTCTACCTTCTCCCCAATCAGTTTCAGTCATTTCCAGTTAGACCTAGGCGGGGGCGGGCTATCTTTTCCTCCGGGGCCCCCCAGCAGCTATGTGACATGTTGTCACATGAAAATCCAGCAGGCACTGCCCGCCCCCTGCAGGCGCCTAGACCTCTTAGTATGTATTTCTCCTGGAACCTACCAGGACACTGTTCATATTTGCCACCTCACTCCTATTGTGACTGCTTGAGAATCTATTTCATGGCCGGCAGCTTGCCACCCTTTTCCCTGGTTCCCAGGAACAGGCTCACCAACGGGTGTAGATCACTGCAAAATGTGTCTGTCAATGCTCTCACCAGTGATAGGGTACCAATTTACATCCCCCGTAGGAGGCATAATCTCATAAAACTGTCAGCCAGCCAGCCTGTCGAGAGCACAGAGCGCTGCGTCTTCACTCCATGCAAACTTGGTCACGCCCCTCCAAGTCCAGACTGGTTGCTTATGTTCTTGTTCAGAGCTGATGTGGCCTGGTACTTCAGGCTAGAAGAACCAAAGTTATTGTGCTTGTGTTTGGTCCTCTTCTGTAACAGCATAGATGAGCTAAAACAATGGATGGCATACTAGTGGTTTCACATGACAAGGAAAAAAGCATAAAATACCTCAAGCTGTAGTAGTGCAGACGATACTCATATTCAAACATCAGTGCTCACAGGGGAATATGAAATATGTAGTATCACAAGTCAGAATAAGAATAACAGAAAAAGCTCTTTCGCTTATCAGCGGGACAACACATAATCCTTGAATACAAAAGCAGGGTTGAGGAATGTCCCACAATTGAATTAGAGATTAATCAGCCTAATGTGACCTCAGTGACAAAATCTGATGTCCTAAACAAGACATATTCTGTTTTTGCAACGAAACCTCCTCATCATCAGCTAGGGGCAAGATCCAAACAGAGCAGCACAATAATGAACTCAGGGAATGGAAATGCCACTCCTAATCCCATCGAAGAGATCAGTTCAGAATCCTCTACAAAGCCCTCTGCCCCATTCCGAGAGGTTCAATCAGGAAAGCAAACTTTCATACTAATCTCGCTAAAGGGCACCTGCAGAAAGGCTTGCAAAATGAACAATTCACTAATCAAGATGGGGAGCAGAGTGTATAGACAGTTAGCTCAAACGCTACTTTTGTATCTCTTCTCCTAACTATATTGGTAAACATGAAACCATTACTACCTTGGTTCAACAAACAATGCCTTTCAATACTACTACTGAAAGAGAATTTTTTTTAAAACACGTGAAAAACATCAACGATGGTATCCCCTTTTATTCCAGTAGCCTTATCTTTGGGCTCAGCACCATATAGAGGAGTAGCAATTTTAAGGACAAATACGTTTTTGGGGACCATCTTGCAGAAACACTGACAACTGTTGCGGTGTTTGGAAGTCAATTCAAAATCCATTTATGATTTAACTACAGGACTGCTTGATTTCCAGAATGTAATTATAATGGGTGGGAATTTTAATTTTCTCCCATCTACAACCCTGGACATATCTAAAGTTGATATTACAAAGAGACAGTCATGTATCGCAAGAGCCCTCTGCACTCTCAAAACGGAACTCGGAGTTATAGATCCACAGAGGTTCCATAGTGCACAAAAGCAATTTACATTCTTCCTAAAGTGATTTCAGACAACCTACTGCATAGATTTCTTCTTGATCTCTAAAAACCTAAAACATACACTCTTTGCATGTTTCCCCAAGTGATTCTCTGATTATGCAGCTCAAAATTTAAATCTATTCTTGATGCCAGTACCAAAACCCATCTTCAAGTGGAAATTAGATCAATTGAGAGTTACAAATGATAATTTCATTCAAAAGATGAAAGATTAAGCAAAATAATGATTTAAGAAAAGTTTAGATATATCCTCTCGGGGGAATATATAGGAGGCTTACAAAGCTGAGCTTATAGGTGAGGCAATAGCCTTTTCTACACAAATAAATGAGAAACAGGATTTGTTGACATTTCAAAATGCTATTATCTGAGCAAGAGCAAATTTGAAATTGGAAAATAATAAGTGGAATTACCATGAATGGGAATTGGCAATGGATCATTTGAAAAGCAATATCTATTGCAAAGGGAGCTAGTTCATTCTCAGATAGTAGGGAAGTAAACTTACGAAGACAGGGAATACTCAGGTAAACCATTAGCTATGCTGATTAAAACTTGCTCCGCAACTAACATAGTCACAAAAATACTAGATCCTGGGACAAATTCTATCAATTACAACCCATCTCGGACATAGATATGGGATCTTTTTTTAAATAGCTACTGTGAATAGTTAAATATTTCCAATGAAGATATTTCACAATTTTATGGCAATTGGAAATCCCCTACTTAACCTCTCCACAGGACTTGGAGTTAATAGGTCCATACCAGCAAGAAGACCTAGTATTAATTATTAAAAATCTTCCAAAAGGTAAAGCTTTAGAAGAGGATGGCAATCCAGCAGAGCCCCTTTACAAAACAATGTAATCATATCCTTACAGGGGGTAAGATTACACAATCTTTTTAACAAGGAAATCCTTATAAATCATTAAAAAAGGAAGGATCCAACCGATCCCAGATCCTATCATCATATGTTAAATATGGATTGTAGAATATTTCCAAATTAATTTTCTTGCGTATAGATGCAGTAATCTTGTTACTTGTAAGTAAGACTGATAATGGATTTAGTCTTTGATAGCGAATGTATGCCAGTACCCACTTTCTGATAGAAGCAACAGACTACTTTGTAACCACCAAACCCCAGGCAGCAATTATTTTTTTAAATGCAGAAAAATCCTTTGACTTAGTTTGGTGGAGGTTTCTGTTCAAAATGCTTCAGAAAATCGCTTTTCCCATTCAAATAATAAGGATGATGGTTTCTCTTTAAGAAAGTCCTTTGGCATAACTAATAGCAAATGGAAGAGCTGTCAGTGATACTAATGTAACACGGGACACCAAAAAGGAGCGCGTGCTGTCACCAATTTTGTTCGCTATTTACATTGTCTTTGGCTAATGCAGTAAGAGATGCACAAGCAATCAGATCCATTGTCCTCAGGGTACTGCTTTTTTATACGAATGCTAACAAACTTATTTAAAAATCCTATTTCAGATCATTGCTACCATCTTCGAAGTCAAAGGGCATGAAGTAAATAAAGCTAAAACAGAGATACTACTCTTTAATACTTTACCTCAATCGCTTCTGGAATTCTTAGCAGTAAATTATCAGAAAACACCTCAAACGTATTTACGCATCTGCGTCTCGTAAGACGTAGCGGGCCTTTACAAATGAAACTAACATCCACTAATATAGAAGATACACAATCTATTAGAGAAGTGGAGTAACTTCCCATTATCCATTATAGGAAGACCTGCCATTTTAGACTGTCTGTTCTCTGTTTATTACTCTACCTTTTTCCTTTGCATCAAACTGTCATATTTGTTGGATGATATCACCAGTGATGTAGTTAGTGATGTCATCAATGATAATTAGAAGTAGCGATTAGGGCTTCTGGTGTTATTGGCTGCTGGACTAGGTGTGAAACTAAGAGTAGGGTTGAGCTTTCTATTGAAAGTAAGGACTAGGGCTTCCTGTGCCATTGATTGCTTGGACTTGGGTTGGAACTACTGGTGGGGCTTGGGCCTCTATCGGACGTAGAGCTCAGGGTTTTTAAAAGTTATTGGGTGCTTGGACTACGGCTAAGATTGGCTGTTGGGCACTTGTCTCCTATTGGTTCTACATGTTAGGGCTAGTGTTGTGATTGGATAGGGTTAGGGGTTAGGGTTTACATTGGCTGAAGGGGTCACCTGATTACTAGGGCTATAAAAGGCCGAGGCTTAGGGCGTCTACCCCGGGCGTCGAGGCTAAGGGCATAGAGGACAAGCGCAATTACCTGTTTGAGCCTGTTCGAGTCTGGTCGGGACTAGGGCCAGAAATGCTGCCCATGTTCGCATTCAGTAAAAGCCACCCCATTCCATCCACAAACATAGCAACACATTCGCACCAAATGTACACCACACACAACCCTCTGCACCGATCAATGTACCAGCATGCACTACAAACCCAACCAAACCACATCTATACACCTTTCGATCCCAACTACCACACATACCCACCATCACCTACAAACAGTACACAACTCTATCCTATACCACTAACCAATCCACTCATCACTCACACAACTCCATTTAGCACCATACATAACTACATGCCATCCAGACACACGCTCCCTGCTCTAATTACACCTAACAGACAGCCTTTTATCACTAACAAATGCATATTCATCCTTCCATCATTTGTCCAACCAACACCCTCCTCTCCCTACTACCATAATAACACTAACGCACAACACACACACACTACACACCACCACACTTTTTAACTCTCGAATAGGACACAATGCGGCTGACCAGGGTTCGGCACTTCAATTCCTAAATGAAAACGAACAATTAAAAAGTCTGTGCACCAACTTCCTGAGTTCGCCGCACTTCCACTCCACTGGAGACCAGATGGATACATTTTGTAAATATGGGAAGGTGCACCAGAGTGAAGTCAGAGAGCTCTAAGTATATTCAAAGTATTCTTTATTGTGCTTGAAGTTAAAACATTGGACATCAGCCAACGCGTTTCGTTCCGCACCTGGAACTTCGTCAGGGCTGAAAGAACATATAAATAAGACACTAAATCAGACTTAACATTAGACAAAACATATCATGGTCCTATGATTAACACCTAAATCCCGGATGATAAAAAGGGAATGGTTGGATAACCTAAACAAGTGCAGGCGGTCGGAGGGCGCCACGCTATCAACGCAGACCGGATATGTCCTGCTAGCAGTTTATAGGTGAGAAGAGGACAAAAAAAATAAAAATTACATACAACATATATATATATATTAGACACAAATTCTTCTGAGATCAATGTAAGTCTAACATTCAAAAAAAGAACAGATGATAAGTCTTCTTATTCATTCGTTTTTATTCTTGTTCCGTCAGAAGTCAAAGTTCACAAAAAGTAACACACAATGTGCCAACACGTGTTTCGCGCCAACTGCGCTTCTTCAGGGCTGTCACATAAACAGAAAATTTTATATTTTAGAGCTCATATAGACATACTTTTTTATTTACAAATTAAACACATTTTGATAAAAAGTCAATATTCAAATAAAAGAATGACTCCATCATTATACTATTTTATATAAGCATACTTGTTTGTTCACAAAATACACATACATAGAAAAAAAAAAAATTATATCCAAATTGAAGAAGAACTCCATCATTATACTTATCAACAGTACCCCGTGGCTAAATACAGCAAGGAGTTGGAAAAAGGAGTGAAAAGAGAAAAAGAAAGAGAAAGCGAAAAAGAGAGCGAAAAAGGGGAAAACATGGAGGACTGGCCTATTATTAATCTGTCCTGAGCTCAAAATGTATCAATGTGAATATTTAATAACTATACGATTTAATAGTCAGTTGGACGTGCGACAAAATTGTACCTTTTTAATCCTTGTGTTATCTCTGTTAGAATGGCTCCAATATTGTTCCAAATTAATTCAAGCTCCCTATTTTAGAAACGGTTCCTAAAGTATAAATTTATTATTTTAATAAAATGTTCAATGACTTGTCTAATTAGACCCAAGTTTCTTTGTACCAAACTAAAATAATCTCACCTTATTTATGTTCAAATTCCACTATTCAGTATTTATCAATTAGAATCCGGTCAATTCTAAGATTTATGTTTTTAGCGTTCCATGATAAGATCTAAAAAACAATACATTTGAGCAGACTTTTAGATCCCCCTAGGCTTCCAAAATATAGTTCCTGCGTTTCAAAGGTAATAACAAGCTGTAAATTAGGTCCCACTTGACTACCCATGTTCACTATGAACCATCTCTGCAAAATGTATACAGCGTTATAATCAACACAGTGTTAATCTAGATATAAAAACACTGTAAATAGTGAAGGTAGTACTATGGACAAATCAACACAAGTAAAATAGCTTTCAATACTACTATCAGATAAGTTCAGAGTGTAACAAGCAAAAGTCCAGCTTCATCTAAGCTAACAATGTTAAGAACCCCTCAATTAGACTCGAGTGTGAGTACGCATGGGTTCCTTCTTACCGCTAAGTCGATTTACGTCCAGAGCTCGATCCGTCTGTTCAGCAAGTGAACTGCCGGTGTTACCCTACTGCTATTTATGCTCCTCCTATAATTGATAGATTGAAAAAACGGCGGGAAAATGTTTAAAGTGCCACCTCACTTAAATACATTATCAGTAGTTGCCGGTAAAAACGTAGAATTATTTTAATTGAAAACCATGTTATTTGTCAGTAGAGCCCATGTGTGCCTTAATTTTATTGATACAAGATAAATAGTAACATGATTTTTGAGCGAAAAATAGAACAATACCTACCATCCCAAAATGGGATTCGAACTCCTAACGCAGTAAACACAAAAATATCTGTCTTCTGACTAAGTGAGCTATCATATTATTTAAAACCAAGATGTGTAGTTAGAAGGATAAGTTATTTACATTATTAACTATCCTTGTTACTCTATGATTGGAGTAAAAAGTGAACATAAAGGCTCCCCAATCTATATATTTAAAATGTAAAGAATAAAGAAATCTATTACCAATTTATACCATTATATCAACACTCGATCCATCTATGTATTTGTTTGTACTTAAAAATTATATCGATGATCTTTATTTCTCTCAACTCATTGTGGTGGACTAGAACCCCCGTATTACTGGATATGATAGTATGGCGTTATAGTTAAGTGAGCTATCTCATAGGTTGACTTGAGTTATTTTTAATGACATTTTGAACATTAGGTCCTACAACACAATTCTTGAAAAAACATAGAAGACCCATATGGTCAGTGATCACAAAGTCAGTTGTAATTAGAATATAATAAAGTTTTAAGTTCACCATCATAGAGGAATATCTCAATATTGTACTATCCGTGAATGCAGCAATCTTAAGACAACATATAATATAACATAATTGATATTAGTTCATCTAACACTCACTACTAGTCATTATTCATTTTTGCACAGGAGGTACGGGATCAATAAACAGTTTGAGAATCAAAAGTCAGTGAAAAAGATATTTATGAATACTATTTAGTCATGGGGCATTTAGAGTCCATATTATATCAGAAGGGTGTAAATCTCTCTATCAATGTTAAGACCAAACTTAACCGCTTGTAGTTTATTAATCCAAAACGTTTCCCTGGATCTCAGTTTCGCTTCTAGATCACCTCCTCTCCTATCAATTGTGACTTGTTCAATTCCCATTAACTCAATATTGTTCAATTCATTTCGTATATGTTTTTCTTTAAAATGAACTGCCATTGGATATTTCGGGTCACAATTTTTAATTGCTCTAAGATGTTCCATCCATCTTGTTTTAAGCTTTCTCGTTGACGAACCTACATATATCTTTTTACACACGCAAGTCATTACATATACGCAGTAGCTCGTATTGCAATTAATAAAGGATTTGATTTTATACGTCTTTTTGTTAGTAAAGTCATTAAAGGTTGTCGTTTTGTTTTTGACATGTTTACAACAGATACATTGACTGCATCTGTATGAACCTGGTGTTGGTTGACTAGTCCGTAACTGTTGACCATGATCAATGTTGTGTATAGGATATGATCGTGTATCGCTTGGACTGAGAATACTCCTTAATGTGGGGGCTTTTTTGTACACCATATTAGGTTTGTCCCCCAGAAAATCAGAGATATCTTCATCGATCGTTAACACTTCCCAATGTTTACAGAGTGATCTAAATACTCTATTGTTGCCATCACTATAAGTCGTGATAAATCTGATCACTTCTTTCTTGTCCATTTCTAGTCTAGGTCTGTCATATAATAATGTGTCTCTTTTCACTTTAAATGCTTTGTTTCTAGCTTGATCTACAATCTTTTTCTCGTACCCTCTTTTGAGGAATCTTTCAGTAATATCTTTGCTGATGTTCAGATATTCTCTCTCATCGCTGCAGTTTCTTTTGGCTCTCACAAATTCCCCATACGGGATATTGTCGATCTGCCTTTTGAGATGTCCTGACCTGGCATGTAAAATAGAATTTGTAGATGTGGGTTTCCAATAGAGTCTCGACTCTAAATGTCCCTTACTGACATACATTTCAACGTCTAAAAAGACTATTTTTTCCGTACTATATTCAAGAGTGACAGTTATATTATGATTGTTAGTATTCAAATGACTATGAAAAAGTTTCAATTTATCCTCACTCCCATTCCAAATCATAAAAATATTGTCTATAAATCTGCCCCAATAGACAATGTTGTCATCAAAAGTGTCACTAGATTTCCAAGCATGTTCCCTTTCATAGTGACCCATAAAAAGGTTCGCATACGAAGGTGCAAACTTAGCGCCCATAGCTGTCCCGGTTTTCTGATGGTATAAGTCATCTCTATAATAAAAGAAATTGTTTGATAGAACTAGATTTAAAAGATCTAGGATCATGTTGGAATGTTGTAAATAACTGGCAGATTTTGTGTATAGAAAATATTTAACCGCTTCAATTCCTTTTTCATGTTTAATACTTGTGTATAGACTATTAACGTCCATAGTCACAAGAATGTATCCCTTCTCCCAGTCAATATTCCCAACTTGACGCAAAAAGTCTTTGGTGTCTTTGATATAAGACACCAAAGTTTTCACAAATGGCATCAAAAACATATCGATATATTCCGATATATGCTCAGTCATGCTATCTATACCCGATATTATGGGTCGTCCCGGTGGCGTTTTTCCTCCTTTATGTATTTTAGGCAGAAAGTAAATAATCAATATCTTGGCTTTATCCACTAACAAATAATTGAATTCATCTCTATCTATAAGTTGTTTATCTAGATAGGGACTGAGTGTATTTTTAATGGTCTCTCTCGCTTTAGTAATTTGTACTGTATCAGCTTTCCCACAGCTTTGACAATCTCTGAGTTGTTTTAATGCTTCCTTATGATAGTCATTATGGTCTAAAATTACCACATTACCACCTTTATCAGCCTGCCTTATAATAATGCTTTTGTCATTACACAGGTTTTGCAGTGCTTTAAATTCATCTTTATTCAAATTACATTTGCTATTACTGTACATTTCCTTATCAAAGTCCTTCATGACAAGATTGGTAAAAATATCAATAACATTCTCTCCTTTTATAGGAGGTACAAACTTAGATTTTGGTTTCAGATTACTGGGTATACTACAATCTGTTGTTATGTTCAAATCTGATGCAATATCCTCAATATCATAATTCGTCTCATCATCCAAATTTACTAGACAACCAATGTCATTAAGTTCTCTAATCGACATCTTGCTAATAGTGTTCTCAATACAAATGGTTCGCTTAGGATCAGGTTTGTTATGAAAATATTTCTTCAGTTTCAAAGTTCTGGCAAATCTATTCACATCTACTTTTGCTTGTAAGTCATCCCATTTGTGCGTTGGTGCAAAGCTCAAACCTTTGTTAAGAACACTTATTTCATTTTCGGTGAGAATTTTGTGTGATAAATTAACAATAAGGTTTTCTATTTTCTCATCATAGTTTCTCTCTGTAGTTGAGACCTGGTTCTTACTCCATCTTTGTTTCTGTCTTCTACGGAAGGTTCTGTTACCCCCTCCTTTCTTACCTCTCCTTCTCTCAATTCCTGTTCTCGATCCCTGCCCCCTGTTTGAAATTGTACTCTCTGAATTCTCTTGAGTTCCTTTAAAAAATCGAAGTCCTGGACCCTGCTCCTACTTCCTCTCTAGTCGATTTTTCTAAATCTGATTCACTACTGCTAAGACCAGTACTGGAGGTATCCCCAAGTGTTGTAATTCGGGTTCTATCTTTAGACAGACTATTATCCCTTCGCTCATCATACCGAATAGACCCATCGAATTTCCTGGCATATGTATACACTCTCCCGTACTTGTAATCCCTTTCATCTCTAGCAAATTTAATTCTCTTTTTTTCTTGTAATTCAACTTGATAGGAGTCCATTATTTTATCTAGAATGTCATAATTTTTTAGAGTATTTTCTGGACAGTTTAAACTTTCTATTTCTTTCTTAATGTTCTCTATTTCAACTAATAGTTTCTTTCTCTCATCTTCTGCAAATTCAATGAGCATAATCATAAGATCCTTGGATGTTGCTTTTAGTCTTTCCTCCCATTTCTCAGCCTTTTGTTCATCTAGATCTTCTATAGCTGGAAAGATATTGATTCTAAGACCTCTAGGTGTTCTCTCAGCATCCAAATATTTTCTGAGGGTCATGGCATCCCACCATTTGGCAGATTCTTTTCTATGAAGTCTTTCCAATTGAATAAACAGATCTTTCAAGCTCCTTTTATTTGTCTCTCTGCCTCCCCCACTCCCTGTTCCTAGCACTCCTGAAAATAAATCTTTGGCTAGACACTCACGTTTATCAAAATGTTTGGCCATAATAGACAAATTATTGAAAATAGAAACACTTTCAAGAAAGCACCTTGCACCCGTTAATATTGATTATAGATAAAAAAGATTGTGGGTTACAGGTCAATTGCCCGGCGCTTAAAACAGTCTCGGACACTGGTCCCCACCAGTGTAGTACAGTATATTAGACACAAATTCTTCTGAGATCAATGTAAGTCTAACATTCAAAAAAAGAACAGATGATAAGTCTTCTTATTCATTTGTTTTTATTCTTGTTCCGTCAGAAGTCAAAGTTCACAAAAAGTAACACACAATGTGCCAACACGTGTTTCGCGCCAACTGCGCTTCTTCAGGGCTGTCACATAAACAGAAAATTGTATATTTTAGAGCTCATATAGACATACTTTTTTATTTACAAATTAAACACATTTTGATAAAAATTCAATATTCAAATAAAAGAATGACTCCATCATTATACTATTTCATATAAGCATACTTGTTTGTTCACAAAATACACATACATAGAAAAAAAAAATTATATTCAAATTGAAGAAGAACTCCATCATTATACTTATCAACAGTACCCCGTGGCTAAATACAGAAAGGAGTTAGAAAAAGGAGTGAAAAGAGAAAAAGAAAGAGAAAGCGAAAAAGAGAGCGAAAAAGGGGAAAACATGGAGGACTGGCCTATTATTAATCTGTCCTGAGCTCAAAATGTATCAATGTGAATATTTAATAACTATACGATTTAATAGTCAGTTGGACGTGCGACAAAATTGTACCTTTTTAATCCTTGTGTGATCTCTGTTAGAATGGCTCCAATATTGTTCCAAATTAATTCAAGCTCCCTATTTTAGAAACGGTTCCTAAAGTATAAATTTATTATTTTAATAAAATGTTCAATGACTTGTCTAATTAGACCCAAGTTTCTTTGTACCAAACTAAAATAATCTCACCTTATTTATGTTCAAATTCCACTATTCAGTATTTATCAATTAGAATCCGGTCAATTCGAAGATTTATGTTTTTAGCGTTCCATGATAAGATCTAAAAAACAATAAATTTGAGCAGACATTTAGATCCCTCTAGGCTTCCAAAATATAGTTCCTGCGTTTCAAAGGTAATAACAAGCTGTAAATTAGGTCCCACTTGACTACCCATGTTCACGATGAACCATCTCTGCAAAATGTATACAGCGTTATAATCAACACAGTGTTAATCTAGATATAAAAACACTGTAAATAGTGAAGGTAGTACTATGGACAAATCAACACAAGTAAAATAGCTTTCAATACTACTATCAGATAAGTTCAGAGTGTAACAAGCAAAAGTCCAGCTTCATCTAAGCTAACAATGTTAAGAACCCCTCAATTAGACTCGAGTGTGAGTACGCATGGGTTCCTTCTTACCGCTAAGTCGATTTACGTCCAGAGCTCGATCCGTCTGTTCAGCAAGTGAACTGTCGGTGTTACCCTACTGCTACTTATGCTCCTCCTATAATTGATAGATTGAAAAAACGGCGGGAAAATGTTTAAAGTGCCACCTCACTTAAATACATTATCAGTAGTTGCCGGTAAAAACGTAGAATTATTTTAATTGAAAACCATGTTATTTGTCAGTAGAGCCCATGTGTGCCTTAATTTTATTGATACAAGATAAATATGATTTTTGAGTGAAAAATAGAACAATACCTAGCATCCCAAAATGGGATTCGAACTCCTAACGCAGTAAACACAAAAAAATCTGTCTTCTGACTAAGTGAGCTATCATATTATTTAAAACCAAGATGTGTAGTTATAAGGATAAGTTATTTACATTATTAACTATCCTTGTTACTCTATGATTGGAGTAAAAAGTGAACATAAAGGCTCCCCAATCTATATATTTAGAATGTAAAGAATAAAGAAATCTATTACCAATTTATACCATTATATCAACACTCGATCCATCTATGTATTTGTTTCTACTTAAAAATTATATAGATGATCTTTATTTCTCTCAACTCATTGAGGTGGACTAGAACCCCCGTATTACTGGATATGATAGTATGGGGTTATAGTTAAGTGAGCTATCTCATAGGTTGACTTGAGTTTAAGTTAATGACATTTTGAACATTAGGTCCTACAACACAATTCTTGAAAAAACATAGAAGACCCATATGGTCAGTGATCACAAAGTCAGTTGTAATTAGAATATAATAAAGTTTTAAGTTCACCATCATAGAGGAATATCTCAATATTGTACTATCAGTGAATGCAGTAATCTTAAGACAACATATAATATAACATAATTGATATTAGTTCATCTAACACTCACTACTAGTCATTATTCATTTTTGCACAGGAGGTACGGGATCAATAAACAGTTTGAGAATCAAAAGTCAGTGAAAAAAATATTTATGAATACTATTTAGTCATGGGGCATTTAGAGTCCATATGATATCAGAAGGGTGTAAATCTCTCTATCAATGTTAAGACCAAACTTAACCGCTTGTAGTTTATTAATCCAAAACGTTTCCCTGGATCTCAGTTTCGCTTCTAGATCACCTCCTCTCCTATCAATTGTGACTTGTTCAATTCCCATTAACTCAATATTGTTCAATTCATTTCGTCTATGTTTTTCTTTAAAATGAACTGCCATTGGATATTTCGGGTCACAATTGTTAATTGCTCTAAGATGTTCCATCCATCTTGTTTTAAGCTTTCTCGTTGACGAACCTACATATATCTTTTTACACACGCAAGTCGTTACATATATGCAGTAGCTCGTATTGCAATTAATAAAGGATTTGATTTTATACGTTTTTTTGTTAGTAAAGTCATTAAAGGTTGTCGTTTTGTTTTTGACATGTTTACAACAGATACATTGACTGCATCTGTATGAACCTGGTGTTGGTTGACTAGTCCATAACTGTTGACCATGATCAATGTTGTGTATAGGATATGATCGTGTATCGCTTGGACTGAGAATACTCCTTAATGTGGGGGCTTTTTTGTACACCATATTAGGTTTGTCCCCCAGAAAATCAGAGATATCTTTATCGATCGTTAACACTTCCCAATGTTTACAGAGTGATCTAAATACTCTATTGTTGCCATCACTATAAGTCGTGATATATCTGATCACTTCTTTCTTGTCCATTTCTAGTCTAGGTCTGTCATATAATAATGTGTCTCTTTTCACTTTAAATGCTTTGTTTCTAGCTTGATCTACAATCTTTTTCTCGTATCCTCTTTTGAGGAATCTTTCAGTAATATCTTTGCTGATGTTCAGATATTCTCTCTCATCGCTGCAGTTTCTTTTGGCTCTCAGAAATTCCCCATACGGGATATTGTCGATCTGTCTTTTGAGATGTCCTGACCTGGCATGTAAAATAGAATTTGTAGATGTGGGTTTCCGATAGAGTCTCGACTCTAAATGTCCCTTACTGACATACATTTCAACGTCTAAAAAGACTATTTTTTCCGTACTATATTCAAGAGTGACAGTTATATTATGATTGTTAGTATTCAAATGACTATGAAAAAGTTTCAATTTATCCTCACTCCCGTTCCAAATCATAAAAATATTGTCTATCTATCTGCCTCAATAGACAATGTTGTCATCAAAAGTGTCACTAGATTTCCAAGCATGTTCCCTTTCATAGTGACCCATAAAAAGGTTCGCATACGAAGGTGCAAACTTAGCACCCATAGCTGTCCCGGTTTTCTGATGGTATAAGTCATCTCTATAATAAAAGAAATTGTTTGATAGAACTAGATTTAAAAGATCTAGGATCATGTTGGAATGTTGTAAATAACTGGCAGATTTTGTGTATAGAAAATATTTAACCGCTTCAAGTCCTTTTTCATGTTTAATACTTGTGTATAGACTATTAACTTCCATAGTCACAAGAATGTATCCCTTCTCCCAGTCAATATTCCCAACTTGACGCAAAAAGTCTTTGGTGTCTTTGAGTTAAGACACCAAAGTTTTCACAAATGGCATCAAAAACATATCGATATATTCCGATATATGCTCAGTCATGCTATCTATACCCGATATTATGGGTCGTTCCGGTGGCGTTTTTCCTCCTTTATGTATTTTAGGCAGAAAGTAAATAATCAATATCTTGGCTTTATCCACTAACAAATAATTGAATTCATCTCTATTTATAAGTTGTTTATCTAGATAGGTACTGAGTGTATTTTTAATGGTCTCTCTCGCTTTAGTAATTTGTACTGTATCAGCTTTCCCATAGCTTTGACAATCTCTGAGTTGTTTTAATGCTTCCTTATGATAGTCATTATGGTCTAAAATCACCACATTCCCACCTTTATCAGCCTGCCTTATAATAATGCTTTTGTCACTACACAGGTTTTGCAGTGCTTTAAATTCATCTTTATTCAAATTACATTTGCTATTACTGTACATTTCCTTATCAAAGTCCTTCATGACAAGATTGGTAAAAATATCAATAACATTGTCTCCTTTTATAGGAGGTACAAACTTAGATTTTGGTTTCAGATTACTGGGTATACTACAATCTGTTGTTATGTTCAAATCTGATGCAATATCCTCAATATCATAATTCGTCTCATCATCCAAATTTACTAGACAACCAATGTCATTAAGTTCTCTAATCGACATCTTGCTAATAGTGTTCTCAATACAAATGGTTCGCTTAGGATCAGGTTTGTTATGAAAATATTTCTTCAGTTTCAAAGTTCTGGCAAATCTATTCACATCTACTTTTGCTTGTAAGTCATCCCATTTATGCGTTGGTGCAAAGCTCAAACCTTTGTTAAGAACACTTATTTCATTTTCGGTGAGAATTTTGTGTGATAAATTAACAATAAGGTTTTCTACTTTCTCATCATAGTTTCTCTCTGTAGTTGAGACCTGGTTCTTACTCCATCTTTGTTTCTGTCTTCTACGGAAGGTTCTGTTACCCCCTCCTTTCTTACCTCTCCTTCTCTCAATTCCTGTTCTCGATCCCTGCCCCCTGTTTGAAATTGTACTCTCCGAATTCTCTTGAGTTCCCTTAAAAAAGACGAAGTCCTGGACCCTGCTCCTACTTCCTCTCTAGTCGATTTTTCTAAATCTGATTCACTACTGCTAAAACCAGTACTGGAGGTATCCCCAAGTGTTGTAATTCGGGTTCTATCTTTAGACAGACTATTATCCCTTCGCTCATCATACCGAATAGACCCATCGAATTTCCTGGCATATGTATACACTCTCCCGTACTTGTAATCCCTTTCATCTCTAGCAAATTTAATTCTCTTTTTTTCTTGTAATTCAACTTGATAGGAGTCCATTATTTTATCTAGAATGTCATAATTTTTTAGAGTATTTTTAAAATTACATACAACATATATATATATATATATATATATATATACAAACTCGACATAACCTTTCGGTGACATTTATAGATCGACTTCAGAACATTGCAACTCGATATCATATATATATATATATATATGTTGTTTTTTCTTTTTGTTTTTTCTTTTCTGAGGTATTGGATTGGTTCAGGCCCGCCTCTAAAGCCAAACTACACAAGGGCAGCTGCTTTGCAGTTCGTGACTGCACAAAGGACTTTGGCACATTGTTACCATTGCCCCTGCCCTGTTGACATTTGGATGGTGAGGTTGGAGCGTTATGGGGACCCGAGGAAGCCGTTGGACCCTGGACTCACCTTTAACAACTTAAAAACTTCCCTTTTACCCGATATTTCAGCGCTCATTGAGCACGGACTCCGCCACTGGTACTTACCACCAAGATGCATTCTGGGGGCTGCAGTCTTCAGACATCGGACTTCAGCTGTGAGCAATCTGTAAGGAGGAGCCAGCTGACTTCCCCACCCAGGGGAAGGATCGCAGTAGTTCAAAAGGAGGGTGTCCGTGATCTTCCAATAAGAAGGGCATCTGATGAAGGCACACCCCACGCCAAAATGCATTATGCCCTGATGGTCCAATAAAGAGCTTCTGAAGGATTCCCCTGTGTGGCCTCTGCTTCTTCTGCTTGGAGGAGTTCTGTATTGGATATATATATATATATTTTTTTTTCCAAATAGGGTATATGTGTATATTAAAAAACATCCTGACTCGTCTGCCATACCGTCAAACAGAAAGAACTTAAACAAGATCTACGTTTAGCGGTCCAAAAGTACATACCAATACTATATTCTATAGTTTAGAACAGCACAAACTGACAGAAGTCAATTTTCAGTACGGTTGATATAAAATCATCCTCAATTGTAGTCAGTATCAATCTAACTCAACAAAGATTTAAAGTAAAACAGAATAAACACTCGTGAAATGATCACAGTAGTAATAAGAAAGAATAAAAAGAAGAAAGAAGAAAAATAAAGAAAAATAAAAGCAAAGAAAAAAACAAAAAGGGAGAAAACCAAAAAACCCCAAGCCCACTTGTACGTCTCACCTTAATTAATACAATCCTGGTCCGATGTCTATGTACATACACCAGAGTGACCAGAGGTCAATCAGATAAAAACAATACCAAAATCTAATGACGGAAACAAAAACATGGGCCAATACATAAACCAAAAATGACACTGATCTAATTCATCAACGCTATCCCACTTTTTAACTCTTGCAACAAACCAGTCTAAGACAAACACTTTTACCTCTACTTCATTCCCTCCTACACACAACATACACTCTACTTATAAACACATCACCACCCCCTCTACCTTACAACCCCCTCTCACAAACAATATTATAAAACCAAATACATTGCATGAAACAAATACACCTGCACCCCTTTTCACTACTCCTCAAAAACAAACATATCACACACACCAACACAACAAGATCTTCAAAGCGCAACACCTCAAAATACTTACCATCACAAAATACAAACATACACTCACCTTTCAAACCACACAAAGAAACAAACTCCAATGCCAAACTTTCTCTCTTCCACCACACCTAACACAGATACAGCAACACAGCAACTCTCATCTAACCGCCTCTCATCCATTGGACAATTTAGAACCTTACTACATGACCCACATGCTGCACTACCACCCCTGACTCATTCACCATCCGCCATAAACACACCCAAACAATATAGGCGAAGTGCCACACCTCACTACTTTGCTTCCCCATGTCTACTGCACAACAATGTAACACCATGAAAACAACACAGCGCACCAACTCACTCCTGCACAACAATGTAACACCATGAAAACAACACAGCACACCAACTCACTCTCAAAAACAATCTCCACCACATACACAAGCAGACCCATCAAAATGCCTTCTTAGCATGCTGGATGAGGAACATGATACAGAACAGCTACACGATTGCTATCAAAATACAGCTAATGCCAGCACTAAAAACACACCTGCTACAAACCCACACAATACTGATCACTCTTCTACAAAACAAAGTCTCACTATCACTAAAGGTCATTCTCTAAACTGTCTACTAATAAATGCTTGATCCCTCTCTGAAAACAAACATCTCATTTACGAACTTCTCACAGATGCAAAACCAGACATACTATTCATGACTGAATCATGTTTGGGAGATGATATGGCTCCAGTCCTGCATGAAGCCGTTCCTCTAAGCTATCAAACGATCACCCAAAATCGTATAGGGAAAAAAGGAGGTGGTCTAGCTGTTGTATTCAGGCAAACATTACATATCACTAAAGTTGACGACATCTCCATAAAAAACTGTGAGTCTCTTCTACCAAGATGCAATACTACACCGTCTTCATCCTGTAACTTCCTGCTCCTTTACAGACCTCCACCTAGCAAGGCGAAATTCCCAGATGCATTTCTAGAAACAGTTTCAAACCTGATAACAATACACTCCAACTTATGCATTCCGGGTGACCTCAACATTTGGTTTGACAAACCCAATATGACCCATCCAAAAACAATAATCACTGGTCTAGACGCTCTGAACCTGCATCAGATTGTCCACAAACCCAGACACATCTGTTCAAAATCTATATGAGTGGCTACAGGAAGCTTTTGACATCCTGATACCACTCAAAACCACACAACAGCACAAAAGAAAAAAAGCGCCTTGGAGAAACATAGAAATAAAAGACATAAAACAACAAATTAGAAAGCTGCAACAAACCTGGCTCAAAACAAACATCAAACAAGACAAACTTCACCTATAAAAAATTAACAGATTATACAAGTCAGCTATCGAAAAAGCTAAGAAAAGGTACTATTCAGACAGAATGCTAAATGTGCAAATAAAGAACTCTATAAAATACTCAATGAATTTCGAAAACCAAATTGCCTAGAAGGAACTCATCCTGTTACTCAAGATTTCACAGACAGACTGGCAAATCATTACACAGACAAAGCAGACACATTGGACTCGTACTTAAAACAGAAACAAAGTACCAGCACTAACCCACGTACAAAACAACAATCCAAGAATACTCTAACCCAGCCTCTCCGTTCCTTCCAACACATCTCACACGATGAATTTATGGACCTGGTCAAAGCAAGCAGGCCTGCCGGCAGCCCTAATGACCCCTGTCCACCACAAACTTTCAAGACAATTCTTTTAACAACCTCTGCTGCCACTCCAGTAAGAAGAATCATCAACGATTCCTTAACTACCAGAATATTTCCAGAAGAACTAAAAAAATCACACATATGCCCTTTACTGAAGAAGACAAACTTGGACCCGCTGAACCCTGACAACTACAGAACCATTACAAATGGACCTTTCCTTGGCAAACTGATAGAAAGAGCAGCCTTCGCCTAGATGTCACAATTCATTGAAGACAATGACATTCTCTCAGACTTCCAAACAGGATTCCATCCGGGAAGAGGCACTGAATCTGCCCTCCTTGCCATCTGGGATGCCCTGAAGAATACAATTGACCGTTGCGGGGTTGCTGCGAACTCCTCTTGGACCTCTCGGCTGCCTTTGACACAGTTGACCATGACACTCTGAAACAAAGACTCTATGAAGCGGGCATAGAGGGAACTGCTCTAGACTGGATCGCGTCCTACCTTCAAAACAGAACTATTGTCATCCATACCCCACCTTTCTCACCTAAACCATACTCCACAAAAGCAGGGGTCCCTCAAGGTTCTATCATCTTGCCCATGCTTTTCAACATCTACATGAAGTCATTACCGGTACTGATCAATCAATTTCACCTCACGTGCTATTACTATGCAGATGACGGACAAATACTCCTTCAACTGGAATGCCCCAAAGACATTGGAAAATCCCCATATTTCAGTTGTCTCAGAGCCGTGGACCAGTGGATGACTTGGAGCCATCTCAAATTGAATGCTTCAAAACGGAAATACTCACATGTGGCAATTGGAAACATTATGACCCGCTTGCCGCCTGGGCTGATGAACTGGGATCACCGCCTAAAGTATCGAAGGAAGTATGAAACCTTGGAATGACCATGGACTCCAAGCTGTCGATGAATGCCCAAGTGGACAAACATGCAAAATAAAGCTTTTTCACTATAAAAAGGCTCCGACTAATTTTCCCTCATTTGGGATTTCCACACAAGGTCCAAGCTACCATCTCCCTTGTTCTGTCCAAACTTGATTACGCCAATAGTCTCTACCACGGATCACTTTTAACGACCATGAAAAGACTACAACGGATTCAGAACTCGGCTGCCAGACTACTCTTGCATATCAAACCGCGAGACCACATCTCACCTGCCTTGAAAGCCCTGCATTGGTTACCGGTTGCCAGAAGATCCACATTCAAGCTACTTTGTATCACCCAAAAAGCAATACATGGAATGGGACAACTCTTCATCAGGAATAAATTCACCAAACACATTCAACAAAGGAACCTACGCTCTAAAGGGGCATCTTGCCTCAAAATTCCAAGATACAAGAAAAAAAACATGGGTGGCACATCTTTTATCCCAAACCCCATACCACTACTATGATCCCCAAAATAACCCTTTCTAGACTCTCTCCTAATCTACCCCTCCTTGCATTATCTGACACCTCTTTTACTATACCGATCCCCCAAAACAAACCTTTCTAAACTCTTCCCTCTGACTCTTCCCCTCAAAAACCCCTTTTTACTCATCCAAAAGCCACCTCCTACTGCTATGACCTCAAAACAAAAAGAAAATATTTCACTCTTCTGTACCTCAACTATCCTTTTCAATCAAAAAACAGACTAACATGTTTACTTCTCAAATTCCATATTCCACTATACTAATTCACCACTAATCCTTTATGGGTTCCAGAGTAGCGTGCTACTCGCCAATAAAGCGTTTCAACACCCCATCAGGGTTACCAGCACTATATTAATGCAAACCTTTTTCCCTTTTCTACCCCTCCCCAACCCTTCTCAATCCAAACAACTGACTAACATATCCACCACTCAAATTACTTTCATGTTTCGCCATACTAATTCAACAGTAATCCTTATGGGTTCCAGAGTAGCGTGCTACTCGCGATAAAGTGCTTCAAAGCCCCATCAAGGGGTAGCAAGCTCTATATAAATACAAACCTCTTTCCCTCTTCTATCTCACAACCTACCCTTCTCTGTCCAAATAACTGAATAGCATATCCACCACACAAATTACTTCATATTTCCCTATACTAATTTTCAGCACTAATCCTTTATGGGTTCTGCAGTAGCATCCTACTCGCCAGAAAAGCGATTCAACACCCATCAGGGGTAACAGGTGCTACAAGAATGCAAACCTTTCTTCCCTTTTATCCCTCCGCTATCCTTCTCACTCCAAATAACTGACTAATATCCACCACTCAAATTACTTTCATATTTCACCATACTAATTCAGCACTAATCCTTTATGGGTTTCCGGAGTAGCATGCTTCAACACCCCACCAGGGGTAACAAGTGCTATATATAAATACAAACCTTTTTTTTCCTCTTCTACCCTTCTGCTATCTTTTCGAATCCAAATAACTGACTAACCTATCCACCACTTAAAATTTACTTGCATGTTTCACTATACTACTTTAACACTAATCTTCTATGGGTCGTGGAGTAGCGTGCTACTCGCCGAAAAAGCGCTTTGACGCCTCATCAGGGGTAGTAAGCGCTAGATAAATGCAATTACAATACAAAACAATACAATATCATTTTAGATGTCATCAAATCATATGCACCTGTTTGCGTAATTTGTTCTACGAGGAGCCTACGTGTTCATTAAGATGCTCTCCTGTTTTCTGACGAGACTGTGGGCCACTGCGCATTTATTTAACTTGTCCCTTTCAAACTCGACTTGTCAAATTAAAACAGTCAATGAGTGAGCAGTGATTCAGCCCTCTTACCTACTTGTAACTTGTGAAGAAGGTATCCCGAGGAACGGCAGAACACGGCGGGCAGCAATAACGCTCAACAATCAATGCTGCGTATGCGGAGGCTACGTCTGTGATAGCAAGTACGCACGTATGGTGGCAGTACGCTTTTGGGCCAAACCATGTTCCCGGATTATGCAGTTGGCATTTGTAACTCTCCCGTGAGTTGCGCTGTGGCTGGAATAAGCTTCACTTGCTGCATTCAGGTAGGCGTCAAAAGACGCATATTATTTTACTGGCCCACATTCTCCGAACATGATTATAAGCTTGCTCAGCACACGGCTACACGCTATCTTTCCCACATCGTGCGCGGTGCCCCTGGCTACTCCTAACGGCGCACCGGGGTGCCGTGGTGCACAGTTTGGGAACCAATGGATTAGACATAAAATGGCAGGTAATTCTGAGCGTTAATAGACCAGAACCGCAGTTTACCAGGCAGTGTTACTTTTAAGGTGTACTATCGACCTATAAACCACAAGCCCTCGGGCTCCAAAAATGAGATAAGGGACAGGACCTCATAAAATACAAACTTAAGTGATCAGAGGCTAAACAGTTTTTTTGCGTGTGAGTGTGCGAAGAAGATTCAAGTTACAGTCTCTAGGAGCACTCCTGTGTTACATTTGTGAATTACCACCTACATGCGTGAAAAAGTAGTCCTGCACGTGTAATTCTGCACAGTTTAGAATTGTGAATGCGACGATGGGCTGAATTAGTGTGATTGCATTATTAGTTTTGTAATTTTTTCCACCATTTGGAAACACATTTTCCCTTCAGGAGACAACCCCCGCGCTGCCCAAACAAGTTTTAGTGGCAGAAGCCAACACTGCCTCCTGCATGTCGATCCTCCTACGAACAGAAAGCTCAGTTACTCAAAAAAAACACAGTTGCTCAATTCCAGGAGGGTGGGAAGGTGTGCGAATTAAAGTGAGGGAGTAGGACTTGGTGTAATGCAATAACCAGTAATATCAGCTTTACCACTGCGTCCCTCCCTCGCTTTATTTCATTACTAGTAAGATTTAGCAAGAAACAAAATACAACGTACATCTGTAGTTGAATGTATCACACAAAACTCTTTAATGAGACCAATTACTCATAACGTATTGCTTCATAGAGAAGAATAGCTTATAGCCCAACACCTTATCTAAGTGAGTTTCCTACAAAACTCTAATGCTTTACAAAAGTGGAGGGGAACATCCAAGTAGCGACCCAACACATATCGGAAATAGATGACCCTTGCAATTCAGCTATCGTGGAGGACATGTTCTGAGTAGATCTTCTCTGCATTCCCACTGGCGCAGACTCTTGCCCACCGAATTATAAGCTATGGAAACATGGGATCTGACCCTGCTGCTTGATGAAGCAGTTGTTGGCTTCTCTCCTTTCCTAGATGGTCCATAATTCACAAGTATTGATTCATATTTTCTAAAAGACCGAAGCCTGCCCAAATAAGCTAGAAGAGTCCTTCTAGCATCCAAGGATTTCAATATTCTCTCGTCAGTAGAAGAGGGTGCACAAACCTCAGGTAAAACGATCTCCTTTTCCATGCAAAATGACAAATTTACTTTAGGAGCAATGGATGGAACCACAAATAGTACTACTCTATCTAGGAATACTTTGGAAAATAGAAACTTATAGGAAAGAGCCCCAACTGCCCCAATTGTCTGGCAGATGTTAATGCTACCAGAAAAAATTATTGGAGAGTAAGGAGTTCTAAATCCAGCATTTCCAAAGGCTCAAAGGGCAGATTAGATAAAGAATCCAAACTCTAGAAAAAATCCCATAATGGGAAGGATTTTGAAAAGCCTAGCAACTAAGCCATCTTTATCCATAAACATTCCTCCAGCAAAATCTAAATACCCCATCTGAAGAGTAGGAAACTTCAATCCCAATCTAGACCCATCCTGTAATAACTCCAACACATGGATCAAATCCACAGTAGTAGGATCAAAATCTCCAGTAGTTCACCAATTAGAAAAGATACGCCAATGTCTACCATAAGTTTTGAGAGTAGAGGACCTCCAAGATGCTTGAAGGGTTACTGCCAAATGATTTAGGACACCATGCAGCTCCCAACCTCTACACTGTTAATTGTAGCTTAATTAAAGACTTCCGCCTCATTACAGGAAATAGGAGAAGAGACAGAATAGTTGGAAGTTTC
The DNA here is from genome assembly GCF_964204655.1 of Triturus cristatus. Taxonomy (NCBI): domain Eukaryota; kingdom Metazoa; phylum Chordata; class Amphibia; order Caudata; family Salamandridae; genus Triturus; species Triturus cristatus. The sequence goes on along the minus strand of NC_140584.1, from coordinate 364,643,729 downwards.
CCTTCAAAGAGACACTCACTGCTGTAAGAAGCAGGAACCAATTGGCATGTGGCCATGCTGGAGTAATCAATATGACTTCTGCTTTTTATGTCCTCACCTTCACCAGAGAGGGTCTGATTAGCAGGAAGGGAGGAAAGGTGTCCATAGACATGGAGGCCTCGGGCAAAAAAGTGCATCTTTCGCCCACACCATTTGTCTCTACCCCTTGTACAGAACCTTAACACCTGAGCACCTATTGGAGATGAAAACAGATCCAGGAATTGCTGAGCCTATCTCTGAGCCAGAAGTTTGAAAACATCTGGATGGAGAGAGAAGTTCTAGGAAGAAGGAATCTGCCTGCTGATTTTGTCTGCTTTCTCGTTGTATTTTCCCTGAATTTGAATTGCTGACAGAATCCTGGCCAAAAGAAACATTCTTCAAGCAATTCTCACCAAGGCAAGGGGTTTTGTACCCACTGCTTGTTTATGTAGGCATTGGCTGTAATATTTTCTGTAAGAATCAGGACTGATTTGTCCTTGAGCTGCTGAGTGGAGAATCTCATGGCTAATCTCAAAGCCTTCAGCTCTCTCCAGTTCAATAATTTCTGAGCCTCACTGACATTTCAGAGGCCCTGAACCTAATGGCCTTCTAACCATGCACCCCAACCTGACAGATCAGCATCTCTTGTGATGACTAGGGGTGCTTGTGCTTATCTGAAGAGATACCGGAATAGATATTGTCAGGTCTAGAGAATCAAAAGACCAATTTTGGAGAATTCACATTGCCAGATTGTTCCGGTGGAATCTTGACCATTGAACCTGAAACACTGAGTGCTAAATTTCCCTGCAACCTCAACCTGGTGGCGCCTGCTGGGAAAGAAAATGTTTGATGTGAGCATGTATGGTTTGAACTCTTCTCTCTGTTAGTGCAACAATCCTGAAATCTGTGCAAATCTCTCATCTATGAAGTCATGTTTTTGAGAAGGTATTGTCCAAATGTATGAGGAACCCAGGCTCTTGAAGAACCAATAACATTCTGGTTAACTTGGAGAGCAAAAGTGTTCTTGAAAGAGCCCGAACAAGCAAATCCTTGAGATCAGGATGCAGGAAAATGTCCTCCGAATGCAGTAAAGCCACCAGCACCTTTGTAAAAATCCTTGGGAGGATTTTAATCTGAAGGGTGGAACCCTGGATTGGTAGTGGCTGTTGCTTACCACAAACTGTAGATATATCTGATAAGTGTCCTAAATCGGTATGTAAAGGTATGCATCCTGCAAGTCTATGAATGCCAAAAAATATCCTGGATTTACTAGGGGATTAATTGTCTAGAGGGTCACCATATGGAAGTGTATCATTGTTATCCATGATCTCAACCATTTCAGATCAAGCACTGGACGAAATGATCCTAACACTTTTTGGACCAATAGGTGAATGGAATACACACCCTCTCCCTATTTCCTCCTTTGGAACCTCTACAGTCGCTCTTTTGAGGAGAAGAGTATCTATACCATCCAACAGTGCTCATAGGTTGGCCTCCTGTCTTGGGATGTATGTCAAGATGACACCTGTTTTTGGAGGCATACTTGAAAAATGAATTGCATAGCCCCTTCTGACTATGCTCAGAAACGATTTGTCTGAGATAGTCTGTTCCCAAACATGAAGAAACTGTTGAATTGTTCAGCAAACTGAGTCAGTGACATCCATTCTCTGATTGTCAGAACTACTTCTTGGCCGGTCCAGGTTCTGGTTGGAGAATATCTTTTTGACTGATACTTTCTTCTCCTATGTGTTGATGTCCTGGAATTTTCTGGGAAGAAGATTTCGTAGAGAAACCCCAATATTTGTGAGAGCTAGATTTTCTTTTTTATGACATAGTATGTTTCTGATCCTTTAGCGCTTTGGAAATCATTGTGTCCATTTCATCTTCAAATATCATGCGTCCTTCAAACCATATCTTTAGGAGCACAGATTTTTCCACTGCTTCTGAACTCCATTCTCCCATCCAAAGATCCGTCTTGCCACTATGAGAGTCCCAGAAGAAATCGCTGTACTTCTCACCATGCCAGATGAGAAGTCTGCTAGAAGGCTAGAACAAGCTGTCTCTCCGCTAGCACAGACGGAGATTCCACAACGTCATCAGTGCAAAGATGACAACGCTGCAGACGGATCACTCTGCCCAACAACGGCAAGGCAGAGTGAATCCTTACGGACAAGACAGGCAGCGCAAAACAGGATTGCTCACCTGCCACTAGGCGGAGACGTCTCTTGGCCCCAGACAGCTGACCATCGTGAAGCGGTGTACCAAAGTCCTCGAAGTTAGTTTTTCTCTTGTTTTCGTTTTTTAAATTTTTTATTTACTTGCGGCTGATTACTTCTTCTATTGGTTCGTGTCCAATTTCTTCTTTCTTCTTATTTAGAGGTGTTTGGCAGGTTTCTAGTTTCTTTTCCTCTTGTTTTAAGCCGCAGTTGGGTGGCCCGCCATGGGTTCTTGGTGCGAGGTGTTGCTCAGGGCTGTGCTGTGCTTTCTCTCTGGTCTGCCTCTCTGGTCTGGTCAGCTAAATCGTCGCCAACATGTTGTAAATGGTTATGTAAGCAGCAGGACACTTCCTTTAAGTTACAAGATAGATTTATTAAGAATACAGCAGAGCGCACACCTCGCCAGCTGTCCAGACCATCAACTGACAAGAGTGAAACCTTCAAATAGTACAAGGTAGATTGCACACAGGTATTCTGGGAGGCTGGGGAGGTGGGAACACAAAGAAAGGTCTAATGACCACAGGTGGCTATCTTGTGAGGAGTACAAGTATACTACACTAGACTGCTGCTACATTGAGGTCAACAGGGCTCAACATTCTTGACCTTCCTGAATAGCGACAACCAATTTATCAGTCACTCACTAAAATCTGAGCTATATAAGCCAGGGATAGGGGGTTTATCTATACCTTTCCACTCCTTCGTCACCATGACCTTAATTCTGCCATGAAAATGCACTGCCGTTGATGACGGCTTCACATATTGAGGGAATAAATTCTCATCTCTGTCATCCAGCTGAAATGGAGGAAAGCCCAGATGTTCTCAAATGTGTGCCAAAATATCTCCCATCTCCTCTCATCACATATTTCCCATAGGATGTTGAGGATTTATCCATATCAGAATCTAAGGAGTCTTAGTCGTTTTGTTGTTTGTAACAAGAGCCCCCAGGCTTTGTAGGTCCTTTAGGTTTACCTGCTATAGCCCTTGAGACTGCCTCCACAATCATGCTCAGGATATTTACTCTGTGTCATGTGAGGAGGTACCACATTAGCAGAAGGATTTCTTCCTTCTGTTCTTGAATGTCTTGTAGGTATAGCCCCTTCATTATAGGAAGACGAGGAAAGGATATGCCATCTCTTATGTGCTCTTTTCCCTTCCGTTCTTCTAGTGGAACAAAGGTGGATGGCCATGTCATACTCATGAGGGCACTAAAGGGGACAGCCCCTTAGTGTTTCCTCCAGTGGCGGCAGGCATGACTCGCAGGTAGCGGGGTGGGGGGCGGGGGCAAGTGCGAGGGGTGCAGGGCACGAGGTAATTGTAAAACACTTTTTTTTTTTTAAATAAACACCACCAGGTCCCGCCGCTCGTCTCTGCTCCTTGTTCCTGCTCTCCTCGTGGGACAGGAAGTCAGGAAGAACAGCCAGGCTCCCCTGAACAATCACAGCACTGCATTGCAGCGTTGTGATTGGTAAGCACCCAGACTCCCCTGACCAATCACATTGCAGCGTTGTGTTTGGTTTTGAGCAGCCTGGTTCGACGCTCAATCAGGGAATGGGGGCCTGGGCATATTCTCCATGAAGGCTTTAATGCAGCCTGCATGAGGAATGGGGAAAGTGTGCATGACTGGTTTGAGCATCCGAGAGGGCTGACCAAACAGTCATTGCGCCCTTAGGAGTGGGCAAACCACTACTCCCCTGCTCTGTGAGCAGAGCAACCCTGCCCACCCGCCCGCAGAGGAAACATAAAATGATAATAACTCAAAGTTATTATGATTTTATATTTCCTTTCCTTTACACTGCTCGAAAGCAGTGGGGTGTCGCTCCTCCGCCATAGCGGAGGTGCCCCCTCTGGTTTCCTCACTGCCGAGTGGTAGTATGTTTTCAGTGGCCACCTGGCAGAGTAAGATAGCCACGACCAGCGGTAGACTTCGACCCCTGACGTCAAGTCCGGCCCTGGGGGTTGGCAGGGATATTTAGGTGGGCTCGCTACCTTGAGCCTCCTCTTTCCGGTGGTTCAACCAATCATATTGACCTGCATCAATGACACCAATCCTTGCCAAAATCGACTGAACCAATACAAAAAGATTAATTCAAGTTCCCTCTAAAATGTAAATAATGGATATTGTAAAACGCCCACAGGGAAATGTACCCCTCTTTTCCCTGCCCCAGAGTCTTACTCCTAGGGTGCTCCAAGCTGCGCGACCGCTGGCGCTCCCAGAAGCACAGACACTCGGGAGCCGGGCGAACTCCATGGCTGACTGTGGGACATGTCCCGCTGTTCCGGGGTCTGCCGAAGACCCCTGGTCGGATCGCTCCGCATCCCGCCAGTCAACAATTCCTTAAAAAATCTCGAAATCTTCAGAAATCCGCCGAAGTGAGGCCAAGGCGCTGCCATCGGCGTCTTTCAAGAGACGAAATGGCGTTTGGAGATTAATATGCTCTTAACGTCTCTGTTTCGTGATATTGCTTTGTTTTAGCAGCAAACGCACGTGCTGTCCCCACTCTACTGTGCATCGTGTATTCACAAGACACTTGCGCCCTGTTCACAGCTGCTCCGAAGGTTCCACACTCGAATCCATTGTCGGGCCAGTAGATAAATGTCGAAAGCTGCAGACAATAATGTTTTTATGAGACTCAAAAAAATGGACTCAGATGGCCTTTGTAGTGTACTAATGGCCAGCACGCGGCTCGCGCTGAACCTTTGCCGCCTCGGAGGCGAAGAGCAGGCGAAGAACAGGCCCCAGTGAATAAAACAAAACTCGGCCTCGACAGTGATCACTTTGTCTCCGAGGTCTTGCAACAAACCGAAGGAATAAATTATCGAAGGTCGCAGCCTGTGCCAGCTTGGCTTAACTCACCCTCGTGAACTTGCCCTGAGAGATAATGTTTCCTTCTACCCCGCTGCCGTCCACCTACGAGAGGGCGGCTGAATAATTCTTGCAAACAAGCCCTTGTTCTCGAGGCCCGCTATCCACCAAACGCTCTCCCTTGTGCGAGTCATGGGTGCGTGCGGCTCTTGATAATGCGCCGAGCTGTATTCCAACCCACGCTCGCAGCGGATTTTAAGAGAGGGACACACGGAGGAGGTTCAGGCTGCATACTTTCCCCGGCACATTACTGTGCGCTTCAAATTATGTAGGGGGAAGTGTCGTGGATTGGGGTTTTGCAACCTCTTTCCTCTATCATAACAAATAGGGCACGTTCTTCTTGGGTACCGTACACTGCGATAAAGCCACAATTTTTTTAAATAGTAAAATAATGCCTTTTTTTTATGTGCTATGTTTGGATTCAAACTCTGATTCTTTGGAGAATTAATGTGAGTACTTCTCTTTGGAAGTCTGATATTGATGGAAATCAACGGTATTAGGCATGGATGTCAATTCACCGAAATGCTAGGAATGGCGGAAGTGACATCACAAAGCCCTTTGACGTCCACTTTCACTTACACACACAAACTTACACATACACACAAATTCACACATATATACTCTCTCACACATAAACACGCTCACACCCGCAATAACGCACACAACATACATTTAACCCCTTCCCTGCGGGGGTAATTCCCCCGCGGTGTGTGGGGGGTGGGGGGCGCGGCTCTGCGGCGCCGCTGTGCTCGTGTCAAGCTCATCTCGTCATGACTCAGAGTGGAGCTGTGCTCATGACGAGCTGAGCTCGTCACGACCCCGCCCACTGATAAATTCTCCCGCACAGGCAGGGAATTAATCGCGTGTGGGCGGGCCACGGCAGTTATGACGAGCTCAGCTCATCATGAGTACAGCTCCACTGTGACTCATGACGACCTGAGATCGTCATGAGCACGGAACGGGATAAAAGCATTTTTTACTTACCTCAGCTGCCATGGAAGGGCATATTCCAGTTTATTGTACTCCATTTCTATTACACTGATAGTGAATAATATATTTTAATATTCACTATTAGTGTAATAAGAAATTGACAGAAAATAAAAAGAGTGTCCCCCAGCTGCCCTTGTGTTCCTGGCACTGAATTTGCCACCTCTGAGGCCAGGGGGCCACAAGGGCAGTGCTAGGGGCAACAAAGGGCAAGCCAGGGGTTGCAGCTGCGACCCCTGGTGACCCCTAAATGACGTCCATGGTATTGCACCAAGCTTTTCAGACACATGATTCTCTATTTTTGAAGTTGTATGACAGAATACTGAGCACAAAGATAATGCGTTACATACATACATATCGTAGTCAGAATATGGATTGCCCATATATATATATATATATATATATATATATTTTATATCACTTTTTTGTACGGGTGAAGTCTGAGCCTAACTATAACGTTCCTGTAACCTTTGTTTTTTTCTGTGAATGTCTAAGGTTTTTTAAATTCTATCTCCTGACTATAATGTCTTTATAACCTTTGGGTTTTTCAGTGACTATAAATATATATATATAAATATATAATATGATATATATATAATATATATGACTATAAATATATATATATTTTTTTATAGTCACTTAAAAACCCAAAGGTTATATAATATAATATATATATATGACCATGAAGTGTTAAGTAAGAATTATAAGGGACAGGGCAAGGATACCTTGCCTCCCTGGGCCACACAGCCCCCTCCCAGAGCCTTCATTGCCCCGGGGACCCAATTCCCCAGGGCCGGCTCACAAGCTGCGTCCCCAGGGAGTCCACCACCGTATACAGCAGTTTCTTTGCCCCCACTGGCGCGGGCAGGGAAACTTGTGTTCGCTCCCACCTGGCAGAAGCATTTTAAAAATGTCTAGCAATCTTTGTTTGAGTCTTTTCTCCCAGTTATCAGACTCCACCATCCACCGTGCAGCTTGTTGTAAATGAGCTGCGCAGTAATAGAACTGCATATCTGGAAGAGCTATACGTACCTCATCTATGTCTCTTTTTAGTACGGGTAGGGTGACCCTGCTTCGCTTCCCCATCCTTATCAGAGAAGTCAACAAGTTATTCAACTGCTGAAATATTCCGGGACCAAGTGGGTATGACAACTTTTATGTACCACATACAGACATCTCGGGAGGAAAACCATCTTAGCGATGGCCGCCTGACCCAAAATTGACAAAGGTAGTGCATTCCAAAGCTCTAGTAACCTGGTGAGACCCTGCAGAACTCTATGTATATTTGGTTGATAATGAGCCGCTGTGTGGGTGAATCATAAGAGGAAGTTCTCTGTCTCCCACCTGATTCCAAGCTCTGGCAGCTGCTCCTGGTGAATTGCCACAAGTCCCCCCAATGAGAATAACTGTTTTCTGGATGCTAAACCAAAGACCAGAGACCTTACCAAACACAGTAATGAGCCTCATCTATAGTAGCACTGCCTCCCTAGGGAAATGGACATAAACCAACCTCATCGTCTGCGTATAAGAAAATTATATGAATGGACTCCTCCACTTGTATGCCCCAAGGTTTCATCTCCCTGAGCAGTAGAATCACCAAAGGTTTGAGAGCCAGGGCAAACAAAAGTGGCGAGAGGAGACAGACCTGCCGAGTGCTCCTCCATTCCACCCAATTCTCCAAAACTAACCTCCCTCCCTGAGATGGACCCTGGGGTCCTTTTAAAGGAGGTTCACCCAATTTCTTGAGACAATCCCAAATCCTTTGCCCCAGAGCACCTCAATCAAATTGTGCCAAGCCGATTGATACTAGTGCCATATCGCGGTCTCATGAAGTACATGGGTCAGTAGGCGGAGACTGAAGGCCGTACTGTGACATGGTATAAACCCACATTGATCCTCGTGCACCAATTCCAGTGTTACCCCCCGCAACCTGGTTGGCAGTAGTTTGCAAAGTATCTTGACATCAGAAATTGGAGTCTATAAGAGGAGGGGTCCTTAGCGTCCCCACCCAGTTTAAACATAAGGCAGATGATGCCCTCACGCGTAGTAAGGGGAAGGATCTTCACCCTTTAGACCTCCTGAAAACCTCCAAGAGTCTTTCTGTGAGCAGTGCAGAATATTTTTGACACAGGTAACCCATCCCTTTGAGGGGCCTTTAATTTATAGATATCCTGCAGCACCAATCTCAATTCCGTCAATATAAACTCTCTGTCTACACCAGACGCACCATTTAACAACAGGCATAGCAATTCCACCCTGCAAGGAACCCCTCTACGGCATCCACCCTGCAAACCTCCATGTCCTGATAGACATCCCCAAAATATTCCCCCAAGGGTATTCCCGATATCCTGGAGACCCGTCACCAACCTTTCCTCCGGTGTCCTGATGTGAAGTATAGGTCGGGCCTCCTCTTCACGCTTCAATATCCAGGCCACAAGCCTCCTCGATTTGTCTGCCTCTTAATGTAAGTGCTGCCAATATTCCTTCGGGTTGTATTTGTCTAGGTGCCCCATAATGTGTTCAGGGCACACTGGGTTTGCATTACTCCATCAAGCACTTTTGTGCGTTATACCAGGGACACACCCCAGGCAAGTTGAGACTAATTAGGCATACAATAAACTTAATTTCTCCAACACAACTGTTTACGGCGAGCCATGTGGCGGGTGTCAGGAGAGTTGTAGCAGCGACCATACCCCATGCAAAGTAAGTGTTCCAGGTGAAGCGTTCTCACCATGCTCGAAACTTGTCAATATATGTGGGTTTATTTTGACACTGGCTTTTATTCACTGGGCCTTTAGTTATAATAATTCTCCCCTCACTATTTTCCCTCTGTAGGCCCAAGTAATGAAGGGCCGGTAAAGTAAAATTTGAGGTGGTTAACAAGACGGCGCCGCTCTCATCCAACCTTCTGGTATGTGCACGTTTTCTTTTATTAAAGGTGAGGTCTTTTTAGTGTGACCATTCTTTGATAAACGGTTTAGTTGAGAGGTTTGAATGTGCTGGAATGGCAACCTCTAATATAAGTCCCTCTGTTTTACATGATATTTTTCAACAGGCCCACATCGAGAAGGGTGAGAGTGGGCAGCTTTATATTTTATTAGACCGCTCCAAGATGTTATAAAGGCGCCGATACCCTAGTGGTAAGAGCATTTAATTTACATGTTGTCAGGTAAATTACATTTCTAGTATAATACTACATTTTATAACAGGATTGGTAGTGTGATTTTTGACTACACAATCCCTTTTTTCACGTAGACATAATCAACTGTGCTACAGAATTTAGGATTACCGTTCAAACAATGAAGTATCTTACATAAAGCGAGTGCCTTACAACTAGATACAGGAGGTATGTAACCTAAACAAAAAACCCTGCTTGAAGTAGAAATCCCATTGATACAGTACCCTATGAGTCCAATGTGTTTCTCTGATTTTTCCAAGTGGAGATATAAAAGCCCCTTCTGTGAGGAATTCCACCTAGCAACAGCATTAGCTTGGGACTAAAATCAGTATTTCCCTTATCCTATAAGGTAATGAGTTGGTTCTTTAGGAATGTAAGAATGACTATGTTAACTTTAGAATACATAGCTTCAAATAGTGAGCCATTTGCATGCTACTAGTGGAGTCATACTATTACAGGGATGACAGTCGATGAATCAGATTTGCTGTTCATCTTCATAAGATCAGTCACCTGTTTGACAAAACTCTTAGATAAGAGCGTTGTGTGGAATGTGCATGTGTGAGGAGGAAGAGACTCTTCCATGTGTATTCTCTTTAATTTTATCTACCTATTCCTTCTTTCTATCTAGCCCACCCAATAGGCCAAATGTAATATTCGGGGTTGACGTATGAAGTTTAATTCACTTACTGTATGTCATAGAAGCTACTTCAATGTTTAGGTATTTAATAATAATAACCTTTTTTATATGTTGTTTTTAATATAAAAAAGAATTGTTTCTTGTTTTTCATACACAGGTTTTGGTTTATGGGATATTGTGAGAATTTCCAATCCAGAGAACTATAAGATAGTCTTGATAAAGATGGTGTAAATATATGAGTGCCATCGAAACGTGTCGACGCAGCTCTCTGACACAATTCGGTAGTTGACTGGTTCAACAGATACATCAAGACGAGCGTTTAACGCGGGCTCCAGTCAACAGTTTGTTTTCCCTTACAGATGTGTCACAATTTATGACAAATTGTATTGTCTGTTGTTCTTCTCTCGTGGGGTGGTTGTTAGGATTGATATTGGCCGTTGTCCCTTAGCATCCAGCAAGGCAACAATAGTGTATGAACTTGCTTTTTTAATTGTATGTTTTATATAATATCGATTTGATATACCATGTTTTTAATTTCGATTCTATGATATTTTTAACTTGATCTGTATAATCTTTTAATAAAAACTATCTGTATTGACTTCTACCTTTAATATTCATTTTGAGTTTATTGTTTGGGCTTTCATTCTTTATTTGTCTTTCCTATTTGTGGCTTTGTAAATAGAAATCTCTTTTTGATAGGATGTGATATTGTGTGTACCTGTGAGTTTAGACAACCAAGGAATAACTTAGTTTTTAGTTACTCCATCACGTACAGCTGCGGAGTTCACCTCCCCCGCTGGGAGTCAGACAGACGCTTTTCCTGGATCATAATGTATGCCTCCAGCCACTGCCTTACTCCACAGGTAGTCCCTATACAGATCCCCCTTAACACTGCCTTCAAGGCCTCCCATTTGGTGGCCTAGGAGCAGTGGAGTCCCAATTATTCCCCAGATATTCAGGTGAGTGCATCAGCCAGTGACTCCTAACACTCCATATCAGTCAGCATTTCTGGGGACATGCACCAGCATCTATTCGACTACACTCTACCACGGATAAGCAGGGCGTATGATCAGAAAGAATTCTCCCTAAATAAACTACTGCCTGCATCATCTCAGTTCAATGAGTGACAGGCGTACTCTTGTGGACGTGGTGTCCACACATTGTCTAGGAATCCCAAATTTTGCATGAACTCTGAAAGGGGCCTAGTCATGTGGGGTTTAGCCCCCTGTCATGGTAGATGCAGGTCCCTGTCTCCGTCCAAGACACCGTTTAAATCTCCCGCTCAGATTATCGGGGAGTCCACACTACCCTCCAGCAACCCCTGCACCACTTCCCATCATTGCCATTTGTTGCATAATAATTCAAAATAGTGACTTCTTTACCATCCAATGTACTGTAGAGTAAGAGATAGTGCCCCTTTATGTCCTCCTCACTGTAGATATGATGAAATGGTACACCAGGTGCAATCCATATGGCCACCCCCCTAGTGTAAGACGAATATGTTGCTGAATAGAGTTGACCCCTCCACTTCTTCGCCAACTTCTGGGCTTCACTACCCATCAGATGAGTCTCCTGTAAACATGCAGTATGAACCTGACTGCACTTCAGAAAAGAATGAACCCTATATCACTTAGCATATCCTCGCAAGCCTCGGACATTCCAGGTCACTACGTTGCTACAGACAGCCATAAGGAGATACCTCCCACACCCCGGGCCCCAGACCGGCTCACACTTGGAGGAGTGATCCCACCCTCGATCCCTCCTATCTGACACATAGCACCCCGAAGCATTTTGTGATGGCAACCCAAACCATCTCGAGAACTAGAGTTATTAACTCCAAGAACCTCCCAACCCTCCCTTGCCTAGAAAACAACACAACAACGAACCGTCTCGTTTGCTGTCAGGACCAACAGCCTACACCCTCCCCAGTCAAACATGCCCTACCATAATATGTTGGAGTAACTCCTCATAACCCTATTGCATCCGTTGTATACCAGTACCCATGTCATGTAGGCAGGAGGAACTGCACATAGGCTAAATAATATTTCAAACACATTTCACTCTGTCTCTACATTGTGTCTCTTCAGAGCCCCCCAACAATAATTCACCAATGCCACAGGATCCCAAAATCAAGCAGGTGTGTCACCCATCTCCACGTCCATCGTTGAGGTGAAAGGCCCCTCTGCCTCTCCCAGTTCAAGGGCAGAGGAGTCCAGCACCATAGTGCTATCCCCCTGAATTGCAGAGTCCCCCACTCTCCATGGACATTCCGCTGTTAAGTGTCTCCATGAGCCCTCAAATGACGATGGTGTGGCCCCACCCACCGCCTTGGGAACCCTTCCTCCAGATACCCACTTTATCCCTTGGCATTTTATCTCACATCTCCAACCACCTCCAAACATCCTCTGGGGAGTCAAAGAAGTGACTTTCCCTCCAAGATCACATGCAGTCTAGCTGGATACAAAAGCATAATTCCCATAGTCCCATGTCCTTCTATTTTCTCTTGATCTCCAAAAATGATTTCCCATCCCCCTGCACTCTCTGGATGTAATCTGGATAAATGGAGATCTTGTGATTTTCATAATGGGTAGTGTCAGTTTCTCAGGCTGCGTGTAGTATACAGTCTCTATATTTGTAAATTAGTACCTGAGCGATAATTGTGTGCTGCGGCACCCCCAGGGGCGGTGGGAGCACCAAAGCCCTGTGCACCCTTTCAATGATGAAGAAAGCTGCTAGATTGCTTGACTTCAGCGTGTCCTGGACCCACTGTTCAACAAATCATTCCATCCAGCCCCTTCAACTTGCTTGGGGAAGCCCAGCAGGCAGACATTGTTGCAACACAACCTCTCCTCCACATTTTCAGCTCATGCCTCCAGGACACCAATTTTAGATGTAATGCATGCCACCTGCTTTTTAAGTGAGGCCACCTCCACCTTAAGTTAGTCAATGATCCCCTCGCCACATTGACCTTATCTGGCACTTTCTGAAAATCCCTGCAAAGGAGATTCATCTCTATGGAGAATGTATTGATTTTCCCCTCCAGTGCCACACAAGAGCCTTGAATAGCCGCCAGGATGTCCGCATGAGATAGTTCCTCCGATAGCGGCTCCCACATAGGATCGTTGCAGGTGCCTCCCTGACTGGTCTGCCATTGTGACAACTGTGCCTGGGTTGTGTATTGCTGCATTGTGTTCCCCTGCATGGAACCAGGTGGATTTCCCTTCCCTATGATGAATTCACCGCAAGGAGTACCTCAGATATATGTGGATGCACCCAAATGGCAGGCAGTGACTGCATCCAGTGGCACATCTCCTACTGCGCCCTCCAGCACTGTTCCAGTGTTTCTGGGAGCCGCCAATCTGACTCCAGCACCCCCAGGAGCAATGGCCAGCTATGTACAACCTCCTGTCCCCCAAATGTTGATCACGTAGGGGAAGGCCCAGGACTCAAATCCATCCTGGTTTACTTCCAGATGGGGTGGGGCGCTAGGAGGTCCTGGCTCAGGCCCACTCCCGCACCAGGGCCCAAGTCCCAAGCCTCCTAGTTCACTTTGGGATGGCCCCTGGTCTCAAGTTATTTCCCGGGGAAAGGTGGGAATGCCCCTGGGCAATCACACCACCCCACATCTGCTTGCTAATGCCAGGAGGTCCCCCATCTGGGCTCCCATCCATCCTGTAGACCCGAGGCTGTCTAGCCTCCCACAGCCAGCCCCGACTGGGCTTCCTTGCCCTACCCCTGCAACAAAGGGGCCAGCAAATCCCAGCAGCACAGCAATCCAGTTACATCTCCTCCGCTGGTCCAATCCTCTTGTTTGTGGCCCCCAACCTCTAAATCACATCCACACCACAGACTGGCACCAATCACAGAATGGGGGAGGAGCCAGGCCCAGCCATACCTCTGCCATGCTGCAGCTTCTGGTCCATAGGGTCTGTCTTATAGCGGTTACTTTCAGTTGTTTCCGACTCCCCGGGGAGACGAGCGTGGAACACTTCGTCCAAGACCACGTCCCTGCTGCAGGCCTATGGATGCACACTCAGCCAGTATGCTCGCCATGTGTTGGGTTCGAACTTCGATGTGTGGGCCCCCAGGAACTGGGCAGGAACAGTTACGGGAGGCAGTAATCAACTCCCTACTCAGGCAGGAGTTTTTAGGATATCTTCGGGGCTAGCGAGGAGCCGCTCAAGAATGTGTCTTGTCGGCCATCTTTTGTGGCCACACCCCATTCAGATTCAAAATTGTATCCTGGCACTCATACTAGATGTCAGCAACATCTACCTAACTTCCTGAGCTATCATGCCATCTTTAATAGGCTAGTGCATTTTGGGTTAGGGTGCACTGGACTCCTGAAACCAGTCAATGTCTTCTTACTGCTGATTTTAGCATGCATAAAGTGGGGAGCTGCAAGGGGGTAGTCAGAAAAAAAAATACCCCCCATTTTGAACCATATCCTGAATGCACTAAGTGAGCAATTGAGGCCGACACACGTTCTACTGCTTCCCTAAAGAAATTATAAAAACAATATGCCAATGTGTTGAATTCTCAGTGAAGTTGACCATCCATCAATTCATCATCCATCAACCCATCCATATCTCAATCTTTTCTTCTCTGGATACATCAATACATCCTTGTTTCTTTTCTTTCTATTAATCCATCCGTTCTTCCTTTCTTCCTTCTTTTGATACCCCTTGTTTCATTTGATCCACGACTCCATGGTATTATTCTATTGCGGTGTTATTTATGACCTTGTGTTTGGAGAACAGTGTTGCTTATCAAAGTCAAAGAAGTCAAAAACATTTAAAAGAGGGCCAGTGGCACCCTCAACCCCTCTAAAGCTTATAAAGCGGAGGGGTTCATGACTGCTCATCACACCTAGTGATGAGGAGTGTTTGTCGGTGTTAGGGCTCAGAAGGGAGTTTAGAGGTCAATGGTAATAATTTGTGGACATATGCCGCTTCAAATTTCTGACGGGCCCTCAAATTGGCCATGCTCATTTGCTAGATGCTGTGATCATCCTAGCCTAGGGTACCATATCCATTTTGCTCGTACACGAATGAGGGCGTAATATACAGAAAGAAGTCACTAAAACAGTGCTGTCAGAGTAAGGACTCTTTTAATGGCATTTGTTGGCCATTTGTCTTTGTCATCATCCTCTGATCTCACACTAGTGTAATGTGTCTCAGCTTAATTTCTACCCACACAGTGGATTCCACCTATCCCCAAGGTTGACTTAAGGACTAAGCCATGAATCAATGGATTATACCACACTTCTATAGTATTATTGTAATGTGCTTAGGGTTAAGAGCTCACCTGGCCTGTAATTTATTAGAAACCTATTGTAAATAATACTGTGAGCTAAATTTAAAGATTGACACCTGAAGACATCTACTCCAGCACTTGTAGAATCTCCTTTTCAAAGTTTGCTTTATTCCCCATTGCAATGATCTTGAAATGAAAGCTTTCTTTAAGTATAGCCTAAGCCTCTCATTATTTGCCTCAATATGTGTCTATCCATTACTTTACACATCCAGCTCTTGAGCTAGTCAGCTGTCTTTGCTGGTGCGGTGGACTAGTAGTAGCTTAAGAATGGGCACTGCACCTGATTCTAGTGCCATCAAAAGTACCTAATATAACACTATCTTCACTTGCAAATTATGATGTTTCTTCCTACAGCCTTGCATCCTCAAATCACATGATTTCTCAAAAGACTTCTTCTATATTCCTAACAATGGCAAGAACAACTGCCCTTTACTCAAAAACTTTACACAGTCACCTCTCTTTTTTCTTTCAAATGACCCTCTCCTCCCTTACATCCACTGCATGCCTCGTCTCTGAGCACAACCACCTCTAAGACATAAGCATGTTTGTCTTAATCCTTTTGAATGTATTTCCCCAAACTGCCCACAAATCATTATGAAGATCACAACCTCTCTTTTGAAGGTCATATCCCTGCAACCTAGCAATCCCTAATCTCCTCTAACTCATCCTTAATGCCACCAATCATTCTGCATGGGGCATCATAACACCACCCTACCGGATAATGCTCATCCCTAAATCCTCTTAATTTAATCTGTCACACAAAAAGTGGAGAAAATGTATAGAATGGTTTGGCTGGGCACACAGAACTAATCCCAGTAACCAACAATACCAATAACACTGGACTAATCACTAACCTTGGATCCTGGAGTAGTGTGCTACCTGGAGTAAAGCACTTCAGTGCCTCATCAGGGGCAATAAGCGCTATATAAATGAAATTACAATTACAACATATACCCATGGAACGACTCCTGGTGGCCTGCAGGACTGGGGCCCTCACCCACACTCATGTAACACGACAGGAGCCTCAACATCATACTGGACAGCCAACTCACCATGAGCAACCAGATCAACGCAGTATCCCAAGCCTGCTTCCTCACTCCCCGCATGCTCTGGAAAGTCTTAAAGTGGCTCCCTGCCAGCCCCAGACACACCGTCACCCAGGTCCTCATCACCAGCTTCCTGGACGGTAACACAATCTACATAGAAATCACCCCACACCTACGAAATAGGTGACAGACCATATAGAACTCAGCCGCCAGACTCGTCCTCGATCTCCCCAGATAGGCCCACATCACCCCACACCTCAGGAAACCTAACTGGCTCCCTGTCCACAAGAGATGTCAATTCAAGATGCTCACTCAGGCCTACAAGACCCTGCACAATCAGGGGCTGGCCTACATCAATCACCATTTGAACTTCTACCAGCCCTCCAGATACCTATGCTGTGCCTCCTTCTCCCTCAACCAGCCCCTCCGCATCCGCCGAAGCAAAGCGTGGATGCACTTTCTCCTACCTGGCCGCAAAGACCTGGAACATCCTCTTACTCCACCTCCGGACCTCACCCTCCCTGCAGGAATTCAGAAAGGATCTGATGACATATGTGTTCAACTGATTACACCCGACAGCACAAACTCCCGGGGTCTTGATAACCCTTGTGGGTGATCGCAGCACTCTACAAATCCTAATTGATAGATTAAATAAAGCGGGTATATGTGACAATGTTTGACTTAATACACAAAGAGATACGCCTTGAGTACTTTCTGGAATTTAACAATGTAAGGTTCCAGGTGATGTGCCACTGGTAACTTGTTTCACTGGCCCATTGGTCTGAAAAAGCTCCTGTCTGTGATGATTTGGTAGAAACCTCCCTGAGGACGTAGGAGAAAAGTGTAAGCAGTCACAGTGAGAAATGAGGACAGCAGTCATAGAGGAGGGAGCAATTAGAGCCACGCTCCTTGCCCTCTATGCTATGACTGTGAGGAAGCCGACAGTGAGAAGGGTTCCTAGTGGGAAGAATAGAGCAGTTAGAAAGGTGCAAGTCTGTCATAGAAGTTGATCACTTCAGCTACAACAGAGACACTGCAGAAGGAGGATATCCATCAACGTTTGTAAAGCTATAGATTTGATGCCCAGGTAGCTGATTAGTGCCGGTGTCATTGGGCAGGTCTTTCCCCCACATAAGGTGGCTTCTCTAAATTGGTTTTCAGTCTGCTGACCTCTAAAAACGGTCCTGATGGTTGGTTTTAGAAACATAATTTATTTTCATTATTGTAAAATGCTTTTTATAACTCTAAAGTTGCCTCAAAGTGCTGAGGGTGGGACAGGAGTTATCAGAAAGATAGCCTAAAATAAAGCAGGGAGGAGACAAGTTAGAGAGAATGACTTAAGGATAGTGGTAAGCTTCACATACAGTTAATACTTTTTTAAGAAGTAGAGAAGAATGTCTATATGACAAGGCAGAGGTAATGTCCCTTTCCATCCTACAGACATTACTCTGTTCACCAACCTCTACATCAGTTCCGTAGTTATTTATTTAGGGTTTTTGCAAAGTGCTGCAAGCCACCAAAAAAAACTAAAAAAGCGACGGATACAATGCCTCATTTAATTTCAGCCACTGGTCATTCTAGGGGTGGGCAGAATGTTTCATTGGCAGAATTTGGCGTCCCCAGCACCATTTTTTAACACGGACAGTTGTGGTGTCAGTGGGCTGCTTCTCGAGTATATTTGCTGCCGCTCAAGTACATTTTCTACTCGAGCTGCAACAAAATCAATTAGAATGGCTGTGCGCTCTTGTGCACTGCATGGTGCCATTTGCAGTGATTTTTTATTGCTGCTCACGCTACTGGTGCTCGATTGCAGCGCCAGCAGAGCGACATGCTTATTTCTGCCCATTGACAGAATCTCGCAAAGATTTTATGCAACTCCATGGAAATCTGCAGAGTGAAACTTTGTGAGTTACGCCCACCCCTAGCCATTACTTGCAGCTTTTTTGTACCCACCATGCCACCTCAGTCAGTAAACAGTTAAATGCAAAACAGCCTTAGACCAGTAGGAACAGTCTAGACCAAATTGTTAGGCTAGGTCTAACCTGAACATAAACACAAGCAATCCACTCCGATTTTAGCTGATTCGGACCTGCCAGAAGAGTATTGTTTGAATCCTATGGTACAGTAAGCACGGCACCCACATCTGGAAATAGCTGTTGTATTTATGATTTTAAACTAAAGAAAACTAAAAAAGTAAAGGGAATAATGCTTGGATTAAACTCTGCCACTGGTAATTACTCAGGGCCACATCCCCGTCCATCATGTTTGTACCTACCAAACCACCTCAGACCAGAAGCAGCCATATGCAAATTAGTCGTAAGAAAAATGGTCTGTGGTATACTATATAGGGATCCTGGTGCTACAAGTGCTGGCCACATCATAGCATTT
Organism: Triturus cristatus; assembly: GCF_964204655.1. Taxonomy (NCBI): domain Eukaryota; kingdom Metazoa; phylum Chordata; class Amphibia; order Caudata; family Salamandridae; genus Triturus; species Triturus cristatus. The sequence goes on along the minus strand of NC_140584.1, from coordinate 364,625,080 downwards.
TCCCCCTATCTTTACTTTTAGCCATGCTGCTGCACAACATGGCTAAAAGACATTGGCAAAGCCAATAGCCCTTGCATAGGCAAGATCTGTTGTCTTTGCGAGTGCTTGTTCATTTCATGTGTGCATCTGGAAACTACTCAGTCACAGTGTGGGCCTCCCAGGCAAGATTTCCACAGGGCAGCACACCCTGTGGATTAATATAAGCTTTTGACTCCCATCACACCATGCCTTGCCTTTTCAGTCAGACAAACATTACAGTCATGCAGAACATCAATCTTACCTTTCAGAAGAACCCAATGAGAATCCTGGTATGTAGAACCACAGAAGCTTCCCCCAGCTGTCCGTCACTGGAGTGAATGGAGGAGAACTGCCTTTCCCACTGCCAGGTCAAGATGCTACGAACCTGTATCCAATTGAATTTAGAGGTTCTAGCACACCTCTTGCCCTGCTGGCATTCTTGTTAATTGACGCAGCATTCAAACCCACTCTCTCTCACAACACACGCACTGGAAGAGGAGTCTTTTTTCTATAGTCCTCATTGTGCAATAAAACAGGATGAGATGAGATAACAGGATTTTTCGCAGTTGGGGGACCATAGCTACCATCCTGTACCGCCCTGTGCCTGGGCATACACCTTTGGTTTGGGGGTTTTAGTGTATGGGGGTATCCCACCAGCCTCACGGCCCCTCTTCCTCACCTCTTCCCGCTCTTCCACTTTGGGAGTGATACCTGCACCAGCAGTTCCCATTTGCTCATATTGCTGTTTTACTTAATAATTGGAATTTTCGGTTTTTCCTGGGCACCTCCTGTTCCATCAATTCAGCTTACCCCATATCGTTCCCATACATCCCAAAACTCTTGCCTTTTGCTTCGGGTTCCCGCCCAATCTAGTTTGTTTGTCCTTTGGACTGATCCCAGTCATTCCGCTAAATTTGGTGGATTGTGGTGGATCCATTTAATGCAAATTTCCTGCCTAGCCAGTAATATCAAAAGGAACAGTAGATTGTTCTGTTTTTTACTTAACCCGGGTCCTTCTCTATTCTCATTACTACTCCTCACCCCAAACATGACTAACTCCAGGCTTACCTCTATTTCCTGATGTAGTACTTCTGAGAGGAGTTTACCCACATCTTCCCAAAAGACCTGTAATTGGGGGCACCGCCGTAACATGTGGACATTGTCCGCTCTCTCCTCTCCACATTTGGGACAGTTTTTCGCCTCTCCTCTTCTTAGTTTGGACAGGTTCTTTGGTGTCCAGTAGGCTTTATGCAATGTGGACAAATTATTATTTTTGAAGGGTGCAGACTTGATTATATACCAGCATGTAGACACTGAATCTTGCCATAGATTCAGAACATCCAGCGTCGGCAGGTCTTTACCCCAGATCTCTGTGGGTAGCCTGAAATCCTCCTCTCCTGCTGATATGAGCCGCCAGTACCACTGTGCTACTTCTTTCTTCATTGCATCTCCTTGAATTTTCATCTCTAATTCCCTGTTTCCTGCGCCATCCTTCCCAAGAGTCTTTGTCCAGCTCATCAATTGATAGAATTTGAATTTAGAGAGTGTCCTATTAGTCAGTAACGGTAGTTGGTCCCACCCAACTATTCAATTTTCTGTTGTTATCTGACTCCACTTTGTTACTCCTCCTATTCTCAGTGGAGTTGATCATGTATCTTCTAAACATTCTGGCGTTCCAAGTGAGTTCCAGATTGGGGCAGGAAGAGGAGTCTTACACATATTGCAATAAAGGGCACTATCTGTTATGATCAAGTGTGTGCCAAACAGACTTCTTTCATCCAATCAGCTGCATAGATCCTCCCACCCCGTGCTGCATGCAGGGGAGGTAATAAGCGCACTCATTGAGTGGGTATCAAGCAGCATACCTCGTGAGTGCATGTGTAAATCATAGCTATTCCACAAGAACAGAAAGGAAGGGGTATGAACAGGGGTTGCAGCTGAACATCAATCACACGCCCTCCGACTATCAAATCGTAAATCCTTATGGGAGGGACTACTGCTAATTACCTACCATATTACATCACTTATGACATTCTATGACATCAATGATAACATCACTGATGACATCTGAAAGTAAATCGTTGATGATATCACTGTGCATGACGAGGGCGCAAGTTATAGTTACTTTATGGCACAAGTTATAGTACTTTAATGAACTGTAACTTGTGAATTTCAGTAGTTAATTTAAAATTAAGCTCAAATTTTTACCTAACTATAATGTCCCTTTAACCTTTGTTTCTTCAGAAAAGTCCATTACTGGTCTGCAAGCCCCTGTGGGAACGGGTGCGCAGAATGGGTGCATGGAGCCCAAAATTAAGTCCTTCACAAGTACTGGAAATAAATCCAGAGTGCGCTTCACTGTCGAAATGATGATTTATTCCAAAGTCAGTTGGAGCACCAAACCTCAACACATTTTGGTATGCACATGTACCTTGGTCATGATGTGATGTGTGTATTGTCTGCCCTCAATTTTTAAGTGCCACTCAGTGTGAAAAGTAAAACATGACTACAATGGGAACATTCTGTAAATATGATAAAGTTATGACGGTTCTGATCATGATGAGCATACAACCAACAACTTAGATGAATTCATCTACTTCGATAAAGACATAATTGCAAAGTGCAATTTATAAATCAATCAATCAATCAATCAGGGAATGGTGTAGCGCGCTACTCACCCGTGAGGGTCTCAAGGTGCTGGGAGGTGTGGGGGTAGTTTAGCAGCTCCGTTCAGACGAAGAGCCAGGTCTTGAGTGTGTTCCTGAAGATGTTCAGGGAGGGGGCGCGTCTGATATCGATCGGGAGTTGGTTCCAGGTCTTGGCCGCTATGTGGGAGAAGGTTCTTCCCCCTGTCCTGGCTTTGCGGATACGTGGGGTTTTGGCGAGGGCAAGGTCGGGGGATCCGAGGTTTCCCTTGGGCACGTGGAAGGAGATTCAATTGTTGATGTATTGGGGTCCGGTGTTGTGGAGGCATTTGTGGGCATGTGTGAGTACCTTGAAAGTGACTCTCTTCTCTATGGGGAGCCAGTGGAGGTAGCGCAGGTGTTGGGTGATGTATTCCTGTCGAGGAATGCCAAGGACGAGACTGGCTGCAGTGTTCTGTGTGGTCTGTAGTTTGTGAATGAAAGACTTGTTGATCCTGGCATAGAGGGTGTTTCAATAGTCCAGTCTGCTGGTTATGAGTGCGTGGGTGACAGTCTTCCTTGATTCGGGGGGATCCATTTGAAGGTCTTTCAGAGGATGCGGAGGGTGTTGAAGCAGTTGACCTGTCGGGTCATGGAGAGGGAGGAGTCGAGTACGATGCAGAGGTTTCGGGCGTGGTCCGTGGGTGTGGGAGGGCTGCAGAGGGCGGTGGACCACCAGGTGTTGTCCCATGCGGAGGAGGTTGGTCTGAGGATGAGGACTTCTGTCTTCTCTGAGTTGAGCTTCAGGCAGCTGTTGCTTATTCATGATGCAACGTCCTTCATTACTTCCTGGAAGTTGAGTCTGGTGGTGACGGGGTCCTTGATGAGGGAGAGGATTAGCTGGGTGTCGTCGGTGTAGGATACTATGCTGAGCCTGTGGTGTCTGACGATGGCGGCGAGGTGGGCCATGTAGATGTTGAAGAGTGTCGGGCTGAGTGACGTTCCTTGGGGTACTCCACAGTTGATTTCCGTGGGTACGGAGAGGAAGGGTGGCAGTCTGATTCTTTGGGTTCTGCTGGTGAGGAAGGAGCTGATCCATTTTGATGGTAGGCCTGTTGGCGTTGCTGGAGAGGGCAGTGGTTTCGGTGCCAGGAGTTTGGTCATTGAAGTGGTCGTAGAGGCCCTTGATTTTCAGATGGAAGTAGGATCCGAGCTTGTCGCAGAGGTCCTGGGAGGGGGTGATGTCCGTGGTTTCGCCGGGGGGCTTGGTGAATTCCTGGATGACGTTGAAGAGTTCTTTTGAGTTGCTGGAGTTGGTCATGATCTTGTTTCGGATGAAGGTCCTTTTGGTGGATCGGATGCGTTGGTGGTATTCTGTCATGGCGGTCTTGTAGGTAGTGTGATCTTCCGAAGTTTTGCTATTTCTCCAGTCCTTCTCCGGACGTCTGCAGGTGCGTCTGGATTCATGGAGGTCGGTCGTGAACCAGGTGGCCATTCTGGTGCGCTGTCTGTTGGAGTTGCGTAGGGGTGCGAGTTCGTCTGCGTAGTTGGAGATCCATGTGTGGAGTTCTTTGACTGCGAGGTTGGCGTCGGTCGAGGAGGTGGGGCGTCGCGGTTGAGTGTGTGGTTGAGCTGTTCCTCAGTGATTTTGCTCCAGTATCTTTGTGGAGGGCATGTTGAAGGTTTGGGGGTGGTGGGTCTGTCGACGTTGAAGTGTACGCAGTGGTGATCTGTCCAGGGGGGTTGTGTGGTGTGGCTGAAGTGAATGTTGTTACCTCCTGCAAAGATGGGGTCGAGGGTGTGTCCTGCCTTTTGGGTGGGTGTGGTGACGAGCTGTTTCAGGTCGATGTTGGCAAGGTTGTCCAGGAGGGTGGTGGAGATGGGGTCGATGGGGTTGTCGAGGTGGAAGTTCAGGTCTCTGATGAGTATGTAGTCCATAGAGGCGATGGCATGGGGTGCGATGAGGTCAACGATGGTTGCGGCGAATGAGGTGCGAGATCCGGGGGGTTTGTAGGTGAGGGTGCCGCGGGGAGAGTGGTTCTCGGGCTTGTCTGTATCTGGAAGTGAAGGTGCTCAGTGGTGGAGAGGGGGTCATTCGGGGTGGAGGTGGAGAGTCGGAGGAAGCTCTTGTGTGTGATGGCGAGTCCTCCTCCTGGGCGGGTGGGGCGGTCTTTTCTCTGGATCTTGTATCCATTGGGGATGGCGGTGGCGATGTTGGGTGCGGAGGAGGCGTTGGCCCAGGTCTCTGTAAAGGAGGCGACGTCCTGTGGGAGGGTGTCGAGGAGGTCCCAGATTTCAATGGTGTGTCTGTGCAGGGAGCGCACGTTGAGAAGGATGCACCTTAGGGTTTCGAGGGTGTTGGCGATCGGTGCGGGGGTGATGGTGGTGTTGAAGGTCTGGCGGCAGTGGCGGCAGGAGAACTATCCATGGGTGCTGCTCGGCGTGGACAGCTGGCAGTTGTTCCTTCCGGGGTTGAGGGAGAGGAGAGTGGCTGTGTTGTAGCAGTGGGTGGGCGGAGATCCAGGGTTCCTGGCGCTGGTCGCGGTCGGGACGCTGATGGGTGCAGACGGGCTTGCCTTTGGCGTGCCAGCGGCGCGGCCGCGTAGCGGCCTCCATTAAATAGGGGAGGGAAAGTGCAGCTGGGAGGTAGAAAGGCGGGAAGCAAAAAAGTGGGCGGGGTCAACTGGTGCCGAGAAAATGAACAATGCAAAGAAGGCAAAAATAGCAAAACAAGTGGAGAGAGAGGCAAATTAAAACAGAAAAAGGCAAGAAAACCAAAAACAATGTATACCAGACACCAAGGCAGACAAAACAGGGCAAACACAGAGCGTGGTCTCGAACCCTGCTCTTCCCAGTCAGTGGCGGCGACGGCCAGGCGGAGCTGCGGGGAGGGAGAGCGGGTTCCTGGCCAGAAGGTCAGGGCACTCTCGCTGTACATAGTTTCTCGTCATCCTATAGACATAGAAAACATATGTAACGCTATTGGGTGCAGAAGTCCTAGTAGAAATAAAGAGCATAAATGGAAGAAAGTTAGAAGAGGGATATTATTGGTAAATTCGTTGTATACAAAATGTAATCAAAATTGACACAAATGAGCTGACCTCTTATGCCCTATGCTGGCAGCATACAATGCAATTTGTATAAAAAATGTTTTAAAGGAGCTATATTAGTAATTTACATACATCATCTCACGGGTACAGAGAAAAAACAATTGTCTTAGTTAGAAAGGGTGCATTTTTCAAATTTTGCATCTGAGCAATTACATTTTAAACGTGTGCAAATCCTTCACAACTTTATTCTGAAGTGTCTAAACAAACATCCTTAATAAGTAATGGGAAAATTTGCGGATTTTGTTCCTTATTAATTATATTTTGTGCCTGGGCGAATCTTCTGCATTCGAGTTGCTGAGACCCTAACGTTGTGATTAAGACAGAGGGTGCTGTAGTTGCTGAGACCCTAACGTTGTGATTAAGCCAGAGGGTGCTGTACATTTTGCACCCAGGGAGCCGCATTTTCTGCATGGGCACATCATTTGTAATTTCATCCAGTACTTCTTTTCAACACATGCAGAGAAACCATTGAGAAAGTCAAGCTTTTGTGCAGCAAACGGTTAAGGTCCTTGTGCCAAACATTAGTTTTTCCTCGTTTCAAGAGTGTGCTTTGCAGCACAATGGCAGATTGTCCATTGATCACTGTGACATATTACTACACGGGGCAACTTGTTTACAACCAAATGCATTCTGGGGGAAAAGCGCCGCAAGAATGGCAAGGCTCTCTTTGTGCCATGGGCCTTGGCCTGCTGCCACATTCTCATCCGCCCACCAGCTCGACTTCATGCGTCAATCACTCGCCGGCTCCTGCCCTGCAGAGCCGTCCAGAGGCAACTTCAAGCGTCTCAGCTGCGCGCGTGAAAGGTGAACTAGCGGCCTAGAAATAAATAACGGACATTGTGAGCGACCGAAAACAATACATTCTTGTTACTTGAAGCTAATGACATGTGTGCGTCGCAGCTTGGAGGTGAAAAAAGGCGAGCGAATGACGCAGGGATTTGTTTTCAAAAGTATGCTGAAATCCTTGGTTTATAATAATGTATATATTATTGAATTAAATCATGTGAGCCACAATGCCATAGAGGTAATTTTAGTTGTGGAGTACCTTTTTTATGCCCAATACAAATCCATACTAACTGCAGATTATGCATTACACGTGCTAATTAACATTGACAACAGTAACACACCTCTATTGCTACTAATATCTCGCATCCAACTTTCATTTCAGCATTTCCCTGGCCCCGTTTCTCGCACTCGTATCTGAAGCTACAGATGTTCCTGGTACTCCATCTGGTTCTGTCTGAATTTATCGCAGACTATGCCCAGACCCTTCCTTCTCTCAAGCCTGCTGCATCTGCACTGCTCATATTTTAAATTCAATTCTATCGATTATGCTACCTAATCTCGGGGCATATTATCAAGCCAGGCGATAACATTATCGCCGCTTTAGCGGCAGAAAACTGCCACTAAAACGGCGATAATGGGCTTGATAATATGCTCTATGGAGTTCCAATTGAAGCTCAGGTTAGATGTCCTTCACGTCTAACATGGGCTTCAATTGGAATTCTATAACGCATTTTATCAAGCCCATTATCGCCGTTTTAGCGGCAGTTTTCTGCCGCTAAAGCGGCGATAATTTTATCGCCGTCCTTGATAATATGCCCCTTATTCCTCTGAAGGGTCGAGAGCCATGCCCGTGATCTCTCAAACCTTGTACTCTCCACAGTCTAATGCTCTGATACAGCAGCCTGTCTCAAGCACCCTTAGGATCCATGCGTTATGCCCAGCCATGCATCTTGTTTCTTCCACAGCCTAGTGAAATTATATGGGAAACGAGAGGCAACTACCTCGAAACACGTGTCCAGGGATGGCTAACGCTATTCACACTTGCACTCACGACACGAGCATAGGTGTATCCGCCGACGCTGACTACAGGGACCACAGTTCTTTGGGGTAACACGCAGGTAGGTCAGCAGTGTGCGACCATTTGGATTTAATTATTTAGTGGCTCTCTGAGCCGGGGAGTCGACGGACTCAGGTTACGCACCTGTGTTGCTACGAGAGGTACTTTACCTGATAATGATTTTAGCAGCTTACATTGCAACCCTACACTCTTTCCTACTCCCTGCTGACGAGAGGCAACTACCTCGAAACACGTGTCCAGGGATGGCTAACGCTATTCACACTTGCACTCACGACACGAGCATAGGTGTATCCGCCGACGCTGACTACAGGGACCACAGTTCTTTGGGGTAACACGCAGGTAGGTCAGCAGTGTGCGACCATTTGGATTTAATGAAATTATATGGGCTTTAGACTCATAAACTATGACCTGTTGTCTTGTATTTCTGTCTCATGCTGGTCTCCTAGGCTCTACACATGCTTATGCACCCCCCTTAAAAAAAAATCTTGATATTACCATAGCACTAGTAAATGCTTCATCGTAAAGCGTCCCAAAACCATTGAGGTCTGGGTGTGTTATAGACATGCCAAAAAAACATGCATTTCTTCTACTTCACACAATCACGTTATGTATGGCCTCTAATCTTATACCCCGCTCAGGGTTCGTGAAATGTACACTTGACCACTAATGTCATGTTCTTCGAATGATAGAGTGAACAAATAAATAAATAAATTAACTGATTTTGTAAAAGTGCGAAAATCTGCCCCGAAGTGCGTCCCAGCACTGAGCGGATAGCAACCAGTGAAATGAAAGCAGAGGTACTACAGTGTGGTGAACATCCAAGTCTTCAGGAGCTTCCTGAAGTGATGCTTCAACTTTATAGACCCAATGGTCAGAGGGGGATTGTTCCAAGCTGTTGCAGCTAAAGCAGAGAAAGACCGTCTACCCCATCTTTGTCTTCCGAATTTTGGAACTTAAAGTAGTAATGCTTACGGGATCTCAGCAATCTGCATGGGCAGTACGGAGAAAGTCTCTCCTGACAGTAGGTGAGATGGATACCATAAAAGGCTCTTTGGGCCCGGACCTGAACCTGGAACTGGATGCGGTTCGCTATTGGTAGCTAGGGCAATTGTTCAAGATGATGTCATATAGAGCGGAATCTGGACAAGCCCAGAACCAAAAGTGCTGCCGCATTCTGGGTAGGGTGACCAGAATTTTAAAGCCAAAAACTGGGACATTTCCTAAAAATAGAAGGACTACAATTTTCCTTCAACCCAGCGCACAGAATGACAGTGCTCCTTATCAGAGAATTACTGAAGAGGCAGTAAGAACATACATAAAATTCAATTTCTAAAGCCAGTAGCATGCCTGTTAATCAAAGTGCTTTCTTATAACAGTTGCTAACTATCCCTGCTTTGCAAAACATACAAAGATACCTCCCACCGTATTCACCTGACCCTCTCTAAAAACCGGGACATGAGCTTAATTTAATTAAATTTGCCGGGACAGCTAGCGAAAAACCAGAACTGTCCAGGCAAATCCGGGACGCCTGGTCACCCTAATTCTGGGTCACCTGAAGGCAATTTGACAGGTCTTTTGGAAGGCCTAAGTAAAGGCAGTTGATTTAGTCAAGTTTAGCTCTGATCAAGACATGAACCGCTAAATTACTCACCTGCAGTGGAAGAATGTCCAAAAACTTTCTTAAACGTTTCATGATAGAAAAGCATAAGCCAGTTACTGCCAGTAGTTGGGGATGGCAATACAGCTCATTCTCAAATTTAAAACCTAGGTTTCTGGCAGTAGATACCACATCTGGCCACCAATCAGCAACTGCGAAATTAGCACAGCTCTCTCTGTTACCAAAGAATAGAATCTCTGTTTTGTCAGAGTTGCATTTAAGCATACTATTCTGCATCCACTCTAGAACATTTGATGGACATAGTTTAAGAAGTGCAGCCGAAACATTTGAGGAGTTTTCCAGCGAGAAAATCACCTGTGTATCAGTAATTACATTGATTCAAAATGACTCAATCAGTGCCGCGAAGGGTGACATATAAATATTGAACAAGGTGGGGCTCAGTGACGACCCTTGGGGGATGCCGTAAAGTGAGCCGTTTATTGCTTGAGAAAAAATTGACTAAACTAACTGACTGTTGTTTGTCTGAAAGGAAAGACTAACTCCATCTGAGCACTGGGTTGCAAATGGCCATTTCAGCCAAGCATTGAAGAAGTAAGGAATGGGAGAAAGTATTGATAACAGCTGGCAAATCCAAAAGAATAAGGGCTGCTTTTTCCCCCTTATCCAAGGCAATTTTGAGGTGATTGGATCCTTCCAGCAGAGCTAATTCAGTACAGAGAAGAAGCCTAAAACCCGATTGTGATGCATGCAGAAGACCTTCTTGTTCCAGATAGTTTGATAATTGCTTTCACAAACACACTGGTAAGGCAGGGGTCCAATGAGAAACCTGATTTACAGCCCATTAACACCAGTTTAGACTGCTGGAGTATGATGGGGTCAAACTTGTGAAGCGAAGTCTCTTGCCCTCATTTGGGGCCATATGTAGGTAGCTAAATACCGGTCGGTAACGGACGAAATTCGGTAAATATCCCGTTACCGACCGGTATATAGTCAAGTGAGATGTAGGAGGCCAAAAACCAGTTTTCGGTAAATATGAAGCGGTAAATACCGATTCAATTACCGATTTCTAAAATACCGATTCATATTTACCGAATACATATTTTCCGATTCGGTAAATATGAAGTGGTAAATATGAAGTGGTAAATATGAAGTGGTAAAACGGAAAAAGATATGTAGGTAAATTCGGTAATTAAGAAATCCATGAAATTCGGTAATTAAGGGTCAGTAATTAACACAGATTGAAAGCAGGTGGTAAGCATCAACAGTGCATATAAGCAATCCCAAAATGCAACAGCGTGGACAACATGGCCGCTCTGTATGTCATTGCAAGGCGCCTACGTCTACAGGCAGCAGGTCTGAGGATTTGGAGACAGGAGGAACGCATCTACAGACAGCGCATCACACTCTTTCAACAGACTGACGCAGAGATACATGAAAGGTACAGGCTACACCCACAAACCATCATGGACCTGATAAGGGACCTGCACCCACTCCTGGACCAGCCAACAACAAGGGCGCATGCCATACCACCACATGTGCAGGTGCTCTGCAGCCTACATCTACTCGCATCTGGCAGTTACCAGGGGGTGATAGCTGCGGTGGGTGGTGTATCCCAGAGTTGCCTGTCCCATTTCTTCAGGAAGTTCCTGGATGCCATGATGCAGAGAATGCACCACTACATCAGCTTCCCAAACACACAGGCTGAACTGCAGAAAACTAAAACTGACTTTTATCACATGGCACAGTTCCCCCATGTCATTGGCTGTATTGATGGCACACACATCCCAATCTGCCCACCAGCTGCCACTGAGCACATCTACAGGAACAGAAAGTCCACCCATTCCATCAATGTGCAGGTAATCTGCGATGCAGGGAACATCATCACAGATATTGTTGCGAAGTTTCCTGGGAGCACCCACGACTCCTACATCTTCCAGAACAGTGGGATCTACACACGACTGCTTGCCGGAGAATTTGGAGAAGGATACCTGCTAGGTAAGTAACAGTGACGCCCCATGATACTTGCAAATCATAGTGTATTGAGGCATGTGACTGATGGTTCCCTTTTACTCACCTAGGCGACAGTGCATATGCCGTGCGGTCATTCATCCTCACTCCCTACCTACACCCATCAACACAGAGTGAGAGACGATATAACGTGGCACACAAATCTACACGCAACGTGGTGGAGCGCACGTTTGGACTATTGAAAAGCAGGTTCCGCTGCCTCCACAAAAGCAGAGGCGCACGCCAGTACACACCCATCATCTGTTGCAAGATCATTGCCACTTGTGCAATGCTGCACAACCTTGCCACGAAGAGAGGTACAGAGGTGGAACTAACTGATTTTGAGGACAATGAGGATGAGTCAGGTCAGCCAGAGGCCAACGCAGCTGGAGTGCCAACAGCAACAGATGGGAGAGAGAGACGGGCAGAGATCACATGCAACTATTTCTGAGTAAGTAAGGGGACACAGCCAGTTGTTGGATGTCATGACGTAGTTTAATAATGCGGCACTACGCCACAACACCAAGAAAATGCCATTCTGGCAACATTGCGTAATGACTACTAGCAAGTCCAGGGTTACGTCACCCAATTGTCTTAGGCTATGCCGTGCAGCATTACTGTTTGCGGCCACGCGCTACAGTGTGGGATGCCACGGATTGTGCCTCCTCACTAGTGGCAGCCCCATGCCGCCTGCTGCTCCTGCGTGTATCTGGGACCGGGGGGGTTATGCTGCTCCTGCTGCTGGTTTCGATGCTTTCCGCAGCATCCCCAGCACCAGTTGTGGCCGCCTGGCTTGTCAATAGCACTTCCAGTGCACTGGTGACCTGCACCATCCCCCTAGAAACGTCGCTGCTGCAGTGTGTCAGGCCCTCCTGCATAGCCACAGAGCGCCTGCAGAGTAGTGAAGTGGCAGTTGCCAGCCGGTTGAGTGCCCTGGTATGACTGTCTCTCCTCTGCCGTTCCTGGCGCCGCGCAGCTCTGTCTGCATCATACTTGCTGCACAACAGCTTGATGGACTGGGACATGTCCAGCATGCCCGCTGCCATGTCACTCATCCCCACCGCCATAGCGCTGATGCCCCTGTCCATGTTGTCAAAAGTAGCTTTCAGTCCCCGCATTTGCCGCTGAACTGACATCACTGCCTTTGTTTGTAGGCGCTGTATTTTCAACATGTTGCCCTCGAGCCCCGAGAACACCCCATGGCTGTCAACGTGTGCTGGTGGACTCTGCACCCGCGACCTGCGGCGCCGTCTGGCACCCGTGTGTGCTCTCTCTGAGGTGGAGGGCACAGTGGCATGGCTCCCATCCTGGGGCATGGTGTTTGGCTCCGGGCCCCTGCTGTCGTCAGATGAGGTCTCTAACACACGCAACCTGGCAGCAGCACGCCTCCTCGACCTCACAAATGCAGGCTGTGATGTGGCCGGTGACTCAAGCATGAGTGGTGATGCTGGCTGTGGTAGTGGTGATGCTGGCTGTGGTAGTGGTGATGCTGGCTGTGGCAATGATATCTGGGCAGAACTTGTGCTGGCCAGCCCTGAACTGTCTTGCCGGTGTGCCCTCTCTCCTGTTGCATGGGCAGTCCTGCGCGATGTTACATCTGTGGACAGAAATGCATCATCAGCTCAGTGTACCTGAAGGCCTGCATTGCAAGCATCACAATAAATTTCTGTAACACTCTCACATTGTCCTCTGCCTGCTTTTGGCTAATGTGTGTACCATGCCTTGTTGTTCTGTGCTATTCAGTTCATGGTTGGGGTTTCCCTGACTACATCTCCCATAATGCATTGCCAGTCTGCACTAACACATGGACTGGAGTGGGATACTCATTTCACAATGGGGGATGTGGGATAGGGGTAGGGGGGGCTACATTGCTGTGCATTCGTCTTACCTTGTTGGGTGGCGGCTCTGGCAGAGCTGTCGGCATCCCCAAGCCCCACGACACTCTCGTGCTCTATTGTGGACTCCACCAGCTCCTCCAGTTCGGTAAGGGCAGGTGCCCTGTTACTTCCACCTCCTGTCCAGCTGGCCTCCTTCTGCAGTTCCCCCATCTTCCTCTTTGTGACGATCCTCAGGTCGTACCAGCGCTTTTTAAGTACCTCAATGTCCCTGGGGGTCACTCCAACAGCATTGACCTGCGCCTGGATTCCCAGCCATATATTCCGCTTCTCCGACTCTGGCACTTGCAGGGACTGCCTCCCAAACAGCTTCTGGTGCTGCTTCACCACCTCCTCCACTAGTACCTGGAGTTCCTTGGGGCTAAATTTCTGCTTTCTCCTCCTTTCCCCTCCATCTCTCTGTGTCTCCTGGCTGGACATTGTGATTTTGAGCTGCACAATCAGGCACTGGCTCCCTGCCTCTCCTCTGCACTCCCAGCCTCTCCAGAGTCAGTTGATTGTGTGCAACCTGCCTGGGTGTGGCCACTTCCTGGTTGGGTGGGGTTTGGTTGCACAGGATTGGCTGTTTCATCCAGTCATGTGATTTTGTTTTTCCGATTCGGTAAATACCGATTCGGTATTTACCGATTCGGTAAATACCACCTCGGTATTTACCGATTCGGTAAATTCCGATTCTTGTATACCGGATGTTACCGAATCGGTAATTATTACCGAATGATTACCTACATATAACTTACCGATTCATAAATACCGATTCGGTAAAGTTCGGTATTTAAGAATCGGTAAAATATATTTACCTACATATGGCCCTTGATCTCTAATTACACCTTTTCATGGCTCATGAACTATGCCATAATCACAAACTTTAGCGACCTTTCACGGTCTCCGGCCCAGAATGGCAACTTGTCTAATGACATTCTCAGGTTTAATTACTTTATTACTTTACAGCTTATTCTATTGGGTGTATTTTTAAAGTGTAATCATAGCGTAAATGGGCAGCACAGAGATGTACATAAAAACTAGGGGGCAGATTTATGAGCCCCTTGCGCCACTTTTGCGCCACCTTTCCCATGTTAAAAGTGACGGAAACGTGGCGCAAGGGGCTCATAAATCTGCCCCTAGGTGCATACAGACTCATTTTAACTAAGGATTTCAAAGATTGAAGGCATGCTTTCCCTTAACAGGGAAAAAAAGTCTTCTCAGTATTATGGGGAGTTTAAGAAGTATTCCTATACAAGATCTTCTTGCTAGAGGCATTTTGAGAAAGGAAATAAGATGTATCTGTGCACCAACCATGTGAGAAAAGTTAGAAGTCTTGACTGTTACCAAGAAAAAGAAGGGGGCAGTGGGGGGTCATATTCAACATTTTCAGGACATTTCTGGGATGAATGTGACAGATCAATGGTGTTAGAACTAGGGGTCTCTAGTTGGCTGAGGTAGGTACCTTAGGCCAAATAGGGACCCTTGCTTCTAAGTCAGGGAAAGGAAGGACACCTTCTCAGATAGCCCTTGCTCACCCCCTCGGTAGCTTGGTACGAGCAGCCAGGCTTATCTTCAAGGCAAGTGTGTAAAGTATTTGCAACCACGCTCTCAGCAACTTAATGATGACACCACAAATGGACTCCCTAGGAGTTTCATAAAAAACAAGTATATGTTTATATAAAAAGATACGCGATGAGACCACACAATAAAAATCATACATATGAGTATATGTAATATTTCACCTTGCAGGTTATTAGCAACCCCTTGTAGGTTCTTACAGTATTAATGAGCAATTCTCTATGATACCCTGCAGTCCTAATGCAATGCTATGCAGTTCGTAATGCAAGAATCAGGCACTTTGTAATGTCAAAATATTGCAATTCGTTATGCAACTATCAGGCAGTTCGTTATACAAATATATTTGCAATGCGTAATGCAACAATCAGGCTTTTCGTAATGCAAAAATAATGCAACAATCAGGCAGTTCGTTATACAAAAATAATGCAAAAATAATGCACTCCGGCACCGGTCACGGTGCTTTGGACGGTTCCTATGCCACTCAAATCAAAATCAATCATGCCACTCGTACTGACTCGCAGTCAGCTTCTGCCGTCATATGCCCCCAACACGGGTATGGTGTAAAAGTGCAGCTCCACACTCCGGCCCCGGTACTGCCACTCCTCGGCGAGAACGGGCCGCGACACGAGCTTGAGCGGAGGCTCGTGCTGCGAGAATGGGAAAGGACAAGAGCGTCTCTCTCCGAGCCCACACCTCGTCCCAGGTGGCAAAACACATTACCTGGGGGGTGCAACCTCGCTCTCCTCTCCTCGCGACTTGATCCTCCGATGCGACTTCGTTCAATCAATCAGGGGCTTATAAAGCACACTACCCACCCACGAGGGTCTCAGGGCGATAGGGGGGAGTGGGGGCAGCTCCGAATCAGTCGAAGAACCAGGTCTTGAGGTTACTCCTGAACGTGTGCAGGGTAGGGGAGCATCTGATGTTCACGGGGAGCTCGTTCCAGGTCTTGGCTGCGATGTAGGAGAAGGCTCTCCCGCCTGTTCTGTTTCTGCGGATGCGGGGGACCTCAGCCAGGTCGAGGTCGGTGGCCCGGCGGTTCCTCTTGGGTACTTGGAAGGATACTCTCTCGTTGAGGTATTTGGGTCCGATGTTGTTGAGGGATTTGTAGGTGTGGGTGAGGAGTTTGAAGGTGACCCTTTTCTCGACGGGGAGCTAGTGGAGTTCTCGTAGGTGTTGGGTCATGTGTTTGTGACGTGGTGTCCCGAGGACGAGTCTGGCAGCGGCGTTCTGGATGGTTTGGAGTTTGTGTAGTAGAGCTCTGTTGATTCCAGTGTATAGGGCATTGCTGTTGTCCAGCCTGCTGGTTATGAGCGCGTGGGTGCAGTCGGTGGGATCCATTTGAAGGTCTTGCGGAGGATGCGCAGGCAGTTGAAACTGGTGTAGGCGACGGAGTTGATCTGGCGGTTCATGGAGAGGGAGGAGTCGAGGATGTTGCAGAGGTTTCATGTGTGGTCTGTAGGGGTGGGTGGATTTCCAAGGGCGGAGGGCCACCAGGTGTCATCCCAGGTAGAGGTGTGGGGTCCGAGAATGAGGACCTCTGTCTTCTCTGAGTTGAGCTTCAAACAGCTGTCCTTCATCCAGGCTGCCATATTCTTCATTCCTTCCTGGAAGCAGAGTCTGGTGTCTTCGGGATTCTTCGTGTGTGAGAGGATGATCTGGGTGTCATCGGTGTAGGATACAATGCTGAATCCATGCTGTCTAACAATGGTGGTGAGGGGGGCCATGTAAATGTTAAAGAGTGTGGGGCTGAGCGATGATCCTTGGGGTACTCTGCAGTTGATGTCGGTGGGTTTGGAGAGGAAGGGAGGGAATCTGATCCTCTGGGTTCTGCCAGAGAGAAAGGATTGGATCCAGTTGAGGGTGGCTCCTTGTATCCCCGCATCGTGAAGTCTGGCTGCAAGAGTGCGATGAGAAATGGTGTTGAAGGCTGCGGAGAGGTCTAGGAGGATGAGGGCTGCGGTGTGTCCCTGGTCGAGTAGCATGCGGATGTCGTCAGTGGCGGCGAGGAGGGCAGTCTCAGTGCTGTGGTTACTGCGGAATACAGACTGGGAGGCATCTAGGGTGGAGTTCTCTTCGATGAGGGTAGTCAGCTGGGCGTTCACGAGTCTCTTGGTGACTTTTGACATGAAAGGGAGGAGAGAGATGGGCCAGTAGTTTTTCAGGTCAGTAGGGTCGGCCGTTGGTTTCTTGAGTAGGGGTTTAACCTCCGCCCGCTTCCAGTCATCTGGGAAGATGCCAGACATGAAGGAGGCGTTGATTACAGGCAGTGGAACTTGCCCCCCCCCCCCCAATGGGGTTGGTTCGAGGTCCCGCTTTGGCAATGGCGGGCTCGGCCAGCGGCACAGCTCCTCTGGGGATGCCGGTCCGGGCCAATGGCGATGGCGAAGATTTCAGGCTGCTACAGGGCACACGCACACAGCGTCGCTGAGACTCACTTGAGCTCCGGGTGTGCACGATCACAGGGCAATCCTCACGAAGGTCTCAGGCTGCAAGAAGCACACCCACCCAGCGTTGCTGAGACCCACTTGAGTTCCGGGTGCACACGATCACAGGGCAATCCTCACGAAGGTCTCAGGCGGCACAAAGCACACACACACAGCGTCACTGAGACTCACTTTGACTCCGGGCACGCATGGTCACAAGGCAATCCTCATGAAGGTCTCAGGCTGCACGAAGCACACACACACAGCATCGCTGAGACTCACTTGGACTCCGGGGGGTGCACGATCACAGGGCAATCCTCACGAAGGTCTCAGCTGCACAAAGCACACGCACACAGTATCGCTGAGACTCACTTGGATTCCAGGTGCCCACGATCACAGGGCAATTCTTACGAGGGTCTCAGCTGCACAAAGCACACGCACACAGTATCGCTGAGACTCACTTGGATTCCAGGTGCCCACGATCACAGGGCAATTCTTACGAGGGTCTCGGGCTGCAAAAAGCACATGCACACAGCGTCGCTGAGACACACCTGGAAACTGTTATGTTCCTGACTTTCCACAACAGGGAGCTAGCTCTCCTTGGGCCCTTGGGGATAAGTTACTTCAGGTCACAGCACACAGCAAAGTCCTTTCAAGCAGGGGGACACAGCACACAGCAAAGTCTCTTAGCCTCTCCTTGGTTAAATCAGCAAACTGCAGGCCAGCTCCAGAACACACAGCAAGGGTCAGTCCTTTCCTTCAGTCTCTTCAGCTGTTTCTTCCTTGGCAGAGGTTCCTCTTGACCACGAAGTAGTTTCAATCCTTTTCAGTCTTGATCAGTCCAACGTTCAGGGGTTTCGGCTCTCATAGTTATACCCCTAAATGTCTTTCAAGTCTTTGTGTTCAGGGGGCACTGACCCCTGTCTAAATAAGTTCTGGGAGTCTCCCTGCCAGTGGCACATTCTTCCTTGATAGTGGGGGTCTGTGTCCTCAATCACTCAGCAGGAGATTGAGCCATTGTTTAATGGCAGCAGCCCAGGCCTCTTCACCTTCAGGGGCTACTCCTCCCCCCTACACTCCAGATGCAGGTCAGCCCTGGCTGTCTCACCTAATCCTCCCCTGGGTCAAGACATTCCCCAGATCCTATCACATTCACATACAGACAGTCAATCCACAACCAGGCAGAGACACATAGAACTGTTAGAACAAGAAAGCCAGCCACTTCTAAAAGCGTGGTTTCTAAACACGCAATTCAAAAACCACCTTCACAAAAAGATGTGTTATTAAATTGTGAGTTCAGGCACCCTAAACTTCACCTCTCCATCTTAAGCCTATGGGAAGATAGGCTGGAACCATATTACACAGCCTCCCCATTCTGTCCTAAGGGCAAGATGGCCTGGCAACAGTGAAAAACGAAATGGAGTGTATTTCACTGTCAGGACATGTTACACACCTTAGTACATGTCCTACCTTTCACATACACTGCACCCTGCCCAGGGGGTTACCTTAGGCCTACCATAGGGGTGTCTGATGTGCATAAAAGAGAAGGGTAAGGCCTGGCGAGTGGGTGCACTTGTCAGGACAACATGGCAGTTTAACAAACTGCGCGCAGGCACTGCAGTGGCAGGCCTGAGTTCTCTCTTTAGGGCTACTTGTGTGGATGGCACAATTAGTGCTGCAGGCCCACTAGTAGCATTTGCATTACTAGCCCTGGCATACATAATGCACTTTACTAGGGACTTTACTAGTAAGGCAAACATACCAATCATGGACAACCAATTACTATTACACTTTATACAGGGAGCACTTGCACTTTGACACTGATCAGCAGTGGCAAAGTGCCCAAAGCATCTAGGTTAGCAACACCATGTCAGAAAAAAGGTTTAGGGGGAAAGCAAAAAGTTTATGGAACTTTAGCCAAAAAGGGCCAAGTCCAACAAATGGGTGTTGACTACAATTCAGAGAAGGCATGCCATCCAATTAAGCTATGGGCTTCCAGAGTCAGAATGCATGCACTCCTACTTCAGTGTCAAAAAGGAGACCTTGAAAGCAGGCATTTAATGATTATTGGGGTCATTGTTGCAGTTCCTTGGAAAAAAGAAAGAAGTGCTTTTACTCCATTCTGTTTCTGGTGGAGAAGGGATCAGGAAGATACAGACCCGGGGCCCTATTACAGATAGAGCACACTTTTCCTGTTTGCGCCACGGCGCACCTTAAAGCCGGTGCGCTGGGTGCAAACAGGGAAAGTGCGCCCTATTTGGAAATATGCACTGCCCTCAGGGCAGCCGTGAACTCTCACTGCCCTCAGTGCAGTGCATTCAAGAGAAATCCAGAGCAGCTGTTTAAAAGCTGCTCTGTGTTTCTCTATGCTGGCAGCAGCCACCTGCACTATCAAGAAGGGAGAGAGAGATCCCCTTGCAGGCGGGTGCAGTAAGTGACTGCACCCGCCTATCAGGGTATGTCTGGGGGGTCCCTAGGGCCCCCTTTCTCCCCTCCAGACTGCTGCCTTTAGGAGGCGCACTGAAAGTGCGCCATCTTTTTGTGGTGCATTCACTGTGCCTCCTGTAGGCATGTTTCTATCTGCGCCGACATCAATAATATGGCGAAGGGTCCAGAGGCAATGAGATGCCATCGTTTGCATGGAAAGGTAAAAATGCCAACAAGGGATTTTGTTTGAAACAAACTATTTGCTTGTATATTTAAAAAAACTTAATTGGTAGGTGTATTTGGACGAATTAACACCAAAGTGAAGTCAATCAACTGATCTAATCATCAGCTATAAACAAACAAACACACGGGGATTCAGATTTGTGAATTAAACACAATTCTTTTTATATATCCATCAAAGATAAAAAGGAGTACAAGTGAAACAATGATTTGAGAAATATTTTATGAACAAAAGGGTTACATCAGATCCACATTTCATCAAAAAAAACATCTATTCCATCTTGGTTTGAACAGAGATCAATCTCATTATTAAGAAAATAATCAACTGTGCATAGCGAATAATTTGAAAATAGATGATATAGTCGACGTTTCGGTCTTGGGTGGTGTCAATCCGTCAGAGCATCTTCAGGACAATTATTGCATTACAAAGACTCCTATATGAACATAATACAAACAGTTACACAAATGTAAACATGATTGTGCTGTCAATATTAAATACAAAATAAATTTAAAACAACCCGTGTGTGAGAGGTAATCCTCTAAGTGTTTTATCCAACATATCTTGTCATCGTCTTACAAATCTTATTAACAAAACAGTTATAATTATTTTATATTGAATATTTGCCTACATGAAAAGACAAATTCTAGCAATAAACGAAACATGCTTACTTTCTGAATCTTTAGAATTTTCACGATACTTGTTTAAAATCGTGAATCTAGACGTTTTTAGTTGGTGCTGTAACAGAAAAATTGAGAACTCAGCATTTAACCAAAAGTGAAACATTTATGGTGATTTAAAAGTAGAGTCCAAGTAGTGAAATCAAGTCCTACCGGGTAGTCTTTTACCCGGCGCTTCTGACTACTAGAGCCCTGGCTGGCAGAGGCAGCATGGGAAGAATCTTCCGCAAGGCCTTAATAAGGGAGAAACAAGTACCAACTGTTTTATCTACCTGCTTCTCCATACTCAGCTTGTTGTCGAAGACTACCCCCAGATTGCGCACATCAGTTGCTGGTATGGGAGGTGTGCCAGTCTGGATAGGCCAAAATTCATCTGGAAGTGGGCGAGGGACTTTTTTCACTGTACAGTGCAGAATTTCTGTTTTCCCACCATTAAATTGCAGGGAATTGTCCATAAGCCAACTAGCCGTCTTCTGCATGCACTCGTGAAAGTCACTGAGTGACGCAGACTCCCTGCCTTCCAGAGACACGATGAGCTGCGTATCATCAGCATAATTCACCAGCTTGATGTTATAGGAGTTAATGATGGGGATCAGAGGTCTTAAATAAATATTGAAAAGGATCGGGCTAATGGAAGATCCTTGAGGGACCCCATGCTCAACCGTTCTAAAACTGGATGAAAAGGGGGGAGTCGTACCGCTTGTTGCCTATTCTCCAAGTAGGACTTGAGCCAATTAAAAGCAAGGTCTTCCAGCCCGAGTTCCGCAAGCCGCCTCAATAAAATTTTGTGGTTGACCATGTCGAATGTGGCAGACATATCGAGTAAAATCAGCACAGTCATTCAAATGGTGCTGGCCAGGGATTTTCTTACAGACGCTACAGGACGCTTAACTTCACATCCCTGTATTTCAAGGTCACCAGAAATATCAGAGATTTGTTGTCCAAGAACTCCATTATCAGTTCACAGTGCTTCTGTTTGGGTTAAATTCAGCTTCCATGGTGTTCACAAAGGTGTTAGCATTTTGGCGAGCATTCGGATTCAATGGGCACTGATGAAAGCTTTTAGAGAAAACTGTCTAGACGTAAATGACTCGGAAAAATTGGTTCTGCATCTTTTCATAGTCCACTTTAATATCAATACTTCTGTTAAATTTCCAGCTTCTAGTTGGATTTGGTGTTGGTATTGAAGGGTCTTATGACTACTCTGTTTGAGTCTTTGTCTTCAGTAAATTTAAAACACACAAAATGTGAGCATGTGACCCATGTCTGGGAATACCCAAGCCACTAAGGGCGGTACATGAAACACACAAAAGGTGACTGGATTCTATTTGCAATAAGTCTAACCTCTGGCAATCTCTCGGAGTAGTACTTCAACCAATCATTCTTTTGCTCATCATGCTATCTCAGTTTGTACCCAGCCATATGCAAATGGGTATTGATCCTGTTCCTCATGGTAACAGTCCAGCCAGAACTGCCACTGAGATGGCACGGTGTGCAAAATAACGAAGGCTGAGATGGAGTCCAGAGTGATTACCAGTGGCTGAGATTAATTCAAGCATTCCATCCATCACTGTTTTGTATACTTATTGTGTAAACCCAAGTGAGACAGGTATGCCCAGACGTTGGTCCAATGCACACTGTGTCACTGGAACCAAGCTGTCCCAGCTGATGAGCCCATATTTAGAGAGAAATTAGTCCTGGGTTGCTTGTGTTCCGGTTCAGGAAGGACCTGGCTTGGCAGTTCGGGCTGGACTGTTCCTACTGGTGCACGGTGAAGACTAATTTGCATATGGCTGGGTCCAAACTGAGGGGGCATGGTGTGCAAAATAATAATGGATTGGGATGCAGCCCGAGTGATTACCAGTGGCTGAGATTCTTTCAAGCATTCCATCCATCACTGTTTTGTATACTTATTGTGTCACACTAAGTGGAACAAGTATGCCTAGACATGGGTCATGTGCACACTGTGTCACTGGAACCAAGCTGTACTCGTCTGATGAGCCAATAACTAGGGCAAAACCAGTCCTGGGTTGCTTGTATTCCGATTCAGGGAGTACCTGGCTTGGCAGTTCGGGCTGGATTGTTCCTATTGGAGTAGGGTCAAGACTAATTTGCTTATAGCTGGGTCCAAACTGAGGTGGCATGGAGTGCAAAATAATGTGACTACCAGTGGCTGAGGATAATTCAAGCATTCCATCTATTACTATTTTGTATACTTATTGTTCAGTAAATGTAAAGCATTTAACCAGAAGGCATTTTTCTAGTTGCAGTTGCTACTAACAAAAGGATAGGAGAATTTGTGCCCCTATGTATAAAAGCATTTCTCCATAGATACAGAATGGGCAAAACCCTTTGATAAATCAGGACCCAGTTCTCTAAGCTGTAAGCAACTTACATTAGGATTATTGCTGACAGCATTGTATTGAAGCTTGGTTCTTGGTTTATCCCAAAGGTTTGCTCTCCTTTTCATTTATATCAGGAGATTATCCTGCCCATGTTCTGTACCTCGCCTTGTTCACCAGAAGAGGATGTTAAAAGAGTGGTGTCCATTGACTTAGAATGTCTACTTTTAGGACAAGTGAGTCTTCAATGGTTAATTTTGGCCCTTTGAATAAAAAAGCTAAACCATCAACCCGGTCTTTTAGTTGATAAAGACATTGATTATGCAGGTATATGAAATTCAGAGAGTGCAATGTCCAAAAGGAATTCAGGTAAGATCTGCCAGAAGGATAGCTAATTCTTGGGGAGATTTTCAGGAAGTTTTTTAATTGGAAATTTGTAGGGCTGCTACAGAGTCCAATCCATCAATTTTTGTAAAGTGTTATAGACTTAAGAATGTTCAACAGCAGGAAGACGTTTTGGGGTAAGAGTTCTATCTGCTGAGAAGTAAGATGCAGAGGAGGCTGTCTGAAAAAGTGAATAGTTCTTTGCATCAACTTTAAAAAACAATTATTAACGCACTGCAATCACCCTACCTTATAGCTTTGGGATTCATCATTAGTAATAAGAAGAACATGGAAGGCGATGAAAAGGTAATTATTTAAATTACTTACTGGTAATTTCTCTATACTTCCTTGTTCTGATTATACATCCTTCCTCCCTTCTTTGTGGAGTACAGTTCAATTGGAGTTGGTTGAAGGGGTTGATTAATTAAGAGTTTTTGTTAGTTTTGTTTTACCTGGAAGTTCCTTTTTAAGGTATGTGATTATATCCACCTGACTGGGTGGAGTTGGGTTTTGCTTCATTTTCTACAAGGAACTGAGCATGTTTACCGGCCTGGTTGAGGCAGAAATGCCTCATTAGTGATCAGAAGCAGGAAGTATTAACTCAGAGCAATGGAATTACCGGTAACAAATTAAAATATTAAGCTATCGCTCCAGCCTTGTGTCCAATCTAATTCCCACATGTCTAGCCCCACACCAGCCTCGTGCTCTTTCGTCACAGCCCTGTAATCCAAATTATATGTCTCTACACTTGCAATTCACTCTAATGCCCTTAATACATATGTGTCCCCACAGTGCCATGCCCCCTTCTGGTTTCCTGCTGAACGGATCTCATCTCCTGCAGCCTCGCGCCCTGCCTCTGTGTTGGGAGCTCCCCTTGTGTTTAATGTGATTATGTGGTGGTGCTGTACTCGCTTGGCAGTTGCTCACATCCCCTGTGTGGTAGCTTGTTAGCCAGTTGCTCACATCCCCTGTGTGGTAGCTTGTTAGCCCCAGGTGAGGTTCCGTGCGAGACGGGACGCCACTTTCTGAGTGGTGACGACTATGGATGAGTTTGGTATCTATGAACCGCAAATGACGAGTATAGTGGGTGTACGAAGTTTCGCTATGCAGCCACGTATGGTTCGCCTCATTTTTGGGTTCGTTCATCCGAGCCCTCGGGTTCCATTTTAGATACAGCGTCCATTTTGTTTCTTGCCCTCAGGTAGCCAGCGAACGGGCTTCTTGTCCGCTTCGTGACCCTGGAACTTTCAAGCTTACACGAAGGACACGTGTTCCTTTGAGGTGACTTTTATGATGAGGGAATAACGCGACTAAAGCAGATGGCCCCGCTCGAGGCTCATCTTGCCGCTCCGGTCTATTGTTTTAGCCACGCATACATTAGACACGAGGTCTTTGACCCTCTATCGAGTTTCCTTTATTGCCCCCAACACTCTTTTCTAACCTGTTGTGCATCCTTGTCCTTTCCTTACATCTGTTTTCCGTCCTTCCTCTTAATGCGTTTATGGTTAGGATGGAATGTGTTTATCGCGGAGGGGATATGTTTTTACAGTTGGGAACCGGCAAGACTGTTGTAATTATGTTCCGGCCTCTTGAAACATGAATGCGACCCTTTTGCAGTTTATTGTGGGAACTGAGCTGTAACCTTTGTTCACCATACTGTGCTATGGCCGAAACCTGTATAAAAGGAGCGATCCACTTCTACGAATTTGAAGCAGTCTCCGAGAACCTACACGTTGTGTACTTCTTGTGACCTCTGTATCCCTGCAGTAAATAAACGCTGATCTCTGACGTCGCTGGAAGTGTCCCGTGTCTCTGTGTTTGGTACGCCAGAACAGGTAACCCACGAAGATTTCAGGTGTTGTTCCCTGGCACCGCTGGGTCTTAAGAAATAACCCAGTCCTTCAGTTGGCGCCCAACGTGGGGCGACATCAACGGTACCGGTCCAAAGCCCGACGATCGTGAGGAACTTCGTGTGAAATCTCCGAGGGAAGGTGCACCCCGCTTCATCGATCCAGTTGTCGAAATAAGTGGCCCGACGTCTTTTCCCGCGAAGATCCCCGCCTCCTGACGGCTGCGACGGACCGATGCCCTGACTGTCGACCTGTTTTGGCGCCTGGCGTAGTCCTTTGAACGGCGAGACGATCAACGGGCCTTCCTGGTGACGCCATTGTTCTTTCAGTTAAGTATTTGTGGGTCGCTCCCAGTGTTGCTTTGTTGTTTGCATGGTTCCATAGCATTCGTGGTTCTTAGTTGTTGGGTTTTATTTGACGATTGCAATTGCCAAAAACCGAGGGTCTTGCATTTTTGCGAGGACATCGTAATCCGATAGCCCTTGAAGTTTGTATACTCGGTTAGTGTGCACGATGCCTGGCCGTAGTACTTTGTTTGGGTTTCTTAAATGTTGCAGCATGGATTCCCGGCTGGAGGATTCATGTCCGATACCTCCGGCTGGAACTCCGCTTTACGAGCTCTATAGTCGCCATGGCGTGGGTCCTATCGTATATAATGCATATTGGGTTCGTTACACTAAAAAGGATGGTGTCCTTAGTTGGCCACCTCATGGTAGTTTTGAGACTGCCATTTTAGATAACTTGGAAGCTAAATTATTTAAAAAGAAAGCTAGGCCGGCCATGTTTGATTCCTTCTGGTTATGGCGGAAAGAGGCCAAACAGAAAGAAATCAAACAGAATAAGAAAAATAAACGAGAGGGTGTTATTACGGTGATGCGCAATGCAGAACAATATCAGTTAGATAAAGATGAGAAAGAGCAGGAAGTTAGTGCTCGGCTTCACCACATGGCAGTGGACAAATGTTATCCGGCGCTACCTTCTACGACCGATAAGGCAGGAGAAGAATCGGTGGAAGATTCGCTTTTGTCTTATCTGATGAAATCGCCACCTCCCTATGCTCCTGATGTTATGGGTCCCGTTCGTCCACCTCTTCCTCAACCCGCTGGTTTGGCGGCTGCTGGTCAGCCCGACGTTCCTCCCGTACTCCCGAATCCCCTTGGGCCACAGTTCTTACATCCTCTTGTCCCGGCTTCTCTCCCTACTGCGCCTTTCCAAGTTCCTCCTCAGCCTGTCGTTCCCGCTACTCCTGCTGCTGCGTCTACTTCTATCGTTTCCACCCCTATGGCTGCTACGCCTGCATCTTCGTCTTCTTCTCCTTCTGTTCGTAGTCGTCTTTTGACTGCTGTTTCTTCTCTTTATTCTCCGCTTTTTGGGCCGATACTTGGCTCGACTCTTTCAGATATTGCTCAAAGACGCAGTCAGCTTCCTGATGGTAGGGAACGTGAATCGTTGGTGAAAACTGCACGTAGGTGGATTCGCAACCCTGTTAAATACACCCCACGTGTAGTGTTCGAAACGTTTTCTCAGTTTAATGTGCCCACGCAACGGTTTGTGTTCGAAGAATTGTGTAAGTCATTGAAAGAGGAGTGGGACGATGATATAGCTGATGATATACCACCTGAGGTTTCCGAGCTACAGCTTCGGTTTGCCACGGGTGTCATTGTAGGTGACAAAGTTCGAGAGGCTCTGGAACGCTTGTTATCCTTTCGATGTACAGTGCAACCGCGTGCGCTGTTTAAGGACGCGACCGCGGAATGGATGGCACAACCTGGCCAATATCCTATGCGGGAAGTTCCCCCGGTATGGATGCCAGGTGACGCTGCTGCTAACCCTCCTGTCCCAGGCCATTTCCAGAGGGTGTGGATACACCTCCCTTGGAAGCGATCGGAGGTTTTGCAAGTGAAGCAATCCCTACCTGATCCCCGTAAGAATCCTGCAGGGTACTATAAAGAACTGTCCCAATTGGTGGATGCTACTGTTATGAACCTAGCCGATGTCGATATGTTGTTTGGCAATGTGGTGCCTCAGCCGATTTGGGCGAAAATTCGTCACGAGAATCACGTAGCCGAGTTAGGTGGTGACTGGGCTGCCCTTACAGCGGCAGATGCCCGGCAGGTCGGTGGGGCTAAACCCGAACAGATTATTGTGGCTTTGCCCCAGAGGATAATTACCCTCATGAAAACGCTTATGCCTGCGATGCGCGTCAATTGGGACAAATTATCGGCGTGCAGGCAAAAGAGAGATGAAAGTGTTTCCGATTTCTTTACGAGATTTGAGGAAGCGTTCATTGACCATAGTGGTCAGGACATGGGTTCCGAGGGTGGTCAGCGGCTGTTCGTTGATAAGTTTGTATCGAATTTGTTGCCCGACCTTAGCAACAAGTTGAAGAATTCTGAGAGTGCGTGGGCTGTTTCTACCACTGCCCAAATATTGGCTACGGCCCAATATTACGAGAATAGAGAAAAGGAGGAAAGTGAGCGTGCAGAAAAGAAAACGAAGGATCTCAAAACTAAGGTCTTGTTGCAGCAAGCCTACCCACCGCGTCCGAATTTCAGTGATACACAGCAGCCAAACAGATCGCAATCACAGTTCTCTAGATCACAGCCGCGAAATGTTTCGCCTGCGCCTCGCCTTGTGCTGGGCTATAATCAATGTGCATATTGCCGTGGGGAGGGCCATTTGAAGTTTGACTGTCCGGTTCTCCGTGATAGGAACAATGGTGTGTCGGCTCGAGGAGGACGTAGTGGCCCTCAACAGGTTTCTCGTGGTAGAGGTCGCGGAGTTACCCAGAATCAGGCCGAACGCTTTGCAACGTCTTCGGACTCGCAAAATTGTTTCGATAGGCGCGAACCATCGTCCGGTCGGTCTACACAGTATCATGTAGATGATTGTTATGTTGAGTGTGATGTTGATGCGGACGGTATCTACTAGGACAGCCATAGACAAAGGAAGGGAGAAGTATCAGTTCCGGTTGATCAGAGAGGGCCATATGTTGCAGTAGCCACTATGGGCATTGTTGAACCTTTTCTGTTGGACACTGGTGCGGCAAAAAGTTCCATCATGCATTCAAAACTCCCTGGCGCGCCTTTGTCTGGCTTAACGAATGTTTCCGTTGGATTTTCTGGCGCCCCCGTTAGTAATCCAGTTTCTAGCCCTTTGCCCCTTACAATCGGGTCTCATGAGCTGGAAGCTCCTTTGATTTTGACTACTGGTTGTGGTGAGAATCTTTTGGGTTTAGATTTGTTGAAAAGGTTACATGCGACTTTGTACTGTTCTCCTACGGGTGTGGAGCTCACGTTGGGTAAGAGCGTGATTTCCCCTATGTATTTATCGATCGACAAGCTCCCATCAGAATTGAGATCTCTTCCAGACTCCTTGTGGGCGACAGGTCCCAATGACGTGGGCCTGTTGGATATACCACCTTATGTTGTCCAACTGAAAGTTGGTGCGCGTTTGCCACGTATACCTCAGTATCGTATTTCCCTTGATGGTGAAAGGGCACTATTAGCGATCATTTATGATTTGATCGGCAAGGATGTTATTGAGGAGACACGAGGTAATGTGTGCAATAGTCCCGTGTTGCCTATTCTGAAACGAACGGATCCCTCCAAGCCTCCCGTGTATCGTCTAGTTATCGACTTACGGGAGGTGAATAAAGTAGTTGTTCCGCAATTTCCTGTGGTGCCAGATATTACAGCTTTACTGACTCTGATTCCAGCCACTGCATCATGGTTCTCGGTCATCGATCTGAAGAATGCGTTCTTTAGCATTCCAATTGCTGAGGAAAGCAGAGATTTGTTTGGTTTCTCATTAGGTGGTCGTAGCTTCAGATTCAAACGCGCTCCACAGGGCTACTGTGAGAGTCCATCAATCTACAGTCAAGCTCTTAAGAGTCAGCTTGATGCGTTTGTGTTACCGGCTGGTGCAGCCTTGATTCAGTACGTTGATGATCTGTTAGTTGCTGCTGACACTGAACAGCTCTGTAGAGCCGCTACAGTGTCTTTGTTACAGCATCTCTGTGCTTTACATCATAAAGTGTCACCTTCCAAACTACAATATTGTTGTCAAGAAGTTACCTATCTCGGTCACTTATTGTCAAAGGCGGGAAGAAGGTTGACCCCTGAACGAATTGCAGCAATTGCTCGAATGCCTGCGCCAGCAACTCAGAGAGATGTGCGTGCCTTTTTAGGTATCACGTCATACTGCAGACAGTGGATCCCGAATTTTTCATTGTTAGCGAAGCCATTGGTAGCTCTCACGTGCAAGGACGTTTCAACCCCTTTGCCTTGGACGGAGGAATGTCAGAAAAGTTTTTCTGAACTACGTGATGCGCTGTGTTCGGCTCCTGTGTTAGGTACTCCTGATTACAGCAAGCCTTTCACATTATACGTCCATGAGAGGGACGGTTGTGCGTTGAGTGTTCTAACGCAACAATTTGGTGATAAGCAGCGTCCGTGTGCATATTTTTCCTCGACCTTAGACCCGGTGGCTAGAGCGTTGCCAAGTTGCTTGAGGGCGACAGCGGCAGCTGCGGCGTCTATTCGGCAGTCCGCAGGTCTGGTCATGGACAATATGCTCATAGTAATGGTTCCGCATGCAGTTGATACTCTCTTGAATCGGACAAAGACTCAACATCTGACGAGTGCAAGGTTGTCTGGGTACGAGCTGACCCTTTTGGCAAGTCACGTACAGATCAAGCGTTGTAATGTACTGAATCCGGCGACATTGTTGCCGATTAATATGGAATCAGATGATGTGCTACCACATGATTGTTATTTACGGACTGAGGAAGAAATAAAAGGTCGTGTGGACCTGAAAAACACTCCTTTGTCAGATCCCGATGGTACTTTGTATGTGGATGGCTCTTGCTTCAAGTTGCCGAATGGTGATGTGACGACTGCGTATGCTGTAGTGACGTTGAGTACGGTTGTGGAAACTGCAAGATTGAACCAGAATTCCGCGCAAGCGGCAGAGTTAATTGCATTGACAAGAGCGTGTGTTTTGTCGAAGGGAAAGCGAGTGAATGTGTTTACTGACAGTCAGTATGCGTTTGGTGTTGCGCACAATTTTGGAAGATTGTGGAGAGAAAGAGGATTTATGACATCGCATGGTACGAAGATCCAACACGGGCATCTCGTGAATGATCTTTTGGATGCACTCACATTGCCTAAACAAGTGGCGATCGTCAAATGTAGTGCACATCGGAAAGTGACGGATGATGTTGGTCGTGGTAATGCATTTGCGGATGAGATTGCTAAAGAAACGGCTAAGAATCTTGCGACTCGAATGTATGTCACGAGTTCAGTAAGGTGGCCGGCGGAGACTGGTATGTGTGAAAATACTGTTGAAAGTGTGAAAGCAATTCAGAACGAAGCTACGGAAGCTGAAAAGACCAAGTGGAAAGATTGTACAGGGAAATTGGATATGCATGGATGTTGGGTTGACCTGACGGAATGCCAGAGGTGGATGTTACCAGACGCATATGTATTAGCTGTTGTGACGATGGCTCATGGGTTGTCACATATCAGTGCGAAAGGAATATGTAAGTTCTTGTCTCCTGTATGGAGGAATGATGATATCGCTAAGTGTGCCGAAAGAGTGGTTAAGAATTGTATGGTGTGTTTGATGCATAATCCCGGAAAAGGCACCCCCACTCCACCTGGTCATTTCGCTCCTCCTGTTTGTCCCTTTGAGGTTATCCAGCTGGACTTCATCCATATGGAGAGATGCAATAATCTGAAGTATGTTTTGGTTGTGGTTTGCGCGTTCTCCAGATGGATTGAGGCCTATCCTCTTAAGGATAATACTGCCCTGTCCACAGCAAAAATCCTGCTGAAGGAATACTTTCCTCGGTACGGAATGCCCCGGATTGTATGGTCGGATAATGGGAGTGAGTTTGTGGGAAATGTAATGCAGAGTGTGTGTAAGGGCCTTGGAATTCGTCAGAAATTCCACAGTGCTAATCATCCTCAGGCAGCGGGTTTGGTTGAAGGGTACAATGGTACCCTGAAGCTGAAACTTGCCAAGATTCAAGCTACGACTGGTCTGTCATGGCCTGATGCCTTGCCTCTGGCTCTCCTATCGACCAGAGCGACTGTACACTCTCGAGTAGGGCTCAGCCCATATGAGATTGTGTTCGGTCGCCCTGCGAATATTTGGGGAGTCCCGAGACCTAGGGCTTTTGATAGTCTTGAATATCCAATGTTGATCGATTACTTGCATGATTTGACCACTAAACTACGGTTAATTCACCAACAGGTCTTTGAAGCTCTACCAGCGCAGACAGAGGGTCCTGGACACCAGCTTCGGCCAGGAGATTGGGTGGTTACCCGAAACTTTGGTCGAAAGCGTAATTTGGAGCCAAGATTCGTCGGACCCCACCAAGTCTTGTTGACAACGAGGACAGCGGTTCGACTGGCGGGCCGGAAAAATTGGGTTCATGCCAGCCACACAAAGAAGGTACCGATCCCCTTACCAACCGACTGTTGGGTGAGAACTGGGATTTCGGCCGCAGAAACTGAGACTCCTTTGCGCTTTGTGCCATTTAGCGACGCTCACCCTGTGGAGGAGGATTCGTCATTGTCAGATCCACAGGTGGAGTCATTAGTAGCAGAGAACCCAAGGTCCGACTCGTCATCTGTTTCATTGAACACTGTTGCGCCATCTGAACAATTGTTCGTAGAGCAAACTCGACCTGGAAGAAGTCGATACTTTCTTCGTTCAAGGACTAATAAAAATTGACAGTATAGTGGTCTTTAACGTTACGAATATTATGAACAATTACATCCTTTCTTTCTGAGTTTTTTTGTGCTTTCCACTGCTAAGAGACTTGTAATAAATCGAGGAAACCTCGCCATCCGGGTCACCGTAGGGCCGTGCGGGTACTTCTTTCTGTTTAGCAGGTTTCTGACGTTAGGTTGGTTACTTTTGTCGATCTCTGGGAACTCCTGGGGATTGATAATCGCTACTCAGAACGAAGTGCGTCAAGTACGTCACGGACGGTTTGTAGAGGATGGCATTCTCTAAGCTAGTGGACGAAGAAAGGGTGTCAGCGCAGAGATCAGAGTTATGGAGGGTTGTACAAACAAAATGTTTTCTGTTTCAGGTGTTTCTATTGTTTCTAACTGTATCTATGTTATTGGTGGGTGGAGTATATTTCGGAGTATCGTTGTTCTTGCCTTCTGTTTCACCTACCTCTGCTCTTAACCTAAGTTCCCTCACCACTGGTTCCCCACATTCCTTTCATCCTTTGCCTCAACATGAACAGGTTAGACGTGCGGAATTTATGAATAATTCCTTTATTCAACTCCTACATCAGCATCAGTTGGTGGTGAATACTACCAATTGTTGGGTGTGTGGGTTAATGCCACACACTATGGATAGGGGTATTCCGTATTTGGTCCTTCCATACAGCTCCCAGGGTTCAGCTCGAGCATTCCAAACTATGTTTCGCAGTGCACTAGATTCCTACCCCAGTCGAGAGCCACGGTCTGTCAACTTTGGTCCTGGGCCATACCACAAGCCTTTGGCGATAGCCATAGCAGATCTGGATAGAGATGTTTTTGATGCATCACTCATTCCAGATGAAGAAGTGCAGGCCTATAAGGATCTGAGCGAGACTGAGTATAGTACGTCAGTGGGTGATAGACAACTTAAGAGCTCGTCCCCAATATGGATTGTACCGCACCTTGGAAATCTCTGTTTGCAGGGTTTGGGTCGAAATCCGAGAGCACAACTTGGGAACAGTGCTTGCACTGAAACGTACGTCCTACCGATGCTCTCCTCCCCTGTTTTTCTGACTGCTAAGGGCACCTATTTTGTGTGTTATGAACGCGCATATACATGGTTACCCCGCGATTTTTCGGGTACCTGTTATATTGCGAATCTTTTGCCTCCAACCTTCACAGTTGCTTCGGACTACCACAAAACTAGAGTCATGAGAGGCGTTATTAGCAAAGAGGATACTGCTGGTCAAGAAGCAGGAGACTTCTTTAAGGGTTTCTTGCCGTTTTGGGGACCTATGGTTAATAGTAGGAACCTAAGACAGTTGACCCGTGTGGTAGAGTCGACTGCTAATATTACTGCAAATGCCCTTGGTAATCTAACAGCTGAACTACAGGCGGATAGACTCATGACGCTGCAGAACCGTATGGTTCTAGACGTTGTTCTTGCAGATAGAGGGGGCGTGTGTAAAATTATCCATTCGAGTTGTTGCATTTTTATTCCTGACAATGCTCCAACTGTTTATCAAGCCATCTCGAAGTTGCACAAGATTTCCGAGTCCATACACGTGGACGAAGGTAATTGGACGCTCCTAGGATGGTTTTGGGGCTTGATGTCAACCTGGGGTTGGAAGATTCTAATGATCGTAGGGGCTGTTGTAGCATTTCTGTTCACGTGTTGTCTTTGCGTGCAGTGTGGTCCTGCCTTATGTGGCCTATGTGCTACGACGTGTATAGGGCGGCCATCTGTTACCAAGGAGACATTGATGGATAGAATGATGTTCCAGCAGCAGCTGAACGATCTGATGAATATCGATATAGATTCCGATCTTGACTAGTGCTTGCCTACATGAGGGCAAAAGGAGCGTCTGAGGTTCCTATGGATGAGTTTGGTATCTATGAACCGCAAATGACGAGTATAGTGGGTGTACGAAGTTTCGCTATGCAGCCACGTATGGTTCGCCTCATTTTTGGGTTCGTTCATCCGAGCCCTCGGGTTCCATTTTAGATACAGCGTCCATTTTGTTTCTTGCCCTCAGGTAGCCAGCGAACGGGCTTCTTGTCCGCTTCGTGACCCTGGAACTTTCAAGCTTACACGAAGGACACGTGTTCCTTTGAGGTGACTTTTATGATGAGGGAATAACGCGACTAAAGCAGATGGCCCCGCTCGAGGCTCATCTTGCCGCTCCGGTCTATTGTTTTAGCCACGCATACATTAGGAACGAGGTCTTTGACCCTCTATCGAGTTTCCTTTATTGCCCCCAACACTCTTTTCTAACCTGTTGTGCATCCTTGTCCTTTCCTTACATCTGTTTTCCGTCCTTCCTCTTAATGCGTTTATGGTTAGGATGGAATGTGTTTATCGCGGAGGGGATATGTTTTTACAGTTGGGAACCGGCAAGACTGTTGTAATTATGTTCCGGCCTCTTGAAACATGAATGCGACCCTTTTGCAGTTTATTGTGGGAACTGAGCTGTAACCTTTGTTCACCATACTGTGCTATGGCCGAAACCTGTATAAAAGGAGCGATCCACTTCTACGAATTTGAAGCAGTCTCCGAGAACCTACACGTTGTGTACTTCTTGTGACCTCTGTATCCCTGCAGTAAATAAACGCTGATCTCTGACGTCGCTGGAAGTGTCCCGTGTCTCTGTGTTTGGTACGCCAGAACAGGTAACCCACGAAGGTTTCAGGTGTTGTTCCCTGGCACCGCTGGGTCTTAAGAAATAACCCAGTCCTTCACAGGGCAGGCTGGTAATGTGTGCTGCTGACCCAAGTGACCTGGCTACTATGAGTTCACAGCGACATTGTGCCGGTATCATGGAGGCAAACCTGAGCAGATACAGTGTGCTGCTGTTGTTGCAAAGGTTTGCGGAAGCAGAAAGGGCAACAAATGGAAGACGCATGGCTAATTTAAGGCTTCCCAAGGAGACATCATTTTCCATGCTCAGTTGTCACCTTTTGGTTGTCACTGAGCAGTGACATTACTACTCTCAGATCAATAATCAATGTGTAAATCTTCGAGACAGTTAAGCAGATCCATGAATGTGCATTCATCCAGAAAAGGACTTCTGTGACATCAGAGTGACAATGACACAGGAGCTTCCAACAGACGTTGGAGCATATTGCCACAGGAATGTCGTTTAGTGACGTTCCTGTAGCAAATTTACAAGACAGCATTAAGCCACTAACGTGGCTTAACACTGCCTTGTAAATAAGGCACCCTTTCACGCTATACTTAGCTTGAAAGGGGCGGGCAATGGGTGTTGCGGTGGGCGTTCCACCGCAACACGCATCAATTTTGACGCTGCCTCTCATTTACAAGGGCAGCGTAAACATGGGGCAATGCTAAAATTAAGACCAGGGAAAACCTGGTTTTAAACAGCGCAACGAGGAGAAATGTTTTATTTCTCCTCGTGTTTGCTGTTTCTATGTGTGCTGCGTTGTGCAGCACACAGAGAAACAGCAAAAGGCCATTGATTGTTTATGTGCAGGAGGGTGACCCTTCCTGCACATAAACAATCAATTTAAAAAGATGACTTATGCCTCTTCTATGTGTGCTGCATTAAGTAGCACACACAGAAGTTACAAACTGCCATTACTGATTGTTTATGTGCAGGAAGGGACACCTTTTTCCTGGAGAAAATGGCCTCCCCATTAGCCCCAGGCTGGTCGGCGTCCCGATCAATCACAATGCTGCTTGAGCAGCGTTGTGATTGGTTTAGGGGAGGGAGGGAGCCTGGCTGCCTGCTTCTGCTTCGTGTTCCAGGAGAGCAGAGAAGACGCCGGTCCTGGGACCCGGCCATGTAAGTTCAATTATCTTTTTTTTAAATTAAATGAACCCCCTCATCCCTACGCAACCCCCCTCCCTGTGAGACCCCGTGACCCCCCACCCGCGAGGCTTGCCAGCTACGACTGTTTCTGATTATTTGCAAAAATAACTACATTTGTGCCGGAGGATTTCCATTCGTGAAAGAAAACATTTGACCCATGTAATAATCGGAGTGTGATTAAACTAACCTGGAAAATGACTGACTTGAGTAAATTGAGCTGCATCCACCATACTAATTTGCTGGTAGAAAACTAATATCACATATTTACTGGCTTTCTTCTTTCTTCAAACGCCAAAGCTTTCATCTTCTTGCTGCTTGTATCACCTGTGTCTGTACCATGTCAAATGTTTTCTTTTTTTTAAGTTTATGACCGAAAAAGAGCACTGTGATATACAATGTTCTGTAAAATTGAATCCCGCCTTTTCTAGGTGCTCTTCTACAACTATCAATAACACTAGGCCTCTCACAGTGCTCCACATCTGAATGCAAACTAAGCAAGTGTGAATTGTCCTTGGTTTGACTATGCCCACCAGTGTATTTCATTGGAACTGGCAGAGCTGGTGCACATTGGGTGCACACCAGGGTAACTTCTGCTTGTTTGCTGCTGCGAGTAAGGAAGCAAGGGGCAGGGGAATCGGTGGGTTTAGAAATGTGTGAAATGCAAATTGCTCTCTCCTGACAGCCATGCTGGGTCTGGTGGCTTGGTGAACTAGTGCGATTTCTTCGGGGACATGTGTTTGCCCTCATCCCCCGACATCTCCCTTTTACTCATCCCAAACCTCATCCTACTGGCTATGAGCTCCAAAACAAACAACCAAAAAAAAAGAAATTCTAAATTCTTCCCTCTTCTATCCCTCCACAACCTTTTCAATCCAAATAACAGATGAACTTGTCCACCACTCAAATTTCTATAATATTTCTCTATACTAATTCACCACTAACACAGTATGGGTTCCAGAGTAGCATGCTACTCGCCGAAAAAGCACTTCAACACCCCATCAGGGGTAGCAAGTACTATATAAATGCAATTATAATACAATACAATACAAAGTATTTTGTGTTTTCACAGTCATTTAAGTGTGTATAAAATAATGTAATAACAACTTAATTGAAAAATAAATGTAAGTTAAACTAACTAGTGGTAAATGCACTCTTTTAGGTTATGAAACCTCAGTTAGCGGCTACCATCACTGCAGATGTGTGTGTGCGCGTGTGTGTTAAAGCTGAGAGACATATAATTAACCGTAGTTGGCGCAGAGGATTAGTGACCTTTGTATGTATAGTCAGGGCCACTGGAATTATGCAATTGTGCAGTTTTGGCATTTTGCTCATAGTTATGGATTTCCTGCATTTGCCACATAATCCATCATCTGCTGCATAATTAGTAGATTTTAACAAAAAAATTGTTTCTAGCTCAAATGGTTCAAAAGTTACCAAAAATGCAGCAACGCGTTACCTTGCAGCAGAAGGCCCTTTCTAAAGGTTGACTGGTCACCTTTCTGTTGCTTATTGCTATAAGTGGATGTTAAAGTGGTACTTATGAGGGGAAATATATGCCAGGACAGTGTTAACAAGTGGAAAAATGGCAAAATAATGCAGTAATGCTATCACAAAATATGCAGCATTATGCAGCATAATTTGCCTTGGCTTGCCGCATAATTTAGTCAATCCTGCTGCATAATTTGGCCTTCTCCTGCCGCATAATTCCAGTGGCCCAGTTTATAGTGCTATAAGGTCCCAACCTGTGGCAGAAAGCATTGTGAATATGTAAGTCATTTACAAAAAATAGTATTTACATAGTCTAAGCTGGGCTGCTGCTGCAAAATGATGCAGTGATTGACATAAAACAAGTTCTTACAAAATATGCTGTTTAGTAATAAGTAACCAAACTGTATCTAATGCAGAAATTTTTGTAAGTGTCTCAACTAATCCAGATCTCAACTGATAACACCCATACATTACATCTCAAAAATAATAAATCTTTGCCACCATGAAATTTTAAGTAGAGCCTCTTGAATATTTCACCAGGAGAGAACCACATTATGTCACACACTAAATTATGCAGCAAGAACAGGTAAATTATGCGGCACAATGCGGCACATTTTGTGGTTAGCATTACTTCATTATTTTGTCATTTTAACTCATGGTAACGCTGTCAGGGGAAATATTTCACCTCATTAGTACCAGTTTAACACCCAAATATGGCAGTAAGCAACTGCAAGATTACCAGTCAATCTTTGCAAAGGGCCTTCCACTGCTCCGGAACACTTTGCCATGTTTTAAGTAACTTTTGTTCCGTTTGAGCTAGAATCAAGTTTTTCTTTGGAATCTGCAGATTATGGATTATGTAGCAAATGCGGTAAACTCATAATTATGTGGAAAACGCTGCTGCTGCAGAAACCCATAATTCCAGTGGCCCTGACTTTAAGGGACTATGAGGCACATGCATCAAACCTTTTTGCGATCGCAAACGATGCGAATCGCAAAAATTGGCCGTTTGCGATCGCAAAATACCGTGTAGAAATGCATCAACTGTATATTTGCGAAAACCCAACTTTTCGCAAAAATAAGGAATCGCAAAAAAATCTGCGATTAAAATTGCGAGTCGGTAGTAGCGTCTTCCAAATTGCGATTCGCAAACAAAGAATCGCAAAATGAATGCATAAAAAATCGCAAATTGCGATTTCCATGAAAATCGCAATTTTGCGAGAGCTAAATAAGAAGGATCCCAACCAGGTGGTAATCATGAGTGCTAATCAGAGACAGCTGAAAACCAAATAAAACCCATTTAAACAAAGCCAGAATGAGCTAGCACTTTTCACAATGGCAGGGATTTACCTGATGGCGAGGAGGATGAGGCTGCAGGCTGCCGGACAGAGACGGAGGCGAATAAATGAGCGCATTTTCAGAGTCCGCATAACTTTGCAAGAGGATGAGATATACGATAAGTATAGGCTCAATGCAGCAATGATCCATGATCTAATCAATGAATTGGACCCCATTCTGCAACGACAGACACGTAGGACCAATGCTATCCCAACGCATGTGCAGGTCCTATGTTGCCTACACCTACTGGCATCAGGCAGTTTTCAGGGGGTCATTGCTGTAGCGGGAGGTGTGTCACAAAGCGCACTTTCAAGAATATTCAAAGCATTCCTTGATGCCATGATGGCCTTGATCGGGTCTCACATCAAGTTCCCCACCACCGTGCTTGACCTTGCAAAAACAAAACAGGAGTTCTACCAGATAGCTCGCTTCCCACATGTTTTGGGTTGTATTGATTGCACCCACATGGCAATATGTCCCCCTGCAGCACAGGAATATTTATATAGAAATAGGAAATGTTACCATTCCCTCAATATTCAGGTTGTTTGCAATGCCAAAAACATCATCACTGACATAGTTGCGCAATTTCCCGGGAGTGCACATGATTCTTATATTTTCAGGCAAAGTGGCATACACACCCGTCTTGTCAGGGGAGAATTTGGAGAGGGACATCTGCTTGGTAAATATGTGTAATTGTTTCTCACTGTCATTGTACGTATGTCAATGTCAAACTGCCACTGACCCTTTCCTTCCTTACATGTAGGTGACAGCGCATACGCCTTGCGTAATTACCTCATGACGCCTTACCTCAATCCCACAACTGCCAATCAACAGAGGTACAATGCAGCACATATTTCAACGAGGAACATCATAGAGCGCACATTTGGCCTGCTGAAGAGCCGATTCAGATGTCTACATAAGACCGGTGGAGCACTTCAGTACAACCCTGAACAATGCTGCAAGATAGTAGCAGCATGTGCAATATTGCGACAAAGGGAGGAATGGAAATCGAGGTGTTTGACAGCGATTCGGAGGATGGGAACCAGCAAGTGCCACACCACCATGCAGCACAAGGGGCAAACGCAGCAGAAGGGCGTAGGAGAAGATTGGACATCACACAAAATTATTTCTGAGGTGAGTAATGATGACACAGAAACGTTATGTTGCAATCAAAGTAATCTTTAATTAAATAAAAATGTCATGAGTGTTGAAGCACACTTTTAATCTGACCAGTGTAATGGACATACGTGGTTTGCAAATGAAAATGTACTTGTAAGTCAGTAAAAAGTCAGATCCCAACAATGGTTACGTCACCATGGTGGAATGTACTTGTACATGCCAGTCTAGCGCTTTCTACCACGAACACCCAGACGCCTGTCAGAGCCAGCATGGTCATCCCCAATGTTGGAAGCGGCTGTGGTACTGCTGCGTGTGTTGCGTCTTCCTGCAGTGCCGACTGGAATTGCCAAACTACTTAGGCTTGAGGCACCCTCACTACCCTCTTCCGGCGTGGAAATGTTTGCCGCAATTGTGGAAGCATTAAGAAATTCTACTGCATTGGTCACCTGGTCCAGTGCTTTAGCCACATCGCCGCTCCAATGGCACATTTCAGTTTGCATGGTCACAGACCTACGTGCCAGCAGTGCACTTGTCGTGGCCATCCTATTGTTTGATTTCGCAAACATTTTGAGGTGCTGCATTACTTCACGATGCTGTCTCTTCTGGGATACATTTCCCTCCTGCATCACCTTGCTCAGTTGCTGCACACTTTCAGTTAGTACTGCTATGTTGCTTGCCATCTTGCCTATTTGCAATTGCACTGCACGTGTGTTTTTTGTCTGCAGGCGCTGCATACGGAGCATCTGTCCCTCAAGACCACCCCAGACATCAATTGGTTGCTCCTCCTGCTGTGTCCTGAGTGCTCTTCCTCTTCTACGCCGGAGTCTGATATTGGTTCTGGGGACCTGTGGTTGTGGTTGTTGGATGGAAGTGGGCTGTCCATGGCTGGCACCTGGTGTTGCATCAGGCTCATCATCACACTCCATGGTGACTAGGGATGGGACAGTTGCCCTGCGTGAGTTTGTGGCACGTGATGGATTTATTTGCACCACGGGTGTGTCCATATGTTCACCTGCGCTGGTGTCCTGCATGTCTGGGGAATCGCTATCCACAGCTTCTACACGTTGAGCATCTGTGAGGTGAAACAGTGCAAAACTGCATTATTTAATGTCTGTGATCAAAATGTCACAGTAATACATTTTTGACTTTGTTAATGAATTTATAATCTATTAAACTATTTTGGGTTGTTCCTCTGAGATTTGTCATTGTAACTGCTTGACCTGACTACATCTCCCATAATGCACCTCCTCTAATGAATACATAGTGTACTGGATGTTCAAAGTGTGCACTTGGGCTGTACTGTGGTCATGTTCTACCTTTAAATTTTGGGATAATGGTAACATGCATTCATCTTACCTTCAGATGTGTTTGCTGCTCCGGACGTGTCAAGCTGGGTCACACCTACAACAGCTTCTGGCTGGATGGTGGATTCCACCAAGTCCTCTGTGGAAATGTGGATTTTCCTGATCAGTTATGTCCCCTATCTTGGACCCCAACGGTTCTATATGCATGTTACAAGTACATGTATGTTCCCTCTAGTTCCAGTTTCTAAGACGCAAACATATGTGTGTCTACCGTCGACATGTTCTCTGTCAGATCCGCCATCGATGGGCTGGATATTCGATTCCTAAGTATGAAAGGCCACCGACTTTATATGGCTAAGTTACTCCATTTTTACAGTTCAGGCAAGTAGGCCCGATTCTGTCCTCAAAGCCTTTCCCTGCTCTCTGTCTTTGACAGCTTCAGCTTGAGCTCGCATCTGTATCCATGAACTTTGCCCTACTCCCTGTGCAGCTAACGGTGCCTGCCTCGGCCAGTTTTCGCCTGCCTGCCAAGAAGCTGTATTTCACCTTCGAATTATCTATTTTGCTCTTCAGCCGATGCATTCCTGTCTAGTGATTTAGGTAAACATTTCCTTTAGCTCACAAGCAAAGGACTCAGCCTTTCCGTCCTCCTACAAGTGATTCATAGCCCTGCTGCCATGGAAAGTTTTCTGCCCCTCGCATCTCATATAGACACTTAGGCGTTTGTGCACGCACACAGTCAGTATAGACTAGATTCTGTCCGAGAGTCCTTCCTTGTGGATAACATAGTTCTTTAAACATAGGATGTTAGATATGATTTGGGATTAGGTTGACTTGACCCCCCAGACTTCTCGTCTCCACATGTAGAGCTAAATGTCAAGTCCCCTTCACCCCCTAGTTGCACGTCAATCACACGTCATGCTGCTGCGCGCGCATCTATGCCAAGTATTATCTTATAGATCCACCTATGTCTGATAATCCTAACCAATCATGTTTCTTTTATTCCTTATTACGCCTAGTTTCGATTACGTACCTGTTTTGTCACTTTTCTTATCAAATGTTACGCCTTCTACATTCGTTTCATTGTAATGTACTTATTATAAAAATGCATGTCTGTCAATAAATTATTGTACTTCACTTCCTGAACCCTCGTGGTGACGGAACCTGAAGGCCGCGACTCGAGTCGGCCATTTTTGATGGAATAAAGCCCATTTAGAAACTCTTATACCACGGATTCTGCCTCTTGTTATTCTGAGCTATTTTATTTTATTTCAAGATCCCGTATGAAATTCAGTCCGGTAAAGAAGATTTTTGTTTACCACATAATGGCGCCCGAATAGGGACACTTTCTCATCTCACGCGCCGGCGGTGCGTTGCAGGCCCGGTCTCCTGCCACAGCTGGACGGACCATAAACGCGTACCAGCAGGATTTCCTGTAAGCTCCCTCCGGTCAAGCGGGGGCGACTGAGGCTGCGATCAACCCAGACGAGGCGGTGAGAAGTGCGAAGTATCCCGACCAGAGCCTAGCTGAGAGAGCAAGATCCGAGGTATACAGAGGCCCACCAGTTATTTCGAAATCCCGATGTCCAGAGGGTCCGCTGTCCGCAGTCATCGAGTCCTGTCCATTCTCTGAGGCCTTCCGTTTCAAGGAGCTACTCGGTGAGTACCATCGCCGGGGAGGCGTGTTGACGCGCACATAGGTTGTGCCGGTCAAGACGGATTTGGGTACACAAATCCGGTCTGCACTGTTTAGCAGTGTATATGTACTGTTTAGCAGTATATCAAGTATTCCGAAGTATGCAGTTATTGTCAAGAATTCAGCGTGGTGATTAGTTAGGCAGACTGTCATCATTGTCGGTCGTTGTTAAAATGTTTAATGTTTAATGTTTAAAGTGTCCAAATATTGTGGTATGAATGAGTGTTCATTGTTCACTGTTCATTATTGTGTTTTTCGTATTAAGTGAGTTCAAGAGTAAGTATCAGATCAGTTGTCAATATGCCGCTCTTCTCGAAGTTAAGACAGATTACTACCAGAAAAGGGGTGCTTGAAGAAGCAGTTCCTATTCCTCCTAGGGACACTCCAGGGCATTTTATGTACCATAAGCATGGCTTAGATGCCATATTGTTTCTTGATCTATGGGTAGACTATACCAAGGGATTGCCGGAAAGTCAAAGGTGGCCCGTAGCGGGAACCTGGGATGCAGAGTGCATCATGAAAGTGGAGGAAGAGTTATGGAAAAGAAAGGTCAGACAGTCACAGAAAGACGCTGTTGAGTTATGGCGTAAAGAATCTCATAGACGAACAGAAAAAGCACGTAGACAAGAAGAGAGGAGTAAAGAAAGTTCAAATAAAGCTCAAGAAAGTCTATTAATTGAGGAAGGTATCCGAGTGAAATCAGAACAAGTAAATAGACAAAGAAATGCTCTTATGAATGGTATGTATCCCCTTCTAGCCGAAGGACTACCTAAGGCTGCTCCAGAAATGCCAAAAGACTTG
This sequence comes from Triturus cristatus, assembly GCF_964204655.1. NCBI lineage: Eukaryota > Metazoa > Chordata > Amphibia > Caudata > Salamandridae > Triturus > Triturus cristatus. The sequence continues at coordinate 364,581,736 of NC_140584.1, read as the reverse complement.
CCACCCCCATTATTTCCAATTAAGGTACATCCAAAAGGGCATCCCAGAACCGCAGAAGATGTTTTTCTTTCCTCATATCTAGACGACGCAGCTCCCGAATATGCTAACGCCGCACCACATAGACCGTCTGGTGTAGGGGTTCAACGTCAGGATCAGGTATCTGTCCCCGTGCAACAGCAAGTCCCGACGCAAGCGTCAGCAAGCACATCTGTTTCCGCATCTGTCTCCGCAGTCGATTCTACAGGGGTATCGACACCCATAGTTGCTGTGTCACGTTCAACGAACCCATTCACACCCGACGCCCCAGATGGGGCCACGGGAGGTGCTAGCGTTACCTTTACACCACCCAGAATAAATAAACTTGTTTTTCAAGAGTCAGCACATTCACGTACACCTAAATTCGTAAGTGAACGTACGCTTAAGGAACTCCTTGTAAATTGTAGATATGACCCAGTGGTTGGTAAAGAGGACGAAATGGTCCTGGCATCATTACGTATCAGGCGAGCCGCAGAGTATTTAGCAAGGTTACCAGGAATGACTACGCATCTAGATAACATATATCATTTTGTTCAAACAGGACGAGATCCAGGATGTATTAACAGAGCTATGGAATTCCAGAAAGTAGAAATACAGGGGGAACTGTTACGTTTCCTCATAAACTGTGTGATCAGAAATCAAGACCGCCCGGGGGTAGACCCGAATGCAATGCTTATTCTTACAAAATGGAGTCAGAATATATCAGAAGGGAGACACGATAAGCAAAATTGTATAATAGCCATGTGCCGAAAAATCCGTAAAGAAATAGAGCGTATTCATGAAGAGAGATTGGGAACAGACGAGTTTGAGCAAGATGAAATGTCCGAATCAGGGAATTCCGCAAGACAGTCAGAGACCATAGCTTATGTAGGCAGAGGAAGATCCTGTGAAAATACTAGATGTTTTCCTGATCCCATACACTCAGTATGCCCAAATAATAGCAGAACGTATCCGACGCCTATAATAAATCTGAAGTCTCCTGAACATTCGTTTCAAGCCGCAGATAAAATATTACGAGAACGAAGGGGTTACCACTTCCTCGATTCCATGGATGAGCAAGAGTTAGCCAGATCAGCCGTTCACTGGATTGACAGTCCTGAGAAATACGGTGATGAGACCGTAGCACACACGTTTTTTAATCTCAGTACAGATGAACAACGTTTAGCTGGAATCTATATGATTCAGCAACTCCTCATATTATATAAGAGCCAACATGCTGACCCTGGTCCTTTACCTGATATATTAACGGAACTACTCACAAACAGATGGAGAGGTTCTAGTAACAAGCTAATTAAAGAGATATTAGTGTCACGTAAGCAGTATGTCCTTTTTGTAAGTCCGGATTCTCTCTCGCTGCCCCGCAGAGAAAGAGCGCCGTACTATATGGATAGACAAAATCCCCTACGAGAAGTGCACCCAATAAAAGGCGAAGACAATGAGTTTCACCGTGTATTTGTTTACACACCCATATCAAAAATGGAATTATTGGAAATGAAGAAAGTAGTACCTAGTCATGACAAAGACCCAGCGGGTTTCCACCGAGAAATTAAAGACATGTTACTGATGGGAGAGTACACCTTTCCTGATATTATGACGATATTAAAGGTGCTTTTGCCTGCTGGCATTTATGAAAAACTGAAAGAAAAAGAGTGGGAAGTGGGTGACCAAAAGATAGACTGGACAGCATTAGCAGAGGAAGAAAGGGGCCGAACTGCAGGTTCAGGGCTCGGGGATAAAGTTAAACTGTTACCAGGTTTACTAGTACAGGTACTGCCACGTTTATTAACTACAAAAAAGGAAGATTGAGGTGCAATCACAGCCTGCAAACAAAAGCAAGATGAAGACACAAGCGATTATTATGCTCGATTTGAAAAATGTTTTGGTATAAATAGTGGTATAAAAGCAAGTAGTGACTCATATCCACATTTATTTGTGACAAAATTAGTGGAAAATGCATTGCCTCCAGTAAAGAATAGAATATTGAAATTCGAGAGTACCTGGCAAAGTAACACTCCGTCACAAATGCTACAAATGTTACAGTATCATCACAATAGAATTAGGGATGAACAAGAACACGAGCATAGACGCATGAAGGATACAAAAATGAAAATGCTAGTTTCTCAGACAGTACCAGCAGATGGTCACAAAAAGGGTGTGACACATTCTGGTGATTCTGCAGTTCCTGTAAAAGGAAGCTGCAATTACTGTAAACAACTGGGCCATTATGTACACGATTGTCCAGTCCTGAAACGTAATATAGCTACAGGTATTGCAAAGGAGAGACCACGATTAGTTAGACAAGATCAGAATGAACAAGGAGCTATGCAGCATGGACAGTCCATGCCAGTTCAACAACAGTCCATGCCAGCCTCACAGCAACCCATACAGTTTGTGCCAGCTGCACCGCCGTTGCCTGCTACTGCCACACAAACCACAACACGACAAATGTATCAGACTGCACAGTATGAATACCCTGAGTATCAGCGTTACGCATGAACAAGCCTAGAGAGGGAAGTTGACTTACCGCTTATCGAGATTCCTGTAGATCAAGAAGGACCTTATGTACATAGTGAATTATTAGGTCAAGATAGAAAATTCTTACTCGATACAGGGGCAAGTCGAACAACCATAAAACGTAGTGAAGTTCCAGGGGCACCCCTCTCAGGCTCTCAAAATATTTCCCTTGGTTTTTCAGGAAAACCTATTGTTAATGAAGTATCACAGCCTCTACCACTTACGATAGGACCTTTGACACGAACTACAGATTTATTGCTTACTAAATCATGCCCAGAAAATCTGTTAGGAATTAAAACTCTGAAAGCACTAGGAGCCATAATATGTTGTTCTCCGGAAGGAGTAAGGTTGTTTTTACGTGATTTTAAAGGTCACTATGTGTCTAGAGACATGGATCCCCGACTACAGACTTTACCAGTACATCTATGGGCACAAGGCCCTACGGATGTTGGCTGCATGAACATTACACCCTATCGAGTCACCCTGAAAGCAGGAGTGGTACTACCACGAATGCGACAATACAAGTTACCGCATGATGCTGTAGTGGCTTTGCTGAAAATCATTGATGAGCTGATTGTCCAGGGAGTAGTTGTAGAAACAGACTCCAATGTATGTAATTCACCGATAATTCCGATTCTTAAACGAACTGATCCTACTGCCCCACCAGTGTACCGATTGGTTATTGATTTGCGTGAACTAAACAAGTGCATTGTACCACAATTCCCTGTGGTCCCTGATATATCATCATTGTTGACAGCAATTGATTCCGAAGCAACATTCTTTACTGTAATCGATCTCAAGAATGCCTTTTTCAGCGTCCCAATAGATCCGGAAAGCCAATATTTGTTCGGATTCAGTTTAAATGGGCGCAGCTTTAAATTCTCACGCGCTCCCCAAGGATTCACAGAAAGCCCCAGCATCTACAGCCAAGCACTGAAGAGAGAACTTGACAGTATCCACATGCCAGTCAATACTGCACTGCTTCAATATGTCGATGATCTGCTGATCACAGCGAGAAGCGAGCCAGAATGTGAAAAAGCTTCTCTGACAGTTTTACATTTCCTAGCCGACAAGGGGCACAAGGTGTCTCCTTCTAAGCTGCAATTCTGTGTCCAGCGAGTTATTTATCTTGGTCACTCGCTGTCCAAGGAGGGAAGGCAGCTTACACCAGATCGCATCCAGTTAATTGCTAACATGTCAATACCCCAGACACAAAAGGAGGTGCGAGCTTTCATAGGCCTCACTTCATATTGTAGGCAGTGGATCCCTCAGTACGCTTTTCTAGCAAAACCACTCATTCAGTTAACCACACAGGAGGCAGCCACATCGACTGTTCTCCCTTGGACTCAGGAACATACACAAGCTTTTGAAAGCTTAAAGAAAGCTTTATGTCAAGCACCTGTTTTAGCAACACCATGTTATAGCAAACATTTTACACTCTTTGTTACAGAACGCGAAGGTACTGCCTTGTCAGTACTCACTCAGGATCAAGCAGGATCACGCAAGCCATGTGCTTATTTTTCCAGTACATTAGATCCCGTAGCTCAGGCTTTGCCTGCATGTCTGAAATCAGTGGCAGCGACAGCTTTAGCAATCAGACAAAGCGATGCCATAGTATTAGGACATCCATTGACAGTACAAGTACCACATGCAGTAGAGGTTCTTGTGAACCGAACACAAACACAACACTTGACCATAGCAAGACTTACCGGTTATGAATTGACATTGTTTCAACCACACATAGAGATCCGACGGTGTAATACATTGAATCCTGCTACACTATTACCTGTAATTGGAACAGACCCACTAGCTCATGATTGTGTTGAAATCATTGAAATAAAGACGAAACCTAGACAAGACTTGACAGACGTTCCGTTGTTAGATCCAGACCTGACGTTGTATGTAGACGGATCGTGCATGAGAACAAGTACAGGAGATTTAGTGGCCGCGTATGCAGTCACAACAGACACTGAAGTTATTGAGACAAATTGTATAGATACTTTGTCCGCCCAAGCAGCAGAACTTATTGCTCTAACACAAGCCTGTATTCAAGCCACAAATAAGAAAGTTAATGTATACACTGACTCACGTTATGCATTCGGAGTTGTACACGACTTCGGCGTGTTGTGGCGAGAGAGAGGTTATTTAACTTCCCATGGTGCCCACATTCAGCACGGACCCCTCATTCATGCTTTGTTAAACGCAATACATCTACCCACTGCTATATCGATTATGAAATGTAAAGCACACACGAAGGTTACTGATATCATTTCTCAAGGCAATGATTTAGCTGACAGAACAGCTAAACAGACTGCTCAGAATCGCACATTAGACATGACAAAGCCAATAGTTCAGACACCAACACAGTGTATGACAATTAAGGATCCCGCACTTGACGTAATTGATATACAGACACATGCCACAGCAGAAGAAATAAAGAAGTGGACTGAACTAGGAGGGATCCAGACAGATCAAGGATGGATGACGAAGGAGAAATCTGTATGGTTTCTCCCTGATTCCATGGTTCAAGCCATTATAGCTACAGTTCACAGTCCAGCACATTTAGGAGAGAAGGCTATGCTAGACAGCATTCAGCACATTTGGTTCAACAAACATTTACGAGCAGCAGCTAAACAAAAGGTTCGTACCTGTATGATATGTTGTCAGTTTAATCCAGGAAAGAGTGTTCCCGTAGAGCAGGGTGGATTTCAGCCTCCTGACCATCCTTTTGAAGTCCTCCAGATGGATTATATTCAGATGGAACGTTGTCGAGGATTCAAATATGTTCTCGTAGTTGTCTGCGCTCTCTCCCGTTGGACAGAGGCGTATCCCGTATCAGATTACACTGCCCCGACTACTGCCAAGCAGCTAGTTCGAGAATTCTTCCCACGGTACGGTTTACCACGTGTTGTATATTCAGATAACGGCCAGCCTTTCTCATCCGAATTAATGAAACATGTCTCACTTTTGTTGGGATATCAGTGGAAATTCCACTGTGTCCGACACCCCGAGGCAGCAGGTCTCGTGGAACGACATAATCAACTTTTAAAAATCAGACTGTCTAAAATATGTCAGGAGAAAGGTGTGGACTGGATAGTAGCTTTACCAGTTGCGCTATTTTACATGAGGATGGTAGCACACTCTCGAACAGGGTTATCCCCTTATGAGGTGATCTTTGGTAGACCACCGAATATGTGGGGGACGCCTATACCCCGTAAAATAACTGATGTTGATTGTAATATGCTGACAGATTACCTGGCTTCCTTGATGTCTGCACTACAATCTTGTCGTTCACAGGTAGTCGCAGCTTTTCCCGACAACACCGAGGTGAAACCTCATGATGTAATTCCCGGCGATTATGTTCTCGTCAGGAATTTTGATCGGAAAACCCAACTGGAGCCAAGGTGGAGGCGTCCTAAGTTGGTCCTGCTGACGACCAGAACAGCTGTGAAGATCGAAGGGAGAAAAGGCTGGGTGCATTCCAGCCATATAAAGAAATTTCATGGACTTCCTCCTGACACAAACAGTACTCCCCGTGTGTCTTCCCCCATTGACTCAAAGCTACCTTTGGCTGAGGCCAGTAGCACCGAACTTTACAAGCAGAAACTCAGGTCCAGATCTAAACTGTCGGACGATTTGATTGTTTAAGTCCTCTCCAAGGTGAAGCGGTTGAATCTGTCCCGACATGTATCCCTTAGGTCTGAATCATGTAGAGTCCAGAATCATAATGAAACGACATGCTTATTGTAAATTACTGCGTAACCACTGTATTGTGACTTTATTAATTTTGTTTTTCTTGAGTTTTTTAGTTACTGCAAGTATATTGTTGCATATGTATTATCCTGTTTCTAAACGTGCTTTCTATATAACTGATGAACATTCTTTTAGTGAATTCCCCCCACATGAGTTGTCCTATAGACTTGCGCTGCGCAATAACACATTCATTAGTATGTTACATCATTCCCATCAGACTAGTAATGCCACCAATTGTTGGGTGTGTGGCCGACTCCCTCCCTATCAGAATAACAAAGGAGTTCTGCCTTTCTTTCCACATCCGTTCACACACAATGGCTCCTGTGGAGCATGGTTTAGTTTATTAAATTCCATAGACCCAGACACAGCAGTTTATCAACAACATTGGATATGGGGAAATCTGAATCTAGTTTTATTCGAAGTCTGTCACCCTAATAAGGAGGGTCACCCCAGTAGAACAGGAACTGATTTAGAAAATGAAGTGTATAAATTAGGTAATTTTACGCCTAATCTTATGATTTTGAATGTCAAATCCGAAGTTGAACTAATTCTGCCCACTATGTCAGTATTTCCAGTTAAGGGTGAATTATGTGTGAGAAAAGTTGGTTCCATACACATGGGCCATAGCCAATGCGTTACTACAGTAGAATATAGTGATCAAGGTAAATCTTCATTTAGAGCTTCTCGCCATTCTTACTTTATATGTGGTCAGACTGCATATATGCGTTTGCCTCTAGATTGGGATGGTACCTGTTACATAGCATTCCTTCTGCCACCTGTTTTTCTAGCTCCCCCTGATTATTATCGAAATGTTCATTTAGTACACAATAGAGAGCGAAGAGATCTCCCAGTTGTCGATTATACTGAGACGGCATGGGACAAGTATGCAGATTTCAATAAAGGTATCTTTCCCTATATAGGTACAATATCAAATAGTAAGCTGATACGTAGACTCACCAAGACTCTTGAAGCTGTAGTAAATGAGACTATAGCCGCCCTAGGCAATCTGACAGAGGAACAATCAGTGATGAGAATTGTTGTTCTCCAGAATCGTCTTGTCCTTGACGTCATCCTGGCCGATAGGGGCGGAGCTTGCAGGGTCATCGGATCCAGCTGCTGCATATTCATACCAGAAAATTCGCCATCTGTATATAAAGCTATAACACGCCTTCATAAGATTGTAAGCCAGATACACGAAAATCCAGGCACTTGGACGTGGTCCGGGTGGTTTTGGAGTGTGATATCAGCCTGGGGATGGAGAGTTCTATCCTTCCTAGGTATTGGCCTTCTTATGCTCTTCAGTTGTTGTTTATGCCTGCAATGTGGACCAGCGATTTGTGGTCTGTGTGCCACATCATGCATTCCATATCACAGTTCTCGTTCAAAATGCCGGAAGAAGAAGGAAGAAGAAATGATGCTCCATGAGCAAATCGATGGAATGATGAAGATTGATATCTCTTGAAGGGCAAGTAGGGGACAAGGAGGGAATGTGGAAATGTGGATTTTCCTGATCAGTTATGTCCCCTATCTTGGACCCCAACGGTTCTATATGCATGTTACAAGTACATGTATGTTCCCTCTAGTTCCAGTTTCTAAGACGCAAACATATGTGTGTCTACCGTCGACATGTTCTCTGTCAGATCCGCCATCGATGGGCTGGATATTCGATTCCTAAGTATGAAAGGCCACCGACTTTATATGGCTAAGTTACTCCATTTTTACAGTTCAGGCAAGTAGGCCCGATTCTGTCCTCAAAGCCTTTCCCTGCTCTCTGTCTTTGACAGCTTCAGCTTGAGCTCGCATCTGTATCCATGAACTTTGCCCTACTCCCTGTGCAGCTAACGGTGCCTGCCTCGGCCAGTTTTCGCCTGCCTGCCAAGAAGCTGTATTTCACCTTCGAATTATCTATTTTGCTCTTCAGCCGATGCATTCCTGTCTAGTGATTTAGGTAAACATTTCCTTTAGCTCACAAGCAAAGGACTCAGCCTTTCCGTCCTCCTACAAGTGATTCATAGCCCTGCTGCCATGGAAAGTTTTCTGCCCCTCGCATCTCATATAGACACTTAGGCGTTTGTGCACGCACACAGTCAGTATAGACTAGATTCTGTCCGAGAGTCCTTCCTTGTGGATAACATAGTTCTTTAAACATAGGATGTTAGATATGATTTGGGATTAGGTTGACTTGACCCCCCAGACTTCTCGTCTCCACATGTAGAGCTAAATGTCAAGTCCCCTTCACCCCCTAGTTGCACGTCAATCACACGTCATGCTGCTGCGCGCGCATCTATGCCAAGTATTATCTTATAGATCCACCTATGTCTGATAATCCTAACCAATCATGTTTCTTTTATTCCTTATTACGCCTAGTTTCGATTACGTACCTGTTTTGTCACTTTTCTTATCAAATGTTACGCCTTCTACATTCGTTTCATTGTAATGTACTTATTATAAAAATGCATGTCTGTCAATAAATTATTGTACTTCACTTCCTGAACCCTCGTGGTGACGGAACCTGAAGGCCGCGACTCGAGTCGGCCATTTTTGATGGAATAAAGCCCATTTAGAAACTCTTATACCACGGATTCTGCCTCTTGTTATTCTGAGCTATTTTATTTTATTTCAAGATCCCGTATGAAATTCAGTCCGGTAAAGAAGATTTTTGTTTACCACACCTCAATGGGAGTGTTCCCAGTGTCTGTTGGTGTTCCCCCTCCTGTCTTTTTAGCCTCCTTGAGCCGGTCAGCAATGCGCACCTTGGCCCGACTGCGCAAGTCGTACCATCGTTTTTTCAGCTCTTCAATGGTGCGGTGTGTCACCCCAATGGCATTGACCCTGTTTTGGATCCGGAGCCAGATTTTCCTTTTCTCCTGCTCTGCCACTTTTAATGATGCCTTTCCAAACAGCTTATCATGGCTGTGGACTACTCCCTCAATGAGGGTGTCAATTTCTTTTTCTGCAAACTTTATTTTGCGCTTCCTGCCTGTTTGGCTCTCCTCTGCTGTTTGTGAGGCTTCCATTTGGTTGAGGAAGTTTTTCTAATGTCTCTGTCCCACTCCTGTTCAGCTCCCAGAGCCAGCTCCCTCCTCTCCCTGAGACTGTACACTGGGAATGAGGCTGGAGCTGCTCACTTCCTGGTTGTGATGTCATCAGGATGCATCAAAATGCGACTTCGGTAAATGCGATTTCGCAAATAGCGAAATCGCTATTAGCGAGTTCGCAATTGCCGGACTCGCTATTATATTTGCGATTTTTAGCGATTCTTTATTTTCTCGCAATTTTTTAGGTGCATCGCGTTTTGCGAGTCTTTATTTGCGATTCCTTAAAAATCGCAATTAGGAACTCGCAACTTTTCTATTTGATGCATGTGCCTGTTAATCAATTAACGGCTGGAAGAAGGCTGGTTTCTTCTTTAATTTTCTGCACTACCCCCACACCTTTCACTTTCAGGCAGAGGCTTCTAAAAGTCAGCATTAACTATTCAGTGGCAGTTTTTTGGTGAAAGCTGAGTCCATGGGGTGGCAGGTAGAAGGCCAGCAGGGTTGCATTCAGATGCAGAGCACTAATCCTCTCGACCCCTGTGGCCTCACAGTAATGGTTTAGGAGACAGAAGAAAGAATTGAGATTCATAGATATTGTCAAACAGAAGGCCTAGAATAGGGAGCACTGTATGGGGACTCACTTTTATGTTTACAACTGTCCAGACACAGCTTTTTCAGAGAGATACCCCAAAGAAAGGGACAATATAAGTGATCTCTCTTTTTTTTAAAGGGCCATTCATTAGTGAAGCTGGTACTGCTGCCAGGTGAAGCAGGACTGGGGCCCAGGGGTTTCAGGGGCCCACTGCATCACAGTTATGACTGTCTACCTTTAAAAAAGGGGAACAGCAGCTTATTTTCCTTTCTAAAATTAGGACCTAGCTGATGGTCCTTCACGGTGGGGAAAAGGTAAAAGATGCAGAGGAGATTGCCTGGTACTCAGGACTGCAACTATGATTAGTGCAGCAGGTGTAGTTGCATTGGGGTCCAAGAGCGCGAGGGGCTCGTAACACCCTAATTATGGGGAAAAGTATGTTTGGGACAATACGTTTTTGTTTGATGCATTTGCTGTTTTATAAATCTCATATTTAGTGTGGTTGATAAGCTATAGAAAAAGTACTCCTGAAATCATCTCATAAACCCCACCCCCTGCACGCAGGCATGCCCCTCCTGCTCCCCCAATCCTTCCCATAAAGTTTTGGAGGGGGGGCCAAACTCAAAACATTTTGCTTAGTGGGAGCTCTGAGCAAAAAAGTTTGAAGACCTCTGTTCTAGAGGGACATCGAGGCCACTACCCTTGGGAGCGCAGTCTGTTGTGCTCGTCACCGCTGTTGGATTGACTGTATTAAGAGGTCTTTTAATCATCCCCAAAGGGCACAGGTCTCAGCCACATGCACAACATCTCATGCAGGTTGTGAGCTGCTGGAGCATCTAGGAACAGATTTGCCTAAAAATGCCCAGTGCAAGATTTTACCCCTTGATCAAACCGAGCACAGGACCATATGGTGGGCAGATGGACGGTCAGAGGCAAATGCCCCTACGAAGAACTGGTGAAATTATTACCACTCCTCAGTCATGGCTGTCCAGGCAAGTTTAAGACATGTATCAGTCTTCTTGAAGACCCCATATCGTTGAGCTTCAGAGTGCCAAAGGCCTGCGTTGCTTCCCTTAAGATCTTAATTGTATATTTATGTTAGCATAATATATGGTCTGTCAGGGCATCATCCCTTGCCAACTGCCTCTGCTTTACTTATGAGGTTGCCTTCCAAAATGTTTCAAATACTAAAAAATTGCACCGGGCGGGGAAGGGGTCAAGGCCCATAAGGCATTTTTTCTGTTATGGAAAATAATTGCAGTTTCAAACAATAATTTATCACATTTTAATTTACGTTAATGTAATGGGCAAAGGAAAGTGTACATCAGAATTTAATACTGTCATGAATGTATTGGTTTTGTGCAGCATTTTAGGCCAGATTGAAGAGGCTCCATGTTCCCCATAATAATCAGAATGCTCTTATAAGCACTGATATTACTATAAATATGTTATTCCTAATTTCAGGCAAAGCATTGCTGGTATTCAAGCTTGCATATCACCCAATGCTTCACAATACTTTGCCTGTTTTGCAATGCATCATCTTATCTAGAGAAGCGCTTTTGTCTCCTTCGTGATCCTTCCACAAGTCAGTTGGACCAATTTTCGATGAATTTGGGTACAGTAGTGTGATATTTATGGTTTATGTAAAGTTCAGGCACAAACTTCATAGGACAGGAATAACCAAGGGGCATATCACCAACAAGCGGCGATAATTATCGCTAAGCGCACTTAGCGCTAGGATAATTATCACCGGCTAACATGGATTTTTATCGCTGAGATACCGTGCTATTAGCAACGCTTATCTCAAAAGCGATAAAAATCCTAGCGCTAACTGCCTAACGTGAGATTATTGCTGGAAACCCAGCGATAATCTCACGAAGTTTGGCGTTAGCTTGATGATAGGGCCTCACAAACTTAGCCATGATATCCACCTTCCATAGGATATCATGGCTAAGTCAGTCCTGAAGCAGGCGTAAGGAAAGTAGCGATAACAGGGGTTTTCTTGCCGCTATGCGTCATAGCGTGGGGCTTGATGATAGGAGCGACATTTCTCCTGTCATGTCAGGTCAGGAACGCCCACTTTGCATCTCATTAGAGATGCAAAGCTGGGCGTTAAGATTTTGTGCACTAATGCAAGGTTTCACGCGATAGCGTGACCTTGCTAATTTGGCGATAAAATTATCGCCGCGTTACGGCCAAAAACAGCCGCAAAAGCAGCGATAATTTTCTATCGCCGCCTTGTAGATATGCCCCTAAGTGCTGTGCTGGGTGGTAGTAAAGCAAAAGCACACGCGATGAGGCCTCACTCAACCTTGATTATCTGCTAAAAGACAGACAATTCCTAGGTATTGCAGTGTCCTCTGTAACTCAACTTAAAGAGGAATATTTGCAAATATCCTTCATTCAGTTTTTAGGCAGAAAAATTGAGCTTTTGCTTTGGAAAAAGGGAATGGTACTATCATGCCAACATAAGACATCATTATACAGTAAATGTGTGGTGCTGCAGCACGAGCCTCAGTTGCACCCCCTCTCCCCCATACCCACTCCCGTCATGGAAGCACCCCCCCCCCCCCCCCCCCCCCCACACACCCATTCCAATCACAGCTGCCGCTCTATAAGATTCCTTGCCGAAAACCAGGCTGGCGCGAGACACTGATCACGGGAACAGGACTGTGGGACTACTAGGTCAGCTCCTACCAAGAGCTAACATATCAGGCGCCTGCCACGGAGGGAGATGAAACTCTCTGCCACGCGCCGGCCAGTATGAACAGTCGCGCTTTGCTGACTTCCCATCTGCAGGTGGAAGGAGTCGGGGCATCAGGCCGCGTGGGCACAAAAGATGCACAGAAATACATGGCTAGTAAGGCGGAGCGGCCACCTCCGTTTGGCAGGCGCCCGCGGCGCGCATTGACACATCAAGGGCATGTAATTGGCTCCTGTTCCCGAGATCCGTGCGCCGCGCGTTTGTTAGGAGGTCGCGGGCACATCACAGTTCACTTCCTTTTCTAAAGCACAATGGAGTAAGAAAAGGCAGGCCTTGTAGGCAGTGCGCGTCTGGCGCACCCTTTCTTCTCAATCCCCTTCATCCTCTCCAAGACAAATTCATTATAAATATTCAATGCTGTAAAAGAGATCCAAAAATAAAAGAGAGGAATGAAAGAAGGGAAGCCATGGAAATGTCAGACAGGGAAGTGACCAAGCAGAACAACATTGCCCTGGATGTCTCTAATGAAAAGAGCAGGTTTTATACCATTTTGCCAGTGTTGGTGGTTGCTCTGCTCTCAAGGTGGTGGAGTTTCGGAGTGGGGTTTGCCAAGCTACGCAGAAGACAGGCATTTATGAGTATTTTTGGGCGGAAGTGTACAAATCTGCCTGGCACAGGCATGTTCTGGGAGCTGGGCAGTGGCTTTAATGTAAAATGATGGCCTAACCTAGCATAATGTGTAAAGACTTACAATAATGTCACTCATTCTGACCCCAGTCAGCAGATAACAGAATATAGGGTACGTGAGACTACCTGGAAGGGTGGGGCAACCCACTCTGCAGGAACATTCTATGGGGCTTATTTACAAGCCTCTTGCACCAGCAGTGTGTCACTTTTTCCCATGTTAAAAGTGGCGCAAGGGGCTTGTAAATAGGCTCCTATGTTTCTTGGCTGTAGCTGCACAGGTGACAGACTGGGCACAGATAGGTGTGCAGAGCATGCTCCCAAATAACACCCCATCAACAAAATCTGGTGGGGTGCCTACGAATTCACTCAGAGAGACCGTCTCACATGTATACAAAATTTCAGGGCCGAGTAGCTCCTCTATAAAGACAGAGGACATTTGTCAAAACAGTGGTCGGTGAGCTGTGCACCCATGGGACGAACTGTACAGTACATGTACTTTAAGAATGGTGTAATATGCATAATAAATTCCATAAGGTGCAGGAGAAGGCACATTAAGCAGTCCCTCCCTAGAGAGCCAGGCACACACAGCAAACCATATTTGCCAGGTTATAGAAAATGTTCATATGTTGGGATTTGGGGATGGCAGGCTTACTATTGACCAATGAGACTTGAGCTGCGGAATCTTAATGGCGCCTCAACATATTTTGGATGGTGCCCCCTCATTTTCGGGGCACCATGCCTAGTAGGCATGGTGAGTATTGTTATGGCTGCTAGAAGAATGACATCAAGATAGCCAATGTCTTTTGCATAGTACTTAGTATTGGAGAGTATCCTGCTTCCTAATGCCACACCATTACATATAAATGAACTGGCTAATTGCTATATGAAGCAATTTGCGTAGTTTCAAAATTTGATCAGAAGTAGGAATGAGCATTATAATGCAGGTCTCCTGCCTTTACTTCCTTCAGTGTACCATTGGACCAGGCCACCCACCTGCAATGGATTCTTCTAATTTCCACTTAATTTCCACAGAAGCCATCATACTCCCACCTCAGCCTTTTTGGTACAGTGCAATATGATGACATTTGAGGGTTAGTTTATCAGGGATAATTCCGGAAATTCAGGCTTGAAAAAAAGGAGTCCCCCGGATAACAATCCAGTTCCATAGTTAAGACGCTCCTTTCCCAGCTTGGTATTAAAACCAAAGCCGACTCGTCAGAAGTCATTTTTTACTTTGCCTTCCATTTTAGAATATCTGTATAAAGTGAAGATTTATATATCACCTGCTAAATTACAATTAAATAACAATCCTAACGTGGACAAAATGTTATACTCCCTATTTAGTAGTTTGTGTTCTGTTGAGACCAATAAAAGTATTTTGTTATTGGAAAATTAAATTAAGCACCATTAATTGTAGGCTCTCATTAGTGTCATGTAGGGATATAGATGTCTGATGGCTAGGGCAGTAGCGGCTGCTTTGGAATGGAGGTGGTGGGCGGGGGGTATTGAATAAAAAAATAAATAAATAAAGCACCTTCTTTGCCGCAGTCGCCGCATGCCTCTCCTCCGTCCTCACTCTGTAGCACCGGAAGCACCCAGGCTCGCAGCGTCTTCCGTCCAATCACAATGCTGCATGAGCAGCGTCATGATTGGTCAGGCCGCTCAGACAGTACCTGGGAGCATGGGCATGTTCTCCACGGGGCTGTGCAACAAATCTCCATGGAGAACATGCTAAGTGCACATGATAGTTTGACCAGCCCAAGAGGGCCGGTAAAACAATCATGCGCACTTTGGAAATGCAAAAACCACTCCTCGCTGTGCTCAGCCCACACCCGATCTGGCTCCAATCCCTCGCAGAAAAATAAAATGATAATAATGGCTTATTATAATTTTCTTTTTCTTTTTTGTACTGCTTATACAGCAGTGGGGCGACGCTCACCCGCTTTAGCGGAGTAGCCGTCACTGGGATAGGGATCAAAAGAGGGGCTCCCTACCTCAATTAGATATCACGGTTCTCTTCTCTTCTGCAAGCCATGAAGGATAGCAGGAGGTCCACACTGGAGTATCGAACAAAAAAACAAAGAGGAACTGTAAAAAGGTGCAATGTGACAAGGACAATATTCAGTAAGAATCCCTTATGGTACAATATGAATGTGTGTTTTTGGTAATTCCATCTCTCCGCTGCAGGACTTCCCAGGTGAACAACCTGATCCAGAATGCACTTATGGGGATAATATGTTTCTCTCAGCAACGACTGAGAAAGGATGCCAAATCCCTCTTCTGATGATAAGAAGGCGCTGACATGTTTCAGCCAAAGTAAACCTCAAGTATATACTTGTCTGAAACAGGAGTGGATGGGTCAGATTAGTGGTCACATTTATCAAAATTATACGCAACTCAGCAAGCCACCTTGCTGCGCTGCGTGAAAATGAGAGGTGAGGAATGCGCAGTATTTAACATTATATGGCGCATTACTGTCCTGCGCAGACACCCTTGAACTATGGTGCAAGGGTCCCTGCGTTACAGGCAGGATTGTTTTTCTACAAGTAGGGGCACCTTCTTGCACAAAAACAATCCTTTGAGGCTTTTTCCTCTTTCTATGAATGCTGCAGAATGCAGCACATGCCGAATAGGAAAAACAAGGAGAAATAAAGGGAGGGATAGCATTCTGATGCATTCCGAGGTCTTCCGGTATTAGTAAATCTGGGAATGCTTCAGAATCCAAGGGTGCATGCATGGGAATACCTACGCTCCACCCTTGGAACGCCTCCCTGGGGCAGACTAACGCTAGGCAGCAGCGACTTACACTCCCTTGTGTTACTCCAGATTTACCTAGCGTGGCTTGGTAAATCAAATCTAGGTGTTGCTTCACCCTTGCGTCCACTTTCGTGGTGCATGGGTGACACAAAATGTTGATAAACATGCCCCTCACTGTGTAAGAGCAGGTGGGGCTACACTTGCGTACTACAAAAGCAGACCAAGCATACCATTGGGTTCTTACTCCCTGAATGTTGTAATTATCTCTGGTAGCCTGCCAACATCCAGAATGGCCGCTGTTTCCATTGTGATCTTCCCCTTGCTGCCAATAAACTTTATTCTTCTGTAAAAGGGCTGCATGGTTGAGCCTATACATACTGCCTTCAAAAGGATCGAAGATGGTCATAAAATCAGTGCAATATGGCTAGGCCAACATGGAGTCAGCCTCCAGGACTCTTTTCTCTTTTTCATCTATATGGTCTTTACAATTGTCATTGGTGGGTGAAGATTCTCCACAGATAAACCTATACATTTACTAAGGCCCTGATTACAAGTTTGGCGGTCTTCCTTTAGGAATGCCACCACAGCAGTCCCAGGAAGACAGCCAAGCCCCTGGTGAACCTGGCAGTGGTGTCACGGCAGCGGGTATGTTTGGCTCATAGGAGAGCCTAAACAGCATACTGCCGCCATGACAGCACCTCCAGCACATCAATGGATGGTGTGACATGCACCATATCGTGCATGCCACACAGTGCGCGCATGACCGTGAACTTTTGGGGGGCCAATTGTGTGCCCCCCCATGCAACCTCATTGGCAGATTTGCCTGGGGGCCCTGCTAGGGGTCCTTTTCCATGAGTTTCAGCCAAGAATTTCATGGCAGCTTCCCGCCATGAAATGCTTTGCGAAAAAACAGGTCGGAATCTGCTCAGCGGTGCTGGCATCAGCACCGCTGCAATTCCGGCCTGCTTTCCTCACTGCTGTGGGATCCTGGATGCCTACAGTGGCGGCGGTCTTGTGGCAGTCTCACTGCCACAATCGTAATATGGCAGTCGGACTGCTGGGGTGGTCGGATCGCCACCGTGAGTACGGCAGTCCCAGTACAGCCATACTCGTATTAAGGCCCTAAGTATGCTGTGATTACTATTCATTGCTGAATGAATACATGACAAGAACACATTTTATAATTTTTGGGAAATGTAATACGCATGGCTTTCCTGGAGTTCCACCACAACAACTTACAGGACTTTGTCTCATGTTGCCACAGACTGCAATGACATACCCTTGTTCCAAACTCGAATATTTGTATGATTGAGCTGAAGTCTAAAACTGTTGCTTTTTGTTTGTAAAGATTCATGACCACATTGCTTATGGCAACCGACCAGGAAGGCCTCTCAAAATGGAGAGGGATCAGAGAGCACATGGATTTATTACCCAGTTAGCCTCAGCACATTTTAATCCTGCAATCTATAAAGTTAACAAAGTGTACAGCTTTGTTACTAATGAAGGGTCCTTGCACAATTTATGACCTGGCGACGATGCCGCTTCCATTCATCCCTCCATACAGTGCATCATATCTGTAGCTGCACCTCTGCTACACAGCTGTAACATTCACATTGCACAAGTCAACACGCTCCGCCACTTCGGAAACTCAAGGCTGCACCATATTTACAAGAATGTGGTGCAGCCTTGCGTTTCCCCCTACAAAGTCGCTAAGTTAAACAACTTAGCGCCAACGCAGGCACCCTTGCACCAGAGTGCAAGGGTGTCTGCAAGTAGGGGGGGATTGGTTATGTGTAGGAAGGTGTCCCTTCCTGCACATGAACAATCCTAAAATGCCATTTTGTAACTTTCATATGTGCTGCTTCATGCAGCACACATGAAAGTTACAAAATGGCATTTTCTAAAAAGGTTTGTTTATGTACAGGAAGGACCTTCCTGTACAAAAACAAACCGTGGCATTTTGCTTTTTCCATGTTTGCTGCACAAGGCAGCACACATGGAAAAAGCAAAAACGAGGAGAAATAATGCATTTCTCCTCGTTTCGCCACCTTAAGACCAGGATTTTCCTGGTCTTAATTTTAGCGCTGCCTCCTATGTACGTCACCCTTGTACATAGGGGGCAGCATGAAATACAATGGGTGTGGGGGTGGAACGCCCACCACCACACCCACCGCATGCCCCTTTCACGCTGAACATAGCGTGAAAGGGTTACTTATGTACAAGGCATCGTTAAGCCACGTTAAGTTGCTTAATGCTGCCTTGTACATAAGGCAAGGCCCCTATCACGACAGGAACGTCTCATCACAAAAAGTGACATTCCCATGGCGATAGGCGCTTGTACATATGCCCCCGAGTTGGATAAAATTGAAACAGATGGCTTTTTCATCTGTAATATTTGTCCTGACAGCAGATTTACAGAAGTAATGTACAATTAGGTTTGTCAGATCCTTCTGGAGGTGGGAATACATAGGTTCTGATTTATAATATGGCTGGCGGAGCTAGGTCCATCAGGGCGGCGGAGTAAATTACTCCAGCACCCTAATGGAGTCCAAGCCCATCAAATTTAGAAATGACCTCCAACCCGATGTAATTTCTGTAGCATAGGCAGAAACAACCACCAAGGAGGTCCCTGTAAATGCTTTTTTAAGTTTGACTCACTGCTCTGTCATAACGGCAGAGTGGTCTATCATACGTTTAAAAAAAAATAAAAGTGAGCTCGTTTAGAAGTACAAAATGCAGTGAAATTCAACTAATAATAACAAATGTTGCACAGTTCTGTGTTTCCACATTTCTCCTAATAAAAGTGGTACAGCTCTTGTATGGCTGGGCCTGTCACCCTCTTAAAATAAGCCCCAAAACGTACCAAATCTAGACATTTCTGAAGAGTAGGCACCCAGGGGCGTCTAAGGTAGTGAGCTTTGTATAGATCCTATTATGCTTTCTTGCCTGGAATGCCCTGTAAACCCTAAGCTTTGGCTAAAATCATGCATTTTCCTTGTCTTTATATTGGGGAAAGTGGGGATCCAAAAATGCCTATTACCCAGCATTCCCACCACTCTCTCAATATAAATAATGCCCCACTTGTGTGCCTGGGCCAATCACAAGTGACAAAAACAAATGAAAACTGTGACAATATAAAGTCGATGTGGTCTTCACATGGTCCTTGAGGTGATATGTTTTTGTCTCAATTGATAAGCCCCATCACACAAGTGGAGCATTATTTTTATCAGGAAAAGTGTGGAAAAGCTGCATGCAACACTAATGAAAAACAACAATTCGGAAAAGCATCTGCCTAGTGTCATGGCTTTATTTTTTGAGAGCAAAATGTTTCTGGTGCTTGCACCAGAAAGTTTATCTTTCACAACGCGGTGGATGAACTGCTCATGAGCCACATTAAAGTGGTTAGAGGATTGTGAATGTGACACACCAGAGAATCAAGAATGTACAATGTGTAAATCTATGAACTCATAACACAAATATACAATTTGTGTAATTATATTCCTGTCTGGTTACATACAATTTCACGTATTATGAAAATGTTCAAAATGACTACCATACTGAAAGGAAGTCCTGTGAAAAGTAGTCAACTGTTTTGAAATGTGTTAATACTCACCTGTCAACTAAAGAGCCAAGCAGCTCTCATATGAGGGCAAGATGAATGATTAAAATCCCCTCAGAAATGGCGCACTTCTTGATAAAGCCACCAAGGATGGCACCAATTGTTGCCACTAAACCCGTCAAGATACAGCAACGGCAGGTCCCATGCACTCCCCAAAGACTAAAGTAATTGGCAAGTGTCTGAGCATGTTTCCAATCCAAGATGGCAGAATCGTCATTGAGCGTGAATGTCTTTTTCCCTTTTCAAGCTGGCGCCAGTTCTACAGACAGGAACTTCCAATCCAAGATGGCAGCATTGTCATTGAGCATGAATGTCTCCTTATCTTTCCAAGACAGTGCCAACTCTTCACACAGGAACTCCAAGTCAAGACTGGCTGCGCTAGTATGAAAGGCTGCTCCTTCTGTGCTATAGTACCTGGAAATGTTACGCTTGCTGAGGTTTCTCTGCCTTTCCTCCCAGTTCCCACTTAGCTTCCCTTTGTGTGCACTTTTGTTGTGCTTGTAGTTCCTTTGAGTAAATTACCTCCCCTGACGATCCTTGCTACAACTTCAGTCCTACTGTCTCAAGAACCTTCTTGGTCTGCTAACCTTTCAACCAAGGGCAGATCCTCCGTTATGGCGGAGGAGCGTCGCCACACTGCTGGAACAAGCAGACGCACATAAAATAAAATGATAATAAAGCATTTAATAAAACTGCTTTATTATCATTTTATTCTACTCTGGAGCCGGCGTCGAGTCTTGAGGGTGGGGTTTCCAGCAACAGGAGGAGTGGTGAGCTTAGGCACCGCCAGTGCGAATGTAGGTTTGACGGCCAGCCAAACCAACTTGCGCACTTGGATATCTTCAAGCTGTTGCTTGGAGATATCTGCAGGGCTCAGGAGCACAGGCTCCTAGTCCTTGCTGGAGCGGGGAACCAGCACGCTCTGCCTAATCCCTATGCTCCTTTCATACTTGGAAATACCAGCATGAGAGTAGCGTCTGGATTGGCGCAGGGCAGTCTGGGAGCCTCTGTGAGAATCATTGTGTCGTAGCTGAAGAGGTAGCGAGGCGGCGGACTTTCAGTTTTTTTTTATTCCACCCGCTCACCAATTTCCCCAGCTAGCGGCCGCCACTTCTTTCAACTGTATGTTCGTACTTACTTCTGGCTGGCTACTATCATGGAGATTGTTAATCACACCCTTTTGGCCAAGTTCCCCAGCTAGCTTACAATGGTGTGTATACATTTATTTATGACATTATATGCTCATATGGAAATGGTTCACAATATGTAAAGATTCGCAATTCGTATAACTGACAATATATATAGTGACTCTGTATACCTAGGTGATGGTAACTGTTTGAGTCGTATTGAGTTTCTTATCAGAACCCGTGTTTCTCCCTTGCCTAGTCTTTCTTCCCTCTTTCTAGTAAGCCAGTTATTGTGTGCTTATAGATTGTTTGAGTATCTATATTCTCACCTCTTAGGAGGTACGGTTCTTGGTTGCCAGCATCAACAGATCATTGCACCCATATGGATTGTGTGGTAATCCCTGAAAACCTGTATTAATATTATTTTACATGTCTTAGTGAATTGAACCCCTTATCTTGGACAGCCCTAGAACACTTGTAATCCTTCACGTTTCAACTGCCTGAAAAGTCATATTAAAAAAACTGTTTTCCAAAATGTAATTGTAACTAATTTTATTCTTTCACTATACTAATTGGATATGATATGTTTCTTGCTTTTGTTTTCAAAATCAAATAAAAAATCTAACAAAAAAAACAAGCTTGGCAGAAGCCTCCCTGGAGACTACTAAAGAGGTTCGTGAAATGCATATAATTACTTCCAAGAGAGATGGGAAAGGAAGCAGCAATTTTAGCAGTAATTATCAGAAAAGGTGGGAATTAGTCCAAAGAAAGGTACTAGATGTATCACCTTAGACATCACAGACCAGAAGTGATTTAATACCTGCGTATGAATGATTGATATCTCTATTCCTAAGAATATATTTACAAGAATATATCATCCCTGAAGCAATCATTAATTCAATTTGTATTAAGCTGGTGCGGGAGACTGTCAATTTACAATTGACAAAGCACACCTTTTCACGCGCCAATCAAAAATATGCCCTTTATTTATAACCTGTGGGACATGTGTTAAAGTTGATGTGTTTACGCAACCCGCAAAACAGTAAAGCGAATAACAATGATTTAAAAAAGACATTGACATGTATGACGTTGGTGTCTTCTTTGGCACACTTTTTTGGCAGCGAAATCGCAAAATATTAATTGTACTGACAAACCACACCAGCCAGTGCTTTATTTGTAAATGAAAAAGTGCCGGTGACCGAAGCTCTCTTCAGAAGCCTGCCGCCGGTGCAATTACAGGTCGGTGCGCCTAAAACCAGGGTTGGGCAGAGTAGAATCCCCCTCTTACCTCTTTAATCCACCACCAGACACTCCCTGTCACTTATTCTCACTCTTGCATGTTCCTTCTTCCTCCCTTTGTGACGGCTTTTCCGTCATTCTCTTCTCCATCTTTCCAATTTGTGTAATTTTCCGTGAAGAGTGGAGTAGAATGTTGTAGAGTGGAATGTCAGTGAGTGTTGTGTATTGGAGTGGCACAGTGCGGAGTCACATGGAGTGGTGTACAGTTGAGTGGCGTAGAGTACAGTGGACTGGTGTAGAATGCATTGGGCCTTATAATTATGATGCACAACCTAAAACAACTCGAAATTTTCTCAGTTACACTAAGCTGTGCAAACTAAAACCTATGTAATGAATCCCACCAAGCACTGCACAGGACTCTGCTAAAACATTCCATTCGCAGCTGAGGTATCAAAAAATTAGATCTGAAATGACATCACTGATGACATCACGTGACGTTAGTTATGACTCAAGATTTGGAGAAATGGAGGCTAGGCCCAGGTTGTGGTGACCAAAAATCGAAATGTGTGATGCAGAGTATGTGTGGAGGCCTTTGACTGGCCTATGTGTGGCCATAACCCACAACTCACAGCTTTTGACATTGCACAGGAGCAGTTTTGCTCAACCACCGTGTTCTTATATTTGCTATATTTTTGGCCCATTCCTGATCTTTGGACAGACCCTGTGCCTAGTCACCATGTGGAAATGAACGCCTCAAGCAACCAATCTATCTTTTCTCATTAACCCCCAAAATAACACTGGGTCATGTTGTGGCCTTGGACCACAAGTGTTGCCTTTAGCCCTTTTTCCTTCAAACCTTTGGTCAGTGCTGATGTCATTTCTGAATTCTTGGTTCCACTCGTGAAAGTTCAGAAAACAAGCATTTGCAATGCAATCGGTCTCGCCTTTGAGACCTTATATGTATTTAGCTATGCAGCACATTAGCCTGGGTGCTGAAACATCTATTATTCTTGAACATAGAGGGAAAGTAAGCACCAAACTGCGGAAAACGCCAGGTATGCGAACACATGAAGAGAAATACTGCCTATGAGCAGGAAATTGTTTTGTCCAAAGCTCTGATTTTAATATAAATGCAGCCCCTTCAGTGGTCATATCACTGAAAATACAAGATTTAAAACAATATTATTGTCTACGGGTGTTGGATACGAGTTTCTATGGCCTGAAATCTAGGGAATGCTAAAGCGTTTCTGGTATTTTACTGACCTCTGCTGGTCGTTTTGTATCAAAACAGTTAAATAGAGGCAGTTGAACAGAAAAAAAGTCCCTAAGTGGAAGCAGACAAGTCCTAGGGCTGATCTCCAGAGCCCACAAAGTACATATACATATACATATAAGTATATACTAAAGTATATACAACAGGTCTCGAATGTTCGACCTAAAAACACAATCAATAATTTTCAATCATGCTTTTTTATGCAACCCCCCAAAACTCTAGAATGACTTGCTCTCACCCAGCACGAGGTTTTTCCAGTGCTTAATTTGTGCAGATATTTGCAGGTGGTGGCACTGCAGTTTCGTAACCAGGACTAATTTTATTTATACCTGACCTTAACCAAGAGATAAAAAATTGAAAAAGGCAGAAAGCTGGAGGGAAAGATAGTAAAACAGTAACAAAGGGTGAAAGCATATTAAGCACAAGACTGTCCATCTCTCCACTCCAATTCCAGAACTTTCCAAACACTTTCCTCTTTCAAAAATTAATTCACTTGCCCTCAATAGTTCCTCCATTGTACTTACTCAGTAGCATAACTGTACATTCTTGCAACTGCTTCTGTGTGGCATAGTAATCTGTGCTCTCAGTCTTTTGTTTTTAGCTCTTGGTGCCAAGATGCGTTACTTTCCCTGTTTTTTCAATATTTCTGGGCATCTTGCTGCAATGGACCAAGTGACTATATGATCCTGGGGTAATGTTCCCAATTACACTAACCTTTTGGGCCCCCATGAGGTACTTTTCTTCCACTGCCGGTCTACCAGAATCTGATCTGCTTCACAGCCCCCTGTTTCTACTCTCCTCCCATATTTTCTCTATCCTCTATTGGTGACCTGTTCCTCTATGTTTGATTATGCAAATGTAACTAACTTCACTATGCAAAAAAGTTACTCTTGTTATTCATGACCGCGGAAACCTGAGCAACATGGCTGATGCCCGGTGAAGCTGCTAGTCAGCTATAGAGGAGATCGGCCCTGGTTCACGCCCTCGGCCTTCACCTACCCAGCCGGACATTGGGCACAGTTCTCCTCGTCTCCCCGCTATTGATCCTTTCTCCCCCTCCCTCCGACGAACTAATGTAACATTGTTTTCTTTGTCCCGTGTGTTACTATACTCTTGTAACAGATGTAATTTGTAACTTGTAACTCTACGATCCTCATGTAAAGCGCTCTGATACCTCCGGGTTTAGCCAGCGCTATATAAAACTCGTCAAACAAATAAATAAATAAATAACTAAATAAAAAATGTCTTCGTGCTATGCACAGGCCTGAATTGGCTCCTGAGGCCAACAGCCTTAATTAAATGCACTTTTCGTCTCCTTTCGGTCACTTCAAAGTGCTATGATTGGTGTAATGCAGATTTTGGCTTATATATGTATTTATTTCAGCTAGTAATAAACACTTAGGTTGGAGGACATTTTGCATTTATTCGCAATATAGGAAATGGCAAACTAGCCCTGTTTTGATATGGCCACGTTTGTGACTTTGAAAAACGAGCTCCTGTTACAGCACATAGTTCCTCAGACATCAGCCTGCCTTCCAACGTCTCCTTTAATAAAATCAGGAGTCGGAGAAATACATGTAGGTTTTTGTAACTCTCACGAGAATTGCCCAGAAAGGATCTTGCTACAAAATAAAGAGAGTATTTATATATACACTGTGCGCTGTTCTAGAAATAGAACCGTAAAATAGGATCTTAAATCTAAGTCCTGGGGCCTTCTTCACTGTGTAAAAAACAGCACTTGGAAGGGACCCAAGGCGGTGTCATCTCACATCTTATTTATCTGTTCTGTTTGTTTTTTGTTGCAGCGTCGTTTTTGATTTCCCGGTTGATGGTAATGCTTATTGATGGCTTGACTCCCTTGAAGAAGGAGTGCGCTGTGCGTTGGTTGTCTGTGAAGTGGAGTAGATTTTTCCTAGATATGATTTGCATAGAAGCGAGTATTTAGTCTGAAGTCCATGCTCTTTTTGTCTTAATGTAGGGATTTAAGCTTTACATTAGTATCACGATGCTGTTATGATATTCCGATTTGTCCATGGCGACAACCCCGGGCCGCACAAGACAAACTATGCACCGATGCAAATACAGGGTAAAGCCATTTTGCTGCTTGTGTTATAGAGAATGAAACAAACAGTTCTTACCTATTCCGCATGACAGATATATTTTTGTACTAGGTGAAAACTGAAAAAAAAATGGATTGTAACACTATTGCAATAAAACACATAATGCTTCTTTCTGCTCTTAAATAATTTTTGTATCACTAGTATTTTAACAAAGTATATAAAAGACACCGTTGCCATAGAAAAGGAGCAGATTCGGTACTGATTTTGCTATTAATCTAATAAGAATGGAACAAAATAAGTTTGTGTCACATTTCGATGATTTACATTCGAAAAGCGGTCACAATGATGTCAGTTTAGTTTTTGCATGATTACTCGGGTGAAAATATAAGTTGCTTCGCTTCTTAATACTGAAGCAGCAAAAGGTTTGCAAACACGTATGCCAAGCTTCTTTGCCACAGAGCAAAGTATCTGTACTAGAGCCCCAGGTGCTGGCCCCAGTTCATTTCCCTGTCTGGGTGAGTTAATCACTCAGGCCCATATTACAGAAACCATGCACTGATGCAACAAAACAAAAGAAAATGCAAATGTATGGGCACAACTTAACTTACCTTTTTGGGAGTGTAGCAAAAGGTATTTGCAAAATGCACGCACGGAACAAACTGATTTCACTTTAGTTTTGGTGATTTAGGGTCACAAAAAGTTAAGAACGTTTATTGTCACCAGTTTTCTTATCTAATATAAAAGATGGGACTGAGCTTGAGACAAAATATTTTTTCTATTTCTTCTACATTGGTAGCAGAAATAGTGCAACATTTGTTTAAAAAAATAATGAGTTGTTTGTGGATAAACACAATAGATACATTGCAAACATGTCTACTTTTTTACATATTCATCAATTATATGTAAAATTTAGTACTATGCTTTTAACCAAACCATACAAGGCTTTAGCCACTCTCTTAAGTGAATGAAGTTACAGAGTATTATTTTGTTGATGAAGTGATGACAAGCCAGCGACAATAGTGAAAACGTATTCTTCAGATAGTAGTTGATTTCTTCTGTTGGCTCATCATGAGTGTCTCTTCTCCTCTTAAAGTTAAAACTGAGAATTTATAGTAAAAGCCTACACAGTTTTTATCTATATTTATACGTAAATATATAATTTATTTACATTGAAGAATGCTGCTCCTGTTTCTTTCCACATCCAAAAAATGGTTTTAAGTCTCTGTAATTTGTTCAACAGATAGTCTGACGCTCAAACCTTTTATAACATGAGAAAAATAAAATAGGTTTCTTACCAAGTTCTGTATGTAGCTTCTCACCGTAACTGGAAGTAATTCAGACTTGCAAATGGTGCAAACTGAGACACTGCTTTAAAAAACCAGTGGAGAATTCTCAGTCAGGAATTTCTTTTACTAAGGCGTACTTGGAATTGGCTCATGGAGACTCCTTGAGGATACTCATAAGGTCACGCTACAAAAGCGGCAAACTGAGACACTACCCGGGTGTCTTTTTAAGACTAAAATCTCCTCTGTGGTGAAGCGCAAAACGGAGACTCTACCAGCGCCTCCCAGTGTTCAGTTGAAGTACGCCGTTCTTATGTGGGAACATGAGTGTCGTCAGATGAAGGCTCTGCATGTGCCCAGAAACTAGACTACTGACTCTTCTCTTTCGTCGCATGAGGGGGGACCGGGAGGATAGCCAAAGCCTGGTGGAAAATAAGGTTGTTGCCAGTAACCAAAGGGAGGGTGTTGCGGTTGTTGAATTGGCATCAAAGGTTGGTAATGGGGTTGTCTTCCGAAAGGTGGTCCTGAGCCTTCATCGCTGCTGGAATCACTTCTTTCATCTCCTGAACTGAACGTCCAGTTCTGGGAGGTTGGTCTGAACCGTTGTTTTCTCCCTGTTTGTTGGGGGGGTGGCTTATCGTAATGTTCATCCGTTATGTATGGATAGACCGTTTCCTTACTGAACTTCAGTACATCTTTTTTTAATTTCGTCAGTTTTGATTGAGTCAAGTATTCCTTGTATTCTGAGTGGTCTTTATTAATCTCATCCAACTTTTTCTTGAAGGATGATAGTTGTACTGTAGTTTTTAGCCTACTCTCACTCTGCTGAATTTCAACAAGGAGAGCATCGGCCAGTTGTCTCGCGGTGTTAATAATAAGGATGAGCCAGTCTTTTGTACACTTCCAAGCGATGCTGGACCAGTTGATTCTAAACTCTTTGTTATTAAGAAAGAGTCTAGGCTCATTTGTGACGATTAATCCTCTCGGGGCTGTATTTTTCCGGAGATATTCTGTCATACATGCCCCGTGGAGAGCTGTTCGTATTTACTCTTTTTTCTTTGGGGATAATGCTTCCCACTCGTCTGAGTTTTGTACTGTTTGCGTCACAATGGTTTCCGCTAGTAGAGATGGTGTGTTCAAAATCTCCGCTAATACTTCATCCCCAAATGAGAGTTCGGTGTCCATCTTGAAACTAGGGTGGTTGTAGACGTGACCTTTAGTCAAATCTGAGACTTGGACATTGGTGCCCAAGACCAGACACACAATTTGTCTGGTGTGATTATTCTATTCACAATGGGCTGTATAATAGAATAAATCCCGTACTATAGGGAGAGTACCCCTTGATTTGTTCCCACAGCCATCAGCTGTACATAATCCAATCACAGGAGAGCTCCACTGGATGTGTGGAGGAGGGAACGAGAGGCATGGGGTTCTAGGAGCAGCAGCCTCCAATACTAAATATTCATCACAAAAGAGCTGCTCCTAGTGTGATAACCCAAGCGAGTTACAAGAACGTCGTAGGTGTGGGCATCTCACAAAAAGATACGGACTGGTCTCACACACCACCTGGTGTCATGCTTCATCATTGACCAGTCCTCGTCGTCAAGTGTATGCCCGCCCTCCATCAAACGAAGGTTTTGGAGGGCGAGGACTGGTCAATGATGAAGCATGACACCAGGTGGTGTGTGAGACCAGTCCGTATCTTTTTGTGAGATGCCCACACCTACGACGTTCTTGTAACTCGCTTGGGTTATCACACTAGGAGCAGCTCTTTTGTGATGAATATTTAGTATTGGAGGCTGCTGCTCCTATAACCCCATGCCTCTCGTTCCCTCCTCCACACATCCAGTGGAGCTCTCTTGTGATTGCATTTCAACACATGCCACCTTAGACCCCGCCCCCTCCCTTCACCACTGTGCAAACGCGCCCCGTGGCGTGTTTTAAGTTGAGGGATAAAGTCCCCTTCAATCCTGAGGGCCCCTGGGGGCCAACTAGCCTACCAGCTGCCTCCAGTAAGCGCCACAGAGCTACGTTGCAGAGAGGTGTGAAAAGGGGTGTGGCCTGGACCACCTCTCTGCAACGCATCGCAGAGGCAATTACTGGAAGCACCTGGTGGGCTAGTTGGCCCCCAGGGGCCCTCAGGATTGAAAGGGAATGAATTCCCCAACTTTACACATGCCATAGGGCGTGTTTCAACACATGTCACCTCAGGCCCCGCCCGCTCCCTTCACCACTGTTCAAACACGCCCCGTGGCACGTTTGAAGTTGGGAGATTAAGTCCCCTTGATTCCTGAGGGTCCCTGAGGTCCAACTAGCCCACAGGGTACCTCCAGTAAGCGCCACAGAGCTGCGTTGCAGAGAGGTGTAAAAAGGGGCGTGGCCTCTGAACACCTCTCTGCAACGCAGCTCCCTGGCACATACTGGAGGTACCTGGTGGGGGAGGGGCCTCCGCCACGATCGCTAGTTGTTTTTTTCAAATTATTTTTTGGGAAGGGGAGCTGTGTGGCCCCCCTACTTTTTACTGTTTTTGGGCCCTGGGGACCCCATCCCCCAGGGCCTGACCCCCATTTAAAAAAATAAAATATATATATTAACGGCAAGTGGGCCGCGTGGGCCCCCTTCCCGTGGCCAATTCCGGGCCCCGGGGAACCCATCCCCCGGGGCATGGGCCAACTTTGTTTGTATTATTATGGCGGGGGCTGCATGGCCCCCCTCCTCAGGCCATTTATGGCCCTGGGGACCCCATCCCCCGGGGCCAGCCTTTGCGTATTTTTTTTATTTTTATTATTTATTATTGGGGAGGGGGGCTGTGTGGCTCCCCTTCCTGGCCACTTCTGGCCCCGGGGACCCCATACCCCGGGGCCTGGCCTCTCGTTGGGGACCTTGGGGGGTGCCCAAATGCCCCCATGGTCCCAGCCGGCTCCCCGCCTCCTGCGGGAGCAGGCATTGCTTTTCCACACAGGGAGCTGCTAAGATGCAGCTCCCCGTGTGGAAAAGCAATCTGGTTTGAATTTTGGAAGAGAGAGCAGGTTTCCTGCTCTCTCTTCTACAATCCAAACCAAGAGTTTGCTATGACAGGGCGGGAGCCGCGAGGCTCCCGCCCTGCCATAGCAAGCTGCAGTGTCCTGGGGGTGGGCACCCCGGGACACTGCAGGAGCCAGCCCTGGGAGGTGGTGGTCCCCAGGGCCATCACAGGCTCCAGGAGGGGGCCGTGCGGCCTCCCTCCCAACATCTGAACAGCCCCGGGGAGATGGTGGTCCCCGGTGTTTTCGGGTCCGTTACAGACCCCCAAATTTAAATATTAGTGCCCCGGGGAGGTGGCGGTCCCCGGGGCATGTGGGGGGGCTCGATCCCCCCACACAGGTATATTTTTTTTTAAATAAAGAAGCCCCGGGTTGGCGGTCCCCAGAGCTGTGGGGGGACAGTGTGCCCCCCCACGATTATAATTAATGAGAGATTCGGGGGTGTTGGTCTCAGGGGTTTGGGGGGCCTAACTTTAAAAAGAACACGCCCCGGGGGTGGCGGTCCCCGGGGCTGCGGGGGGGCGGTGTGCCCCCTGCAAATATTTATGCAAAACCCCGGGGGTGGAGGTCCCCGGGGCATTGTGGGGGGGATTGGGGTCCCCACACATTTTTTTACTGCCCCCTGGACCTGGCCCACCCGGGGGCTTCAATTAAACGAAGCGCGGGAGTCCGCGCTTCGTTTTTAAAAAATGTATCGGCCGGACTCGCGCACCCTGTGCGAATTCAGCCGATTTTATGTTGTTGAAAAAAATGCTTTTTTCGGCCCTGCGGGTCCTTGTGGGACCCCTGAGCAGGCCTAGGGGGTCAGGGTGTTTCTACTCTGCCCCTGTTTCTTGTTTTGCACGTTTGTTTGATGGCTGCCAACACTTCCTGGTTTGAAGTGTTGACAGCCAATTAGAAAGCAGCTCGTGGTCGGCAGGGTCCGCGGATCCACCGTGGCCATAGATATCGAAACTTTTATTTTTTGATTTTCTCTGCAACTACTGAGCGGATTTACACCATTTAAGAAAAAGAGTGCTTTCTGTACCAAGCACTACCTTTTTGCCAAATTTGGTGTAATTCTGTTCAGCAGTTCAAGCTGTAGCCGTGTCTAAAATTTACTATGGGAAATTGATTTTTTCACCTCTTTTTCTTGAGTTTCTCTGGAACTACTGAACTGATTTACACCATTTAACAAAAAGAGTTCTTTCTGATCCAAGGGTTACCTTTTTGCCAAATTTGGTGTAATTCAGTTCAGCAGTTCGGGCTGTAGCCATGTCCAAAGTTTCCTGTCGGAAATAACATGGAGAAAACATGTTTTGGGACCCCCCTTTTTTCTCGACCTCCACCTGGCGAATCACTTTGAAACTTTCAGGATAGGAGCTGACCGTAACAGGCCATAAGTTTTGAAAATTTCATGAAGATTTGTCAACCAGCGCCAAAGTTATTGCGAAAACAAAAAATGAGTTTCCTACGGAAACTAGGTCCTAACTATAACTATCTACTGGCGACCACCAGTAGATAATATATATCGATATATGTATATATACACAAATATTTCTACAGAGTAGCCACTCTGTACTTACAGTTAGGGTTACCAGAGATAGGAATTCATCAGATTTTTGCTCCTTAATACCTTTGCACCCGTTTGACAAATTTCCACTAACCTTTCCAGACCTATTGTCCCCAACACATTGGCAGAGGAGGGACAGTTTTTTGCTGTGTGGTCAAGGGAGGTTCCGAAATAAGTTTTGACCCCAATGCATTTTACATAGACTTTTTGTATTGAATGTAGCAGCAAAACGGCTAGACGGATTATCACAACAATGTACATTAGACTATGTAGATGATCCTTTATGCTGTTGTAAGTGTAAGTGACTTACCCAAGAGAAACCTCCGCTCCGCCGACCTCACTGAAACCCTGCGCATCCGCAGACCCAGAGCAGGCAGAAGAGCCTACTCCTACATTGCAGCTAAAACCTGGAACGAGTTCCCGCTCAACATCAGAAGTTCCCCTACTCTGCACACCTTCAGGAAGAGTCTTAAGACCTGGCTCTTAGGCTGAACCAGAGCTGCATGCCACCACTCCCCCCCAGTGCCTTGAGACCCTCACGGGTGAGTAGCATACTTCACAAATCCCGTGTTTAATGATTGATTATAAAGAGGTTAGAAAGTTACAAGGGCCAAAAACATAGTAATACCTCTGTAGCACAATACTCCTACAAGTTGCAATGAAGCTCAAAAAATATAATAGACTGCAGATGCAAAGTTTCAGATTTACTACATGAACAACTCAAAGACCCATTTATGATTGCGTGCTAACAGAAACCAATAAACTAATACATTAAAAAAAATCTCTTAATCTACATAGTTTTTCTATGCAAGCTCTCTGATTCACAAAAAAGAACTGTGCCCATCAAGTCATACTAAAACCATCTCCCTGTGCAACAACATGTAAAAATTACCTAGCAGTTAGCTACACAAACTACTATATGGAGGAAGTGATAATTGGCCGATGGAAAATAAATAATGATCCAAATTTTTATAACGGCAACAATTATTGACTTTCATTCACTTTGGCTTTCATACATAGCACAATCCTACTAAAAGTAGCAAGGAAGCCCAAAAAATAAACTAGACTGAATATGTAAAGTTTCAGAAAAACTACATGAACAACTAAAAGACAAATTTATGATCACATGATTTTGTAAACCAATAAACAAATACATAACGAATACAATAGATAAAAGGAAAAAAACACATTAAATCTGATTCTCACTCTGTAGTTATATAGTTAGGATTTTCAGAGATAGGAATGCCTCTGATTTTTGGCCCCTAATAACTTTCAACTCACTGATCGAATCACCACAAAACTTTCCAGACCCATATCATTCTCCACATTTTGTGACGATGTAAACCTTTGCGGTGAATCATTAAGGGGGCGCAAAGATAAAAGGGGTTGTCCTAAATTGCACTTTTCCACCAATACATTTTCCATAGACTATTGAAGGCTGAATAGATTATATGAAATTTGGCAGGATTATACATTATGCTGCGCAGATGATCCATTTTGGGTACTGCAGGTAAGTACGGCAAGCATTTTTTCAGTTATAAGGCATTTAAACTTAGTGATATATGTGAGCACTGTACTTTCGAACAATTTCAAGAAATTTTGTGAAACTATTGTGGTACATGGCAATGACAAGTGAATATATGACTAGATAATGACTTCCTTTGCAAATGTTTAAGACAGACAGCCATGTTCCGGCTTAGGGCCTTAGATATAAGTAAATATTACATTTTATATTTTTTCCTTACCTATTACCACTTTAGAAAACTGGTATTAGGTAGGGAAAACTAATTATAAGTGTTTACATATTTTTTTTGTTAATGGTAGAGAGTACTGCGGTACTTAAATAATAAAACAAAATTTTCAAAAATTGAAAAAACAATGTAATACAGTATATTTCACCTATATAGTATGGTACAGTGTATTTGCAAATTTTTAACATATTTAATTCTGTTAAAAGAAAGTGTACGGAGAACCGCTGAACCACCTAAAAAATACTGAGCAAACACCGTGCATAGTGGCCTTGATGTGACACATTGTGGCAGCAATTTAAATAATTGGTGGTTCCCTGCGCTGCTTAGGAACTCTCTATGGGTGCATAACTACAGTGACAACGGCTTATCAAGGCAGCTATACTCTGGAGCACATGAATGCATCCTATATGTTTTCTGCCTCTCTACATGCAGCTTAAGAACTCTCTATCTGCACATAACTACAGCAACCCAGGCTTATCAAGGCCACTGTACTCTCTTGAGCAATTGGATGCATGCTACATTTTTCTACTTCTCCCCACTGTTATTAGATAATGAGGAGACACAATTGAGATTATTCTTGCTTCTCTGGCCAATTTCCTACAAGTACAGGAAGACTATTTTGTGTGCTCAGCCTTGCAAAAGTCCATCAAACGAAACACGTGTCGACTGCATCTGCTTCCTTGTCAGGTCTAAACACACCAGATACTGTGAGAACCAACAAAAGAAATAAACAATACACAGAGAAAACAATCTTTTCGACTTTGAAGTATTGATTGATTCTTTGAAAGACTGCAACTAAATACACTTCTTGTGTGTGCTTCGGTACTTATTTGTTGTCACGTTTCTGCCAAGGGCGTGGTCCTAGGCAGGTTTTGTCCCCCAGGTGGCAAAGTGAACAGTACCACAACAGCACCTTTGTCTATTTTACACTGAAAATTATTGTTTATAAAACTAAGGGGCCGATTACGATGGCGAACGGACTTGAGTCCGTCCGCCATCGTCACGGGAATTGGGACCGTCTGCCTATATGGCGGCGGTCCTGCCCATGGAATTACAATGCGACCGTTATGGTGGCAGTCACATTGGGCATATTTACCATTGCGGCGGGTGCTGCAGGCTGCAGCCCCCGCCAAAATGGTAAAAATGCAGGGTTTGCCACATAGTGCAGGGAAATGGTGCCCCCTCCAAGTGTAGAGGGAAAGTGCCCCTGCTAAAGGGGGGCCCGCAACGGGCCCCGAAGTCAATCTCCACCAGCCTTTGAATGG
Source organism: Triturus cristatus (assembly GCF_964204655.1). Lineage (NCBI taxonomy): Eukaryota > Metazoa > Chordata > Amphibia > Caudata > Salamandridae > Triturus > Triturus cristatus. The sequence continues at coordinate 364,547,463 of NC_140584.1, read as the reverse complement.
TGGGTGAACTGGCGGAGATGAGGCATCCTAATATGTCGGACGGTGCCTGTTAGGCACCGCCACCATTCTAGGTATGCTTTCCGGGCCCACCAGGCAATCGGAACGATTGCCTGTGGTGGACCTGTGGCGGATGGACTTCCCGTCAGCCAGCCAACCGCCGCCTTCAGAATTTGGCAGGCGGGGAAGGGCCACAAGTTGGCAGTGAATCCACCACCGGCAGGCTGCTGGTGGGGGATTCACCACTATCGTGATGGGCCCCTTAGTCCCTAACTATTGAAAATATTGGCTGAGCCATTATTATGGCATAGCCACCATTTTTAGTTGTATAATTATAGATTTCATTTACAATTTATCCACCATCGTCAAATTACTATGAGTAGTATATGTCATTACACATTCTTTTCAGATTGCTAAACAGACAGCACTAACTATAACTCGCCACTCTATTGTGTACTGTGTTCTCAAAAATATTAACATTCCACTGTATGACACTACACTGTAATAGACTCTCCGCCACTCTATTGTATGGCATTGCACTTGACAACACTGAACTGTACAACACTCTACTCCGCTGAACTCCACTCAATGCCACTATAATATACAACACTCTACTACACTCTACGCCACTCTATGATATTCTACTCAATGACACTCCACTCCACCCCACTACATTTCACCACACTCCAGTCGACAACACTATATTGTAAAACACTCAACTCTACTGCTCGACAACCCACCTCACTGTACAACACATCATTCCACGATACTCCATTATATGACACACCACTCCACTCCACCGTATACCACTTTACTCCACTATACGCTACATCACTCCACTCTACTCGACTCCATTCTATTCCACTCTACAATACTCCACTCTACGACAGTAGATTTTATGACACTCTCTTTCACTGTACTGTACAACATTCCAAACTACGATTTGAAAAACATTTTTATTAAAAAATAAAAATCATTAACATACAATGAAAAAAACAAAGGTTAAGGATAATTTATAGTTAGAAATGCTATATTCTTTCTATACGATCCCAACTTAAAATACACAAACATTGATAATTGTAATGTTATAATTATAACTTCAATTTATAATTTAAGCACCACCGTCAATTACTAAAATCTTGTCACCTCACTCACCACACTCCATTAAATATAATTCATGCCTTTTATATTCACTGGTTATACCCTTGCATACTACATCACTTATAGCATGTGAAATCATAGCATTCATAACAAAACAAATAACTTCTCAAATTACATCATTTGTCACAACACGGTGCATGGTAGAGTGGCGAGTTATAGTTAATGTTGTCTGACTAGTGAGGTGTAAAGAGTATGTAGACAAAAATGTCAAACTGAAAAAATAAATGTTTTTGGGAGAATATTCTATAGATATTGTCTATCTATACATATCCATACATACATGTGAAACACACAAGGTGTCCCCTGTGAAACAGAACTAAAAAAAAAAAACACGAATATGATGTAAGTATACAAAATAGGGAAAAACAGAACAAAACAAGGTTTCCAAAGTTTTACAAGCACCCTAAATGTAATATGTATGCATCTCAACCAGACTATTTTGTCCCTCAAGGGTTTGGGTTATAAGTTTTGTTTGATACTGTTGACGACGTTTGGACCCTGAATAAGATATGGGGTCTCATCAGGACCATGCAATGTAAGGGGCATCTAATGGAGGCAAAAAGAAACCAGACTGGTGCAACCCACCACACATGCTCAATAAAAACAGGGTACTTACACTGGGTACCTTAAAGGGAACCTCATGTACATTGGAAGAATTATGTGTTAATTCAATATCAATAAAGATGAATCTGCGTGCTTCAGCTGTGTAGGAAGCCACCACAGGCCGATTAGTGGATAAAGAATAAGTCCTAAATAGGACCGAATTAAGAAAGAGGGCTGCAACAGTCAACCTCACGGAGTTTCACAGAATACAGCTGAGTTTCACAGAATACAGCCGTCTATATTGGACGTCAGTGCATGGCTTCTCTAACTACACCCTGCTACTATTTTACTTGTGCGATTGCGCCTTGATTATCCTAGTATACATGTATAATTCCAATAAGAATCGCTGCTGTTGAGAATACCATTTAAGGTTCTGGCTCTTATTCAGTAGGGCTGCCTTTGTGTTTTGATAAGGAGCTATGGGTATTTAGGTCCTACATTGGTGGTGATTTATAAGTATTATATAAGGAAGTTTGAGACCTGGCAAAACGTTCATTTTGCCAGGTCGAATTGGCTGTTTAAAAATGTCCTACCCAGTCTGCAGGACCAGGCCTGGAGACTTGCTTTGCATTGTCAGTTTAGTGGTGGGACAATATGTGCTGCAGCCCACTAGTGACATCTAACTTACAGGCCTTGGACACACTTTATACGAGCTACTAAGGACTTATAGGCAAGTTAAATATGCTAATTAGATGTATATCAATATGACATGTTTTAAGGGGTCTGAGCAGATACACAGGGCATCAGTTCCTCAGGGTGTGTACATTCAAAAAGCCCTGTAACAAAATCTAGTGAAAAATGGAAGTGACTAGGCAAAAGGAGTTATTTTCTTACAGAAGTCATTTTAGACCACTAATAAATATGAACAAATGCAAACACTGTGGTGGAGCTGATCATTCTAAAGCTTGGCTAAACTCATTTTATGTGACTTCAAGCATCCCTCTGCTGAGAGTTGAAGGGATGGAATGCTGCCATGCATACTGACTTTATAGCTCAGATGAGTAATAAATGGTAATCAGATGGCATCCGCTTGCCACCGGGTTTTATCTCGGACTACAGCTGATTAAGGGATAAGTGAGAGGGATCCCGTGGGCAATGCATTGTTACCAAATGTAATCCAACCGCTTGACTAGATAACATGATGGCATGCGGAGAGCATCAGAAATGAAACCAGGCGGATTTAAGAGCTTATCACTCATTGGTACAGAGGACATCCCATGAATTTTATTTTATAGCCATTTTTAGAAAGTGAAGTTGGTTTTTTTTAGCTTGTATTTGCTCAGGATTTTTTTTTTTAAACTCAAAAATGTCTTTCTTTCATTAAGCCTCTTTCAGAGTGCGAACATATTGCCTGATGAGTGGGCATAGGCACAGGTAGAGTATAATTCGCCCAGGATCAAACAGGTTGTACAAGTATTAGACCCAACATTGCAGCCCACTGCTACTTACTGCCGGGCTATATCCTTACCACCATATTTTATTTTGGTAAATATACCAGTGGGCTGGGCACTTCTCCCCTCCTACAGGTAATATCCAGTCCATTTAAAAAAAAAAAAAACGTTTTTGGAAAGAGAATTCTCACAAAAGCCTGCAACCCCTGGATTTTTTGCAAGCTTCTTTTGAAAACGTCCCATTAATTGGGAGCTTCTCAAAGGCGGCGATGATTTAAACACAACTTCATGAAGTTTACTAAGGAAAACCTATGTCAACGTCACACACTGCAGAATGCACATTTGTGTACACAGATCAGCATGAATATTCTTTCGATTCACCAGCACAGCACTAAGGACCAGATGTATGAAAGCATTTTGCATTCGCAGACAGTGCAAATCGCAAAATTCGGTTGTTTGTGAGTGCAAACTGGCCTTTCCCTCTGTATGAAACGCTTTTGGATTTGTAATTTAGTTAAACGCAATTTTTAGTGTTTACCTAAATTGTGAATGCAAATAGGGAATCGCAATTTGCGATTCCCTAATGCACATTTAAGAACCCTTTCCTAAATGCTAACTGTGCATTTAGGAAACACTATTCCCCTTAACTTCAAGTTGATGGTAACCATGTGCAAACTTTGAAAAATTATACAAAACGGCATTTTTCAAAGTGCCATGTAGCGCACACATGCCCCTAGGGCATATGAGTGCTTTACATGTGCACCTTTTTTTGTTAGGGGCACTTCAGGGGGGCCTCATGCTCCCAGGCACCCTTGCTTTTGCATTACATAATTTTCGATTACTAATTAGGCAATCGCAATTTAGATAATGCAAGACCTTTCTCACCTATGGGCCTTGAAGAATGGAGTCGCAATTACAAATAGTAATTCCCTAATTGCGTTTGCGATTTTTAAGAAATCGCAATTAGGGAATCGCTATTTCCTGTCTGTTTTGTTACATCGCAATTACCAAATAGCGATTTCTTAAAAATCGCTATTTTGTAATCGCAAAATTATATATTCATACACATGGCCCTAAGTGCCCAAGCTCAAAGGGATGTTTATAGGACTACAGAGTAAGCAGCGCCAATGATTAAAATGATCTTTTATGCAGCACACAACACAAACTTGGTTGCCTTTGCTTTTCTTCAACATTTTTTTTAATATCGCTGAATTTATCAACATCAGAAGGATGAAAGGCCCAGTCATCCCTATGAACAATCTAAACATGTGATCTGCAGACTACTGGCACATCTGTGCATGGAGAGCTGAAACCGTTGAACAATATCACCAGTTAATAAGGAAATATGCCTTTCTTTTGGTGCGTGCCAAGAAGAACCCTGAGGCAAAAGCTCTATGGGTTGTTTTCATCATCTGTTTGTATGGTTGCACAAAGGCCGCAACGCACTCTTCCACCGCGGAGGCATTTCAAACACCCACAGAAATCCCCAGGGACATTGTGCAGGCAACCCACGTGCTGTGGCCATAATGGCATTCCATTTCTGGTCAGAAAAAAAGAATTTCTGGACTTGCATTCATAGAAATGCAGCACAATTTTAAAAAATGGACAGCAACAGCAGTGTCATTTTAAGGATTTGGGGTGCACTGAGTCAAATGTATTTTGGGGACCCAGTTTGGATTAGGTTTGAATTTATGAACCAACTTTAGCTCTTTCGTCCCCTCTCTGGCCAGATCACAGTCGCACTCGAGCAATTTTTAAATGTATTTACATTTAATATTCAGGGATATTGATGTGGGTTTTCAATATTGTAGCACAGCAGCAGCTCACTAATATTGCTGCTAATTATTTCTGCGAAATAAAATCTGTGACTTCCTCTGATTTCTCACATGAGGTCCTGTTTTGATCTCAAAAAAACTTTTTTTATGGATGTTCCATGAAACATAAACACATTACTCTTCAAACTTTCTGCAGCAGAATCACACATCACCCATATTAAAAATAAAGTAAATAAAAACGGTATTTCAAACAATCTAAGAATTATTAAAGGTCATCAGGGTAAGACCCTCTGCAGAACCGAACTGGCTCTATCAGGGGGCTCCCTAAAAGCCTGGGGCCCTGGCTCAGGGCCCACTTTGTCCAGGCCTTAAAACGTCTGAGCAACAGAAAGCCATAGGGTGAGGTGTTTCTGTTTGCTTCTGTACCTCAAACATCAGAGGACCGCAAAATACCCCGGAATAAAAGCCGCTGCAGGATTGGTTGTGTATTTTTCCGAGTAGCGCGTGCAAAAAATACCTTCTTCCAGCTTCTTCCTGCTGCAAGTGTCTTCATGCCTCTGAAACAAAGACCCATTGCACCAATGGTGGACTTGGTACGTGCAGCATGCAGGCCTCACACAACATTTGCCAAAAGATTATTTAACCAACTGTATTATGGCAGAAGTTTTTGGAATTTTCAAGTTTATATTTCAGGTCCTTGGATAAAAAGGGGATCTTTAGAATAAAACAAACGAGAAAGGGACACTTAATGGACGTTTTTAAATCTTAGGTGTTTTTGAAGCAGGCAATATGATGAAATTAAAGATGTGCGAACGAATATGTGCATTATTGAAACAAAAAGCCAATCAATTAACCAAATGAATGAATGAATGCAAACAAGAGTAAATCCGCGAGTACAATAGACAGTAAAATTAAGGAATTACCATTGAACAAAAATGTGTGTGTTTGAGATATCCAACAAGAAAGCGGATGAAATACTTAATGTATAACTCCATGAGTAAAAGAACCAACGTATGTGCACCTCAGGAAGAGAATGATTAGCTAAATTTATGAATATCAGACAATCAATAAATAAGGTGGCTAAACTAATACAAATGTCACTAGGCGAGCAAATACACAATTCAATGCGTCAGTTAATATAATGGTGATTCAATGAATGAATACATAATTGTATGAGCACATGATAATGTGAATAGATGCAGAAATAGGCAATTACTGGAGAGTGGTTGAGTGATTGAGCTGAGAAGCATTGAGAGATTACATAGATGGATAAAAAGTTGAATGGATGAATACATGAGCGAATAGCTACATTAAAGACAGAACACGTGGATGCACAAAATTGAGAATAATATGGATTCATATGTTTGCAAAATAAATTTTCAATGAAGCGATTAGGCAGCTATATGACGTGAAAAAATATACATGGCAGAGAGTTGGATGAAAAAGTGGATTTCTGATTGCATAAATGTATGACAGAACGCATTATGAATTTGACGATAAAGTGAGAGACGCGTAACAAAATGAATGTCACAATAGATGACTGACCCACAGAACAATAGAAGAAAACAAGATTAGTAACTAAAAACAAGCTTCACAGCTGGCAGGGGGCCTATGTGTGTATCCTGCATCTAACAATTATTTAATGCTCGCCCTGACATCACAGACCTTGTGAATGTGACCCTGCTGAAAGGTATAGTCAATGCATCTTTTGAACATGCAATCATCACACCCCTGCAGATGAGACCCATCACCAAAAAGACTATCAGGAGATAGTCCAGCAAAATGATAAAAACTGACATGACAACCTCAAGAGAACGTGGAGCACCATCAAGTACTTCCCAACCACCAGCCAGGCTTCTGGGTTATGAGAGCGGCAGAAAGGATGCGGGCAGACTTCAGACTAGCTATCATCATTCCTCCAGATGGAAGAGCACCAGAGAACAGTAGATTTGGGTTATTAGTCTAGCAGAACTGTGGGCTATGGAATTGGTCAGGTTGGTTGATATTGCATCTGCCGGGTTCTTCTTCCACATTCTTGTTCTTTAACATCTACATGTGCCCACGTGCAACCAACCAACATTAGCTGCCATTTCAGATGCATGTGGGCAATACACCGATCTACCTCAGAAGGCATAGTGAATGGAGGAGACAGGCAAACATCAGACAATTCCTGGATCATATTTAGTAGTGGATGAAGAAAATCACTCTTTGTTTCATCAGCATCAAAATAGAGCTCATGATGCTGGTTTGTGGTCGGGTGGAGACAATCCTTTGGTGTGCCCAAAAACAATGGAAACAACCTTCTGTGCTTAATATAATATTGTGTAAATAAGAAAGTGTCAAATTACACCACTGGATTCAAGCTAGCCTGGCTGATGAAGGGTGATGCCCTCAAACCGGTACCAGGATGCTTGTTTCCGGTCCAGGGAGGACCTGGCTTGGCAGTTCGGGGTGGACTGTTCCCACATGGATTAGGGTCAAGACTGATTTGCATATGGCTGGGTCCAAACTGGGGTGGTGTGGTGAGCAAATGAATGATGGATTTAACTCAGATCCTTGTGACTGGGGGTGAATGCTTGCATTGTCCAGCGTTCCGTCCATCAATTGTTTCTTTTGCATTTTTCCCCCTAAGTGGGAAGGGTATGCTCAGACGTGGGTCCCATACTCACTACATCACTGGATTCAAGCTAGCCTACCTGATGAAGGGTGATGCCCTGAAACCGGTCCCTGGTTGCTTGTTTCCGGTCCAGGCAGGACCTGGCTTGGCAGTTCCGCTGGACTGTTCCCACCAGGAACAGGGTCAAAACTGATTTGCAGATGGCTGGGTCCAAACTGGGGTGGTGTGGTGAGCAAAAGAATGATGGATTTAACTCAGATCCTTGTGACTGGGGGTGAAGGTTTGCATTGTCCAGCATTCCCTCCATCAATTGTTTCTTTTGCATAAACTACACATTGGGCCATCCTCTCTTCAAACAGTGCTACAACACAGCAACATTCAGCTCTACCTGCTCAGAGTGATCTTACGGTTCTTACAAACCAACAGCCAGGTGGAGTTAATTGGAGGCCATGCAAGTGTGCCCCGTACTGCTAAGCAACTTACACCGATCTTCTTAGAAATAAACTGACAGGCTACAATGAGTAGAAAATGAGTTGACCAGATTGCGACTCAATCAGAAAAATGTGAATTATACATCCTGCTATAAAAGCAGCTGGTTAAATCCCTCTGGAGTCCAGGATTACACATAAAGGAGATAAAGTACCCCTGTTATATATTTTAAGTATTTTGCAAATCACCAAGGAGCTCCTTTAAAAGGTGAAGGAAGTGAGTTGCAATATCCTTTAAATGTAGAGCAGAAGCATTGTATTCATTATAATACATGGTAATGACATCACTCATCCCACACACCGTACATCCTTGGAGTCTTGCTCCTTCATATGAAATAGAAAGTGTGGTTGCAGACATGAAAAATAAAAGTGGAACATGTAGTGTGAAAGTAAACACATAAAAAAGGAATTAGTACATTTGTAGCAAAAGCATATTAGTATCCGTTTAATATAGATCAAATTCAAAAAGGCTATACCTCAGAAAAGGCAGTTACATGCAAGGAGATTCTTTCTCTGCTGTAATGAACTATACAATGTAAACAATGAACATGCTGCTGTGTATCTCTCCTTTGTGCTGATCATTGTTGTTTTAGAACAATGAATCATAAGAAGGATAAGAATTAGCCGCTGTATTGATACTCTGTGACTTGCCTTTCACCTTGGCTGTTGGCTATGGCAGTAGGCATTCCAATGTCAAAACACAATTGTAATAACCTATTACAGTTTAGAATCTATTTCATTTTCTTATAACAGGTGATGTTATAATTCAACTGCAGAAAGGAAATCGGAGACACATTTGTTTACCCAAATTGCAGGCTTCGATGCATTATAACATTATTTTTACCATGTCTACGTCTTGTTGATACAAGCTTCCAAGATAACTGCAAGAGCTTTACCATTTCATTAGGCACCACCGAGACACCACTAGGTTGCCGTCCACCACACAATTTGTCCACCAAAGTTCAGGCAGCAAAAACATTGCTGAGTTAAATGACAATTACAAAAAATAAATAAATATGACCCTTGAAGTTTAGTGATGAAGGTACTCAACCCAACCTTTGGAACAGAATAAAATCAGATGCCGTTTAGGAGACCTCTGTGAGGTTAACTTTTTTATCCTACTTTTATCTCAGGACCGACAACAAAGGAAGCTGCAATTTAGGAATAACTTTGAATGATCTACCCCATTAAAAATCGAATTCTCCGGCTACAGATCTTTTCCCTGACCATTATCACCAGAGGCAACAATGCTTCACGCTTGATTACACTAACCCATCATCGTTTGATTTATATGTATACACAAAAAAGGCTCTCTGAGGTGGTCGGTCAAAAGGTGAGATGTTTGGCGCTATGTAAAACACTACAAAAATGAATAAGACATATAGAGAACTGTTAGAAATGGGGGTCTCTAGTTGGCAGGGGTATACACCATGTCCAAGTAGGTACCCTTCCTTCTGGTTAGGGTTACGGGATTACACAGCTAAAATAACCCCTGCTCATCCTCTTGGTAGCTTGGCACAAGCTGTCAGGGCTATCTCAAAGGCAATGTGTAAAGCATTTGTACGCAAACACATAGTAACACAATGAAAACACTACAGAATAGATACCACACCAGTTTAGACAATAGCAATATCTGCTCTGGATTTAACCTGAGACTCAATTAGTTATTGGGTACGATACCTTACTAGACACTGGATCGGTGGTTTATAGGTGTTATCTTAATTCCTGTATTCTATAATGCTTTCATATGTCCCGCAGAAGCCATATTTATAGCTCGTTTCTTGATAAATATATGCCTCATTTTCACGTGCTTCTTGGCATTTTTTGAGTGGGTCGGATTAATACTACTTAGAGTCCCTTATTCTTCTTTTATTGTCCAAATTTAAGTAATGCTAATGTTAGCTATTCATTAGGTCCACATCTTTAGCTCATTTTTCGATATAAATATATGCCTCCTTTCTATGTGCTCCGTGGCATCTTTTGAGCTATCTCTTATGTAAACTTTAGGTTATAGACTATGAGTCGTTATAAGGAGTTTTTTCTTCCTTTTTGCTATAGACTCGTAAGGATTTGATACAGGGAGCGAGAGAAACTACCATCGTATTGAAAGTTAAATTGTACTAAGTAAGTTTAATGTACATGTTAAAATTTTCTTTAGTCTTCAGGCGTGCATGGATTCGTTCCATTGAGCTCCACTATTAGTATTAACTAGGGACTAGGGTGTGAGAAGCTATATCTCTCCTAAAATGCAATATTCTTTTCTTCCCCTGTTGGAAAGCCATCCTCTTTACCTTATGAGACTAGAGAATAGGTGAATATTCCTGTTGATGTACCGTTTTAATGGTAGAGTTTTACCACCGTAAGTAAAGTTAAACTGTACTAAGTAAGTCTAATGTACATGTTAAAATCTTCTATAGCCTTTAGGCGTGCACCCTAGATTTGGTTAGGACGTAATTTTTGAACATCTAGACAAATTATATTACTCTCTCCTTACAGTCATTTTTAAAAGTATTGTGGAATCAGTTCGGTGAAGTTCCACAATAGACCTGGGATTACCAGTATCATCCTATGCTGTACTAGAGTGTACACTATTCCTGGAAGTTCTTTTCCTCCCCATTCCCCTGTCGACTCTACATCGAGATCGATTTCGACTTCATGGGATTACATCTGACCTGAAGTCGTTTAGACTTAACAAGTGTGTATTATTTTGTAATCTATATATATCTATATTTATCTGTGGGAACACTTGGCGGTTTTTGAATTCTTTCTCTTTTCACTAATGGCTGATTATGTCTTATAATACCTTTTCTATTGACTCTTTAGCCTGTTATCATTATATCTTGGTGTGGGTTGCCAGATATCTCTCCTTTTATCCTAGCACCAATGAAGTTTCTCCAATGTTTTTTATGTATTTAATGTATGATTAATTTTTTTTTTTCAAAATGTAACTCAGTCATTACTATCCCCACAGATGAGACTGACGAGGCATAAAAGAAAATCTATGAAATTAAATGAATGATTTATTTGATTAGGTTCATTGTATTGAATTATATTGAGTTCTCACCGTTTTGAAATGCCATCAGCGCCCTGAGGAAGGAAGACTCCGAAACGCGCGTCGGCGCATTTGTGTTTTCTTTAATGTTTCTTGCATTGTTTTTTCATCTGTATTTGATTGTTTTGTATGTTTTCACTGAATTATTCACATTTGTATACACTGCACTAATTGTTATTGTTTTGATGTGATGTTGTGATTGTTGATGTACTTTTCAATAGTTGTATTGCTTCGTCGATCCTAGCTTGATTAATAGCTGGCCTGTTGTTATGTTTTTGAACAGAAAAATGAAATGATTTATTCAAAGAGAAAAATTGATACATAACTTTAAATGTTTTATAATAAAAACAAAAAGAATGGTATAGCAGACTGTTTGTCTTCTGTGGGATAGATAGACTATTTCTCTTAAAGGGTTTTTTTGTGTGTTTTTTTAACTATTCCATGTCACCACCCATCTTTGCATAGTCCCTTCCACACCATTCAATCTGTACCCAGCTCCTGGGCTGCGCAGGACAGGAATCTCCCCCACACAGCCCTTACATGGGTGCACACACGTGTGCACATGTGTCCACATGTAATCAGTCCGGTACCCCTTACCCTGGCTGCAGCGCAGAGGCCTTCTTTCACAAGGCGGACACTGGAGAAATTCACATGCAGTCGCTTTTATCATGAGTTTACCATGGGTGAGTCCCAGCGTATGAAGCTCTCCCACAGTAAAAGCTAAAAAATCAGGTGTTCAAAAAGCGAAAAATCTGGGAGGCTCAGATGGTCAGAACCACCTTCTCACATGTAGTAAAAGGAAAGGTTAGGGCCTGGCAAGTGGATGCACTTGCCAGGTCAACATGGCAGTTTAAAACTGTGCACACAGACACTGCAGTGGCAGGTCTGAGACATGTTTGCAGGGCTACTCATGTGGGTGACACAATCAGTTCTGCAGGCCCACTAGTAGCATTTGGCTTACAGGTCCTCACCACACACATATTGCACTTCACTAGGGTCTTACCAGGAAATCAAATATGCCAATCATGGATAACCAATCAGAATTAAAATTTACAAAGAGGACATATGCACTTTAGCACTGATTAGCAGTGGTGAAGTGCCCAGAGTCCTAAAGCCAACAAAAACATGTCAGAAAAACAGGAGGCAAAAGGCAAAACGTTTGGGGATAAATCTGCAAAAAGGGGCAGGTCCAACAAGAACCATTAGTTATTTAATTACTATGTAAATATGTGGAATGAATGACTAACAGAGTAATATGTAATGGATCAAAGGAATATGTGTTAGTATGTTGGTAGGTAAATTGATGGATGAACAAATAGGTGAAAACGTGACACAGAGTGAAAGAATTCAGATTTGAGATATGAATACCATAAGGAAGTGGATGGATGAAATCAAATAAATATATGTTAAAATGAGTGAGTGAATGAATGACTGAATGGCATGTATATCACCAACCGGGCTTCTTTCTTTGTAGGACCTCTGGAGTTTCTCACCTAAGACATAGGTTCGCGCTAGGCCGCAATAAGTTATGCGGGACAGGGCGAGCGCTTTGCATTCTTTACAACCTATATCTTTGAAAATAAAATGGTAGACCCAAAGTTGTAATACGACGTGTTATTTAATGAGAATTTTATGTATGCATAAAGCTACGGACAAACGACGAACCTTTGAAAAATGTAGCTTTACATCACCACTCAGGCCCTGGATCTCGTCATGTGGGTAAAATATTGTACACGGGAAAGTTGTGATCTGCCGACAAATGAACCAGCACATGTAATTTGACAAATGAGGTATCAAGTGATGGTAACAGCTGTCAGCACGATGAAGCCAGAATAACGATCTAACCCCAGTGCATTGCGTCTACCATGTTTTACATAATGATGGTCTATCTGCAAAAAGCATAAAGGCTCCATAACATTTTAAATGGGAAACAAATTAATATTTGTCTGGATTTTAAAATGCAGGCCATAAAAAGTGAATTTTGGCAACGGCGATTTAATGGGAGCTAGGCTCCGCACAGCGGGGCTGTGATATCTGATATTCTGATATTCTTCAGAGAGCAACTTCAGTAGAAATCACAACCACACCGCACTCTTTTCATTTTTTCATTTTTCTTCTTTCACTATCGTTATTTCTTTTCAGCTTTATTTACGTGTTTTCCCCTTCGATTTTTTGTCGGGTTCACCTCTCTAATTTTCTTTCTTTTTCTGTTTGATTTCTGCCTTCGCCTTTTCTGTCTTCACCACCTTTAAGTGTTTAGTTTCTTTTTATTTCTCTGTTTCATTTCCGTGCTTTATGGTTATTGTTTTCTCTTTGTTATGTTTTGCTTTATTTCTGTGCTGTTCTATTTCTTTTTCACATTCTCAATTGATTTCCCCAGTCGTGTCTTTCATAAAGTCACCTTCTTTATTTCCCCCTCTGTTTTACCATTCTTTTTAATTCTGTTTTTTATTTGCAGAAAACAAAAGAACATTATGGTCAGTCATTAAGCATTAGAGTCATTATATCACCGGTGACATACAGGGACAGTGTAAAGCAATAAGGCGTGCACATTACCATGATAGCAGAGTTTGTTCAGTCCATGTTCTCCAAGACGGAGCGGCGGGCCTGCGGAGGCTCACATATGTCCTCTCTGTATTCGTTCCATTTTAACCACACCTCCCCCCACTTTCGGGGGCACCCCCGCGCGGTATACACAGTCTTTTCCTGCAGCATACACCAGTCCATGTCCCTTTGCCAATCAGCTAGTTTCGGCGGAGCGGATGCACCCCAAAGGCGGGCTATGTTTCGTTTTGCTACCATTTGCCCAAGTGTGACCCAGAGCTTCCCCCTCACCGGTAGGTCCGTGGGTTCCCAAATGTTCAAGAGGCATCTTTTAGCCTCTGGGCGTATGTCCACCTCCCACACCTCCTGCATACAAGACACCACACGCCTCCAGTACCTCTGTACACTCGGGCACTCCCACAGTACATGGAAGAAAGAGCCAGCCACACCGCATCCCCGCCTGCAAAGCCCCTCCCCCCCCGTCCCATCGCCTGCAGTCTAGTGCAGGAGATATACACTCTATGCAGTATTTTGAGTTGTATGAGCCAAAGTCTGGCCGAAATCGCCACCTCCCTCGGGGAAGCCAGCGCCTCCACCCATTCCTCATCATCGATCTCAAGTCCATCCGCCACCCATTTCTCTTTAAGGGACCCGAGGGGGTCAGGAGGATTATTTATCAGTTTCTTATATGTGAGTGAAATGGCGTGCTCGGGCATGTATCCGTCAAGCAACCTGTCCTCAAGGGGGGAGGCCTGGGGGGGTTTAGTCCCTGGTGGTATGTTGGCTTGAAGGGAGTGCCTAATCTGCAGATATCTGAAATATTCAGTGTGCGCTAAGTCATATGTTTCCTGCAGGTAAGCAAAGGATCTAACCCCTTTGGGCCCCCATAGGTCCTTGACCTGGGAGATACCGATAAGGTCCCAGCTACGGAACCCCTTCGTGTGACCCAGGCTGCCCAGTCTCTCCGACGCCCACAATGGAGTAGCCATCATTAGAGTGTTGGACCACCCGAGCTGTCAATGTGCCGCGTGCCATATTTGCACCGAGTGTTTAGTCGGCCCCGTGAGCTGATGTTTCCCAGGTGTAGAGTAGAGTGCGACTTCATAGGTCCCACCTGGGAGTAACCATCTATCCATCCCGTAACCAGGGTCATTACCGTCCCTATACGTCCCCAGGTTGATTGCCGACAAGTGGGCTGCCCAGTAGTATTTACGAATATCCGGGAGGGCAATCCCTCCGTCGTACCATCCCAGTGTAAGCTTGTGCAGCGCTATCCGAGGTGTACCCGCCGAGAGGAGGGATCGCTGCGCCGCCTCTATAGCCACGAAATAAGAATTCGGCACTAAGTCCAGATAATTTTGAAGGGCGTAGAGAAACCGAGGAAGGGCCATCATTTTGGAAAGGGCCGCACGGCCCAGCAGGGATAATGGAAGTTTCTGCCAAGTGTTGGAGTCCCGTTGGAGCCGCCGCAGTGGCGGCAGTAGATTCTGTTCGTATGTAAGAGTCTTGTCTACGGAGACAAAGACTCAGAGGTATCGAAATCCGCCCTCCGCAAAGGTGAGTGGGCAGTCTCTGGGAAGCCTAGGGGGGCTACCATGTAGGACATAGATTAGGGACTTGCCCCAATTGATGCGGAACCCCGAATTCTTCCCGAAACTCGCAAAAATATCCATGGCTGCTACAATAGACCTCCGTGGTTGGGATAGATAAAGGAGGATATCATCGGCATAAAGGGAGATTTTGTCCTCCCAACCGTCCGTCCATTGTATTCCTTTGAGGTAGATGTCTTGCCTAATCCATGCCGCAAGAGGCTCAAGGGAGAGCGCAAATAGGAGGGGTGAGAGCGGGCAGACCTGTCTGGTTCCCCTCTCCAGGGCAAAGACCTCCGAGACCCTATTGTTAACCACCACCTGGGCCAGGGGCTCCGAGTAAAGAAGACGAACCCATGCAATAAAGTGGGGGCCGAAGCCCAATTTACGGAGCACCGCCATCATGTAGGGCCATTCGAGGGTGTCAAATGCCATGGTGGCGTCAAGCGACACCACCACCGCGTCCTCTCGGATCGTGTGGCACCTCCCCAGCACCCCATTCAGGCATCGTATGTTAAGAGCCGTATTGCGGTGGGGCATGAAGCCGGACTGGTCCGGGTGGACCAACGCGGGTAGGACGGAGTGGAGCCTATTGGCGAGAGTTTTCGCCAAAATTTTGGGCTCCGCGTTAAGCAGGGAGATGGGTCTGTGTGAGGAACATAACTCCCTCGGTCTCCCCTCTTTTGGGATAGCCACTATAGTCGCTACGCGCTGGTCGCGCGGCAGTATTCCTGAAGCTTTGCTCTCTTCGAACATGCGTTGAAGGTGCGGACTAAGGGCGTCAGGTTTTAGCTTGTAAAGCTCAATCGGGAGACCATTGGGTCCCAGAGCTTTCCCCGGGCGAAGGTCGACTATCGCACGTTCTAGTTCGGCTACGGCAAGTGGAGCTTCCAGGGCCTCCCTGTCAGCCTCCGAAAGGCATGGCATACGGATATCTGTCAGCAGAGCAACAGAGTCCTCCTCGGGACGGTCTGACCCCCTACTGTACACCAGTCGGAAGTGCCTCTCAAATTCCGCGGTGATTTCCCGGGGCTCTGTAACCACTACCCTCGCAGCTGTTTGTATTTTTGGTACCACTTTACGGGCCCTCTGTTTTTTCTCGAGCCAGGCTATAAGTTTGCCTGCCTTGTCGCCTTGATCGTAGATCCTGCCCGCCTTGTGTGTAGCCACGGTTTGGGCAGCCTGCGTGACCAGCTCCCTATATTCTGCAGTTTTAAGTCGCAACCTATGCTGCCCCTCCGGTTCCCGATTCGCGCATGCCGCCTCCTCCAGCGCCCGGAGGTCCGATTCAATGGAGTTTATCTGTGCCACCCTTTCCTTACGGCTGCCCGAAATGGCCGAGAGGGCCTCTCCCCTAAGCACTGTTTTGAAAGCTTCCCACAGAGTTACTGAGGAGCCCACCGATCCGACATTCTGTTCGAAGTACCGAGTTATGGAGCGGGTCAGTTTTTTCCTGAGATCCTCATTTTTTAGATACCAGGCATTGATTGGCAGCACACAGCCCTCTCGCCCGCTACCCAGCGTAATATGGGTCCAAACTGGCGAGTGGTCGGAGATGCCGCGTGCCAGGTGTGAGGCCTCCCGTATTACCATGTCGTGCTGTAATGGAGTATATAATCGAGGCGGGAAAAGGAATGATGTGGCCCAGAGTAGAATGTGTAGTGCCTGCCCGTGGGATGCATTAGCCTCCATAAGTCTGTGAGCCCAAAGGCCTCGAGAAAATCAGTCAACCACTGCTGCCCTGGAGGTGTGTCCCTGGGGGGATGCCTATCCTGGGTACCCGAAACCACCGCATTGAAGTCTCCCCCAATGATCAACTGACCATCAGTGAGGGAGAGTAGGAGTTTGCCCAGGTCAGTATAGGATTGAGTTTGTAGGCCTGGGGGGATATATGCGGAGAGGAGATTCAGTCTACGGCCCTCCCACCTCCCTGACAGTGCCGCAAAGCGGCCCAGCGGGTCCGTCTTCGTGTGATCAATATGGAGGGGCAGGGAGCGGCGCAACAGGATCCCCACTCCCCTGGAGCCAGAGGTGAAGCTGGAGTGAACCGCTAAGGTATATCCCCATCTATTGAGGGCCTGACAGGCATTCCCCAGTAAGTGCGTTTCCTGCAGCAACACCACGTCAGGGAGGTGTCGTTTGACAAACTGTAGGGCAATAGTACGCTTGAGCCCGTCACCCAGCCCGTTAACATTCCAACTGAGGACCTTCAGACTCCTCTCCCATTTATTAGCCATATCCGCTACTGTAAGAGCTGGCCTGTCCATGCGCACCGGCGCAGTCGTTGACTCCATTCATAGTGCCAATATCTGACCATAAAAACTCCCCAACTCCCCTCCCTCCCACCTGCACCCCCACCATTCCCAAACCATACATATAGTGCGTTGGACCCTGAACCACTGGCCCATTACCTTCTGCAGTGCTAACCTTCACGGAATTTCCCTCCCACCCCTTTGAACGAGAACTCTCCTCCCACCCTGCCCCCTGCTCTGTAGGTTCCAAACTACCCACTCCCCCAATTAGCAGAGCGCCTGTCGCCCGATCCCACCCCAGAGAGAGTGAACTGGCCCTCCCCTGGAGAAACCTCTGTTAGGGGGAACTTGAGCCGGCCCCAACTCCAGCCGCCAAACCTGTGTTACCCCAAACTATAAGTCCCTTAAGTTTGTGATGCACTCGAGAGTTAGTCCCTGCGCCACAAGGCGAGCGGCGGATGGGTCCTCCTCCCACCCCGGTGATACCACCCGTCACTCCGTGCATTTCTCATAAATTACTGTTCGGCGAGGCGCGTGCCGCAGTCTGAGTCCTCATCACGCCACTTCGCCCTGGGGCGAGTCCCAACGGGGACTGTTTGACCTGGAACACCAGGACCCTTGGCTCCGCTCGGCGTCCACTGTTCTCCCCGCCGCTGATCCCTGGGAGGCGGCCCCGGCCCCCCTCCGCGGGAGCGGTCGTGCCCCACCTGCTCGTCTGATGGCACCGCGTCGAGCCACTCCTGAACCGCCGCCGGCGAGGTGAAGAAGTGTGACCTTCCCCCCGTGATGATCTTCAGTTTGGCGGGGAAGAACATCATATATTTGATGCCCCGTTCCCTGAGCGCCGCCTTGACTCCCAGAAATGAGCGTCATTCTTGCTGGACTCGCAGCGTGAAGTCAGGGAAGAACCGGATAGTTGCCCCTCCATAGTGCAGGTCCCCGTGTTGTCTGGCCACCTGAAGTATGGCATCCCGATCACGATAGTTCAGAATTTTTTCGATTATTGTTCTCGGTGGAGCCCCCGGCCTGGGCCTGGGGAGCAGGGCCCGGTGAGCACGCTCAATGGTGAAAAGCTTGGAGAGTCGCTTCGGTTTTAAGTGCTTCCGGTACACCAACTACGCGGATATTACTCCGTCGGGCCCTCCCTTCCTGATCCTCGAAGCGGAGCGCCATTTGGCGGTGCTGGAGGACAAGCTCGTTCAATCGCCCCTTGAGACGCTTTTCCGAGGCCTGCAGTGCCTTAATGTCCGCCTCGTTAGTTTTCTTTCTCTCCGTGGTCTTGCCAAGGTCTGTGCGGAGCAGGTTAACCTCAATGGATATCTTGTCGATTTTTGTCTCTAGATTCGTGCCCAGAGTCTGTATCCCGGCCATTATGGAGGTCAAGGAGGGCTCTGTTTGGTCCGTGGCGTTTCCCACCGCCGCTCCAGACTGCGTCGGACCTGTGGGCACCGCATACTTGTCCAAGTTGTTGGTTTGCATTTTCGGTCCCACCTTGGCTCTGTGCTGTGTCACAACCAGGGTCGACGCCACAGCCCGGGCGACGGCAATCGCGATTTGAGCCCCGGCAACACCTCAGCACCTGATCCGTGCAGTATGTCCGGACCGAAGGCCGGCTCCGCCACCGCGCTGGAAGTTGCGGCGCACCACACCCGGCCACCAGTCACCGTACCGGGGCAGCCCCCGCAGCAGAGATCGACTCAGTCCGCCCCGCAGGACCGCCGGACCAGGGCCCCCCCCCCGGCCCGGGCGGAGGGCTACAAGCGTATCCGTGCACTCGCCCGGATGGTGTGTCTCCTCATGTGTCACCACCACTAGTTCGTAGGCCCATTCAGCAGGCCCCCCGCTAGGGCCACTCTGCAATCCAGTTTAGTTTATGGCGCCCCGGGCCGCCTCGCCCTTCAATATGTCACCCACCTCGGAGGTGGCTCCACACCCCGGTCTCCGGGGCTACTCCCATCCCCAGGGGTGTCTACGCAGCGGAGCGCATCCAGCAGAGCCCGTCCAGGCGTAGGCCGTCGCCCCCACAGTCTGGCCGTGGCGCAGGCCGAGGCCCCCGCGGCTCCTCCGCAGGCTCCTGTACCCCTCCTCCGGCACGGGCGTAGAGTCTTGCAGAACGTAAGGCCGCAGCGTGGCTCGGTGTCTATCGCGGCTCAGTAGCGGTGATCCGGCCCCGCCCCGCGAAGGGTGTAGGCCGCAAGCCGGGGCCTTCCGCTATGTCTCCTCCGGCCCCCGGCCTCCAGGCCGCAGCCGCAGGCCAGCCGCTGTGCAGGATAGCGCAGCGACCGGTCCCCGCCGGGTGTCCAGACGTCGCTCAGCTCGCAGAGCAGCAGCTCAACAGTAAAGGGAGCTGGCGCTGCAAGAGGAGTGCGCTCCAGCTAGGATTTAGTGTCGGATTTTATGGGGACAACAGCGGTCCCGGCGGAGCTCGGTTCCTAGGCGGCCATCTTCATCGGCGCCTGGCCACGCCCCCCTCTGTTTTACCATTCCTAATTGATTCCGGAGGAGCAGCAGTTATTGTCCGGCTGTCATTCCTAGTAGATGTGCGCCTTAGAGTAGCAATGTGCTTTGCGTCACTACAGTTCCCAGGTCCTTTCTACGGCAATGAGGTGCACAGAAGCCAGCATTTTCATTTGGCATCTCATGGGAGAAAAGCAGTGAAATAAATTGTCGCCTTTGAATATTTCAAACTACCTGGTGACACTCCGTGCACAACTGGAGTATCTGTAGGGAGGGGGTCACTGGGCTGACAGGTGGTCTGGCCCCGTGGCCAGGGCTTTGGACCTTGGTATGTGCCTGTGGCATACCTGACTGATGCCCACGGAGACTGCTTGTTATAGTGAAGCCTTATGCAGAACAGGAGTGGCGAACACTGAACCTACGCCCGCTACCATACTGTAGACGTGTCAGGAGCTTTTGCGGGGGTGGGGCAACTTGTTTCTAAGTATACAACAAAATTATCTTTCAGGGAAAGGGGGAAAATCAGGCAGATCTGATCCGACACAATCTAGTGGTGTGGCCGCATTTAGCTGCCTCTTCATTAACAAACAGGCAAGCTTGCTTAAAAACCTTAAATTAAGTTTGGCAGTAGTTACAGTTTAACAAGTGCGGGGCGTGGAGCGCTCTGTCCCTCTGCCCTCCTCTTGTGATGGCTGTGACGCACTGACATGGCTTTTGTGTCTTCCTCAAGCTAGTGGCTCTCATCAGCCGCCTGTGACCAAAGGAAGAAGTGAACATTATTAGGGGAGGTGCTTGTGTGGAATGTAAATGCTTAGGGGCAGATTTATGTTCCCTGGCGCATCCCTGCAAATCAGCATGGATGCGCCAGGGAAGATGCATCACGCAGGTTTGCCCTTGCGCCAACGCAGATGCGCTGCATTTACAATGCGGTGCATCGTGGCGCAAGAACAAGCAGATGCGTGACGCATCTGCCGGCGTAAGGTTGGCGCAGTGCTGAAGTTGTGTCGCAAGCGCGATGCAACTCCAGCACTGTTCCAACCTGACCGATCCCTAACATGGTGCGTCACGCCTTACGCCTGCTTGAAGCAGGCGTCAGGATTTGACGCACCAGTGTCGGAAAAGTGACTTGCGTGAAATCTTGTAGATTTCACTGCGTCACTTTTCCGAGGCTTCTTCCGACGTAACGCCCACCCTGCATGCATTAAAACTGACGTGGGTTTAATGTGGCGCAGGGCTTCACAACGTGACGCATCTCCCTAGATGCGTCACGTTGTTAATCTGTCGCAGCATGGCGCTAGCTTTGCATCGCCGCCGCTGCATCACAAAGTGACGCAACGGCGGTGCAAAAGTGGCGCACGGGGCTTGCAAATCTGCCCCTTAGACCACAGTGGTATGCATTGCTCCAGGTTCCAGTGCCAAGCAAGGAGCGGATTGCACTTCATCTGTGATCTCATTAGCGGGCATATTAACAAGGAACAGGGAAAATTAACGCTAAGGGCGCTTAGCGTTATCCTTGTTGATAGCCCATGGTGGACTTAGCCATGTAATCCATCTCCCATTGGATTACATGGCTAAGTCTGAAAATTAGCAGACGTAAAAAAGCAGCGTTAACCGTGGTTAGCGCTGCTTTTTTTTGTCTCTAACAGGGTTAGTGTGAAGCTTGATAATAGGAGAAATGTCTCTTAGCGACATTTCTCCTATTATTTTGCTCTGGAACGCCCACTTTGCATCTCATTAGAGATGCAAAGGAAAGCGTAGTGAAAAAGGGTGCTAACATGCGAATTTGAATGTTAGCACCCTGTTGTTAATAGGGCGAAATATTTATCTCCGCTTCTTTGGTTTTTAAAACCAAAAAAGCAGAGATAAAGCCCTTGTTAATATGCCCCTAGGGGATTTATCGAGACTCCATGAGGGGAGATAGCGCCTTGCACTGCACCAGGATGAGGATATTAAAGTCACAGGAACATAAGGCACAGCTACATTCACTGAAGCCCAGATCTAAAGGAAGAAAGTGCGCCGCTGGGGGAGGGCTGGACAGTGCTGTCCAGGTAAGAAGGCTGAAAGGAGGCTGGTTGGGGCGCTGGACTTTTGGAATAGTAAGTGCCTACTATGCTCTAAACTACCCCCAACAGAACATTGAGTATGGGTGGTCCCGGTGTGCAGATGCTAATACTAGAGGGCTGTGGACTATACCACAGAGAGTAGGTGAAGTGACAGACATGTAACTGCCTGATGTACAGGAGTGAGAGACAGGGCATATGAGTACATGCAAAGAATACCCGTTCCTCCCGTGTTCCTGCAAGCAAGAATGCCAGGAGAGGTTTGAAGCATACCACAAAGCCTCTGGGGAGTAACTTATAGGTAAACAGAAACATGGCTCTCTAGAAACAAGGCTTGGGGTTGATGGACAGTGATCGCTTAAAGTTGTATCTTCCCTTTAAGCAACAATCAAGATAGAAAAAGAGAACTCAGGTGAATGTGAAGGGCTCTCAGAGTTTTCCATGAGATTTACTGTTGAGAAGCAATAACAGTTTACTACATCACAACTTATTTGTCTCATAGGATAGATGCCTAAAGAATCTATTGAGAATTGTTTATTAGCAATGAATTCTGTGATTCGAGAACAGATGGTAGAGAAGATCTAGAACTACAGAAAGAATGTCAAGATGAATAACAAGCATCTATTAGCCACCCTCCTCCTACCAATGCTTATCTGACAATACAATCAGTGATATGGTTAAGGCAAGCAGGCCATCTGGATTCCTGCCAGAATGCCTCCCCTAGCAAGGAACTTTAAAAAAACTCCTCCTAAACACGCATGCCAAACCTGCGGCAAGGAACATTGTGAACAGCTCACTTGATACTGGATAGATCGCCTTCAGAAGACCTCACAACAAAAATGAACCTTGACTCTTCCAACCCAGAAAACTACAGGGCAATTGTTTAAGGTCCATTCATGTGAAAAGTAATTGAAAGAGCTTTCTTATCTCAGATTTCCAACGTTGTCAATGAGAACTACTGCTCTCAGACCCGCATTCTGCCCAGGTAGAGGCTGCTCTTCCCTGATAGCTATCTGGCATGATCTGACATTGGCAGTAGACATTAAAAGAGATGCAAGTACTCCTACTCCTTGACTTGTAGATGGCTTTTGAGCTCTCCTCCAAACCTTAGTATGGAGACAAGGAAATTTTGGCATTCCATGAAGTATACTAACATGAATTTCAGTTTATTTGAAAGAGAAGCAAAGGTTGGTATCAATACTACTATTGACTTCTGCTCAACACTCCTCACCCTATGCTGTCCCACAGTGCTCGGTCGTCTCTCCACTCCTGTTCAAACTCTACTGCACCCCCTTATCACACCTCAGCAGCTACTTCAAAATAACATGTTGCAACTATGCAGATGGCACATAGATTATACTAAAACTCCGAAATCCTACAGACCTAGACTTGTCTATACCAAATGACTGCCTTGGTAACATTGTCATTGGATGTTGATCAACTACCTTAAATTCAACTGCACCAAACTACGAGCATGACCTATAGACAATGGTGTAACGACCACCAACCTGCCTCAGTCTGACACAAAGAACTAGAGATCACACCAGTGATATCAAGGGAAGTGAGAAACCCCTGTGTGGCCATTAACCTCAACCTAGCCCTGATCCCACATGTCAATCAAGTCAAAAGAAGTGCTTTCTTCACAATGTGAACACCGCAATGCATCTTTCCACATGTAGGATGCGTATAGAATTTACAGGTCGGTCTCACCCTTACGATGTCACAAGTATACTATACAAATGACTTATACCTAGGAGTCACTGGTATCTTAATTTACAAATTGCTGTTTCATGCCACTCACTGGCAACCTGGAGCTAGACTGTCCCCGTCTAACACACTTTCGACCATCCACAGATTCATCCATAGGAAAGGGCTTCATCCCTGCAAACTACACTCCAATAGCACTTCTAAAACAGAACACCATCTTAAGTAAAGTGTGTTGTCTAACTAATCCCTCCTATGAGAAAAAACATCAGTGGAACATAGTTGTTAAACAAGTGGAAAAGTTAACCAACCAAGAGACGTAGTACCATTTAATGTTTAGGAAAGAAATAAACATTTAGCTTATCCAGAAGTAGGGATGCAGAAATAGCGGATGTTTCGGCAGCACAAAACCAAACAACATGAGGCCAGAAAAGGGACAAATCGTTCAGGAAATCTCTAAGTAAGAAACATGAGCAAAGTCGGTTCCCAAGGTAAAGCACAAGAACTTCTACAATTGCGCACAACCAAGGCTGATTGTATGCAGTGCAGATCATGGACTAGACTTATACTCATCTTGGTTGGTCCGATAGAAATCTGTCTGAGAAGACTGTAACCAGGGCCATGTAGGGTCGCTTTGCACCCAAAATGGACCCAGAGTACATCAATATCATGGCAAACTACAATCAGGAATACACACAACATGACTGTATCTTCTGGTAGCAATCATTACCGTCCTAATTCTAACTCCACTCATCACAAATGAGGACATATGACCATTGGAGGGCTCTGTTCTCATTCACCACGGTTGTATATATCGTTAAGCATTCAAAGCTCTTACTATAACACAGCAGCTTGCACCCCGTATAACTACAATACGGTACATCCCCGTTGGCCCATCCCCTGTCTCCCAGTAGCCTCTCAATTGGGCACACAAAAGCAATCTAAACTCTCTCAGTACATAAGCGTTTGCATCACTGATGACTTTATAGAGTCCTTCCCTTCAGAGCTCAGTCTAGACTGCATGCATTCACCAACATTCTGATGACATCACACACACAGGCTGAGCGGCAGGGAAGGAGAAGACCAGAATATAACACTGTGCCCAGCACAGGACATGGGTTGATGGTGAATCTGTAAATTCCATAAGAAGCCTACATAATAACTATTCAATCAACTAATATAAACCACTCTGGATTTATCACTTACTCTTCTTCCCTTCACCACACTATTAAACACTGCAACCCAAGACAAGATAAGAACACCTTACTGGTCATTCAAACACAGTTACATTGCGGATTGTACCCATGCTGGCCGCCTAACAGTGTGGCTGTGGTGGCAGTGGGGAGGAGGGCGCTAACTAGCTCACCTTACCTAGTCACACATGGAGTCCAGGTCCCTCTTTTCTATTATTTCGCACTCTGTTGGTGTTCACATGGCGGGGCTTGGTGGGGACGTCTCCTTCCTCATGACATTCTAAGCTAAATTTATAGATAGAAAGCAGTCTATTCCCATTTCAAAGGCTTGCAGAAGCCTTTTAAAGTACGGTCCTGATTCTTGCCCAACCTAAGATGGCGGTTCAGGTCTTTTTGATAGTGTTTTTCCAGGCCTCCATAAGAGCCAATCATTTCCATCCCTTCTTTTCTTGTTCCTGGTTTTCGATATAAAAGGGTTGCCACTTGTTTTTGAAGCTGTGTCGCAATGTAGCTGTAGTATTTTTTGGCAGGTTCATCACCCCTTTGCCTTATTTTTTTCCACAGAATATTTTCTTAAAGGGATGCTTCTGCATTCTGGCTTTCTCGAGCTCTGTAAATTCAGTGCTTTGGGGGTGTTTTTCTGGAGTGGTCCTCTCCAAATTGTGAAGACTCCTGACTCATGGCCTTTTGTCTTCCTTGTAGGTTTTTATGCCACTGGCTTTTTTCTCCACCTCTGTGACCCTTCTTCTACACACCTATTCAGCACAAGTGGTATAGTTGTGTGTTGGCATTGTGGCCCCCGGAAGGTGTCGTCCTTACATCAGCTTACCCAAGTCACAGATCAAAAACGTCACCTTGCATCAAGCCTTGAACAAACAACTTCAAAATGTTCCTACATATACCTTAGTGCAAATATAACACTCTTATTATAAAGCACTCCCCCGAAGTGTAGAGTGTTATCCATTCGATAATGTGCCGTGGCACCTCAACAGGGGTTTGATGTGCTCTACAAATGAAATTACAGTTCCTGAAGAAACTTTGTTGGCACATTAGATAATATCAAAAAACAAACATAGGGCACCCTGTATTCCAATGGAACTGTGACAATTAAGGCCATATATACAAAACAACTTTCCAGTATGAATCCCTTAGAAATGCTTTATAGATCTTACACAGGGAGAAACTAACTCAAGGGACCTGCTAGAACACTAAATGAATCTCACAATCCACTAGAAGGTGGTTTAATCAATTGATTATACAAATCCATACACGTAAATGCATATATGATAATATTTTGACAATTCCAATAAGTAGAGAGGTGCTACAAATGGCGGCGCAGTGCTTTTGAAGAATACGTGCACTGATCAAATACAAAAACAACAATACAATACGTGCACAAACATTTAGGGTTGTCTGAACTATACGGGTATTATGATAGACGTAGAATCCAATGCAAACAATATTTAGGATTTAGGAAAGTCCAGCATCATATGCAAACATGGCCAATAAATTGATGTCTAGACCCATGATTATTATTTATATGGGGTCCTCCTCAGGACAGAAAAGTAGCAACCTATAGAAAGATAACAGGAATATGAGCAGGAGGTCCCAGTCATGGAGCAGGGGCAGAGGTCCTTGGACTGGTGGTTGAAATAGGGCAATCTGCCCAAGGCCATGTCACACCGGATTCCAGCAAATTGGTGTGGAGTGCCACTCTAGACACATTTTTAATCTAGGGAAAGTGCACAAAACTTTAGGGTGCCTATTCTCTCAACTTCAAGGAGTTCAAGGCGGTCCATCAGGCTCTGATGGAATCTGCTCCCCTTTTGTTAGAGCCAGTCGCGGCCTCTGCAGGTAAGAGTGGTCATTTGTTAAAATCCCCCCCCACTCAGCCCAACCACTGACTGCTCTTACCTGCATGGGTCGTGGCTGGTTAGGGCATCATGTTGAGATTCTGGTAGATAGTAGAGCTGTGATGGGATACAGAGTGCAGTCCCTCAACCTGTTAGGAAATTTGCTCTTGGGGCAAGATCATTCTTAGTTCTTTAAGAGCAGTTTACCTCCTGAGGGTGGGAACTGATGAGTTTGTTATCCTTAGCGAGTAATGTTTCCACCAGCCGCAGAAGAAATTTGGATATCCAAGGATAGATCTTTTCCCTTCGATGCCCTTCTCCCACCCTTCGGTACAATTATTCCCTACCTGGAGTCATGGAAGTTGGACGCCATGTTGTTCAAATGGACATCAGGCCTGCTGTATGCATTTCCTCCCATCCAGATGATAACCAGAGTTGTACAAAAGAACAAGGAGGACAAGGCTTTAGTCCTTCTTAAAGTTCCAGGTTGGGAAAGATACCCTTGGTATACCCTCTTGATAGATCTGGCAGTTCAGTCCCATTGGGTGATTTCTTTATATGTACAGGTCTCCCCTTACTCTCATGGTGCTGCAGCAACTTGGGTTCCGTGCTCGTTATGCCACCAGATTCAAGCTAACCTGGCTGTTGAGAGGTGATACCCTGAAACTGGTCCCAGGATACTTGTTTATGGTCCAGGGAGGACCCAACTTGGCAGTTCGGGCTGGACTGTTTCCATGAGGAGCTGGGTCATGACTGATTTGCATGTGGCTGGGTCCAAACTGGAATGGCATGGCGAGCAAAAAAAAACAATGGATTTAAACCAGATCTGTGACTCAGGTGAATGATTGATTTGCTCAGCATTCCATCCATCATTTGTTCTTTTTGCATTTGTTGACCTAAGTGGGAAGGGTATGCCCAGATGTGGGTTCCGTGCTCGCTATGCCACTGGATACAAGCCAGCCTGGCTGATGAGAGGTGATATCCCAAAACCGGTCCCAGGATGCTTGTTTCTGGTCCAGAAAGGACCAGGCTTTGCAGTTCGGGTTAGACTGTTCCCATGGGGAGCAGGGTCAAGACTGATTTGCATATGACTGGGTCCAAACTGGAATGGCACGGCGAGCAAGAAAACAATAGATTTAACCCAGATCTGTTACTGTGGGTGAATGTTTGATTTATTCAGCATTCCGTCCATCATTTGTTCTTTTTGCATTTGTTGCCCTAAGTGGGAAGGGTATGCCCAGACGTGAGTCCCGTGCTCTTTATGCCACCGGATTCAAGCTTGCGTGGCTAATGAGAGGTGATACCCTGAAACCAGTCCCAGGATGCTTGGTTCCGGTCGAGGGGGAACTTGGGTTGGAATTTCGGGTTAGACTGTTCCCATTGGATGATGGGTTGAGACTGGTTTGAATGTGGCTGGGTCCAAACTGGAATGGCATGGCGAGCAAATAAATGATGGATTTAACCCAGATCTGTGACTGGGGGTGAATGTTTGATTTGCTCAGCATTCCATACGTCATTTGTTCATTTTGCATATGAAGCTCAGGACATAGAGATGGTTAGCCAAGTCCAGCATAGATTAACTAAAAGTATGCCTATATTTTGGGCAGCTTTTAAAGCTGTGCCAATTGATATTTGTAAAGCAAACACATGGTGATCTGCACATATTTATGAATCACTACAGATTAGAGCTGGGGGAAATGTGTCAACAACTTTTGCTTTTTCAGTATTGAATGCAAGTGCTGAGATTGAATATGTGAATCAACATATGAATTGCATATTTGGCATTGTTTAAGAATATTAAACCTTTATTTTTTGCATTTACATTTTATGAGTTTCATGATAATTGTTTGTGAGGTGATGAAGCCATTCTATGCTTTGGTATCAGCTCACTTACTTAAGAATGTGGAAAGGCAGATGGACAAGAAGGTAATGCTCTGATTACGTCCCTGTAATTCTGCGTCCAGGTCTTCCTCCCCACAGTCAAGGCTTCCCATCCCTCTTAACCTAGTTAGAGTTCGTCTCACACAGACAAATTTTGAGGCTTGTAAAAAGACCAGGATGGGAAAGGAGTTAACTTCCTTTTTATGTTAATTATGAGGAAGAGGAAGTCAGCCATGTTGGATGGATGGGAAATTAGAGTGCTAATTTTTGCTGTGAAAATTCTGTCAATGGGAGCTATCCCTTATTTAGTTATGACTGTGGCAATGAAGACTTGGACTCAGAGTAATGAAGATTATCAGTAAGTAACTGGGGCATTCTTTTCAATACTATCCTCAATGATACAGAAGCATATGCAGGAATCAATGGACCATGTTTTACAGATGATATACGTTTAAAAAATAGGTTGAGCTATGAAGTGGGTGTAGAATTAACCATGACAAGTATGAACCTTTTACAGAGAGCAATAAGGTAAGAATCAATACAACTAAGATGAATATGTGATTGGCAAGGCCACAGTTAGCATATTGTTTCCTATATGAAGAATACATCTCCAGAACTATAAACATAGAAGTGAGACTGTCCCAAAGTTGCTCACCAAAGTGGAGAGGAGTCAGCTGAATGATGGCAGATAAAACAACGCAAATATATATATTAGTCTAGTGACAAAAAGGAAAAAGGATGATATGATACAGATATCAAATACTTCCAAGGCCAAAATATAGGCAGATATTTATCAAAATGCCACAATATTTCAGGTGTGACTTCAGAAAACAAAATTCGAAAGAAAGCCTGTTCGGAGAACAACAGGGACTTCTTCAGAAGAAAAGCCACAGGAAACTTGATGGTGCCTTCCAGAGGGAATGCTTAGAGCTAAAAGAGAGTGAAAGTCAGGATGATGTGAGCCAGGTTTGCCATTGATTTAGATAAGAAAATTGACAGACTAGATAAGTCTGGAGACATTGTATTGAGATAACGTCCATGTATACGTTTATATTCCTTTCCCAAAGAATCAGACTTCCTCCCTTTCTCTCCGAACCCACGGTGATCAGCTGTGGAGTGCCCCAGAGATAATCGCTCAGCCCCACACTTTTCAACATCTAAATGGCCCCCCTCGCCGCCATTGTCAGACAGCATGGACTCAGCTTATTATCCTACGCCAACGACACCCAGCTAATCCTTTCCCTCACAAAGGGCCCCCCTCACCACCAGACTCAGCTTCCAGGAAGGAATGAAAGACGTCGCCACCTGGATGAGCAGCAGCTGCCGGAAGCTCAACTTGGAGAAGACTGAAGTCCTCGTCCTCGGACCCTCCACTCTGCATGGGACAGCACCTGGTGGCCCACCGCCCTCGGCAGCCCTCTCACTCCCACGGACAGTGCCTGGAACCTCGGCATCATAATCGACTCCTCCCTCTCCATGACCGGACAGATTAATGCCGTCACCTCCACCTGCTTCAACACCCTCCGCGTCCTTCGCAAACCCTTCAAATGGATCTCCCCCAAATCAAGAAAGGCCGTCACCCACGCTCTCATAACCTGCAGACTGGACTACGGATATGCCCTCTATGCCGGGATCAACAAATCTCCGCTCTGCAAGCTTCAGACTATACAGAACACGACAGCCTGACTCTTCCTCGACGTCACCCAACACGAACACATCACCCCACACCTCCGAGACCTCCACTGGCTCCCTGTCAAATCAAAACAAAATATACTTTATTCGGCTTTAAAGATAAAACCATAAAAGTTACACAATTCCATACGATACAATAGATGACAATAAAAACAAAGGGAATTAATCCTATAGAAAAAGCAGCAGTATGTACATGTTGTGCAAAAAATTAATCAAGCGAAAAAAGTACACAATGAAGGGTGCCTACCAACATTAAAGATTTACTAGCTCTCCATACAGATCCTAGATCTCAATGGCTCCCTGTCATAAAAGAGTAACCTTCAAGATACTCACCCACTCCTACAAGTGCCTCCACAACATCAGTCCCCAATATTTCAACGAAAGACTAGCTTTCCACGTACCCAAGAGAAACCTCTGAGCCGCCGACCTCGCCCTCGCCGAAAACCCGTGCACCTGAGAGCCAGAACAGGTGGAAGAGCCTTCTCCTACCTTGAATGAGCTCTCCATTAACATCAGGCCGCACCCACTCTGCACATTTTCAGGACAGACCCTCAAGACCTGGCTCTTCAACTGACAGGAGCTGCTCCCTCCCACCCCTAGTACCTTGAGACCCTCACAGGTGAATAGCGCCCTTCACAATTCCCTGATTGAGTTCCCTCCTTTGAGGTCCCTCATCCCACTCTGTTGTTCAATAGCTTGATGTACACCCATTGTGGCTGGAATGCAGTGCTTAGCTCTGCTATGCCTACATGCAAACTAGTGTGACCAACTACATGCCTGGCAGCAGCTCATTGAATTATGCTGAAATAAGCGGCGCGCGCGCTAAGTGCTTGGTGAACAGAGAGGATAAAACATAATCTTTTTATGCAAAGTGTGGGGCATGCGCGCAAACTGTAAGCTCGCCAGCTTCTTGGAGCTCCAGGGAGTAGGAAAATCCAACAGGTCAGCCACGATTGCACTTCTTAAAATGCCTTGGGAGCCGGGGACAGCCCGCAGCCAAGCCTTTTGTATGGAATCCCCAGAATGAGGCAATTACATTTTTAATTTTTGGGGGAACAAAAGTGGAGCCAGAAAATAGAAAAAATGACCCGCCCCCTCACCCCTATTGATCCTCCTGGCATGAACCATGTTTGCCTAATACATCACCACTGTGAATATCTATCTCATGATATATGGCGCTAATATATCACCATAGCAACACCGTCCTGATAATGTATTATTGTAATATATTATCTAAACACCCTGGGCCTGGTGATGTATTGCACAGAACTAAAAGCTTTGCAGATTGTAGCACGCCTCACACAAGGTATTCCGGTGTTTTGTGAGCGGCGGGCTCCACAGTCCCACAACTGAAAAATATTGTGCGCTTTCGCCTGCTTTTCATGTTGCAAATTAACAAGGGTCCCTTTAGCAGCTGCAATTCGTTTTCATATCTCTTGATGATCTGCCGATTATATGTGTTTAAACATAGGTTTCAGTAGCGAAGAAAGGATTACTGTAAATGTGCTGGAATTCTGCGAAGTCTGACGTAATTGGTTTTTTGGAGCCTGAGCTGTCACGTGTTGTGGCAGAAGAACAACACGTCTAAAAGAACATTCTGCTACACAGGAATGACATAAAATATCAGTTTCCGTACCACAGATTGCCAGTGCTTAGTGCGAAGGTAAGTCAGCAAAAGGAGAGCACGTGCAAACGTGTTATGAAAAAAGAAGCTTTCAGTATGGGGTCCGTGCTGATAAACTGGCTGCCTCTGCGCGCCGAAGGGGGAAAATAAGGGGCATATTTACAAGCCCCTTGCGCCACCGGTGCGTCACTTTTTCCCATAATAAAAGTGACGCACCAGTGGCGCAAGGGGCTTGTCAATAAGCCCCTAAGTCAAGTGTCTTCAATTCCAGTTCAGGGAGCGCCAAGAACCCTTACAACGCACCTATTGCTCACTCCTTAGCTCACCAGCAGGGGCATAGCTTGGTCAATAAGATTGGGGCGGGAGTGCGAGCTTCAGATTTTCCGACAATCAGGTTGACACACAGGGGCAGATTTATGTGGGACTTGTGCCCCTTTTACGCCGCCGTTGCGTCACTTTTGTGATGCAGCGGCGGCGTAAACACTGCGCCACGTTGCGCCCGATTTACATCGCGACGCATCTATGGAGATGCATCACGGTGTAAAGCCCTGCGCCACGTGAAACCTGCGTCAGGTTTCATGTGGGCGTTGCGACACAGGGGGGGGCGTTCCGTCGCAGGAATGCCCCTGAAAAGTGACTGAGTGAAATCTATAAGATTTCACTGAGTCACTTTCCCAACGCTGATGCGTCAAAACCCTGCGCCTGCTCGAAGCAGGCGTAAGGCTTGACGCACCATGTTAGGGATAGGGTAGGTTGGAACAGTGCTGGAGTTGCGTCGCGCTTGCGACGCAACTTCAGCACTGCGCCAACCTTACGCCGGCAGATACGTCACGCATCTGCTTGTCCTTGCACCACGATGCACCGCATTGTAAATGCGGCGCATCGGCGGTGGCGCAAGGGCAAACTTGCGTGACGCATCTTCCCTGGCGCATCCATGCTGATTTGCAGGGATGCGCCAGGGAACATAAATCTGCCCCATAATGTTTTAATACATTATACAACAAGCGGGTGCATGCGAAAAGCCTAAGGGGCAGTGGCAAGGGAGAGGAATGCAGATTGGTGGGGGTACTAAGAGAAAAAACACAATATTTTGTAAAATAATAAATATTCTGAGGACTTTCAAAACAAGGAGGGAAGAGTGTGTGTGCGTTTGTGTCTGTGTGTATGTAAAAAGTCTTGGTGAAATCCAGCGGACGTCTCACAATACCTGATTGAAAGCACCTGTACCCAACTATAAAAAAAATAATACATTTATTAGGGGGGTGTAAGGACCTAAACACCCTCCCTGAAGCTACGCCCCCTGCTCACCAGCTCACTTTTCTTAGAAATCAGAGCTATGACTGCAGGAAGAACTTCAGCACCTAAAGAGGGGACATGGAATGGACATTTACACTGCTAACAATAAGGGGCATATTTACAACAGAAGTGACGGAGCGCAGCGTTAGCCTTCTTGGCTTAACACCGCACTCGCCAATTCAGAAACGCAGGGCTGCACCATATTTACAACAATATGGTGGAGCCCTGCGTTTCCCCCTGCACTGGCACTAAATTTAGCAGCCTAGCGCCAACAGAGGCACCCTTGCACCATAGCTCAATGGCGTTTTGCTGTTTCCATGTGTGCTGCACAAGGCAGTACAGATGGAAACAGCAAAAATGAGGAGAAATTAAACATTTCTCCTCGTTGCGCCTGTAACGGTGGCCAGTCCTCAGGATCGGTTTGTTGCAAGAAGTGGTCCACCTCTTGATCTAACCAAGCCTACAAGCCATAATGGCAAAGGTCATCGGAAGGATCAAGCAGGGGAAGGAAAGGAAGGGAACAGCGGAGAGGGAGATCTGAAATGAGAAAAAGAAGAACACAGACTGAAAACACTTCCTTCACATATAACAAATCATGCGAAAGCCTGGTATATAAGCCAGACCCGGTGAGTACACCTCCTATACCTGTAAAGTAAAAAGAATAATCCTTGTAGGGATTGTAGTAGAGACAGAAGGAGGGGGCGCCTTCTGTGTGGGAGGACTTGTAGTGTTATCACTGCAGAAATGAGAGAAAGAACAATAACCATATAGACATGAACTCACTCCTTTCCTGTAAGTATCACACTTCAATAACCTGGCACGGAAATCTTTTGCCATAAACCTACCCTTCTCTAGACTCCACCGTTCGTCACAGGGATAGAGCATAGACCTCTACCACTCTTACCAACCCCTGTTAAAGATAGAGCTAGAGACAACACTTATAACAAGTCTGTGGGTATGTTCCAATCACATAACACAGCAACCCACATTCATCCAGCCACAGCAGTAACATCCCCTCATATGACACTTGAATTATCAAAGATATTATTCCATACGACATTATCAGCATGTGTTTCTTGTGTAATACATCTTACACGGACATCTTTAGGAACTGCAGCAACCAAAGTGTATGGGACACACTGGGGAGCGCCTATAGAGTGCGCTCAGAAGGACCAGGAAGAGGCATTGAGTAGGAGCGCTTGTAAGCCGCTCTCCATGAGACCCCCCGCCAGCCGACAATGCAGGCCGAGCAAATCCACAGCGCTCCCTTGCTGCCAGCCGAAAATGCCAGCCGACACTCGACAATGAGCCAGCCTCCGCACGAGCCGCCGCTCACCAACGGAGGTTGGCTTAGGGACAAAGATCAAGTGGTGCAAGGCACCCTTACCAGACTAGGCCAACAAAGACGGGATCCTTTGCAGGAGTATCACCATGACCGAAGAATTTCTAACGGCATCGCGGGAGTCTGTTTCCTGTTTATGCCGTCCTCTTGCGACGTCGGACGTGGCGTGTGAGGAATCCTGGGTAGTGTAGTTGAGAGCAAAGCGGCGGAATACCGGTGAGGTGTTCCGCTTCTGGAGATGTGCGCTTGCAAGGAGAGGGCTCATGACAGTACATCCCTCCCTGAACAAGAGCGCACCAGAGGACCAGGTTTCAGTGGATTGGCACGGTGGAAGGCCGCCACCAATCGGGGTGCATGAACGCCCGACGCGGGCTCCCACGAGTTCTCTTCAGGGCCGTACCCTTTCCACGCCACCAGATACCACAATTTCCGGCCCCGCATCCTAGAGTCCAATATCCCCTGCACCTCGTATTCCAAGTCATTATCCACCAACACCGGTGGAGGCGGCCTCTTGACCAGGGGTGAAGACGGTTTCAACAAGGACACATGAAATACCGGATGGATGCGTAAGTGAGACGGGAGTTTCAGTTTCATAGCCACCGGACTTATGCGCTTCACAATCCGGTAAGGCCCAATGAATCTGGGGTTGAACACGCTGTGCTTCATAAAGCGTATATTCCTGGTGGATAACCAGACCGCATCTCTCATACTGTACAAAGGACCCTGCCTCCGGTGTTTGTCTGCAGCGGCTTTATACCGTAACTTAATGGCCCGTAGATGCTCCTGTGCCTTGGTTAATGTCTCCCGTATATGGGCCACCCTCTTGGACACTTCCGGGCGAGTGTGATCTGCTGTTGGATGGATGAAAGGGAGACACCTAGGATGGCGACCATAGTTGCAATAGAACGGGGAAGTGTTAGTGGAACTGTGAGTGGCATTATTATAGGCAATCTCAGCAAGCCAAAGATAGTCCACCCAGTTGTCCCGGCTAATCTCTACATAACATCGGAGGTATTGTTTGAGCGATTGGTTGAGACGCTCTGTTTGTCTGTAGGTTTGGGGGTGGAAGCTGGTGGACAGAGCAGTGCTAATAGGCAGGGATGAACACCATTTCCTCCAAAACTGAGCCGTAAATTGCAAGCCCCTGTCGGACACGATCACACTTGGCAATCCGTGCAATCGGACCACATTCACCATCAGTAACCCTGCCAATTGGCCAGCAGAAGGCACCTGTTTGCAGGCAATGAAGTGCCCCATCTTAGTCAAATAGTCAATAACCACCAGAATGGCTGTGCACCCCTGATCCCTAGGTAAACCGACGATAAAATCTATGGAGATACTTTCCCACAGTTTGGTAGGGGTTGGAAGGGGTTGAAGCAAACCCTGAGGACGATGATGATCGGATTTCATCATAGCACACTGGGCACAGGAGGACACTCACTCCTTAACGTCCACCCGCAACGAAGGCCACCAGAATTGACGGGTAATGTGTTCCACGTTTTTTTCCACCCCAAGATGGCCGGCACTAGGGGACACATGACACCATGTGAACACCTGTTTCCTCAGCCGTACCGTGGGGACCAAAAGACGATTATTGAGCATAGGGAAACCCCCATGTAGCCGCCACTCTGGGTGGCTCTTAAGCCTGGTCTTCCAGACGAAGGATGCCATCCCTTTCTGTATGTCTTTGAGGAAGGCATCAGGCTGTATGGCACATATCACTTTTCCCTTGTCAATAATGCTGTTCACAGGAACGCCCTCCGGGTTCCTGGCAGAGGACTGGCGCGTAAGAGCGTCAGCCTTCCTGTTCTCTGCACCGGGACGGTAAGTGATGATAAAATGGAAACCAGAGAAAAACAACATCCAACAAAGCTGACGGGGAATGAGGTGTCTGGCTGCTGTCATGAACTGCAAGTTCCTATGTTCGATATACACAGTTACCACGTGTTTGGCTCCCATAAGGAAATGCCTCCATTCCATAAAAGCCACCTTGATGGCCAGGAGCTCTTTTTCAGCGCTATGGTAGTTCTTTTCGACCTCATTGAGCTTCCTAGACATATATGCCACCGGATGGAGCTGTCCGGTGGTAGAATGTCTCTGTGATAAAACGGCTCCCACGGCCACGTCTGAAGCGTCGGCCTCCACGATGTAGGGCTTCTCGGGGTCCGGGTGTGAGAGAATCGGAGCGGTAACGAAAGCTGTCTTTAAAGCCACAAAGGCATTTTGGGCGGTCTCGTCCCAATCAAACTTCTGTGATTTCCTCAGCAACTGGGTTAGTGGGGCGACTAGTTTGGAGAATCGATTGATAAACCTCCCATAGAAGTTGGCAAAGCCGATGAAACATTGCACTTCACGGATGTTCTGAGGAGGAGGCCAGTTCTTCACTGCTGTGATCTTACGTTCCTCCATTTCCTGGCCTGACGGGCTTAGCATAACCCCTAGGAATTCCACAGTGTGGACATGAAAGTCGCACTTGCTCAGCTTGCAGAATAGGTTATGTTCTTGTAATACTCTGAGCACGGTTTCTACATGTTGGATGTGCGTTTCTTCGTCTTCGGAATATACAAGAATGTCATCAATGTAAACCACTACATAGTGGTCCAAGATTTCTCGTAGAACATCATTCAAGAAAGATTGGAAAGCCGCGGGGGCATTACACAGCCCGAACGGCATCACTAATACTCAAATAACCCATCTCGGGTCTTGAACGCAGTCTTCCACTCGTCGCCATGTCTCATGCGAACCAGATGGTAGGCTCCCTTGAGGTCAAGCTTAGTAAAGATGGTTGCCTTTTTTACTTGTTCTAATAACACACTGATCAGGGGCAAAGGGTACCGATTTTTCACAGTGATGGCGTTCAATGCCCATAATCCACACAGGAGCGCAACTCACCGTTGGCCTTAGGAATAAAGAACAGAGGGGAAGCGGCAGGGGATTTGGATGGGCGGATGAACCCCAATCCCAGGAGTTTATCCAGATACGCCCTGAGATGCAGGTTTTCAGGTTCCGTCAGGGCGTAAATTCGACCACTCGGAACCACTGCCCCTGGAACAAGATCTATCTGACAATCATATTGTCGGTGGGTGGCAACTCCTCTACTTGGATTTCGCTGAATACTTTTTCGTACTGTTGATATTCAACCGGAAGCTGGACGTTCTTTTCTGCGGCAGTGGCGATAATCGAGCCATGAGCCAAGGCCAGGGCGGGTTCACCAGGGATGTTGTGGCAGTGCTTAAGGCAGTACAGAGAGTTCATTTGCACTGTTCTTGCTACCCAGTCGATCTTAGGGTTGTGTCCTTGCAACCAGGGCAACCCAAATATGATCCCATACTGGGGGGCATGGATGATACTAAAGGTAATCTGCTCTCTATGGGATCCTCCATAGCGTACCTCGATGCTTTCAGTGTTAAACCCAATAGGACCTGTACACAGCTTTCTACCATCTACTGCATATACTTCTTCTGGAGTATCTTTAGGTACTAGACGTATACCCCTACGTTGCGCTTCACCCATGTCCATGAACATACCGGTGGCCCCAGAGTCCACCATAGCAGACGTATGGATCCTATCAGATGCTACTACCAACAGTACCTGAATCACTAAATGGCCCTGAGTTATTGTGTCTCCTCCAGCCAAGGAAGGGATGTAAGCCCGACTCCAAGAAACCCCTTCATCTTTCTTCGAGTCCACTAGTTTTCCGACGCCGCCTCCATAGCAACTGCGGCTAGTCGGGGGTTACGAAATCGGCTAGTCTTGGGTTTCACAGGACACTCCCTAACAAAGTGCCCTCTTTTGCCGCAATATAAACAGAGTCCTTGCTTGCGACGAGCTTCTTTTTCTGCGGTGGTCAACGCCGCTCTTACTGCCCCGACTTCCATTGGTTCGGTGGCTGAGGCAGGGCTCATGTGGGTAGCCTTCTGTCTTTCATAAGGCTGCATGTGTCTCTCCTTCTCTTTATGCACCCCCTTTCTTTCGCGTAGCCTATGGTCTAAACGTAACACCAAGTTAATCAAATCCTCACACGAGGTAGGCTGAGGGTCTATCTGTGCTATGATGTCTTTAAGGTCTTCCCGTAGCCCCTGGTGTAAGAGGGCAGCCTGCTTGCTTTCGGGCCACTTGGTTTCCGCCACCAGTCTCCGAAAGGCGTTTAAGTATGCCAGTAGGTCTTTATCACCCTGTCTTAGCTCCAGCAATTCTCTGTCTGCTGTATAGGAGTCTGCTCGTCTATCGAATACCCTCAGGAATTCTGCTCTAAATGCTTCCCAGTCGTGTAAAAGAGGGTCATCACGATTAACTAACGGCACCGCCCGTTGAGCTGCGTCCCCTGCTAAGTAGGATATGAGAAAGGCAACCTTTGCCTGATTTGCAGGGAACGACTTTTGTTTGCAAGAAAAGTGAAGCATCACCTGTGTTAGGAACACCTGTACCTAGTCAGAACCCCCATGGTATCTTTCTGGCGAGGCTAATGGTATGGATACGGGCATCTCCACAACCACTGATGTGGTAGGGCCTGCCACAGTGCCCACATTAAACGGGTTGCTCTGTATACTATCCAGCCGTGCTCTTAAATCGGCGGCCTCCTGTATAGAGGCAGCCAATTCCCCCTGAAGGGTAGCCAGTACAGCTATTACGTCTTCAAGAGTGGCCATACCCAACACAACCGGACCGGGAGGACCAAATTTCGTGGGTCGGAAATTCTGTAACGGTGGCCAGTCCTCAGGATCGGTTTGTTGCAAGGAGTGGTCCACCTCTTGATCTAACCAAGCCTACAAGCCATAATGGCAAAGGTCATCGGAAGGATCAAGCGGGGGAAGGAAAGGAAGGGAGCAGCGGGAAGGGAGATCTGAAATGAGAAAAAGAAGAACACACACTGAAAGCACTTCCTTCACATATAACAAATCATGCGAAAGCCTGGTATATAAGCCAGACCCGGTGACTACACCTCCTATACCTGTAAAGTAAAAAGAATAATCCTTGTAGGGATTGTTGTAGAGACAGAAGGAGGGGGCGCCTTCTGTGTGGGCGGACTTGTAGTGTTATCACTGCAGAAATGAGAGAAAGAACAATAACCATATAGACATGAACTCACTCCTTTCCTGTAAATATCACACTTCAATAACCTGGCACGGAAATCTTTTGCCATAAACCTACCCTTCTCTAGACTCCACCATTCGTCACAGGGATAGAGCGTAGACCTCTACCACTCTTACCAACCCCTGTTAAAGATAGAGCCAGAGACAACACTTATAACAAGTCTGTGGGTATGTTCCTATCACATAACACAGCAAGCCACATTCATCCTGCCACAGCAGTAACATCCCCTTATATGACACTTGAATTATCAAAGTTATCTTTTGTTAATCCATACGACATTATCAGCATGTGTTTCTTGTGTAATACATCTTACACAGACATCTTTAGGAACTGCAGCAACCAAAGCGTATGGGACACACTGGGGAGCGCCTATAGAGTGCGCTCAGAAGGACCAGGAAGAGGCATTGAGTAGGAGCGCTTGTAAGCCGCTCTCCATGAGACCCCCACTGGCTGACAATGCAGGCCGAGCAAATCTACAACGCTCCCTCGCCGCCAGCCGAAAATGCCAGCCGACACTCGACAAAGAGCCAGCCTCCGCACGAGCAGCCGCTCACCAACGGAGGTTGGCTTAGGGACAAAGATCAAGTGGTGCAAGGCACCCTTACCAGACTAGGCCAACAAAGACGGGAGCCTTTGCAGGAGTACCACCATGACCGAAGAATTTCCGACGGCGTCGCGGGAGTCTGTTTCTTGTTTATGACATCCTCTCGCGACGTCGGACGTGACGTGCTAGGAATCCTGGGTAGTGTAGTTGAGAGCAAAGCGGCGGAATACCGGTGAGGTGTTGTCAACATCAATGGGAGTTGCAATGGAACCCCCACGCCAACACCCATTGCCCTCCCTTTTCATGCTAAGTATATTGTGCAAGCAGTCATGGCCGGCATGGATTAATTTAATAATAAAAAAAATTAAAAAATGAAACTTACCTTCTCCTTCGGTCCCGCGTCACATCTCCTCTCTCCTCTCCACACAGAAAGCAGTCAGCCTCCCTTCCCTTCCCTGAGCCAATCACAAGCTGCAATGGCAGCATTCTGATTGGCTAGGACGCCGACCCCACAGGCGTCTATGGGGAGGTATGCATCCTACATAGAGAAAATGCAGAGTGTGCATGACTGGTTTGGTCGGCCCTGGGACCAACCAAACAGTTACCAAACAGTTAGCACCCACAACAGTGGGCAAGCCACTCCTCCCCTGCCTGGAGCGGGACCAAGCAAACGCAGTCCCCAACCAAATGCTGCTTTCTCACAGTGCGAGAAGCAGAAACATAAAATGGAGCGACGCTTCCCCGCCCACGTGGAGGAGCCGCCCCTGCGTGAAAGTGTCCTTATTTACAAGGCAGCTTTAAGGCATGTTAAGTGGCTTAATGCTGCCTGGTAAATAAGGTGAAGCCCCTACCGCCACCACAACGTCGTGAAAAGTGACGTTCTGGTGGTGATAAGGGGTTCTAAATATGCCCCTAAGTCCCCCAATCCAAGTTTCCTTTTAACTCCACAGGGAAATACTATGACAAAAGTCATTATTCTGGCCATAATGTGCCGGTGAGTTCACAGGGACCATGAGTTAAACTGCTTAGAAGCTGGAATAACCTGCAGGATCTAAAATTGCTCTGTCATTTAACAGGGGTTTTACCCTATTTGGCAGACTTTAACACTGCGATGTACCATCTACTTTAAGCATCTGGTAAATATCACATTGGGGTGGAGAGTTGGTGGGACTTGGTGTTTAGTGTTTGGTGCAAGTTGAAGTGTGTTGGCTTGGTGCAGGAAAGACCTCCAAGGGGTAGGGAGTCTGTGAGTTCTCTTGGGGGAGCATTGTAGGCTTGACCCATGGTGCTGGAGGGGGCGTATGGATATCAACCGGTACCTCTGCCTCCTGATCCTGGCAATCTCCTTGTGGGGATTTACCAGGATTTAATCCATACCTGGTAAAACTGGGTCTCTTTTTTCCAGGCCCAAACATCTTGACTCCTCAAACCCCAGACTACTGGTAGTGTCCAGAGCGGTATAACCTCCCACCTCCCAACTGGGACACCACTCAGACCCCAGACTACTGGTAGGTGTACAGAGCGGCATATCCACCCCTCCAACTGGGACACCACTCTTGGCAACTCATTCTGGGGGGTCTAAAAGGGGCAAGCTACCTGAAACATTGAATGAAACTCTACATACCTTCTTGGTTTTACTCGCAGACAAAGCATTGCTTCTTGACATGCAAGAATCAGGAGGTAATGAGCCCTCACCATGCACAGCGATGTCATCAATTATGTTGTTTCAGTTGTCGTTTGAGATGTTATCACTGATGTCACAGAACTTGTCATCAGTGTTGTAATATATGATGTAATAAGCAATGCATGGCGAGGGCACAAGTTAGAGTTACTTGAGGTAACCATAGCTGGTAATTTCAGTGTTTTTTTCACCTAACTATAACGTCACTTTAACTTTAACGTTTTTTCAATAAATTTCTGAGTGGTTTTTTAATTTAGAGTATGGTATTATTAACATATCTAACTATAATGTCACTTTAGTCTTTGCTTTTTCACTGAATTTCTAAGGTTTTTTTAATGTAGAGAAATACTTTTTTACCGTACCTAACTAAG
Source organism: Triturus cristatus (assembly GCF_964204655.1). NCBI lineage: Eukaryota > Metazoa > Chordata > Amphibia > Caudata > Salamandridae > Triturus > Triturus cristatus. The sequence goes on along the minus strand of NC_140584.1, from coordinate 364,505,202 downwards.
CCAATCCCCCGCTTGTGGCCAGACCCTGTACCCAATCTTTCCCCACTGAGCAAGCCCTGCTGTGCAAGCCCTTTGGACATGTACAGCATGGGGCTGGCCGCAGGCCCTGTACCCTATCCTTCACGGAAACCCATTCCCCACCAGAGCCAACACCCCTCTTTGTTTTATTTAATTGCTTTCCGGACCCTGTGGGACTTCCGCGGGAGACCATGGGGTAGTGCTTGCTCCCATGGAACTCCAGCGGGAGTCTAGGGACCAGTGCTGCTTCCCGCAGATCTCCCACAGAATTGCAGAACTCCCAAACTTTCTTTTTTCCCATTTGACCCTAGGGTTATCCCTCTGTGACTCCCCCAACAAGGTCGTCCAGGGTGTCAGGGTGCCCTCTACCTTGCCCCCTATATCTCATTTTTATTTAATTTTCAGAACATGGGAACAGAGACTCTGAGTTCTATAATGTTGGCTGCATCATTTTTGTTCATGTTACGTCCAGTAAATCAGAACAAAAGCAAGCCTTACCAAAATAAAAACACTCTTCCTATGGAAAGTGGGTCTTAACTATAGCTACACAGTGGTGCCCGCTACTATGTAACATACATAGTAGCGGTCATATATATATATATATATATATATAGCACACAGCGTCTTCTTCACAGAAGGACTCGCACTCAGAAGGTAAACCAAGGTTTATTCGTTACGCGTTTCGTCAGACACACTGACGAAACCCGTAACGAATAATCCTTGGTTTACCTTCTGAGTGCGAGTCCTTCTGTGAAGAAGACGCTGTGTGCTATATAATTAACCGGGAGACCTGCCCGGTTCTGGCTCGCCACCTGCCAATGGGACATAGATTTCAGAAATCTGGGACGAGTGTGGAGAATATATATATATATATATTCACTGAAAAAACCATAGGTTTCACACATGTTATAGTTAGCTGTACATTTTACTGATAAAAAACCAATGAAATTCCCCCGTTATAGTTACTGTAGGCAACTATAACTCACGCGACCGCAATCCTCTGCTGATGCTAATACTGTATTTAGACACTTATTTGCCCATGTCTTCTTCCATTAAATTTTAGCTATACATATATTACAAATATTTTTTTTTCATAAAGACACATATGTCATCAGCAGAGGATTACGGTCGCGTGAGTTATAGTTGCCTACAGTAACTATAACGGGGGAATTTCATTGGTTTTTTATCAGTAAAATGTACAGCTAACTATAACATGTGTGAAACCTATGGTTTTTTCAGTGAATTTGCAAGGTTTTTTAAATGCTAATTCCTAACTATAACGTGTGTGAAACCTATGGTTTTTTATGACATGCAAGACATTTATAGAGGAGATGGTGTGCACTTCAATGATGAAGGGAACAGAGTCTTCCTCTTGAACCTTAGACTCTGCATCGGTACTTACTTGTAGGTACCACTAAAAAAATGACTTCATAAACACAACAGCTCTTTTTAGAGCTCCCTAATTTCTAAACTCTTAAATCTGCTTTTCATTTATTTTTTTTTATTTTTTTTACCGTACGCTTACCGTAAGCTTACGGTACGCGTACCCCGTGATTTTTTTTAAAATCAATAAATGTTTTTTTTGTACTTTTCTGTCCTTCTTTGACCCCCTTACAAATGTTAGGGGGTCTGTAACTCTCCTCATTGCCCCCTTTCCTTGTTTTCTCTGTTTTTTTTCTGAGTGAAACACACAAAATGGCGGCCGCCGCTTCCTGGTTTCGGCCGATTCGAATGTTTACTAAGATCTATGGGCCAATCAGAATCTCCTTCGCGCACGCCATGTTTCTTCCGTACGCTTACCGTAAGCTTACCGTACGCGTACCCCGTGATTTTTTTTAAAAATCAATAAATGTTTGTTTTGTACTTTACAGTCCTTCTTTGACCCCCTCACAAATGTAAGGGGGTCTGTAACTCTCCTCATTGCCCCCTTTTCTTGTTTTCACTCTTTTTTTTTCAGAGTGAAACCCAGAAAATGGCGGCCGCCGCTTCCTGGTTTCGGCCGATTCGAATGTTTACTAAGATCTAAGAGCCAATCAGAATCGCGCTCGCGCACGCCACCGTACGCTTACCGTAAGCGTACGGTAAGCGTACCGTAAGCGGGCTCAGATATATATATTGATTTAAAGGCTATTTTCTCAGAATCTACTGAACAGATTTACACCAAACCTACAAAAGGCACTTCCTTGACCTAGGGACTACCTCTCTGCCAAATTTTGAGTAATTCTGTTCAGCCGTTCGGGCTGTAGCTCGTTCTAAAGGTCCTATGGAAAAATGCATGGGAAAAACGCGTTTTGGGACCCCCCTTTTATCTCAGCCCCCGCTTGACGGATCCCCCCGAGACTTTCAGGGTAGGAGCGGAGCGTAGCGCCCCACCTATTTTGAGAAATTCGCGAGGATTCGTCGACCGGCGCCAAAGTTATTCAAAATAGAATGTTGAGGTTTTCCTATGGAAACGTGGTCCTAACTATAACTAACTACTGGCGACCGCCAGTAGGTAATATATACATATATATATATATATATATATATATATATATATATATATATATATATGTATATATTAATGCAAAAAAGATGCAGAAAACTCTGGGTACTTCCCAAGTTTAGGTGGAGAGCAGCTGTATAGAGCACCCTACAACACCAGTGACACTCTGAATTTGCTCACCTCAGATGTTTGCTATTCTATCAAAGTTTTTAAGCATAGGATTAGCACATTGCTATCCACGCTGAGATAGAAAGGGACAAAATCTTCTGCCATTTCTAGTGCAAAGTCTTTAAGCACAGGATTAGCACAGTACCATCTACGCTGAGCTATAAAATGACAAAAGCCTTTTTCCACTCCAGGAACAAATTCAAATTTAAATTCGCTTTATTCGATTTTCATTTTGAATTAGAAAACCATAAAAGCATAATACACAAATATACATTTATACATTTTAAGCACTCTAATTAAATTCATTTGAGGAGTACCAAACACCACATTATATTAGTGCTTCCTTGTTCAGATTTACCAAGTAAAAACATTTATCCGTATAGTGCTCGATTCTTTAAAACAGTTTATACAAATAAAACAATACATTAAAATGTACAGTTGTTTCCTGAATTTAACTACTGCTTTTAAAAATAGCGCAATATTTCTGGCATAACATTAATTTTCCAATAATTGCAATACAAGATAGGCAGGGCGACATTGCCTTCCACTCCAGGAACAGTATTACAGCTTTGGTTTGGTAAAATACCATCCAAGCCAACCTGGAATGAATAAAAGCAACCCCTGAGACGGGTTTCACTATCATTATAGCTAATCAGATTTAACTTTGTCCAGACACAAGGAAGCACCCAGTATAAGTCAAAATAATACCCTTTCAGGCATAGAGTGCCACATGAATTATTAAAAAAGAAACAGAGAACTCTGGGTAGTTCCCAAGTTTAGGTGTTAACATGCATCAGCAAATATGTAGTTTAAGTTTTGGAGTATCCATCTGGGCTGGAGTATATGTGCCACAATGGCAGTATTTTGAATAAAAAAACTATTATTTTCAGACATCAGGATAAGAGGAAGACTTGATTTAAGTAATGACAAAAATGTCACAGAAAGATACAATGACAGAATTACAGAATGTTAGGACAACTCGAATTGAAGTATATTTTTATGCCTTGGATAGTCCAACGATTTGTCCAATAAGAGATATTGGAATAATAGTACGATTATTCCAGTACAGCCCCAGCACAGTATCCCCCTACTCAATAGTGGGCAATGATAATTTAACCTAGTAAGCCATTTAAAAGTCAGCTTTTTAATAGTACCAGTCATCTATTATAATTCCCATAATCCACTAGACTCCTAAGGTCAAAACATGAAACATGCACTTCCTTACTTGAAAAATAAAGGGACATAGAAACATGATTGCTATTTACTGTGACCAAGACCTTGACAGTTCAAAACGTGCCAGGAAGAGTGAGAGGGGACTGCAACATTTGTAAAAAATTAACAGAATCAAATTATTTTCTGGATTGATCTAGGTGAGCCAGTAGCAACAATATTGTTGTGCCTTAAGTTAAAAAAGCTACCTAATTTGTTTAGAAAAACATATAGAGAATAATACAAAATCCCAATAAAAACAAAGGATTACATGTTCGCAAAAAAAACCAGTTAAATTAAAGACTGGGGCTATTGCATATGAAACTCTGAGAAATGTTTCTGGTCACTGATTTCATGGTCACATGCCAGTGAATAGTTGTGCACTAAGTAAAATAATTACAAAAAGACTAAATGAAAGGCAATGAAACAAAGCTGTGAATAAAAAAGACAAAAAGGAAAGAATGCATGACAAAGGCAGTTCTTGGTTAACTATGGATCTTTTAGTTGAACCCAACACAGTAATTTCCTTCAGCATTTGTGGTTTCATTCTTCACCACGCAATGTGGTGCAAGAGGGGCGTGAAAGAACAATGAGATTTATGAAGCCACGCAAGGCCACCTATGCATGGCTTCATAAATTTCGAGTAATGTTTTACTCTGCACCAGGGAGGCGTTTCCATTGGGTGCTGTGTGCGTGTTCCCATGCAACATCCATGGATTTTGATCCATACCCTGATTTACAAGAACTTGTAAATCTGGGAATGAGCCAAAAAGATATGCCTCTGAGGAGAGGCGTACCGAGGACAAATATCTTTATTTCTTCTCATTGTTTCCTCTTTCCATATGTGCTGCATTTTGCAGCACACAAAGAAAAGGAAAAAGCCTCTCATGATTATTTTTGTGCAGGAAGTTGCCCCTTCATGCACAAAAACAATCCTGCCTACAACACAGGTGTCTGCGTTGGCGCTAGGCTGCAAAAACGGTTCCAGCGCAAGGGAAAAGTACAGTAATGCACTGTTGTGGATAAATACGGCACCTTCCTGCCCTTTCCCTTTGATGCAGTGTTGCGCCGCAAAAGTTATAAATACGCCCCCTGGTGTTTATGGTAACCAAAACAAGGCCAATGAAGCAAAATCAAGTTAGTCACTTTTCAGAGAGCACCATGACCTCTACAAGCGCTACATAAATAAAAAAATAAATACCTCTTTAGATTTGTCAATGAAGACCTGGCTGCTCATCTAGCAACCATTTTCCTCTTTCACATCATGTCCATCAGTGGCACAAAGCCATGCATGTTGCCTAGCTGTGCTTTATAAAAGGCCTACAAAACATTGAAGCCGATTCTAAATACACATACTTCTCTGCTGCCAGATGTTTTGTCTCGAGCCTTGCCTTAGTCCTTCTAAAACGTCCAGGCATGCAGCGCCCTCATCTCTCTATGTGTAGAAGGGGCTGGGGATGCCGGTCGTCATTCATTTCTATTAACTATGACCTTGAGGAGCCTCACATCACACAGCCTAATAACAGCAGTAGCACAAGATTCCCTCACACACAGATAGCAGTAAAGTCGCTATTCTCTATCTCTCATACACAGTCTCTCTCTCACTTTTTCCACTCTCTAACCTCTTGCTGCTTCACTAGTTGCGTCACAGGAAACAATGTATGTGGCATTGAGTGTGTAGAGAGTGTACAGTGTGGATGGTGGTGATAGAAGAGGAATGTCAGTGTTGGTGGGGGACTGTTTAGGAAAAATAGAAAGTGGAAGATGTCAAAGGAGCAGGGTACTGAAGGCGTGTGGAAGAGAATGGTATGGGGGTAGTGTGCGGAGTTGGCCATGGTACATTCTGCAGTTGATTGTGGGAGTGTATTTGGTAGTGTAAGATACATGTGTTGTCACAGTGTACAGGTGATGACCCAGCATGGTTGTTAAGGATGTGGGATGCAAGGAGTGAGTGCTGATGAAGGGTGTAAGTGTGATAGCGTATTGCTTGGAGTGGTGTAAGTGGGAGTGTAGACAGTGCAGAAAATGCCATTATTAGAGGTGGTTAAGGTAGTAGTGTAGGAAAAACAGTTGATGGTGCAGGGTGTAATTGATGATAAAGTCTGAAATTGGTGGTAAATGTGGTGGTGATTTAGATGGTGTACAAGGTGGTGTTGGGTATTAATTGAAGATGGTATCATGACATGCAAATGTAGCTGTAGGAAATGTAAGTTGAATTACATGGTGTAGGAGGCATTCTATAAAGTAAAAGGTTTGATGTAGGTAGGTAGATGTCGGTGTGGTGTGAAGAGTATAGGGAGCATAGATGTAATAGGTTTTAGTGTAAGGGTATCAGTTGTGTAAGTAGTGTATATCTTTGGGGCAAGGTGTAGGGTTATAGTGTTTCTACAAATAAAAGGAGTTTGTGATGTATTATGGAGTAGGTTATGGTGTAGGATGTGAGTGGTATATCTAAGGCACTGGTGTAGGTGATTGGGTGTGGTGTTGGCAGTGATTTAGTATCTAGAGTATAGATAGTTTTGGCTGTTGGCACTGCTGCAATTTGTAGATGATGGTAAGTGTTGTAGGTGGTTGTAGGTGATTGTTTTGGTATAGAGTGGTGCTCTAAAATGTACTTGGTGATATAGGTGATATTTGCAGGGACTACATGTAGTCATATAGAGCATAGAGATTGATAGGCAATGCAAGATACAGGTTGTGTGTACTGTGTACATGTGAGGCGATTGTGTAGGTTGTTGGTGATGTGTCAGCAGTCTGAAAGTTATGTGGTGTTGGTGGTGTTGGAGGTATATGATATACTTTGAGGGGTAGAGTTTAGGAGGAACTGTGGGTGTAGATGGATGTAGGCTGTTGAACACAAATTAGCTAATGGTGTAATTTGTGGAGTAGATGGTGGTACATGTCATAGATTGTAGTTAGAAGGTGTATGTGTACATGTAGGATGTAGGTGTGTTCTGCAGATGAAAACTGCATTTTGGTCAGCCAGGAATATCTTTTCTCAACTTTTGTCCTATTATTGACTGCCTGATTTCGTAGGGCTTTCAGAGCCAAAAGTCTGTTTACAAATCTCTGGCAATGGTCTAGGCCACCATTCTGCTGTACCACTTAGGATGGGCCCTGTTTTTAAAGGCGGCAGTCCTTAGGTCTTCCAGATGCTAATTAAATGGTGCCACGGGTAGGAGGTGCTAATTCTTACTTGCCCTTAGGTACCCATGACAGTAGGGGTAATGAAGGCAGTTGCAGTAGGAGAAACTAAAACAGAACCAAAAGAACAGTTTAACATCTGCATTTTCCACTGCTAGCCGGCTTCTGAATCCCTCAGCAGTGGATGTATGATAGTAGCACGCATGTATTTACAACACATGCCTTTACCGGGCATCAATTACAACGCAATGCGTTTACAAGCATTACCTTTACAACGCATGGCTTTACAATATAGATAAGTATGTGTATGGTAAGTGAAACCCATATATATATATATATTACATATATATATATTTATATATATATGAGTGTATGCGTGTGAATATATATATATCTATATATATCTATCTCTCTCTCTCTCTCTCTCTCTATATATATATATATATATATATATATATATATATATATATATATATATACACATACATATATATGAATTTTGGAACATTTATTTGGCTGCTATCTTAAATAATTACATTGGCTGGGCTGCATTTGACAAGGGATCCGATTGCCCACTGGAGCTGTATATTGAATACACCACAAGTTCCAGCATGCATTTTTAAGACCCATGAGGGTGGCCACTAGTGTGCATAAAACATCTGAATTGGGAACTTGATTGTGGTATAATCAGAGCACTTGTTGATACCTGTGAACAAGGACTTATCATACCAAAACACATCTGGAGGCTGCAGTGGCTGATTTAATTGAAAAGTTGAAGGATTATAAAATACAACACTCTTCATACAACAGGGTTTAACCAGGATGAAAAATTGGCTGTTCATATTGGCTGATTAAAAAGTTCAGTATAAAATAACGTGACCTTCCTTCTGTAAAGGTTTTTGCCTTTTTTTTTAAAGTATGTGTTTGTTGTGAATTGGATTTTAATTAGTACTTTTTTCTGTTGGTTTTGTTTCAGATACATGAATCTGGAAACGCAGGAGAGCTCTTATATCTCAACTGTGCCAGGCTGGACACTAACCAGCCAACCTTTGATCTCATTGAGACTTCATTGTGATATATCACCCACTTGGGTTGAATTAATTGTGTATAATGCTCCCAGTGTCTGAATACGATATGGCATCCCTGAAATCTGGCGTAACGTTAATAATTAATTTTGGAAGGTTATTAATTAATACCTCCAGTTTATATTGTTTTGAAAATATGGACTTATGTTCCAAATGTCGGACTTTGATTCATTCAAGGCCCACTTGGGCATAGTAAGGGTGTCAAAATTTCAAATGATCTATAGAACCATGATACTAGCTGGTCTACGCACTGTGACACAAGATTTTCATAATGTGATTATTACCCAAGATATGACACGTCTGTGACTGTTTGTTGCCTGGCAATGATAATTGTAGGTCAGGTGAAAAAATATGTTTATTTAAAATTACTCTAATGCGATCCATTAAAATCTTAATTGACAATATCTAAACTGACAGTGAAAGTATTTTGTTTATGTCTATTACGGGCATGAGACACATGTTGTGTTGCTTTAAATCGAAGCGGAAGTAAAGCGCAAACCTAACCCGTGACCAAGGAGTGAGGAAACTCCAAAACGCATTGGGGGATTTTCTGTTGGCAGTGTAAAAAAAAAATAAACGCTGATAAAGATTCGAGTTGCGGTACTGTGGTGATGTTTAGAGCCAGGGAATCCTTACTGGTCACAACTACAGAATTGGACTTTATATATATATATATATATATATATATATATATATATATATATATATATATATAATCTACTGGCGGTCGCCAGTAGGTAGTTATAGTTAGGACCCTGTTTCCATAGGAAATCCACAACATTCTATTTTGAATAACTTTGGCGCCGGTCGACGAATCCTCGCGAAATTTTCAAAATAGGTGAGGCGTAGAGCACCGCTCCTACCCTGAAAGTCTCGGGGGGATTCGTCAAGCGGGGGCTGAGATAAAAGGGGGGTCCCAAAACGCGTTTTTCCCATGCATTTTAGACAGAGCTACAGCCCGAACGGCTGAACAGAATTTAATGAAATTTGGCAGAGAGGTAGTCCTCAGGTCAAGGAAGTGCCTTTTGTAGGTTTCGTGTAAATCTGTTCAGTAGATTCTGAGAAAATAGCCTTTAAATCAATATATATATCTGAGCCAGCTTACGGTGCGCTTACGGTGCGCTTACCGTACGCGTACGGTGACTTGCGCGAGCGCGATTCTGGTTGGCTCTTAGATCTTAGTAAACATTCGAATCGGTCGAAACCAGGAAGTGGCGGCCGCCATTTTGTGTGTTTCACTCAGGAAAAAAAGGGTGATAACTTGAAAAGGGGGCAAGGAATAGAGTTACAGACCCCATAACATTTAAAAGGGGTCAAAGAAGGACAGAAAAGTAAAAAAAAAACATTTATTAATTTTAAAAAAAAATCGCGAGGTACGCGTACGGTAAGCTCAACGTACGCGTACGGTAAAAAAAAAATAAAAAAAGAAATGAAATGCAGATTTAAGTGTTTAGATATTAGGGGGCTCTAAAAGAGCCGTTGTGTTTATGAAGTGATTTTTTATTGGTACCTACAAGTAAGTACCGATGCAGAGTCTAAGGTTCAAGAGGAAGACTCTGTTCCCTTCATCATTGAAGTGCACACCATCTCCTCTATAAATGTCTTGCATGTCGTAACGCAAGTTGTTGTGGTAAATGGAACCCATACCATAGTCTCGGAGGAAAGCAGAAACAGATTTGTTAACGTGCTTTCTTGCTTTGTCAATCTGTGGACAGAAATGATTGGACCAGTTCCATTTTTGCCTTTGGCATATGTTAGAAAACACCAAGGCAGTTTTAGGGAAAAGTGAAAACAGTTGTGCAAAGGTCTCCTTCATAAGCATTTCCAGACCTACCCCAGTCAAAGTGCCTAGGTCATTGCCACCACAGTGCACTATTATGAGGTCAGGGTGTTGGATTTGCATGAAGGATTTCACCAATGGCATCAATTGGTGCCACTTTAACCCTCTCTGACCAATCCATTTAATGTCTACATTTGGCAAAGCAAGGTCTCTCACCATACCTGTTTTCTCTGCATACTTTTCACTCCAGAAGACATAGCTGTGCCCTACAATCCACACTGTGAACATCTTCAAAGGAGAACTGGATGCACTCAGGAGGTGTAATTCAGTAGAATGGTAAAAAGAAATGAAAGACAGTTTGGAAATGGAGGCATACATTTTTTTTTTTTTTTTTTAAACTGATTGGCTGTTTCATACCATTCTAGAATAAAAACTAGGCTGTATGTGTAAATTTATAGAAGCATGTTTTGGATTGGTACAGAAAAATGTGTTACCAAAGAACAGTACTATGGATTTGCTGTTAGGTTTGAAAAGTCAAGCACTACTGCTCTTTGGAAATGAAACATTGTTTGGTGAACTTCTGACCTAACTCTGCACAGCAGTGTTTCAAGAGCTGTTGCTATGGTAGCAGGCAGAAGTCAAGTTGGGGGAAGGGTACTAGGCAGAAGTCAAGTTGGGGGAAGGGTACTTTTGGAAAAGGGTTGGTTTTCAACCAATAGAAATGTGTGATTACATTTGAAAAAAAGGGGGAAGCACTGAGATTTGAAACTTACATGTATATGTGTGGAAAAAGAGAGGGAAAGTTTGCCATTATCTGGTTCTGCTGAGAGGAGAGAGGTGTAGAGAACAGAGATCCTGGCTCTGATAATCTGCTGTTTGAGTGCCACATTTCTTTCACAACTAACTAATTTTAAAGGTGAGTTTAGAGTTTGAGAGGGGATGTATATGGTAAATTAAGAAATTAATAATAGAATTGGAATTCGTTTTGTTGAAGTTGTGTTTATCATTTTCTGTTTTGGGAGAAATTTAAATGTGAGGAACATGTAAAATAATATGGACTATGTTTTCACGATAAATTAAGGTGTACTGGTATAAATAAGGAATACTTTAAGGGTTTGAGGTTGCACTCAGTAATGCAAATACATTCAGCATCAGTAAGGCTGGTTGCCCTTGCTGGAGTGTAGTCAGTCACCCAGGCTACACATGTTGTTGGTCTCAGAAAGCTGTTTGGTATTGCTCTGGTGATTTTACATTTGCATTAGATGGAAAGGGGGAGGTATTTTTTTCTGCAGAAGCAGACTCTTAGCACACAGCCATCTGCATATCCTGTGGAATCATGCACAGTATTCACAACCGAGTGGGGTTTGAGGTTGCAGTCAGTAATGCAAATACATTCAGCATCACTAAGGCTGGTTGCCCTTGCTGGAGTGTAGTCAGTTACCCAGGTTACACATGTTGCTGGTCTGAAAAAGCAGTTTGGACATGTGCTTTTTTAAGAATCTGAAAAGTGGATTCATAATGTGTCAGACTGTAAAAGTACTTATCACTTGCCAAAAAAAAGAGTAGTAAGTGTGCTTTGAAATTGGCAAAGAAATTTCGTTTTTTGACTAATATGAAAACATGACTCTGTGTGCAAATAGGAATTACAGGCAGAGATTTATTGCGTATTGCTCTGGTGATTTTACATTTGCATTAGTAGGAAAGGGGGAGCTATTTTTTTATGCAGAAGCAGACTCTTAGCACACAGCCAGCTGCTTATCCTGTGGATTCATGCACAGTATTCACAACCGAGTGGGGTTTGAGGTTGCAGTCAGTAATGCAAATACATTCAGCATCACTAAGGCTGGTTGCCCTTGCTGGAGTGTAGTCAGTCACCCAGGCTACACATGTTGTTGGTCTCAGAAAGCTGTTTGGTATTGCTCTGGTGATTTTACATTTGCATTAGATGGAAAGGGGGAGGTATTTTTTTCTGCAGAAGCAGACTCTTAGCACACAGCCAGCTGCATATCCTGTGGAATCATGCACAGTATTCACAACCGAGTGGGGTTTGAGGTTGCAGTCAGTAATGCAAATACATTCAGCATCACTAAGGCTGGTTGCCCTTGCTGGAGTGTAGTCAGTTACCCAGGTTACACATGTTGCTGGTCTGAAAAAGCAGTTTGGACATGTGCTTTTTTAAGAATCTGAAAAGTGGATTCATAATGTGTCAGACTGTAAAAGTACTTATCACTTGCCAAAAAAAAGAGTAGTAAGTGTGCTTTGAAATTGGCAAAGAAATTTCGTTTTTTGACTAATATGAAAACATGACTCTGTGTGCAAATAGGAATTACAGGCAGAGATTTATTGCGTATTGCTCTGGTGATTTTACATTTGCATTAGTAGGAAAGGGGGAGCTATTTTTTTATGCAGAAGCAGACTCTTAGCACACAGCCAGCTGCTTATCCTGTGGATTCATGCACAGTATTCACAACCGAGTGGGGTTTGAGGTTGCAGTCAGTAATGCAAATACATTCAGCATCACTAAGGCTGGTTGCTCTTGCTGGAGTGTACTCAGTCACCCAGGTTACACATGTTGCTGGTCTGAAAATGCTGTTTGGACATGTGCTTTTTTAAGAATCTGAAAAGTGGATTTAAAATGTGTCAGACTGTAAAAGTATTTATCACTTGCCTAAAAAAAGAGTAGTAAGTGTGGTTTCAAATTGGCAAAGAAATTACGTTTTCAGACTAATATGAAAACATGACTTTGTGTGCAAATAGGAATTATAGGCAGAGATTTATTGCGTATTGCTCTGGTGATTTTACATTTGCATTAGATGTAAAGGGGGAGCATTTTTTTTATGCAGAAGCAGACTCTTAGCACACACCCAGCTGCTTATCCTGTGGAATCATGCACAGTATTCACAACCGAGTGGGGTTTGAGGTTGCACTTAGTAATGCAAATACATTCAGCATCACTAAGGCTGGTTGCCCTTGCTGGAGTGTAGTCAGTCACCCAGGTTACACATGTTGCTGGTCTGAAAAAGCAGTTTGGAGATGTGCTTTTTTAAGAATCTGAAAAGTGGATTTAAAATGTGTCAGACTGTAAAAGTATGTATCACTTGCCAAAAATAAGAGTAGTAAGTGTGGTTTCAAATTGGCAAAGAAATTTCGTTTTCAGACTAATATGAAAACATGACTCTGTGTGCAAATAGGAATTACAGGCAGAGATTTATTGCGTATTGCTCTGGTGATTTTACATTTGCATTAGATGTAAAGGGGGAGCTATTTTTTGTGCAGAAGCAGACTCTTAACACACACCCAGCTGCTTATCCTGTGGAATTATGCACAGTATTCACAACTGAGTGGGGTTTGAGGTTGCACTTAATAATCTCTCAAGGACCTTGTAATGTGATAATTGATTTTTAGTGGTTTAAAAAAAAAAAAAAAAAAAATTACGCGTAAAAAAGTTTAAAAAAATATATAAAAAAAAGTTAAAAGGTAAGGTTGGCTCTTAAAAGAGCCGTTGTGTTCATGCAGGGACAGAGGAAAGAAAGAATGGGAATATTAGTCGGTACGACAAATGTGCTGATCTATTAAATTGTTCACTAGGGCAACACTGGTCTCCCTATGACAAATTAGATCATGACAAGTGGCGCACCGAATTAAAACCCTCGCAAACCGATGGTTGGTTTCCAGAGGACGAGAAAAAGGAGATGCTCCCCCCACAGATGAAGGGCTCAGCTGACCTGCCGAAGATGGACTCGGCCGTGCAGATGATGGACCAGGCTGAGCTGCTGTGGATGTGCTTGGTTGACTTACTGAAGGGTTACCTTCAGTATGTCGAGCATGTGTCCTACCGTGTACATCTTGAAGGTGTCTCAACATGGTGTGATTCCCGAAGGAATACTTCTTGTTGGGATTCCCTCTTGAAAGTACACGGCCACAAAGCTTACAAGTCACTAAGGGTGCATTTACCTTTTTCTTGCCCTCTGGAAAAGAAAAATACTCCCATATGAAAGAGCTCTTTTGTTTCCTCCTTCTCTGCCTCAAGGTAGTGCTGCTAGCCTCACTCTCAGAAGAGTTCTGCTGTTCTGCCATCGTATCACAAAGACAACTCAGCTCCTTCTCCTAAGGGATCACAAGCAGAAATGAGGGGAATGGGTGTGGTGTAGGAGAGTTCTAGAACTGAAAGTAGTTTCAACCAATCAAAAGTTGTGTTTCTTGATCACATGACCCACGGTGCGCGTACGTTACGCTTACGTTACGCTTACGTTACGCTTACGGCAAAAGTACGCATGCGCGTAAAAAAGACACGCGCACGCGCGCATGCGCAAAACAGGCACGCCCCTTCACTTCCGCGTAACATGCGCATGCAGCGTACGCGTTACGTGCTGCGCGCGCGTGACGTACGTCTACGCAAATTGCGTAAATGAACGCAAACAGCATAGAAATCTAACGTTATAAAAGCAAGACGTGCGCTTACCGTACGCGCACGTTAAAAAAATAATAAAAAAAAAAAAAAAGGGGAAAAAAAAACCACTATGTTATACTAATAAATCTTACCTGTTTAGTTTAAAAAAATGGAAAAAATAAAAAATATATTGTAGAATTTTTAAAATGTAACCATAGTCTTTAAAAAAGGATAGAAAATTAAAATAAAAATATGTTAAAAAAATTGAAAAAAAAAAAAAGAATTAGCATTTAAAAAACCTTGCAAATTCACTGAAAAAACCATGGGTTTCACACACGTTATAGTTAGGAATTAGCATTTAAAAAACCTTAGAAATTCAATGAAAAAACCAAAGGTTTCACACATGTTATAGTTAGCTGGACATTTCACTCGTAAAAAACCAATGAAATTCCCCCGTTATAGTTAGTTCAGCTAACTATAACTCGCGCGCCCGCAATGCACTACTGATGACGTCACATATTACATCACTCATGACATGGTCACTGACATCACTCATGACATCACTGATGACATCTCAAATGACATCACTGATGACATCACTGATGACATCATCCTTGTGACAGAGTGGCAGACCTCCTCTTCCCCTAATATAACCTTTGATACACACATTCAAAAATAGAGACTAAAATTTTCAAAACAATGGACATACCAATACCAGTTACAACAACTTCTTCAGTAATTCTAAGATCCACATACACATATACTCATTCACCAACAGTCCTATACAGTCACTCATACATGTACTCACTCATCATATGTACTCATACACCTATACATCCTGTTACACAATGCCAATCATCCATAGAGTTACTCACACACATAGTCACTGATGCTAATAAAGAATCAAACATACATTTACTTGCATATACAGTTATACACACACCACCACACTTCTACAGAAACTTACACATACTTAGTCTTTAAAACAATCACTTATAGAAACACATACTTATTCATACAGGAACTCTTTCAATCTCTCACTCTCACATATACTCACTTATATACACCAATAGTCACATATACTAGTTTAAAACATATGTAGTTACTCATAGAGACACTATTGAGACAGTCATTCACTCACTAACACACCCATACACACACTCATCCACCCATACAGTCCTGCACACATGCTGTCTTCAACACATACAAAGAGTGAGTCACTCATTCATGCACCTATGCACTACGTAATACCCCCCACCGAACCATACAGACACTCAGACTGATACTCAAAAAAACAACTAATAACCTATATAGACACCCATGAAGCTAATCACCAACCCATGCAGCCACTTATACACAAAGTGAGAGACTGATACAGATATTTTCATATTTAAACATTACTCAGTAAGCCATGTATTCACTATGATACACTTAATCAGTCAGTTACACAATACATTTTTCAAAAACAAAGCATCCATTTAGACACTTATATACCCATTTATTCTTCCATTGACCTTGAGATATACATATGTAAAACATATTTAATTTTCAGAAAAACACACATTCACTGGATGATGTCATCAGTGATGTCATCAGTGATGTCATTTGAGATGTCATCAGTGATGTCATGAGTGATGTCAGTGACCATGTCATGAGTGATGTAATATGTGACGTCATCAGTAGTGCATTGCGGGCGCGCGAGTTATAGTTAGCTGAACTAACTATAACGGGGGAATTTCATTGGTTTTTTACGAGTGAAATGTCCAGCTAACTATAACATGTGTGAAACCTTTGGTTTTTTCATTGAATTTCTAAGGTTTTTTAAATGCTAATTCCTAACTATAACGTGTGTGAAACCCATGTTTTTTTCAGTGAATATATATATATATATTGTCTTTTGTGAACACAGCCCCGAAGAAGAGGCACTGAAGCCTTGAAACGCATCGGCGAATGACAAATTTACCAGGGGGTTGGCGTGAATGGTGAAAGGTCACACCCGATGGTGGGTGAGCTGCTGTGTGCCCTTCCAAATAGCTTTTGGACTATTGATGGACAAAATTATCGCGGCTGCCAAGGTCGTAGGGGAGGAGCACCATCCCTTCAGAAGTGTTAATGGGAGGCTGCTGTTTGGAACGAGTTTCGGACTGGATACAGCACAGCAAACCAATATTACTGACATTCACCCCAAGTCTCTGGACCTTACTATAAGGTTTATTAATTGTTTAAAAGCACGAAATGACTAATGCACCCACTAAGGGAAGATTATTTATGGCTTTGGGGACTATGAGTCCCATAATGCACCATAGAAATTTGCGTTAGTAGCGAGCCTATCAGAAGGCTAACAAAATTAATTAATACCGGAAATGAGATGCCAAAGCGAATCGCATTGTCTTTTGTGAACACAGCCCCGAAGAAGAGGCACTGAAGCCTTGAAACGCGTCGGCGAATGACAAATTTACCAGGGGGTTGGCGTGAATGGTGAAAGGTCGCACCGGATGGTGGGTGAGCTGCTGTGTGCCCTTCCAAATATATATATATCTGCAATTGGATTGTGTTGCAATCTTTATACCTAGGGCTTTTTTTTCCGCAATATTTCTTCACCATTTGTACACACCTCTGAGCTAGAGTTTATGTGCAATCTGCTCTGACTGCATCACTGTTTTCCCCACCTATCTTGTTCAGGGCGGGCTTTAGTGCTGGTGGCGCCCTGTGCGACAAGGTTTGTTGGCGCCCCCCTAATGACCACCTCCACCACAGATTCTCTCACTAGCACCCTTTAACAGTGACCAAGTCTCCATAACCACACTCTCTCAGATGCATTGAATTAGTTATATAGCGCCACTGTAGGGTGTCCGAGCACTTTGCATCACACACACATTACAAAGAGACAATCAATCATACGTGTGTAAATCAGTGTATAGGAAATGGTACATAAGCCAAAGGACTAAAAGTGTAGGAGTCACATGTCATCCATACTGGTAGGCAGTATAGTTTAAGAGTGCTTGGTGTGGAGAAGCACAAACTCAGAGTTGAAAAAGAAACAGGATAGTTGGGAGTTCTCGTTAATAATAATAAGAATCGATTTCTAGCCAAATTAACCCTTTTTGCAACATTAATCAATGTTCTAATAATGTATACTTTGTAGTGTGTATGCAGTTCTAGGATGAAGATGGGGAGAGGATGTGGTCTGTCGGCTTAAACTGTCGACTTTGGTGCAGGAAACCAGGGTTCGAGCCTCGAGGTCGCCTCCACATCCTGTGATTCTGGGCAAATCACTTAATCTCCCCGTGCCTGAATGTGTCTGAATGTGTAATGTAAATACGGTGCTCATGTAAAGCGTTCCAATACCTTCGGGTCGAGTTCGCGCTATATGAATATGCAACAAAAAAAAAATGAAAGTTAATAGCTCACTATTCTATATTAGGACTTTAAGTTATAAATTGCAAGTAACGTAAGCATCATACACACTCTGTAATCTACTTGGCACACGTTCTTTACAGCAGGCCTATTAACCCTCTGCACTAACTTCACCTAAGTCAAGTCAAAACCTCAACTATACAAAATGCTAATCTCTTTCCAGGAAGATAATTAATCACACAAGTTATCTTGACGTTTATGTGATGCCTGGTAATTGCTGAAGGAAAGAAACGCTGCAGCAGGTGCTTCAAAAGCATAAAAAACTTTCAAACACGGCGCCCCCAGGAAGCCAGCACCCGGTGCGGTGGCACCGGTCGCACCGCCCTAAAGCCGGCCCTGATCTTGTTACCCCTTTCCACTGACATGAAACTCTAACTTAACTGGTGTGTATTTTCTCCCATTGCTTCAGGCTTCGTTTCCCAATTCAAGTCCTCAGGTAGCAAACATGTGTGTGCCTTAATCACCTGCTCTTTTTGTTTTGCTGGTTATGCTGTGTTGCAAAATAGCCATCTCTGAAAGGTCACCCCAAACATTTAACCTTTCTCCTCCTCTTTTTCTGACCTTCCTTTTGTTGGTTTTAGGACTCTGAGCACTTTACCACTGCTAACCAGTGCTAAAGTGCATGTGTTTTCTCCTCTTACAACTGTTTAGCATATTTGATTTACATGGATGTCCAAGATAAAGTGGTATAACATGTACCCAGGGCCAGTAAGTCAAATTCTACTAGTGGGCCTGCAGCACTGATTGTGCCACCCACATAAGTACCCTTTCAAACCTGTCTCAGGACTGTCATTGCAGGGCCTGTGTGTTCAGTTTACTGCCACTTTAACTGGGCATTTAAAACTACTTGCCAAGCCTTAAACTCCCCTTCTATTACATATAAGGCACCCACAAGGTAGGCCTTAAGTAACTCTAAGGGCAGAGTGCCACATAAGTAAAAGGTAGGACATGTGTGTTCAATCTTTTCATATCCTGGTAGTGGCAAACCGCTCAAATCATTTTTCACAACTGGTAGCTCCTACCCCTCTCATAGGCTAGCATTGGGAATTCCTTTTTATACTTTTAAGCTGTAGTTCATGATCAGAGAGGAGTAACTTATCCATGTTTCATATCTTTGGAATGGAAATGCAAAATCCTCTTTAGTGGTGAAGATAGATTTAGGATTACAATTTACAAAATGCCACTTTTGGAAAGTGGACATTTTTCTGCTCTCAACTCAGCTCTGTGTGTCTGCAGCCTGTCTCCAATACATGTCTGAGAAGGATGAAAGCTACATTTTGAGGATTCCCTCTAGGCAGCCACAAACACAGGAAGGGTGGGTGTGACAGACAACTCATCTGCAATCATCTACATTCTGATTGCTCTTCCTGGGCAGGAAGAGGGAGCTGTCACTTACATCTGAATAGGCAGTGTCCTGTGTACCCCACAAAGGGCTGATTACCCCCCCCCCCCCAGATATCTTAGCAGACAGGGCTGGGATGTAGGGGGACCCAGGCACTGCAAGGTCCTGTTTTGAAGTCACCACCATTTCAAAGGAACCTTTGGGTATAAGTACTGAGGCTGTGACCCTACCAAAACAATACACTACTTGACCTGTGAAGAACTCTGCCAGGAGCAAGGGCTGTGGTATTTGTATTTATTAAGCGCATCAGTTATTCCGAGGGATTTCACGGCGCTGGAGAGCAATGTCCTGGAATAACAGTGAACAGATGGCCCGGCGGACTAGAGTAGAGACCCAATGTGCAAGGTACCTGTATCATTGTTTACAACCTAGGGAACAGTGTTGTTTTCAGCTTTTTTCTGAATGGTATATAGTCGTCTATACGACAAAGGTCTAGGGGGAGTTCGTTCCAGTGAACGGTTGACAAATTAGAGAAGGATCAGCCTCCTACTCTGGTTTTCTTAATACGTTTAGTTTTGGCCAGAGTGTGATTGCAAGACCTCAGTTGTCATGTGGGAGTGTAAAATTCAATTTTGTCCTGCAGGATTCGGGAGGCAAGCCATCTCCTAGCAACCAGTTCTGCTGTTAGAATCCTGCTGTGGAAGCCAACAGAGGAGATTGGCTGGGGAGATGAGAGGCTTACTGCTGGGGGTCGCCACGACTTGACAATAAATCTTATTCCATTGAAAACTGTGTCCTGTCATCCCAAAATTGGTGACAAGGATGGGATTGCCTGACCAGGACAAGTTCCAAGCAGCAACACTTCTCATCCTGTTATATTGAAAGTTTTTCTGTAAGTATTGGAAAGTGTCTAAAAATTGGAGTTACCGACCCCCGGCTGCAAACTGTTTCGAATTCTCGTTTACTTATGATGAGATAGCTGCGTGGGAAGCAAATTGAATTTATTCTTAAAAGTGAGTTGCGGAGTGCCGGACTGCGGGCAAGCAACATTACTGGTCATATCTTGAACAATAACAACTCACCGTCGGCATGCGGGCGCCTAGCAACGCCTCCATTCTTGATTGTGAACTCAGCAACCATCACCGGAGCCATCTGTGATGAGGTAGTCGAATGAGGAAGAGCTGCTGCGACGTCTTCCAGTTCCGTGCCTCTACGCTGTAGTTCCAGATTGGATGACCCGAGGACGTGGGTCACATGAGTGGCACTAGGTCACATTGAGTGATTGACGCAATGACGCGACGCGGTGAAGTCGTGGGTGCCACCATTTTGGCTTGGGATTTACCTTAAATACGAGTGAACGGCTCTCCGAAGAGACTTAACAAGCTGATTTTTTTTCTTGTTCTAGTTGAAGGAGACATGTTACAATTATACGCGACTGCTAGGAAGCGGTAAGGAGCCGTTATTGGAAACCGTTGTTATCTTCAACTTCGTGACTGACACGGTGCGAGTCAGCACCTTCAAGGTACTTTGCTTCATTTATTTGAGCCACCTTCTGGCAGACATTTGATTTTGTTGATCGCGGTGAGGTGCAACTGGGCTATTTTGTTTTGTATTCCACAGTTTTATTTTTACACATCATTGACAGGCACACTGTCTGTCAAATAATTGACTGGAATTGTATGTTTTGCCTAATAAGAATTGCTAGTTGTGTGAAGTGCATAACATTTTAGGCTGTAGACAAGAAATTTAATGCAATTGAATGTAATCAGACATCATCGTCAGCCAAGCTCGGGAGATGAGAGGTTGACTGCTGGGGGTCGCTACGACTTGACAAGAAATCTTATTCCATTGGAAACTGTGTCCTGTCATCCCAAAACACATGAGTTTAAACTTGGCTCTCTGGCGCACAGGCAGCAGTGAAGCTCCTTCAGGCACTCTGATGCCGAGCTATACTTGCTTTTATAACAGACAGGTTTGGCGGCAGCGTTTTGAATCACCTGCTGCCGGGAGGACAGGTAGTCTGACATGCCCACATAAAGCGCATTCCCGTAATCCAGCCTACTAGAAACAAGAGCCTGAGTGATGGTCTTACGATAGTTCAAAGGGATCCATAGAAAAAGTCTTCGTGAGAGCTTTAGCATGGCAAAGCTTTTACCACACAGTGATTTGACTTTTTCCTGCCTGGTGAGTCCGTTGTCTATGAGGATGCCCAAGTTTCTTATGACCCGTTTCGGTTCCGGAGCATATCCAAGTTTCCGAGGCCACCAGGTATTGTCCCAGATTGAGTGAGCTCCTCCAAAGAGCAGTATCTCCGATTTCTCAGCATTCAGTTTCAGGCGGTGTTCTGTCATCCAAACTTCTGTTTCTGACAGACAATTAATTAAATTGTTTCTAGTGTCCTCGTGCCTTTCTTTGAAAGCAATTGAAAGCTGAGTATCATCGACATAGGAGCAGATGTTAAAGCCCCATTTCCTGCCTATCTTGGCCGGAGAGGAGACATAGGCATTAAACAGAGTGGGGCTCAGAGTAGCTCCGTGCGGGACGCCATAGTTGATGTTTTTTGAGTTAGAGAAAAATGGGCCCATTTGGACTCTCTGTGTTCTATTATGTAAAAAGGAGTTAAACCATTGGAGGGCTTTCAAATGAAGGCCCTTTTCATGTAGAATGTTTAATAGAGGGTCATGGGATTCAGTATCAAACACTGCTGACAGGTCCAAAAGGATCAGAGCGGCAGCCTTGCTGTGCTACAAGGATTGCCACTTTGCTGTGCTGAGCTGCCCTGCTGCCTTCTGATCTCTGCCCTGCTGAGGACATTAACTGGACCCATCTCACTCGACCCAGAGTGACTCCAAGGGTTTTCTGGCTTGGCTCCTGTTTTTGAAGTCTCAAGGCCATCAAAGATTCCTTGCAACTTTGCTGCTGGACTCTGACATCTGTGAGTACTCCCTTGCCTGAGGTGCTCCTCCAAACCTGGGCCTCAGAAGTGGGTTCTGCAGCTGTCTTGCCCCAAAACCGACACACCCACACCGTAGTGCTGATCGCAACCGATGCAATGCACTTTGACGTAGACGCAGTGCAGATCCGAAGACATCCCTGCACGGCTTGATGACGGCGCAGGACCCAACTGCGAGGTTCGACGATGATGCATTGCTGATCCGAAGTTCCAACTGTGCTGCTCGACAACAGCGCAGGACATGACTGCAAGGCTTAACTTCGACATATCAACCCGGCTGCGTGATTGGGAACTGACGCATTGTGCTCTCAACATCGATGCTTTGCTCCATCCAAGGTACTTTTTTCAGCGGGATCCATCCAAGACCTGTAGCTGGCCTGCCCTCCATCGCGACAAGCCTTAACCTGGGATTCAACCCGGTCGTATGCGACCTCAAGTAACCTTTTAGGGATATTGACTTATTAAGCATTATTTTTGGTTTCTTCTTCAAAAATTCATAACTTTGGTTCTTATTGAATTTATGTTGTTTTGGTCTTGATTTACTAATCCAAATATGCTCTATTCTTCTAGAGCTGTGTGGAGTCTTTTTTTGTGTTTTCACTGTATTACTGTGTGAGTGTGTTGATTTATACATTGCCTCTTTAGATACCCCTGACTGCTCTGTGCCAAGCTACCAGAGGCTGAGCACAGGTTATCTTTTAGTGGGAATCTAGGTCACCCTGACTAGGATTGTGGTCCCTACTTAGACAGGGTGCATACCTCTTCAAATAGAGACCAGTTTCTAACATGTTGTTGTTCACTTATTAAATGCCTCTTTGTGGTCCAAGTCTCAGGGGAATAATCTACATATATGGGGGAGGGTGGTTTGGTGACTTGGGCCCACTTCCATCCCCATTAATGGTAGCCAAAAGCCTTGGAGTGATGATTGATGGGTATCTCACAATGCAGACCCAAATCAACTTAGTGGTATTAAAATGCTAATTTCTCCTGAGAATAATGAGGAAAGTTGCACATATTGTGACAAAAAAAGCACACAAAAAACAAGTGCAGTCCTCAACACTTGTTTTTTAAATGCCCCTGTGTGGTCTAAGTCTCAGGGGAATAATCTACATATATGGGGGAGGGTGGAGCATGTGGGCCCCCTTCCTTGGGATGGTTTTGGCCCAGGGTCCCATCCCTTGGGGCCTAGCCTTTCAAATAAACTAGGGCGGGGCACTCAACCCCCCTCCTGGGCCGATTTTTGCCTCGGGGACCTCATCCTCAGGGCCTAGCCATTCTTAAAAAGGGGGAGGAGGCATGCAGCACCACTCCCTGGGCCAATTTTGGCCCTGGGGACCCCATCCCCAGCACCTAGTCTATTAAATAAACTGGTAGTGGTGGCATGTGGCCCACCTCCCGGGCTGATTTTGGCCCTGCAGACCCCATCACCCAGGATCTGGCCACATTAGTCATGGGTGATTGGCCTTGGGGACCCCAGGACCCAGATGCAATTTAAAAATAGATGGGCGCCACCCAATGGACCTGGTGATGCCATCCCCAAGGGCCAGTGCCTTCTATGTCCTGGGGTGCTCACCCCTGGGACATGGCAGTTTTCCTGCCCACACTGGGGCAGGAAGGGAAATCTGTGCTTGCTCTCGCTTGGCGGGAGCAAGCACTAAGTCCGCTTCAACAGGCGGAAGTATGTAAAATGCTCCCACCCACGGGGAGCAGACTTTTCATCTGTTTCCCTACCTGAAGTGAGCAGGGAATAAGAAGAAATATTGTTCTTGCCGGCAAGGAGCAGCATTTTTAGCTTTTACCTGCAGGTGGGAGCAACGCTGACTCCCACTGGAGGCGGGGAACCGGCTGGGGCTGCGGTGCCTTAGAGGCTTGCCCTGCAGCCCCCAACTATAATGTGGCACCCCCACGCTTTGTCGGTTGGGCCCATGGGAATGGGGTCCCCCAGGCCGTAATCAGCAAGGGGAGGGCCCATGTGGCTCTCCTCCCCCTTTGGATATTGTCTGGGCCACAGGGGATGGGCTCCCCTGTGCCGATATCGATTAGGGAAGGTGCCCGGTTCCTCTTTCGAATATGGCCAGGCCCCAGGAGATGGGGTCCCTGGGGTCAAAAACGGCCTGGGAGGGGGTCCTCTGCCCCCTCTCCTGAAAAAAAGCACCAGGCCCCGAGGATGAGGTCCCCGGTGCCAAAACCGACCCAGGGAGGGGAACCCGGTGCCCCCTCCCCTAACAAAAAGCACCAGGCGCCAGGTGATGGGGTTCCTGGTGCCAGAATCAGCCAAGGGAGGGGGAAACATGCCGCATCCCCCGCAAGATGTGTTTGGCCACGGGGGATGGGGTCACAGGGGCAAAAATCAGCTCAGAGGGGGTGCTGCATGACCCCCCTGAAATATGTTGCCGGGCCCCAGAGGATGAGGTGCTTGGGGCCTAAAGCTGCCCACATAGGGGGTCCCATGCCCCATCCCTAATATATGTGCAGAACCCTAGGGGATGGGGTCCCTGGGGCCAAAAACGGCACAGAGAGGGGGCCTACATATTTGCTGCTTTTATACGGTTGGCCACAGGCCATGCCCTGCGGCCAACCCCCTGCTGCGCAGGGCCAAATGCTGTGCGTGGCGATGGATGCATGCGATTGGTTGCCCCGGTCTGGCATGGCACCAGCTGGATTAATGCATGGAAAGCAAATATTTCTTTACGTTAAAAAAAAACCTAGAAATTCACTGGAAAAAACACCGATTATAGGGACGTGATAGTTTGCAAATAGCATTAAAAACGTAAAAATTCACTGAATAAACCAAAGGTTACAGGGAAATTATAGCTAGGGTATAGAATTTTTTTTAAAAACTTAGAAATGTTCAAAGGTTGCAAGGAAGTTATAGTTAGGTTCAAATTTTACACACATAAAACCATAGAATTTTAGCAGTTATAGTTATAATTATCTCAAGAAACTATAACTGATGCCCTCGCCATCCACTGCTAATTATCCCACATATTACATTAGTCATTACAGCTTCTATGACATCATTGATAATATCCCCACCACATTTGAAATAAAATTACTTATGAGAAAACTGTGCATGTAATATACTTCTGAAATATATATTTGAGCTTATTTTTCATTTACCTTTTTGACCCCAACACATTTTCAGGATACATTGAGATTTATTACTCAGGTAATGGAATTAAATCAACTAAAACTAAATTTTGACAAGAGTGACGTTGTCATTCTGAAAAATAATTTTCAGGGTTGGAGTTTACACTTCTGGCCTGGTGACTTGGGCCCACTTCCATCCCCATTAATGGTAGCCAAAAGCCTTGGAGTGGTGATTGATGGGTATCTCACAATGCAGACCCAAATCAACTTGGTGGTATCAAAATGCTAATTTCTTCTGAGAATGATGAGGAAAGTTGCACCTCTTATGACCTTTGAAGCACTTAGGAGGATTGTTCTTGCATCCATTTTGTCTAGTTTGGACTATGTGAATGCAATACATGCCAGCATACCTGACATTTTGTTACATCGACTTCAGGTGATAAAGAACAAAGCAGTCATGTTGGCCTTTAGGGTGTTTATACATACACATGTTACCCCACTGCTAAAAGAACTACACTGCCTCCCAGATAAACAAAGAATACAATTTAAACTCTGCCACACAGCTTTTACATGCTCCAATTTACTAACTGTTACAAGATACACAAAGTGCAGAACTGGAGGTTGAAGCTTTACAGTTATAGCTTCCACAAGTTGGAATCTTTTGCTGAGAACAATTTGTTCTGCAAATGGATACTTCTTCCTTTAAAAAAAAAAAATAGCCTGAAGACAAGGCTTTTTAAACAAGCTTATGGGACTTAACTGAAGTAGTCTATGGCCCTCCAATATGCCAGTCATCCAGTGCCAAGAGATCTACGCTGAACGTGTGCTCTATACGTTTTTATTAACACACACATATATACATATATTCACCGTTAGAGTTAGGAAATATAATTTTTTTTTAAACGTAAAAATTTTACTGAAAAAGACAAACGTTACTGAGACTTTATAGTAAAGCTCAAGTTTCACTCATACAAAACCCGTGAAATTCAGCAGTTATAGTTACCTGCGCTAACTATAACTTGCGCCCCAGCATTGCACTGCTTATGACCTCACATATTACATCACTCATGATATGGTCAGTAACATCACTGATGACATCTCAAAGGTTTTTTTATTTATATTTCCTAACGATAAAGCCCCTGTAACCTTTGTTTTTTTCAGTGAATTCCTAAGGATTTTTAAATGCTAATTCCCAACTATAACATCCCTGTAACCTTTGTTTTTTTCAGTGAATTTCTAAGGGTTTTTTTAACAAACAGTTGCATTTGCAGAGTGGTGGAGAAAGGGGGCTGGGCCTCCAACCAGCTCTCAGGAATCCCGCTGTGTATGACTTATAGGAGGTACCATGAGGGCTTCTTTGCCCCTGAGGTCCCTCTGGAGTAAAGTGGACTTCATTCCCTAACCAGTAATGTAATTTAAAAAAAATATTAAATAACTAAAAAGTTATGTACATACCAGTAACTTGGTTTGTAGGTTATATTGTTGTTTTAGCTCTTTTTAAAATAATTTTGACACAGTTAGAGTCTGTAAAAACTAAGCACAAGAATGGTAAACCACTGTCATACAAAGCAACCATAAAACAGCAACTTCTTCAATTTTCCATTCTATGATCATGATAAAGGTAGCACATGAAATCATGTCTTTCATTTTAGACTATTCTATCTCCACTTGTATATGGTTAGCATCTATTAACCCTTTCTCTCTCTCTCAAAACGATGTTCTTGTCTCCGCGTGTTCGCGATTTTTTTTGCGATGATCGTGGAGTAATCATAGAGAACAAAACTATATTTAGCTTCAGTTTTTTTCAAATTTAGATACTGCACAACAGTTTATTACATAGTCGTCAATTGGAAATTAAACCCCTAAACTTTAACAAAAATGTTGTCTCTTTAACACTCTTTCTCCCAATACACTCTTAGCTCAGTGTAACTAGCAACTCAGTGGAACCAGTGGGTCTCAAGTTCACAACACATTCTACAAGGCACATGATACTTCCAAATGAGATATAACAGGTGTGGTTTACTGTACAGATTCAGAAGCAAATCCATGCCTGTATTCCATTCCTTTTTTTAAACAACAGTCAATATTAGGACTTCTTACTAATGCATCCAATGTACTACCTAATTTTATTCACTTACCTACTGACAGCATCCAATGAAATACGTTTTTTTAAAGCACCTCCATCCTAACTGCTTTTCATTTGGAAAACTACCTCATTCAGATCCAGCCTTCTCCTGACTGCTATTGCTCCTTCACTTTGAAATGCTTGGAGTGTGGATTGTTGGCCACAGCTATGTCTATTGGACTAAAGAGGCTGCAAAAAAGAGAGGTATTGACAGGGACTTGCGTTTGCCTAATGTGGAGATTGCTTGGTTTGCCGAGAGAGGGTTAAAGTTTCATCAGTTGCTGGCTTTGGTTAAAACCATTGTAGATTGCTGAGCTCTTCACCTCATGATTGTGCACTGTGGTGGCAATGACCTAGGCACATTGACAGGGTATTGCTGGGAATCGTAATGAAAGATACCTTTGCAGAACTGATGTCGCTTTTCCCTCACACTGTCTTGATGTACTCTAATATTTGCCAAAGACAGAGATGGAAATGGTCAAATCAATTCTGTCCACAGAGTGACAAAGCCAGGAAACATGTTAATAAAATTGCTTCTGCATTCCCCAGAGACCATTGCATGGGCTGTATCGATAACAACAATCTGCGTTTTGACATGCATTGAATTTATAGAAATGATGGAGTGCACTTTACAGACGAAGGCAACAGGGTGTTTCTAAGCAACCTGGAACTCTGTATACAGGCTTATTTGTAGCTGTCAAATACACACCCTCAACACAAAGGCTCTTGTCAGAGCTACCCAAGAGCACAAAACTTTGTTCATTTTCTTGTTTCATATTTTTTTTAATCTGCAAAGAAGTCAAAATGATCACGATCACGTTGCGAAATCGCAAAACCAAAGCAGACATTCAACGGCCACCAGCACATCCAAAAATATTAAATAAAAAAGTCCATTGTAAACACTGCTCTACACATATTCTCATATATATTCTTCTTTTAAAACATGTTTAAACTCATGTTTTTGTACAAAGTTTCTTTAAAATCCATCTTTAAGACCTATTTTCCGTTTTTGTGGTTATTCGGGGAGTCGTGACGATTGCGCCTTCTCCATAAAGTGTATAACACGTATGCACACATATTACAGTATTTTACACAATAGGGGTTCAAATTTATGTTTTTGTAGTTTATTTCTTGAACAGTCATCTACAAAACCTATTTTTTGTTTTCGCGTGGCGAGAGATCTTGATGACGTCGGTAATTGCAATCCCGGTGGATACGGCATGAAAGCGAAAAGCAAATTAGGAATTCAATAACCACCACTACATTAACAAATTATAACTATATAATTAATTCTAACCATCACACTAGACAACTCACTATCTAAATAACTCTATGAAAACATTTATCAGAATCTAAATATAATACAAAGGGGCATATTCTCAAGGAGCTATCGCAGAGTTACCGGCACTTTAGCGCAGTTGTGATAAATATACCGCCCCATTCACAAGCTGTTGCTAACAGCCGATACCACCAGTTTTCCGGCGATAGCATCCTCAAAAAACACCGCCACAGATGACACCGGGAACTATCCCTAATGAGAAGCAGAGTAGGCGTTCCCGGGCAAAAAGCCGCAACAACACCACTCCGCAACATTCACAACGACCAGCCACATCGGCGATAAGAACACAAAACATGCGATAAGGCGCATTAGCTGCAGGAAATTAACACCTGCTCTGGCCTGGTGCAAAGCCAGACGACAACCGGCAGCATGAAGGGAGCCCAGCCCAGAACCACACATGAAGAGCAACAGATGCCATGGAGCTACTCATTATGCAGCTCGGAGCCCCAAGAGCCCCAACAGGGCCACAACACCCACCGCCACCACCTCCAGGACCGCCACCCCCACCCGGACCCCACCGCCCCCCCCGGACAACCACAGAGGCAGCGCAGACAAAGACAGCGGACCTTCAGGAAACGCACCAGCCTCTCAGACTTAACACCAGAGCATGTCATTGCCCACTACAGGCTCAATAGGACAACCATCCTCTGCATCCTGAACATCATTGCCCACAGGCTGACGGTACCAACGAAGCGGACAACCAACATCCCTCCGCAGACAAAGCTGCTGGTTGTTCTGCACCTGTTGGCCTCTGGGACATTCCAACCAACAACCGCCAGAGTCGGAGGAGTCTCACAGCCAGCCCTATCCAAGTTCCTCAAATCTGTCCTGGATGCCATCATCAGCTTGGTACCCCAGTACTTATACTTCCCCCACACTGCACAGGAACAGATGAAGACCAAGCAAGGATTCTACTCCATAGCTGGACTCCTGCACGTCTTGGGGCAATTGGCTGCACACATGTCCTACTTGTGCCCCTGCCGACACAATTACCGCAACAGAAAGCACACGCATTCCATCAATGTGCAGGCAATAATGGACCACCGGAGACTCTTCACCAATGTTGTCGCCAACTACACAAGCAGTGTGCACGACTCATACATCTTCCGACAGTCCATCATCAACCGGCGCTTCCAGGATGGCACCTACTGAAATGCAGTGCTCATTGCTAAGTACCAAATGGACACACCACACACCTCAACTCCACAATCATGCAACTCCCATCTCTGGTAATACACATGTCACAAACCCACATACAACATGCCAAACAACATCCCTACCCACCAGACACGACAGCACAACTTACTGTGGCAACCTCGGCTAGCCATGTACATGAGCCACCAACGGCATGGCATATCAGCCACAAACCAGCAGAATGTGTAGGTAGGTGGGAACCAGGCATGTGCGAAGGAGGCAAGTGACAAATGAATGAGAATTCACACATTGCCAAGTGTGGCGTGGATGTGCTGGACAGACTGCAGTGTGCAGACCACAGACATATCCATGTTGACATATATTGCTGGTGTTGGTAGTGTTGTGGACAGTGGACGCAACCATGTCACCACAGCCAGTGGGGAAGATCACAGAAATGTAGCTTGTCACGTCCCCCTTGTAGGCATGTGCAGAGTGGGCTTGCTCTGCTTACGCCAGGCTAGCGAAGGGGTGTGAATAAAAAGCACATAGCCCTGGCCGTGGTTCTCTTCCGGAATGGCCAACATGTCTGCAAGGGCGGCGCCTCTCACCCCACCACAAGGCCGATGCCATGTGCAGCAGTGCCTGCGATCATGTGTGCCTGCCGCAGCCTGGGCCTCTGCTCCCCAAACCAGTCCCGTCCGCCCCTGCGCATCCAGGCCTCACTGCTCACCTGCCGACACTGGTGTGTCTCCAAGAGTGCCCACCACGTACCTGCGCTAGCTCCACGCCTGATGCCCGTGACCTTGGTAGCCTCCTCAGACCATCACAGCCTACAAGGCCCGCAGTTATTTTTTTCCCGTTTACGCACTCCACTGCACACACAGCGGACAAGTAGGTTGCACATTTGGAACTGAGTCTTGATTACACAATGGCAGAGTACATATTTAAGGCAGAGCTTAAATCCCTATACTCCCTTCGATGTGGTGCCACCAACTCTGTGCATAGCATTCCAACCACACGTGTCTGTGGACCCTTGCGGACTTCTGCCTTAGGCCTACGCACCTGTCCAGCAGACCTCAGACAAATCCTATCCAGTCCGTCCCAGCCAGGACACGGCATCGTCGCATGGTGCACACCCGCCCTGCTCTGGTGCCTCCACCTCCGTCAACCAGGAAACTTCTCCACATGCCATTCCAATGCCGTGTGTTAGAGATCCAGGAGGAGCTGGCTGCACAGTGGCTGCCCCACGCTGACCGCTGCCTCCGGCACACACTGCGGTCGAGTAAGACACACATTTGGAACTGACTCTTGATTTGTCAATTGCAGAGTTGATATCAGTGTATAGGCCTCATCGCAGACTGCATCCCCTTCCAGCTCTGGTGCCACTGGAGTCATGGGCACTCTCCTATGTTGTCGTCTAAGTCCATGGACTGGGGGTTGTCTTCATCATGTAGCTGATACTGACATGGTGGGATGAAGGAGACTGTAGCATTAATCTCCTCCATCATGCCTGTTTCTGCTTGCTTCTGCCCTCTGCATCATGCCCTGGATGGACACCTTCCACTGTCCCCTGTAACACTCCGCGACAATCTCCTGGGACATCAACAAGGACCCGCTCAGCTCTCGTGGCCCTATCTCAGTGCACCACAAGTCACTGTCCCTTGTGGGTGTGCCTGTGCCGGCCGCAGTGCATCCGGAGCCACTAACTCTGTGCAGCTCAAGTCATGTACCCTAGCTGTTTGTACTTTGGACTTCTGATTGTCTGATCACTGTTGTAGTTGTTCCCAGCACCAACCAACCCCTGGGGGGTTGCTTACACTACCCAACACCCATCCAGCACAGGCATCACGTGTGACCCTGGCAATAAAAGGTGACTGCGCACGTGCCCGTACCACAAATTGTCTCATTGTGCCCGTGTGGTCATTTTGCATGCATGAGGGCCCTGGGCCATACCACATCACATTGTGCTGTGCACAGCGTGCACAACCTTGTCACCTCAGGCAGTGGTGTAGACCTGGGACATGTGGCTGTGTTGGAACCCCCTGTGAGTGTAAGTAAGATGACCGGCGTACAGCAGTGCGGCATGGGGTGTGGTCTTTCGACACGTGGCTCTGGACGTGGTTGAGGTTAGGCCTTGAGAAAGAGGTAACTGATAGGTGTGTCTCAGGTGTGGTATCTGCTCCACCCATCATGCATTGTGCAATGTTGCTATGTACCATGCCCACGGCGTGCGGCCTCGGCCGAGGGGTACATAAGGGTGAGCAAGCCCGCCCGGGGTCTGGGATCATACATGCCAACTGTTGTGTGTGTCGCTATTTCCGCAGCATAAGCCACAGGTCTACCTTCAACAGCAGGGCGAGTTCAGCCAGGCATGTACCCTACATCTGTGTCCGCCCTGTCCTTACCATAGGCCTACACGCAGGTGGCCACACACCTTCAGTGCACAAAATCACTGTGTCATTGTCAGGCTTGTGGACATGCGCAGACGGGCATGACAATGGTGTGCCGTAGGGGTGCGGGTGATGCAACCGCCCTGCGCACACTAGTGAATAGGCTCGGGGGAGGGAGGAGCAGCAGTGAGGCTAGGTACTACACATTGATGCTGCTCATTTGCAACAAGCAGTACATGTCATACAGGAATAACAAAGTCACACATATCACACACCAATGACACAGTGAGCCTGCCAACACATCTTGCAGAACCAACTGTTGACTTATGTCTCACTTCACTGTCTCAGGTGACCAAGGATATGCACTCTGCGCTTGGATGATGACACCCCTCTGTGCCCCAAACACACAGTCACAGAGGCAGTACATTGCAGCCCACAAACGCACCAGGGGCATCGTGGAATGCACATTTGGTGTGTTGAAGTCACATTTCAGGTGCCTGAACATCACAGGTGGACGGCTCCTGTACAGCCCAGACATCAGGTGCAAGATGATCGTTGCATGTTGTGTGTTGCACAACATGTGTGTACGAAGCAGGGCGCCATGGATACCCGTTCCAGAGGCACCGGACGATGAGGATGAGGATGAGGCAGGTGGACCACGCTCCACTGCAGCCGCAGCAGGAATAGACCGCAGGGACACCCTCATTGCCAAATTTATTCTGATGATCACGTCACATTGTGATTGTCCTTGGCAATCATGGGACAGTACAGAATAACCACAGGCACGGCATGTGCAAATAAATCCATTACGAGCTTACATTCACTAAGTGCATATCACTCATCTGTAAGGCACATCACTCAGACAGATGTGGGTGCGACATGTGTTGATGGTGATTTTATGATGTGTTAATGGATGGTGGGTGTGTCACCTCTGTGCAGAGGGGCTGTTTGGGGTGTCACGTATTCGAACTGCCAGTCCTGTGTGTCACAGTTAGTAGGGTATCCCACTCTTCGACGTTTCACATGTGTCCAGAGTCATTCCATTTTGGCTGCCATTTGTGATCTACAGGTGACAACAGGGCTCCTTGTGGGTTCAGTTATGTACCACCATGATGCAGGGATGCCCCCTGTGACTCAAGTCCCACAACATGGGCAACATATATGTAAGTGGAAGTCACTGCCCCTACATTCGTTCACGCTGTCATGATTGATTGATCATGGTCATGACACGTCTGTGTGCAGGAGGGGTTGCTTGACCCCTGCAATGGGAAGGCGAGATGTGGTTTCACTGCGTGTCCCATGCATGTGTCTGCATTGGCGCAGTTTACATGGAAACTGCATGTCAATGTACATTGTGACTGTGAGAAGATGCCTATGTGATGCGGGACAATGGTAATTTGTTCTACGTCATGGATGTGGGGTTGTGCTCGTACATTTTCATCTCACCATTTTTGTTCTCTGCTTTTATGGTGCATTTTCCCGCATGACGCGACGGAATTCGCAGGGCTGTCACTGGTTTTCGCTAGTTTTTGTATCGCTATTAGCCTCATCGCAGCTTTTTTTGCGTTGGTGGTTCGCATTTTTGCGGTGTCGCGTTGACTTTATCGTGGACCTTTGACGCGTTGTCGTGGGACTATCGCATGGTGCCGCCAGCTTGGGAATACTACGTTAACATGCTGTTATTTTCCCGCAATAGACTGTGATGTCAAGAGTTGCGTTAAGCTACTTTTGCGGGAGTTATCACACGTTCTTGAGAATATCCCCCAATGTGTATTAATGATTCACTGATATCTTTTTTATATCACCACCAATATTCGCAGTGTTGCCGCGATAGTCACAGCGTCCCCTTGTTGGAACATGAGTGGCCACGCTTGCGATCACATCATCATCATTAATATCGCATGCAATTAAAAAAATATATTTTAGACAAAATACTTGTGTCACTAATACTTAAATTTCTAAAACATGGGGTCAGAGTACCTTGACCCTGACCCCTTATGTTTGCTTTCACAGTAAATTTTAGCTCCGGGAACTGTTCCGGAGAGATAAAATGGTGGCCGCAACTTTCTGTTCAGGGTGTTTCCAGCCAATCACAACAATTCACGATTAATCACAATAATTTTCTATTTCAATTTCTCAAAAACTACTGAATGGATTTACACCAAATAAGCAAAAGGCCCTTCCTTGAACCCACATCTACCCCCCTGCCAAATTTGGTGTAAGTCCGTTCAGTGCTTCGGCTGTAAGGATGGCTAAATGTTTCTATCGCAATTAACATTCCAAATGCATCCTTATTTTGCACCCCAATTTCTCAGTCACCAGTGGACAGATCACCCCCAAACTTTCCATGATACACCGAACCTACCTTGACACTTTTTTGGGAATATTTCATGAAAATTGGTCAAACGACGCCAAAGTTATAGCCAAGTCAAAAAATCCTTTTTGTATGGAAACTAGGTCCTAACTATAACTACCTACTTCGGACAGCCAGTAGGTAATATATACATATGTATATATAGGTAATATATACATATGTGTATATATATATTTATATATATATATATATATGTATATATTATCTACTGGCGGTCGCCAGTAGATAGTTATAGTTAGGACCTATTTTCCATAGGAAATCCGCAACATTCTATTTGGAATAACGTTGGTGCCGGTTGACGAATCCTCGCGAAATTTTCCAGACTTTTGTCCAGCTCCGCTCCGCTCCTACCCTGAAAGGTTTGTGGTGATCCGTCAAGCGGGGGCCGAGAAAAAAGGGGGGCCCCAAAACGCGTTTTCCCCATGCAATTTCCCATAGGATCTGTTGTCGCAGCTACAGACCAAACCGCTGAACAAAATGACACCAAATTTGGCAAAGAGGTAGTCCTCAGTGCGGACTCGTGCCTTTTGCATATATGGTGTGAATCTGTTCAGTAGTTCCTGCGAAAATTATGGTAAAAGAAGTTAGTGATATCTATGGCCGCGGAGGATCCGTGGACCGTACCTGCACCAAGCGCGCACCCTCCCCGAACCGAGCGCGCACCCTCCCGATCCCGCGCTGAATGCTAATTGGCTGTCGAGTCGAAACCAGGAACTGTTGGCGGCCATTTTCTGCCTCGGTAGAAGCGAGGCTGAAGATGTAAGGGGAATAAGTGTGTAAAACATATAAAGGGGGCAGAGTGGAAATACTCTGACCCTCTAGAGGTGCTTAGGGGGTCCCAGAAGGACCCCCTGGGGCCCCCTTTTAAAAAAAAAAACACGGGGAAATGCGCGCACGGTGTGCGCATCCTATCGCGTTGGATGCACGGATTCTCTCGCGGTGGGTGTGCGGATCCACGGAAACGTTTTTTAAAAGACGACAAGAAATCATTGGTTATATGACAACTTTCTACACTGAAAGGTAGGGTGTATATTTCTGTTTTTTAAAGGTATGATTGTTATTGGTTAACAAAAACAGATTGTAAGGAACATTATATATGATAAGCTGATATGTTGAAAAGTCAAGCACACTTCCTGTCTTGTGTAGGAAAATTGTGTGCTGAACTTGTGACCTGAGAGCTCAGTGCAATGTTCCATGACCTGTTTCTATGGTAACAGGCAGAAGGCAGATTGGGGGAAGGGTTGAAATGTTTAACCAATAGAAATGTGTGTTTGCTTTTGAGTTTATGTGCGAAGGATTGTTATTTGATGTTTACATGTATATGTGTGGAAAATGAAAGGGAAACTTTTTCATTCTTTGCTTTTGCTGAGAGGTGCACAGTGCAGAGACCCTGTAAAAGAAAATATGGTGAGTGATTGATATACTTCTTAATCTACAATAGAACTTGAAAGATGAGTTATTTAATTGTGATGGGATGTATGTAGACCATTTTGATTTTAATCAGACTAATGTATTTTTCCTGCTAAAGTGTAGGGGGTACTTTTTTTCTCTACAATGTGTGTGCATGTAGAAACCATTCTGTGATAAGCATTTGTGTTTTTCATGTGTTTGTAGACAGATAACTGTGCTGTTTTTATATTTTGGTAGAATTAGAAACCAGTCATTGTTTATGAATTTGTGAAATGAGTTATGTTATGTTTCTATACTAAAATGTAGTACTACTTCTAGATGAAGAAATGTGTTTTGGTATAGTGCAAGGGATAGTGTTGTTTGTCTAGAATCACACAGTGAGTCTGTGTGCATTTGGGAACCACTGTGAGAGAAGCATTTGGTAACATCGTGTATTTGCTGACAGATAACTGTTTTAACTTGTCATGTTGTGAAGTTTTAGTAGCATTAGAAGACAGTTATGGCTTATGATTTGATTAAATGAGTAGGCTTTGACAGAAAAGTGCAGTCCTGAAATATGTAGATTGTGTGCAGTTCCCTTACCAGTTGCACTGTAGTGAATGAGTTTTGGTAAACTCCTAGGGATAGTGGTGCATGTCTAGAATCACAGTGTGGGTTAGTGTGTATTTGGGATCAGTGTGAGAGAAGCATTTGGTGATATCATGTATTTGCTTACAGATAACTTTTTTTAAACCTGTCATGTTGTGAAGTTTTAGTAGCATTAGAATCCAGTCTTTGCTTATGCGTTGATTAAATGAGTCATGCTTTGACACTGATGTGCTGTACTTAAATATGTAGATTGTGTTCAGCACCATTAACACTTCCAGACTAGTGAATGAGTTTTGGTAAACTCCTAGGATAGTGTTGATTGTCTAAAATCACACTGTGAGTCTGTGTGCATTTGGGTAAGGATTGTGAGAGAAGCATTTGGTAACATCGTGTATTTGCTGACAGATAACTGTTTTAAAACCAGTCAGGTTGTAAAGTTTTAGTAGCATTAGAAGACAGTTATGGCTTATGCTTTCATTAAATGAGTCAGGCATTGACAGTAAATTGCAGTCGTGAAATATGTAGATTGTGTGCAGTTCCCTTACCACTTGCACTGTAGTGAATGAGTTTTGGTAAACTCATAGGGATAGTGGTGCTTGTCTAGAATCACACTGTGAGTTAGTGTGTATTTGGGATCAGTGTGAGAGAATCATTTGGCAACATCATGTATTTGCTGACAGATAACTGTTTTAAAATCTGTCATGTTGTGAAGTTTTAGTAGCATTAGAATCCAGTCTTTGCTTATGCGTCTGTGTGCATTTGGGTAAGGATTGTGAGAGAAGCATTTGGTAACATTGTGTATTTGCTGACAGATATCTGTTTTAAAACCGGTCATGTTGTCAAGTTTTAGTAGCATTAGAAGCCAGTCTTTGCTTATGCTTTGTTTATATGAGTCAGGCTTTGACATAAAAGTGCAGTCCTGAAATATGAAGAT
Source organism: Triturus cristatus (assembly GCF_964204655.1). NCBI lineage: Eukaryota > Metazoa > Chordata > Amphibia > Caudata > Salamandridae > Triturus > Triturus cristatus. Next base: position 364,467,827 of record NC_140584.1, on the reverse strand, counting down.
TGTGTGCAGTTCGCTTACCACTTCCACAGTAGTGAATGATTTTTGGTAAACTCCTAGGTATAGTGGTTGTTGTCTAGAATCACACTGTGAGTCTGTGTGCATTTGAGAACCACTGTGAGAGAAGCATTTGGTAACATCGTGTATTTGCTGACAGATAACTAATTTAAAACCTCTCATGTTGTCAAGTGTTAGTAGCATTAGAAGCTAGTCTTTGCTTATGCATTGATAAAATGAGTCAGGGTTTGACACTAAGGTGCAGTACCATGTACTATTCTGTTCACTGTGGCAGAACTGAAAATTTAAATGTTTTACCTAAGCACTGTCCTAGAAGTAGCCTGATTATTTAGTCAGTTTCTAAGTACCAAATAGACTGCTTCAAATGTCTATGCAGTCTAACATACTATACACTTGTCTTTTACACCTTCAATTCCCTAGTCAGTGTCCATGCACTTCCAGGAAACATCCTGTCACTTCCTTTGCAGTCCTCTAGAGACCCATTCAACAGCATGTACTAATCCATTCACTGTGCCAAAACCCAAACACTTGTAAATTCACCAAGACACACCCCGATATTGCTATCGCCCTACCCCAAGGCTACTCGTTTTTCAGACAAGACAGAGCTAAGGGGAGAGGTGGTGGGGTCGCCATTATACTTAGAAACAACTTTTCCTGTCATACTTTCAATCTAGAACCATTGAAAAAAACAGAAGGTTTAGGTTTTTCAATTAAATTAAATGAACACACCTCCTTCTCAGGCGGCCTTATCTATCGCCCACCCGGAAACGCTACTGAGTTTCTTGACTCATTATGTGACTCCTTGGGACATTTCTCCCTAAGATACTCACATTTTACCCTACTCGGCGACTTCAATTTACATCTTGAATCTAAAACCGACGCCCAATCCGTCAATTTTTCCCAAACCCTGGATATGTTTAACATCCAGCAGCTCGTCACTCTTCCAACGCACTCTCTTGGTCATACCCTTGATGGTGTGTGCACCAACCTCTCTTCTTTAACCACCCTTCCCCCTCTGCCACAGATCTGGTCTGATCACTCTTTGATCCCATTTCACATTAAGACTGTGAATCCGCCCCCCTGCAATAAAGCCAACCCCCTCCTTACCAACTCCATCAACTGGAAAAAGGTCCAAGAAAACATTAGTCTCAAACCCCTAATGCCTTCTCAATCCCCCACTTTATCGGGGAACGTCGAAATCGACGCCGACCTTTTTCACAACTGGATCTCACTGGAAATTAAGTCCAGAATCCCCCCCAAGCGTCCCGGTTCCTCCCAACAAAAAACCAAAACCAAGGCCCCTTGGTTCACACCTGACCTAGCTAACGCTCATTTGCTATGCAGGAAGGCGGAACGTAAATGGCGCAAGACGTACGATGAGGTCAATCGCCTTGCATATACTCTAATAAGGAAAACATATATCTCAAAAATTAAATCAGCCAAAAAAAACTTTTACGTTAACGCCATCAAAGATGCCAGCCAAAAACAAAAGACGCTGTTTAAAATAGTAAAATCGTTTACTCAACCCAAAGCACTCCTACCGGAAATTTCCCCATCTCAAGATCTCTGTGACCAAATCTCTGACTACTTTGAAGATAAAATTGCTTCCGTTCAAAACAACTTTCCCACCCCGGATACCCCTCTTGTTCCCCCCCTCCCGGACTCTAGTGTCGGCACTCTCAGTAGCTTCTCACCGGCCACATTAGCGCAAACCAGAGAAATCATCCTGGCCTGCAAATCTGGCTCACCATCTGATCCCTGTCCCCCAAAAATTCTGCACCAACTAGTCGAGGTGTTGAATCCTACGATCAACAAAATAGTTAATTCCTCACTCCTCACAGGGTCTGTCCCCAGCCGTTGGAAGAAGGGAATTGTCAAACCCCTTATGAAAAAGGCCAATAAATCCCCGACAGATCTGACCAACCTCCGCCCGATTTCACTACTCCCTGCCTTGGGAAAAATAACAGAGCAACTAGTCTACAGAGAGTTAAAACGCCACTTGGAAGAAAACAACATTCTCCACCCCAAACAATCAGGTTTCCGTCCAAAACACTCGACTGAAACCGCACTGATAGAGCTATCAGATACCATCAAATTGTTACAAGATCAGAGGAAAAATTCAATTCTTATCCTCCTTGACTTAACGGCGGCGTTTGACACCATTTCCCACTCCATCCTTATCAGTAGATTGATGGATATTGGCGTCACCGACACTGTTTTAGCCTGGATTAAGTCTTTCCTCACTGATCGCTCACAAACTGTCACCCTAGGCCCCTTCCACTCGAAAGAGAAGATGGTCTCGTCTGGTGTACCACAGGGGTCCATCCTGAGCCCCCTCCTTTTCAATATTTATCTCATCCCACTCCTATCCCTGATCGATTCCTTCAGTATACCAGTCACCTCGTACGCCGATGACACACAACTCATCGTGCCTCTGGAGGACAATTCCACTGATGCCGAGCTCAACCTTAAACTCTGTTTAACTGAAGTCTTCCGCTGGATGGATCGCAACCATTTAAAATGCAATTCCAGCAAAACTGAGATCCTTCCAATTGGAAAAAACGCGTCCTTCTGCCCAGCCCTCTGGTGGCCAGATGATTCAGCTGCTCCCCCCCAGACTGTTACATCCGCCAGAAATCTTGGCGTTATCTTTGACTCTGACCTCTCCTTTGACATACATGCTAGAACGGTAGCTGGCAAATGCTTTGGAACAATCAAATCACTCAGAAAATTCTTCAACTTCCTTCCTACCGATGCCAGGAAAACTGTGACAGTAGCGCTTGTAATTTCCCACCTAGACTATTGCAACGGCCTGCTTGCAGGGGCAAAAAAGAACACGCTATCAAAACTTCAAAGTGTGTTTCACTCCGCCGCACGATTGGTACTCAGGCTACCTCGCAGATCCTCTATCTCTGCTGCCCTCCGTTCGCTACACTGGCTACCTCTCCATAAGAGAATTCTCTTCAAAATACTGATCATTGCCTTCCGTGCCTTTAACAAAACCGGCCCTAAGTACCTCTCCAGACGCTTTCCCCACTACACCCCCAGCCGTTCCCTCCGCTCGTCTCTTGACAATCTCATCCTCCCTGCCAAATATAACCTAAAGACTAAGGGCGGCAAAACCCTAAGCTCTCTGGCCACTAAAGCATGGAACAGCTTGCCCAAAACTCTCCGACATCAGACGCTTGAAAAATCCTTCAGAAAGCTCTTAAAGACCTGGATCTTCAACCTCTCCGATGATTACGCCAAAGCGGCCATCTAAACCCCCCTTCAACCTCAGGATGGATTAGTCAGGATCTTCAGCGCCAAGATGCTCCCTCCGGAGCGAACGTTGCGCTCTACAAATAACCCCTCAAATATCAAATATCTTTCCAGTACTCTAATGATTCAGTCACTGCGTAAGTATTCATGCACTAAGCCAGGTCTTAGCACATGGACTTCTTCAAACCCCTATACACTATGCATGCAGTCCTCTAAGCACCTACACACTTGTCTTTCACACCTTCAATTCCCCAGTCAGTATCTGTTCACTTCCAGCAAACACCCTGTCACTCCATTTGCACTCCTCCAGTGACCCATTCAGCATCATGTGCTAATCCATTCACTGCGCCAAACCCTAATAATTTCACTCAGGCACTCTCCTTGCAGTACTCTAATCATTCAGTCAGTACCCAAGTACTCATCCTGTGACCCAGGCCTTAGTATATGGACTGTTTCAAACCCTTATCCACTATGCATGCAGTCCTCTAACCACCTACACTATTGTCTTTCTCACCTTCAATTCCCTAGTCAGTATCCATACACTTCCAGGAAATACCCTGTCACTCCCATTGCAGTTCTCTAGTGACCCATTCAGCACCATGTACTAATCCATTCACTGTGCTAAAACCCAAACACTTATAAATTCACCTAGATACTATCTTTGCAGTACTCTAATCATTCAGTCAGTGCCTAAGTATTCATACACTGAGCCAGGCCTTAGCACATGGACTGCTTCAAACCCCTATGCACTATGCATGCAGTCTTCTAACCACCTAGATACTTGTCTTTCACACTCTCAGTTTCCTAGTCAGTATCCATACAGTCCAGCACTTGTGACTGCCTTTGCACTCCTCTAGTGACCCATTCAGTACCAAGTACTAATCCATTCCCTGTGCGAAACGCCTAGCACTTATAAATTCACCTAGGCACTCTCCTTGCTGTACTCTAATCATTCAGTCAGTACCCAAGTAGTCATGCAGTGAGCCAGGCCTTAGCACATGGACTGCTTTAAATGCCTATGCAGTATGGATGCAGTCCTCTAATCACCTACACAGTTGTGTTTCACACCTTCAATTCCCAAGTTAGTATTCATACTCTTCTAGCAAACACCCTGTCACTCACCCAGTGTGTCTCCTTATAGTACTGTAATCATTTAGTCAGTTAGCATGTAGTCTTTTAGTGAGGTAGGCTTTAGGGCATGAACTGCTTCAAAGTAGTATGCACTATGCATGTAGTGTTTTAACGATCGTCACACTTGTGGTTCAGGGCTATAGTTTCTTAGTCAGTTTTTATATAAAATGTGTTTGTACAGTAATGGAATAGTATAAATTTGAAAGTTATTAATATACATTTATTTGTGATTCTTTTTTACAGATACAGAACAGGAGTGTTTCTCATCTGTTTGCACTCTTCTCGTGCAAGTTTGTTTGGGTGAAGGGTCCTTAGGTGTTTCATCATACTTGCTGTGCCGCATGAGTAATTTTTGTTAGGATCCAATCGTAACAGAACTCTTTGGCAAATCTTGCGAATGAAGAAGGTGGCATTGGTCTTTGTTTGCCCCTTGGAAAAAGTTACAAATTTCTTCACCACTGAAGAAAAACGTTGTGGGCGTGGTGCCTTCTGCAAAAAATTTTCCTCAGATTCGGTAAATATTTTAAAGCGGCAACATTTACAGTTTTTGTAAGTTAAACTTATAACATTTTGTTAGCTGTATGCATTTTATATATCTGTGATTTATTTCTTGTGGTATTTTGTTGAGAATACCATGTTGGTTTTTTTTTAACAATCTTTCTGATTTTCCATGTATGTCGTCGACATCCGTGGTTCCCACAGGAGTGTTCCGCCTTGTTGTTTTGTATTATTGTTGTTACATTTTGTTTATTAGTTTATTGTTTATATTTATGTTAATAAAAAAAGAAAGTTTGAAAATAGTTTATCGTTTATATATTTATTATTATAAAAAATAAAGTTTGAAAAAAAAAATAATAATGTTTTTGGTTGTTCTCTTAACTGCTGTGTGACTCTTTCTTGTTCTTATTACTGTTATTTGTTGGAGTCCACCAGGGTGTTAAATTTTGGGGCACTTATCGCTGGAATACTGGTGATATCTGCAGTTTGCACCAACTTCTGAATAGTGTGTTAGATTTATCTCAACTTTACTTCCGTTAAAGTGCTGATAATGAAATGGAGAGTAGCCGTTCCCGTGCAAAAAGACACGAGGTGCACCTTTGCGATTTATTCTAAATACTAAAATCCTGTATTGTATTGCACTGAGGTATTGGCTGCACTTACAGTGTACACACAAAATCTATTAAGAAATCTCATTGTATTTATATTGATTGGGAATAGTGCGTCAGGTGCTGGATCTTGACGAGATACACTGCTCAGCTCGTATATTGTTGTGCACACGAAAAAAAATCACATCACAACTTTCACACCAATTGCAATGCGAAGCAAATTCCGGCGATAGGACACGTTAGCACCAGGGATTTTACACCTGATTTCTGCTGGTGTTAAGCAGGAAAACTACCTGCACCATGAAAGGGAACACAGCCAAGAGCCACACCAGAACTCCCACAGGTGCCATTGAGTCAATAAGCATGATACAGACAGGGATACCCATGAGGGCCAGAAGACTCCTCTCAACAACTCCAGGACTGCCAATGCCCCCCAAACCCACATCTTAGTAAGTGTGTCCCTGTGGTCATTGTCTTAGCATGATAGGCACGAGCCCTGCAACATCACAGTGTGCTGTCACCTCAGCGTTGGCAGTGAGCCTGGATGTGTAGCTACGTACGCATCCTCCTGCATGCACAACTGGCGTATGCTGGTCTGTCGTTCACAGGTCAGTGCAGGGGTGTGCCTATCCGGCAAGGGGAACGGGGTGTCTCGGACATGTCCGTGTACAGGAAGCGCGGTAAGTGTGTCTCTGTGTTCTGGTGTGGCCTGTTACAAGAGCCACAGCAGTCAATGTTGTAAAGTGGCATGCACCACCTCCAAACGGCACTGTGATGTTGTAGTTGGAATGTAGCAGGACATGCGCAAATAGGCATTACAATGGCGTGCCGTACGAGTGCACGAGATACAACAGCTCACCGTACAAAACTGTGGGGGCTCGTGGGAGGGAGGAGCAGCCGTTTGGCAACATAACACACAGTGAACTCGACCATGTGCCACATGCTGGGTATCTCATCCATGATGACCATGGTCGCAGACATCCCACAACACCAATGACTGGCCTTTGTACACATCCTGTATGAATGCAGCGTGGTTTTCACTTCTATGCTCGTTCAGTGGTGTGATGTTGGCAGGTTGTGTGACTTGTGCTCCTTGTTGGTGTCTTTCATTTTGGCCATTGTTAGTCTATATGTGTTGTACTTAATTGTGCATGTGTGCCATTCTGCCCATCTCCCCCCCACCCCCCACTCCCTGCTTCTTCCTCTTCCTAGTGCTGTTGTGTCTATAATTTTGTTGCTGCACACATAAATACATGTAAAGAATAAATTAGAATAGTTCCTTGATTCTTTTAGGTTTCAAAACTTATCTATTGGTTTCTTTTTAATTTTCCATATGAACCGTTTTTTTTAATATTCAACAACACATAGAAGTCAGAAGTGCAACGTATTCTATCAACACACTTTCTAGAACATTCTACAATATGTGCAGGTTAAAAGTTCATCAATTTTTTAAAACTTTACAATATTTTTTTGTAACATTTTCTTGAACATTTAACGACACGTGCAGGTTAAAAGTTGACAATTGTTTTAAGTTCGAACAGTGCCTTCCAAATGCAAGTAGCAGGTTTGGTTGAGCTGAGCAAATTTTATCCTATGATATGTACTCCACGTTGAAACTGCTTTTTCTTAACCAATCACAAAGATGCTTTTCCACAAAACTAATGTGCACCCTACTTTTAAAAAAGAATGCTTTTCATGATATCTTCAGAGATAAGTTATAGATAGGAATTAGCATTTAAAAAACCTTTGAAATTCACTGAAAAAACCATAGGTTTCATGCACATTATAGTTAGGAATTGGCATTTAAAAAACCTTTGAAATTCACTGAAAAAACCAAAGGTTTCAGGAGCGTTATAGTTAGGAATTGGCATTTAAAAAACCTTAGAAATTCACTGAAAAAACCATAGGTTTCAGGGGTGTTATAGTTAGCTGGACATTTCCCTCGTAAAAAACCCTAGAAATTCCCCTGTTATAGTTAGTTCAGCTAACTATAACCCATGCCCCCGCAATGCACTGCTGATGACGTCACATATTACATCACTCATGACATGGTCAGTGACATCACTGATGACATCACTGATGACATCTCAAATAACACCCCTTAAACCTTTGGTTTTTTCAGTGAATATATATATAGATATATACACACACACACATATATATATATATATATATATATATATATATATATATATATATATATATATATATATATATACATATATATATCTATGACTTTCACTTACCTTATAATACCTACGATGCGTGATAAAGGAATCTGCATGGGATAGATTGTGTGGAAAAGGCATACTTTGTTTATTCATCTGACAAGAACATGTGATTTCATTAGGAGGATACTTTCAATGTGAGAAAGCTTGAGAATTTGAGGCGTGTGATGTATGAAATTAAACCGCAAATTACACCTCTACAGTTTGAAGCGCTGAATGAGTGGGTTTTTATTGAAATAAAAAGAATGCAAGAGAATGAAGAGCCACGTCTGAAATTGGCTAGACCCATCATGGGGAATGCAGAGAAAAGCATGGAGAGTGGATACAGTGCTGGGAATAGGCATATTCCCTGCAATTGACAAGGAGACAAATAAAAAGATAATTGATAATGGAAACAAAATTAAAAAGGTGTAAGAAAACGAAAAGAAAAATATAGAGGATAATTCAGATGAGGAAGATATATTTTTAGATGATTTATTTAGTACTCAACCATATAATGATGTTTCACAACTTTCCAGATCAGATATTGGGACCGCAGAACCTAGTTTAAGTGTACATGTACTGGCTGTGCCAACTGCACCTAAGAATAAAGCGAGTCCAAGTAGGATTATTACTACTAATGTTATTACATTTACTGTTGATACAGTTGTTCCTGCTGTTGCTGCTGTTACTAAAGTGCAAACAATTGGACCTACAAGGAAGGAAATTAATATTTACACATTGAAAACTGAATTTGCAGAAATTTTGCAAGGTAAATTGTATAGTAAGACTCAGCTGTGGCCCATCCAGGTAAGAGCGGTGGGGCGGTGGGGCCGTGTGGGGGGTATTTCGACAGACGATGACAAGGGAAAATTAAACAAATAATTAACTTTCCCTCATCATCATCCGTCGAAATACCCCCCACACGGCCCCACCGTCCCCCTGCTCTTATCTGGACGGGCTGCGGCTGGTAAGACTATCTGTGTACAATAAGGATGAACTGAAATATCTGATTCAAGAATCAGCTATATGTGCTTATGAGGCATATGGAAGGCTTGAGGAGTTGGCAGAAAAACATGACATTCATCTAGCCAAGAAATATAATTTGTACAGAAATTACAGAATATATTTGAGTGAAGATTAAGAGAATTGAATGTGCTTATTGACCCTACACGCACATATTAAAGAATTAGGTAATGGTACAAAAGATTGAACAGCTTTGATGAAATACATAGATAAGTGGAAGGAGAAAGGGAGAGGTAAATCACAAAGGAAGAAGAACAAAGCAGAAAAGGAAGTGAGTGCGAGTATGAGTGAACCTGAAACAGGAACGATTGTTTCTGATTCCTTTGAGAAAGGTACATGGAGTAGCTTATGTGCATGTTCTGTGGTAAAGATCTGATCTCCTTGCATTTATGATAACTTTTCCAAAATTTAGGGAAGAATCATATTAGTGGTATACAAAAAGTGGCGAGATTAGTGACAACTTGGAAGGTGCTCTGGATAGATTTGAATATGTTGTATGAACTTATTGTCCCAAATGATTTGTGGGCTGAACCCAAAGCAGCCGTAACATAGTCAGTGGAGGAACCTCTCAGAGTGCCTTGTCAAAATGGTCCACCGGCTTTTATAATGGAGAAGTGCAAGTAATTGAATTTGAAGCAAAAGATTCAGGAAAAAAAAGTGAATTGGCCAAACATTATGAGAGTTATTCAAAGGAATCAGTGCATGCATATCACAAGAGCCTAATTCAGATCTAAAGAAAGTATAGGAAAAGATCCAACAAAAGAAGACATTAGCTGTTTCTCATCAGTCTTTGTGTTGGTTTGCACTCAGAGCTTAGTTCTCATATTCAGTAGAGTGTGATGTGTTGGCAGACTAAGAGTTTCAATAGGGCACTGAAATGCACAAAGTTTTGTAGTGACGGTTACGATTCAAAACAGAGGAAGCTGAAAAAAAGCTGATGATTGCACAGACAAAGCATTTCTAGAAGAGTACTAGATACCAGTGGACTGGAGTTTTTTTGAAGTTTTTTTTTTAAACATACTTTATTGTTTTTTTTGTTATAACCGGTGCAATCGATAGAAACATTTACACCTTACATATTTAACAAAATGTGAATTTTGCAGTATTTAGTTGCATGTAACACATTTCCAACATTTAAATGGTTGCCATCAACATGTTGTCCGGCATACGTGCAGTGCATCGCATTAATTGCCAGAACATGAACACTGAAAAAGATTTTACCAATTGGTAACAACTACTCCTCCCCACCAGCCCCTCCCTCTCCCTGTTCTGGCCCAACATGTTCATAATCAGTTATGGTGTTGCGTCCTACGCTAACTTGAGTACTGCGCTTAATGATGTGGCTCGTTAGTCCTAACTAGTCTTGCTATGGATTGCATCTCAGGGTGCTGCCGCTAGTCAACATGGTCTACTGTGTGTTCGGGGCACTAGGTAGAGGGTCGGGGTCTATGGCTTTGAAGGCCTCTAGGATAACATCCCATTCCATGGATATCTGTTTTTTCGCAGCCCCCGGGCCTAATCTCGCCTTATAGCTGCGCTTTCAGCCCCTTCCCATCGCACCACCTCGCTGTGCCAGGTGTAGACCGCGGGGATTTTACTGGCTTCCACCTCATGGTTATGGACCACTTTGCTAGTATTAAAGCGAGATCAAGGAATTTGAGTTGACTTTCTGGGGGCTGTGAGTTTATGTAGGCCTATCAGGCATTCCGCCATGGAATTTCAAATGTGCAGGAGTGTGATTGCCTCTGTGGCGTGCCAAACCTCTTCCCAAAACCCTCTGAGACACGTGCATGACCATAACATGTGGATTAAGTCTGCCTCTTCCAGCTTGCAATGCTGTGTATTTGGGAACATCCGCTGTAAGCGGTGTGGCGTTAGGTGGGCCCGATGGAGAACCATACATTGCATAAATTTAAATTTTGCATTGCGGGTCACTTTTTTGGGATGTTCGAGGATAGCAGTCAATTCCTTATTGGACAGTTCCCACCCCATGTCACCCGACCATTTCGCTCGTAGGTCGGTAAGGGGCACCACTGCGTGCGCCCGAGTACCAACATACAGCCATTTGATGAGATGTCATCCCTCTCCCATGTAGTATAGTGAACGAACCAAATCATGTGATGGGGGTTCTTCTCGCTGAGGGGCCCAGTGTATCCTTGCATATTGCGATATCGCCGCATGTGTCATATATAAATGGTTTGGCACCCGGTTTCCCGTACAAACTTTTCATGGTCTAGAAGGACTCCATTATTAAATAATGCTCCTACCGTTCCCACCCCTTCAACAGACCAAGCCCGTATCTTGCGCCTCGTGAGCCTCCCTCTGGGTATTGGGATCCCCAATAGTGGAATGTTATTGGCATTTGGAAGGCAGCGTGACGTGTACTGCAGTGCTTTTTTCCAGCACAGTAGCGCTGTTCACAGCAATGGCGGTGTATCTGGGGGGAGTTTACTGTTTGGTAGTAGTAACGTGTGCAGGGTCCCCTGGCTTATGTCTTGCACGGTGTATCCTATCTCTTGTAGATTGTGGCCCACAAACCAGTGAGCTAGCCATTGTAGTTGGCTCGCGAAATAGTATGCTCTGAAATCTGGTGCCCTTAGCCCCCCTTTACTTGTCTCAAGCTGTAGTTTTTTAAGGCTCACCCTTCGCATTCCAGCCCCCCCCCCCATATCAGGGGTAGGAGTATAGGGACCTATTCACAGAACTAATCTGAGATAAAATTCTAAACTTACTACTTTTGGTATTCACAGAAGGCATTTAGTAGTAGTAAAGGTAGGACTCCTAACTTTAATACTACTAAACTGTGACAAAATCCTAACTTTACGACTTTCAGTATTCACAAAAGGCATTTAGCAGTAGTAAAGTTAGGAGTCCTAACTGTATTACTACTAAATATCATCAATGAAGGGCTTGCATTGTGAAGGTCTGCGTCGAGGATGCGTAGCACAGCAGAGGAGATGCGTCGGTTCTGCTGAAGCCACAGATGGGTTAGCAGAGCACCTTCAGACCCACTTCCAAGGGTCAGGGACTGAGGTGGCACCACTTGGCAGGGTAGAATTCAGAGATGGCAGATTCCAGGTACTGGGTTCAAGACTGTTGGAGCCTTCTGTCCCTGAGGCTCTAGTCAGAAGATCAGCCAACTCTCCCGGCTTGTAGTCACTCTGGGGTCCTGGGTTTGACAGATGCAGGTCCATTCCTACTTACCCAGGCAAGAGGGAAGCAGGCAGCAGGATAGCACAGCAGGGCAACAGTCCTTCAGAGCAGCAGACAGCAGAGTGGTAGTCCTTTCAGCAGCACAGCAGTCTGTCTTCCTGGGACAGTCGACAGGTCACGAAGTTTACTGAAGAGTTGTGGTCTGAGGTCCAACATTTATACCTGGTACCCACTTTGAAGTGGAGGAAGCTTCTAGAGGTTTCCACCACCTTAGGTGTCAGACAACTCCTTCCTCCCTGCTCTGGTCCCAGCTTTTCTGGGATCACAATGGACTAGTGACAATCCCTTTGTGAGAGCGCTCAGGCAGTCCCTTTGTGGTGTGCAAGTGTGGTAGGTGACAGCTCCTCCCCTCATTAATTAAGAGTGGCCCATCCTACCAACACATATCTTATCTCACAGTTTTGGGAGCAATACACAATGACCAACCACTGGCCACACCTAGTCATGTGACCCGGGAACAGGCTGTAGGCACCAAATGGTTAGGACAAGAAAATGCCAACGCTCTAAAATTCCACAAGGAACTCATTTCCAAAACTGAATAAATATTTTTTGCAAATATATCACTTTTTGCAATAACTTTGTTAAGCCTAACAAAAACATTTGTGACAATATGTTTAGATTAATTTACACATTGTGATGTTTGACACAAGAAAAAGAGTAGCCCCAAGAATAGATCATCAACACTCACTTCAGCCGAAGTGGGCGATGTTTATTTTTTCATGCAAATAGAAGAAAAAGTCACATAACACACAGATATTGATGCTATATACACATATCTGAAACAGTACACATGTGACTCAATATAACCCTAGTGAGGTGACAATAACCAACAAGTGATAATCAAATAGTGATTGTATAAAAACACAGTTTATTGGGATGTCTACGGATGTCCTTTGGAAAGTTTAAATAGTTTTTTAAAGCCAGAACTAAAATGTGTTCCGGTATTTTCAGGACTATCCTGTATTAGTTGTCGACAGCGTTTCGTCTCCAACCTGGATGTCGGAGTCTCTTCAGGACAGAAATTTCTGGGGACTCAGGACACTTGGGCTCAAGAATTTGAAGCCAATATTATTCACAATGGTACTTTTGAATAAGATTCAGGAACCAAGGATGCACCAACCACATACACAAGAATTCTTTGGGGCGGTAGTAGGATAATTTCCAAGGAGGAATAGATAATTACTATAGTGGTTGAACTGTCCTCATGCCCAAATTGATTCCTATGGATTGGGGCAACGGTCCAGGGAGGGATGAGTGTAGAAGCAGACTGCCGATCCGTCTGCCTACACATTTCGGTTCAGGATCCAATTCTCTCACAATCCAAACATTACTGCCTAAGATAGCTATTGGAGACAAGCAGCGGCCGATCTAATTATCAAATCCTGAACCTCAAATCTCAACATAGTTGTGTCTTCATTTCTCTGCTCTCCACACGCATGCACTAATAAAATGTTGTAATTGTCTGTAATTAATTAAGGTTATTCATTTCATAAGTTTGTCATTGTTTCTTTGTAACTAGATTTGAGCTGTCACAGCTGATGACATTTTGTCAAGAGGGGACTAATTATTATTCATTATGGGAATGTATTAGGATAGTGTTAGGTATTTTTTCATTTTATGCTGAATTGTGATTGCTAGTGATGCAGCGCGGAAAACCTGGGTAACGGAAGTCAAGGCAAAACCCCGTACCTAATATATCCTCCCTTCGTCACAAACCAAATATCACATTAACACATTCACTCCTACATTCATTGGTGGGGCCCATAACACCAACATTCACACTACGCTTCACACTGGCCTGCACTTACGGGAGGAATAACTGTTTCCAAGCGCTGACATGAAAGGAATACCTTATAACCTATAGAGAGAAACTTTTTTAAACTTCTATACACTAATACCTTTATTACTGTACATCATAAACCTAAACATTAAGATTCTCCTCCCACGTAATCGATGGATCAATTTAGTTGGATTGAGTTTGATGATTTAGTCTAGCATACTCAAAAGTCCTGATCTACTCCCCTTCAATAAACGACCAAACACATTTTTTTTGTTAATCAATAATTTGTTTATCTAAATAATGCAAGAATTTAGTTCCATCTAGTAAATTTATTAATCATTATGCAAATCACAGAACACCATATTTACCTATTCTGGCTATCGGTCGTCCTCTAAGTCATCAAATTTAGTCGTCAGCACGCTACAGTCCCAAAGATCGGGTCAAGGACCAGAGACGTGCAAGTATCGATCAGTGCCCATAGATTTTTCAATAGTTCGTAGTTCATCAAGAAATTGGGCAGCAATTCAGTCAGTCAGTCAAAGATTCAGGAACACAGCCGTCACGTAGCGTCACCGTCGTCTCCGCCAGCAAAAGTAGCACCGGAACAGCAAGCTTTTTCTCTCTATTCTAACATCGTTTATATAATGAAAATAAGGACCAATAGTTACAATATTGAGAATTTGGGCTAATCCCATTGGTCGGTTGGAATCGTCCGGTGTAGTTTCGCACAGTTTATGATGTCATATTGTCAGGCATGATCCATCCGGTTCCTTGCACAAGTCTTTTGTTTGAACATTTGGCAAGCGTCCCATCGTGACCTTGCTAAGGCACAGAGTGTTTGGGGTCAGGCTGAGGCTACTGGTACGGGTGCTTGGCGCAAGCGCACTTGGTCTGAAACCTTGTGGAATGGTAGCCGTCACGTTGTGTGTGTCAGGCGGCCATCTTGCTTTTAGGCCCAAAGGATAACTTAAGCAAAACAAACACAAAAAGTAATTAAAACATGGAAATAACAAATAAAATGTTAAACCCTCACTAATTCCCCTATGTGCTTGTAATTATCTAGCATATGGCGACATTTAAAGCGTTCATATTCACCCAGTGATGTCATCTGGTGCAACATACGATAACATCACAAAAGCAACATGCATCATGCAATATTCTATTTTTCTAGTATTAGTATGCGTACATATGTTAATTACAAATTATTTTAGCCATGCAAAATGCAAATCCCACGTATGTTTTCGTACATTAGTAATGTTGATTACATTTTCACACAAACACATTAATAGTATTATAATTAATAGATTATTCTAATTAGTAAGAACATGCAGAATGGGGGGTATACAAAATGTTGTACTACCCGCTCCATCACTAGCCCTATATAACATTTTGCTCACCTAATGCTGACTCTAATTTTTGCTGTGTAATTTGCTTTAAAAAAAAAAAGGCTCTTCTGGGGGTGGGCTAGAAGGTGCTTTCCCGACTCTTAGAGAGCGGGCTCTTGCCAGTCTGTTTTATGCCTAGGACGTAGAATAATTGAAATATTTTCTCTGAGACTTGATTCTATATCAAAGCTCCTACTTCATCGGATTGAGCTATATCCTAATCCCTAATTGCCATTATCTGCATTTTGCCTTCTGTAATGATTTCTAAATTGTCAATAAACTTTCATGTTTGAACTTACATTCTCACTCAGGAAGGCTTATTTGAGCGACTGCATTACTTGATTTATTGACAAAATTGATCTTGTTATAGAAACATTACCTCAACACTCTTGAGGTTAACACCGCCCGATCCTGCATAGGTGTTTTATCTAATATTTTATTAGATTATCAAAGCGAGTGTCAACATAGCCTAATGCTGCCATCTTTACATAGGCTTCTGAGGGCTACTTTGTCCTGATTTGTAGTATGCACTTGTGTCCTAGTGCTGAGATAAATAAAGAACTTTGTAAATACATGTCTATCACATTACTGCACCATACAAAGCTGTATCAATATCAATGTATATTGATCCTGATTGCCATTGAGCCCAAATAGAGACATTTGCATAGATCTCACAATGTACCTCTCCCCAGTCTGCTCTGGTCCAATAGTACTATTATATAGACAGAGCTGTAAAAATAGTATTCTACTCATACCCAATGATCTGCATAGCTATCCTACTTGGGGTTCGGACAACTGCCTATCCGACACAAGTACTGCTATTTAATTCTTGTGTTTTCATGCTTTTGCAGGTGGCTCTCTTTGTAACTCACCAGAACTCCAAAATGCCTACTGTTCTGCTTTTGGGAGTTTCAGATGAGGCTCGTTCTGTGTGAAGAAAGATGGTGGTTTGTTCTTGATGAAGAAAATGGTCCCTTCAATTCCAGTGTGTTTATAACTTCCCTTATTTATATGATTACTGAAGTGGCCTTAAACATGTTGTATCGGGTTATGTTATGTTGGTTGCATTTTCATGTCTGTAGCACATTTTCAAATGGAATCTTTTTGTATGGAACTGAAAAGACCATGAATTGAGTCTGGTGTTTGTCGATGTTTGTAGGACCGATTTAGAGTGCCAGTGATGTTGCAGAGTTCTCCATATAAAGTAGTCACTTGGCACCTAAAACTTGGCAACTGCCAAGGGTTTCCTACTTCTCTTTTTTGTAACACATAACTATTACACATAAGGATGCTTATATCACACAAACTACAGTGATATAAAAACTCATATTTCACAGAGGACAGTAAAATATGAAACATTATCATGGTTCCATTTGAAATACGGGTTTCATCACCATATAGACAGAGCTCAACCCACTCTCTAGGGCTATACCACTGTCGAGGCAACTAGGCAAAGGTAGCAAGGTTACCTAAGTTATGTCACAAAAAAGGCAAATTATGCTGCTCATTCTCTCACTGCATTATTTTCATCCTTTTGAGCTCGAAATAACATCTTTTGTTAAATCTGCAAATTATGTGGCAAATCCATAATTATGTGGTTAATGCTTCAGCCATGGAATATCAGAAATCTACGAGCCCTCACCACTGTCCTATGTTTTAATAACAATGTATTAATGAAATTAAAACCTAAACAGTCGAACTGCAAGCTCTCATTGTTATTAGCACTTTAAAGAAAACAACCTTTTCAAGGGAAGTAACCCCAAATAAACTAATGATATATGAAGGGAGACATGTGTAAGATTGTCTTATAGTACCATTTAGGAGTTCTAGCGACATTTGCAAACCATTCTGCCTTCAACTTCATGATTTATGATATCAACAGAACCCCTTGATGGCAATGCTGGCCAATTTTACACATAAATAATTGTTGCTCCTAGGTCAAATAGATCAACTTGTGTTTTAGATGGCACTTGTGGCAGTGAAATCCAAAGGCATGCTTTTGTGAGTCACTGGCACCAGTAAACAAGGTATTTTCATTAACTTACATTTGTGGCAGACAATACCGTTGTGAATAGGCCCGATGTCTCTATCTCTACCAGATCAAAGATAGTATTATTGGGCTCCTTATATTAAATATACAGCAGAGATATGGCATATGAATACCAGAAGGGAAGGAAGGACAAAAGGGGCCCTGGTAGATGCCATTTAAAACTTTGTTTTAAATTTTCCAACCTGAGAAATTGAAATTGTTGCAGCGAAAATCAAAACATCGAATAGATTAAAAAAATATAAAAAGGTCATCCATCCTCCCTGTCAAGAGCTTGCAGAATTTCAGAAATCATGCAAGATTTGTTTTGTCAACCTTTATTTCAAGTAAGCACTAATGTGACTTGGAAACGTTTAGAAGGAGAAATATTATAGATTTAGGAAAATTATAGCCATATATGTCAGTAGATTCACTATATATAGCGAAAATATAAAAACTAGTTAAGAAATGCTTGAAAAAAGAGGTACCTAAAAGCAGTGCTTTAAATGGGCTGGTACTCACCGGTACTGAGTACCGGCACTTCTGAATTTTCTGGCCCTCAGTACCGGCACTTCTCATTCGCCAGGGAGAGTACCGGTACCCTAGTAGATGGCACCCGTAGGCTCCGGTTATTTATCTCCTCTAGCACAGGGCAGATGCCGCTCTGCTTCTCAGAAGCTTGTAGGAGCGCCAAGCCTCATGCTGAGTCCCTGCTGGAGATTCCAGCAGCGCCCATGTGAATGGCCTGAGCCTGCAGGGGGCAGAGGGCTTACCGTGCATCACGCTGTGACTAACAGTGCAGGGTCTAGACAGACCCTTCACTGTCGATCATGTGCCCGAGGACTATTCTGCTGAAAGTGCTTTAGCCTCACCCCGCCCCTCTCCATCAGGTGTGTAAATGGGTTGGGACGGGCAGTCAGTCAGGATATTGATTGCACTGGCCATTCTAAAGCAGTGACAGCCCAACAAAATCCTCTGCCTTCGCCAAAGCCGGTTTTCTTTTCATCTTTTTGTTCAGGACAGGAGCTGCTTCTCTTTGAGGACGGAAGGAGTAGGGATGAATGTAAAGACGTGAGGTGGTTGAGTTTTGAAATCATGAATCATCTCAGAAATTGTATTTTAACACACATTTCTGTAAAGTCAAATCTGGTGCATTTCTTAACTTTAATTTTCCAGACGGCAAATTTAGGGGGAGCATGGAGGGGTAAACTGGAGACAAGTACGGAAAAAACAGGGAGAAAATGTAAGACTTGTGGAGAGTAAGCAAAAGAGGAGCAGAACTAGTGAGAAGTTTATAGGCTGGGTGAAGATTAGAGGCAAGTGGAGATAAAAGGGAGAGAATCAGGACACTCAGTAGATTTTAGAGGGAATGTGGAGAGATAGAGCGTGTGCGTGTGTGTGCACGCTTGAGAGCATATAGTATTGTGCCACATAACAGCATGGCATTAAGAAGCAGCAAATATTACAGAACGATAAACTGTTAACATATCATCCTTTTTGGGTTTCATTTTGTGTAATGAGTTAACCTGTTTTGGTTACATAAACACATTTCTCATGTGTTTTTCATAGTTGCTGCAACTGATATAGAAGTCATTATGTATCGTCATATGTTGCCCTAAGCCCTGCCCCTAGCCCCGCCCACTCACCATGCCTCTAGCTCATATTAATGAGTACCTGCACTTATTTTTTCCCATTTAAAGCACTGCCTAAAAGAGGCCTTGACACCTAAAACTCTTACAGCAGGAGCATTTCAGCTGCTAAATCAGAGCTGCTAGTACCCATTGGTCTGAAAAAGAGAAGTATTTAAAAATGATGGAAGAAAAAAATCCCCAAATTGTAGCTGTGAACACACAGTAGATAGTCACATGCCTATGTTGTATTTCAAACTAACAAGCATTGAACTCCTGGAAGAGATTATGGAACATCAAAGCAATGTGAGACATGTTTGAATTACACTGGGGATGTCCATTGCTTGATAAGTTAATGTTGCATTTGATAGCAATTACAGATTTCTAGTCAATTGCAAATAGCCAAGGATAGAACTAATGCTCAAATCAAGGCTAAACTGAGCAAACAAATGTTGGCAGAAGATTGAAAACAATGTAATCTCAGCTAATTACTTTTAGATTTGGACATAAACACAGTTATGATTGCTGAAATGAAATTAAACATAATTAAACTAGGTAAGTCAAACACTACTACTACTACTACTATTTACCTTAAACCCTTAAGTGAGGCCGTCGGCCAATGGCCAACGGCCGCACTCCCTCACCAGTTCATCTGTTGGCTTTTGGCTGACACTGGGCAGAGTTAGAAAGGCCCCTTTGGTGTTTTGCACCAGAGGGTTTCCTTTTTTCCCCCAGGCTCGGGCTGCTCAGGAAGTGCTTCTCAAGCAGCCTAAGCTTTTTTTTGGGGGGGGGGCGGTGGGTGTATTAATGAAAAGGCACACTGGCATCATTACATTCAAAAAGCGAAAGTAAAACTAGCCAAATGGCTCATTTCACTTTGACTGAATCAATGCTGGGGGGCATATCTCAGCCACCTAGTCACTGATTCTTTTGTGAGGGGAAGGGGGAGAGTCTCCCCTTTCCAATGGTACCTCTGCTCAGTGGATCCCTGCTTGGGGATCGCCAAAGGAGAGTGTCCCTCTAGCAGGGATCCACCCACTAGCCACCAGGGATAGGGGGAGCGACCCCTTAGGCAGGGGCTTGTGCTACCCCAACCAACCATCGAACTTTGTCTTTCTGTCCAACCTGGAGGGCAGATTATCATCTGCTCCCCCTGGGATTGTTTGTTTTATAAAAATATAGGGGTGGGACTGCTCCCACCGGATGTATGACGGAAAAACGCATGCCTTTACCAAGCATCATTTATCACGCAATGCATTTTCAACGCAACGCCTTTACCACGCATGCCTTTACCATACATACATTAACAAGGCAAGGTAAGTATATGGCAAGGTAAGTGTAAGGTATATATATATATAGGTTTCACTTAAACATATATTTAACTTAAAAAAAAAAGGTTACAGGGACCTTACAGTTAAAAACAATATTTTGAAAAACTTAGAAATTCACTGAAAAACACCAAAAGTTACATGGACATTATAGTTAGGAAATAGAATTAAAAACCTTAGAAATTCGCTGCAAAAACTAAAGATTACAGGGACATTATAGTTAGGCTCAGATTTCCCTCGTACAAGACCAGTGAAACTCAGCAGTTATTGTTACCTCAGCTAACTATAACTTACGTTCCCGCAATGCAATGCTTATGACCTCACATATTACATCACTCATGACATGGTCAGTGACATCGCTGATGACATCTCAAATGACATCACTGATGACATCATCCAGTCATTGTGAGTGTTTTCTAAAAGTTAATGAGTGTTAAACATATATGCTAAGGTATCACAAAAGTTAAATTAGTTTACTTTGTGTGCTACTAATGAATGATCCTATTTTAAAACATAGATTATGTGAGTTAGCCTGTATATATATATATATATATATATATATATATATATATATATATAAAAAAGCCTCTTGTGATGATTGTTTTTGTGCAGGAAGTTGTCCCTTCCGGCACAAAAACGATGTGCAAGGGTGCCTGCGTTGGTGCATGGCAGCCAATATTTCGCTAGCGCAAGGGAAAGCACAGGGATGCATCATATTGTTGTAAATATGATGCAACTCTGTGCTTTTAAAATGACGCAGCTCGCTACTACAAAATGACTTGTGGCACCATGCTGTGTCATTTTATTGTAAATAAGGCCAATTGCATGGCCGAAAGAGCAAAGTCACACTCAAAGAATGATTCGAGAGCTTGCGTCAGTTTTGTTGTAGACTACTTTGTTGCATATATGATTCAATTTACAATTAGCAGGAAACAAGCTACTCCTTATAATTCAGTAAACCTTCCCGATGAGCTCCATTCCACTGTGCCGCTGTCATGGGAAAATCTGCAGATCCAGTTCTGTGAATAATGGTCAACGAGATTTGATTGCATATGTCCCTTTCTATGCACCTCTGTGTGATTTATGGCTAAAAATAATGTTCTGTGGTGCTCCTTTATAGTTTTGAAGGTTACAAACAAACCAAGCATTGAAAAATCCCAGAAGTATGGGTTTAATGTGCTAAAGCATGCAGTGTTAGTACTTTTGTAACACTCAAGAGAAAGCCAGTAGGATCAGACAGAGTGGCTTTAATTGTTGTCAGAACCTATTTGTGGGCCTACAGGATTACTGGGCCCCACCCATGGTGGTTGAGGTTGTTTGCCATTGATTTCCTAGGATCCGTTTTACCATATCTCTGCCAACTGGACCAGGTACAATCCTCCTTGCACTAGACTCTCAGGGTAGCAATTGTGAGCAGTCACAGGCCTCAAATAGAGCTAGCCTCGGGGATAACAGCTCAGAACTCAAAAGTCAACCAAAAGACACAACACTTTAATATCCAGACCAGTGCATGTATTTTACGTGAAGAACTGCTTTAATCACACAGCAGAATGAAATGCTACACAATTCATGACATACAGGGTTGCAAGCTAAATTGCATCAAGCCTTGAGAAGCTAAACCTCCCTTCTTCCCAGTATCCTCTCAGTATTCCACTTGTTTCTGCTGTTGTCGAGATCCCCGTATCAACAGTCCTTAAAGTGCTACAGGTTTAAGCAGGATTAGTCGCAGGTGTAGATGGCTCGCACACTCTGACATTTGAAATGTGCAACTTAGTTGAACAGCTCTTTACCCCTTTGACAAGAAGTCTTAGTGCACAATGCAATAGTAACGGATATCCTGCCCGCCGAAATATAAATCCCATAGGATATAATTTAATTTATATTTCGGCAGACAGGATATCCATCACTGTTGTGATGGAGTAACCCGTCCACCGAGATCTAAATGAGGCCCTTAGTCTCTTGAACCTGGTGCAGGCTAAGTCCTGTGTTTCAGCTGCTTGTTATTGTAGCAGTTGAGGCTGGGCAGTGAATTCAGTCCTCTCCTGTGGGGGCTGTACAAACAGCTTCACTCAGTGTGAAGTTTGCATGAGCGATCGGTGAGGCACCACTTGTCTTTGGCAGTAGCCCTCCAGGCCAGCTGTAAATGGGTGTTTGAGTGTGGCTGCTGAAGCCACCAGGCTGAATACCTTGCAGTGGTGCCTTTCTGTCAGTTCCAGCCTCTGAGCCAAAGGGGCTTTCACTCACAGTGTTGGCCACACCAGTATCTTAAGCCCATGACAACCTGCGGCAGGAAATGAGATATTTGTCCTGGTCTGGTCTTATGGTGCTGAAACAGAAACTGCACAGAGTGCCCGTGGACGCCTCCACAACAGGGTTACTCCTGTTACTTTCTGTACAAGTCAGCTTTCTCTGGTTGCTTCTCACGCCATGAACACATTGAGCTTCTCTTCCTGGATAGTCTACAATCCTGCATGACCAGGCACACTCCTTCTGTTTCTCAGCAGAGAGGCAGGCTTTCGTGCACTTCAGGCAGACCATCAGCAGAAAATGCAGAATTCAGGTGGCAATACTGAATCACCTCTGGGAGTCTGGCTGTCACGCAGACACCAGCTCTGGCTATATAGCAGCTCTTCGAGTTCCCTGTGCACCACTCCTTTCCTTGGTCAAGAAGAACATGGGACTAGAGCAAATTGTGGTGGTTTGGATCCCACATTTATAAATATTTTCCAGAAAGGGGGTGTGGCTCCATTGTCTTCTGGATTTCCTGCTTGGAGCCATTGTTTGGGTTGGATCCCTTTAAAATGTCACTATCAAGATGCTCTCCAGACTCAGCTTTTTCGCGAACTGATATCTCTCACAACAGGTAGCCATGGGAACGGCTGCAAGCAGGAGTATCCAAAATAAGGACACAATGAAATGTGAGATCGCTGCATCTGGCTGTCAGCAACCTTCATGGAGTAGTAATCGAAGACAGGTAAAAGGACAGGCCCTTCCTAAATCTTCTCACCTTGAATAGAAGCTGTAGTGCTACCCCCACTCCTGCTATATACCAGGTGACAGTGCTCAGGAAGAACTAATACAGCAGCCCTTTTCTAACAAGGTGTTTGTTGAATTTCTGAAGGTAGCCTGCTCTTCATCCTCCCTCTTGTCAGAGTCTGGTTCTACGCCCTCCAGCTTCAGGAAAACCGTCAATAAACTTCCACTGTCTGGGGGAAGCTACCCTTATCCTCCATTTTCTACCGTCCTAAAATGAGTAGCATTCAAAATGGATCCCACTGACCCCAGGACTCAAACTCACACAACATACAGAGCCCTACTACCATAAATGTGCTCCACACTCACCGCACATACAAGCATTCAACATGCACATGAAATGCAGGCACAGGGTTCTAGGTGTCCCAAAACAGTAACATTTTACAGGAGAGGAATCTGTATGATTCCCTCTCCTTAACACAGAGTAAAAGGCCTGGTTAAACTATAGCTTCAAAGAGCAAGGTACTCTGCCACCATTGCTTTATGTGATGCACCCACGGCATGGGCACTGGTCCACTGCCTAAAAAGAGGGAATGCTTGTTGAGCCCCTCCAGGACACAGAACAGGCTCTGGACCTTGCTTTACTATGGACATGCCTAGAATTCCGTGCAGACGATAGATTATGATGATACCAGGGCCAAAATGTAAGCCAAGATACCAGTTTCACCTGCACCCATTCATTCAGGGCAGGGGTGCATGCCTAGTCCGCATTCAGGGGACATTCCCACCCTAAGAGTTGTGTAAGTAGTCCCTCATGCTGTTCAATGTAAGCCCTAGAGCAGAGGAGAAAGAAACATTAAAAAGCCAATAGCATTAGGCCAACGAGACATACTCTACTGGGCTGAGTTAAGATATGATTGACAAAGTCTCCAGCCAATGGCTGAAAGAGGTTAGTCGAAAAAAGCCAAAGGTTGAAAGGGGCACACCTAAAGCCCACTCTATGTATACTGTTAGCGATAGTCCTTTTGTTAGCAATAGGCTTTGACATCAAAACACAGACGTAAAAAATAGACTTTCTGAAAGTCCACTACATTTTGTGATCCACAGTTCTATGTGGCATTGGTCATAATGGAAGGCAAGCACCTTGGCTTGCCTACCTGCAGCCAGTCCCATTGTATCGTTCCTTTTCGCATCCTCTAATCTTCCTCAGCGACCGCTCCTTTGCCCCCCTGCCAACAGCAGCAGCTGTAAAACTTGAAAAATAAAACAATAATAAAGCAGGTTTTCTATTGATTTATTTTTCTTTCCTGGCCGAGTTTTGTGGGCAGGGGCTAATCCATGATCATCATGGAGGAGGAGTGGTCGGTGCACCGCTATCAGTGCGCATGTGGGTTTGGCCGGCTGTCTTAGGACAGTCAAACCAACATGCCCACTGAGCTGTCTCCAACCCGAGCTGTGTTGCCCGGTTGGAGACAGCATGCACAGGTTCCCAGTCTCTCTGGGAGCGCAAATTGAGGGCGCTCAGGCCAATCCTGATGCTGCTCTCATGCCACCAGCAGCATGAGAGCAGCGTTGCGATTGGCTGCAGGGGAGTCTGGGAGCCTGTGGTGAAGTGGAGCCAGAAGAGAGGCGATGCATTCAGGTAAGTTTTTTTGTGTGTTATTGTTGCTCCCACACTTCCCCTAGCCCCAACACTTTGCCCAGACACCAGCTCCATTCCACACTCACTCCCAACTTGCTTTACTGGCCATGGGCAGGCACTCAGTCATGCACTTACCTGCTTTCCTTTCAGGCCCATCTCACACTCGCGAACGAGCCTCGTTTTATGACGTTCACGGCTTTAGCTTTTGGTTCAGCAGACAGTGAGTTTAGCTACTTTTAAGGCATAAAAGTGGTCACGTTCGCACAGTTTTTACCTAGTTTGCAGAGGGCGCGCGCTCAGATCCGTGAGTAAAACTACTTGAGCGAGCGTCAGCTGGAGGACCTGGGGGCCCTGACGCTTCCTGAGAGAAGCCCTCGCCTCTGAAGGCAGTGATAAATGGCGCATGCTGTCAGCGTGGAGCAGCGATTACCAGCCCAGCCCTGGGCAGCTCTCGGAGGCCATTTATGCTCGTGAATGATCCTAGCTGAATCCGAGCTAGGGCGACGCAGTGGCTCCGCCAGGGGCTGCACATGAAATGATGAGCCTTTCAGGGATGCGGGTGGTGTTCGTCCTCGAGCAGAATTTGAGGAAAATAAATAAATAAATCACCAGCGTGGAATTACGCGGGGCCTCGATGAAAGGCAGATGCATTTCAGGCAGGCAACCCGAAGTTTTCTCAAGCACAGGCGGGAATGACAGGCGATGTGCCGGGGCAGGAAATTGTGAGTGGCAAGAAGGAACAGGATCTGTGGCTGTTGGTGAGTGACAAGAAAGCGGAGCTGACAGCCCGGTGTCAGGCAGCCATCGGCAGGCCCCGCGGAAACTTCACTTGTCAAACACATGGCGAGGGAAGCGATGGAAGGAGGGCGCGTGACCCTGCACTGCAGCTATGGCGCGAGCGCCAGTGGTCCACGAGCTGGGCTGTCAGTCACACGTGCGAGACGGACGGGCGTGTGCCTTTGAGCGCACAGGGCGAGAGGATGCGCTACATAAGGCCGAGGTACATATGTCCAGAAAGAGGGACCTAGTCGAGAACGGCCTGTTCACACTGTGAACACAATGCTTTTCTCAGCATGTGGTTAACATGACCATATAGTTCAAATTCGTGCTTGATCCGGCTTTTAAGGTAAAATTGCGTTTTATTTGTCATTGTCACATGGAGGCAAATAATACAAAATAATGAATCTCAAACTGCATTGTTGGTTTTGTTAGGGCATGGTTTCACCATGTTTGTTACAGGGGATTTATAAAGCGCACTCCTCACCGCTTTCAACAGCCCCTCGGCGCGTTTAAATGCTTGAAAGTTTAACGACTAGGGGTGTATTTATTGGGGTGTATTTACTAGGAAATGGCACAGCGGGGCGCTGCCAGCAATTTTGCTGTGCTGTGTCATTTAAAAACCGCAGGAATGCGCCGTATTTACAAGAATACGGCACGCCCCCTTGTGCAGGCCCTAAAGAAAGCTGCCTAGCTCCAACACAGACACCCTTGTACCCAGCCACGGCCGCTGCAGGTAACAGTGGTGGTGCTGGGTGTGGGGGGGATTTTGAGAGAGACCACGAGGGAAAATTAAATAAATAATTAATTTTCCCACATGGTCGTCTCTCGAAATCCCCCCTTGCCTGGCCCCACCGCTCTTACCTGCAGCGACCGCGGCTGCTTGTACCATGGTCCAAGGGTACCTGTGTTGCAGGGAATCATCCCAGCAATGCAGGCACCCTTGCACTCTTGCGCAAGGGTGTCTACGTTGCAGGAAATGATTGTTTATGTGCAGGAAGGGGCACCTTCCTGCACATAAACAATCTTAAAGAATTAAAACAAGGATAAATAAAAGAATTTCTCCTCGTTGCGCCAATTTAATGGCAGCTTTTGAATGGCGTTAGTTTTAGGTGCTGCCTCACATTTACAGATCCTTGTAAATCTGGGGGAGTGCCAAAAAGCAATGGGCGTTACAGTGCCTTCTGTGAGAGAGGGAAGCTTGCTTTGCTATTGCCATGCTGGAAATGTTCTGTGAGGAAGCAGAGCTTGCACTACTGCCTCCTAATTTGTGCATGTCTTGTAGTCGGGTTAGTCTGTGCTGCTGCCCTCATTGTAACTGTCTACTGAAAGAGGAAAGTGTGCAATGGTTCTGCCCAAGGTGTAGCTGTTTTATGAAGAAGAGGTGCTTACAATGCAGTTCTCCCATATCATGGAAAAAAGGGTATATTGAATGCATTTGCCTAACATACCCAATGAATAATAAACTGTTTCACAACATTCAATGTAAGATGCTAAGACCTATAGTACTGGGGAATGAACTGGACCCAATAAGAGTAGCATTTGAGCAGCAAAGCAGATGAAAAAAAAGAAGCAGCGCCTATTGCTTGACTGGCCTGGTTTTAACCATGCGGTAGAGAGACACCAGTTAAAACATTTTTAACTCACCCACACACAATTGTATGACAAATGCTAAATGTCAAAATAAGGGACATAAGCATCAAATGAGGGAACTGATACTAGGAGACTGTACCACCAGTTACTAGTAGTAGTCTTGTATGTTTCCCATTGCTAGATGCAGAGCCCACTGAATAAATATACCTCACCTAGGTAGGTGAGGTTTCGTCATCCTAATTGACAACATGAAAATATGGTAATTCCATAAGAGGTTTAGGGCCAGATGCACAAAGGTTTTTTGCGAACGCAAACGGGTTTTAGACCCGATTGCGCCCGCAAAAAACCTGTGGCCCATGTACTAATCCTATTTTGCGACTCTCAAAATAGGATTAGCGACTCGCTATTAGGAAGGGGCGTTCCAAGGGAGTCCCTTCCTAATAGCGACTCCTTAAGCTATTTAAGAATGTTTTGCGACCGCAATTGCGGTTGCAAAACACTTGCAGTTTACCAACCTTCTCAGAAGGGTGGTAAAGCACTCGCAAACGGGAAAGGGTCCACAGGGGACCCCTTCCCATTTGTGAATGCATGCACAAATATTTTTTAAGGGCAAGCCATGGTCCCAGGGACCACTGCCTGCCCTTAAAAAATTAAACTGAAAAGTTTCATTTTTTAAATGCATCCCGTTTTCCTTTAAGGAAAACGGGCTGCGTTTAAAAAAACACAACTGCTTTATTTAAAAGCAGTTCCAGACATAGAGGTCTGCTGACCCCAGCAGGCCACCGTCCCTGGGAGTGCCAGCCATTCCCAATGGGGCCGCAAATTGCGACAGCCTCAATAATATGCATGAGGCATGCAATTTGTGACCCCATTGGGAATCGCAAACAGTGTCTCAGACACTGTTGTGTAACCCAATTAGCGAGTCGCAAATTGCGAGTAGCAAATGCGATGCAATTTGCAAAGCACTAATTGGCGGGTCGTACATCTGGGCCCAGGTCTTTTATTCCAGGAGTTTTGTACTTCTTGTATGTTTATCTATGTTTACAGAGAGCACACAACAGTCCTATAACCTCTTTCACTCCCTCTTTAGTTTGTAAGCTGCCTGTTTTGTACCTTTCCTGTATGTCAGAGAGAAGCGTGTATTGTGTTCTGAAGAAGATTTTCAACTACAGAAAAGACAAAGGGCCCAATTACGAGTTTGGCAATGTGGGAGCAGGCCGCCACCGCACTGCACCGCTCCCACACTGCCAAACAGGGCAACCACTCGCCAGATTATGAGTATTATCGTGGTCTGGGGGGCGGGGGGTGTGGTGGTCCCACGGCAGTGCAGTTAATAGGCTCATATGTGAGCCTTAAACTGCACAGCTATGGGACCGCCAGTGCATGTTCATGCATGGCATGGCCTGTGCAGTCCATGCTGTGCAGAAATGGGGTGTATGCACACAGGGGGGGCACAATATGTGGTGCCTCCCTGCATGCACCCCCGTGCACAGGGTCGAGAGGAGGCCCTGCAGGGCCCCCTTCATTTTCTCACTGCAGTAGTTCCATGGAATAAGGACCTCCATGAGACTGCTGGCGGTGAGGAAAGTCGTAATATGCCACAGGGCCCCACCAAGCATATTGCTGAATTCAGACCGCCATGCCACCACCAATGTGGTGGCATGGCTGTTGTGCCCATAATCAAAGTGTGAAAAGCAAATTAAAAGCCCAACAAATGTAATGTTGTTTTGGCTGAAAAGCCAGGAATGGCTTATATTGTCATGTGTCATAGTGCCACTTGGCAGATGTGAAATGCAAAATAAAAAATAATTCTTCACTTTCTGCATTTCTTTTGTAGGAAATCAAGAGTTAAACAGCCCAGTGGGTGAGACTGCCTTTCAAATGCAAATACATTAACATTTCTCAGAAAAACAAACCAGCATGCATGCTAAAAATAGGTTACTTTCCAGAAAAATGGGAGCAGCAGTAGCTGAACCTGTCTGAAGAGACACTGAGAAAGGAAATACAATGCGCCAGCACCCTTCTTCCCGAGCCCACTGGAGGTTGGTATGATTTAGTGGAAGAGCCTGCAACACCTCGGTAAGACTTCCTGCCCGTGTGGGCTGCCAGTGAAACAAAACGTCACAAAAGTAGGTGTAGCAGGAAGTAAGTCATGGTGTTAGTGGGATAATTTTGTAAATCAGATCATTTTTGCTGAAAAAATCTGCAAAAAAAACATTTGGTGAAATTTTCACCCATAGCCAAAGTTCTGCGAATGAGGTAAACATTACAACCTTGCAACATTTGTCACCTTTGCAAAAAGTTGCCAGTAAAATTATTATTATGCACACCACTGCTAAAGATGGGCTGCTCCTGAATGGCAGTTCTCCTCTGAGTACTTAGGCCTCGCAACCTTCAGCCTCAACATGTCTGTAATTCTGTCTGAGTCTTCTATCTCTTAGACCAGTTGAACTATCAGCATCTTGAAAACATTTATCTCAATTAGTATAGTATACAGTGTCCTTGCTCCTTTCTCTATATCTGCATTGATTGTGATGTACCTTGCTCTCTTTCTCCATTTGTTCACTGTTGCCTGAGTGCAATCTTCTAGTTGTGGGTTATTGATACGGATGTCCATGGTGGGGTTTGGCCATGACAATTACAAACAGTCCTTAAAAGTAAACAGGAGCTGGGGATGTGTGCCGTGTCACTGATGTATTGTTGAAGTGTAGTGTGCACATCACTGTGAATGGTATTGGGAGACATATCTCACACAGAGTGGAGACTGGTTCAGACTGCTGTATCCAAATCTGGGGTAAAAAGTTGGGTCCAAAGGCATGGGTCTGTGAGAGGATTACAATGTGTATGCTTGGCAGAAGTGAATGATTTAAAACTATTTTTGGAAACTAAGGCGCATATCAGCAACACCCGGCGATAATTATCGCTCAGCGCTCTTAGCGTGAGGATAATTATCGCTGGGTAACGTGGATTTTTATGGCTGAGATAGCGTGCTATTAGCAACACTTATCTTCTCAGCGATAAAAATCCTCACGCTAACTGCCTAACGTGAGATTATCGATGGAAACACAGCGATAATCTCATGTAGTGTGGCGTTAGCTTGATGATAGGGACTACACAAACTTAGCCATGATATCCACCTTCCAGAGGATATCATGGCTAAGTCAGTCCTGAAGCAGGCGTAAGGAAAGTAGCGATAACAGGGGTTATCGCTACTTTTCCTGCCATTATGCTTCATAGCGTGGGGCTTGATGATAGGAGAAATGTCGCTTAGAGACATTTCTCCTGTCATCTTAGGTCAGGAACGCCCACTTTGCATCTCATTAGAGATACAAAGCTGGACGTTAGGAATCCCCACGCTAAAGCAAGGTTTCACGCGTTAGCGTGGCCTTGCTAATTAGGCGATAAAATTATCGCCGCTTTTCGGCCGAAAAACGATATTTGAGAGATTTCCCTTAATGGGAATTACCTTTGCCTCTCTCTCGATTTCAACCCCAATTCTTCAATGGTAATGAACCATAATGCTAGTCACTCAATTTTATGGCATGCCTTCTAATTATAGGTAATGTACCTTTCGAAAAACGTGTCCTTTTTCAGCATTTTTTTATCTAACACACTCCACGCTCCACCTTATTGTAGGTATTGTACCGAGTGTAGCTTAACTTTCTATATGGAATGGTAGATATTGGTGCCTACAATCTCTAAATCTGGATAGGAAAGTGAATGATTACTGTGTGAGAAAATAAAACTACGTGTAAAGGGGAGCATGAAACAGTGAGCTTGGATGCATTTAGTGAATAAATATTAAGTACAAAGGGGCATATTATCAAGACAGGCGATAAAATTATCGCCGCTTTAGCGGCAGAAAACTGCCGTTAAAACGGCAATAATGGGCTTGATAATATGCTCTATGGAATTCCAATTGAAGCTCAGGTTAGATGTGAAGGACATCTAACCTGGCAGTTTTCTGCCGCTAAAGCGGCGATAATTTTATCGCCTGTCTTGATAATATGCCCCTACGTGGGTTAACTACTTCCCAACTGCTATGTACAATACTTTTGAACAGAGCCCTGTTTCATTCCTGATTGCCATTAAATATAGCCCAATGTCTACAAACCTCCCACTTAAAAATTGTGATAGTGCCTTAAAATTGCTGAGAAATAGACTTAAATTGGTCCAAATTTTATGTTCCTATGTGGGTTGCTAGCTCCTCCCCATTATGTAGCCCATTTGGGTTTTTTGTGTTGAGCTCAATAGTATATCTTGACTCCAGAATGCGTAGTAGTTTCTACCGATCACAACCCCTGGGATGTTGCATTACTCTGTCTATCCCATAGAATGTTAGGAGATTGCTGTCACTGCTGTGTTTTTCGGAAAAATGTTGTCCTGTAGGATAGTTGTAATCTCTGTTTACAATGGCACGCATATGTTGTAGAATGCGTACCTTTAACTGCAACATTGTGCTGCCTACATACATATATTGGCAAGGACATTCTAGGACATAGATCACATAGTCACTAGTGCACGTAACAAACTTGTCAATCTTCCTCTCCTTGCCCAGATCAGTTTTGTTGGACTTTCGACTCTTACTGTTCCTGCATGCCTTGCAATTATTGCAGGTTGCAAATTCTTTGATAGGGCTTAACCAATTTCCTGATTGTTCTTCCCGCTGATCGCTATGAACCAATTGGTCCTTCAGTGACCTTGATCTTTCGTAGGTTATTTTAGGTTCCGGACCTATGTGTTTGCCAATAATGGGATCAGATTTTAACAAGCTCCAATGAACTTTCATTATTTTCCTCAATCATTATGAGCCCCCACTATAAGTAGTGATCATCCTAGGAGCATCAGTGACGTTCCTACCTTTTTTTGGATTTGGTTTGAAAAGAAGTTCATTCTGTGTTTTGCCTGCGATCTTACTTTTGGCTGTTTCTAACACCTTATTGCCATACCCTCTCTGTTTGAAACGCTTAACCATCACTTCCTGTTCCTTCAGGTAACTGTTGTGGGTACTGCAGTTATGGCGAGCTCGTAAGAGCTCTCCGTGAGATATGCTACATATCAAAGGTGCAGGATAATTGCTGTCCGCATGTAGGATGGTATTACCTGCACTTTCCTTTCTGAATAATAGGGTGGTAACTTTATTGTTCACAACTTGTACCTCTACATCAAGAAATTCACAATAATCCTTTCTGATTTTATGTGTGAAGCTGAGTTTCAGATTATTTCTTCCTAGTTTTTGAATGAATTCTTCTGCCAATTCTATTGGCCCATCCCAAATCAGGAACAGGTCATCAAGGTACCAGATCCAGATTGGGATGTGTTCGGTATACTGATCATTGGTACCCACCCACACCACCTGTTCTTCCCACCAGCCTAAGAATAGATTGGCCAGGCTAGTGGCAAAACACGTGCCCATTGTCATGCCTGATATTTGGCGGTGGAGAGTCTTCTCAAATAAGAAAATATTTTGCTCAAGACAGTAGGTCATCATTCTCTCTAACATCTTGTTATGCTCTTTCAGTGAAATGTGTATGCTTTGTAAGTATTGCATGCAAGCTTCCACTCCTTGTTTCTGATTGATAGAAGTGTACAAGGAGCATACATCCAATGATGTCAGAAGATAGGTGGATTCCCATTGGATATCATGTATACGTTTAAAAAAATCTGAGCTATCATTGCAATATGAACTCAAATTAACAACAAGCGGAGCCAGAAATAAATCCAAGACAATAGACGTGTTTTCCAATAGTCCTCCATTGGAGGAAACTATTGGTCTCCCTGGTGGATTTAGGGGATCCTTATGAATCTTTGGTTAGATATTCATACATGGAACACGTGGATTCTCATTCTTTAAAAAACTAAATTCATTGTTATCCAGTAAGCCCATGCTGTGCCATTGGTTCAGAAGACCATGATATTCCCTGATCCCTGCTCTGTATGTTTCCTACCCAATTTCTTCATAGCATGTGTGATCACTTAGTAGTCAGAGCACTTCTGACCTATATTGAGAAACATTCATTATCACGATGTTTCCACCCTTATCGGATGGCTTGATTACTATATTAGGGTCATCCTGTAAATTTTTCAAGGCCAATCGTTGTTCTTTTGTCAGATTGTCCCATCTGCTTCTAGTGTTACATTTCCTCAGTTTCTTCAGCTCCTTAATTATAGCTGATCCATATGCCTCAATATTGTCATGTGGGACACTGAGATTGTAACGTGATTTAGGTTTTAAGCCACTTTAAGCCACTTTGACTGGCTTGTCTGGTTGCAATACCCATTTCTTCCAAGATTGCATCATTATCTTGTTGTAGTGTGCTGTTCATTTCTAATTCTCGCATGTCTAAAAGTAATTCAATATCCCCTATTTGGAGATCAGAGAAATATGTTATTCCACTCCTGAACCCAGACGTTTGTTGCGGTCCGATTGTCATTTTGTACAATTTCATGGGTTTCAGTTTCCTGATGTATAGGAAAAGATCTATGCTTGTGTCTGTGTAGTTGATGTCCCTGGAAGGACAGAAAGAAAGACCCAGTTTTAATAATGTTGTTTCTTCGTTGGTTAGAGACCTGGAGGATTAATTGATGATGGAATTGTCATTTGGGTCATCTGATAATTGCCTCCTTATACATCTTGTGCGTCCTCTTCTCTTGGTTAATCTGAGTCTTTCTTGGTTTCTCTTCCTCTTCCACTTTTTCGACCTCTTCCTCTTGTTGGTGGTTTGTCCGGAGGACCCTGCTCCTTCTTTTGTTTGAGTATCTGATACTCGTGGAGAAATGTCAATGGGCGTACCCCTAAAGGGACAGATGCATTGCGGCCTTCTGTTTCTTAGCTTAAATCAGATCAGGGAAAATTGTAAATCTTTGTGTGCCCAAACAAATCGTTTGACGTAGGTCAGAATACGTCCTTCCGCGTAATCTCTCTTATCCCTCA
This sequence comes from Triturus cristatus, assembly GCF_964204655.1. Classification (NCBI taxonomy): domain Eukaryota; kingdom Metazoa; phylum Chordata; class Amphibia; order Caudata; family Salamandridae; genus Triturus; species Triturus cristatus. The sequence goes on along the minus strand of NC_140584.1, from coordinate 364,433,802 downwards.
GAAATGTACTCAGTTCTTTTGCTTTGATGGTATCCTCGCACTCCTTCAATTTTACTTGTAAGTTCTTTGTGAATCCTATTACTGTTTTATCGTTTTTGAACGTTTCTGTTTTCAAGGCACTTAGTTCTATTAAAAAAAAAATATATATATATATATATATATATATATTCACTGAAAAAACCATAGGTTTCACACATGTTATAGTTAGCGGAAATTTTACTGATAAAAAACCAATGAAATTCCCCCGTTATAGTTAGTGCAGGCAACTATAACTCACGCGACCGCAATCCTCTGCTGATGCTAATACTGTATTTAGACACTTATTTGCCCATGTCTTCTTCCATACATTTTTAGCTATACATATATTACAAATATTTTTTTTTCATAAAGACACATATGTCATCAGCAGAAGATTGCGGTCGCGTGAGTTATAGTTGCCTGCACTAACTATAACGGGGGAATTTCATTGGTTTTTTATCAGTAAAATTTCCGCTAACTATAACATGTGTGAAACCTATGGTTTTTTCAGTGAATTTGCAAGGTTTTTTAAATGCTAATTCCTAACTATAACGTGTGTGAAACCTATGGTTTTTTCAGTGAATTTGTACGGTTTTTTAAATGCTAAGTTACTTTACGCCATTCGTGGCGTGCGCGCCCACTTAACGCAGTTCGTTCCGTGCGCGCACGGTGCGCTTCGCGCACCGTGCGCGCACATGGAGGACATATGATGCACTTCGTTTTGAAAGGTAATATTTTAATTTTTCGTAATTTTTATAAGCCATGCACAAATGTTGCCCTTCGGGCACCATTTGCACACGGGGTGTAGTTTATCTCATCAATTATAAGCCATGCACAATTGGTGGCCTTCGGCCACCAATTGCACACGGGGTGGGGAGAGTGTGCATAATTTTTTTTTTAATATAATTTTTTACAGTACGCGTACGGTAAGCGTAATCGGCGAAATTAGCGGAAAAAAAAAAATTCCGTTTTTGGCCTTGGGGGATCTTTGGGGACTCCCTCAACATGGCTATGTGTGTGGGAGCTGTCTAAACAGCCCCTTTACATGTTTTTGTGCTTTGTATTTTCATCATCACTCTCAGTGCGAGAGAGAAAATGGCGGCCGCCGCTTCCTGGTTTCGGCCGATTCGAATGTTTACTAAGATCTAAGAGCCAATCAGAATCGCGCTCGCGCACGCCACCGTACGCGTACGGTAAGCGCACCGTAAGCGCACCGTAAGCTGGCTCAGATATATATATTGATTTAAAGGCTATTTTCTCAGAATCTACTGAACAGATTTACACCAAACCTACAAAAGGCACTTCCTTGACCTGAGGACTACCTCTCTGCCAAATTTCAAGTAATTCTGTTCAGCCGTTCGGGCTGTAGCCCTGTCTAAAGGTCCTATGGAAAAATGCATGGGAAAAACGCGTTTTGGGACCCCCCTTTTATCTCAGCCCCCGCTTGACGAATCCCCCCGAGACTTTCAGGGTAGGAGCGGAGCGTAGCGCCCCACCTATTTTGAAAAATTCGCGAGGATTTGTCGACCGGCGCCAAAGTTATTCAAAATAGAATGTTGCGGATTTCCTATGGAAACGTGGTCCTAACTATAACTACCTACTGGCGACCGCCAGTAGGTAATATATATATATATATATGCTTGAAACAAAGAGTCTGTAGCTGATGCACTCTGATCTAGCGTGTGCTGGTGTTGAGGTCAGACAAAACCTCGTAAAAAATACTTAATACAAAAGGATGCACCGCACTCCAGAGAATGATTGTGAATGCTTAATTTATTTTAAGCACAAATTTCGCCACCATCCACCACCCACCAACGTTTCGAACAAGAAATGTTCTTTCTCACGGTGTAGTGAGTCCGTTTTTAGTTTCTTCTTTAAATAGTGTGTGTTACATTCTTGCCACTGCAAAGCATTATGGTATTCGTAGTGTATGTTCGAATCATAGTTATATACAAGAGTCTCTTTGTTAGTACATTTAGTAGACAAAGTAAATGATGTAAATTGATTAATAACAACATGATTTCTTATGATTTGTATCATTGCAAAACAAGTACCAATACCAGAAAAGGACCAATCAATGATTAGTATAATGGAAAATACCCTGTCAATTCAAGACACCACTAATCACAATCATTCTCTGGAGTGCGGTGCATCCTTTTGTATTAAGAATATATATATATATATATATATATATATATATATATATATATATATATATATATATATATATATATATATATATATATTTATATTTATACTTATTTTTTTAACCCAAATGCCCAAGCTTATGGAGCGCACTCTCAGCAAGATTGAACCATCCGGTTTATTTTCATAAGGCATAAACTCGTATTAATGTCCACTGGTTACATTGCTTAGACCTGACGCGTTTCAAGGCTTCCGCCTATCTTCAAAGGTCGCTGGTGAATGACTTGTGCAGGTAGTTCTGTTCAATTAAGAAATTAAGCATGCCCCGCCCTTAGTGGGCTTCGTTTGATGTTGTTAGCGCATGCTGGGTTTTGTAGTCCATAGCAGAACAAGTAACACCTTTAGTAGGTCCCGCTCTTGTCACATTTAACAGCATAATTTTCTCTACACTTGGTGAGCCCACAGGACCCCATGCGAGTTATTTTTTCCGCAATCTTGCCGAACCGCATTCAAGTCCGGATAGAGTTCTGGACACGGCCTCCATTAGTTCAGGATGGTGCTGCTCCCGCGGCCAGGCTGCCGCGCAGATAATTTTAACCCAAATGCCCAAGCTTATGGAGCGCACTCTCAGCAAGATTGAACCATCCGGTTTATTTTCACAAGGCATAAACTCGTATTAGTGTCCACTGGTTACATTGCTTAGACCTGATGCGTTTCAAGGCTTCCGCCTATCTTCAAAGGTCGCTGGTGAATGACTCGTGCAGGTAGTTCTGTTCAATTAAGAAATGAAGCATGCTCCGCCCTTAGTGGGCTTCGTTTGATGTTGTTAGCGCATGCTGGGCTTTGTAGTCCATAGCAGAACAAGTAACACCTTTAGTAGGTCCCGCTCTTGTCACATTTAACAGCATAATTTTATATATATATATATTTACAGACATATAAACAATGCCCACTCCAGTTAGAACAAGAGTAGAAAGAGAGTAGTTCACTTAAAAAAACACATTTTAACAACTCTATTAAATAAAAATATATAAAAATACTTAAATTTTAAAATTATATATCTAAATTTGAACAAAAATCAAACAAATTACATAATTCTTACATTTTTAAATAATTATCAATGAAAAAAATAATATTCATTTTATTAAAATACCACCCTCTATTCTCACAATCATAACAGCCAACAATTAAAATGTAATTGAAATTAAAAAACATAACACAATTAAAATAAGTCATAATAAATGACACAATTTTAAATAAATAAATAGATAATTTTAAATGCATTATGATTTAAATAACACACCACCCTATACCTCTAAATACCCATCAACCCACACCTAAGATATATCTTAAATATTATAATAGTTACACAATTTACATAATAATTTATCAATTAAATAATGAATAATAATTAGCTAATAATTAAGAATTTAAATTAATATCTAACATTAATTAGGTATAATTGACTTCCTACCCTGTATCACTACAAACCCCACAACATAACTTAAAAATACATTAACTACATAATTTACATAATTTTAAATTAAATAATTAATAATAATTAAAAATAATTATTAATACATTATCATTTATTTACTTCCCTCCCTGTACCACTACAAACCCCACAACCTGCTACGACACTAAAAATTACAACGAACAATTTATTAAAATTTAAACACAACAAAAAATTTACAAACTATATTAAAAAACTAACAATAATTATACAGGCTGTCAGTGGCAGTCATTCGGCCATCTAACTGGTTATCTCCGTCCGCCATATTATTATGGGATTTGGACATGTGGCGGTCGGAAACACCAACCGCCACAGTCCAGACAGGCACTCTTTATCCGACCACCTGTCGGACCTCCCTGTATTCCCTGATTGGCAGCGGTAGGTATAATAACATCCCTTTCTGCTGGTCGTCACGTTGCAGTCAAACCGCAGCAAAACAGCAGGTGGTTACGTATTTGGGGGCCCGTAGCGGGCTCCCCCTGGCCGCTTGGGCCAGGGACATAGGACCTGGGGGCCACCTACATATCCCTACACCATGTGGTAGGCACCGCATGGTGCCTGCCACGTAGTGCAGGGATATGTGTGGGGTGTCTGTTTTGTCTTGTGGCGGGTGTTGCAGAGCGCAGCACCCGCCGCAATACAAAACATGAGCAATGCGACCGCCATGGTGGTGGTCGCATCCTAATTTGCCCTCTGGGACCGCCGCCTTGTAGGCACATGGTCCCAAATACGGCTGGATGGCAGACAGATGAAGATCCATTCGCCATCCTAATGACCCCCAATATTATTAACAACGATATTTTTGTAAACGATTTTAACAATATAGATATTTTTAACATTGTTATTACTTACCTTAGAAAATCGATATTCTTGTCAACAATATTCCTGCATCACGATATTTGTGGATCACGTTATAAAAAATTCGATATTTCTGCATCTTCCCAGTTGAAGTTTAGCACAACTTGAAAGAATACTTACAGAGTCCAAGAAATAGGACAAGTTCATCAATGTCTTTCGACAAGGGGTATTGGTAGTAGCAGAAATCAAAGCTAATTTTGAATTCCATCCACCTGTTATAACTATACAGCCAAAACATTTAGGGGCAGATTTGCAAGCCCTTTGCGAGACATTTACGCCGCCGTTGCGTCACTTCTGTGACGCAGCGGCGGCGTAAACCATGCGCCATGTTGCGCCTTATTTACAACGTGACGCATCTAGGGAGATGCGTCAAGTTGTAAAGCCCTGCGCTACATTAAACCTGCGTCAGGATTAATGTATGCAGGGTGGGCGTTCCGTCGGAAAAAGCCTCGGAAAAGTGACGCACTGAAATCTACAAGATTTCACTGAGTCACTTTTCCGATGCTGCTGCGTCAAAACCCTGTGCCTGCTTGAAGCAGGCGTAAGGCATGACGCAGCATGTTAGCTATGGGCAGCCCCTGAGCATTGCTGGAGTTGCGTCGTGCTTGCAACACGACTCCAGCAATGCGCCGCCCTTATGCCATCAGATTCGTCACACATCTGTTTATCCTTGCGCCACGATGCGCTGCATTGTAAATGCGGCGCATCTGTGGTGGCGCAAGGGTAACTTGCGTGACGCATCTTTCCTGGCGCATCCCTGCTGATTTGCAGGGATGCGCCAGGAAACATAAATCTGCCCCATAATTTGTTATTTAACGAAAATACATCAATCTTTGTACAAGTTTATACCTATGTGTAATTAAAAGTAAAACACAATCAATTAGGAAAAAGTTACAGGAGGATTCTTAATGGTGTGCCTGTAGACCACAAAACAGTCTTGAAAAGTTGGCATATAAACTTCTCAGAACAATGTAGCCATACTATGATGATCGAGAAGGACTTGAAGTGTTCATGTAGTTTAGTTAAAGTGTTCATGTAGTTTAGTTTCGGTATATGCAACCTTCAAACCCAAAGTAGAAAAATAATTTTTAACTCTGGTCTCAAACGCGGACACCAAGTAAATTATATTGCACCCAAATATTGTGTGCAACACTATTATAGGGGACACATGCTGCAATTAACATAGCAACTTAATAACCTGATTTCTACTCATCTCTTGTAGTATGGACACAATGTTTTATATGTGCAATTATAGGCATACATTACCTATCATAAAGAACTGGCAAATCACCTTGCTTAAGTAAAATTCTATACTTAAATTGTTTTGGATCCTCGGACACAGGACCACAATTGCTGCTTTGTTTAGATAACAACCAAGAAAAGCACCACCACCGATGTCTCCTTCGCTTTAAAAAAAACTGCTGGGTAAAGCATTATGCAATCATTATTTAATAAGCAATGGCAAAGCTGATAGGTTACACGTTTACACTGTGAGTGTTGAACTGTTGGCTTTGCCAATGTTTGTAACGTATTGTTTAAAAAAAGTAAAAGAAAAAAGACTGGAGGGAAAGCAAACATTGTGGTATCTCAAAACTGTGCATTGAATTCAATGTCTGTACTCTTTGTAAATGGAATGGTTTATTTTTCAAATACTTTTTACTCAGGAAAGTCTGAAAATAATTAAAAAAGAAGAAGGAGGTTTCAGAAACATTAATGGAAACAATTGCCACGGCCTAATTTATTTTCTGTAGCATTCAGGCATTTAATCCTCTGCAGTAGCCCAGGGAGCGAATACTTGTGCCACCAGCAGAGCCGTCATGCTAAGTACACCTTCGACCAAAGATGCCAGCTGGGGCAATGAAGCAGATGACCATTCCCCCACTGCCATGTAAGTCTTTGTCTGCCAAATCTTGAGCTTTCATGCAATATGTGGCATGCAGGAGAGAAAACAAAACATCTCTTAAGTCAACTTTTCAGCTATACCCCAGCAAAATATTCCTGCAGTTGTGCTTTTACAAACACGCTGGGATGGGCAAAGTGCAATACAGTAGGAGTGGTGGGCATTTGAAAGGGACAAGCAGCACATGAGGGAGAGAGACAGAAAACTCATGCACTCTTGAGGAGTTCGGATTGATAGTCAACAAAAAGGGGGGACATTGGGCTTTTGGGGAGGTCCAGCATACAAGCCCCAAAATTGCAACACAAAGAAAGGATGCTGTTCCTCAAAAATTGATATATGAATGCATGTGTGGGAAACAGTGCTCCAAAAAAACAAAAGTGTGGGTCCAGGAGGGAAATTCCTTCCTTCGGAACTAGGGCCCTCACACACCCAGACAGCTAGGTGTCATGCTTCATCATTGGGCCTGCTCCTCGTTAGGTTGGCGCTGCAATACCCAACGGGTACCCAATGAGGGGCTCTTTGGCGGAGATCTTTTGTTCCTTGCCATTGGATGTGGTGTGGGTGAGGGCCTAGAAGGTGTAGGTGTATGTGTGAAAGGTGAAAGTTAAAACAGGTTAGGTAAATCAATATAATTGTATTCATTCTGGTGCCTACCTGATTAAAAGAAAAAAGAGAGAGGCGGCCTTCCCTTACTTAATGAGTCAGTGCAAGGTGGCACTCTACTCAATTGGGTCGACATGTTTCTTGCCCTAACAGCCCAGCAGGGTCTATAGCAATTCATCAGGACCAAAAAAGTCTTGAAATAACTACCTACACACCGTGTTATAGGGGAACCTACCTACCACGCTATGATATTGCTGCAGGTACGTTGCCCATAAATTTTGCGGATATTCTGAAAAAGAAAAGTATACAACATATACATGAGTTGTAACTCATACCGGCACTCAAACACTCTCTCTCAATATTAGTCAACTCAATTGAGAATAACTATGTAGAAAAATGAATAACTATATCTGCTTAATGCTTGCTACTCAAGGCAAAAACCATGCTATAATTGCCACAGTAATAAAATTGCTCATAATAGAACATTCACTCCTTGAAAGAATACAAACTCACCAATTCACTCTCAGAAGCCTAGCCTCGACGGTATCCGCCAGGCTGAGACACCAGCAGGCTCAGTGTCCTGGGAGAATGCATGCAAGCAAGATAAGAAAAGCGCACACCAATACAAAACTCTAATTAACAGTCCCAATGATCAATTTCCTATTGGTGGCGAAAATATACACAGTCTGGTTGTAAGTGTGATCCCTGAAATTAGGAACAGTAGAAGGAAGTTCCCGCCCATCCACATATATAAAGGGGGTCCTTCTAAAAGGGATTCAGCTAGATGCATGTAGGGGTGTGTGTAGGCACCCAACAAGGAACATATGCCTCACAGTGCACTACACGTCTATGTATCCCTCTCACTAATGAGCGCTAGCAGAAAAATAACCTGCAAACCCAACAATCTAGAAGCGCATTCTAATGTTTGTACTCGAAAAGTGGCCAGTGACCATCTGGTAAGTTATTCAAAATCACCTGGGGTAAAACACCATAGATAGCTTCACAAAAGATAGCTGGTAAATCTGATCGGTGTAAACCCCACTTACCAGGAACTAGCGTCAATGTGATAGCGATCTACCCCTTCCCGTCGGAACCGGATGATGACGAGAACCTTCTCTCAAGCACGGATCATTTATCCCTGGTCCGTACAGGGCTGGGTCCGGACGCGACGTCACATACGTAAAAAACGTCTAAGGCGGTCGTATCTGGAGCGCTAACCTATACCGGGGTTAAGTGAGATGCTCCAAAGAGTTATAAAAACACAAGCCATATAAGTGCCGCATGGATACACACAGTCCTCCATATGTTGATACATCTCGTAAAAACTGGAGAATTCATCCATTAGTGGTAAATAGAAAAATGTATAGGTCTAAGTGCGAAACATAAGAAACTAAACAAGGATATCCCAATGGTATGAGCATATCTCAAGGGAGGAGAACTACTCATTCCATGACTGTTATGAGGAATAGAGGATGTATTCTTTCAGGAGTTATGCTCACAATGTTAAATCCAAGAAACTTTAATTTCATGATTAAAAAAGGATAATCCAGGAGACATCTACACTTTCTAGGCCCTACACCACATCCAATGGCAAGGAACAAAAGATCTCCGCCAAAGAGCCCCTCATTGGGTGCCCGTTGGGTATTGCAGCGCCAACCTAACGAGGAGCAGGCCCAATGATGAAGCTTGACACCTAGCTGGCTGGGTGTGTGAGGGCCCTAGTTCCGAAGGAAGGAATTTCCCTCCCGGACCCACACTTTTGGTTTCGTGGAGCACTCTTTCCCACACATGCATTCATACATCTCTCTCCTGTTTTTTAATTTTTGAGGAACAGCATACTTTCTTTGAGTTCGGAATGATATCAAAAAAAGTAGTTCCCGTAATGTGAGCAACTAGAGGAAACAAGTCAGCCAATCAAAAGGATTGTAAAGAGGGTATACAGGGAAAGACAAACACAGGGAGAGACAGGCAACTGAATAAGAAGCAGGCAAACGAGAACGATTATAAAACCAACCAATGGTAAGAAAAAGGTCGGCTGTAAGGCCACTGGATGCTCACAATAGGTTTTTTGCTACCAAATGCCTTCTACTGTCTGGGTTGGCGGGACCTAAAAATCAATGTTTTACCCTCACAGAAAATTGTCTCCATATTTAGTGACATATACTTCATCTTTAGTACAATGTTCCTGGTACTTTAAAAGAGCCCCAAAGTAACCAGACAGACTCATTGCCCAAATTGAAGGATGGCATGAGCCTGTAGTAATACTCCTCAAGACCAAGGAACAAAACTAGCTGATAAACAGTAATAAGAATGGGGACTTGGTAAAAGCAGGACTCAAACAGTGTTTGGTTGCACCTCACAATTGTAAAAGAATTACCCAGATTACCACACAAACTGTGTGCTTTGCCAAATGCAGAGTAATTCCTGGAATTGACTAGATTTGTCCTGAAGTCCTTTGGAAACAGCCATCGGTGTATTGCTTTCAATATCCCTAAACTATGTTAACTTTAGTTTTACTTCTTCTTGAGTGTTATACTGTAATGTTCATATATTTGTTCAGCTTGTTCATCACTATTCTTTTTTAAAAAATCCTGTTTGATTTGCTCTTCCAAATGATAAGTATGTAGAAGCAATGTAATTTCCAATGCCAAATCTTTTTAATATATGTTGTTCTTCTGAAGGTAATGTAGTACTTTCTGAACTTTTTCTATGTTACTTAAATTTTGCCAATGTTTTTCTCTTTACTCCATTGACAAAATCCACTGAAGGTTCCTCTATTTAGTGTCCAGTTACAAGAGTGGTTATGTTTTTGTTGAAATCTAATTGGAGAAAAACAACTTTTCCTTTTAGTATGCGGACTAATTCATGTGGCTGACATTTTCCAGTTTTTGGTTGCATTCTAACTGTAATGTAAAAAGGATGCACTGTTTGAATTAAAATGCTTTCATTTAAATTAAAAAAACCAAAAAAACTTTAGTTTTACATCTAACCCAGAGAACCCATGCCAACCCTTCCCGAAAAAGACATATCCACTTCAGATTCAACTTTGCAGTTTTTGCCACTCTGAGTTTTTTGTTGGCAAGTTTGAGCCTACAGGAGGACAAGAGCCACAGACAGTTTCGATCTTTGTGCTCACCCTACTAAAGATTCCTGAGTTCCCGAGGGAAAAACGTGTAACGACCAACCACCAACTCTCGTCGACCCTCGCTCACTCGCATATTGGCCGCAGATGTTGCATGATCGGGTCAATCACATAGCTACACTTATGTTTTAGCATGTGTCATAGAATAGCTTTGAACACCTGTTTCCAGTGGTTTCTGCTTGTGCCTTTTTTTTTTTCATCACACTTGATCCCTGCATTGTTTTTTTTCATTCCATGACTTCTTTTTAGCAGCGTTGTCTAAATGCGAGGACGCCTTTGAGGCCTTTGACAAGCTACCATGTGTTGGCCATGGATTTCTCACACAAATCTTAGCATATTAGATTATAGACCACAACATCTTGGAAAACCTGAAGATGTGGGGCATAATCAATTTTCTATCAGAAAATAGGGTGAATGCCCAGTTGCGTTACTTCTGAACATTGCTCTGTTTTTTAAGCATGTCTCCCACAGATGAAGCCGAAATGAAAATACATTTTGCAAAAAATTAAAAGAGCGCCCAAAACAAAATTTAATTAACATATGGCTGGATGATTGGCATTTTAATATTACTATAGCAAGAACACATATCTTAATATTCAACTAATATGCGCTTATAATTCCCTTGATTGATCGATTGATTGAATACAGTTTTTTTTAAAGAATCTGGGCATGTTAGAAACCGTGAAATCTGGACACTCAATGGCAGATAACATGGGTAAAAAACGTTGTTGGAATCTCCATTCTACACTGAAGCAACTGGGATGGAATTTAAAAAAAAAAAGAAAAATACGGCCATAGATAGTTTGAGGCCTTGAAATTATTATATATTAGTAGTAGGAGAGATGACCTGAATTAAATATAATGCTTCATGGACAGTGACGGGGCTTCCCAAATGCTTGATAAAGAGGACCATTGTTGGACTTGGCCCTTCTGGCAGGTTCACCCCTGAACTTTTTTGCTTTTTACTGATGACTTGGTGTGGTGATTTTTTGGTTTCCTGCGCACTTTCCCTGTGTCCCAGGGTAAAGTGCGTGCGTGCTCTGAGTGCATGTGGTGAGATAGGCCTGCCCTCCCATAGGAATGCATGGGGAATGTATGTGTCCCTAGTAGTTCCTGATGCGTGGGGTGTGCAGGCCCGAGTTTGGTATGTGCGGACTCGTGGGAGTGAATGCTGCGCGATGATGTGTGCGGCGTGCATGTACCTAGTGTGGAAGTGCCACTTCTAGAAGTGGGCACTTCTGTGTGCAGTGTGTCTGTCGCGTGATTGGCTGGTCATGTCATGTGACGGGCTAGGGATTCCCCAGAGTCAGGATGAGTCACCCAGTGGTGAATGGGGAGATCAGCAGCTAGATGGGTGGGAGGACTACACCTGGGTCCTGAATAGGACAGGGTTTTCCACACACAATGCTGACCCCGCCCCCTGCGGTGCGACTGACGACCCTAGCCCTGCCAATGAATAGAGTGAGGGGCTGAGCACGTCAAGGGTGCTCCCCAACCAGCTGCGACTGGTTTTCCCCCTCACCCTGAACCCAGAACAAAGGGGTTTGCTGTATAAAAATGGGGCTGTGTCCCCACAGAAACTGTTCTTTGCCAGGATCCTGCCTGAGGGGGGCTGCTGCCGCTGCTGCTGGACCAGAGGACCGCCACCTGGACTACCTCCCTGCCTGGAGGCCCAGTGAGCTGGCTCTGGGTCCAGCCTTGCCCCCCACCCCTGCCCTGCTGCATGCAGGGGAGAACTTGCCTGGACTTTTGCTGATTGTGTGCCCTGAAGCGCTGGGAGTGCTTTATTTTTCACCTCTAGCGCCTGGAAGCGCTTTCCTTTTCCTTTAGCGCTCAGGAGCGCTTTTATTTCTAAAAAGCCGGTGCCCACCCGGCGTCTGCCCCGTCTCTGCCGAGCCTGAAGTCCCCTGGCAGGTGCCCACCCTGCCAGGGACATTGCCGCCATAATCGAGTGCCCACCTCGATTTACTGCCCTCAGAGAAGCGCCGGTGCCCACCCGGCATTTGCCCCGTTTTTATTGCCTATTTTGGAATCCTCCCGTCGCGGGTGCCCACCCCGCGACTTAAACACGATTTCAAAAATCACCGCCGCAGCCCGGAGTCCCGGCCGCGTCATCCCCCTGCCGCGCTGGGATTGGTCCAGTGGGAGGGGGAGTGGCCCACGTGACCGGGGCCTGGTGGGAGGAAATCGCGCTAGAGAGGAAGGAAGCGACGGGAGCCTACCCCGCGCTCCCCGGCAGAGTGACGAGAGGGCCAGCCTGCAAGCCGCAGCGGAGTGCTGCCAAGAGTGAGGGAGCCCCCGAGCAGCGGGAGCCCTCCTAGGTCCGACGAGGCGCTCCGTTGAGCCCGTAGACTCCGCACCCAAGCCGTGGAACACCGAGACGACCGGAGGAGGTCGGAAGGAGCCCCCCAGAGTCCCGGTGAGTGAGGGGGCGGAGTTGTCAAGAAGGCCAAACGGAACTCTCCACGGAGGCAGAATGAAGATAAGTTCCCAATGCCCTCCTCCCAGAGCTCACTGCGTTAATTCAGCTGCTCCAGGCAGGGGGAAAGGGGAGTTGGACAGAGAAAGAGACACTCAAGCTGGCCTGGCTCCCTCCTCAATCTTCAGCGGGATTTCTGGGAGACCTAATGCACAGAAGGAGACAGAATGCCATTCAGTACCCTTTCTAACCTACTTAACAGATCTTGTTCACTCGCTCTCTCTCTCTCTCTATCTGAGCTTTTCTCCTACCAGATCTTTTGCTTGAGTATTGCCTCTCTTTATATTGTTCGATGTTGTTCTGGTTACGGCTTTCTATAACCTGTATATGCACAGAAAAACCCTGGGTTACTCTCCACTTACTTCCTTCAAGATTCCACCATAACATTACTCTTCTACTCTTTCTTACCAGTCTATGTTCTTAGCAGATATGACAATTCGTAACCGTAGTTCTGAGAACCTGTAGTTCTTTCTTCTACTACAAGTCTTTGCTGCTTGGAAGGATGGTTGCAGTGAAGTCTCAAGTCTCCCTTGCTCTCAAGGTAACGCGCAAAAAGGGACAGGGAAGGATAGACAGGAGGAAGGGAAAGTTCAAGGAAAAGCGCATAGGGCGGTAAGGGGAGACAGAGCTTGAGACGAAGCAAAGTTCTGCTGAATGGAGAATGAACTGGACACCAGTCTCTCTGAATCTGCTACTTGAGATAACTGAGTGAACACTCTCACCGTATCTGCTGCCGGTCTCCAGGCGGACTCCTTACTCAACGGTAAGCCTACCGGAGGACGAGAGACCCTGGATATTCTGAAGTTACTCTGGAACTCTGATACCACTTCTCCTTACTTCTGCGACTCTGGTTCAATTCTCCAACTGACTAAGGTTATTTCTCTCTCAGGCTTTAAGTCTACAATTCTCTCTGAGATGCGTCTCCATCCGCTGACAACAGTCCTGCGGAGACAAATGAATTTCCTAGTGCCAGGAGTTCTTTGGTGAGGAGCGTGAACTAATGCTCCCTCACACGACTATGGTTAAATTGAAGTGCGCAGCAAGACGCGCTTCGTGAGGAGACGAAGTCTCGTGATCCCGCGAGACTTCAAACGCAATGGGCTAGTCAGGAAAACTCGGCGGCCATCTTTGAACGAAATCTAAAGCTCTAAATACTTGTCCATAAATTTCAAAGGGAGGGCTTAACCCAAACTCGATGCAGTCCTAACGAACTGCGCGGTGTGATTGTAGCATTCAGCCCCATCCTGACAGTACCCCCTCTCAAAGACCGATCCATCGGTCTAGGTTTCAGGGGATGTTGTGCATGAAATCGTCTAATTAGTCTAGGAGCATGTACATTCTTTGCGGGTTCCCATGATCTCTCCTCAGGACCAAACCCCTTCCAATCCACTAAATAGTGTAGGGTTCCTTTGCTTCTCTTGGAATCTAGCACTCCCTTTACTTCATATTCTAAATGTTTGTCAAACATCACTGGGGGGGGAGGTTTGTTTAGTCTGAGGTTAGGAGCTGTCTTCTTTAGAAGGGATACATGAAACACTGGATGAATTCCTCACTGAGCAGGTAATTTTAATTTGACAGTGACCGGACCCTGAATTTGTTCGATGACAAAGGGACCTATGAAGCGAGGTTGGAACTTCCTATTTCCCTTTAACCTAAGATGCTTTGAAGACAACCATACTGAATCTCCAACTTGATACTGCTGTGTCTTCCTCCTGTGTTTGTCGGCCTGTTTCTTGTAGCCTGCCTTAGCCTGGTGTAAGTTGGATTCTGCAGATTTACGAGCCCTACTCAGATCTGTGAATAAATCACTGACTGCTGGAACTCCAAAATCTCCCTGGTTACTAAAGGGATTAGGATGCAGCCCAGAGTTTAGGTAGAAGGGAGAATAACCTGTGGAAGCGTGTTTGGCATTGTTATGCGCAAATTCAGCCATCCATAATAAATCTGGCCAGTCACCTCCCTGATCTAAGAGAAACAGACGCAAGTACTGTTCAAGCTCTTGGTTCACTCGCTCGGTCTGACCATCGGTCTCAGGGTGATAGCTAGTAGATAGTCTGACCTCCACTCCCATTCCCTTCATGAACGCTTTCCAAAAGTGTGACACAAATTGGGGTCCCCGGTCTGAAATCACTATCTTGGGAACTCCATGGACCCTTACAATGTTTTCCCTGAAAAGACGGGCTAATTCAGAAGCTGAAGGGATCCCTTTGACTGGAATGAAGTGGCTCATCTTGGTGAAGGTGTCTACTATTACTAAGATGGTGTTGTAACCCTTACTCAGTGGAAGGTCTACTATTAAGTCTAATGTGACAGTGTGCCAAGGATGCGGTGGTGTGGGCAAAGGCTGTAACAACCCCTGTGGAGCCTGCCTACTAGCTTTTCCCCGGGCACAGATCTCACAAGACTCTACATATTTCTTTATTTGAGAAGTCATATTAGGCCACCAGAAGTATCTCTGAACCAGATCAATGGTCTTCATTGCTCCCTTGTGACCAGCCAACGGCTGATCATGGCAGTCTTTCAATACTTGTTCTTGGATCTCCTTAGTAGGAAGGTATAGGGCCCCGTCTTGATAAGGCAAGGAATTGATTACTTGCCGACCTTCTTCTTGACTGGCCCACTCGGCCATCTCTGCTTCAGACATTAGCTTTCGGATTGCTTCTTGATAATGGGCCTCAGAAATGGAACACACAATCTTGGATTCAGGAATTATGGGTTGCGGAGTCACTGAATGTTCGGTGTCTTCGGTTTGAATCCGGGACAGGGCATCCGCCTTCCCATTCTTGTTTCCTGGTCGATAAGTTATCACAAAGTCAAAATCTGCGAAGTATAGAGACCATCGTAGTTGACGGGGAGTTAACGTTCTTGCAGATTTTAGAAATTGAAGATTTTTGTGGTCGGTAAACACTGTAACGGTGTCTCTGGCCCCTAACAAATGATGTCTCCATTCGACAAAGGCGTCTTTCACAGCCAGCAGCTCCTTTTCAGCGATGGTGTAGTTTACTTCAGCTGAATTCAATTTCCGAGAATGATAGGCCACTGGATGTAGTTGCCCAGTTGACTTGTGTCGTTGAGACAAAATTTCACCAATTGCTTGATCAGAAGCATCAGCTTCCACAAAGAAAGGTTCTGTAGGGTCTGCATGAAGCAGGATGGGAGCAGAGGTGAAACTCGTCTTGAGAAACTCGAAAGCATGTTCTGCCTCCACTGTCCAGTGGAACTTCACTCCCTTCTTCAGCAATCTGGTAATTGGAATGATCTTCTGCGAGAATCCCTGGATGAATCGCCGATAGAAATTAGCGAATCCTAAGAATCTCTGAATCTCTCTCACATCCTTTGGTGACGGCCAGTCTACCACCGCTTGCACCTTCTTTGCTTCCATGGTGATTCCTCCTGGAGATAACACGAAACCTAGGAATTCCACAGTTCGCACATTGAAGGCGCATTTCTCCAGTTTTACAAAAAGTTGATGCTTGCGCAATCTCTCCAAGACAGCCTTTACATGATTTGAATGTTCTCTTGGGTCAGCGGAGTATATTAAGATGTCATCCAAATAGATCACTGCGATCCGATCCACCAAATCTCCCATAATATCGTTGATGAAATGCTGGAAGGCTGCTGGAGCGTTACACAAGCCAAAAGGCATGACTTGATACTCAAATAGTCCGTACTTCGTCCTAAAAGCAGTCTTCCAATAATGGCCTTCTTTCATGCGGATGAGATGATAGGCCCCTCGAAGATCCAATTTTGTGAAGATTTGAGCGTCCTTTATCTGATCTAGGAGGACAGAAATCAGAGGCAAAGGGTAACGCTTCTTGACCGTTACCCGATTGATCGCACGATAATCGATGCAAGTTCTCAGAGACCCCTCCTTCTTTGGAATAAAAAATAGTGGCGAAGACACTGGGGACTGAGATGGTCGGATAAATCCGTTAGCCAGGTAACGATCTAGGTATTCTTTCAGATAGCAGTTCTCCGCTTCCGTTAACGCATAAACCCTACTGCAAGGTAATGCAGCCCCAGGTTCCAGATCGATGGTGCAGTCGTAGGAACGATGTGGAGGGAGTTTCTCGGCCTCCTGTTCACTGAAGACTTCTTGGAATTCTTGATACTCTGCTGGAATTTCCAAGGTATTTATTACTCCAATAGACTCTCCACTAAAAGACAGCAAGGTGGCCAAAGATGGTTCGGAAAGTTCGCTCACTGAAGAAAAGCAATGGTCAGCACAATAGGCGGAATCCATCTCGATGGTTCGATCTTCCCAATCGATGGTAGGATTATGCAGGGTCAGCCAAGGAAGTCCCAAAATTATCTGAAATTGCGGGGCATCAATCAAATTGAACTGTAAAGCCTCACTATGACCATTGGACTGAATCAATTCCACCATTTCGGTGTGATGAGTGATCGGACCTGGCGAGAGGTTAGTACCATCAACAGCCCGGACTGATTCCTTCTGCTCCTTACGCATTGCCAGGATTCCCATCTTCTTGGCAAATTTTATATCGCAGAAATTGCCAGTGGCACCTGAATCGATCATTATTGCCACTCCTTGCCGCTCTTGCCTCCTAAATCTTAATTTCATCTGTAAGGTTAAATGTGGTGCCCGAGTCTGAAGGGTGTTCGAAATTTGGTGATCTCTTGGAGTCTGATTCTTCTCCTTCGCCATCTGAGCGACTCCGCCTACAGATGGTTTTGGGAGTTTCCCGGATTTGGGGTCTTCGGCCTCTTTGGACACTCTCTCACAAAATGCCCAGATCCCCCACAATACATGCATAGTTTCTTCAGTCTCCTTTGATCCTTCTCTTCCTTACTCAATGGGCCTCGAACAGACCCAATCTGCATTGGCTCACTTTCTACCGTTCCACCAGTACACTCGCTGGGTTCTGTCTTCATTCAATCAAAGCGTGGATAATTCCAGCGAATGTCCTTCGTCTTCCTTTCTCCTCTTCTCTCTGCGCTGCGGAAATCGATTTCTAGAACTAAATCCACCAGCTCCGAGAATTCAATAGGTCGCTTTGGAATCTGTGCTAAGGTATCTTTGATGTCATCACGTAGGCCTCGATAAAACAGAGCTGATCTCTTCTCCTCTGGCCAATTGGTCTCCACCAATAGTTTATTAAACTGAGTTAAGTAAGAGATAAGATCCTTATTACCTTGACGCAGTTCTAAAAGTTCATTGTCTGTAGCCTGAGATACTCAGCGCCTGTCAAAGATTCTGAGGAATTCTGTCTTGAACTGTTCTAAATTATATAAAAAAGGATCGTCCCGAGATACTAATGGCATGGCCCAATTTGCAGCATCCCCTCCCAAATAGGACAAAATAAAAGCCACTCGTGATTGAGCATCTGGGAATAAATTGGCACGACACATAAAATGTGAGGAACATTGGGTGAGAAAGAGCTGCGCCTTCTGAGGGTCTCCACAATATCTTTCGGGGGGGGCCAAAGGAATGATGGGGGACACAGAGTGTACAACCTGAGCTACAGTGCGTGGGTCTTGTTTTGTTTGTGCATCACTAGGAAAGGTTTGAGCGGAGGTTGCCCCTGAGGATATCTCACTAACTCTCTGGGACAATAACAGTGTCTCCTGTCTAGAAGCCATAACCTCCTGCCTTAAACTCTTATTTTCATCACTTAGGGTGCCTAATTCCCTCTGAATACCCTCCAACATATCCCCTAAGGCCTTTAAACTGAAACCCTCCGCCATTCTGCCCAGGTGAAGGAAACTCGTGGGCACTTCAATCTGTCAAGAAGGCCAAACGGAACTCTCCACGGAGACAGAATGAAGATAAGTTCCCAATGCCCTCCTCCCAGAGCTCACTGCGTTAATTCAGCTGCTCCAGGCAGGGGGAAAGGGGAGTTGGACAGAGAAAGAGACACTCGAGCTGGCCTGGCTCCCTCCTCAATCTTCAGCGGGATTTCTGGGAGACCTAATGCACAGAAGGAGACAGAATGCCATTCAGTACCCTTTCTAACCTACTTAACAGATCTTGTTCACTCGCTCTCTCTCTCTCTCTATCTGAGCTTTTCTCCTACCAGATCGTTTGCTTGAGTATTGCCTCTCATTATATTGTTCGATGTTGTTCTGGTTACGGCTTTCTATAACCTGTATATGCACAGAAAAACCCTGGGTTACTCTCCACTTACTTCCTTCAAGATTCCACCATAACATTACTCTTCTACTCTTTCTTACCAGTCTATGTTCTTAGCAGATATGACAATTCGTAACCGTAGTTCTGAGAACCTGTAGTTCTTTCTTCTACTACAAGTCTTTGCTGCTTGGAAGGATGGTTGCAGTGAAGTCTCAAGTCTCCCTTGCTCTCAAGGTAACGCGCAAAAAGGGACAGGGAAGGATAGACAGGAGGAAGGGAAAGTTCAAGGAAAAGCGCATAGGGCGGTAAGGGGAGACAGAGCTTGAGACAAAGCAAAGTTCTGCTGAATGGAGAATGAACTGGACACCAGTCTCTCTGAATCTGCTACTTGAGATAACTGAGTGAACACTCTCACCGTATCTGCTGCCGGTCTCCAGGTGGACTCCTTACTCAACGGTAAGCCTACCGGAGGACGAGAGACCCTGGATATTCTGAAGTTACTCTGGAACTCTGATACCACTTCTCCTTACTTCCGCGACTCTGGTTCAATTCTCCAACTGACTAAGGTTATTTCTCTCTCAGGCTTTAAGTCTACAATTCTCTCTGAGATGCGTCTCCATCCGCTGACAACAGTCCTGCGGAGACAAATGAATTTCCTAGTGCCAGGAGTTCTTTGGTGAGGAGCGTGAACTAATGCTCCCTCACACGACTATGGTTAAATTGAAGTGCGCAGCAAGACGCGCTTCGTGAGGAGACGAAGTCTCGTGATCCCGCGAGACTTCAAACGCAATGGGCTAGTCAGGAAAACTCGGCGGCCATCTTTGAACAAAATCTAAAGCTCTAAATACTTGTCCATAAATTGCAAAGGGAGGGCTTAACCCAAACTCGATGCAGTCCTAACGAACTGCGCGGTGTGATTGTAGCATTCAGCCCCATCCTGACAGGAGTGTGCAAGTATCGAGCCGACGAAGGCTCCAACGATTGGGGCCCTCGTTTATTTTGAGTGCCGGTGCGCTCCAACGTCGGGCCCACATTCTGGGAAGAGCCCACGAGGCTCCAACACGCCCCCATTTGTTTAAAAGGCCTGCAAGGCTCCAACGATTGGCCCAATCCTTGTTGAGCCCAGCGAGGCTCAGGGGGCATTTCATTTGTTGAGCCCAGCGAGGCTCAGGGGGCATTTCATTTGTTGAGCCCAGCGAGGCTCCGGGGGCATTTCATTTATTTAGAGTCCCAAAGAGGCTCCAACCACCCTGCTGTATATGGTTTTGAGAAGGCACAGTGGTACCCCCGCATTTCTCCAGTTGCCCAGCACTTAGTGGGCAACTGCCACGTTTAGGTGGTGCTTTGTGCTCCTGGCTTGCGCAGCCTGCGCAAGTGCGCCCTGACTCTGCTGGACATAGGACGTCCTTGCCCCTGAGAGGCCAGGTTGGCCTGGGGACAGTTCTTCTTGTGTTGTGCCCTCCCCTAGGGTACCTGATCATTATTCCTTGTGTATTTTTGCGCCTGCGCAATGTATTTAGGCGATGTCTCAGTCTAGTTGTGCCTATGCGTAGGAGAGGGTTTTTCCCGGTGTAGGTTAGGCTGATGTGTTCATGGTCCCCCCTGCGTGATGTGTACCTAAGGTGTATTAGGATTGCGTAGGGTGTAATTGCCCAATACCAGTAGTTACTGGTTCTGTGATACCTGTACTATTTTTGTGTGAACAGTAATTTCATATCATATGTTCTAAGAGTGCTAATTCCAGACAGCGGTCCATGTGGCCCTGTCCCCTGTACATATAATCCCTTGTAAATTCTGCCCGTGCCTGTTGGCACATTGTAAAGTGTGTGTTTTTATCTGATGTGTTGTGTATAATACAAAGGCTATTTTTATAGAATACCTTGTGTGGAGTTTCCTTTGTGGTGGGCCTTGGGTGTTGTTGCTGGGTGCGCGCGCAAACGCTTTACACATCGCCTCAGAGATAAGCCTGACTGCTCGTGCCAAACTACCAAGGGGGTGAGCAGGGGTTATCTTTGGCGTGTAACTTCCTTGCCCTGACTAGAGTGGTGGTTTCTACCTGGCTTTGGCGCAAGCCCTAGCCAACCAGAAATCCAATTTCTAGCAACCATTCAGTAACTTTTGGTTGTTGTGAGTTGCGTTTGTTCAACTACTATAACTAAGAGGGAATCACTCAGTATATCATGATAATATTTTCAATATTATCCCAGAAGGAAACCTCTATCCTGGCAGGCAATAGTTTGGCAGTATGCTCTTTGAGGTGTTTCTCATTTCCCAATTCTCTGCATACATTTATAGAAAAGTTTAAGCTTTACTTGAGAATGGGACACAGTGTGCGCTGACATTGTTCACAGTAGTACGGCGCAAAACCGGACATGCACATAAAGTCCATTATGAAATGTCACATCAGGGGCAGCAGGCCTTCCATCTCACAAGCATATGCTCATGATGCACGAGTGGGGTGTCTTCACCACCGATCAATGTACTGAGCCCTACTTGCAGAGTGACAATGGCATGACATAGGCTTAAATGCCTGCAAAAGAGAACATATGCATGGATTTAGCCCATGCACCACTAATGGTATTGCACTAACAGAGTACGCAGAGTATTACCAATAGCACCACTACAAACAAATCAGCAGGGAGAACCGAATCCACCAGTGTGGCTCCTATGAAAGCAACAGACCAAGGGCATGAGAATCAGCAGGTTAAGTAACACTGCATGGAATGGGGCCTCGCTACACCGCTGGCCTCAGTAATCTCACTCAGGAGCACAGCAGATCTCTCAGGGCACTGGGAGCTAGCACTGGACAGAGTAAACTTGTTCTCTGAGAAGTCACCATCAGGTTCTCACAGGTCAGTAGAAGCTCACACCAATATCAACCTTCCTTCAGCAAGCCAGATACAACTACCAAATTCACACTGATTCCTTTTATTCATTCCCTGTTCTACAAGAAGCAAGAACGGCCCACCAAGATATGAGTAGACAGAATAGCATGCCTTTAGCTGTTGCTTAGTCTAGTAACTAGTTGCTAGTGCCTTCATTCACTGCTATTTTTGATGCTAAGATTTCAAATGTTCATTTGTAATTTCTTACAATGGACAATGGTCTAGCCTTGGTACCAAAGATTGTGTAATGTCATTTTCTGTGATATCATCAGTGGGGCCATGAGGTGTGTGATGACACTTTTGGTGCGCCCTTGGTTTTGGGGAACTCGTTCAGTAGAACTGGACAAAGATTCCTAATGAGTGACCCACAAAGTTGTAGGTTTCCAGGATCCCTCCTACTCTCCCTTAAAATGTGTGATGGCTGTATTTAGCATTGCATTACAGTATGATATAGCTCTTTAGAGTGTATTATCCTAGTGTAAGACAAAGCTCAGTAAGGGATGCTGCATTAGGAAATTGCACACATCTGAAGAGCAGCTCCGGTTTTGAAATATCATTATGTGAAGTTATAGCCAAAGCCTAAGCAAGACAATAAGGCGCTGGAAAAACACCTACCTTGAATGCTAAGATCCTGGCAACATGGGAGCAGTTTCCCAACTTCCTGTTGTTTTTAAAGGTGTTGGAAAGAATCCTGACTGACCAAATTCATGAGTTCCCTGAGCAGAAGAAACAGTCTCAGCCATTTTTAGGTTGGAATCCATCTCAGTAGGTTTACGGAATCAGTAATGATCTCTGAGAACGCATAGAACGTGGACTCCTTCTTCCTGTGCATTCCCGGGGACCACTGCCTGCTCTTAAAAAAGTATTTTTGCAAACACTCACAAATGGGGAAGAAGTTCCCTGGGGACCCCTTCCTGTTTGCAAGTGGTTTATCACCTACTTGAAGTAGGTGGTAAACTGCGAGTGTTTTGCGCCCACAGATGTGGTCGCAAAACAATCATAGATTGGATGGAGACACGAAATTAGCAAGGGACGCCCTTGCCACGCCCCTTCCTAAAAGCGAGTCACAAACCATATTTTGCGAGTCGGTAATAGGTTACTGACTCGCAAAATATGGTTTGTGCATGGGGCAGACCCAATTTTGTGGTCGCAAACGGGCCGAATTCTCGTTTGTGACTGCAAAAAACAGTCGTACATCTGCCCCTATATGCCCATCCCAAGGTCTGTTTTAAAGAAACAAATGAATGGAGATCCAGAAGTCCATCATTTGTGCTTCTAGAGGGCAGGTTATTCAAAGCTACCAGAACAACTCTGCTCATCTCTTTGGAAGGTCATGGGAAATTGTGAATTTGAAAAGATTTTTCACTCAAAGTTACACCTTCCTTTGTAGTTTGGTCCTTAGATGTTAAACAATTGACTTATACTTCTCAGTTCAGATGCACAGCTCTTTCTTGTGAGGTCTAAATATTATCTTAGTACAAGGAAATAATCAGGCATCTTTAAGTATTCAGGGATGACAGCACTAGCGGCTGCTATCTGGAGGGGGTGGTGGAGGGAATGAAAAAAAAAAACGGACATACCAGGAACGGCCGTCCGCCGTCCTCTTCGTCTTCCTTCTTCCTGTCTCCAGTCCCGGCTGGCAGCAGGAAGCACTCGGGCACACAGGCTCCCCTGAGCCAATCACAACCTTGCAATGCAGCGTTGTAATTGGTCTGAACATTATGGATCAGCACTCAGACAGGGACAGGGAGCCTGTGCATGTTCCTCACCAGACTATGTAATGCAGCCTGGTGGGGAACATGCAAAGTGTTCATGACTGTTTGGCCAGCCCAAGAGGACCGGTCAAACAGTCATGCGCACTTAGGGAGTGCAAACCAATCCTCCCCCTGCTCTGGCCAACCCCGCTACTGACTGAAATAGGAAAAATAAAATGATAATAACGATATATTATAATTTTATTTTTCCTTTTGAGCAGTGGACCAACACTCCTCCGCCTTAGCGAAGGAGCCACCACTTTTAGTCAGACTTTCATCATAAACTAGGCAAAAACTTGCGTGGCAGATATCGCAGCCACCATATTAGAGTGCTCTAGGCTATAATACATTTGTAATACAGCAGATGGGACATTCACCACATTTGTGCTGGAGTATCCCTTCCGTCAATCTCTGAATTAGGCTCAGAATGTAGAAAATACCAGCTCAGGCACATCAAGACTTTCTCTTAAACAAGTAACCTGAGCATGAGAGTCAAATTAACATTGAATGGTGGCACTGCTGTGGTAATCTCTGCTGTTTAGAATATATATGAAATTCAACAAGCATCGCAGCAGTGTTTGAACAAGGCCCCAGGCATTGTCACGAGGAACATAGATGTACACATAGACTGCTATTTGACACAATATATGCTCTTTGCCAGTCGGTGCCGGAGTTAGATTCTGGTATCCACAAACTGACATGTTACGCTTTCAATGTATTGCCTTTCATATAATTATACATCGTGGGTCTATGGAATTTGCGTAATTTGCTTTCCCCTAATTATGCAAAATTTTGGGAGAGTCACAAAAAATTGCATTATATTAAGCAAAACGAAAATCTGTCCTTTAGCACTATATTTTCCAGTGAAATGCAGTTTCAGCAAACAATTTGTGCAAAAACACAATTGCCTTGAACAGCCACAGTGTGCATTCTGGTTGCTTACACTGTTACCGCAGTCCTGAGATACAATTTTGCCGAGAACGGTGGCGTAAATTGGTAATGTGGCATAATGGCATGAGTTTTGGAATTTTGTGTAACATGCATAGCACAAAATTCCAAAAATTACATAAATTATGCTAACATAATGTAACTTTCACCTGGGCCTAATTATGTATCAACTGCGAGGATGAATGATGTTAAGGTTACTGTTTGTTTTCTGCACTGATTGGAATAAGATGAGTTCTAAGCCCTAGTTGCAGGCGTCTTGTCTCTTGCGTTTATTGTTATAAGAATGCGGAGATGTTGGGACTGTGAATACACTTTTTCCATGTTAAAAGTGACACAAAAGTGGCGCAAGGGGCTTGTAATTCTGCCCCTAAGTCTATTGTCTTATATTAGTAACATTGGTCTGTCTGCCTCTTCCTATAAGATAGGTACATTAATCAGCGATTAAGAATAAATCAAATAATTATTAGATGAAATTGGGATACAAAGAAATTCCAAACAAAGAATGTACTGTTCTTAGATACACACTAGAATTGTGCAATACATTGTGTATCTTTGATTAAAATTAAAAAAGTCTTTGATACAGTGCTACATTTTGGATTGTTCGGATTTTTGCCATGTATTGCTTCTTTAAGATTCACTTTTCTTTTTCGCACATTTTTCAATTTTTTCTATTTATAACCATAGCTCTAATTCAGCCACTTTAGCGAAACACCTTTTGGCATTTGTGAACATTTCTAAACTTAAGATATTTATTAACCTCGATCAAAAATGGAACACCATTGGGAAACATAAATGATATATACATCTGTGAAAATTGCAGAAACTTAAATTACCTATTAAAAATAGTATTATTCAATTCTTTAAAGAATAAAGAATAAAGAAAGTGTTATAATAACTTGAATAGCTTCCACTTTAAAATCTGAATTTGGTGTACCAATAATTGCTACTGTAGCCAATTCTGAAAATTTGAAAATTGCATGGGAAGGAAAGGGCCGTGCTGACTTCAAATCAGCCTATGGGAGGTGGGTCTCTCCAGTGGTGAGCGTGGACGTGACCAGGAGGCACCTAGTGGGGCAGTGCTGGCTTTAGGGTGGCGCGACTGGTGCCACCACACTGGGCGCAGAGCGCTAGGGGCGCTGTATTTTTTTTAAATATCTATCGACCTTAAAAGTACCTGCTGCAGAGTTCCTTGTGTGCCCAACAATGTTCAGGCAAAAATACAAATGTCAAGATACCTCTGGTGATTAATATACATACTGGAGAGAGCTGAGTTTTGTCCTGTTGCAAATTTGACTCATCATAAAGTAGCCCAGAGGGTTAATGTGCCTGCTGCAAAGCATGCGCTAAATGCAGGTCAGAAAACGGTGTTTTATGTAGATAGCTCAGGGGGTTGCTGCTGTTGTCGCATAAATCCTTCTGTTAACTGAAGGTCATAAGTTAAAATCCTTGTAATATCACAGTGAGCTATGGGCTGGCGCTAACTGCAAGGCATAGGTTTAGAACCTTATGTGTTTTCCTGTGTCTTTTGCCATCCCAATGTTGCTACAAAAAGGTTTGTTTAGGTAGAAATACATTTTTATTAGTAAAGCGAAACCCATACACTTTGTTACGTTTTGTATCCTGAGTTTGTGCTTCTCCTGACCAAGCACGCTTAAAAACATAATGCCTACCAGTATGGATGACATGTGACTCCTACAACTTGTTGTCCTCATTGACTTATGAAACATTACTCATAAATTTTTTTTTTTTACAAAGTTTTATATAGCACGAACTTGACCTGAATCGGGTATCAGAGTGCTTTACATAGCACCAGCTGCGTTACATGAGGACACATTCATTTTTTAAAGTTTTTTTTTGGCACGGGAAGATTAAGTGATTTGCCCAGAATCACAGAATGTTCAGCGTCATTGCCGAGACTCAAACCTGGTTCCCCAGATTCGAGGTCGATCACCCTAGCCGTTAGGCCAACTCCTCTCCCAATTTGATTTAGATACTTATGTTATCATTGTCTTTATAACATGAGTGTGGCGTAAAGTAATCTGATTCAATTTGATACTCTGACTCATGCCTACATTGGTTTGAGTAGCACTATAAACAAATGTAATTAAATAAATACAAATGTGTGAGGTGCTATGGAGGGTGGCAGTAAGGGAATCTGTAGGGTGAGAGGTCATAGTGGGCCCCAACAAAGATTGTTGCACCAGGTGCCACCAGCGCTAAAGCCGGCCCTGTTGTAGGGCACTGCTTCGCTTCCCTTTTTTGTGTGGGTGTAGTTTTAGTATATGGAGTGGTTGCATTACAGGCTATCAGAAAAGCTATGGCAGAAGGGGGTGAGGACAGGTATGAGAGCGCAGGCAGTACTTATCTTGAAAATTAGCGCAGGTGCCTAAAGTTTTCATTAGAAGCCTACTGCTGCCAAACCTTGATTTCACCTAATTAATTTTTTTTTCGCCATCTTGTACTTTCTGTCTATTGATCTCATTCTTGCAGGTTCTTTTTCATCTGTTTTCTCCCTGCCTCACTGTTTTCCTAGCTTACTCACTTTGGCAGTGAATCAGTCAGACGGTGAAACACGTCTTGTTCCCAAAAAATGGCTGGCGGTACCTACTACCTTCAACCATTGGTGGCTCCTCCACTAAGGTGGAGGAACGTCGCCCCACTGCCTGCAGCACAGCAAAAAAAGGAAAAATAAAGTGAGAATAATGCAATGTTATTATAATTTTATTTTTCTGTGCTTAGGAAGCTTTGTAGGTGGGGTAGGGCTGCCCTGAGCAGGGGAGGACTGGTTTGCCCACTCCAAGTGAGCATGAATGTTTGGCTGCCAGCCAAATGCTCATGCGCACTTTGCATGTTCTCCATCCAGGCTGCATTACAGCCTGGATGGAGAACATGTCCCAGGCTCCCATTCCCTAGCTGAGTACCGAAAAACAGTGCTCAGACCAATCGCAACGCTGCATTGTATGTTTGTGATTGGTCAATGGAGCCTGGGTGGGTGCTTCCAGATCCTGCCTCTTGTTAAGCAGAAGGAACAAAGAGAGGATGCAGAGCATCGAGGAGAGGCGGTGGCAGGCCAGCAAGCCGGCTGGTAGGTAAGTATTTCTTTTTTTTTTCTTAACCTCCCTCCCCTCTAATGCCATTGGGTAGAAGCCGCCACTGCCGTCAACCACTCCCATAAATTAAGCACTGTTGGAGGGTGAGGCACCTCAGTTGTGATTTGGTGCTGAGTGACGGAGCTATGAGAGTGGCCAGGATAGGTCGGAGAGTAGGGAACAATGATGGTCAGGTGACCAGATGAGAGCTGGGAGCTAAAACTAGATGGCATGCTGATCCTGAAACAGGGCGTGAGCAGAGTTGTGTGTGCCATTAGATAATGGGAAGGTGGTTGACTGCAAAGGTATGGTGGAGACTGCTGCAGGGCCTCCATTACAGCTTAATGCTAGCATATTACTACCCGACACCCCTGTCTTCCTGGTGGATTGTTAGAGGAGTGAATAATAAACCATGGCTAAACCCATGAACACTGCTCTTCCAACAGCAGTGTCGGTAGTGTATCACTTTCTGCTAAGGCCTCCTTAGAATGAGAGGTCAGAAAAAAAGTAAGTAGGATTCTAGGAAAGGAACCAGTTTACCTACTGACGTGCTAGTACTTCTGCTTTTAAACTAGCAAAGTGCAAAGTCTCCGCCTTCCATTCTTCTGGGAGGCTTACAATGTTATATCTCGAGGGCGAGAATATTGCGACTTACACCCTGCAAAGCTGAAACTTGTAAGTGCATATTTTATGGGAGGCCTAGCGCATAGTGCTATGGAATGTTAGAAACTGCCAGTGTCCCCATATAATGTACTGCCTGTAAAACAATAAGGAAGTTAATTGTCCTTACACAAGTTGTGAGAAGCAGGTGACCAACTCCCTTATCAGGGCTTCACTTCTGCATGTTCACTTTGTCCCTAAGTACTGGTAATACATTTGTAAGTCAGGCACTTCGCAAAGTTACTTGAAGTTAAAATAAACTGGCACTGGGAAGCCAAAAGGTCTGATGTTGGTTGCCAGTCTTTCGGCTTTCTCAAGGATTGTTTTGTTTTGCCATGGTTTTTGCAAAACTTTATTGCTGGGAACGCTGCCGGGCTCTGTCAGTCTGGAAAAAATATTGACTAAAGGCAAATATGGCTGTTGGTTTCGGAAAGCACACATTACCATAGTAGTCCCAGGCACTTAAGTTAACTACTTTTTATAAGGATGTGCGCCTTCTGAAAGGGCAGAATGCAGTCACTCACAGTGAGGTTAGCTAAAGGCTGAAGTGGGCTGACCCACTGCCCTATGCTGTATGTTGTAGTATGTGAAAGCATAATGTGAATGATACAATAACAGACCAGTCGACGAAGAGTGCTGGCTGTAAGTAAGTATATTATTATATTGAATTTTAGTAAAATCATGGCCTTAACTAACACCAGACCCAAAAAGAAACACCAGGCATCTTGTCACCTTCCCAGACAATCTTCACTAGTGCCCCCTCCATCCCATCCAAACCAAAAAATAATAATGTTGTCCCCTGCTACCCACCTTCAGCACTGTTGCTAACTCCCACTCTCAGCAGGCCATAATATTTTTAAAAGCCAATACTGACATCCTGCCACCTCCCCCACTCTCTGTCTGGCCAAGGTGAACATGGGCTGCAATCTCCTGTCAGCTGCAGAGAAACAATGCTGCTAGGGGAGAGGATGGTTGGCAGCACTACAGTGTCACTCATAGTTGCCCACCTCCTTTGGGTCTCTAGAGAAATGAGAGAAGGCAAATGAGGTGGAGGACCATCACCTGCCATTCCACCACTTCCCTTGAGACACTGGAGACTCAGGTCAAATGACAGATCAACATCTGCCAGAGCATGGGCCTGGGATCCAGAATTTTCACTGCTCTGACGTATGCTCAGTAAATAACCATGTTGTTTGGGTGGTGTCTGACATGGGCCCCTGCAGGGAGCACTGCACGGTGGGAAAAACAGCTGTGGATATCTGCCGCAGCTCCCGCACTCCTGCACGTGGCCCAAGGTAACGAGTCAAATTCCTACAGGTTTGGCTTCTCGAAGGCAGCAGCTGAACACAGGCAAGGTGGGGAACAAGCCAGATACGCATCTACCCCTCATGTGTGAACTGCCTGAGGCATCACAGCACGTAGGGGGAAGTATTGTGGTAGATCTGGCAAGAGATTAACCCCAGAGGTCCATAGGGACCCGTAATTGCAGCTCAATATTTATTGGTGTACGTGGCTGAACTTCAGTGGACATTGCACACTGAACTGGATGCTTTGGGGGCCCGGCCTAGGAGTGAGGTTGCTCATGTAGTCTACCACATACTTTTTCATGTGCCCATAGACCTGCCTGAACTTCAGATTGTGACTATCCCTTCTCTTTGCTTGCACCCCTCCTCTGATGGCCATATGGTTCAAGCTGCAATATGGTCAACTGGAGAAAAACTTAATTTTTGCTTCTGATTGGCTCTCTGAATTTATTTCACAGCAGCATATACACACACATGTGTCATAGGCATGCACGAAGAATGTTAGATACAAACATGAAAACTGAACATGCTCCCTGAGACCTTCAGTACACAAACGGCTATATTGTTGCACCCTGCATCAGACACCATGACCCGCGGTAATTGGGATAAACTGGACTCCACACTGGCATCCATGCAGGTTACAAGGGAGGCATGTGGATTGAATATTGGCATGATGATGGTTGTTCTTAGTTTCCAGAGAGAGGATAGGAAGACATTTGTGGGCAGTTAAAACAATATAGCCAATCAATCTGTTGCAACCAGCCACTAATAATTTTTAGAGTCAGGTGTTTGACCTGAACAGGCAGGTTCATTTTCTGGAGTATAGGACAGAGCACTCAGAAGGCTGGTGTAGGAGAACTAATATTAATATTTTTTGATTACCGGAAAAAGTGGAGGATCCTAAAATGGACTGAGATGCCTGACTCGCATAGTGGCACCTCATGTTTCTCCACTGAGTGCACGCATAGAGTACAATCACACACTTTTTTACCTGGTTCATCTCCAATCTCCAACTTATTCCTGGAGGTGAAACAAAAACTTAGGTAACTGGGATTGCGTTATAAGTTCATATTTTCAGTGGAAATGAAACATGTGTAAGAAACAGTGGCGGCTGGTGACATTTGAAAATGGTGTGGCGTAAAAGGCTAAGTGCAATGTGGCCAACTAGAGTAGCGAGAGAGCCTGACCAACATAAGGGTGGTTCGGGGGGATTCTCCCCCTGAGAAATGTTTGAAAAAACAGTGGGCAGATGGTGCATTTTCAGAAAATTTGAGAAAGCAAGAAGGTTAATAAAGAAATAGTGAAAGTGTAGTAGTGGCATCAATCAAAAGATTTCATATGATAATAACATATGTAGTTGCTTATTCATCATAATCGCAGAACTTCATAACAGACTTTGAGATAACAATGCTTAGTACCTCACAGATTTCTTTATTTATTAATATACCTTTAGAAATTAAATGTACTGAGGAAATACAAACTATTGTGATTTGTCAGACTGGATACAGAGAGAAAGCAAGGAAAAAGCATTAAAAGGTAGTAGGGCACCCTACAAGGCACTATACATCCCATTGAGAGCAAACAACCATAAAGGAATCATTAGACAGATTGAAGTCCGGTATACCCTTGTGATGCCAGTGGCTCCCAATATCTCTGCAGCAGATAAGGAGCAACTGAGTAGGTCACAAACTAGCAGCATTAATGAAATGTTATCATAAACATATTGATCACTTTTTTGGGACAAAATCAGCATGTCTGTCTTTAATAGCTGCAAACTTCTCAATAACTTGAACTTTAAAGTCTGGGATTCTTTTAATAAGGTCTCTAGAGAGAATTTGTAAAGCATTCAGTCTTTTCTCAATCATGGTGTTCCTCAGGAATGTCTTAATTCTGTTTAAAGGGGAAAAACATAGTTCAGACTCTGCTGTTGTCAGAGGAGGGATAATGACTCTTTTTAGTAAATCCACTGCCACTGTAAGGGAATTTTCCATATTAAGTTTCTGAATTAAAGCGAGCAAAGAAATGGCACCAGTGGCCTCCTGATACACATGCATTGAGTACAGTACAGTTAACTCAATTCTCAAATCCCCTTTGTTGAGCATAGAATAAGGTTCTACAGCCTCATTCAGTGCTTGCTCATTGAAGGAAGTATCATATTTTGCAAACTGATCACTTTGCAGTAATGTAGCACTCAGCAACTGCTTTGTAAAATACAAATATTCCTGTGTATGCACAATTATTGTGTCACATATTTCCTTTGCAATTTGGACCAGACTGCTGATGTTTTTCCTGTGGTTTCAGAAACTAGAATAATTTAGCGATCCAGGGAAGACATGGCTTGGCAGTTCGGGCTTGACTGTTCCCATGAGGCACATGCTCAGACTGATCTGCATATGGCCACGTCTGAACTGGGGTGGTGGAGTGAGCTAAAGAATGATGATGGATTAAACCCAGATCAGTTGATTGGGGGTGAGTGCTTGCAATGTTCAGCACTCCGTCCATCATCCCCTTTGGTTTTGCTTTATTCGCCCTAAGTTGGCAGGGTATACCCAGACGTGGGTCTCTTGCTCACTTTGCCAGTGGATTCAAGCTAGCCTGGCTGATGATGGCTGATTAGCCAGAAACCGGTCCCAGGATGCTTGTTTCCGGTCCAGGGAAGACATGGCTTGGCAGTTCGGGATGGACTGTTCCCATGAGGCACAGGGTCAGACTGATTTGCATATGGCCATGTCTGAACTGAGGTGGCGGAGTGAGCTAAAGACTGATGATGGATTAAACCCAGATCAGTTGACTAGGGGTAAGTGCTTGCAATGTTCTACACTCCGTCCATCATCCCCTTTGGTTTTGCTTTGTTCGCCCTAAGTTGGCAGGGTATGCCCAGACGTGGGTCCCTTGCTCACTTTGCCACTGGATTCAAGCTAGACTAGCTGATGATGGCTGATTAGCCAGAAACTGGTCCCAGGATGATTGTTTCCGGTCCAGGGAAGAAATAGCTGGCAGTTCGGGCTGGACTGTTCCCATGAGGCACAGGGTCAGACTGATTTTCATGTAGCCATGTCTGAACTGGGGTGGCGACGTGAGCTAAAGAATAATGATGGATTAAACCCAGATCAGTTGACTGGGGGTGAGTGCTTACAATGTTCAACATTCCGTCCATCATACTCTTTGGTTTTGCTTTGTTCGCCCTAAGTTGGCAGGGTATGCCCAGATGTGGGTCCCTTGCTCGCTTTGCCACTGGATTCACGCTAGCCTGGCTGATGATAGCTCATTAGCCAGAAACCGGTCCCAGGATGCTTGTTTCCGGTCCAGGGAAGACATGGTTTGGCATTTCGGGCTGGACTGCTCCCAGGAGGCACAGGGTCAAACTGATTTGCATATGGCCATGTCTGTACTGGGGTGGCGGAGTGAGCTAAAGAATGATGATGGACTAAACCCAGATCAGTTGACTGGGGGTGAGTGCTTGCAATGTTCAATACTCCGTCCATCATCCCCTTTGGTTTTGCTTTGTTTGCCCTAAATTGGCAGGGTATGCCCAGACGTGGGTCCCTTGCTCACTCTGCCACTGGATTTAAGCTAGCCTCGCTGATGATGGCTGATTAGCCAGAAACCGGTCCCAGGATGCTTGTTTCCGGTCCGGGGAAGACATGGCTTGGCAGTTCGGGCTGGACTGTTCCCATGAGGCACAGGGTCACACTGATTTGCATATGGCCATGTCTGAACTGGGATGGCGGATTGAGCGAAAGAATGATGATGAATTAAACCCAGATCAGTTGACGGGTGGTGAGTGCTTGCAATGTTCAACACTCCGTCCATCATCCCCTTTGGTTTTGCTTTCTTCGCCCTAAGTTGGCAGGGTATGCACAGATGTGGGTCCCTTGCTCACTTTGCCAGTGGATTCAAGCTAGCCTGGCTGATGATGGCTGATTAGCCAGAAACCGTTTCCAGGTTGCTTGTTTCCGGTCAAGGGAAGACATGGCTTGTGTCAGGTTCTCACTCTGCGGAATCCAGACGCAGCAATAATCTCCACCTCCGGACCTTCCCAACACCCTGAAGGATTACACACAGGGTGTTCGAATGATACGGCGAGGGAAAAAATCCCCAAAAAGGGGAAAAAACCCAAAAGGAAGGGAAAGGGAGGGTCAGCAGGGAAAGGAAGCTGGAAAAAACAAACACAAGGGTTAACAGAAGGAATACATACTACTCTCAGTAATTTCTCACTATAACCATTAATGATTCACCTGTATTGTTTCAGCACAATGACTCTATTCCCTGGAACGCTTCCGCTATCCCTTCTCCCTACAGAACACACAAAAAAACAGATCCATAAACGTGGGGATAAAGACCTCTCATGCTCCTTATATAGTACATCAATAGACTGCCTACCCTCATGAGAGGGCTGCTTAATCTTAAAGGGATCCGCTGTGCTAGCTCCTGAGTACGGAGATTTCACTCCTCGTGAAAACCCCCAAAGGTTGCTGCAATGTAAACAAAAGGAATATCTTGCTGCGGGGTATATTAGCTGCATATACCCCGAAGTTATAACCAAGGATCTCTCCCCACACGGGGACCCCTCCAACCACGGTAGGGCGTAGTGATCAACTACCGCCGCCCGCGTTGGCACTTGTATTCCACAAATGATCACTCTCTTCGTGACGGCAATGCAGAGGATGCCTGCCCCTCGCACTCCGCCACTGGTATGCACTCCGTGATACCTTGAACAAAGGCACCACCTCCAGGCTGCTCCTTGACTCACCGCACTGTCGTCAGGGCTCTGGTAGACTCTCTCGGACTATCGCCAGTGTATCAGTGTCCTCCCGGGTGCGTCAGCACGAACTCTGCCGTACGCACGCCGGCACTCCAAAGTTCTACGGTCCGTGTCAACCACCTCCTGAAGAGGGAAAAAGCTACAGGAACTCCGGGTGATGGTAGCTACCGCTCCCTCGGGTCTCACAGAATCACGAACGCCTTCGTCTTAGTTTGCTTCCCCTATATCCGGTCCTACCACAAAGGCTGCTGGGATCGGTAGTTCCAACCCCCGGACTTCTGGGAAATGTAGTTTGTTCGGCAGGCGCGAGGGCTAGACCCTGACAGCTTGGCAGTTCGGGCAGACTGTTCCCATGAGGCAGAGGGTCAGACTGACTTGCATATGGCCATGTCTGAACTGGGCTGGCGGAGCGAGCTAAAAAGAATGATGATGGATTAAACCCAGATCAGTTGACTGGGGTAGAGTGCTTGCAATGGTCAACACTCCGTCCATCATCCGCTTTGGTTTTGCTTTGTTCGGGCTAAGTTGGCAGGGTATGCCCAGACGTGGTTCTCTTGCTCACTTTGCCACTGGATTCAAGCTAGCCTGGCTGATGATGGCTGATTAGTCAGAAACTGGTCCCAGGATGCTTGTTTCCGGGCCAGGGAAGACATGGCTTGGCAGTTCGGGCTAAACTGTTCCCATGAGGCACACGGACAGACTGATTTGCATATGGCCATGTCTGAACTGGGGTGGCGGAGTGAGCTAAAGAATGATGATGGATTAAACCCAGATCAGTTGACTGGGGGTAAGTGCTTGCAATGTTCAACACTCCGTCCATCATCCCCTTTGGTTTTGCTTTGTTCGCCCTAAGTTGGCAGGGTATGCCCAGACGTGGGTCCCTTGCTCACTTTGCCATTGGATTCAAGCTAGACTAGCTGATGATGGCTGATTAGCCAGAAACTGGTCCCAGGATGCTTGTTTCTGGTCCAGGGAAGAAATAGCTGGCAGTTCGGGCTGGACTGTTCCCAAGAGGCACAGGGTCAGACTGATTTGCATGTAGCCATGTCTGAACTGGGGTGGCGAAGTGAGCTAAAGAATGATGATGGATTAAACCCAGATCAGTTGACTGGGGGTGAGTGCTTACAATGTTCAACACTCCGTCCATCATACTCTTTGGTTTTGCTTTGTTTGCCCTAAGTTGGCAGGGTATGCCCAGATGTGGGTCCCTTGCTCGCTTTGCCACTGGATTCACGCTAGCCTGGCTGATGATGGCTCATTAGCCAGAAACCGGTCCCAGGATGCTTGTTTCCAGTCCAGGGAAGACATGGTTTGGCATTTCGGGCTGGAGTGCTCCCAAGAGGCACAGGGTCAAACTGATTTGCATATGGCCATGTCTGAACTGGGGTGGCGGAGTGAGCTAAAAATAATGATGATGGATTAAACCCAGATCAGTTGACTGGGGTAGAGTGCTTGCAATGGTCAACACTCCGTCCATCATCCGCTTTGGTTTTGCTTTGTTCGGCCTAAGTTGGCAGGGTATGCCCAGACGTGGTTCCCTTGATGACTTTGCCACTGGATTCAAGCTAGCCTGGCTGATGATGGCTGATTAGTCAGAAACTGGTCCCGGGATGCTTGTTTCCGGGCCAGGGAAGACATGGCTTGCCAGTTCGTGCTAAACTGTTCCCATGAGGCACACGGACAGACTGATTTGCATATGGCCATGTCTGAACTGGGGTGGTGGAGTGAGCTAAAGAATGATGATGGATTAAACCCAGATCAGTTGACTGGGGGTGAGTGCTTGCTATGTTCAATACTCCGTCCATCATCCCCTTTGGTTTTGCTTTGTTCGCCCTAAATTGGCAGGGTATGCCCAGACGTGGGTCCCTTGCTCACTCTGCCACTGGATTTAAGCTAGCCTCGCTGATGATGGCTGATTAGCCAGAAACCGGTCCCAGGATGCTTGTTTCCGGTCCAGGGAAGACATGGCTTGGCAGTTCGGGCTGGACTGTTCCCATGAGGCACAGGGTCACACTGATTTGCATATGGCCATGTCTGAACTGGGATGGCGGAGTGAGGGAAAGAATGATGATGAATTAAACCCAGATCAGTTGACTGGGGGTGAGTGCTTGCAATGTTCAACACTACGTCCTTCATCCCCTTTGGTTTTGCTTTCTTCGCCCTAAGTTGGCAGGGTATGCACAGATGTGGGTCCCTTGCTCACTTTGCCAGTAGATTCAAGCTAGCCTGGCTGATGATGGCCGATTATCCAGAAACCGTTCCCAGGTTGCTTGTTTCCGGTCAAGGGAAGACATGGCTTGGCAGTTCGGGCAGACTGTTCCCATGAGGCACAGGGTCAGACTGATTTACATATGGCCATGTCTGAACTGGGATGGCGGAGTGAGCGAAAGAATGATGATGAATTAAACCCAGATCAGTTGACTGGGGGTGAGTGCTTGCAATGGTCAACACTCCGTCCTTCATCCCCATTGGTTTTGCTTTGTTTGGGCTAAGTTGGCAGGGTATGCCCAGACGTGGTTCTCTTGCTCACTTTGCCACTGGATTCAAGCTAGCCTGGCTGATGATGGCTGATTAGTCAGAAACTGGTCCCAGGATGCTTGTTTCCGGGCCAGGGAAGACATGGCTTGGCAGTTCGGGCTAAACTGTTCCCATGAGGCACACGGACAGACTGATTTGCATATGGCCATGTCTGAACTGGGGTGGCGGAGTGAGCTAAAGAATGATGATGGATTATCCCAGATCAGTTGACTGGGGGTGAGTGCTTGCAATGTTCAACACTCCGTCCATCATCCTCTTTGGTTTTACTTTAGTTAGCCCTAAGTTGGCAGGGTATGCCCAGACTTGGGTCCCTTGCTCACTTTGAGACTGGATTCAAGCTAGCCAGGGTGATGATGGCTGACTAGCCAGAAACCGGTCCCAGGATGCGTGTTTCCGGTCCAGGGACGACATTGCTTGGCAGTTCGGGCTGTACTGTTCCCATGAGGCACAGGGTCAAACTGTTTTTCATATGGCCATGTCTGAACTGGGGTGGCAGAGTGAGCTAAAGAATGATGATGGATTAAACCCAGATCAGTTGACTGGGGGTGAGTGCTTGCAATGTTCAACACTCCGTCCATCATCCTCTTTGGTTTTACTTTGTTAGCCCTAAGTTAGCAGGGTATGCCGAGACTTGGGTCCCTTGCTCACTTTGCCACTGGAATAAAGCTAGCCTGGCTGATGATGGCTGACTAGCCAGAAACCAGTCCGAGGATGCTTGTTTCCGGTCCAGGGACGACATTGCTTGGCAGTTCGGGCTATACTGTTCCCATGAGGCACAGGGTCAAACTGATTTTCATATGGCCATGTCTGAACTGGGGTGGCGGAGTGAGCTAAAGAATGATAATGAATTAAACCCAGATCAGTTGACTGAGGGTGAGTGCTTGCAATGTTCAACACTCCGTCCATCATCCCCTTTGGTTTTGCTTTGTTCGCCCTAAGTTGGCAGGGTATGCCCAGACGTGGGTGCCTTGCTTACTTTGCCACTGGATTCAACCTGGCCTGGCTGATGATGGCTGATTAGCCAGAAACCGGTCCCAGGATGCTTGTTTCCGATCCAGGGAAGACATGGCTTGGCAGTTCAGGCTGATCTGTTCCCATGAGGCACAGGGTCAGATTGATTTGCATATGGCCATGTCTGAACTGGGGTGGTGGAGTGAGCGAAAGAATGATGATGAATTAAACCCAGATTAGTTGACTAGGGGTGAGTGCTTGCAATGTTCAACACTCCGTCCATCATCCCCTTTGATTTTGCTTTCTGCGCCCTAAGTTGGCAGGGTATGCACAGACGTGGGTCCCTTGCTCACTTTGCCAGTGGATTCAAGCTAGCCTGGCTGATGATGGCTGATGAGCCAGAAACCGTTCCCAGGTTGCTTGTTTCCGGTCAAGGGAAGACATGGCTTGGCAGTTCGGGCAGACTGTTCCCATGAGGCAGAGGGTCAGACTGATTTGCATATGGCCATGTCTGAACTGGGGTGGCGGAGTGAGCTAAAGAATGATGATGGATTAAACCCAGATCAGTTGACTGGGGGTGAGTGATTGCAATGTTCAACACTCCGTCCATCATCCCCTTTGGTTTTGCTTTGTTCGCCCTAAGTTGGCAGGGTATGCCCAGACGTGGGTCCCTTGCTCACTTTGCCACTGGATTCAAGCTAGACTAGCTGATGATGGCTGATTAGCCAGAAACTTGTCCCAGGATGCTTGTTTCTGGTCCAGGGAAGAAATAGCTGGCAGTTCGGGCTGGACTGTTCCCATGAGGCACAGGGTCAGACTGATTTGCATGTAGCCATGTCTGAACTGGGGTGGCGAAGTGAGCTAAAGAATGATGATGGATTAAACCCAGATCAGTTGACTGGGGGTGAGTGCTTACAATGTTCAACACTCCGTCCATCATACTCTTTGGTTTTGCTTTGTTCGCCCTAAGTTGGCAGGGTATGCCCAGATGTGGGTCCCTTGCTCGCTTTGCCACTGGATTCACGCTAGCCTGGCTGATGATGGCTCATTAGCCAGAAACCGGTCCCAGGATGCTTGTTTCCCGTCCAGGGAAGACATGGTTTGGCATTTCGGGCTGGACTGCTCCGAGTAGGCACAGAGTCAAACTGATTTGCATATGGCCATGTCTGGACTGGGGTGGCGGAGTGAGCTAAAGAATGATGATGGACTAAACCCAGATCAGTTGACTGGGGGTGAGTGCTTGCAATGTTCAATACTCCGTCCATCATCCCCTTTGGTTTTGCTTTGTTCGCCCTAAATTGGCAGGGTATGCCCAGACGTGGGTCCCTTGCTCACTCTGCCACTGGATTTAAGCTAGCCTCGCTGATGATGGCTGATTAGCCAGAAACCGGTCCCAGGATGCTTGTTTCCGGTCCAGGGAAGACATGGCTTGGCAGTTTGGGCTGGACTGTTCCCATGAGGCACAGGGTCAGACTGATTTGCATATGGCCATGTCTGAACTGGGATGGCGGAGTGAGCGAAAGAATGATGATGAATTAAACCCAGATCAGTTGACTGGGGGTGAGTGCTTGCAATGTTCAACACTCCGTCCTTCATCCCCTTTGGTTTTGCTTGCTTCGCCCTAAGTTGGCAGGGTATGGACAGATGTGGGTCCCTTGCTCACTTTGCCAGTGGATTCAAGCTAGCCTGGCTGATAATGGCTGATTCGCCAGAAACCGTTCCCAGGTTGCTTGTTTCCGGTCAAGGGAAGACATGGCTTGGCAGTTCGGGCAGACTGTTCCCATGAGGCAGAGGGTCAGACTGATTTGCATATGGCCATGTCTGAACTGGGATCGCGGAGCGAGCTAAAAAGAATGATGATGGATTAAACCCAGATCAGTTGACTGGGGTATAGTGCTTGCAATGGTCAACACTCCGTCCATCATCCGCTTTGGTTTTGCTTTGTTCGGGCTAAGTTGGCAGGGTATGCCCAGACGTGGTTCTCTTGCTCACTTTGCCACTGGATTCAAGCTAGCCTGGCTGATGATGGCTGATTAGTCAGAAACTGGTCCCAGGATGCTTGTTTCCGGGCCAGGGAAGACATGGCTTGGCAGTTCGGGCTATACTGTTCCCATGAGGCACACGGACAGACTGATTTGCATATGGCCATGTCTGAACTGGGGTGGCGGAGTGAGCTAAAGAATGATGATGGATTATCCCAGATCAGTTGACTGGGGGTGAGTGCTTGCAATGTTCAACACTCCGTCCATCATCCTCTTTGGTTTTACTTTAGTTAGCCCTAAGTTGGCAGGGTATGCCCAGACTTGGGTCCCTTGCTCACTTTGCCACTGGATTCAAGCTAGCCAGGGTGAGGATGGCTGACTAGCCAGAAACCGGTCCCAGGATGCGTGTTTCCGGTCCAGGGATGACATTGCTTGGCAGTTCGGGCTGTACTGTTCCCATGAGGCACAGGGTCAAACTGATTTTCATATGGCCATGTCGGAACTGGGGTGGCGGAGTGAGCTAAAGAATGATGATGGATTAAACCCAGATCAGTTGACTGGGGGTGAGTGCTTGCAATGTTCAACACTCCGTCCATCATCCTCTTTGGTTTTACTTTGTTAGCCCTAATTTGGCAGGGTATGCCGAGACTTGGGTCCCTTGCTCACTTTGCCACTGGATTAAAGCTAGCCTGGCTGATGATGGCTGACTAGCCAGAAACCGGTCCCAGGATGCTTGTTTCCGGTCCAGGGACGACATTGCTTGGCAGTTCGGGCTATACTGTTCCCATGAGGCACAGGGTCAAACTGATTTTCATATGGCCATGTCTGAACTGGGGTGGCGGAGTGAGCTAAAGAATGATAATGGATTAAACCCAGATCAGTTGACTGAGGGTGAATGCTTGCAATGTTCAACACTCCGTCCATCATCCCCTTTGGTTTT
This sequence comes from Triturus cristatus, assembly GCF_964204655.1. NCBI lineage: Eukaryota > Metazoa > Chordata > Amphibia > Caudata > Salamandridae > Triturus > Triturus cristatus. The sequence continues at coordinate 364,393,237 of NC_140584.1, read as the reverse complement.
GCTTTGTTCGCCCTAAGTTGGCAGGGTATGCCCAGACGTGGGTTCCTTGCTTACTTTGCCACTGGATTCAACCTGGCCTGGCTGATGATGGCTGATTAGCCAGAAACCGGTCCCAGGATGCTTTTTTCCGATCCAGGGAAGACATGGCTTGGCAGTTCAGGCTGGACTGTTCCCATGAGGCACAGGGTCAGATTGATTTGCATATGGCCATGTCTGAACTAGGGTGGTGGAGTGAGCGAAAGAATGATGATGAATTAAACCCAGATCAGTTGACTGGGGGTGAGTGCTTGCAATGTTCAACACTCCGTCCATCATCCCCTTTGATTTTGCTTTCTTCGCCCTAAGTTGGCAGGGTATGCACAGACGTGGGTCCCTTGCTCAGTTTGCCAGTGGATTCAAGCTAGCCTGGCTGATGATGGCTGATGTGCCAGAAACCGTTCCCAGGTTGCTTGTTTCCGGTCAAGGGAAGACATGGCTTGGCAGTTCGGGCAGACTGTTCCCATGAGGCAGAGGGTCAGACTGACTTGCATATGGCCATGTCTGAACTGGGGTGGCGGAGTGAGCTAAAAATAATGATGATGGATTAAACCCAGATCAGTTGACTGGGGTAGAGTGCTTGCAATGGTCAACACTCCGTCCATCATCCGCTTTGGTTTTGCTTTGTTCGGCCTAAGTTGGCAGGGTATGCCCAGACGTGGTTCCCTTGATGACTTTGACACTGGATTCAAGCTAGCCTGGCTGATGATGGCTGATTAGTCAGAAACTGGTCCCAGGATGCTTGTTTCCAGGCCAGGGAAGACATGGCTTGCCAGTTCGGGCTAAACTGTTCCCATGAGGCACACGGACAGACTGATTTGCATATGGCCATGTCTGAACTGGGGTGGCGGAGTGAGCTAAAGAATGATGATGGATTAAACCCAGATCAGTTGACTGGGGGTGAGTGCTTGCAATGTTTAACACTCCGTCCATCATACTCTTTGGTTTTGCTTTGTTCCCCCTAAGTTGGCAGGGTATGCCCAGATGTGGGTCCCTTGCTCGCTTTGCCACTGGATTCACGCTAGCCTGGCTGATGATGGCTCATTAGCCAGAAACCGGTCCCAGGATGCTTGTTTCCGGTCCAGGGAAGACATGGTTTGGCATTTCGGGCTGGACTGCTCCCAGGAGGCACAGGGTCAAACTGATTTGCATATGGCCATGTCTGTACTGGGGTGGCGGAGTGAGCTAAAGAATGATGATGTACTAAACCCAGATCAGTTGACTGGGGGTGAGTGCTTGCAATGTTCAATACTCCGTCCATCATCCCCTTTGGTTTTGCTTTGTTCGCCCTAAATTGGCAGGGTATGCCCAGACGTGGGTCCCTTGCTCACTCTGCCACTGGATTTAAGCTAGCCTCGCTGATGATGGCTGATTAGCCAGAAACCGGTCCCAGGATGCTTGTTTCCGGTCCAGGGAAGACATGGCTTGGCAGTTCGGGCTGGACTGTTCCCATGAGGCACAGGGTCAGACTGATTTGCATATGGCCATGTCTGAACTGGGATGGCGGAGTGAGCGAAAGAATGATGATGAATTAAACCCAGATCAGTTGACTGGGGGTGAGTGCTTGCAATGTTCAACACTCCGTTCTTCATCCCCTTTGGTTTTGCTTTCTTCGCCCTAAGTTGGCAGGGTATGCACAGATGTGGGTCCCTTGCTCACTTTGCCAGTGGATTCAAGCTAGCCTGGCTGATAATGGCTGATTAGCCAGAAACCGTTCCCAGGTTGCTTGTTTCCGGTCAAGGGAAGACATGGCTTGGCAGTTTGGGCAGACTGTTCCCATGAGGCAGAGGGTCAGACTGACTTGCATATGGCCATGTCTGAACTGGGATGGCGGAGCGAGCTAAAAAGAATGATGATGGATTAAACCCAGATCAGTTGACTGGGGTAGAGTGCTTGCAATGGTCAACACTCCGTCCATCATCCGCTTTGGTTTTGCTTTGTTCGGGCTAAGTTGGCAGGGTATGCCCAGACGTGGTTCTCTTGCTCACTTTGCCACTGGATTCAAGCTAGCCTGGCTGATGATGGCTGATTAGTCAGAAACTGGTCCCAGGATGCTTGTTTCCGGGCCAGGGAAGACATGGCTTGGCAGTTCGGGCTAAACTGTTCCCATGAGGCACGCAGACAGACTGATTTGCATATGGCCATGTCTGAACTGGGGTGGCGGAGTGAGCTAAAGAATGATGATGGATTATCCCAGATCAGTTGACTGGGGGTGAGTGCTTGCAATGTTCAACACTCCGTCCATCATCCTCTTTGGTTTTACTTTAGTTAGCCCTAAGTTGGCAGGGTATGCCCAGACTTGGGTCCCTTGCTCACTTTGCCACTGGATTCAAGCTAGCCAGGGTGATGATGGCTGACTAGCCAGAAACCGGTCCCAGGATGCGTGTTTCTGGTCCAGGGACTACATTGCTTGGCAGTTCGACCTGTACTGTTCCCATGAGGCACAGGGTCAAACTGATTTTCATATGGCCATGTCTGAACTGGGGTGGCAGAGTGAGCTAAAGAATGATGATGGATTAAACCCAGATCAGTTGACTGGGGGTGAGTGCTTGCAATGTTCAACACTCCGTCCATCATCCTCTTTGGTTTTACTTTGTTAGCCCTAATTTGGCAGGGTATGCCGAGACTTGGGTCCCTTGCTCACTTTGCCACTGGATTAAAGCTAGCCTGGCTGATGATGGCTGACTAGCCAGAAACCGGTCCCAGGATGCTTGTTTCCGGTCCAGGGACGACATTGCTTGGCAGTTCAGGCTGGACTGTTCCCATGAGGCACAGGGTCAGATTGATTTGCATATGGCCATGTCTGAACTGGGGTGGCGGAGTGAGCGAAAGAATGATGATGAATTAAACCCAGATCAGTTGACTGGGGGTGAGTGCTTGCAATGTTCAACACTCCGTCCATCATCCCCTTTGATTTTGCTTTCTTCGCCCTAAGTTGGCAGGGTATGCACAGACGTGGGTCCCTTGCTCACTTTGCCAGTGGATTCAAGCTAGCCTGGCTGATGATGGCTGATGAGCCAGAAACCGTTCCCAGGTTGCTTGTTTCCGGTCAAGGGAAGACATGGCTTGGCAGTTCGGGCAGACTGTTCCCATGAGGCAGAGGGTGAGACTGACTTGCATATGGCCATGTCTGAACTGGGGTGGCGGAGTGAGCTACAAATAATGATGATGGATTAAACCCAGATCAGTTGACTGGGGTAGAGTGCTTGCAATGGTCAACACTCCGTCCATCATCCGCTTTGGTTTTGCTTTGTTCGGCCTAAGTTGGCAGGGTATGCCCAGACGTGGTTCCCTTGATGACTTTGCCACTGGATTCAAGCTAGCCTGGCTGATGATGGCTGATTAGTCAGAAACTGGTCCCAGGATGCTTGTTTCCGGGCCAGGGAAGACATGGCTTGGCAGTTCGGGCTAAACTGTTCCCATGAGGCACACGGACAGACTGATTTGCATATGGCCATGTCTGAACTGGGGTGGCGGAGTGAGCTAAAGAATGATGATGGATTATCCCAGATCAGTTGACTGGGGGTGAGTGCTTGCAATGTTCAACACTCCGTCCATCATCCTCTTTGGTTTTACTTTAGTTAGCCCTAAGTTGGCAGGGTATGCCCAGACTTGGGTCCCTTGCTCACTTTGAGACTGGATTCAAGCTAGCCAGGGTGATGATGGCTGACTAGCCAGAAACCGGTCCCAGGATGCGTGTTTCCGGTCCAGGGACGACATTGCTTGGCAGTTCGGGCTGTACTGTTCCCATGAGGCACAGGGTCAAACTGTTTTTCATATGGCCATGTCTGAACTGGGGTGGCAGAGTGAGCTAAAGAATGATGATGGATTAAACCCAGATCAGTTGACTGGGGGTGAGTGCTTGCAATGTTCAACACTCCGTCCATCATCCTCTTTGGTTTTACTTTGTTAGCCCTAAGTTAGCAGGGTATGCCGAGACTTGGGTCCCTTGCTCACTTTGCCACTGGAATAAAGCTAGCCTGGCTGATGGCTGACTAGCCAGAAACCAGTCCGAGGATGCTTGTTTCCGGTCCAGGGACGACATTGCTTGGCAGTTCGGGCTATACTGTTCCCATGAGGCACAGGGTCAAACTGATTTTCATATGGCCATGTCTGAACTGGGGTGGCGGAGTGAGCTAAAGAATGATAATGAATTAAACCCAGATCAGTTGACTGAGGGTGAGTGCTTGCAATGTTCAACACTCCGTCCATCATCCCCTTTGGTTTTGCTTTGTTCGCCCTAAGTTGGCAGGGTATGCCCAGACGTGGGTGCCTTGCTTACTTTGCCACTGGATTCAACCTGGCCTGGCTGATGATGGCTGATTAGCCAGAAACCGGTCCCAGGATGCTTGTTTCCGATCCAGGGAAGACATGGCTTGGCAGTTCAGGCTGATCTGTTCCCATGAGGCACAGGGTCAGATTGATTTGCATATGGCCATGTCTGAACTGGGGTGGTGGAGTGAGCGAAAGAATGATGATGAATTAAACCCAGATTAGTTGACTGGGGGTGAGTGCTTGCAATGTTCAACACTCCGTCCATCATCCCCTTTGATTTTGCTTTCTGCGCCCTAAGTTGGCAGGGTATGCACAGACGTGGGTCCCTTGCTCACTTTGCCAGTGGATTCAAGCTAGCCTGGCTGATGATGGCTGATGAGCCAGAAACCGTTCCCAGGTTGCTTGTTTCCGGTCAAGGGAAGACATGGCTTGGCAGTTCGGGCAGACTGTTCCCATGAGGCAGAGGGTCAGACTGATTTGCATATGGCCATGTCTGAACTGGGGTGGCGGAGTGAGCTAAAGAATGATGATGGATTAAACCCAGATCAGTTGACTGGGGGTGAGTGATTGCAATGTTCAACACTCCGTCCATCATCCCCTTTGGTTTTGCTTTGTTCGCCCTAAGTTGGCAGGGTATGCCCAGACGTGGGTCCCTTGCTCACTTTGCCACTGGATTCAAGGTAGACTAGCTGATGATGGCTGATTAGCCAGAAACTTGTCCCAGGATGCTTGTTCTGGTCCAGGGAAGAAATAGCTGGCAGTTCGGGCTGGACTGTTCCCATGAGGCACAGGGTCAGACTGATTTGCATGTAGCCATGTCTGAACTGGGGTGGCGAAGTGAGCTAAAGAATGATGATGGATTAAACCCAGATCAGTTGACTGGGGGTGAGTGCTTACAATGTTCAACACTCCGTCCATCATACTCTTTGGTTTTGCTTTGTTCGCCCTAAGTTGGCAGGGTATGCCCAGATGTGGGTCCCTTGCTCGCTTTGCCACTGGATTCACGCTAGCCTGGCTGATGATGGCTCATTAGCCAGAAACCGGTCCCAGGATGCTTGTTTCCCGTCCAGGGAAGACATGGTTTGGCATTTCGGGCTGGACTGCTCCGAGTAGGCACAGAGTCAAACTGATTTGCATATGGCCATGTCTGGACTGGGGTGGCGGAGTGAGCTAAAGAATGATGATGGACTAAACCCAGATCAGTTGACTGGGGGTGAGTGCTTGCAATGTTCAATACTCCGTCCATCATCCCCTTTGGTTTTGCTTTGTTCGCCCTAAATTGGCAGGGTATGCCCAGACGTGGGTCCCTTGCTCACTCTGCCACTGGATTTAAGCTAGCCTCGCTGATGATGGCTGATTAGCCAGAAACCGGTCCCAGGATGCTTGTTTCCGGTCCAGGGAAGACATGGCTTGGCAGTTTGGGCTGGACTGTTCCCATGAGGCACAGGGTCAGACTGATTTGCATATGGCCATGTCTGAACTGGGATGGCTGAGTGAGCGAAAGAATGATGATGAATTAAACCCAGATCAGTTGACTGGGGGTGAGTGCTTGCAATGTTCAACACTCCGTCCTTCATCCCCTTTGGTTTTGCTTGCTTCGCCCTAAGTTGGCAGGGTATGGACAGATGTGGGTCCCTTGCTCACTTTGCCAGTGGATTCAAGCTAGCCTGGCTGATAATGGCTGATTCGCCAGAAACCGTTCCCAGGTTGCTTGTTTCCGGTCAAGGGAAGACATGGCTTGGCAGTTCGGGCAGACTGTTCCCATGAGGCAGAGGGTCAGACTGATTTGCATATGGCCATGTCTGAACTGGGATCGCGGAGCGAGCTAAAAAGAATGATGATGGATTAAACCCAGATCAGTTGACTGGGGTATAGTGCTTGCAATGGTCAACACTCCGTCCATCATCCGCTTTGGTTTTGCTTTGTTCGGGCTAAGTTGGCAGGGTATGCCCAGACGTGGTTCTCTTGCTCACTTTGCCACTGGATTCAAGCTAGCCTGGCTGATGATGGCTGATTAGTCAGAAACTGGTCCCAGGATGCTTGTTTCCGGGCCAGGGAAGACATGGCTTGGCAGTTCGGGCTATACTGTTCCCATGAGGCACACGGACAGACTGATTTGCATATGGCCATGTCTGAACTGGGGTGGCGGAGTGAGCTAAAGAATGATGATGGATTATCCCAGATCAGTTGACTGGGGGTGAGTGCTTGCAATGTTCAACACTCCGTCCATCATCCTCTTTGGTTTTACTTTAGTTAGCCCTAAGTTGGCAGGGTATGCCCAGACTTGGGTCCCTTGCTCACTTTGCCACTGGATTCAAGCTAGCCAGGGTGAGGATGGCTGACTAGCCAGAAACCGGTCCCAGGATGCGTGTTTCCGGTCCAGGGATGACATTGCTTGGCAGTTCGGGCTGTACTGTTCCCATGAGGCACAGGGTCAAACTGATTTTCATATGGCCATGTCGGAACTGGGGTGGCGGAGTGAGCTAAAGAATGATGATGGATTAAACCCAGATCAGTTGACTGGGGGTGAGTGCTTGCAATGTTCAACACTCCGTCCATCATCCTCTTTGGTTTTACTTTGTTAGCCCTAATTTGGCAGGGTATGCCGAGACTTGGGTCCCTTGCTCACTTTGCCACTGGATTAAAGCTAGCCTGGCTGATGATGGCTGACTAGCCAGAAACCGGTCCCAGGATGCTTGTTTCCGGTCCAGGGACGACATTGCTTGGCAGTTCGGGCTATACTGTTCCCATGAGGCACAGGGTCAAACTGATTTTCATATGGCCATGTCTGAACTGGGGTGGCGGAGTGAGCTAAAGAATGATAATGGATTAAACCCAGATCAGTTGACTGAGGGTGAATGCTTGCAATGTTCAACACTCCGTCCATCATCCCCTTTGGTTTTGCTTTGTTCGCCCTAAGTTGGCAGGGTATGCCCAGACGTGGGTTCCTTGCTTACTTTGCCACTGGATTCAACCTGGCCTGGCTGATGATGGCTGATTAGCCAGAAACCGGTCCCAGGATGCTTTTTTCCGATCCAGGGAAGACATGGCTTGGCAGTTCAGGCTGGACTGTTCCCATGAGGCACAGGGTCAGATTGATTTGCATATGGCCATGTCTGAACTAGGGTGGTGGAGTGAGCGAAAGAATGATGATGAATTAAACCCAGATCAGTTGACTGGGGGTGAGTGCTTGCAATGTTCAACACTCCGTCCATCATCCCCTTTGATTTTGCTTTCTTCGCCCTAAGTTGGCAGGGTATGCACAGACGTGGGTCCCTTGCTCAGTTTGCCAGTGGATTCAAGCTAGCCTGGCTGATGATGGCTGATGTGCCAGAAACCGTTCCCAGGTTGCTTGTTTCCGGTCAAGGGAAGACATGGCTTGGCAGTTCGGGCAGACTGTTCCCATGAGGCAGAGGGTCAGACTGACTTGCATATGGCCATGTCTGAACTGGGGTGGCGGAGTGAGCTAAAAATAATGATGATGGATTAAACCCAGATCAGTTGACTGGGGTAGAGTGCTTGCAATGGTCAACACTCCGTCCATCATCCGCTTTGGTTTTGCTTTGTTCGGCCTAAGTTGGCAGGGTGTGCCCAGACGTGGTTCCCTTGATGACTTTGACACTGGATTCAAGCTAGCCTGGCTGATGATGGCTGATTAGTCAGAAACTGGTCCCAGGATGCTTGTTTCCGGGCCAGGGAAGACATGGCTTGCCAGTTCGGGCTAAACTGTTCCCATGAGGCACACGGACAGACTGATTTGCATATGGCCATGTCTGAACTGGGGTGGCGGAGTGAGCTAAAGAATGATGATGGATTAAACCCAGATCAGTTGACTGGGGGTGAGTGCTTGCAATGTTCAACACTCCGTCCATCATACTCTTTGGTTTTGCTTTGTTCCCCCTAAGTTGGCAGGGTATGCCCAGATGTGGGTCCCTTGCTCGCTTTGCCACTGGATTCACGCTAGCCTGGCTGATGATGGCTCATTAGCCAGAAACCGGTCCCAGGATGCTTGTTTCCGGTCCAGGGAAGACATGGTTTGGCATTTCGGGCTGGACTGCTCCCAGGAGGCACAGGGTCAAACTGATTTGCATATGGCCATGTCTGTACTGGGGTGGCGGAGTGAGCTAAAGAATGATGATGTACTAAACCCAGATCAGTTGACTGGGGGTGAGTGCTTGCAATGTTCAATACTCCGTCCATCATCCCCTTTGGTTTTGCTTTGTTCGCCCTAAATTGGCAGGGTATGCCCAGACGTGGGTCCCTTGCTCACTCTGCCACTGGATTTAAGCTAGCCTCGCTGATGATGGCTGATTAGCCAGAAACCGGTCCCAGGATGCTTGTTTCCGGTCCAGGGAAGACATGGCTTGGCAGTTCGGGCTGGACTGTTCCCATGAGGCACAGGGTCAGACTGATTTGCATATGGCCATGTCTGAACTGGGATGGCGGAGTGAGCGAAAGAATGATGATGAATTAAACCCAGATCAGTTGACTGGGGGTGAGTGCTTGCAATGTTCAACACTCCGTTCTTCATCCCCTTTGGTTTTGCTTTCTTCGCCCTAAGTTGGCAGGGTATGCACAGATGTGGGTCCCTTGCTCACTTTGCCAGTGGATTCAAGCTAGCCTGGCTGATAATGGCTGATTAGCCAGAAACCGTTCCCAGGTTGCTTGTTTCCGGTCAAGGGAAGACATGGCTTGGCAGTTTGGGCAGACTGTTCCCATGAGGCAGAGGGTCAGACTGACTTGCATATGGCCATGTCTGAACTGGGATGGCGGAGCGAGCTAAAAAGAATGATGATGGATTAAACCCAGATCAGTTGACTGGGGTAGAGTGCTTGCAATGGTCAACACTCCGTCCATCATCCGCTTTGGTTTTGCTTTGTTCGGGCTAAGTTGGCAGGGTATGCCCAGACGTGGTTCTCTTGCTCACTTTGCCACTGGATTCAAGCTAGCCTGGCTGATGATGGCTGATTAGTCAGAAACTGGTCCCAGGATGCTTGTTTCCGGGCCAGGGAAGACATGGCTTGGCAGTTCGGGCTAAACTGTTCCCATGAGGCACACAGACAGACTGATTTGCATATGGCCATGTCTGAACTGGGGTGGCGGAGTGAGCTAAAGAATGATGATGGATTATCCCAGATCAGTTGACTGGGGGTGAGTGCTTGCAATGTTCAGCACTCCGTCCATCATCCTCTTTGGTTTTACTTTAGTTAGCCCTAAGTTGGCAGGGTATGCCCAGACTTGGGTCCCTTGCTCACTTTGCCACTGGATTCAAGCTAGCCAGGGTGATGATGGCTGACTAGCCAGAAACCGGTCCCAGGATGCGTGTTTCTGGTCCAGGGACTACATTGCTTGGCAGTTCGACCTGTACTGTTCCCATGAGGCACAGGGTCAAACTGATTTTCATATGGCCATGTCTGAACTGGGGTGGCAGAGTGAGCTAAAGAATGATGATGGATTAAACCCAGATCAGTTGACTGGGGGTGAGTGCTTGCAATGTTCAACACTCCGTCCATCATCCTCTTTGGTTTTACTTTGTTAGCCCTAATTTGGCAGGGTATGCCGAGACTTGGGTCCCTTGCTCACTTTGCCACTGGATTAAAGCTAGCCTGGCTGATGATGGCTGACTAGCCAGAAACCGGTCCCAGGATGCTTGTTTCCGGTCCAGGGACGACATTGCTTGGCAGTTCAGGCTGGACTGCTCCCATGAGGCACAGGGTCAGATTGATTTGCATATGGCCATGTCTGAACTGGGGTGGCGGAGTGAGCGAAAGAATGATGATGAATTAAACCCAGATCAGTTGACTGGGGGTGAGTGCTTGCAATGTTCAACACTCCGTCCATCATCCCCTTTGATTTTGCTTTCTTCGCCCTAAGTTGGCAGGGTATGCACAGACGTGGGTCCCTTGCTCACTTTGCCAGTGGATTCAAGCTAGCCTGGCTGATGATGGCTGATGAGCCAGAAACCGTTCCCAGGTTGCTTGTTTCCGGTCAAGGGAAGACATGGCTTGGCAGTTCGGGCAGACTGTTCCCATGAGGCAGAGGGTGAGACTGACTTGCATATGGCCATGTCTGAACTGGGGTGGCGGAGTGAGCTACAAATAATGATGATGGATTAAACCCAGATCAGTTGACTGGGGTAGAGTGCTTGCAATGGTCAACACTCCGTCCATCATCCGCTTTGGTTTTGCTTTGTTCGGCCTAAGTTGGCAGGGTATGCCCAGACGTGGTTCCCTTGATGACTTTGCCACTGGATTCAAGCTAGCCTGGCTGATGATGGCTGATTAGTCAGAAACTGGTCCCAGGATGCTTGTTTCCGGGCCAGGGAAGACATGGCTTGCCAGTTCGGGCTAAACTGTTCCCATGAGGCACACAGACAGACTGATTTGCATATGGCCATGTCTGAACTGGGGTGGCGGAGTGAGCTAAAGAATGATGATGGATTAAACCCAGATCAGTTGACTGGGAGTGAGTGCTTGCAATGTTCAACACTCCGTCCATCATCCCCTTTGGTTTTGCTTTGTTCGCCCTAAGTTGGCAGGGTATGCCCAGACGTGGGTCCCTTGCTCACTTTGCCACTGGATTCAAGCTAGACTAGCTGATGATGGTTGATTAGCCAGAAACTGGTCCCAGGATGCTTGTTTCTGGTCCAGGGAAGAAATAGCTGGCAGTTCGGGCTGGACTGTTCCCATGAGGCACAGGGTCAGACTGATTTGCATATGGCCATGTCTGAACTGGGGTGGCGGAGTGAGCTACAAATAATGATGATGGATTAAACCCAGATCAGTTGACTGGGGGTGAGTGATTGCAATGTTCAACACTCCGTCCATCATCCCCTTTGGTTTTGCTTTGTTCGCCCTAAGTTGGCAGGGTATGCCCAGACGTGGGTCCCTTGCTCACTTTGCCACTGGATTCAAGCTAGACTAGCTGATGATGGCTGATTAGCCAGAAACTTGTCCCAGGATGCTTGTTCTGGTCCAGGGAAGAAATAGCTGGCAGTTCGGGCTGGACTGTTCCCATGAGGCACAGGGTCAGACTGATTTGCATGTAGCCATGTCTGAACTGGGGTGGCGAAGTGAGCTAAAGAATGATGATGGATTAAACCCAGATCAGTTGACTGGGGGTGAGTGCTTACAATGTTCAACACTCCGTCCATCATACTCTTTGGTTTTGCTTTGTTCGCCCTAAGTTGGCAGGGTATGCCCAGATGTGGGTCCCTTGCTCGCTTTGCCACTGGATTCACGCTAGCCTGGCTGATGATGGCTCATTAGCCAGAAACCGGTCCCAGGATGCTTGTTTCCCGTCCAGGGAAGACATGGTTTGGCATTTCGGGCTGGACTGCTCCGAGTAGGCACAGAGTCAAACTGATTTGCATATGGCCATGTCTGGACTGGGGTGGCGGAGTGAGCTAAAGAATGATGATGGACTAAACCCAGATCAGTTGACTGGGGGTGAGTGCTTGCAATGTTCAATACTCCGTCCATCATCCCCTTTGGTTTTGCTTTGTTCGCCCTAAATTGGCAGGGTATGCCCAGACGTGGGTCCCTTGCTCACTCTGCCACTGGATTTAAGCTAGCCTCGCTGATGATGGCTGATTAGCCAGAAACCGGTCCCAGGATGCTTGTTTCCGGTCCAGGGAAGACATGGCTTGGCAGTTTGGGCTGGACTGTTCCCATGAGGCACAGGGTCAGACTGATTTGCATATGGCCATGTCTGAACTGGGATGGCGGAGTGAGCGAAAGAATGATGATGAATTAAACCCAGATCAGTTGACTGGGGGTGAGTGCTTGCAATGTTCAACACTCCGTCCTTCATCCCCTTTGGTTTTGCTTGCTTCGCCCTAAGTTGGCAGGGTATGGACAGATGTGGGTCCCTTGCTCACTTTGCCAGTGGATTCAAGCTAGCCTGGCTGATAATGGCTGATTCGCCAGAAACCGTTCCCAGGTTGCTTGTTTCCGGTCAAGGGAAGACATGGCTTGGCAGTTCGGGCAGACTGTTCCCATGAGGCAGAGGGTCAGACTGATTTGCATATGGCCATGTCTGAACTGGGATCGCGGAGCGAGCTAAAAAGAATGATGATGGATTAAACCCAGATCAGTTGACTGGGGTATAGTGCTTGCAATGGTCAACACTCCGTCCATCATCCGCTTTGGTTTTGCTTTGTTCGGGCTAAGTTGGCAGGGTATGCCCAGACGTGGTTCTCTTGCTCACTTTGCCACTGGATTCAAGCTAGCCTGGCTGATGATGGCTGATTAGTCAGAAACTGGTCCCAGGATGCTTGTTTCCGGGCCAGGGAAGACATGGCTTGGCAGTTCGGGCTATACTGTTCCCATGAGGCACACGGACAGACTGATTTGCATATGGCCATGTCTGAACTGGGGTGGCGGAGTGAGCTAAAGAATGATGATGGATTATCCCAGATCAGTTGACTGGGGGTGAGTGCTTGCAATGTTCAACACTCCGTCCATCATCCTCTTTGGTTTTACTTTAGTTAGCCCTAAGTTGGCAGGGTATGCCCAGACTTGGGTCCCTTGCTCACTTTGCCACTGGATTCAAGCTAGCCAGGGTGAGGATGGCTGACTAGCCAGAAACCGGTCCCAGGATGCGTGTTTCCGGTCCAGGGATGACATTGCTTGGCAGTTCGGGCTGTACTGTTCCCATGAGGCACAGGGTCAAACTGATTTTCATATGGCCATGTCGGAACTGGGGTGGCGGAGTGAGCTAAAGAATGATGATGGATTAAACCCAGATCAGTTGACTGGGGGTGAGTGCTTGCAATGTTCAACACTCCGTCCATCATCCTCTTTGGTTTTACTTTGTTAGCCCTAATTTGGCAGGGTATGCCGAGACTTGGGTCCCTTGCTCACTTTGCCACTGGATTAAAGCTAGCCTGGCTGATGATGGCTGACTAGCCAGAAACCGGTCCCAGGATGCTTGTTTCCGGTCCAGGGACGACATTGCTTGGCAGTTCGGGCTATACTGTTCCCATGAGGCACAGGGTCAAACTGATTTTCATATGGCCATGTCTGAACTGGGGTGGCGGAGTGAGCTAAAGAATGATAATGGATTAAACCCAGATCAGTTGACTGAGGGTGAATGCTTGCAATGTTCAACACTCCGTCCATCATCCCCTTTGGTTTTGCTTTGTTCGCCCTAAGTTGGCAGGGTATGCCCAGACGTGGGTTCCTTGCTTACTTTGCCACTGGATTCAACCTGGCCTGGCTGATGATGGCTGATTAGCCAGAAACCGGTCCCAGGATGCTTTTTTCCGATCCAGGGAAGACATGGCTTGGCAGTTCAGGCTGGACTGTTCCCATGAGGCACAGGGTCAGATTGATTTGCATATGGCCATGTCTGAACTAGGGTGGTGGAGTGAGCGAAAGAATGATGATGAATTAAACCCAGATCAGTTGACTGGGGGTGAGTGCTTGCAATGTTCAACACTCCGTCCATCATCCCCTTTGATTTTGCTTTCTTCGCCCTAAGTTGGCAGGGTATGCACAGACGTGGGTCCCTTGCTCAGTTTGCCAGTGGATTCAAGCTAGCCTGGCTGATGATGGCTGATGTGCCAGAAACCGTTCCCAGGTTGCTTGTTTCCGGTCAAGGGAAGACATGGCTTGGCAGTTCGGGCAGACTGTTCCCATGAGGCAGAGGGTCAGACTGACTTGCATATGGCCATGTCTGAACTGGGGTGGCGGAGTGAGCTAAAAATAATGATGATGGATTAAACCCAGATCAGTTGACTGGGGTAGAGTGCTTGCAATGGTCAACACTCCGTCCATCATCCGCTTTGGTTTTGCTTTGTTCGGCCTAAGTTGGCAGGGTGTGCCCAGACGTGGTTCCCTTGATGACTTTGACACTGGATTCAAGCTAGCCTGGCTGATGATGGCTGATTAGTCAGAAACTGGTCCCAGGATGCTTGTTTCCGGGCCAGGGAAGACATGGCTTGCCAGTTCGGGCTAAACTGTTCCCATGAGGCACACGGACAGACTGATTTGCATATGGCCATGTCTGAACTGGGGTGGCGGAGTGAGCTAAAGAATGATGATGGATTAAACCCAGATCAGTTGACTGGGGGTGAGTGCTTGCAATGTTCAACACTCCGTCCATCATACTCTTTGGTTTTGCTTTGTTCCCCCTAAGTTGGCAGGGTATGCCCAGATGTGGGTCCCTTGCTCGCTTTGCCACTGGATTCACGCTAGCCTGGCTGATGATGGCTCATTAGCCAGAAACCGGTCCCAGGATGCTTGTTTCCGGTCCAGGGAAGACATGGTTTGGCATTTCGGGCTGGACTGCTCCCAGGAGGCACAGGGTCAAACTGATTTGCATATGGCCATGTCTGTACTGGGGTGGCGGAGTGAGCTAAAGAATGATGATGTACTAAACCCAGATCAGTTGACTGGGGGTGAGTGCTTGCAATGTTCAATACTCCGTCCATCATCCCCTTTGGTTTTGCTTTGTTCGCCCTAAATTGGCAGGGTATGCCCAGACGTGGGTCCCTTGCTCACTCTGCCACTGGATTTAAGCTAGCCTCGCTGATGATGGCTGATTAGCCAGAAACCGGTCCCAGGATGCTTGTTTCCGGTCCAGGGAAGACATGGCTTGGCAGTTCGGGCTGGACTGTTCCCATGAGGCACAGGGTCAGACTGATTTGCATATGGCCATGTCTGAACTGGGATGGCGGAGTGAGCGAAAGAATGATGATGAATTAAACCCAGATCAGTTGACTGGGGGTGAGTGCTTGCAATGTTCAACACTCCGTTCTTCATCCCCTTTGGTTTTGCTTTCTTCGCCCTAAGTTGGCAGGGTATGCACAGATGTGGGTCCCTTGCTCACTTTGCCAGTGGATTCAAGCTAGCCTGGCTGATAATGGCTGATTAGCCAGAAACCGTTCCCAGGTTGCTTGTTTCCGGTCAAGGGAAGACATGGCTTGGCAGTTTGGGCAGACTGTTCCCATGAGGCAGAGGGTCAGACTGACTTGCATATGGCCATGTCTGAACTGGGATGGCGGAGCGAGCTAAAAAGAATGATGATGGATTAAACCCAGATCAGTTGACTGGGGTAGAGTGCTTGCAATGGTCAACACTCCGTCCATCATCCGCTTTGGTTTTGCTTTGTTCGGGCTAAGTTGGCAGGGTATGCCCAGACGTGGTTCTCTTGCTCACTTTGCCACTGGATTCAAGCTAGCCTGGCTGATGATGGCTGATTAGTCAGAAACTGGTCCCAGGATGCTTGTTTCCGGGCCAGGGAAGACATGGCTTGGCAGTTCGGGCTAAACTGTTCCCATGAGGCACACAGACAGACTGATTTGCATATGGCCATGTCTGAACTGGGGTGGCGGAGTGAGCTAAAGAATGATGATGGATTATCCCAGATCAGTTGACTGGGGGTGAGTGCTTGCAATGTTCAGCACTCCGTCCATCATCCTCTTTGGTTTTACTTTAGTTAGCCCTAAGTTGGCAGGGTATGCCCAGACTTGGGTCCCTTGCTCACTTTGCCACTGGATTCAAGCTAGCCAGGGTGATGATGGCTGACTAGCCAGAAACCGGTCCCAGGATGCGTGTTTCTGGTCCAGGGACTACATTGCTTGGCAGTTCGACCTGTACTGTTCCCATGAGGCACAGGGTCAAACTGATTTTCATATGGCCATGTCTGAACTGGGGTGGCAGAGTGAGCTAAAGAATGATGATGGATTAAACCCAGATCAGTTGACTGGGGGTGAGTGCTTGCAATGTTCAACACTCCGTCCATCATCCTCTTTGGTTTTACTTTGTTAGCCCTAATTTGGCAGGGTATGCCGAGACTTGGGTCCCTTGCTCACTTTGCCACTGGATTAAAGCTAGCCTGGCTGATGATGGCTGACTAGCCAGAAACCGGTCCCAGGATGCTTGTTTCCGGTCCAGGGACGACATTGCTTGGCAGTTCAGGCTGGACTGCTCCCATGAGGCACAGGGTCAGATTGATTTGCATATGGCCATGTCTGAACTGGGGTGGCGGAGTGAGCGAAAGAATGATGATGAATTAAACCCAGATCAGTTGACTGGGGGTGAGTGCTTGCAATGTTCAACACTCCGTCCATCATCCCCTTTGATTTTGCTTTCTTCGCCCTAAGTTGGCAGGGTATGCACAGACGTGGGTCCCTTGCTCACTTTGCCAGTGGATTCAAGCTAGCCTGGCTGATGATGGCTGATGAGCCAGAAACCGTTCCCAGGTTGCTTGTTTCCGGTCAAGGGAAGACATGGCTTGGCAGTTCGGGCAGACTGTTCCCATGAGGCAGAGGGTGAGACTGACTTGCATATGGCCATGTCTGAACTGGGGTGGCGGAGTGAGCTACAAATAATGATGATGGATTAAACCCAGATCAGTTGACTGGGGTAGAGTGCTTGCAATGGTCAACACTCCGTCCATCATCCGCTTTGGTTTTGCTTTGTTCGGCCTAAGTTGGCAGGGTATGCCCAGACGTGGTTCCCTTGATGACTTTGCCACTGGATTCAAGCTAGCCTGGCTGATGATGGCTGATTAGTCAGAAACTGGTCCCAGGATGCTTGTTTCCGGGCCAGGGAAGACATGGCTTGCCAGTTCGGGCTAAACTGTTCCCATGAGGCACACAGACAGACTGATTTGCATATGGCCATGTCTGAACTGGGGTGGCGGAGTGAGCTAAAGAATGATGATGGATTAAACCCAGATCAGTTGACTGGGAGTGAGTGCTTGCAATGTTCAACACTCCGTCCATCATCCCCTTTGGTTTTGCTTTGTTCGCCCTAAGTTGGCAGGGTATGCCCAGACGTGGGTCCCTTGCTCACTTTGCCACTGGATTCAAGCTAGACTAGCTGATGATGGTTGATTAGCCAGAAACTGGTCCCAGGATGCTTGTTTCTGGTCCAGGGAAGAAATAGCTGGCAGTTCGGGCTGGACTGTTCCCATGAGGCACAGGGTCAGACTGATTTGCATATGGCCATGTCTGAACTGGGGTGGCGGAGTGAGCTACAAATAATGATGATGGATTAAACCCAGATCAGTTGACTGGGGTAGAGTGCTTGCAATGGTCAACACTCCGTCCATCATCCGCTTTGGTTTTGCTTTGTTCGGCCTAAGTTGGCAGGGTATGCCCAGACGTGGTTCCCTTGCTCACTTTGCCAGTGGATTCAAGCTAGCCTGGCTGATGATGGCTGATTAGTCAGAAACTGGTCCCAGGATGCTTGTTTCCAGTCAAGGGAAGACATGGGTTGGCAGTTCGGGCAGACTGTTCCCATGAGGCAGAGGGTCAGACTGACTTGCATATGGCCATGTCTGGACTGGGGTGGCGGAGTGAGCTAAAGAATGATGATGGACTAAACCCAGATCAGTTGACTGGGGGTGAGTGTTAGCAATGTTCAATACTCCGTCCATCATCCCCTTTGGTTTTGCTTTGTTCGCCCTAAATTGGCAGGGTATGCCCAGACGTGGGTCCCTTGCTCACTCTGCCACTGGATTTAAGCTAGCCTCGCTGATGATGGCTGATTAGCCAGAAACCGGTCCCAGGATGCTTGTTTCCGGTCCAGAGAAGACATGGCTTGGCAGTTCGGGCTGGACTGTTCCCATGAGGCACAGGGTCAGACTGATTTGCATATGGCCATGTCTGAACTGGGATGGCGGAGTGAGCAAAAGAATGATGATGAATTAAACCCAGATCAGTTGACTGGGGGTGAGTGCTTGCAATGTTCAACACTCCGTCCTTCATCCCCTTTGGTTTTGCTTTCTTCGCCCTAAGTTGGCAGGGTATGCACAGATGTGGGTCCCTTGCTCACTTTGCCAGTGGATTAAAGCTAGCCTGGCTGATGATGGCTGATTAGCCAGAAACCGTTCCCAGGTTGCTTGTTTCCGGTCAAGGGAAGACATGGCTTGGCAGTTCGGGCAGACTGTTCCCATGAGGCAGAGGGTCAGACTGACTTGCA
Source organism: Triturus cristatus (assembly GCF_964204655.1). Classification (NCBI taxonomy): domain Eukaryota; kingdom Metazoa; phylum Chordata; class Amphibia; order Caudata; family Salamandridae; genus Triturus; species Triturus cristatus. The sequence continues at coordinate 364,374,992 of NC_140584.1, read as the reverse complement.
TATGGCCATGTCTGAACTGGGATGGCAGAGCGAGCTAAAAAGAATGATGATGGATTAAACCCAGATCAGTTGACTGGGGTAGAGTGCTTGCAATGGTCAACACTCCGTCCATCATCCGCTTTGGTTTTGCTTTGTTTGGGCTAAGTTGGCAGGGTATGCCCAGACGTGGTTCTCTTGCTCACTTTGCCACTGGATTCAAGCTAGCCTGGCTGATGATGGCTGATTAGTCAGAAACTGGTCCCAGGATGCTTGTTTCCGGGCCAGGGAAGACATGGCTTGGCAGTTCGGGCTAAACTGTTCCCATGAGGCACACGGACAGACTGATTTGCATATGGCCATGTCTGAACTGGGGTGGCGGAGTGAGCTAAAGAATGATGATGGATTATCCCAGATCAGTTGACTGGGGGTGAGTGCTTGCAATGTTCAACACTCCGTCCATCATCCTCTCTGGTTTTACTTTAGTTAGCCCTAAGTTGGCAGGGTATGCCCAGACTTGGGTCCCTTGCTCACGTTGCCACTGGATTCAAGCTAGCCAGGGTGATGATGGCTGACTAGCCAGAAACAGGTCCCAGGATGCGTGTTTCCGGTCCAGGGACGACATTGCTTGGCAGTTCGGGCTGTACTGTTCCCATGAGGCACAGGGTCAAACTGATTTTCATATGGCCATGTCTGAACTGGGGTGGCGGAGTGAGCTAAAGAATGATGATGGATTAAACCCAGATCAGTTGACTGGGGGTGAGTGCTTGCAATGTTCAACACTCCGTCCATCATCCTCTTTGGTTTTACTTTGTTAGCCCTAATTTGGCATGGTATGCCGAGACTTGGTCCCTTGCTCACTTTGCCACTGGATTAAAGCTAGCCTGGCTGATGATGGCTGACTAGCCAGAAACCGGTCCCAGGATGCTTGTTTCCGGGCCAGGGAAGACATGGCTTGCCAGTTCGGGCTAAACTGTTCCCATGAGGCACACGGACAGACTGATTTGCATATGGCCATGTCTGAACTGGGGTGGCGGAGTGAGCTAAAGAATGATGATGGATTAAACCCAGATCAGTTGACTGGGGGTGAGTGCTTGCAATGTTCAACACTCCGTCCATCATCCCCTTTGGTTTTGCTTTGTTCGCCCTAAGTTGGCAGGGTATGCCCAGACGTGGGTCCCTTGCTCACTTTGCCACTGGATTCAAGCTAGACTAGCTGATGATGGCTGATTAGCCAGAAACTGGTCCCAGGATGCTTGTTTCTGGTCCAGGGAAGAAATAGCTGGCAGTTCGGGCTGGACTGTTCCCATGAGGCACAGGGTCAGACTGATTTTCATGTAGCCATGTCTGAACTGGGGTGGCGACGTGAGCTAAAGAATAATGATGGATTAAACCCAGATCAGTTGACTGGGGGTGAGTGCTTACAATGTTCAACACTCCGTCCATCATACTCTTTGGTTTTGCTTTGTTCGCCCTAAGTTGGCAGGGTATGCCCAGATGTGGGTCCCTTGCTCGCTTTGCCACTGGATTCACGCTAGCCTGGCTGATGATGGCTCATTAGCCAGAAACCGGTCCCAGGATGCTTGTTTCCGGTCCAGGGAAGACATGGTTTGGCATTTCGGGCTGGACTGCTCCCAGGAGGCACAGGGTCAAACTGATTTGCATATGGCCATGTCTGGACTGGGGTGGCGGAGTGAGCTAAAGAATGATGATGGACTAAACCCAGATCAGTTGACTGGGGGTGAGTGCTTGCAATGTTCAATACTCCGTCCATCATCCCCTTTGGTTTTGCTTTGTTCGCCCTAAATTGGCAGGGTATGCCCAGACGTGGGTCCCTTGCGCACTCTGCCACTGGATTTAAGCTAGCCTCGCTGATGATGGCTGATTAGCCAGAAACCGGTCCCAGGATGCTTGTTTCCGGTCCAGAGAAGACATGGCTTGGCAGTTCGGCTGGACTGTTCCCATGAGGCACAGGGTCAGACTGATTTGCATATGGCCATGTCTGAACTGGGATGGCGAAGTGAGCGAAAGAATGATGATGAATTAAACCCAGATCTGTTGACTGGGGGTGAGTGCTTGCAATGTTCAACACTCCGTCCTTCATCCCCTTTGGTTTTGCTTTCTTCGCCCTAAGTTGGCAGGGTATGCACAGATGTGGGTCCCTTGCTCACTTTGCCAGTGGATTCAAGCTAGCCTGGCTGATGATGGCTGATTAGCCAGAAACCGTTCCCAGGTTGCTTGTTTCCGGTCAAGGGAAGACATGGGTTGGCAGTTCGGGCAGACTGTTCCCATGAGGCAGAGGGTCAGACTGACTTGCATATGGCCATGTCTGAACTGGGATGGCGGAGCGAGCTAAAAAGAATGATGATGGATTAAACCCAGATCAGTTGACTGGGGTAGAGTGCTTGCAATGGTCAACACTCCGTCCATCATCCTCTTTGGTTTTGCTTTGTTCGGGCTAAGTTGGCAGGGTATGCCCAGACGTGGTTCTCTTGCTCACTTTGCCACTGGATTCAAGCTAGCCTGGCTGATGATGGCTGATTAGTCAGAAACTGGTCCCAGGATGCTTGTTTCCGGGCCAGGGAAGACATGGCTTGGCAGTTCGGGCTAAACTGTTCCCATGAGGCACACAGACAGACTGATTTGCATATGGCCATGTCTGAACTGGGGTGGCGGAGTGAGCTAAAGAATGATGATGGATTATCCCAGATCAGTTGACTGGGGGTGAGTGCTTGCAATGTTCAACACTCCGTCCATCATCCTCTTTGGTTTTACTTTAGTTAGCCCTAAGTTGGCAGGGTATGCCCAGACTTGGGTCCCTTGCTCACTTTGCCACTGGATTCAAGCTAGCCAGGGTGATGATGGCTGACTAGCCAGAAACCGGTCCCAGGATGCGTGTTTCCGGTCCAGGGACGACATTGCTTGGCAGTTCGGGCTGTACTGTTCCCATGAGGCACAGGGTCAAACTGATTTTCATATGGCCATGTCTGAACTGGGGTGGCGGAGTGAGCTAAAGAATGATGATGGATTAAACCCAGATCAGTTGACTGGGGGTGAGTGCTTGCAATGTTCAACACTCCGTCCATCATCCTTTTCTTGGTTTTACTTTGTTAGCCCTAATTTGGCATGGTATGCCGAGACTTGGGTCCCTTGCTCACTTTGCCCCTGGATTAAAGCTAGCCTGGCTGATGATGGCTGACTAGCCAGAAACCGGTCCCAGGATGCTTGTTTCCGGTCCAGGGACAACATTGCTTGGCAGTTCGGGCTATACCGTTCCCATGAGGCACACGGACAGACTGATTTGCATATGGCCATGTCTGAACTGGGGTGGCGGAGTGAGCTAAAGAATGATAATGGATTAAACCCAGATCAGTTGACTGAGGGTGAGTGCTTGCAATGTTCAACACTCCGTCCATCATCCCCTTTGGTTTTGCTTTGTTCGCCCTAAGTTGGCAGGGTATGCCCAGACGTGGGTTCCTTGCTTACTTTGCCACTGGATTCAACCTGGCCTGGCTGATGATGGCTGATTAGCCAGAAACCGGTCCCAGGATGCTTGTTTCCGATCCAGGGAAGACATGGCTTGGCAGTTCAGGCTGGACTGTTCCCATGAGGCACAGGGTCAGATTGATTTGCATATGGCCATGTCTGAACTGGGGTGGCGGAGTGAGCGAAAGAATGATGATGAATTAAACCCAGATCAGTTGACTGGGGGTGAGTGCTTGCAATGTTCAACGTTGGCAGGGTATGCACAGACGTGGGTCCCTTGCTCACTTTGCCAGTGGATTCAAGCTAGCCTGGCTGATGATGGCTGATGAGCCAGAAACCGTTCCCAGGTTGCTTGTTTCCGGTCAAGGGAAGACATGGCTTGGCAGTTCGGGCAGACTGTTCCCATGAGGCAAAGGGTCAGACTGACTTGCATATGGCCATGTCTGAACTGGGGTGGCGGAGTGAGCTAAAAATAATGATGATGGATTAAACCCAGATCAGTTGGCACTCCAAAGTTCTACGGTCCGTGTCAACCACCTCCTGAAGAGGGAAAAAGCTACAGGAACTCCGGGTGATGGTAGCTACCGCTCCCTCGGGTCTCACAGAATCACGAACGCCTTCGTCTTAGTTTGCTTCCCCTATATCCGGTCCTACCACAAAGGCTGCTGGGATCGGTAGTTCCAACCCCCGGACTTCTGGGAAATGTAATTTGTTCGGCAGGCGCGAGGGCTAGACCCTGACAGCTTGGCAGTTCGGGCAGACTGTTCCCATGAGGCAGAGGGTCAGACTGACTTGCATATGGCCATGTCTGAACTGGGCTGGCGGAGCGAGCTAAAAAGAATGATGATGGATTAAACCCAGATCAGTTGACTGGGGTAGAGTGCTTGCAATGGTCAACACTCCGTCCATCATCCGCTTTGGTTTTGCTTTGTTCGCCCTAAGTTGGCAGGGTATGCCCAGACGTGGTTCCCTTGATGACTTTGCCACTGGATTCAAGCTAGCCTGGCTGATGATGGCTGATTAGTCAGAAACTGGTCCCAGGATGCTTGTTTCCGGGCCAGGGAAGACATGGCTTGGCAGTTCGGGCTAAACTGTTCCCATGAGGCACACGGACAGACTGATTTGCATATGGCCATGTCTGAACTGGGGTGGCGGAGTGAGCTAAAGAATGATGATGGATTAAACCCAGATCAGTTGACTGGGGGTGAGTGCTTGCAATGTTCAACACTCCGTCCATCATCCTCTTTGGTTTTACTTTGTTAGCCCTAAGTTGGCAGGGTATGCCCAGACAGGGGTTCCTTGCTTACTTTGCCACTGGATTCAACCTGGCCTGGCTGATGATGGCTGATTAGCCAGAAACCAGTCCCAGGATGCTTGTTTCAAGGTCCAGGGAAGACATGGCTTGGCAGTTCAGGCTGGACTGTTCCCATGAGGCACAGGGTCAGATTGATTTGCATATGGCCATGTCTGAACTGGGGTGGCGGAGTGAGCGAAAGAATGATGATGAATTAAACCCAGATCAGTTGACTGGGGGTGAGTGCTTGCAATGTTCAACACTCCGTCCATCATCCCCTTTGGTTTTGCTTTCTTCGCCCTAAGTTGGCAGGGTATGCACAGACGTGGGTCCCTTGCTCAGTTTGCCAGTGGATTCAAGCTAGCCTGGCTGATGATGGCTGACTAGCCAGAAACCATTCCCAGGTTGCTTGTTTCCGGTCAAGGGAGGACATGGCTTGGCAGTTCGGGCAGACTGTTCCCATGAGGCAGAGGGTCAGACTGACTTGCATATGGCCATGTCTGAACTGGGGTGGCGGAGTGAGCTAAAAAGAATGATGATGGCTTAAACCCAGATCAGTTGACTGGGGTAGAGTGCTTGCAATGGTCAACACTCCGTCCATCATCCGCTTTGGTTTTGCTTTGTTCGGCCTAAGTTGGCAGGGTATGCCCAGACGTGGTTCCCTTGCTCACTTTGCCACTGGATTCAAGCTAGCCTGGCTGATGATGGCTGATTAGTCAGAAACTGGTCCCAGGATGCTTGTTTCCGGGCCAGGGAAGACATGGCTTGGCAGTTCGGGCTAAACTGTTCCCATGAGGCACACGGACAGACTGATTTGCATATGGCCATGTCTGAACTGGGGTGGCAGAGTGAGCTAAAGAATGATGATGGATTAAACCCAGATCAATTGACTGGGGGTGAGTGCTTGCCATATTCAACACTCCGTCCATCATCCTCTTTGGTTTTACTTTGTTAGCCCTAAGTTGGCAGGGTATGCCCAGACTTGGGTCCCTTGCTCACTTTGCTACTGGATTCAAGCTAGCCAGGGTAATGATGGCTGACTAGCCAGAAACCGGTCCCAGGATGCTTGTTCACGGTCCAGGGACGACATTGCTTGGCAGTTCGGGCTGTACTGTTCCCATGAGGCACAGGGTCAAACTGATTTTCATATGGCCATGCCTGAACTGGGGTGGCGGAGTGAGCTAAAGAATGATAATGGATTAAACCCAGATCAGTTGACTGAGGGTGAGTGCTTGCAATGTTCAACACTCCGTCCATCATCCTCTTTGGTTTTACTTTGTTCGCCCTAAGTTGGCAGGGTATGCCCAGACGTGGGTTCCTTGCTTACTTTGCCACTGGATTCAACCTAGCCTGGCTGATGATGGCTGATTAGCCAGAAACCGGTCCCAGGGTGCTTGTTTGCGGTCCAGGGAAGACATGGCTTGGCAGTTCAGGCTGGACTGTTCCCATGAGGCACAGGGTCAGACTGATTTGCATATGCCCATGTCTGAACTGGGGTGGCGGAGTGAGCTAAAGAATGATGATGGATTAAACCCAGATCAGTTGACTGGGGGTGAGTGCTTGCAATGTTGCACACTCCGTCCATCTCTCCCTTTGGTTTTACTTTGTTAGCCCTAATTTGGCAGGGTATGCCCAGACTTGGGTCCCTTGCTCACTTTGCCACAGTATTCAAGCTAGCCTGGCTGATGATAGCTGATTAGCCAGAAACCGTTCCCAGGTTGCTTGTTTCCGGTCAAGGGAAGACATGGCTTGGCAGTTTGGGCAGACTGTTCCCATGAGGCAGAGGGTCAGACTGACTTGCATATGGCCATGTCTGAACTGGGGTGGCGGAATGAGCTAAAAAGAATGATGATGGATTAAACCCAGATCAGTTGACTGGGGTAGAGTGCTTGCAATGGTCAACACTCCGTCCATCATCCGCTTTGGTTTTTCTTTGTTCGGCCTAAGTTGGCAGGGTATGCCCAGACGTAGTTCCCTTGCTCACTTTGCCACTGGATTCAAGCTAGCCTGGCTGATGGTGGCTGATTAGTCAGAAACTGGTCCCAGGATGCTTGTTTCTGGGCCAGGGAAGACATGGCTTGGCAGTTCGGGCTAAACTGTTTCCATGAGGCAAAGGGTCAAACTGATTTTCATATGGCCATGTCTGAACTGGGGTGGCGGAGTGAGCTAAAGAATGATAATGGATTAAACCCAGATCAGTTGACTGAGGGTGAGTGCTTGCAATGTTCAACACTCCGTCCATCATCCCCTTTGGTTTTGCTTTGTTCGCCCTAAGTTGGCAGGGTATGCCCAGACGGGGGTTCCTTGCTTACTTTGCCACTGGATTCAACCTGGCCTGGCTGATGATGGCTGATTAGCCAGAAACCGGTCCCAGGATGCTTGTTTCCGGTCCAGGGAAGACATGGCTTGGCAGTTCAGGCTGGACTGTTCCCATGAGGCACAGGGTCAGATTGACTTGCATATGGCCATGTCTGAACTGGGGTGGCGGAGTGAGCGAAAGAATGATGATGAATTAAACCCAGATCAGTTGACTGGGGGTGAGTGCTTGCAATGTTCAACACTCCGTCCATCATCCCCTTTGGTTTTGCTTTCTTCGCCCTAAGTTGGCAGGGTATGCACAGACGTGGGTCCCTTGCTCACTTTGCCACTGGATTCAACCTAGCCTGGCTGATGATGGCTGATTAGCCAGAAACCGGTCCCAGCATGCTTGTTTCCGGTCCAGGGAAGAAATAGCTGGCAGTTCGGGCTGGACTGTTCCCATGAGGCACAGGGTCAGACTGATTTGCATATGGCCATGTCTGAACTGGGGTGGCGGAGTGAGCTAAAGAATGATGATGGATTAAACCCAGATCAGTTGACTGGGGGTGAGTGCTTGCAATGTTGCACACTCCGTCCATCTCTCCCTTTGGTTTTACTTTGTTAGCCCTAATTTGGCAGGGTATGCCCAGACTTGGGTCCCTTGCTCACTTTGCCACTGGATTCAAGCTAGCCTGGCTGATGATGGCTAATTAGCCAGAAACCGTTCCCAGGTTGCTTGTTTCCGGTCAAGGGAAGACATGGCTAGGCAGTTCGGGCAGACTGTTCCCATGAGGCAGAGGGTCAGACTGACTTGCATATTGCCATGTCTGAACTGGGGTGGCGGAGTGAGCTAAAAAGAATGATGATGGATTAAACCCAGATCAGTTGACTGGGGTAGAGTGCTTGCAATGGTCAACACTCCGTCCATCATCCGCTTTGGTTTTGCTTTGTTCGGCCTTAGTTGGCAGGGTATGCCCAGACGTGGTTCCCTTGCTCACTTTGCCACTGGATTCAAGCTAGCCTGGCTGATGATGGCTTATTAGTCAGAAACTGGTCCCAGGATGCTTGTTTCCGGGCCAGGGAAGACATGGCTTGGCAGTTCGGGCTAAACTGTTCCCATGAGGCACACGGACAGACTGATTTGCATATGGCCATGTCTGAACTGGGGTGGCGGAGTGAGCTAAAGAATGATGATGGATTAAACCCAGATCAATTGACTGGGGGTGAGTGCTTGCAATGTTCAACATTGGCAGGGTATGCACAGACGTGGGTCCCTTGCTCACTTTGCCAGTGGATTCAAGCTAGCCAGGCTGATGATGGCTGATGAGCCAGAAACCGTTCCCAGGTTGCTTGTTTCCGGTCAAGGGAAGACATGGCTTGGCAGTTCGGGCAGACTGTTCCCATGAGGCAAAGGGTCAGACTGACTTGCATATGGCCATGTCTGAACTGGGGTGGCGGAGTGAGCTAAAAATAATGATGATGGATTAAACCCAGATCAGTTGACTGAGGTAGAGTGCTTGCAATGGTCAACACTCCGTCCATCATCCGCTTTGGTTTTGCTTTGTTCGCCCTAAGTTGGCAGGGTATGCCCAGACGTGGTTCCCTTGATGACTTTGCCACTGGATTCAAGCTAGCCTGGCTGATGATGGCTGATTAGTCAGAAACTGGTCCCAGGATGCTTGTTTCCGGGCCAGGGAAGACATGGCTTGGCAGTTCGGGCTAAACTGTTCCCATGAGGCACACGGACAGACTGATTTGCATATGGCCATGTCTGAACTGGGGTGGCGGAGTGAGCTAAAGAATGATGATGGATTAAACCCAGATCAGTTGACTGGGGGTGAGTGCTTGCAATGTTCAACACTCCGTCCATCATCCTCTTTGGTTTTACTTTGTTAGCCCTAAGTTGGCAGGGTATGCCCAGACAGGGGTTCCTTGCTTACTTTGCCACTGGATTCAACCTGGCCTGGCTGATGATGGCTGATTAGCCAGAAACCAGTCCCAGGATGCTTGTTTCCGGTCCAGGGAAGACATGGCTTGGCAGTTCAGGCTGGACTGTTCCCATGAGGCACAGGGTCAGATTGATTTGCATATGGCCATGTCTGAACTGGGGTGGCGGAGTGAGCGAAAGAATGATGATGAATTAAACCCAGATCAGTTGACTGGGGGTGAGTGCTTGCAATGTTCAACACTCCGTCCATCATCCCCTTTGGTTTTGCTTTCTTCGCCCTAAGTTGGCAGTGTATGCACAGACGTGGGCCCCTTGCTCAGTTTGCCAGTGGATTCAAGCTAGCCTGGCTGATGATGGCTGATTAGCCAGAAACCATTCCCAGGTTGCTTGTTTCCGGTCAAGGGAAGAAATGGCTTGGCAGTTCGGGCAGACTGTTCCCATGAGGCAGAGGGTCAGACTGACTTGCATATGGCCATGTCTGAAGTGGGGTGGCGGAGTGAGCTAAAAAGAATGATGATGGATTAAACCCAGATCAGTTGACTGGGGTAGAGTGCTTGCAATGGTCAACACTCCGTCCATCATCCGCTTTGGTTTTGCTTTCTTCGCCCTAAGTTGGCAGGGTATGCACAGACGTGGGTCCCTTGCTCACTTTGCCACTGGATTCAACCTAGCCTGGCTGATGATGGCTGATTAGCCAGAAACCGGTCCCAGCATGCTTGTTTCCGGTCCAGGGAAGAAATAGCTGGCAGTTCGGGCTGGACTGTTCCCATGAGGCACAGGGTCAGACTGATTTGCATATGGCCATGTCTGAACTGGGGTGGCGGAGTGAGCTAAAGAATGATGATGGATTAAACCCAGATCAGTTGACTGGGGGTGAGTGCTTGCAATGTTGCACACTCCGTCCATCTCTCCCTTTGGTTTTACTTTGTTAGCCCTAATTTGGCAGGGTATGCCCAGACTTGGGTCCCTTGCTCACTTTGCCACTGGATTCAAGCTAGCCTGGCTGATGATGGCTAATTAGCCAGAAACCGTTCCCAGGTTGCTTGTTTCCGGTCAAGGGAAGACATGGCTTGGCAGTTCGGGCAGACTGTTCCCATGAGGCAGAGGGTCAGACTGACTTGCATATGGCCATGTCTGAACTGGGGTGGCGGAGTGAGCTAAAAAGAATGATGATGGATTAAACCCAGATCAGTTGACTGGGGTAGAGTGCTTGCAATGGTCAACACTCCGTCCATCATCCGCTTTGGTTTTGCTTTGTTCGGCCTTAGTTGGCAGGGTATGCCCAGACGTGGTTCCCTTGCTCACTTTGCCACTGGATTCAAGCTAGCCTGGCTGATGATGGCTTATTAGTCAGAAACTGGTCCCAGGATGCTTGTTTCCGGGCCAGGGAAGACATGGCTTGGCAGTTCGGGCTAAACTGTTCCCATGAGGCACACGGACAGACTGATTTGCATATGGCCATGTCTGAACTGGGGTGGCGGAGTGAGCTAAAGAATGATGATGGATTAAACCCAGATCAATTGACTGGGGGTGAATGCTTGCAATGTTCAACATTGGCAGGGTATGCACAGACGTGGGTCCCTTGCTCACTTTGCCAGTGGATTCAAGCTAGCCAGGCTGATGATGGCTGATGAGCCAGAAACCGTTCCCAGGTTGCTTGTTTCCGGTCAAGGGAAGACATGGCTTGGCAGTTCGGGCAGACTGTTCCCATGAGGCAAAGGGTCAGACTGACTTGCATATGGCCATGTCTGAACTGGGGTGGCGGAGTGAGCTAAAAATAATGATGATGGATTAAACCCAGATCAGTTGACTGAGGTAGAGTGCTTGCAATGGTCAACACTCCGTCCATCATCCGCTTTGGTTTTGCTTTGTTCGCCCTAAGTTGGCAGGGTATGCCCAGACGTGGTTCCCTTGATGACTTTGCCACTGGATTCAAGCTAGCCTGGCTGATGATGGCTGATTAGTGAGAAACTGGTCCCAGGATGCTTGTTTCCGGGCCAGGGAAGACATGGCTTGGCAGTTCGGGCTAAACTGTTCCCATGAGGCACACGGACAGACTGATTTGCATATGGCCATGTCTGAACTGGGGTGGCGGAGTGAGCTAAAGAATGATGATGGATTAAACCCAGATCAGTTGACTGGGGGTGAGTGCTTGCAATGTTCAACACTCCGTCCATCATCCTCTTTGGTTTTACTTTGTTAGCCCTAAGTTGGCAGGGTATGCCCAGACAGGGGTTCCTTGCTTACTTTGCCACTGGATTCAACTTGGCCTGGCTGATGATGGCTGATTAGCCAGAAACCAGTCCCAGGATGCTTGTTTCCGGTCCAGGGAAGACATGGCTTGGCAGTTCAGGCTGGACTGTTCCCATGAGGCACAGGGTCAGATTGATTTGCATATGGCCATGTCTGAACTGGGGTGGCGGAGTGAGCGAAAGAATGATGATGAATTAAACCCAGATCAGTTGACTGGGGGTGAGTGCTTGCAATGCTCAACACTCCGTCCATCATCCCCTTTGGTTTTGCTTTCTTCGCCCTAAGTTGGCAGGGTATGCACAGACGTGGGTCCCTTGCTCACTTTGCTACTGGATTCAAGCTAGCCAGGTTAATGATGGCTGACTAGCCAGAAACCGGTCCCAGGATGCTTGTTCACGGTCCAGGGACGATATTGCTTGGCAGTTCGGGCTGTACTGTTCCCATGAGGCACAGGGTCAAACTGATTTTCATATGGCCATGCCTGAACTGGGGTGGCGGAGTGAGCTAAAGAATGATAATGGATTAAACCCAGATCAGTTGACTGAGGGTGAGTGCTTGCAATGTTCAACACTCCGTCCATCATCCTCTTTGGTTTGACTTTGTTCGCCCTAAGTTGGCAGGGTATGCCCAGACGTGGGTTCCTTGCTTACTTTGCCACTGGATTCAACCTAGCCTGGCTGATGATGGCTGATTAGCCAGAAACCGGTCCCAGGATGCTTGTTTCCGGTCCAGGGAAGACATGGCTTGGCAGTTCAGGCTGGACTGTTCCCATGAGGCACAGGGTCAGACTGATTTGCATATGGCCATGTCTGAACTGGGGTGGCGGAGTGAGCTAAAGAATGATGATGGATTAAACCCAGATCAGTTGACTGGGGGTGAGTGCTTGCAATGTTGCACACTCCGTCCATCTCTCCCTTTGGTTTTACTTTGTTAGCCCTAATTTGGCAGGGTATGCCCAGACTTGGGTCCCTTGCTCACTTTGCCACAGTATTCAAGCTAGCCTGGCTGATGATGGCTGATTAGCCAGAAGCCGTTCCCAGGTTGCTTGTTTCCGGTCAAGGGAAGACATGGCTTGGCAGTTTGGGCAGACTGTTCCCATGAGGCAGAGGGTCAGACTGACTTGCATATGGCCATGTCTGAACTGGGGTGGCGGAATGAGCTAAAAAGAATGATGATGGATTAAACCCAGATCAGTTGACTGGGGTAGAGTGCTTGCAATGGTCAACACTCCGTCCATCATCCGCTTTGGTTTTGCTTTGTTAGCCCTAAGTTGGCAGGGTATGCCCAGACTTGGGTCCCTTGCTCACTTTGCCACTGGATTCAAGCTAGCCAGGGTAATGATGGCTGACTAGCCAGAAACCGGTCCCAGGATGCTTGTTTCCGGTCCAGGGACAACATTGCTTGGCAGTTCGGGCTGTACTGTTCCCATGAGGCACAGGGTCAAACTGATTTTCATATGGCCATGTCTGAACTGGGGTGGGGGAGTGAGCTAAAGAATGATAATGGATTAAACCCAGATCAGTTGACTGAGGGTGAGTGCTTGCAATGTTCAACACTCCATCCAGCATCCCCTTTGGTTTTGCTTTGTTCGCCCTAAGTTGGCAGGGTATGCCCAGACGTGGGTTTGTGCTTACTTTGCCACTGGATTCAACCTGGCCTGGCTGATGATGGCTGATTAGCCAGAAACCGGTCCCAGGATGCTTTTTTCCGGTCCAGGGAAGACATGGCTTGGCAGTTCAGGCTGGACTGTTCCCATGAGGCACAGGGTCAGACTGATTTGCATGTGGCCATGTCTGAACTGGGGTGGCGGAGTGAGCTAAAGAATGATGATGGATTATCCCAGATCAGTTGACTGGGGGTGAGTGCTTGCAATGTTCAACACTCCGTCCATCATCCTCTTTGGTTTTACTTTAGTTAGCCCTAAGTTGGCAGGGTATGCCCAGACTTGGGTCCCTTGCTCACTTTGCCACTGGATTCAACCTAGCCTGGCTGATGATGGCTGACTAGCCAGAAACCGGTCACAGGATGCGTGTTTCTGGTCCAGGGACGACATTGCTTGGCAGTTCGACCTGTACTGTTCCCATGAGGCACAGGGTCAAACTGATTTTCATATGGCCATGTCTGAACTGGGGTGGCAGAGTGAGCTAAAGAATGATGATGGATTAAACCCAGATCAGTTGACTGGGGGTGAGTGCTTGCAATGTTCAACACTCCGTCCATCATCCTCTTTGGTTTTACTTTGTTAGCCCTAATTTGGCAGGGTATGCCGAGACTTGGGTCCCTTGCTCACTTTGCCACTGGATTAAAGCTAGCCTGGCTGATGATGGCTGACTAGCCAGAAACCCGTCCCAGGATGCTTGTTTCCGGTCCAGGGACGACATTGCTTGGCAGTTCGGGCTATACTGTTCCCATGAGGCACAGGGTCAAACTGATTTTCATATGGCCATGTCTGAACTGGGGTGGCGGAGTGAGCTAAAGAATGATAATGGATTAAACCCAGATCAGTTGACTGAGGGTGAGTGCTTGCAATGTTCAACACTCCGTCCGTCATCCCCTTTGGTTTTGCTTTGTTCGCCCTAAGTTGGCAGGGTATGCCCAGACGTGGGTTCCTTGCTTACTTTGCCAATGGATTCAACCTGGCCTGGCTGATGATGGCTGATTAGCCAGAAACTGGTCCCAGGATGCTTGTTTCCGATCCAGGGAAGACATGGCTTGGCAGTTCAGGCTGGACTGTTCCCATGAGGCACAGGGTCAGATTGATTTGCATATGGCCATGTCTGAACTGGGGTGGCGGAGTGAGCGAAAGAATGATGATGAATTAAACCCAGATCAGTTGACTGGGGGTGAGTGCTTGCAATGTTCAACACTCCGTCCATCATCCCCTTTGATTTTGCTTTCTTCGCCCTAAGTTGGCAGGGTATGCACAGACGTGGGTCCCTTGCTCACTTTGCCACTGGATTCAAGCTAGCCTGGCTGATGATGGCTGATGAGCCAGAAACCGTTCCCAGGTTGCTTGTTTTCGGTCAAGGGAAGACATGGCTTGGCAGTTCGGGCAGACTGTTCCCATGAGGCAGAGGGTCAGACTGACTTGCATATGGCCATGTCTGAACTGGGGTGGCGGAGTGAGCTAAAAATAATGATGATGGATTAAACCCAGATCAGTTGACTGGGGTAGAGTGCTTGCAATGGTCAACACTCCGTCCATCATCCGCTTTGGTTTTGCTTTGTTCGGCCTAAGTTGGCAGGGTATGCCCAGACGTGGTTCCCTTGATGACTTTGCCACTGGATTCAAGCTAGCCCGGCTGATGATGGCTGATTAGTCAGAAACTGGTCCCGGGATGCTTGTTTCCGGGCCAGGGAAGACATGGCTTGCCAGTTCGGGCTAAACTGTTCCCATGAGGCACACGGACAGACTGATTTGCATATGGCCATGTCTGAACTGGGGTGGCGGAGTGAGCTAAAGAATGATGATGGATTAAACCCAGATCAGTTGACTGGGGGTGAGTGCTTGCAATGTTCAACACTCCGTCCATCATCCCCTTTGGTTTTGCTTTGTTCGCCCTAAGTTGGCAGGGTATGCCCACACGTGGGTCCCTTGCTCACTTTGCCACTGGATTCAAGCTAGACTAGCTGATGATGGCTGATTAGCCAGAAACTGGTCCCAGGATGCTTGTTTCTGGTCCAGGGAAGAAATAGCTGGCAGTTCGGGCAGGACTGTTCCCATGAGGCACAGGGTCAGACTGATTTGCATGTAGCCATGTCTGAACTGGGGTGGCGAAGTGAGCTAAAGAATAATGATGGATTAAACCCAGATCAGTTGACTGGGGGTGAGTGCTTACAATGTTCAACACTCCGTCCATCATACTCTTTGGTTTTGCTTTGTTCGCCCTAAGTTGGCAGGGTATGCCCAGATGTGGGTCCCTTGCTCGCTTTGCCACTGGATTCACGCTAGCCTGGCTGATGATGGCTCATTAGCCAGAAACCGGTCCCAGGATGCTTGTTTCCGGTCCAGGGAAGACATGGTTTGGCATTTCGGGCTGGACTGCTCCCAGGAGGCACAGGGTCAAACTGATTTGCATATGGCCATGTCTGGACTGGGGTGGCGGAGTGAGCTAAAGAATGATGATGGACTAAACCCAGATCAGTTGACTGGGGGTGAGTGCTTGCAATGTTCAATACTCCGTCCATCATCCCCTTTGGTTTTGCTTTGTTCGCCCTAAATTGGCAGGGTATGCCCAGACGTGGGTCCCTTGCTCACTCTGCAACAGGATTTAAGCTAGCCTCGCTGATGATGGCTTATTAGCCAGAAACCGGTCCCAGGATGCTTGTTTCCGGTCCAGAGAAGACATGGCTTGGCAGTTCGGGCTGGACTGTTCCCATGAGGCACAGGGTCAGACTGATTTGCATATGGCCATGTCTGAACTGGGATGGCGGAGTGAGCGAAAGAATGATGATGAATTAAACCCAGATCAGTTGACTGGGGGTGAGTGCTTGCAATGTTCAAAACTCCGTCCTTCATCCCCTTTGGTTTTGCTTTCTTCGCCCTAAGTTGGCAGGGTATGCACAGATGTGGGTCCCTTGCTCACTTTGCCAGTGGATTCAAGCTAGTCTGGCTGATGATGGCTGATTAGCCAGAAACCGTTCCCAGGTTGCTTGTTTCCAGTCAAGGGAAGACATGGGTTGGCAGTTCGGGCAGACTGTTCCCATGAGGCAGAGGGTCAGACTGACTTGCATATGGCCATGTCTGAACTGGGATGGCGGAGCGAGCTAAAAAGAATGATGATGGATTAAACCAAGATCAGTTGACTGGGGTAGAGTGCTTGCAATGGTCAACACTCCGTCCATCATCCGCTTTGGTTTTGCTTTGTTCGGGCTAAGTTGGCAGGGTATGCCCAGACGTGGTTCTCTTGCTCACTTTGCCACTGGATTCAAGCTAGCCTGGCTGATGATGGCTGATTAGTCAGAAACTGGTCCCAGGATGCTTGTTTCCGGGCCAGGGAAGACATGGCTTGGCAGTTCGGGCTAAACTGTTCCCATGAGGCACACGGACAGACTGATTTGCATATGGCCATGTCTGAACTGGGGTGGCGGAGTGAGCTAAAGAATGATGATGGATTATCCCAGATCAGTTGACTGGGGGTGAGAGCTTGCAATGTTCAACACTCCGTTCATCATCCTCTTTGGTTTTACTTTAGTTAGCCCTAAGTTGGCAGGGTATGCCCAGACTTGGGTCCCTTGCTCACTTTGCCACTGGATTCAAGCTAGCCAGGGTGATGATGGCTGACTAGCCAGAAACCGGTCCCAGGATGCGTGTTTCCGGTCCAGGGACGACATTGCTTGGCAGTTCGGGCTGTACTGTTCCCATGAGGCACAGGGTCAAACTGATTTTCATATGGCCATGTCTGAACTGGGGTGGCGGAGTGAGCTAAAGAATGATGATGGATTAAACCCAGATCAGTTGACTGGGGGTGAGTGCTTGCAATGTTCAACACTCCGTCCATCATCCTTTTCTTGGTTTTATTTTGTTAGCCCTAATTTGGCATGGTATGCCGAGACTTGGGTCCCTTGCTCACTTTGCCACTGGATTAAAGCTAGCCTGGCTGATGATGGCTGACTAGCCAGAAACCGGTCCCAGGATGCTTGTTTCCAGTCCAGGGACAACATTGCTTGGCAGTTCGGGCTATACTGTTCCCATGAGGCACAGGGTCAAACTGATTTTCATATGGCCATGTCTGAACTGGGGTGGCGGAGTGAGCTAAAGAATGATAATGGATTAAACCCAGATCAGTTGACTGAGGGTGAGTGCTTGCAATGTTCAACACTCCGTCCATCATCCCCTTTGGTTTTGCTTTGTTCGCCCTAAGTTGGCAGGGTATGCCCAGACGTGGGTTCCTTGCTTACTTTGCCACTGGATTCAACCTGGCCTGGCTGATGATGGCTGATTAGCCAGAAACCGGTCCCAGGATGCTTTTTTCCGATCCAGGGAAGACATGGCTTGGCAGTTCAGGCTGGACTGTTCCCATGAGGCACAGGGTCAGATTGATTTGCATATGGCCATGTCTGAACTGGGGTGGCGGAGTGAGCGAAAGAATGATGATGAATTAAACCCAGATCAGTTGACTGGGGGTGAGTGCTTGCAATGTTCAACATTGGCAGGGTATGCACAGACGTGGGTCCCTTGCTCACTTTGCCAGTGGATTCAAGCTAGCCTGGCTGATGATGGCTGATGAGCCAGAAACCGTTCCCAGGTTGCTTGTTTCCGGTCAAGGGAAGACATGGCTTGGCAGTTCGGGCAGACTGTTCCCATGAGGCAAAGGGTCAGACTGACTTGCATATGGCCATGTCTGAACTGGGGTGGCGGAGTGAGCTAAAAAGAATGATGATGGCTTAAACCCAGATCAGTTGACTGGGGTAGAGTGCTTGCAATGGTCAACACTCCGTCCATCATCCGCTTTGGTTTTGCTTTGTTCGGCCTAAGTTGGCAGGGTATGCCCAGACGTGGTTCCCTTGCTCACTTTGCCACTGGATTCAAGCTAGCCTGGCTGATGATGGCTGATTAGTCAGAAACTGGTCCCAGGATGCTTGTTTCCGGGCCAGGGAAGACATGGCTTGGCAGTTCGGGCTAAACTGTTCCCATGAGGCACACGGACAGACTGATTTGCATATGGCCATGTCTGAACTGGGGTGGCAGAGTGAGCTAAAGAATGATGATGGATTAAACCCAGATCAATTGACTGGGGGTGAGTGCTTGCCATGTTCAACACTCCGTCCATCATCCTCTTTGGTTTTACTTTGTTAGCCCTAAGTTGGCAGGGTATGCCCAGACTTGGGTCCCTTGCTCACTTTGCTACTGGATTCAAGCTAGCCAGGGTAATGATGGCTGACTAGCCAGAAACCGGTCCCAGGATGCTTGTTCACGGTCCAGGGACGACATTGCTTGGCAGTTCGGGCTGTACTGTTCCCATGAGGCACAGGGTCAAACTGATTTTCATATGGCCATGCCTGAACTGGGGTGGCGGAGTGAGCTAAAGAATGATAATGGATTAAACCCAGATCAGTTGACTGAGGGTGAGTGCTTGCAATGGTCAACACTCCGTCCATCATCCGCTTTGGTTTTACTTTGTTAGCCCTAAGTTGGCAGGGTATGCCCAGACAGGGGTTCCTTGCTTACTTTGCCACTGGATTCAACCTGGCCTGGCTGATGATGGCTGATTAGCCAGAAACCAGTCCCAGGATGCTTGTTTCCGGTCCAGGGAAGACATGGCTTGGCAGTTCAGGCTGGACTGTTCCCATGAGGCACAGGGTCAGATTGATTTGCATATGGCCATGTCTGAACTGGGGTGGCGGAGTGAGCGAAAGAATGATGATGAATTAAACCCAGATCAGTTGACTGGGGGTGAGTGCTTGCAATGTTCAACACTCCGTCCATCATCCCCTTTGGTTTTGCTTTCTTCGCCCTAAGTTGGCAGGGTATGCACAGACGTGGGTCCCTTGCTCACTTTGCTACTGGATTCAAGCTAGCCAGGTTAATGATGGCTGACTAGCCAGAAACCGGTCCCAGGATGCTTGTTCACGGTCCAGGGACGATATTGCTTGGCAGTTCGGGCTGTACTGTTCCCATGAGGCACAGGGTCAAACTGATTTTCATATGGCCATGCCTGAACTGGGGTGGCGGAGTGAGCTAAAGAATGATAATGGATTAAACCCAGATCAGTTGACTGAGGGTGAGTGCTTGCAATGTTCAACACTCCGTCCATCATCCTCTTTGGTTTGACTTTGTTCGCCCTAAGTTGGCAGGGTATGCCCAGACGTGGGTTCCTTGCTTACTTTGCCACTGGATTCAACCTAGCCTGGCTGATGATGGCTGATTAGCCAGAAACCGGTCCCAGGATGCTTGTTTCCGGTCCAGGGAAGACATGGCTTGGCAGTTCAGGCTGGACTGTTCCCATGAGGCACAGGGTCAGACTGATTTGCATATGGCCATGTCTGAACTGGGGTGGCGGAGTGAGCTAAAGAATGATGATGGATTAAACCCAGATCAGTTGACTGGGGGTGAGTGCTTGCAATGTTGCACACTCCGTCCATCTCTCCCTTTGGTTTTACTTTGTTAGCCCTAATTTGGCAGGGTATGCCCAGACTTGGGTCCCTTGCTCACTTTGCCACAGTATTCAAGCTAGCCTGGCTGATGATGGCTGATTAGCCAGAAACCGTTCCCAGGTTGCTTGTTTCCGGTCAAGGGAAGACATGGCTTGGCAGTTTGGGCAGACTGTTCCCATGAGGCAGAGGGTCAGACTGACTTGCATATGGCCATGTCTGAACTGGGGTGGCGGAATGAGCTAAAAAGAATGATGATGGATTAAACCCAGATCAGTTGACTGGGGTAGAGTGCTTGCAATGGTCAACACTCCGTCCATCATCCGCTTTGGTTTTGCTTTGTTAGCCCTAAGTTGGCAGGGTATGCCCAGACTTGGGTCCCTTGCTCACTTTGCCACTGGATTCAAGCTAGCCAGGGTAATGATGGCTGACTAGCCAGAAACCGGTCCCAGGATGCTTGTTTCCGGTCCAGGGACAACATTGCTTGGCAGTTCGGGCTGTACTGTTCCCATGAGGCACAGGGTCAAACTGATTTTCATATGGCCATGTCTGAACTGGGGTGGGGGAGTGAGCTAAAGAATGATAATGGATTAAACCCAGATCAGTTGACTGAGGGTGAGTGCTTGCAATGTTCAACACTCCATCCAGCATCCCCTTTGGTTTTGCTTTGTTCGCCCTAAGTTGGCAGGGTATGCCCAGACGTGGGTTTGTGCTTACTTTGCCACTGGATTCAACCTAGCCTGGCTGATGATGGCTTATTAGCCAGAAACTGGTCCCAGGATGCTTGTTTCCGGTCCAGGGAAGACATGGCTTGGCAGTTCAGGCTGGACTGTTCCCATGAGGCACAGGGTCAGACTGATTTGCATGTGGCCATGTCTGAACTGGGGTGGCGGAGTGAGCTAAAGAATGATGATGGATTATCCCAGATCAGTTGACTGGGGGTGAGTGCTTGCAATGTTCAACACTCCGTCCATCATCCTCTTTGGTTTTACTTTAGTTAGCCCTAAGTTGGCAGGGTATGCCCAGACTTGGGTCCCTTGCTCACTTTGCCACTGGATTCAACCTAGCCTGGCTGATGATGGCTGACTAGCCAGAAACCGGTCACAGGATGCGTGTTTCTGGTCCAGGGACGACATTGCTTGGCAGTTCGACCTGTACTGTTCCCATGAGGCACAGGGTCAAACTGATTTTCATATGGCCATGTCTGAACTGGGGTGGCAGAGTGAGCTAAAGAATGATGATGGATTAAACCCAGATCAGTTGACTGGGGGTGAGTGCTTGCAATGTTCAACACTCCGTCCATCATCCTCTTTGGTTTTACTTTGTTAGCCCTAATTTGGCAGGGTATGCCGAGACTTGGGTCCCTTGCTCACTTTGCCACTGGATTAAAGCTAGCCTGGCTGATGATGGCTGACTAGCCAGAAACCGGTCCCAGGATGCTTGTTTCCGGTCCAGGGACGACATTGCTTGGCAGTTCGGGCTATACTGTTCCCATGAGGCACAGGGTCAAACTGATTTTCATATGGCCATGTCTGAACTGGGGTGGCGGAGTGAGCTAAAGAATGATAATGGATTAAACCCAGATCAGTTGACTGAGGGTGAGTGCTTGCAATGTTCAACACTCCGTCCGTCATCCCCTTTGGTTTTGCTTTGTTCGCCCTAAGTTGGCAGGGTATGCCCAGACGTGGGTTCCTTGCTTACTTTGCCACTGGATTCAACCTGGCCTGGCTGATGATGGCTGATTAGCCAGAAACTGGTCCCAGGATGCTTGTTTCCGATCCAGGGAAGACATGGCTTGGCAGTTCAGGCTGGACTTTTCCCATGAGGCACAGGGTCAGATTGATTTGCATATGGCCATGTCTGAACTGGGGTGGCGGAGTGAGCGAAAGAATGATGATGAATTAAACCCAGATCAGTTGACTGGGGGTGAGTGCTTGCAATGTTCAACATTGGCAGGGTAGGCACAGACGTGGGTCCCTTGCTCACTTTGCCAGTGGATTCAAGCTAGCCTGGCTGATGATGGCTGATGAGCCAGAAACCGTTCCCAGGTTGCTTGTTTCCGGTCAAGGGAAGACATGGCTTGGCAGTTCGGGCAGACTGTTCCCATGAGGCAAAGGGTCAGACTGACTTGCATATGGCCATGTCTGACCTGGGGTGGCGGAGTGAGCTAAAAATAATGATGATGGATTAAACCCAGATCAGTTGACTGGGGTAGAGTGCTTGCAATGGTCAACACTCCGTCCATCATCCGCTTTGGTTTTTCTTTGTTCGGCCTAAGTTGGCAGGGTATGCCCAGACGTAGTTCCCTTGCTCACTTTGCCACTGGATTCAAGCTAGCCTGGCTGATGGTGGCTGATTAGTCAGAAACTGGTCCCAGGATGCTTGTTTCCGGGCCAGGGAAGACATGGCTTGGCAGTTCGGGCTAAACTGTTCCCATGAGGCAAAGGGTCAAACTGATTTTCATATGGCCATGTCTGAACTGGGGTGGCGGAGTGAGCTAAAGAATGATAATGGATTAAACCCAGATCAGTTGACTGAGGGTGAGTGCTTGCAATGTTCAACACTCCGTCCATCATCCCCTTTGGTTTTGCTTTGTTCGCCCTAAGTTGGCAGGGTATGCCCAGACGGGGGTTCCTTGCTTACTTTGCCACTGGATTCAACCTGGCCTGGCTGATGATGGCTGATTAGCCAGAAACCGGTCCCAGGATGCTTGTTTCCGGTCCAGGGAAGACATGGCTTGGCAGTTCAGGCTGGACTGTTCCCATGAGGCACAGGGTCAGATTGATTTGCATATGGCCATGTCTGAACTGGGGTGGCGGAGTGAGCGAAAGAATGATGATGAATTAAACCCAGATCAGTTGACTGGGGGTGAGTGCTTGCAATGTTCAACATTGGCAGGGTATGCACAGACGTGGGTCCCTTGCTCACTTTGCCAGTGGATTCAAGCTAGCCTGGCTGATGATGGCTGATGAGCCAGAAACCGTTCCCAGGTTGCTTGTTTCCGGTCAAGGGAAGACATGGCTTGGCAGTTCGGGCAGACTGTTCCCATGAGGCAAAGGGTCAGACTGACTTGCATATGGCCATGTCTGAACTGGGGTGGCGGAGTGAGCTAAAAAGAATGATGATGGCTTAAACCCAGATCAGTTGACTGGGGTAGAGTGCTTGCAATGGTCAACACTCCGTCCATCATCCGCTTTGGTTTTGCTTTGTTCGGCCTAAGTTGGCAGGGTATGCCCAGACGTGGTTCCCTTGCTCACTTTGCCACTGGATTCAAGCTAGCCTGGCTGATGATGGCTGATTAGTCAGAAACTGGTCCCAGGATGCTTGTTTTCGGGCCAGGGAAGACATGGCTTGGCAGTTCGGGCTAAACTGTTCCCATGAGGCACACGGACAGACTGATTTGCATATGGCCATGTCTGAACTGGGGTGGCAGAGTGAGCTAAAGAATGATGATGGATTAAACCCAGATCAATTGACTGGGGGTGAGTGCTTGCCATGCTCAACACTCCGTCCATCATCCTCTTTGGTTTTACTTTGTTAGCCCTAAGTTGGCAGGGTATGCCCAGACTTGGGTCCCTTGCTCACTTTGCTACTGGATTCAAGATAGCCAGGGTAATGATGGCTGACTAGCCAGAAACCGGTCCCAGGATGCTTGTTCACGGTCCAGGGACGACATTGCTTGGCAGTTCGGGCTGTACTGTTCCCATGAGGCACAGGGTCAAACTGATTTTCATATGGCCATGCCTGAACTGGGGTGGCGGAGTGAGCTAAAGAATGATAATGGATTAAACCCAGATCAGTTGACTGAGGGTGAGTGCTTGCAATGGTCAACACTCCGTCCATCATCCGCTTTGGTTTTACTTTGTTAGCCCTAAGTTGGCAGGGTATGCCCAGACAGGGGTTCCTTGCTTACTTTGCCACTGGATTCAACCTGGCCTGGCTGATGATGGCTGATTAGCCAGAAACCAGTCCCAGGATGCTTGTTTCCGGTCCAGGGAAGACATGGCTTGGCAGTTCAGGCTGGACTGTTCCCATGAGGCACAGGGTCAGATTGATTTGCATATGGCCATGTCTGAACTGGGGTGGCGGAGTGAGCGAAAGAATGATGATGAATTAAACCCAGATCAGTTGACTGGGGGTGAGTGCTTGCAATGTTCAACACTCCGTCCATCATCCCCTTTGGTTTTGCTTTCTTCGCCCTAAGTTGGCAGGGTATGCACAGACGTGGGTCCCTTGCTCACTTTGCTACTGGATTCAAGCTAGCCAGGTTAATGATGGCTGACTAGCCAGAAACCGGTCCCAGGATGCTTGTTCACGGTCCAGGGACGATATTGCTTGGCAGTTCGGGCTGTACTGTTCCCATGAGGCACAGGGTCAAACTGATTTTCATATGGCCATGCCTGAACTGGGGTGGCGGAGTGAGCTAAAGAATGATAATGGATTAAACCCAGATCAGTTGACTGAGGGTGAGTGCTTGCAATGTTCAACACTCCGTCCATCATCCTCTTTGGTTTGACTTTGTTCGCCCTAAGTTGGCAGGGTATGCCCAGACGTGGGTTCCTTGCTTACTTTGCCACTGGATTCAACCTAGCCTGGCTGATGATGGCTGATTAGCCAGAAACCGGTCCCAGGATGCTTGTTTCCGGTCCAGGGAAGACATGGCTTGGCAGTTCAGGCTGGACTGTTCCCATGAGGCACAGGGTCAGACTGATTTGCATATGGCCATGTCTGAACTGGGGTGGCGGAGTGAGCTAAATAATGATTATGGATTAAACCCAGATCAGTTGACTGGGGGTGAGTGCTTGCAATGTTGCACACTCCGTCCATCTCTCCCTTTGGTTTTACTTTGTTAGCCCTAATTTGGCAGGGTATGCCCAGACTTGGGTCCCTTGCTCACTTTGCCACAGTATTCAAGCTAGCCTGGCTGATGATGGCTGATTAGCCAGAAACCGTTCCCAGGTTGCTTGTTTCCGGTCAAGGGAAGACATGGCTTGGCAGTTTGGGCAGACTGTTCCCATGAGGCAGAGGGTCAGACTGACTTGCATATGGCCATGTCTGAACTGGGGTGGCGGAATGAGCTAAAAAGAATGATGATGGATTAAACCCAGATCAGTTGACTGGGGTAGAGTGCTTGCAATGGTCAACACTCCGTCCATCATCCGCTTTGGTTTTGCTTTGTTAGCCCTAAGTTGGCAGGGTATGCCCAGACTTGGGTCCCTTGCTCACTTTGCCACTGGATTCAAGCTAGCCAGGGTAATGATGGCTGACTAGCCAGAAACCGGTCCCAGGATGCTTGTTTCCGGTCCAGGGACAACATTGCTTGGCAGTTCGGGCTGTACTGTTCCCATGAGGCACAGGGTCAAACTGATTTTCATATGGCCATGTCTGAACTGCGGTGGGGGAGTGAGCTAAAGAATGATAATGGATTAAACCCAGATCAGTTGACTGAGGGTGAGTGCTTGCAATGTTCAACACTCCATCCAGCATCCCCTTTGGTTTTGCTTTGTTCGCCCTAAGTTGGCAGGGTATGCCCAGACGTGGGTTTGTGCTTACTTTGCCACTGGATTCAACCTAGCCTGGCTGATGATGGCTGATTAGCCAGAAACTGGTCCCAGAATGCTTGTTTCCGGTCCAGGGAAGACATGGCTTGGCAGTTCAGGCTGGACTGTTCCCATGAGGCACAGGGTCAGACTGATTTGCATGTGGCCATGTCTGAACTGGGGTGGCGGAGTGAGCTAAAGAATGATGATGGATTATCCCAGATCAGTTGACTGGGGGTGAGTGCTTGCAATGTTCAACACTCCGTCCATCATCCTCTTTGGTTTTACTTTAGTTAGCCCTAAGTTGGCAGGGTATGCCCAGACTTGGGTCCCTTGCTCACTTTGCCACTGGATTCAACCTAGCCTGGCTGATGATGGCTGACTAGCCAGAAACCGGTCACAGGATGCGTGTTTCTGGTCCAGGGACGACATTGCTTGGCAGTTCGACCTGTACTGTTCCCATGAGGCACAGGGTCAAACTGATTTTCATATGGCCATGTCTGAACTGGGGTGGCAGAGTGAGCTAAAGAATGATGATGGATTAAACCCAGATCAGTTGACTGGGGGTGAGTGCTTGCAATGTTCAACACTCCGTCCATCATCCTCTTTGGTTTTACTTTGTTAGCCCTAATTTGGCAGGGTATGCCGAGACTTGGGTCCCTTGCTCACTTTGCCACTGGATTAAAGCTAGCCTGGCTGATGATGGCTGACTAGCCAGAAACCGGTCCCAGGATGCTTGTTTCCAGTCCAGGGACGACATTGCTTGGCAGTTCGGGCTATACTGTTCCCATGAGGCACAGGGTCAAACTGATTTTCATATGGCCATGTCTGAACTGGGGTGGCGGAGTGACCTAAAGAATGATAATGGATTAAACCCAGATCAGTTGACTGAGGGTGAGTGCTTGCAATGTTCAACACTCCGTCCGTCATCCCCTTTGGTTTTGCTTTGTTCGCCCTAAGTTGGCAGGGTATGCCCAGACGTGGGTTCCTTGCTTACTTTGCCACTGGATTCAACCTGGCCTGGCTGATGATGGCTGATTAGCCAGAAACTGGTCCCAGGATGCTTGTTTCCGATTCAGGGAAGACATGGCTTGGCAGTTCAGGCTGGACTGTTCCCATGAGGCACAGGGTCAGATTGATTTGCATATGGCCATGTCTGAACTGGGGTGGCGGAGTGAGCGAAAGAATGATGATGAATTAAACCCAGATCAGTTGACTGGGGGTGAGTGCTTGCAATGTTCAACACTCCGTCCATCATCCCCTTTGATTTTGCTTTCTTCGCCCTAAGTTGGCAGGGTATGCACAGACGTGGGTCCCTTGCTCACTTTGCCACTGGATTCAAGCTAGCCTGGCTGATGATGGCTGATGAGCCAGAAACCGTTCCCAGGTTGCTTGTTTTCGGTCAAGGGAAGACATGGCTTGGCAGTTCGGGCAGACTGTTCCCATGAGGCAGAGGGTCAGACTGACTTGCATATGGCCATGTCTGAACTGGGGTGGCGGAGTGAGCTAAAAATAATGATGATGGATTAAACCCAGATCAGTTGACTGGGGTAGAGTGCTTGCAATGGTCAACACTCCGTCCATCATCCGCTTTGGTTTTGCTTTGTTCGGCCTAAGTTGGCAGGGTATGCCCAGACGTGGTTCCCTTGATGACTTTGCCACTGGATTCAAGCTAGCCTGGCTGATGATGGCTGATTAGTCAGAAACTGGTCCCGGGATGCTTGTTTCCGGGCCAGGGAAGACATGGCTTGCCAGTTCGTGCTAAACTGTTCCCATGAGGCACACGGACAGACTGATTTGCATATGGCCATGTCTGAACTGGGGTGGCGGAGTGAGCTAAAGAATGATGATGGATTAAACCCAGATCAGTTGACTGGGGGTGAGTGCTTGCAATGTTCAACACTCCGTCCATCATCCCCTTTGGTTTTGCTTTGTTCGCCCTAAGTTGGCAGGGTATGCCCACACGTGGGTCCCTTGCTCACTTTGCCACTGGATTCAAGCTAGACTAGCTGATGATGGCTGATTAGCCAGAAACTGGTCCCAGGATGCTTGTTTCTGGTCCAGGGAAGAAATAGCTGGCAGTTCGGGCAGGACTGTTCCCATGAGGCACAGGGTCAGACTGATTTGCATGTAGCCATGTCTGAACTGGGGTGGCGAAGTGAGCTAAAGAATAATGATGGATTAAACCCAGATCAGTTGACTGGGGGTGAGTGCTTACAATGTTCAACACTCCGTCCATCATACTCTTTGGTTTTGCTTTGTTCGCCCTAAGTTGGCAGGGTATGCCCAGATGTGGGTCCCTTGCTCGCTTTGCCACTGGATTCACGCTAGCCTGGCTGATGATGGCTCATTAGCCAGAAACCGGTCCCAGGATGCTTGTTTCCGGTCCAGGGAAGACATGGTTTGGCATTTCGGGCTGGACTGCTCCCAGGAGGCACAGGGTCAAACTGATTTGCATATGGCCATGTCTGGACTGGGGTGGCGGAGTGAGCTAAAGAATGATGATGGACTAAACCCAGATCAGTTGACTGGGGGTGAGTGCTTGCAATGTTCAATACTCCGTCCATCATCCCCTTTGGTTTTGCTTTGTTCGCCCTAAATTGGCAGGGTATGCCCAGACGTGGGTCCCTTGCTCACTCTGCAACAGGATTTAAGCTAGCCTCGCTGATGATGGCTGATTAGCCAGAAACCGGTCCCAGGATGCTTGTTTCCGGTCCAGAGAAGACATGGCTTGGCAGTTCGGGCTGGACTGTTCCCATGAGGCACAGGGTCAGACTGATTTGCATATGGCCATGTCTGAACTGGGATGGCGGAGTGAGCGAAAGAATGATGATGAATTAAACCCAGATCAGTTGACTGGGGGTGAGTGCTTGCAATGTTCAACACTCCGTCCTTCATCCCCTTTGGTTTTGCTTTCTTCGCCCTAAGTTGGCAGGGTATGCACAGATGTGGGTCCCTTGCTCACTTTGCCAGTGGATTCAAGCTAGTCTGGCTGATGATGGCTGATTAGCCAGAAACCGTTCCCAGGTTGCTTGTTTCCAGTCAAGGGAAGACATGGGTTGGCAGTTCGGGCAGACTGTTCCCATGAGGCAGAGGGTCAGACTGACTTGCATATGGCCATGTCTGAACTGGGATGGCGGAGCGAGCTAAAAAGAATGATGATGGATTAAACCAAGATCAGTTGACTGGGGTAGAGTGCTTGCAATGGTCAACACTCCGTCCATCATCCGCTTTGGTTTTGCTTTGTTCGGGCTAAGTTGGCAGGGTATGCCCAGACGTGGTTCTCTTGCTCACTTTGCCACTGGATTCAAGCTAGCCTGGCTGATGATGGCTGATTAGTCAGAAACTGGTCCCAGGATGCTTGTTTCCGGGCCAGGGAAGACATGGCTTGGCAGTTCGGGCTAAACTGTTCCCATGAGGCACACGGACAGACTGATTTGCATATGGCCATGTCTGAACTGGGGTGGCGGAGTGAGCTAAAGAATGATGATGGATTATCCCAGATCAGTTGACTGGGGGTGAGAGCTTGCAATGTTCAACACTCCGTTCATCATCCTCTTTGGTTTTACTTTAGTTAGCCCTAAGTTGGCAGGGTATGCCCAGACTTGGGTCCCTTGCTCACTTTGCCACTGGATTCAAGCTAGCCAGGGTGATGATGGCTGACTAGCCAGAAACCGGTCCCAGGATGCGTGTTTCCGGTCCAGGGACGACATTGCTTGGCAGTTCGGGCTGTACTGTTCCCATGAGGCACAGGGTCAAACTGATTTTCATATGGCCATGTCTGAACTGGGGTGGCGGAGTGAGCTAAAGAATGATGATGGATTAAACCCAGATCAGTTGACTGGGGGTGAGTGCTTGCAATGTTCAACACTCCGTCCATCATCCTTTTCTTGGTTTTATTTTGTTAGCCCTAATTTGGCATGGTATGCCGAGACTTGGGTCCCTTGCTCACTTTGCCACTGGATTAAAGCTAGCCTGGCTGATGATGGCTGACTAGCCAGAAACCGGTCCCAGGATGCTTGTTTCCAGTCCAGGGACAACATTGCTTGGCAGTTCGGGCTATACTGTTCCCATGAGGCACAGGGTCAAACTGATTTTCATATGGCCATGTCTGAACTGGGGTGGCGGAGTGAGCTAAAGAATGATAATGGATTAAACCCAGATCAGTTGACTGAGGGTGAGTGCTTGCAATGTTCAACACTCCGTCCATCATCCCCTTTGGTTTTGCTTTGTTCGCCCTAAGTTGGCAGGGTATGCCCAGACGTGGGTTCCTTGCTTACTTTGCCACTGGATTCAACCTGGCCTGGCTGATGATGGCTGATTAGCCAGAAACCGGTCCCAGGATGCTTTTTTCCGATCCAGGGAAGACATGGCTTGGCAGTTCAGGCTGGACTGTTCCCATGAGGCACAGGGTCAGATTGATTTGCATATGGCCATGTCTGAACTGGGGTGGCGGAGTGAGCGAAAGAATGATGATGAATTAAACCCAGATCAGTTGACTGGGGGTGAGTGCTTGCAATGTTCAACATTGGCAGGGTATGCACAGACGTGGGTCCCTTGCTTACTTTGCCACTGGATTCAACCTGGCCTGGCTGATGATGGCTGATTAGCCAGAAACCGGTCCCAGGATGCTTGTTTCCGGTCCAGGGAAGACATGGCTTCGCAGTTCAGGCTGGACTGTTCCCATGAGGCACAGGGTCAGATTGATTTGCATATGGCCATGTCTGAACTGGGGTGGTGGAGTGAGCGAAAGAATGATGATGAATTAAACCCAGATCAGTTGACTGGGGGTGAGTGCTTGCAATGTTCAACACTCCGTCCATCATCCCCTTTGGTTTTGCTTTCTTCGCCCTAAGTTGGCAGGGTATGCACAGACGTGGGTCCCTTGCTCACTTTGCCACTGGATTCAACCTAGCCTGGCTGATGATGGCTGATTAGCCAGAAACCGGTCCCAGCATGCTTGTTTCCGGTCCAGGGAAGAAATAGCTGGCAGTTCGTGCTGAACTGTTCCCATGAGGCACAGGGTCAGACTGATTTGCATATGGCCATGTCTGAACTGGGGTGGCGGAGTGAGCTAAAGTATGATGATGGATTAAACCCAGATCAGTTGACTGGGGGTGAGTGCTTGCAATGTTGCACACTCCGTCCATCTCTCCCTTTGGTTTTACTTTGTTAGCCCTAATTTGGCAGGGTATGCCCAGACTTGGGTCCCTTGCTCACTTTGCCACTGGATTCAAGCTAGCCTGGCTGATAATGGCTGATTAGCCAGAAACCGTTCCCAGGTTGCTTGTTTCCGGTCAAGGGAAGACATGGCTTGGCAGTTCGGGCAGACTGTTCCCATGAGGCAGAGGGTCAGACTGACTTGCATATGGCCACGTCTGAACTGGGGTGGCGGAGTGAGCTAAAAAGAATGATGATGGATTAAACCCAGATCAGTTGACTGGGGTAGAGTGCTTGCAATGGTCAACACTCCGTCCATCATCCGCTTTGGTTTTGCTTTGTTCGGCCTTAGTTGGCAGGGTATGCCCAGACGTGGTTCCCTTGCTCACTTTGCCACTGGATTCAAGCTAGCCTGGCTGATGATGGCTGATTAGTCAGAACCTGGTCCCATGATGCTTGTTTCCGGGCCAGGGAAGACATGGCTTGGCAGTTCGGGCTAAACTGTTCCCATGAGGCACACGGACAGACTGATTTGCATATGGCCATGTCTGAACTGGGGTGGCGGAGTGAGCTAAAGAATGATGATGGATTAAACCCAGATCAATTGACTGGGGGTGAGTGCTTGCCATGTTCAACACTCCGTCCATCATCCTCTTTGGTTTTACTTTGTTAGCCCTAAGTTGGCAGGGTATGCCCAGACTTGGGTCCCTTGCTCACTTTGCCACTGGATTCAAGCTAGCCAGGGTAATGATGGCTGACTAGCCAGAAACCGGTCCCAGGATGCTTGTTTCTGGTCCAGGGACGACATTGCTTGGCAGTTCGGGCTGTACTGTTCCCATGAGGCACAGGGTCAAACTGATTTTCATATGGCCATGTCTGAACTGGGGTGGGGGAGTGAGCTAAAGAATGATAATGGATTAAACCCAGATCAGTTGACTGAGGGTGAGTGCTTGCAATGTTCAACACTCCATCCAGCATCCCCTTTGGTTTTGCTTTGTTCGCCCTAAGTTGGCAGGGTATGCCCAGACGTGGGTTTGTGCTTACTTTGCCACTGGATTCAACCTAGCCTGGCTGATGATGGCTGATTAGCCAGAAACTGGTCCCAGGATGCTTGTTTCCGGTCCAGGGAAGACATGGCTTGGCAGTTCAGGCTGGACTGTTCCCATGAGGCACAGGGTCAGACTGATTTGCATGTGGCCATGTCTGAACTGGGGTGGCGAAGTGAGCTAAAGAATGATGATGGATTATCCCAGATCAGTGGACTGGGGGTGAGTGCTTGCAATGTTCAACACTCCGTCCATCATCCTCTTTGGTTTTACTTTAGTTAGCCCTAAGTTGGCAGGGTATGCCCAGACTTGGGTCCCTTGCTCACTTTGCCACTGGATTCAAGCTAGCCAGGGTGATGATGGCTGACTAGCCAGAAACCGGTCCCAGGATGCTTGTTTCCGGTCCAGGGACGACATTGCTTGGCAGTTCGGGCTATACTGTTCCCATGAGGCACAGGGTCAAACTGATTTTCATATGGCCATGTCTGAACTGGGGTGGCAGAGTGAGCTAAAGAATGATAATGGATTAAACCCAGATCAGTTGACTGAGGGTGAGTGCTTGCAATGTTCAACACTCCGTCCGTCATCCCCTTTGGTTTTGCTTTGTTCGCCCTAAGTTGGCAGGGTATGCCCAGACGTGGGTTCCTTGCTTACTTTGCCACTGGATTCAACCTGGCCTGGCTGATGATGGCTGATTAGCCAGAAACCGGTCCCAGGATGCTTGTTTCCGATCCAGGGAAGACATGGCTTGGCAGTTCAGGCTGGACTGTTCCCATGAGGCACAGGGTCAGATTGATTTGCATATGGCCATGTCTGAACTGGGGTGGCGGAGTGAGCGAAAGAATGATGATGAATTAAACCCAGATCAGTTTACTGGGGGTGAGTGCTTGCAATGTTCAACACTCCGTCCATCATCCCCTTTGATTTTGCTTTCTTCGCCCTAAGTTGGCATGGTATGCACAGACGTGGGTCCCTTGCTCACTTTGCCAGTGGATTCAAGCTAGCCTGGCTGATGATGGCTGATGAGCCAGAAACCGTTCCCAGGTTGCTTGTTTCCGGTCAAGGGAAGACATGGCTTGGCAGTTCGGGCAGACTGTTCCCATGAGGCAGAGGGTCAGACTGACTTGCATATGGCCATGTCTGAACTGGGGTGGCGGAGTGAGCTAAAAATAATGATGATGGATTAAACCCAGATCAGTTGACTGGGGTAGAGTGCTTGCAATGGTCAACACTCCGTCCATCATCCGCTTTGGTTTTGCTTTGTTCGGCCTAAGTTGGCAGGGTATGCCCAGACGTGGTTCCCTTGATGACTTTGCCACTGGATTCAAGCTAGCCTGGCTGATGATGGCTGATTAGTCAGAAACTGGTCCCAGGATGCTTGTTTCCGGGCCAGGGAAGACATGGCTTGCCAGTTCGGGCTAAACTGTTCCCATGAGGCACACGGACAGAGTGATTTGCATATGGCCATGTCTGAACTGGGGTGGCGGAGTGAGCTAAAGAATGATGATGGATTAAACCCAGATCAGTTGACTGGGGGTGAGTGCTTGCAATGTTCAACACTCCGTCCATCATCCTTTTCTTGGTTTTATTTTGTTAGCCCTAATTTGGCATGGTATGCCGAGACTTGGGTCCCTTGCTCACTTTGCCACTGGATTAAAGCTAGCCTGGCTGACGATGGCTGACTAGTCATAAACCAGTCCCAGGATGCTTGTTTCCGGTCCAGGGACAACATTGCTTGGCAGTTCGGGCTATACTGTTCCCATGAGGCACAGGGTCAAACTGATTTTCATATGGCCATGTCTGAACTGGGGTGGCGGAGTGAGCTAAAGAATGATAATGGATTAAACCCAGATCAGTTGACTGAGGGTGAGTGCTTGCAATGTTCAACACTCCATCCAGCATCCCCTTTGGTTTTGCTTTGTTCGCCCTAAGTTGGCAGGGTATGCCCAGACGTGGGTTCCTTGCTTACTTTGCCACTGGATTCAACCTAGCCTGGCTGATGATGGCTGATTAGCCAGAAACCGGTCCCAGGATGCTTTTTTCCGATCCAGGGAAGACATGGCTTGGCAGTTCAGGCTGGACTGTTCCCATGAGGCACAGGGTCAGATTGATTTGCATATGGCCATGTCTGAACTGGGGTGGCGGAGTGAGCAAAAGAATGATGATGAATTAAACCCAGATCAGTTGACTGGGGGTGAGTGCTTGCAATGTTCAACATTGGCAGGGTATGCACAGACGTGGGTCCCTTGCTCACTTTGCCAGTGGATTCAAGCTAGCCTGGCTGATGATTGCTGATGAGCCAGAAACCGTTCCCAGGTTGCTTGTTTTCGGTCAAGGGAAGACATGGCTTGGCAGTTCGGGCAGACTGTTCCCATGAGGCAAAGGGTCAGACTGACTTGCATATGGCCATGTCTGAACTGGGGTGGCGGAGTGAGCTAAAAATAATGATGATGGATTAAACCCAGATCAGTTGACTGGGGTAGAGTGCTTGCAATGGTCAACACTCCGTCCATCATCCGCTTTGGTTTTTCTTTGTTCGGCCTAAGTTGGCAGGGTATGCCCAGACGTAGTTCCCTTGCTCACTTTGCCACTGGATTCAAGCTAGCCTGGCTGATGGTGGCTGATTAGTCAGAAACTGGTCCCAGGATGCTTGTTTCCGGGCCAGGGAAGACATGGCTTGGCAGTTCGGGCTAAACTGTTCCCATGAGGCAAAGGGTCAAAGTGATTTTCATATGGCCATGTCTGAACTGGGGTGGCGGAGTGAGCTAAAGAATGATAATGGAGTAAACCCAGATCAGTTGACTGAGGGTGAGTGCTTGCAATGTTCAACACTCCGTCCATCATCCCCTTTGGTTTTGCTTTGTTCGCCCTAAGTTGGCAGGGTATGCCCAGACGGGGGTTCCTTGCTTACTTTGCCACTGGATTCAACCTGGCCTGGCTGATGATGGCTGATTAGCCAGAAACCGGTCCCAGGATGCTTGTTTCCGGTCCAGGGAAGACATGGCTGGGCAGTTCAGGCTGGACTGTTCCCATGAGGCACAGGGTCAGATTGATTTGCACATGGCCATGTCTGAACTGGGGTGGCGGAGTGAGCGAAAGAATGATGATGAATTAAACCCAGATCAGTTGACTGGGGGTGAGTGCTTGCAATGTTCAACACTCCGTCCATCAACCCCTTTGGTTTTGCTTTCTTCGCCCTAAGTTGGCAGGGTATGCACAGACGTGGGTCCCTTGCTCACTTTGCCACTGGATTCAACCTAGCCTGGCTGATGATGGCTGATTAGCCAGAAACCGGTCCCAGCATGCTTGTTTCCGGTCCAGGGAAGAAATAGCTGGCAGTTCGGGCTGGACTGTTCCCATGAGGCACAGGGTCTGACTGATTTGCATATGGCCATGTCTGAACTGGGGTGGCGGAGTGAGCTAAAGAATGATGATGGATTAAACCCAGATCAGTTGACTGGGGGTGAGTGCTTGCAATGTTGCACACTCCGTCCATCTCTCCCTTTGGTTTTACTTTGTTAGCCCTAATTTGGCAGGGTATGCCCAGACTTGGGTCCCTTGCTCACTTTGCCACTGGATTCAAGCTAGCCTGGCTGATGATGGCTGATTAGCCAGAAACCGTTCCCAGGTTGCTTGTTTCCGGTCAAGGGAAGACATGGCTTGGCAGTTCGGGCAGACTGTTCCCATGAGGCAGAGGGTCAGACTGACTTGCATATGGCCACGTCTGAACTGGGGTGGCGGAGTGAGCTAAAAAGAATGATGATGGATTAAACCCAGATCAGTTGACTGGGGTAGAGTGCTTGCAATGGTCAACACTCCGTCCATCATCCGCTTTGGTTTTGCTTTGTTCGGCCTTAGTTGGCAGGGTATGCCCAGACGTGGTTTCCTTGCTCACTTTGCCACTGGATTCAAGCTAGCCTGGCTGATGATGGCTGATTAGTCAGAACCTGGTCCCAGGATGCTTGTTTCCGGGCCAGGGAAGACATGGCTTGGCAGTTCGGGCTAAACTGTTCCCATGAGGCACACGGACAGACTGATTTGCATATGGCCATGTCTGAACTGGGGTGGCGGAGTGAGCTAAAGAATGATGATGGATTAAACCCAGATCAGTTGACTGGGGGTGAGTGCTTGCAATGTTCAACACTCCGTCCATCATCCCCTTTGGTTTTGCTTTGTTCGCCCTAAGTTGGCAGGGTATGCCCAGACGGGGGTTCCTTGCTTACTTTGCCACTGGATTCAACCTGGCCTGGCTGATGATGGCTGATTAGCCAGAAACCGGTCCCAGGATGCTTGTTTCCGGTCCAGGGAAGACATGGCTTGGCAGTTCAGGCTGGACTGTTCCCATGAGGCACAGGGTCAGATTGATTTGCATATGGCCATGTCTGAACTGGGGTGGCGGAGTGAGCGAAAGAATGATGATGAATTAAACCCAGATCAGTTGACTGGGGGTGAGTGCTTGCAATGTTCAACACTCCGTCCATCATCCCCTTTGGTTTTGCTTTCTTCGCCCTAAGTTGGCAGGGTATGCACAGACGTGGGTCCCTTGCTCACTTTGCCAGTGGATTCAAGCTAGCCTGGCTGATGATGGCTGATGAGCCAGAAACCGTTCCCAGGTTGCTTGTTTCCGGTCAAGGGAAGACATGGCTTGGCAGTTCGGGCAGACTGTTCCCATGAGGCAGAGGGTCAGACTGACTTGCATATGGCCATGTCTGAACTGGGGTGGCGGAGTGAGCTAAAAATAATGATGATGGATTAAACCCAGATCAGTTGACTGGGGTAGAGTGCTTGCAATGGTCAACACTCCGTCCATCATCCGCTTTGGTTTTGCTTTGTTCGGCCTAAGTTGGCAGGGTATGCCCAGACGTGGTTCCCTTGATGACTTTGCCACTGGATTCAAGCTAGCCTGGCTGATGATGGCTGATTAGTCAGAAACTGGTCCCAGGATGCTTGTTTCCGGGCCAGGGAAGACATGGCTTGCCAGTTCGGGCTAAACTGTTCCCATGAGGCACACGGACAGAGTGATTTGCATATGGCCATGTCTGAACTGGGGTGGCGGAGTGAGCTAAAGAATGATGATGGATTAAACCCAGATCAGTTGACTGGGGGTGAGTGCTTGCAATGTTCAACACTCCGTCCATCATCCTTTTCTTGGTTTTATTTTGTTAGCCCTAATTTGGCATGGTATGCCGAGACTTGGGTCCCTTGCTCACTTTGCCACTGGATTAAAGCTAGCCTGGCTGACGATGGCTGACTAGTCATAAACCAGTCCCAGGATGCTTGTTTCCGGTCCAGGGACAACATTGCTTGGCAGTTCGGGCTATACTGTTCCCATGAGGCACAGGGTCAAACTGATTTTCATATGGCCATGTCTGAACTGGGGTGGCGGAGTGAGCTAAAGAATGATAATGGATTAAACCCAGATCAGTTGACTGAGGGTGAGTGCTTGCAATGTTCAACACTCCATCCAGCATCCCCTTTGGTTTTGCTTTGTTCGCCCTAAGTTGGCAGGGTATGCCCAGACGTGGGTTCCTTGCTTACTTTGCCACTGGATTCAACCTGGCCTGGCTGATGATGGCTGATTAGCCAGAAACCGGTCCCAGGATGCTTTTTTCCGATCCAGGGAAGACATGGCTTGGCAGTTCAGGCTGGACTGTTCCCATGAGGCACAGGGTCAGATTGATTTGCATATGGCCATGTCTGAACTGGGGTGGCGGAGTGAGCGAAAGAATGATGATGAATTAAACCCAGATCAGTTGACTGGGGGTGAGTGCTTGCAATGTTCAACATTGGCAGGGTATGCACAGACGTGGGTCCCTTGCTTACTTTGCCACTGGATTCAACCTGGCCTGGCTGATGATGGCTGATTAGCCAGAAACCGGTCCCAGGATGCTTGTTTCCAGTCCAGGGACAACATTGCTTGGCAGTTCGGGCTATACTGTTCCCATGAGGCACAGGGTCAAACTGATTTTCATATGGCCATGTCTGAACTGGGGTGGCGGAGTGAGCTAAAGAATGATAATGGATTAAACCCAGATCAGTTGACTGAGGGTGAGTGCTTGCAATGTTCAACACTCCGTCCATCATCCCCTTTGGTTTTGCTTTGTTCGCCCTAAGTTGGCAGGGTATGCCCAGACGTGGGTTCCTTGCTTACTTTGCCACTGGATTCAACCTGGCCTGGCTGATGATGGCTGATTAGCCAGAAACCGGTCCCAGGATGCTTTTTTCCGA
Source organism: Triturus cristatus (assembly GCF_964204655.1). Lineage (NCBI taxonomy): Eukaryota > Metazoa > Chordata > Amphibia > Caudata > Salamandridae > Triturus > Triturus cristatus. The sequence continues at coordinate 364,337,669 of NC_140584.1, read as the reverse complement.
TCCAGGGAAGACATGGCTTGGCAGTTCAGGCTGGACTGTTCCCATGAGGCACAGGGTCAGATTGATTTGCATATGGCCATGTCTGAACTGGGGTGGCGGAGTGAGCGAAAGAATGATGATGAATTAAACCCAGATCAGTTGACTGGGGGTGAGTGCTTGCAATGTTCAACATTGGCAGGGTATGCACAGACGTGGGTCCCTTGCTTACTTTGCCACTGGATTCAACCTGGCCTGGCTGATGATGGCTGATTAGCCAGAAACCGGTCCCAGGATGCTTGTTTCCGGTCCAGGGAAGACATGGCTTCGCAGTTCAGGCTGGACTGTTCCCATGAGGCACAGGGTCAGATTGATTTGCATATGGCCATGTCTGAACTGGGGTGGTGGAGTGAGCGAAAGAATGATGATGAATTAAACCCAGATCAGTTGACTGGGGGTGAGTGCTTGCAATGTTCAACACTCCGTCCATCATCCCCTTTGGTTTTGCTTTCTTCGCCCTAAGTTGGCAGGGTATGCACAGACGTGGGTCCCTTGCTCACTTTGCCACTGGATTCAACCTAGCCTGGCTGATGATGGCTGATTAGCCAGAAACCGGTCCCAGCATGCTTGTTTCCGGTCCAGGGAAGAAATAGCTGGCAGTTCGTGCTGAACTGTTCCCATGAGGCACAGGGTCAGACTGATTTGCATATGGCCATGTCTGAACTGGGGTGGCGGAGTGAGCTAAAGTATGATGATGGATTAAACCCAGATCAGTTGACTGGGGGTGAGTGCTTGCAATGTTGCACACTCCGTCCATCTCTCCCTTTGGTTTTACTTTGTTAGCCCTAATTTGGCAGGGTATGCCCAGACTTGGGTCCCTTGCTCACTTTGCCACTGGATTCAAGCTAGCCTGGCTGATAATGGCTGATTAGCCAGAAACCGTTCCCAGGTTGCTTGTTTCCGGTCAAGGGAAGACATGGCTTGGCAGTTCGGGCAGACTGTTCCCATGAGGCAGAGGGTCAGACTGACTTGCATATGGCCACGTCTGAACTGGGGTGGCGGAGTGAGCTAAAAAGAATGATGATGGATTAAACCCAGATCAGTTGACTGGGGTAGAGTGCTTGCAATGGTCAACACTCCGTCCATCATCCGCTTTGGTTTTGCTTTGTTCGGCCTTAGTTGGCAGGGTATGCCCAGACGTGGTTCCCTTGCTCACTTTGCCACTGGATTCAAGCTAGCCTGGCTGATGATGGCTGATTAGTCAGAACCTGGTCCCATGATGCTTGTTTCCGGGCCAGGGAAGACATGGCTTGGCAGTTCGGGCTAAACTGTTCCCATGAGGCACACGGACAGACTGATTTGCATATGGCCATGTCTGAACTGGGGTGGCGGAGTGAGCTAAAGAATGATGATGGATTAAACCCAGATCAATTGACTGGGGGTGAGTGCTTGCCATGTTCAACACTCCGTCCATCATCCTCTTTGGTTTTACTTTGTTAGCCCTAAGTTGGCAGGGTATGCCCAGACTTGGGTCCCTTGCTCACTTTGCCACTGGATTCAAGCTAGCCAGGGTAATGATGGCTGACTAGCCAGAAACCGGTCCCAGGATGCTTGTTTCTGGTCCAGGGACGACATTGCTTGGCAGTTCGGGCTGTACTGTTCCCATGAGGCACAGGGTCAAACTGATTTTCATATGGCCATGTCTGAACTGGGGTGGGGGAGTGAGCTAAAGAATGATAATGGATTAAACCCAGATCAGTTGACTGAGGGTGAGTGCTTGCAATGTTCAACACTCCATCCAGCATCCCCTTTGGTTTTGCTTTGTTCGCCCTAAGTTGGCAGGGTATGCCCAGACGTGGGTTTGTGCTTACTTTGCCACTGGATTCAACCTAGCCTGGCTGATGATGGCTGATTAGCCAGAAACTGGTCCCAGGATGCTTGTTTCCGGTCCAGGGAAGACATGGCTTGGCAGTTCAGGCTGGACTGTTCCCATGAGGCACAGGGTCAGACTGATTTGCATGTGGCCATGTCTGAACTGGGGTGGCGAAGTGAGCTAAAGAATGATGATGGATTATCCCAGATCAGTGGACTGGGGGTGAGTGCTTGCAATGTTCAACACTCCGTCCATCATCCTCTTTGGTTTTACTTTAGTTAGCCCTAAGTTGGCAGGGTATGCCCAGACTTGGGTCCCTTGCTCACTTTGCCACTGGATTCAAGCTAGCCAGGGTGATGATGGCTGACTAGCCAGAAACCGGTCCCAGGATGCTTGTTTCCGGTCCAGGGACGACATTGCTTGGCAGTTCGGGCTATACTGTTCCCATGAGGCACAGGGTCAAACTGATTTTCATATGGCCATGTCTGAACTGGGGTGGCAGAGTGAGCTAAAGAATGATAATGGATTAAACCCAGATCAGTTGACTGAGGGTGAGTGCTTGCAATGTTCAACACTCCGTCCGTCATCCCCTTTGGTTTTGCTTTGTTCGCCCTAAGTTGGCAGGGTATGCCCAGACGTGGGTTCCTTGCTTACTTTGCCACTGGATTCAACCTGGCCTGGCTGATGATGGCTGATTAGCCAGAAACCGGTCCCAGGATGCTTGTTTCCGATCCAGGGAAGACATGGCTTGGCAGTTCAGGCTGGACTGTTCCCATGAGGCACAGGGTCAGATTGATTTGCATATGGCCATGTCTGAACTGGGGTGGCGGAGTGAGCGAAAGAATGATGATGAATTAAACCCAGATCAGTTTACTGGGGGTGAGTGCTTGCAATGTTCAACACTCCGTCCATCATCCCCTTTGATTTTGCTTTCTTCGCCCTAAGTTGGCACGGTATGCACAGACGTGGGTCCCTTGCTCACTTTGCCAGTGGATTCAAGCTAGCCTGGCTGATGATGGCTGATGAGCCAGAAACCGTTCCCAGGTTGCTTGTTTCCGGTCAAGGGAAGACATGGCTTGGCAGTTCGGGCAGACTGTTCCCATGAGGCAGAGGGTCAGACTGACTTGCATATGGCCATGTCTGAACTGGGGTGGCGGAGTGAGCTAAAAATAATGATGATGGATTAAACCCAGATCAGTTGACTGGGGTAGAGTGCTTGCAATGGTCAACACTCCGTCCATCATCCGCTTTGGTTTTGCTTTGTTCGGCCTAAGTTGGCAGGGTATGCCCAGACGTGGTTCCCTTGATGACTTTGCCACTGGATTCAAGCTAGCCTGGCTGATGATGGCTGATTAGTCAGAAACTGGTCCCAGGATGCTTGTTTCCGGGCCAGGGAAGACATGGCTTGCCAGTTCGGGCTAAACTGTTCCCATGAGGCACACGGACAGAGTGATTTGCATATGGCCATGTCTGAACTGGGGTGGCGGAGTGAGCTAAAGAATGATGATGGATTAAACCCAGATCAGTTGACTGGGGGTGAGTGCTTGCAATGTTCAACACTCCGTCCATCATCCTTTTCTTGGTTTTATTTTGTTAGCCCTAATTTGGCATGGTATGCCGAGACTTGGGTCCCTTGCTCACTTTGCCACTGGATTAAAGCTAGCCTGGCTGACGATGGCTGACTAGTCATAAACCAGTCCCAGGATGCTTGTTTCCGGTCCAGGGACAACATTGCTTGGCAGTTCGGGCTATACTGTTCCCATGAGGCACAGGGTCAAACTGATTTTCATATGGCCATGTCTGAACTGGGGTGGCGGAGTGAGCTAAAGAATGATAATGGATTAAACCCAGATCAGTTGACTGAGGGTGAGTGCTTGCAATGTTCAACACTCCATCCAGCATCCCCTTTGGTTTTGCTTTGTTCGCCCTAAGTTGGCAGGGTATGCCCAGACGTGGGTTCCTTGCTTACTTTGCCACTGGATTCAACCTAGCCTGGCTGATGATGGCTGATTAGCCAGAAACCGGTCCCAGGATGCTTTTTTCCGATCCAGGGAAGACATGGCTTGGCAGTTCAGGCTGGACTGTTCCCATGAGGCACAGGGTCAGATTGATTTGCATATGGCCATGTCTGAACTGGGGTGGCGGAGTGAGCAAAAGAATGATGATGAATTAAACCCAGATCAGTTGACTGGGGGTGAGTGCTTGCAATGTTCAACATTGGCAGGGTATGCACAGACGTGGGTCCCTTGCTCACTTTGCCAGTGGATTCAAGCTAGCCTGGCTGATGATTGCTGATGAGCCAGAAACCGTTCCCAGGTTGCTTGTTTTCGGTCAAGGGAAGACATGGCTTGGCAGTTCGGGCAGACTGTTCCCATGAGGCAAAGGGTCAGACTGACTTGCATATGGCCATGTCTGAACTGGGGTGGCGGAGTGAGCTAAAAATAATGATGATGGATTAAACCCAGATCAGTTGACTGGGGTAGAGTGCTTGCAATGGTCAACACTCCGTCCATCATCCGCTTTGGTTTTTCTTTGTTCGGCCTAAGTTGGCAGGGTATGCCCAGACGTAGTTCCCTTGCTCACTTTGCCACTGGATTCAAGCTAGCCTGGCTGATGGTGGCTGATTAGTCAGAAACTGGTCCCAGGATGCTTGTTTCCGGGCCAGGGAAGACATGGCTTGGCAGTTCGGGCTAAACTGTTCCCATGAGGCAAAGGGTCAAACTGATTTTCATATGGCCATGTCTGAACTGGGGTGGCGGAGTGAGCTAAAGAATGATAATGGAGTAAACCCAGATCAGTTGACTGAGGGTGAGTGCTTGCAATGTTCAACACTCCGTCCATCATCCCCTTTGGTTTTGCTTTGTTCGCCCTAAGTTGGCAGGGTATGCCCAGACGGGGGTTCCTTGCTTACTTTGCCACTGGATTCAACCTGGCCTGGCTGATGATGGCTGATTAGCCAGAAACCGGTCCCAGGATGCTTGTTTCCGGTCCAGGGAAGACATGGCTGGGCAGTTCAGGCTGGACTGTTCCCATGAGGCACAGGGTCAGATTGATTTGCACATGGCCATGTCTGAACTGGGGTGGCGGAGTGAGCGAAAGAATGATGATGAATTAAACCCAGATCAGTTGACTGGGGGTGAGTGCTTGCAATGTTCAACACTCCGTCCATCAACCCCTTTGGTTTTGCTTTCTTCGCCCTAAGTTGGCAGGGTATGCACAGACGTGGGTCCCTTGCTCACTTTGCCACTGGATTCAACCTAGCCTGGCTGATGATGGCTGATTAGCCAGAAACCGGTCCCAGCATGCTTGTTTCCGGTCCAGGGAAGAAATAGCTGGCAGTTCGGGCTGGACTGTTCCCATGAGGCACAGGGTCTGACTGATTTGCATATGGCCATGTCTGAACTGGGGTGGCGGAGTGAGCTAAAGAATGATGATGGATTAAACCCAGATCAGTTGACTGGGGGTGAGTGCTTGCAATGTTGCACACTCCGTCCATCTCTCCCTTTGGTTTTACTTTGTTAGCCCTAATTTGGCAGGGTATGCCCAGACTTGGGTCCCTTGCTCACTTTGCCACTGGATTCAAGCTAGCCTGGCTGATGATGGCTGATTAGCCAGAAACCGTTCCCAGGTTGCTTGTTTCCGGTCAAGGGAAGACATGGCTTGGCAGTTCGGGCAGACTGTTCCCATGAGGCAGAGGGTCAGACTGACTTGCATATGGCCACGTCTGAACTGGGGTGGCGGAGTGAGCTAAAAAGAATGATGATGGATTAAACCCAGATCAGTTGACTGGGGTAGAGTGCTTGCAATGGTCAACACTCCGTCCATCATCCGCTTTGGTTTTGCTTTGTTCGGCCTTAGTTGGCAGGGTATGCCCAGACGTGGTTTCCTTGCTCACTTTGCCACTGGATTCAAGCTAGCCTGGCTGATGATGGCTGATTAGTCAGAACCTGGTCCCAGGATGCTTGTTTCCGGGCCAGGGAAGACATGGCTTGGCAGTTCGGGCTAAACTGTTCCCATGAGGCACACGGACAGACTGATTTGCATATGGCCATGTCTGAACTGGGGTGGCGGAGTGAGCTAAAGAATGATGATGGATTAAACCCAGATCAGTTGACTGGGGGTGAGTGCTTGCAATGTTCAACACTCCGTCCATCATCCCCTTTGGTTTTGCTTTGTTCGCCCTAAGTTGGCAGGGTATGCCCAGACGGGGGTTCCTTGCTTACTTTGCCACTGGATTCAACCTGGCCTGGCTGATGATGGCTGATTAGCCAGAAACCGGTCCCAGGATGCTTGTTTCCGGTCCAGGGAAGACATGGCTTGGCAGTTCAGGCTGGACTGTTCCCATGAGGCACAGGGTCAGATTGATTTGCATATGGCCATGTCTGAACTGGGGTGGCGGAGTGAGCGAAAGAATGATGATGAATTAAACCCAGATCAGTTGACTGGGGGTGAGTGCTTGCAATGTTCAACACTCCGTCCATCATCCCCTTTGGTTTTGCTTTCTTCGCCCTAAGTTGGCAGGGTATGCACAGACGTGGGTCCCTTGCTCACTTTGCCAGTGGATTCAAGCTAGCCTGGCTGATGATGGCTGATGAGCCAGAAACCGTTCCCAGGTTGCTTGTTTCCGGTCAAGGGAAGACATGGCTTGGCAGTTCGGGCAGACTGTTCCCATGAGGCAGAGGGTCAGACTGACTTGCATATGGCCATGTCTGAACTGGGGTGGCGGAGTGAGCTAAAAATAATGATGATGGATTAAACCCAGATCAGTTGACTGGGGTAGAGTGCTTGCAATGGTCAACACTCCGTCCATCATCCGCTTTGGTTTTGCTTTGTTCGGCCTAAGTTGGCAGGGTATGCCCAGACGTGGTTCCCTTGATGACTTTGCCACTGGATTCAAGCTAGCCTGGCTGATGATGGCTGATTAGTCAGAAACTGGTCCCAGGATGCTTGTTTCCGGGCCAGGGAAGACATGGCTTGCCAGTTCGGGCTAAACTGTTCCCATGAGGCACACGGACAGAGTGATTTGCATATGGCCATGTCTGAACTGGGGTGGCGGAGTGAGCTAAAGAATGATGATGGATTAAACCCAGATCAGTTGACTGGGGGTGAGTGCTTGCAATGTTCAACACTCCGTCCATCATCCTTTTCTTGGTTTTATTTTGTTAGCCCTAATTTGGCATGGTATGCCGAGACTTGGGTCCCTTGCTCACTTTGCCACTGGATTAAAGCTAGCCTGGCTGACGATGGCTGACTAGTCATAAACCAGTCCCAGGATGCTTGTTTCCGGTCCAGGGACAACATTGCTTGGCAGTTCGGGCTATACTGTTCCCATGAGGCACAGGGTCAAACTGATTTTCATATGGCCATGTCTGAACTGGGGTGGCGGAGTGAGCTAAAGAATGATAATGGATTAAACCCAGATCAGTTGACTGAGGGTGAGTGCTTGCAATGTTCAACACTCCATCCAGCATCCCCTTTGGTTTTGCTTTCTTCGCCCTAAGTTGGCAGGGTATGCCCAGACGTGGGTTCCTTGCTTACTTTGCCACTGGATTCAACCTGGCCTGGCTGATGATGGCTGATTAGCCAGAAACCGGTCCCAGGATGCTTTTTTCCGATCCAGGGAAGACATGGCTTGGCAGTTCAGGCTGGACTGTTCCCATGAGGCACAGGGTCAGATTGATTTGCATATGGCCATGTCTGAACTGGGGTGGCGGAGTGAGCAAAAGAATGATGATGAATTAAACCCAGATCAGTTGACTGGGGGTGAGTGCTTGCAATGTTCAACATTGGCAGGGTATGCACAGACGTGGGTCCCTTGCTCACTTTGCCAGTGGATTCAAGCTAGCCTGGCTGATGATGGCTGATGAGCCAGAAACCGTTCCCAGGTTGCTTGTTTTCGGTCAAGGGAAGACATGGCTTGGCAGTTCGGGCAGACTGTTCCCATGAGGCAAAGGGTCAGACTGACTTGCATATGGCCATGTCTGAACTGGGGTGGCGGAGTGAGCTAAAAATAATGATGATGGATTAAACCCAGATCAGTTGACTGGGGTAGAGTGCTTGCAATGGTCAACACTCCGTCCATCATCCGCTTTGGTTTTTCTTTGTTCGGCCTAAGTTGGCAGGGTATGCCCAGACGTAGTTCCCTTGCTCACTTTGCCACTGGATTCAAGCTAGCCTGGCTGATGGTGGCTGATTAGTCAGAAACTGGTCCCAGGATGCTTGTTTCCGGGCCAGGGAAGACATGGCTTGGCAGTTCGGGCTAAACTGTTCCCATGAGGCAAAGGGTCAAACTGATTTTCATATGGCCATGTCTGAACTGGGGTGGCGGAGTGAGCTAAAGAATGATAATGGATTAAACCCAGATCAGTTGACTGAGGGTGAGTGCTTGCAATGTTCAACACTCCGTCCATCATCCCCTTTGGTTTTGCTTTGTTCGCCCTAAGTTGGCAGGGTATGCCCAGACGGGGGTTCCTTGCTTACTTTGCCACTGGATTCAACCTGGCCTGGCTGATGATGGCTGATTAGCCAGAAACCGGTCCCAGGATGCTTGTTTCCGGTCCAGGGAAGACATGGCTGGGCAGTTCAGGCTGGACTGTTCCCATGAGGCACAGGGTCAGATTGATTTGCACATGGCCATGTCTGAACTGGGGTGGCGGAGTGAGCGAAAGAATGATGATGAATTAAACCCAGATCAGTTGACTGGGGGTGAGTGCTTGCAATGTTCAACACTCCGTCCATCATCCCCTTTGGTTTTGCTTTCTTCGCCCTAAGTTGGCAGGGTATGCACAGACGTGGGTCCCTTGCTCACTTTGCCACTGGATGCAACCTAGCCTGGCTGATGATGGCTGATTAGCCAGAAACCGGTCCCAGCATGCTTGTTTCCGGTCCAGGGAAGAAATAGCTGGCAGTTCGGGCTGGACTGTTCCCATGAGGCACAGGGTCTGACTGATTTGCATATGGCCATGTCTGAACTGGGGTGGCGGAGTGAGCTAAAGAATGATGATGGATTAAACCCAGATCAGTTGACTGGGGGTGAGTGCTTGCAATGTTGCACACTCCGTCCATCTCTCCCTTTGGTTTTACTTTGTTAGCCCTAATTTGGCAGGGTATGCCCAGACTTGGGTCCCTTGCTCACTTTGCCACTGGATTCAAGCTAGCCTGGCTGATGATGGCTGATTAGCCAGAAACCGTTCCCAGGTTGCTTGTTTCCGGTCAAGGGAAGACATGGCTTGGCAGTTCGGGCAGACTGTTCCCATGAGGCAGAGGGTCAGACTGACTTGCATATGGCCACGTCTGAACTGGGGTGGCGGAGTGAGCTAAAAAGAATGATGATGGATTAAACCCAGATCAGTTGACTGGGGTAGAGTGCTTGCAATGGTCAACACTCCGTCCATCATCCGCTTTGGTTTTGCTTTGTTCGGCCTTAGTTGGCAGGGTATGCCCAGACGTGGTTTCCTTGCTCACTTTGCCACTGGATTCAAGCTAGCCTGGCTGATGATGGCTGATTAGTCAGAACCTGGTCCCAGGATGCTTGTTTCCGGGCCAGGGAAGACATGGCTTGGCAGTTCGGGCTAAACTGTTCCCATGAGGCACACGGACAGACTGATTTGCATATGGCCATGTCTGAACTGGGGTGGCGGAGTGAGCTAAAGAATGATGATGGATTAAACCCAGATCAGTTGACTGGGGGTGAGTGCTTGCAATGTTCAACACTCCGTCCATCATCCCCTTTGGTTTTGCTTTGTTCGCCCTAAGTTGGCAGGGTATGCCCAGACGGGGGTTCCTTGCTTACTTTGCCACTGGATTCAACCTGGCCTGGCTGATGATGGCTGATTAGCCAGAAACCGGTCCCAGGATGCTTGTTTCCGGTCCAGGGAAGACATGGCTTGGCAGTTCAGGCTGGACTGTTCCCATGAGGCACAGGGTCAGATTGATTTGCATATGGCCATGTCTGAACTGGGGTGGCGGAGTGAGCGAAAGAATGATGATGAATTAAACCCAGATCAGTTGACTGGGGGTGAGTGCTTGCAATGTTCAACACTCCGTCCATCATCCCCTTTGGTTTTGCTTTCTTCGCCCTAAGTTGGCAGGGTATGCACAGACGTGGGTCCCTTGCTCACTTTGCCACTGGATTCAACCTAGCCTGGCTGATGATGGCTGATTAGCCAGAAACCGGTCCCAGCATGCTTGTTTCCGGTCCAGGGAAGAAATAGCTGGCAGTTCGGGCTGGACTGTTCCCATGAGGCACAGGGTCAGACTGATTTGCATATGGCCATGTCTGAACTGGGGTGGCGGAGTGAGCTAAAGAATGATGATGGATTAAACCCAGATCAGTTGACTGGGGGTGAGTGCTTGCAATGTTGCACACTCCGTCCATCTCTCCCTTTGGTTTTACTTTGTTAGCCCTAATTTGGCAGGGTATGCCCAGACTTGGGTCCCTTGCTCACTTTGCCACTGGATTCAAGCTAGCCTGGCTGATAATGGCTGATTAGCCAGAAACCGTTCCCAGGTTGCTTGTTTCCGGTCAAGGGAAGACATGGCTTGGCAGTTCGGGCAGACTGTTCCCATGAGGCAGAGGGTCAGACTGACTTGCATATGGCCACGTCTGAACTGGGGTGGCGGAGTGAGCTAAAAAGAATGATGATGGATTAAACCCAGATCAGTTGACTGGGGTAGAGTGCTTGCAATGGTCAACACTCCGTCCATCATCCGCTTTGGTTTTGCTTTGTTCGGCCTTAGTTGGCAGGGTATGCCCAGACGTGGTTCCCTTGCTCACTTTTCCACTGGATTCAAGCTAGCCTGGCTGATGATGGCTGATTAGTCAGAACCTGGTCCCAGGATGCTTGTTTCCGGGCCAGGGAAGACATGGCTTGGCAGTTCGGGCTAAACTGTTCCCATGAGGCACACGGACAGACTGATTTGCATATGGCCATGTCTGAACTGGGGTGGGGGAGTGAGCTAAAGAATGATGATGGATTAAACCCAGATCAATTGACTGGGGGTGAGTGCTTGCCATGTTCAACACTCCGTCCATCATCCTCTTTGGTTTTACTTTGTTAGCCCTAAGTTGGCAGGGTATGCCCAGACTTGGGTCCCTTGCTCACTTTGCCACTGGATTCAAGCTAGCCAGGGTAATGATGGCTGACTAGCCAGAAACCGGTCCCAGGATGCTTGTTTCTGGTCCAGGGACGACATTGCTTGGCAGTTCGGGCTGTACTGTTCCCATGAGGCACAGGGTCAAACTGATTTTCATATGGCCATGTCTGAACTGGGGTGGGGGAGTGAGCTAAAGAATGATAATGGATTAAACCCAGATCAGTTGACTGAGGGTGAGTGCTTGCAATGTTCAACACTCCATCCAGCATCCCCTTTGGTTTTGCTTTGTTCGCCCTAAGTTGGCAGGGTATGCCCAGACGTGGGTTTGTGCTTACTTTGCCACTGGATTCAACCTAGCCTGGCTGATGATGGCTGATTAGCCAGAAACTGGTCCCAGGATGCTTGTTTCCGGTCCAGGGAAGACATGGCTTGGCAGTTCAGGCTGGACTGTTCCCATGAGGCACAGGGTCAGACTGATTTGCATGTGGCCATGTCTGAACTGGGGTGGCGGAGTGAGCTAAAGAATGATGATGGATTATCCCAGATCAGTTGACTGGGGGTGAGTGCTTGCAATGTTCAACACTCCGTCCATCATCCTCTTTGGTTTTACTTTAGTTAGCCCTAAGTTGGCAGGGTATGCCCAGACTTGGGTCCCTTGCTCACTTTGCCACTGGATTCAAGCTAGCCAGGGTGATGATGGCTGACTAGCCAGAAACCGGTCCCAGGATGCTTGTTTCCGGTCCAGGGACGACATTGCTTGGCAGTTCGGGCTATACTGTTCCCATGAGGCACAGGGTCAAACTGATTTTCATATGGCCATGTCTGAACTGGGGTGGCAGAGTGAGCTAAAGAATGATAATGGATTAAACCCAGATCAGTTGACTGAGGGTGAGTGCTTGCAATGTTCAACACTCCGTCCGTCATCCCCTTTGGTTTTGCTTTGTTCGCCCTAAGTTGGCAGGGTATGCCCAGACGTGGGTTCCTTGCTTACTTTGCCACTGGATTCAACCTGGCCTGGCTGATGATGGCTGATTAGCCAGAAACCGGTCCCAGGATGCTTGTTTCCGATCCAGGGAAGACATGGCTTGGCAGTTCAGGCTGGACTGTTCCCATGAGGCACAGGGTCAGATTGATTTGCATATGGCCATGTCTGAACTGGGGTGGCGGAGTGAGCGAAAGAATGATGATGAATTAAACCCAGATCAGTTTACTGGGGGTGAGTGCTTGCAATGTTCAACACTCCGTCCATCATCCCCTTTGATTTTGCTTTCTTCGCCCTAAGTTGGCAGGGTATGCACAGACGTGGGTCCCTTGCTCACTTTGCCAGTGGATTCAAGTTAGCCTCGCTGATGATGGCTGATGAGCCAGAAACCGTTCCCAGGTTGCTTGTTTCCGGTCAAGGGAAGACATGGCTTGGCAGTTCGGGCAGACTGTTCCCATGAGGCAGAGGGTCAGACTGACTTGCATATGGCCATGTCTGAACTGGGGTGGCGGAGTGAGCTAAAAATAATGATGATGGATTAAACCCAGATCAGTTGACTGGGGTAGAGTGCTTGCAATGGTCAACACTCCGTCCATCATCCGCTTTGGTTTTGCTTTGTTCGGCCTAAGTTGGCAGGGTATGCCCAGACGTGGTTCCCTTGATGACTTTGCCACTGGATTCAAGCTAGCCTGGCTGATGATGGCTGATTAGTCAGAAACTGGTCCCAGGATGCTTGTTTCCGGGCCAGGGAAGACATGGCTTGCCAGTTCGGGCTAAACTGTTCCCATGAGGCACACGGACAGACTGATTTGCATATGGCCATGTCTGAACTGGGGTGGCGGAGTGAGCTAAAGAATGATGATGGATTAAACCCAGATCAGTTGACTGGGGGTGAGTGCTTGCAATGTTCAACACTCCGTCCATCATCCCCTTTGGTTTTGCTTTGTTCGCCCTAAGTTGGCAGGGTATGCCCAGACGTGGGTCCCTTGCTCACTTTGCCACTGGATTCAAGCTGGACTAGCTGATGATGGCTGATTAGCCAGAAACTGGTCCCAGGATGCTTGTTTCTGGTCCAGGGAAGAAATAGCTGGCAGTTCGGGCAGGACTGTTCCCATGAGGCACAGGGTCAGACTGATTTGCATGTAGCCATGTCTGAACTGGGGTGGCGAAGTGAGCTAAAGAATAATGATGGATTAAACCCAGATCAGTTGACTGGGGGTGAGTGCTTACAATGTTCAACACTCCGTCCATCATACTCTTTGGTTTTGCTTTGTTCGCCCTAAGATGGCAGGGTATGCCCAGATGTGGGTCCCTTGCTCGCTTTGCCACTGGATTCACGCTAGCCTGGCTGATGATGGCTCATTAGCCAGAAACCGGTCCCAGGATGCTTGTTTCCGGTCCAGGGAAGACATGGTTTGGCATTTCGGGCTGGACTGCTCCCAGGAGGCACAGGGTCAAACTGATTTGCATATGGCCATGTCTGGACTGGGGTGGCGGAGTGAGCTAAAGAATGATGATGGACTAAACCCAGATCAGTTGACTGGGGGTGAGTGCTTGCAATGTTCAATACTCCGTCCATCATCCCCTTTGGTTTTGCTTTGTTCGCCCTAAATTGGCAGGGTATGCCCAGACGTGGGTCCCTTGCTCACTCTGCAACTGGATTTAAGCTAGCCTCGCTGATGATGGCTGATTAGCCAGAAACCGGTCCCAGGATGCTTGTTTCCGGTCCAGAGAAGACATGGCTTGGCAGTTCGGGCTGGACTGTTCCCATGAGGCACAGGGTCAGACTGATTTGCATATGGCCATGTCTGAACTGGGATGGCGGAGTGAGCGAAAGAATGATGATGAATTAAACCCAGATCAGTTGACTGGGGGTGAGTGCTTGCAATGTTCAACACTCCGTCCTTCATCCCCTTTGGTTTTGCTTTCTTCGCCCTAAGTTGGCAGGGTATGCACAGATGTGGGTCCCTTGCTCACTTTGCCAGTGGATTCAAGTTAGCCTGGCTGATGATGGCTGATTAGCCAGAAACCGTTCCCAGGTTGCTTGTTTCCAGTCAAGGGAAGACATGGGTTGGCATTTCGGGCAGACTGTTCCCATGAGGCAGAGGGTCAGACTGACTTGTATATGGCCATGTCTGAACTGGGATGGCGGAGCGAGCTAAAAAGAATGATGATGGATTAAACCAAGATCAGTTGACTGGGGTAGAGTGCTTGCAATGGTCAACACTCCGTCCATCATCCGCTTTGGTTTTGCTTTGTTCGGGCTAAGTTGGCAGGGTATGCCCAGACGTGGTTCTCTTGCTCACTTTGCCACTGGATTCAAGCTAGCCTGGCTGATGATGGCTGATTAGTCAGAAACTGGTCCCAGGATGCTTGTTTCCGGGCCAGGGAAGACATGGCTTGGCAGTTCGGGCTAAACTGTTCCCATGAGGCACACGGACAGACTGATTTGCATATGGCCATGTCTGAACTGGGGTGGCGGAGTGAGCTAAAGAATGATGATGGATTATCCCAGATCAGTTGACTGGGGGTGAGTGCTTGCAATGTTCAACACTCCGTTCATCATCCTCTTTGGTTTTACTTTAGTTAGCCCTAAGTTGGCAGGGTATGCCCAGACTTGGGTCCCTTGCTCACTTTGCCACTGGATTCAAGCTAGCCAGGGTGATGATGGCTGACTAGCCAGAAACCGGTCCCAGGATGCGTGTTTCCGGTCCAGGGACGACATTGCTTGGCAGTTCGAGCTGTACTGTTCCCATGAGGCACAGGGTCAAACTGATTTTCATATGGCCATGTCTGAACTGGGGTGGCGGAGTGAGCTAAAGAATGATGATGGATTAAACCCTGATCAGTTGACTGGGGGTGAGTGCTTGCAATGTTCAACACTCCGTCCATCATCCATTTCTTGGTTTTATTTTGTTAGCCCTAATTTGGCATGGTATGCCGAGACTTGGGTCCCTTGCTCACTTTGCCACTGGATTAAAGCTAGCCTGGCTGACGATGGCTGACTAGCCATAAACCGGTCCCAGGATGCTTGTTTCCGGTCCAGGGACAACATTGCTTGGCAGTTCGGGCTATACTGTTCCCATGAGGCACAGGGTCAAACTGATTTTCATATGGCCATGTCTGAACTGGGGTGGCGGAGTGAGCTAAAGAATGATAATGGATTAAACCCAGATCAGTTGACTGAGGGTGAGTGCTTGCAATGTTCAACACTCCATCCAGCATCCCCTTTGGTTTTGCTTTGTTCGCCCTAAGTTGGCAGGGTATGCCCAGACGTGGGTTCCTTGCTTACTTTGCCACTGGATTCAACCTGGCCTGGCTGATGATGGCTGATTAGCCAGAAACCGGTCCCAGGATGCTTTTTTCCGATCCAGGGAAGACATGGCTTGGCAGTTCAGGCTGGACTGTTCCCATGAGGCACAGGGTCAGATTGATTTGCAAATGGCCATGTCTGAACTGGGGTGGCGGAGTGAGCAAAAGAATGATGATGAATTAAACCCAGATCAGTTGACTGGGGGTGAGTGCTTGCAATGTTCAACATTGGCAGGGTATGCACAGACGTGGGTCCCTTGCTCACTTTGCCAGTGGATTCAAGCTAGCCTGGCTGATGATGGCTGATGAGCCAGAAACCGTTCCCAGGTTGCTTGTTTCCGGTCAAGGGAAGACATGGCTTGGCAGTTCGGGCAGACTGTTCCCATGAGGCAAAGGGTCAGACTGACTTGCATATGGCCATGTCTGAACTGGGGTGGCGGAGTGAGCTAAAAATAATGATGATGGATTAAACCCAGATCAGTTGACTGGGGTAGAGTGCTTGCAATGGTCAACACTCCGTCCATCATCCGCTTTGGTTTTTCTTTGTTCGGCCTAAGTTGGCAGGGTATGCCCAGACGTAGTTCCCTTGCTCACTTTGCCACTGGATTCAAGCTAGCCTGGCTGATGGTGGCTGATTAGTCAGAAACTGGTCCCAGGATGCTTGTTTCCGGGCCAGGGAAGACATGGCTTGGCAGTTCGGGCTAAACTGTTCCCATGAGGCAAAGGGTCAAACTGATTTTCATATGGCCATGTCTGAACTGGGGTGGCGGAGTGAGCTAAAGAATGATAATGGATTAAACCCAGATCAGTTGACTGAGGGTGAGTGCTTGCAATGTTCAACACTCCGTCCATCATCCCCTTTGGTTTTGCTTTGTTCGCCCTAAGTTGGCAGGGTATGCCCAGACGGGGGTTCCTTGCTTACTTTGCCACTGGATTCAACCTGGCCTGGCTGATGATGGCTGATTAGCCAGAAACCGGTCCCAGGATGCTTGTTTCCGGTCCAGGGAAGACATGGCTTGGCAGTTCAGGCTGGACTGTTCCCATGAGGCACAGGGTCAGATTGATTTGCACATGGCCATGTCTGAACTGGGGTGGCGGAGTGAGCGAAAGAATGATGATGAATTAAACCCAGATCAGTTGACTGGGGGTGAGTGCTTGCAATGTTCAACACTCCGTCCATCATCCCCTTTGGTTTTGCTTTCTTCGCCCTAAGTTGGCAGGGTATGCACAGACGTGGGTCCCTTGCTCACTTTGCCACTGGATTCAACCTAGCCTGGCTGATGATGGCTGATTAGCCAGAAACCGGTCCCAGCATGCTTGTTTCCGGTCCAGGGAAGAAATAGCTGGCAGTTCGGGCTGGACTGTTTCCATGAGGCACAGGGTCTGACTGATTTGCATATGGCCATGTCTGAACTGGGGTGGCGGAGTGAGCTAAAGAATGATGATGGATTAAACCCAGATCAGTTGACTGGGGGTGAGTGCTTGCAATGTTGCACACTCCGTCCATCTCTCCCTTTGGTTTTACTTTGTTAGCCCTAATTTGGCAGGGTATGCCCAGACTTGGGTCCCTTGCTCACTTTGCCACTGGATTCAAGCTAGCCTGGCTGATGATGGCTGATTAGCCAGAAACCGTTCCCAGGTTGCTTGTTTCCGGTCAAGGGAAGACATGGCTTGGCAGTTCGGGCAGACTGTTCCCATGAGGCAGAGGGTCAGACTGACTTGCATATGGCCACGTCTGAACTGGGGTGGCGGAGTGAGCTAAAAAGAATGATGATGGATTAAACCCAGATCAGTTGACTGGGGTAGAGTGCTTGCAATGGTCAACACTCCGTCCATCATCCGCTTTGGTTTTGCTTTGTTCGGCCTTAGTTGGCAGGGTATGCCCAGACGTAGTTCCCTTGCTCACTTTGCCACTGGATTCAAGCTAGCCTGGCTGATGATGGCTGATTAGTCAGAACCTGGTCCCAGGATGCTTGTTTCCGGGCCAGGGAAGACATGGCTTGGCAGTTCGGGCTAAACTGTTCCCATGAGGCACACGGACAGACTGATTTGCATATGGCCATGTCTGAACTGGGGTGGCGGAGTGAGCTAAAGAATGATGATGGATTAAACCCAGATCAGTTGACTGGGGGTGAGTGCTTGCAATGTTCAACACTCCGTCCATCATCCCCTTTGGTTTTGCTTTGTTCGCCCTAAGTTGGCAGGGTATGCCCAGACGTGGGTCCCTTGCTCACTTTGCCACTGGATTCAAGCTAGACTAGCTGATGATGGCTGATTAGCCAGAAACTGGTCCCAGGATGCTTGTTTCTGGTCCAGGGAAGAAATAGCTGGCAGTTCGGGCAGGACTGTTCCCATGAGGCACAGGGTCAGACTGATTTGCATGGAGCCATGTCTGAACTGGGGTGGCGAAGTGAGCTAAAGAATAATGATGGATTAAACCCAGATCAGTTGACTGGGGGTGAGTGCTTACAATGTTCAACACTCCGTCCATCATACTCTTTGGTTTTGCTTTGTTCGCCCTAAGTTGGCAGGGTATGCCCAGATGTGGGTCCCTTGCTCGCTTTGCCACTGGATTCACGCTAGCCTGGCTGATGATGGCTCATTAGCCAGAAACCGGTCCCAGGATGCTTGTTTCCGGTCCAGGGAAGACATGGTTTGGCATTTCGGGCTGGACTGCTCCCAGGAGGCACAGGGTCAAACTGATTTGCATATGGCCATGTCTGGACTGGGGTGGCGGAGTGAGCTAAAGAATGATGATGGACTAAACCCAGATCAGTTGACTGGGGGTGAGTGCTTGCAATGTTCAATACTCCGTCCATCATCCCCTTTGGTTTTGCTTTGTTCACCCTAAATTGGCAGGGTATGCCCAGACGTGGGTCCCTTGCTCACTCTGCAACTGGATTTAAGCTGGCCTCGCTGATGATGGCTGATTAGCCAGAAACCGGTCCCAGGATGCTTGTTTCCGGTCTAGAGAAGACATGGCTTGGCAGTTCGGGCTGGACTGTTCCCATGAGGCACAGGGTCAGACTGATTTGCATATGGCCATGTCTGAACTGGGATGGCGGAGTGAGTGAAACAATGATGATGAATTAAACCCAGATCAGTTGACTGGGGGTGAGTGCTTGCAATGTTCAACACTCCGTCCTTCATCCCCTTTGGTTTTGCTTTCTTCGCCCTAAGTTGGCAGGGAATGCACAGATGTGGGTCCCTTGCTCACTTTGCCAGTGGATTCAAGCTAGCCTGGCTGATGATGGCTGATTAGCCAGAAACCGTTCCCAGGTTGCTTGTTTCCGGTCAAGGGAAGACATGGGTTGGCAGTTCGGGCAGACTGTTCCCATGAGGCAGAGGGTCAGACTGACTTGCATATGGCCATGTCTGAACTGGGATGGCGGAGCGAGCTAAAAAGAATGATGATGGATTAAACCCAGATCAGTTGACTGGGGTAGAGTGCTTGCAATGGTCAACACTCCGTCCATCATCCGCTTTGGTTTTGCTTTGTTCGGGCTAAGTTGGCAGGGTATGCCCAGACGTGGTTCTCTTGCTCACTTTGCCACTGGATTCAAGCTAGCCTGGCTGATGATGGCTGATTAGTCAGAAACTGGTCCCAGGATGCTTGTTTCCGGGCCAGGGAAGACATGGCTTGGCAGTTCGGGCTAAACTGTTCCCATGAGGCACACGGACAGACTGATTTGCATATGGCCATGTCTGAACTGGGGTGGCGGAGTGAGCTAAAGAATGATGATGGATTATCCCAGATCAGTTGACTGGGGGTGAGTGCTTGCAATGTTCAACACTCCGTCCATCATCCTCTTTGGTTTTACTTTAGTTAGCCCTAAGTTGGCAGGGTATGCCCAGACTTGGGTCCCTTGCTCACTTTGCCACTGGATTCAAGCTAGCCAGGGTGATGATGGCTGACTAGCCAGAAACCGGTCCCAGGATGCGTGTTTCCGGTCCAGGGACGACATTGCTTGGCAGTTCGGGCTGTACTGTTCCCATGAGGCACAGGGTCAAACTGATTTTCATATGGCCATGTCTGAACTGGGGTGGTGGAGTGAGCTAAAGAATGATGATGGATTAAACCCAGATCAGTTGACTGGGGGTGAGTGCTTGCAATGTTCAACACTCCGTCCATCATCCTTTTCTTGGTTTTACTTTGTTAGCCCTAATTTGGCATGGTATGCCGAGACTTGGGTCCCTTGCTCACTTTGCCACTGGATTAAAGCTAGCCTGGCTGATGATGGCTGACTAGCCAGAAACCGGTCCCAGGATGCTTGTTTCCGGTCCAGGGACAACATTGCTTGGCAGTTCGGGCTATACTGTTCCCATGAGGCACAGGGTCAAACTGATTTTCATATGGCCATGTCTGAACTGGGGTGGCGGAGTGAGCTAAAGAATGATAATGGATTAAACCCAGATCAGTTGACTGAGGGTGAGTGCTTGCAATGTTCAACACTCCGTCCATCATCCCCTTTGGTTTTGCTTTGTTCGCCCTAAGTTGGCAGGGTATGCCCAGACGTGGGTTCCTTGCTTACTTTGCCACTGGATTCAACCTGGCCTGGCTGATGATGGCTGATTAGCCAGAAACCGGTCCCAGGATGCTTGTTTCCGATCCAGGGAAGACATGGCTTGGCAGTTCAGGCTGGACTGTTCCCATGAGGCACAGGGTCAGATTGATTTGCATATGGCCATGTCTGAACTGGGGTGGCGGAGTGAGCGAAAGAATGATGATGAATTAAACCCAGATCAGTTGACTGGGGGTGAGTGCTTGCAATGTTCAACATTGGCAGGGTATGCACAGACGTGGGTCCCTTGCTCACTTTGCCAGTGTATTCAAGCTAGCCTGGCTGATGATGGCTGATGAGCCAGAAACCGTTCCCAGGTTGCTTGTTTCCGGTCAAGGGAAGACATGGCTTGGCAGTTCGGGCAGACTGTTCCCATGAGGCAAAGGGTCAGACTGACTTGCATATGGCCATGTCTGAACTGGGGTGGCGGAGTGAGCTAAAAATAATGATGATGGATTAAACCCAGATCAGTTGACTGAGGTAGAATGCTTGCAATGGTCAACACTCCGTCCATCATCCGCTTTGGTTTTGCTTTGTTCACCCTAAGTTGGCAGGGTATGCCCAGACGTGGTTCCCTTGATGACTTTGCCACTGGATTCAAGCTAGCCTGGCTGATGATGGCTGATTAGTCAGAAACTGGTCCCAGGATGCTTGTTTCCGGGCCAGGGAAGACATGGCTTGGCAGTTCGGGCTAAACTGTTCCCATGAGGCACACGGACAGACTGATTTGCATATGGCCATGTCTGAACTGGGGTGGCGGAGTGAGCTAAAGAATGATGATGGATTAAACCCAGATCAGTTGACTGGGGGTGAGTGCTTGCAATGTTCAACACTCCGTCCATCATCCTCTTTGGTTTTACATTGTTAGCCCTAAGTTGGCAGGGTATGCCCAGACAGGGGTTCCTTGCTTACTTTGCCACTGGATTCAACCTGATCTGGCTGATGATGGCTGATTAGCCAGAAACCAGTCCCAGGATGCTTGTTTCCGGTCCAGGGAAGACATGGCTTGGCAGTTCAGGCTGGACTGTTCCCATGAGGCACAGGGTCAGATTGATTTGCATATGGACATGTCTGAACTGGGGTGCCGGAGTGAGCGAAAGAATGATGATGAATTAAACCCAGATCAGTTGACTGGGGGTGAGTGCTTGCAATGTTCAACACTCCGTCCATCATCCCCTTTGGTTTTGCTTTCTTCGCCCTAAGTTGGCAGGGTATGCACAGACGTGGGTCCCTTGCTCAGTTTGCCAGTGGATTCAAGCTAGCCTGGCTGATGATGGCTGATTAGCCAGAAACCATTCCCAGGTTGCTTGTTTCCGGTCAAGGGAAGACATGGCTTGGCAGTTCGGGCAGACTGTTCCCATGAGGCAGAGGGTCAGACTGACTTGCATATGGCCATGTCTGAACTGGGGTGGCGGAGTGAGCTAAAAAGAATGATGATGGATTAAACCCAGATCAGTTGACTGGGGTAGAGTGCTTGCAATGGTCAACACTCCGTCCATCATCCGCTTTGGTTTTGCTTTGTTCGGCCTAAGTTGGCAGGGTATGCCCAGACGGGGTTCCCTTGCTCACTTTGCCACTGGATTCAAGCTAGCCTGGCTGATGATGGCTGATTAGTCAGAAACTGGTCCCAGGATGCTTGATTCCGGGCCAGGGAAGACATGGCTTGGCAGTTCGGGCTAAACTGTTCCCATGAGGCACACGGACAGACTGATTTGCATATGGCCATGTCTGAACTGGGGTGGCAGAGTGAGCTAAAGAATGATGATGGATTAAACCCAGATCAATTGACTGGGGGTGAGTGCGTGCCATGTTCAACACTCCGTCCATCATCCTCTTTGGTTTTACTTTGTTAGCCCTAAGTTGGCAGGGTATGCCCAGACTTGGGTCCCTTGCTCACTTTGCTACTGGATTCAAGCTAGCCAGGGTAATGATGGCTGACTAGCCAGAAACCGGTCCCAGGATGCTTGTTCACGGTCCAGGGACGACATTGCTTGGCAGTTCGGGCTGTACTGTTCCCATGAGGCACAGGGTCAAACTGATTTTCATATGGCCATGCCTGAACTGGGGTGGCGGAGTGAGCTAACAAATGATAATGGATTAAACCCAGATCAGTTGACTGAGGGTGAGTGCTTGCAATGTTCAACACTCCGTCCAGCATCCCCTTTGGTTTTGCTTTGTTCGCCCTAAGTTGGCAGGGTATGCCCAGACGTGGGTTCCTTGCTTACTTTGCCACTGGATTCAACCTAGCCTGGCTGATGATGGCTGATTAGCCAGAAACCGGTCCCAGGATGCTTGTTTCCGGTCCAGGGAAGACATGGCTTGGCAGTTCAGGCTGGACTGTTCCCATGAGGCACAGGGTCAGACTGATTTGCATATGGCCATGTCTGAACTGGGGTGGCGGAGTGAGCTAAAGAATGATGATGGATTAAACCCAGATCAGTTGACTGGGGGTGAGTGCTTGCAATGTTCAACACTCCGTCCATCATCCTTTTCTTGGTTTTACTTTGTTAGCCCTAATTTGGAATGGTATGCCGAGACTTGGGTCCCTTGCTCACTTTGCCACTGGATTAAAGCTAGCCTGGCTGATGATGGCTGACTAGCCAGAAACCGGTCCCAGGATGCTTGTTTCCGGTCCAGGGACAACATTGCTTGGCAGTTCGGGCTATACTGTTCCCATGAGGCACAGGGTCAAACTGATTTTCATATGGCCATGTCTGAACTGGGGTGGCGGAGTGAGCTAAAGAATGATAATGGATTAAACCCAGATCAGTTGACTGAGGGTGAGTGCTTGCAATGTTCAACACTCCGTCCATCATCCCCTTTGGTTTTGCTTTGTTCGCCCTAAGTTGGCAGGGTATGCCCAGACGTGGGTTCCTTGCTTACTTTGCCACTGGATTCAACCTGGCCTGGCTGATGATGGCTGATTAGCCAGAAACCGGTCCCAGGATGCTTGTTTCCGATCCAGGGAAGACATGGCTTGGCAGTTCAGGCTGGACTGTTCCCATGAGGCACAGGGTCAGATTGATTTGCATATGGCCATGTCTGAACTGGGGTGGCGGAGTGAGCGAAAGAATGATGATGAATTAAACCCAGATCAGTTGACTGGGGGTGAGTGCTTGCAATGTTCAACATTGGCAGGGTATGCACAGACGTGGGTCCCTTGCTCACTTTGCCAGTGTATTCAAGCTAGCCTGGCTGATGATGGCTGATGAGCCAGAAACCGTTCCCAGGTTGCTTGTTTCCGGTCAAGGGAAGACATGGCTTGGCAGTTTGGGCAGACTGTTCCCATGAGGCAAAGGGTCAGACTGACTTGCATATGGCCATGTCTGAACTGGGGTGGCGGAGTGAGCTAAAAATAATGATGATGGATTAAACCCAGATCAGTTGACTGAGGTAGAATGCTTGCAATGGTCAACACTCCGTCCATCATCCGCTTTGGTTTTGCTTTGTTCACCCTAAGTTGGCAGGGTATGCCCAGACGTGGTTCCCTTGATGACTTTGCCACTGGATTCAAGCTAGCCTGGCTGATGATGGCTGATTAGTCAGAAACTGGTCCCAGGATGCTTGTTTCCGGGCCAGGGAAGACATGGCTTGGCAGTTCGGGCTAAACTGTTCCCATGAGGCACACGGACAGACTGATTTGCATATGGCCATGTCTGAACTGGGGTGGCGGAGTGAGCTAAAGAATGATGATGGATTAAACCCAGATCAGTTGACTGGGGGTGAGTGCTTGCAATGTTCAACACTCCGTCCATCATCCCCTTTGGTTTTGCTTTCTTCGCCCTAAGTTGGCAGGGTATGCACAGACGTGGGTCCCTTGCTTACTTTGCCACTGGATTCAACCTGATCTGGCTGATGATGGCTGATTAGCCAGAAACCAGTCCCAGGATGCTTGTTTCCGGTCCAGGGAAGACATGGCTTGGCAGTTCAGGCTGGACTGTTCCCATGAGGCACAGGGTCAGATTGATTTGCATATGGACATGTCTGAACTGGGGTGGCGGAGTGAGCGAAAGAATGATGATGAATTAAACCCAGATCAGTTGACTGGGGGTGAGTGCTTGCAATGTTCAACACTCCGTCCATCATCCCCTTTGGTTTTGCTTTCTTCGCCCTAAGTTGGCAGGGTATGCACAGACGTGGGTCCCTTGCTCAGTTTGCCAGTGGATTCAAGCTAGCCTGGCTGATGATGGCTGATTAGCCAGAAACCATTCCCAGGTTGCTTGTTTCCGGTCAAGGGAAGACATGGCTTGGCAGTTCGGGCAGACTGTTCCCATGAGGCAGAGGGTCAGACTGACTTGCATATGGCCATGTCTGAACTGGGGTGGCGGAGTGAGCTAAAAAGAATGATGATGGATTAAACCCAGATCAGTTGACTGGGGTAGAGTGCTTGCAATGGTCAACACTCCGTCCATCATCCGCTTTGGTTTTGCTTTGTTCGGCCTAAGTTGGCAGGGTATGCCCAGACGGGGTTCCCTTGCTCACTTTGCCACTGGATTCAAGCTAGCCTGGCTGATGATGGCTGATTAGTCAGAAACTGGTCCCAGGATGCTTTATTCCGGGCCAGGGAAGACATGGCTTGGCAGTTCGGGCTAAACTGTTCCCATGAGGCACACGGACAGACTGATTTGCATATGGCCATGTCTGAACTGGGGTGGCAGAGTGAGCTAAAGAATGATGATGGATTAAACCCAGATCAATTGACTGGGGGTGAGTGCTTGCCATGTTCAACACTCCGTCCATCATCCTCTTTGGTTTTACTTTGTTAGCCCTAAGTTGGCAGGGTATGCCCAGACTTGGGTCCCTTGCTCACTTTGCTACTGGATTCAAGCTAGCCAGGGTAATGATGGCTGACTAGCCAGAAACCGGTCCCAGGATGCTTGTTCACGGTCCAGGGACGACATTGCTTGGCAGTTCGGGCTGTACTGTTCCCATGAGGCACAGGGTCAAACTGATTTTCATATGGCCATGCCTGAACTGGGGTGGCGGAGTGAGCTAACGAATGATAATGGATTAAACCCAGATCAGTTGACTGAGGGTGAGTGCTTGCAATGTTCAACACTCCGTCCAGCATCCCCTTTGGTTTTGCTTTGTTCGCCCTAAGTTGGCAGGGTATGCCCAGACGTGGGTTCCTTGCTTACTTTGCCACTGGATTCAACCTAGCCTGGCTGATGATGGCTGATTAGCCAGAAACCGGTCCCAGGATGGTTGTTTCCGGTCCAGGGAAGACATGGCTTGGCAGTTCAGGCTGGACTGTTCCCATGAGGCACAGGGTCAGACTGATTTTCATATGGCCATGTCTGAACTGGGGTGGCGGAGTGAGCTAAAGAATGATGATGGATTAAACCCAGATCAGTTGACTGGGGGTGAGTGCTTGCAATGTTGCACACTCCGTCCATCTCTCCCTTTGGTTTTACTTTGTTAGCCCTAATTTGGCAGGGTATGCCCAGACTTGGGTCCCTTGCTCACTTGTCCACAGTATTCAAGCTAGCCTGGCTGATGATGGCTGATTAGCCAGAAACCGTTCCCAGGTTGCTTGTTTCCGGTCAAGGGAAGACATGGCTTGGCAGTTTGGGCAGACTGTTCCCATGAGGCAGAGGGTCAGACTGACTTGCATATGGCCATGTCTGAACTGGGGTGGCGGAATGAGCTAAAAAGAATGATGATGGATTAAACCCAGATCAGTTGACTGGGGTAGAGTGCTTGCAATGGTCAACACTCCGTCCATCATCCGCTTTGGTTTTTCTTTGTTCGGCCTAAGTTGGCAGGGTATGCCCAGACGTAGTTCCCTTGCTCACTTTGACACTGGATTCAAGCTAGCCTGGCTGATGGTGGCTGATTAGTCAGAAACTGGTCCCAGGATGCTTGTTTCCGGGCCAGGGAAGACATGGCTTGGCAGTTCGGGCTAAACTGTTCCCATGTGGCAAAGGGTCAAACTGATTTTCATATGGCCATGTCTGAACTGGGGTGGCGGAGTGAGCTAAAGAATGATAATGGATTAAACACAGATCAGTTGACTGAGGGTGAGTGCTTGCAATGTTCAACACTCCGTCCATCATCCCCTTTGGTTTTGCTTTGTTCGCCCTAAGTTGGCAGGGTATGCCCAGACGGGGGTTCCTTGCTTACTTTGCCACTGGATTCAACCTGGCCTGGCTGATGATGGCTGATTAGCCAGAAACCGGTCCCAGGATGCTTGTTTCCGGTCCAGGGAAGACATGGCTTGGCAGTTCAGGCTGGACTGTTCCCATGAGGCACAGGGTCAGATTGATTTGTATATGGCCATGTCTGAACTGGGGTGGCGGAGTGAGCGAAAGAATGATGATGAATTAAACCCAGATCAGTTGACTGGGGGTGAGTGCTTGCAATGTTCAACACTCCGTCCATCATCCCCTTTGGTTTTGCTTTCTTCGCCCTAAGTTGGCAGGGTATGCACAGACGTGGGTCCCTTGCTCACTTTGCCACTGGATTCAACCTAGCCTGGCTGATCATGGCTGATTAGCCAGAAACCGGTCCCAGCATGCTTGTTTCCGGTCCAGGGAAGAAATAGCTGGCAGTTCGGGCTGGACTGTTCCCATGAGGCACAGGGTCAGACTGATTTGCATATGGCCATGTCTGAACTGGGGTGGCGGAGTGAGCTAAAGAATGATGATGGATTAAACCCAGATCAGTTGACTGGGGGTGAGTGCTTGCAATGTTGCACACTCCGTCCATCTCTCCCTTTGGTTTTACTTTGTTAGCCCAAATTTGGCAGGGTATGCCCAGACTTGGGTCCCTTGCTCACTTTGCCACTGGATTCAAGCTAGCCTGGCTGATGATGGCTGATTAGCCAGAAACCGTTCCCAGGTTGCTTGTTTCCGGTCAAGGGAAGACATGGCTTGGCAGTTCGGGCAGACTGTTCCCATGAGGCAGAGGGTCAGACTGACTTGCATATGGCCATGTCTGAACTGGGGTGGCGGAGTGAGCTAAAAAGAATGATGATGGATTAAACCCAGATCAGTTGACTGGGGTAGAGTGCTTGCAATGGTCAACACTCCGTCCATCATCCGCTTTGGTTTTGCTTTGTTCGGCCTTAGTTGGCAGGGTATGCCCAGACGTGGTTCCCTTGCTCACTTTGCCACTGGATTCAAGCTAGCCTGGCTGATGATGGCTGATTAGTCAGAAACTGGTCCCAGGATGCTTTTTTCCGGGCCAGGGAAGACATGGCTTGGCAGTTCGGGCTAAACTGTTCCCATGAGCACACGGACAGACTGATTTGCATATGGCCATGTCTGAACTGGGGTGGCAGAGTGAGCTAAAGAATGATGATGGATTAAACCCAGATCAATTGACTGGGGGTGAGTGCTTGCCATGTTCAACACTCCGTCCATCATCCTCTTTGGTTTTACTTTGTTAGCCCTAAGTTGGCAGGGTATGCCCAGACTTGGCTCCCTTGCTCACTTTGCCACTGGATTCAAGCTAGCCAGGGTAATGATGGCTGACTAGCCAGAAACCGGTCCCAGGATGCTTGTTTCCGGTCCAGGGACGACATTGCTTGGCAGTTCGGGCTATACTGTTCCCATGAGGCACAGGGTCAAACTGATTTTCATATGGCCATGTCTGAACTGGGGTGGGGGAGTGAGCTAAAGAATGATAGTGGATTAAACCCAGATCAGTTGACTGAGGGTGAGTGCTTGCAATGTTCAACACTCCATCCAGCATCCCCTTTGGTTTTGCTTTGTTCACCCTAAGTTGGCAGGGTATGCCCAGACGTGGGTTTGTGCTTACTTTGCCACTGGATTCAACCTAGCCTGGCTGATGATGGCTGATTAGCCAGAAACTGGTCCCAGGATGCTTGTTTCCGGTCCAGGGAAGACATGGCTTGGCAGTTCAGGCTGGACTGTTCCCATGAGGCACAGGGTCAGACTGATTTGCATGTGGCCATGTCTGAACTGGGGTGGCGGAGTGAGCTAAAGAATGATGATGGATTAAACCCAGATCAGTTGACTGGGGGTGAGTGCTTGCAATGTTCAATACTCCGTCCATCATCCCCTTTGGTTTTGCTTTGTTCGCCCTAAATTGGCAGGGTATGCCCAGACGTGGGTCCCTTGCTCACTATGCCACTGGATTTAAGCTAGCCTCGCTGATGATGGCTGATTAGCCAGAAACCGGTCCCAGGATGTTTGTTTCCGGTCAAGGGAAGACATGGCTTGGCAGTTCGGGCAGACTGTTCCCATGAGGCAAAGGGTCAGACTGACTTGCATATGGCCATGTCTGAACTGGGGTGGCGGAGTGAGCTAAAAATAATGATGATGGATTAAACCCAGATCAGTTGACTGGGGTAGAGTGCTTGCAATGGTCAACACTCCGTCCATCATCCTCTTTGGTTTTGCTTTGTTCGGCCTAAGTTGGCAGGGTATGCCCAGACGTGGTTCCCTTGAGGACTTTGCCACTGGATTCAAGCTAGCCTGGCTGATGATGGCTGATTAGTCAGAAACTGGTCCCAGGATGCTTGTTTCCGGGCCAGGGAAGACATGGCTTGGCAGTTAGGGCTAAACTGTTCCCATGAGGCACACGGACAGACTGATTTGCATATGGCCATGTCTGAACTGGGGTGGCGGAGTGAGCTAAAGAATGATGATGGATTAAACCCAGATCAGTTGACTGGGGGTGAGTGCTTGCAATGTTCAACACTCCGTCCATCATCCTCTTTGGTTTTACTTTGTTAGCCCTAAGTTGGCAGGGTATGCCCAGACGCGGGTTCCTTGCTTACTTTGCCACTGGATTCAACCTGGCCTGGCTGATGATGGCTGATTAGCCAGAAACCAGTCCCAGGATGCTTGTTTCCGGTCCAGGGAAGACATGGCTTGGCAGTTCAGGCTGGACTGTTCCCATGAGGCACAGGGTCAGATTGATTTGCATATGGCCATGTCTGAACTGGGGTGGCGGAGTGAGCGAAAGAATGATGATGAATTAAACCCAGATCAGTTGACTGGGGGTGAGTGCTTGCAATGTTCAACACTCCGTCCATCATCCCCTTTGGTTTTGCTTTCTTCGCCCTAAGTTGGCAGGGTATGCACAGACGTGGGTCCCTTGCTCACTTTGCCAGTGGATTCAAGCTAGCCTGGCTGATGATGGCTGATTAGCCAGAAACCATTCCCAGGTTGCTTGTTTCCGGTCAAGGGAAGACATGGCTTGGCAGTTCGGGCAGACTGTTCCCATGAGGCAGAGGGTCAGACTGACTTCCATATGGCCATGTCTGAACTGGGGTGGCGGAGTGAGCTAAAAAGAATGATGATGGATTAAACCCAGATCAGTTGACTGGGGTAGAGTGCTTGCAATGGTCAACACTCCGTCCGTCATCCGCTTTGGTTTTGCTTTGTTCGGCCTATGTTGGCAGGGTAGGCCCAGACGTGGTTCCCTTGCTCACTTTGCCACTGGATTCAAGCTAGCCTGGGTGATGATGGCTGATTAGTCAGAAACTGGTCCCAGGATGCTTGTTTCTGGGCCAGGGAAGACATGGCTTGGCAGTTCGGGCTAAACTGTTCCCATGAGACACACGGACAGACTGATTTGCATATGGCCATGTCTGAACTGGGGTGGCGGAGTGAGCTAAAGAATGATGATGGATTAAACCCAGATCAATTGACTGGGGGTGAGTGCTTGCCATGTTCAACACTCCGTCCATCATCCTCTTTGGTTTTACTTTGTTAGCCCTAAGTTGACAGGGTATGCCCAGACTTGGGTCCCTTGCTCACTTTGCCACTGGATTCAAGCTAGCCAGGGTATTGATGGCTGACTAGCCAGAAACCGGTCCCAGGATGCTTGTTCACGGTCCAGGGACGACATTGCTTGGCAGTTCGGGCTGTACTGTTCCCATGAGGCACATGGTCAAACTGATTTTCATATGGCCATGTCTGAACTGGGGTGGCGGAGTGAGCTAAAGAATGATAATGGATTAAACCCAGATCAGTTGACTGGGGGTGAGTGCTTGCAATGTTCAACACTCCGTCCAGCATCCCCTTTGGTTTTGCTTTGTTCGCCCTAAGTTGGCAGGGTATGCCCAGACGTGGGTTCCTTGCTTACTTTGCCACTGGATTCAACCTAGCCTGGCTGATGATGGCTGATTAGCCATAAACCGGTCCCAGGATGCTTGTTTCTGGTCCAGGGAAGACATGGCTTGGCACTTCAGGCTGGACTGTTCCTATGAGGCACAGGGTCAGACTGATTTGCATATGGCCATGTCTGAACTGGGGTGGCGGAGAGAGCTAAAGAATGATGATGGATTAAACCCAGATCAGTTGACTGGGGGTGAGTGCTTGCAATGTTGCACACTCCGTCCATTTCTCCCTTTGGTTTTACTTTGTTAGCCCTAATTAGGCAGGGTATGCCCAGACTTGGGTCCCTTGCTCACTTTGTCACAGTATTTAAGCTAGCCTGGCTGATGATGGCTGATTAGCCAGAAACCGTTCCCAAGTTGCTTGTTTCCGGTCAAGGGAAGACATGGCTTGGCAGTTTGGGCAGACTGTTCCCATGAGGCAGAGGGTCAGACTGACTTGCATATGGCCATGTCTGAACTGGGGTGGCGGAGTGAGCTAAAAAGAATGATGATGGATTAAACCCACATCAGTTGACTGGGGTAGAGTGCTTGCAATGGTCAACACTCCGTCCATCATCCGCTTTGGTTTTTCTTTGTTCGGCCTAAGTTGGCAGGGTATGCCCAGACGTGGTTCCCTTGCTCACTTTGCCACTGGATTCAAGCTAGCCTGGCTGATGGTAGCTGATTAGTCAGAAACTGGTCCCAGGATGCTTGTTTCCGGGCCAGGGAAGACATGGCTTGGCAGTTCAGGCTAAACTGTTCCCATGAGGCACAGGGTCAAACTGATTTTCATATGGCCATGTCTGAACTGGGGTGGCGGAGTGAGCTAAAGAATGATAATGGATTAAACCCAGATTAGTTGACTGAGGGTGAGTGCTTGCAATGTTCAACACTCCGTCCATCATCCCCTTTGGTTTTGCTTTGTTCGCCCTAAGTTGGCAGGGTATGCCCAGACGGGGGTTCCTTGCTTACTTTGCCACTGGATTCAACCTGGCCTGGCTGATGATGGCTGATTAGCCAGAAACCGGTCCCAGGATGCTTGTTTCCGGTCCAGGGAAGACATGGCTTGGCAGTTCAGGCTGGACTGTTCCCATGAGGCACAGGGTCAGATTGAGTTGCATATGGCCATGTCTGAACTGGGGTGGCGGAATGAGCGAAAGAATGATGATGAATTAAACCCAGATCAGTTGACTGGGGGTGAGTGCTTGCAATGTTCAACACTCCGTCCATCATTCCCTTTGGTTTTGCTTTCTTCGCCCTAAGTTGGCAGTGTATGCACAGACGTGGGTCCCTTGCTCACTTTGCCACTGGATTCAACCTAGCCTGGCTGATGATGGCTGATTAGCCAGAAACCAGTCCCAGCATGCTTGTTTCCGGTCCAGGGAAGACATGGCTTGGCAGTTCAGGCTGGACTGTTCCCATGAGGCACAGGGTCAGACTGATTTGCATATGGCCATGTCTGAACTGGGGTGGCGGAGTGAGCTAAAGAATGATGATGGATTAAACCCAGATCAGTTGACTGGGGGTGAGTGCTTGCAATGTTGCACACTCCGTCCATCTCTCCCTTTGGTTTTACTTTGTTAGCCCTAATTTGGCAGGGTATGCTCAGACTTGGGTCCCTTGCTCACTTTGCCACTGGATTCAAGCTAGCCTGGCTGATGATGGCTGATTAGCCAGAAACCGTTCCCAGGTTGCTTGTTTCCGGTCAAGGGAAGACATGGCTTGGCAGTTCGGGCAGACTGTTCCCATGAGGCAGAGGGTCAGACTGACTTGCATATGGCCATGTCTGAACTGGGGTGGCGGAGTGAGCTAAAAAGAATGATGATGGATTAAACCCAGATCAGTTGACTGGGGTAGAGTGCTTGCAATGGTCAACACTCCGTCCATCATCCGCTTTGGTTTTGCTTTGTTCGGCCTAAGTTGGCAGGGTATGCCCAGACGTGGTTCCCTTGCTCACTTTGCCACTGGATTCAAGCTAGCCTGGCTGATGATGGCTGATTAGTCAGAAACTGGTCCCAGGATGCTTGTTTCCGGGCCAGGGAAGACATGGCTTGGCAGTTCGGGCTAAACTGTTCCCATGAGGCACACGGACAGACTGATTTGCATATGGCCATGTCTGAACTGGGGTGGCAGAGTGAGCTAAAGAATGATGATGGATTAAACCCAGATCAATTGACTGGGGGTGAGTGCTTGCCATGTTCAACACTCCGTCCATCATCCTCTTTGGTTTTACTTTGTTAGCCCTAAGTTGGCAGGGTATGCCCAGACTTGGGTCCCTTGCTCACTTTGCCACTGGATTCAAGCTAGCCAGGGTAATGATGGCTGCCTAGCCAGAAACCGGTCCCAGGATGCTTGTTTCCGGTCCAGGGACGACATTGCTTGGCAGTTCGGGCTGTACTGTTCCCATGAGGCACAGGGTCAAACTGATTTTCCTATGGCCATGTCTGAACTGGGGTGGGGGAGTGAGCTAAAGAATGATAATGGATTAAACCCAGATTAGTTGACTGAGGGTGAGTGCTTGCAATGTTTAACACTCCATCCAGCATCCCCTTTGGTTTTGCTTTGTTCGCCCTAAGTTGGCAGGGTATGCCCAGACGTGGGTTCCTTGCTTACTTTGCCACTGGATTCAACCTAGCCTGGCTGATAATGGCTGATTAGCCAGAAACTGGTCCCAGGATGCTTGTTTCCGGTCCAGGGAAGACATGGCTTGGCAGTTCAGGCTGGACTGTTCCCATGAGGCACAGGGTCAGACTGATTTGCATATGGCCATGTCTGAACTGGGGTGGCGGAGTGAGCTAAAGAATGATGATGGATTAAACCCAGATCAGTTGACTGGGGGTGAGTGCTTGCAATGTTCAATACTCCGTCCATCATCCCCTTTGGTTTTGCTTTGTTCGCCCTAAATTGGCAGGGTATGCCCAGACGTGGGTCCCTTGCTCACTCTGCAACTGGATTTAAGCTAGCCTCGCTGATGATGGCTGATTAGCCAGAAACCGGTCCCAAGATGCTTGTTTCCGGTCCAGGGAAGACATGGCTTGGCAGTTCGGGCAGACTGTTCCCATGAGGAAGGGGGTCAGACTGACTTGCATATGGCCATGTCTGAACTGGGATGGTGGAGTGAGCGAAAGAATGATGATGAATTAAACCCAGATCAGTTGACTGGGGGTGAGTGCTTGCAATGTTCAACACTCCGCCCTTCATCCCCTTTGGTTTTGCTTTCTTCGCCCTAAGTTGGCAGGGTATGCACAGATGTGGGTCCCTTGCTCACTTTGCCAGTGGCTTCAAGCTAGCCTGGCTGATGATGGCTGATTAGCCAGAAACCGTTACCAGGTTGCTTGTTTCCGGTCAAGGGAAGACATGGCTTGGCAGTTCGGGCAGACTGTTCCCATGAGGAAGAGGGTCAGACTGACTTGCATATGGCCATGTCTGAACTGGGCTGGGGGAGCGAGCTAAAAAGAATGATGATGGATTAAACCCAGATCAGTTGACTGGGGTAGAGTGCTTGCAATAGTCAACACTCCGTCCATCATCCGCTTTGGTTTTGCTTTGTTCGGGCTAAGTTGGCAGGGTATGCCCAGACGTGGTTCTCTTGCTCACTTTGCCACTGGATTCAAGCTAGCCTGGCTGATGATGGCTGATTAGTCAGAAACTGGTCCCCGGATGCTTGTTTCCGGGCCAGGGAAGACATGGCTTGGCAGTTCGGGCTAAACTGTTCCCATGAGGCACACGGACAGACTGATTTGCATATGGCAATGTCTGAACTGGGGTGGCGGAGTGAGCTAAAGAATGATGATGGATTATCCCAGATCAGTTGACTGGGGGTGAGTGCTTGCAATGTTCAACACTCCGTCCATCATCCTCTTTGGTTTTACTTTAGTTAGCCCTAATTTGGCAGGGTATGCACAGACGTGGGTCCCTTGCTCACTTTGCCAGTGGATTCAAGTTAGCCTGGCTGATGATGGCTGATGAGCCAGAAACCGTTCCCAGGTTGCTTGTTTCCGGTCAAGGGAAGACATGGCTTGGCAGTTCGGGCAGACTGTTCCCATGAGGCAAAGGGTCAGACTGACTTGCATATGGCCATGTCTGAACTGGGGTGGCGGAGTGAGCTAAAAATAATGATGATGGATTAAACCCAGATTAGTTAACTGGGGTAGAGTGCTTGCAATGGTCAACACTCCGTCCATCATCCGCTTTGGTTTTGCTTTGTTCGGCCTAAGTTGGCAGGGTATGCCCAATCGTGGTTCCCTTGATGACTTTGCCACTGGATTCAAGCTAGCCTGGCTGATGATGGCTGATTAGTCAGAAACTGGTCCCAGGATGCTTGTTTCCGGGCCAGGGAAGACATGGCTTGGCAGTTCGGGCTAAACTGTTCCCATGAGGCACACGGACAGACTTATTTGCATATGGCCATGTCTGAACTGGGGTGGTGGAGTGAGCTAAAGAATGATGATGGATTAAACCCAGATCAGTTGACTGGGGGTGAGTGCTTGCAATGTTCAACACTCCGTCCATCATCCTCTTTGGTTTTACTTTGTTAGCCCTAAGTTGGCAGGGTATGCCCAGACTTGGGTCCCTTGCTTACTTTGCCACTGGATTCAAGCTAGCCTGGCTGATGATGGCTGATTAGCCAGAAACCAGTCCCAGGATGCTTGTTTCCGGTCCAGGGAAGACATGGCTTGGCAGTTCAGGCTGGACTGTTCCCATGAGGCAGAGGGTCGGATTGATTTGCATATGGCCATGTCTGAACTGGGGTGGCGGAGTGAGCGAAAAAGAATGATGATGGATTAAACCCAGATCAGTTGACTGGGGTAGAGTGCTTGCAATGGTCAACACTCCGTCCATCATCCGCTTTGGTTTTTCTTTGTTCGGCCTAAGTTGGCAGGGTATGCCCAGACGTGGTTCCCTTGCTCACTTTGCCACTGGATTCAAGCTAGCCTGGCTGATGATGGCTGATTAGTCAGAAACTGGTCCCAGGATGCTTGTTTCCGGGCCAGGGAAGACATGGCTTGGCAGTTCGGGCTAAACTGTTCCCATGAGGCACAGGGTCAAACTGATTTTCATATGGCCATGTCTGAACTGGGGTGGCGGAGTGAGCTAAAGAATGATAATGGATTAAACCCAGATCAGTTGACTGAGGGTGAGTGCTTGCAATGTTCAACACTCCGTCCATCATCCCCTTTGGTTTTGCTTTGTTCGCCCTAAGTTGGCAGGGTATGCCCAGACGTGGGTTCCTTGCTTACTTTGCCTCTGGATTCAACCTGGCCTGGCTGATGATGGCTGATTAGCCAGAAACCGGTCCCAGGATGCTTGTTTCCGGTCCAGGGAAGACATGGCTTGGCAGTTCAGGCTGGACTGTTCCCATGAGGCACAGGGTCAGATTGATTTGCATATGGCCATGTCTGAACTGGGGTGGCGGAGTAAGCAAAAGAATGATGATGAATTAAACCCAGATCAGTTGACTGGGGGTGAGTGCTTGCAATGTTCAACACTCCATCCATCATCCCCTTTGGTTTTGCTTTCTTCGCCCTAAGTTGGCAGGGTATGCACAGACGTGGGTCCCTTGCTCACTTTGCCACTGGATTCAACCTAGCCTGGCTGATGATGGCTGATTAGCCAGAAACCGGTCCCAGGATGCTTGTTTTCGGTCCAGGGAAGACATGGCTTGGCAGTTCAGGCTGGACTGTTCCCATGAGGCACAGGGTCAGATTGATTTGCATATGGCCATGTCTGAACTGGGGTGGCGGAGTGAGCTAAAGAATGATGATGGATTAAACCCAGATCAGTTGACTGGGGGTGAGTGCTTGCAATGTTGCACACTCCGTCCATCTCTCCCTTTGGTTTTACTTTGTTAGCCCTAATTTGGCAGGGTATGCTCAGACTTGGGTCCCTTGCTCACTTTGCCACTGGATTCAAGCTAGCCTGGCTGATGATGGCTGATTAGCCAGAAACCATTCCCAGGTTGCTTGTTTCCGGTCAAGGGAAGACATGGCTTGGCAGTTCGGGCAGACTGTTCCCATGAGGCAGAGGGTCAGACTGACTTGCATATGGCCATGTCTGAACTGGGGTGGCGGAGTGAGCTAAAAAGAATGATGATGGATTAAACCCAGATCAGTTGACTGGGGTAGAGTGCTTGCAATGGTCAACACTCCGTCCATCATCCGCTTTGGTTTTGCTTTGTTCGGCCTAAGTTGGCAGGGTATGCCCAGACGTGGTTCCCTTGCTCACTTTGCCACTGGATTCAAGCTAGCCTGGCTGATGATGGCTGATTAGTCAGAAACTGGTCCCAGGATGCTTGTTTCCAGGCCAGGGAAGACATGGCTTGGCAGTTCAGGCTAAACTGTTCCCATGAGGCACACGGACAGACTGATTTGCATATGGCCATGTCTGAACTGGGGTGGCAGAGTGAGCTAAAGAATGATGATGGATTAAACCCAGATCAATTGACTGGGGGTGAGTGCTTGCCATGTTCAACACTCCGTCCATCATCCTCTTTGGTTTTACTTTGTTAGCCCTAAGTTGGCAGGGTATGCCCAGACTTGGGTCCCTTGCTCACTTTGCCACTGGATTCAAGCTAGCCAGGGTAATGATGGCTGCCTATCCAGAAACCGGTCCCAGGATGCGTGTTTCCGGTCCACGGACGACATTGCTTGGCAGTTCGGGCTGTACTGTTCCCATGAGGCACAGGGTCAAACTGATTTTCCTATGGCCATGTCTGAACTGGGGTGGGGGAGTGAGCTAAAGAATGATAATGGATTAAACCCAGATCAGTTGACTGAGGGTGAGTGCTTGCAATGTTCAACACTCCATCCAGCATCCCCTTTGGTTTTGCTTTGTTCGCCCTAAGTTGGCAGGGTATGCCCAGACGTGGGTTCCTTGCTTACTTTGCCACTGGATTCAACCTAGCCTGGCTGATGATGGCTGATTAGCCAGAAACTGGTCCCAGGATGCTTGTTTCCGGTCCAGGGAAGACATGGCTTGGCAGTTCAGGCTGGACTGTTCCCATGAGGCACAGGGTCAGACTGATTTGCATATGGCCATGTCTGAACTGGGGTGGCGGAGTGAGCTAAAGAATGATGATGGATTAAACCCAGATCAGTTGACTGGGGGTGAGTGCTTGCAATGGTCAATACTCCGTCCATCATCCCCTTTGGTTTTGCTTTGTTCGCCCTAAATTGGCAGGGTATGCCCAGACGTGGGTCCCTTGCTCACTCTGCAACTGGATTTAAGCTAGCCTCGCTGATGATGGCTGATTAGCCAGAAACCGGTCCCAGGATGCTTGTTTCCGGTCCAGGGAAGACATGGCTTGGCAGTTCGGGATGGACTGTTCCCATGTGGCACAGGTTCAGACTGATTTGCATATGGCCATGTCTGAACTGGGATGGCGGAGTGAGCGAAAGAATGATGATGAATTAAACCCAGATCAGTTGACTGGGGGTGAGTGCTTGCAATGTTCAACACTCCGCCCTTCATCCCCTTTGGTTTTGCTTTCTTCGCCCTAAGTTGGCAGGGTATGCACAGATGTGGGTCCCTTGCTCACTTTGCCAGTGGCTTCAAGCTAGCCTGGCTGATGATGGCTGATTAGCCAGAAACCGTTACCAGGTTGCTTGTTTCCGGTCAAGGGAAGACATGGCTTGGCAGTTCGGGCAGACTGTTCCCATGAGGAAGAGGGTCAGACTGACTTGCATATGGCCATGTCTGAACTGGGCTGGCGGAGCGAGCTAAAAAGAATGATGATGGATTAAACCCAGATCAGTTGACTAGGGTAGAGTGCTTGCAATGGTCAACACTCCGTCCATCATCCGCTTTGGTTTTGCTTTGTTCGGGCTAAGTTGGCAGGGTATGCCCAGACGTGGTTCTCTTGCTCACTTTGCCACTGGATTCAAGCTAGCCTGGCTGATGATGGCTGATTAGTCAGAAACTGGTCCCAGGATGCTTGTTTCCGGGCCAGGGAAGACATGGCTTGGCAGTTCGGGCAAAACTGTTCCCATGAGGCACACGGACAGACTGATTTGCATATGGCCATGTCTGAACTGGGGTGGCGGAGTGAGCTAAAGAATGATGATGGATTATCCCAGATCAGTTGACTGGGGGTGAGTGCTTGCAATGTTCAACACTCCGTCCATCATCCTCTTTGGTTTTACTTTAGTTAGCCCTAATTTGGCAGGGTATGCCCAGACTTGGGTCCCTTGCTCACTTTGCCACTGGATTCAAGCTAGCCTGGCTGATGATTGCTGACTAGCCAGAAACCGGTCCCAGTATGCTTGTTTCCAGTCCAGGGACGACATTGCTTGGCAGTTCGGGCTATACTGTTCCCATGAGGCACAGGGTCAAACTGATTTTCATATGGCCATGTCTGAACTCTGGTGGCGGAGTGAGCTAAAGAATGATAATGGATTAAACCCAGATCAGTTGACTGAGGGTGAGTGCTTGCAATGTTCAACACTCCGTCCATCATCCCCTTTGGTTTTGCTTTGTTCGCCCTAAGTTGGCAGGGTATGCCCAGACGTGGGTTCCTTGCTTACTTTGCCACTGGATTCAACCTGGCCTGGCTGATGATGGCTGATTAGCCAGAAACCGGTCCCAGGATGCTTGTTTCCGATCCAGGGAAGACATGGCTTGGCAGTTCAGGCTGGACTGTTCCCATGAGGCACAGGGTCAGATTGATTTGCATAGGCCATGTCTGAACTGGGGTGGCGGAGTGAGCAAAAGAATGATGATGAATTAAACCCAGATCAGTTGACTGGGGGTGAGTGCTTGCAATGTTCAACACTCCGTCCATCATCCCCTTTGATTTTGCTTTCTTCGCCCTAAGTTGGCAGGGTATGCACAGACGTGGGTCCCTTGCTCACTTTGCCAGTGGATTCAAGTTAGCCTGGCTGATGATGGCTGATGAGCCAGAAACCATTCCCAGGTTGCTTGTTTCCGGTCAAGGGAAGACATGGCTTGGCAGTTCGGGCAGACTGTTCCCATGAGGCAAAGGGTCAGACTGACTTGCATATGGCCATGTCTGAACTGGGGTGGCGGAGTGAGCTAAAAATAATGATGATGGATTAAACCCAGATCAGTTAACTGGGGTAGAGTGCTTGCAATGGTCAACACTCCGTCCATCATCCGCTTTGGTTTTGCCTTGTTCGGCCTAAGTTGGCAGGGTATGCCCAGTCGTGGTTCCCTTGATGACTTTGCCACTGGATTCAAGCTAGCCTGGCTGATGATGGCTGATTAGTCAGAAACTGGTCCCAGGATGCTTGTTTCCGGGCCAGGGAAGACATGGCTTGGCAGTTCGGGCTAAACTGTTCCCATGAGGCACACGGACAGGCTGATTTGCATATGGCCATGTCTGAACTGGGGTGGCGGAGTGAGCTAAAGAATGATGATGGATTAAACCCAGATCAGTTGACTGGGGGTGAGTGCTTGCAATGTTCAACACTCCATCCATCATCCTCTTTGGTTTTACTTTGTTAGCCCTAAGTTGGCAGGGTATGCCCAGACTTGGGTCCCTTGCTTACTTTGCCACTGGATTCAAGCTAGCCTGGCTGATGATGGCTGATTAGCCAGAAACCAGTCCCAGGATGCTTGTTTCCGGTCCAGGGAAGACATGGCTTGGCAGTTCAGGCTGGACTGTTCCCATGAGGCAGAGGGTCGGATTGATTTGCATATGGCCATGTCTGAACTGGGGTGGCGGAGTGAGCGAAAAAGAATGATGATGGATTAAACCCAGATCAGTTGACTGGGGTAGAGTGCTTGCAATGGTCAACACTCCGTCCATCATCCGCTTTGGTTTTTCTTTGTTCGGCCTAAGTTGGCAGG
The DNA here is from genome assembly GCF_964204655.1 of Triturus cristatus. NCBI lineage: Eukaryota > Metazoa > Chordata > Amphibia > Caudata > Salamandridae > Triturus > Triturus cristatus. The sequence goes on along the minus strand of NC_140584.1, from coordinate 364,297,989 downwards.
GTATGCCCAGACGTGGTTCCCTTGCTCACTTTGCCACTGGATTCAAGCTAGCCTGGCTGATGATGGCTGATTAGTCAGAAACTGGTCCCAGGATGCTTGTTTCCGGGCCAGGGAAGACATGGCTTGGCAGTTCGGGCTAAACTGTTCCCATGAGGCACAGGGTCAAACTGATTTTCATATGGCCATGTCTGAACTGGGGTGGCGGAGTGAGCTAAAGAATGATAATGGATTAAACCCAGATCAGTTGACTGAGGGTGAGTGCTTGCAATGTTCAACACTCCGTCCATCATCCCCTTTGGTTTTGCTTTGTTTGCCCTAAGTTGGCAGGGTATGCCCAGACGTGGGTTCCTTGCTTACTTTGCCACTGGATTCAACCTGGCCTGGCTGATGATGGCTGATTAGCCAGTAACCGGTCCCAGGATGCTTGTTTCCGGTCCAGGGAAGACATGGCTTGGCAGTTCAGGCTGGACTGTTCCCATGAGGCACAGGGTCAGATTGATTTGCATATGGCCATGTCTGAACAGGGGTGGCGGAGTGAGCAAAAGAATGATGATGAATTAAACCCAGATCAGTTGACTGGGGGTGAGTGCTTGCAATGTTCAACACTCCGTCCATCATCCCCTTTGGTTTTGCTTTCTTCGCCCTAAGTTGGCAGGGTATGCACAGATGTGGGTCCCTTGCTCACTTTGCCACTGGATTCAACCTAGCCTGGCTGATGATGGCTGATTAGCCAGAAACCGGTCCCAGGATGCTTGTTTCCGGTCCAGGGAAGACATGGCTTGGCAGTTCAGGCTGGACTGTTCCCATGAGGCACAGGGTCAGACTGATTTGTATATGGCCATGTCTGAACTGGGGTGGCGGAGTGAGCTAAAGAATGATGATGGATTAAACCCAGATCAGTTGACTGGGGGTGAGTGCTTGCAATGTTGCACACTCCGTCCATCTCTCCCTTTGGTTTTACATTGTTAGCCCTAATTTGGCAGGGTATGCCCAGACTTGGGTCCCTTGCTCACTTTGCCACTGGATTCAAGCTAGCCTGGCTGATGATGGCTGATTAGCACGAAACCGTTCCCAGGTTGCTTGTTTCCGGTCAAGGGAAGACATGGATTGGCAGTTAGGGCAGACTGTTCCCATGAGGCAGAGGGTCAGACTGACTTGCATATGGCCATGTCTGAACTGGGGTGGCGGAGTGAGCTAAAAAGAATGATGATGGATTAAACCCAGATCAGTTGACTGGGGTAGAGTGCTTGCAATGGTCAACACTACGTCCATCATCCGCTTTGGTTTTGCTTTGTTCGGCCTAAGTTGGCAGGGTATGCTCATACGTGGTTCCCTTGCTCACTCTGCCACTGGATTCAAGCTAGCCTGGCTGATGATGGCTGATTAGTCAGAAACTGGTCCCAGGATGCTTGTTTCTGGGCCAGGGAAGACATGGCTTGGCAGTTCGGGCTAAACTGTTCCCATGAGGCACACGGACCGACTGATTTGCATATGGCCATGTCTGAACTGGGGTGGCGGAGTGAGCTAAAGAATGATGATGGATTAAACCCAGATCAATTGACTGGGGGTGAGTGCTTGCCATGTTCAACACTCCGTCCATCATCCTCTTTGGTTTTACTTTGTTAGCCCTAAGTTGGCAGGGTATGCCCAGACTTGGGTCCCTTGCACACTTTGCTACTGGATTCAAGCTAGCCAGGGTAATGATGGCTGACTAGCCAGAAACCGGTCCCAGGATGCTTGTTTCCGGTCCAGGGACCACATTGCTTGGCAGTTCGGGCTGTACTGTTCCCATGAGGCACAGGGTCAAACTGATTTTCATATGGCCATGTCTGAACTGGGGTAGCGGAGTGAGCTAAAGAATGATAATGGATTAAACCCAGATCAGTTGACTGAGGGTGAGTGCTTGCAATGTTGCACACTCCGTCCATCTCTCCCTTTGGTTTTACTTTGTTAGCCCTAATTTGGCAGGGTATGCCCAGACGTGGGTCCCTTGCTCACTTTGCCACTGGATTCAAGCTAGCCTGGCTGATGATGGCTGATTAGCACGAAACCGTTCCCAGGTTGCTTGTTTCCGGTCAAGGGAAGACATGGCTTGGCAGTTCGGGCAGACTGTTCCCATGAGGCAGAGGGTCAGACTGGCTTGCATATGGCCATGTCTGAACTGGGGTGGCGGAGTGAGCTAAAAAGAATGATGATGGATTAAACCCAGATCAGTTGACTGGGGTAGAGTGCTTGCAATGGTCAACACTCCGTCCATCACCCGCTTTGGTTTTGCTTTGTTCGGCCTAAGTTGGCAGGGTATGCCCAGACGTGGTTCCCTTGCTCACTTTGCCACTGGATTCAAGCTAGCCTGGCTGATGATGGCTGATTAGTCAGAAACTGGTCCCAGGATGCTTGTTTCCAGGCCAGGGAAGACATGGCTTGGCAGTTCGGGCTAAACTGTTCCCATGAGGCACACGGACAGACTGATTTGCATATGGCCATGTCTGAACTGGGGTGGCAGAGTGAGCTAAAGAATGATGATGGATTAAACCCAGATCAATTGACTGGGGGTGAGTGCTTGCCATGTTCAACACTCCGTCCATCATCCTCATTGGTTTTACTTTGTTAGCCCTAAGTTGGCAGGGTATGCCCAGACTTGGGTCCCTTGCTCACTTTGCCACTGGATTCAAGCTAGCCAGGGTAATGATGGCTGCCTATCCAGAAACCGGTCCCAGGATGCTTGTTTCCGGTCCACGGACGACATTGCTTGGCAGTTCGGGCTGTACTGTTCCCATGAGGCACAGGGTCAAACTGATTTTCCTATGGCCATGTCTGAACTGGGGTGGGAGAGTGAGCTAAAGAATGACAATGGATTAAACCCAGATCAGTTGACTGAGGGTGAGTGCTTGCAATGTTCAACACTCCATCCAGCATCCCCTTTGGTTTTGCTTTGTTCGCCCTAAGTTGGCAGGGTATGCCCAGACGTGGGTTCCTTGCTTACTTTGCCACTGGATTCAACCTAGCCTGGCTGATGATGGCTGATTAGCCAGAAACTGGTCCCAGGATGCTTGTTTCCGGTCCAGGGAAGACATGGCTTGGCAGTTCAGGCTGGACTGTTCCCATGAGGCACAGGGTCAGACTGATTTGCATATGGCCATGTCTGAACTGGGGTGGCGGAGTGAGCTAAAGAATGATGATGGATTAAACCCAGATCAGTTGACTGGGGGTGAGTGCTTGCAATGTTCAATACTCCGTCCATCATCCCCTTTGGTTTTGCTTTGTTCGCCCTAAATTGGCAGGGTATGCCCAGACGTGGGTCCCTTGCTCACTCTGCAACTGGATTTAAGCTAGCCTCGCTGATGATGGCTGATTAGCCAGAAACCGGTCCCAGGATGCTTGTTTCCGGTCCAGGGAAGACATGGCTTGGCAGTTCGGGCTGGACTGTTCCCATGAGGCACAGGTTCAGACTGATTTGCATATGGCCATGTCTGAACTGGGATGGCGGAGCGAGCGAAAGAATGATGATGAATTAAACCCAGATCAGTTGACTGGGGGTGAGTGCTTGCAATGTTCAACACTCCGCCCTTCATCCCCTTTGGTTTTGCTTTCTTCGCCCTAAGTTGGCAGGGTATGCACAGATGTGGGTCCCTTGCTCACTTTGCCAGTGGCTTCAAGCTAGCCTGGCTGATGATGGCTGATTAGCCAGAAACTGTTACCAGGTTGCTTGTTTCCGGTCAAGGGAAGACATGGCTTGGCAGTTCGGGCAGACTGTTCCCATGAGGAAGAGGGTCAGACTGACTTGCATATGGCCATGTCTGAACTGGGCTGGCGGAGCGAGCTAAAAAGAATGATGATGGATTAAACCCAGATCAGTTGACTAGGGTAGAGTGCTTGCAATGGTCAACACTCCGTCCATCATCCGCTTTGGTTTTGCTTTGTTCGGGCTAAGTTGGCAGGGTATGCCCAGACGTGGTTCTCTTGCTCACTTTGCCACTGGATTCAAGCTAGCCTGGCTGATGATGGCTGATTAGTCAGAAACTGGTCCCAGGATGCTTGTTTCTGGGCCAGGGAAGACATGGCTTGGCAGTTCGGGCTAAACTGTTCCCATGAGGCACACGGACAGACTGATTTGCATATGGCCATGTCTGAACTGGGGTGGCGGAGTGAGCTAAAGAATGATGATGGATTATCCCAGATCAGTTGACTGGGGGTGAGTGCTTGCAATGTTCAACACTCCGTCCATCATCCTCTTTGGTTTTACTTTAGTTAGCCCTAATTTGGCAGGGTATGCCCAGACTTGGGTCCCTTGCTCACTTTGCCACTGGATTCAAGCTAGCCTGGCTGATGATTGCTGACTAGCCAGAAACCGGTCCCAGGATGCTTGTTTCCAGTCCAGGGACGACATTGCTTGGCAGTTCGGGCTATACTGTTCCCATGAGGCACAGGGTCAAACTGATTTTCATATGGCCATGTCTGAACTGGGGTGGCGGAGTGAGCTAAAGAATGATAATGGATTAAACCCAGATCAGTTGACTGAGGGTGAGTGCTTGCAATGTTCAACACTCCATCCAGCATCCCCTTTGGTTTTGCTTTGTTCGCCCTAAGTTGGCAGGGTATGCCCAGACGTGGGTTCCTTGCTTACTTTGCCACTGGATTCAACCTGGCCTGGCTGATGATGGCTGATTAGCCAGAAACCGGTCCCAGGTTGCTTGTTTCCGGTCAAGGGAAGACATGGCTTGGCAGTTCGGGCAGACTGTTCCCATGAGGAAGAGGGTCAGACTGACTTGCATATGGCCATGTCTGAACTGGGCTGGCGGAGCGAGCTAAAAAGAATGATGATGGATTAAACCCAGATCAGTTGACTAGGGTAGAGTGCTTGCAATGGTCAACACTCCGTCCATCATCCGCTTTGGTTTTGCTTTGTTCGGGCTAAGTTGGCAGGGTATGCCCAGACGTGGGTTCCTTGCTTACTTTGCCACTGGATTCAACCTAGCCTGGCTGATGATGGCTGATTAGCCAGAAACTGGTCCCAGGATGCTTGTTTCCGGTCCAGGGAAGACATGGCTTGGCAGTTCAGGCTGGACTGTTCCCATGAGGCACAGGGTCAGACTGATTTGCATATGGCCATGTCTGAACTGGGGTGGCGGAGTGAGCTAAAGAATGATGATGGATTAAACCCAGATCAGTTGACTGGGGGTGAGTGCTTGCAATGTTCAATACTCCGTCCATCATCCCCTTTGGTTTTGCTTTGTTCGCCCTAAATTGGCAGGGTATGCCCAGACGTGGGTCCCTTGCTCACTCTGCAACTGGATTTAAGCTAGCCTCGCTGATGATGGCTGATTAGCCAGAAACCGGTCCCAGGATGCTTGTTTCCGGTCCAGGGAAGACATGGCTTGGCAGTTCGGGCTGGACTGTTCCCATGAGGCACAGGTTCAGACTGATTTGCATATGGCCATGTCTGAACTGGGATGGCGGAGTGAGCGAAAGAATGATGATGAATTAAACCCAGATCAGTTGACTGGGGGTGAGTGCTTGCAATGTTCAACACTCCGCCCTTCATCCCCTTTGGTTTTGCTTTCTTCGCCCTAAGTTGGCAGGGTATGCACAGATGTGGGTCCCTTGCTCACTTTGCCAGTGGCTTCAAGCTAGCCTGGCTGATGATGGCTGATTAGCCAGAAACCGTTACCAGGTTGCTTGTTTCCGGTCAAGGGAAGACATGGCTTGGCAGTTCGGGCAGACTGTTCCCATGAGGAAGAGGGTCAGACTGACTTGCATATGGCCATGTCTGAACTGGGCTGGCGGAGCGAGCTAAAAAGAATGATGATGGATTAAACCCAGATCAGTTGACTAGGGTAGAGTGCTTGCAATGGTCAACACTCCGTCCATCATCCGCTTTGGTTTTGCTTTGTTCGGGCTAAGTTGGCAGGGTATGCCCAGACGTGGTTCTCTTGCTCACTTTGCCACTGGATTCAAGCTAGCCTGGCTGATGATGGCTGATTAGTCAGAAACTGGTCCTAGGATGCTTGTTTCCGGGCCAGGGAAGACATGGCTTGGCAGTTCGGGCTAAACTGTTCCCATGAGGCACACGGACAGACTGATTTGCATATGGCCATGTCTGAACTGGGGTGGCGGAGTGAGCTAAAGAATGATGATGGATTATCCCAGATCAGTTGACTGGGGGTGAGTGCTTGCAATGTTCAACACTCCGTCCATCATCCTCTTTGGTTTTACTTTAGTTAGCCCTAATTTGGCAGGGTATGCCCAGACTTGGGTCCCTTGCTCACTTTGCCACTGGATTCAAGCTAGCCTGGCTGATGATTGCTGACTAGCCAGAAACCGGTCCCAAGATGCTTGTTTCCAGTCCAGGGACGACATTGCTTGGCAGTTCGGGCTATACTGTTCCCATGAGGCACAGGGTCAAACTGATTTTCATATGGCCATGTCTGAACTGGGGTGGCGGAGTGAGCTAAAGAATGATAATGGATTAAACCCAGATCAGTTGACTGAGGGTGAGTGCTTGCAATGTTCAACACTCCATCCAGCATCCCCTTTGGTTTTGCTTTGTTCGCCCTAAGTTGGCAGGGTATGCCCAGACGTGGGTTCCTTGCTTACTTTGCCACTGGATTCAACCTGGCCTGGCTGATGATGGCTGATTAGCCAGAAACCGGTCCCAGGATGCTTGTTTCCGATCCAGGGAAGACATGGCTTGGCAGTTCAGGCTGGACTGTTCCCATGAGGCACAGGGTCAGATTGATTTGCATAGGCCATGTCTGAACTGGGGTGGCGGAGTGAGCAAAAGAATGATGATGAATTAAACCCAGATCAGTTGACTGGGGGTGAGTGCTTGCAATGTTCAACACTCCGTCCATCATCCCCTTTGATTTTGCTTTCTTCGCCCTAAGTTGGCAGGGTATGCACAGACGTGGGTCCCTTGCTCACTTTGCCAGTGGATTCAAGTTAGCCTGGCTGATGATGGCTGATGAGCCAGAAACCGTTCCCAGGTTGCTTGTTTCCGGTCAAGGGAAGACATGGCTTGGCAGTTCGGGCAGACTGTTCCCATGAGGCAAAGGGTCAGACTGACTTGCATATGGCCATGTCTGAACTGGGGTGGCGGAGTGAGCTAAAAATAATGATGATGGATTAAACCCAGATCAGTTAACTGGGGTAGAGTGCTTGCAATGGTCAACACTCCGTCCATCATCCGCTTTGGTTTTGCCTTGTTCGGCCTAAGTTGGCAGGGTATGCCCAGTCGTGGTTCCCTTGATGACTTTGCCACTGGATTCAAGCTAGCCTGGCTGATGATGGCTGATTAGTCAGAAACTGGTCCCAGGATGCTTGTTTCCGGGCCAGGGAAGACATGGCTTGGCAGTTCGGGCTAAACTGTTCCCATGAGGCACACGGACAGACTGATTTGCATATGGCCATGTCTGAACTGGGGTGGCGGAGTGAGCTAAAGAATGATGATGGATTAAACCCAGATCAGTTGACCGGGGGTGAGTGCTTGCAATGTTCAACACTCCATCCATCATCCTCTTTGGTTTTACTTTGTTAGCCCTAAGTTGGCATGGTATGCCCAGACTTGGGTCCCTTGCTTACTTTGCCACTGGATTCAAGCTAGCCTGGCTGATGATGGCTGATTAGCCAGAAACCGGTCCCAGGATGCTTCTTTCCGGTCCAGGGAAGACATGGCTTGGCAGTTCAGGCTGGACTGTTCCCATGAGGCACAGGGTCAGACTGATTTGTATATGGCCATGTCTGAACTGGGGTGGCGGAGTGAGCTAAAGAATGATGATGGATTATCCCAGATCAGTTGACTGGGGGTGAGTGCTTGCAATGTTCAACACTACGTCCATCATCCGCTTTGGTTTTGCTTTGTTCGGCCTAAGTTGGCAGGGTATGCCCATACGTGGTTCCCTTGCTCACTCTGCCACTGGATTCAAGCTAGCCTGGCTGATGATGGCTGATTAGTCAGAAACTGGTCCCAGGATGCTTGTTTCTGGGCCAGGGAAGACATGGCTTGGCAGTTCGGGCTAAACTGTTCCCATGAGGCACACGGACCGACTGATTTGCATATGGCCATGTCTGACCTGGGGTGGCAGAGTGAGCTAAAGAATGATGATGGATTAAACCCAGATCAATTGACTGGGGGTGAGTGCTTGCCATGTTCAACACTCCGTCCATCATCCTCTTTGGTTTTACTTTGTTAGCCCTAAGTTGGCAGGGTATGCCCAGACTTGGGTCTCTTGCACACTTTGCCACTGGATTCAAGCTAGCCAGGGTAATGATGGCTGACTAGCCAGAAACCGGTCCCAGGATGCTTGTTTCCGGTCCAGGGACCACATTGCTTGGCAGTTCGGGCTGTACTGTTCCCATGAGGCACAGGGTCAAACTGATTTTCATATGGCCATGTCTGAACTGGGGTGGCGGAGTGAGCTAAAGAATGATAATGGATTAAACCCAGATCAGTTGACTGAGGGTGAGTGCTTGCAATGTTGCACACTCCGTCCATCTCTCCCTTTGGTTTTACTTTGTTAGCCCTAATTTGGCAGGGTATGCCCAGACTTGGGTCCCTTGCTCACTTTGCCACTGGATTCAACCTAGCCTGGCTGATGATGGCTGATTAGCCACAAACCGGTCCCAGGATGCTTGTTTCCGGTCCAGGGAAGACATGGCTTGGCAGTTCAGGCTGGACTGTTCCCATGAGGCACAGGGTCAGACTGATTTGCATATGGCCATGTCTGAACTGGGGTGGCGGAGTGAGCTAAAGAATGATGATGGATTAAACCCAGATCAGTTGACTGGGGGTGAGTGCTTGCAATGTTGCACACTCCGTCCATCTCTCCCTTTGGTTTTACTTTGTTAGCCCTAATTTGGCAGGGTATGCCCAGACTTGGGTCCCTTCCTCACTTTGCCACTGGATTCAAGCTAGCCTGGCTGATGATGGCTGATTAGCCAGAAACCGTTCCCAGGTTGCTTGTTTCCGGTCAAGGGAAGACATGGCTTGGCAGTTCGGGCAGACTGTTCCCATGAGGCAGAGGGTCAGACTGACTTGCATATGGCCATGTCTGAACTGGGGTGGCGGAGTGAGCAAAAAAGAATGATGATGGATTAAACCCAGATCAGTTGACTGGGGTAGAGTGCTTGCAATGGTCAACACTCCGTCCATCATCCGCTTTGGTTTTGCTTTGTTCGGCCTAAGTTGGCAGGGTATGCCCAGACGTGGTTCCCTTGCTCACTTTGCCACTGGATTCAAGCTAGCCTGGCTGATGATGGCTGATTAGTCAGAAACTGGTCCCAGGATGCTTGTTTCTGGGCCAGGGAAGACATGGTTTGGCAGTTCGGGCTAAACTGTTCCCATGAGGCACACGGACAGACTGATTTGCATATGGCCATGTCTGAACTGGGGTGGCGGAGTGAGCTAAAGAATGATGATGGATTAAACCCAGATCAATTGACTGGGGGTGAGTGCTTGCCATGTTCAACACTCCGTCCATCATCCTCTTTGGTTTTACTTTGTTAGCCCTAAGTTGGCAGGGTATGCCCAGACTTGGGTCCCTTGCGCACTTTGCCACTGGATTCAAGCTAGCCAGGGTAATGATGGCTGATTAGCCAGAAACCGGTCCCAGGATGCTTGTTTCCGGTCCAGGGACCACATTGCTTGGCAGTTCGGGCTGTACTGTTCCCATGAGGCACAGGTTCAAACTAATTTTCATATGGCCATGTCTGAACTGGGGTGGCGGAGTGAGCTAAAGAATGATAATGGATTAAATCCAGATCAGTTGACTGAGGGTGAGTGCTTGCAATGTTGCACACTCCATCCATCTCTCCCTTTGGTTTTACTTTGTTAGCCCTAATTTGGCAGGGTATGCCCAGACTTGGGTCCCTTGCTCACTTTGCCACTGGATTCAACCTAGCCTGGCTGATGATGGCTGATTAGCCAGAAACCGGTCCCAGGATGCTTGTTTCCGGTCCAGGGAAGACATGGCTTGGCAGTTCAGGCTGGACTGTTCCCATGAGGTACAGGTTCAGACTGATTTGCATATGGCCATGTCTGAACTGGGGTGGCGGAGTGAGCTAAAGAATGATGATGGATTAAACCCAGATCAGTTGACTGGGGGTGAGTGCTTGCAATGTTGCACACTCCGTCCATCTCTCCCTTTGGTTTTACTTTGTTAGCCCTAATTTGGCAGGGTATGCCCAGACTTGGGTCCCTTGCTCACTTTGCCACTGGATTCAAGCTAGCCTGGCTGATGATGGCTGATTAGCCAGAAACCGTTCCCAGGTTGCTTGTTTCCGGTCAAGGGAAGACATGGCTTGGCAGTTCGGGCAGACTGTTCCCATGAGGCAGAGGGTCAGACTGACTTGCATATGGCCATGTCTGAACTGGGGTGGCGGAGTGAGCTAAAAAGAATGATGATGGATTAAACCCAGATCAGTTGACTGGGGTAGAGTGCTTGCAATGGTCAACACTCTGTCCATCATCCGCTTTGGTTTTTCTTTGTTCGGCCTAAGTTGGCAGGGTATGCCCAGACGTGGTTCCCTTGCTCACGTTGCCACTGGATTCAAGCTAGCCTGGCTGATGATGGCTGATTAGTCAGAAACAGGTCCCAGGATGCTTGTTTCCGGGCCAGGGAAGACTTGGCTTGGCAGTTCGGGCTAAACTGTTCCCATGAGGCACTGGGTCAAACTGATTTTCATGTAGCCATGTCTGAACTGGGGTGGCGGAGTGAGCTAAAGAATGATAATGGATTAAACCCAGATCAGTTGACTGAGGGTGAGTGCTTGCCATGTTCAACACTCCGTCCATCATCCTCTTTGGTTTTACTTTGTTAGCCCTAAGTTGGCAGGGTATGCACAGATGTGGGTCCCTTGCTCACTTTGCCACTGGATTCAACCTAGCCTGGCTGATGATGGCTGATTAGCCAGAAACCGGTCCCAGGATGCTTGTTTCCCGTCCAGGGAAGACATGGCTTGGCAGTTCAGGCTGGACTGTTCCCATGAGGCACAGGGTCAGACTGATTTGTATATGGCCATGTCTGAACTGGGGTGGCGGAGTGAGCTAAAGAATGATGATGGATTAAACCCAGATCAGTTGACTGGGGGTGAGTGCTTGCAATGTTGCACACTCCGTCCATCTCTCCCTTTGGTTTTACTTTGTTAGCCCTAATTTGGCAGGGTATGCCCAGACTTGGGTCCCTTGCTCACTTTGCCACTGGATTCAAGCTAGCCTGGCTGATGATGGCTGATTAGCACGAAACCGTTCCCAGGTTGCTTGTTTCCGGTCAAGGGAAGACATGGCTTGGCAGTTCGTTCAGACTGTTCCCATGAGGCAGAGGGTCAGACTGACTTGCATATGGCCATGTCTGAACTGGGGTGGCGGAGTGAGCTAAAAAGAATGATGATGGATTAAACCCAGATCAGTTGACTGGGGTAGAGTGCTTGCAATGGTCAACACTACGTCCATCATCCGCTTTGGTTTTGCTTTGTTCGGCCTAAGTTGGCAGGGTATGCCCATACGTGGTTCCCTTGCTCACTCTGCCACTGGATTCAAGCTAGCCTGGCTGATGATGGCTGATTAGTCAGAAACTGGTCCCAGGATGCTTGTTTCTGGGCCAGGGAAGACATGGCTTGGCAGTTCGGGCTAAACTGTTCCCATGAGGCACACGGACCGACTGATTTGCATATGGCCATGTCTGAACTGGGGTGGCGGAGTGAGCTAAAGAATGATGATGGATTAAACCCAGATCAATTGACTGGGGGTGAGTGCTTGCCATGTTCAACACTCCGTCCATCATCCTCTTTGGTTTTACTTTGTTAGCCCTAAGTTGGCAGGGTATGCCCAGACTTGGGTCTCTTGCACACTTTGCCACTGGATTCAAGCTAGCCAGGGTAATGATGGCTGACTAGCCAGAAACCGGTCCCAGGATGCTTGTTTCCGATCCAGGGACCACATTGCTTGGCAGTTCGGGCTGTACTGTTCCCATGAGGCACAGGGTCAAACTGATTTTCATATGGCCATGTCTGAACTGGGGTGGCGGAGTGAGCTAAAGAATGATAATGGATTAAACCCAGATCAGTTGACTGAGGGTGAGTGCTTGCAATGTTGCACACTCCGTCCATCTCTCCCTTTGGTTTTACTTTGTTAGCCCTAATTTGGCAGGGTATGCCCAGACTTGGGTCCCTTGCTCACTTTGCCACTGGATTCAATCTAGCCTGGCTGATGATGGCTGATTAGCTACAAACCGGTCCCAGGATGCTTGTTTCCGGTCCAGGGAAGACATGGCTTGGCAGTTCAGGCTGGACTGTTCCCATGAGGCACAGGGTCAGACTGATTTGCATATGGCCATGTCTGAACTGGGGTGGCGGAGTGAGCTAAAGAATGATGATGGATTAAACCCAGATCAGTTGACTGGGGGTGAGTGCGTGCAATGTTGCACACTCCGTCCATCTCTCCCTTTGGTTTTACTTTGTTAGCCCTAATTTGGCAGGGTATGCCCAGACTTGGGTCCCTTCCTCACTTTGCCACTGGATTCAAGCTAGCCTGGCTGATGATGGCTGATTAGCCAGAAACCGTTCCCAGGTTGCTTGTTTTCGGTCAAGGGAAGACATGGCTTGGCAGTTCGGGCAGACTGTTCCCATGAGGCAGAGGGTCAGACTGACTTGCATATGGCCATGTCTGAACTGGGGTGGCGGAGTGAGCTAAAAAGAATGATGATGGATTAAACCCAGATCAGTTGACTTGGGTAGAGTGCTTGCAATGGTCAACACTCCGTCCATCATCCGCTTTGGTTTTGCTTTGTTCGGCCTAAGTTGGCAGGGTATGCCCAGACGTGGTTCCCTTGCTCACTTTGCCACTGGATTCAAGCTAGCCTGGCTGATGATGGCTGATTAGTCAGAAACTGGTCCCAGGATGCTTGTTTCTGGGCCAGGGAAGACATGGTTTGGCAGTTCGGGCTAAACTGTTCCCATGAGGCACACGGACAGACTGATTTGCATATGGCCATGTCTGAACTGGGGTGGCGGAGTGAGCTAAAGAATGATGATGGATTAAACCCAGATCAATTGACTGGGGGTGAGTGCTTGCCATGTTCAACACTCCGTCTATCATCCTCTTTGGTTTTACTTTGTTAGCCCTAAGTTGGCAGGGTATGCCCAGACTTGGGTCCCTTGCGCACTTTGCCACTGGATTCAAGCTAGCCAGGGTAATGATGGCTGACTAGCCAGAAACCGGTCCCAGGATGCTTGTTTCCGGTCCAGGGACCACATTGCTTGGCAGTTCGGGCTGTACTGTTCCCATGAGGCACAGGTTCAAACTAATTTTCATATGGCCATGTCTGAACTGGGGTGGCGGAGTGAGCTAAAGAATGATAATGGATTAAATCCAGATCAGTTGACTGAGGGTGAGTGCTTGCAATGTTGCACACTCCATCCATCTCTCCCTTTGGTTTTACTTTGTTAGCCCTAATTTGGCAGGGTATGCCCAGACTTGGGTCCCTTGCTCACTTTGCCACTGGATTCAACCTAGCCTGGCTGATGATGGCTGATTAGCCAGAAACCGGTCCCAGGATGCTTGTTTCCGGTCCAGGGAAGACATGGCTTGGCAGTTCAGGCTGGACTGTTCCCATGAGGTACAGGTTCAGACTGATTTGCATATGGCCATGTCTGAACTGGGGTGGCGGAGTGAGCTAAAGAATGATGATGGATTAAACCCAGATCAGTTGACTGGGGGTGAGTGCTTGCAATGTTGCACACTCCGTCCATCTCTCCCTTTGGTTTTACTTTGTTAGCCCTAATTTGGCAGGGTATGCCCAGACTTGGGTCCCTTGCTCACTTTGCCACTGGATTCAAGCTAGCCTGGCTGATGATGGCTGATTAGCCAGAAACCGTTCCCAGGTTGCTTGTTTCCGGTCAAGGGAAGACATGGCTTGGCAGTTCGGGCAGACTGTTCCCATGAGGCAGAGGGTCAGACTGACTTGCATATGGCCATGTCTGAACTGGGGTGGCGGAGTGAGCTAAAAAGAATGATGATGGATTAAACCCAGATCAGTTGACTGGGGTAGAGTGCTTGCAATGGTCAACACTCTGTCCATCATCCGCTTTGGTTTTTCTTTGTTCGGCCTAAGTTGGCAGGGTATGCCCAGACGTGGTTCCCTTGCTCACTTTGCCACTGGATTCAAGCTAGCCTGGCTGATGATGGCTGATTAGTCAGAAACAGGTCCCAGGATGCTTGTTTCCGGGCCAGGGAAGACTTGGCTTGGCAGTTCGGGCTAAACTGTTCCCATGAGGCACTGGGTCAAACTGATTTTCATATAGCCATGTCTGAACTGGGGTGGCGGAGTGAGCTAAAGAATGATAATGGATTAAACCCAGATCAGTTGTCTGAGGGTGAGTGCTTGCCATGTTCAACACTCCGTCCATCATCCTCTTTGGTTTTACTTTGTTAGCCCTAAGTTGGCAGGGTATGCCCAGACTTGGGTCCCTTGCACACTTTGCCACTGGATTCAAGCTAGCCAGGGTAATGATGGCTGATTAGCCAGAAACCGGTCCCAGGATGCTTGTTTCCGGTCCAGGGACCACATTGCTTGGCAGTTCGGGCTGTACTGTTCCCATGAGGCACAGGGTCAAACTGATTTTCATATGGCCATGTCTGAACTGGGGTGGCGGAGTGAGCTAAAGAATGATAATGGATTAAACCCAGATCAGTTGACTGAGGGTGAGTGCTTGCAATGTTGCACACTCCGTCCATCTCTCCCTTTGGTTTTACTTTGTTAGCCCTAATTTGGCAGGGTATGCCCAGACTTGGGTCCCTTGCTCACTTTGCCACTGGATTCAACCTAGCCTGGCTGATGATGGCTGATTAGCAAGAAACCGGTCCCAGGATGCTTGTTTCCGGTCCAGGGAAGACATGGCTTGGCAGTTCAGGCTGGACTGTTCCCATGAGGCACAGGGTCAGACTGATTTGCATATGGCCATGTCTGAACTGGGGTGGCGGAGTGAGCTAAAGAATGATGATGGATTAAACCCAGATCAGTTGACTGGGGGTGAGTGCTTGCAATGTTGCACACTCCGTCCATCTCTCCCTTTGGTTTTACTTTGTTAGCCCTAATTTGGCAGGGTATGCCCAGACTTGGGTCCCTTCCTCACTTTGCCACTGGATTCAAGCTAGCCTGGCTGATGATGGCTGATTAGCCAGAAACCGTTCCCAGGTTGCTTGTTTCCGGTCAAGGGAAGACATGGCTTGGCAGTTCGGGCAGACTGTTCCCATGAGGCAGAGGGTCAGACTGACTTGCATATGGCCATGTCTGAACTGGGGTGGCGGAGTGAGCTAAAAAGAATGATGATGGATTAAACCCAGATCAGTTGACTGGGGTAGAGTGCTTGCAATGGTCAACACTCCGTCCATCATCCGCTTTGGTTTTGCTTTGTTCGGCCTAAGTTGGCAGGGTATGCCCAGACGTGGTTCCCTTGCTCACTTTGCCACTGGATTCAAGCTAGCCTGGCTGATGATGGCTGATTAGTCAGAAACTGGTCCCAGGATGCTTGTTTCTGGGCCAGGGAAGACATGGTTTGGCAGTTCGGGCTAAACTGTTCCCATGAGGCACACGGACCGACTGATTTGCATATGGCCATGTCTGAACTGGGGTGGCGGAGTGAGCTAAAGAATGATGATGGATTAAACCCAGATCAATTGACTGGGGGTGAGTGCTTGCCATGTTCAACACTCCGTCCATCATCCTCTTTGGTTTTACTTTGTTAGCCCTAAGTTGGCAGGGTATGCCCAGACTTGGGTCTCTTGCACACTTTGCCACTGGATTCAAGCTAGCCAGGGTAATGAAGGCTGACTAGCCAGAAACCGGTCCCAGGATGCTTGTTTCCGATCCAGGGACCACATTGCTTGGCAGTTCGGGCTGTACTGTTCCCATGAGGCACAGGGTCAAACTGATTTTCATATGGCCATGTCTGAACTGGGGTGGCGGAGTGAGCTAAAGAATGATAATGGATTAAACCCAGATCAGTTGACTGAGGGTGAGTGCTTGCAATGTTGCACACTCCGTCCATCTCTCCCTTTGGTTTTACTTTGTTAGCCCTAATTTGGCAGGGTATGCCCAGACTTGGGTCCCTTGCTCACTTTGCCACTGGATTCAATCTAGCCTGGCTGATGATGGCTGATTAGCCACAAACCGGTCCCAGGATGCTTGTTTCCGGTCCAGGGAAGACATGGCTTGGCAGTTCAGGCTGGACTGTTCCCATGAGGCACAGGGTCAGACTGATTTGCATATGGCCATGTCTGAACTGGGGTGGCGGAGTGAGCTAAAGAATGATGATGGATTAAACCCAGATCAGTTGACTGGGGGTGAGTGCTTGCAATGTTGCACACTCCGTCCATCTCTCCCTTTGGTTTTACTTTGTTAGCCCTAATTTGGCAGGGTATGCCCAGACTTGGGTCCCTTCCTCACTTTGCCACTGGATTCAAGCTAGCCTGGCTGATGATGGCTGATTAGCCAGAAACCGTTCCCAGGTTGCTTGTTTTCGGTCAAGGGAAGACATGGCTTGGCAGTTCGGGCAGACTGTTCCCATGAGGCAGAGGGTCAGACTGACTTGCATATGGCCATGTCTGAACTGGGGTGGCGGAGTGAGCTAAAAAGAATGATGATGGATTAAACCCAGATCAGTTGACTTGGGTAGAGTGCTTGCAATGGTCAACACTCCGTCCATAATCCGCTTTGGTTTTGCTTTGTTCGGCCTAAGTTGGCAGGGTATGCCCAGACGTGGTTCCCTTGCTCACTTTGCCACTGGATTCAAGCTAGCCTGGCTGATGATGGCTGATTAGTCAGAAACTGGTCCCAGGATGCTTGTTTCTGGGCCAGGGAAGACATGGTTTGGCAGTTCGGGCTAAACTGTTCCCATGAGGCACACGGACAGACTGATTTGCATATGGCCATGTCTGAACTGGGGTGGCGGAGTGAGCTAAAGAATGATGATGGATTAAACCCAGATCAATTGACTGGGGGTGAGTGCTTGCCATGTTCAACACTCCGTCTATCATCCTCTTTGGTTTTACTTTGTTAGCCCTAAGTTGGCAGGGTATGCCCAGACTTGGGTCCCTTGCGCACTTTGCCACTGGATTCAAGCTAGCCAGGGTAATGATGGCTGACTAGCCAGAAACCGGTCCCAGGATGCTTGTTTCCGGTCCAGGGACCACATTGCTTGGCAGTTCGGGCTGTACTGTTCCCATGAGGCACAGGTTCAAACTAATTTTCATATGGCCATGTCTGAACTGGGGTGGCGGAGTGAGCTAAAGAATGATAATGGATTAAATCCAGATCAGTTGACTGAGGGTGAGTGCTTGCAATGTTGCACACTCCATCCATCTCTCCCTTTGGTTTTACTTTGTTAGCCCTAATTTGGCAGGGTATGCCCAGACTTGGGTCCCTTGCTCACTTTGCCACTGGATTCAACCTAGCCTGGCTGATGATGGCTGATTAGCCAGAAACCGGTCCCAGGATGCTTGTTTCCGGTCCAGGGAAGACATGGCTTGGCAGTTCAGGCTGGACTGTTCCCATGAGGTACAGGTTCAGACTGATTTGCATATGGCCATGTCTGAACTGGGGTGGCGGAGTGAGCTAAAGAATGATGATGGATTAAACCCAGATCAGTTGACTGGGGGTGAGTGCTTGCAATGTTGCACACTCCGTCCATCTCTCCCTTTGGTTTTACTTTGTTAGCCCTAATTTGGCAGGGTATGCCCAGACTTGGGTCCCTTGCTCACTTTGCCACTGGATTCAAGCTAGCCTGGCTGATGATGGCTGATTAGCCAGAAACCGTTCCCAGGTTGCTTGTTTCCGGTCAAGGGAAGACATGGCTTGGCAGTTCGGGCAGACTGTTCCCATGAGGCAGAGGGTCAGACTGACTTGCATATGGCCATGTCTGAACTGGGGTGGCGGAGTGAGCTAAAAAGAATGATGATGGATTAAACCCAGATCAGTTGACTGGGGTAGAGTGCTTGCAATGGTCAACACTCTGTCCATCATCCGCTTTGGTTTTTCTTTGTTCGGCCTAAGTTGGCAGGGTTATGCCCAGACGTGGTTCCCTTGCTCACTTTGCCACTGGATTCAAGCTAGCCTGGCTGATGATGGCTGATTAGTCAGAAACAGGTCCCAGGATGCTTGTTTCCGGGCCAGGGAAGACTTGGCTTGGCAGTTCGGGCTAAACTGTTCCCATGAGGCACTGGGTCAAACTGATTTTCATATAGCCATGTCTGAACTGGGGTGGCGGAGTGAGCTAAAGAATGATAATGGATTAAACCCAGATCAGTTGACTGAGGGTGAGTGCTTGCCATGTTCAACACTCCGTCCATCATCCTCTTTGGTTTTACTTTGTTAGCCCTAAGTTGGCAGGGTATGCCCAGACTTGGGTCCCTTGCACACTTTGCCACTGGATTCAAGCTAGCCAGGGTAATGATGGCTGATTAGCCAGAAACCGGTCCCAGGATGCTTGTTTCCGGTCCAGGGACCACATTGCTTGGCAGTTCGGGCTGTACTGTTCCCATGAGGCACAGGGTCAAACTGATTTTCATATGGCCATGTCTGAACTGGGGTGGCGGAGTGAGCTAAAGAATGATAATGGATTAAACCCAGATCAGTTGACTGAGGGTGAGTGCTTGCAATGTTGCACACTCCGTCCATCTCTCCCTTTGGTTTTACTTTGTTAGCCCTAATTTGGCAGGGTATGCCCAGACTTGGGTCCCTTGCTCACTTTGCCACTGGATTCAACCTAGCCTGGCTGATGATGGCTGATTAGCAAGAAACCGGTCCCAGGATGCTTGTTTCCGGTCCAGGGAAGACATGGCTTGGCAGTTCAGGCTGGACTGTTCCCATGAGGCACAGGGTCAGACTGATTTGCATATGGCCATGTCTGAACTGGGGTGGCGGAGTGAGCTAAAGAATGATGATGGATTAAACCCAGATCAGTTGACTGGGGATGAGTGCTTGCAATGTTGCACACTCCGTCCATCTCTCCCTTTGGTTTTACTTTGTTAGCCCTAATTTGGCAGGGTATGCCCAGACTTGGGTCCCTTCCTCACTTTGCCACTGGATTCAAGCTAGCCTGGCTGATGATGGCTGATTAGCCAGAAACCGTTCCCAGGTTGCTTGTTTCCGGTCAAGGGAAGACATGGCTTGGCAGTTCGGGCAGACTGTTCCCATGAGGCAGAGGGTCAGACTGACTTGCATATGGCCATGTCTGAACTGGGGTGGCGGAGTGAGCTAAAAAGAATGATGATGGATTAAACCCAGATCAGTTGACTGGGGTAGAGTGCTTGCAATGGTCAACACTCCGTCCATCATCCGCTTTGGTTTTGCTTTGTTCGGCCTAAGTTGGCAGGGTATGCCCAGACGTGGTTCCCTTGCTCACTTTGCCACTGGATTCAAGCTAGCCTGGCTGATGATGGCTGATTAGTCAGAAACTGGTCCCAGGATGCTTGTTTCTGGGCCAGGGAAGACATGGTTTGGCAGTTCGGGCTAAACTGTTCCCATGAGGCACACGGACAGACTGATTTGCATATGGCCATGTCTGAACTGGGGTGGCGGAGTGAGCTAAAGAATGATGATGGATTAAACCCAGATCAATTGACTGGGGGTGAGTGCTTGCCATGTTCAACACTCCGTCCATCATCCTCTTTGGTTTTACTTTGTTAGCCCTAAGTTGGCAGGGTATGCCCAGACTTGGGTCCCTTGCGCACTTTGCCACTGGATTCAAGCTAGCCAGGGTAATGATGGCTGATTAGCCAGAAACCGGTCCCAGGATGCTTGTTTCCGGTCCAGGGACCACATTGCTTGGCAGTTCGGGCTGTACTGTTCCCATGAGGCACAGGTTCAAACTAATTTTCATATGGCCATGTCTGAACTGGGGTGGCGGAGTGAGCTAAAGAATGATAATGGATTAAACCCAGATCAGTTGACTGAGGGTGAATGCTTGCAATGTTGCACACTCCATCCATCTCTCCCTTTGGTTTTACTTTGTTAGCCCTAATTTGGCAGGGTATGCCCAGACTTGGGTCCCTTGCTCTCTTTGCCACTGGATTCAACCTAGCCTGGCTGATGATGGCTGATTAGCCAGAAACCGGTCCCAGGATGCTTGTTTCCGGTCCAGGGAAGACATGGCTTGGCAGTTCAGGCTGGACTGTTCCCATGAGGTACAGGTTCAGACTGATTTGCATATGGCCATGTCTGAACTGGGGTGGCGGAGTGAGCTAAAGAATGATGATGGATTAAACCCAGATCAGTTGACTGGGGGTGAGTGCTTGCAATGTTGCACACTCCGTCCATCTCTCCCTTTGGTTTTACTTTGTTAGCCCTAATTTGGCAGGGTATGCCCAGACTTGGGTCCCTTGCTCACTTTGCCACTGGATTCAAGCTAGCCTGGCTGATTAGCCAGAAACCGTTCCCAGGTTGCTTGTTTCCGGTCAAGGGAAGACATGGCTTGGCAGTTCGGGCAGACTGTTCCCATGAGGCAGAGGGTCAGACTGACTTGCATATGGCCATGTCTGAACTGGGGTGGCGGAGTGAGCTAAAAAGAATGATGATGGATTAAACCCAGATCAGTTGACTGGGGTAGAGTGCTTGCAATGGTCAACACTCTGTCCATCATCCGCTTTGGTTTTTCTTTGTTCGGCCTAAGTTGGCAGGGTATGCCCAGACGTGGTTCCCTTGCTCACTTTGCCACTGGATTCAAGCTAGCCTGGCTGATGATGGCTGATTAGTCAGAAACAGGTCCCAGGATGCTTGTTTCCGGGCCAGGGAAGACTTGGCTTGGCAGTTCGGGCTAAACTGTTCCCATGAGGCACTGGGTCAAACTGATTTTCAGATGGCCATGTCTGAACTGGGGTGGCGGAGTGAGCTAAAGAATGATAATGGATTAAACCCAGATCAGTTGACTGAGGGTGAGTGCTTGCAATGTTCAACACTCCGTCCATCATCCCCTTTGGTTTTGCTTTGTTCGCCCTAAGTTGGCAGGGTATGCCCAGACGAGGGTTCCTTGCTTACTTTGCCACTGGATTCAACCTGGCCTGGCTGAGGATGGCTGATTAGCCAGAAACCGGTCCCAGGATGCTTGTTTCCGGTCCAGGGAAGACATGGCTTGGCAGTTCAGGCTGGACTGTTCCCATGAGGCACAGGGTCAGATTGATTTGCATATGGCCATGTCTGAACTGGGGTGCCGGAGTGAGCGAAAGAATGATGATGAATTAAACCCAGATCAGTTGACTGGGGGTGAGTGCTTGCAATGTTCAACACTCCGTCCATCATCCCCTTTGGTTTTGCTTTCTTCGCCCTAAGTTGGCAGGGTATGCACAGACGTGGGTCCCTTGCTCACTTTGGTTGTGGATTCAAGCTAGCCTGGCTGATGATGGCTGATTAGCCAGAAACCGTTCCCAGGTTGCTTGTTTCCGGTCAAGGGAAGACATGGCTTGTCAGTTCGGGCAGACTGTTCCCATGAGGCAGAGGGTCAGACTGACTTGCATATGGCCATGTCTGAACTGGGGTGGCGGAGTGAGCTAAAAAGAATGATGATGGGTTAAACCCAGATAAGTTGACTGGGGTAGAGTGCTTGCAATGGTCAAAACTCCGTCCATCATCCGCTTTGGTTTTGCTTTGTTCGGCCTAAGTTGGCAGGGTAGGCCCAGACGTGGTTCCCTTGCTCACTTTGCCACTGGATTCAAGCTAGCCTGGCTGATGATGGCTGATTAGTCAGAAACTGGTCCCAGGATGCTTGTTTCCGGGCCAGGGAAGACATGGCTTGGCAGTTCGGGCTAAACTGTTCCCATGAGGCACACGGACAGACTGATTTGCATATGGGCATGTCTGAACTGGGGTGGCGGAGTGAGCTAAAGAATGATGATGGATTAAACCCAGATCAATTGACTGGGGGTGAGTGCTTGCCATGTTCAACACTCCGTCCATCATCCTCTTTGGTTTTACTTTGTTAGCCCTAAGTTGGCAGGGTATGCCCAGACTTGGGTCCCTTGCTCACTTTGCCACTGGATTCAAGCTAGCCAGGGTAATGATGGCTGACTAGCCAGAAACCGGTCCCAGGATGCTTGTTCACGGTCCAGGGACGACATTGCTTGGCAGTTCGGGTTGTACTGTTCCCATGAGGCACATGGTCAAACTGATTTTCTTATGGCCATGTCTGAACTGGGGTGGCGGAGTGAGCTAAAGAATGATAATGGATTAAACCCAGATCAGTTGACTGAGGGTGAGTGCTTGCAATGTTCAACACTCCGTCCAGCATCCGCTTTGGTTTTGCTTTGTTCGCCCTAAGTTGGCAGGGTATGCCCAGACGTGGGTTCCTTGCTTACTTTGCCACTGGATTCAACCTAGCCTGGCTGATGATGGCTGATTAGCTAGAAACCGGTCCCAGGATGCTTGTTTCTGGTCCAGGGAAGACATGGCTTGGCAGTTCAGGCTGGACTGTTCCCATGAGGCACAGGGTCAGACTGATTTGCATATGGCCATGTCTGAACTGGGGTATCGGAGTGAGCTAAAGAATGATGATGGATTAAACCCAGATCAGTTGACTGGGGGTGAGTGCTTGCAATGTTGCACACTCCGTCCATCTCTCCCTTTGGTTTTACTTTGTTAGCCCTAATTTGGCAGGGTATGCCCAGACTTGGGTCCCTTCCTCACTTTGCCACAGTATTCAAGCTAGCCTGGCTGATGATGGCTGATTAGCCAGAAACCGTTCCCAGGTTGCTTGTTTCCGGTCAAGGGAAGACATGGCTTGGCAGTTTGGGCAGACTGTTCCCATGAGGCAGAGGGTCAGACTGACTTGCATATGGCCATGTCTGAACTGGGGTGGCGGAGTGAGCTGAAAAGAATGATGATGGATTAAACCCAGATCAGTTGACTGGGGTAGAGTGCTTGCAATGGTCAACACTCCATCCATCATCCGCTTCGGTTTTTCTTTGTTCGGCCTAAGTTGGCAGGGTATGCCCAGACGTGGTTCCCTTGCTCACTTTGCCACTGGATTCAAGCTAGCCTGGCTGATGGTGGCTGATTAGTCAGAAACTGGTCCCAGGATGCTTGTTTCCGGGCCAGGGAAGACATGGCTTGGCAGTTCGGGCTAAACTGTTCCCATGAGGCACAGGGTCAAACTGATTTTCATATGGCCATGTCTGAACTGGGGTGGTGGAGTGAGCTAAAGAATGATAATGGATTAAACCCAGATTAGTTGACTGAGGGTGAGTGCTTGCAATGTTCAACACTCCGTCCATCATCCCCTTTGGTTTTGCTTTGTTCGCCCTAAGTTGGCAGGGTATGCCCAGACGGGGGTTCCTTGCTTACTTTGCCACTGGATTCAACCTGGCCTGGCTGATGATGGCTGATTAGCCAGAAACCGGTCCCAGGATGCTTGTTTCCGGTCCAGGGAAGACATGGCTTGGCAGTTCAGGCTGGACTGTTCCCATGAGGCACAGGGTCAGATTGATTTGCATATGGCCATGTCTGAACTGGGGTGGCGGAGTGAGCGAAAGAATGATGATGAATTAAACCCAGATCAGTTGACTGGGGGTGAGTGCTTGCAATGTTCAACACTCCGTCCATCATCCCCTTTGGTTTTGCTTTCTTCGCCCTAAGTTGGCAGGGTATGCACAGACGTGGGTCCCTTGCTCACTTTGCCACTGGATTAAAGCTAGCCTGGCTGATGATGGCTGACTAGCCAGAAACCGGTCCCAGGATGCTTATTTCCGGTCCAGGGACGACATTGCTTGGCAGTTCGGGCTATACTGTTCCCATGAGGCACAGGGTCAAACTGATTTTCATATGGCCATGTCTGAACTGGGGTGGCGGAGTGAGCTAAAGAATGATGATGGATTAAACCCAGATCAGTTGACTGAGGGTGAGTGCTTGCAATGTTCAACACTCCGTCCATCATCCCCTTTGGTTTTGCTTTGTTTGCCCTAAGTTGGCAGGGTATGCCCAGACGTGGGTTCCTTGCTTACTTTGCCACTGGATTCAACCTGGCCTGGCTGATGATGGCTGATTAGCCAGAAACCGGTCCCAGGATGCTTGTTTCCGATCCAGGGAAGACATGGCTTGGCAGTTCAGGCTGGACTGTTCCCATGAGGCACAGGGTCAGATTGATTTGCATATGGCCATGTCTGAACTGGGGTGGCGGAGTGAGCAAAAGAATGATGATGAATTAAACCCAGATCAGTTGTCTGGGGGTGAGTTCTTGCAATGTTCAACACTCCGTCCATCATCCCCTTTGATTTTGCTTTCTTCGCCCTAAGTTGGCAGGGTATGCACAGACGTGGGTCCCTTGCTCACTTTGCCAGTGGATTCAAGTTAGCCTGGCTGATGATGGCTGATGAGCCAGAAACCGTTCCCAGGTTGCTTGTTTCCGGTCAAGGGAAGACATGGCTTGGCAGTTCGGGCAGACTGTTCCCATGAGGCAAAGGGTCAGACTGACTTGCATATGGCCATGTCTGAACTGGGGTGGCGGAGTGAGCTAAATATAATGATGATGGATTAAACCCAGATCAGTTAACTGGGGTAGAGTGCTTGCAATGGTCAACACTCCGTCCATCATCCGCTTTGGTTTTGCTTTGTTCGTCCTAAGTTGGCAGGGTATGCCCAGACGTGGTTCCCTTGATGACTTTGCCACTGGATTCAAGCTAGCCTGGCTGATGATGGCTGATTAGTCAGGAACTGGTCCCAGGATGCTTGTTTCCGGGCCAGGGAAGACATGGCTTGGCAGTTCGGGCTAAACTGTTCCCATGAGGCACACGGACAGACTGATTTGCATATGGCCATGTCTGAACTGGGGTGGCGGAGTGAGCTAAAGAATGATGATGGATTAAACCCAGATCAGTTGACTGGGGGTGAGTGCTTGCAATGTTCAACACTCCATCCATCATCCTCTTTGGTTTTACTTTGTTAGCCCTAAGTTGGCAGGGTATGCCCCGACTTGGGTCCCTTGCTTACTTTGCCGCTGGATTCAAGCTAGCCTGGCTGATGATGGCTGATTAGCCAGAAACCAGTCCCAGGATGCTTGTTTCCGGTCCAGGGAAGACATGGCTTGGCAGTTCAGGCTGGACTGTTCCCATGAGGCACAGGGTCAGATTGATTTGCATATGGCCATGTCTGAACTGGGGTGGCGGAGTGAGCGATAGAATGATGATGAATTAAACCCAGATCAGTTGACTGGGGGTGAGTGCTTGCAATGTTCAACACTCCGTCCATCATCCCCTTTGGTTTTGCTTTCTTCGCCCTAAGTTGGCAGGGTATGCACAGACGTGGGTCCCTTGCTCACTTTGCCACTGGATTCAACCTAGCCTGGCTGATGATGGCTGATTAGCCAGAAACCGGTCCCAGGATGCTTGTTTCCGGTCCAGGGAAGACATGGCTTGGCAGTTCAGGCTGGACTGTTCCCATGAGGCACAGGGTCAGACTGATTTGTATATGGCCATGTCTGAACTGGGGTGGCGGAGTGAGCTAAAGAATGATGATGGATTAAACCCAGATCAGTTGACTGGGGGTGAGTGCTTGCAATGTTGCACACTCCGTCCATCTCTCCCTTTGGTTTTACTTTGTTAGCCCTAATTTGGCAGGGTATGCCCATACTTGGGTCCCTTGCTTACTTTGCCACTGGATTCAAGCTATCCTGGCTGATGATGGCTGACTAGCCAGAAACCGGTCCCAGGATGCTTGTTTCCGGTCCAGGGACGACATTGCTTGGCAGTTCGGGCTATACTGTTCCCATGAGGCACAGGGTGAAACTGATTTTCATATGGCCATGTCTGAACTGGGGTGGCGGAGTGAGCTAAAGAATGATAATGGATTAAACCCAGATCAGTTGACTGAGGGTGAGTGCTTGCAATGTTCAACACTCCGTCCATCATCCCCTTTGGTTTTGCTTTGTTCGCCCTAAGTTGGCAGGGTATGCCCAGACGTGGGTTCCTTGCTTACTTTGCCACTGGATTCAACCTGGCCTGGCTGATGATGGCTGATTAGCCAGAAACCGGTCCCAGGATGCTTGTTTCCGATCCAGGGAAGACATGGCTTGGCAGTTCAGGCTGGACTGTTCCCATGAGGCACAGGGTCAGATTGATTTGCATATGGCAATGTCTGAACTGGGGTGGCGGAGTGAGCAAAAGAATGAGGATGAATTAAACCCAGATCAGTTGACTGGGGGTGAGTGCTTGCAATGTTCAACACTCCGTCCATCATCCCCTTTGGTTTTACTTTGTTAGCCCTAATTTGGCAGGGTATGCCCAGACTTGGGTCCCTTGCTCACTTTGCCACTGGATTCAAGCTAGCCTGGCTGATGATGGCTGATTAGCACGAAACCGTTCCCAGGTTGCTTGTTTCCGGTCAAGGGAAGACATGGCTTGGCAGTTCGTTCAGACTGTTCCCATGAGGCAGAGGGTCAGACTGACTTGCATATGGCCATGTCTGAACTGGGGTGGCGGAGTGAGCTAAAAAGAATGATGATGGATTAAACCCAGATCAGTTGACTGGGGTAGAGTGCTTGCAATGGTCAACACTACGTCCATCATCCGCTTTGGTTTTGCTTTGTTCGGCCTAAGTTGGCAGGGTATGCCCATACGTGGTTCCCTTGCTCACTCTGCCACTGGATTCAAGCTAGCCTGGCTGATAATGGCTGATTAGTCAGAAACTGGTCCCAGGATGCTTGTTTCTGGGCCAGGGAAGACATGGCTTGGCAGTTCGGGCTAAACTGTTCCCATGAGGCACACGGACCGACTGATTTGCATATGGCCATGTCTGAACTGGGGTGGCGGAGTGAGCTAAAGAATGATGATGGATTAAACCCAGATCAATTGACTGGGGGTGAGTGCTTGCCATGTTCAACACTCCGTCCATCATCCTCTTTGGTTTTACTTTGTTAGCCCTAAGTTGGCAGGGTATGCCCAGACTTGGGTCTCTTGCACACTTTGCCACTGGATTCAAGCTAGCCAGGGTAATGATGGCTGACTAGCCAGAAACCGGTCCCAGGATGCTTGTTTCCGGTCCAGGGACCACATTGCTTGGCAGTTCGGGCTGTACTGTTCCCATGAGGCACAGGGTCAAACTGATTTTCATATGGCCATGTCTGAACTGGGGTGGCGGAGTGAGCTAAAGAATGATAATGGATTAAACCCAGATCAGTTGACTGAGGGTGAGTGCTTGCAATGTTGCACACTCCGTCCATCTCTCCCTTTGGTCTTACTTTGTTAGCCCTAATTTGGCAGGGTATGCCCAGACTTGGGTCCCTTGCTCACTTTGCCACTGGATTCAACCTAGCCTGGCTGATGATGGCTGATTAGCCACAAACCGGTCCCAGGATGCTTGTTTCCGGTCCAGGGAAGACATGGCTTGGCAGTTCAGGCTGGACTGTTCCCATGAGGCACAGGGTCAGACTGATTTGCATATGGCCATGTCTGAACTGGGGTGGCGGAGTGAGCTAAAGAATGATGATGGATTAAACCCAGATCAGTTGACTGGGGGTGAGTGCTTGCAATGTTGCACACTCCGTCCATCTCTCCCTTTGGTTTTACTTTGTTAGCCCTAATTTGGCAGGGTATGCCCAGACTTGGGTCCCTTCCTCACTTTGCCACTGGATTCAAGCTAGCCTGGCTGATGATGGCTGATTAGCCAGAAACCGTTCCCAGGTTGCTTGTTTCCGGTCAAGGGAAGACATGGCTTGGCAGTTCGGGCAGACTGTTCCCATGAGGCAGAGGGTCAGACTGACTTGCATATGGCCATGTCTGAACTGGGATGGCTTAGTGAGCTAAAAAGAATGATGATGGATTAAACCCAGATCAGTTGACTGGGGTAGAGTGCTTGCAATGGTCAACACTCCGTCCATCATCCGCTTTGGTTTTGCTTTGTTCGGCCTAAGTTGGCAGGGTATGCCCAGACGTGGTTCCCTTGCTCACTTTGCCACTGGATTCAAGCTAGCCTGGCTGATGATGGCTGATTAGTCAGAAACTGGTCCCAGGATGCTTGTTTCTGGGCCAGGGAAGACATGGTTTGGCAGTTCGGGCTAAACTGTTCCCATGAGGCACACGGACAGACTGATTTGCATATGGCCATGTCTGAACTGGGGTGGCGGAGTGAGCTAAAGAATGATGATGGATTAAACCCAGATCAATTGACTGGGGGTGCGTGCTTGCCATGTTCAACACTCCGTCCATCATCCTCTTTGGTTTTACTTTGTTAGCCCTAAGTTGGCAGGGTATGCCCAGACTTGGGTCCCTTGCGCACTTTGCCACTGGATTCAAGCTAGCCAGGGTAATGATGGCTGATTAGCCAGAAACCGGTCCCAGGATGCTTGTTTCCGGTCCAGGGACCACATTGCTTGGCAGTTCGGGCTGTACTGTTCCCATGAGGCACAGGTTCAAACTAATTTTCATATGGCCAGGTCTGAACTGGGGTGGCGGAGTGAGCTAAAGAATGATAATGGATTAAACCCAGATCAGTTGACTGAGGGTGAGTGCTTGCAATGTTGCCCACTCCATCCATCTCTCCCTTTGGTTTTACTTTGTTAGCCCTAATTTGGCAGGGTATGCCCAGACTTGGGTCCCTTGCTCACTTTGCCACTGGATTCAACCTAGCCTGGCTGATAATGGCTGATTAGCCAGAAACCGGTCCCAGGATGCTTGTTTCCGGTCCAGGGAAGACATGGCTTGGCAGTTCAGGCTGGACTGTTCCCATGAGGTACAGGTTCAGACTGATTTGCATATGGCCATGTCTGAACTGGGGTGGCGGAGTGAGCTAAAGAATGATGATGGATTAAACCCAGATCAGTTGACTGGGGGTGAGTGCTTGCAATGTTGCACACTCCGTCCATCTCTCCCTTTGGTTTTACTTTGTTAGCCCTAATTTGGCAGGGTATGCCCAGACTTGGGTCCCTTGCTCACTTTGCCACTGGATTCAAGCTAGCCTGGCTGATGATGGCTGATTAGCCAGAAACCGTTCCCAGGTTGCTTGTTTCCGGTCAAGGGAAGACATGGCTTGGCAGTTCGGGCAGACTGTTCCCATGAGGCAGAGGGTCAGACTGACTTGCATATGGCCATGTCTGAACTGGGGTGGCGGAGTGAGCTAAAAAGAATGATGATGGATTAAACCCAGATCAGTTGACTGGGGTAGAGTGCTTGCAATGGTCAACACTCTGTCCATCATCCGCTTTGGTTTTTCTTTGTTCGGCCTAAGTTGGCAGGGTATGCCCAGACGTGGTTCCCTTGCTCACTTTGCCACTGGATTCAAGCTAGCCTGGCTGATGATGGCTGATTAGTCAGAAACAGGTCCCAGGATGCTTGTTTCCGGGCCAGGGAAGACTTGGTTTGGCAGTTCGGGCTAAACTGTTCCCATGAGGCACTGGGTCAAACTGATTTTCATATGGCCATGTCTGAACTGGGGTGGCGGAGTGAGCTAAAGAATGATAATGGATTAAACCCAGATCAGTTGACTGAGGGTGAGTGCTTGCCATGTTCAACACTCCGTCCATCATCCTCTTTGGTTTTACTTTGTTAGCCCTAAGTTGGCAGGGTATGCCCAGACTTGGGTCCCTTGCACACTTTGCCACTGGATTCAAGCTAGCCAGGGTAATGATGGCTGATTAGCCAGAAACCGGTCCCAGGATGCTTGTTTCCGGTCCAGGGACCACATTGCTTGGCAGTTCGGGCTGTACTGTTCCCATGAGGCACAGGGTCAAACTGATTTTCATATGGCCATGTCTGAACTGGGGTGGCGGAGTGAGCTAAAGAATGATAATGGATTAAACCCAGATCAGTTGACTGAGGGTGAGTGCTTGCAATGTTCAACACTCCGTCCATCATCCCCTTTGGTTTTGCTTTGTTCGCCCTAATTTGGCAGGGTATGCCCAGACTTGGGTCCCTTGCTCACTTTGCCACTGGATTCAACCTAGCCTGGCTGATGATGGCTGATTAGCCAGAAACCGGTCCCAGGATGCTTGTTTCCGGTCCAGGGAAGACATGGCTTGGCAGTTCAGGCTGGACTGTTCCCATGAGGCACAGGGTCAGACTGATTTGCATATGGCCATGTCTGAACTGGGGTGGCGGAGTGAGCTAAAGAATTATGATGGATTAAACCCAGATCAGTTGACTGGGGGTGAGTGCTTGCAATGTTGCACACTCCGTCCATCTCTCCCTTTGGTTTTACTTTGTTAGCCCTAATTTGGCAGGGTATGCCCAGACTTGGGTCCCTTCCTCACTTTGCCACTGGATTCAAGCTAGCCTGGCTGATGATGGCTGATTAGCCAGAAACCGTTCCCAGGTTGCTTGTTTCCTGTCAAGGGAAGACATGGCTTGGCAGTTCGGGCAGACTGTTCCCATGAGGCAGAGGGTCAGACTGACTTGCATATGGCCATGTCTGAACTGGGGTGGCGGAGTGAGCTAAAAAGAATGATGATGGATTAAACCCAGATCAGTTGACTGGGGTAGAGTGCTTGCAATGGTCAACACTCCGTCCATCATCCGCTTTGGTTTTGCTTTGTTTGGCCTAAGTTGGCAGGGTATGCCCAGACGTGGTTCCCTTGCTCACTTTGCCACTGGATTCAAGCTAGCCTGGCTGATGATGGCTGATTAGTCAGAAACTGGTCCCAGGATGCTTGTTTCTGGGCCAGGGAAGACATGGTTTGGCAGTTCGGGCTAAACTGTTCCCATGAGGCACACGGACAGACTGATTTGCATATGGCCATGTCTGAACTGGGGTGGCGGAGTGAGCGAAAGAATGATGATGAATTAAACCCAGATCAGTTGACTGGGGGTGAGTGCTTGCAATGTTCAACACTCCGTCCATCATCCCCTTTGGTTTTGCTTTCTTCGCCCTAAGTTGGCAGGGTATGCACAGACGTGGGTCCCTTGCTCACTTTGGCAGGCGATTCAAGCTAGCCTGGCTGATGATGGCTGATTAGCCAGAAACCGTTCCCAGGTTGCTTGTTTCCGGTCAAGGGAAGACATGGCTTGTCAGTTCGGGCAGACTGTTCCCATGAGGCAGAGGGTCAGACTGACTTGCATATGGCCATGTCTGAACTGGGGTGGCGGAGTGAGCTAAAAAGAATGATGATGGGTTAAACCCAGATAAGTTGACTGGGGTAGAGTGCTTGCAATGGTCAAAACTCCGTCCATCATCCGCTTTGGTTTTGCTTTGTTCGGCCTAAGTTGGCAGGGTAGGCCCAGACGTGGTTCCCTTGCTCACTTTGCCACTGGATTCAAGCTAGCCTGGCTGATGATGGCTGATTAGTCAGAAACTGGTCCCAGGATGCTTGTTTCCGGGCCAGGGAAGACATGGCTTGGCAGTTCGGGCTAAACTGTTCCCAAGAGGCACACGGACAGACTGATTTGCATATGGCCATGTCTGAACTGGGGTGGCGGAGTGAGCTAAAGAATGATGATGGATTAAACCCAGATCAATTGACTGGGGGTGAGTGCTTGCCATGTTCAACACTCCGTCCATCATCCTCTTTGGTTTTACTTTGTTAGCCCTATGTTGGCAGGGTATGCCCAGACTTGGGTCCCTTGCTCACTTTGCCACTGGATTCAAGCTAGCCAGGGTAATGATGGCTGACTAGCCAGAAACCGGTCCCAGGATGCTTGTTCACAGTCCAGGGATGACATTGCTTGGCAGTTCGGGTTGTACTGTTCCCATGAGGCACAGGGTCAGACTGATTTGCATATGGCCATGTCTGAACTGGGGTGGCGGAGTGAGCTAAAGAATGATGATGGATTAAACCCAGATCAGTTGACTGGGGGTGAGTGCTTGCAATGTTGCACACTCCGTCCATCTCTCCCTTTGGTTTTACTTTGTTAGCCCTAATTTGGCAGGGTATGCCCAGACTTGGGTCCCTTCCTCACTTTGCCACAGTATTCAGGCTAGCCTGGCTGATGATGGCTGATTAGCCAGAAACCGTTCCCAGGTTGCTTGTTTCCGGTCAAGGGAAGACATGGCTTGGCAGTTTGGGCAGACTGTTCCCATGAGGCAGAGGGTCAGACTGACTTGCATATGGCCATGTCTGAACTGGGGTGGCGGAGTGAGCTGAAAAGAATGATGATGGATTAAACCCAGATCAGTTGACTGGGGTAGAGTGCTTGCAATGGTCAACACTCCATCCATCATCCGCTTCGGTTTTTCTTTGTTCGGCCTAAGTTGGCAGGGTATGCCCAGACGTGGTTCCCTTGCTCACTTTGCCACTGGATTCAAGCTAGCCTGGCTGATGGTGGCTGATTAGTCAGAAACTGGTCCCAGGATGCTTGTTTCCGGGCCAGGGAAGACATGGCTTGGCAGTTCGGGCTAAACTGTATCAGACTCTGCACACACCTTTCCCCTCCTGAGGCGGAAGCCGGGAGGTCTCCTGCTTTTCTTTCAATTTTAAACTAATTTTCGTGATTTTACTCGTTTTTTCACCTGTGCTTGCTAATTGTATTTTTTAGCCTGCAGCAGTGTGTAGAGACCCCCCAGCGCTCAGCAGCGCTTAAAAACTCTTTTTTCCCCCCTCCCTGCAGCTCCGGTCCCACCCTCGGCTGAGTGTTGATGCCGAGGGCTGGACGCCGGTTTTGGCGGCCATCTTCGTTTGGGCTGGGTTGGGGAGGCCATAGACAAGGACTATAAAAGGCACCTGAGACTTGGAAAGCGGTAATATCAGACTCTGCACACACCTTTCCCCTCCTGAGGCGGAAGCCGGGAGGTCTCCTGCTTTTCTTTCAATTTTAAACTAATTTTCGTGATTTTACTCGTTTTTTCACCTGTGCTTGCTAATTGTATTTTTTAGCCTGCAGCAGTGTGTAGAGACCCCCCAGCGCTCAGCAGCGCTTAAAAACTCTTTTTTCCCCCCTCCCTGCAGCTCCGGTCCCACCCTCGGCTGAGTGTTGATGCCGAGGGCTGGACGCCGGTTTTGGCGGCCATCTTCGTTTGGGCTGGGTTGGGGAGGCCATAGACAAGGACTATAAAAAGCACCTGAGACTTGGAAAGCGGTAATATCAGACTCTGCACACACCTTTCCCCTCCTGAGGCGGAAGCCCGGAGGTCTCCTGCTTTTCTTTCAATTTTAAACTAATTTTCGTGATTTTACTCGTTTTTTCACCTGTGCTTGCTAATTGTATTTTTTAGCCTGCAGCAGTGTGTAGAGACCCCCCAGCGCTCAGCAGCGCTTAAAAACTCTTTTTTCCCCCCTCCCTGCAGCTCCGGTCCCACCCTCGGCTGAGTGTTGATGCCGAGGGCTGGACGCCGGTTTTGGCGGCCATCTTCGTTTGGGCTGGGTTGGGGAGGCCATAGACAAGGACTATAAAAACAGGCACTTACGGCTCCGCGCAGCGGACGCGACCAGCGGATGCGCCGGACCTGCGCCGGAGTCGTGCTAGAGTCCTGCCCGTCTGCGCCCGTCAGCGTCCCGGAAGCGTCTGGCGTGGCTGGTACCTCTGGCCCCTATGCTCTCCTATTCCGCTCAGGAGCTATACTCTTTGCGTAACTGGAATGCGTCGTGTTACACGGTTTTTCCTGGCCGATATAAGGGTAAACATACGTGCCCTGCTTGCCATTGGCACCCTGTTCGCTCCTTCCCTTCCCCTATCCCTGCTAAGGAGTGTAGCACAAAACACCTTTGTTTACTCCTCAATACGAGGTCGTTGCACCGACACACTCAAGAGATTTTTGATCTCCTCTCAACGACCAGTCCTACCTGTCTGATGCTTACCGAAACATGGCTGAATGATTCCTCCCACCCGGACATTGTGGCAGCCATCCCCACGGACTATACCATCCATCGACAGGACAGAGACAAGGGTAGGGGAGGAGGAGTTGCCTTGGTTGTTAAAAAATCTTTTCCGTGCACGGTCACGCATACTCACACCATCGCAGGGGCGGACTCTTTAGCCTTTACCATCTCCCTATCGCCGCAACAAGCGCTGAAGGGTCTGATTGTTTACAGACCTCCGGGCCCAGTGGGATCCTTTCTTGATGATCTCCAGCAGGCCATGTCGATCCTTGTTCTTAGATCGGAGCTGTGCCTACTGGCGGGAGATTTTAATTTCCATATGGACGACCATAATGACCAGGACGCCATCAAATTGCTGGATATTGCATCCACTCTAGGCCTTTCCCCCTATCTTTCTGGTCCGACCCACAACAAAGGCCACACACTCGATCAGGTGTTTTCCACCACACCTATCATGGCTGTAACTCTTCTGCCAGTCGTCTGGTCTGATCATTATCTTGCCCACTTTGAAATACCTTCTACTGTGACCTCTCCGGTCAGTGTCATGAGGCAGCAGGGCAGCAGCTATAGGGCATTCCACCGGGTGACCCCAGACATGCTAACGCATGCCCTGGCAGATCACCCTGTTTCCTGTACTGGCGACCTGGAGAAAGATCTGGAGAGCCTACAATCCTGGCTTCTTGCCAGACTAAATGAGCTCGCTCCCTCACAGCCACCCAGATCTGCTGCCCGGCGGGTCTCTGCCCCCTGGTTTACGGAGGATTTAGCCCACGCTCGTAGGCAATGTAAAGCTGCTGAGCGGGCGTGGAGAGTCCAGTATGAGCCTGAAGCCAAACAACGCTATAAAATCATGATGAAGTCCTACCACGATCTTATCTTACAGGGCAAGAAATGTTACTTCGCTAAAAGGATTGAAGACGCAGCTAACTCCTGTTAGGAGATTTTTTCAATTGTACGTGAATTTACCAGCTCCCGGACAACCTCTACTCAGGGTGCCCCGGTGGAGACCTGGGCTAACACTATTGCCAATTTCTTCACCACCAAAATCAGGCTAATTCAGGATTCTTTCCCGTCGAGAGCGTTAGATGATTTATCTACGATGCCGACGGAGACAGTCTTCCTGTCTCCTCCTGGCCCAGCTTTGCTAGACTTTCCTCCCCTTCCGGTTGCCGCATCCTTAGCCTTGATGAGGAACCTTAAATCAGGCTCACCATTAGATCCGTGTCCAGCAAAATTCTTAGCGAAAATGGCAGATGTCATTAATCCCATAGCTAATCCTATCCTCAATTTATCCCTGAGTCAGGGTTTTCTGCCCCAGGCCTGGAAGCAAGCCATGGTCATCCCCCTGATCAAGAAGCCCAATCTCGATCCAGAGGCGCCTTCTAATTATAGGCCAATCTCGCTCCTTCCAGCACTGACCAAGATCCTGGAGAAACACGTGCACAGCGTGCTTTCTAACTTCCTGGAGTCTAATGAGTTACTTCATGAATCCCAATCGGGCTTTCGTTCCAACTTAAGCACCGAGACGGCGCTCCTGGAAGTCTCGGAGATCGTGAAGGAGGTGCTGGACACAGGAGGCAGGGTGATGTTAGTCATGTTAGACCTGTCGGCGGCGTTTGACACCGTCCCCCACGAGGATCTCCTCACTAGACTTCATAACATCGGTCTAGGGGGGACGGTGCTCAACTGGTTTCGTTCCTTTCTGGCCAACCGCCGGCAGACGGTCTGGGTCCCACCCGGGTCCGCCGAGATGCCGCCATTGGGAGTCGGAGTGCCTCAGGGCTCTGTACTGAGCCCCACTCTATTTAACATCCTTATGACCCCTCTGGCGACACTGGCGGAGTCCTACGGGGCCCGGATCGTCTCTTATGCTGACGACACCCAGCTTCTATTCACCTGTCGTAAGAGCGAAGAGTTCGATGGAGAAAGGATCTGCGAGTGCCTTGGGGCTGTCTTTAGCTGGTTTTCACACAACAGCCTCAAATGCAACTCGGACAAATCCGAAATACTATTCTTCGGATGCCCATCAGAACCAGATTGGCAGGGTTGGTGGCCTGCTGACATGTTCCCTCCCACTCAGTCCTCTAAGTGGGCTAAGAACCTGGGGGTTAAAATTGACAACGAGCTCTCGCTCAAATCCCAGGTTTCCACTCTTACGGGAACATGCTTTGGGATACTCAGAATGTTGCGCAAGTTCTTTCCCCTTCTCTCGGAGGAACATCGGAGGATCACTGTTCAGGCACTCATAGGGTCCAGATTGGCCTATGCAAATGTCCTATATCTGGGTCTGCCTGAATACCTCCTCCAGCGTTTGCAGGTTACTCAGAACGCTGCTGCTCGTGCAATTTTTGGCCTGCACCGCCGCACCAGTGCCTCCAATCTCCTCGTATCCCTTCACTGGCTTCCGGTGCGGAAGAGGATACTTTTCAAGGCCATGACTCTCGCCCATAAGGCCTTGCATGGCAATGGTGCCAAATATCTTCAGAGGAGGCTGGACTTCTATCGACCTGTACGATCCCTCAGGTCAGAAGCTTTGGCTTTGGCTCGGGTGCCACGCATCAAAAGGGCTCGGCTAGGCGGCCGGTCCTTTAGCTTTCTTGCTCCGCAGCTATGGAATTCCTTACCGGTGTCCTTGCGAAACACCGCTAACCTGCTTGCCTTCAGAAAAGACTTAAAAACCTGGCTGTTCACTGGATAATCTGCCCCCTCTTTAGGCCCCTGCTCTTTCTACTGTTATGTTTTCCAGCTCTTTCTTTGGTCTGGAGCACAAAAGCGCCGGGACACTCCTTGGAGTAGCCGTTGCGCTATAAAAGTCCCATTTAACATAACATAACATAACATGAGGCACAGGGTCAAACTGATTTTCATATGGCCATGTCTGAACTGGGGTGGTGGAGTGAGCTAAAGAATGATAATGGATTAAACCCAGATTAGTTGACTGAGGGTGAGTGCTTGCACTGTTCAACACTCCGTCCATCATCCCCTTTGGTTTTGCTTTGTTCGCCCTAAGTTGGCAGGGTATGCCCAGACGGGGGTTCCTTGCTTACTTTGCCACTGGATTCAACCTGGCCTGGCTGATGATGGCTGATTAGCCAGAAACCGGTCCCAGGATGCTTGTTTCCGATCCAGGGAAGACATGGCTTGGCAGTTCAGGCTGGACTGTTCCCATGAGGCACAGGGTCAGATTGATTTGCATATGGCAATGTCTGAACTGGGGTGGCGGAGTGAGCAAAAGAATGATGATGAATTAAACCCAGATCAGTTGACTGGGGGTGAGTGCTTGCAATGTTCAACACTCCGTCCATCATCCCCTTTGGTTTTGCTTTCTTCGCCCTAAGTTGGCAGGGTATGCACAGACGTGGGTCCCTTGCTCACTTTGCCACTGGATTCAACCTAGCCTGGCTGATGATGGCTGATTAGCCAGAAACCGGTCCCAGCATGCTTGTTTCCGGTCCAGGGAAGACATGGCTTGGCAGTTCAGACTGGACTGTTCCCATGAGGCACAGGGTCAGACTGATTTGCATATGGCCATGTCTGAACTGGGGTGGCGGAGTGAGCTAAAGAATGATGATGGATTAAACCCAGATCAGTTGACTGGGGGTGAGTGCTTGCAATGTTCAACACTCCGTCCATCATCCTCTTTGGTTTTACTTTGTTAGCCCTAATTTGGCAGGGTATGCCGAGACTTGGGTCCCTTGCTCACTTTGCCACTGGATTAAAGCTAGCCTGGCTGATGATGGCTGACTAGCCAGAAACCGGTCCCAGGATGCTTGTTTCCGGTCCAGGGACGACATTGCTTGGCAGTTCGGGCTATACTGTTCCCATGAGGCACAGGGTCAAACTGATTTTCATATGGCCATGTCTGAACTGGGGTGGCGGAGTGAGCTAAAGAATGATAATGGATTAAACCCAGATTAGTTGACTGAGGGTGAGTGCTTGCAATGTTCAACACTCCGTCCATCATCCCCTTTGGTTTTGCTTTGTTTGCCCTAAGTTGGCAGGGTATGCCCAGACGTGGGTTCCTTGCTTACTTTGCCACTGGATTCAACCTGGCCTGGCTGATGATGGCTGATTAGCCAGAAACCGGTCCCAGGATGCTTGTTTCCGATCCAGGGAAGACATGGCTTGGCAGTTCAGGCTGGACTGTTCCCATGAGGCACAGGGTCAGATTGATTTGCATATGGCCATGTCTGAACTGGGGTGGCGGAGTGAGCAAAAGAATGATGATGAATTAAACCCAGATCAGTTGTCTGGGGGTGAGTTCTTGCAATGTTCAACACTCCGTCCATCATCCCCTTTGATTTTGCTTTCTTCGCCCTAAGTTGGCAGGGTATGCACAGACGTGGGTCCCTTGCTCACTTTGCCAGTGGATTCAAGTTAGCCTGGCTGATGATGGCTGATGAGCCAGAAACCGTTCCAAGGTTGCTTGTTTCCGGTCAAGGGAAGACATGGCTTGGCAGTTCGGGCAGACTGTTCCCATGAGGCAAAGGGTCAGACTGACTTGCATATGGCCATATCTGAACTGGGGTGGCGGAGTGAGCTAAATATAATGATGATGGATTAAACCCAGATCAGTTAACTGGGGTAGAGTGCTTGCAATGGTCAACACTCCGTCCATCATCCGCTTTGGTTTTGCTTTGTTCGGCCTAAGTTGGCAGGGTATGCCCAGACGTGGTTCCCTTGATGACTTTGCCACTGGATTCAAGCTAGCCTGGCTGATGATGGCTGATTAGTCAGAAACTGGTCCCAGGATGCTTACTTCCGGGCCAGGGAAGACATGGCTTGGCAGTTCGGGCTAAACTGTTCCCATGAGGCACACGGACAGACTGATTTGCATATGGCCATGTCTGAACTGGGGTGGCGGAGTGAGCTAAAGAATGATGATGGATTAAACCCAGATCAGTTGACTGGGGGTGAGTGCTTGCAATGTTCAACACTCCATCCATCATCCTCTTTGGTTTTACTTTGTTAGCCCTAAGTTGGCAGGGTATGCCCCGACTTGGGTCCCTTGCTTACTTTGCCACTGGATTCAAGCTAGCCTGGCTGATGATGGCTGATTAGCCAGAAACCAGTCCCAGGATGCTTGTTTCCGGTCCAGGGAAGACATGGCTTGGCAGTTCAGGCTGGACTGTTCCCATGAGGCACAGGGTCAGATTGATTTGCATATGGCCATGTCTGAACTGGGGTGGCGGAGTGAGCGATAGAATGATGATGAATTAAACCCAGATCTGTTGACTGGGGGTGAGTGCTTGCAATGTTCAACACTCCGTCCATCATCCCCTTTGGTTTTGCTTTCTTCGCCCTAAGTTGGCAGGGTATGCACAGACGTGGGTCCCTTGCTCACTTTGCCACTGGATTCAACCTAGCCTGGCTGATGATGGCTGATTAGCCAGAAACCGGTCCCAGGATGCTTGTTTCCGGTCCAGGGAAGACATGGCTTGGCAGTTCAGGCTGGACTGTTCCCATGAGGCACAGGGTCAGACTGATTTGTATATGGCCATGTCTGAACTGGGGTGGCGGAGTGAGCTAAAGAATGATGATGGATTAAACCCAGATCAGTTGACTGGGGGTGAGTGCTTGCAATGTTGCACACTCCGTCCATCTCTCCCTTTGGTTTTACTTTGTTAGCCCTAATTTGGCAGGGTATGCCCATACTTGGGTCCCTTGCTTACTTTGCCACTGGATTCAAGCTATCCTGGCTGATGATGGCTGACTAGCCAGAAACCGGTCCCAGGATGCTTGTTTCCGGTCCAGGGACGACATTGCTTGGCAGTTCGGGCTATACTGTTCCCATGAGGCACAGGGTGAAACTGATTTTCATATGGCCATGTCTGAACTGGGGTGGCGGAGTGAGCTAAAGAATGATAATGGATTAAACCCAGATCAGTTGACTGAGGGTGAGTGCTTGCAATGTTCAACACTCCGTCCATCATCCCCTTTGGTTTTGCTTTGTTCGCCCTAAGTTGGCAGGGTATGCCCAGACGTGGGTTCCTTGCTTACTTTGCCACTGGATTCAACCTGGCCTGGCTGATGATGGCTGATTAGCCAGAAACCGGTCCCAGGATGCTTGTTTCCGATCCAGGGAAGACATGGCTTGGCAGTTCAGGCTGGACTGTTCCCATGAGGCACAGGGTCAGATTGATTTGCATATGGCAATGTCTGAACTGGGGTGGCGGAGTGAGCAAAAGAATGATGATGAATTAAACCCAGATCAGTTGACTGGGGGTGAGTGCTTGCAATGTTCAACACTCCGTCCATCATCCCCTTTGATTTTGCTTTCTTCGCCCTAAGTTGGCAGGGTATGCACAGACGTGGGTCCCTTGCTCACTTTGCCAGTGGATTCAAGTTAGCCTGGCTGATGATGGCTGATGAGCCAGAAACCGTTCCCAGGTTGCTTGTTTCCGGTCAAGGGAAGACATGGCTTGGCAGTTCGGGCAGACTGTTCCCATGAGGCAAAGGGTCAGACTGACTTGCATATGGCCATGTCTGAACTGGGGTGGCGGAGTGAGCTAAAAAGAATGATGATGGATTAAACCCAGATCAGTTGACTGGGGTAGAGTGCTTGCAATGGTCAACACTCCGTCCATCATCCGCTTTGGTTTTGCTTTGTTCGGCCTAAGTTGGCAGGGTATGCCCAGACGTGGTTCCCTTGATGACTTTGCCACTGGATTCAAGCTAGCCTGGCTGATGATAGCTGATTAGTCAGAAACTGGTCCCAGGATGCTTGTTTCCGGGCCAGGGAAGACATGGCTTGGCAGTTCAGGCTGGACTGTTCCCATGAGGCACAGGGTCAAACTGATTTTCATATGGCCATGTCTGAACTGGGGTGGCGGAGTGAGCTAAAGAATGATGATGGATTAAACCCAGATCAGTTGACTGGGGGTGAGTGCTTGCAATGTTCAACACTCCGTCCATCATCCTCTTTGGTTTTACTTTGTTAGCCCTAAGTTGGCAGGGTATGCCCAGACTTGGGTCCCTTGCTTACTTTGCCACTGGATTCAAGCTAGCCTGGCTGATGATGGCTGATTAGCCAGAAACCAGTCCCAGGATGCTTGTATCCGGTCCAGGGAAGACATGGCTTGGCAGTTCAGGCTGGACTGTTCCCATGAGGCAGAGGGTCAGATTGATTTGCATATGGCCATGTCTGAACTGGGGTGGCGGAGTGAGCGAAAAAGAATGATGATGGATTAAACCCAGATCAGTTGACTGGGGTAGAGTGCTTGCAATGGTCAACACTCCGTCCATCATCCGCTTTGGTTTTTCTTTGTTCGGCCTAAGTTGGCAGGGTATGCCCAGACGTGGTTCCCTTGCTCACTTTGCCACTGGATTCAAGCTAGCCTGGCTGATGATGGCTGATTAGTCAGAAACTGGTCCCAGGATGCTTGTTTCCGGGCCAGGGAAGACATGGCTTGGCAGTTCGGGCTAAACTGTTCCCATGAGGCACAGGGTCAAACTGATTTTCATATGGCCATGTCTGAACTGGGGTGGCGGAGTGAGCTAAAGAATGATGATGGATTAAACCCAGATCAGTTGACTGAGGGTGAGTGCTTGCAATGTTCAACACTCCGTCCATCATCCCCTTTGGTTTTGCTTTGTTCGCCCTAAGTTGGCAGGGTATGCCCCGACTTGGGTCCCTTGCTTACTTTGCCACTGGATTCAAGCTAGCCTGGCTGATGATGGCTGATTAGCCAGAAACCAGTCCCAGGATGCTTGTTTCCGGTCCAGGGAAGACATGGCTTGGCAGTTCAGGCTGGACTGTTCCCATGAGGCACAGGGTCAGATTGATTTGCATATGGCCATGTCTGAACTGGGGTGGCGGAGTGAGCGATAGAATGATGATGAATTAAACCCAGATCTGTTGACTGGGGGTGAGTGCTTGCAATGTTCAACACTCCGTCCATCATCCCCTTTGGTTTTGCTTTCTTCGCCCTAAGTTGGCAGGGTATGCACAGACGTGGGTCCCTTGCTCACTTTGCCACTGGATTCAACCTAGCCTGGCTGATGATGGCTGATTAGCCAGAAACCGGTCCCAGGATGCTTGTTTCCGGTCCAGGGAAGACATGGCTTGGCAGTTCAGGCTGGACTGTTCCCATGAGGCACAGGGTCAGACTGATTTGTATATGGCCATGTCTGAACTGGGGTGGCGGAGTGAGCTAAAGAATGATGATGGATTAAACCCAGATCAGTTGACTGGGGGTGAGTGCTTGCAATGTTGCACACTCCGTCCATCTCTCCCTTTGGTTTTACTTTGTTAGCCCTAATTTGGCAGGGTATGCCCATACTTGGGTCCCTTGCTTACTTTGCCACTGGATTCAAGCTATCCTGGCTGATGATGGCTGACTAGCCAGAAACCGGTCCCAGGATGCTTGTTTCCGGTCCAGGGACGACATTGCTTGGCAGTTCGGGCTATACTGTTCCCATGAGGCACAGGGTGAAACTGATTTTCATATGGCCATGTCTGAACTGGGGTGGCGGAGTGAGCTAAAGAATGATAATGGATTAAACCCAGATCAGTTGACTGAGGGTGAGTGCTTGCAATGTTCAACACTCCGTCCATCATCCCCTTTGGTTTTGCTTTGTTCGCCCTAAGTTGGCAGGGTATGCCCAGACGTGGGTTCCTTGCTTACTTTGCCACTGGATTCAACCTGGCCTGGCTGATGATGGCTGATTAGCCAGAAACCGGTCCCAGGATGCTTGTTTCCGATCCAGGGAAGACATGGCTTGGCAGTTCAGGCTGGACTGTTCCCATGAGGCACAGGGTCAGATTGATTTGCATATGGCAATGTCTGAACTGGGGTGGCGGAGTGAGCAAAAGAATGATGATGAATTAAACCCAGATCAGTTGACTGGGGGTGAGTGCTTGCAATGTTCAACACTCCGTCCATCATCCCCTTTGATTTTGCTTTCTTCGCCCTAAGTTGGCAGGGTATGCACAGACGTGGGTCCCTTGCTCACTTTGCCAGTGGATTCAAGTTAGCCTGGCTGATGATGGCTGATGAGCCAGAAACCGTTCCCAGGTTGCTTGTTTCCGGTCAAGGGAAGACATGGCTTGGCAGTTCGGGCAGACTGTTCCCATGAGGCAAAGGGTCAGACTGACTTGCATATGGCCATGTCTGAACTGGGGTGGCGGAGTGAGCTAAAAAGAATGATGATGGATTAAACCCAGATCAGTTGACTGGGGTAGAGTGCTTGCAATGGTCAACACTCCGTCCATCATCCGCTTTGGTTTTGCTTTGTTCGGCCTAAGTTGGCAGGGTATGCCCAGACGTGGTTCCCTTGATGACTTTGCCACTGGATTCAAGCTAGCCTGGCTGATGATAGCTGATTAGTCAGAAACTGGTCCCAGGATGCTTGTTTCCGGGCCAGGGAAGACATGGCTTGGCAGTTCAGGCTGGACTGTTCCCATGAGGCACAGGGTCAAACTGATTTTCATATGGCCATGTCTGAACTGGGGTGGCGGAGTGAGCTAAAGAATGATGATGGATTAAACCCAGATCAGTTGACTGGGGGTGAGTGCTTGCAATGTTCAACACTCCGTCCATCATCCTCTTTGGTTTTACTTTGTTAGCCCTAAGTTGGCAGGGTATGCCCAGACTTGGGTCCCTTGCTTACTTTGCCACTGGATTCAAGCTAGCCTGGCTGATGATGGCTGATTAGCCAGAAACCAGTCCCAGGATGCTTGTATCCGGTCCAGGGAAGACATGGCTTGGCAGTTCAGGCTGGACTGTTCCCATGAGGCAGAGGGTCAGATTGATTTGCATATGGCCATGTCTGAACTGGGGTGGCGGAGTGAGCGAAAAAGAATGATGATGGATTAAACCCAGATCAGTTGACTGGGGTAGAGTGCTTGCAATGGTCAACACTCCGTCCATCATCCGCTTTGGTTTTTCTTTGTTCGGCCTAAGTTGGCAGGGTATGCCCAGACGTGGTTCCCTTGCTCACTTTGCCACTGGATTCAAGCTAGCCTGGCTGATGATGGCTGATTAGTCAGAAACTGGTCCCAGGATGCTTGTTTCCGGGCCA
Organism: Triturus cristatus; assembly: GCF_964204655.1. Lineage (NCBI taxonomy): Eukaryota > Metazoa > Chordata > Amphibia > Caudata > Salamandridae > Triturus > Triturus cristatus. The sequence continues at coordinate 364,254,252 of NC_140584.1, read as the reverse complement.
GGGAAGACATGGCTTGGCAGTTCGGGCTAAACTGTTCCCATGAGGCACAGGGTCAAACTGATTTTCATATGGCCATGTCTGAACTGGGGTGGCGGAGTGAGCTAAAGAATGATGATGGATTAAACCCAGATCAGTTGACTGAGGGTGAGTGCTTGCAATGTTCAACACTCCGTCCATCATCCCCTTTGGTTTTGCTTTGTTCGCCCTAAGTTGGCAGGGTATGCCCAGACGTGGGTTCCTTGCTTACTTTGCCACTGGATTCAACCTGGCCTGGCTGATGATGGCTGATTAGCCAGAAACCGGTCCCAGGATGCTTGTTTCCGGTCCAGGGAAGACATGGCTTGGCAGTTCAGGCTGGACTGTTCCCATGAGGCACAGGGTCAGATTGATTTGCATATGGCCATGTCTGAACTGGGGTGGCGGAGTGAGCGAAAGAATGATAATGAATTAAACCCAGATCAGTTGACTGGGGGTGAGTGCTTGCAATGTTCAACACTCCGTCCATCATCCGCTTTGGTTTTGCTTTGTTCGGCCTAAGTTGGCAGGGTATGCCCATACGTGGTTCCCTTGCTCACTCTGCCACTGGATTCAAGCTAGCCTGGCTGATGATGGCTGATTAGTCAGAAACTGGTCCCAGGATGCTTGTTTCTGGGCCAGGGAAGACATGGCTTGGCAGTTCGGGCTAAACTGTTCCCATGAGGCACACGGACAGACTGATTTGCATATGGCCATGTCTGAACTGGGGTGGCGGAGTGAGCTAAAGAATGATGATGGATTAAACCCAAGTCAATTGACTGGGGGTGAGTGCTTGCCATGTTCAACACTCCGTCCATCATCCTCTTTGGTTTTACGTTGTTAGCCCTAAGTTGGCAGGGTATGCCCAGACTTGGGTCCCTTGCACACTTTGCCACTGGATTCAAGCTAGCCAGGGTAATGATGGCTGATTAGCCAGAAACCGGTCCCAGGATGCTTGTTTCCGGTCCAGGGACCACATTGCTTGGCAGTTCGGGCTGTACTGTTCCCATGAGGCACAGGGTCAAACTGATTTTCATATGGCCATGTCTGAACTGGGGTGGCGGAGTGAGCTAAAGAATGATAATGGATTAAACCCAGATCAGTTGACTGAGGGTGAGTGCTTGCAATGTTGCACACTCCGTCCATGTCTCCCTTTGGTTTTACTTTGTTAGCCCTAATATGGCAGGGTATGCCCAGACTTGGGTCCCTTGCTCACTTTGCCACTGGATTCAACCTAGCCTGGCTGATGATGGCTGATTAGCCAGAAACCGGTCCCAGGATGCTTGTTTCCGGTCCAGGGAAGACATGGCTTGGCAGTTCAGGCTGGACTGTTCCCATGAGGCACAGGGTCAGACTGATTTGCATATGGCCATGTCTGAACTGGGGTGGCGGAGTGAGCTAAAGAATGATGATGGATTAAACCCAGATCAGTTGACTGGGGGTGAGTGCTTGCAATGTTGCACACTCCGTCCATCTCCATCTTTGGTTTTACTTTGTTAGCCCTAATTTGGCAGGGTATGCCCAGACTTGGGTCCCTTCCTCACTTTGCCACTGGATTCAAGCTAGCCTGGCTGATGATGGCTGATTAGCCAGAAACCGTTCCCAGGTTGCTTGTTTCCGGTCAAGGGAAGACATGGCTTGGCAGTTCGGGCAGACTGTTCCCATGAGGCAGAGGGTCAGACTGACTTGCATATAGCCATGTCTGAACTGGGGTGGCGGAGTGAGCTAAAAAGAATGATTATGGATTAAACCCAGATCAGTTGACTGGGGTAGAGTGCTTGCAATGGTCAACACTCCGTCCATCATCCGCTTTGGTTTTGCTTTGTTCGGCCTAAGTTGGCAGGGTATGCCCAGACGTGGTTCCCTTGCTCACTTTGCCACTGGATTCAAGCTAGCCTGGCTGATGATGGCTGATTAGTCAGAAACTGGTCCCAGGATGCTTGTTTCTGGGCCAGGGAAGACATGGTTTGGCAGTTCGGGCTAAACTGTTCCCATGAGGCACACGGACAGACTGATTTGCATATGGCCATGTCTGAACTGGGGTGGCGGAGTGAGCTAAAGAATGATGATGGAATAAACCCAGATCAATTGACTGGGGGTGAGTGCTTGCCATCGTCAACACTCCGTCCATCATCCTCTTTGGTTTTACTTTGTTAGCCCTAAGTTGGCAGGGTATGCCCAGACTTGGGTCCCTTGCGCACTTTGCCACTGGATTCAAGCTAGCCAGGGTAATGATGGCTGATTAGCCAGAAACCGGTCCCAGGATGCTTGTTTCCGGTCCAGGGACCACATTGCTTGGCAGTTCGGGCTGTACTGTTCCCATGAGGCACAGGGTCAAACTGATTTTCATATGGCTATGTCTGAACTGGGGTGGCGGAGTGAGCTAAAGAATGATAATGGATTAAACCCAGATCAGTTGACTGAGGGTGAGTGCTTGCAATGTTGCACACTCCATCCACCTCTCCCTTTGGTTTTACTTTGTTAGCCCTAATTTGGCAGGGTATGCCCAGACTTGGGTCCCTTGCTCACTTTGCCACTGGATTCAACCTAGCCTGGCTGATGATGGCTGATTAGCCAGAAACCGGTCCCAGGATGCTTGTTTCCGGTCCAGGGAAGACATGGCTTGGCAGTTCAGGCTGGACTGTTCCCATGAGGTACAGGTTCAGACTGATTTGCATATGGCCATGTCTGAACTGGGGTGGCGGAGTGAGCTAAAGAATGATGATGGATTAAACCCAGATCAGTTGACTGGGGGTGAGTGCTTGCAATGTTGCACACTCCGTCCATCTCTCCCTTTGGTTTTACTTTGTTAGCCCTAATTTGGCAGGGTATGCCCAGACTTGGGTCCCTTGCTCACTTTGCCACTGGATTCAAGCTAGCCTGGCTGATGATGGCTGATTAGCCAGAAACCGTTCCCAGGTTGCTTGTTTCCGGTCAAGGGAAGACTGTTCCCATGAGGCAGAGGGTCAGACTGACTTGCATATGGCCATGTACTGGGGTGGCGGAGTGAGCTAAAAAGAATGATGATGGATTAAACCCAGATCAGTTGACTGGGGTAGAGTGCTTGCAATGGTCAACACTCTGTCCATCATCCACTTTGGTTTTTCTTTGTTCGCCCTAAGTTGGCAGGGTATGCCCAGACGAGGGTTCCTTGCTTACTTTGCCACTGGATTCAACCTGGCCTGGCTGATGATGGCTGATTAGCCAGAAACCGGTCCCAGGATGCTTGTTTCCGGTCCAGGGAAGACATGGCTTGGCAGTTCGGGCAGACTGTTCCCATGAGGCACAGGGTCAAACTGATTTTCATATGGCCATGTCTGAACTGGGGTGGCGGAGTGAGCTAAAGAATGATGATGGATTAAACCCAGATCAGTTGACTGGGGGTGAGTGCTTGCAATGTTCAACACTCCGTCCATCATCCTCTTTGGTTTTACTTTGTTAGCCCTAAGTTGGCAGGGTATGCCCAGACTTGGGTCCCTTGCTTACTTTGCCACTGGATTCAAGCTAGCCTGGCTGATGATGGCTGATTAGCCAGAAACCAGTCCCAGGATGCTTGTATCCGGTCCAGGGAAGACATGGCTTGGCAGTTCAGGCTGGACTGTTCCCATGAGGCAGAGGGTCAGATTGATTTGCATATGGCCATGTCTGAACTGGGGTGGCGGAGTGAGCGAAAAAGAATGATGATGGATTAAACCCAGATCAGTTGACTGGGGTAGAGTGCTTGCAATGGTCAACACTCCGTCCATCATCCGCTTTGGTTTTTCTTTGTTCGGCCTAAGTTGGCAGGGTATGCCCAGACGTGGTTCCCTTGCTCACTTTGCCACTGGATTCAAGCTAGCCTGGCTGATGATGGCTGATTAGTCAGAAACTGGTCCCAGGATGCTTGTTTCCGGGCCAGGGAAGACATGGCTTGGCAGTTCGGGCTAAACTGTTCCCATGAGGCACAGGGTCAAACTGATTTTCATATGGCCATGTCTGAACTGGGGTGGCGGAGTGAGCTAAAGAATGATGATGGATTAAACCCAGATCAGTTGACTGAGGGTGAGTGCTTGCAATGTTCAACACTCCGTCCATCATCCCCTTTGGTTTTGCTTTGTTCGCCCTAAGTTGGCAGGGTATGCCCAGACGTGGGTTCCTTGCTTACTTTGCCACTGGATTCAACCTGGCCTGGCTGATGATGGCTGATTAGCCAGAAACCGGTCCCAGGATGCTTGTTTCCGGTCCAGGGAAGACATGGCTTGGCAGTTCAGGCTGGACTGTTCCCATGAGGCACAGGGTCAGATTGATTTGCATATGGCCATGTCTGAACTGGGGTGGCGGAGTGAGCGAAAGAATGATAATGAATTAAACCCAGATCAGTTGACTGGGGGTGAGTGCTTGCAATGTTCAACACTCCGTCCATCATCCGCTTTGGTTTTGCTTTGTTCGGCCTAAGTTGGCAGGGTATGCCCATACGTGGTTCCCTTGCTCACTCTGCCACTGGATTCAAGCTAGCCTGGCTGATGATGGCTGATTAGTCAGAAACTGGTCCCAGGATGCTTGTTTCTGGGCCAGGGAAGACATGGCTTGGCAGTTCGGGCTAAACTGTTCCCATGAGGCACACGGACAGACTGATTTGCATATGGCCATGTCTGAACTGGGGTGGCGGAGTGAGCTAAAGAATGATGATGGATTAAACCCAAGTCAATTGACTGGGGGTGAGTGCTTGCCATGTTCAACACTCCGTCCATCATCCTCTTTGGTTTTACGTTGTTAGCCCTAAGTTTGCAGGGTATGCCCAGACTTGGGTCCCTTGCACACTTTGCCACTGGATTCAAGCTAGCCAGGGTAATGATGGCTGATTAGCCAGAAACCGGTCCCAGGATGCTTGTTTCCGGTCCAGGGACCACATTGCTTGGCAGTTCGGGCTGTACTGTTCCCATGAGGCACAGGGTCAAACTGATTTTCATATGGCCATGTCTGAACTGGTGTGGCGGAGTGAGCTAAAGAATGATAATGGATTAAACCCAGATCAGTTGACTGAGGGTGAGTGCTTGCAATGTTGCACACTCCGTCCATGTCTCCCTTTGGTTTTACTTTGTTAGCCCTAATATGGCAGGGTATGCCCAGACTTGGGTCCCTTGCTCACTTTGCCACTGGATTCAACCTAGCCTGGCTGATGATGGCTGATTAGCCAGAAACCGGTCCCAGGATGCTTGTTTCCGGTCCAGGGAAGACATGGCTTGGCAGTTCAGGCTGGACTGTTCCCATGAGGCACAGGGTCAGACTGATTTGCATATGGCCATGTCTGAACTGGGGTGGCGGAGTGAGCTAAAGAATGATGATGGATTAAACCCAGATCAGTTGACTGGGGGTGAGTGCTTGCAATGTTGCACACTCCGTCCATCTCCATCTTTGGTTTTACTTTGTTAGCCCTAATTTGGCAGGGTATGCCCAGACTTGGGTCCCTTCCTCACTTTGCCACTGGATTCAAGCTAGCCTGGCTGATGATGGCTGATTAGCCAGAAACCGTTCCCAGGTTGCTTGTTTCCGGTCAAGGGAAGACATGGCTTGGCAGTTCGGGCAGACTGTTCCCATGAGGCAGAGGGTCAGACTGACTTGCATATGGCCATGTCTGAACTGGGGTGGCGGAGTGAGCTAAAAAGAATGATGATGGATTAAACCCAGATCAGTTGACTGGGGTAGAGTGCTTGCAATGGTCAAAACTCCGTCCATCATCCGCTTTGGTTTTGCTTTGTTCGGCCTAAGTTGGCAGGGTACGCCCAGACGTGGTTCCCTTGCTCACTTTGCCACTGGATTCAAGCTAGCCTGGCTGATGATGGCTGATTAGTCAGGAACTGGTCCCAGGATGCTTGTTTCTGGGCCAGGGAAGACATGGTTTGGCAGTTCGGGCTAAACTGTTCCCATGAGGCACACGGACAGACTGATTTGCATATGGCCATGTCTGAACTGGGGTGGCGGAGTGAGCTAAAGAATGATGATGGATTAAACCCAGATCAATTGACTGGGGGTGAGTGCTTGCCATCGTCAACACTCCGTCCATCATCCTCTTTGGTTTTACTTTGTTAGCCCTAAGTTGGCAGGGTATGCCCAGACTTGGGTCCCTTGCGCACTTTGCCACTGGATTCAAGCTAGCCAGGGTAATGATGGCTGATTAGCCAGAAACCGGTCCCAGGATGCTTGTTTCCGGTCCAGGGACCACATTGCTTGGCAGTTCGGGCTGTACTGTTCCCATGAGGCACTGGGTCAAACTGATTTTCATATGGCTATGTCTGAACTGGGGTGGCGGAGTGAGCTAAAGAATGATAATGGATTAAACCCAGATCAGTTGACTGAGGGTGAGTGCTTGCAATGTTGCACACTCCATCCATCTCTCCCTTTGGTTTTACTTTGTTAGCCCTAATTTGGCAGGGTATGCCCAGACTTGGGTCCCTTGCTCACTTTGCCACTGGATTCAACCTAGCCTGGCTGATGATGGCTGATTAGCCAGAAACCGGTCCCAGGATGCTTGTTTCCGGTCCAGGGAAGACATGGCTTGGCAGTTCAGGCTGGACTGTTCCCATGAGGTACAGGTTCAGACTGATTTGCATATGGCCATGTCTGAACTGGGGTGGCGGAGTGAGCTAAAGAATGATGATGGATTAAACCCAGATCAGTTGACTGGGGGTGAGTGCTTGCAATGTTGCACACTCCGTCCATCTCTCCCTTTGGTTTTACTTTGTTAGCCCTAATTTGGCAGGGTATGCCCAGGCTTGGGTCCCTTGCTCACTTTGCCACTGGATTCAAGCTAGCCTGGCTGATGATGGCTGATTAGCCAGAAACCGTTCCGAGGTTGCTTGTTTCTGGTCAAGGGAAGACTGTTCCCATGAGGCAGAGGGTCAGACTGACTTGCATATGGCCATGTCTGAACTGGGGTGGCGGAGTGAGCTAAAAAGAATGATGATGGATTAAACCCAGATCAGTTGACTGGGGTAGAGTGCTTGCAATGGTCAACACTCTGTCCATCATCCGCTTTGGTTTTTCTTTGTTCGGCCTAAGTTGGCAGGGTATGCCCAGACGTGGTTCCCTTGCTCACTTTGCCACTGGATTCAAGCTAGCCTGGCTGATGATGGCTGATTAGTCAGAAACAGGTCCCAGGATGCTTGTTTCCGGGCCAGGGAAGACTTGGCTTGGCAGTTCGGGCTAAACTGTTCCCATGAGGCACTGGGTCAAACTGATTTTCATATGGCCATGTCTGAACTGGGGTGGCGGAGTGAGCTAAAGAATGATAATGGATTAAACCCAGATCAGTTGACTGAGGGTGAGTGCTTGCAATGTTCAACACTCCGTCCATCATCCCCTTTGGTTTTGCTTTGTTCGCCCTAAGTTGGCAGGGTATGCCCAGACGAGGGTTCCTTGCTTACTTTGCCACTGGATTCAACCTGGCCTGGCTGATGATGGCTGATTAGCCAGAAACCGGTCCCAGGATGCTTGTTTCCGGTCCAGGGAAGACATGGCTTGGCAGTTCAGGCTGGACTGTTCCCATGAGGCACAGGGTCAGATTGATTTGCATATGGCCATGTCTGAACTAGGGTGGCGGAGTGAGCGAAAGAATGATGATGAATTAAACCCAGATCAGTTGACTGGGGGTGAGTGCTTGCAATGTTCAACACTCCGTCCATCATCCCCTTTGGTTTTGCTTTCTTCGCCCTAAGTTGGCAGGGTATGCACAGACGTGGGTCCCTTGCTCACTTTGGCAGTGGATTCAAGCTAGCCTTTCTGATGATGGCTGATTAGCCAGAAACCGTTCCCAGGTTGCTTGTTTCCGGTCAAGGGAAGACATGGCTTGGCAGTTCGGGCAGACTGTTCCCATGAGGCAGAGGGTCAGACTGACTTGCATATGGCCATGTCTGAACTGGGGTGGCGGAGTGAGCTAAAAAGAATGATGATGGGTTAAACCCAGATAAGTTGACTGGGGTAGAGTGCTTGCAATGGTCAAACCTCCGTCCATCATCCGCTTTGGTTTTGCTTTGTTCGGCCTAAGTTGGCAGGGTATGCCCAGACGTGGTTCCCTTGCTCACTTTGCCACTGGATTCAAGCTAGCCTGGCTGATGATGGCTGATTAGTCAGAAACTGGTCCCAGGATGCTTGTTTCCGGGCCAGGGAAGACATGGCTTGGCAGTTCGGGCTAAACTGTTCCCATGAGGCACATGGACAGACTGATTTGCATATCGCCATGTCTGAACTGGGGTGGCGGAGTGAGCTAAAGAATGATGATGGATTAAACCCAGATCAATTGACTGGGGGTGAGTGCTTGCCATGTTCAACACTCCGTCCATCATCCTGTTTGGTTTTACTTTGTTAGCCCTAAGTTGGCAGGGTATGCCCAGACTTGGGTCCCTTGCTCACTTTGCCACTGGATTCAAGCTAGCCAGGGTGATGATGGCTGATTGGCCAGAAACCGTTCCCAGGTTGCTTGTTTCCGCTCAAGGGAAGACATGGCTTGGCAGTTCGGGCAGACTGTTCCCATGAGGCACAGGGTCAGACTGATTTGCATATGGCCATGTCTGAACTGGGGTGGCGGAGTGAGCTAAAGAATGATGATGGATTAAACCCAGATCAGTTGACTGGGGGTGAGTGCTTGCAATGTTGCACACTCCGTCCATCTCTCCCTTTGGTTTTACTTTGTTAGCCCTAATTTGGCAGGGTATGCCCAGACTTGGGTCCCTTGCTCACTTTGCCACAGTATTCAAGCTAGCCTGGCTGATGATGGCTGATTAGCCAGAAACCGTTCCCAGGTTGCTTGTTTCCGGTCAAGGGAAGACATGGCTTGGCAGTTTGGGCAGACTGTTCCCATGAGGCAGAGGGTCAGACTGACTTGCATATGGCCATGTCTGAACTGGGGTGGTGGAGTGAGCTAAAAAGAATGATGATGGATTAAACCCAGATCAGTTGACTGGGGTAGAGTGCTTGCAATGTTCAACACTCCGTCCAGCATCCCCTTTGGTTTTGCTTTGTTCGCCCTAAGTTGGCAGGGTATGCCCAGACGTGGGTTCCTTGCTTACTTTGCCACTGGATTCAACCTAGCCTGGCTGATAATGGCTGATTAGCCAGAAACTGGTCCCAGAATGCTTTTTTTCCGGTCCAGGGAAGACATGGCTTGGCAGTTCAGGCTGGACTGTTCCCGTGAGGCACAGGCTCAGACTGATTTGCATATGGCCATGTCTGAACTGGGGTGGCAGAGTGAGCTAAAGAATGATGATGGATTGAACCCAGATCAGTTGACTGGGGGTGAGTGCTTGCAATGTTCAATACTCCGTCCATCATCCCCTTTGGTTTTGCTTCGTTCGCCCTAAATTGGCAGGGTATGCCCAGACGTGGGTCCCTTGCTCACTCTGCAACTGTATTTAAGCTAGCCTCGCTGATGATGGCTGATTAGCCAGAAACCGGCCCCAGGATGCTTGTTTCCGGTCCAGGGAAGACATGGCTTGGCAGTTCGGGCTGGACTGTTCCCATGAGGCACAGGTTCAGACTGATTTGCATATGGCCATGTCTGAACTGGGATGGCGGAGTGAGCGAAAGAATGATGATGAATTAAACCCAGATCAGTTGACTGGGGGTGAGTGCTTGCAATGTTCAACACTCCGTCCTTCATCCCCTTTGGTTTTTCTTTCTTCGCCCTAAGTTGGCAAGGTATGCACAGATGTGGGTCCCTTGCTCACTTTGCCAGTGGCTTCAAGCTAGCCTGGCTGATGATGGCTGATTAGCCAGAAACCGTTACCAGGTTGCTTGTTTCCGGTCAAGGGAAGACATGGCTTGGCAGTTCGGGCAGACTGTTCCCATGAGGAAGAGGGTCAGACTGACTTGCATATGGCCATGTCTGAACTGGGCTGGCGGAGCGAGCTAAAAAGAATGATGATGGATTAAACCCAGATCAGTTGACTGGGGTAGAGTGCTTGCAATGGTCAACACTCCGTCCATCATCCGCTTTGGTTTTGCTTTGTTCGGGCTAAGTTGGCAGGGTATGCCCAGACGTGGTTCTCTTGCTCACTTTGCCACTGGATTCAAGCTAGCCTGGCTGATGATGGCTGATTAGTCAGAAACTGGTCCCAGGATGCTTGTTTCCGGGCCAGGGAAGACATGGCTTGGCAGTTCGGGATAAACTGTTCCTATGAGGCACACGGACAGACTGATTTGCATATGGCCATGTCTGAACTGGGGTGGCGGAGGGAGCTAAAGAATGATGATGGATTATCCCAGATCAGTTGACTGGGAGTGAGTGCTTGCAATGTTCAACACTCCGTCCATCATCCTCTTTGGTTTTACTTTAGTTAGCCCTAAGTTGGCAGGGTATGCCCAGACTTGGGTCTCTTGCTCACTTTGCCACTGGATTCAAGCTAGCCAGGGTGATGATGGCTGACTAGCCAGAACCCGGTCCCAGGATGTGTGTTTCCGGTCCAGGGACGACATTGCTTGGCAGTTCGGGCTGTACTGTTCCCATGAGGCACAGGGTCAAACTGATTTTCATATGGCCATGTCTGAACTGGGGTGGCGGAGTGAGCTAAAGAATGATAATGGATTAAACCCAGATCAGTTGACTGAGGGTGAGTGCTTGCAATGTTCAACACTCCGTCCATCATCCCCTTTGGTTTTGCTTTGTTCGCCCTAAGTTGGCAGGGTATGCCCAGACGTGGGTTCCTTGCTTACTTTGCCACTGGATTCAACCTGGCCTGGCTGATGATGGCTGATTAGCCAGAAACCGGTCCCAGGATGCTTGTTTCCGATCCAGGGAAGACATGGCTTGGCAGTTCAGGCTGGACTGTTCCCATGAGGCACAGGGTCAGATTGATTTGCATATGGCCATGTCTGAACTGGGGTGGTGGAGTGAGCAAAAGAATGATAATGGATTAAACCCAGATCAGTTGACTGAGGGTGAGTGCTTGCAATGTTCAACACTCCGTCCAGCATCCCCTTTGGTTTTGCTTTGTTCGCCCTAAGTTGGCAGGGTATGCCCAGACGTGGGTTCCTTGCTTACTTTGCCACTGGATTCAACCTAGCCTGGCTGATGATGGCTGATTAGCCAGAAACCGGTCCCAAGATGCTTGTTTCCGGTCCAGGGAAGACATGGCTTGGCAGTTCAGGCTGGACTGTTCCCATGAGGCACAGTGTCAGACTGATTTGCATATGGCCATGTCTGAACTGGGGTGGCGGAGTGAGCCAAAGAATGATGATGGATTAAACCCAGATCAGTTGACTGAGGGTGAGTGCTTGCAATGTTCAACACTCCGTCCATCATCCTCTTTGGTTTTACTTTGTTAGCCCTAAGTTGGAGGGGTATGCCCAGACTTGGGTCTCTTGCTCACTTTGCCACTGGATTCAAGCTAGCCTGGCTGATGATGGCTGATTAGCCAGAAACCGTTCCCAGGTTGCTTGTTTCCGCTCAAGGGAAGACATGGCTTGGCAGTTCGGGCAGACTGTTCCCATGAGGCAGAGGGTCAGACTGACTTGCATATGGCCATGTCTGAATCTGGGGTGGCGGAGTGAGCTAAAAAGAATGATGATGGATTAAACCCAGATCAGTTGACTGGGGTAGAGTGCTTGCAATGGTCAACACTCCGTCCATCATCCGCTTTGGTTTTTCTTTGTTCGGCCTAAGTTGGCAGGGTATGCCCAGACGTGGTTCCCTTGCTCACTTTGCCACTGGATTCAAGCTAGCCTGGCTGATGATGGCTGATTAGTCAGAAACTGGTCCCAGGATGCTTGTTTCCGGGCCAGGGAAGACATGGGTTTGCAGTTCGGGCTAAACTGTTCCCATGAGGTACACGGACAGACTGATTTGCATATGGCCATGTCTGAACTGGGGTGGCGGAGTGAGCTAAAGAATGATGATGGATTAAACCCAGATCAGTTGACTGGGGGTGAGTGCTTGCAATGTTCAACACTCCGTCCATCATCCTCTTTGGTTGTACTTTGTTAGCCCTAAGTTGGCAGGGTATGCCCAGACTTGGGTCCCTTGCTCACTTTGCCACTGGATTCAAGCTAGCCAGGGTAATGATGGCTGACTAGCCAGAAACCGGTCCCAGGATGCTTGTTTCCGGTCCAGGGACGACATTGCTTGGCAGTTCGGGCTGTACTGTTCCCATGAGGCACAGGGTCAAACTGATTTTCATATGGCCATGTCTGAACTGGGGTGGCGGAGTGAGCTAAAGAATGATGATGAATTAAACCCAGATCAGTTGACTGGGGGTGAGTGCTTGCAATGTTCAACACTCCGTCCATCATCCCCTTTGGTTTTGCTTTGTTCGCCCTAAGTTGGCAGGGTATGCAAAGACGTGGTTCCCTTGCTCGCTTTGCCACTGGATTCAAGCTAGCCTGGCTGATGATGGCTGATTAGTCAGAAACTGGTCCCAGGATGCTTGTTTCCGGGCCAGGGAAGACATGGCTTGGCAGTTTGGGCTAAACTGTTCCCATGAGGCACACGGACAGACTGATTTGCATATGGCCATGTTTGAACTGGGGTGGCGGAGTGAGCTAAAGAATGATGATGGATTAAACCCAGATCAGTTGACTGGGGGTGAGTGCTTGCAATGTTGAACACTCCGTCCATCTCTCCCTTTGGTTTTACTTTGTTAGCCCTAAGTTGGCAGGGTATGCCCAGACTTGGGTCCCTTGCTCACTATGCCACTGGATTCAAGCTAGCCTGGCTGATGATGGCTGATTAGTCAGAAACTGGTCCCAGGATGCTTGTTTCCGGGCCAGGGAAGACATGGCTTGGCAGTTCGGGCTAAACTGTTCCCATGAGGCACACGGACAGACTGATTTGCATATGGCCATGTCTGAACTGGGGTGGCGGAGTGAGCTAAAGAATGATGATGGATTAAACCCAGATCAATTGACTGGGGGTGAGTGCTTGCCATGTTCAACACTCCGTCCATCATCCTGTTTGGTTTTACTTTGTTAGCCCTAAGTTGGCAGGGTATGCCCAGACTTGGGTCCCTTGCTCACTTTGCCACTGGATTCAAGCTAGCCAGGGTGATGATGGCTGATTAGCCAGAAACCGTTCCCAGGTTGCTTGTTTCCGCTCAAGGGAAGACATGGCTTGGCAGTTCGGGCAGACTGTTCCCATGAGGCACAGGGTCAGACTGATTTGCATATGGCCATGTCTGAACTGGGGTGGCGGAGTGAGCTAAAAAGAATGATGATGGATTAAACCCAGATCAGTTGACTGGGGTAGAGTGCTTGCAATGGTCAACACTTTGTCCATCATCCGCTTTGGTTTTTCTTTGTTCGGCCTAAGTTGGCAGGGTATGCCCAGACGTGGTTCCCTTGCTCACTTTGCCACTGGATTCAAGCTAGCCTGGCTGATGGTGGCTGATTAGTCAGAAACTGGTCCCAGGATGCTTGTTTCCGGGCCAGGGAAGACATGGCTTGGCAGTTCGGGCTAAACTGTTCCCATGAGGCACAGGGTCAAACTGATTTTCATATGGCCATGTCTGAACTGGGGTGGCGGAGTGAGCTAAAGAATGATAATGGATTAAACCCAGATTCGTTGACTGAGGGTGAGTGCTTGCAATGTTCAACACTCCGTCCAGCATCCCCTTTGGTTTTGCTTTGTTCGCCCTAAGTTGGCAGGGTATGCCCAGACGTGGGTTCCTTGCTTACTTTGCCACTGGATTCAACCTAGCCTGGCTGATAATGGCTGATTAGCCAGAAACTGGTACCAGGATGCTTTTTTTCCGGTCCAGGGAAGACATGGCTTGGCAGTTCAGGCTGGACTGTTCCCATGAGGCACAGGCTCAGACTGATTTGCATATGGCCATGTCTGAACTGGGGTGGCAGAGTGAGCTAAAGAATGATGATGGATTAAACCCAGATCAGTTGACTGGGGGTGAGTGCTTGCAATGTTCAATACTCCGTCCATCATCCCCTTTGGTTTTGCTTCGTTCGCCCTAAATTGGCAGGGTATGCCCAGACGTGGGTCCCTTGCTCACTCTGCAACTGGATTTAAGCTAGCCTCGCTGATGATGGCTGATTAGCCAGAAACCGGTCCCAGGATGCTTGTTTCCGGTCCAGGGAAGACATGGCTTGGCAGTTCGGGCTGGACTGTTCCCATGAGGCACAGGTTCAGACTGATTTGCATATGGCCATGTCTGAACTGGGATGGCGGAGTGAGCGAAAGAATGATGATGAATTAAACCCAGATCAGTTGACTGGGGGTGAGTGCTTGCAATGTTCAACACTCCGTCCTTCATCCCCTTTGGTTTTTCTTTCTTCGCCCTAAGTTGGCAAGGTATGCACAGATGTGGGTCCCTTGCTCACTTTGCCAGTGGCTTCAAGCTAGCCTGGCTGATGATGGCTGATTAGCCAGAAACCGTTACCAGGTTGCTTGTTTCCGGTCAAGGGAAGACATGGCTTGGCAGTTCGGGCAGACTGTTCCCATGAGGAAGAGGGTCAGACTGACTTGCATATGGCCATGTCTGAACTGGGCTGGCGGAGCGAGCTAAAAAGAATGATGATGGATTAAACCCAGATCAGTTGACTGGGGTAGAGTGCTTGCAATGGTCAACACTCCGTCCATCATCCGCTTTGGTTTTGCTTTGTTCGGGCTAAGTTGGCAGGGTATGCCCAGACGTGGTTCTCTTGCTCACTTTGCCACTGGATTCAAGCTAGCCTGGCTGATGATGGCTGATTAGTCAGAAACTGGTCCCAGGATGCTTGTTTCCGGGCCAGGGAAGACATGGCTTGGCAGTTCGGGATAAACTGTTCCTATGAGGCACACGGACAGACTGATTTGCATATGGCCATGTCTGAACTGGGGTGGCGGAGGGAGCTAAAGAATGATGATGGATTATCCCAGATCAGTTGACTGGGGGTGAGTGCTTGCAATGTTCAACACTCCGTCCATCATCCTCTTTGGTTTTACTTTAGTTAGCCCTAAGTTGGCAGGGTATGCCCAGACTTGGGTCTCTTGCTCACTTTGCCACTGAATTCAAGCTAGCCAGGGTGATGATGGCTGACTAGCCAGAACCCGGTCCCAGGATGTGTGTTTCCAGTCCAGGGACGACATTGCTTGGCAGTTCGGGCTGTACTGTTCCCATGAGGCACAGGGTCAAACTGATTTTCATATGGCCATGTCTGAACTGGGGTGGCGGAGTGAGCTAAAGAATGATAATGGATTAAACCCAGATCAGTTGACTGAGGGTGAGTGCTTGCAATGTTCAACACTCCGTCCATCATCCCCTTTGGTTTTGCTTTGTTCGCCCTAAGTTGGCAGGGTATGCCCAGACGTGGGTTCCTTGCTTACTTTGCCACTGGATTCAACCTGGCCTGGCTGATGATGGCTGATTAGCCAGAAACCGGTCCCAGGATGCTTGTTTCCGATCCAGGGAAGACATGGCTTGGCAGTTCAGGCTGGACTGTTCCCATGAGGCACAGGGTCAGATTGATTTGCATATGGCCATGTCTGAACTGGGGTGGTGGAGTGAGCAAAAGAATGATAATGGATTAAACCCAGATCAGTTGACTGAGGGTGAGTGCTTGCAATGTTCAACACTCCGTCCAGCATCCCCTTTGGTTTTGCTTTGTTCGCCCTAAGTTGGCAGGGTATGCCCAGACGTGGGTTCCTTGCTTACTTTGCCACTGGATTCAACCTGGCCTGGCTGATGATGGCTGATTAGCCAGAAACCGTTCCCAGGTTGCTTGTTTCCGCTCAAGGGAAGACATGGCTTGGCAGTTCGGGCAGACTGTTCCCATGAGGCAGAGGGTCAGACTGACTTGCATATGGCCATGTCTGAATCTGGGGTGGCGGAGTGAGCTAAAAAGAATGATGATGGATTAAACCCAGATCAGTTGACTGGGGTAGAGTGCTTGCAATGGTCAACACTCCGTCCATCATCCGCTTTGGTTTTTCTTTGTTCGGCCTAAGTTGGCAGGGTATGCCCAGACGTGGTTCCCTTGCTCACTTTGCCACTGGATTCAAGCTAGCCTGGCTGATGATGGCTGATTAGTCACAAACTGGTCCCAGGATGCTTGTTTCCAGGCCAGGGAAGACATGGGTTTGCAGTTCGGGCTAAACTGTTCCCATGAGGTACACGGACAGACTGATTTGCATATGGCCATGTCTGAACTGGGGTGGCGGAGTGAGCTAAAGAATGATGATGGATTAAACCCAGATCAGTTGACTGGGGGTGAGTGCTTGCAATGTTCAACACTCCGTCCATCATCCTCTTTGGTTGTACTTTGTTAGCCCTAAGTTGGCAGGGTATGCCCAGACTTGGGTCCCTTGCTCACTTTGCCACTGGATTCAAGCTAGCCAGGGTAATGATGGCTGACTAGCCAGAAACCGGTCCCAGGATGCTTGTTTCCGGTCCAGGGACGACATTGCTTGGCAGTTCGGGCTGTACTGTTCCCATGAGGCACAGGGTCAAACTGATTTTCATATGGCCATGTCTGAACTGGGGTGGCGGAGTGAGCTAAAGAATGATGATGAATTAAACCCAGATCAGTTGACTGGGGGTGAGTGCTTGCAATGTTTAACACTCCGTCCATCATCCCCTTTGGTTTTGCTTTGTTCGCCCTAAGTTGGCAGGGTATGCAAAGACGTGGTTCCCTTGCTCGCTTTGCCACTGGATTCAAGCTAGCCTGGCTGATGATGGCTGATTAGTCAGAAACTGGTCCCAGGATGCTTGTTTCCGGGCCAGGGAAGACATGGCTTGGCAGTTTGGGCTAAACTGTTCCCATGAGGCACACGGACAGACTGATTTGCATATGGCCATGTTTGAACTGGGGTGGCGGAGTGAGCTAAAGAATGATGATGGATTAAACCCAGATCAGTTGACTGGGGGTGAGTGCTTGCAATGTTGAACACTCCGTCCATCTCTCCCTTTGGTTTTACTTTGTTAGCCCTAAGTTGGCAGGGTATGCCCAGACTTGGGTCCCTTGCTCACTATGCCACTGGATTCAAGCTAGCCTGGCTGATGATGGCTGACTAGCCAGAAACCGGTCCCAGGATGCTTGTTTCCGGTCCAGGGACGACATGGCTTGGCAGTTCGGGCTGGACTGTTCCCATGAGGCATGGGGTCAAACTGATTTTCATATGGCCGTGTCTGAACTGGGGTGGCGGAGTGAGCTAAAGAATGATAATGGATTAAACTCAGATCAGTTGACTGGGGGTGAGTGCTTGCAATGTTCAACACTCCGTCCATCATCCCCTTTGGTTTTGCTTTACTCGCCCTAAGTTGGCAGGGTATACCCAGAGGTGGGTCCCTTGCTCACTTTGCCAGTGGATTCAATTTAGCCTGGCTGATGATGGCTGATTAGCCACAAACCGGTCCCAGGATGCTTGTTTCCGGTCCAGGGAAGACATGGCTTGGCAGTTCGGGCTGGACTGTTCCCATCAGGCACTGGGTCAGACTGATTTGCATATGGCCATGTCTGAACTGGGGTGGCGGAGTGAGCTAAAGAATGATAATGGATTAAACTCAGATCAGTTGACTGGGGGTGAGTGCTTGCAATGTTCAACACTCCGTCCATCATCCCCTTTGGTTTTGCTTTACTCGCCCTAAGTTGGCAGGGTATACCCAGAGGTGGGTCCCTTGCTCACTTTGCCAGTGGATTCAATTTAGCCTGGCTGATGATGGCTGATTAGCCACAAACCGGTCCCAGGATGCTTGTTTCCGGTCCAGGGAAGACATGGCTTGGCAGTTCGGGCTGGACTGTTCCCATCAGGCACTGGGTCAGACTGATTTGCATATGGCCATGTCTGAACTGGGGTGGCGGAGTGAGCGAAAGAATGATGATGAATTAAACCCAGATCAGTTGACTGGGGGTGAGTGCTTGCAATGTTCAACACTCCGTCCATCATCCCCTTTGGTTTTGCTTTCTTCGCCCTAAGTTGGCAGGGTATGCACAGACGTGGGTCCCTTGCTCACTTTGCCACTGGATTCAACCTAGCCTGGCTGATGATGGCTGATTAGCCAGAAACCGTTCCCAGGATGCTTGTTTCCGGTCCAGGGAAGACATGGCTTGGCAGTTCAGGCTGGACTGTTCCCATGAGGCACAGGGTCAGACTGATTTGTATATGGCCATGTCTGAACTGGGGTGGCGGAGTGAGCTAAAGAATGATGATGGATTAAACCCAGATCAGTTGACTGGGGGTGAGTGCTTGCAATGTTGCACACTCCGTCCATCTCTCCCTTTGGTTTTACTTTGTTAGCCCTAATTTGGCAGGGTATGCCCAGACTTGGGTCCCTTGCTCACTTTGCCACTGGATTCAAGCTAGCCTGGCTGATGATGGCTGATTAGCACGAAACCGTTCCCAGGTTGCTTGTTTCCGGTCAAGGGAAGACATGGCTTGGCAGTTCGGGCAGACTGTTCCCATGAGGCAGAGGGTCAGACTGACTTGCATATGGCCATGTCTGAACTGGGGTGGCGGAGTGAGCTAAAAAGAATGATGATGGATTAAACCCAGATCAGTTGACTGGGGTAGAGTGCTTGCAATGGTCAACACTCCGTCCATCATCCGCTTTGGTTTTGCTTTGTTCGGCCTAAGTTGGCAGGGTATGCCCGGACGTGGTTCCCTTGCTCACTTTGCCACTGGATTCAAGCTAGCCTGGCTGATGATGGCTGATTAGTCAGAAACTGGTCCCAGGATGCTTGTTTCTGGGCCAGGGAAGACATGGCTTGGCAGTTCGGGCTAAACTGTTCCCATGAGGCACACGGACAGACTGATTTGCATATGGCCATGTCTGAGCTGGGGTGGCGGAGTGAGCTAAAGAATGATGATGGATTAAACCCAGATCAATTGACTGGGGGTGAGTGCTTGCCATGTTCAACACTCCGTCCATCATCCTCTTTGGTTTTACTTTGTTAGCCCTAAGTTGGCAGGGTATGCCCAGACTTGGGTCCCTTGCGCACTTTGCCACTGGATTCAAGCTAGCCAGGGTAATGATGGCTGATTAGCCAGAAACCGGTCCCAGAATGCTTGTTTCCGGTCCAGGGACCACTTTGCTGGGCAGTTCGGGCTGTACTGTTCCCATGAGGCACAGGGTCAAACTGATTTGCATATGGCCATGTCTGAACTGGGGTGGCAGAGTGAGCTAAAGAATGATGATGGATTAAACCCAGATCAGTTGACTGGGGGTGAGTGCTTGCAATGGTGCACACTCCGTCCATCTCTCCCTTTGGTTTTACTTTGTTAGCCCTAATTTGGCAGGGTATGCCAGGACTTGGGTCCCTTGCTCACTTTGCCACTGGATTCAAGCTAGCCTGGCTGATGATGGCTGATTAGCCAGAAACCGTTCCCAGGTTGCTTGTTTCCGGTCAAGGGAAGACATGGCTTGGCAGTTCGGGCAGACTGTTCCCATGAGGCAGAGGGTCAGACTGACTTGCATATGGCCATGTCTGAACTGGGGTGGCGGAGTGAGCTAAAAAGAGTGATGATGGATTAAACCCAGATCAGTTGACTGGGGTAGAGTGCTTGCAATGGTCAACACTCTGTCCATCATCCGCTTTGGTTTTTCTTTGTTCGGCCTAAGTTGGCAGGGTATGCCCAGACGTGGTTCCCTTGCTCACTTTGCCACTGGATTCAAGCTAGCCTGGCTGATGATGGCTGATTAGTCAGAAACAGGTCCCAGGATGCTTGTTTCCGGGCCAGGGAAGACTTGGCTTGGCAGTTCGGGCTAAACTGTTCCCATGAGGCACTGGGTCAAACTGATTTTCATATGGCCATGTCTGAACTGGGGTGGCGGAGTGAGCTAAAGAATGATAATGGATTAAACCCAGATCAGTTGACTGAGGGTGAGTGCTTGCAATGTTCAACACTCCGTCCATCATCCCCTTTGGTTTTGCTTTGTTCGCCCTAAGTTGGCAGGGTATGCCCAGACGAGGGTTCCTTGCTTACTTTGCCACTGGATTCAACCTGGCCTGGCTGATGATGGCTGATTAGACAGAAACCGGTCCCAGGATGCTTGTTTCCGGTCCAGGGAAGACATGGCTTGGCAGTTCAGGCTGGACTGTTCCCATGAGGCACAGGGTCAGATTGATTTGCATATGGCCATGTCTGAACTGGGGTGGCGGAGTGAGCGAAAGAATGATGATGAATTAAACCCAGATCAGTTGACTGGGGGTGAGTGCTTGCAATGTTCAACACTCCGTCCATCATCCCCTTTGGTTTTGCTTTCTTCGCCCTAAGTTGGCAGGGTATGCACAGACGTGGGTCCCTTGCTCACTTTGGCAGTGGATTCAAGCTAGCCTGGCTGATGATGGCTGATTAGCCAGAAACCGTTCCCAGGTTGCTTGTTTCCGGTCAAGGGAAGACATGGCTTGGCAGTTCGGGCAGACTGTTCCCATGAGGCAGAGGGTCAGACTGACTTGCATATGGCCATGTCTGAACTGGGGTGGCGGAGTGAGCTAAAAATAATGATGATGGGTTAAACCCAGATAAGTTGACTGGGGTAGAGTGCTTGCAATGGTCAAAACTCCGTCCATCATCCGCTTTGGTTTTGCTTTGTTCGGCCTAAGTTGGCAGGGTATGCCCAGACGTGGTTCCCTTGCTCACTTTGCCACTGGATTCAAGCTAGCCTGGCTGATGATGGCTGATTAGTCAGAAACTGGTCCCAGGATGCTTGTTTCCGGGCCAGGGAAGACATGGCTTGGCAGTTCGGGCTAAACTGTTCCCATGAGGCACACGGACAGACTGATTTGCATATGGCCATGTCTGAACTGGGGTGGCGGAGTGAGCTAAAGAATGATGATGGATTAAACCCAGATCAATTGACTGGGGGTGAGTGCTTGCCATGTTCAACACTCCGTCCATCATCCTCTTTGGTTTTACTTTGTTAGCCCTAAGTTGGCAGGGTATGCCCAGACTTGGGTCCCTTGCTCACTTTGCCACTGGAATCAAGCTAGCCAGGGTAATGATGGCTGACTAGCCAGAAACCGGTCCCAGGATGCTTGTTTCCGGTCCAGGGACGACATTGCTTGGCAGTTCGCGCTGTACTGTTCCCATGAGGCACAGGGTCAAACTGATTTTCATATGGCCATGTCTGAACTGGGGTGGCGGAGTGAGTTAAAGAATGATAATGGATTAAACCCAGATCAGTTGACTGAGGGTGAGTGCTTGCAATGTTCAACACTCCGTCCAGCATCCCCTTTGGTTTTGCTTTGTTCGCCCTAAGTTGGCAGGGTATGCCCAGACGTGGGTTCCTTGCTTACTTTGCCACTGGATTCAACCTAGCCTGGCTGATGATGGCTGATTAGCCAGAAACCGTTCCCAGGTTGCTTGTTTCCGGGCCAGGGAAGACATGGCTTGGCAGTTTGGGCTAAACTGTTCCCATGAGGCACACGGACTGACTGATTTTCATATGGCCATGTTTGAACTGGGGTTACGGAGTGAGCTAAAGTATGATGATGGATTAAACCCAGATCAGTTGACTGGGGGTGAGTGCTTGCAATGTTGAACACTCCGTCCATCTCTCCCTTTGGTTTTACTTTGTTAGCCCTAAGTTGGCAGGGTATGCCCAGACTTGGGTCCCTTGCTCACTTTGCCACTGGATTCAAGCTAGCCTGGCTGATGATGGCTGACTAGCCAGAAACCGGTCCCAGGATGCTTGTTTCCGGTCCAGGGACGACATGGCTTGGCAGTTCGGGCTGGACTGTTCCCATGAGGCATGGGGTCAAACTGATTTTCATATGGCCGTGTCTGAACTGGGGTGGCGGAGTGAGCTAAAGAATGATAATGGATTAAACTCAGATCAGTTGACTGGGGGTGAGTGCTTGCAATGTTCAACACTCCGTCCATCATCCCCTTTGGTTTTGCTTTACTCGCCCTAAGTTGGCAGGGTATACCCAGAGGTGGGTCCCTTGCTCACTTTGCCAGTGGATTCAAGCTAGCCTGGCTGATGATGGCTGATTAGCCAGAAACCGGTCCCAGGATGCTTGTTTCCGGTCCAGGGAAGACATGGCTTGGCAGTTCGGGCTGGACTGTTCCCATCAGGCACTGGGTCAGACTGATTTGCATATGGCCATGTCTGAACTGGGGTGGCGGAGTGAGCTAAAGAATGATGATGGATGAAACCCAGATCAGTTGATTGGGGGTGAGTGCTTGCAATGTTCAACACTCCGTCCATCATCCCCTTTGGTTTTGCTTTATTCACCCTAAGTTGGCAGGGTATACCCAGACGTGGGTCCCTTGCTCACTTTGCCAGTGGA
Organism: Triturus cristatus; assembly: GCF_964204655.1. NCBI lineage: Eukaryota > Metazoa > Chordata > Amphibia > Caudata > Salamandridae > Triturus > Triturus cristatus. The sequence continues at coordinate 364,232,049 of NC_140584.1, read as the reverse complement.
TTCAAGCTAGCCTGGCTGATGATGGCTGATTAGCCAGAAACCTGTACCAGGATGCTTGTTTCCGGTCCAGGTAAGACATGGCTTGGCAGTTCGGGCTGGACTGTTCCCATGAGGCACAGGGTCAGACTGATTTGCATATGGCCATGTCTGAACTGGGGTGGTGGAGTGAGCTAAGGAATGATAATGGATTAAACCCAGATCAGTTGACTGGGGGTGAGTGCTTGCAATGTTCAACACTCCATCCATTATCCCCTTTGGTATTGCTTTGTTCACCCTATGTTGACAGGGTATGCCCAGACGTGTGTCCCTTGCTCACTTTGCCAGTGGATTCAAGCTAGCCTGGCTGATGATGGCTAGTTAGCCAGAAACCGGTCCCAGGATGCTTGTTTCCGGTCCAGGGAAGACACAGCTTGGAAATTCGGGCTACACTGTTCCCATGAGGCACAGGGTCAAACTAATTTTCATATGGCCATGTCTGAACTGGGGTGGTGGAGTGAGCTAAAAAAGGATGATGGATTAAACCCAGATCAGTTGACTGGGAGTGAGTGCTTGCAATGTTCAACACTCCATCCATTATCCCCTTTGGTTTTGCTTTGTTCGCCCTAAGTTGGCAGGGTATGCCCAGACGTGGGTTCCTTGCTTACTTTGCCACTGGATTCAAGCTAGCCTGGCTGATGATGGCTGATTAGCCAGAAACCAGTCCCAGGATGCTTGTTTCCGGTCCAGGGAAGACATGGCTCGGCAGTTCGGGCTGGACTGGTCCCATGAGGCACAGGGTCAGACTGATTTGCATATGGCGATGTCTGAACTGGGATGGCAGAGTGAGCTAAAGAATGATGATGGATGAAACCCAGATCAGTTGACTGGGGGTGAGTGCTTGCAATGTTCAACACTCCGTCCATCATCCCCTTTGGTTTTGCTTTGTTCGTCCTAAGTTGGCAGGGTATGCCCAGACGTGGGTCCCTTGCTCACCTTGCCACTGGATTCAAGCTAGACTGGCTGATGATGGCTGATAGCCAGAAACTGGTCCCAGGATGCTTGTTTCCAGTCCAGGGAAGACATGTCTTGGCAGTTCGGGCTGGACTGTTCCCATGAGGCACAGGGTCAGACTGATTTGCATATGGCCATGTCTGAACTGGGGTGGCGGAGTGAGCTAAAGAATGATGATGGATTAAACCCAGATCAGTTGACTAGGGGTGAGTGCTTGCAATGTTCAGCACTCTGTCCATCATCCCCTTTGGTTTTGCTTTGTTCGCCCTAAGTTGGCAGGGTATGCCCAGACGTGAGTCCCTTGCTCACTTTGCCACTGGATTGACGCTAGCCTGGCTGCTGATGGCTCATTAGCCAAAAACCGGTCTCAGGATGCTTGTTTCCGGTCCACGGAAGACATGGTTTGGCATTTTGGGCTGGACTGCTCCCATGAGGCACAGGGTCAAACTGATTTGCATATGTCCATGTCTGGACTGGGGTGGCGCAGTGAGCTAAAGAATGATAATGGATTAAACCCAGATCAGTTGACTGAGGGTGAGTGCTTGCAATGTTCAACACTCCGTCCATCATCCCATTTGGTTTTGCTTTGTTCGCCCTAAGTTGGATGGGTATGCCCAGACCTGGGTCCCTTGCTCACTTTGCCACTGGATTCAACCTAGCCTGGCTGATGATGGCTGATTAGCCAGAAACCGGTCCCAGGATACTTGTTTCCGGTCCAGCAAAGACATGTCTTGGCAGTTCGGGCTGGACTGTTCCCATGAGGCACAGGGTCAGACTGATTTGCATATGGCCATGTCTGAACTGGGGTGGCGGAGTGACCTAAAAAGCATGATGATGGATTAAACCCAGATCAGTTGACTGGGGGTGAGTGCTTGCAATGGTCAACACTCCATCCATCATCCGCTTTGGTTTTGCTTTGTTTGGCCTGAGTTGGCAGGGTATGCCCAGACGTGGTTCCCTTGCTCACTTTGCCACTGGATTCAAGCTAGTCTTGCTGATGATGGCTGATTAGGCAGAAACTGGTCCCAGGATGCTTGTTTCTGGGCCAGGGAAGACATGGCTTGGCAGTTCGGGCTGAACTGTTCCCATGAGGCACACCGACAGACTGATTTGCATATGGCCATTTCTGAACTGGGGTGGCAGAGTGAGCTAAAGAATGATGATGGATTAAACCCAGATCAGTTGACTGGGGGTGAGTGCTTGCAATGTTCAACACTCCGTCCATCATCCCCTTTGGTTTTGCTTTGTTCGCCCTAAGTTGGCAGGGTATTCCCAAACTTGGGTCACTTGCTCATTTTGCCACAAGATTCAAGCTAGCCGGGCTGATGATGGATGACTAGCCAGAATCCGGTCCCAGGATGCTTGTTTCCGGTCCAGGGAAGACATGGCTTGGCAGTTCCGGCTGGACTGTTCCCATGAGGCACAGGGTCAATCTGATTTTCATATGGCCATGTCTGAACTGGGGTGGCGGAGTGAGCTAAAGAATGATGATGGATTAAACCCAGATCAATTGACTGGGGGTGAGTGCTTGCAATGTTCAACACTCCGTCCATCATCCCCTTTGGTTTTGCTTTGTTCGCCCTAAGTTGGCAGGGTATGCCCAGGCATGGGTTCCTTGCTTACTTTGCCACTGGATTCAAGCTAGCCCGGCTGATGATGGCTGATTAGCCATAAACCGGTCCCAGGATGCTTGTTTCCGGTCCAGGGAAGACATGGCTTTGCAGTTCGGGCTGGACTGTTCTCATGAGGCACAGGGTCACACTGATTTGCATATGGCCATGTCTGAACTGGGGTGGCGGAGTGAGCTAAAGAATGATGATGGATGAAACCCAGATCAGTTGACTGGGGGTGAGTGCTTGCAATATTCAACACTCCGTCCATCATCCCCATTGGTTTTGCTTTGTTCGCCCTAAGTTGGATGGGTATGCCCAGACCTGGGTCCCTTGCTCACTTTGCCACTGGATTCAACCTAGCCTGGCTGATGATGGCTGATTAGCCAGAAACCGGTCCCAGGATGCTTGTTTCCGGTCCAGCAAAGACATGTCTTGGCAGTTCGGGCTGGACTGTTCCCATGAGGCACAGGGTCAGACTGATTTGCATATGGCCATGTCTGAACTGGGGTGGCGGAGTGACCTAAAAAGCATGATGATGGATTAAACCCAGATCAGTTGACTGGGGGTGAGTGCTTGCAATGGTCAACACTCCATCCATCATCCGCTTTGGTTTTGCTTTGTTTGGCCTAAGTTGGCAGGGTATGCCCAGACGTGGTTCCCTTGCTCACTTTGCCACTGGATTCAAGCTAGCCTTGCTGATGATGGCTGATTAGGCAGAAACTGGTCCCAGGATGCTTGTTTCCGGGCCAGGGAAGACATGGCTTGGCAGTTCGGGCTGAACTGTTCCCATGAGGCACACCGACAGACTGATTTGCATATGGCCATTTGTGAACTGGGGTGGCAGAGTGAGCTAAAGAATGATGATGGATTAAACCCAGATCAGTTGACTGGGGGTGAGTGCTTGCAATGTTCAACACTCCGTCCATCATCCCCTTTGGTTTTGCTTTGTTCGCCCTAAGTTGGCAGGGTATTCCCAAACTTGGGTCCCTTGCTCACTTTGCCACTGGATTCAAGCTAGCCGGGCTGATGATGGATGACTAGCCAGAATCCGGTCCCAGGATGCTTGTTTCCGGTCCAGGGAAGACATGGCTTGGCAGTTCCGGCTGGACTGTTCCCATGAGGCACAGGGTCAGACTGATTTGCACATGGCCATGTCCGAACTGGGGTGGCGGAGTGAGCGAAAGAATGATGATGGATTAAACCGAGATCAGTTGACTTGGGGTGAGTGCTTGCAATGTTCAACACTCCGTCCATCATCCCCTTTGGTTTTGCTTTGTTTGCCCTAAGTTGGCAGGGTATGCCCAGACCTGGGTCCCTTGCTCACTTTGCCAGTGGATTCAAGCTAGCCTGGCTGATTATGGCTGATTAGCCACAAACCCGTCCCAGGATGCTTGTTTCCGGTCCATGGAAAACATGGCTTGGCAGTTCGGCCTAGACTGTTCCCATGAGGCACAGGGTCACACTGATTTGCATATGGCCATGTCTGAACTGGGGTGGCGGAGTGAGCTAAAGAATGATGATGGATGAAACCCAGATCAGTTAACTGGGGGTGAGTGCTTGCAATGTTCAACACTCCGTCCATCATCCCCATTGGTTTTGCTTTGTTCGCCCTAAGTTGGCAGGGTATGCCCAGACGTGGGTCCCTTGCTCACTTTCCCAGTGGATTCAAGCTAGCATGGCTGATGATGGCTGATTAGTCAGAAACCAGTCCCAGGATGCTTGTTTCCGGTCCAGGGAAGACATGGCTTGGCAATTCGGGCTGGACTGTTCCCCTGAGGCACAGGGTCAGACTGATTTGCATATGGCCATGTCTGAACTGGGGTGGTGGAGTGAGCTAAAGAATGATGATGGATTAAACCCAGATCAGTTGACTGGGGGTGAGTGCTTGCAATGTTGAACACTCCGTCCATCATCCCCTTTGGTTTTGCTTTGTTCGCCCTTAGTTGGCAGGGTATGCCCAGACGTGGGTCCCTTGCTCACTTTGCCACTGGATTCACGCTAGCCTGGCTGATGATAGCTGATTAGCCAGAAACCGGTCCCAGGATGCTTGTTTCCGGTCCAGGGAAGACATGGCTTGGCAGTTCGGGCTGGACTGTTCCCATGAGGCACAGGGTCAGACTGATTTACATATGGCCATGTCTGAACTGGGGTGGCGGAGTGAGCGAAAGAATGATGATGGATTAAACCGAGATCAGTTGACTTGGGGTGAGTGCTTGCAATGTTCAACACTCCGTCCATCATCCCCTTTGGTTTTGCTTTGTTTGCCCTAAGTTGGCAGGGTATGCCCAGACCTGGGTCCCTTGCTCACTTTGCCAGTGGATTCAAGCTAGCCTGGCTGATTATGGCTGATTAGCCACAAACCCGTCCCAGGATGCTTGTTTCCGGTCCAGGGAAAACATGGCTTGGCAGTTCGGCCTAGACTGTTCCCATGAGGCACAGGGTCAGACTGATTTGCATATGGCCATGTCTGAACTGGGGTGGCAGAGTGACCTAAAGAATGATGATGGATTAAACCCAGATCAGTTGACTGGGAGTGAGTGCTTGCAATGTTCAACACTTCGTCCAACATGCCCTTTGGTTTTGCTTTGTTCGCCCTAAGTTGGCAGGGTATGCCCCGACGTAGGTCCCTTGCTCACTTTGCCACTGGATTCACGCTAGCCTGGCTGATGATGGCTGATTAGCCAGAAACTGGTCCCAGGATGCTTGTTTCCGGTCCAAGGAAGACATGGCTTGGCAGTTCGGGCTGGACTGTTCCCATGAGGCACAGGGTCAGACTGATTTCCATATGACCATGTCTGAACCGGGGTGGTGGAGTGAGCTAAAGAATGATGATGGATTAAACCCAGATAAGTTGACTCGGGGTGAGTGCTTGCAATGTTCAACACTCCGTCCATCATCCCCTTTAGTTTTGCTTTGAGCAACTGAGTAGGTCACAAACTAGCAGCATTCAAGAAATGTTATCATAAACATCTTGATCACTTTTTGTGGACAAAATCAGCAAGTCTGTCTTTAATAGCTGCAAACTTCTCAATAACTTGAACATTAACGTCTGGGATTCTTTTAATAAGGTCTCTAGAGAGAATTTGTAAAGCATTCAGTCTTTTCTCAATCATGGTGTTCCTCAGGAATGTCTTAATTCTGTTTAAAGGGGAAAAACATAGTTCAGACTCTGCTGTTGTCAGAGGAGGGATAATGACTCTTTTTAGTAAAGCCACTGCCACTGCAAGTGACTTTTCCATATTACGTTTCTGAATTAAAGCGAGCAAAGAAATTGCACCATAGGCCTCCTGATACACATGCATTGAGTACAGTACAGTTAACTCAGTTCTCAAATCCCCTTTGTTGAGCATAGACTAAGGTTCTATAGCCTCATTTAGTGCTTGCTCATTGAAGGAAGTATCATAGTTTGCAAACTGATCACTTTGCAGTAATGTAGCACTCACCAAATGCTTTGTAAAAGAAAAATGTTCCTGTGTATGCACATTTATAGTGTCACATATTTAGTTTTCAATTTGGACAAGAGTGCTGATGTTTTTCCTGTGGTTTGAGAAACTAGAATCATTTAACAATTTGCTGTCTAAATTGCCAATCCATTCTCTGGCTTTATTCATGCTGGTGAGAAACAGAATGGTAGCTCTTTGCACAAAGACAGTATCTATTTGTTGTTTTTGTAACTGGTTGTATAATATGTCAACATGAGGCATTATTTCATGATATAAGAACAGAAAGAACTGAAACTCTCTGTCTTGTAGTGTTCTAGCAAAGCCATGGGCCTCATTCCGACTTTTGGATTCAGAGCCAGCATAGGTTTCTATGGTGTCGAAACATTTCTCAAGTTCAACCCTATAATGGAATATTAGGTTGATTGTACGTATGTGAAAGTTCCGAGTTGGGGGTCCTCTTGGAAGCCTTTTGGCCACAATTTCCTGAAATACTTCTATTCTTTTGGGGGAAGGTGAGAAGAATGTTGCCATGCCTCCTACATCCAAAAAGAAATTGTGTGCTTCGGAGATCTTTGCTACTGCTTGCTGCGTAATGAGATTAAGTTAGTGGGCATAACAATGCACATAATGGGCACTAGGGTACTCATCTCTAATTCTTTTTTGTACTCCACCAAAGATTCCACTCATTACTGAAGCACAAACATAGTTTTATGCAATACGTTATTTTCTTTAGGTTGCTCTGGAAAAATCAATTTCAGGTTACAAAGTAAACAGCGCTAAAGTCTCTTCAATTTGTGAAACCATAGAACCTCTCCACAACTTTACTGTCATTATCAAGGTACCGAAAGATAAATATGGACTGTGTTTTAGTGTTCACATCTGTGGTGTGATCAGCCTGCATAGCCACAAAGTATGTGTTTTTAACTGTTGAACAATATAGGTTCTTATCATCTCTAGCATACACTCAAGGAGTTCATTTTGTATCATTTTAGAGGTGCCATTAAAGACTGTAGCACGTGCTAAATGTGCTTCTAGGTTACTGTCTATGCTTGCTATTAAATCCACAAAGCCTCTGAATATACCAGGATTTGAGGAACTTTCAGATTCCTCATGCCCTCATAATGCCAGTTCAAAAGCAGCACAGAAACAAATGCAATCAATTATTTTTGACAGTGTGTGTATATTCCTATCCACTACTTCATTGTGTTGTCTTATTGATTTGCGGTATGCATCGCTTATGTGGGCTTCAATCGGCGTCTCTCCCATCATTCCCAGTCTCGTCAGGTTTTCCATATGGATTCTTATGGCGGCATTCTTCTTTATTTTATCTGACAAATGCTTCAAGTCTGTTACTCCTTTTTTTGTCCAAGGAATATCGCCACCAAACAGCAAGCAGGGGAAGCAGACCAGAGAATTTGTTGAAGTGCACCCTGTAAGTCAATCAACTTTTGTGTACCAGGTGTTTGAGAATGTACTTGTGAACCAGGTGTTTGAGAATGTACTTCTGTAAGTCTTCCCTCTGTCTTGAGCACTTTGTTGTAGTTTTAGGTCTGGATGGTCAGGTCCTAATTGTTTTGCAATTAGTTTTTCTTCAGGGCTAAGTCCAATGAATGGCTTTGCAAGTAGCTGCTCTACTGTATTCATGGTGTCATACCAGTATTAAAGTTACTTGTTAAGAACCAAAGTACAATGTATAAGGTTTAGTGCAAAAACATCATATTTCTGTATAAATGCATATCTTGTGCATTATGGTAATATACCTCCAACAGCTCCCCTTCGCACAATATGATTGTTAAAAATATAATCTTATAGCCTGCTGCCGCGGTATGCCATACTGGGTGCTGAAAGCCTCAAAGCAGACATATATCTCAAGCCACAGCTGAGGGCCTATAAAAAGGCAAGGGAGAGGCCTTTAACAACAGGTATAGACAGAGGAAGCTGGGCTAGAATGCTATTATTGCATTCCATCCACTGAGGGTACAATATTCCAAATTAAAAAGGGGGAAACTGCAAGACAAACATTGGAATGTTGGAGCAGAAGGCTTACACCAGCCATTATAATCCCTGATCCAATTAATTTTCTTCATTGGAACTCCCAACAGTCAAATCTATTTTTTAATATTGATTACACAGTCACATGCCTCATAGTGATACCCACCCCATCCACTATGTAGACTACGTAAGTAGCCCTTAACTATCATGTAAAAAGAAATAGCATCACTTTCTTTACCTTAAACGCTGATGTTGTTGTGTTGGAGGGGGTACACGAGCAGCAAAGGAGGTTTGGTCCTCTTGTTCTTTGCCGAGTAATTGGTAAAGATATTCAGGCTTTACCGGATGCAGAAAATAAAAATAAAACATAATTTAGTAGTTTCAACCAAACATACAAATTATAGCTGACAGCCAAGTTAATGCATACTTTGATGCCTGTAAAAAGAATTTTAGGTGAAAAAGGTATTCTTTTGAAGAGGATCCCTAGTTTTGGTATTGGCAAATCGATGGCAGGCATTGGCAGAAGTGCTGGGTACAATTACTCACTATTAAAACGAGAGTTTCATTTTCAGTTGTTTAGTTTCCCAAGCCAACTGATTTTAAATGCGCCTCTTTTGCTGATTGTGTTCCATACATCTCTACCGCGTTTAATGGGTTAAGAATGTTCACTCGAATATGCGACAGGGACGTTCATTCATATAATGAGTCAGACACCCATCTTACCTGATTCACTCACTGTACTCCATTCTGTAAGGGGATGTACCCATTATTCATGATCGTGATGACCACACCAGTGGTCGAAGTGCACTAAAAACATATGGGAACTGTGATGCTGCACGCAAGGGGGTGAGGTGAGTGAGCATGTGAGCATGGCTAGAATACAAAATATTCTGTAACTTTTTTCAGTCTTTAACCTTCTGGTAACTACATATAAAATAATGCACAGCTTAAATGAAAATTAAATATAAGTTATGTTAATCAATGGGAAATGCACTATTGTACATGATGACACCTCTATTAGTTAATGCACTGCACCAGTGAGCCATAGAACTGAATCCTGGTTAGTGCAGTGGAGAATAGTGACATGCGTATGTTTAGTGCTACAAGAACCCAGTCTGTGACAGTCAGCACTGTGAACATGCAAGTCATCATTTTAAACTTGCATTACACACAGTATAAAATAGGCTGCTATAGAATGCACAAAAAGGTTTAAAATAAAAAAGTGTTTCAAAAATATTAATTTTTTTCAAACTGTACTTAGTAGTGCAGTTTTTTTATAATGGTATTTTAAAAGCACACACTTCATACAGCTTAGTTGGCAGCTTCCTTACAATACCCATCAAAATGAATAAATGTGCCACACTGTGTCCCTTCAGGAAGCAATTTTTTGGGTAACTGTCTTTAAAAGCACACACTTTACATCATAGCTGGGAGCTCCCTTACAATATGTCTGAAAAAGAATAAACGTGTGTCTCAGGAGGCTTCAAGTGATTCCATCGATCAAAGCCAGAATACCGGCTCCCAGCTCAGGCACCCTTTACATTTGCAGATTGACCATTCGGCGCGCACATTTACATTTCTTTCAGGGAAGCAGGCACACTGACAAGAAGGTGTGTGTTTCCCTGTCCGCCCCTCCCTCGGTTTCACAGCACAGGAGACTCGTACTTTACACTTCGGCTGAAGCATTCCAACTGTCATTCGGGGCGCTTGTGTTAAGGACAACCGCCCGATAGATGAAATACATCAGCTGAAGTGTAAGTAGATGTGTTTCACGTCGTGCCCAGCTCTTCAGACCCCCCCCCCCCTTTTGACCACTGAATCACAAAGTGACAACAAGGCGTAGCCTCAGAGTCACAGGACAAATGCGACTTGAGCCTGCCTGGCCACAGAAATCACTAGGTGATGTCTCATCTCTCCTCAGTTTGCACCCTTGTGCAAACAGCGTTTGGCAGGGGCGGCTGGCACAGGTAAGTGTGGTGGGACAGTGGATGGCACGCGATGTTGAGGGGGGAGAGAAAGACTGGAGACTGCTGCACTATATTGCCTGTGAGGACTTCTTGCATCATATTTTGCTCCATTGGCAGCTCTTCAGCTAAGGCGAAGGAGCGTCGCCCAACAGGAAAAATACAATTATAATACTATTGTTATTATAAATTTATTTTTCACTATTGTGCTGTGTAAAGGTGGGGCGATGCGGGGTTGTGCTGCCTGCAAAGCAGAGGGTGGAGTGGTGGGCACTCTCTTCGGTGCGCATGACTGTTTGGCCGGCAGTCTTGGACAGCTTAAACAGTCGTGCGCACTCCACATGTGCTCCACCGGCTTTATTACACAGCCAGGGTGGGGAACATGCACAGCCTCCCAGTACCTCTCTGAGTGCCGACCCACGGCACTCAGACCAATCAATGCTGCTTTGAAGCAGTGTCATGATTGGCTAGGGGAGTTTGAGAGCATGTGTGCTTTCTGCTTCGTCAACCGAAGAGGACGGAGGAGAGGTAGCCGCCAGGAAGGTAAGTGAATTTTTTCTTCATTTTCTGTTTCCCTTTTTGTTTTTTCGTTTTTTAAACCCCCACCCTGCCCACCACTTCGGCCCGGTAGCAGACGCTACTGTTAAGCTCTCCTGCCAGATGCTAAATAGTATAACATATATGTCACGGTTACAGCCTGTGACACTAAACACTGTGAACATGTACGTAATCATTTTAGACATGCATTACACACAGTATGACTTAGGCTGCTGCTAGAGAATGCACAAAAAGGTTTAAGATAAAAAGTGTTTCCAGAATAAAGATTATTTGCAGACTGTACTTAGTAAGTGCAGTTTTTTTTATAATGCTGTGGTCTATTAAAAGCACACACTTCACGCAGCTTAGCTGGTAGCTCCATTACAATCCACTCAAAAAAATTAATGTGTGTCTTCAGGAAGCAATGTTTTGGTAATCATCTTTATATCACACACTTTACATTATAGCTGGTAGCTCCCTTACAGATATGTACGAAAAAGAATAAACTTGATCTCAGGAAGCTTCAAGTGATTCCATCGATCAAAGCCAAAATACCTGCTTTCAGACCAGGCAGCCTTTATATTTGCAGATTGACCAGACATTTCTTTCTGGGAAGCAGGCACACTGACAAGAAGGCTTGTCCCTCCCTCGGTTTCACACTCGGTTAGCGGTACTCGGTGCATGCCCGCTGCGGGTCTCTTCTTATCTTTGGCGCCAGGGGGACTCTGGGATAGAATGCATGAGGGTACTTGTGTTTTACTGCATGCCTGGTGCAGCCCACCTAGGTTCTGCCCTGTCGCTATGGGGCCTCTAGAGCAACAGAGCAATACACAAGCGTGATTGCACTGATGTCTCTGCAGCGTATTCCCACCACCAGAGACTCCTCAGATGTGGGTGTAAGAGTGCTCCTCATATTTTGCTGCAGGGCATACCCACAGCAAGCCATCATCGCCCTGGGCTAGGAAGGGATAAGTGGAGGCTTGCAATTTTGGCGTGCATGACCGTGCTCTTCAGCTGCTGCGCGCCCTGCCACCCCCTAGTCTGCATCCCATCACGCAGCCATGGCACCCTCCTCCATTTAACATTTTTTTGCCTACTTATTTCGTACAAAGCGGTACAAAAGGGGGTGATGATGGACGGAGCATCAGAACCAATCAAACACTCACACCCAGTCAACAGATCTGGGTTTGATCCATCACCGTTTTTTAGCCCACTCTGCCACCCCAGTTCAGACATGGCCATATGCAAATCAGTCTGACCCTGTGCCTCATGGGAACAGTCCAGCCCGAACTGCCAAGCCATGCCTTCCCTGGACCGGAAACAAGCTTCCTAGGACCGGTTTCTGGCATTTCAGCCGTCTTCAGCCAGGCTTGCTTGAATCCAGTGGCAAAGTGAGCAAGGGACTCACGTCTGAGCATACCCTGCCAACTTATGGCGAACAAAGCGGTACAAAAGGGGGTGGTGATGGACGGAGTATCAGAACCAATCAAACACTCACACCCAGTCAACAGATCTGGGTTTGATCCATCACCGTTTTTTAGCCCACTCTGCCACCCCAGTTCAGACATGGCCATATGCAAATCAGTCTGACCCTGTGCCTCATGGGAACAGTCCAGCCCGAACTGCCAAGCCATGCCTTCCCTGGACCGGAAACAAGCTTCCTAGGACCGGTTTCTGGCATTTCAGCCGTCTTCAGCCAGGCTTGCTTGAATCCAGTGGCAAAGTGAGCAAGGGACTCACGTCTGAGCATACCCTGCCAACTCATGGTGAACAAAGCGGTACAAAAGGGGGTGGTGATGGACGGAGCATCAGAACCAATAAAACACTCACACCCAGTCAACAGATCTGGGTTTGATCCATCACCGTTTTTTAGCCCACTCTGCCACCCCAGTTCAGACATGGCCATATGCAAATCAGTCTGACCCTGTGCCTCATGGGAACAGTCCAGCACGAACTGCCAAACCATGCCTTCCTTGGACCGGAAACAAGCTTCCTAGGACCGGTTTCTGGCATTTCAGCCGTCTTCAGCCAGGCTTGCTTGAATCCAGTGGCAAAGTGAGCAAGGGACTCACGTCTGAGCAAACCCTGCCAACTTATGGCGAACAAAGCGGTACAAAAGGGGGTGGTGACGGACAGAGCATCAGAACCAATCAAATACTCACACCCAGTCAACAGATCTGGGTTTGATCCATCACTGTTTTTTAGCCCACTCTGCCACCCCAGTTCAGACATGGCCATATGCAAATCAGTCTGACCCTGTGCCTCATGGGAACAGTCCAGCCCGAACTGCCAAACCATGCCTTCCCTGGACCGGAAACAAGCTTCCTAAGACCGGTTTCTGGCATTTCAGCCATCTTCAGCCAGGCTTGTTTGAATCCAGTGGCAAAGTGAGCAAGGGACTCACGTCTGAGCATACCCTGCCAACTTATGGCGAACAAAGCGGTACAAAAGGGGGTGGTGATGGACGGAGCATCAGAACCAATCAAACACTCACACCCAGTCAACAGATCTGGGTTTGATCCATCACCGTTTTTTAGCCCACTCTGCCACCCCAGTTCAGACATGGCCATATGCAAATCAGTCTGACCCTGTGCCTCATGGGAACAGTTCAGCCCGAACTGCCAAGCCATGCCTTCCCTGGACCGGAAACAAGCTTCCTAGGACCGGTTTCTGGCATTTCAGCCGTCTTCAGCCAGGCTTGCTTAAATCCAGTGGCAAAGTGAGCAAGGGACTCACGTCTGAGCATACCCTGCCAACTTATGGCGAACAAAGCGGTACAAAAGGGGGTGGTGATGGACGGAGCATCAGAACCAATCAAACACTCACACCCAGTCAACAGATCTGGGTTTGAATCATCACCATTTTTTAGCCCACTCTGCCACCCCAGTTCAGACATGGTCATATGCAAATCAGTCTGACCCTGTGCCTCATGGGAACAGTCCAGCCCAAACTGCCAAGCCATGCCTTCCCTGGACCGGAAACAAGCTTTCTAGGACCGGTTTCTGGCATTTCAGCCGTCTTCAGCCAGGCTTGCTTGAATCCAGTGGCAAAGTGAGCAAGGGATTCATGTCTGAGCATACCCTGCCAACTTATGGCGAACAAAGCGGTACAAAAGGGGGTGGTGATGGACGGAGCATCAGAACCAATCAAACACTCACACCCAGTCAACAGATCTGGGTTTGATCCATCACCGTTTTTTAGCCCACTCTGCCACCCCAGTTCAGACATGGCCATATGCAAATCAGTATGACCCTGTGCCTCATGGGAACAGTCCAGCCCGAACTGCCAAGCCATGCCTTCCCTGCCTGGACCGGAAACAAGCTTCCTAGGACCGGTTTCTGGCATTTCAGCCGTCTTCAGCCAGGCTTGCTTGAATCCAGTGGCAAAGTGAGCAAGGGACTCACGTCTGAGCATAGCCTGCCAACTTATGGCGAACAAAGCGGTGTTCTGCATTCTGTCCATCAATTGTTGTTTTTGCATTTGTCACCCTGAGTGGGATAGGTATGCCCAGACGTGGGTCCCTTGCTCTCCATGCCACTGGAATCAAGCTATCATGGCTGAAGAGGGGTGAAACCCCGAAACCAGTTCTAGGATGCTTGTTTCCAGTCCAGGGTGGACCTGGCTTGTCAGTTCGGGCTGGACTTTTCCCATGAGGCACAGGGTCAAGACTGATTTGCATATGGCTAGGTTCAAACTGGAACGGCATGGTGAGCAAACAAACAATGGATTTAGGCCCAGATCTCTGTACTGGGGTGAATGTATGACATTGTTCTGCATTCTGTCCATCAATTGTTGTTTTTGCATTTGTCACCCCGAGTGGGTAGGGTATGCCCAGACGTGGGTCCCTTGCTCTCCATGCCACTGGAATCAAGCTATCCTGGTTGAAGAGGGGTGAAACCCTGAAACCGGTCCTAGGATGCTTGTTTCCAGTCCAGCGAGGACCTGGCTTGGCAGTTCGGGCTGGACTGTTCCCATGAGGCACAGGGTCAAGACTGATTTGCATATGGCTGGGTTCAAACTGGAACGGCATGGTGAGCAAAAAAACGATGGATTTAGGCCCAGATCTCTGTACTGGGGTGAATGTATGACATTGTTCTGCATTCTGTCCATCAATTGTTGTTTTTGTACTTATTTCTTACAACAGCATCATTCTCGCATGCCTAGAACAATGGAAAAAGGAATTAACAGACATGTTGTGTGCTCTGCGTCAAAGCACGTGGCCATAACACGGCCTTGACTTGCCTTCCAGTGATAATGTGCAGTGACTTTCAGTCTCAGGGACTTTCGGTAGGGAAAGATGGGCAGCTCGGTAAACGTAACTTGGAAATTCGGGTGCAGCAGTGAGACATTACGGTCCCCACTGCGTGTTGTCACCCCATGAAGTGTCACAGTCATCCACCATGCAGTGGCACCCCGTAGAAAATCACCTTGGTGCAATGTTTTCCATCATGCTGTCACTATCGCGCAGTGTAACCGGCGAGCAATCCTGTCTCTGTTCTGTCACCACTGTGCAGTGTCACTGCCGTGCAATGCACCCAACTATTGTCACCACTGCGCAGCCTATCCCCTGAAAGTGTCACCCTAGTGTAGTGTGACTGACATCCATTGCCACCCTAGTGCTATCATTATGCCATTTCTGTGCAGTGTCAAGACAGCTATGCACAAGGATGGTGTGACAACAAGGTTCAGCCTCAGAGTCAGTACACATGCAACTCGAGCCTGCCTGGCTACAGCTTTCAATAAAGTCAGGCATGTGAGGGAAACAGAATTTACTTTTGGCCACGGGGAAAGACTAGCACACATCAACATGTAAATAAATTATAAATACCATTGAATGGCTCACAAACTACAGACATGGACTCCACTCCATAAGGGGTTGTCGGGAATCGATCGGATCTGCGCTTTCGTGGCACAGTCACACAACAAGGTTGTGCATGGATGGTGCATGCATAAGGCACTTTCTGACCTCACATTGTTTTCTTCGGTGGGTTTGAGACTAGTTGGGGATGGTTAATTCATACAATTTTTAATGAGAACACTTATAGGTGGGCATGACCGGATCAGTGAGCATAGCCCAACCTAGGAGTACATAATACCCATTTAATAGAAGTTACAAACATTTACAGTGTTCTGTTTAACCAGGTCATTTGTGTTTGGACTTTGTTGTGCTGGCCTGCTGCTTGCTGCTTCTGTCCTGGGAGTGAAAGGTCTGGACTTTGCTTTCTACATCCTGCTGTCCAAGGATCCCCAAGGGCTTGTGAGTGCTTTCATCCTGTTAAGAAGTCCCAGGGCCATCAAAGACTTCATCTGCAGCCCCTGAATAACTCTACTGGGGGTTCTGACCTTCCATGTGGTGACAATTCCAGTTCTGGGCCTTGGAAGTGGTTTTGCTGCTAAGAAACTAAGAAAATCCTTGCATTGACTCTCAGTGCCTATTTTTCCGATGCAGCACCGCCGTGCAGTAGAAAAATCAACGCATCAACGATCTGAAGAATCGACGCAGCACCTGCCGTGCAGCTGAAAGATCGCCGCAACCTAAGTCCCGAGTACCATGTCACCGAGGTCCGTGGTGCACCATCCAACTCCGGCACAGGCCCTGTGGTGCGGCTGAAGAAATGTCATCGTCCCTGTGCGCCAAGTTCTTCATCAACGTGGCCCAGCAGTAAGGAACCAAGACTGTGTGTCCGGAGATCGACACACCACCTCCCCTCACAGTAGCGAATCAACAAATCAACACATCACCTTCCATGACAGTAAAAAACCGATGCATCACCTCCCCTGCGCTGCAGTTAGGAACCAACGCATCACCTCCCCTAGCAGTAAGGAACCGACACATCACCTACCCTGGCAGTATGGAACCGACGCATCACCTCCCCTGGGAATAAGGAATCGAGGCATCACCTGACCTCCCCTGCTCCTGTTTTAATTTTTAATTTTTAAGCATAGTTTCCTACGGACTGAACTGTTTTGAACTTTTTAAAAGTGATATATTTATTTTTGTAGGTTGGATTTGTATCATTTTGGTCTTGTTTTATTCAGATAAATATTGGTTATTTCTCTAAGTTGGTGTGGACTCATTTTGTAGTTTTTTCACTGTGTTATTGTGTGTGTGTATACAAATCCTTTACACTTTGCTCCTGAAATAAGCCTGACTGCTCGTGCCAAGCTACGAAGGTGGTGAGCAGTGGCTATATTAGCTGTGTGACTCCCTTACCCCAACTAGAATAAGCCTGTGTGTGTAGTTTAAACTGCCATTTCGACTTGGTAAGTTAACCTACTTGCCAGGCCCAAACCTTTCCTTTTGTTACATATAGGTTACCCCTAGGGTAGGCCTTAGAGGGCCCATTGGCAGAGTGCAGTGTATTTAAAAGGTAGGATATGTACTTTTGAGTTTCACTTGTCCTGGTAGTGAACAATTGCTAATTTATTTTTTCACTACTGCTAGGCCTATCTCTCTCATTGGTTGACATTGGGATTTTCTTAAAACATCTTTTACGTGTAAGTTCCCATTGGTAAGAAATAGAAATTTGTAGTTTAGTTTCTCTGGACTCACAATTTAAAATTACAACAAATGATGAAGTGGGATTTTAAATTATAAGTCTAAAAATGACACTTTTAGAAAGTTAGTTTAACATATAAATATATTAGTCATATAGGATGTCTGGACATGGCATCACAACTTATTTGGAAGTTGTAAGCTTAATTTTTCAAGAAAATAAATTTCAGAACAAAGTTGCATGTCTTTATATCAAATTTATATTGAAATTCAGAATGATAAAAAGAGGGGTTCTCAAAATGATCTCCACATACATTGACAATAAACACTGCAATCCTTTTCTATGTTAGTATGCTAATCATCAAAACATGCAAAAACCCACTTTCAAATATATAGTGCAGAAGTCTGTCCTCACAGAAGGACTAGAGTTAGAACATAAATTTAACAATAACTAAAAAGAAAGTTGGGTTAGATGTTGACATTTCAGTCCCTGTTGTTATACATCTGTGAGACCATCTTCAGGACTGTGTAGTTCCATGAAGATCAAAGACTCACTGTGAACATTTAAAAAGGGAAACCATAACTAATAAAGACAATATTCACAGAAATACACCTGGAGTGAAGTGTCAGGAATCTTCTCTAAAAGTTGGATGGATAGAACAGCATCAACCATTCGTCGGTTCGGTAACATCGGACAAATGAATTTATCAAAGTCACCATAAAGGATATAGAATTTGTTAATGTGAAGAAAAAAAAGATTTTCTTCACATTAACAAATTCTATATCCTTTAATCCTCCAATTAAGTTGAGATGCAATGTCCAGACATCCTATCTGACTAATATATTTATATGTTAAAGTACTTTTATTAGAACGAATCCCTTGTTGGCACTGTTACCTACCTGATTTCTAATACCCAAGGCTACAGGAGAACATTGGGTTTTCCTTGTATGTTTAACTTATAGAAAGTTGGCATTTTCTTATTTTAACTATTCTGTGCCTCTACCTGTCTTTGAATACACATCTGGGTTGGGTGACAGCTGAGTTTTGTGCATTCCCTCTAGAAAGTCGCACAAAGGGAGCTGATGAGTGACATTTGCGTCCTAATGGCCCATCACCAGGCTGATGGCCTTTCCTGAGGTAGATTGGAAGGGAGGAGCTGACACTTGCAACTGAATAGGGCCGTGCCTGTCCCCACAAAAAGACCTGCAGATCCCCACTATAGTGTGTCCGGAGCCAAGGCAGGAAAGGGTGGGACCTTGTGATCTTCAAAGGCCTCTTTAAAGACTCCTCCCCACATGAAAGGCACATTTGGGTATAAGTACTGGACCCTTGACACCACCAAATCAATACTTTGCTGGAACGAAGGACATTTTGCTTAGAAGAAAAGCTGCTGTGCTGCAGGAGGGACTGCTACTTTGCTGCCTGATCTGCTGTGTTTGGCCTGCTGCTTCTTGTCTGGGAGTTAGAGGAAGTGGACCTGCTCTCTATATCCTTGAACCCAAGTTTATCCAAGTACTTGCTGACTTGCCTTCTGTTCTCTGAAGTCTCAGTGTCATAAAAGACAGTCATAAAAGACTGTCATAAAACTACTTTTTGATGTATTCTTTACAAATTCATAACTCCCGTTCTACGTATTGGATTTTTGTCACTTTGTTTTACTTATAAAATTGTTGCCTTTTTTTCTAAACTAGTGTGATGTTTTTATTGTGTTACTTTGTGTGTGCGTGTTTCGCAAATACTTTACACATTGCCTCTTTATATAAGCCTGACTGCTCTGTGCCAAGCTACAAGAGGGTAAGCACAGGTTATCTTTAGTGTGTATCTAGCTTACCCTGACTAGAGTGGCGGTTTCTGCTTGGACAGGGCATATACTTTTGCCAACCAGAAACCCCAGTTCTAACAATGACATTAGAAGGCAACTAACTTGAAATGAAGTGGAGGGAACAGAGTTTTCATACTAACTCTTCTGCCTAAGTTAGTGACACCTTAATAGGGATACACCCAGTGGTGACTTTTTAGGTGGACACTACAGTTGTCGACACAGGAGATGGTTATCCTATAACCATACCGGCCTTGATGGAATACAGGTCTTGCTAGTTCGAATGTATGCACCCAATAGCAAACTGTTGGCATATTTAAACCCATTGTCCTCCGATAGAGCTAATACGGTCTGCCTGCCCATGCTATTAGGGGGCATCATAACTGCGCGTTGAATGTCAAGTTAGACAAATCTCATCTGCCACTCCCTAATTGTGCATATGCAAAAGTATTTTCATGATGGGCCTGTCTGATGGGCACCCAACTGATGAATAGTTTTTCACTCCATAATGCAAGCCTTACGTACCACATTGGATTACAATCTATGTAGCCCGGCCACTGTCATACATGTAGAGTTCTTGGGGAACTCTATCTGACCATATTCCACTTATGCTTATGAGCCAGTGCTGCAGTCAGGAACACTGGAGGATCCTATGTTAAAGGACACAATAAGAGAAGCCCTTCATAATTAATTTTCTGAAAATTAAGGTACAACTGTGAGCTCCCTGACTGAATGGGAGGCATTGAATGTGGTAGTTAGGGGCCTATGCATTTCCACAAAATATGGGACAAGGACAGAATCAAACCAAGGAATCATGACCCTGGGGGGAAAAAAGGGATCTCAAGATCACAGTTGTCCTGCATCCCTGTAGTCATGGAGGAGCTTCTTGAAGCTCTCATAGTCTCCCTTCTCAAGCTCAGATGGAATACCCTACACAATAAATTGTATAGAACTCTGCACATGCTAAACAAACTATAAAATATTGAGTAAGATCATAAAGGTGATCCCAGACATTGTCTACCTAGATTAAATGGTTTTATACCCAGTTCAAGTACCTACTAGTATATTTGAGCGAGTGATGAATTTTGAATTGCTACTGGTGGCAGTGGCATTTGATCTGAAAGGGTGTTTGACACTAGAGGATAGCGATATCTACTTGTAGCGATGAAACAAATGGGAATGGATTCCCGTATGATTGTATAGATACATTGTTATACACTAACTCAATGACTAGAGTGCCTAATGCTTGAGAGATATCTCATACATGCACAATAGAATGTAGAACACATTAGTGTAGCCACATTTCCCATTATAGTTTGTACTGACACTGGAGGTACTAGCATGTTTGTTCTGGGGTATACGGACTGTCAGGCACACAATGCACATCATACCATTGTACGCTGATGGTAACCTGCTATATTAAAAACACATGACTTCTGGGTGAGCCCTGTAGTTGGTGCATTACAATATTTTAGTAACATGTCTGGTTTGAATGTTAATTGGGAAGCAAAATCTTGCTCGTTAGGTAGATCAGTGAATACATAGGAGAAAGATTGACTTACACGGTGAAACCCTGGGAGTTGAAGACATTTAGATATTTCAGGTTTCCGGTATACTGGAAAGAAATTGATGGAGTGTGAAGGAATGAGAAAGGTTCAAGTGACCTTGAAAGGCATCATTGCCTTAAGGAAAAACCTTACATTATCCATAATGTGTAGGATTGTACTGTTGCATTAGTTTGCAACATTACCAATGGTTTTGCTGCTCCCATTATTTAAGAACATAAATTTGATTTTAATAGATCTCATCTTGATGCTAAGGGATGTCTATTGATGAGTGGGCATGGTGCCATTCGATTCTACTTTTTTATTATCGGTTGGTCCAAATCCAAAGCGGGCCTTTTGGCTATCAGCTACCCAAGCCACAGAAGTACAGATCCTTAGTATGGTGCAGGGGATATGTACCTTACTAAGTACATTTTTAGGAGAGAAAGAAAAACTACATGGGGCATGACCTTCTTGCGGAAAGTAGGAAAATATTGCTGGAACAGCTACCTTAAGACGTTGGCCACAACTATAGTATATGGCTCAGAAATACCAGTACCTGACTAATATAAAGGGAAACAGCTTCCTATATGAACTTTAAGTCCATATGGTACAAGGTGGGTTTAGAAACTGTGGGTAGCCTTTATGAGAATGGTATGCTTAAATTGCTCCCCCATACTGTGGCAGAATATTGGCCTCTATAAAGACACTTATTGTAATTTAGGTCCTTGGTTAGGCAGATTCTCACTGTATGGGTGAATGCGGAGGGTGAGCCCCATTTACACAGAAACCTGCACACTTTATTTACAGTGAGTGCTAGGAGCATCAGGTGACTCAGCTCGATCAGGATCTACTTATGTAGATGAAAGAGGATCTTATCAAGCTGAGAGATAATTGGTGAATAGATTTGGAGAGTGAATTAACTGATTTGGAATTGGAATTTATGTTGGCATATACATCGAAAGTGGCATGGAACGCATGCTTTGAATTGTTCCAATTCAATCACACTCATAGGTAAAATCTAACACCATTTAAACTGGGAAAGATGTCGGCAACATCATATTTCTTCCCTAGGAGTGATGAGTGGGGAGCAGGCTTTTACCATGTGGTGTGGATAAGCCTGGATTAAATTAGTTAATGGCAGTCAGTGGTTTAGCATCTTTTCATTGGTTGACCATCTTTCTGAGTTGACTCATAGAACAGGGTTACCTTGAATGCACCCTGAGGTTTGCTTCTGTGGGCTAATGATTGGGACAAAGAAAAGCAGATCATGTTGTATGTTTTTGGATCTGCTATTGTTATTAGACTAACAATTGACAGCTACTGTTTGGAAGTCAACCAAAGCCCAATACCCACAAGTAGCTGACACACATTTGTTGCAAGGGTGTCTCAGCTGCACACTGCTACTGGGCTGCTTGCTTGTCCACCAATGCATGGCATCCTATGCATACTTTATATTTTTTTCATGTATTATTCCAAGATGGCGGCCCTTCATCTTGGAACAGTAAATTAAACGAAAAATGAAGTAAAAATGAAGTAAAAAGATAGCTGCATTCTATGTATATGCACATATGGCGGCCGTCATTGAATAACTTTTGTTTTGTTCAAGATGGCTACCACACTTGTATGTGCAAGTACACCGGCTATCTTTTAATGATTTTTCTTTAAGGAAAAAAAAGAATTCAGAGGCAGCTGAGCATGCATACACATAAGCAACAGCCAGCTATGAGTGTTTTCTCCTTGAGGAAAAAAAAAATATTCACAGATGTGCACACACAAACATGGCAGCCGTCTTTAAATATTTATTTTTTGTTTATAGAAAAGCCCTTAATAGGTGGCGCCGTGCCTGTGTGTGACCACGCGACAGCCCTCTAGGGCGAAAAAAGCATTGGCAAAACAAAGAAGTTTCAAGGTGAGACCTGTTGTCCTGGCCAATGATTGTTAATTTAGGCCCAATGTTGCTTTGACAACACCAGATCAAAACTACTTCTTTTATTAATGGTGGCGTTTAGACAGACAAAGCAAACATATTTCTTTAATCTGCAGAGGATTGCTTCTAATTAGAGGTGGATGGAAAACTCTTTCTCCGCCGGTGGAGTTCATGAAGGTTTGACATGCCGCGCTCCACTTGGAGCACGGAGTTTAGCAAAAACTCTGCCTCCACCAAATGGCAGAGTTTTACTGGTGCACCCACCCCTACACTTGGAACCACTCATTCTTCTGGCCAATCAATGCCTGAGTGAAACCAAACACTCTTTATACCCTCTTGACTGGCTTGACCGAAAGACTCTTAAGGTTTGGGTCGGGACTCGCGCATGTGCAGTGGTTGTACCCCGAGCTTGTGGACTGATTCTTGGGAGTGTAATCTGACACCAGGGTGAGCGCAGGGCGACAGGGCAGAAGTCAAATCCCTAAATAGGGTGTTTTGTGTGTGTAGGATCACGATCCCCAGGAGACCCTTAGTGAAGTCCCAATGAAGTGCATGCATGGCTTCAGTGCGGTGTTAGAATCTTTTATGCATAGACTATCCCGTGTATCCTTCCAGACGTTCTTGCAAGTGGTACAAATCAGCTGAGTATTGCTATTTAATGTGGACTGTTAGGCGTAGGGAAGTATACATGTGTGATTTGTGATGGGTTTTTTCATTTGCATAGGGTCATCGAAGCATTGTTGAATTGTGTGCATGGTATGAACAGCAGCTGGCAACACTTATGTAGCACTATGTCTATCTGAGGGTGATCTGATGCCACTTGCTAAATTTACAAACGTTAACCAAGGCAGGCACAAGAGCAACCAATATCCATACCCCTACGAGTCATCTGCTCAACAATAGAATCTATTATTAGGACTGGTAGATTATACTTATAGCAGCAGCTGCAATGCCAAATGGTAGGGAAGGGGTGTCGCTCAGCCTGAAGGACCCATCATAGGCAGATGTTGTTTACCTTTTAAATTGCATGCAGATTTCAGCTGGTTTTCGAGAAGTTATACTGCATGTCTTTCACTTTATTTGTACTCATGAGTGGGAAAGGAATAGTGTTTAAGGCACTTTTCTGGACATATTAACTATTGTAAGTAATATGTCTGTCGGTGCAGTGCACCGAATACCTTGATGTTTTTACCAGTTGCGGATTCACTCCAGTTTTTCTAATCGGGTATATATTTATAGCTAATTTGCATGAAATGCAGCTTTTCTTTGCGTAATCAGAGAGGAAATATAAATCAACCTATTACATTATGGATGCTGGTCTAAAGAAACTAACCTCTGCAGAGCTCCCGCCTTTTGTTTAATGAGAGTGCCTGTGGTGTACTTGGGGATTCGCACCTTCAGAGGTTTCGGCCGCTGCAGTCTACAGTACTCAGAAATCTACCAGGATTTAGTTAGTGTTTGCTGAGAAAACCGGTTCCAGGATGGTTGTCCAAACACAATGGAACTAGAGTGAGAGGACAATGGGGGAGGGGTGTGGCCAGAGGAGTCTATTATAATGGTTTCATAATCATAATGTATACCGGAACCCCTTAAAATAGTGTGTCACTTACAACATAAGTGAGCTTGACATTGCATGAAAAAAGTTACCTAAAAGCGGAACCGCAAAAGCTCGTCTACGGTGAAGGCAGACAGTTTTACAGGTTTGTTACATAACATTGGCAGGATAATTAATAAAGCAGCCAGCAAAGATTTGCGTTGTAATGGTTTGTGTGATATTATGATATTCCCGTGGCTTAATATTTTACTTGATTCATCATTTTACAAACACAACACTCTTCCTGCTGGCTAATGCCACAGGCTTTAAGTTCAACACTTATAATGCAAGCGTCATGTCAGTGTTCCATGCAACCCAAACCAACCTATGCCATGCATATGCCTGCTAGAAGCCTATATGCATGCAAAGTCAGTTAAAGTCTCTGACTGGAGAATGGCGCCCCCAACCGGGGATTGCGTTATTTGCTAAAAAACACATTGTGCCTAGTTGCATGCATTTCTGGCTCCCCAGCAGGTGTCTCTGGCTACGGCTGCTTTCATTCCTAGAAAGGACACCTGCGCTCTTTATATTGAATCAGGATGCTGGGAGAGCAGAACATGTGCAATTTCGTGGAATGCAGGTTGATCAATCTCCTTTCTGCACCTTTAGATCACATGAAGGGGCTACCCTTCTACTGGCTGCTCCGCGGAGCTTCCTCACTCAGAGCACTATTTAAATCGGGGGTGGCCCAAGCAATACTCTGCCCACGCATGGAACTCTGTAGAATTCTGTTGAGTTATGAAAAAACTGTGCCAAATTCCACAGAGTGAAACTCTATCCAGGACTACTTCTACTGAGATAATTGTATTGCAGTGTAAATTTGTGGGAGGATACCACACTAATGATTTTTTGCATGACAATTCACTACTGTTCTCTGATGTGGCTATTTCCTGTTGTTTTTCACATGCAGTTTTATGCAGCATTTAGTAAACTACATGCTTTTTGTGCTGCTGCCTGGCTTGTGTGGTTCAGCATAAGGTTTGTGCAGGCAGTGCACTATGAACTTCTGCTTCTGCTCTTTGCCTGCTGCTCGTGGTCTTGTATGTTTGCCCATTCCCAGTCACATCCGTGCTGACCATGTGCCCTTACCACCTGATATGCTCTTGTATTACAGTAGTTATCCTTCAGCCATTTGCGTCCTTCTAGATTTCACCCTTAGGTTCCTCATGTTAGCTTCTCTGTGCTGCTCTTACTTGAGTTCAGCAATGATGTGAACAGATGCAAGCATCCAAGACATACCCCTATCCTTGTCCCGCTGTCTCCTCGTGGTGATCAATCCCATGTCCCTTATCCACTCAACCCCGTTCACGTCCTCCACTGTCATTATAATTGCTGCTGGTTGCTGTTTCACACTCCGCTGCCTTCTGTCCATGTCTGTTCCCTCTTTTAAATTGCTTCAGATCACATTTCTGACAGGTATAAGCATTGGTAATACAAGACAAGAGAAAAGGGAGAAGCACTTTACATCGCAGTCAAATAATACATTTATACAATGAAAAGGGTATCACTATCTCCCCATAAGTTCTGTGTAAGAGTTAAACTACGTGTAGATGCCACAACACAAATGCAATTGAAAATGTATTCTTTTATTTCATGCTTAGAGGCAACAGAGATGTGGACACAGCAAACGAGTTTCCTCCAATAGCAATGGGACTTCTTCAGGGCTGTTAAAAGACACATATGACATTACTTAAGACACAAACACAACATAGATCATTGCTCATAATCAACATATAATGCAGGGTTACAACACTTTTGATTATAATATGTTGAGTAACAGATAAAGTGAATTAGGGATAATGAAAGTACCAATAAATATACAACATCCAAGAAGGAATAATAAAATTGCTTATACTCATTATGTATTTGAAAACGTTTTTACCAATTGAATATTGAACATTATTCGCCTTCTACTGGTTCATTTTTCCCAAACTGAAAGGAACAGTTTGTTATATCGATTGTTCGTAATACATTTGTCCTGCTTCTTTGTTGCTTTTTGTGCATTATATGTACATTATGTTCACTGATCTAAGTTATGTTTGTGGATTAAGTGCTTGTCATATGTGTCTTTTAACAGCCCTGAAGAAGTCCATTGCTATGGGACTAAATGTGTTGGCTGTGTCTACATCTCTGTTGCTACCAAGCATGAAATAAAGAACACATTTTTCAATTGCATTTGTGTTGTGGCATCTACACAAAGTTGTAACTCATTTAAAGAACTTATGGGGAGACACTGATACCCTGATCTATGTATAAATGTATTCTTTGACTGCCATGTAGAGTGCTTCTCCCTCAATAGCTTGCTTAATCTCCACAATGGCCCCTCGCAGCGGGATGCCTGGCTTTCACCTTGTGGATGCCCTGCTGGGTTATCTCACAGGGGAATACCAGGACGGGTTCCCTAAGCAAGCGCTTAGAGACCAGTTGGTGATTTGCGCTATATAAATATCTGCACATTTACATTTACATTTTCTCTTCTTGTGTATCATTTTGGGACATTCTGTGGAACAGTTGTCCCTGGGAGTGGAGCACCTTTAGGAAATATTAAGGTATGCAGCAGTTTATGACCATAACCATTCTATGTCCTGTTATTGAATTGAAAGCATTGTTAATAACGTGATTACTGTGGTCTGAATTATTGGTAGTCGAATTACCAGAGCATTTAACTAACTCTGCCATCTTACTGGCTTGGCATGGTGCTTTCCATATGCCCGCCACTCAACCACATGGTCTCCATGCCTACTACACTATCCATTCATGGTAGTGAGGTCCTGGGGCCGCCTTCTCCTATCTCATCCAGGTAGTTGATTCCTCTGTCCTTCACCCCACCATATGTCTGTGTAGTGTTTCTCCACTAGCCTGAGCATGGTACTCAGTCCTCTGTCCCCTGTACACTTTTGTGCTGTCTCCCCATATCATGGTGGTTGCTTCCCTGCTCCTTTCAGCCTTGTCCCCTGTCCGTGTCCTGTTACTATACTTTCCACTGATGGAGTTTGGTCCTTTTCCACCCCTCATCCCTGTTTTCTTCTCTCCCATCCACCACTCTCCCATGCTTACCCATGTCATATCCTTCTGCCACCCCTTCAAGCAGGCCAACGACTGTGCCCACTCTCCTGTCCCATGCCTGTGTCTGACCACATCAACTCTGTGACCCCCCTATCTCCAACCCTTCCGCTTCCTGTTCACATTATATAGGGAAAATATAACTGCTTGTCATGTCAAAATCCCAATAACAATCTACATCAGAGTGAATAGAAGGTGCAGGCTTACGAAAAAATGCACCCTTCCTTTTTTGTCTTTTCTAGAGGATGGGCCGGCTAGAAGGAAGCATCAACTTACCAACTAAAAAAGCTAATTTATAAAAACAAAATACATGAAACTCTTAAGTGCGCTGATTTTAGATACATATTCTAACTGCTAAGAGCAGGCCCTCGTGATATTGTAAAATTATCTCTTTTGTAAAAATTACAAGTTTGCCAGGTTTCCACGACCTGAGTAAAATTGGAATGCTTCTCAAGAAGGAGAGGTGTTAACTTCTTCTCCTGCCCTTTGAGTCTGGTATCACCACAACCTGAGGAACAAGTTATCTTACACCATATCTCTGAAATACAGAAGAAGAGTTGAGTTGAAATCCTCAATGTCCACAGTTCTGGTCACAAGAAGGCAGATCAGCCTCAAAGGTCTGGCAATCTGGGTTGCATACCAATTATCAGTGGAAAAGAAGTTGCTCTATGCTCTGACAGTTGTGAGTCCATAAACTTTACTCCACTGTTGCTACTGCTGTATCTATTCTGTGTATGTAAGAAGCTTGCTCAGCAGTTGCCCTCACTTTGCCGAGTGGCAGTTCCAAATGATCGGTGCCCCATGCTGAATATAGTTAGGGGCCCCAGAAACCCAGATATTTCACTGATATTCATGGGCTTTAGACTTAATGGAGGTGCCCCTGAAGGGTGGGGAACCTCACACCATAAAGGCAGCAGGGACCTGTGTTAAGCCCCTGTCCTTTCTCTGTGTCTAAGGGAAGCTTGTATTACTGTTGCCCGCTCTGTACTTCAGCTGAGTGTGTAAGTAGCTTGGGTGTCTGGCACCTATCCTCCGTACGTTGAAAGGATGCTCATCAGCTGGGTTCGTGCTCTGTGGCGTAGGAAGGGGGGTGCGGTGGGTGCGGGCCACCCGGGTGTCATCACTGAAGGGGGTGACAAAATGACAAAAGTATCTGTTTTAAACACATATTTTTGCCATTTTGTCAAGCAGGGGGTGACAATCACTGAGGGGGGTGACAAAATGCCAAAAATATGTGCTCTAAACAATATTTTTGCCATTTTGTCAAGCCGGGGTGACAAGAAATTTTCCGCGCCGGGTGCCACCTGAACTTGCTACGACACTGACCGTGGTGGATTGTTAGAGACCACCAATATCCATGTTGTTTATTGCACTATTAGAACAGGTCCTCATGACACTAGCCCTTTTGAAGTTTCTGCGTATCTCCATCTTGTGGACCCTATGTTGCACTGTGGGTGGTACGGGATGAAAACTCTTGGCCATTCGTAAGGAGAGCCTGTAAATTGCAGGAGCACAGCGGATCCACTTGAGCCATACCGTCTACATCTACTCTTGACACTTACATATACTTCTTGGCCATTGTGCCACTCCAAGAGGACGTCATAGATTTCCCACAGTGCCCGAGGGAGCTGTTCAAGATGGCGCTGCAGGGATGCTTATACTATGTAAATGTGTGCACATTAAAGATCCTTTGAAAAAAAATAAACATGATGCGAAACATCTGTAAAGCAATCCGTTCCAAAGCAAGCAATTGTCACTACATTTCCATTTAAAATCAAAGATACAAATTTTTCCATAGAAAAAGTTATCAGCGAGACTGGGTTTTTAAGGGACTTAGAAACAAGAACTCTTAAAAACTGCCCTCTTTGTATGTTTAACAAAACTCGCCATTATGTTGATTCAAAGACAGAAAATAAGCCGGGCCAGAGTATAACAATACCACATGCCATACTAAAGTTGTGTTGGCCCTATCACAGGGGACGCTTTGTTGTGTATCCACACTATCTTTTTGACCATTAACACACCATTAATTCAGTCACCCCGATGCGTAGGAGCCCTTGTCTGAAATGTTTTTTCAAACAGCTTGTGGATTATAGAGCGACAATTCATGGAATTGCTGGACGAAATTGTACAAAGGCTATCTGCAGCCGTGATCCGCCAGGGGACTCAAAGCATTTTCTTGTGCTCTTGTTGGAATCTAAAGGGAGAGAGTGAAAGGCAAGTGACACAGAAACAGACCAGGGGGCACTATGAATGGAAAGGCAAAATCATTTCATCTCTGCTACGCCTTGTCAAAGAGTGCACCCGGCTGTCGTCATCGGCGTGCTCCACCCTGCGCGCTGACGTAGACGCGGCACACAGGATTCTTTTGTGCATCTGTAGTTCTTCATTCACACTCAAAGGGGGCAAATACGTTTTATCACAATCGAAAATGGGTAAAGGGCGTTGCTTAATCCTATGATATATTTATGCCTTACTTACACTTGCACCAGGCGCACCCTAAGAGAAAGAATTTACTGGCACAGTTAGCTGGGTTTTTTTCCCCTCTTGTAAGATTGGGATCTCATTGCTGTCATTCATCCAAACAAGTAACAAAGACCTCCCAAAATGGATACACGCACACCCCTATTTTTTTTTATTTTTTAAATCCCCTTTTTAAGATCTGCTCTACAATGGCCTGTTATGAATGGGCATTCATATTTCTCCGTGAAAGCAGACTTGCGTCTGGCTAGAATGAAGAATTTGAGGTTCTTTTAAAAGACTTTAGGGCCGCAAAATGTCACTGGCGCCATGTTTTTTGAACAATTTATTTGCATGTTCAAGTCAGACTCCTTACCACTCCCCTCTCTTTTGAGGAGAGTTGGCCACTTCACTTTGTTGGGACGGAGCCCATTCACCTCACCTGAGGCTGCTTCAAGATATTTAATGTGAGCCTTTGACTTGTTGTTCTTAGTTCTCCATTAATGCACATGAAATAAAACGATGACAGGCCTGGCCTTCGTCATCAAGTGTTTTAAGGTGGCCTTTTTGGTGACAGTTTTGAAATTTTTAGCCCAAAACACAGATTCAAATAATAAATCATTCATTAAACCTCACCCATTGACAATACCAGCTGTAATTTGACTAAAGCACTGGGGAAAAGTTGCCTTAGGGGCTACCCCAGTCCGCCACGGCCTATCCTCTGCCCACTTCTAGCCATCCACCTTCTCCTTTAGGGCGGCCAACACCTCCACGTACCACATACATCCCTTTTCCTACATTTAATAGATTCATGTAGTGATAGGGGTTTATATTGCTTCATCACACAACATTGCAACCGCTTCTCTCCTGTATCCCAGATCAGGTCCAATCCAGTGAATACAGTGGGACAATCTGTGGGTTCAATAACTCTGTCCCTATCAATATTCGTCCCAATGAAGGCCCCTACAGCGCGTTAGCACTCGCAAGGTAAGCATAGCATTCAGTAGTTGTCACGGGATGTCTGTGATTTTTTCACCTACAGCTACTGTGAATTTTTGCAACTTATATTACATCTGCTGATTTTCTCCTTGACCTGCTTATTTTACTATTCTTTTACTCCAACCCTAACCAGAGTTTAAGGAAAGGTCGGTATATGATTCACACAGTCATATAGATCTTAAAGTTTAATGGGCAATGACATGAAGGGGTGCGCAGAGGTGACAATATAGTAACGTTTTGCACCAAGCAAAAAATGAAATAAGTTGACTAGTGTTGCATTTAGTCAGTTTGAGGAATACTGTTTTCTTTTTTTCTTTTTCATGTAAGTTTCATCTACGAAACAGAACAATAGCATAGAACCGTAAGCAAATGATTTCTGCGAGTAAATCAGTATCACGGATTCCAGTGATTGGTAATATTATGTAGATATGTTGATTGTGATTCTATCGATGTTCAGAGGTTTCTCAAAATAATGCTAATGTCATCCAAGAGTCTTACAATTTCCATAAGCTGTTCCCTATTGTTTCTTCTTGTTTGTAGATATGCAAAGATATATTTTGATTGCAAGCATATGAACGATTACCTCCTGTTCGTCATTCATTTCAAGACTGAATGAATTCAGATTTCCACAGTCTCATGACCTCCAAAGGGAAAATCGCTGCACCCAAAGCAATCAAGACCAGTGTGTTGATCTTCTTTTTTCTCGTTTGCAAACGTTGACCCCGACTGAGGTCTTTATTTCTTCCTTTGTGATCAAGAATGAAGAGTTCAATTTTTAAAATCATACGTTTTCCAGTTGTGGACATGTTAGCAGCAAATGGGAGCCAGATCCTACTCGCCACACCTATATGATGCACCCCTTCCCTTAATCCTTGCATCGCTGTCTGGAAATCTGTTTCTTAAAGGGACAGGGGTGTAGCAGGTCAGCGGTTCTGCCATACGAGATGTACACTGTACATTCTCTGGCCAGGCGTGGCCAGAGGCCTTAAATGAAGGGGAGTGAACTGCTCAGGGTTCACTCTGAGACCGAGATAGTGTGTATGTGGTGGCCTCATTAGGGATCCGGGAGCGGGGCCTAGACACTCAGGCCATCAGCATACTACCGCCACCGCTGCATCACACTGGC
The DNA here is from genome assembly GCF_964204655.1 of Triturus cristatus. Classification (NCBI taxonomy): domain Eukaryota; kingdom Metazoa; phylum Chordata; class Amphibia; order Caudata; family Salamandridae; genus Triturus; species Triturus cristatus. The sequence continues at coordinate 364,200,478 of NC_140584.1, read as the reverse complement.
GACGAGGGCTGGGCGAGCCCCTCGCGCACCCCCACCACCGATGTCCTGCAGTAGAACGGACCTGAACTTGCAGACTCCAACATCGCCGCGCGAAGTGCTACGGCAACCCGGCGTGGAGCGCAACCGTCATGCAGCCAGGAGGACCGCGCCTGCAACGGGCGCCCTCTCCCTCCCAGGCTGACAGAGGACAGACAAGGCAGCCAAATCAACTCCCGGACTGGTACGCAGTGGGATAAGAGGCACGGCCATTGAAGACTGCAGTGAGTGGCGAATAAGCCCTGCCCACCGCTCACAGAAATACGTACGCACAGACCATTTCCAGCACGCTGAGGAGCCCTCACAAGACCTAGCCTGCTCCACTCACGGCCAGCTCTACCCACTATCCAGGCCCACAACAAGGAAACAAGGAAAAAAATAAAACTGAAATAAAGAGAGAAACCGAGCAGTGACAACAGCAACACAAGCACCGTGGCAAGCAGTGACATCTGCAACACGAAAACAGTGGGGGAGGATTAAAACAAATACATCAAAAAGAGGCATATAGAGACTGGAACCAATCCAACCACCAGTGGCACCACAAAACGCAGGACAGAAGACCACAAGAGACCAAGTAGACCCCAATCCCAGCCAACATGGCAGACAAAGCACAGCCTCAACAGCCGACCCCCACACAACATGCCCTCACAGGGATGCTGCTACCGTTCAGCAAGCTAGCAGACCCAGAAACTGCATCTCCAATATGGATTGGGCAGCTTGAAAATGACTTCGTCGCCACAAGGGAGACCGACAGCATCGTCAAGAGGACACTACTCCTCCACCACACAGGAGAAGAAATATATAAACTGTTTAAACAGACACTGGACCAGCCACAGACTATGATGCAGCAGTCAGGGCACTCAATGTCCATTTTGACCCCCAGCTAAATCCGGACTTCGAAAGGTTCAAACTTCCTCAAGCTCGCCAGCGAGACAGGGAGTCCATTGATACCTTCTACGTGAGACTTCGCGAACTAGAGAGAACCGGCATGGAAGACGACCAACTTAAGGAAATCTGGGCCCAATTGATACAAGGATGCAGAAACAAAGCCTTACGGAGCCTAATCTTGCGCCAACCAAACATCAGCCTTGACAACATCCTGATTTTGGCACGGAGGCAGGATCTGTTGGCAGCCAGGGGTAACAAAATGGACCTGGCCATCACACAAGCTCTGGAGAAGCCACCAAGCATCAAGACCGAACAGGCTGCCATTTGGACCAAAGGCAGGGTAGACACAACCAAAGGAAGAAGGCCCTAGCAGACTAAGCGAAAGTGTAGATATTTTGACCGAGAAGAACAACCCATCAGTGACTGCCCGGCACAGGGTTGCACCTGCCCCAACTGCGGAATCCAAGACCACTTCACCTCAGTTTGCAGGAAGAAGCTCAGGAACAAAGGCCCTAGAGACAAGCGAACACCGTCAAAGATAGTACGCCAACATTTTCACGAACATGACACGCCCAAACGAAGCGAAAGTTTCAGAGAGACAGGACTACCACCAGGAGGACTCGTCCCCGGAAGAAAAGGAGGAAGAAGAAGCGTTTCTAATGTCCTTCACGAGAGAGCTGAAGCACCGCCGGAGGCCACAATCCACCTGCACTGTCCAAGTGGCGGGAACAGAAGTCAAAGCCATCATTGACACTGGAGCATCAGTCAATGTGATGGGGGTGCAACAATACAACTGCTCCGGCCCAAACCTCAACTGCTGCCGTCATACACCAGGATCTTCACATATGGGAGTAAGACATCTCTACCGCTCCATGGACCAATGTTAGTACCCATACGATATAAATATCAGGAGTTAACAACAACATTTCACATCATTGACCAGGAAGCCGACACGCTGATTGACAGCCACACAGCAGAGGACCTCGGCCTGGTGTCTTTTGCCAAGAAAGTAAAATCACACCAAGTGGATGATGTGTTGAACCAATTCTCATAGCTGTTCCCAGGGCTCAGCTGTCTCAAGTACCCCCCATTGAAGCTATACATCGATCCTTCGATCGCACCTGTGGCCCTCCGGCACCGCCACGTCCTGTTTCAACTACAGTCACTGGTGGAGAAGAAGCTTGAGAGACTCGAGGACCAAGACGTGATAGAAAAATATCAGGCCCAACCCCTGTGTCTCCCCAAAGGTGATTGCTGAGAAACCCAAGCAACTGGGGAAGATCCGTCTGTGTATTGAAGCGGCATATCACCCCCACCATGGATGAGCTAATAGCTAATGTCATTGGCTCCTGTTGAGTCACAAAGCTGGACCTTAATGCTGCGTACCACCAGCTACTACTCGCGGATGAAATCTGGTACATCATGACATTCAGTACTCACCTAGGACTGTGCTGATACAAGCGCCTAAACTTAGGCATCTCCTCGGCCGCTGAAGTATTTCAGAATGCCATAAAGGAAACCTTGTTCGGCCTGCCGGGTGTCCTGAATGCCAGCAACGACATACTAATCCATTTGCCCACTGTTGCCGAACACCACACACACCTAAAAGCCACCCTCAAATGTCTCAAAGAACTTGGAGTGAAGCTGCACAAAGACAAGTGCTCATTCTTCCAACCCTCTATCGAATTCTTTGGATATATATTCAACCAACAAGGGAGACAAGTTGACCTTCGTAAGTCACAAGCGATCAAGCAAGCGCACGCACCTACCACCGTCTCAGAAGTGAGGAGCCTCTTAGGAATGGGCATGTATTGTGGAAGGATCATCTGAGACCTGGCGGCTCTCATTAAACCCTTGAGGTCCCTCACGAAGGCAGACGCAAAATTGGCTTGGAGCCATTAGGAAGAAGGGGCCTTCCAGAAAATCAAAAATGCTTTTATTGACAATACCACACTCATCTACTTCAATCCTAATAAATGCACCGAGCTGTTGGTCGATGCTTGTCCGGTGGGAAAACAAGCAATACTAGCTCAATAACAAGACCCAGGTCGGTGGGCTGCATTAGCATTTGCCAGCAAGGCATTGATACCTATGGAGATGCGATATGCTCAAATCAGGCGGGAAGCTCTTGAGATCAAGTGGGCCTGTGGACATTTCCATTTATACTTGAGTGGCCAACCTTTTAAAGTGATCACGGACCATCAGCCCCTTGTACCCCTCTTCTGAGGGTAGCTCCTCATCCACCCCAGGCATCGAGAGGTGGGCCATCCAATTGCAGCACTATCAGATGGAGGTCATGTAACGTCCAGGGTCAAAGAAACCCGCCGACTTCCTGTCTCGTCACCAGGTGCCTTCCAACACCCAAGAGAGACCAGACGGGGTGGAGGACTATATCAGAATGGTCTCAGATGTGGCTTGACCCCGCACCCTGCGGCTAGAAGACACCCAAGAGGCTGCTGAGACAGACCCCCCTCCTCACCCAAGTACGATCAGTGGTGCAAAGTGGCACTTGGTGAGATTTTCTTCAAGATGCTAATGACTGGCCCGGCGAAGACAAAGAGAGCCTAACAAAGATATGGCGGGAGCGGGTTGAGTTCAGCACTACCCCGGAGGGGCTCCTCCTATGTGGCTCTCATATTGTAACCCCAAAAGCACTAAGACACCACGACATGCTACTGGTGCACGGAGGACACCAAGGCGCCATGATTATGAAGACAAGATTACGGGAGAAGCTTTGGTTTCCAGGGTTGAAAGAGATGGCCGAAGACCTTGTTCGCAAATGCTCCTCATGCCAACTGATTTTTGCGCCGGAGAGGCCGGCACCGGTAATCACCGAAGAACACTGCATGAACCCTTGGGCCAAGGTCAGCATGGATTTAGGGAGCTTCCCTGATGGACGGACCACCCTGGTCCTGATGGACACATACTTGAAATACCCCATCGTAGAAGTGATAGACTCACCAGCTTTCGTCCATGTCGCCCCTGTCCTCAAAAAAGTATTCACAATTTTTGGATTACCCAGTGAAATCAAGAGTGACAACAGACCGCCTTTCCATGGCTATACGCCACCATCGCATCATCCCCCAGTGGCCACAAACTAATGGGGAGGTTGAGAGATTTATACGAACAAAGAAAAAGTCACTTCGAATTGCCACCCCTGAACAAGCGGACCCGGGACGACACTTACAATCGTTCTTGAGAGAACATCAGAGCACCCCCATTGCACGAGCCAACAGGCACCGTGGACTCTGATGTATAACGGACCTCCTTGAGATAGGATTCCTACTTGCCCACGGTGGACTCCACCACCACAAAACATCCCATGGACCCAAACACATTGTGAGCGAAGGAATGCACTCGCCAGTCAAACCCGGCGAGCCAGGATCCGGACACTCCTACCCGGTGATCATGTTGTCATCAAAGACCGCAAGCCGGGGTGGAAGATCAGGACACCATTCTAGCCAGGAGTCTGGACTGTCATGACAAGACAATGGTGACAGCCAAGAAGGGACAAGAAGTAGTCTCGAGAAACATATCGTTGTTCAAAAAAGTTGAGAATTCACCCCAACAATCCCCTCCCGGAGATAATGAAGAGAATACTGAGTGGTCTGAGTATCGAGAAGATAACATGCGGGGTGCCGAATCCTGGGGTCGGAGTTGGGTGGACCCCGAAGAAGACCGGCAGGATGACATGCAAGCCGGCCCCTCAACCCAGTGGTCGGTCTACTCATAGCCAGCCCCATCGGTATAATCTTCGACCCAACCCTCAGCCCAGCCAACGGCTCATGGACTTTGTGTGTCAATTAGAAACTCTGAGTTTTATTTCAAGATGGGGAGAGATGCAGCAGGTCAGCGGTCCTGCCATCCGAGGACCTGGATGTAGACACACTACATCCTCTGGCCAGGCGTGGACAGAGGCTTTAAATAAAGGGGAGTGAACCACGCAGGGTCTCTCTGAGATCCAGATAGTGTGTATGTGGAGGCCTCTTTAGGGATTTGCAAGTGGGGCCTACACACTTGGGGCATTGGCATACTACCGCCACCCCAGCATCACAGGGGGTACAATGATTTACATGGGTAGCAAAATCTTTCTTTAACAAATTTCTTTTTCACAACACGACTTTGAAGAGAATTAAAGTGCTGAGCACCAACCTCTGGCTAATAGTTTCTGTTATTTTCAGGGGTGGCCTGCATTTCCAGTATCCCATTTTGACAGGGTTACCTTTCCCAAATACTTGTCTTCGTAGGTCGAGCCTGTCTGTTGCCAGGCATTCTTGGTTTACTCAGAATATAGCGTGGCTTGGAGCCCCCTATTGCTTATCATTGGTTGTCTTTCATTGTCCCTCATTTGCCTGCTTCTCATTTGTGCACCAGCTTGTCAATTTTGTGTTTTTTCCTCCCATGGAGCATTGCCTCTATACAATCGCTTTGATGAGCTGCCATTGCTGCTTCCACTGCTTGCTTTTTAAGCACTATTTTTTTCTTTTGTGTGAAGCACTCCATTAGAGTGTGTGTTTTCGAGCCATCTCTCTCATGTATGTCTCTTCCCCTGCACTCCCTGTTCCTCCCTGTTGCTTGACAGCTTCTCCCCATCCCCTTCCTCTTTCACCCACCCATGCCCTCCATGTTGCTTTCTCCCAACTCTTATGTTTCTTTCACGTCCCCTCCAGCCCTGTCCCTGTTGATTTTGCATCTCCTCCCTTGATGCTTTAAAGATTCCCCACCTACCCTTCACCGTTTGCCCCTGCCCTCCACCGTGGTGTTTTGCCATTTTGCGGCTGCTGCCCTGCCTGCTAAAAAAGTGATTTTTCACGTTTTGTTCTGTTTAGTTACAGATCCAACTCACATCAACTAAAAAGTAAAAAAATAGCCCAAATCATTTTGTAGTAATGTGCACTCCTACAAAACGATCCAGGCATCTGCTTCAATGGCTTTTAAAAAAAAAATTACTTTAATGAAGCTGCACACCTTTACGTATACTGTGCAGCGTAGTAAAAACCACTGGCAAAGTCAACAGGTCACAAAGGCGAGACCTATTAGCGTTGCCAATGCTTGTTTAGATTTCCGTATGCCATTAAGCCTGGTCATGCCTTGTGTTCAATGGCCAACTCCAGTCCTTTTATGCATTTGGTGACTGGCACCTATTTTCCTTCTAAACCTCCCTTTCTATTTTAGGACTTTGGTACTGATCTATACTTCATGTGAACTAAATCCAGCATCCACAGAAGCATTGGGGCAGATGCCCTAGAAGAGACCTGCCCAGTTTTGAAAAGCTATACTTCATTAATTTACACCATAATGAACTTTGCCGTAGGGTAATTTGCTTCTTTTTGACATTAGCTTAGCTTCTATCAATTTTTGTTATAGAGAGGAGTTGGCCTGACGGCTAGGGTGGTCGACCTTGAATCTGGGGAACTGGGTTCGAGTCTCGGCAATGACGCTGAACATCCTGTGATTCTGGGCAAATCACTTAATCTCCCCAGTGCCTAACAAAAAATGAATGGGTCCTCATGTAATGCAACTGGTACTATGTAAAGCGCTCCGATAACCGATTCAGGTCAAGTTTGCGCTACATAGAACTCTGTAAAAAAATTACTGATCTGCAATTGTAATAAGTGCTCCATAATCGTTAATTAACTTAGATGTATACAAACAGGTTATTGTACCCAATAAAGAAGGAGATTTTGAAATGAAATAAAAAACAATTTTTCGAGCACACAATATACCCAAAGGTGTCAAGGCGCTAAGCCCTACACGTGAACTGAGGACATAGGACGGAAACCCTAGGAAACCAAGGCAAGCTTAAAGAGTAAAGATCCAGGTTTTAAAATGTCTCCAGAATAGCAGATAATTCTTGATTTCTATAATGTTGTGTGTACTCCACAGTTTGGCTGTGGCAAAATAAAAGGATCTTCAGCCCCATCTAGTATGGCTGACTCTTGCCACCAGCACTGTTTTGCTCTTGCCTGAGTGAAGAGTCATGCTAGGTGAACGCCACTGGAACATAGATTCAATGAACTGAGGGCCCAGATTGTGTAAAGCTTTGGGTGCAATGCACAGGGCCTAGATCATCATTCTTTGCCTCGCCAGGAACAAATGTGGTTTCTTCAGTTCCTGAGAAGCTGATTGATGTTTTGGAGTGTCCAGAATGAGCAGGGTGGCTGCATTTTGGATAGCATGGAGTTTGGTAAGAGAGATTTGATTAATGTTGAGGTAAAGGGCATTAAAGTAATCCAACCGGGATTAAATCAAGGTCAGAACAATCATTTTGTGTGCAGCAACTGAACTATGGGGAAACTCTTTCTTCCAAGATATAATGATGTTGAATCTTGATGAAATGGTATGGATCACTTGGGAATCAAAGAAAAGTTTTTCATCAAATATCACCCTAGGAAAGGACCAACAACCTCAGGCCAGCAGCTGTTGGTCCACACAGAATGATGACAGCCAAAAATAAGGAACTCTGCCTTGTCTGCATTTAATTCTAAACAATTATACTTCATCCAAATACTAATTTCTCACATGCAATTCCGAAAGTTCAAAGCTACCAAGTGGACATCATTCGTAATGGTCACAATAATCTGAGTGTCATCAGCCTATGACAACACACGAAAGCCGAATGACTGAATCAACTTAGCAAGAAGATGAAACATAAGTTCAGCAGGGAAGGACTTAAGGATGAGCCATGTGGAACTATAGAATATAGGGAGAAAGGCTTAGAGATAAACTGACTGAGACCTATCCAACTGTACTCTAAAACAATCGGGCTCACTGGTGGATACACTTTAAAAAACAAATTAAAACACATCAACATCTGGATGTGGAGAAAGTTTTCTTTGAAGTTTAAGAGGCATTTGTGGTTTCGCCTTGCACCACTGGCGATTTGGGTGCACGCTGGCTAATCCACAAACCCAGAGCAAACATTCAGATACAACAAAAAAGAGTAAAATCCGAGAAACGTACAAAATAACAGTCCTTCTGGTTTTCCTCCTTCCCCCCACCCACCCACAAGAACAGTTCAGAAAACAAATGGAACACATCCCAGTTACATAACCCATAATCATTGCTATATCAGTGCAGTACAGATTATTTTGGGCCGCGAAATGTCCGAATTTCATCGTCCAGGAGCTGGCGATTTTGCGGAACTGGAACTAGTTCAATCCCCCTATATTCCACCCAACTCTTTCATATCTTGGGGGGTTTTTAGTGGCATCCCCCTGCTTTGTATACTTCAATATCCATTTCCATACAGTGGTCCATACCCTTTTTCCAGACCGATAGTGACGAAGGGGCTACTGTTTTTCACTCTTTTGCTATGTTGAGTATAGAGAGTTTCAGTCCCAGGCCCAGGAGGGAGATCCCGTATTTATTGCCATCTACATCGTCCATAAGATGGAGGAGGGGCAACCGTGGGTTAAATGGGAGCTGCCAGGACATGATCTGGCCCAGACATGTGACCACCCCCACCAGAATCTCTCTAACTCGGGACAGCTCCACACAGTATGGAAGAATGTACCCTTCTCTGCTCCACAAGGGAGGCATGCTGGGGTGGCAATCACCCCAAACGTCACAGCCGGTGTCTTATCAGACAGACCTTATAGAGGTACCTAAATTGAATTAGCCAGAGCCTTGCCGTAATTGCTGCTCCCGTGGGGGAACCCAGCACCTCGTACAGTCCTCATTGTCTACTTAACCTACGTCATCCTCAGATGCCACGCGCAAGGATGTCTGGATGGTTACATATCAGGGTCTGGTTGATCCTGGCAATTTTAAGGTCACCCAAATCTCCCACGAGTAATTTACATTTTAATGGATTAAATTATGGAAGGTCCGGAAATGTCTTGATATAGGGGCCCAGCGCATGGCGGAGCTGGAGGAACGTAGGAAACTGGCTGCGATGCAGCTGGAACTCAGTCTGGAGGATCTGTTAGGACTTCAGGAATATGCCCTGCATGTCATCTCCCAGTGTGGAGATCCCTATGAGGTCCAATTTACGGAGTCCCTCCAATGCTGCCACTTAGGGGAGCATAGTTCGACACCAAAGTGGCACTTGTTCCGTTAGTCTGCCCCACCATTTAGTTAGTCGAAGAGTTGACCACCACAAGTCTATTACCACATTTGTTGTGGGGGAAGAGTAACACCCTTCCCCCATATAAGTGTGCTTGTAGCGGAGTCACAACCATAGCCATCTATCCAGAGCATATGAGGGCTCTCCCTGGGTACCTCACCATCACTCATTTGTTATTTGGAGGTAGGCCGCCCGGTAATAGGACACATGTGCTGCCGCAATGCCCTACAGTATGTAGACTGGAAGAACTTACTAAGGGCCATAAGTGGAGTCTCCCCGTTCCATAGAAAAGTGTTAAGAATAGAGTTCAATTTTTGAAACCACTGCAGTGGAATGTCAAATGGGAAATGTTGCAGCTGATAAGGGAACCTCGGCAATGAGACCATTTTGAAGATCACTGTTCATCCTGTCAGTGACAGTGGGAGGCCAGTCCAAAGTTTTTATGTCATCTTTCAAATGAGTGACAAGTGGTTCTACATTAACACCACATGCAACTGTAGTTCCCGGGGAAATATAAACCCCTGGGTATCGGAATCCATTTCTGGCCACTCGTATATCTGCCGCCCAGTCAAGTCTATATGAGCCTGGCCACACTGTGTGGATTGTGGATTTCGAGGTGCTTAGATAGAGGCCCTAGGTCTTCCCAAACACATGCATTAGCTATAACAGTCGAGGTATTGTCATATATGGCCTCATGATAAAGAATAAGATGTCATCGGCATATAAAGTTATTCTGTCTGACTGTCTGCTACCCCACTCGAATCCCCAGACCTGCACGTCCATCCTTACCCATACTGCCAGGGGCTCCATGGCGACAAGGAACAGTAGGAGGGACAAGGGAAAATACCTGACCTAGCCAACAGCCACCCATACCGATACACTCAAGGCTGTATATAATAGGTGGATGTAGGAGTTGAACCATGGGTCAAAATTAAAGTGCCAAAGGAGAAGAAATAGATATGTCCAATTGACGGAGTCAGAAGCCTTGTTTATGTCAGCTAGAAGCCGCATCACCGGCTCACCCAGCCTGTCCACCATCGCCAACGCATTATATGTACCGCCGTATATTGTGACGAGAGGACCTGTGGTGCATGAACCCGGATTGGTCGAGGTGGACCAGTTCAGGGTTATAACTAATCAGTCTATTCGCCAAAGCCTTGGCCAAAATGTTAACCTCCAAGTTGAGGAGGGAGATCGGGCGATATGCAGGATCGTTCCCTCGGATGCCCCGGCTTGGGGAGGACCACAATCTCTGCATGGTGCCAGTCTAGCGACATTATGTATGCTTCGGCCACGGACAGCATGGCTTCAAGGAGGCGGGGTTGAAGCTTGGGCATATATATTTTTTTTAAAGATACACTGGGAAAGCAGTTTGGGCCAGGCGCCTTGCCTGAATTCATATTGGACGATGCTATGAGGAGTTCCTCCCAAGTAAGCGTAGAGTCTAGCGATTCCCTATTTGTGTCTCCGTAAGCACATCTCTCTTAGCATAAACCCCCACCAGATGGGACACAAAGACAATCGCTATGACACTAGGATCTGTAAGTGGAGCACCCGCGTCACTACCTAGTAGAGGGGAGGAGGTGGCTTAGAGGCACCTTGGCATAGTCTATGAAGCAGTTGACTCGATTTATTCCCCCACTGACAAATACAGCTCTGTGAAGCTTGCCAGGCGAGCCGTGCCTTCGGATCAGGGCTTGTTGGTACCGATGCTGCACCAGGCCGAGTTGTATGTGTGCATGATGGCCCCCTGGTTGGCAAACTCAACTGCCCATCTCCAGGATTTCTGTCTCCAGATCAACTATGTCTTGCATTCTGCGTCTGCGCTCTCCTGTACAATAACTAATGTCAGCTCCCCGAAGAGTAGGTTTCATGGCCTCCCATAAAGTCTGGGTGGACTGCACAGTACCCATATATAGTGCAAGGTATTGGTCTATTCTATCTGCTATGTGTTGGTGATATTTCAGATTCTGTAGATGCCATGTCGAGAGGCGCCAATGGCATATCGGGCATTTGTGACCCATCTGTATGCCTATTGCCACTGGGGAGTGATCCGAAAGGCCCCTGGGGAGCACCGTTACATCCGTCACTCTGTGTAAGTGACTACTGGGTATTAGAAAATAATCTAGCCATGAGAAGGAGTCATGAATGGAGGAATAAAAAGTGTAGCCCCCTGGGGATGGGTTATGTGGGCACCATACATCAAGGAGCCCTAGAGCTGAAATGAAAGAAGATAGGGGTGTCTGGCACGACATATGGGGCAATCCTACCCTCTGATGGATTGATTACTCCATTCCAGTTGCCCCCTAGTACCCCGTGTCCATCTGGCAACTCCCCCAAAGCCTTGTGAGCAGCTCTACAAAGGAAAGACCAAGTGGAGAAGGGGCATATACATTGAACAACTTGATAGGTTCCCCATATAGTGTCCTTGCAAGCACTGTATATCTACCTTATTCATCAGCCCATGTCTTGAGAATTTGAAAAGGGATGTTGCATTTGATCAGGATCCCTGTACCCCTAGAACCCAGTGTGAATTCCAAGTGATAGATTTGTGTGTATCCCCACCGGGCAAGGCACAGGGCCTTGTTACCCATAAGGTGGGTCTGTTGTAAAAACAAGACATCTTCCCCGGTCTCTTAGCCTGTTTTAAGAACCACCACTCTCTTCACCCTGTCTAGTAGACCATTGACATTCCACATCACCATTCGAATTACGTCTGCTGTACTCCCCTTAGACTGTATGGACATGATTCTAACTTATTAATGTATCTGGCAGGTGGGAGAGTGAAGACCCGGCAGGTTCCGATTACAAATAATAAGAAAAGCATTCGAACATAACCATAATAGCAGCAAATGCAAACAATGAGCCATCATTTTGCTACAAAATTAGCTGCAACGACTTCCCATATGTAACTCGCCTCACCCCATACTCCGAAGCTCCGAAGTATCTTTTGCGATATATGACGGCAGCAAACCCCAATGGTGGGTCTGCCCGATCCACCCCGATGGATCCCCTTCCCCAACATTCCCTAACCAGTGGAGGGCGTAGATTCTTGAGCACCACATCATGTGGCAACCCTGACATGATTATTTTGTAAGTGTAGGATAACACTGCCAACAAGGCACCTCCGTGTGTCATTTAGGAGTGAATGTCACAAATGTCTGGAGGATGGAGAGCCCCCGACAGCCGTTGGTGCCTCTATTGTCTTTTTGCGGTTCCATCAGGACGATCGTGAATGGTGGCATTGAGTGATTGGTATCTTTCTGGTCTTGTTTTGCCTGTTACTCTGTGAAGAGTCAGAGACTTGATGTGGTGGTGTATGTGGTATGACCCTTATCCACTCATCTGTCCATTGAAATACTTCCTCTGGAGAGTCGAAGAAGAGCATCTGAGGCTGATATATCACTATGAGTTTGGCGGGATTGTGAAGTATATATTTAATATTTAACTCACGGAGGCGCTGTTTCGCAGCTTGGAATGACTGATGTTGTTATTATACTAGCCTTGTGTAGTTTGGACATATCATAATAACATCTGATTGGTACATCAGTTTTCCTGTGATGAGCATATTTTAGGATAATATCTCTGTCCATTCATTTCAAGAGTTTTGCGATTACCGAGAGAGGCCAAGCACTGGGAGAAGACCTGCAAACCAATGCCTTTTGTGCCCTCTCAACCACAAAGCATGGGGAAAGGGCTCCTGCAGGTAGCAATTCCCAAAGCCACCAATCCAAGAAGCGTTCCATGGAGGTCTCCTCACAACCTTCTGGAAATCCGACAAAGTTTAAGTTATTACGGTGTGTTCTACCCTCAGTGTTTTCCACTCGTGCCACTAATTCCCTGGTTACAGAGGTAAGATTAAACACGGTTGCTTGTAGAGACGCAACATAATCCTCCACACCGGAGACCCGGGTCTCCGTCTCCATGATCCTCTCCACTGCATTGTGAAGGTCCTGTTGTAGCAGTTCTACCTCCGAGTTGACCGCCCCAATTTTGGCATCCAATACTTCATGTGATTGAGTGATGGCGGCCAGCAGGGCAGCATTATCTGGGGAAGCCCCCTCTGGGCCCTCTAATGTTGCCAGTGTTGTGGGGCATTGGGCTAGGTATATTTATTGATTGTGCTGGTGAGCCTATGTTGTTCGTATATTGTAATGGTAGATGTAAGACCAATCCTTGGTCTGCAACTGGAGTGATATGTCTCTGACCTATCAGGCCCCCAATCCAACTCCCTGGGAAGGCATAAGTAGTCAGGTCTGCAGCACACTACTGCTGCCGGCCCCTGTAAGCACCGAAATTAGAGGTTGACACCAGACAAGGCCAACACGCATCACCAAACAGGGGGGTACACCCCATCACAAACCACACCAGGGCCTAGCCCGACCATCTCCACAACATAGTGTGCCTACCTCAACAATTCCCCCTAATGGGGTCAGCTTGTGTGGATGTTTGCCATGGGTTTCACATGGCAGCCTCTAATGACACCCCTGTCTGTGGGGAGGGCTGTGTCCACCACTCCAGCCAATGGATCCAGCCACCCCAGGCTTTTTCTGGAATGTGGGCCCAACACCTATTACTATGGTGGTGCAGATGTCCTCCGTCGCTGACACTGCCCAGAGGGACCCTGCGTGAAGAGAGATTGGCCCACATGCTGCAGCCGGAGGACATCACATGTGCTTTTAGGCTGGATGCGTGGCTGTCTCAGCCGATCTGATGCGCACCCTCACTGCTGCCCAAGGTGAAAGCAACCAGTGCCCCGCAGCCTGCCCGAGGGCCTGGCTCTCCTTACCCTGCCTGTGAGGCAGCCCTGGTGAAGAACTGCTCCGTTGAGTTCGGCTTCCTGCCCTGAAGGGACGATCCGCTGACCTGTATGTCGGCCATGCAGCTGAGGCCCACGCAATCTGGCTCCATTGTGAACCCAGTCTGAGAGTCTGCCTGGGTCGTGAGGAGGTTCACATATGACCCCGGACCACTGGGGTGCATGACCAAGGACCCCTGGCTGCACACACCTGGTTGCTTTGTGCGGTATATCGCGGCTCCCTTGTGGCTCTCCTCTCATCCTAGGCCGTATTCAGCAGGCCGGGTGGGCTCTGCACCTTACATCGCGGTGTTGCTTGTCACCAAAACGTCAGATTAACCCGGCAGAGTATTGTGCGGGCTCTCTAGACCTGTGGCATCAAGGATGGGGTAATGTTCCAATGTGTGAGGTAGGATCATGCAGGATTGTGGTTGGCCTTCAGGATCTGTGCTAAGGTGTGGCCGCCATGATCGATGTCCAAGCCATGACCCCTGTGGTTACACTCTCTAAATGTGTTTTCTGAGTTGGTCATGCTGCATCATTACTTAGCTTACATCACCTTACAATCTTTGGTCACCCACGTTATTGTAGGAAACTGACGTTTGCTAAAACAGTGCAGTTCCGATGTGAAGCATAACCATCCCTGGCCAGGAAAACCAGTTGATTTAGGAAGATGGAATGCTTATGCACATGCCAGGCTTCGGGATTAAGTCTCTCCAGAAATTGTAGACAGATTCCATGAGGTGTGCAGTTAGTCATGAAGAATGTATATTTCATAACAACACTTACTCATGTCAAAAACATACGTGTGAAGTGAATGATTGTAATGGCTATCCTTATGATGGCAGGTGCAAATATGGTTTAGTGCTAATTCTGTTACCATCTACACTGCTCTTCTCCCGTCAGGAAATCAAGCTTTTAAGAAGAGGTAGAGCCAGTTTACACTTTTAAATCAGCCGTAACAGAAATACCTACCACACAATAGTTATTCTTCCAATGCATTGTGCTCGATATAGAATCAACCCTAACAGGTCCATTGTTAGGGGAATAATCTACTGACCAACAGGCCACAATGTCAGGATCCTGGATGAAATCCTTGAATTGCCTCTAATTTATTAAACATTATCACAGAGTAGATCAACTTTAATCTGTGGCTGGAGAGATCTGATATCAAAACACTTCTGCGGTTACTTGAAAACATGCACAATTGTGTTTTTACCAATTAGTAAACAGGCAACAGATTTCTCTGGTCACATCGTTGAACGCCTCATAACAGCCACAAGTTGATCAGGCTTTAATTCTTCTTCTTCTTCTTCTTTCCACCATGTGGTATTGGCTATAACTCAGTAATCAGCCTAATTCAAATAGTAATACAGACAGACACCAGAAAAATAACAAGCACCAGCAAAGCCAATAGGTCTCGTCTACAAGAGAGCTATTGGCTTTGCCAATGTCTTTTAACCATTTTGTGCATCAGCATTGCTGCTGTGCAGCGTCACTGAAAGTAAAAAAAAGAATGGTATGACACGGCTAGCGCTGGTTGCATTATAGCGCTTTTTTATTGCTAATGAGACAGAAGGCAACGTGAAGAGAGGGAGGGTGTGTGGAAAGGCAACACAGACAGACAACGCAATAGAGGCTGTGGGAACAAAGTTCTATGATACTGCCAGCACTGGCTACGTCATAGTTTTTTTTTCTTTATTGCAGGGCGAGAGGCAAGAGACTGGAGGCAAAATGGAGGGAGAGAGGAGGAATTGGGGAGCTTCAAGGACAACACGGATGTTCGGATGAGGGGCTTGGAGCAAGTACAAGGACAACGGAGTGTGGGGGATAAGCTGATGGACGGAGAGGGTGGGAAGTGTTGGGGCAAGCAACAACAACGAATGGAAGGAAGGCGAGTTGGGGTAAGCAACAACAGAAGGAGGGATGCCAGGTGGGCGCAAGCAACAACAGCAGAAGGAGGGAGAGTAGGTAGGGGAAGGCAACAACAACGGAAGAAGAGAGGGACAGCGAGGACAGCAGGCATCAACACCCACAACAACAGAAGTAGGGCTTTTGGGAACAAGCAACACAGGCGTGGGAAGGAGGGCAGCTGGGGCAATTAACAAGAATTAGGGAGGACAGGCAAGGGGGCAAATAACACAGAGAATGAAGGGAGGTCGGAGCATGGAGTGGAGGAGAGGTACACAAGGGAACGAGCTAAAAATGGCACTCTGATAGAGTGCTTAAACACAAAGAAAAAAGTAGCACCAAAAAATTGAGCAGTGGAAGGACACAAGTAATGTGTCCATGCTGCAAGGGAGGGACGAACACACGAAGGGGAAGGAAATCTAAAGCAGGTGACCATTAAGAAGCAACCAAATGAGTGTGACAATGAGGCCAACCAATGGTAAGCAGTGGGCTTTTCTAAACCCACTGCTAGTAAACAAAAGTCTTGAAGAGAGAGACCATGTGGCATCTAGTCGAAACCTAAAAAGCAGGGGAAAAGTGACAAAACGTACAAAACTATTGCACAAAAAGCATCCTACTCTATTGAATGAGGCTCTCTTCACCAAATACTAGCAATCTCATTGGACATATTGTCTCCTATTAGACTAAAATGTATAATATCAGGTATTAAGGGCAGTCACACATGGTTTACCAGTGAGTTTGGCAGAACAAAAAAGAACATGCCATAAACTAGAATGACCCAGGCTCTGCTCTCACCTTGAATCTGATAAGATCATATAATGCAAATTTCACAGAAGGGAGTACTGTAAATCAATTCAAGAAAATCAAAGCCTCCTTTTTTAAATGTATCAGTGAAATATGAAAGCAAGCAAAATAAATCTTTACCATTGTCAAAGTATTATCCAATCTTCACGTAATCAAAAACAATTCAATCACATCTAAAAGCTTCAATAATATATTTCATTGTCCTCTAAACCAAGCATGATTAATATGAACAAATCCAGTGGGACCAAAAGAACCCCCTCTACACCCTTTCCCTTTCTCTCCATACATAATAAAAGGACTTATGACCTTCCTACCTATTAATGTAGAAGATCTAATCAAGCTAGATCAAAAAAGCATCGAATTTCACAGCTGAGCTTTGTACAGCATTTCGTATGGGATAATTCCTTTCTGGTATTACAGCTGGCAACACAAACCCTGTCTACACATTTCTTAGTGAGTGCATTGTCGTGATCCCATTAAAAATGCAGTCACTCTGCCCTATTTAAGAATCCAGTGGCAAATTTACAAATCCTAGCAATCTATGAGCCAATCGCAAACCAACCATTCCATAGTATGACAAATGGAAACAGAGGCGACAAAGCAACTAAAAACAATGGAAACACAATCTCATGCTTCATAATCAACAGCACTGTTGAGGACAGGTACTAAACCACTCTGGCAAACATTAAAGAGAAACTCCTCAGCAACTTTCAGTATTTTGGGTCTAGATTTTCTTATAAAGAGAGTGAAAGACTTGAGGGGAGTGACTAACCTCAACCTAAAACATATGTATTCATCCTCATCCTTCGAAGTCACCAGGTATTGACTGGATGCCTAGTATCATCCATTCATAAGGTTACTTGCAGACCATCGCAGTACTCCTCCCAGTCTCTGCCATCTTGCAATATCTACATGCTGTATGCTACCTCTAACACAAGATTTTTTTTTTTCTTAATATTTTTTTCTTGGTTAGTCAAAGCTTACAGATTCCACTTCATAGACATATGTAGTTGCAAGTTTTCATACATGATAAGCTTTTCAGATAAGCATGTGCAAGACATTCCTTACCCGTTGTGTCAGCCAATTTACATAACCACCTATAATCAAAAGAAAGCTTGTCTAGATGCATCCTGAAAAAGAAGGACATGGTAGCAGCTTTTGACAAATCAGTACACAAAACCCGATAGTCCCTGTCCACATCTCCTCAATGGTGTACATTAGCCTGAATAGCATGTTAAGTGCTTGCTCGCCAGTGTACTCAATCAGTCTTCCGTTTGCGTGGAGCTGAGGTATTGCACCAATAGGTCCCAGAAATCTCTAGGTCGAGAGGCCTGTGGTAGTTCCTCTGCATATGTTTCCAGCTTTTCTCTACAATACGTCATATCTATGATCCAGTCTTTACATTTCGGTTCAACTTTACTACCCCATCGCATTGCTATGCGTCGCTTAGCCAACAGCAGCGCCACTGCCAAGAATTTTTGTCTGCGTGCCAGTTTGATCTTATAAACACCCAGAAGACATATCACAGGTGTATTAGGAACCCCCTCAGACAGCATTTTAGTGATGGAGTTTCAGGCACGACCAGGCCATGTGTAAGAAGCCTGCGTTTGGGGCACTGCATCTGTGACACCTTTCACCGGCCTTTAATCCGTATTTATGCAACTACATAGATGTATAATATACCTGATGTAAAAACTTAAAATGTATAATTTTCAGGTTGCAATTTGATGTAAGCAGTTGCATGCAGCTATAGTCCCAATCCTCTTTGGCTATGGTCTTGCCAATCATGGCTTCCCAGCGCACTAGGGGTTTGTCCAGGGCGCAGAACTGTTCGCATTGGGCCGTATTGTATAATTTGGTAACTAAGCGTTGCCGCGTTGCTGATGTCAATAGTACCTGTAGCGCATTGTGTACCAGCGGTTCATCCGGGAATGATGGGTATAAAGCTTTTACCGCTTGTCGCTAATACGCAAATATTTTTAAGGGGGTGCGATGTACGCTTAAGGCCGCATCATCTTGTGATATACACTGTCCATGCGGGAATATGTCCCCCACGTGCGAAGACCCATCTCATTTAGCAGAGACAGCATATTGAATTCCTGCGTCACCGTAAGGTGTGGGTGATGATGCAAAGGCAATGCCAGTGCATACGTTAGGAGCTAGTGCGCGTGTTGCACTAGTGTGTGCCGAGCTCTCGAGGTGCAGATCACTGGGTGTATAGCAGTATTCGGGACACTCTGCCTAGGTGATGAGATAAGTGTGGTTAAGAGGGTAGGGTGCATGCTCTCGTGTTCTACTGCTATATGTGGTATGTGTCCGTGCGGGTGTAGCCAATAGTGGGCGTGCTGTGCCTGTGCACAATAATAATATAGTTGTAGATCAGATGCCCCAAAGCGCCCTTGAATGTAGGGTTTGGTCAATTCTCTCCATCCTACCCGTGCTTGTTTGCCCGCCCAAGTCAACCGAAGCCTAGTTGTGCGCAGTTTGGTGAACAGTGCTTGTGGGATCCATATAGGTATATTCATAAATAAATACAGAAATCTGGGCAGTACCACCATTTTTTTCCTCTAGTGCAATTCTATCAGCAAGCTAAATGGGTAGCCTAATCCATCTGTCTATTTGTTTTTGTAGCTTAGATATTGCTTTACCGTAGTTTGCACGTATCACTAGTTCTGGATCTCGGTGTATCCAGACACCTAAGTAATTCACTGGGTCTGTCTGCCATTGTAGTGGATACTCAAGTGTTGGTTTGATTGTCCCCGGGGTGAGTGGAATCACCACAGATTTATCCCAGTTAATACTAAGGCCAGAGTAATATTCAAACCTGATGTATTCTCGGATGAGTTTATTTAAATTAGTGTCGGGATATCTAGTGTATAAGACCATGTTGTCCGCATACAGCGAGATACTAACAGGTCGTAACTGGAATTGTAGGGCTGTATCTGCATGTCTTATCTTACATGCTAATGGTTCTAGTGCTAATGTAAATTAAAGCGGTGACAGTAGACAGCCCTGGCTCGTCCCTCGGTAGATGTTAATAGGTTCAGATGTATTGCTATTTATCCGGAGGTGTGCGCTCGGTTCAGTATATAATAATATTATCCACCTCAGGAACGGCTCTAGGAATCCCGAACGCCTTTCTGCATCCAGCAAAGCCGCAGCAGCCGGCAGCTCTGGATTTAGATGGTGGAACATAGCAAAAATGGTCCTTACATTTTGTGCTGTTGAACGCGTCGATATAATGCCAGCCTAGTCCAGCAAAACCAGCTTCTGCATTAGGGGCTGTAATCTACGTGCAATGATTTTCGCCAATATTTTGGCGTCCATATTTATTAACGATAGAGGGCGATACGATTCGCATTTAATAGGGTCTTTATCTGGTTTAAGGAGAGTAATCAGTAATGCCTCACGTAGTGAAGGTGGCAGCATGCCTTCCTCATATGCTTCCTCATACATTGCAGCTAAATGTGGGATCAGAAACTCTTTATATTCTTCCCATCAACCCCCGGGGCTTTGTTATTTGGAAGGGAATTTATAGCTTCTGTTATCTTGTCTTTTGTTATGTGATGGCTAAAGTATTCATGATGTTCATCAGACAGTCATGCCAGGGCTATATCATCTAGATACTGATTTATCTTGGTAGTAGACGTGGTCGCCCCAGCAGTATATAAACATGCATAATAGTCGGAGAAACAAGCTATAATGGAGGGGGTATCATATTGAGGTATGTCTTGTGCATCCACTATTTTCGTTATGTAAGACATTGCATTCATGGGGCTTATCTTGCCGGAGAGCGTTCTGCCTAGTCTACCACCCTCTCCGTAAACCCGCGCTGTGTACTTGCGTGAGATGTATTCAATTTCGCTCTCGGCAAACTCATGGTAGCTATCAATTTTTTCCAGAATATCAGCCAGGTGCCTGGGGTCCAGGGTGTTCATGTAGTCAGTCTCTAATCGTGTGATGTCCGCTTCAACCATGGACATTTGTCTTTGAATATCTTTGAGGATTCCCGCATGCTTGACAATACAGAACCCACGTATCGTTATTTTAAAAGCCTCCCAAAGCACCCTAGCATTTTCCACAGACCCCACATTTTTTTCGAGTTCGCAATTCAACTCTGAACACCTGATCTTGCATTGCGCTCGGCTGCATGCGCCATGTGTACTGCCGCGGGATGTGTGAAGGGATGGCAAGTTCTAAGCGAACTGGCCCATGGTCTGAAAGGGTTTTGGGCATGTGTGTTATCGCAGTGGTCCATGCGCAGACATCAGCAGTGGCTATCCAGAAGTCAATTCTGGACCATGTGTTGTGAGTGGTAGATATGCAGGTGCCCTCCCTGCGGTTGGGGTGGCGTAATCGCCATATATCTGTCATAGCATGATCGTCCATACCCTCTCTAAGTACCTTTGCAGACTGTCTCCCATACCAGGCAGTGCATGTAGATCTATCCACAAAAAGGTCGATGCAGGTGTTAAAGTCTTCACCCCAGAGTACTGCTGACGGTGGGAGTGTGCGCAGCTTTGCCCATATTTGTACAAAGAAGGAGGGGTCATCTATGTTCGGACCATATGCAGTGATTATAGTTATACATGTTCCGCCAAAATCACGCTGAGTAATGACGTATCTGCCCTGGTCGTCTGTAATCGAATGACGCAACGTGAAGGGTACACCTCGTTTAACAAGAAGCAACACACCCCATGCATAAGTAGAGTAGGAGGATGCTAGTCTACATGTGGACCACCGGCCTCCAATTCTGCCCTCTGTAGCTGTGGTGAGGTGAGTCTCCTGGAGACAAGCTACATCTACATGAAGCGCAGATTATTTCGGCGTGACCTCGCTTCCAATTCCTCCACCTTCGCCATGAGTGCTGTTAAAGTCTTGTCAATTTCTCTTGTTGAGTCTCCATTTGGTGCTGCGCATCTTCCGCATCTGAAATACACCTCTTCGCCATGTCTATCCTCTCTGTGGGCCATATGTAGGAAGCCTAATACCGGTCGGTAACTGCCGATTTTCGGTAAATATCCCGTTACCGACCGGTATTTAGGCTTTTGGTATGTAGGGGGCACATTTCAGGATTCAGTAATTTACCGAATCGGTAAAATTACCGAATCGGTAATTTTTACCGATTCGGTAAATACCGAATCCTGAAATGATATGTAGGGGGAGTGTGTCGTTGGTGTGGGGATTCGTTATTTACCACCAACTAAAAGTTGATGGTAAATGACGAATAGCTGTAAAAAAGCATTTTTGTGCACTTTGAAGTGTGCAATGTGGCAGACATACATGCCCTTAGTTCATGTATGTGCGCCACATGTGCACACATGGACGAATCAGGGGTGCAACAGGGTGTCAATGTGACACCCTGCCACCCATGATGATGCCTCCCCCATTACCGATTCGGTATTTACCGATTCGGTGATGGCAACTGGCTTCCCATTCATTCCTATGGGCCTCCAGGCCCATAGGAATGAATGGGAAGCCAGTTGCCATTACCGATTCGGTAAATACCGATTCTAAAATACTGACATTTACCGAATCGGTAATATTTTACCTACATTACATTTACCGATTCATAAATACCGAATCGGTAAAATTCGGTATTTAAGAATCGGTAAATGTAATTTACCTACATATGGCCCTGTATGTCTATCTAGTCGTTCAGACATTCGATCGACACGGTAGGTTAAGGAGTCTATTTTCCCATCAATTGTGGATTGGATCGTCGTGAACATAGACTGAAAGTCCACAGCATCGTCAGAGCTTCCTGTTGATGTGTTTGCCTGGGAGGGAGATTGATCGTCCGTACTGTTTTCGGCTGCCTTCTTCAACTGCTCAAAATGCAGTTTGGTCTGGTTTCTGTCAGGTTTCTCCATGTTTGCTACGGCGGGTCGTACCTGTATCGGTGCCCAGTTCCCGTCACACAGCGGTCAATTCCCACACGAGCAGCTAGTGAGTTTATAATAAAGAGTCCAATGTGGCTGGCCTGTTCACAATGTCTCAGCCCATCGATCCACTCACGCCGACATGAAGCTCACCATTCTCTGTCACATGGAACGCGTATAGCGAGTCTTTGGCCTTTATGGGCAGCAGGGGCTACCAGCTGTGGCGCAAAAACAGCACAGTCTCCTTTGCCAAGGGTTCAGAACTCCAGGGCGGCGCCGATGTGGGGCATGCAGCAGTCAACTCCGTGGGCTCGGCGCGCAGTACCACAATATCAGTTAAATGGGGGGATTAGCAGATTATGCAGTGTGTCCGTGCCGGGTTATGAGTTAGCACATAGGTAGGGCAGGAGTGATGTTGTTAGCCCACTCAGCAGCACCCCGGTTCCGTCGCTCCGGAGACCCTATCCCAGGGGCTCACACTGCAAAGCGTAAATCACCACGGAATTAATTACCCCAGCTCCTGGTCGGGACGGCAGCACCCCCTACGCACAAGGGCAAATCTGGCACAGCATTGGTTTGCTGTCTATGTCCTGCATATCTGTGTACTAGGTCCGGCCGTTGCAGTAGCAGCCATTTTCTCTAAGACCCGACCATCCAGGTCTGGCGTAACGGCTGCCGGTACTGCCTTCTCTCGCCACTTTCCGTGCACGCTAAGCGTGGTATGGCCTTGCTCTGAGCTCGCTGCCAGCAATTGATCCTTTGTGCATTCAGGTGTTTCTTCCGTTAGTTGCCCCCACCACCACACCCGCAACGTCTCAGAGCCTATCCTTGGGGCCCTCTCACCTGTGGTCTGGGCGTCGTCTGGGTTCCGCAGTCTTCACCCCTAGTCCCCACAGAGTACGGAACCACCAGGGGCAGTGCAGGGCAGTCCAGCGGCCCCGGCAGCAGCCACGCCACCGCAGGGTGCGCAGAGCTCAAGGCCGTTCAGCCCATTGTTGTGTTGCGCCTGTGACGCAACAGGCGTGCAACGTGGGAGTCAGGTGACCCAAGTCAAAAAAGGAGGGTCGCGAGCGTACGTAAGCCAGTTGGGCTACGACGTCGCCACCAGTTAAACAAGCCATACGACTCCCGTTGCATTATTTACCTCTGAGGCCCGTAATTCATAAATTACCGAGAGCCGGTTGCTGGGTGTGCTATCCCGGGCAACACAACAACTGGCGACGAGGGTGGGCGTGCCCTCGCTGATCGGCGGATGCTGGTGTGGCGGCTGCGAGCCCTGCCATCGGATCGCGGCGCTCTTTCCCCAACGCGTCGTTGCTACGGTCCCGGCGGCGCTGTGTCCCCTGGTGCGCCTGCAACTCGGCACGAGGAGCGGAGGGCGCGTTCCACTCAGCGCAAGCCTGGGAGGTGAGACGCGGTAGCGCTGCCCCTCCCCCTGCTCATTGTGAGCCACGCGCAAGGCTCTGGCCTACCGGCCACGTGCTGCAGGCCCCAAATCCAGGCGTTTTGTCTGCACCAGGAGAGGGTCAGGCTACTGTACTCTGCTGACAGCACAGCCGGACTGGCAAGACAGGGGGCTAAAGAAGAGTGAACACGTCTGGGGCGCATTGCAGGGCCCAGCTGGAGTCAGCAAGAGGGGTGGGGACACCCGACAGCAAACACAGGCCCTAGACCATCAAAGGAGGGGTGCTCAACCAGCAGTGGCTGGAGGAAACACTTTGAGGCCCGATTCACAGAACTAACTTAAGACAAAATCCTAAACTTACTACCATTTTGGTATTCACAGAAGGCACTTACTCATTTCGGTATTCACAGAAGTTAGGAGTCCTAACTTTAGGACTCCTAAATGCCTTCTGTGAATACCGAAAGTCTTAAAATTTGGATTTTTCTCAGTTTAGTAGTAGTATAGTTAGGACTCCTAAGTTTAGGACTCCTAAATGCCTTCTGTGAATACCGAAAGTCTTAAAATAAGGATTTTTCTCAATTTAGTAGTAGTAAAGTTAGGACTCCTAACTTTAGGACTCCTAAATGCCTTCTGTGAATACCGAAAGCCTTAAAATTAGGATTTTTCTCAGTTTAGTAGTAGTATAGATAGGACTCCTAAGTTTAGGACTCCTAAACTGAGAAAAATCCTAATTTTAAGACTTTCGGTATTCACAGAAGGCATTTAGGAGTCCTAAACTTAGGACTCCTAACTTCTGTGAATACCGAAATGAGTAAGTGTCTTCTGTGAATACCAAAATGAGTAAGTACCTTCTGTGAATACGAAAATGGTAGTAAGTTTAGGATTTTGTCTTAAGTTAGTTCTGTGAATCTGGCCCAATGAGCCCAGGCAAGGGGTGTGCTGTCAATAAGCACTGACAAAACAACAAAAAAAATCACACACGCCCCAGGGGGAAACCGACTGAGTCATCAGTCAAGGTGGTGACTATGGCCACGATACCCACCCATAGAGCCGTTCATTGTCAAGGGGCCACCCTCATCGTTGGCACCTAAGTGGAAGGACTGGGTGGATCGCCTACGCTTATTCTTTGAGGCCACCAAGGTCCATAAGGACCAGAAAAGAGCAATGCTGCTGCATTTGGGGGGCAAAGACATCCATAACATCGCTAAGACCATAGTAGAAGCCACGCCCAAGAACCACCACACACTGATAAACGCCCTCAACAGACATTTTGAACCCATGGCCAATCAAGATTACGAAAGGTTCATATTCCGGCAAGCGCGCCAGCTTCCAGAAGAATCGCTAGACACGTACCATGCCAGGTTTAAAACAGGCCTGGGCGCAGTGGGCGTAGTGGGGCTACGTGTAGCAGCGCGTAGTGTGGCAAAATCTACGCACACTCGCGTGCCCTAATTTAAAAAATAATGTAAAGAAGGTTAAAAGTAAATATAAACCTCCTTACCTTCAGCGCGGCGTCCCGGGGCTCCCTCTTCTTTCTGAAGGTAACTTCTTTACGCAAATGCGCATGCGCGGACGCCCGCGCATGCACATTTCTCGTGAGAAATGCGCATGCGCGGGCGTCAGCGCATGCGCATTTGCATGAAGAAGTTACTGTCCGCAAGAAGAGGGAGCCCCGGGACGCCGCGCTGAAGGTAAGGTAGTTTATTTACCTTTAACCTTCTTTAAATTATTTTAAAATTAGGGCGGGCGGGAGGAGGGAGGCGGGTGGCGGGCAGCTCTGCTTCACTACGGGGTGTGCGTAGCGCTGCCTGCTACGCCTACTTCGTAAACGGCGAAGCAGGCAGCGCTAAGTGCACTCCGTGGGCGAAGCGGAGCACGACGCCCAGGGTTAGTTTAAAAACCTAGCGTCCACATTCGGCTTCCCCGATGAAACCGAAGAAATCAGGGGACAGATAATTCAAGGCTGTGCCTCCACCAAACTCCGGGAACGGATACTCGAAGAATCCGGTAAGTCCCTCGCGGACATACTGTGCTAGGGCGGACCAAAGAATTGTCGAAAGCACGAGCGGCGCACATGGAAGCAGCTCTGCAAGTACCTGTGAAGGCCGAGCCAGTGAACGCTGTAACGACCCAACTCACGACGAGGCGGGTTAAGGGACCTGGGACATCTACTTTAGGGCAACCCAAAACCTGCGGATATTGCGGAGGCTCGCTTCATCCAGCAGCGGAATGCCCCGCCAAAGGCAAGAGATGCTCAGGGTGCGGGCGGTTTAACCACTTCGAAAAAGTGTACAGGTCCAAGAGATACCGCAAGCCCCGCCAAGTGGTCAACGCGTTGCCCGAGGAAGAAAGAGGACACAGAGATATGGATGATGACGAAGAGGAAGAGCGGGTGGTCCACAAGGTCCACATGATCGGCACCACGGTACGGAAGGCGCTACGTTTTCCCCAGTGCAGCATCCGAGTAGGGTCCCAAGACGTTACAGCCGTGGTCGACACCGGCGCGACCATCAACATCATGGCATCGGCCCTACACCGCACCATGGATCCGTGCCAGCTCTACACCCCTCGACCATCACCGTGTTCGCGTATGGTCAGGACACACCCTTGTAGATACGAGGACGATTCCGGACATCCATATCGCACGGCACACAGTCTATCACCACCAATGTCTATGTCACCGAAGATGGTCAGGGAATGCTCCTGGAGTGCAGAGCCGCCAAGGACCTGGGAATAGTGACATTCGTCTTTGGGGTCCATCAGGAGTCTGTACAACATCTTCTAACTGAATTCTCTGAAGTATTTCAAGGGATCGGACGTTTCAAGGGGAAGGAAATACATCTCCACATCGACCCCACCGTCCAACCAGTGGCCCTGCGGCACCGGAGGATAGCCTTCCACCTGCGTCCTCTGGTCGAGGAAGAGCTCAAGAAACTGGAGGCCGCCGGTATAATCGAGAAGGTGACAGGCCCCACCCCGTGGGTGTCTCCGATCGTTGTCACCCGGAAGCCCAAACAACCAGGAGCGGTGAGAATTTGTGTTGATATACAGCTTCCCAATGTTGCCATCAAGAGAGAACGCCACATCACCCTCACGATAGACAACCTCATCGGAGAAATGGCCGGAGCCTGCTGGTTTTCCAAACTAGACCTGAGGTCCGGATACCATCAGTTGGTGCTAGATGAGGCGTCTTGCAACATCACAACCTTTTCGACACACGTGGGGCTCCAAAGATACACCCGGTTGAGTTTCGGAGTGTCCAGTGCAGCGGAAGTGTTCCAAAACATCATACAGGAACTCATTGCAGAAATCCATGGCGTCATTAATGTCAGTGACGACATCATGGTACATGCAAAGACTATTCCGGAACACAACACATGCCTCACGCAGGTGCTCCGACGACTGCGTGAGGCAGGCCTCACCCTACACCGGGAGAAGTGTGAGTTCCTAAGGAGGAAGCTACAGTTTTTCGGTTACACGTTCTCCAGGGATGTAGTCAACCCTGACCCTAAAAAGGTCAGAGACATAAAGGATGCCGTCGCCCCCACCAACGTCACCGAGGTCCGCAGCTTCCTTGGTATGGTGAACTACTGCGGGCGGTTCTTCCAGGATTTCGCCAACCTGACCCTACCACTGCGAGAGCTCACCAAGGGGTCCACCCCCTGGAAATGGGCTCTGACCAAGCCAAGACGTTCGAAGAAATCAAAGAGGCCTTGTCTGAAGCCACCACACTTGCATTCTTTGACCCCCGGAAACTAACGTTGGTCGCAGTGGATGCGGGCCCCATGGGCCTAGGGGCCGTGCTGCTGAAGAGACGGAGCCAGGAGGAGGACTGGACCCTCGTGGCTTTTGCTAGCCGATCACTCACCGAGACGGAGCAACGATACTGCCAAATAGAGAAAGAAGCCATAGCGATCCATTGGGGGTGCCGCCATTTTCATTTGTACATCTATGGAAAACCATTTGTAGTAGCAACGGACCATAAGCCACTCGTGGCACTCTTCTCAGGGACATCCACAAAACCTCCGCCGCAAATCGAGAAGTGGATGCTGTAGCTCCAAAATTACAATTGCAAAGTGGAGTATCAGCCCGGCTCTCGAAATCCCGCTGACTACTTATCTCGACACCCCCGAGCGGCCACGGTCAGAGAGATGGAAGACGCGGCCGACACTGAAGAATACGTTAGGTGCGTCATAGCTCGCTCCTGTCCGATTCCCCTCTCCGTGGAGAGCCTCCGTGAGGCCACCAGCAAGGATGAATGCTTACAACGAGCCAGAGTAGCTCTACAGAGTGGCAACTGGCACAAGGCCAAGGAAGAATGGAGGGGATTGACGGCTAACGCACAACGGATAATGGACAGCCTACACCATGTCAGAGAGGAGCTGACTGAAGATGACACGGAGTGCCTCCTAAGAGGACACAGGCTGGTAATCCCGACATCGTTAACCGAGCAGGTGGTCCACCTGGCACACGTCGGACATCAGGGCATTGTCAAAACTAAGTCCAAACTCCGAACCAAGGTGTGGTTCCCGCTGATGGACGAACTGATGGAAGCCACGGTTTGATCATGTGCGGCCTGCCAAGTGACGGGGGAAATACCTCGACCGGCCCCGATTGTGGTAGAACCACAGCCGTCAGCTCCGTGGTCTCGAGTCAGCCTGGACTTCGGCAGTCTTCCGGATGGACGTCACACGTTTGTGGCTATTGATGACCATTCCAAGTACCCTGAAGTTGAAATCATATTGGCGCCTAGTGCCGCAGAGGTAATACCAAAACTTGAAAAAATAATGGCCACGCACAGCCTTATACAAGAATTAAGGACAGACAATGGTCCCCCCTTTCAAGGGCAAGAGTTCAGCTCTTATTTGAAGTCCCTCAACATTCACCACCGAAGAATCACACCCCGTGGCCACAAGCAAATGGCGAGGCTGAAAGATTTATGCGGACCTTGAATAAGGTAATCCGGATTGCGCATGACAAAGGACAGTCTATTGAGTGGGCCATCTTTACATTTCTGAGGAGTTATCGCCAAACACCTCACACCAACACCGGGGTAGCCCCGGCCCATCTTCTCATGGGGCGGGTAGTCACCGACTTGATTCCCCATCACCCCACGTGGCAACCGGAGGCCCTGGACGACCCACAGATCGAGGCCCGGAGGTGCAAGACCCATGCACAAGTCAGTCGCCGCCGGAGGGCCCAAGTACCCCAGTTGCGGAGAGGTGATGAGGTACTTCTCAAGAATCGAGTCACAAGCGGCAAGTTCAGATTGACATACAAAAGGAACCCGTGGACTGTGGTCCACGATAAGGGAACCCGATTGTTGCTAGGCGAGGAAGAGAAACCATAACTCGAAATGTGTCACACTTCAAGAAGTATCAACCAGAAAGGTCGGGACTTCCACTACCCCAGTCTGAACACCGTTCCCAGAGCACACCAGTGGTGGAGACCAGCTCCAGCGGAGTAGCAGAGGCGACGGCCACGGGAGACATCGGGGAGTCGAGGAGTCCTGCGGTGAGCCCAGGTCCAGCTGCCTCAGGTGTGGCCCTAGATGACCTGGATCGCAGTCCTGATACCCAGCCCGGGGAAGAGGCCTTGGAGTCTCAAGGTTGTGACTCTCAGAGCAGAGGACTGTCTCAACATCGCCTCCGGGGTAACCCAGCACCTTCCTGCCGGTTGAAGGACTACCTTACATAAGATTGTTTTATGTTATAATTGCTGCACTTTGCAGAGTAAGCACTTTATGCACTAAGCTGTCGGTCAGCTCAGACTGTTAATTGTTTTGTTTGTTTTTCATGTTTGTTGGGGAGGAATGTTGTGTTGCGCCTGTGACGCAACAGGCATGCAACGTGGGAGTCAGGTGACCCCAAGTCAATAAAAGAGGGTCACGAGCGTACGTAAGCCAGTTGGGCTATGACGTCGCCACCAGTTAAACAAGCCATACGACTCCCGTTGCATTCTTTATCTCTGAGGCCCGTAATTCATAAATTACCGAGAGCCTGTTGCCGGGTGTGCTATCCCGGGCAACGCAACAGCCCATATCCATAATAGCGTCGGGCTCCGTGGCCACCTTCTTTGCTTCCACAACGATGCACACGTCGTCTGAGGGCAGTACAGGGCAGCCCAGTGATTCCAGCGACAGTCTCGCCTTGACGGGGTGCTCACAGTATTATGTCCGCGCTCACAGTGCCTTCCCGGTGTCACCCGCGATATCTGTGTAGCGGACCAGCAGGGGTCGCGTCCTAGCTCGCGCCGCAGGCTGTGACCCGGCCTGGATATCACTGCGACTTTTTACCCTCTGCAGCTCGGAGTTCAGTGACAAAAAGCAGGTCCACGGGTTGCCGCCGTTTTCCGATTCAGTTGTTTTTGGTTTTTGGCACGTTTATTCAGTTATGCACACAGGATAGTTGAAGGATTGAGATGCGTCCGAAGGAGCTCGCTTACAAAGTGGCCATCTTCAGGTGTGGCTAGCTCCGCCCCCACCTCTAACACAAGAATTTGGAAATCACAGGATCCACTTTCAAATGTATGCAGATATTACCAAGATTCTTTCCTCCTTGAAGAATGACTCGAGTAGTTACTAAAATATTAGCAGTTACCTCAGCTGGACCTCTAGAACGATGCAAGTATGTCTTACTGTACCTAAACAGAATGAATACAACAATTTCAGTGTTGGTGGAACTTTAACTAGATTCTGCTCATTTGAATGCTCTGGTAAGCTGTAATTCACCTCTGAACGCATCCCCAAAGTTCACAATCAATAGAGAATCTTTAATGCAGATTTCACTTTTGCTCCCCAGACCAAAGACATGGAAAAGGGTGTCAATTTCCAGCCATTCACATTAGAAAAATCCTCCTCCTTGTTTAAAGCTGTAATGTCAAAAATTGGCTACTAAAACGTTGTCTTCACTGGACTTCCAAATAGAAATATCGACAGGTTGGAGAGACTGCAGAATGAGTATGCCAGTCTATGCCTTTAAGTTTGGACAAGAGACCACATGAAAATGGCCCAAAATGTATTACAAAGACTCCAGGTGGCATCAACAATTAAGTTCAAGTTTCTATCCACCATATGCATAGTGGCAGATAGTGAGGCGGAGTCAGCAAAATTTGAATAAGTGTCTTCCCTTTCCATCCCCACAGCCTATGATCCACTACATCTAGTGTGCATCAAAATAAGCGTCTAAAAGTCTAAACCATGGTCGTAGGTCCTCAGACTCAGTATTCAGACTTTAGACTGACCTGAGCCCAAGATTGGTGGCGCAAACTAACCTCCTTCGATTCAGGAAAATCCAAAAACAAATCTGTTTAGTTGGCTTTTGGTTAAAATCCTGCCGCAAAAGGGGTAGTGATAGAAGAACCCTGGAGAGTGTATATGTCCTTGCATCTAGCGAGTCTGTTCCTACTGTTAACTAAGTGACTGCAGTGACCGCAAGGTGACCTCTTAGTACTCTATAAACATTCTCAAATCAGAAAATTGCACCTCACCTTTAAATGCATTTTTCCATTGATGTTGTTTGCATGTCATGGAAGTGTCTTTGTGTTTTCAATCCATTGAACCAAAGTCTGCTCTACCCCATCACCCTGACCTGCCTCTAAACGCACACCTGTGAATGTGGAACAGACATACTAAGAGATGACTACACAGATCTGAGATTTTGGGTAAAATATTCATTCCAAAAAGTAAAGGGCCATTTTGGCAAAGCTTGATTTTGACAAAAGTCAGACAAGTTTGCATTACACTTAAGGCACAATAGTGTAATGTAAGCACATATGTATCATGGGTGCGCGTAATGTAGGAAACACATGCGTATATTATGCATAAGTGAATATTGATTTATATTTCAGAAAGAGGCACATTTTCGCAAACGCCCAGGCTAATACAACACAGATTATGTTGCTGCCATTAAGCAGCATCTTCTTGACTATTCACAAACAAATAGGAATTTAATTTAAACACTTATCTATTCAGTAGCTTACAAACTAATAGATGAGGCGCAAGTGGCGTGGAAAATATAACGAAGCACACACGTCTTTCAAGTAGTTACAGAATTTGTGTAGGAAGAGGCGAAATATTTATTTAAAAATATGTTAAAATGGAAAAGTGAAGTATACATAATCCCCCAAATTCCCCACTTTTCCTAGCCCGCTCGGACCTGTACTTTCTGCAACAACTACAAGAGAATATAAGTAAATAGCCCGAAAGTAGTACATTAAGAATGTGTGTAAGCATAACTCACTCACTTTAGTTTTACAAGTACAACTCTATCCCTTTACGAATATATTCGGCACCTTGTCTCAATTACAACTTCTAGAGTGTCCTAACTCTGTCGCGGAGAGGGGAAGTGCGGCGTGTAGATTACCAATATAGGGTGAGAGGGGGGTTCTTTTTCTCACTGCTGCTTTTTGTACTGTTTTTACTCCCCTGAGTATGGCTCTCATTGGGTCCGCAAGTGAGATGCACCATCTACATTCTCCTACCACATATCGTATCGTATTGTACTTTCGGGAAGTTCCGGAATGTCCGCAGTGGCATGAAGCCGCGTGGCCCCTCCCTCGCTCCCCTGGGCCCGCTGTGACATACCTCCAGAGTTGTGGGACATGCATCATAACGCGGTGGCTGCTCCATCCTTGTCGCGCGCCGGCGCTCCCTTGGACTGATGCCAGCAGCTCACCTCGGCTCCATTTACAATGGGGAAGCATCCACCTGGGCGGCGGTTCCTGCCCTTCCCTGGAGGAGCGGGGAGGACCATGACAAATGACGCTGTCTGAAGAAGAAGAAAAACGGCAGCGATGAAACAAAAGTACCAATGATTGCGTTATCAATACGACCCTCGGATCGCTGATTGATGATGACGCAGAATAGATTTTTTTTCAGAGGATTACAATGAAAATCTGAGCCATCATGAAACAAGAAAAGAGTATGTGAATTTATGAATTCTGAAAAAAAAATACATGCTCTATGGAAGGAATCCGAGTCATGTAACCCTAGAAAGCACAATTATTTTATTTGAAGGCCACCATTTTTCAGACCCGCATTTTCTTTGTAGGATGACAGTTCTGGGGATTGTTCATTTATTTCAAGTGGATAAACAGAAAATAACATTTTGCGACCATAGAAACATAACATCAGCAAAAGAAAATGACGTATATCTGGAGACCTAACCGAGTACATAAAAATCATCTCAAATTTCTAAAAATAAAATGACGCTTGGGAGAAATATGGGCAACTGCACGAAAACTGTGTACTCTAGTGCTGAGGACACGCAAATTTATTTCAAATTAAGAATACAAAATAATCCTAGCTGATTGCCTTTAGAACAATCATCCCTGGATGATAGAATGTTTCCTGAAATCGAAAGGAACTACTATGAGTCTTTTGAAAATAGAGTTGAATTTAGAAATTGGTGTGTCGTGATCTCCCTATCACCACAACAGTGTATGGTTTTCTGGTGCCATTTGCAAAATGACATTTTGCCACCTTCTCAATTTTCATGATTAAATACATCATCAATTGTGCTCGCTATGATTGTGATCCTGCTGGCCAATGCCCTAGGTAATTTCTTACTCTGCTTCGTGAGAAGTCATCAGTGTTCCTCACTCTTGTCCTCTGCAATGTTAGATGTCATTAATAGTAGCACTGTGGCGCTTTGTCTGGAGCGAATAGAGGCAGACCTGCCTGTTGGCTTGTAGTACTGTGTAGTTGTACTATTACATGTGGGAGGAGTTGGGTGTGGTGTGTGAGGTCCTCACACTTGTTCTTGCAGTGATGTGGTGAACATGACCCTCCACATATGCGTGCTCAGGTGTGAAGGATATGGGAGCGAAATAGGCTACACTCCATGCAGCTTTATTTTACCTGAGAAAGATGTTGAGTTCCTCTCGAAGAAGTACCGTCCTGTTTTGGATTATGGGTCACTAGTTACGAGGTTGAAAGGCTAGATGTTATGAGTCATTGATTTGATCCACTGAATCTTTTGGGTGAAGCCAAAGTTGGGAAAATCAATCTTAAGGTTCTGAGCGTGTTTGTTAAAGATTTTAATACAGAGTCTATGTGCAGTCCAAGAGGAAGATCTGGATCTAGAATGACTTCTTGGCTTTTGTTTGTGTTTGTTTGTGGGGGTGTTTAACTAGATATGTAGTTCATGCGAGGACTGCAGGTAGCAAATTTACACATCTAGGGGCATATCAGCAAGGCGAGGCGATAGAATTATCGCCGCTTTAGCGGCCGTTTTCGGCCGAAAAAGTGGCGATAATTTTATCGCCTAATTAGCAAGGTCACGTTAACGCCTGAAACCTTGCATTAGCGCACTAATTCCTAACGCCCAGCTTTGCATCTCTAATGAGATGCAAAGTGGGCGTTCCTGACCTGACATGACTGGAGAAATGTCGCTAAGCGACATTTCTCCTCTCATCAAGCCCCACTCTATGAAGCATAGCGGCAAGAAAAGTAGCGATAACCCCTGTTATCGCTACTTTCCTTATGCCTGCTTCAGGACTGACTTAGCCATGATATCCTATGGAAGGTGGATATCATGGCTAAGTTTGTGGGGCCCTATCAACAAACTAACGCCACATTGCGTGAGATTATCGCTGGGTTTCGAGCGATAATCTCACATTAGGCAGTTAGCGCAAGGATTTTTATCGCTTTTGAGATAAGCGTTGCTAATAGCATGCTATCTCAATGATAAAAATCCACGCTAGCCGGCGATAATTATCCTAGCGCTAAGTGCGCTTAGCGATATTTATCGCCGGTTGTTTCTGATATGCCCCTTAGTGCTTTCTCACATCAGCACCAAATTACGAGCAGAGTTAAATCCTGCATCTTCCTGATGTTGCTCATGTAAAATTAGCACCTTAGATCTTGGAAAAAGATAGAGAACTACTAACGGGCCTTCTAATGGTCACTGTGACAATTGAAATGTAGTTATACCCATTTCAGCCTCACCCTGAAGTCCATTTCTTATCTACCCAATGTAAAACTATGTGTTAAGACTTAAAACAAAACATTCTTTGAGAACCAATTTCAGTGCACTCTCTCAACACAGCCTCCTCATTCATGCACGCATTAATATTTTTGTACTCACTTGAGGCCCGAAAGATCGGTCCAAATTGTTAGACATGTCAGCCTTAGGATGGTCTTCACCCAAACGTTTTGTCTTACTCCTCCACTTTTGCGGATCTTGTTTTTGTTGGCTTTAGGACTCTTTGCACTTTACCACTAATAAACAGTGCTAAAGTGTGTCTGCTCAGTCCCTAAAACATGGAACACTGATTTACAACCAATCAGCACATTTAATTTACTTCTAAGTTAGTAGTTAAGTGGTGTTATGGGTACCCAGGACCTGCAAATTAAATGTTACTAGTGGGCCTGCAGCACTGGTTGTGCCACCCACTTAAGTAGCATTTAAACATGTCTGAGGCCTACCATTGCAGCCTTTATGTGCAGTTTTGACCTGCTATTGCGACCTGGTAAAATAAACCTTTTGGCAGGCCTAAACCTTTCTTTTTAATACAAAAAAGTCACCCTTAGGTTAGGCGCTAAAAAGCCCACAGGACAGACTGCAATGTGCACTTTTAAGTTTTACATGTCCTGGTAGTGAAATTTTATTAAATTTGTTTTTCACTACTACAAGGTCTGCCCCTCACATGGGATAACATTGGGTTAACTTATTACATTTAATAAGTGATAACTTTCAGTTGTGAGCAAGTGGGAATGTAGAGTTTGGTGTCAAAAGAAGTGTAATTAAACCCTCTTTAATGGGTAAGTCAGATTTTAAATCACTATTCTAAAAATGCCACTATTAGAAAGTTGACCTTTACTTGACACAACCAATTGGTGCATACAGCCTGTATCTTAGGTCACATGACTAGCTGAAGCTGGTAGTTGATCTTTGTGTGTTGCTCCCAGAGAGTGAGCCAAAGGGGGAACAGGTGTTTGAAGGATGTGCCGTCTCTGACTTGATGAGGTTGAGGGATGTCACCTACCACACTTGCACATCACAAAGGATTTGCCCAGCAAACTCACAAAAGGTTTTGACATTAGTCTTTTGTGTTCCCAGACAAGCAGGTACCAGGACAGGGAGGCTGGACATTCCAAACACCTATGAGGGTGGAAAACTGCAGAGCTTTCTCCTACTACAAATTGGGCACCAGGTATAAATAATAGAACCATAGGCACAACTCTTAAGTACACCTTTGAACCCATGGAAGACTCAGAAGGTCTGCTGTGCTGCACTGCAAGAAGGACTGCTACTCTGTTGCCCTGCTGAAGGATAGGATCTGCATCTTGAACCCAGGACCACTAGAGTGACACTTGCACGATGCATACTCAATGCAGGCCTTAGCATCGCAAGCCTCTCGTTGATGGCATCCTTGGTGACAACGCAGGACTTCGCATTGCAGCCCCGCAGCTTCTTCGGAACCGCCGGTGCGCAAAGCATCCTCGATGCATGACTTTTCATCACAAGCCCCTCGTATCCTCGACTACGATGCAAAACTCCGCATTGCGACTTGCAGTTTTCTCTGAACCGCTGCTGTGAAATGCATCCTCAACGCGGGATCTCGCAACGCTCCGCAACCAGGATTTAAGGTACTTTGTTCAGCAGGCCTAACTTGGTCTCTGAATCCGGCCTCTGTCCCATCACAATCGGCCTGAACTTGTGAATGTTTCCTGGCCTGGCATTATGCGATAACTCCATTTGGTGCTTTGTGCTTCTAGGTCCTATTTGTATTTAAAACTTTAAAATTGCAGATCTCCGGTTTTACTGATTTACTTTTTGTTGTTTTGGTCTTAAATAAGATATACAATTTTACACTATTTTTCTAAATTGGTGTGGAATGTTTCTTGTATTATGCTTTTACTTTATTCTTGTTTGAAGTACTGCATAAATACTTTATACGTTGCCACCGAAGTTAAGCCTGACTGTTTTTGTGCCAAGCTCTCAGTGGTTTGAGCACAGGTTAATTTTGGGTTTGCTTGTGTTTCACCTTGACAGAGATTGGGGCTGCTGCTTGAGTAGGGTTTTACCCCCCTCAACCAGTAACCCAATTTCCAGCACAGTTAAACACCAGTCTCTGTGAGTGAGGCAATCAACCTCTTTGTTGCACGTGCACCAAGAGACATCTAACTTTGCAGGAAAACCTCCACTTAATGTAAGAAGGTTTGTGATTTACAAAATACTTCAAGTAGTTATTAGAATGTGTAACTACTACTGGAATATATGAGAACTGTACAAAGAAATCCTTTCACCTTAATGTTAAACCTCAGATCATCACGTATGTCTGCTTTTGGAAAGATTTTTCTTCATAGATTAGGATCCATCATTATTTGAGACCGAGTAAATATTTTATCCATATGTTGATTTTTTTTAGAGGGTAGCTATGTTTTTTATCAATGGTTTCATTACCTATGGTATATTAGCTTGTTTATGGTTTTTTATAACTTGGAACAATTTGCTATCTTATGATGGGTTCTCTTTTACCTTAGTTTTGGTTCAATTTTATCCTAATTTTGATCTCATTGAAGTATGAATTGTAGTCCTTTTTTATCCCAATGTTGGTCAGCTTTTTATGAGGAAACAGAGTTTAAAGTTGGAAAATCAGGAGAAACATATTTGCTGTAAGTGTAACCCAAATTAGGATATAAAGGGAAACTGAACTCATTTGACATTTGTGCCTACTTAAGCCTAAGTGGGTGTTGGAAAGTGCACTTTCTGGCGATGACCTAGCCAGGCAGAACCTACCACTCCTGTCAGGGGCAGGTGATTACACTTACTGTGTAACCTGCTCTTACCCTTGGGTAGCTTGGCACTGAGCAGTCAGGCTTATCACAGAGGCAAGGTGTTTAAGCATTCGCCCAGAACTCCCACACAATAAATACATGGTCCATGAACTGCCAAACTCATAATCCGGCCCTAAGTGAAACAAAAGAGACTTCAACCTTTGTGTATGTATGTAAAGTGTATATTTAACACACACATTAATTAACACAACATGAACATCATGTATCTCTGGGCATAAATCACACTGGAAATTATTACTAGCAGTACTTGGCCCAACCATGTTAAAATGACATCAATAGTATGCACAGTTGGGGAAGATCCTACTTTACCCTTATTATGTGCAAACCGTTATCAAACCCAGACCCACCCTGGCAATCATTAGAATTCAGTACCATACAGTTATAGGGTGCACCCCAGGTCACAAAGATATCAGAATTATGTACATACAAAGCATTACAGCACTTTTACGTAGAACGTGGGCTGGGGCCTCACGGGTAAAATCAATGTCAAATGTAGTAAACTGTTGGCAAGATATCAACATCTAAAGAAACACAGCCAGGCAGTGTAGTGAATCCCAGCCAGTCCACAGGCAGTCATTCCCAAACACACACACATGCACTCTCTTGGCACAGATGCATGGTGCAACGGATATTAGGCATGTTCGCATTGAACACACTCGCACACAGCACCGTAATGTGGTGCCAATGATATCCGGCAGGTCAATAGATAGCACACTGCAGACCCTGTGGCACAAGCCTCCCTCCACCTTCCAACACACGCTGACTACTCTACGCCCAAGGGTTGGAGATAACCAGTCCTCCCCCCGAATACTAGGCCACTTGCGGCCGCAGTAACACTTAGTAAGGGTCCCCGGGAAGGAAGTGGGGGTAGATAGCAGAGCTAATTAGGTGGCAATTGTCAAATGGGGGCTGGCTACCACTCGGGAAGTTCACCACAGGATGCAGAGCAGAAGCGGGCTGAGAACGATAGTCGGTCACTCAAAATGCGTTCACGCAGTCTCTTGACCAGCTTCAGATTGCTCTCTGAAGAGTTCCTTCAGCCCAGTCAATCACTCTCACTTCCCAGGCCTGTTCTGGGCAATACTACCTGGCAACATGATGTTGACGGAGGGGGCCGGGTAATGAGAGAGCAGTTGGTCTGCCGCACTGAGGGCCCCAAAGGAAAAATTGATGCGGGGGGGGGCCTTTCAGAAGAAAGAGGCACCCCGTCAGGCACACTTTGATTAGAGTCGGCAGGCAATCCGGGCACAACGTCTGGTGCACGATGATACGAGTTGCACTAGACAATTCAGGTGTCACGGAACAAAGAGTTGCAAATGCCGTACCTCCCTGGAAATTAAGCACAACATCTGGTGCGCAATGATACAGGACACACCAGAAAATTCCGGTCTCACACAACGAAGAGATGCAAATGCTGTACCTCCCTGGAAATGAGGCACAACATCTGGTGCGCGATGATAGGAGTTGCACCAGACAATTCTGGTCACACACACAAGCGCAAGTTTAGCGTTGCCACACGAGGTAGAATGAGGCACTACTATGGGTACGCTCTCAATTCCGAGAGTCACACCCTGTGAATTGGACACTGCACGCAATGCGCATGCATTCGGCTTGTTGCATGAGAGAGATGCGGCACGATCAACGAAGCAGGACCCGCTGGATCCTGCAACTGGTGAATCCATTCACAACCAATAAGACACTTAGGCGTGTTGAGGTACCCACGATATAGGGGCCCCACTCCTCTGATGCAGGCATTGCTTTTGGGGCTCTGCAAAAAGCAATCTGGTCTCCAGGCATAGTTCTTAGCTTCAAAACTCATACCGCGCTACCAGTTGGGATCCAGCAAATGATGTGGGCACTTACGAGGGCATCGCTCTCCAGGTATCACAGGTAGATGGTGTTGGTCCCACGCAGCAGGTCTTTGATGTCCTTGAGACATTCACAAAAGGACTAGCCAACAAGCCCTTGGAGTGCTCAGTTCAGGGTGCCACACAGCAGCAGGTAGTCAGCCCAGGCCAGCCACTATTCAGTAAAGGCACACGGTCACTTTCAATGGCAGTACTCCTCCTTGTGCACAACAGATCCCTCTGCCAGTGTGCACCACGCAGTTCCAGGTTCTCCGGTCCTACATCCCCTCAAGTGTATTTCGACCCTGCTGAAGTATGGCCCCAGTAGTTTATTCTTTAGTGTGCCTTTAAATTTGGGGGTGGTTCAGAGGGTTTCCCTTTGAACCACAGATGTCTCACCTAAATTTCAGTCCTGTCTGCCATGAGGTCATAGAATGCATCTTTAGTGGCTCCCAGAGGCCAAGGGTCAACCTCTTCCTCAAATCTATCAATCCAGGCCCTCAAATGGCAGAGGTCTATCATTCCAGTTGCATGCCCAAGGATTATAGCTGTCACTGGGGAATTCACGGATGTGCTCCCCAACCTCCAGTGTGGACTGTAGTTAAACTAAAAGGCACATAAAGAGTTTTAGAGCAGAGAAATGCCCACTTCTTATTAGTGGCATTTCTGAGTTCTTAATGACATAACCACCTTTACCCCAGGAGAGGGTTTGTCATTGTGAATCCCACGATGGTAAACATGATGAGGCTGCTCAACTGCAATTTACTATTGCAGCCTGAAGTAATTTCACTCATTTCCCCATGATAACCTATGGGAAGAACAAACCTCATAGGTAGTGAAAACACACATGGGTTTTCTTCACTATCTGGCCTGGGAACAGATGTTTCCCTCCCCTACTTTTCACCTACCACCTGCTTCACCCCATAAGACTTACCCCAGGGGTGCTCTAGTGGCGGTGAAAGGTACCCTCAAGATGGGCCAGTGGTTTAGAAAGGGCAACCTGAGCATAAGTGTAATTGCATACACACAGACCTGAATGGCAGGTTTGACACATGTTTGAAAACACCATAGGTGCGACTGCGACCACACCAGACTGCAATGGCAGGCTTGACATATATCTGAAAACCCCATATGTGCAAGTGTGCACCCTCCAGCTTGCAATGGCAGGTGGGACACATATTTAAAACACCATTGGTGCAAGTGTGCACACACACAGGCCGGCAAGTGCAAACGTGACCTGTGTTTAGGAACATCATTTCAGCACCGTTTCCTAACATGTGTAGGAAGGGCACGCGCACTTTCACACTGCCTTTACAGTGGCAAAGTGCCCAGAACCCCAGGGCCACGACGAGAGAATCAGTAAAATCCAGGATGTGCCCCAGGGGAAAAGCGGACCCTTCTAGATAGGGAAAACCCACTACCATGTACTGCCAAGTGTAAAAATAAGACCTGAACTAATACACAATGGGGGCACATTCAGATAAAAAGCACAAAAAATTTATGATAACTCACTGAACCAAACAACAGATTTTTAAATTCTATTACTATGAGTATGCATTTGCAGAAATTTGGGTATTGTATTGTTTTGCGTCATTATTTGTGGTTATTGATACTGTAAGATACATAGGGGCAGGTGTATTTCTGTTTTTTAGATTCCCACCCCAAACTACTGAGCAATTGTCCTGTCTGCCCTTGTGAGGGTTGTCTTTAGTCAATGGGTGGGGTACACTGATAAACGCATCCACATTGGATCACCACAAGCACGGCGATACATTGAAAGATGCTGGCCATCAAGCTGAACTCGGCACACTTTGCCCTCTTTGATCCTTTCACCTCAAGGGTAGGTGGTTCCCACAAGGGAGAGGGATTAGAAGGTACACAGCAGGTCACGAGAGACACCAGCCATCTGCAGGATGGGGGTGAAGATTATTTCACCACAGAAGCCCCTTAATTTTGGTAGTAATGACTTTGTTTTCTCCAAACAAAGCTTATAAAAAGTTTGGAGAAAGCCAATAGGTCTGCATTAGCTACAATGATTTGGCTCTGTCAATTCTTTAAAATGCTTTTATGCTTGTGTACATTTTTAATAAAAAGACTTGAAAAAAGTGTTCGTGATTGCACATGCCTGTGGATGGAACATTCAAAGGTGATAGCCTTTGTGCGTTCATGTATACGCATTGTAGAATGTATTAAAAAACACTCCAAGCGGCAGCTCTTTCATGCTCATAATAGAGCGGCTATTAGAAAGCCTGGTGACTATAACCAGTGCACATGGAACACAACGCACTGCAAGCAAAATCAAGGGTTCTGTGGCAGTGTCTGGGTAGCTACCAAGCCCTCATAAACTTCAAATTCATTAAAATTATTATTTTGTAAGGCCTATAATGCAAAGAAGGTCATGGTACTGAATCGAGAACTGTCTTTGTGAGTGACAACATTGTAATTGGTCAAAAAACTGCCACTCAGAGATAAGTGAGCCAATGGTTGAAATAGGCTGACTCATTGCCCATTTTGTGTGCTGTGGTGGGCCGCAGCAGAATGTGAATGACAGCTGAACAGACCAATGACTGAACAGGACTGATTGAAAGCCACTTTGGGGCATATTATCAAGAACGTGTGATAATCATCGCAAAAGTTACTTACCGCAATTCCCAACATCGCAGTCTATCGCGGGAATTTTACGCCGTGTTAACCAGGCATTCACACCACAGTGGTACCATGCGATAGTCCCCAGATAACGCGTCAACTGACTGCGATAAAATCAACGCCACGCCGCAAAAATGCGAAACGCGAATGAAAAAAAAGTTGAGATGAGGCCAAGCGCGATACAAAAATCAGCGAAAACCAACTACAGGCCTGCAATTCACATGCGTCAGGCGGGAACAATCACCATAAAAGTAGAAAAAAACTTACAAACAACAGCCAAGCACAATGGATGTTGCCGGAGCAAGTACGGAGGAGAACCAGAACCCCACAAGCACCCTGGAAGACCAACCTGGGACCTCGGGTCAGGGAAGGGCAAGGACAAGAAGAGTAGGAAGAAGCGCTTTAGTCCGCAGGAGAACAGGATCCTGATAACGGAGGTGGTCGAACACCATCAATAACTGTTCGTCACCTCCACTGTGTCATTGGCGACAAAAAATGAACTATGGCAGGCCATCGTGGACAAGGTGAATGCAGTCGGAGTGCTGAAGAGGACAATGGACGAGGTCAAGAGGCGCTCAAATTACGTCAAGCGCAAAACCAAGCTGAAACTCGCCAACAACCGGAAGGCAGCAATGCAGACTGAAGGTGGCAGTCCTGCGCCACAGGAGCTGGACGACATGGAGGAATTGGTGTCCACAGTTATCAGTGGTGAGACGGCGGCAGGAGTTGGGGGACCGGACACTGCTCAACAGGACCGGACACAACAGCACCAGGGTGCGTGAAGACCAGGGACTGGGGGGATGGGGGGAGATGGGCACAATGGCACACATGCACAAGTAAGTAGAGCACAGCTGCGGACGAATCATGCCCCAGACCCAAACTCCCACAAAGAGAACTATGTACCCAAGTATGCAACATCTCAGCACTGTATGAGCACAGAAGTCAGAGGCACACCGCATGTAAGGGAGAAGGGGCAGCCAAATCAGAGCTGCAGGGGCGACTCCCTCAAAATGCGGCACACACATATTACGTGCACAGCACATCAACATTGAAAGCGAAGTGGCACAAACCGCAACACATTCAACACAAAACAGAGGACACAACTGGTGCCGACTGGGTGTAGACACTGGCCAATCACAAGTGGCATTGCAGGGAAATGTTAGTTGAAAATA
Source organism: Triturus cristatus (assembly GCF_964204655.1). Taxonomy (NCBI): domain Eukaryota; kingdom Metazoa; phylum Chordata; class Amphibia; order Caudata; family Salamandridae; genus Triturus; species Triturus cristatus. The sequence continues at coordinate 364,157,217 of NC_140584.1, read as the reverse complement.
TACAAGTACAAACACACAGCCGTGATGTTGGAATGTCCACTGTCCCGCAGCAAATGGGCAGCCCCCCCGAAACAGCCAAAATGTACACAGTCATGCAGTCTGTATGTAAACATGTACAATGTGACAACACACATGTGAACACATTGTTAAACTGCATCTCCCCTTCACATTGCAGAGAGACAATCACCACCTCCTGCAGAGCAGTCCCAACCTCTCTTCTCTGATGACGAAGAGGACCACAACACCTTTGACTCGGACGCCCTCAGAGAGTTCATTAATAGTCTCAGCAGCACACCTCCAGGAGCAGGGCAGCCCAGCTGCAACGAGGAGAACCCACCCCCTGCAAAAGACCACAAGGCAGGCAGCCCCCACCACCACGGCTGCCTCCCAGGACCCCCACGAAGAACACATGGCCTTCCAACGCCGTGTGTTGGGATGCCAGGAGCAGCTGGCTGAACAGGTGCGGGTGGGCTTCGACCGCATGGCAGACAAACTAGATGCCATACGTGGGTATCTAAGTCCCATCAGGGACCACTCACAGTCCATGCTCTCCAACGAACCATGGCTGATATCGCTAGAGTCCTGACTGTGAGACAAGACCGACTGTCCAGTCAGAGTGGCTCCAACGAGCTCGCCCAGGAGTTGGGACTCATGCGGAGGCTCATGGAGAACACGGCTGCCCACCGGCGAGAGGCGAGAGGCGAGAGGTAGCTGGGTTCCACAATGACCTCAAAACCATCCTCATAGTATTTCTGGCACAAGGCCTGGCGCAGATGCATATTGCTGCTAAGACTACATCCACATCTCCGCCCCCTGAAGTGTCAGTGCCACACAGTGCGGCAGACATTCCACCTCCGGCCCCTGAGGTGTCACTGCCACACAGTGCTGGACAGAGGCCAGCACCACCCACACGTGAGGCACATGAGACAGCAGAGGATGAAGATGCGGATGAATCTGCCCTCATGGTCAGAAGGAAGCGGTAGCATTCATCTCTACCCCATGGCCGGTTTCAGCTTGGTTCTGCCCTCTGTATCATCACCTTCCACTGTCCCCTGATACACTCTGCGACACTCACCTTGGACCTCGCAATGGACTGTCATATTCTGTTTGATTGCTAATGACCCAGCTATCAGACTGCGGACTGAACTCTTCCACTTCCTTTGTACCTGTCATTCCCTGAATGACTCTGGCTGGCCCTCCACGGGCAAACATTTGAAACTGTGGTTTGCATGGCCCTGTACTGCTCCAGATGCAACACTCCACTGAATGTGCATTAAACATTCCGAATCACACAGATGTGTTGTCTCTATGGTCTTTCAAGTGTGGTAGTATGGATGAATGTGGGGTCAATGAATTCCTCTTACGTCCATGTGGCTCATGTTGTTGGACTTGGGTCACAGGGTAACACATTGCCTATTGTCGTCCATGTGGTGCAGACGCAACAACAGCGACACGCACATTTGTAACTCCCTTGTCCAGGCCCGTACAAAACCACACACAGAGCCCCGGGGTGATTGTTCAAACCCTTAGGCTTACTGCATACGCCAGGCCAGCCCACTATGCTTACGCTCCGGGGGGGACAACAACGCCACATGTGCCCGGACTCCCCTGTAGTGATCTGCTGCTCACAGGTCTAGTTGTCAGCACACCACGACCACTCCCTCACACCTGGTTTACACCCACACCGATCCAGCACACGCGTCACAGCACATGTGACCCTGCCAATAAAACAGGCCGGGCGCACGTGCGCAACGCCATTTCCAACCTCTCCCGGGGTGTATCCATGTGGTGTGCATGTAGGCATGGGGGCCCAGGGGCCTGCAACATCACATCCTGTAGGCCCGGAGGGGACATGATGGCGTCCGCACCAAGATACCCAATCATAGAGGGTCCATGACTAGCGGGGCACAGATTTGGTGGCACCGGATACACTGCGGCCGGCACAGGCAAACCGCCACAGGACGGTGACTTTCGGTGCACTGAGGTAGGGGCACCTTAAGTGCTGAGCAGGTGTGCAGCCTGCGATGATGCCCCGTCCCGGCGGTCCGGATGGCTCAGGTTTTGTGTGCCCTGTTGGACCACAGTGTAGGCCTAAGCCAGCAGGCAGTGTGGGCCTACCGCCACGTGGCGTCACCTCGGGGATCACAGAGTTAGTGGCACCTATGAGGCTGAGCGGGTGTGCAGCCTGCGATGATACCGGGTGCACTGGGATGTCCTCTGCCATGGAGTAATCAAGACCCAGCACCAAATGTGAGACCTGGTGGCCTGCGGGGCGGAGCTGCATGATGTGGAGGGTGCCATGCCTGTGGGACCCGGGCTTGTGGCTTGCAGCGGCACGTGGTGGGCCCTCTTTTCTACACGCCGGTGACGGAAGGTGAACTGTGAGGCCTGCATGCACAGGGGCTGGCATGCACCGCTGGGTGGCAGGAGGGGCTGGGGTGCAGCTGCCTGGGTGCGCAGGGGCTGGCATGCACCGCTGGGCAGCGGGAGGGGCTGGGGTGCATCTGCCTGGGTGCACAGAGGTGGACAGGTAATGGTGTTGTGTGCAATTGCATGTACATTGCCATTCAGGTATTTGGTCTCTGTTTCAGAGGATGGGTCTGTCTCAGATGTGGGACCTGGTGGACTGCACTACATACTGGCACGTGGTTGGAGACACACCAGTGGCAGCAGGTGAGCAGTGTGGCCTGGGTGCGCAGTGTAGGCACTCTCTCTCCCTGTCCCTCTCTTCTTTTCTCTATCTCTCTCTCCCCCTCTCTGTCCGTCTATCACTCTCTCCCCCTCTCTGTCCGTCTATCTCTCTATTTCTCTCTTTCTCTATCTCTCCTTCACTCTCTCTCTGTCTCTTGCTGTGCGCAGGACACACCTTCTCATCATGGTTTTTGTCCTGCAGGCTGTAACCTATGGATTGTCCCGAGGGGAGCCGACATGTGTCTTCATTTCTGTTCTGTGTTTATTTTAATACATTTTCATTTGTAGCTTTGATGGTGAATGTGTGATGCTCATTTTTGTTACGACACATGCATGTTACCAGATGTGATTGTGCGACATCATGCGGGTTATTTGGTATATGGTTCCGTGCATCAGGGGGTGGGTGGGGGTGCCCAGAGTGTGGCCGGGGAGGGGGGAGGTGGCGTCCTGGGGGTGATGGCAGTGGGTTTTGTTGCCCTCTTGGGGCTCCGGGATGCATGTTCTGTTGCTCCAAGGCATCTGTTGTTCTTTAGTTGTGGCTCTGGGCTGGGCTCCCTTTTGTGGTGCAGGTTGTAGTCCGACTTTGCACCAGGTCTTAGCAGGTGTTAGTTTCCTGGTGCTAACGCGCCTTATTGCATGTTTTGTGTTCTTATCGCCGATGTGGCTGGTCGTTGAGAATGCCTACTCTGCATCTCATTAGCGATAGTTGCCAGGGTCATCCTTGGTGATTTTTTTTGCGGCTGCTATCGTCGGAAATGTGGTGATGTGAGCTGTTTGCACCAGCTTGTGAATGGGGAGATAAATTCATCGCAAATTTGGCTGCGTTAAGTTATATCTCCTTGTGAATGTGGCCCTATAAGTATTATTATGCATATCATTTTTGAACAAAATCGAAAAATCTTGGCTAACACCAGACATAAAAATAGGGGTATCACAAGATATGTAACAGGAATTGACATTGCGTGACTGTTGAAACTCATAACATACATAGATGGTAGCTTCCAAAACCCTTTTTTGAAATGTTTAAAGTGACCAAAATGCTGCTGTAGGACTTGGCCTCCTTTGGGGAAACTGCCCCAAACTTTTCACTTTTTCCTCCTTGTCTTTACAGACTCTCTCTGTGTAACCTTAAGAATCTAGGCACCTTTAACCTGTACGGCAGAGGGATGGTGCACGCACCGACCTCACCTGCATTGGGCTGGGGGTGCATATACAATGGGTTCAGAGTGCCATTCCTCTGTGCGCCCTGTAAAAAGCACACCACATACCTGGGGCGGGTACGGCACTGGCTAGGAGTGGGGCATAGCACTGAGTGTGCCACCCACCGGATAGTTGTGAACCCTATATCGGGTCTGCCAGGACAGGGCGGTGGGGCACCTAGGTGCCCCTGCATAAGGTGGCATCACTTAAGCCTCAGCCAACCCTGAGTGGGTTGTCCTATATCATGAGGCCATCCCCAGGGAAGCCCTGACGGGTACCGGGAGGGTGGTAGGCTGAAGGCTGGGTGGGCACATATGGATGCCCCTGCCCAGATAGTGAGGTACCCCTCAAATGAGGCTTCCCCTGCTTTAGAGTTCGGCTCTACACATGGATACTCCGAGGGTGTTGCTGAATTTCTGACGTGGCCTCAGGGACCTGTGCACGTCCTCACTGTCAAGGCAATATAGAAGTGTGTGCAAATCCCTACTCTGAGACTCTTTTCCGGAACATGGGCTGGTCTGCCAACGCAGGCCAGGGTGTGCACACTGGTACTGATGCTGTTTCGGATACATGTCCTGAATACTGTGGCAGGTGGGAGGATACACCATGGCACGTATGGCATTGGGATAGGTGCCCAGCCTACCATTGCGGGCTGATGAGCGTATACCTGCTTTCCCAGTGCGCTAACCTCTGGGTTAGGCTTGCCTGTGTAGGCCTGTGTCGGCATGCCTGCATCCATGGTACTAGCGGCAAGGTGCCCGGTCTGCCATCGCTGGCTGGGAGGGTGCAATCGCAACTGTAAGGGGGTTCACCCATGTCTGCCTGGTCCGAGTGGAGTGGTGAGCGAGCCCCTGCACCAAAGGCACTAGCATCTGGGTAAGCCATGTACCCGGCCTGTCCTTGCAGCATGAAAGTTCATGTGCCCTTCCTATCCGTGTTGGGAAGTGGTGCTGAGTCCATGTTCTGAAACACAGGCCAGTCTGTAATTGCAGACCAGTTTGGTGCCCACTAGCATCTATTGTGGCTAAACTCATGAGTAGCTTGCCCTTATAGGCCGCTGTGAGTGGTCACCCACACCTATGGTGCCCATGAATGCTTGTGCCGCATGCGAATAGAGGCTTGTGGTTTTGCACAGACACATGTATTAGTTAAGCCCATGGCCAGTCTGCTGTGCAGACTCGGGTGGGCACACTTGCACCACTGATGCAGGGAACTATGTGTCCCTCCTGCCATCGTAGGTCGTTGTGCGCAATAGCGCACTTGCTCACAGGTATTGAGGAATACCTATGTGTGTTTTCACTACCTATGAGGCCTGCTTTTTCCAATGGGCTAAAATAGGGAAGTTGTTGACATTACTTCAGACTGCAATAGTGGGTTGCAGTGGAGCAGCCTAATGATGTTTCCTATCAATGGATTTGCAGTGCCAAAACCTTTCCATTGGTAAAGGGGGTTTTGGCATAACTAGTTTAGAAATGCCGCTAATAGAATATGGACATTTCTATGCATCAAGAGTCTCGTAGCCCATGGTGTTTGACACCAGTGGACACTAGGGGTGGGGCAGAGCACATCTTTGCATTCCCCAATCAACAGCGATAAACCATTGGCATCCCACGGGACCGGCAAACCTCTGCCATTTGAGGGCTGAATGGGATAGATTGAAGATAGAGGTTGTGACACTTAGCCTCTAGGGGCTGGATCATGGCCTAACTAAAGATTAACATCTGCATTCCATGGCCCCATGGCAAACAGGTCTACAATGCAGGGGAGACGTCTGTGGTTCAAAGGGAAAACCCTCAACTACACCGAACTTCAAAGCCACATGTCAGTATAACTACGGGTGCCATCCTTCAGCAAAGGGTGAGACACGCTTGTGGGGACGTGGGTCCGGAAAACCCAGACTGCGTGGTGCACATTGTCAGAGGACTCTGTTGTGCACATGGAGGATAGCTGTCCGAATAGAGGCTGGCCTGGGCCAAGTACCTGCTGATGTTTGGCTCCCTGAAGTGTGCCCTCCATGGGCCCGACCGTGGCCTCCTGTTCTCTCAAAGATCTCCCACAAGGGACCTACAGCATGCATCTACCTGTGACATTTGGAGAGCAGTGCCCTCTCAAGTGCCTACCTCGGCTACTGAATCTCAACTGGTAGCGTGGTGAGAACATGGAACTAAGACTTGTGTCTGGAGACCAGATTGTCTAGTGTGGAGCCCAGAAATCTAGCCCGCATCTAAGACGAGTGGTTCCTGTACTGCAGGGACCTCAACACTCCTAAGCGTCTAGAGGGTGGTGAGCGGATTCACTGGTTGTGGGACCTCCGGTGGCCTGATTCGTCGATCGTGCCTCAACTCTCTCGTGTGACAGAAGGACTGCATGCTCATTGCGTGCGGTGTCCAATTCACAGGTTGCGACCCTCGGAGGTGGGGGTATACTCAGAGTAGTGCCTCATTCTAACTCATGTGGCTCTGCTGAACATGCGCCTGTGTGCGTGACCGGACCGGTTTGGTGCAGCCTGTATTATCGTGCATAGGATGTGGTGCCTCCTTTCCAGGGAGATACGGAATTGCATCTCTTCGCTGTGCCTGACCGAAATTGCCTGGTGCAATCCATCTCAACATGCACAGCTCATTACGCCTCCTTTCCTGGGAGGAGTGTAATTTGCAACTCATCGTATTTGAAATCTGAAGACCCTGGTGTAACTCATACGAACACGTACCAGGTGCTGTGCCTGGATTGGTTGGGCACGACCTGATTCATTGTTTACCGATCGGGCGCCTCATCCTATTGAGAGGCTTCCCTGTGTCGCTCCCCATTCATTGGTTGTTCCCTTGTTGACCCTCATCGCAGCGGCCCAACTGCACTCTCCACACCTGTCCCCTCCTGGAGATGTCTTGGCACCAGGTAGTAGCACAAGAGATTGAGTTCAAAAACGGATTCTGAGACAGTTCAGAAGTGGGTGAAGAGAATGCATGACTCCTTTGTGTGTTAAGACCTGTGGGTGAACTTCCTGAGTGACTGCTAGCCTCTCCCTTGTTTATGTCTACCTCCTAAACAAAACTGTTACATATTCCCATCTGCTTCCCGAGGACCCGTCCCAGACTAAGTGTAACTTCGGCCAAGAGCGACAGAGAATCTGGGAGGCGGGATTGGTTATCTTCCAACCGGAGGTATAGGTCAATCAGGGTGAACTAGAGGGTGGAGGGAGGCTTGTGCCACAGAGTCTGTAGAGGGCGAACCATTGACCTGCTGGGTACCAGTGCCACTGCATTAGTGTGCTGACTATGTATGGGTGTGTAAGAGCGTGCTGTATGGATTGGCTGATACCTGTCGCACTGCGTAGTGGTACGGAGTGAGTGAGTGTGAGAGAGGGATGATTGAATGCGGACCGCCTGTGATTCCTGACACTGGCCGGCAGTGCCGCAATATATGTTGATTTTTGCTAAAAGCACAATACCTTCTGACATTGGGATTTCCCATGTGGCTCTGGCTCGTGGTGCTGCTAAAAAGTGTTCTATTTTCGTGCATGTGCATAGTTTTGATATCGTGCACCGGATAAGGGTGCTCTCTCTCAATTGGGGGAGGGATAGATTAGGAGTTGTTCACAGTGTGCATAATAGTGATATCATAACAATACGAGTGGGCCTAGTACTGCCAGTAACATTTTCAATGTGTTTTATGCCCAAAAGTATATGATGGTCATGTTATAATGATTGAATATGCGTGTCGACTATAAACGTTTTTACATACATCATATGTAAAGTCTCTTTTGTGACGCGAAGTGTATTTATTGTTAGTGTCTGCTGTGCCTTTGCTTTACACATTGCCTCTGTAGTAAGCTTGACTGCTCAGTGCCAGGCTACACAAGGGTGGGCACGGGTGATACAGTGGGTGTATTCACCTGCCCTTGATGGGAGCAGTAGTTATGCCTGGCTGGGGCATCCCTTCAGACACTGCTGGTTCCAACCGTTGCCTAGTAGGGAACTTAGCAGCCTTACTGGAGTTGCATACCCAGTGAGCCAGCGGTAAAGAAACACTACTAAACTTAAGTCCATCAGTATCACTGGTGTGCCACTGATCCCACGTCACTGTGATGTCTTACCTCCGCTGGCATTTTGATGCTCTCTGTCCATTGGTATGCATCATAGACATGAGGTGATTGTGGTTCCCCTTGGATGGCATTTCCCCATCACTGGCTTTCCCATACCTGGCACACAAGGCCTAATGACTGGTCCAGTCGTAATAAGACTCCACACCACTGATCCTCTGTGAACCGCATCAAATTCTTATCCAACAATGATCTGCCAACCGCCTAGAGAGCCCAGCGCCTCGTAAACATATTTTGTTTTTGTTTTCTACTATAGGTGGAGTCAAAGAAACTGCAAAGGCTGCAGAATCCATGATTCCAGTGACAGAATATCGTTTAATTAGAGAGCTACTAATCATATTTCTTGAGCGTGTCTCCTCAAAAAATGTTTTTCTTTAACCGTGAGCAGTTGTGTCATATTTTCTTGCTTGCGTTGCACGAGGCGTGCTGCTCAAATAACCATATTCCGACACGTAGTTCATTTGTCAATGTCACGGATCCACGTTCTGGGATCGCACTCTTTTTGTGCTGAACGACAGATCTGAACGAGCCGCTCCAATCAGCAGAGTGTCAGAGCACGAGTCTGTCCCTGCCAGTCCGACGGTATACTTCCTCCTCGACTCTTTCCGCCTGCCCCCCCCCCCCCCCTCACTACCCACCTTCCATTCGCCATTTTTCAGTTCCTTGAGGCGAGCTTGCCTCTGCCAAATAAAAATAGGCATGTTTCATTTTCCTTATCATAAATCTGTTCATTCGGAAATCATGTCCTAACTCGAATGGCATGCTTATGAAATGCAGCGCACACCGAAACATGAAGAAACTTAGGGTAATGCAGAACGTGCAGTGTAACCGGATCTCTTTTCAGTAATGGCCATTATAGGGGAGAGAGAAGAAACCGCGTAGAGATTTTTCTCAGTGGAAGCAGCATTTTTCATTTAATAGGAGACTTCCTGTTGGAAGCATGAGGCTGCCACAGAGAGAGTAGTACCAAAGGTAGCCTGGACAATCGAAAAGTTTGGAGATTTCCTAAACAGCTGTTGTTGCCTCTGAAAAAAACGGAAAGCTGTGAGTACAGGCATTCACAGCAAGTTAGGGTCAACCGGGCCGATCTGGAAATGTAAATGTGTTGGTTTAATTCATCCCTAACATTTGAAATAAATAAATAAATATTAAAGGAACTACAATGGCCGTCTAACCTGATCAGCGAGTTGAGTCTCTAATATGGAATTATGCGGGTGGTAGGATGAGTATAAGCAGGCCACAACTCCTAAGGAAATAAGTGGGGGGGACTGACCAAGTTAGGCAGTATACAAGTGACATCATGGCGCGTGACATTGCAAGAAGTGGCACCACAATCCATGACCTCACAGGAAGTGACATCACAAGAAGTGGCATCAGATTTTAACACCGTAAAAATGTGATTAGCAGTTCTATCACTAGTACATTTGAGCACATTATGAGATTTAATAAGTAAGGTTTTGGGTTGGAGTTGTGTCAAAAAAGTCACCCAACCCGACACAAATTCTGGAACTCAATTTATACATATATGTTTTTTCTAGTCTGCCACAAAGAATTTAGCAGCAAAGAAAAATGTGGCAGTAAATCTGTTCTGCTTAATTGGTTGCAAAGTGTGCATTTTTAAAACACCTTATGGGTTTAAGGCACCTGCTGCTGCTGCGGCACCTGTCTTTGTGTGTCCAGTAAACCTTAGGTAATAATAATAATAATGGCAAGATTATTCTAAAGGTGAACGCCTTTGCTGGAGAGATATGTGGTGTAGGAGAGTAGGATCTGCACCTATCTTGCCCCCACTTTTTTTCTGATGTTTACACTGGTTTCTGGCTATAGTCTGGCTGGGACCCTGCTAATCAGAGCCCCAGCCTCTCTGTTCTCTCTAAACAACTTGGAGTGCATATTAGATGCACTAGTGATTGGATACTGTGGTACCTTATGAGCCCCTAGTATATGGTACCTTAGGTACCAAGGGCATAAGTCCTTCACCGGCCTACCAGGGGCCGAAGCATGTATTATGCCACCCCTGGGAAGCAGACTAAATCTGACACCACAGGCCTGCTACTGCAGCCTGGGTGAGGTAGTGTCAGCACTCCTCACTGAGGTATAGGTACACTATATCTCTACCTGCACACACATATAAACCTATCAGTCAACACTAAGGCAGGCCCTATCAATCTTGAGGGCAGGGAGCTTGGTTTCCATGTGAGGGGTGCCTCTGACTGAGCAGGACCCCTCTGCAGCTCTCAGAGTCCATTCTCTGTGGCTGTTTGTGGATGTGGTTAAACCATATACTCTTAAGTGCATTATAACCTAGCGGTAAATGCTAACTTTGGAATGGCTGCATCAAAACATATCGTGTTTGGTGTCAAACGCTTTGGAATCATACACCCACACCAGTAACTAGTGTGGGAGTATGATCCCACCCTTCTAGAGGGATAGACATGTACCCACTGTGGAAACACAGTAGAATCCTGAAGAGCCCTGGCATCACAAAATGGATGCCACCAGTCACAGACACTGGGTTGCCCTCCTGCTGCTGACCGAAACTCGCAGTGGAGGAGGCCCAACAATAGGCATTCTGTCACAGGGAGGTGTGGTCACCTCCCAGACAGGATTTAGTGTATTGGGGCTGGGTGGGTGCACTTGTGAGTGCTTTGAAATCCTGCACTGGGGGAGCAGTAGGCTCCTCTGTGCATATGCCAGCTCAAACCGGTTCAGGGGCTACCTGCCCCTGCTCTGGCGCGAAACTGGACAAAGGGAAGTGGGTGTAGCCACCCACTCCCCTGACCCTCCCATAGGTGGGGTCATAGAGCTAGTCCCTCCCTTCCTTGTAGTATAAGTTAGGGAACCCTTGCCATTGCAAACTAGATATCCCTGGACAACGCTCTGAAGAAGAATTCTGGACCTTCGACATTCCACTACCTCTGGAAGACTGAAAAATCTCCCTTGGAGTCAAGGAGTGACTCCCCTGCTTGGCAGGCACCAAAACTTTGCACCAACGGTCGCAAACGTTCCCGCTCCTGCCGGAGTCCGAAGTCCCTGCTGCCCCAGAAGTAGATTTCCTGACTTCTCAAAGGCCATCGTGAGTCCCCAGCGACGCTGAGGCAAGTGGACCCCACGAGTGATGAGGAACCGCAATCCCTGGGTACCGTGCACTATTTTCGAGTGCAACCACTTCATGACGTTCTATGAACTTGTGCTTTGGGCCACGTGTGGTCCAAGCCTCCAGCAGGATTTCCACCGACGATCAGAGGCCTACCCCGTCTCGAGTGACCGTGGGCCCCTGTTGAGTGAATCCCCCTGAGGCGTCTTTGCGATCCCTTGCCAGCTGGCTTGTGGGTCCCCAGAAGACTTTTCTACAAAACCAAAGGGCTCCCTGGATTTCTCCAGGCCTGCCCTGACTTACCCTTGCTGGGTGAGTCCATCAAATCTTGCTGGTCTGCACCGCTGACTTTTTACACTTTCCACAAGGCTTGCTGTTGCCAAGGCTTGTTGGCTCCAATCAGTAAGCTGCAGACTTTGTGGGACGCGCCGAATCCAGCTCCTGGTTGTCGTCGACGCCTCCTGGACCTCGTGGCTAAAGAGTCAAGACACCCATGATCACCTGAAATCTCCTGACGACTCTGGGCATCCAGCTTCCTTGTCCCGGGTCACTGCCAAGTGACTTTGAACACTGTCCCCTTTGCTTTCAGGTCTTCCTTCTTCTGAATCCAGCCTTGGATTCCACCAGACACTTCTCCTGTCTTCACAAGCAGCAAGTCTTCTTTGGCTCCCATTGAAAACGACGCTGTGACCCGACACCAAAAGACACTTATGCACCCGGCTGCCCTGGGTGAGGCAACTCCAGCACTACAGTGCTCCTGTGTGTGTTGGCTCTAGAACTAGTTACCCTGTAAGTGACTTGCTTTTAGACTCTCCCGAAGTATCCTAAAACTTTAAAATTCCAACCGCGACTTGCTCCATTGAAGTCAATTGGGATCCGCTGCTGTGTTCTCACACTGTATGCATCTCCCGTGGGTCCTTTACTTACCTGCCTTGGGAGGATTAGTGAGGCCCCAGCGCTTCTGCAGGCCCTAGACCTTGTCCCCTCTCAAGTCGTTGTTCCTAAGTCTCTTTTTTAGTATATGGTCTGGTACGCCCCTAGGGCCCCAGCCATATTTGTGCTTAATTTAATGTGAAACATTGATTTGTGCATATGTTCCTGACTTCTAATCTCATAAAGAGATTAGTAGAGTGTGTCTAGAAATAAATACATATATATTTGATATATATACCTGTGTGGTGTCCTTTCATTTAGTAATTCAAGAGATTATAAGGTAAAACAAGCTGCTTTACATTCCTCCAAGACTTAGCCTGAAAGCTGCTCTCCACAGCTACCACTAGGATAGCTTTCTTTAAAAGGTTGTCTTAAACCTATCTACCATAAGAGTCGCACTGGTGCAAGGTGTCCACTTTAACTAGTGAACAGCATATACCAGGCCAACTTCTCACATGTGTTTTGTCTAGCTAAAGTTTTGAATCAAGAGAGTTAGGGGCCGATTCCAATCCTGGAAAAAGGCTGTACGAATCGTTGTACGGAGCGTTTTTTCTGTACGACTCGTACCCGGTAAACTTTACGTACAACCTAGGAAGTACGATTCGTACAGAAAGCCTATTTCTGTACGTTTCGTACAAAAGACCGTACGGGTAAAAAAAAATAATGATTCTGATCTGGAACAGCTTGTACGCGACGTCTGGATGTATTTAAGCAGCGGTTTCCGGCCCAGCAAGTACGATTCGTCCCTACGTCACTCCGTACGGCTCTTTTTTTACGGGAGCCAAACACATCCGGAAAAGCAGAGGCCTACACGAACCGCTACGCAGCGGAGCCCTGGTACGCGACGTACACGCCATGAACCCCATCGTACGTGTCATCCCGGTCCTCCTAGCCTGCGACCTGGTGCACCGGACCCGACGCACACGCCGCAGAAGGTGAGAACAACACCCAGGGGCCAGGGGCCAGGGTGGGGGTGAGGGGCAGGAAACATACCCCATACCCAAATCCAAACCTATAATATGAAGCCCATACATTACCACCAGGGTCTGGTCACTTGGGGGGGCGTGTCCAGCAACCCCTGCGTACCGCAACAACGGAAGTGGACGTGTACGGTGCTTTGCACATGTACCCCTATATGCAGAGGATTCCCAGCAGTGGCCAGCCATATGGGGGCGGCTGCAGATCAATACTAGCAGTGTCCAGACATGTAGGGGTGGTTGTAGAGGACTCCCAGCAGTGGTCAGCCATATAGGGGTTGCTGTAGATGAATACCTGCAGTATCCAGCCATATGGGGATGGCTGCAGATGAATACCAGCAGTGGCCAAACATATAGGGGTGGGTGCACAGGACTCCCAGCAGTGGACAGAGACATGGGGGTGGGTGCAGAGGACTCCCAGCAGTGTCCAGACATATGGGGGTGGATGCAGAGGACTCCCAGCAGTGGACAGAGACATGGGGGTGGGTGCAGAGGACTCCTAGCAGTGGCCTGCATTATGAGGGGTGGGTGCAGAGGACTCCCAGCAGTGGACAGAGACATGTGGGTGGGTGCAGAGGACTCCCAGCAGTGGACAGAGACATGGGGGTGGGTGCAGAGGACTCCCAGCAGTGGCCTGCAATATGAGGGGTGTGTACAGTTGAATACCAGCAGTGTCCAGACATATGGGGGTGGGTGCAGAGGACTCCCAGCAGTGGCCTGAAATATGAGGGGTGGGTGCAGAGGACTCCCGGCAGTGGACAGAGACATGGGGGTGGGTTCAGAGGACTCCTAGCAGTGGACAGAGACATGGGGGTGGGTGCAGAGGACTCCCAGCAGTGGCCTGCAATATGAGGGGTGTGTGCAGATGAATACCAGCAGTGTCCAGACATATGGGGGTAGGTGCAGAGGACTCCCAGCAGTGGCCTGCAATATGAGGGGTGGGTGCAGAGGACTCCCAGCAGTGGACAGAGACATGGGGGTGGGTGCATAGGACTCCCAGCAGTGGACAGAGACCTGAGGGTGGGTGCAGAGGACTCCCAGCAGTGGCCTGCAATATGAGGGGTGGGTGCAGAGGACTCCCAGCAGTGGACATAGACATGGGGGTGGGTGCAGAGGACTACCAGCAGTGGCCTGCAATATGAGGGGTGGGTGCAGAGGACTCCCAGCAGTGGACAGAGACATGGGGGTGGGTGCAGAGGACAACCAGCAGTGGACAGAGATATGGGGGGTGTACATCATTATCAGATTACCACACCTACATGGTGGTATGTACGCATCCCTAACTTTGGACTATGATGACAGTGCTATAACAACACATCACTGACAGCAGTGTCCCACTCCCAGAAGGATAGATGTCTTTCACCCACTGCATGACACACCACATGTGGGTGTGAGGACAAATAACACATGCATACCCACCCATGGCCAATGCAGCACAATACACACCATGATATCATGCCACAAGACTGTATAGTCATGTAGCTGCCTACAAAACTAAGATACCCAAAGGGAACACACACTGTCACGCACATCCCAGGACTGATAGGAATGTCCAGGTGCTGGTCCAGCCACCATGATGTTGTCTCTCATGGAAGGAATAGGGTGGAATTCCCCTAGATACAATGCCCACAATTGTGAGTCAGGTGCCCAAATACCCTGCATAACAAGTACCATTTGTGTGGTAGGCTGTGATTACACACATGCATAGTGCTGAAAAGGGTGAATTTGTCCCTGAAGGCATTCCGACATACTCAAAACTCAAGTACAGTGACTAGCAAGGATGGCACAGACGATTCAGCAGGAGACATTGGTGATCAGGGATGGCCATTGTTGAAGGGATCCATCACCAACAAAGGAAATGTTGACACAGGTCAGCACAACAATTGTGCAACTGTTTGCAGGGAAGATGTCAGGTGCCACAGAGGAAGGAACACTCCTTTGGACAATGTCTCAAAACAAAATGAACACACACTACCAATGATTCTTGCAGAGACACTGTGATGGCACACAGATACCATGGTCCATCTCATGACCATCATACAAAAACATTTCTCAGAACCCTAACACATTACCAGAACACCAACTCCAGGAGCCTCATCACCAACATCAAGTACCTGAAATGCAATCGTGTTGAAAGTAAAAATAAAGGTTTTATTCAGCACCAAAAAAATATTAAAAAATAGACTATTTACAGAGGCCAATGGCCAGTCCATACGTAAAGTCCAAGGGGAGACGTAGGGGACCGTGTCTACCCCTAGCTTGCCTGCAAAAATGAACCTACAGGTTTGTCGGACGGGGGGGCATCATCGGTGGCAGTACCAAGCACCGCAGGGACAGGAGGGGGAAGGGTAGGTGTGGTGGGTGCAGGGGTGGACGTCTCCACCACAGGGGGTGGGGCAGCGCCAAAGGTGGAGGCGAGCTCGGCGCTGCACACCGCTGCCAGTACGTCCATCCGAACCCCTGCACCTGAGGATTCCCCAGGGTCAAGGGAGGGTGTGGTGGGCGAGGGATGGGGTGCAGCGCTCCTGGAGGAGGGGCTTGACATGGTGGGGAACTCAACTCCTGTGCTCGGGGACTTCCTCGCCCGCTTGTGGGGTGGTGGCTCAGCGGGGGCGAGGTCCAGCCCACCCAGAAAGAGCTTCTTGGGTGAGCGTTTGGCAGGGGAGCCAAGGGGAGTGGTTTTGGAGGGACCGGGTTGTGAGGACTGCGGACTGCGACTGTGGCTGCGTGTATGTCGTCTGTCCCCAGACCCTGTGGGTTTGCCTACATCCCCCTGAGTGTGCGTGCCAGGAGGTGTGCGCTTTGCCTTACTTGGGGGTGTGCTGCCTGTGTCTGGTGGGGTGCGTGATCGTGACTGTCTGGGTGTGCGTTGGACAGGTATGGGAGAGGGAAGTGTGGATGGGTTCGGGGTAGGGGGGACGGAGCGCTGCAGGAGAGTCCATGGCCCGCAGAATCCTGCGTTGGTCAGACATCATTGCTGACATGCCCTCCATGAACAACACCATCTGTGTGAGCAGTTTAGTGTAGCCATGGAGGACATTCAGCACCGATGCCTGCCCAACCTGCAACTGCCGCAGTATGTCCACAGACTCTTCACTGAGGGCAACAGGGGTGACAGGGGCAGGGGGTGCGATGCCTGGGCCGAAGGAGACATGGTGGGCCTCTGCACGGACAGAAGGGACGGGAGCAACTGGGAGGGCGGAGATGGTAACGGAGGAGGCGGGGACAGATGTGGGGATGCTGCCAGGTGGTGTAGCAGCCTCCGGCTCCTCCAGGAAGTCAGCGTCGGACCGTCGGCGTCGTAGGTGGTATTGCCTCCAGACAGGTCCTCGGACTGACTCCCCTCGCCCTCCGTGCCACTGGCTCCCTCGGACTCGCCAGCAATGGTGGCGCTGTCGCTGGGTCCCTCCTCCAGGTACGTGCAGGTGTCTCCTTCGGTTTCGGATGATGATGCTGTGGGCAAGGAGAAGAAACAGAAATGCATCAGTCACCTGTATACATCTGACACATGAGCACAAAAACAATAGGTCACGGTGCATATCAGGCAATGCATCATGAGTAACAGCTAGATTACTCTGCACATATGTAAGCCCTGTACTGCCCAGTTGGTAGACCCACTATGCCACTTGGACACAAGGAAAAAAAGAACACACCAGGCCACAACTTGACTGAGAAATACACTGAGAAGCTAGTGACTGTGAACAGGTGAGCACAGCAATACAATGAAGTCATGCCACCTCTTGTTTACCCTGAAAGAAACAGTAGTGGTGCACCCAAGGTAAACTAACACACCTCACTACTCAAGGTGTCACCACACTCAGAGACCTGTAAGTACTTTGGAACACAAAACGAAAAAATGTTGTTACCGTCGGACTCACAATACTTTACACAATCGACATGCATTGAATGTGGCAATTCGCCATTTCGTGAAAAGAACACTCATGTGCCTGCATGAAAGATGTCTCCCAAGGAAGTGCCCACAAAACTACATTTACACTGTCATTGAAGAAGCTGTCACCTTTTTCAAAGACGCCACTGTTAGAAATAAATGGTGTTGCAGAAAGTACATATACATGGGCCCACGGAGGTCTTGATGTCTTGACACACGTTAGTTTGTATCACCAACAACAAAGGAGTGTCACAAAATCAAGACCACTGTGGGAAGATGTATACGGAGAATCTGCAACACCATTTAATTCTAACAGTGGCGTCTTTGAAAAGGTGCCAGCGTGTTCCTTGAAAGTGTAAATTTCGTTTGGTGTGCACTTCCTTGGGAGACATCTTTCATGCAGGCACATTAGTGTTCTTAACACAAATCATCAAATTACCACATTTAAAACATGAAGAACTGTCGACAAGTGCTGTGAGTGCCAAGGTACAAACATTTTTTACTAACAACTTGAATTATGTCAGTTGTCACATGGCCGTCCGTTACCTGATGACACAGTTGGCTACACATATGACCCACTGCCTGTCATGTAGAGTGGCACACGTGTCCAAACCCAGGACAATGCATAAGCTAATGGGCCTGCAATTGTGTTGTAAAAAAACATAGCTGTACTGTGGAGACACCCTCATGGCAAGCCAGAATGTCCACACAGATGTCAGCACACAAAGACCAAACTGCGTTGCATCTGAACCACACACATGTTCCAAAAATGTATGAGCAGTAATCATGTTTTTAAAAAAATGACACAGGCTGCAAAGCACGAACATTAAGCACTGGCCACAATCACAGGGGCACTGCACGGTGATTCTTTGTACAGCCAATTCTCACACACAGGTTAGACCTGGCAAGGAGAAATCAGGGGTGCCCATGTAGGCCTCTCCCGCACAACCCCCCATACCTGAATCAATGTGATTGATACAGATCAAGAAGTGACGCCTCTTAATCAGGGTTTCAAAAACTGTGCAGCAACAATTGCTAAATTGACACAACATCACCTCGTGGGGCTGGCAACACATATTTGTGACAAACAACCATCAACAGATTGTTGTGAATAGCCACAAAGGCACTGCCCAGTGTGAGTATTCACAAGCCAAATGGTGTATCCCTGTCCAGTGGGCACATGTAGCACACATTGGAAAAATACAAACTAGGCCAGGGAACAATGCCACAGAGGCAGACCTATGCTGAACCCACAGAGAATGTGCACAGTGTTGGATGACACACATGATTAGGAGGCCAGGGTGTCTCAGGGGATTGTATTGGGCACACTGCTCCGTGTTCCTGGAATGAGCTGAGTGTACCATGAGCAACAGTCATGGCACTATGCATATCTCCCACTCATGCACATCATGTCTGAGGCCACAACATTGGTCATGCATGGTTCAAGGGTGTTCAGTTGAAACCTCACACTCCTATGTTGAGACTCATCATCAGTGCCAACAAATATGGACCCCCAACATAGTGAACAGGTCATGGCACAGGCAAGGTACCAACACATGTCACAGACCACCCTCCCACATGAAGCAGAAAGCAATGTGCACTTTGATTTTTTGGCACCCTAGATGACCATGTGTAAATGTGATTACACACAGACCAGGGGACACATGTCAAGGAGGGGAAGGGATGAAAAAGAGCACCAGGTGACATTGGGGAACAGAAAATGCACTGCACATATAAACTCTGGGAGTGTATCCAGGCTACAGAGCACTTCCAAAAGCTGGTGACACATAACACAACAAACAGCCATGTACCTACCCCCTCCTTGCTGCAGTCTCTCCTGTAACTGCCTATCAAGGTCAGGGAAGACCACCGCCAGGACACAGGTCATGTGGGAGGTCATGCGTGGATTGTCGAGCCCCAGATGGACCCGGGCGATCCGCCGGGTCCAGCACCGGATGTCCTGCCACCGTTTTCGGACCTGTGGTAGAAGCCGATTCCGATCCCCCGCCGATCTCACGGCCCTGACTATGTCCTGCCAGATCACCATCTTCTCGTAGGCAGTTACCTGTCAGGATGACAAAGTGAGACAACATCAATACACCTGCTCCATGTCCCAGAGACACACATTTGAACATCTTTGATATGTTGAACAGGGCATAGGATGCTGACAGGAATGGCATCATTCTCAATGAGAAATTGGCCTGTGTGCAAGCCCCAAGGCACTACATGGCATTGAAAGTCAACAGGTAGCATAAGGGGTGCGACACACTCACTGATCATGGCACACACTGTGCAGCACATGCAACAGCAGGCTGATGGCCAGCACGTGTCAAGCAGTCACATGTCCCACTCCACTGACGCACCCTCAGCAGACTAGACAGACACACCCAGGCACAGATCACTCGCCTGTCACTGACAACAGCGGATACAACCCTCACTCTCTCTGCACATGTGCCACTTGCCTGTGGGGTGTCACAGGTGTCGTGATAGCTCTGCAAGTCAGACACACAGCACAGCTTACTTCTCACATCAGATGGGTAGAGCTGTTGCCTCCTCCATGCAGCTGTGGTGCTACACTTCACATAGACACTCACCCACATGGCAAGGAACATTCACACACATCAATGTCCATGAGGTCGTACACATCATTTGGACACTCTCACCACAGGTCCACTCAACTCATACACATCTGTGGGTACAGTCACCTGTCACACCGGGGGAACCACGGAATCACCTCAGGACAATAGTAAAAAAAGCCACCAAGTATTTGCCAGGCTGAATGTGTCATGCACTATGCAGTGAATGTCACAGTAAGCACAATGCAAGTGAGGAGTGCACACAGGAACTACCTCACGCTCTGCATGAGAGATATAAGCATGTCCCCCCCCGGGACCCACTCTAAACAACTGTGCATGTCTGTCACACCTGGACACAATGCCAGAAGTGACAGTCACACAACAGGTGCATAGTGAAAGGTAGTGGAGTCAGCACTCATCTGCTCCCCTGGTCTCCCATACAGCTTGGGGTACTGTGGGAGGAGGATGTCCAGCAACGCCTCATTCTCCTCTAGGGTGAATGGCTGGGCCCTCTCCACAGTACACGACATGGTCCAGAGGAAGCAGAGACAGCAGCAGTGTCGTCGACTGGAAAGTTGTGCAGGCAAGTGCCCTCTCACGGGTTCAGGCTGCCTTATATCTGTCTTGCTGAGGGGCATTCATTTAGAGGAGTACATAGTGATTGGTCAGACTCATTCGCATCATACGTTTACTCCAATCCCTTTAAACATACACCAATGACACGCATTCGCATCGTTCAAATTTTGATCATCATGTCAAGTCAACAACCACTTTGCAACATTGCATTATTTGCCCAACTGACTGTTCCAGGACACCTGATGGACAAATTGCAAATTAAAACTCTGCATCCATGACAACCAGCATGCATTTTGGGCCTAATACTTGTCCCCTATGTAATTTTGAAATCCACACACATGTACGGTGCGCTTCACACGTACCCGTTGAAGTACTGGGTATTTTAAGCCCAGCGGTGCAGGGGAACACACCCTATGACTTCGGGGTTCTTCCTGTTTCAGACCTACAGAAACACAGAGTCTTCTGGGTGAAGTCAAAGATCAGTTTATTGGCTGCAGACCAATTACAGGTATCCTAGAAGTACAACAGCGTGTATGTTCTCAGGAGACTGCTGAAAATCACAGAAACGGGCTTCTCCTTAAATACAGAATTTCCTGCCTCAGGCATACATTCTTTAGTTTATGATATGGCCATTACATCACATGTATACATTTCAAACGAAAAGGCAGAGTCATGATGACCATCCCACATTTCAGTTAAGCCAGCCCGCAATTATTTACACAGCAAAGCTCAGATCCCACATCAGATATCGATAGGCCCCAATAAACATGAGCATCTCCTGTTTTGGGAAACAAGCCATAAAGCAGGAACAGTCAGGTGTGAAAGAGATTAGCTGGAGGCTTGTGTAGGATGAAAAGACTTTATGGTGTGTCAAGCCCTGATGCTAATCACAGGTGGCCAGAGGACGGGGAACTCGTGAGACCAGTTTGACCTGGGGCGGCGGAGCCAAGCTGCCCAGGTCACAGAAAAGTCAAAGGAAGGCACATGTGCTCTAAAAGGCCCGTTTTCGCTTCATGCTATATAGCCTATGTGAGGGCAACCATAAGATGGTCACCGATACAAAATGGAACCCACGTAGTGATGTAAAATAGCGTATACACAGTGCATTCATAGCTAAAACGTTACAAAAAAGCACTTGCACATACCGCATTAACCATTCGCGGTTCACTATTACCGAGATAGACAGGGGTAGGGCCCTGCCTCCTACGCGGTCCCAAATTCTAAAGTACGACAAACCCTCCTTTTGCCCTTACATAGGCAATAACTATACTCATTTCAATCCGAGTCTAGGTCAATATTCACGAAGTCATGGAGATGTTGCTGTAGCATCATCCTATTACTTAGCTCGTCCCTCGATACAGGTTTCCTTACACATAATGTAGCACAGAGGCCACATATCGCGGGAGCACACTGTACGCACAGACAGAACAGGAAAAGGATGGCTAAGATCATTCCAATGACCATCAGAACTTTCCAACCCCAGGCAGATTTCAGTTCCCAGAACCACCCCACCAGTGACCAATCTCCTTTATCCACGTGTATGGACTCAGATATTTTATGCAGTTTGGAGATGGCTTGATAAACTGTTGGAGCGTTGTCTGGTATGAAAATGCAACAACTGGATTGGATAACCTTACATACCCCACCACGGTCTGTAAGTATGACGTCTAGAACCATGCGGTTCTGCAAAGTCATGAGACGATCCGCTTGGAGCTCAGCTGTCAAATTACCAAGGGCACCAGCCGTAACATTAACAGTGGATTCAACCACACGAGTCAGCTGTCTCAGGTTCCTACTATTAACCATAGGTCCCCAAAACGGCAGGAAACCCAAAAAGAAATCTCCCGCTTCCTGACCGGCAGTATCCTCCTTACTAATCACGCATCTCACAACTCTGGTCTTGTGATAGTCAGAGGCGGCAGTAAATGTTGGCGGTAGCAGATTTGCAATATAACATGTGCCCGAGAAATCAGGGGGCAACCATGTATATTCTCGGTCATTGCAGATAAAATATGTACCCTTGGCAGCCAGAAACGCAGGGGAAAACTGTGACGGAAAAGTGTACGTTTCAGTACAGTCACTTCTTCCCAGTTGAGCTCTAGGATTCTGACCATTACCTTGCAAACAGAACCGACCTATGTGGGGTACGACCCAGATTGGGGATGAGATTTTTCGCTGTCTTTCACCTAGACTAATACTATACCCCGTCGCGTTCCACCCTACATAAGCTCTCAGCTCTTCTTTGGGAATGGATGAGTATGCATCGATATCTCTACTCATATCGGCAACTCCTTTCATTAAAGCTTTGTTATTGGTGCTAGGTCTGATGGAACGCAGTTGTCGCGGGGAGTACGCATCTAGTGCATAGCGAAACATGGTCTGGAATGCCCATGATGATCCATTGTAACTATACGGCAGCACCAGATAGGGAATACCCTTATTAATGGTATGTGGCATTAAACCACACACCCAACAATTTGTTGTGTTCATGACTAGTTGGTGCTGATGCAGGAGCTGAATAAACGAGTTATTCACAAACTCTGATCGTCTAACTTGTTCATGTTCAGGCAGAGGGTGAAAAGAGTGTGAGGAGATAGTAGGAGGAGGTATAGGCTGTACAGTGGAGGCAATGGGCTCTTGAGAGGAGAAGAATACAAATCCTACAGTAAACACTACCATACTACATAATACAAACAGGCATAAAAATACAAAGCGTTTGCTCCTCATTGTTTTACATATTCGTGCTTTAAAGTTCATTTCCTCAGTGAGTCTCTCCATCTTACAAAACTCCATCCTCTAATCGTGCCACTCGCGGCGGGTGAGTATCTTCTGCTAAGGAGTACGCCTGTCAGTCCAGGGAACGCCCTAGACCAACCAGAATCGTCGACCTAACGTCTTCGGCCTGTACCCCAAAGTCTTGGCACCGCGACCCTGCGGCTGAACCCGGATGGTGGTTCGATAAACAAAAATCAAGAAAGTCCTTCAGATGGGAGAGCTCTGGTTATCAAAAAATAAAAAGGTAAAAGAAAAAGAATATTTATTTGTCCATAGGCCTTGGTCTCAGATTGTAATGGAGACGGCCAGGTACTGTTTGGTCTTGGAACAAGAGTTCAGGCTCTGTGGTGTCCAATCGAATTGACGGTGGCACAGCTTCTTGCAAAATATCGTCACTCTCCTGGTCTGAAGTTGTGCCTTTTATGCGTGCATCACTGAACAGCACAAAACGAGGTACAGTGTCTGTTTCAGAGTCAGCGATACCCTCCTGGACCCACTGGTCATACGGCAGAGGCAAAGGGATCCTCTTCACGTGGGCGCCGTGGATCCAGTTCCTTTTCCCTTTTACTCGAACAGCTGATCTTGTAGACAGTAGCACGAGATGAGGGCCAATCCAGCGGGGCTCATCGTTGGTTTTCCGCTGGAAGTTTTTCACAAGGACCCACGTGCCAGGTTCGATAGGGTGTCCAGGAGCTTTAGAAGCCGGGGGGAGAGTATCATGCACCTGTTGGTGTAAAACACACAGTTTAACCGTCAAATCATACAAGTAATCAAGCAGTACTGGGTGTTCGATTTCACTGAATTTCGTCGGTCTTGGCACACCCCATACATTGGCCGGGCGGCCAAAAACAACCTCGTAAGGACTAAGTCCCACTCATGAGTGCACGGTCATTCTAGTGGACAGGAGTGTTAGAGGCAGAGCGTCAGGCCATTTAAGACCTGAGCTCGCTTGGATTTTGGCCAGTTTAAGATTTGGAGCGCCGTTGTAGCGCTCTACTAATCCAGCTGATTGGGGGTGATTTGCAGCATGAAATTTCTGCCTTATACCTAGTCCCTCACACACATTCTTCATTACTTGGCCCACAAACTCACTCCCATTATCACTCCACACCATTCTTGGCATTCCAAACCTAGGGAAAAATTATTTCACAAGGGCTTTGGCTGTGGATAGAGCAGTGTTATCCTTTAGGGGATAGGCCTCAATCCATTTTGAGAAAGCGCAAACAACCACCAATACATATTTCAGGTTGTTGCACCTTTCCATGTGAATAAAATCTAGCTGCAAAACTTCAAATGGATATGATGGAGGCGCAAAATGACCAGCTGGAGTTGGGGTTCCCCTACCAGGGTTGTACTTCAAGCATACCATACAATTCTTGACCACGTTCTCTGCACACTTAGGAATTCCAGCATTCTGCCATACTGGAGCCAACAACTAACAGATTCCTTTCGTACTGATGTGTGCCATTCCATGTGCCATAGTAACCACTTGAAGCACATATGCATCAGGTAACAACCATCGCCTATGTTCTGACAGATCAATCCAACAACCATTCTCATCCAACTTACCAATACTTTCTCTCCACTTGCTCAACTCTTTCTCTGTGGCTTCAGCTTGAAGGGACTTTACACTCTCTATTGTGTTTTCACACATTCCAACATCACCAACCCATCTGGCAGGGCCTGCAACATACATTCGAGTCTTCACATCTTTTGCTGTTTCTTTCGCGACTTCATCAGCAAACGCATTACCACGACCAACATCATCAGTGATTTTCTTGTGCGCACTGCATTTCATAATCGCAACTTGCAACGGTAGGGTCAGTGACTCAAGGAGATCATTCACCAACTTGCCATTCTGAATCTTAGCTCCATGCGAAGTCAGGAACCCACGTTCCTTCCACAATCGCCCAAAATTATGAGCCACGCCAAAGGCGTACTGGCTGTCTGTATATATGTTCACTTTCATTCCTTCAGACAACACGCATGCTCTCGTAAGGGCAATCAATTCTGCTGCTTGAGCCGAATTCTGTGGCACACGCGCAGTTTCAACAATCGTGTGCAAAGTCGTAATAGCATATGCAGCAGTCGTATCACCATTTGGAAGCTTGAAACACGAACCATCCACCCATAAAGTACCATCACACTCAGTTAGGGGAGTATCTTTAAGATCTACTCTCCCTTTCGTCTCTTCTTCTGTTCTGAACAGACAATCATGTTGCTCAATCTCATCTAGGTCTGCTGGGATTGGTAATAGTGTAGCTGGATTCAATGTGTTGCATCTCTTTATGTGTATATGATTTGCTAACAGTGTCAGCTCATAACAAGATAATCGCGCACTAGTTAAGTGTTGTGTCTTGGTCCTGTTTAACAATGTGTCCACAGCATGTGGAACCATAACAATCAATGTATTATCCATTACTAGTCCAGCAGACTGCCGAATAGACATAGCTGCGGCGGCTGTGGCTCTCAGACAACTTGGCAATGCCCTCGCTACAGGGTCCAAGGTTGATGAAAAGTATGCGCATGGACGCGGTCTGTCGCCAAAAGGCTGTGTTAACACTGATAATGCGCAACCATCTTTCTCATGAACATACAATGTAAAAGGCTTGCTGTAGTCAGGGGTACCCAACACAGGAGCTGAACACAATGCATTACGCAATTCCAAAAAACTCTTCTGACACTCTTCAGACCATGGAATAGGATTCGGTGTGTCTTTGCATGTCAATGCTAACAAAGGATTTGCCAACAAGGAAAAATTAGGAATCCAATGCCTACAGTATGAAGTAATGCCCAAGAAAGCACGCACTTCTCTCTGTGTTCTTGGCACACTCAACTGTGCAATGGCTTGAATTCTTTCTGGGGTCAGTTTCCTTCCCTCCTTCGATAAGAGATGACCTAAGTAGGTCACTTCTTGTCGACAATATTGTAATTTTGAGAGAGACACTTTGTGATGAAAGGCAGACAAATGACGCAACAATGACAATGTAGCTTCTTTGCAAATCTTTTCAGTATCCGCGGCGATTAGTAAATCGTCAACATACTGAATGAGGATAGCGCCACTGGGTAAAACAAGTGCATCAAGCTGCGCTTTTAAAGCTTGGCTGTATATTGATGGACTTTCACAGTAGCCCTGAGGAGCGCGTTTAAAGCGGAAGCTGCGACCTCCTAAACTAAAGCCAAAAATGTCTCTGCTCTCCTCTGCAATTGGGATGCTAAAGAAAGCATTCTTTAGATCGATTACTGAGAACCATGCAGCGGAGGCTGGAATCATGGTTAACAAGGGAGTTATATCAGGGACAACTGGAAACTGTGGCACAACAATCTTATTAACCTCTCTAAGATCAATCACAAATCTGTAAACAGGTGGCTGTGAAGGGTCCGTTCGTTTTAAGACAGGTAAAACAGGACTATTGCAAACGTTGCCTCTTGTCTCTTCAATCACACCCTTCTTGATCAAATCGCTGACAATTTCTAACAACGCTTTCTGACCTTCATTGGAGATCTTATACTGGGGAATGCGTGGCAATCTGACATTGGCCTATAAAGTTACCACATATGGCGGTATTTCCAAGAGACCCACATCATTGGGACCAGTAGCCCAAAGGACATCCGGAAGGGATGATAATTCAGGTGGCATTGCATTCTTAGACAAATACATTGGGGAAATCACTTTCTTGCCTAATGAAAGTTGTACTCCTGAGGGAGAACAATATAGCGTTGCATGCAATCTTTTTAGCAAATCTAAGCCTAGCAAATTTTCACCACAACCTGTTGTTAGAATGAGGGGTGCTTTTAGCTCACAAGGTCCAACAGAAAGTAACATAGGACTAGAAATCGGGTTCCTAACTGGGGCGCCAGAAAAACCTACTGAGACATTTATTTCGCCAGACAAAGGCGCGCCAGGGAGTTTTGAATGCATGATTGAACTCTTTGCAGCACCAGTATCCAGCAGAAAGGGCTCCGTTACATTTGCTGTAGTAACTTTAACATAAGGTCCGCTCTGATCCACTGGCACTGAAACAACTCCCTCTCTCTGTCTACGGCTGTCCTAGTAATCATCATCTTCTACATTGTCGTCTTCTGCATAATAATCATTATTGTAATACTGAGCTGTATTACCAGTCGCGTTGGCTTGCTGATCAAAGCTATTTATGGTATTTTGAGGCGGAAGAGGACGCGCGTTCTGGGGAATATTTCCACGCCCTCTGCCTCTAGGAGCTTGCTGACCACCTCTACCTCTTGCGCCATACGCATGACTGTTACGCTGCATTAATTTAGGGCAACTATATTTAAAATGACCTTCCTCTTTGCAATATGAACATTGGTTGGGACCTACAGGGATTCGTGGTTGATAATACCCATTCATTTGCTGACTATTCTGAAACTGTTGGGGTTGCTGATAGATACCTTGTGTTTGCCTATAATTATTCTGTCCTCCACGTGGCGGATAGGCCTGCTGCAAGAGGACCTTTGTCTTTAGTTCTTTCGTTTTCTTATTTGTTCTATCCTTCTCATCTTTGTCTCTATTTTCTTAATACTGTGCAGTAGCCAGTATTTGCGCTGAAGAGGAAACAGCCCAAGAACTTTCTGAGTCTTTTAATTTTTTACACAACTCGGGAAGTAGATTCTGCACAAATTTATCAACAAATAACCGTTGGCCACCTTCAGTGCTCATATCTTGACCACTGTGGTCGATAAACGTTTCTTCAAACCTGGTGAAGAAATCAGACACTGTCTCATCTTTCTTCTGCTTGCATGCGGATAGTTTGTCCCAAGTTACGCGCATCGCAGGCATTATAGTTTTCATGTAGGTAATAATTCGACCAGGGAGTTCTGCCACTAAAGGCTCAGGTTTTGCGCCACCAACTTGTCTAGCGTCTGCAGCAACGATATTAGCCCATGTGTCACCCAATTCTACAGCGTGATCTATATTACGAATGGATCCCCATAAAGGCTGTGGAACCACATTCCCAAACAGCATATCTATGTCGGCCAAATTCATGACACACGACTCTGCAGTTTGCGACAACTCCTTATAATATCCTGCAGGGTTTTTACGGGGATCAGGCAATGTCTGTTTAAGTGCTAACACCTCAGATCGCTTCCATGGAACATGTACCCAAACACGCTGAAAATGTGCTGGCATAGCAGCAATACCATGAGCGGCATCAGCCGCAACAGCTTCCTTCCATACCGGAGGGACTTCTCTCATAGGGTATTGTCGCGCTTTTCCCTTTCTCCCCACAGGGAAATCTTGGTCAAACAATGATTGCTGACAATCGCCATTTCTGAGGGACAGTAAAGTCGCAACTGCTTTATCTACCTTGGGGCCCACAATTACACCTATTTCGAAATCAAATCGCACTCGACACAATTCCTGTGGGTTTGGGTTTGCACCCTTATCCTCCAATTCCTCACAGAGGAATTCACACATTTTATCAAAGACATACCTCTGTTTTGGGGCATCCCATTGGTGAAAAATGTTAACAACTGATTCCACATCATAGAGTGAAGGGAAACCAATCCACCTACGCGCCAGATGATCTAACACCTCTTTCTCGTCGGGACTGACTGCGCAATTGCTTACGCTGTAAGGCGGGAGTCGCACTGGATGACCCTAAGAGAGGCGACATTAAACTAGTAACTACATTAGCCAGTCGTTGTCGTGCTGAAGGAGAAGTTGAGGCGAAAACAGGGGGATAGACAGAGGGAAGAAAAACAGATTCAGATACAGGTACCGGGGTAGTGCAGGAAGGAGCGCCAGAGGAGGCCGCTGGCGTGCTAGGCAAAGTCGCAGGAAGCGCAGGGGCAACAGGTAGCAAAACTGGCGGTCCTTGAGAGGGCTGCACTGCAGGGATAGGAGCCAGCTGAGGAGGAGCTGGCGGCTGTGGGAAGGCTTGCGGCATATTTACTGGAGGCTGCGCATTTACAAGCTGTGGAGGTGTGGTGGCATTTTGCGCATATGGGGTGGCGAACTTAACAAATGGGACATTAGGGAATCTTTTTCTTTCTCTTTTGTCTCATCTTGCACAAGGGGTGACAAAACAGGGTAACATTTATCAATCCCTAGCTTGCGCTGACTATGTAACTGTTCCTTCATTTGTTCCTCCTCATTATCTTTAAATTGCACAGCTGCTTGCATCACTGACATACCTCTCTCTCTCTTATCTCTTTTCGCTAACTTAATTTCCTTCTGTTTGGCTTCTTTCGCCATAGGCGGAAAGAATCAAACATTGCCGGCCGGGCTTTCTTTTTAAACAATTTAACTTCCAAATTATCTAAGATATCTGTATCGAAACTACCATTTTGGGGCCATTTTAAAACACCGTCCTTTCTGGTGTATCGGATCCATATTTCATTATATGCAATGGGGCCCACGCCATGTTTTACATAAAGCTCATAAGTAGGAGTTCCAATTGGAGGAACCGGACATGAATCCTCTAACTGGAAATCCCTTCCACAACCCAAACAAAACAATCTACAAAATACACTAGAACCAGGCATCTTCGCTCACTAGTCTAGTTTCAAACGTCAAAGGATTATCGAATACGATAGTCTCGTGAATACACGAGTCCTCTGGCTTTGGGACTTGCAAGCACCAAATCGAAATGATCCCGAAGGATACCAAATTCAAACTGGGAGACGCTCCACTTATACTTAACTGAATATTGATGATCGATGGTGTCACCAGAAGACTCTCTCGATTGTTTCGCTCTACCAAAATCGTCAAGGGTCCAAAACAGGGCGATTAATCAGGGCACCAGTCCTTCGTAGCCGTCGGGACGCGGAGAACCTCGCAGAAAAGACTTTCGGACCACGTCGACATGCAGGGGTCGATGAAGTGGCGGCCTTCCTCCAGAATTTCCACACGAAGCTCCTCACGAACCTCTGGCTTGGACCGGTACCGCTGAAATCGCGCCGAGTTGGGCGCCAACTGAAGTACTGGGTATTTTAAGCCCAGCGGTGCAGGGGAACACACCCTATGACTTCGGGGTTCTTCCTGTTTCAGACCTACAGAAACACAGAGTCTTCTGGGTGAAGTCAAAGATCAGTTTATTGGCTGCAGACCAATTACAGGTATCCTAGAAGTACAACAGCGTGTATGTTCTCAGGAGACTGCTGAAAATCACAGAAACGGGCTTCTCCTTAAATACAGAATTTCCTGCCTCAGGCATACATTCTTTAGTTTATGATATGGCCATTACATGTATACATTTCAAACGAAAAGGCAGAGTCATGATGACCATCCCACATTCCAGTTAAGCCAGCCCGCAATTATTTACACAGCAAAGCTCAGATCCCACATCAGATATCGATAGGCCCCAATAAACATGAGCATCTCCTGTTTTGGGAAACAAGCCATAAAGCAGGAACAGTCAGGTGTGAAAGAGATTAGCTGGAGGCTTGTGTAGGATGAAAAGACTTTATGGTGTGTCAAGCCCTGATGCTAATCACAGGTGGCCAGAGGACGGGGAACTCGTGAGACCAGTTTGACCTGGGGCGGCGGAGCCAAGCTGCCCAGGTCACAGAAAAGTCAAAGGAAGGCACATGTGCTCTAAAAGGCCCGTTTTCGCTTCATGCTATATAGCCTATGTGAGGGCAACCATAAGATGGCCACCGATACAAAATGGAACCCACGTAGTGATGTAAAATAGCGTATACACAGTGCATTCATAGCTAAAACGTTACAAAAAATCACTTGCACATACCGCATTAACCATTCGCGGTTCACTATTACCGAGATAGACAGGGGTAGGGCCCTGCCTCCTACGCGGTCCCAAATTCTAAAGTACGACACCGTACGGCACCAGTAGAATCGTGATACGGACCGTACACGCAATGAATGCGGGGGTACGGTGCGTTTCACACGTACCCCTATGGCACCAGTAGAATAGTGATATGGACCGTACACACGTAATGAATGCGTGTGTACGGTGCGTTTCGCACGTACCCATACGGCACCAGTAGAACAGTGATACGGACCGTACACACGCAATGAATGCGTGTGTACGGTTCGTTTCACACTTACCCGTACGGCACTAGTAGAACAGTAATACGGACCGTACACACGCAATGAATGCGGGTGTACGGTGCGTTTCACACGTACACGTACAGCACCAGTAGAACAGTGATACGGACCGTACACACGCAATGAATGCGTGTGTACAGTGCGTTTCACACGTACCCCTACGGCACCAGTACAATAGTGATACGGACCGTACACACGCAATGAATGTGTGGGTATGGTGCGTTTCACATGTAACCCTACAGCACCAGTACAATAGTGATACGGACGTACACACGCAATGAATGCGTGGGTACGGTGCGTTTCACACGTACCTCTATGGCACCAGTAGAATAGTGATACGGACCGTACACACGCAATAAATGCGTGTGTATGGTGCGTTTCACACGTACCCCTACGGCACCAGTACAACAGTGATACGGACCATACACACGTAATGAATGCGTGGGTACGGTGCGTTTCACACGTACCCCTACGGCACCAGTACAACAGTGATACAGACCATACACACGCAATGAATGCGGGGGTACGGTGCGTTTCACACGCACCCCTACGGACACCAGTACAATAGTGATATGAGGCATACTAACACCAGGAATGGAGGGCTACGAGTCGCACAAAGATGTCCATCAAGTACTTGTCATTGCATACTTTCATGTGCAGGCCCTAGGTGTGTCAGCCAGTGATATTGCACAGGTCATCTCATCTAGTTGCACAATTGATGTGTGATGACCTGTGTACACATGTCATGTGTGATGGGGCACCATGTGGCACACACCTCCTTGACACTTGCCACATGTGTGTCTGTAGTCCAACTGTGTCATGCACAGCAGCAGTGGGATGGCACAGTCATCACCACCAGCACCTGTCTCCTGAGGCCAGGGACAGGGACACTCTATCAACTGACTTGTCACGATCAGCGTGCCCCTATGTGACTATGCCAGGTGTGTGTCATTTGTTCCCATGAGCTTGCTGTTAGTTTTCCGTCAACTGCATCTGCTGTTGGTGCATCCAACATGGGGCTGTGTGGAGATGGGCATGGCACACATCTACGCACACCATGCCACATGTGGATTCCCATGGCTGTAGGGTCTGTGTGCATCGGACATCATATTTTCCCAGGCATTAATGTCTGCTTCGTCTCAATGGCTGTGTTTATTTGTTGTCACGTGTACCCCTTCATCGCAATGTGTTTCATATGTACATTTGACATTCCATGTGACCTGTGCGTGTGCCTTGCAGTCAACTGTCTGGATGAGATGACATCTTCCAATACAGCTATGTGGATGTGTGTCACTCCGGTGATATCTCTGGCTGTTCACTCAGACTTGCCCCCAGCTCATTTCAGGGCATGTCATGTAGAGTTGACAATCAACTGGTGTATCTGGCTTTTCGTAGGAGTGCCAGCAAGCTGGTATATGTGTCCTGGATGTATTGCACACACCAGACTCCATAGTTACCTGATGTTTAGTGGCAGTTTAGCATGTGCTATGTTCATTGACATTGATGTTGGCAGACTCTCAATCTTCATTATTCCTAACAATGTCTTGCAGGGCACTGCCTGTCCCAAGACCAATGCCAGACTTGGCTGCCATGAAGGAACGTGCCTGCATCCGACGTTACAGATTCACTCGACAGTTGATTGAGGACTTGACCGACAAACTGGCACCACACCTCCAACCGCAACAACGGTATCCTACTGCACTGACCCCCAAGATGAAGGTGATGGCAGCCCTTCATTTATTTGCCACAGGTACGTTTCAATTGACCAAAGCTGATGTTGGTGGGATGTCACAGACAATGTTCAGCCGTGTCCTGCGTGATGTTTTGGCAGCCATGTTGGAGCACCTTGATGAATTCATCAAATTTCCTACTCCTGAGGAGTTGACAGATGTCAAGGGTGATTTCTATGCCCTGGGAGGGATGCCCCATGTCATTGGGTCCATTGATGGGACACATGTAGCTTTGGTACCACCACAGGCACAGGAGCAAGCCTATCGCGACCGTAAACATTACCACTCAATAAATGCCCTTGTGGTGTGTCTTGCTAACATGCTGATTTCCCATGTCTGTGCACGTTTTCCAGGATCAGCACACGATGCCTACATCATGAGGCATAGCAGGGTGCCACAAATGATGCTGCGGCTGCACAACGAACGAGCATGTCTTGTTGGTGGGTATAATCTTTTTGTCCTGTGTGTTGCGGTATCTTTGGCTCTTACGGCATCTCCTGACCCACTTATTTACTTGATTTTTCCATGTAGGGGACTCTGGCTATCCCAACATGCCATGGCTGATGACACCTCTCCGCAGCCCAAGAACAGCTGCAGATCAACGGTACAACAATGCACACGGGCAGACCAGGTGAGTGATTGAGAGGACGTTTGGCCTCCTGAAGAGCCGATTCCGGTGCCTTGACAAGACAGGCGAGTCCCTCCCATATGCACCGGAGAAGGTCTGCCAAATCTTCATGGTGTGCTGCATGCTGCACAACATGGCCGTTGAGAAGGCAGTGCCACTCATCCTTGATCCTGATGAGCAGCAACATCCACCCGTGGAGGATCCAGGGCTTGGTCACGAGGCAAGTGATGAGGAGGAGGAGGATGATATCCGGAGTCAGCTCATACGCAACTTCTTCTCATAATGGTGAGTCACTGGGTATGAGTGTGCAAGCTTTTACCATTGAGTGGCATGTGTTGCAATGTGTGTGTCCAGCTGACTGAATGCAAAGTGACTTTGATGTGTGTACTGATGTGTCACTCGAGTGATGATGTCATGCCACACAGTTTTGCGGAGAGACTTTGTTTGAAATTTGCATGTGTCCAACATTGTTCATGTTTCGTAACTGACCATGTGTGCGGCGAGATTTGTTTTAGGTGACTTCTTGTGTGTCTGTCATTCCCAGGTTTTTGCACCTGTTGTCTGCTTGTGTCATCTTTGTCCTCCTGCTAATCCTCATGAGGATTGCAACGTGTGCTGAATCAGCGTTCCATGCACGGACATGTGGAAATGTCAGTTTGGGTAAGGATTGCAGCTAGGCTTTTTGGTGGTGGTACGGGTTGGGAATGTGTGAGGATTGCTTCTGTGCATGTTGTGGAACCATGCATACATGTCTTCTCACAGTGGAGCACATAACATGTAGCATCACTCCCATCACATGATAGTTACCCTTCTTGACAGTCATCTGAAGTGGAGTGTGGAGTCTGATGAAGGCATCAATGTGCGTAAACCTTGCCTCTCAAACATTGCGGATGCTACGGGTGCACATAGTGTGGGACATCACAACAACAGGCTCTATGGTGAATTGCAGCCTCTCCGTGTGCAGCAGGATGTGTTTGGCTCATCCCCTTAACTTGTGTGCCAGTGAATTGGGATTTACAACATCCGTGTTGTGAAGGTGTTCAGCACAATCCAAAGTGCCTCATCTCTGTCACTGCAGATCTCTTGCCAGTTTGCATGTGTCATCAATGGCATAATTGTCAAAGATTGAGCATATGAGTACTTCAGCAACATGCAAGCAGTTCTTCATGGCTAATAATCTCTATTGTGCATGAAGTACCTGGTTGTGTATGTATTTGTGCAGGTTGCTGCCCACAACGGGACGTCAACACCTGCTGATGGTGTGTCTCCTGTGCGCAGCTCTGCATTTTGTTGCCTGATCCTGTGGCCGTCATTTTTGTTGATTCTTCATACATTTTCTCGGAGTGCCCATGAGTAACCTGATACTCCTTCCTTTACATACACCTGTTGCACTGTGCCTTTCCGACCTCCTTGTTTTTGTGTGCTACTTTTTGCCTAGTTTCTCCCCCGCCTGCTGCAACCTCACCTGCGGCACCGCCCCACCGAGTCCCCTGATTCTGCAACCCACACGCCTCCAAAATGCTCCTCCCTTCCCCCCTCCACCCATTCTTAATGCAGCCAGCAGCTTGTCTGTGCCACTGTTGCGCCAACGCCGTGCCAAAGGCAGGACCATCTGTGCCTGCAACATGCACAGTGCACGACCCTCTGGTCCTTGCATGACCCACATGACACAATAGGCTCATGCTTCAGCCACCCTCCAAGCAATGTCCACCAGACAAGCAACCGCCTGCTATCAGGCAACCCCTAAGCGCACACACGACACCTTTGCATGCTAAGTGTGCAACTCCAGCTGCCTACACAGTGCTGCCCCGCCTACCAGACCCTGTCAGAACAACCAGGTCATGTACCTCCTACTCCACACCCGCTCCGTCCACCAGCACGCCATTGGACTCTGTTACCTCCTCAACACAACAGCCCCACACATCACCTTCATGACAGTAACCTGGATAAAAGCATCCTCAGCACACAACTTCTTCATTGCCATCTCTGACGGATACAAGATCACCCGCAGGGACGGCACCAACAATCCCGGCAGATGACTTGCAATTTATTCACAAGTACACCCTCAGAGTCACAAATCCGGTTTCGTACCATCCCTCTGGCAACACTCAGAGTAACACTCATCTACAGATCTCCAGGCCTACATCCACAAATCCGCAAAGCTATCAGCACGTACATCTGTACACACGCCCTCACCTCCACAGGCTACATGTGGCTGGGGGCCAGTAACTTCTTGCTGAAGGAGAACCACACCACCATCCATCATTGGTCCATCAACATTTGCATCCACGTCTCCGACAAGCAACACACTGCCCCACACCCCGCTACCGATCCCCCAAAGATGCTAGATGTAAGTCACCACAGACAAGCTGTGTGGGACACTCGAACCAACACCCCCCCGCCACACCCTGCAACCTCACACACTGGATCAGCAACTGATCCAACAATCTTGCCACATTGACGGACTTTCCTGTTTTGCACAACAACAGTTAAGCCACCTGGGACATGGCAGACCTACTGGACTCATACAGATCTAGCCGGACTCTTGTACAAACCTTGCAACAAAAAGGACCATCAGTTACCTTACAGCCCTGGAAAACACCACACACAGCCATCACCATATCATCAGCAAGGACAAGTGGAGATCCTTCAGATAGGGCCGAGGCACCACAACACACGACATAAAGGAGCTCATCAGCATTGTGAGTGGACTGACAGCAGCTCTCCATCCAAAAGGCACCCCATTCTTGCAAGGCAGATCAAATCCCTTGCAACTTTCTACCACTGCAAACTCATGGACATACACGACAGCCTTGGCACACAGAGGCAGACAGCACTATTATCGGCGGGACAAACCCCCCTCAGGTTCTGGACTCCCGTCAGCAGCAAATACACCACCTGGCTCATGTGCACCATCCACTCTGGCTCTCCATCAGGCCCCTTCCCACACAACATCTCAACCACATCATTCCCCATCATTGAAGCCCACGTCCAGCACGTCATAAATGTCTCCTTTGAGTTTGCAACATTCCATGGGAGCTGGAGGCATGCAGAGACCCAGGCCCTTCTTAAACAACGGATGGCAGTAGAGCCGGAACACCTGGAACATCACCCTGCTTCCCTACCCAGCAAATGTCATCAGGAAGACACTCAACGAGCAACTGACAAACTTCCTCCACGCAAACAGCTCCAGGCAACCAGCACCAGACCATCTTCCACAGTAATCACACCACTGCAACCGTCATAATTGCCACCACCAACGACCACTTTGCCCTGCTCAAAAATGGTGAGACCACCCCCCCTTGACCTCTCAACGACATTGTACACCATGTGCTACCACACTGTCAGCTCACACATCTCCAACACTGGTATCCAGAGGAGGGCCCAGGATTAAATCAACAAGTAGCTCACCAGCAAGGCCCAGGGAGTCTGCCTCCCACCCTTCCGCATGTGGTACACTGGGGTCATCTGGCCAATGCCCCAGGGCTCATCTCTCAGTGTGACGATCTTCAATGTCTCCATGACCCCCCTCTCCACCATCACATGCGCACACGTCCTCATCATTATCTCGTATGCCATTGACACCCAGCTGCTCCTCACCCTCACCAAAGACCCAGCCATTGCCAGATCCAACCTCCAAGAAGGCATGAGATCCGTTGATGAATGGCTGAACATCAGCCACCTGAGGCTGGACTTGGACAGGACTGAGGCCATCATGTGAGGATTGTCACCTTACGGCTGTGTCAACTCCTTGTGTCCCACCGGCCTGGGCACCGCACCAGCACCCAGTGGCCACGCACGCAAGCTGGTGTTCATCATGGACTCATCGCTCACAATTACCATGCAACTCAACACCATCTGTACCTCGTGCAGCAACACCCTCCGCATGCTGCAAATGATCCACAGATAAATCCACTCCAAGGCAAGACAGACCGTCCCCCAGGTCCACGACACCAGCCGGGTCAACTACAGCAACGCCCTGTACGGAGGGACAACAGCAAAACTGCAGGAGAACTTGTCCACATCCACAGTGCATCCGCACACCTCATCTTCTACATCCCCCGCCCCAGCCACATCACCGTCCACCTGAGATAGCTACAATGGCTCACTGTCTGCTGCAGGATCACCTTCAGACTCCTCAACCACACTCAGGAGGCAGTCCACAACCCCAGACCCAAAACCGACCTTGGACGTCTGTCATCCAACCAAACTCCGTGCAAACTCCGTGCAGACAACCTTGCCCTGGCCACCATTCATCACATCCACAGAACAACTGCATGCAGGAGATAGTTCTCCCACCTCGCCAAACAGACCTGAGACTCCCTCCCCGGGCACCTCAACATGACCCATGACCTCTACACCTTCATGATACTCTGCCAAATTGGTCTGTCCGAGCAGTATTGCAAGCCCCCCCTCAGCAGCTTGAGGCCCTCACGGGTGAGTATTGGGCTCCATGTCTGTATTTGGTGATACATTGTGACCCATGTGTGTCCCCGACCGGACTCAGATCCAAGTGTATGGATGGCTGGAGTTATTTCCACACTCAGGCATACTTTGACATATCCCCACACATATGTTGTGGACTAATGCGAAATGACTGCAACATAAAATTACAATTATAATTTTTTTTATTATAGGTCTGGGGCGTGAATTGTACACAGAAAAAGGTGCAATACAGGGACCATAGAATCCAAAGTTCGCAGGGGGAGATGGGATCCTTGGCATTTGAAGTCATCAGAGTCCAGGCCACAGTGTTTGGCATCATTGGTCAGAGTGTGACCAGCAAGTCCATGTGGCAGATGATGTCAGTCAATGAGGTGATGCTGTCACACATGGCGGCCAGGTGCCAGGCCAGGTGACCTGGGAGATGTGGATGGTTCGCTGCCTCTCACGGTCTTTTCCGTGGACGACCCACCTTCCTCCGGGGACCCTCAGATGCAGGCCTTGACAATGCTTGGGACACTCCGTCGGACGAATCCTCCTCCTCCTCCATCCCTGTGGCTGGTGGTGGTCTTCGCCTGGTGGCACAGGGAGGGTTGCCCATGTTGTCGGCGATCTGACGGAGTGAATGGCTTATGCCCCTTTGCACCGCCAGGAGCTCAACCAGTCTTGCCTCCATCCGTCCTTGGTGTTCTTGTTGACTGGCGTGTTGCTCGGCCTGCTGGTTCTTCATCTCTGTGAGGATCACCACTACCTGGCTGAACTCCCTGGTGTCACGCCGGTATGCGTCCATGATGTTGTCTATGTGTGACATACCGGTCCCTTCAGCTGGCTGGTCTGGTTCTCGCCTCCGCCTGCCTGCACTCCCACCATCCCTGCCCACACGAGCCTGGGCTGCCGTTGTGGGCACATCGGGTCTACGGGACCCCTGAGGGATGGCAGTGGCGGTGTTGTCTGCCTCCTCCTGGGTGCCTGGCGCACCTTGTCCCTCCTGGTCAGACTGGCTCAGTTGTTCACTGCGGGCAGGGCTCCTCGGTGTCTCCTGGGATGTGGCAGGAATGGGGGTGGTGGTTGGCACAGATGTTCCTGAACCAGGTGCTGCAGGGGCTTGGACACCAGAGGGTCCAGGTTGGTCAGGGTCATCCACGGAGTGTTTAGAGGCTTCGCTGCCGGTGGGATCAGGTTCCACCCGAGCCTGGGACTGTGATTCTTCACCCCCATTGTTGGGGGGAGATTCATCACGTTGCCCTGTGTGTGAGAGACAGACAATGTTAATGCTGTTTCATGCAACATCAATGTTCCATACACATTCAAGTTGGCACTGTTCCTCCAGGTAGTTGTATGTGCCTAGCATTCTCCTCAATGTTCACTTGTGGATGAGTATGTTGCGGGGAACAGATTGATATGTTCTCCGGAGTCTTTGACATGTATATTTTTGGCTTGGATGCTTCTTCAGCTATGTATTGGTGTTGTTGTGTTTTAACTGTCCATTGTGACAGTGGGTAAATCCATTGCATGTCCCGGGGGTGTCTGCTTGTGTAAGGGGTGTGCGTGACAGGGCCTGCTGGTGGGTGTAGTGTGATTTTGCACTGGGGCTCCCATGTGATGTAGCTGTCCCCCCATGGAGCATGCTGCCATGACAGTGAGTGTGAGTTCCTGTCCTAGCTATCTGACCTTGTTGTCTTGGTGTTTGTGTTTGCACTGGTCACAGGAGGGCCTTGTGCTGCCTACAACCGGGCCAAGTGTCAGCTATCTTGTCAGTATTTTCCCAATCCCTGTGCATTGCGCATGGTGCATGGGTATGTACCTGTGCCATATGGGATGGGGGCAATTGTGTCTGATTTGGAGTTCAAAAATGTGTTTTGTGACACCCACCCTCCCAGCATACCGGACATCCATTCTTGGGTTGATGCTTCGTGTAGCATGGGACATAGCATGGCCTTGCTTTCTCAATGGAGCATACACATGTTATTGGCATTAGCATTGTTTTTGACTGTGGTTCTGGCCGGTGAGGGCTTGGGGGTAGTTGCGTGCATTTTGTGTAGTTGCCATTACCCCCATGTTACGTAAGTTGTTTGTGTACTCACCAGGCTCTGGAAGTCCTTGAAGTCCATGTACTCCCACCGGTGGAAGCAGGGCCATCACCTTCTCCTCCCAGGGATGGAAATGTACTGGTCTGTGGGGCCCACCACCTCCAGTGATGTTGCTCTGGGCATAGTCGTCATTCATTTTTCGCTTGACCGCCCTCCGCAGATAGTACCACCTGGCTTGGCATTCAGTCCTGGTCCATCTGATGGGTGCAACAGCATTCACCCTATCGACGATCCTCTGCCACAGGTGTGATTTTTCGGCTATGCTCGTCTGTCTGACTAATGTTCCAAACAGCTGTGGCTCAACTCTGATGACTTCATTGACAAGGATCTACAGCTCCTCCCTTGTGAACTTTGGATTCTTGTCTGTGGGCATGGTGTGGGGTGAGGGTGTAGATGGTTGTGGGTGTGTGGGTCTGAATGTGAAGTTGTGGGTCGGAATGTGAAGAGGGGGTATGTGTGAAGGAGGTTATGTGAAAGTGTATATGTTAAGGTGAATGGGTGCAGCTGTTGGTGTGTGCTCTCTAGCTGCAGTGAGTCTGTTGCAAAGGCTCATGGTTTGTGTGTGTGGGCCCTTTTTATTGGTCCATTTGTGGGTGTGCCTCAGTTTGAATTTTTGGTGGGTGTGTTATAAGGGGTGGTTGTGAGTTTGGCCCGCTGTTTGCCTGTTTGGATATGGCCAGGTCAGTCATTTCCATGTTTTGTGCACCGTAGACGTGTTTTGTGGTGTTGTGCGAGTCGAATAGACCCTCCTTGTCCTGTTTTACATTGCCTATGTACGGTGCGTACATACGCAATGTTGTTGTGAGATGCGTACATACGCGATGTTGGGGTACGCACCGTACATACGCGATGATGTTGTTGTTAGGTGTGTACATATGCGATGATGTTGTTGTGGGGTGCGTACATACGCGATGTTGGGGTACACACCGTACATACGCGATGATGTTGTTGTAAGGTATGTACATACAGGATGTTGTTGTGAGGTGCGTACATACGCGATGTTGGGGTACGCACCGTACATACGCGATTATGTTGTTGTGGGGTGCGTACATATGCGATGTTGGGGTACGCACCGTACATACGCGATCACGTTGTTGTGAGGTGCCTACATACGCGATGTTGGGGTACACACCGTACATACGCGATGATGTTATTGTAAGGTGTGTACATACGCAATGTTGTTGAGAGGTGCGTACATATGCATGGGGGGCCTGTACGACTCGTACCCCTGTACGACTCGCACCCCGGAAACTACTTTTCCCAGGATACAATGTTTGCTTTGTAGCGGGTGAAATCATTCCCCGTGTACGGGACGTTTTCTGTATGAATCCTAAATCGGAAAGCCGGTCCGGATTGTACTTGTATGGTCGGACTGTGTTTTTAGGCTTCATACGGAAAAGTGTCCAGGTCCGTCTCGTACAACTTTTCCCGATCAAATTCCTACGGATCGGGCCGATCCGTATGTATTTTTCCCGTACGAATCGTACTTCACGGGTGGGACGGGACTTGTACGATTCGTACGGGAAAAATTATGGATATGAGTCGTACGGAAAACAAAATATAGGATCGGAATTGGCCCCCTGGTGTCTGAAACACTGAACAAATGCAGCATATTTAGTGGGGCCAACATCTTGGCAGGGTGGAAGGCGTCCACCCTGTGAAAATAGTGAATGGACGCGATCAAGCCCCATGTACCTCCGACTTGTGCCCTTTATATAATTAGTTGTTCAAGTTATTGGTGGACAATAAGGTGGAGGGAGGCAAGCACTCACTTACTCATCTAATCCCAGACCAATGTTTTGGTACAAAAAAGAAGGACAGAAGACATGGAGAAAAGGGACACAAAGAGGGTGGGATAATACCGGAAGGTCAAAAGCAAAAGGCAAACATTTAAGGCTCATAGCATTCTGGTTGCACTCCGACCTCGCCGAATGATTTAACTAATATGACCACCCATCTTTGAAAAACAAAAATGTCTTTAGCTTTAACCATTAGGAGCATGTTGTATGTGATTTTCCACAATTACAGCTTATCAACAAGCCACAATCAAGAGTTTTCACCAAGTTTTTTTTAACTAAGTTACATTTCCACAGGAGGTATGGGTCAGGGGGGTCGATCAAACAACCCTTACCATACTGCCTCTACTACCCTGCCCTAACCCAGCACATCACTCTACTCATGTAACCCCCACCAGCCCTCCCGCTGACACTTTTCCTCTCTCTACTCAGAGCTGGCAGAAAATGTCGGCAGTGAAAACCAGGTGGAAAGGACCCGGCATTCCTTGGTCTATGTAGGTATTCTCCCTTCTGAAGAGAAGCTTGTAATGTTCTGATTTTGGTGTGGGGATACCAGTTGTAATCAAAAAATTCTGGCCTTCATGCCCCCCTGTACCAAAATACAGCCCATTCATAAAGAGGGCCTGGAAGTCAGCAACTTCTTTGGAAAACATGAATTTCCTGAGACCCGAGTCCCTCCACTGAGAGTGATTTCCACTTTGATGAGCAAGCACCAACATTCTCGCGCCACTTAGGCTTCCTTTATGAGTACCTGAGTGTTTGGCAATCCCTGAGCAAACCCCTGTTTACATAAGGACCACAATTACCAGAGGTGTTGAATTTATCACACCCAGCAGTTAGAGAAGGTAACACTGTTCTCTGAGTATTTTTGTTGGCAAATCATGGCAGATCAAACCTGCTAAATCTAATTGGTAAACTCAACTAATGAATATCAGCACACGATGCTGTTGATGTAGAATACATCAAACTCTACGTTATTCCTCATTGCTCCGGAAACTTGTAATAAGAGCTATTCTTTGCAACTAATACATTCTAGCCCTCGGGTATTGGATTTTATTGGGTGCGCTCAATAGCGCACCCCCTCCTCCAGGGCAGTTGTAAT
This sequence comes from Triturus cristatus, assembly GCF_964204655.1. NCBI lineage: Eukaryota > Metazoa > Chordata > Amphibia > Caudata > Salamandridae > Triturus > Triturus cristatus. The sequence goes on along the minus strand of NC_140584.1, from coordinate 364,114,583 downwards.
CTGACCTCAGTCAAGGAGGACCAGATCCGCATAAAACTTTCAAAGTATGCACTGACAGTGCAGATACATTCCATTTAGATTCATTGTTTGTAAACATGTCTCAAGTAGATATCCTTAATACAAACTGGCACAGATCTTGCCTTCCTGGACCCAAGCTGGACCCACGTCTTGGTCTCTGTAACCTTGAGCCTGGGCGCTGAGAAGCCATGCACTGCTGGTATCGGCTGCACCTGTAAACTTAACAGACATTGCATGCTGAACCCTAGCCAGTTAGGAGCACACAGGGCTGAGCACGAAGAGCTACCCTACCTTGCTGCTCTGCCCTGAGCTGAACTCTTTTTTGAATCAACAGGGAGTTCACTAATCCTTTCACACCAAATCCTGTCCCTAGGGCCTCGGCGGCTGGTTGCAAGTACATTCGTTTGCTTTTCTGCAACCAATGACTGCCTCAGACAACCCTTCCCTGAGTCAGCCGCTCTCTCCACGTGGCAGCGCAGTCACCTGGCTCTGTCAGTAGTTTTCTGTGTGAAAGATTAAGTGTCAACTAAATATATTCTCACCAGTCCTCCTGGTGCAGCCTTCAAGCGCACCATGCACCACTCCTTAGTAAGTGACACGGTTAGCTCTATTTGGAAACATTATCTGCCAGCATGAAGGTGTCTCAGGAGAAGACCATGAAAAATAGAGCCCCAGACATGGGGGGCGTTGTGATGGCAGACTGGCATGAGGCGAAAACCTAAACATCCATGAAGGTCTTTCAAATCAACAAAATTGACAAAGACAATGGGTCTAGTCTTACATACACACACATACATCACTCTTTTATTTTTTATACACATGCACAACTCTATCAAACTCAATGCTCTATCACATGCAAATGTGATGGTGGATGTAGTGGCGGTGGTAGCTGGAATATTAATAGTAATGGTGATACGTCTGCAGTCATCATGCTGTCCATCCACTCTGTGGGGCCCACCGACCTCTGCTCCCACCATCTCTTCAACCTCGGAACCAACCCAAACAGCACGGAACTCACTAGCATCCTCAACCTCTCCATCACCACAGCAACTTTCCCGGATAGATGGAAACACGTGTAGGTCAGACCCCTCCTAAAGAAACCCTTGGCCGTCGCCAGTGACCTCAAAAACTATCAAACGATCTCCCTACTCCCCTACCCAGCCAAAATACTCGAGAGAGACATCAACCAGCAGCTCACCAAATACCTGGAGCACAACCACCCCCTTGACGCCTTGCAATCGGATTTCTGTACCAACCAGAGCACTTAGACTACGCTGATCGCTGCCATAGATGCCATCCGAACCCTCCTTGACCGTGGATAAACTGTGGCCCTGATCCTCCTTGACTTCTTTGCTGTGTTCAACACTATCTCCCATGACACCCTTATCGATAGACTCTACAACATCGGCATACAGCAAAACGCCCTAAAAAGGATCGCCTCCTTCCCTACAGGATGAACACAGAGCATTCAACTGCCTTACTTCACCTCTGCACCCAAGGACATCATATGTGGCGTACCACAAGAATCATCACTCAGCCCCACCCTGCTGAACATCTACATGATCCCCCTTGCAGACGTCATCAGATCCCATGGACGCAACATAATCTCCTAACCAGATGATACTCAACTCCACCAAGGACACTTCCAACGCCAAAATCAACTTTGCAATGCCATGACCAACATAGACGAAGGGATGAGAGACAACTGCCTCAAATTCAACTCCAAAAAAACAGAGGTAGTGATCTTCGGGCAGAACCCCTCCGCATGGGACCACACTGGTGGCTTACAGAACACATACCTCAACCCACACTGACCTACCATGCTCACAACCTCGGCATCATCCTTGACAGCCAACTGACCATGAAACTTCAACACAGTCACCTCCTCCATCTTCTACACCCTTTGCAAGCTCTGCAGAATTTTCAGACGGATCTCATTCAACACCAGAAAGACTATCTCGCAGGCCCTCATCACCAGCCCCCTCAACTACAGCAACGCTCTCCATGCCAGAATCTCCACCCAGCTCTTTAGCAGACTCAATATCATACAGAACGCTGCAGTCAAACTCATCCCGGATCTCCCCAGATGGACCTACATCACTCCACACATCAGAAACCTCCACTGACTCCCCATCCAGCAGAGATGCCACTTTGAGATTCTTACACATGCCTACAAAGCCCTTCGTGGAGGACCCTCCAACATCAACCACTGTCTGAAATACCATCTGCCCTCAAGCCACCTGCGCTCTGCCTCACTCACCCTCGCACACCTCCCACAGCGGAGGCCACTCCTTATCATACATCACCACCAAGACCTGGAACAACCTGCTCCTCCACCTCCGAACAGCACCCTCCCAGGCAGAGTTCAGAAAGAAACTCAAGACCTGTCTTTTCGACAGAGACATGGCACTCTCAGTGCCCAGATACCCTTAGGGGTGGCAGTGCCGCACTTTACAAATGCTGACTGATTGATTGATTGAGTGATATTGATAGTGGTGGTAATGAAGATGGTGGTAGTTGTGGTGATGATAGTAGTGAGAGTGTTATTGGTATTGGTGATGGTGAGAGTTGTCATAATGATATTCTGATGGTGATAGTGGTGGTTGTGAAATTGATGGTGGTAATGGTGGAGGTAGTGGGGGCGATGACAGTAGTGGTAATGGTGGCAATAGCTGAGTGGTGGTAGCCAAACATTTGGCTGTAGTACTGGTGGTCGTAGAGATGGTAGTCAGAGTAGTGGTGATAGTAGTACTGGAGATTGTCATGGTGATGGTGTTCTTAGTAGTTGTGATGGTGGTGATAATGGTATTGTTGATTATGATAGTGGTGGTGATTGCAGTGATGGTGATAAATGTGGTGGAGATGGTAATGCTAGGGGTAATGATGAGTATGAAGGTGGTGGTAATGGTAGTAGTAGTAGTGGTTGGTGGGGATGTTGGTAATGGTACTGGTAATGGTGGTGGTAGTGGGGTGGTGATGGAGGAAGTAGTAGTAATTAAGGTGGTAATTAAGGTATTTGGTGGTAGTAGTCATTGTGATAAAGGTGATGGTGGTGGTAATAGTGGTGGTAATGATGGCAAAGGACGCATTGGTGCAAATTCAAGAATGCGTTGATAATCCTTAGACAACTAACATTCACAGCATTGCTCACGCTAATCATATCCTGGTTAGCTTTCCATCAAATGACACTACATGAACCAAACCTATTCTCCATATTACTGTGATCAAGTTTACAGCCCTTATTCATGGATAATTCTGTAAATGCATTATGCTCGGCCACAGGAACCCTAGAAAATGTCAAAATCCTTAACATATTGCACTATTTTAATTAAATCCAGTATGACCAATGTCTTCCTAGTTCTTGCAAATTTAAAGGGAGAATATAAATGTGCCTATGCTGTAGAAAGTCACCCACGAGAATTTGGAGAGTATGCACCCTGGCTCTATGTCATTTGTGCAGCTACTGTTTAAAAAAAATATTTTACCCCTTGTGAGTCAGACAATCAGGTAAGCTCACTGTGGTGCTTCCCTGCTCTCAGTGCAGGGCTGTGTGGTTGAGGCGGACCCCTAAAGGGCTTTCTTTTTAAGAGCATGGCTACTGTCCTCAGTACCCATGCTTTGTGGGACTAGTTGTAATGGCAGTGTGATTTTTAGTAAAGGTACAGGCCATTTTGTCCATCTCCATAGGGGCAGTACTTACCAGCCACAGCCCATGGTCACAGTCTTCCAATTCAATTTGCATAAATTAGCCATTAAAGGTTTATCTACTCAATGTATTGTATTTTATTGAATTGTAATTGCGTGTATATAGCGCATACTACTCCGCACATAAAGGATTAGTGGGGAATTAGTATAGTGAAAGATGAAAGTTATTTGAGTGGTGGCTATGTTAGTCAGTTTTATGGATTGAGAAAGATAGCGAATGGGTAGAAGAGGTAAAAAGGTTTATATTTATATTGCGCTTGCTACCCCTGATGAGGTGTTGAAGTGCTTTTTGGTGAGTAGCACGCTACTCTGGTACACATGAAGAATTAGTGCTGAATTAGTATAGTGAAATATGAACATTAATTTGAGTGGTGGCCATGTTAGTCTGTTATTTGGATAGAAAAGGATTGTAGAGGGATAGAAGAGGGAAGGATTTAGAAATATATCTATATATATATCTATATCGTCATGTGATCAAGGGCGTTTCAGCCCGAATCGCGTCATGGCGGCATTTTGCACTGAATAAACAAAAATAGCACCAATGAATGGGAGTCCGTTTCCTGCTTGAAAGCTTCGCGCAACTAGAGGCTTTCACAAAGTTGGAGATTTGCTTTTATATATCTTTATATATCTATATATATCTATATATATATATAGATATATATAAATAATTATTTTTGGGGGTTTTGGAGCTCATAGCAGTAGGAGGAGGCTTGGGATGAGTAAAAGGGAGGTGGAGGGAAAAGAGTCAGAAAGAGGGTTTAGAACAGGCTTGTTCCAGGGGATTGAAATAGTAAAAGAGGTGTGGGATGATACAAGGTGGGGTAGAGTAGAGAAGAGTCTTGAAAGGGTTGTTTTGGGCATCATAGCAGTGATATGTGGTTTGGGATGAATAAGAGAGTGGATGTAGAGGTATATATTGATAGTGGTATAGGGTGAGAAATAGGGTAGTGCATTGGAAAGAGTAGTAGAGAGAGGTTTGAGATGAGTCAGAGAGTTGAGGTAGAGGATATATTAAGAGCGGTAAAGAGTGAAAAATATGGTAGTGCATTGTATATGCTAAATTAGAAAAAAAAGTAATAAATATATAGATCCATAAGTACATGGAAGATATATAGATGCATAAAGGAAGGTAGTTTATGTAGCATAAAGATACAATAAAATATCGAATGGACAAAATATCGAGTCTTTAATATCGAGTGGACAGGATATCGACTTGCAAAAATATAGTGGTTAGGAATATCGACATGCAGGTAAGAAATATCGATTTTAATAATATTGAAGTTAGTAAAATCGATTGTCAAAATATCGTTGTTAATAATGTTGATTTATTTTTTGTGTTTTGCTTGTTAGAATTTGTGTTAAAAGTATGTATATATTTTGTAATGTGTGTTTGAATTTTTTTTAAGTAATTAATTTTATGTTAATTAATTTTTGCGTAATTTAATTCCGTAGTGGGTGGTGGGTTTATAGGGGAATAGGGTGGGAAGTAATTCAATTATAATATATTTTTAAAGAATTATTTAGAATTAATTAATTATATGTTAATTACTTTTTGCGTAATTTAATTCTGTAGTGGGTTGTGGGTTTATAGGGGAATAGGGTGGGAAGAAATTTAATTGAAAATAATTATTTAAATATTTTATTAATTAATAATTTAGTATTTAATAATTTATATTGTTAAGTAAGTTAATACATTTATTATTAATTAAATACAAATGGATCAATGACAATTAATAATTAATTGGTAATTATGTTAATTGTGTTAATTATTTTGATTAATTAGTAATTAATTAGATATTATTTTTAATAACTAATGTGTAAATATGTTAATTGTGTACTTTTTTTATGAGCGGTTTGAGGGTTGATTGGGGAGTAGGGTGGGAAGTAATTTAATTTTAATGTAATTGTTATTTTTTTTTAAATAATATTTATTAAAAGTTATTTTATAGTGTTAATTGTGTGGATTAATTTAGATTTGATGTAAATTAATTTTATTGTTAATTGTTATTAGTTAATTAATTAATTCTTAATTAAATATGTTAATTTATTAATATTTTACAATATTTTAGGTGATGTTTATAGGGGAAAATGGTGGGAGGTAAATTAATTTTGAAAAATTCACACCCGCTATCCAACACTTTCCCTAGTGTTGCATTCGCTGGAGTGGGAACAGTAATTTTTACCCTCCCGCTATCCAACATTTTCCCTACTGTTGCACTCACTGGAGTGGGAATAGTAATTTTTACCCACCCGCTATCATACACTTTCCCTAGAGGTGTACTCACTGGAGTGGGAATAGTAATTTTTACCCTCTAGCTATCCAACACTTTCCCTACTGTTGCACTCAGTGGAGTGGGAATAGTAATTTTTACCGTACCGCTATCCAACACTTTCCCTACTGTTACAATTGGTGGAGTGGGAATAGTACATTATTTCCACCCGCTATCCAACCCTTTCCCTACTGTTGCACTCACTGGAGTGGGAATGCTAATTTTTACCCACCCGCTATCCAACACTTTCTTTACTGTTCCACTCGCTGGAGTGGGAATAGTCATTCTTATCCACCCGCTGTCCAACACTTTCCCTACTGTGCCACTTGTTGGAGTGGAAATATAAATGTTATCCTCTGCGCTATGTAACGTATTTAGTATTGTTATATTTAGGTGCCGATTCCGATCCGTTAAAAAAAATTACCGTACGACTCGTATCCGTATTTTTTTACGTACGATTCATACAAGTCCCGTACAACCGGTGAAGTACGATTCGTATGTGACAAATACATACGAATCGCTTTGGGAAAAGTCTACGAGACGTCCACGGACAGTTTTACATACAAATCGTAAAACTGAAGTCTGAGCGTGCCAGTACGATCTGTACCGCCCTTCCGAAAACACAAGCGCATGGAAAAGGCCCCGTACGGAGCGAACGCCGTACCACTCGTATCGGGTAAACTTGTGCCCGGGTTACGAGTCGTACAGCCCCCTCTACCCCCATATGTCAGCACCGTACCCCCGTGTCCGCACTCTACCCCAGCCCCATACGTGTATGCACTGTACCCCACCACCGTACCCCAGCCCCGTACATGTATGCACCGTACCCCACCACCGTACCCCAGCCCCTTACTTGTATGCACTGTACCCCACCACCTTACCCCAGCCCCTTACTTGGACGCACCGTACCCCAGTCCCATACCTCAGGCCCATACTTGGTTGCACCGTACCCCAGCGCCGTACCCCAGCCCCGTACGCCAGCACCGTACCCCAGCCCTGTACATGTACGCACCGTACCCCAACACCGTACCCCAACCCCGTACATGTACGTACTGTACCCCAACACCGTACCCCAGCCCCAGCCCCGTACATGTACGCACCATACCCCACCACCGTACCCCAGCCCCGTACTTGTATGCACTGTACCCCACCACCGTACCCCAGCCCCATACTTGGATGCACCGTACCCCAGCACTGTACTTGTACGCACCGTACCCCAAGACCGTACCCCAGCCCCGTACTTGGACGCACCATACCCCACCACCGTACCCCAGCATCGCGTATGTATGAACGGTACAACAACATTGCATATGTGAGCACTGTACAACAACATCGCGTATGTACGCACCTTATATGTGCTAAAACGACTCGTACAGAACCAGGACACTGTAAAACAGCACAAGGTGGGTCAATTCGACTCGCACAACACCACAAAACACGTCTACAGTAGAAAAAACATCTAAAAGACTGACCTGGCACATCCAAACAGGCAAACAGAGGCCCAAACTCACAACCACCTCTTATAACACACCCACCAAAATTTCAAACCCAGCCACACCCACAAAGGGACCAATAAAAAGGGCCCACACTCACAAACCATGAGCCTTTGCAACAGACCCACTGCTGACAGACACCACACACAAACAACTGCACCCATACACCTTAACTTACACACCTTCACACAACCTCCTTTACACATACCCCCTCTACACATTCACACACACACCTACACAATCACACCACACACCCACAACCATCCACTCCCACACCCCACACCATGCCCACAGACAAGAATCCAAAGTTCACAAGGGAAGAGCTGGACATCCTTGTCAACAAAGTCATCAGAGTCGAGCCACAGCTCTTTGGAACATTGGTCAGACAGACCAGCATAGCCGAAAAATCACGCCTGTGGCAGAGGATCGTCGATCGGGTGAATGCTGTTGCGCCCATCAGAAGGACCAGGAATGAATGCCAAGCCAGGTGGTACGATCTGCGGAGGGCAGTCAAGCGCAAAATGAACGAGGACTACGCCCAGAGCAACATCACAGGAGGTGGGCTGCCCCGCAGACCGGTACATTACCATCCCTGGGAGGAGAAGGTGAGGGCCCTGCTTCCGCCGGTGGGAGTACACGGAGTCGAAGGAGTGGCCGAGCCGGGTGAGTACACAAACAACTTATGTAACATGGGGGTAATGGCATCCACACCTCAACTACAACAAATGCACTCACCTACCCCCAAGCCCTCCCCGGACACAACCACACTCAAAAACAACGCTCATGCCACTAACATGTGTATGCCCCATTCACAAAGCAAGGCCATGCCATGTCCCAGGCTACACAAACTACAAACCCAAGACTGGATATCCGGGATGCTGGGAGGGTGGGGATCACAAAACATAGGGCCCGATTCACAGAACTAATTTAAGACAATATCCTAAACTTACTACCATTTTGGTATTCACAGAAGGCACTTACTCATTTTGGTATTCACAGAAGGCAATTACTCATTTCGGTATTCACAGAAGTTAGGAGTCCTAACTTTAGGACTCCTAAATGCCTTCTGTGAATACCGAAAGTCTTAAAATTAGGATTTTTCTCAGTTTAGTAGTAGTAAAGTTAGGACTCCTAACTTTAGGACTCCTAAATGTCTTCTGTGAATACCTAAAGTCTTAAAATTAGGATTTTTCTCAATTTAGTAGTACTAAAGTTAGGACTCCTAACTATAGGACTCCTAAATGCCTTCTGTGAATACCGAAAGTCTTAAAATTAGGATTTTTCTCAGTTTAGTAGTAGTAAAGTTAGGACTCCTAACTTTAGGACTCCTAAACTGAGAAAAATCCTAATTTTAAGACTTTCGGTATTCACAGAAGGAATTTAGGAGTCCTAAGTTTAGGACTCCTAACTTCTGTGAATACCGAAATGAGTAAGTGCCTTCTGTGAATACCAAAATGGTAGTAAGTTTAGGATTTTGTCTTAAGTTAGTTCTGTGAATCGGGCCCATATTGTACAACTCAGAAACAGACACCATTGCCCTCAGCCCATATGGCCCAGGTACATACCCATGCACCATGCTCAATGCACAGGGACTGGAAAAGTACTGACAAGGTAGCTGACACTTGGCCCTGCTTTAGGCAGCACAAGGCCCTCCTGTGACCACTGCAAACTCAAACACAAACACAACAAGCTCATATATCTAGGACAGGAACTCACACTCACTGACATGGCAGCATGCTCCATGGGGGGACTGATACCTCACCTGGGAGACCCACTGCCAAATCACACTACACCCACCAGCAGGCAACGTCAATCGATCAGGGTACTTGTAAGGCGCGCTACTTACCTGTGAGGGTCTCAAGGCGCTGGGGGGGGGGGGGTCCACTACTGCTCAAAGAGCCAGGTCTTGAGGAGTCTTCTGAAGGCAAGTAGGTCTTGGGTCAGTCGTAGGTGGGTTGGGAGGGTGTTCCATGTCTTGGCGGCGAGGTAGGAGAAGGATCTGCCACAGGCGGTCGTACGTCGGATGCGGGGGACAGCTGCGAGGGCGAGGCTGCCGGAGCGGAGCTGGCGGGTGGGGGTGTAGAAGCTGAGTCTGATGTTCAGGTAGGCTTGTCCAGCGTTGTGGAGTGCCTTGTGTGCGTGGGTGAGGAGCTTGAAGGTGATACTCTTGTTGATGTGTAGCCAGTGAAGGTCACTCAGGAGGGGGGTTGTTGGAAGGCGGACCCCGAGGAGTCGGCGAGACCACCAAGGGGGGCCCTCACACTGTACGAAGTAGCCGAGCGCTGCCGAGAAGTCTCCTGAGGGATCCTTCTCCTATCACGTACTAGCCCAGTAACACCACCACACAGGACTCAAGGAGGTTGTCTCAAGACAAGCAATTCTTTATCAACAATAAAAAGGTTACGAGGTCAATATTTACACGATGGGATCGCGGGATCCACCAAAAGTCCCAGTGTCTCTTTGGAAGGGTAGGGGTAGCGGGACAGTCTTTGGCAGGAGTGCGGTACGAGGGTACCTGGGGCCCAGTTCTTATCCTCAAGCTGGAGGACCTCCGGATCTCGGAGGAGGTCGAGCCGCGACGGCGTCAGCAGGGCTCTGGCGTACAGTTCGTGGAGAGCCGCGATCCAATCAGCAGGGCTCTCAAGATGGTTTCTGCTCAGCTCGAGCCGCGACGTCGTCAGCAGGGCTCCGAGGGAGGTTTCAGCGAGGTTGGGCCGCGACAGCGTCAGCAGGGCTCCGATGTTCCAGGTGGCTTCAAAGTGTTCACAAGAAGGAGCCGCGACGCAGTCAGCAGGGCTCGTGATGGTTCCGACAAGAGTTCTTCTCCGTAGGGTCAGCCGCGATTCAATCAGCAGGGCTCTCGACTCCGGGATACAACTGCCGATCTGTGGCGGGGTCGCCCCAGATATAGGTCTGGAGCCCTTTGATGTCCGGACCCATGCGCCCGGGGGGGGCGGAGAGGCCGGGTGGAGGTGGCCAGACGCCCAGCAGGAGAGGCGCCAGGCCCAAGGGAGTTGCAGGGCGATCACACCTCGAGAGGGGAGGACAGTTGGGGGTCCCATCGATACTGTCCTCCGCCGGGGGCGATGAATGGTTCCTGCGGCACCCCCTGGCCAGTCCGTGGTGCCGGGATGTCGGGGCTTCGCTGGGGTCGAGGCCGGGTTGAGCGGGGTCGCGCTGGCTGGTGCACAGAGTCACGTGGATGCCAACAAGATGGCGGAGCCACGAGGGGTATGCGACCGCGTGCAGCTCAGGATGAAGGGCCTTGGTGCAGTTCAGACGGGTGGCCCGTGAAGGCCGGGTCGGGGAACGGGCACAATCCGTGGGGTTAAGGACCACGCCACGAGGCCGGGTCCAACAGGCGTCCCCCCCAGCCGAAGGCATGGAGAGTCACCCATCTCCTTGGGGATTCTCCTCGTCAAGGCGGAAGAAGCGGGACAGGCCGTCGGCGTTGGCGTGGTCATTGCCGGGCCGGTGTTCAACGTCAAAGTCCACCCCTTGTAGCGAGATGGACCACCGCAGCAGCTTGGGGTTCTCGCCCCGCATTTGCATTAACCACCGCAGGGGCCGGTGGTCGGTCTGGACCCGGAAGTGGGTACCAAAGAGGTAGGGCCGGAGCTTCTTGAGGGCCCACACTACAGCGAAGGCCTCACGCTCAATGGTGCTCCATCGTTGCTCTCGGGGCAGTAGTCGTCGGCTGATGAAGGCCACTGGTCGGTCGAGCCCCTTTTCGTCGGCTTGGGATAGGACGGCCCCGATCCCATACTCGGAGGCGTCCGTCTGCACCACGAACTCCTTATTGTAGTCCGGGGCCTGCAGCACCGGAGCAGTGCACATGGCTGTTTTCAGGGTGTCGAAGGCTGCTTGGTAGCGGGGTGTCCAGTGCACCTTCTTGGGCTGCTTTTTGGACGTTAACTCTGTGAGGGGGCCAACAATGCTCCCATAGTCCCGGATAAACCGCCGGTAGTATCCGGTGAGACCCAGGAAGGCCCGGACAGCGGTCTGGGTAGTGGGGGGTTCCCAGGCCTGGATGGCATTTATCTTCGCTTGGAGGGGGGCCACCTGCCCGCTCCCCACTTGATGGCCCAGGTAGGTCACGGATCCGTGGCCGATTTGGCATTTGCTGGCCTTGATTGTGAGCCCGGCCCGCTGGAGGGCGGCCAGGACGGCTTTAAGGTGGAGGAGGTGCTCTGCCCAGTGGTTGCTGTACACGGCAATGTCATCGAGGTAGGATGCGCTGAAGGCCTCAAGCCCGGCCAAAACCTTGTTCACTAGTCTTTGGAAGGTGGCCGGGGCGTTCTTCATTCCGAAGGGCATCACCCGAAAGTGGTAATGCCCATCCGGGGTCGAAAAGGCGGATCTTTCTTGGGCGCCGGGGGTGAGCTGGATTTGCCAGTACCCGGCGGTGAGGTCCAGCGTGCTCAAGTAGCGAGCGGACCCCAGGCGGTCGATGAGCTCGTCGGCCCGGGGTATCGGGTGGGCGTCTGTCTTGGTTACGGCATTCAGGGCTCGGTAGTCCACGCAGAATCGCAACTCTGGGGGGTGGCCGGGAGCTGCGGCCTTGGGCACCAGGACGACAGGGCTGGCCCACGGGCTGTCGGAGGGTTCGATGACCCCCAGGGCCAGCATCTTCGTTACTTCGGCCTGGATGCAGGCCCGCACTCGGTCAGGCACCCGGTAGGCTCTGTGTCGCACGGGGGGGCTCTCCCCGGTGTCGACGTCGTGGACGCACCAGTGGGTCACCCCCGGGGTGAGGGAGAAGAGGGCTGCGTAGTCCCGCAGCAATTGCTGGCAGTCGTTGCGCTGTTCCGGAGTCAGGGAAGAGGCGAGTTGGACCCCTTCAATCGATCCATCATGAATGTCGGACTGCAAGAGGTCGGGCAGGGGCTCGGAGTCGTCCTCGCCCCCCTCGTCGGTCGCCAGCAGCAGGCTCAGTTCAGTCCGGGCAAAGTGGGGTTTTAGCCTGTTAGCATGTAGGACCCGGAGGGGGTTCCGGGGGGACTCCAGGTCGACCAGGTAGGTGACGGGTGTTTTCTTCTCCACTACCTTGAAGGGCCCGGTCCACTTGTCCTGGAGGGCGCCGGGTTCAACCGGGGCCATGACCCATACCTTCTGACCTGGCTCGAATTCTATGGTAGAGGAGTTCCGATCGTACCACTGCTTCATGTCCTCTTGGCTGGCCTCGAGGTTGGCTTCGGCCATGGCTCGGAACTTGCGGGTCTGGTTTCGGAGGGTCAGGAGGTATCGGTAGACGTCAGGAGGGGCGCCTTGGGGCTTCGTCTCCCAGCTCTCTTTGACCAGGCTGAGCGGTCCGCGGACCGGGTGTCCGTACAATAGTTCAAACGGGCTGAACCCCAGGGACTTCTGCGGGACCTCCCGATAGGCAAACAGGAGGCACGGCAGCAGGACATCCCATCTCCGCCTGAGGGGCTCTTCTAGCCCCTGGATCATTCCCTTTAATGTTCTGTTGAACCGCTCAACCAGTCCGTTCCCCTGAGGGTGATAGGGGGTCGTGAACTTGTATGTGACCCCGCACTGCTGCCACAGGGACCGCATGTATCTGGAAATAAAGTTCGTGCCTCTGTCGCTCACCACTTCGCGGGGAAATCCCACTCGGGAGAAGATCCCCATTAAGGCCCGGCCTACCACGGGGGCCGTTATAGTTCTTAGCGGGACCGCCTCCGGGTACCTGGTGGCGTGGTCCACGAGGACCAGGATGAAGCGGTGGCCCAGGGCGGTCTGGGGGTCCAGGGGCCCCACGATATCGATTCCGACCCGTTCGAACGGGGTGCTGATGGCTGGAAAGGGTTGGAGGGGGGCCTTGACCCGACCCCCCGTCTTCCCGCTGGCTTGGCAGGTCTGGCAGGACCGGCAGTGGTTGTTCACGTCTCTCCGCATCCGGGGCCAGTAGAAGTGGGTCACCAGACGGCTGTACGTTTTGTCTTGCCCCAAGTGTCCGGCGAGGGGCATATCATGTGCCAGGTTGAGCAGGAACTCCCGGAAGCGGAGGGGGACCACCAACACTCGGCTGGCCCCGAGTTCTGCCACTTTCTGCTCACTGTATAGCAGGCCCTCGGCCCAGTAGACCCAGTGGGTGCCGGTCTGGTCCCCGTTGGTTTGGGCGGACGCTTGCTGGCGGACCCCTTCGAGAGTGGGGCAGGACTGCTGCTCTTGTTGGAACTGCTCCCGGGTGGGGCCCCCTTCGTGTCGCCATTGTGTCAGCTCTGGTAGGGCGCACGGGGAAGCCATCTCTTCGGGGGAGGATTCACTAGGTCCAGGGTCGGTGTCCGCCTCCCCCTCGCTGCTGGCGGGAGGTGGTGCGAGCCCCTCGGGCTGGGCGGCCCCGGAGGCTGAGGATGAGCGGGGGCCCGGGTGGTCATGGACCGGGTGATGGCACAGGCCCAGTCAGATAGTCCCAGCATTCGGAGGTGCTCTCGTCGCTCTACTTGAGCCCAGGGGGAACTCTCCAAGTCGTTCCCCAGGAGGCAGTCGACGGGGGCGTCGTCGCGTACCGTCACCTTCAACAGGCCCGTCACCCCTCCCCACTCGAAGGGGACCAGGGCCATCTGGCACAGGCTTTCGCTGTTGTCGGCCGTCCAGACGGGACACAGCACATTCGGTAGGATCTGTTCGGGGGTCACCAGGTGGCAGCGGACAGCGGTGACACTAGCGCCGGTGTCACGAAGGGCTTCGGCCCGTTGTCCATTGACCGTGACCTGCTGCCGGTACTTCTGGGTGTTGCTGGGGATGGGGGTGCAGGCTACCATTTCTCGGCTACCCAGGCAGACCAGGGACATGGCTGCCGGCTCCCATTCAGTGGTCCCTCGGTCGAGGGTCTCCTCTTCCTCTTCTCCTTCTCCCAGGGCGGCGGCCGCCGCGGCCCCGTTTCTTCGGTTCAGGGGGCAGACCGGATCGCTGGCATAGTGTCCGGTTTGTTGGCAGCCGTAGCACGTTACTGGTGGCCGTGGTCCGGGTCTGGCCGGGGGCGCCCCCCTTCGGGCCAGGCTCGGGGAGAGTTGTTGCTGCGGTGGCCCTCGAGGGGGGCTCCTGGGGGCCCCGGCGGGAGGGTCTCGGTTCCTGTTCGGCCCTCCCCCTCCACCGCGTTGGCGGGGGGTCCGGTGGGGTTCCTCTGGTACTCCCCCATTGAGTTCCGGGGGACCCGGGAGTTGACCCATCGATCGGCCTCGACGGCGAGTTTCTGCGGGTCGGTCATTTTGCTGTCGAGGAGGTGCTGTCTCAGTTCCACGAAGCAATTGTTGGAGAGATGTTCCCACACGATGAGGTCGACCAGCTGCCTGTAGGTGGTTACTTTGCTACCTCTGATCCACCCTTCTAGGGCCCGACTGAAAAAGTCCACATATTCCACCCAGGTGGTGCCCGGGATTTTCTTGCAGTCTCTGAACCGCTGGCGGTACATTTCTGCGGTTAGCCCGTAGCGGGTGAGCAGAGCCTCCTTCATGTGATCGTAGGAGGTCATCACCTCCTCCGGCAGCTGGAGCAGTGTGTCTCGACCCTCACTCAGGAACCGCCCCCACAGGCCCGCGCCCCAGTCTTTTCGGGGCACCCGATGAGAGGTCATGGCCACCTCGTAGGCCTTGAACCATTGTTGGATGTCGTCATTCTTGTAGTACTCCTTGACGACCTCTTTCGGGATATGTACCTTGGTTTCGGCAGGCGGTAGAGTGTCTCTAGTACTGGGGGCGTTGGTCCCTCCGTTCTTGGCCTTGAGTTCGAGCTCCTTGAGGCTGCGCTCGTGCTCAAGGGTCAGTTTCTTTTCCTCCAACTCCCGGTGTCGCCTCTTCTCCTCTATCTCCTCTTGAAGCCGTAGCTGCTCTAGGGCCAGTTTCTTTTCCGCCAGCTGGAGTTCGCCATCCAGCCGCAGTCGTGCGAGCTCTAGCTCGTGGTTCCGGACCTTCTCCAGCTCTCGTATTTCTTCTTCGGAGAGGCCGGTTTCTAGGCTCTTTCTTCCTCCGGTTGCCGGAGTCAGTGCGGTTGATATGGTCTCAGTCAGGGGCAGGGGACCTTCTTCCTGGGAATGCCTTTGTCTTTGCAGAACTGTTTTAACTCTTTGTGCGTATATTCTTCCAGCCGTTTGGGCTGGAACTCCATTGTCACGTTGTTTTCCTGGCTGCTCATGATTACTGTCCGTTTGGATGGGTAGCTAGTGGGTACTGGCTGGTACGTTCTGCGTTCGGCTCGGATCCCAAAATGGCCACCAAATGTTGGAAGGCGGACCCCGAGGAGTCGGCGAGACCACCAAGGGGGGCCCTCACACTGTACGAAGTAGCCGAGCGCTGCCGAGAAGTCTCCTGAGGGATCCTTCTCCTATCACGTACTAGCCCAGTAACACCACCACACAGGACTCAAGGAGGTTGTCTCAAGACAAGCAATTCTTTATCAGCAATAAAAAGGTTACGAGGTCAATATTTACACGATGGGATCGCGGGATCCACCAAAAGTCCCAGTGTCTCTTTGGAAGGGTAGGGGTAGCGGGACAGTCTTTGGCAGGAGTGCGGTACGAGGGTACCTGGGGCCCAGTTCTTATCCTCAAGCTGGAGGACCTCCGGATCTCGGAGGAGGTCGAGCCGCGACGGCGTCAGCAGGGCTCTGGCGTACAGTTCGTGGAGAGCCGCGATCCAATCAGCAGGGCTCTCAAGATGGTTTCTGCTCAGCTCGAGCCGCGACGTCGTCAGCAGGGCTCCGAGGGAGGTTTCAGCGAGGTTGGGCCGCGTCAGCGTCAGCAGGGCTCCGATGTTCCAGGTGGCTTCAAAGTGTTCACAAGAAGGAGCCGCGACGCAGTCAGCAGGGCTCGTGATGGTTCCGACAAGAGTTCTTCTCCGTAGGGTCAGCCGCGATTCAATCAGCAGGGCTCTCGACTCCGGGATACAACTGCCGATCTGTGGCGGGGTCGCCCCAGATATAGGTCTGGAGCCCTTTGATGTCCGGACCCATGCGCCCGGGGGGGGCGGAGAGGCCGGGTGGAGATGGCCAGACGCCCAGCAGGAGAGGCGCCAGGCCCAAGGGAGTTGCAGGGCGATCACACCTCGAGAGGGGAGGACAGTTGGGGGTCCCATCGATACTGTCCTCCGCCGGGGGCGATGAATGGTTCCTGCGGCACCCCCTGGCCAGTCCGTGGTGCCGGGATGTCGGGGCTTCGCTGGGGTCGAGGCCGGGTTGAGCGGGGTCGCGCTGGCTGGTGCACAGAGTCACGTGGATGCCAACAAGATGGCGGAGCCACGAGGGGTATGCGACCGCGTGCAGCTCAGGATGAAGGGCCTTGGTGCAGTTCAGACGGGTGGCCCGTGAAGGCCGGGTCGGGGAACGGGCACAATCCGTGGGGTTAAGGACCACGCCACGAGGCCGGGTCCAACAGGGGTGATGTGGCTGTGACGGGGGGCGTTGACGATCAGTCGTGCGGAGGCGTTTTGGAAGTGTTGTAGCCGCCGTTGGTGTTTGGATTGGAGTCCTGTGTAGAGTGCGTTGCCGTAGTCCAGTCTGGTGCTGACGAGAGCCTGTGTCACTGTTCTACTTGTTTCGGTCGGGATCCACCTGTAGATCCGGCGGAGCGTGCGTAGGGTGTTGTAGCAGGAGGAGGAGACGGCGTTGACCTGCTTGGACATGGAGAGGGAGGATGCGAGGATCAATCCTAGGTTGCTTGTGTGGTCGGTGGGTGTCGGTGCTGTCCCCAGAGCGGTCGGCCACCAGGAGTCGTCCCAGGCTGAGGGTGTGGGTCCGAGGATGAGGACCTCTGTCTTGTCCGAGTTCAGTTTCAGATGGCCGCTCCTCATCCAGTCGGCGATGGCCCTCAGACCCTCGTGAATGTTTGTTTTGGCAGTGTGAGGGTCCTTGGTGAGGGAGAGGATGAGCTGGTTGTCGTCGGCATAGGAGATGATTTTGAGGTTGTGGTGGCGGGCCACTTGTGTGAGGGGGGCCATGTGGATGTTGAACAGCGTCGGGCTGAGGGATGATCACTCACCCCTTACACAAGCACACACCCCCGATGCAGCCAATGGAGTTACCCACTCTCACAATGGACATGTGACACAACAAGATCAAGCCACAGCTAAAGAAGCATCCAAGCCCAAATTCGACATGTCAAACACCCTGGAGAACATTTCAATCAGTCCCCTGCAACATACCCATCCACAAGTGAACATTGATGTGAATGCTAGGCACATACAACTACCTGGAGGAACTGTGGCAACTAGAATATGTATGAAACATAGATGTCGAATTAAACAGCATTAACATTGTCTCTCTCTCACACACAGGGCAACGTCATGGATCTCCCCCCAACAATGGGGGGAAGTACCACAGTCCCAAGCTCGGGAGGAACCTGATCCCACCGGCAGCGACACCTCACAACACTCCGCGGCTGACCCCAACCCACCTGGCATCTCTGGTGTCCAAGCCCCTGCAGCACCTGCTTCAGGCACATCTGTGCCAACCACCACCCCATAACTGCCACATCCCAGGAGACACCCAGGAGCCCTGCCCACACTGAACAACTGAGCCAGTCTGACGTGGAGGGACAAGGTTCGCCGGGCACCCAGGAGGAGGCAGACAACACCGCAACTGCCATCCCTCAGGGGTCCCGTAGACCCGATGTGCCCACAATGGCAGGCCAGGCTCGTGTGGGCAGGGGTGGTGGGAGTGGAGGCAGGCAGAGGCGAGAACCTGACCAGACAGCTGAAGGGACTGGTATGTCACACGTACGCAACATCATGGAGGCATACCAGCGTGACACCAGGGCCATCAGTCAGGTAGTGGCGACCCTCACAGACATTAAGAATCAGCAGGTCGAGCAACACGCCAGTCAACAACAACACCAAGGACGGATGGAGGCAAGACTGGCTGAGCTCCTGGCGGTGCAAACGGACATAAGCCGTTCACTCCGTCGGATCGCCGACAATATGGCCAACCCTCCCTGTGCCACCAGGCGAAGACCAACACCAGCCACAGGGAAGGAGGAGGAGGAGGATGAGGATTCGTCCGACGGAGCGTCCCAAGCATCGTCAAGGCCTGCATCTGAGGGTCCCCGGAGGAAAGTGGGTCATCCACAGAAAAGACCGTGAGAGGCAGCTGACCACCCACATCTCCCGGGTCACCTGACCTGGCACCTGGCCTTCATGCGCAACAGCAGCACCTCATTCACTGACATTCTCTGCCACATGGACTTGCTGGTCACAGTCTGACCAATGATGACCAACACTGTGGTCTGGACTCTGATGACTTCAAATGCCAAGGATCCCATCTCCCCCTGTGAACTTTGGATTCTATGCACCCGGTAGAGCACCTTATTTTTTTCTAACAAAACACGCACCCCACCTCGAATAAAACGATGTATTTATTATTAGATGTTGCAGTCATTTTGCATTAGTCCACAACATATGTGTGGGTAAATGTCAAACTATGGCTGAGTGTTCAACTAACTCCAGCCATCCATACTCTGGGACCTGGGTCCGGTACAGGACACACATGGGTCACACTGTATCCTCCGACACAGCCTGGGAGCCCAATACTCACCCGTGATGGCCTCAAGCTACTGAGGGGGGGCTTGCAATACTGTGCGGACACACCAATCAGTAAGAGGATGATGAAGGCCTAGAGGTCATGGCTCATGTGGACGTTCCTCGGGAGGGAGTCCCAGGTATGTTTCTCCAGGTGGGAGAGGCATCTCCTTCATGCTGGAGTTTTGTGGATGTGAAGAATGGTGGCCAGGCCAAGTTCGGATGCATAGAGTTGGGCCAACGGGGTCTTGGATGACAGACGTACAAGGTTGATTTTGGGGTCTGGGGTTGTTGACTGCCTCCTGAGTGTGTGTGACGAGTATGAAGGTCATCCTGCAGCACACAGTGATCCCTTGCAGCTATCTCAGGTGGACGGTGATGTGGATGGGGTGCGGGATGTTGAAGCTGAGTTGTGCAGATGCACCCTGGATGTGGACAAGTTTCCCGTGAGTTTGGATGTACTTGCTCCGTAGAGGCAGGGCAGTAGTTGACACGGCTGGTGTCTTGGACCTGGGGGATGGTCTGTCTTTCCTTGGAGTGGATCTATCTGTGGATCATGTGCATCATGCAGAGGGTGTTGCAGCATGAGGTACAGATGCTGGTGATTTGCATGGCAAATGTGAGTGACAAATCCATGATGCGCACCATCTTGTGTGCGTGGCCACTGGGTGCTTGTGTAGGGCCCCTGCGGGTGGGACACAAGGAGTTGAGCCAGCTGTAAAGGGACAATCCTCAGATGATTACCTCAGTCCTGTACAAGTCCAGCCTCAGGTGGCTGATGTTCAGCCATTCATCCACGGACCTCATGCCTTCTTGAATGTTGGAACTGGCAATGGCTGCGTCTTTGGTGAGGGTGAGGAGCACCTGGCTGTCAATGGCATACGACATGATGATGAGGTTGTGTGCGCATGTGATGGTGGAGAGGGGGGTCCTGGACACATTGAAGATTGACACGCTGAGAGATGATCCCTGGGCCATGTGCCAGATGACGCCACTATACTACATGCTGAAGGCTTGAGTCCCACTCCCATGGCCTTGCTGGTGGACGGAGCCGGTGTTGAGTAGGAGGGACATGATCTGGTTGGTGTGACAGGGCCTGGAAGGTGGGGCAGCGCTGTGTAGGCAGTTGGAGTTGCACACTCAGCATGCAAAGGTGTCATGTGTGCGCTTAGGGTATGCCTGAGAGCAGGCAGTTGATTTTCAGATGGACATTGTTTGGAGGGTGGCTGCAACATCAGACTGTAGTGTGATGTGGGTCATGCAAGGACATGAGGGTCGTGCAATGTGCACGTTGCATGTGCTGACGGTCCTGCCTTTGGCACCGCGTGACCGCAACAGAGGCACAGACAAGATGATGACAGCCAAATGGATGGGTGGATGGAGGCAGGGAGGAGCATCTTTGAGGCGTGCAATGCCGAATCCCACTACTTTGTGGGCCCTTGCTGCAGGGGCCACAGCAGCAGGCGGCATGTCCTGGAAACTATGCCAAAAGTAGCACACAAAGACAAGGATGTCAGAAAGGACAACTGCAACAGGCGTATGTAAAGGAAGGAGTGTTCGGTTACCCATGGCACACCCAGAGAAAATGGATGCACAATCACCAAAGATGACTGACACAGGATCAGGAAACAGAAGGCCGAGCTGCGCACAGGAGACACACCCTCAGCAGGCATTGACGGCCCGCCGTGGGGACCAACATGCCCAATACATACACAACCATGGACTTCATGCACACTAGAGATTCTAACCCATGAAGAACTGCATGTATGTAGCCAAACTGCACATAGACTCATATGCACAATCTTTGACAACTATGCCAGAGATGCCGCATGCAAAGTGGCAAGAGACCTGCATTGACAGAGATGAGGCACCTTGGAGGGTGAGGAACCCCTTTATTACTCAGGCTCACACTAAGGGAAATGCATCAATATGAACAGACTCACAGGTCATTTCGCTGAACATGTGGGACCTACACTGGACACCCCCTTCACAACACAGATGTAGTAAATTCAAATGGCCTGGCACTCAAGTTAAGGGGATGAGCCAAACACCCGTAGCATCCCGTATGTTTCTGAGGGAAGTTTTACACACATTGATGCCTTCATCAGAATCCACAAACCATTACAGATGACTGTCACGAAGGTTGACTATCAATTCATGGGAGTCATGCTACATGTCATGTGCCCCATGGTGAGTCGACATGTATGCATGGTATCCCAACATGCACAGGAGCAGTCCCCACACATTCCAAACACTTAACACCCCCAAAATGCCTTGCTGCAATCCTCACCCAAAATGACTTTTCCCCATGTCCGTGCATGGAACGCTGATTCAGCACACGTTGCAATACTCATGAGGAATAGCAGGAGGCCAACGATGACGCGACCAGACAACATGCACAAGAACCTGTGGATGACAGACACACAAGAAGTCAGCAAAATGATTGTTATCCGCATACATGGTCATTTACTCTACAGGAATAATGTTGTCACCATGCGAATTGAAAATTTAGTGTCTCAGCTAAAATGAGTGGAATGACATCATCACTCGAGTGACACATCAGAACACATATCTAAGTCACTTAGCATACAGTCAGCTGGACACACACATTGCAACACATGCCACACAAGGCTCCAAGCGTGCACACTCAGACCCAGTGACTCACCATTATGAGAAGAAGTTGCGTATGAGCTGATTCCGGATATCCTTCTCCTCCTCCTCCTCCTCACTTGCCTCGTGACCAAGCCCTTCATCCTCCACGGGTGGATGTTCCTGCTCATGCTGCTCCTGGATGAGTGGCACTGCCTTCTCCACTGCCATGTTGGGCAGCATGCAGCACACGAGGAAGATTTTGCAGACCTTTGCCGGTGCATATGGGAGGGACCCGCCTGTCTTGTGAAGGCACCGGAATCGGCTCTTCAGGAGGCCAAACGTCCTCTCAATCACTCGCCTGGTCTGCCCGTGTACATTGTTGTAACGGTGATCTGCAGCTGATCTTGGGTTGCGGAGAGGCGTCATCAGCCATGGCATGTTGGGATAGCCAGAGTCCCCTACATGGAAACATCATGGAATGAAGTGGGTCAGGAGATGCCGTAAGATACAAAGATACCGCAAAACACAGGACAAACAGAGTATACCCATCAACAAGACATGCTTGTTCGTTGTGCAGCCGCAGCATCATTTGTGGCACCCTGCTATGCCTCATGATGTAGGCATCGTGTGATGACCCTGGAAAACGTGCACAGACATGGGAAATCAGCATGTTAGCAAGACACACCACAAGGGCATTTATAGAGTGGTAATGTTTACGGTTGCGATAGGCGACCTCCTGTGCCTGTGGTGGTACCAAAGCCACATGTGTCCCATCAATGGACCCAATTACATGGGGCATCCCTCCCAGGGCATAGAAATCACCCTTGACACCTGTCAACTCCTCATGAGTTGGTAAATGGATGAATTCATCCAGGTGCTCCAACATGGCTGCTAATACATCATGCAGGACACGGCTGAACATCGTCTGTGACATGCCACCAACATAGCTATGGTGAATTGAAACGTACCTATGACAAAAAAATGTAGGGCTGCCATCACCTTCATCTTGGGGGTCAGCGCAGTAGGATACCTGTGTCGTGGTTGGAGGTGTGGTGCAAGCTTGGCAGTCAAGTCCTCAATCAACTGTTGGGTGAATCTGTAATGTCGTATGCAGTCACGTTCCCTCATGGCACCCAAGTCTGGCATTGGTCTGGGGACAGGCGGTGCCATGCAGAAAAGTGGAATGAATAACGAAGAGTGAGAACATAACAACATCAATGTCAATGAACTGAGCACCTGCTCAACTGCTAATACACATCTGCTAGATACAGAGTCTGGTCTGTGCAATACATCCAGGACACGTATGCCAGCCAGATGATACTCCTACGAAAAGACAGCTACACCCGTTGATTGTCAAGTCTACATGACATGCCCTGAAACGAGCTGTGGGCCAGTGTCAGTGAACAGCCAGAGACATCACAACAGTGATATACATCCACATATCTGCATTTGAAGGACGTCATCTCATACAGACAGCTGACGGCAAGCTAAACGCACAGATCACATGGCATGTCAAATGTACAGATCACACACATTGCGATTAAGGGGTACACATGAAAACAGAAAACACAGACATTGAGACAACGCAGATATGTCCTCATGTCAAAATTTCATGTTCGATGCATACAGACACACGTTACGTGGAAATCCACATGTGGCATGGTGTGCGTAGATGTGTGCCATGCCCATCTACACACAGACACATGTTGGATGCAGCAACAGCAAATGCAGTTGACGGAACACCAACAGCAAGCTCATGGGAACACATGACACACACATGACGTAGTCACATCGGTGCACGCTGGTTGTTAAATGTCAGTTGTTAGTGTCCCTGTCCCTGGCATCAGGGGACAGTTGCGGGTGGTGGTGACTGTGCCATACCAGTGATGCTGTGCTTGACACGTTTGTACTACATGCACACATGTGCAAAGTGTGAAGGGGAAGTGTGCCACATAGTGCCCCATCACACATGACATGTGTACACAGGTCATCACACATCAATTGTGCAAATACATGAGGAGACATGTGCAATATAACTGCCTGACCCACCTAGGCCCTGCACATGTAGGACAGCAATGACAATGACTTGATGTACATCCTTGTGCGAGTCTGAGACCTACATTCCTTTCGTGTGCGCATCCTATCAACAGTAGGGGTGGGCGGAATTACCGGAAGTGCCTTTCGCCAAATATCGCAAAACGGCACAAAATCTCCGCGATCACGCGATATTTTGCGTGATCGCGGAGATTAGTGCTTCCGGTTGGGGTTTCATTTTGTTACAGGAGCATTGTGCCAGAATGATTCCTGCCCTGCATATCTACCCAAGAAGATGCCACCGTTTTGTGCAATACCTCTACTCAAGTACTTTCTTCTGGCTAATCCGTAAGTGCTTACGTTGCCACGGCGCCGACGGGCCCCCTCGAGTCAGCTGTCCATCATAGTGGGGGAAAGGGCGGGAAGACGTTGCCCACCGCTGGTGTGTGGGGCGGGGCTTCCATGCAGTTCACATGCCTCTTGTTTAGGGCCAGAGACCGATCAGAGCAGCAGACGAGGAGACAGAACCTCCTGGTGTCAGGAACTACACGGGGATTGCGCTCGAGAAAGTCATGGCTGCACAGAGCTCCATCAAGGGAAGGACCACGGCTAATTTTTGAAGGTAGATATGGGGAGAAAAGCACACCTGCCCAGCCTCGACCTAGCTCCCGAATGTTTTGTGCTGATTAATGCGTTACTGAATTTGAGCTTCAACTCGACAGGAAAGGAAGGACTAGTCTCAAGGCGACAATTTCCGTTCCCTCGCGGAAATTGCAACAATTCGACATTTTCGCGTTCCGCGCGGAACGCGAAAATGTCGAATTGTCGCAATTTCCGCGGGCGGAACGGAAACTGTCGCCCACCCCTAATCAACAGTGTAAGCGTGTGAAACGCACTGTACACACACTCTGAGGGCGTATGTACTGTCCGTATCACTATAGTAGTGGTACCGTAGGAGCACGCGTGGTATGGACCGTACACACGTATGTGTACTACCAGTGCCTAAACGTACGTGTACTACCAGTGCCTACACGTACGGGTATGCACTGGTAGTACACGTACAGGTACGTGTACTACCAGTGCCTACACGTATGTGTACGCACTGGTAGTACACGTAAGGGTAGGTGTACTACCAGTGCCTACACGTACGTGTACTACCAGTGCCTACACGTACGGGTACGCACTGGAAGTACACGTACGGGTACGTGTACTACCAGTGCGTACACGTACGTGTAGGCACTGGTAGTACACATACGTGTAGGCACTGGTAGTACACGTACGGGTAGGTGTACTACCAGTGCCTACATGTACATGTACGGGTACGTGTACTACCAGTGCCTACACGTACATGTACTACCAGTGCCTACACATATGGGTACGCACTGGTAGTACACATATGGGTATGTATACTACCAGTGCCTACACGTACGTGTACGCACTGGTATTACATGTACGGGTACGTGTACTACCAGTGCCTACACGTACGTGTACTACCAGTGCCTACACGTATGAGTATGCACTGGTAGTACATGTACGGGTATGTGTACAACCAGTGCGTACACGTATGTGTAGGCACTGGTAGTACACGTACCTGTACGTGTACTACCAGTGCGTACCCGTACGTGTCAATCGCACTGTGCAACTGGTGCCGTAGGGGTACGTGTGAAATGCACCGTACCTGTGTGTGGATTTGAAAATTACATAGGGGACACATAAGGGACAAGTATTAGGCACTAAATGCATGCTGGTTGTCATGGATACAGAGTTTTCAGTTCAAATTTTTCCATCAGGTGTCCTGGAAAAGTCAGTTGGCCACAAAATACAATGTTGCAAAGTGGTTGTTGACTTGACATGATGCTCAAAATTTGAACGATGCAAATGCTGTCACTGGTGTATGTGGAAAGGGATTGGAGTAAACGTAAGATGCGAATGAATCTGACCAATCACTATGTATTCCTCCAAATGAATGCCCCTCAGCAAGTCAGATATAAGTCAGCCAGAACCCATGAGAGGGCACTTGCCTGCACAACTTTCCTGTTGACAACACTGCTGCTGTCTGTGCTTCCTCTGGCACCATGTCAAGGTCTGTGGAGAGGGCCCAGCCATTCACCCAGGAGGAGAATGAGGCATTGCTGGATGTCATCCTCCCACAGTATACCAGCCTGTATGGGAGACCAGGGGAGCAGGCGAGTGCTGACACCACTACCTTTGACTGTGCACATTTTTTGTGACTGTCACTTCTGGCATTGTGTCCAGGTGTGACAGGCATGCAATGTTGTTTAGAGTGGGTCCCAGGGGGGAAAGGCTTATGTCTCCCATGCAGAGCATGATGTAGTTCATGTGTGCACTCCTCACTTGCATTGTGCTTACTGTGGCATTCACTGCATAGTGCATGACACATTCAGCCTGGCTAATCCTTTGTGGCATTTTTTGTCTATAGTTCAGAGCTGATTCAGTGGTCCCCCCGGTGTGACAGGTGACTGTAGCCACAGATGTGTGTGAGTTGAGTGGAGCTGTGGTGAGAGTGTCCAAGTGATGTGTACGCCCCCTGGACATTGATGTGTGTGAATGTTCCTTGTCATGTGGGTGAGTGTCTATGTGAAGTGTTGCACCACAGCTGCATGGAGGAGGCAACAGCTCTACCCATCTGATGTGAGAAGTAAGCCGTTCTGTGTGTCTGACTTGCTGAGCTAGCCCCACACCTGTGACACCCCACCGGCAAGTGGCACATGTGCAGAGTGAGGTTTGTATCCGCTGTTGCCAATGGCATGTGATTGATCTGTGCCTGTGTGTGTCTGTGTACTCTGCTGAGGTTGCGTCAGTGGCCTGGGGCATGTAACTGCTTGGAGGTGCTGTCCATCAGCCTGGTGTTGCTTGTGATGCACAGTGTGTGCCATGATCATGGAGTGTGTCACACCCCTCATGCCACCTGTGTACTTTCAATGCCATGTAGTGCATTGGGGCTTCCACAGAGGCCAATGTCCATATGACAAAGATGCTATTCCTTGGCAGCATCCTATGCCCTGTTCAACATATCAAAGATGTTCAAATGTGTGACTCTCTGACATGGAGCAGGTGTAGGGATGTTGTCTCACTTTGTCATCCTCACAGCTAACTGCCTACGAGAAGGGGAAGATCTGGAAGCGGGCCGTCACGGCCGTGAGATCGGTGGAGGGTTGCAGTCGGCGCCTAGCCCAAGTCCGAAAACGGTGGCAGGACATCCGGTGCTGGACCCGGAGGATCGCCTGGGTCCAGCTGGGGGACTCACCTCCACACCCCCACAGCAGGCGCCGACGCCTGACCCACCAGATGAGGGGTGTCCTGGTGGTGGTCTTCCCTGACATGGATAGGCAGTTACAGGAGAGACAGCAGCAAGGAGGGGGTAGGTACATGTGTGTTTGTTGTGTGTCACCAGCTTTTGGAAGTGCTCAGTCGCCTGGATACACTGTCAGGGTTTATATGTGCAGTGCATATCCTGTTCCCCCAAGTCAACCGGTGCTGTTCTTCCTCCCTTCCCCTCCTTGACATGTGTTCCCTGCTCTGTGTGTAATCACTATTGCACATGGTCATCTAGGCTGCCAGTTAATCCAAGTGCACATTGCTTTCTGCATCATGTGTGGGGGTGGTCTGTGACATGTGTTGGTACCGTGCCTGTGCCCTGTCCTGTTCAGTCATTTGGGGGTCCATATTTGTTGGCACTGATGCTGACTGAGTCTCAACATAGGAGTGTGAGGTTTCAAATGAACAGACTTGCAGCATACATGACCGATGTTGTGGCCTCAGACATGATTTGCATGAGTGGGAGATATGCATAGTGCCGGGACGGTTGCTCATGTTACAGCCAGATCATTCCAGGACCATGAAGCAGTGTGCCCACTACAGTCCCATGAGACACCCTTGCCTCGTAATCATGTGTGTCATCCAACACTGTGCCCATTTTCTGTATGTTCAGCATAGGTTGGCCTCTGTGGCATTGTTCCCTGGCCTCATTTGTATTTGTCTAAAGTGTGCTACATGTGTCCACTGGACAGGGGGACCCCATTTGGCTTGTGCATACTCACACTGGGCAGTGCCTGTGTGTCTATTCACAACTATCTGTTGATGGTTGTTTGTCACAAATATGTGTTGGCAGCCTCACAAGGTGATGTGGAGTACATTTGGGAATTCTTGATGCACATTTTTGTAAAACCTGTTTAAGAGGTGTCACTTCTTGATATGTCTCAATCACATTGTCTCAGGTATGGGGGGTTTGTGCGGGCGAGGCCTACATGTCCAAACCTTATGTCTCCTTGCCAGGTCTGACCTGTGTGTGATAATTGTCTGGACAGACACTCAACATGCAGTGACACAGTGATGTTGTGCAGGGTTTAATGTTTGTGCTTTGCAGCATGTGTCAAAAGTTTAAATACATGATTCCTGCTCATCCATTTTTGGCACCAGTGTGTGGTCCAAATGCTACATCGTTTTTTCTTTGTGTGCTGACATCTGTGTGGACATTCTGGCTTGCCATGAGGGTGTCTCCTCAGTGCAGGTGTGCCTTATTCCAACACAATTGCAGGCCCATTAGCTTATGCATTGTCCTGTGTTTGGACATGTGTGCCACTCCACATGACAGGCAGTGGGTTAGATGTGTTGCCAACTGTGTCATCATGGTACGGATGGCCATGTGACAGGTGGCATGATTCAAGTTGTTAGTCAAAAAGTCTTGTACCTTGGCACTCACTACACTTGTCAACATGTCTTCATGTTTTCAATGCTTGACTTTGATGTTTTGTTGTGAAGGACAATAATATGCCTGCATGACAGATGTCTCCCAAGGAAGTGCACAAGAAACAACCTTTACACTTTCAGGGAACACGCTGGCACATTTTAAAGAAACCTTGGGGCACTTTGAATACATTGTTTAGTCTGATAAATACTTTGGACTGGTTTGTTTTTACTTTAAGCTTGTCAGCACTTTTAATCTTTTCACGATATCTCCAGTGAATTGCTGTTGTCTGATCTAGACCAGTTTACAAATTTTTTGTGCCTTGATACGATGCATCTTGTTATCGCTTTAACATAATAATTTCCAATCTACTTGTATAGCATTGGCTCTCAACGTTATTTTCTTTTATTTCCTACAGATGCCCCTGAAGAAGGGATGTGAATCATCCCGAAATGCATTGGGCTTGTTAGCTTTTTAGAACTGACGATGAAGTTCACTGCCTTTGTGCAGTTTGTCATTGACTGTATCATTATGTTTCATTTTCTTTACTATTTGCAGATTGATGCTATGTTTGCTGTGTTTTCATCTCATTAATACAGTCATTTTGCCACAAACTCAGTGTCGATTGTTCACTAGATTGCTGTTTTAACATGTTTAAATCCATGTTGATTTTTCCTAAATGCCAAATAATATTGTAACTAGTTTCTCTCTTAAGCAGTGCACTCAGTATACTGGTGTCTGTTCACCAGCAGTTTGCTGTTTTGGTCGCGAGGTGGGCTTCCTCGTCTCTGGGTAGCACGCCTCATTTGTCTATTTGTATGATATGTGACTTATCTGTTTACACTTCGTGTGCGCTAACTTACACTCTATTGTTCAACATTTTAAAGAAAGGCACAGTTCGAATAAGACTGTTTTTCAGATTATACATATCCATGTTCCCACAGTGTGGTGGTATTTGGGTAAGTCCTTAGTTGTTGCTGATACCAATTTACGAGTGTCAAGTCATCCAGACCGCCGTGGTCCCATGTATATGTACTTTCTGAAACCCCATTTCTTTCTAACAGTGGCTTCTTTGAATAAGGATGGCAGCTCATACAATGACTGTGTAAATGTAGTTTTGTGTGCACCTCCATGTGTGACTTCTTTTATACAGGCACATGTGTGTTCTGTTCACAAAGTGGCACATTCACACATTCTAAACATGTAGATTGTGTAAAGTGGTGTGATTCCCAAGGGATCAAAATGTATTTTGTTTGGGTTTCCAAAGTACTTACAGGTCTCTGAGTGTGGGGACACCTTCAGCATTGAGGTCTGTTATTTTGCCTTGGGTGCACCAATACTGTTTCTTTCACAGTAAACAAGAGGTGGCATGCCTTCATAGTATTGCTGTGCTCAACTGTTCCTAGGCACTAGCTTCTCAGTATATTTCTAATTCAAGTTTTTGGCTGTTGTGTCCTATTTTTCCTTGTTTCCAAGTGGCATGGTGGGTCAACCAACTGGGGAGTACAGGGCTTACATATGTGCGGAGTAATCAAGATGTTACTCATGATGCATTGCCTGATATGCACTGTGAACTATTTTGTTTTGACTCATGTGTCAGATGTATGCAGGTGACTGATTATTTTCTGTATCTTCACCTTGTCCACAGCATCATCGGAGGAAACCGAGGGAGACACCTGCTCGGACCTGGAGGAGGGATCCAGCACCGGTGCCACCAGTGCTGCTGAGTCTGTGGGAGCAAGTGGCACGGAGGGCGAGGGGAGTCAGGCGGAGGACCTGTCTGGTGGCGAGACTGACTACAATGCTGACGGGACCAAGGCTGAACTCATCGAGAGGGCGGAGGCTGCTACAACACCTGGCAGCAGCACAACATCTGTCCCCGCCTCCTCCATTCCCATCACCGCCCTTCCAGTTTCTCCGGTCCCTTCTGCCCGTGCAGGGCACCACCATGTCTCCTTTGAGCCAGGCACCACCCCCTGCCCCTGTCACCCCTCCTGCCCTCACTGCAGAGTCTGTGGACATTCAGCGGCAGTTGCAGGTTAGCCAGACATCGATGCTGAATGTCCTCCATGGCCACACCATACTGCTGACACAGATGGTGTCGTTCATGGAGGGCATGTCAGCAACGATGCCTGACCAACGGATGTTGCTGAGGTCCATGGACTCTTCACTGATGGCAGCAGTGAGTCTCCTGCAGCGCTTCGTCTCCCCCCTACCCCAGCCCCATCCACACTTCCCACTCCCATGCCTGTCCCATGCACACCCAGACATTCCCAAGCACGCACCCCACCAGACACAGGCAGCACACCACCACGTAAGGGCAAGCACACACCTCCTGGCACACACACTCAGGGGGATAAAGGCACACCCACTGGGTCTGGGGCACACAGACATACACGCAGCCATAGTCTTAGTCCGCATGCCTCACTACTCACTACCCAGTCCCTCCAAAAGTACTCCCCTTGGCTCCCCTGCCACACAGTCAGACAAGGAGAGCTACATGTCTGTGCTGGGCCTCAGCCCCACTGTGTCACCAGCCCGCAAGCGGGTAAGGCACTCCCCGGGTAGGAGAGTTGAGTCACCCCCATGTCCACCCCCTCCCCCAGAAGCGCTGCACCCCATCCCTCCGACCCCCCCGTCCTTTGTGCCTGTGGTTTCTTCTGGTGCAGGGGATGCTCTGGACGCCCTGGCAGAAGTGTGCAGCGCCGAGCTCACCTCCACCTTTGGCGCTGCCCCACGCCCTGTGGTGGAGGTGTCCGGCCCTGCACCCACCACACCTACCCTTACACCTCCTGTCCCTGCGGTGCCTGGTCCTTCCCCAGATGATGCCCCCACCCCAGTCGACAAACCTGAGGGTTCGACTTTGCAGGCAAGCTAGGGGAGACGCGTGCCCATGTGTCCCCCCAAGGCCTTCTATACTGGACTGGCCATTGGCCTTTGTATATAGTGTTCTTGGAAAAAAATGTATGCTGATTAAAGTATTTTCTTTTTACTTTGAACACTATTGCTTTTCAGGTATTGATGTTGGTGCTGATGCTCCAGGAGTTGGGGTTGTGGTAATGTGTTATGTTTCTGGCAAAGGTTCAAGTCTGATGGTCATGAGGTAGACCATGGGATCTGCGTGCCATCACAAGGTCTCTGCAAAGGATCTTTGGTCGTGTGTGTTATTTGTTTTTTGAGACATTGTACCAACGAGTGTCCCTTCCTCCGTGGCACCTGACATCTTCCCTGCAGAGAGTTGCACAATTGTTGTGCTGACCTGTGTATACATTCCCTTTGTTGGTGACGGATTCCTTCAACTATGGCCATGCCTGCTCAGCAATGTCTCCGGCTGCATCGTCTGTGCCACCCTTGCTAGTCACTGTGCTTGTGTATTGAGTATGTTGAAATGCCTTCATGGCGAAATTCTCCCTTTTCAGCACTATGCATGTGTGTAATCCCAGCCTAGCACACATATGGTACTTGTTCTGCAGGGTATTTGGGCACCTGACTCACAATTGTGGGTATTGTATCAGTGGGAACTCCACCCTATTCCTTCCATGAGAGACAACATCTTGGTGGCTGTCCCAGCACATGTACATTCCTATCAGTCCTGGGATGTGCGTGACAGTGTGTGTTCCCTTTGGCTCTCTTAGTTTAGTAGGCATTGACATGACTATACAGTCTTGTGGCATGATCTCTGTGTGTGTATTGTAATGCATTCACCAGGGGTGGGTATGAATGTGTCATTTGTCCTCACACCCACATGTGGTGTGTCATGCAGTGGGGGAAAGACATCCATCCTCATGGGAGTGGGACACTGCTGTCAGTGATGTGTTGTTATGGCACTATCAACATAGTCGAAAATTAGGGATGCGTACATCCACCCATGGAGTTGTGGTCATCTGATAATGATGTACACACCCCCATGTCTCTGTCCACTGCTGGTATTCGTCTGCACCCACCCCTCACATGTCTCTGTCCACTGCTGGGAGTGATAGGCACCCACCCCTCACATGTCTCTGTCCACTGCTGGGAGAGATAGGCATCCACCCCCATGTCTCTGTCCACTGCTGGTATTCCTCTGCACCCACCCCTCACATGTCTCTGTCCACTGCTGGTATTCCTCTGCACCCACCCCTCACATGTCTCTGGCCACTGCTGGTATTCCTCTGCACCCACCCCTCACATGTCTCTGTCCACTACTGGGAGTGATAGGCACCCACCCCTCACATGTCTCTGTCCACTGCTGGTATTCCTCTGCACCCACCCCTCATGTCTCTGTCCACTGATGGGAGTGATAGGCACCCACCCCTCACATGTCTCTGTCCACTGCTGGGAGTGATAGGCACCCACCCCTCACATGTCTCTGTCCACTGCTGGTATTCCTCTGCACCCACCCCTCACATGTCTCTGTCCACTGATGGGAGTGATAGGCACCCACCCCTCACATGTCTCTGTCCACTGCTGGGAGTGATAGGCATCCACCCCATGTCTCTGTCCACTGATGGAAGTGATAGACACCCACCCCTCACATGTCTCTGTCCACTGCTGGGAGTGATAGGCACCCATCCCCATGTCTCTGTCCACTGATGGGAGTGATAGGCACCCACCCCTCACATGTCTCGGTCCACTGATGGGAGCGATAGGCACCCAACCCTCACATGTCTCTGTCCACTGCTGGGAGTGATAGGCACCCACCCCCATGTCTCTGTCCACTGCTGGTATTCCTCTGCACACACCCCTCACATGTCTCTGTCCACTGCTGGGAGTGATAGGCACCCACCCCTCACATGTCTCCGTCCACTTCTGGGAGTGATAGGCACCCACCCCTCACATGTCTCTGTCCACTGCTGGGAGTGATAGGCACCCACCCCTCACATGTCTCTGTCCACTGCTGGTATTCCTCTGCACCCACCCCTCACATGTCTCTGTCCACTGCTGGGAGTGATAGGCACCCACCCCTCACATGTCTCTGTCCACTGTTGGGAGTGATAGGCACCCACCCCCATGTCTCTGTCCACTGCTGGTATTCCTCTGCACCCATCCCTCACATGTCTCTGTCCACTGCTGGTATTCCTCTGCACCCACCCCTCACGTCTCGGTCCACTGATGGGAGTGATAGGCACCCACCCCTCACATGTCTCTGTCCACTGCTGGGAGTGATAGGCACCCTCCCCTCACATGTGTCTGTCCACTGCTGGGAGTGATAGGCACCCACCCCTCACATGTCTCTGTCCACTGCTGATATTCCTCTGCACCCACCCCTCACATGTCTCTGTCCACTGATGGGAGTGATAGGCACCCACCCCTCACATGTCTCTGTCCACTGATGGGAGTGATAGGCACCCACCCCTCACATGTCTCTGTCCACTGCTGGGAGTGATAGGCACCCACCCCCATGTCTCTGTCCACTGCTGGTATTCCTCTGCACCCACCCCTCACATGTCTCTGTCCACTGCTGGGAGTGATAGGCACCCACCCCTCACATGTCTCCGTCCACTTCTGGGAGTGATAGGCACCCACCCCTCACATGTCTCTGTCCACTGCTGGGAGTGATAGGCACCCACCCCTCACATGTCTCTGTCCACTGCTGGTACTCCTCTGCACCCACCCCTCACATGTCTCTGTCCACTGCTGGGAGTGATAGGCACCCACCCATCACATGTCTCTGTCCACTGCTGGCAGTGATAGGCACCCACCCCCATATCTCTGTCCACGGCTGGTATTCCTCTGCACCCACCCCTCACATGTCTCTGTCCACTGCTGGTATTCATCTGCACCCACCCTTCCCATGTCTCTGTCCACTGCTGGTATTCTTCTGCACCCACCCCTCATATGTCTCTGTCCACTGCTGGTATTCCTCTGCACCCACCCCTCACATGTCTCTGTCCACTGCTGGGAGTGATAGGCACTGTTGGACAGGCCACACGAAGGGCTTGCTCCCTCCCCGCACGACAGGGCCCGAGCTCCGGCCCACCAGGCATAACCCACGAAAAGCACCCGTACCCCGTCTCCCGACGGATCTTCTGCCCTCGGACCTCTACTCATCACGGGGCCCAGCCCCACCGGCTCCCCCGGCCGCTTCAAGCCGCCATCTTGGGCCCTGCACCACGAGGCCGCGTGGCCTCGCCCCGACCCTAACCCCGGGCCTGACCGGCCCCGACATCCCGGCACCACCATCCACCCGGGAGGTGAGCGGACCACTTGGCAGGTCAATGGGAGGACGAAGTGTCAAGAGCTCTTCCCCCGCCAGGTGCCGATCGCCTCCAACTCCCCCAGGCGCTGGCTCCACCCCCTGCTGGGTGTCTGGACACCTTCATCCCGGGCCCTCCGACCTCCAAGTGCGAGGGTCCGGACATCAAAGAGCGCCTGCCCTATAACTGGGGCAACTCCGGAGCAGGAAGGCAGTTGTATCCTGGAGTCGAGAGACACCGAGAGAACTCAGCCTTGACGGACTACTGGCGCTGCCGTAGCCCGCTCTTGTGAACCATCGTCCTGCCTGCTGGCGCTGCCGCGGCCTTCTACAACATCCATCCTCGTCGGGACCTGCTGGCGCTGCCGCGGCCCGTTGTAACGACCATCCTCGTCGGGACCTGCTGGCGCTGCCGCGGCCCGTTGTAACGACCATCCTCACCGGGACCTGCTGGCGCTGCCGCGGACCGTCCATCGACCATCTTTCCGGGACCTGCTGGCGCTGCCGCGGCCCGCACCAACTAAGCTCGAGGATTGTGAGCTAATCATCATCTCATCCAAACTACCTGACTGGTAGACAGACTGTCCCGCTACCCCCTACCCTACTTTGAGAGACTTGAATCGAGGGGACCCCTGAGTCCAGACTTCCTTGTACCATTCAACCGTACCTTAAGAAGTGCTTATAAAGAACACTGAACCTTATCCGTGTGTGGTATCTGTCTGTAGGGGGGAAGTTACTTGTCTGTACGATCGCTGGAGACGGCTCTCCCCGGAGACCTCTCCTCCTGACCCCGGCCGACCCTCCCGGTCCGTCTATCCTTTCTAACATTGGTGGCCAGCGGCGCGATCCGAATCAACGCGTAATCGTACAGAGAGTAGCTCACCCCACGACAACAACACGATGTCAGCCAAAGATAGCAACTCCACCGAGAAATTCCAAATGGATAAATTAGAAGAATACAACCACCGCGAACTGAGACAATTCTGCATAGAACTTGGCATTGCTACCACCGGCCTGAGTACCAAAGATGATCTAAAGCACGCCCTAGAGTCGTGGACAGAAACTGGGGTCGCCGGACCCTCCGACCAAAGCAGCATCACACCAGAGGGGAACGCCACGGCTCCCGAGGAGCGGGGAACGGGCCTCTCGCAGGAGGAGATCCGAGAAAGAGAAAGAACCAGATTGCACGAGTTGGAAATGGCACGACTCAAGATGGATGGGGAACTCAAGTTAGCCGAACAGAAACTCAACCTCGAGCACATGCGGCTCCGAGATGAACGAGAAGAGAAGCAGAGACAGAGAGAGCTGGAGGAGAAAAAAATAACGCTCGAGCACGAGCGCAAACTGGCCGAAATAGAACTTCGGAAACAGAATAAAGAACTGGGGGTGCCTGAGCGACCACACACCCCGGGGCCAATCGAGAAAAAAGTCCACATCCCCAAGGATGTTGTCCGCGAGTATGTCCGAGAAGACGACATACAACAGTGGTTTAAAGCCTACGAGATCGCCATGACCTCCCACCGGATCGACCGGAGTGATTGGGGAGCCGGACTCTGGGGGAGGTTTATCAACGAGGGGCGCGATGCCCTACTGCAGCTCCCAGATCACCAAATGTCGTCCTACGACCACATGAAGGCTGCCCTCCTCACCCGCTACGGCCTCACACCCGAGATGTACCGCCAGAGGTTCAGAGATTGCACCCGGATCCCAGGTACAACTTGGGTAGAATACGTGAACTATTTCAGCCGTGCCTTCGAGGGTTGGATAAAGGGGAGCCAGGTCACCACCTACGAACAACTCTTTAACCTGATGGTATGGGAGCACCTGTCGAACAACTGCTTCGTCGAGCTCAGGCAGCACCTCCTCGACAGTAAACTGACTGACCCCCGGCAGCTCGCCGCCGAAGCTGACCGATGGGAAAGCACCCGAGTGGGCCGGAGGGGGCCACACGAACAGAACAGAAACAACCAAGGCCAGCACCGGCCTCGGGGAGGAGGAGGGGGCCAGGGGCGAGGGAGAGACGCCTTGCCCGCAACACCCGTGGCCAGCACCCCGGCTCCGGCCGGTCGGGACAACCCCCCGTGGCGTCCTGGGGTCCGAGCCAACGTCACGTGCCACCGATGCCAGCGAGTCGGCCACTACGCCAATGACCCGAGCTGCCCGCAGAACCAAACACCCAAGCCCCGCCAGGTAGCTGCCGCCGCCCTGGGGGAAGAGCGATCATTGGAGGAACCAGAGGAGTATGAGCCGGCCCAGCAAGAGTGGGAACCGGCCGCCATGGTCCTGGCGTGCTTAGGGGGAAGAGACATGGTCCCGCGGGCTCCCCTACCCGCTAACACCAGGAAATACGGTCAGTGGGTGACCATTAATGGACAGCGAGCCGAGGCCTTGCGTGACACAGGCGCCAGTGTGACGGCCGTCCGCTGTCACCTGGTGAAGCCCGAGCAGATCCTGCCGAACATTCTCTGCCCCGTCCGCTCGGCAGACAACTCTGAAAGTATGTGTCAAATGGCCTGCGTTCCATTCGAATGGGGAGGGGTCTCCGGCCTGTTGAAGGTGACGGTCCGGGACGATGCCCCCGTGGACTGCCTCCTGGGGAATGACCTCGAGAGTTCCCCGTGGGCCACCGTTGAGAGAAGAGAGCACCTGGGGATGCTGGGCCTCCCGGACTGGGCCTGCGTAACCACCCGGTCCATGGCCGCCCGTGCCGTCCCTCGAGCAGAAGAACCAGAATGGCCAGCACCTCCGCCCCCAGTCGCCCCAGTAGAAGACAACGACGAGGCCAGCCTCCCAGACCCGACGGTCGAAGGGGACGCGCAACCCCAGGACCTTCCTGACCTGGCTCAGTGGCGTCAAGAGGGGGGGCCCACCCAAGCACAGTTCCACCAGGAACAAAAGACCTGTCCCTCCCTCGAGGGACTCCGCCAACAAGCCAGCGCCCAGAACGCAGGGGACTCCACCGGAACTCACTGGGTCTACTGGGATAACGACCTGCTATACAGCGAGCAAAGAATCGCCGAGCTGGGGGCCGGTCGAGTACTGGTGGTACCTCTCCGCTTCAGAGACTTTCTGCTCAACCTGGCCCACGATGTCCCCCTGGCTGGACACCTGGGCCAAGATAAAACGTACAGCCGCCTAGTGACCCACTTTTTCTGGCCGAAGATGAGGAACGACGTCCTGAACCACTGCCGATCTTGCCCCACATGCCAAGCCAGCGGGAAGAGTGGTCGGAAGCTGAAAGCCCCTCTGCAACCCTTCCCTGTGGTCACCACCCCGTTCGAGAGGGTGGGGATAGACATCGTGGGGCCTCTGGACCCCCGCACGGCACAAGGACACAGGTTCATCTTAGTACTGGTGGACCATGCCACCCGCTACCCCGAGGCGGTGCCCCTACGGACCGTGACAGCTCCGGTGGTTGGCCGGGCCCTAATGGGGATCTTCTCCCGGGTAGGCTTCCCCCGAGAAGTCGTCAGCGACCGAGGCACGAACTTTATATCCAAATACATGAAGTCCCTCTGGCAACAATGCGGGGTCACCTACAGATTCACGACCCCCTATCACCCCCAAGGGAACGGACTAGTGGAGCGTTTTAACCGCACCCTCAAGGGGATGATTGGGGGATTGGAAGAGCCCCTCCGTCGCCAGTGGGATGTACTACTCCCGTGCCTCCTCTTCGCCTACCGCGAAGTTCCCCAGAAGTCCCTCGGTTTTAGCCCTTTCGAACTCCTGTACGGGCACCCTGTGCGAGGGCCCCTCAGCCTAGTAAAAGAAGGTTGGGAGATGGCCCCCCTAAAGACCCCTCCAGACGTCTTCAAATACCTCCTGGCCCTACGCAATCAGACCCGGCGCTTCAGGGAGATGGCCAAGGCGAACCCCGAGGCCAGCCAGGAGGACATGAAGAAGTGGTATGATCACAATGCCTCCTCCGTTGAGTTTGAGCCTGGACAACAAGTATGGGTGATGTCCCCCACCGAACCATGTGCCTTGCAAGATAAGTGGACGGGGCCCTTCAAAGTCGTCGAGCGCAAAAGCCCCGTCACTTACCTCATCGACCTGGGGACCTCCCGGAACCCCCTTCGGGTCCTCCACACCAACCGACTCAAACCACACTTTGTGCACTCAGAACTCAGCCTCCTGATGGCTACGGACAGTGGGGCAGAGGAAGACTCCGAACCCCTCCCGGATCTTCTGAAGACTCAGGAGAATGACGGCTCCGTGGACGGGGTCCGGCTCTCTGACGCCCTCACTTCGGAGCAACGCCAGGGCTGCCGGAACCTCCTGCTGCAGTTCGCTACCCTGTTCTCCCTCACCCCCGGGGTCACCCCTTGGTGTTTGCACGACGTGGACACCGGGGACAGTCCCCCTGTCCGACACCGGGCCTACCGCGTACCAGATCGGGTACGGGCCTGCATACAGGAGGAGGTGGCCAAGATGCTCACAATCGGGGTCATCGAGCCCTCGGACAGTCCCTGGGCCAGTCCGGTTGTATTGGTCCCCAAAGCCGCTGCCCCCGGCACCGCACCTGAACTGAGATTCTGCGTCGACTACCGGGGCTTGAACGCTGTCACCCGGACCGACGCTCATCCGATCCCCCGAGCAGACGAGCTGATCGACCGGCTGGGGGCCGCCCGCTACCTCAGTATCTTCGACCTAACAGCGGGCTACTGGCAGATCGGCCTCACACCCAGGGCTCAGGAACGGTCAGCCTTCTCTACCCCCGATGGCCACTACCAATTCAAGGTCATGCCCTTCGGCATGAAGAATGCCCCCGCCACGTTTCAACGCCTCGTGAACCAGGTCTTGGCGGGGCTCGAAGAGTTCAGCGCTGCCTACCTGGACGATATCGCTGTATACAGCCACCACTGACCCGACCACCTCCGTCACCTCCGAGAGGTCCTACAGGCCCTCCAGCGGGCCGGCCTCACAATTAAGGCCGGCAAGTGCCAAATTGGCCAAGGGTCTGTGACCTACCTTGGGCACCAAGTGGGAAGCGGGCTGGTGGCCCCGCTACAACTTAAGATTGCTGCCATCCAGTCCTGGCAGCCCCCCGTCACCCAGACCGAGGTCCGAGCCTTCTTGGGGCTCACCGGCTACTACCGGCGGTTCGTGAAGGACTACGGCAGCATCGTGGGGCCCCTCACGGGTCTCACGTCCAAGAACCAGCCAAAGCGGATTAACTGGACCCCCGATTGTCAAGCGGCCTTCGAGAAGCTGAAGGCCGCTCTATGCACCGCCCCTGTGCTCCAGGCCCCCGATTACAGTCGG
The DNA here is from genome assembly GCF_964204655.1 of Triturus cristatus. NCBI lineage: Eukaryota > Metazoa > Chordata > Amphibia > Caudata > Salamandridae > Triturus > Triturus cristatus. The sequence continues at coordinate 364,074,810 of NC_140584.1, read as the reverse complement.
GAATTCATGGTACAGACCGACGCCTCCGACCACGGCATCGGAGCCGTCCTTTCTCAGTTAAACCCCGAAGGTCATGACCAGCCGGTGGCCTTCATCAGTCGACGTCTCCTGGCCCGAGAACAGCGCTGGAGCACCATCGAGAGGGAGGCCTTCGCAGTGGTGTGGGCCCTCAAAAAGCTCCGGCCCTATCTCTTCGGTACCCACTTCCGGGTACAAACCAACCATCGACCCCTGCAGTGGGTGATGCAGATGCGGGGGGAGAACCCAAAACTCTTGCGCTGGTCCATTTCCCTGCAGGGAATGGACTTCACTGTGGAGCACCGACCAGGCCAAGACCACGCCAACGCGGATGGCCTGTCCCGCTTTTTCCGCCTCGACGAAGAGAGTCCCCAAGGAGATGGGTGACTCTCCCCGCCTTCAGCTGGGGGGGACGCATGTTGGACAGGCCACACGAAGGGCTTGCTCCCTCCCCGCACGACAGGGCCCGAGCTCCGGCCCACCAGGCATAACCCACGAAAAGCACCCGTACCCCGTCTCCCGACGGATCTTCTGCCCTCGGACCTCTACTCATCACGGGGCCCAGCCCCACCGGCTCCCCCGGCCGGTTCAAGCCGCCATCTTGGGCCCTGCACCACGAGGCCGCGTGGCCTCGCCCCGACCCTAACCCCGGGCCTGACCGGCCCCGACATCCCGGCACCACCATCCACCCGGGAGGTGAGCGGACCACTTGGCAGGTCAATGGGAGGACGAAGTGTCAAGAGCTCTTCCCCCGCCAGGTGCCGATCGCCTCCAACTCCCCCAGGCGCTGGCTCCACCCCCTGCTGGGTGTCTGGACACCTTCATCCCGGGCCCTCCGACCTCCAAGTGCGAGGGTCCGGACATCAAAGAGCGCCTGCCCTATAACTGGGGCAACTCCGGAGCAGGAAGGCAGTTGTATCCTGGAGTCGAGAGACACCGAGAGAACTCAGCCTTGACGGACTACTGGCGCTGCCGTAGCCCGCTCTTGTGAACCATCGTCCTGCCTGCTGGCGCTGCCGCGGCCTTCTACAACATCCATCCTCGTCGGGACCTGCTGGCGCTGCCGCGGCCCGTTGTAACGACCATCCTCGTCGGGACCTGCTGGCGCTGCCGCGGCCCGTTGTAACGACCATCCTCACCGGGACCTGCTGGCGCTGCCGCGGACCGTCCATCGACCATCTTTCCGGGACCTGCTGGCGCTGCCGCGGCCCGCACCAACTAAGCTCGAGGATTGTGAGCTAATCATCATCTCATCCAAACTACCTGACTGGTAGACAGACTGTCCCGCTACCCCCTACCCTACTTTGAGAGACTTGAATCGAGGGGACCCCTGAGTCCAGACCTCCTTGTACCATTCAACCGTACCTTAAGAAGTGCTTATAAAGAACACTGAACCTTATCCGTGTGTGGTATCTGTCTGTGGGGGGGAAGTTACTTGTCTGTACGATCGCTGGAGACGGCTCTCCCCGGAGACCTCTCCTCCTGACCCCGGCCGACCCTCCCGGTCCGTCTATCCTTTCTAACAGGCACCCACCCCCATGTCTCTGTCCACTGCTGGTATTCCTCTGCACCCACCCCTCACATGTCTCTGTCCACTGCTGGGAGTGATAGACACCCACCCCTCACATGTCTCTGTCCACTGCTGGTATTCCTCTGCACCCACCCCTCACATGTCTCTGTCCACTGATGGGATTGATAGGCACCCACCCCTCACATGTCTCTGTCCACTGCTGGGAGTGATAGGCTCCCACCCCATGTCTCTGTCCACTGATGGGAGTGATAGGCACCCACCCCTCACATGTCTCTGTCCACTGCTGGGAGTGATAGGCACCCACCCCCATGTCTCTGTCCACTGATGGGAGTGATAGGCACCCACCCCTCACATGTCTCTGTCCACTGATGGGAGTGATAGGCACCCACCCCTCACATGTCTCTGTCCACTGCTGGGAGTGATAGGCACCCACCCCCATGTCTCTGTCCACTGCTGGTATTCCTCTGCACCCACCCCTCACATGTCTCTGTCCACTGCTGGGAGTGATAGACACCCACCCCTCACATGTCTCTGTCCACTGCTGGGAGTGATAGGCACCCACCCCTCACATGTCTCTGCCCACTGCTGGGAAAGATAGGCACCCACCCCTCACATGTCTCTGTCCACTGCTGGTATTCCTCTGCACCCACCCCTCACATGTCTCTGTCCACTGCTGGGATTGATAGGCAGCCACCCCTCACATGTCTCTGTCCACTGCTGGGAGTGATAGGCACCCACCCCCATGTCTCTGTCCACTGCTGGTATTCCTCTGCACCCACCCCTCACATGTCTCTCTCCACTGCTGGTATTCCTCTGCACCCACCCCTCACATGTCTCTGTCCACTGCTGGTATTCCTCTGCACCCCCCCTCACATGTCTCTGTCCACTGCTGGGAGTGATAGGCACCCACCCCTCACATGTCTCTGTCCACTGCTGGTATTCCTCTGCACCCACCCCTCACATGTCTCTGTCCACTGATGGGAGTGATAGGCACCCACCCCTCACATGTCTCTGTCCACTGCTGGGAGTGATAGGCACCCACCCCATGTCTCTGTCCACTGATGGGAGTGATAGGCACCCACCCCTCACATGTCTCTGTCCACTGCTGGGACTGATAGGCACCCACCCCCATGTCTCTGTCCACTGATGGGAGTGATAGGCACCCACCCCTCACATGTCTCTGTCCACTGATGGGAGTGATAGGCACCCACCCCTCACATGTCTGTGTCCACTGCTGGGAGTGATATGCACCCACCCCATGTCTCTGTCCACTGCTGGTATTCCTCTGCTTCCACCCCTCACATGTCTCTGTCCACTGCTGGGAGTGATAGGCACCCACCCCTCACATGTCTCCGTCCACTTCTGGGAGTGATAGGCACCCACCCCTCACATGTCTCTGTCCACTGCTGGGAGTGATAGGCACCCACCCCTCACATGTCTCTCTCCACTGCTGGTATTCCTCTGCACCCACACCTCACATGTCTCTGTCAACTGCTGGGAGTGATAGGCACCCACCCCTCACATGTCTCTGTCCACTGCTGGGAGTGATAGGCACCCGCCCCCATGTCTCTGTCCACTGCTGGTATTCATCTGCACCCACCCCTCACATGTCTCTGTCCACTGCTGGTATTCCTCTGCACCCACCCCTCACATGTCTCTGTCCACTGCTGGTATTCCTCTGCACCCACCCCTCACATGTCTCTGTCCACTGCTGGGAGTGATAGGCACCCATCCCCATGTCTCTGTCCACTGCTGGTATTCCTCTGCACCAACCCCTCACATGTCTCTGTCCACTGCTGGGAGTGATAGACACCCACCCCTCACATGTCTCTGTCCACTGCTGGGAGTGATAGGCACCCACCCCTCACATGTCTCTGTCCACTGCTGGGAGTGATAGGCACCCACCCCTCACATGTCTCTGTCCACTGCTGGTATTCCTCTGCACCCACCCCTCACATGTCTCTGTCCACTGCTGGGAGTGATAGGCAGCCACCCCTCACATGTCTCTGTCCACTGCTGGGAGTGATAGGCACCCACCCCCATGTCTCTGTCCACTGCTGGGAGTGATAGGCAGCCACCCCTCACATGTCTCCGTCCACTTCTGGGAGTGATAAGAACCCACCCCTCACATGTCTCCGTCCACTGCTGGGAGTGATAGGCACACACCCCTCACATGTCTCTGTCCACTGCTGGTATTCCTCTGCACCCACCCCTCACATGTCTCTGTCCACTGCTGGGAGTGATAGGCACCCACCCCTCACATGTCTCTGTCCACTACTGGGAGTGATAGGCACCCACCCCCATGTCTCTGTCCACTGCTGGTATTCCTCTGCACCCATCCCTCACATGTCTCTGTCCACTGCTGGTATTCCTCTGCACCCACCCCTCACGTCTCTGTCCACTGATGGGAGTGATAGGCACCCACCCCTCACATGTCTCTGTCCACTGCTGGGAGTGATAGGCACCCTCCCCTCACATGTGTCTGTCCACTGCTGGGAGTGATAGGCACCCACCCCTCACATGTCTCTGTCCACTGCTGGTATTCCTCTGCACCCACCCCTCACATGTCTCTGTCCACTGATGGGAGTGATAGGCACCCACCCCTCACATGTCTCTGTCCACTGATGGGAGTGATAGGCACCCATCCCTCACATGTCTCTGCCCACTGCTGGGAGTGATAGGCACCCACCCCCATGTCTCTGTCCACTGCTGGTATTCCTCTGCACCCACCCCTCACATGTCTCTGTCCACTGCTGGGAGTGATAGGCACCCACCCCTCACATGTCTCCGTCCACTTCTGGGAGTGATAGGCACCCACCCCTCACATGTCTCTGTCCACTGCTGGTACTCCTCTGCACCCACCCCTCACATGTCTCTGTCCACTGCTGGGAGTGATAGGCACCCACCCCTCACATGTCTCTGTCCACTGCTGGGAGTGATAGGCACCCGCCCCTCACATGTCTCTGTCCACTGCTGGTATTCCTCTGCACCCACCCCTCACATGTCTCTGTCCACTGCTGGGTGTGATAGGCACCCACCCCTCACATGTCTCTGTCCACTACTGGGAGTGATAGGCACCCACCCCCATGTCTCTGTCCACTGCTGGTATTCCTCTGCACCCATCCCTCACATGTATCTGTCCACTGCTGGTATTCCTCTGCACCCACCCCTCACGTCTCTGTCCACTGATGGGAGTGATAGGCACCCACCCCTCACATGTCTCTGTCCACTGCTGGGAGTGATAGGCACCCTCCCCTCACATGTGTCTGTCCACTGCTGGGAGTGATAGGCACCCACCCCTCACATGTCTCTGTCCACTGCTGGTATTCCTCTGCACCCACCCCTCACATGTCTCTGTCCACTGATGGGAGTGATAGGCACCCACCCCTCACATGTCTCTGTCCACTGATGGGAGTGATAGGCACCCACCCCTCACATGTCTCTGTCCACTGCTGGGAGTGATAGGCACCCACCCCCATGTCTCTGTCCACTGCTGGTATTCCTCTGCACCCACCCCTCACATGTCTCTGTCCACTGCTGGGAGTGATAGGCACCCACCCCTCACATGTCTCCGTCCACTTCTGGGAGTGATAGGCACCCACCCCTCACATGTCTCTGTCCACTGCTGGTACTCCTCTGCACCCACCCCTCACATGTCTCTGTCCACTGCTGGGAGTGATAGGCACCCACCCCTCACATGTCTCTGTCCACTGCTGGGAGTGATAGGCACCCGCCCCTCACATGTCTCTGTCCACTGCTGGTATTCCTCTGCACCCACCCCTCACATGTCTCTGTCCACTGCTGGGAGTGATAGGCACCCACCCCTCACATGTCTCTGTCCACTACTGGGAGTGATAGGCACCCACCCCCATGTCTCTGTCCACTGCTGGTATTCCTCTGCACCCATCCCTCACATGTCTCTGTCCACTGCTGGTATTCCTCTGCACCCACCCCTCACGTCTCTGTCCACTGATGGGAGTGATAGGCAGTGGCACCCACCCCTCACATGTCTCTGTCCACTGCTGGGAGTGATAGGCACCCTCCCCTCACATGTGTCTGTCCACTGCTGGGAGTGATAGGCACCCACCCCTCACATGTCTCTGTCCACTGCTGGTATTCCTCTGCACCCACCCCTCACATGTCTCTGTCCACTGATGGGAGTGATAGGCACCCACCCCTCACATGTCTCTGTCCACTGATGGGAGTGATAGGCACCCACCCCTCACATGTCTCTGTCCACTGCTGGGAGTGATAGGCACCCACCCCCATGTCTCTGTCCACTGCTGGTATTCCTCTGCACCCACCCCTCACATGTCTCTGTCCACTGCTGGGAGTGATAGGCACCCACCCCTCACATGTCTCCGTCCACTTCTGGGAGTGATAGGCACCCACCCCTCACATGTCTCTGTCCACTGCTGGTACTCCTCTGCACCCATCCCTCACATGTCTCTGTCCACTGCTGGTATTCCTCTGCACCCACCCCTCACGTCTCTGTCCACTGATGGGAGTGATAGGCACCCACCCCTCACATGTCTCTGTCCACTGCTGGGAGTGATAGGCACCCACCCCTCACATGTCTCCGTCCACTGCTGGGAGTGATAGGCACCTACCCCTCACATGTCTCTGTCCACTGCTGGTACTCCTCTGTACCCACCCCTCACATGTCTCTGTCCACTGCTGGGAGTGATAGGCACCCACCCATCACATGTCTCTGTCCACTGCTGGCAGTGATAGGCACCCACCCCCATATCTCTGTCCACTGCTGGTATTCCTCTGCACCCACCCCTCACATGTCTCTGTCCACTGCTCTGCTGGTATTCATCTGCACCCACCCTTCCCATGTCTCTGTCCACTGCTGGTATTCTTCTGCACCCACCCCTCACATGTCTCTGTCCACTGCTGGTATTCCTCTGCACCCACCCCTCACATGTCTCTGTCCACTGCTGGGAGTGATAGGCACCCACCCCCATGTCTCTGTCCACTGCTGGTATTCCTCTTCACCCACCCCTCACATGTCTCTGTCCACTGCTGGGAGTGATAGACACCCACCCCTCACATGTCTCTGTCCACTGCTGGTATTCCTCTGCACCCACCCCTCACATGTCTCTGTCCACTGATGGGATTGATAGGCACCCACCCCTCACATGTCTCTGTCCACTGCTGGGAGTTATAGGCACCCACCCCATGTCTCTGTCCACTGATGGGAGTGATAGGCACCCACCCCTCACATGTCTCTGTCCACTGCTGGGAGTGATAGTGTTGGACAGGCCACACGAAGGGCTTGCTCCCTCCCCGCACGACAGGGCCCGAGCTCCGGCCCGCCAGGCATAACCCACGAAAAGCACCTGTACCCCGTCTCCCGACGGATCTTCTGCCCTCGGACCTCTACTCATCACAGGGCCCAGCCCCACCGGCTCCCCCGGCCGGTTCAAGCCGCCATCTTGGGCCCTGCACCACGAGGCCGCGTGGCCTCGGCCCGACCCTAACCCCGGGCCTGGCAGGCCCCGACATCCCGGCACCACCTTCCACCCAGGAGGTGAACGGACCACTTGGCAGGTCAATGGGAGAACGAAGTGTCAAGAGCTCTTCCCCCGCCAGGTGCCGATCGCCTCCAGCTCCCCCAGGAGCTGGCTCCAACCCCTGCTGGGTGTCTGGACACCTTCATCCCGGCCCCTCCGACCTCCGAGTGCGAGGGTCCGGACATCAAAGGGCGCCTGCCCTATAACTGGGGCAGCTCCGGAGCAGGAAGGCAGTTGTATCCTGGAGTCGAGAGACACCGAGAGAACTCAGCCTTGACGGACTACTGGCGCTGCCGTAGCCCGCTCTTGTGAACCATCGTCCTGCCTGCTGGCGCTGCCGCGGCCTTCTACAACATCCATCCTCGTCGGGACCTGCTGGCGCTGCCGCGGCCCGTTGTAACGACCATCCTCACCGGGACCTGCTGGCGCTGCCGCGGACCGTACATCGACCATCTTTCCGGGACCTGCTGGTGCTACCGCGGACCGTGTACCGACCATCTCCACCTGGACCTGCTGGCGCTGCCGCGGCCCGTACCAACTAAGCTCGAGGATTGTGAGCTAATCATCATCTCATCCAAACTACCTGACTGGTAGACAGACTGTCCCGCTACCCCTTACCCTGCTTTGAGAGACTTGAATCGAGGGGACCCCTGAGTCCAGACCTCCTTGTACCATTCAACCGTACCCTAAGAAGTGCTTATAAAGAACCCTGAACCTTATCTGTGTGTGGTATCCGTCTGTGGGGGGGAAAGTTACTTGTCTGTACGATCGCTGGAGACGGCTCTCCCCGGAGACCTCTCCTCCTGACCCCGGCCGACCCTCCCGGTCCGACTATCCTTTCTAACATTGGTGGCCAGCGGCGCGATCCGAATCAACGCGTAATCGTACAGAGAGTAGCTCACCCCACGACAAAAACACGATGTCAGCCAAAGATAGCAACTCCACCGAGAAATTCCAAATGGATAAATTAGAAGAATACAACCACCGCGAACTGAGACAATTCTGCATAGAACTTGGCATTGCTACCACCGGCCTGAGTACCAAAGATGATCTAAAGCGCGCCCTAGAGTCGTGGACAGAAACTGGGGTCGCCGGACCCTCCGACCAAAGCAGCATCACACCAGAGGGGAACGCCACGGCTCCCGAGGAGCGGGGAACGGGCCTCTCGCAGGAGGAGATCCGAGAAAGAGAAAGAACCAGATTGCACGAGTTGGAAATGGCACGACTCAAGATGGATGGGGAACTCAAGTTAGCTGAACAGAAACTCAACCTCGAGCACATGCGGCTCCGAGATGAACGAGAAGAGAAGCAGAGACAGAGAGAGCTGGAGGAGAAAAAAATAACGCTCGAGCACGAGCGCAAACTGGCGGAAATAGAACTTCGGAAACAGAATAAGGAACTGGGGGTGCCTGAGCGACCACACACCCCGGGGCCAATCGAGAAAAAAGTCCACATCCCCAAGGATGTTGTCCGCGAGTATGTCCGAGAACACGACATACAACAGTGGTTTAAAGCCTACGAGATCGCCATGACCTCCCACCGGATCGACCGGAGTGATTGGGGAGCCGGACTTTGGGGGAGGTTTATCAACGAGGGTCGCGATGCCCTACTGCAGCTCCCAGATCACCAAATGTCGTCCTACGACCACATGAAGGCTGCCCTCCTCACCCGCTACGGCCTCACACCCGAGATGTACCGCCAGAGGTTCAGAGATTGCACCCGGATCCCAGGTACAACTTGGGTAGAATACGTGAACTATTTCAGCCGTGCCTTCGAGGGTTGGATAAAGGGGAGCCAGGTCACCACCTACGAACAACTCTTTAACCTGATGGTATGGGAGCACCTGTCGAACAACTGCTTCGTCGAGCTCAGGCAGCACCTCCTCGACAGTAAGCTGACTGACCCCCGGCAGCTCGCCGCCGAAGCTGACCGATGGGAAAGCACCCGAGTGGGCCGGAGGGGGCCACACGAACAGAACAGAAACAACCAAGGCCAGCACCGTCCTCGGGGAGGAGGAGGGGGCCAGGGGCGAGGGAGAGACGCCTTGCCCACAACACCCGTGGCCAGCACCCCGGCTCCGGCCATTCGGGGCAACCCCCCGTGGCGTCCTGGGGTCCGATCCAACGTCACGTGCCACCGATGCCAGCGAGTCGGCCACTACGCCAATGACCCGAGCTGCCCGCAGAACCAAACACCCAAGCCCCGCCAGGTAGCTGCCGCCGCCCTGGGGGAAGAGCGATCATTGGAGGAACCAGAGGAGTATGAGCCGGCCCAGCAAGAGTGGGAACCGGCCGCCATGGTCCTGGCGTGCTTAGGGGGAAGAGACATGGTCCCGCGGGCTCCCCTACCCGCTAACACCAGGAAATACGGTCAGTGGGTGACCATTAATGGACAGCGAGCCGAGGCCTTGCGTGACACAGGCGCCAGTGTGACGGCCGTCCGCTGTCACCTGGTGAAGCCCGAGCAGATCCTGCCGAACATTCTCTGCCCCGTCCGCTCGGCAGACAACTCTGAAAGTATGTGTCAAATGGCCTGCGTCCCATTCGAATGGGGAGGGGTCTCCGGCCTGTTGAAGGTGACGGTCCGGGACGATGCCCCCGTGGACTGCCTCCTGGGGAATGACCTCGAGAGTTCCCCGTGGGCCACCGTTGAGAGAAGAGAGCACCTGGGGATGCTGGGCCTCCCGGACTGGGCCTGCATAACCACCCGGTCCATGGCCGCCCGTGCCGTCCCTCGATCAGAAGAACCAGAATGGCCAGCACCTCCGCCCCCGGTCGCCCCAGTAGAAGACAACGACGAGGCCAGCCTCCCAGACCCGACGACCGAAGGGGACGCGCAACCCCAGGACCTTCCTGACCTGGCTCAGTGGCGTCAAGAAGGGGGGCCCACCCAAGAACAGTTCCGCCAGGAACAAAAGACCTGTCCCTCCCTCGAGGGACTCCGCCAACAAGCCAGCGCCCAGAACGCAGGGGACTCCACCGGAACTCACTGGGTCTACTGGGATAACGACCTGCTATACAGCGAGCAAAGAATCGCCGAGCTGGGGGCCGGTCGAGTACTGGTGGTACCTCTCCGCTTCAGAGACTTTCTGCTCAACCTGGCCCACGATGTCCCCCTGGCTGGACACCTGGGCCAGGATAAAATGTACAGCCGCCTAGTGACCCACTTTTTCTGGCCGAAAATGAGGAACGACGTCCTGAACCACTGCCGATCTTGCCCCACATGCCAAACCAGCGGGAAGAGTGGTCGGAAGCTGAAAGCCCCTCTGCAACCCTTCCCTGGGGTCACCACCCCGTTCGAGAGGGTGGGGATAGACATCGTGGGGCCTCTGGACCCCCGCACGGCACAAGGACACAGGTTCATCTTAGTACTGGTGGACCGTGCCACCCGCTACCCCGAGGCGGTGCCCCTACGGACCGTGACAGCTCCGGTGGTTGGCCGGGCCCTAATGGGGATCTTCTCCCGGGTAGGCTTCCCCCGAGAAGTCGTCAGCGACCGAGGCACGAACTTTATATCCAAATACATGAAGTCCCTCTGGCAACAATGCGGGGTCACCTACAGATTCACGACCCCCTATCACCCCCAAGGGAACGGACTAGTGGAGCGTTTTAACCGCACCCTCAAGGGGATGATTGGGGGATTGGAAGAGCCCCTCCGTCGCCAGTGGGATGTACTACTCCCGTGCCTCCTCTTCGCCTACCGAGAAGTTCCCCAGAAGGCCCTCGGTTTTAGCCCTTTCGAACTCCTGTACGGGCACCCTGTGCGAGGGCCCCTCAGCCTAGTAAAAGAAGGTTGGGAGATGGCCCCCCTGAAGACCCCTCCAGACGTCTTCAACTACATCCTGGCCCTACGCAATCAGACCCGGCGCTTCAGAGGGATGGCCAAGGCGAACCTCGAGGCCAGCCAGGAGGACATGAAGAGGTGGTATGATCACAATGCCTCCTCCGTTGAGTTCGAGCCTGGGCAACAAGTATGGGTGATGTCCCCCACCGAACCATGTGCCTTGCAGGATAAGTGGACGGGGCCCTTCAAAGTGGTCGAGCGCAAAAGCCCCGTCACTTACCTCATCGACCTGGGGACCTCCCGGAACCCCCTCCGGGTCCTCCACACCAACCGACTCAAACCACACTTTGTGCGCTCAGAACTCAGCCTCCTGATGGCTACGGACAGTGGGGCAGAGGAAGACTCCGAACCCCTTCCGGATCTTCTGAAGACTCAGGAGAATGACGGCTCCGTGGACGGGGTCCGGCTATCTGACGCCCTCACTTCGGAGCAACGCCAGGGCTGCCGAAACCTCCTGCTGCGGTTCGCTACACTGTTCTCCCTCACCCCCGGGGTCACCCCTTGGTGTTTGCACGACGTGGACACCGGGGACAGCCCCCCTGTCCGACACCGGGCCTACCGCGTACCAGATCGGGTACGGGCCTGCATACAGGAGGAAGTGGCCAAGATGCTCACAATCGGGGTCATCGAGCCCTCGGACAGTCCCTGGGCCAGTCCGGTGGTATTGGTTCCCAAAGCCGCTGACCCCGGCACCGCACCTGAACTGAGATTCTGCGTCGACTACCGGGGCTTGAACGCTGTCACCCGGACCGACGCTCATCCGATTCCCCGAGCAGACGAGCTGACCGACCGGCTGGGGGCCGCCCGCTACCTTAGTATCTTCGACCTAACAGCGGGCTACTGGCAGATCGGCCTCACACCCAGGGCTCAGGAACGGTCAGCCTTCTCTACCCCCGATGGCCACTACCAATTCAAGGTCATGCCCTTCGGCATGAAAAATGCCCCCGCCACGTTTCAACGCCTCGTGAACCAGGTCTTGGCGGGGCTCGAAGAGTTCAGCGCTGCCTATCTGGACGATATCGCTGTATACAGCCGCCACTGGCCCGACCACCTCCGTCACCTCCACGAGGTCCTACAGGCCCTCCAGCGGGCCGGCCTCACAATTAAGGCCGGCAAGTGCCAAATTGGCCAAGGGTCTGTGACCTACCTTGGGCACCAAGTGGGAAGCGGGCTGGTGGCCCCGCTACAACTTAAGATTGCTGCCATCCAGTCCTGGCAACCCCCCGTCACCCAGACCGAGGTCCGAGCCTTCTTGGGGCTCACCGGCTACTACCGGCGGTTCGTGAAAGACTATGGCAGCATCGTGGGGCCCCTCACGGGTCTCACGTCCAAGAACCAGCCGAAGCGGATTAACTGGACCCCCGATTGTCAAGCGGCCTTCGAGAAACTGAAGGCCGCCCTGTGCACCGCCCCTGTGCTCCAGGCCCCCGATTACAGTCGGGAATTCGTAGTACAGACCGACGCCTCCGACCACGGCATCGGAGCCGTCCTTTCTCAGTTAAACCCCGAGGGTCATGACCAGCCGGTGGCCTTCATCAGTCGACGTCTCCTGGCCCGAGAACAGCGCTGGAGCACCATTGAGAGGGAGGCCTTCGCAGTGGTGTGGGCCCTCAAAAAGCTCCGGCCTTATCTCTTCGGTACCCACTTCCGGGTACAAACCGACCATCGACCCCTGCAGTGGCTGATGCAGATGCGGGGAGAGAACCCAAAACTCTTGCGATGGTCCATTTCCCTGCAGGGAATGGACTTCACTGTGGAGCACCGGCCAGGCCAAGACCACGCCAACGCGGATGGCCTGTCCCGCTTTTTCCGCCTCGACGAAGAGAGTCCCCAAGGAGATGGGTGACTCTCCCCGCCTTCAGCTGGGGGGGACGCATGTTGGACAGGCCACACGAAGGGCTTGCTCCCTCCCCGCACGACAGGGCCCGAGCTCCGGCCCGCCAGGCATAACCCACGAAAAGCACCTGTACCCCGTCTCCCGACGGATCTTCTGCCCTCGGACCTCTACTCATCACAGGGCCCAGCCCCACCGGCTCCCCCGGCCGGTTCAAGCCGCCATCTTGGGCCCTGCACCACGAGGCCGCGTGGCCTCGGCCCGACCCTAACCCCGGGCCTGGCCGGCCCCGACATCCCGGCACCACCTTCCACCCAGGAGGTGAACGGACCACTTGGCAGGTCAATGGGAGAACGAAGTGTCAAGAGCTCTTCCCCCGCCAGGTGCCGATCGCCTCCAGCTCCCCCAGGAGCTGGCTCCAACCCCTGCTGGGTGTCTGGACACCTTCATCCCGGGCCCTCCGACCTCCGAGTGCGAGGGTCCGGACATCAAAGGGCGCCTGCCCTATAACTGGGGCAGCTCCGGAGCAGGAAGGCAGTTGTATCCTGGAGTCGAGAGACACCGAGAGAACTCAGCCTTGACGGACAACTGGCGCTGCCGTAGCCCGCTCTTGTGAACCATCGTCCTGCCTGATGGCGCTGCCGCGGCCTTCTACAACATCCATCCTCGTCGGGACCTGCTGGCGCTGCCGCGGCCCGTTGTAACGACCATCCTCACCGGGACCTGCTGGCGCTGCCGCGGACCGTACATCGACCATCTTTCCGGGACCTGCTGGTGCTACCGCGGACCGTGTACCGACCATCTCCACCGGGACCTGCTGGCGCTGCCGCGGCCCGTACCAACTAAGCTCGAGGATTGTGAGCTAATCATCATCTCATCCAAACTACCTGACTGGTAGACAGACTGTCCCGCTACCCCTTACCCTGCTTTGAGAGACTTGAATCGAGGGGATCCCTGAGTCCAGACCTCCTTGTACCATTCAACCGTACCCTAAGAAGTGCTTATAAAGAACCCTGAACCTTATCCGTGTGTGGTATCCGTCTGTGGGGGGGAAAGTTACTTGTCTGTACGATCGCTGGAGACGGCTCTCCCCGGAGACCTCTCCTCCTGACCCCGGCCGACCCTCCCGGTCCGACTATCCTTTCTAACAGATAGGCACCCACCCCCATGTCTCTGTCCACTGATGGGAGTGATAGGCACCCACCCCTCACATGTCTCTGTCCACTGCTGGGAGTGATAGGCACCCACCCCTCACATGTCTCTGTCCACTTCTGGGAGTGATAGGCACCCACCCCTCACATGTCTCTGTCGACTGCTGGGAGTGATAGGCACCCACCCCTCACATGTCTCTCTCCACTGCTGGTATTCCTCTGCACCTACCCCTCACATGTCTCTGTCCACTGCTGGGAGTGATAGGCACCCACCCCTCACATGTCTCTGTCCACTGCTGGGAGTGATAGGCACCCGCCCCCATGTCTCTGTCCACTGCTGGTATTCATCTGCACCCACCCCTCACATGTCTCTGTCCACTGCTGGTATTCCTCTGCACCCACCCCTCACATGTCTCTGTCCACTGCTGGTATTCCTATGCACCCACCCCTCACATGTCTCTGTCCACTGCTGGTATTCCTCTGCACCCACCCCTCACATGTCTCTGTCCACTGCTGGGAGTGATAGGCACCCATCCCCATGTCTCTGTCCACTGCTGGTATTCCTCTGCACCCACCCCTCACATGTCTCTGTCCACTGCTGGGAGTGATAGACACCCACCCCTCACATGTCTCTGTCCACTGCTGGGAGTGATAGGCACCCACACCTCACATGTCTCTGTCCACTGCTAAGAGTGATAGGCACCCACCCCTCACATGTCTCTGTCCACTGCTGGTATTCCTCTGCACCCACCCCTCACATGTCTCTGTCCACTGCTGGGAGTGATAGGCAGCCACCCCTCACATGTCTCTGTCCACTGCTGGGAGTGATAGGCACCCACCCCCATGTCTCTGTCCACTGCTGGCATTCCTCTGCACCCACCCCTCACATGTGTCTGTCCACTGCTGGTATTCCTCTGCACCCACCCCTCACATGTCTCTGTCCACTGCTGGTATTCCTCTGCACCCACCCCTCACATGTCTCTGTCCACCGCTGGGAGTGATAGGCACCCACACCTCACATGTCTTTGTCCACTCCTGGGAATCCTAGGCAGCCACCCACCCACCCACCCACCCACACCCTTGGTGCAGTACACTGCTGTCCTGGGCATACACACACCCAAATATACTGGTTATATGCTGCACCAGGCCCTAAGCCAACATTCGTGGCGTGTGTACGCCTTGTATCACAAATGTACTGGTGCCCTAGGGGTACGGGTGATGCGGACCGTACCCCCGCATTCATAGGGTGGGTACGGTCCGTACCACACGTACCCCTACGTCACCACTACAATGGTGGTATGGACCGTACCAACCCCCATGTCTCTGTCCACTGCTGGTATTCCTCTGCACCCACCCCTCACATGTCTCTGTCCACTGCTGGGAGTGATAGGCACCCACCCCTCACATGTCTCCGTCCACTTCTGGGAGTGATAGACACCCACCCCTCACATGTCTCTGTCCACTGCTGGGAGTGATAGGCACCCACCCCTCACATGCCTCTGTCCACTGCTGGTATTCCTCTGCACCCACCCCTCACATGTCTCTGTCCACTGCTGGGAGTGATAGGCAGCCACCCCTCACATGTCTCTGTCCACTGCTGGGAGTGATAGGCACCCACCCCCATGTCTCTGTCCACTGCTGGTATTCTTCTGCACCCACCCCTCACATGTCTCTGTCCACTGCTGGTATTCCTCTGCACCCACCCCTCACATGTCTCTGTCCACTGCTGGTATTCCTCTGCACCCACCCCTCACATGTCTCTGTCCACTGCTGGTATTCCCCTGCACCCACCCCTCACATGTCTCTGTCCACTGCTGGGAGTGATAGGCACCCCCCCATGTCTCTGTCCACTGCTGTTATTCCTCTGCACCCACCCCTCACATGTCTCTGCCCACTGCTGGGAGTGATAGGCACCCACCCCTCACATGCCTCTGTCCACTGCTGGGAGTGATAGGCACCCACCCCCATGTCTCTGTCCACAGCTGGTATTCCTCTGCACCCACCCCTCACATGTCTCTGTCCACTGCTGGGAGTGATAGGCACCCACCCCTCACATGTCTCTGTCCACTGCTGGGAGTGATAGACACCCACCCCTCACATGTCTCTGACCACTGCTGGGAGTGATAGGCACCCATCCCTCACATGTCTCTGTCCACTGCTGGGAGTGATTGGCACCCACCCCTCACATATCTCTGTCCACTGCTGGTATTCCTCTGCACCCACCCCTCACATGTCTCTGTCCATTGCTGGGAGTGATAGGCACCCACCCCTCACATGTCTCTGTCCACTGCTGGAAGTGATTGGCACCCACCCCTCACATATCTCTGTCCACTGCTGGGAGTGATAGGCACCCAACCCCATGTCTCTGTCCACTGCTAGTATTCCTCTGCACCCACCCCTCACATGTCTCTGTCCACTGCTGGGAGTGATAGGCAGCCACCCCTCACATGTCTCTGTCCACTGTTGGGAGTGATAGGCACCCAACCCCATGTCTCTGTCCACTGCTGGTATTCCTCTGCACCCACCCCTCACATGTCTCTGTCCACTGCTGGTATTCCTCTGTACCCACCCCTCACATGTCTCTGTCCACTGCTGGGAGTGATAGGCACCCACACCTCACATGTCTTTGTCCACTGCTGGGAATCCTAGGCAGCCACCCACCCACCCACCCACCCGCACCCTTGGTGCAGTACACTGCTGTCGTGGGCATACACACACCCCAATATACTGGTTATATGCTGCACCAGGCCCTAAGCCAACATTTGTGGCGTGTGTACGCCTTGTATCACAAATGTTCTGGTGCCCTAGGGGTACGGGTGATGCGGACCGTATCTCCACATTCATAGGGTGGGTACGGTCCGTACCACACGTACCCCTATGTCACCACTACAATGGTGGTACGGACCGTACCCAGGCTCTGAGGGCGTGGGTACGGTCCGTACCATGCGTACCCCTACGTCACAACTTCAATGGTGGTATGGACCATACCCACGCTCTCGTACCCCTACGTCACCACTACAATGGTGGTATGGACCGTACCCACGCTCCGAGGGCATGGGTACGGTGCGTACCACGCGTATCCCTACGTCACCACTACATTGGTGGTATGGACCGTACCCACACCCTCAGAGCGTGGGTACGGTCCGTACCACGTGTACCCCTACATCACCACTACAATGGTGGTACGGACCGTATCCACGATCTGAGGGTGTGGGTACGGTCCGTACCACGCGTACCCCTACACCACCACTACAATGGTGATACGGACCGTACCCACGCTCTGAGGGCGTGGGTACGGTCCGTACCACCATTGTAGTGGTGACGGGAACGCGTACACGTCCACTTCCATTGTTGCGGTACGCAGGGATTGGTGGACACGCACCCCGAAGTGACCAGACCCTGGAGGTAATGTATGTCCTCCATATTGTATGTGTTAATTTGTGTAGGGGTTATGTTTCATGCCCCTCACCCCCCCTTGACCCATGGGTGTTGTTCTCACCTTGTGCGGCGTGTGCGTCGGGTTCGGTGCAACAGGTCGTAGGCTAGGAGGGCCGGGATGACACGTAGGATGGGGTCCATGGCTGTCCGTCGCATACCGGTGCTCCTTATTCGCGTCGTACTCAATTTCCCGGGAGTTTTTTGGCTGCCGTAAAAAATGAGCCATGCGGAGTGTAGTAGGCACGAATCGTACTTGCTGGTCCGTAAAACGCTGCCTGATTCCGTACGGACGTCACGTACGCGAAGTCCCGGATCAGAATTGTTGGTATTTTTTAGCCGTACGTAGTTTTGTAGGATTCGTACGGAAATGGTATTTCTGTATGAATCGTACTTGCTGGTTTGTAAGGTGGATTTCCCCGGGTACGAGTCGTACGGAGAAAACGCTCCGTACGACCATTCGTACCCGGGTTTTACAGGATTGGAATCGGCACCTTAATGTAGTGTAAAATATTATTTAGAAAAAATATATTTATTTTAATGGTTTACCCTTATCATATTTAATATTTTTTTATATTAATATTATAGGTTTATTTATATACATATATATATACATTGCGCTCCAAACTCCGTCTTTTCCTCTTCACTCTCGATCGGGTGCTCTCATAGCGGTGACGGACACCGCGTGTGTAAACAAGCTCGTGGTACTCAAAATAAAATACCAGCACTCACGGGAACAGTGTCTTCAGTTTATTGAAAGACAAGCCTCACGACAAAACGCGTTTCGGCTGCCGCCTTCGTCAATTGTGGTCGGCGCGCGCATTCGGTAAACAGATATACATTTCAAGTATCATTGCAATGAACATAGGACTTCCGTCAGTCCCGGAGTGGCAGCCATTGTTAAACATGCAAAATCTGCCTTAAATTAAAGGTTCTTATTGTTTGTAAAGTACAATATCTCGCCCTGGATGGGCTTTCTTGAACAATAAACACAAAATAATACATAAAAAACACACTTAAACCCTGGATGGGTATATTGCTGCCAAAAACTTCAGTGCTGTTTCCTAAATTCCAAACAGATTCTTACTGTTACAGGTGAACGGACATTTCTTCTCCACTGTTTACACCAAAAGGCATCCTGGTCTGATTATCTATAATATGTCTTGATTCTAATCTTCTCAATTGTAGCTGTCTATCACCCCCTCTGACACTAGGTGGTACATGATCTATGCAAAAGAAACTAAGCAAGTCCCTATTGCTTTGGTGAAATTTTTCAAAGTGTCTGGCCACCGGGTAGTTTACATCCTTGTTATTTATGGCCCTCAAGTGTTCAAGAATACGGATCTTAGTGGGGTGTATGGTGCTGCCTATGTAGCGCAAGCCACAAGGGCACACCAAACAATACACTGTAAAACAGGTATTACAATTCATCAATTTGTTTATCTTTCTGGGGTGATCAAGACCAGGTATGCTGTGATTGGTGACCTTCCGACTGTTTTTGCATGCTCTACACTTCATACATGGAAAGAAGCCTGTAATCTTCCCAAAGTGTGGTGTGGTGCTCATTTTGTTGCAATGACTCTGGACTAAGTCGTCCCTTAGAGTCCTCGCTCTTCTGAATGTAATCAGTGGAGCTTTGGGTATCTCCCTACCAATGATGGGATCTGCTTTCAAAATGTGCCAGTTCTTTCTAAAAATTTCCCTGATAGTTTGGGCGTCCTCTGAGAAATTGGTGATCATTCTGAAGTTGTTATTCTTACTTCTCTTACTGCTTATTTCCATGTTTTTGTTATCTTCCCCGATGATAAGATCGGTTCTAGATTTCAATTCAGCCTTTCTCTTGGCCAGCTCTAGAATATCCTGATGGTACCCTCTAAGCCTGAATCTATTCGTGCTCTCTTGTGCTGCAGAGACATAATCGCAGTTGCGTGTGCAATTTCTCTTAATCCGAAGCAATTCGCCATATGGAATACTAGTTTTAGTTGATTCCGAATGGCAGCTTCGGGCATGCAACACGGAGTTTCCCGCGGTGGGTTTCCTGTGCAAGCGAGTGCACAGTCTGCCCTCCGAGGCAAACACCGTGAGGTCCAGGTAGTTCACGGAAACTTTACTTATCTCCCCCGTGAACTTGAGGTTTAGGTCATTATTATTCAGTACTTTCACATATTCAAGTGCCTGTATTTCTGTTCCTTTGAATACAATGAATAAATCGTCAATGTATCTGGTCCAACTTACGACCCTATGGGTCCAGTTACAGTTGGGCTCCGCCCAGGCGACCTGCTCCTCCCACCAGCCCACGAAGAGATTCGCGTAGCTGGGGGCGAAGCAGGTCCCCATCGCGGTACCTCGTACCTGTCTAAATAGGGAATCCTGGAACAGAAAAATATTGTTGCTCAGGCAGAATGTTATGAACTCTATTAGCATGTTGTTATGTTCTACCAGATTAATAGAGCGATTACTCAGAAAGTACTTAATTGCCTCCAGTCCTTGCATATGGTCAATGCTGGTGTATAGACTGGAGATGTCCAGAGTCATCATTGTATAATCGTTCTCCCAAGGCATGCTTTCTACTTTGATCAAGAAGTCCTTGGTGTCCTTGATGTAGGAGGTGAGTTTCGTCACGGATTCAGATAGGAAGAAATCTACAAAAGTTGACATATGTTCTGTCAGACTGCCCAAGGAGGAAACTATGGGACGGCCAGGTGGGTTGATGGCATCCTTATGCAATTTCGGAAGGTGGTAAAAAGTTGGTATTTTTGGGTGTTTACATTCCAGGAAGCCATACTCTTCTTTTGACAGCATGCCTTTATGGTACCACTTGTTCAGAAGTGTTCGGTAGGACGCTACACTACTTTCAAAATCCTTCCGTGTTACCTTGGCATAACTTGATTCGTCATTGAGTTGTTTCAAGGCTTCATTTTGATAATATTCCAAAGTCATCAGCACCACATTGCCACCCTTATCCGATGGTTTGCATACAATCGTTTTATCTTCCTGCAGACTTTTAATGGCCTTTCTTTGGATCGCAGTTATATTCCCACGTTCACTCCTTGCATTGTTTCTGCCACGTAGTTTGATAAGTTCTTGTGTGACTGTTTGTGTATATATATATATATATATATATGTGATTATATTTTAAATTATGTTTTTTACATTTTATAATTAAAAATATTACTTATTTTTATATTATTATGTTAATATATATATTAAAAAATTAAAATGCATCTTTATTTTTTATATTACATTAAATATTTATTCATTTGAATGTTTTTTAATTATTTTTAAGTGTGTTTGACTAAATTATATTTATTATTTAATTAATTTTATATGACTTTTAAGACATTTAAAAAAGTTGATATTTTAGCAAACTATATTATTTACAACGACTTTTAGGATTCGATATTTTTGTACTTACCTGTTTGTAGATAGGAATTCGATATTCTGTCCCTCAATATTTTCTCATCGATATTCTGGCAGCTCAATATTCTGCTCCTCGATAATCTGTCAGTGATCCTATATAGATCAAAAGTGAAGCAATTGTAGACAAATAGTTATGCTGAAAGATTTACTTATTTATGCAGTCACTTATATCAATGTTACAAACATAGAATAATGTAACTATCAGTAATAGGTACATTTGTTAAGCAGAACTAATAAATATCTGTATATATATATATTTTTTGTAATCAATTATTCTACACTTTTATACAAAGCAATACACATACATAGATACATATTTATAGTACAAATAAATGCTGATATACAGAGTGATATGCTGCATACTTCAGTTTGCGTATGGTGGTTATGTGGGGAAGAGCCAATTCTTGAGTAGTTTTTGGAAAATAAGGTGGTTATCCGTGGATCTTATGTTGGGGGTTAAAGAGTCACATAGTTTGGCTGCTGGAACAGAGATTGATGTACCACCCATGTTTTTTTTCTTGTATCTTGGGATTTTGAGGTGAGGTGCCGCCTGGACCAGAGGTTCCTTTGTTGAATATGTATGGTGAGTTTATACCTGATGAAGAGTGGTCCCGTTCCATGTATAGCTTTGTGGGTGATACAAAACAGCTTGACATGGATAATCTGCCAACCGGTAACCAATGCAGAGCTTTCAAGGCAGGGAAGATGTGGTCTTGCGGTTTTATATGTGAGAGTAGTCTGGCAGCCGAGTTACAAATCAATTGTAGTCTTTTCATGGTTGTGAAAGGTGATCTGTGGTGGAGGTTATTGGTGTAATCGAGTTTGGACAGAACAAGGGAGATTGTAGCCTGGACCTTGTGTGGAAATCCCAAATGGGGGAAGATTTGTTGAGGAGTTTTCATAGTAACAAAGCTTAATCTTGCTAGTTTGTCCACTTGGATATTCATCGATTTCTTGGAGTCCATGGTCATTCCGAGGTTTCTTACTTCCTTTGATATTTTAGGCGGTGTTCCAGATCATCAACCCAGGCAGCGAGCAGGTCATAATGTTTCCAATCGCCACATATGAGTATTTCAGTTTGGGAAGCATTCAATTTGAGATGGCTCCACGTCATTCACTGATCCACAGCTCTGAGACAACTGAAAATTGGCGAGTTTCCAATGTCTTTGGGGCATTCCAGTTGAAGGAGTATTTGTGTGTCATCTGCAGAGTTATGGCAGGTGAGGTAAAATTGATTGATCAGTGCCGGTAATGACTTCATGTAGATGTTGAAAAGCATGGGCGAGATAATAGAGCCTTGAGGGACCCCCTGCTTTTGTGAAGTACGGTTTGGACGAGAAAAGTGGGGTATGGATGACATTAGTTCTGTTGCGTAGGTAGGAAGTGATTCAGTCTAGAGCAGTTCTCTCTATGCCGGCTTCGTAGAGTCTTTGTATCACAGTGTCATGGTCAACCGTGTCAAAGGCAGCAGAGAGGTCCAAGAGAAGTAGGGCAGCAACCCTGTTGCAGTAAACTGTGTATTTCAGGTCATCCCAGATGGCAAGGAGGGCAGATTCTGTGCCTCTTCCTGGACGGAAGTCCAAGTATGGCATTCTCTTCAATGAACTGTGACATCTGGGTGAACACTGCTTTTTTCTATCAGTTTGCCCAGGACAGGTCCATTTGAAATTGGTCAGTAGTTGTCAGGGTTCAGTGGGTCCAAGTTTGTTTTCTTCAGTAATGAGTATATGTATGACTGTTTGAGTTCTGCTGGAAATATTCCGGTAGTTAGGGAGTTGTTGATGATACTCCTTTCTAGAGTGACAGCAGATGTTGTTAGAAGAATTGTTTTGAAGGTTTGTGGTGGACGCGGATCAGAAGGGCTGCCGGCAGGCCTGCTTGCTTTGACAAGGCCCATAAATTCATTGTGTAAAATGTGCTGGAAGGAACAGAGAGGCTGGGTTAGAGTATTCCTGGATTGTAGCTTTGTAAATGTATTAGTGCTGATGCTTTGTCTCTATTTTAAGTATGAGTCTAGTGTGTCTGCTCTGTCCCTGTAATGATTTGCCAGTTTGTCTGTGAACTCTTGAGTAGTGGGATGAGCTGCATCCAGTCAATTTGGTTTATGAAATTCATTGAGAATTCTATAGAATTCTTTATTTGCACATTTAGTATTTTGAATTCTGGCTAAATAGTATCTTTTCTTCGCTTTTTTGATAGCTGGCTTGTATAATCAGTTAATTTTCTATAGGCGGAGTTTGTCTTGGTTGGCGTTTTTTTTGAGGCAGGCACGGTGCAGCTTTCTAATTTGTTGTTTTATCTCTTTTATCTCTGTATTCTCCAAGGTGCTTGTTTATCTTTGTTCTGTTGTGTGGTTTTTAGTGGGATCAGGATATCAAAATCTTCCTGTAGCCACTCATATAGTTTTGAACAGAATTTATTGTTTCTAGATCTGTACTGGATGTTAGTTGTGTTTGTAAGTGTTCCAAATTGAGTTTGTTCCACCGCTGATAGGTGAATGCACATTAGGTGGTTTTAGGTGTGTTGCTTAGTATTGTTTTGTGTTGAAAGGAAGCAAATGGTGGTCTGACCATGTAACTGGAGTCATACTTTGAAAGGTCACTTGTTCTGTATTAGCAAAAATGACATCTAGGATGTATCCAGCGATGTGTGTGGGTTCGTGGAAGATCTGATGCGGGTTCAGTACTTTTAGCCGAGTGGTGATTGTTTTGGGATGGTGCATGTTGGGTTTGTCAAACCAAATGTTGGGGTCACCCAGAATGCATAGGTTGGAATGTAGTGTTATCAGGTTTGAAACCATGTCTAGAAGTGTGTTGGGGAATGTTGCCTTGCTAGCTCGAGTTTGCAAAGGAGCAGGAAGTTACAGTATGAAGACACTGTAGAATTGCATCTGAAGAAAAGGACCTCAGAATTTGAATGGAGAAGTCGCCAACTTTAGTGATATGTAATGTTTGCCTGAACACAATAGCTAGGCCAACTTCATTTTTGCCTATACAATTATGGGTGATCGTTTGATAGCCTAGAGGAATGGCTTCTTACAGGACTGGAGCCATATTATCAGTTATGAATAGTATGTCTTGTTTTGCGTCAGTGTGAAGGTCGTGGATGTGATGTTTGTTTTTAGAGAGTGATCGAGCATTTATTAGTAGACAGTTTAGAGAATGTGCTTTGGAGGTAGTGTGACTTTGTTTTGTAGAGGAGTGAGCAGTATTTTGAGGGCTTGCAGCTGGTGTGTCCTTATTGTTGGTATTAGGTATATGAGGATAGAAATTGTGTAGCTATTAATAGTATTGTGTTCTTTGTCCGGCAGGTTAAGAAGGCATTTTGATGGGTCTGTGTGTTGTAGGTGGTGGAGAAGGTGTTTGAGAGTGGGTTGGTGTGTTATATTTTTTTGGTGTAACCTTGTTGTGCAGTAGAGATGGAGAAGCAAAGTTGTGAGATGTGGCGTGTCGCTCATTTTGTTTGCGTCTGTTTAGGGTGGAAGGTGTATGAGTTAAGGGTGGTGGTGCAGCATGTGGGTCATTTAATAAGGTTCTAAATTGTCCAATGGATGAGAGGCAGTTAAAAGAGAGTTGCTGTGATGCTGTGTGTGTGTTAGATATAGTGGAAGAGAGAAAGCTTAGTATTGGAGTTTGCTCATTTGTGTAGTTTGAAAGGTGGATGATGTATGTTTGTAGTTTGCGATTGTAAGTATTATGAGTTGTTGTGCTTGAGAGATTTTGTTGCGCTGGTGTGTATAGTATGTTTGGTTTTTGAGGAGTAGTGGAAGGAGATGCTGATGTATTTGTTTTAGGGTATGGATTTGTAAGTATAGTATTGTTTGTGAGTGGAAGCTGTAAGGTAAAGGGGTGGTGATGTGTTTGTGAGTAGAGCATATGTTGAGTGTAAGAGAGGATGAAGTAGAGTTATGAGTATTTATATTAGACCTGTTTGCTGCAAGAGGTAATATGTATGGTGCAGTGGAGTAGAAAGAAAAGGAGGTTGTTGGTTGGCGAAACGATGGAAGGCTGAGTATAGGTTTGTCAGTGACAAAAAGGGGTCTGTTAGGTATAATTAGATAGGATATAGTTAAGTGTGGTGTGGGATTGGGTTATGTTAGTCATGAGTGAATTGGCTAGTGGTACAGGATGGAGTTGTATAGTGTTTGTAGGTGATGGAGCAAATGTGTGGTAGCTGGGATAGAAGGGTGTATAGGTGTGGTTTGTATGGTTTTGTAGTGGGTGCTGAGACAGCATTTTGCATAGGGTTAGTTTGAAGTAAATTAGTCGAGTACATGTGCTGTGAGTGTGTTACTCTGGTTGTGGATGGGTTAGAGTGGATGCCGGTGTATGTAAATTTGGACAGCATTTCTGGCCCTAGTCCCAACCAGTCTCAAACAGGCTCAATCAGGAACCCACACAAGTCCTCTTGGCCCTTAGCCTTGACATTCTAAGCCCTGACCTTATATAGCTCTAGTAATCAGGTGACCCCTTCAGCCAATGGGAATCCTAGCCCTAACCCTAACCAATCACAACACTAGCTCTAAACCCTAGGACAAATAGGAGACAAAGATCCTACAACCAAACACATCCCTAGTCCAAGCACCCAATCAGGCACAAAACCCTAAACCCTACATCCAATGGAAAGCCTAACCCCCAACCATATTCCCAGCAGACAATCACACTGGCAACCCTAAGCCCTATGTCTAACAGAGAGCCTTACCCTAGCCCTAGTCCCAACCCTATTCCCAGCAGGCAATCAAACAGAAAACCCTAAGCTCTAAGTCCAACAGAAAGCCCAGCCCCAGGAACCAATCTGAAACACTAAACATATCCACCAATCAGATCAATAACCCTAAGCCCTACATGAATAGAATCACTGACCCAGGAACCAATCAGTACCTTCAAATAACCAACCAATGAGCCCACTAACCCTAATACAATAGAAACAACAAATGCAACCACCAATCAGTGACCACAAGTAGCATCCAATAGAAGCCTATATAAAGTCTCTCCGACCACAGGCAATGTTTGCTGGCCAGGGAGTTGGAAGCTAGTCCTCAATTCAGAATCTCCTAGGAGAAAGACAGGCTCAATCCTCACTTTAAGTTCTGCAGTTAAGGCCCTCACAAACTTTGCCCTCTAACAATACTGTTTGTATAATAGATGGTATAACATGGACGTTGTCCCACATGAATATTTCTTGTTGGCTAATCTAGAGAGGGTCTTCTTACAGATTGTGCATTTAACAAGTATGGCAGCTGTTTCTAATTCCCCTGATAGTATTGCAAAAAAATCCCTTGCTGTGTTGTCCCTTCTGCTAGAAAAAAAGGCCGAAGAGTTTGCAGAATGGTGCAGGATGAGGTTGAGGGCTCTGAGCAAGTCTAATGCAGGAGGGGATCCATTATGGCTTTATTTGTATCTACACAGCATCATAAGAATATAGGGCTTTGCACAAGGCTGCTCAGATCTCTTCTGATCTGCACCTTTAAACTCATTCCCTTCCACTGGGTCCTGCAGTAGTGAACTACTGTGTCTTGTGGTTTGGGGTATCAGAGTCCTTACTTTGTACATTGCCTTCAGGACCCATGCAAGAATTCTCCCAACCCTACCCTCCCTTCCTGTGTGTTCCCCTAAGAGTGTGGCCTGTTTTCTGGCTCAAATAAACAACACTACCTGAGCTGGTTGGGGGCAACCCAGGAAGAAGCCCTTTTGTCCATTGTCATGGCATGAGCAGAGCATCCTTTACAAGGAGGAGCCTTGTTCGTAGATCCCTCACTAATCAATGAAGGAGCTATAAACCAGTGCAGCTGAGGTACTGCTGAGTTACAGGGCCAGTTACTGTCCTCGTTGACCTACCAGATTATGTAGAGAGTCAGCCATATCCCCTAAAGAGGAGAGGTGCCCTGTCGTCTGTGAGAGGTGTTGCTGTACTACCGCCTACAGAGAAGAGCATGCCTGAGAGGAAGTGTCATCAGCCCTGCTGACTGAGGACCTTTTGGGAGCTATGTGGTACCCAACACCCCTGAACAACAGACAACCCAACTGCTGCTCAGGAAGACAAATTGCTAACAAGTCCTGTGTTGCCCAAGCTCATGGGCAGAGTCATTGTCTTAAGCATCTGGTATACAATTTCATTCAGGGACCATACTTGCCCTATATGGGAATATGTGTATGACCCTAGTTGCCCCCATGAATCGTTCTCCTGCCCTGGACACAGAGCTGACTGAGGTGTGACTGATCCCAATTTCCGAAGGCATGCTAAAATCTATGGGTACGGAGATAGAAGCATTTGAGACTCTAGCCAGTGAACTCTATACCTTTATAACTCCCCTGCCACACTAGTTCATGTGTGTGGAGCTGTAGGCAGCCCCACCATGGGAAAAAGTGGACCATCACTGACAATATCTACATTAGAATCATCAAAAAAGTGGGGATTCCAGTGAATGGGTACTGGAATCATCCTTAGTCCCCCAAATAAGGACTCCCATCTACTCTTCCATACAAGGCATTGGGCACTCTCTGCTGTCGCCTTCCCTCATTTTTATCCTCAATCAGCATCTCCAAGAGGGGCTGGGCTCTTCTGTCATTTTTGGAAGGTGGCTATTGTTTCAGGAATGTGCAGTGTCCGTGTGAAGGCCCAAAAAGCTGCAACATTCTTTCAGCCTTTGAAGTGGTGAAACTCACCAATGCATTTACCTAAAAAAAGTATCAACCAGAATAGGTGGACGCTGAACTGTTGCTAATGAGAACAAGGCTTGCATGTTTCACTTCTGATTGTGTGGACCGCAGTTTGTGTTGAGGGTCACGGACCCAGTATTTACAAGCGCCACTGAAAAACATTACCATAGACTTAAAATCAAAGAAAACGTACCTCATAGGGCCTATAATAACATTCCGACTGAGATCTTTGGCTAGAACGGGCTACAGAATTATTATTATTTTTTTTTTTATCGAGAGTTCAAATAATGATACAATATATACATTTATAAATAAATACAAGGTAAAGTGCGATGTGCGTACGTGCTCCAAAAAAATTACATTTAGTGACCTTACAAGAATACCTGAGTAGATCAGTCTGTAAACAATAAATTTAGGATTCTTAAAAACATAGATTATTTTTCTTTGATGATCATTTTAAGTTTAGTATTTAGTTTTGTTTGTAAAAAGAACTTTTCGTTTTGCAAAATAAAGTAGGGACTGAAGTGGGTAGTCTTTCTGAGTTATATTACTGTGTCTAGTCACCCTCCTGCCCAGACCACACCCATCTCCTTGATTATGCCTTCGAATGCTCTGATTGCTTTACCGAAAGTCAAGTGCTAAAGGGAAATACTTGGTAATTGTTTAGGTCCATTTGCACCATAGCACCAGGACACCAGTGGCAAAGGACTCAAATTTCCATAGTTGAAGCCCAGTAATGCTTGACTGCCCTAGCATTCTATGAACTAGGTCTTATGTAACCTAAACCCTTATGCAGCACACCATGTCAGTAATTTACTGCTTCACAGAATGCATGTGACTGTACAGCATAATGATAAATCCTAATAGCTTAATGTTAAATATTAGCCTTTTAGAGAATTATCCTCACTCTTACAAAGACAATCCTTACACACATTTAACATCAGGGATGGCACCCCCCGCAAATGGCTGAGTAGCGTCGCCCCACTGGCAGAGCCAGCAGCTAAAAAATAAAACAATATTTGATTATCGTTTTATCTTTAAGCAGTTGGCTCAGACAAAAAGTACAGGGAGGGGGTGCCGGGGCATGTAGGGGGTAGTAAGAGGAGTGCTATGTGCACTCTCTAAGTGTTCATATGTGTTTCACCGGCCGCCTCAGGCCAACCAAAATACACATGCACACTTAGGTTTCTCCAGCCCGGCTGCATTGAGCGGCCGGGCTGAGAAACCCCACAGACTTCCTGGTCTGAGCAGAGCGTCTTTCTAGCCTGCTCAGACCAATCCCCGTGCTGCTCTGCAGCACAGGGATTGGACAGGGAGTCTTATGCAGCCCCATTGCCTGCTGGGACACAAAGAGGAAGCACCCGGTGCGACACTGGATGCAGCCGTCGACTTCAGGTAAGTTTTTGCAGGAGGGGTGTCAATATACAGTGTGAAATATAAAGGGGAACAAGGGCACCCCTGCCTAGCCCCCTTGGTGATCCTAATGGTGCCAGATTCAGTGAGCATTAACTGTACTTTTGCCAACAGGTTACTGTAGATAATACAGATGTCAGCCTGATAATCAGGCCCTACCACTGACCTCTCAAGAAATTCCCAAAGATACAGCCAGGTGACACGGTCAAAGGCCTTCTAAGGCTTGAGCAGGATCATTGCCATAAGACCCCACCTAAACTCCGCAACATCAATTAGAGCTATCTCCTGTCTCCTGAAGCACAGTGTCAAGACTGATTTGCGTATGGCTGGGTCCAAACTGGGGTGGCAAAGTGAGTTAAAGAACGGTGATGGATCTAACCCAGATCTGTGACTGGGGGTGAGTGTCTGAAAGGTTTTAGCACTCCGTCCATCATCTCCTTGTGTTTGCTTTGTTCGCCCTAAGTTGGCAGGGTATACCCAGACATGGGGCCTTTGCTCACTTTACGACTGGATTCAAGCCAGCCTGGCTGATGATGGGTGTTACCCCAAAATCGGTCCTAGGATGTTGGTTCGGGTCCAGGGAGGACCTGGCCTGGCAGTCCGGAATGGACTGTTCCCATGAGGCACAGAGTCATGACTGATTTGCATATGGCTGGGTCCAAACTGGGGTGATGAAGTGAGCTAAAGAAAGATGATGGATTCAACCCAGATCTGTGACTGGGAGTGAGTGTCTGAAAAGTTTCAGCACTCCATCCAGCATCTCCTTGTAAAAAACAAAACCACAAGCCAATGTGAAACAAATATCTACAACAGAACAGACAAAACCTTCATAAAAGAAAAGATAATTACTACTCTTAAAAAAAGAACTTGAAAACACTTTAAATATCAGGAAAGAAACCTTTTTTCACATCAACAAAAATCAATGACATGTAAATCTAAACAGGTTACTGAAACTAATAAATATTTTTTGGGGAAAACCATAAATGTGACAAAAGTTCCAGAAAGCCATTAAAAACCTTAACAAAACATTTTACTAAAACACTTTTTTTCTCCAGAAAATGGAAAATCACGACAAGGAAACCGACTTCTGAAATGCAATGGTTGCCTTCATTTTAAGGAGAGATTTACGGAATCCAAGAGTCATTGGATGTGTGTTGAGTACTTTTTATCCTGTTGCAAAGGCAGAGTGGTTATGCTTGATAATATGGTCGAAAGAACCACTGAACATAACCACTCTGCCTCTACAACAGAGATTGAGGTTAGAGAAAATGTACAGCATATTTAAACTCTAGCTGCAACCACCAATGAACCCAGTTTTGGGAGTGGTATCCCAGAACATCTCCATGCATGTTGCGAGTTTTATGCACACAATCCCTAATTTGAGAAGAATGATACAACGAAAAAAAGGGGAGTAATCTCATGAGAGTTATCCCCAAAATCTACTCAGACTTTAACATTCCTCCAGAACTTACTAAAACCTACAACCATGAACCTTTCCTACTATACTATAATGAAAATCTTCTTAAACAAATAGCAATTTTTAGTACCATCCATAATACAGTTGCGCTTGAGAATAGTAAAATTTGGATGATGGATGGAACTTTTAAATCAACACCCCATCCGTTTGTCTAAATTTATACTAGTCATGCAAATATAGATAACACCTCCATCCCTTTAATTTAATCCTTACTGCCTGACATTCCTCAACATATACTGAATTTTTAACAGTTATAAAAACCCAAACAATTAACAAAAGCCCTAGGAAAATAATAATTTACTTTGAATTACAAATGATAAATACTATTAATAAAATTTACCTACAAACCCAAATGGCATTGTCAATGTCAGGTACTCTGAATCCTCGAGTTTATATAAAAAGTAAATAAATATCAGAGAGACTATTGGTCAAAATGTAACAATTTTCGTGGATGGGTGCTTCAGAGTACCTAGACAATCTTGCATAAATTTTACACTATTAACATTAAAAGCAACCCATTGGCAGTTTTCAAAATTCATTTTTTTTAATTGTGAAGTTTTCAACCCACCAGCAAAAGTCTTCTTTGGTAGTGTTCCTTAACTCCATTCATTAAAAAAGTACAAATAATCTAATGATAAAAAGAGAACAATCCAGACCAAAAACTCAAAAACTTTCTTCACAGGGAAAACATTTTTAAACAATTTCAATCCCCAACTTCCCCTTCTTCGGCATCCATGAATGATCCCAAAATCCAATACAAAAGCCCTAATACTAATTTTAAAAAAGGTACTTAAAAAATTGTACATCAAAACCAAAATCCAAATACCATGCTTATCCTCTTTTCTTCTTTAAACTCGTAATTAATTCAAACTACCTGTAGCTGAGAAAAATGTGATGCAACATTTTGAGGTCGATTCCGATCCTGTAAAAAGGTTGTATGAATCGTTGTATGGAGCGTTTACCCCATACGACTCGTACCCGGTAAACTTTCCATACAACCTAGGAAGTACGATTCGTACAGAAAGCTTATTTCCGTACGTTTCGTAAAAAAGCCCGTACGGGTCAAAAAAACCTACGATTCTGATCTGGAACAGCTTGTACGCGACGTCTGGACGTATTCAGGCAACGGTTTCCGGCCCAGCAAGTACGATTCGTCCCTACATCACTCCGTACGGGTCTTTTTTTACGGGAGTCAAACACAGCCGGAAAAGCAGAGTCCGACGCGAACCGCTACGCAACGGAGCCCCGGTACGCGACGTACACGCCATGAACCCCGTCGTACGTGTCATCCCGGTCCTCTTGGCCTACGACCTGGTGCACCGCACCCGACGCACACGCCGCAGAAAGGTAGAACAACACCCAGGGGCCAGGGTGGTGGTGAGGGGCAGGAAACAAACCCCAAACTGAAAGCCAAACCTATAATATGGAGGCCATACATTACCACCAGGGTCTGGTCACTTGGGAGGACGTGGCCAGCAACCCCTGCGTACCGCAACAACGGAAGTGGACGTGTACGGTGCGTTTCACACGTACCCCTACGGCACCATTAGAACAGTGATACGGACCGTACACACGCAATGAATGCGTGGGTACGGTGCGTGTCACACATACCCCTATGGCACCATTAGAACAGTGATATGGACCGTACACACGCCATGAATGCGTGGGTACGGTGCGTACCACACGTACCCCTACGGCACAGTAGAACTTTGATACGGACCGTACACACGCACTGAATGCGTGGGTACGGTGCGTGGCACACGTACCCCTACGGCACCATTAGAACAGTGATACGGACCGTGCACACGCAATGAATGCGTGGGTACAGTGCGTACCACAAGTACCCCTACGGCACAGTAGAACTGTGATACGGACCGTACACACACAATGAATGCGTTGGTGCGGTGCGTGTCACAATTACCCCTACGGCACCATTAGAACAGTGATACGGACCGTACACACGCAATGAATGCGTGGGTACGGTGCGTACCACACATACCCCTACGGCACAGTAGAACTGTGATACGGACCGTACACACGCAATGAATGCATGGGTATGGTGCGTGTCACACGTACCCTGACGGCACCATTAGAACAGTGATACGGACCGTACACACACAATGAATGCGTGGGTACGGTGCGTACCACACGTACCCCTACGGCACGGTAGAACTGTGATACGGACCGTACACACGCAATGAATGCGTGGGTACGGTGCATGTCACACGTACCCTGTTACGGCACCAGTACGTTTGGGATACGAGGCGCACACACGCCAGGAATGTGGGCTTAGAGGACTGGCCCAGCATGTTACCTTCATATTGGTGTGTGTGTAGGTCCAGGCCAGCAGTGTACTGCTCCAAGGGGGTGCGTGGGTGGGTGCAGAGGACTCCCAGCAGTGTCCAGACATATGAGGGGTGGGTGCATATGACTACCAGCAGTGGCCTGCAATATGAGGGGTGGCTGCATATGACTACCAGCAGTGTCCAGACATATGAGGGGTGGGTGCATATGACTACCAGCAGTGGCCTGCAATATGAGGGGTGGCTGCATATGACTACCTGCAGTGTCCAGACATATGAGGGGTGGGTGCATATGACTACCAGCAGTGGCCTGCAATATGAGGGGTGGGTGCATATGACTTCCAGCAGTGTCCAGACATATGAGGGGTGGGTGCATATGACTCCCAGCAGTGTCCAGACATATGAGGGGTGGGTGCATATGACTACCAGCAGTGGCCTGCAATATGAGGGGAGGGTGCAGAAGACTCCCAGCAGTGTCCAGACATATGAGGGGTGGGTGTATATGACTCCCAGCAGTGGACAGACATATGAGGGGTGGGTGCATATGACTACCAGCAGTGGACTGAGATATGGGGGTGGGTGCATATGACTCCCAGCAGTGGACAGAGATATGAGGGGTGGGTGCATATGACTACCAGCAGTGGCCTGACATATGAGGGGTGGGTGCAGAGGACTCCCAGCAGTGTCCAGACATATGAGGGGTGGGTGCATATGACTACCAGCAGTGGCCTGCAATATGAGGGGTGGCTGCATATGACTCCCAGCAGTGGACTGAGATATGGGGGTGGGTGCATACGACTCCCAGCAGTGGAGAGAGATATGAGGGGTGGGTGCATATGACTACCAGCAGTGGCCTGAAATATGAGGGGTATCTGCTTATGACTACCAGCAGTGGCCTGCAATATGAGGGGTGGGTGCAGAGGACTCCCAGTAGTGTCCAGACATATGAAGGGTGAGTGCATATGACTCCCAGCAGTGTACAGACATGTGAGGGGTGGGTGCATATGACTACCAGCAGTGGACTGGGATATGGGGGTGGGTGCATATGTCTCCCAGCAGTGGACAGAGATATGAGGGGTGGCTGCATCTGACTACCAGCAGTGTCCAGACATATGAGGGGTGGGTGCATATGACTACCAGCAGTGGACTGAGATATGAGGGGTGGGTGCATATGACTACCAGCAGTGGCCTGCGATATGAGGGGTGGGTGCATATGACTCCCAGCAGTGTCAAGACATATGAGGGGTGGGTGCATTTGACTACCAGCAGTGGCCTGCAATATGAGGGGTGGCTGCAATATGACTACCAGCAGTGTCCAGACATATGAGGGGTGGGTGCATATGACTACCAGCAGTGGACTGAGATATAAGGGGTGGGTGCATATGACTACTAGCAGTGGCCTGCAATATGAGGGGTGGGTGCATATGACTCCCAGCAGTGTCCAGACATATGAGGGGTGGGTGCATATGACTACCAGCAGTGGACTGAGATATGAGGGGTGGGTGCATATGACTACCAGCAGTGGCCTGCAAAATGAGGGGTGGGTGCATATGACTCCCAGCAGTGTCCAGACATATGAGGGATGGGTGCATATGACTCCCAGAAGTGTCCAGACATATGGGGGTGGGTGCATATGACTCCCAGCAGTGGACAGAGATATGAGGGGTGGCTGCATATGACTACCAGCAGTGGCCTGACATATGAGGGGTGGGTCCAGAGGACTCCCAGCAGTGGACAGAGATATGGGGGGATCTACATCATCATCAGATGACCACACCTACATGGTGGTGTGGACGCATCCCTAACTGGGGACTATGATTTTAGTGCTATTACAACACATCACTGACAGCAGTGCCCCACTCCCAGGAGGATGGATGTCTTTCACACACTGCATGACACACCACATGTGGGTGTGAGGACACATAACACATGCATACCCAGCCATGGCAGATGCAGCACAATACACACCCTGATTTCATGCCAACAGACTGTATAGTCATGTAACTGCATACAAAACTAAGATAGCCAAAGGGAACACACACTGTTACGCACATCCCAGGACTGATAGGATTGCTCAGGTGCTTGTCCAGCCACCAAGATGTTGTGTCTCATGGAAGGAATAGGGTTCAATTCCACCAGATACAATGCCCACAATTGTGAGTCAGGTGCCCAAATACCCTGCATAACAAGTACCATTTGAGTGGTAGGCCGTGATTACACACATGCATGGTGCTGAAAAGGGCTACTTTGTCCCTGAAGGCATTCCTACATACCCAAAACACAAGTACAGTGACTAGCAAGGATGGCACAGACGATTCAGCAGGAGACATCGGTGAGCAGGCATGGCCATTGTTGAAGGGATCCGTCACCAACAAAGGAAATGTGGACACAGGTCAGCACAACAATTGTGCAACTGTTTGCAGGGAAGATGTCAGGTGACACAGAGGAAGGCACACAGATACCATGGTCCACCTCATGACCATCAGACTAGAACATTTCTCAGAAACCTAACACATTACCAGAACACCAACTCCAGGAGCCTCATCACCAACATCAAGTACCTGAAATGCAATAGTGTTGAAAGTAAAAGAAAAGGCTTTATTCAGCACCCAAACATTTTTTTTTAAAAAGAGACTATGTACAAAGTCCAATGGCTAGTCCATTTCTCAAATCCAAGGGTAGACGTAGGGGACCGCGTCCACCCCTACCTTGCCTTCACGAAGGAACCTCAAGGTTTGTTGACCGGGGGGGGCATCATCTGTGGCAGGACCAGGCACCGAAGGGACATGAGGGGGATGGGTAGGTGTGGTGGGTGCAGGGGTGGACGACCAAACAGAGACCTTGTGATGGCACGCAGATACCATGGTCCACCTCATGACCATCAGACTAGAACATTTCTCAGAAACATAACACATTTGCAGAGACCTTGTGATGGCACGCAGATACCATGGTCCACCTCATGACCATCAGACTAGAACATTTCTCAGAAACATAACACATTTGCAGAGACCTTGTGATGGCACGCAGATACCATGGTCCACCTCATGACCATCAGACTAGAACATTTCTCAGAAACATAACACATTACCACAACACCAACTCCTGGAGCATCAGCACCAACATCAATACCTGAAATGCAATAGTGTTCAAAGTAAAAAGAAAATGCTTTATTCAGCATAAAACAAAATTTTGGAAACAATATATACAAAGGCCAATGGTCAGTCCAGAATAGAAGTCCTTGGGGGGACACATGGGCACGCGTCTCCCCTAGCTTGCCTTCACAAAGGAACCTCAAGGTTTGTCGACCGGGGGGGCATCATCTGTGGCAGGACCAGGCACCGCAGGGACATGAGGGGGATGGGAAGGTGTGGTGGGTGCAGGGGTGGACGTCTCCACCACAGGGGGTGGGGCAGCGCCAAAGGTGGAGGTGAGCTCGGCGCTGCACACTGCTGCTAGGGCCTCCATCCTAACCCCTGCACCTGAAGATACCCCAGGGCCAACGGAGGGTGTGGTGGGCGAGGGATGGGGTGCAGAGCTCTTGGGGGAGGGGGTGGACATGGTGGGGGACTCAACTCTCATGCCCGGGGACTTCCTCGCCCGCTTGTGGGGTGGTGGCTCAGTGGGGGCGAGGCCAGCTCACCCATATAGGTCTCCTTGGGTGAGAGTTTGGCAGGGGAGCTAAGGGGAGTGGTTTTGGAGGAACTGGGTTGTGAGGACTGGGGACTGCGACTGTGGCTGCGTGTATGTCATCTGCCCCCAGACCCTGTGGGTGTGCCTACATCCCCCTGAGTGTGCGTGCCAGGAGGTGTACGCTGTGCCTTACTTGGGGGTGTGCTGGATGTGTCTGGTGGGGTGCGTGCCTGTGACTGTCTGGGTGTGCGTTGGGCAGGCATGGGAGAGGGCAGTGTGGATGGGTCCGGGGTAGGGGGGGACAGAGCACTGCAGGAGAGAAACTGCTGCCGTCAGGGAAGAGTCCATGGACCGCAGAAACCTGCGTTGGTCAGACATCGTTGCTGACATGCCCTCCATGAACGACACCATCTGTGTGAGCAGTTTTAGTGTGTCCATGGAGGACATTCAGCACCGATGCCTGCCCAACCTGCAACTGCTGCAGTATGTCCACAGACTCTTCACTGAGGGCAGCAGGGGTGACAGGGTCAGGGGGTGCGGTGCCTGGGCCGAAGGAGACATGGTGGGACTCTGCACGGACAGAAGGGACGGGAGTAACTGGGAGGGCGGAGATGGTAATGGAGGAGGCGGGGACAGATGTGGGGATGCTGCCAGTTGGTGTTGCAGCCTCCGCCTCCTCAGGGAGGTCAGCCTCAGACCCGTCGGCGTCGTAGCTGCTCTCGCCTCCAGACAGGTCCTCCGACTGACTCCCCTCGCCCTCCGTGCCACTGGCTCCTTCTGACTCCCCAGCACTGGTGGCACTGTCGCTGGGCCCCTCCTCCAGGTCCATGCAGGTGTCTCCCTCGGTTGCGGATGATTATGCTGTGGGCAAGGAGAAGAAACCGAAATGCATCAGTCACCTGTATACATCTGACACATGAGCACAAGAACAATTGGTCACAGTGCATATCAGGCAATGCATCATGAGTAACAGCTCGATAACTCCGCACATATGTAAGCCCTGTACTGCCCAGTTGGTAGACCCACTATGCCACTTGGACACCAGGAAAAAAAAAACACAAAAGGCCACAACTTGAATGAGAAATACACTGAGAAGCTAGTGTCTGTGAACTGGTGAGCACAGCAATACAATGAAGTCATGCCACCTCTTGTTTACCCTGAAAGAAACAGTAGTGGTGCACCCAACGTAAACTGACACACCTCAATACTCAAGGTGTCACCACACTCAGAGACCTGTAAGTACTTTGGAACACAAAACGAAAAAATGTTGCTACCTTGGGACTCACAATACTTTACACAATCTACATGTTTTGAATGTGCCAACTCGCCATTTCGTGAAAAGAACACTCATGTGCCTGCATGAAATATGTCTCACAAGGCAGTGCACACAAAAGTACATTTACACTGTCATTGAAGAAGCTGGCGCCTTTTCTAAGAAGCCACTGTTAGAAATTAATGGTGTTGCAGAAAGTACATATACATGGGCCCACGGAGGTCTTGATGTCTTGAGACTCGTCAGTTTGTATCACCAACAACAAAGGAGTCTCACAAAATCAAGAGCACTGTGGGAACATTTATATGGAGAATCTGCAACACCATTTAATTCTAACAGTGGCATCTTAGAAAATGTGCCAGTGTGTTCCATGAAAGTGGAAATGTCGTTTGGTGTGCACTTCCTTGGGAGACTTTTTTCATGCAGGCATATCAGTGTTCTTAACACAAATCATCAAATTTCCACATTTAAAACCTGAAGAACTGTTGACAAGTGCTGTGAGTGCCAAGGTACAATTTTTTAAGAGTAACAACTTGAATTATGTCAGTTGTCACATGGCCATCCATCACCTGATTACACAGTTGGCTACACATATGACCTACTGCCTGTCATCTTGAGTGGCACACATGTCCACACCCAGGACAATGCATAAGCTAATGGGCCTGCAATTGGGTTGAAAAAAAGCCTAGCTGTACTGTGGGGACACCCTCATGGCAAGCCAGAATGTACACACAGATGTCAGCACACAAAGTCCAAACAGCGTTGCATCTGAACCACACACAGGTGCAAAAAATGTATGAGCAGGAATCATGTTTTTAAAAAACTGACACAGGCTGCAAAGCACGAACATTAAGCACTGGCCAGCATCACAGGGGCACTGCACGGTGATTCTTTGTACAGCCAAGTCTCACACACAAGTCAGACCTGGCAATGACAAATCAGGGTTGCACATGTATGCCTCTCCCGCACACACCACCCCATGCCTGAGTCAATGTGATTGATACAGATCAAAAAGTGACACTTCTTATTCAGGGTTACAATAACTGTGCTGGAAAAAAAGCTTCATTTACACAACATCACCTCATGGGGCTGGCAACACATATTTGTGACAAATAACCATCAACCGATTGTTGTGAATAGCCACACAGGCACTGCCCAGTGTGAGTATGCACAAGCAAAATGGTGTATCCCTGTCCAGTGGACACTTGTAGCACACATTTGCAAAATACTAACTAGGCCAGGGAACAATGCCACAGAGGCAGACCTATGCTGAACCCACAGAGAATGTGCACAGTGTTGGATGACACACATGATTAGGAGGCCAGGGTGTCTCAGGGGATTGTAGTGGGCACACTGCTCCGTGGTCCTGGAATGAGCTGACTCTACCATGTTCAACTGTCATGGCAATATGCATATCTCCCACTCATGCACATCATGTCTGAGCCCACAACATTGGTCATGCATGCTGCAAGGGTGTTCATTTGAAAGCTCACACTCCTATGTTGAGAATCATCATCAGTGACAACAAATATGGACCCCCAACATAGTGAACAGGTCATGGCACAGGCAAGGTACCAACACAAGTCATAGACCACCCTCCCACATGATGCAGAAAGCAATGTGCACTTAGATTTACTGGCACCCTAGATGACCATGTGCAAATGTGATTACACACAGACCAGGGGACACATGTCAAGGAGGGGAAGGGATGAAAAAGAGCACCGGGTGACATTGGGGAAACGAAAATGCACTGCAATAACTCTGGGAGTGTATCCAGGCTACAGAGCACTTCCAAAAGCTGGCGACACATAACACGACAAACAGCCATGTACCTACCCCCTCCTTGCTGCAATCTCTCCTGTAACTGCCTATCGAGCTCAGGGAATACGACCGCCAGGACACGTCTCATGTGGGGGGGTCAGGCGTCGGCGGCCGCCGTGGGGGCGAGCACTGTCGAGCCCCAGCTGGACCCGGGCGATCCGCCGGGTCCAGCACCGGATGTCCTGCCACCTCTTGCGGACCTGTGGCGGCTGCCGACTACGCTCCCCCTCATATCTCACGGCCCTGACGATGTTTTTCCAGATCACCCCCTTCTCGTAGGCAGTTACCTGTCAGGATGACAAAGTGACACAACATCAATACACCTGCTCTATGTCCCAGAGACACACATTTGAACATCATTGAAATGTTGAACAGGGCATACGATGCAGACAGGAATTACATCATACACAATAAGAAATTGGCCTGTGTGCAAGCCCCAATGCACTACATGGCATTGAAAGTCAACAGGTTGGCATGAGGGGTGCGACACACTCACTGATCATGCCACACACTGTGCAGCACATGCAACAGCAGGCTGAAGGCCAGCACGTGCCAAGCAGTCACATGTCCCATTCCACTGGCGCAACATCAGCATAAAAGACAGACACACCCAAGCACAGATCACTCGCCTGTCATTGACAACAGCGGATACAACCCTCACTCTGCACATGTGCCACTTGCCAGTGGGGTGTCACAGGTGTCATGCTAGCTCTGCAAGTCAGACACACAGCATGGCTTACTTGTCATATCAGATGGGTTGATCTGTTGCCTCCTCCATGCAGCTGTGGTGCAACACTTCACAAAGACACTCACCCACATGACAAGGAACATTCACACACATCAATGTCCATGAGGTCGTACACATCATTTGGACACTATCACCACAGGGCCACTCAACTCATACACATCTGTGGGTACAGTCACCTGTCACACCGAGGGGACCACTGAATCATCTCAGGACAATAGGAAAAAAAAGCCACCAAGGATTTGCCAGGCCTAAAGTGTCATGCACTATGCAGTGAAAGTCACAGTAAGCACAATACAAGTGAGGAGTGCACACAGGAACTACATCATGCTTTGCATGAGAGACATCAGCATGTCCCCCCCCTGGGACCCACTCTAAACAACATTGCATGTCTGTCCCACCTGGACACAATGTTGACAGTCACACAACAGGTGCATAGGCAAAGGTAGTGGACTCAGCACTCACCTGCTCCCCTGGTCTCCCATACAGCTTGGTGTACTGTGGGAGGAGGACGTCCAGCAAGGCCTCATTCTCCTCCTGGGTGAATGGCTGGGCCCTCTCCACAGTACGTGACATGGTCCAGAGGAAGCAGAGACAGCAGCAGTGTGGTCTACTGGAAAGTTGTGCAGGCAAGTGCCCTCTCATGGGTTCTGGCTGCCTTATATCTGTCTTGCTGAGGGGCATTCATTTAGAGGAGTACATAGTGATTGGTCAGACTCATTCGCATCCTACGTTTACTCCAATCCCATTAAACATACACCAATGACTTTAAACATACACCAATGACAGCATTCGCATCGTTCAAATTTTGAGCATCATGTCAAGTCAACAACCACTTTGCAACATTGTATTTTGTGGCCAACTGACTGTTCCAGGACACATGATCGACACTTTTCAACTGAAAACTCTGTCTCCATGACAACCAGCATGCATTTAGGGCCTAATGCTTGTCCCTTGTGTGTCCCCTATGTAATTTTGAAATCCACACACAGGTACGGTGCGTTTCACACGTACCCTACGGCACAAGTACAATGGTGAAACGAAGCATACACACGCACTGATAGTGGGTGTACGGTTCGTTTCACACGTACCCCTACGGCACAAGTACAATGGTGAAACGAAGCGTACACACGCGATGATAGCGGGTGTATGGTGCGTTTCACATGCACGGGTACGCACTAGTAGTACCGTGCGTTTGACACCTACGGGTACGCACTAGTTCACACGTACGGGTACGCACTAGTAGTACCGTGTGTTTGACACCTACTGGTATGCACTAGTTCACACGTACGGGTACGCACTAGTAGTACAGTGCGTTTGACACCTACGGGTATGCACTAGTTCACACGTACGGGTACGCACTAGTAGTACAGTGCGTTTGACACCTACGGGTACGCACTAGTTCACACGTACAGGTACGCACTAGTAGTACAGTGCGTTTGACACCTACGGGTAGGCACTAGTTCACACGTACGGGTACGCATTTCACACGCTTACAATGGTAATACAGGCGCACACATGCCAGGAATGGAGGGCTACGAGTCGCACAAGGATGTCCATCAAGTACTTGTCATTGCATACTGTCATGTGCAGACCCTAGGTGTGGCAGCCAGTGATATTGCACAGGTCATCTCATCTAGTTGCACAATTGATGTGTGATGACCTGTGGACACATGTCATGTGTGATGGGGCACTATGTGGCACACATCACCTTGACACTTGCCACATGTGTGTCTGTAGTCCAACTGTGTCATGCACAGCAGCAGTGGGATGGCACAGTCATCACCACCCGCACCTGTCTCCTGATGCCAGGGACAGGGACACTCTATCAACTGACATGTCACGATTTGCGTGCCCCTTTGTGACTATGTCAGGTGTGTGTCATGTGTTCCCATGA
Source organism: Triturus cristatus (assembly GCF_964204655.1). Lineage (NCBI taxonomy): Eukaryota > Metazoa > Chordata > Amphibia > Caudata > Salamandridae > Triturus > Triturus cristatus. The sequence continues at coordinate 364,032,841 of NC_140584.1, read as the reverse complement.
GCTTGATGTCAGTGTTCCGTCAACTGCATCTCCTGTTGGTGCATCCAGCATGGGTCTGTGTGGAGATGGGCATGGAACACATCTGCGCACACCATGCCACATGTGGATTCTCACTGCTGTAGGGTCTGTGTGCATCGGACATCATATTTTCCCAGTCATACATGTCTGCGTTGTCTCAATGGCTGTGTCTTTCTCTTGTCTTGTGTACCCCTTCATCGCAATGTGTTTGATATGTACATTTGACATTCCATGTGACCTGTGCGTGTGCCTTGCAGTCAGCTGTGTGGATGAGATGACATCCTTCCAATGCAGCTATGTGGTTGTGTGTCACTCTGGTGATATCTGTGGCTCTTCACTCAGACTGGCCACCAACTCATTTCAGGGCATGTCATGTAGACTTGACAATCAACAGGTGTATCTGGCTTTTTGTAGGAATGCCAGCAAGCTGGCATATGTGTCCTGTATGTATTGCACACACCCGACTCCATATTTACCTGACGTGTATTAGCAGTGTAGCATGTGCTATGTTCATTGACATTGATATTGGCAGACTCTCAATCTTCATTCTTACAAACAATGTCTTGCAGGGCACAGCCTGTCCCAAGAACAATGCCAGACTTGGGTGCCATGAGGGAACGTGCCTGCATCCGCCGTTACAGATTCACTCGCAAGTTGATTGAGGACTTGACAGACAAGCTGGCACCACACATGCAACGCAACACAGGTATCCTACTGCACTGACCCCCAAGATGAAGGTGATGGCAGCCCTACATTTTTTTGCCACAGGTACATTTTAATTCAACATAGCTGATGTTGGTGTCATGTCACAGACAATGTTCAGCCGCGTCCTGCGTGATGTTTTAGCAGCCATGTTGGAGCACCTTGATGAATTCATCCAATTTCCTACTCCTGAGGAGTTGACAGATGTCAAGGGTGATTTATATGCCCTGGGAGGGATGCCCCATGTCATTGGGTCCATTGATGGTACACATGTGGCTTTGGTACCACCACAGGCACAAGAACAAGCCTATCGCGATAGAAAACATTACCATCTGATAAATGCCCTTGTGGTGTGTCTTGCTAACATGCTGATTTGCCATGTCTGTGCACGTTTTCCTGGATCAGCACACAATGCCTACATCATGAGGCGTAGCAGGGTGCCACAAATGATGCTGCGGCTGCACAACGAACGAGCATGTCTTGTTGGTGGGTATACTCTGTTTGTCCTGTGTGTTGCGGTATCTTTGGCTCTTACTGCATCTCCTGACCCACTTTTTTACATGATGTTTCCATGTAGGGGACTCTGGCTATCCCAACATGCCATGGCTGCTGACACCTCTCCGCAACCCAAGAACAGCTGCAGATCACCGGTACAACAATGCACACGGGCAGACCAGGCGAGTGATTGAGAGGACGTTTGGACTCCTGAAGAGCCGATTCCGGTGCCTGGACAAGACAGGTGGGTCCCTCCCTTATGCCCATACAAAGGTCTGCCGAATCTTCCTTCGTGTGCTGCATCCTGCACAACATGGCAGTTGAGAAGGCAGTGCCACTCATCCAGGATCCGGATGAGCAGGAACATCCACCCGTGGAGGATCAAGGGCTTGCTCACGAGGCTAGTGATGAGGAGGAGGAGGATGATGATATCCGGAGTCAGCTCATACGCACCTTCTTCTCATAATGGTGAGTCACTGGGTATGAGTGTGCAAGCTTGTAGCATTGAGTGGCATGTGTTGCAATGTGTGTGTCCAGCTGACTGAATGCAAAGTGACTTTGATGTGTGTTCTGATGTGTCACTCTCGTGATGATGTCATGCCACACAGTTTTGCGGAGAGACTTTCTTTGAAATTTACATGTGTCCAACATTGTTCATGTTTTGTAAATGTCCATGTGTGCGGCGAGATTTGTTTTAGGTGAGTTCTTGTGTGTCTGTCATTCCAAGGTTTTTGCGCATGTTGTCTGCTTGTGTCATCGTTGTCCTCCTGCCATTCCTCATGAGGATTGCAACGTGTGCTGAATCAGCGTTACATGCATGGACATGTGGAAATGTCAGTTTGGGTAAGGATTGCAGCAAGGCTTTTTGGTGGTGGTACGGGTTGAGAATGTGTGGGCCTGCTTCTGTGCATGTTGTGGTACCATGCATACATGCCTTCTCACCATGGAGCATATAACATGTAGCATCACTCCCATGACATGATAGTCACCCTTCTTGACAGTCATCTGTAGTGGAGTGTGGCGTCTGATGAAGGCATCAATGTGTGTAAACCTTGCCTCTGAAACATTGCGGATGCTACGGGTGGATATAGTGTGGGACATCACAACAACAGGCTCTATGGGGAATTGCAGCCTCTCCGTGTGCAGCAGGATGTGTTTGGCTCATCCCCTTAACTTGTGTGCCAGTTCATTGGGATTGACATTATACGTGTCGTGAAGGGGGGGTCCAGCGTATGTCCCACATGTTCTGTCAACTGACCTGTGAGTCTGTTCACATGGATGCATTTCCCTTTTTGTGTGTATGTGGAATAAAGGTGTTCAGCACAATCCAAAGTGCCTCATCTCTGTCACTGCAGCTCTCTTGCCAGTTTGCATGCGTCATCTATGGCATACTTGTCAAATATTGAGCATATGTGTATGTGTACTTCGGCAACATGCATGCAGTTCTTCATGGCTAATAATATCTATTGTGCATGAAGTCCCTAGTTGTGCATGTATTTGTGCAGGTTGCTCCCCACAACGGGACGTGAACACATGCTGATGGTGTGTCTCCTGTGCGCAGCTCCGCATTTTGTTGCCTGACCCTGTGGCCGTCATTTTTGGTGATTGGTCATTCATTTTCTTGTAGTGACCCATGAGTAACCTGACACTCCTTCCTTTACATACACCTGTTGCACTGTGCCTTTCTGACCTCCTTGTCTTTGTGTGCTACTTTTTTCCTAGTTTCTCACCCTTTCCACCTGCTGCTGCCTCACCTGCGGCACCGCCCCACCGAGTGCCTTGATTCTGCAACCCACACGCCTCCAAAATGTTCCTCCCTTCCCCCTCCACCCATTCTTAATGCAGCCAGCAGCTTGTCTGTGCCACTGTTGCGCCAACGCCGTGCCAAAGACAGGACCGTCTGCGCCTGCAACGTGCACAGTGCACGAACCTCTGGTCTTTGCATGACCCACGTCACACAACAGGCTCATGCTGCAGCCAACCTCCAAGCAATGTCCTCCAGACAATCATCCGCCTGCTATCAGGCAACCCCTAAGCGCACACGCGACACCTTCGCATGCTGAGTGTGCAACTCCAACTGCCTACACAGCGCTGCCCAGCCTTCCAGACCCTGTCAGAACAACCAGGTCATGTGCCTGCTACTCCACACCCGCTCCGTCCACCAGCACGCCATTGGACTCTGTTACCTCCTCAACACAACAGCCCCACACATCACCTTCATGACAGTAACCTGGACAGAAGCATCATCAGCACACGACTTCTTCATTGCCATCTCAGACGGATACAAGATCACCCGCAGGGACGGCACCAACAATCACGGAGGATGAATTGCAATTTATTCACAAGTACACCCTTAGAGTCACAAATCCGGGTTTGCAGCAACTCCCTGGCAACCCTCAGAGTAACACTCATCTACAGATCTCCAGGCCTACATCCACAATTGCGCTAAGCCATCAACACGTACATCTGCACGCACGCCCTCACCTCCACAGGCTACATGTGGCTGGGGGCCAGTAACTTCTGGCTGGAGGAGAACCACACCACCATCCATCATTGGTCCATCAACATTTTAATCGACGTCTCCGACAAGCAACACACTGCCCCACATCCCGCTAACGATCCCCCAAAGATGCTTGATGTAAGTCACCACAGACAAGCTGTGTGGGACACTCAAAACAACACCAACGCAACACCCTGAAACCTCACACACTGGATCAGCAACTGATCCAACAATCTTGCCACATTGACGGACTTTCCTGTGAAGCACAACAACAGTTAAGGCACCTGGGACAAGGCCGACCTACTGGACTCCTACAGACCTAGCCGGACTCTTGTGCAAACCTTGCAACACAAAGAGCCATCATTTACCTTACAGTCCTGGAATATACCACACACAGACATCACCATATCATCAGCAAGGACAAGTGGAGATCCTTCAGATAGTGCCGAGACACCAAAACACACGACATCAAGGAGCTCATCAGCATTGTGAGTGAACTGACAGCAGATCTCCATCCAAGACACCCCACCCTTGCAAGGCAGATCACATCCCTTGCAACTTTGTACCACTGCTAGCTCATGGCCATACACAACAGCCTTGGCACACAGAGGCAGACAGCACTAATATCCGCAGCACAAACCCCCCTCAGGTTCTGGACTCCCGTCAGCAGCAAATACACCACCTGGCTCATGTGCACCATCCACCCTGGCTCTCCATCAGGCCCCTTCCCACACAACATCTCAACCACATCATTCCCCATCCTTGAAGCCCACGTCCAGCGCGTCATGAATGTCTCCTTTGAGTTAGCCACATTCCATGGGTGCTGGAGGCATGCAGAGACCCAGGCCCTTCTTAAACAACGGACGGCAGTACCTCAGGATCTCCTGGTACATCACCCTGCTTCCCTACCCAGCAAATGTCATCCGGAGGACACTCAACAAGCAACTGACAAATTTCCTCCACGCAACCAGCTCCAGGTAACCAGCACCAGATCATATTCCACAGTAATCACACCACTGCAACCGTCATCATTGCCACCACCAACGACAACTTTGCCCTGCTCAACAATGGTAAGCCCACCCCCCTTGACCTCTCAACGGCATTTTACAACATGTGCTAACACACTGTCAGCTCACACATCTCCAACACTGATATCCAGAGGAGGGCCCAGGATTAAATCAGAGTGTAGCTCACCAGCAAGGCCCAGGGAGTCTGCCTCCACCCTGCAGCATGTAGTACACTGGGGTCATGTGGCACATGCCCCAGGGCTCTTCTCTCAGCGTGACGATCTTCAATGTCTCCATGACCCCCCTCTCCACCATCACATGCGCACACGACCTCATCATCATCTCGTATTCCATTGACACCCAGCTGCTCCTCAAACTCATCAAAGAGCCAGCCATTGCCAGATCCAAACTTCAAGATGGCATGAGATCCGTTGACAAATGGCTGAACATCAGCCACATGAGGCTGGACTTGGACAGGACTGAGGTCATCATCTGAGGATTGTCCCCTTACGGCTGGGTCAACTCCTTGTGTCCCACTGGTCTGGGCACCGCACCAGCACCCAGTGGCCACGCACGCAAGCTGGTGTTCATCATGGACCCATCGCTCACAATTACCATACAACTCACCACCATCTGTACCTCATGCTGCAACACCCTCCGCATGCTGCAAATGATCCACAGATAGATCCACTACAAGGCAAGTCAGACCGTCCCCCAGGTCCACGACACCAGCCGGCTCAACTACAGCACCGGCCTTGTTGGACAGGCCACACGAAGGGCTTGCTCCCTCCCCGCACGACAGGGCCCGAGCTCCGGCCCACCAGGCATAACCCACGAAAAGCACCTGTACCCCGTCTCCCGACGGATCTTCGGCCCTCGGACCTCTACTCATCACGGGGCCCAGCCCCACCGGCTCCCCCGGCCGGTTCAAGCCGCCATCTTGGGCCCTGCACCCCGAGGCCGCGTGGCCTCGGCCCGACCCTAACCCCGGGCCTGGCCGGCCCCGACATCCCGGCACCACCCTCCACCCAGGAGGTGAGCGGACCACTTGGCAGGTCAATGGGAGAACGAAGTGTCAAGAGCTCTTCCCCCCGCCAGGTGCCGATCGCCTCCAGCTCCCCCCAGGCGCTGGCTCCACCCCCTGCTGGGTGTCTGGACACCTTCATCCCGGGCCCTCCGACCTCCAAGTGCGAGGGTCCGGACATCAAAGGGCGCCTGCCCTATAACTGGGGCAACTCCGGAGCAGGAAGGCAGTTGTATCCTGGAGTCGAGAGACACCGAGAGAACTCAGCCTTGACGGACTACTGGCGCTGCCGTAGCCCGCTCTTGTGAACCATCGTCCTGCCTGCTGGCGCTGCCGCGGCCTTCTGCAACATCCATCCCCGTCGGGACCTGCTGGCGCTGCCGCGGTCCGTTGTAACGACCATCCTCGTTGGGACCTGCTGGCGCTGCCGCGGCCCGTTGTAACGACCATCCTCACCGGGACCTGCTGGCGCTGCCGCGGACCGTATATCGACCATCTTTCCGGGACCTGCTGGCGCTGCCGCGGACCGTGTACCGACCATCTCAACCGGGACCTGCTGGCGCTGCCGCGGCCCGTACCAACTAAGCCACCAAGCTCGAGGATTGTGAGCTAATCATCATCTCATCCGAACTACCTGACTGGTAGACAGACTGTCCCGCTACCCCTTACCCTGCTTTGAGAGACTTGAATCGAGGGGACCCCTGAGTCCAGACCTCCTTGTACCATTCAACCGTACCTTAAGAAGTGCTTATAAAGAACACTGAACCTTATCTGTGTGTGGTATCTGTCTGTGAGGGGGAAGTTACTTGTCTGTACGATCGCTGGAGACGGCTCTCCCCGGAGACCTCTCCTCCTGACCCCGGCCGACCCTCCCGGTCCATCTACCCTTTCTAACATTGGTGGCCAGCGGCGCGATCCGAATCAACGCGTAATCGTACAGAGAGTAGCTCACCCCACGACAAAAACACGATGTCAGCCAAAGATAGCAGCTCCACCGAGAATTTCCAAATGGATAAATTAGAAGAATACAACCACCGCGAACTGAGACAATTCTGCATAGAATTTGGCATTGCTACCACCGGCCTGAGTACCAAGGATGATCTAAAGCACGCCCTAGAGTCGTGGACAGAAACTGGGGTCGCCGGACCCTCCGACCAAAGCAGCATCACACCAGAGGGGAACGCCACGGCTCCCGAGGAGCGGGGAACGGGCCTCTCGCAGGAGGAGATCCGAGAAAGAGAAAGAACCAGATTGCACGAGTTGGAAATGGCACGACTCAAGATGGATGGGGAACTCAAGTTAGCTGAACAGAAACTCAACCTCGAGCATATGCAGCTCCGAGACGAACGAGAAGAGAAGCAGAGACAGAGAGAGCTGGAGGAGAAAAAAATAACGCTCGAGCACGAGCGCCAACTAGCGGAGATAGAACTTCGGAAACAAAATAAAGAACTGGGGGTGCCTGAGCGACCACACACCCCGGGGCCAATCGAGAAAAAAGTCCACATCCCCAAGGATGTTGTCCGCGAGTATGTCCGAGAAGACGACATACAACAGTGGTTTAAAGCCTACGAGATCGCCATGACCTCCCACCGGATCGACCGGAGTGATTGGGGAGCCGGACTTTGGGGGAGGTTTATCAACGAGGGTCGGGATGCCCTACTGCAGCTCCCAGATCACCAAATGTCGTCCTACGACCACATGAAGGCTGCCCTCCTCACCCGCTACGGCCTCACACCCGAGATGTACCGCCAGAGGTTCAGAGATTGCACCCGGATCCCAGGTACAACTTGGGTAGAATACGTGAACTATTTCAGCCGTGCCTTCGAGGGTTGGATAAAGGGGAGCCATGTCACCACTTACGAACAACTCTTTAACCTTATGGTATGGGAGCACCTGTCGAACAACTGTTTCGTCGAGCTCAGGCAGCACCTCCTCGACAGTAAGCTGACTGACCTCCGGCAGCTCGCCGCCGAAGCTGACCGATGGGAAAGCACCCGAGTGGGCCGGAGGGGGCCACACGAACAGAACAGAAGCAACCCAGGCCAGCACCGTCCTCGGGGAGGAGGAGGGGGCCAGGGGCGAGGGAGAGACGCCTTGCCAACAACACCCGTGGCCAGCACCCCGCCTCCGGCCGGCCGGGGCAACCCCCCGTGGCGTCCTGGGGCCCGAGCCAACGTCACGTGCCACCGATGCCAGCGAGTCGGCCACTACGCCAATGACCCGAGCTGCCCGCAGAACCAAGCACCCAAGCCCCGCCAGGTAGCTGCCGCCGCCCTGGGGGAAGAGCGATCATCGGAGGAACCAGAAGAGTATGAGCCGGCCCAGCAAGAGTGGGAGCCGGCCGCCATGGTCCTGGCGTGCTTAGGGGGAAGAGACATGGTCCCGCGGGCTCCCCTACCCGCTAACACCAGGAAATACGGTCAGTGGGTGACCATTAATGGACAGCGAGCCGAGGCCTTGCGTGACACAGGCGCCAGTGTGACGGCCGTCCGCTGTCACCTGGTGAAGCCCGAGCAGATCCTGCCGAACATTCTCTGCCCCGTCCGCTCGGCAGACAACTCTGAAAGTATGTGTCAAATGGCCTGCGTCCCATTCGAATGGGGAGGGGTCTCCGGCCTGTTGAAGGTGACGGTCCGGGACGATGCCCCCGTGGACTGCCTCCTGGGGAATGACCTCGAGAGTTCCCCGTGGGCCACCGTTGAGAGAAGAGAGCACCTGGGGATGCTGGGCCTCCCGGACTGGGCCTGCGTAACCACCCGGTCCATGGCCGCCCGTGCCGTCCCTCGAGCAGAAGAACCAGAATGGCCAGCACCTCCGCCCCCAGTCGCCCCAGTAGAAGACAACGACGAGGCCAGCCTCCCAGACCCGACGGCCGAAGGGGACGCGCAACCCCAGGACCTTCCTGACCTGGCTCAGTGGCGTCAAGAGGGGGGGCCCACCCAAGCACAGTTCCGCCAGGAACAAAAGACCTGTCCCTCCCTCGAGGGACTCCGCCAACAAGCCAGCGCCCAGAACGCAGGGGACTCCACCGGAACTCACTGGGTCTACTGGGATAACGACCTGCTATACAGCGAGCAAAGAATCGCCGAGCTGGGGGCCGGTCGAGTACTGGTGGTACCTCTCCGCTTCAGAGACTTTCTGCTCAACCTGGCCCACGATGTCCCCCTGGCTGGACACCTGGGCCAAGATAAAACGTACAGCCGCCTAGTGACCCACTTTTTCTGGCCGAAGATGAGGAACGACGTCCTGAACCACTGCCGATCTTGCCCCACATGCCAAGCCAGCGGGAAGAGTGGTCGGAAGCTGAAAGCCCCTCTGCAACCCTTCCCTGTGGTCACCACCCCGTTCGAGAGGGTGGGGATAGACATCGTGGGGCCTCTGGACCCCCGCACGGCACAAGGACACAGGTTCATCTTAGTACTGGTGGACCATGCCACCCGCTACCCCGAGGCGGTGCCCCTACGGACCGTGACAGCTCCGGTGGTTGGCCGGGCCCTAATGGGGATCTTCTCCCGGGTAGGCTTCCCCCGAGAAGTCGTCAGCGACCGAGGCACGAACTTTATATCCAAATACATGAAGTCCCTCTGGCAACAATGCGGGGTCACCTACAGATTCACGACCCCCTATCACCCCCAAGGGAACGGACTAGTGGAGCGGTTTAACCGCACTCTCAAGGGGATGATTGGGGGATTGGAAGAGCCCCTCCGTCGCCAGTGGGATGTACTACTGCCGTGCCTCCTCTTCGCTTACCGAGAAGTTCCCCAGAAGTCCCTCGGTTTTAGCCCTTTCGAACTCCTGTACGGGCACCCTGTGCGAGGGCCCCTCAGCCTAGTAAAAGAAGGTTGGGAGATGGCCCCCCTAAAGACCCCTCCAGACGTCTTCAAATACCTCCTGGCCCTACGCAATCAGACCCGGCGCTTCAGACAGATGGCCAAGGCGAACCTCGAGGCCAGCCAGGAGGACATGAAGAGGTGGTATGATCACAATGCCTCCTCCGTTGAGTTCGAGCCTGGACAACAAGTATGGGTGATGTCCCCCACCGAACCATGTGCCTTGCAAGATAAGTGGACGGGGCCCTTCAAAGTGGTCGAGCGCAAAAGCCCCGTCACTTACCTCATCGACCTGGGGACCTCCCGGAACCCCCTCCGGGTCCTCCACACCAACCGACTCAAACCACACTTTGTGCGCTCAGAACTCAGCCTCCTGATGGCTACGGACAGTGGGGCAGAGGAAGACTCCGAACCCCTCCCGGATCTTCTGAAAACTCAGGAGAATGACGGCTCCGTGGACGGGGTCCGGCTCTCTGACGCCCTCACTTCGGAGCAACGCCAGGGCTGCCGGAACCTCCTGCTGCAGTTCGCTACCCTGTTCTCCCTCACCCCCGGGGTCACCCCTTGGTGTCTGCACGACGTGGACACCGGGGACAGTCCCCCTGTCCGACACCGGGCCTACCGCGTACCAGATCGGGTACGGGCCTGCATACAGGAGGAAGTGGCCAAGATGCTCACAATCGGGGTCATCGAGCCCTCGGACAGTCCCTGGGCCAGTCCGGTTGTATTGGTTCCCAAAGCCGCTGCCCCCGGCACCGCACCTGAACTGAGATTCTGCGTCGACTACCGGGGCTTGAACGCTGTCACCCGGACCGACGCTCATCCGATTCCCCGAGCAGACGAGCTGATCGACCGGCTGGGGGCCGCCCGCTACCTCAGTATCTTCGACCTAACAGCGGGCTACTGGCGGATCGGCCTCACACCCAGGGCTCAGGAACGGTCAGCCTTCTCTACCCCCGATGGCCACTACCAATTCAAGGTCATGCCCTTCGGCATGAAGAATGCCCCCGCCACGTTTCAACGCCTCGTGAACCAGGTCTTGGCGGGGCTCGAAGAGTTCAGCGCTGCCTACCTGGACGATATCGCTGTATACAGCCGCCACTGGCCCGACCACCTCCGTCACCTCCAAGAGGTCCTACAGGCCCTCCAGCGGGCCGGTCTCACAATTAAGGCCGGCAAGTGCCAAATTGGCCAAGGGTCTGTGACCTACCTTGGGCACCAAGTGGGAAGCGGGCTGGTGGCCCCGCTACAACTTAAGATTGCTGCCATCCAGTCCTGGCAGCCCCCCGTCACCCAGACCGAGGTCCGAGCCTTCTTGGGGCTCACCGGCTACTACCGGCGGTTCGTGAAAGACTACGGCAGCATCGTGGGGCCCCTCACGGGTCTCACGTCCAAGAACCAGCCGAAGCGGATTAACTGGACCCCCGATTGTCAAGCGGCCTTCGAGAAACTGAAGGCCGCCCTGTGCACCGCCCCTGTGCTCCAGGCCCCCGATTACAGTCAGGAATTCGTGGTACAGACCGACGCCTCCGACCACGGCATCGGGGCCGTCCTTTCTCAGTTAAACCCCGAGGGTCATAACCAGCCGGTGGCCTTCATCAGTCGACGTCTCCTGGCCCGAGAACAGCGCTGGAGCACCATCGAGAGGGAGGCATTCGCAGTGGTGTGGGCCCTCAAAAAGCTCCGGCCCTATCTCTTCGGTACCCACTTCCGGGTACAAACCGACCATCGACCCCTGCAGTGGCTGATGCAGATGCGGGGGGAGAACCCAAAACTCTTGCGCTGGTCCATTTCCCTGCAGGGAATGGACTTCACTGTGGAGCACCGACCAGGCCAAGACCACGCCAACGCGGACGGCCTGTCCCGCTTTTTCCGCCTCGACGAAGAGAGTCCCCAAGGAGATGGGTGACTCTCCCCGCCTTCAGCTGGGGGGGACGCATGTTGGACAGGCCACACGAAGGGCTTGCTCCCTCCCCGCACGACAGGGCCCGAGCTCCGGCCCACCAGGCATAACCCACGAAAAGCACCTGTACCCCGTCTCCCGACGGATCTTCGGCCCTCGGACCTCTACTCATCACGGGGCCCAGCCCCACCGGCTCCCCCGGCCGGTTCAAGCCGCCATCTTGGGCCCTGCACCCCGAGGCCGCGTGGCCTCGGCCCGACCCTAACCCCGGGCCTGGCCGGCCCCGACATCCCGGCACCACCCTCCACCCAGGAGGTGAGCGGACCACTTGGCAGGTCAATGGGAGAACGCAGTGTCAAGAGCTCTTCCCCCCGCCAGGTGCCGATCGCCTCCAGCTCCCCCCAGGCGCTGGCTCCACCCCCTGCTGGGTGTCTGGACACCTTCATCCCGGGCCCTCCGACCTCCAAGTGCGAGGGTCCAGACATCAAAGGGCGCCTGCCCTATAACTGGGGCAACTCCGGAGCAGGAAGGCAGTTGTATCCTGGAGTCGAGAGACACCGAGAGAACTCAGCCTTGACGGACTACTGGCGCTGCCGTAGCCCGCTCTTGTGAACCATCGTCCTGCCTGCTGGCGCTGCCGCGGCCTTCTGCAACATCCATCCCCGTCGGGACCTGCTGGCGCTGCCGCGGCCCGTTGTAACGACCATCCTCGTTGGGACCTGCTGGCGCTGCCGCGGCCCGTTGTAACGACCATCCTCACCGCGACCTGCTGGCGCTGCCGCGGACCGTATATCGACCATCTTTCCGGGACCTGCTGGCGCTGCCGTGGACCGTGTACCGACCATCTCAACCGGGACCTGCTGGCGCTGCCGCGGCCCGTACCAACTAAGCCACCAAGCTCGAGGATTGTGAGCTAATCATCATCTCATCCGAACTACCTGACTGGTAGACAGACTGTCCCGCTACCCCTTACCCTGCTTTGAGAGACTTGAATCGAGGGGACCCCTGAGTCCAGACCTCCTTGTACCATTCAACCGTACCTTAAGAAGTGCTTATAAAGAACACTGAACCTTATCTGTGTGTGGTATCTGTCTGTGAGGGGGAAGTTACTTGTCTGTACAATCGCTGGAGACGGCTCTCCCCGGAGACCTCTCCTCCTGACCCCGGCCGACCCTCCCGGTCCATCTACCCTTTCTAACAGGCCTCTACGTAGAACAACAGCAAAACTGCAGGAGAACTTGTCCACATCCAGGGTGCATCCGCACACCTCATCTTCAACATCCCCAGCCCCATCACCGTCCACCTGAGATAGCTAGAATGGCTCACTGTCTGCTGCAGGATCACCTTCAGACTCCTCAACCACACTCAGGAGGCAGTCCACAACCCCAGTGTTAGACGGCGACCTCAGAGGGGCCCGGAAAGGGGTCCTGAGTTCCCTGAGTCCCACCCGTATTGTATTGTAGCCGGGCACTGGCGAGAGATTCCCCAGGGGGAGGAATCTCGCAGCTAGGATCGTACTTCTGGCACCACACGACACAGAGAGACCACACTGGGTATTCTCAGAAACAAGCTTTATCACAATAGGTATCACTGCAAATATGTACAAGATGAGCACGGGCTCAAGAGTCTCGGAAAGGTAGGGGGTAGCGGGACTGTCTCTGGTAACGGTTCAAAGCAGGGACGTATCCGGCGCACAGCTCACAATCCTCGAGCTGGGAGATACGTAGTCGGAGTCGGGGTCCGGCGGGACCGTGAGAGTCTGGGGGAGCCGCGAGTCACTCAGCAGGGCTCAGGTACAAGTTCGGAGGTCTTACGATCTTCAGGGAGCCGCGAGTCACTCAGCAGGGCTCAGGTACAAGTCCGGAGGTCTTACGATCTTCAGGGAGCCGCGAGTCACTCAGCAGGGCTCAGGTACAAGTTCGGAGGTCTTACGATCTTCAGGGAGCCGCGAGTCACTCAGCAGGGCTCAGGTACAAGTTCGGAGGTCTTACGATCTTCAGGGAGCCGCGAGTCACTCAGCAGGGCTCAGGTGGGTTCCAGTTCCAGGAGCCGCGACCACGTCAGCAGGCTCTCGTTGTTCCAGCGTCGAATCTGCCGGACAGTCTCAGAGCACCCCTTGTTATAGGTCGACCCCGCTTTGATGTCCGGAGTCTGCGCAGGCAGGGGTCTTGTCACCTGGGGGCCGCTTGTCGGGGTTTCCTGCTATTGTCTTTTGATCCTTTCAGGGCCGGGTCGGGAGGAGTCCCAGACACCCAGCAGGCACGGAGCCAGCTCGCAGGGAGGCCGGAGGGCCGATCGAAACCCATCGTCCCAGGGGAGTTCAGAGGTGCGATAGAAACTGCTCCTCCCTCTCTCATCCCCTGGAAGCGGGATGTCCTCCAGCCGGAGTGGCGCCTCGAGGCCCGGGTCGCGCTGGAGCCGGGCGGCCATCTTGTTGCAGGGAGTGGGCACGCGGGCCCGGGGTGGCCGAAAGGAGAGAGGCCATGGACGGGGATGTCCGGGGTTGGTGCAGGGGTCCTGGTGGGAAAGGTCGGCTGGGCCGCGGGCTGGGGCTGCAGGCACTAGGTTTCGGTGGTGCGGGGGCACGGAGGGCCGTTCTACGAGGCCGGGTCCAACACGCGTCCCCCCCAGCTGAAAGCCGGAGAGAACTGCCCATCACCTTGGGGGGTTCTCTTCGCTGAGGCGGAAAAACCGGGAGAGGCCGTCAGCGTTGGCGTGGTCCGTACCAGGGCGGTGTTCTACGGTGAAGTCCATTCCCTGGAGGGAGATTGACCACCGCAGTAGCTTGGGGTTTTCTCCTCGCATCTGCATGAGCCATCGCAAGGGCCGATGGTCAGTTTGGACCCTGAAATGAGTGCCGAACAGGTAGGGTCGTAGTTTTTTGAGTGCCCAGACCACGGCAAAGGCTTCGCGCTCTATGGTGCTCCACTTCTGTTCTCGGGGTAGCAGCCGCCGACTGAGGAAGGCGACGGGCTGGTCGAGGCCTTGATCATTCACTTGGGACAGGACGGCCCCAATGCCATGCTCGGAGGCATCGGTCTGGACTATGAACTCCTTGGTGTAGTCGGGAGCCTGGAGGACGGGGGCCGTGCACATGGCCTTTTTTAGAGCATCGAAAGCTTCCTGGCAGGCAGCCGTCCATTGCACCTTCTTTGGCTGTTTTTTAGACGTGAGTTCCGTGAGAGGGCCGACCAGGCTGCCATACCCCTGAATGAATCGGCGGTAGTAGCCCGTGAGTCCCAGAAAGGCTCGGACTTCCGTTTGGGTGATGGGTGGGTCCCAGGCCAGGATGGCGTCGATTTTTGGCTGTAGAGGGGCGACCTGGCCACTCCCGACTTGGTGCCCCAGGTAGGCTACGGATCCTTGCCCGATCTGGCACTTGCTGGCTTTTATGGTGAGGCCTGCCTGGCGCAGGGCGGTTAGCACTCTCCGGAGGTGCTGGAGGTGCTCACTCCACTCTGAACTGAAGACAGCGATGTCGTCCAGATAGGCCGCGCTGAACTGTTCTAGCCCGGCCAGGACCCTATTTACCAGTCTCTGGAAAGTGGCCGGGGCATTTTTCATCCCGAAGGGCATCACGCGGAAGCGGTAGTGCCCATCGGGGGTGGAGAAAGCAGACCTCTCCTTGGCCCCTTCGGTGAGCGCAATCTGCCAGTAGCCGCAGGTGAGGTCGAAAGTGCTGAGGAACCGGGCGGCCCCTAGTCGGTCAATGAGTTCGTCGGCTCGTGGAATGGGGTGGGCATCGGCTCGGGTAACGTCATTGAGCCCCCGGTAATCCACGCAGAACCGGAGCTCGGGGGCGACACCGGGGGCTGCTGCCTTCGGAACCAGGACCACGGGGCTGGCCCAGGGACTGTCAGAGGGCTCGATCACCCCCAGGGTCAACATTTTCGAGACTTCGGCTTGAATACAGGACCGGACCCGGTCAGGAACCCGGTAGGCTCGGTGTCTCACCGGCGGGCTGTCCCCGGTGTCCACATCGTGAACACACCAGTTGGTGACCCGGGGGGTCAGGGAGAAGAGGTCAGAAAATTGTCTGAGGAGCTGGCGGCAGTCCGCTTGTTGCTGGGCAGTGAGGGCTGGGGAGAGGTTCACTCCCTCCACGGAGCCATCCTGCTCCTTGACACACAGGAGGTCCGGGAGGGGATCCGACTCATCTTCGGCCCCGTCATCGGTGGCCAGCAGGAGGCTCAGTTCTGTCCGCACGAAGTGAGGCTTGAGGCGGTTCACGTGCAGGACCCGGAGGGGATCCCGAGGCGACTGGACGTCCACCAAGTAGGTGACTTGGCTCTTCCTCTCAACCACTTTGTAGGGCCCAGTCCATCGGTCCTGGAGAGCGCCAGGCTTCACAGGGGCCATGACCCACACCTGCTGGCCCGGCTGGAACTCGACCAGAGTAGCATTCTGGTCGTACCAGCGCTTCATTTCTTCTTGACTCGCCTCCAAGTTGGCCTCGGCCAGTTCTCGGAACCTCCTGGTCTGGTTCCGGAGGGCCAGGACATATTGGAACACATCTCGGGGGGTGGTCTGGGGTGCTGCCTCCCACCCTTCCTTAACCAAACTGAGGGGACCTCGGACGGGGTGCCCATAGAGTAATTCAAACGGGCTGAACCCTAAGGACTTCTGGGGGACCTCCCGGTAAGCGAACAAGAGGCAGGGGAGCAGGACGTCCCACTTACGCCGGAGGGGCTCTTCTAGGCCAGCGATCATCCCTTTCAAAGTCCTATTAAACCTCTCTACTAGGCCGTTCCCTTGGGGATGGTACGGGGTGGTGAACTTATAGGACACCCCACATTGTTGCCACAGGGACGTCATATACCTTGATATAAAATTAGTGCCGCGATCGCTCACGACCTCGCGGGGGAAACCCACCCTGGAAAAGATCCCCATCAGGGCCCGGCCCACCACGGGGGCTGTAATGGTGCGCAGGGGAATAGCCTCTGGATAGCGGGTGGCGTGGTCTACTAGGACCAAGATGAAACGGTGACCTTGGGAGGTGGGGGGGTCCAGTGGCCCCACGATGTCGATTCCGACTCGTTCGAAGGGGGTACTGACGACCGGGAAGGGTTGGAGGGGAGCCTTGCGCTTCCCCCCACTCTTCCCACTGGCTTGGCACGTGGGGCAGGACTTGCAGTGTGCCTCTACCGCTGCTTTCATCTTAGGCCAATAAAAATGGGTCACGAGACGGCTGTAGGTCTTGTCCTGACCCAGGTGGCCGGCGAGGGGGACATCGTGGGCTAAGCCCAGGAGGAAATCCCGGAAGCGGAGGGGTACCACCAGTACCCGTCCGGATCCCAGCTCCACTGATTTCTGCTCACTATACAGGATGTTATTTTCCCAATAGATTCGGTGCGTTCCGGTCTGGTCACCTGCGGCTTGGCCCTCGGCCTGGCGCCGCAGCCCGACCAGGGAAGGACAGGTGGCTTGTTCCCGGCAAAATTCATCCCGGGTGGGCCCGCCCTCGTGGCGCCAATGGGCCAACTCGGGTAGATCCCCCAACTCGGGGACCGGGGCGGGGTCGGATGGTGCGGGTTCGTCGCTGGCGACGGACCCTTCTGATGGGGGAACGGGAGGACCCTCGGCGGGGACGGTACGGGCTTCTTCGACCGGGGTGCTCTCGCCTTCTCTCCGGGGAGCGAGTCGGGCTGTCATAGATCGGGTGGTGGCACACACCCACTCGGGGAGTCCCATCATTCCTAGGTGGGCCTTGCGCTCTACGTGCTTCCAGGGAGAACTCTCCAGGTCGTTCCCTAAGAGGCAGTCGACCGGCTGGGATGTTCTTACGGCCACCTTGAGTTTACCTATCACCCCTCCCCACTCAAATGGCACCAGGGCTACCTGACACAAACTTTCCCTATTGTCTGCAGAGATTACGGGGCAAAAGACATTGGGGAGGATCTGCTCCTCGGGAACTAGGTGCCTGAGGACACCGGTGATACTAGCCCCGGTGTCCCGCAGGGCCTCTACCTGGTGGCCATTGATCTTGACGAGCTGCCCATATTTCTGTGTGTTGGACGGTAGGAGGCTACCAGGGATCATTTCCCTATCTCCCAGGGATACTAGGGCCATAGCGGCGGGTTCCCACTCCTCGGCTTCCTCAACCTCCTCCCCTAGGGCTACGTTGGCTATCTGTCTCGCAGGGGTGACTTGGGTGGCCATGGGGCACTCTGGGTCATTGGCGTAGTGCCCGGGTTTCTGGCAACGAAAACAGGTGACGGTCACCCGGTGTCCCCACTTGGAGGGGGTTCGGCTTCGTCGGGGCGCTCCCCCGTGCCTTCCGGGCGGGATGCCCCGGTCTCCACCCAAGTTTTCAGTGCTTTCTGCAAGTCTTCCTTAGTGTTGAGGCCAGTGGTAGCTATTTTAAGTTCTTTGCAAAATTGTTTTAGCTCTTTGTGTGTGTATTCTTCCAGATGTTCCACCTGGAACACTCTGTTAGCGTTGGTTTCTGCGGAGCTCATAGTGCTTCCTTCTGCCATCTTTGTTGGTCGTGCGTCCGTTGTTCACTGTACGATCTCTAGGTGATGGGCCCGAATCCCGTCGCTTGCCACCAATGTTAGACGGCGACCTCAGAGGGGCCCGGAAAGGGGTCCTGAGTTCCCTGAGTCCCACCCGTATTGTATTGTAGCCGGGCACTGGCGAGAGATTCCCCAGGGGGAGGAATCTCGCAGCTAGGATCGTACTTCTGGCACCACACGACACAGAGAGACCACACTGGGTATTCTCAGAAACAAGCTTTATCACAATAGGTATCACTGCAAATATGTACAAGATGAGCACGGGCTCAAGAGTCTCGGAAAGGTAGGGGGTAGCGGGACTGTCTCTGGTAACGGTTCAAAGCAGGGACGTATCCGGCGCACAGCTCACAATCCTCGAGCTGGGAGATACGTAGTCGGAGTCGGGGTCCGGCGGGACCGTGAGAGTCTGGGGGAGCCGCGAGTCACTCAGCAGGGCTCAGGTACAAGTTCGGAGGTCTTACGATCTTCAGGGAGCCGCGAGTCACTCAGCAGGGCTCAGGTACAAGTCCGGAGGTCTTACGATCTTCAGGGAGCCGTGAGTCACTCAGCAGGGCTCAGGTACAAGTTCGGAGGTCTTACGATCTTCAGGGAGCCGCGAGTCACTCAGCAGGGCTCAGGTACAAGTTCGGAGGTCTTACGATCTTCAGGGAGCCGCGAGTCACTCAGCAGGGCTCAGGTGGGTTCCAGTTCCAGGAGCCGCGACCACGTCAGCAGGCTCTCGTTGTTCCAGCGTCGAATCTGCCGGACAGTCTCAGAGCACCCCTTGTTATAGGTCGACCCCGCTTTGATGTCCGGAGTCTGCGCAGGCAGGGGTCTTGTCACCTGGGGGCCGCTTGTCGGGGTTTCCTGCTATTGTCTTTTGATCCTTTCAGGGCCGGGTCGGGAGGAGTCCCAGACACCCAGCAGGCACGGAGCCAGCTCGCAGGGAGGCCGGAGGGCCGATCGAAACCCATCGTCCCAGGGGAGTTCAGAGGTGCGATAGAAACTGCTCCTCCCTCTCTCATCCCCTGGAAGCGGGATGTCCTTCAGCCGGAGTGGCGCCTCGAGGCCCGGGTCGCGCTGGAGCCGGGCGGCCATCTTGTTGCAGGGAGTGGGCACGCGGGCCCGGGGTGGCCGAAAGGAGAGAGGCCATGGACGGGGATGTCCGGGGTTGGTGCAGGGGTCCTGGTGGGAAAGGTCGGCTGGGCCGCGGGCTGGGGCTGCAGGCACTAGGTTTCGGTGGTGCGGGGGCACGGAGGGCCGTTCTACGAGGCCGGGTCCAACACCCAGACCCAAAACAAACCTTGGACGTCTGTCATCCAACACCCTGTTGGCCCAACTCCATGCAGCCCACCTTGCCCTGGCCACCATTCATCACATCCACATAAAAACTGCATGCAGGAGATAGTTCTCCCACCTCGCCAAACAGACCTGGGACTCCCTCCCCGGGCACATCAACATGGTGGTTTGTCTGAGCAGTACTGCAAGCACCCCCTCAGCAGCTTGAGGCCATCACGTGTGAGTATTGTGCTCCATGTCTCTATTTGGTGATACATTGAGACACATGTGTGTCCTCGACCGGACTCAGATCCAAGTGTATGGATGGCTGGAGTTAGTTCCACACTCAGGCATACTTTGACATATCCCCACACGTATGTTGTGGACTCATGCTAAATGACTGCAACATAAAATTTCACGTATTAATTATTTAATTATAGGTCTGGGGTGTGATTTGTGCACTGAAAAAGGTGCAATGCAGGGACCATAGAATCGAAAGTTCACAGGGGGAGATGGGATCCTTGCCATTGGAAGTCATCAGAGTCCAGATCACAGTGTTTGGCATCATTAGTCAGACTGTGACCAGCAGGTCCATGTGGCAGATGATGTCAGTCAATGAGGTGATGCTGTCGCACATGAAGGCCAGGTGCCAGGCCAGGTGACCTGGGAGATGTGGATGTGCCGCTGCCTCTCACGGTCTTTTCCGTGGACGACCCACCTTCCTCGGGGGACCCTCTGATGCAGGCCTTGGCGATGCTTGGGACGCTTCGTCGGACGAATCCTACTCCTCCTCCCTCCCTGTGGCTGGTGGTGGTCTTCGTCTGGTGGCACAGGGAGGGTTGCGCATGTTGTCGGCGATCCGACGGAGTGAATGGCTTATGTCCCTTTGCACCGCCAGGAGCTCAACCAGTCTTGCCTCCATCCATCCTTGGTGTTCTTGTTGACTGGCGTGTTGCTCGGCCTGCTGGTTCTTGATCTCTGTGAGGGTCACCACTACCTGGCTGATCTCCCTGGTGTCACGTCGGTATGCCTCCATGATGTTGTGTATGTGTGACATACCGGTCCCTTCAGCTGGCTGGTCAAGTTCTCGCCTCCGCCTGCCTCCACTCCCACCACCCCTGCCCACACGAGCCTGGCCTGCTGTTGTGGGCACATCGGGTCTACGGGACCCCTGAGGGATGGCAGTGGCGGTGTTGTCTGCCTCCTCCTGGGTGCCTGGCGCTCCTTGTCCCTCCTGGTCAGACCGGCTCAGTTGTTCACTGCGGGCAGGGCTCCTCGGTGTCTCCTGGGATGTGGCAGGAATGGGGGTGGTGGTTGGCACAGATGGTCCTGAACCATGTTCTGCACAGGCTTGGACACCAGAGGGTCCAGGTCGGTCAGGGTCATCCGTGGAGTGTTGAGAGGCGTCGCTGCCAGTGGGATCAGGTTCCTCCCGGGCCAGGGACTGTGAATCTTCACCACCATTGTTGGGGGTAGATTCATCACGTAGGGGTTTCTCTGTCCTTTGGAACTGGTCTCTGCTCTGGGATGAGTCGCAGTCATGCAGTTGCAGGGTGGTTGCCACAGGTGCAGGTTATTGAGCCTTTGCGTTGTGTAGGTCCTTATAGTTGCAGACTCGGGTCTCTTCTTTGTCCTTGGTTGCAAGTTGATTCAGATCTGAGGCTCTGGTGGCAGCGGAGCCCCTTATATCCTAGATTATGGGTGGGTTGGGGTGTGGGCGCTATTAGCCAATAGGATTATCATCTTTCCCTGAGGTGACTACTTCCTGTGAAGTGTGACACCTTTCTTACCCAGAAGTCTCCATTCTGCCACTTTTAAAACTAGCAGACAATTTCCTTCGCTGTAGAGATCAGGTAGCCCACACCAAAGGGTTTGGCTAGCCTTCTGGGGATGTACACATCCTGACTATATAATTTTCTCACCTGCCCGGGTTGCCAAGGTGCCTGGGGCAGGGAGTTCACTTTTCCTTCTCTGGGAGGAAGCCCACTTAAATTTCAGAGGCAGTGAAAGCTTTGAAACTTTCCACCTTTCTGTACCACTTTACTAGCCATCCTGTCAGGGAGGGAGGTGACACCTCCTTCCCAGGCAGGCCTTTGTTTCTGACTCCTGGGAGTGTTCACACCTACTGGCAGAGGGTCAGATTCCTGTCTTGGTGACAGCTGCTGCAGGCTGTCAGCCAGGGTACAGAAAAGACTGGGGAAACCAGGTTGGCAACCTTTAAGGTAGCCATCTGGGTGCACATCATTTAATATCTGACTTTGGGAAAACGTTGGATTTGATGAGATAATCTGTTGGATACCATACATGACACTTTTCAGTGGGACCATCATGGAGCTGGAAACCTCGGGGTGCCCGGGGGCCAGCCCATGTTATCCTATGGCCCCCTAAACACTTATGGTTGCCCTTAAGGGGAGGAGACTACTTGAGAGCTTGCACTTATGTCCACACCTTTAATAAAATTTACTATAACCTCCTGTGCTCAGGAGGCCTATCTTAGGGGTGACTGTCATATGTTAAAAATAGCGCTGTGACCTTGCCACTCATGAGAAGGACAAAGTTGAGTTTGAGCAGTTTGCACTGCTCATGCAGTCTGCAATGGCAGGACTACTGTCATATGTTTACATGGGTCACTCAGGGTGCCACAATAAGTGCTTCAGGCCCTGGTGACCCCTTTAACTCCCATGCCCTGGGTGTAACTGGCACCATATACCAGGGACTTATAAAGGGATTCAAGCACTTTTAATTGAGGTTAACAATTCACATACATTATATTCAATGAAAGAGCACTAGCACTGTGGTCTGGTTAGCAAGATTCAGTGCACTTTTAGAGTCATAACCATCAGCACTGGGGACCATACAAAAACGGCACTTTCCTACACACAGTATTCACTACCTCCCTCTATCTCGCCTCTCAATAAATTAACAAGCCTAAGGGGCCCATTAGGATGGCAGGCATTTCGCCCCGCCACGGTCCTGTGCCCCGATGCGGTAGCCATCATAATAGGCCCCTATATGTTTACAAAAGATAACTGGGTTCCTCTTGTCTGAGCACAGCTCCTCCATCCATCTGATCTTAATTGTGACGCTCCACTGACTGTAGAATTAGACACAAAACCACAGACGTCAACCAGAAAACAGCAAGGAACAAAAAGGCATTTTCTTCCATTGAAATAAGGTTCACTGACAGAATATCGACCACAAAAATATAGATGTAAAAAATATTGAGGTATAAATATAGAATGCAAAAATATCGACTCCCTCTACCTAAACAGGTAAGTACAAAAATATCGAAAACAAAATATAGTTTACAATAATATAGTTGTATTAAATATCGAATTTAAAATACATACAATTTAAAATATTAAAATAAACAAATCAAATACTAACTTTAATTTATAAAAATATATATTTAAATGTATATTTGAACAAATACAACAAATAAACTTCTTTAAAAAAAATATCAACACACACATTTATATAATTATTCATATATATAAAATATAAACTAATATTTTAATTAACAATATAGTGTAAAAAATCTTAAATAGCATATTATCAAAAATATGTAAACATATTTCAATATTCCAAAAACATAAAGGTGCCGATTTCAATCCTGTAAAACCCGGGTACGAATGCGTATTCTCCGTACGACTCGTACCCGGGAAATCCACCGTACAAACCAGCAAGTACGATTCGTACAGAAATACCATTTCCGTACGATTCGTGCAAAACAGTGTACGGCTAAAAAATACCTACTATTCTGATCCTGGACAGCGTGTACGCAACGTCCGTATGGAGTCAGGCAGTGTTTTACGGACCAGCAAGTACGATTCGTCCCTACGTCATTCCGCACAGCAATTTTTTTACGGCAGCTAAAAAAAGCCGGAAACCTGAGTCCGACGTGAAAAAGGAGCCATGGTACGCGACGGACAGACATGGACCCCATCCTACGTGTCATCCCGGCCCTCCTAGCCTACGACCTGGTGCACCGAACCCGACGCACATGCCGCAGAAGGTTAGAACAACACCCAACTACCCAAATTAAAACATACAATATGGAGGACATACATTACCTCCAGGGTCTGGTCACTTCGGGGAGCGTGCCCACCAATCCCTGCATACCGCAACCACGGAAGTGGACGTGTACGCGTACCCCTACGGCACCACTACAATGGTGGTACGGACTGTACCCACGCTCTGAGGGCGTGTGTACAGTCCGTACCATGCGTACCCCTATGTCACCACTACAATGGTGGTACGGACCGTACCCACGCCCTCAGAGCGTGGGTACGGTCCGTACCATGCGTACCCCTACGTCACCACTACAATGGTGGTACGGACCGTACCTACGTCCAGAGCGTGGGTACGGTCCGTACCACCATTGTAGGGGTGATGAAGGGGTACGCGTGGTACAAACCGTACACACGCTCTGAGGGCATGGGTATGGTCCGTACCACGCGTACCCCTACGTTACCACTACAATGGTGGTATGGACCGTACACATGCCCTCAGAGCGTGGGTACGGTCCGTACCATGCGTACCCCTACGTCACCACTACAATGGTGGTACGGACCGTACCCACGCTCTAAGGGCATGTGTATGGTCTGTACCACGCATACCCCTATGTCACCACTACAAGGGTGGTACGGACCGTACCCACGCCCAGAGCGTGGGTACGGTCCGTACCACCATTGTAGTGGTGATGTAGGGGTACGCGCGGTACGGACCGTACCCACGCTCTGAGGGCGTGGGTACGGTCCGTACCACCATTGTAGTGGTGATGTAGGGGTACTCGTGGTACGGACCGTACACACCCTATGAATGCGGGGGTATGGTCCGTATCACCTGTACCCCTACGGCACCAGTACATTTTGGATACAAGGCGTACACACGCCACGAATGTTGGCTTACGGCCTGGTGCAGCATATTACCAGTATATTGGGGTGTGTGTATGCCCAGGACAGCAGTGTACTGCACCAAGGGGGTGGCTGCATATGATTCCCAGCAGTGGACAGACATGTGAGGGGTGGGTGCAGAGGAATACCAGCAGTGGACAGAGACATGGGTGTGGGTGCCTATCACTCCCAGCAGTGGACAGAGACATGGGTGTGGGTGACTATCACTCCCAGCAGTGGACAGAGACATGGGGGTGGGTGCCTAGCACTCCCAGCAGTGGACAGAGACATGGGTGTGGGTGCCTATCACTCCCAGCAGTGGACAGAGACATGGGGGTGGGTGCAGAGGAATACCAGCAGTGGACAGAGACATGGGTGTGGGTGCCTATCACTCCCAGCAGTGGACAGAGACATGGGGGTGGGTGCATATCACTCCCAGCAGTGGACAGAGACATGGGGTGGGTGCCTATCACTCCCAGCAGTGGACAGAGACATGGGGGTGGGTGCAGAGGAATACCAGCAATGGACAGAGATATGGGGGTGGGTGCCTATCACTCCCAGCAGTGGACATAGACATGGGTGTGGGTGCCTATCACTCCCAGCAGTAGACAGAGACATGGGGGTGGATGTCTATCACTCCCAGCAGTGGACAGAGACATGGGTGTGGGTGCCTATCACTCCCAGCAGTGGACAGAGACATGGGGGTGGGTGCAGAGGAATACCAGCAGTGGACAGAGACATGGGTGTGGGTGCTTATCACTCCCAGCAGTTGACAGAGACATGGGGGTGGGTGCCTATCACTCCCAGCAGTGGACATAGACATGGGGGTGGGTACCTATCATTCCCAGCAGTGGACAGAGACATGGGTGAGGGTGCCTATCACTCCCAGCAGTGGACAGAGACATGGGGGTGGGTGTAGAGGAATACCAGCAGTGGACAGAGACATGGGTGTGGGTGCCTATCACTCCCAGCAGTGGACAGAGACATGGGGGTGGGTGCTTATCATTCCCAGCAGTGGACAGAGACATGGGGGTGGGTGCCTATCACTCCCAGCAGTGGACAGAGACATGGGGGTGGGTGCCTATCACTCCCAGCAGTGGACAGAGACATGGGGGTGGGTGCCTATCACTCCCAGCAGTGGACAGAGACATGGGTGTGGGTGCCTATCACTCCCAGCAGTGGACAGAGACATGGGGGTGGGTGCCTATCACTCCCAGCAGTAGACAGAGACATGGGGGTGGGTGCCTATCACTCCCAGCAGTGAACAGAGACATGGGTGTGGGTGCCTATCACTCCCAGCAGTGGACAGAGACATGGGGGTGGGTGCAGAGGAATACCAGAAGTGGACAGAGACATGGGTGTGGGTGCCTATCACTCCCATCAGTGGACAGAGACATGGGGTGGGTGCCTATCACTCCCAGCAGTGGACAGAGACATGGGGGTGGGTGCCTATCATTCCCAGCAGTGGACAGAGCCATGGGGGTGGGTGCCTATCACTCCCAGCAGTGGACAGAGATATGGGGGTGGGTGCCTATCATTCCCAGCAGTGGACAGAGACATGGGTGTGGGTGCCTATCACTCCCAGCAGTGGATAGAGACATGGGGGTGGGTGCAGAGGAATACCAGCAGTGGACAGAGACATCGGGGTGGGTGCCTATCACTCCCAGCAGTGGACAGAGACATGGGTGTGGGTGCCTATCACTCCCAGCAGTGGACAGAGACATGGGTGTGGGTGCCTATCACTCCCAGCAGTGGACAGAGACATGGGGGTGGGTGCCTATCACTCCCAGCAGTAGACAGAGACATGGGGGTGGGTGCCTATCACTCCCAGCAGTGGACAGAGGCATGGGTGTGGGTGCCTATCACTCCCAGCAGTGGATAGAGACATGGGGGTGGGTGCAGAGGAATACCAGCAGTGGACAGAGACATCGGGGTGGGTGCCTATCACTCCCAGCAGTGGACAGAGACATGGGTGTGGGTGCCTATCACTCCCAGCAGTGGACAGAGACATGGGTGTGGGTGCCTATCATTCCCAGCAGTGGACAGAGACATGGGTGTGGGTGCCTATCACTCCCAGCAGTGGACAGAGACATGGGGGTGGGTGCCTATCATTCCCAGCAGTGGACAGAGACATGGGTGTGGGTGCCTATCACTCCCAGCAGTGGACAAGATGTTGTCTCTCATGGAAGGAATAGGGTGGAGTTCCCACAGATACAATACCCACAATTGTGAGTCAGGTGCCCAAATACCCTGCAGAACAAGTACCATATGTGTGCTAGGCTGGGATTACACACATGCATAGTGCTGAAAAGGGAGAATTTCGCCATGAAGGCATTTCAACATACTCAATACACAAGTACAGTGACTAGCAAGGACGGCACAGACGATGCAGCCGGAGACATTGCTGAGCAGGCATGGCCATAGTTGAAGGGATCCGTCACCAACAAAGGAAATGTAGACACAGGTCAGCACAACAATTGTGCAATTCTCTGCAGGGAAGATGTCAGGTGCCACAGAGGAAGGAACACTCCTTGGTACAATGTCTCAAAACACAAATAACACACACGACCAAACATACTTTGCAGAGACCTTGTGATGGCACGCAGATACCATGGTCCACCTCATGACCATCAGACTAGAACATTTCTCAGAAACATAACACTTTACCACAACACCAACTCCTGGAGCATCAGCACCAACATCAATACCTGAAATGCAATAGTGTTCAAAGTAAAAAGAAAATGCTTTATTCAGCATAAAACAACATTTTGGAAACAATATATACAAAGGCCAATGGCCAGTCCAGAATAGAAGTCCTTGGGGGGACACATGGGCACGCGTCTCCCCTAGCTTGCCTGCACAGTGGAACCCTCAGGTTCGTCGACCGGGGGGCATCATGTGGGGAAGGACCAGGCACCGCAGGGACAGGAGGTGTAAGGGTAGGTGTGGTGAGTGCAGGGCTGGACGCCTCCACCACAGGGGAGGGGCAGCGCCAAAGGTGGAGGTGAGCTCGGCGCTGCACACTTCTGCCAGGTCGTCCAGAGTATCCCCTGCACCGGAAGAAGCCACAGGCACAAAGGAGGGGGGGTCCGAGGGATGGGGTGCAGCGCTTCTGGGGGAGGGGGTGGACATGGGGGGGACTCAACTCCCCTGCCCGTGGAGTCCCTTGCCCACTTGCGGGGTGGTGACACAGTGGGGCTGAGGGCCAGCACAGACATGTAGCTTTCCTTGTCTGACTGTGTGGCAGGGGAGCCAAGGGGATTGCTTTTGGAGGTCCTGGGTCGTGAGGCATGTGGACTCAGACTGTGGCTGCGTGTATGTCTGTGTGCCCCAGACCCAGTGGGTGTGCCTTTATCCCCCTGAGTGTGCGTGCCAGGAGGTGTGTGCTTGCCCTTACTTGGTGGTGTGCTGCCTGTGTCTGGTGGGGTGCGTGCTTGGGAATGTCTGGGTGTGCATGGGACAGGTATGGGAGTGGGAAGTGTGGATGGGGCTGTGGTGGGGGGGACGAAGCACTGCAGGAGACTCACTGCTGCCGTCAGTGAAGAGTCCATGGACCGCAGCAACATCCGTTGCTCAGACATCGTTGCTGACATGCCCTCCATGAAAGACACCATCTGTGTCAGCAGTCTGGTGTGGCCATGGAGGACATTCAGCATCGATGTCTGCCCAACCTGCAACTGCCGCTGAATGTCCACAGACTCTGCAGTGAGGGCAGCAGGGGTGACAGGGGCAGGGGGTGCAGTGCCTGGGTCGAAGGAGACATGGTGGTGCCCTGCACGGACAGAAGGGACCGGAGCAACTGGGAGGGTGGTGATGGGAATGGAGGAGGCGGGGACACATGTTGGGCTGCTGCCAGGTGTTGTAGCAGCCTCCACCCCCTCGATGAGGTCAGCCTCGGACCCATCAACGTTGTAGTTGGCCTCGCGACCAGACAGGTCCTCCGACTGACCCCCCTCGCCCTCCGTGCCACTTGCTCCCGCAGACTCGCCAGCACTGGTGGCACCGATGCTGGATCCCTCCTCCAGGTCCGTGCAGGTGTCTCCCTCGGTTTCCTCCGATGATGCTGTGGGCAAGGTGAAGATACAGAAAAAGAATCAGTCACCTGTATACATCTGACACATGAGTCCAAACAAAATAGGTCACAGTGCATATCAGGCAATGCATCATGAGTAACATCTAGATGACTCCGCACATATATAAGCCCTGTACTCCCCAGTTGGTTGACCCACCATGCCACTTGGAAACAAGGAAAAATAGGACACACCAGCCAAAAACTTGTTTGAGAAATATACAGAGAAGCTAGTGTCTGGGAACAGTTGAGCACAGCATTACTATGAAGTCATGCCACCTCTTGTTTACCGGGAATGAAACAGTATTGGTGCACCCAAGGCTAAATACCAGACCTCAATACTAAAGGTGTCCCCACACTCAGGGACCTGTAAGTACTTTGGAAACCCAAACTAAATACATTTTGATCCTGTAGGAAATGGGACCCCCGGCCGGCCAGGGCTTGCGCCACAGCCAGTCAGAGACCACCACTCCTATGAAAGGTCGACCCCTGCTCGCCCTCTAGGCAACGCGGCGCGGGCAGCCAGGCCTATCTCGGAGGACGTGTGAAGCATTTACGCACGCACCCACCAACAACAACCTCCCGGGCCTCCCACAAAGGAACTCCACACCAAGTATATATATATGAAAAATAGATTCTGTATTAAGCAGGACACATAGGAACACACATCGTACAAGGTGCCAGGGGCACGGGTAGGGGCTTCGGGGAAGAAGGTACAGCACAGGGCCAAGGGACCACGGCCAGGAATCACATAGGGGACATCTGGTATTCAAGGGGGGAAAATAGGACAAGGTACACAACAACAGGAGCACCCGTAGAGGTGCAACACAGAATACGTGTAGGGATTACATTAGACCTGGTCCATGGCAATCCACAGGCCAGCGGGCCTTTCTGGGGCAAGGTGCCCAAGTGTCTCGATGTTCATGGCAGGGAGCCCGGGGCAAAGCTAAACGTAGCAGTGGCCCACTAAGTGCTGGGCCACTGAGGGACCCCGTGGGAGCCTTACCGGCCCTGGGGAAAAGGGTGCCAACGGGTGGGGCCCCTCGGGCTCTGGGGGCAATGATACGGTGGAGCCTCTTGGGCTCTGGGGGCAATGCCACAGGTGGAGCCTCGCAGGGCTCAGACCATTGGGGGGGCACGCGGAGTCCCTCTCGGGGGACTGGGCTTCGTGGGAGGCCTCCTGGGCCTCGGGCACAACCGGAGATTCACTCGAGGGGGGGCGGACACCGACAGCGTGTCCCGACGCCCCTCCTCCCTGGGGCTCGCAGCAGCACTCACCGGTTTTGGTGCGCCGGTCTCCTTCGCTGCGCCAGCCTTCTCCTTGTGCTCCGGGGCTCTCTCTCTCTCGGGAGCCCCGGGGGAGGTCCGCAGCTTCACGGGGGTGTCGCAGGGGCGCGGAGTGAGCTCCCGCCGCTCCCGCTACGTCGTTTTCCTTCGGCCGGCCTCTCCTCCTTCTCCCGGGCCGGCAGCCAATCACGGCGCGGCCTGGGGGATGACGCCAGTGGGGAATCCCGGGCCGGCAGCCAATACCAGCGCGGCCCGGGGATGACGTCACTAGGGTCCCGGGCGGCGGCGGTGAACTCGGGGAGAAATCGACGAGGAGTGGGCTCCCTCGTAAGGCACACGGGCAGAGAATAAAGCGAGGTAGGCACTCGCTGGGGGTATCGAACACTGGGAGCACGGGGTAGACGCCGGGTGGGCACCGGCTCGTTGAATGTAGCGCTACCAGCGCTGGTGCAGGAGTGAAGGACCCCAAAGCGGCAGGGGCAGGGAGCAGCGCTTCCAGGCGCTGGGCAGAAGGGACAGCGCTCCCCCAGCGCTAGATGCAGGCTACCAAAGTCCGTCGGTAGTCCAGGACCTCAGGGGGGCCCAACAGCGCCAAAGAGGGGAAGGGGCCATCCTTAGTCCAGGAGTAGGGCAGGGCCCAGGGAGGCACGCCACCCCTGAGCCCCAGCAGCAGCAGCTCCGGGTAGATTCAAGTTGGAGAACAAGAACCAGTCCAGGGTGTCCCAGCACCCTTTTTATACACACATTCTTGGTCTGAAGGGGCAGGCAGGGGGAGAACCAGCTGGAACTGGTTATGGGGGATTCTTTACACTGGCCAGGCTAGGAACATCAGCCGCACCCCAGGGGGTGGAGCCAGCAGTGTCTGGGGAAAACCCAGCCTCATTCATGACACTCAAACCAGACGGTCAATCCACAAGCAGACCCAGGCTCACTCCTCCCCTCACATCAGTATGCTAAACACTCCATTCACCACCGGGCAGACCCTCCCAGATCCTGGGAGCCAGGCTCACCAGCCAGCCCCGGCCAATCATACGCCAGGCACATATTCCACAAATATGCCAACTTCCAAAAGAGGGACTTCTGCACTAGACACACTCATACCTCATATACCGTTGCGCAGCATTCAACCTCCCGAGTTCATCCATACCAGACTTGACCCTGCACACCCTACGCACCGGGAACGACTGAGGACTCATCCATTCCCCATGTATTCCTATGGAAGGGGAGGTCGCTCTCTCCTCACACTCACTCAGAGGGGGAATCACCATCCCCAGGTTACATATAGCATAAAAACTTCAGGGGCGGACCTGCCAGATGGGCCAGGTCCAACAGATCCCTTGGGAATCACACCACTTTCCACAATCGACTTGTTTAGAATGTGTGAATGTGCCACTTTGTGAACAGAACACACATGTGCCTGTATAAAAGAAGTCTCACAAGGAGGTGCACACAAAACTACATTTACCCAGTCATTGTATAAGCTGCCAGCCTTATTCAAAGAAGCCACAGTTAGAAAGAAATGGTGTTTCAGAAAGTACATATACATGGGACCACGGCGGTCTGGATGACTTGACACTCGTAAGTTGGTATCACCAACAACCAAGGACTTACACAAATTCCACCACACTGTGGGAACATGGATATGTATAAACTGAAAAACAGTCTTATTCGAACTGTGCCTTTCTTTAAAATGTGCCAGCGTGTTCCCTGAAAATGTAAAGGTGGTTTCTTGTGCACTACCTTGGGAGACATCGGTCATGCAGGCACATTATTGTCCTTCACAACAAAACATCAAACTCAAGCATTGAAAACATGAAGACATGTCGACAAGTGTAGTGAGTGCCAAGGTACAAAACTTTTTGACTAACAACTTGAATCATGCCACCTGTCACCTGGCAATCCGTACCATGATGACACAGTTGACAACACATCTGACCCACTGCCTGTCATGTGGAGTGGCACACATGTCCAAACACAGGACAATGCATAAGCTAATGGGCCTGCAATTGTGTTGGAATAAGGCATACCTGCAGTATGGAGACACCCTCATGGAAAACCAGAATGTCCACACAGATGTCAGCACACAAAGACAAAACTACGTAGCATCTGGACCACACACTGGTGCCAAAAATGGATGAGCAGGAATCGTGTATTTAAACTATTGACACATGCTGCAAAGCACAAACATTAAACCCTGCACAACATGACTGGGTCACTGCATGTTGAGTGTCTGTCCAGACAATTATCACACACAGGTCAGACCTGGCAAGGAGACATAAGGTTTGGACATGTAGGCCTCGCCCGCAGAAACCCCCATACCTGAGACAATGTGATTGAGACAGATCAAGAAGTGACACCTCTTAATCAGGGTTTACCAAAATGTGCATCAAGAATTCCCAAATGTACTCCACATCACCTCGTGAGGCTGCCAACACATATTTGTGACAAACAACCATCAACAGAAAGTTGCCCAGTGTGAGGATGCACAAGCCAAATGGGGTCACCCTGTCCAGTGGACACATGTAGCACACTTTAGACAAATACAAATGAGGCCAGGGAACAATGCCACAGAGGCCAACCTATGCTGAACACACAGAAAATGGGCACAGTGTTGGATGACACACATGATTACGAGGCAAGGGTGTC
The DNA here is from genome assembly GCF_964204655.1 of Triturus cristatus. Classification (NCBI taxonomy): domain Eukaryota; kingdom Metazoa; phylum Chordata; class Amphibia; order Caudata; family Salamandridae; genus Triturus; species Triturus cristatus. Next base: position 364,000,693 of record NC_140584.1, on the reverse strand, counting down.
CCAGGAGACTGTAGTGGGCACACTGATCCATGGTCCTGGAATGATCTGACTATAACATGAGCAACCGTCCTGGCACTATGCATATCTCACACTCATGCACATCATGTCTGAGGCCACAACATCAGTCATGCATGCTGCAAGTGTGTTCATTTGAAACCTCACACTCCTATGTTGAGACTCATCATCAGTGCCAAAAAATATGGACCCCCAAATGACTGAACAGGACAGGGCACAGGTTAGGTACCAACACATGTCACAGACCACCCCCACACATGATGCAGAAAGCAATGTGCACTTGGATTAACTGGCAGCCTAGATGACCATGTGCAATAGTGATTACACACAGAGCAGGGAACACATGTCAAGGAGGGGAAGGGAGGAATAACAGCACCGGTTGACTTGGGGGAACAGGATATGCACTGCACATATAAACCCTGGCAGTGTATCCAGGCGACTGAGCACTTCCAAAAGCTGGTGACACACAACAAACACACATGTACCTACCCCCTCCTTGCTGCTGTCTCTCCTGGAACTGCCTATCCATGTCAGGGAAGACCACCGCCAGGACACACTTAATCTGGTGGGTCAGGTTTCGGCGCCCGCCGTGGGGGCGTGGAGGTGAGTGCCCCAGCTGGACCCGGGCGATCCTCCGGGTCCAGCACCGGATGTCCTGCCACCGTTTTCGGACTTGAGCTAGGCGCCGACTGCGTCCCTCCGCCGATCTCATGGCCCTGACGACCTGCTTCCAGATCTCCCCCTTCTCATAGGCAGTTACCTGTGAGGATGACAAAGTGAGACAACCTCACTACACCTGCTCCATGTCAGAGAGACACACATTTGAACATCTTTGATATGTTGAACAGGGCATAGGATTCTGCCAAGGAACAGCATCTTTGTCAGATGGACATTGTCCTCTGTGGAAGCCCCAATGCACTACATGGCATTGAAAGTACACAGGTTGCATGAGGGTTGCGACACACTCCATGATCATGACACACACTGTGCAACACAAGCAACACCAGGCTGATGGACAGCACCTCCAAGCAGTTACATGCCCCAGGCCACTGACGCAACCTCAGCAGAGTACGCAGACACACACAGGCACAGATCAATCACCTGGCATTGGCAACAGCGGAATCAAACCTCACTCTGCACATGTGCCACTTGCCTGTGGGGTGTCACAGGTGTGGGGCTAGCGCAGCAAGTCAGACACACAGCACGGCTCACTTTTCACATCAGATGGGTAGAGCTGTAGCCTCCTCCATGCAGCTGTGGTGCAACACTTCACATAGACACTCACCCACATGACAAGGAACATTCACACACATCAATGTCCAGGGGGCGTACACATCACTTGGACACTCTCACCACAGCTCCACTAAACTCACAAACACCTGTGGGTACAGTCACCTGTCACACTGGGGGGACCACTGAATCACCTCAGGATTATAGACCAAAAATGCCACAAAGGATTAGCCAGGCTGAATGTGTCATGCACTATGCAGTGAATGTCCCAGTAAGCACAATGCAAGTGAGGAGTGCACACATGAACTACATCATGCTCTGCATGAGAGACATAAGCCATTCCCCCCCCTGGGACCCACTCTAACCAACATTGCATGTCTGTCACACCTGGACACAATGTCAGAAGTGACAGTCAAAAAAAAGGTGCACAGTCAAAGGTAGTGGAGTCAGCACTCACCTGCTCCCCTGGTCTCCCATACAGGCTGGGGTACTGCGGGAAGATGACATCCAGCAATGCCTCATTCTCCTACTGGGTGAATGGCTGGGCCCTCTCCCCAGACCTTGACATGTTGCCAGAGGAAGCACAGACAGCAGCACTGTTGTCAACAGGAAAGTTGTGCAGGCAAGTGCCCTCTCATGGGTTCTGGTTGACTTATATCTGTCTTGCTGAGGGGCATTCATTTGGAGGAATACATAGTGATTGGTCAGATTCATTCGCATCTTACGTTTACTCCAATCCCTTTCCACATACACCAGTGACAGCATTAGCATAGTTCAAATTTTGAGCATCATGTCAAGTCAACAACCACTTTGCAACATTGTATTTTGTGGCCAACTGACTTTTCCAGGACACCTGATGGAAACATTTGAACTGAAAACTCTGTATCCATGACAACCAGCATGCATTTAGTGCCTAATACTTGTCCCTTATGTGTCCCCTATGTAATTTTCAAATCCACACACAGGTATGGTGCGTTTCACACGTACCCCTACGGCACCAGTTGCACAGTGCGTTTGACATGTACGTGTATGCACTGGTAGTACACGTACCTAAGTACACGTATGTGTACTACCAGTGCGTACACGTACGTGTAGGCACTGGTAGTACACATACCCGTACGTGTACTACCAGTGCCTACATGTACGTGTACTACCAGTGCCTACACGTACATATAGGCACTGGTAGTACACGTACCCGTACGTGTACTACCAGTGCCTACACGTACGTGTACGCACTAGTAGTACACGTACCCGTACGTGTACTACCAGTGCCTACACGTACGTGTACGCACTGGTAGTACACGTACCCGTATGGGTACTACCAGTGCCTACACGTATGGGTACGTGTAGGCACTGGTAGTACACGTACGGATATGTGTACTACCAGTGCCTACCCGTACGTGTAGGCACTGGTAGTACACGTACGTGTAAGCACTGGTAGTACACGTACGGGTACGTGTACTACCAGTGCCTACACGTACGGATATGCACTGGTAGTACACGTACCCGTACGTGTACTACCAGTGCGTACACGTATGTGTAGGCACTGGTAGTACATGTACGGGTACGTGTACTACCAGTGCCTACACGTACGGATAAGCACTGGTAGTACACGTACCCGTACGTGTACTACCAGTGCCTACACGTACGTGTACTACCAGTGCCTACACGTATGGATAGGCACTGGTAGTACACATACCCGTATGTGTACTACCAGTGCCTACACATACGGGTAGGCACTGGTAGTACACGTACCCATACGTGTACTACCAGTGCCTACATGTATGTGTACGCACTGGTTGTACACGTACGTGTGTACGGTCCGTACCACGTGTGCTCCTACGGCACCACTACTATAGTGATACGGACCGTACTTGTACGGTCCGTACCACGCGTACTCCTATAGCCCCACAGCTCTAGTGATGCGGACCGTACACACGGCCTCAGAGCGTGTGTAAGGTGCGTTTCACACGCTTACACTGGTGATAGGATGCACACACAAAAGGGCCTAGGTGTGTCAGGCAGTGATATTGCACATGTCTCCTCATGTATTTGCACAATTGATGTGTGATGACCTGTGTACACATGTCATGTGTGATGGGGCACTTTGTGGCACAGTTCCCCTTCACACTTTGCACATGTGTGCATGTAGTACAAACGTGTCAAGCACAGCATCACTGGTATGGCACAGTCACCACCACCCGCAACTGTCCCCTGATGCCAGGGACAGGGAAACTAACAACTGACATTTAACGACCAGCGTGCCCCGATGTGACAATGTCATGTGTGTGTCATGTGTTCCCATGAGCTTGCTGTTGGTGTTCCGTCAACTGCATCTGCTGTTGCTGCATCCAACATGTGTCTGTGTGTAAATGGGCATGGCACACATCTATGCACACCATGCCACATGTGGATTCCCACGTAACGTGTGTCTGTATGCATCAAACATGATATGTAGACATGAGGACATATCTGCGTCGTCTCAATGTCTGTGTTTTCTGTTTTCACGTGTACCCCTTCATCGCAATGTGTGTGATCTGTACATTTGACATTCCATGTGACCTGTTCGTCTAGCTTTCCGTCAGGTATCTGTGTGAAATGACATCCTTCAAATGCAGATATGTGGATGTATGTCACTCTTGTGATGTCTCTGGCTGTTCACTTACACTGGCCCACAGCTCGTTTCAGGGCATGTCATGTAGACTTGCCAATCAACGGGTGTAGCTTGCTTTTCGTAGGAGTATAACCTGGCTGGCATCCGTGTCCTGGATGTATTGCACAGACCAGATACTGTATTTAGCAGATGTGTATTAGCAGTTGAGCATGTGCTCAGTTCATTGACATTGATGTTGTTATGTTCTCACTCTTCGTTATTCATTCCAATTTTCTGCAGGGCACCGCCTGTCCCCAGACCAATGCCAGACTTGGGTGCCATGAGGGAACGTGACTGCATACAACGTTACAGATTCACCCAACAGTTGATTTAGGACTTGACTGCCAAGCTGGCACCACACCTCCAACCACGACACGGGTATCCTACTGCGCTGACCCCCAAGATGAAGGTGATGGCGCCCTACATTTTTTTGCCACAGGTGCGTTTCAATTCACCATAGCTGATGTTGGTGGCATGTCACAGACGATGTTCAGCCGTGTCCTGCATGATGTATTAGCAGCCATGTTGGAGCACCTGGATGAATTCATCCATTTTCCGACTCCTGAGGAGATGACAGGTGTCAAGGGTGATTTCTATGCCCTGGGAGGAATGCCCCATGTAATTGGGTCCATTGATGGGACACATGTGGCTTTGGTTCCACCACAGGCACAGGAGATAGCCTATCACAACCGTAAACATTACCACTCTATAAATGCCCTTGTGGTGTGTCTTGCTAACATGCTGATTTCCCATGTCTGTGCACGTTTTCCAGGGTCAGCACGCGATGCCTACATCATGAGGCATAGCAGGGTGCCACAAATGATGCTGCGGCTGCACAACCAGCGAGCATGTCTTGTTGGTGGGTATACTCTGTTTGTCCTGTGCTTTGCGGTATCTTTGTATCTTACGGCATCTCCTGACCCACTTCTTTACATGATGTTTCCATGTAGGGTACTCTGGCTATCCCAACATGCCATGGCTGATGACGCCTCTCCGCAACCCAAGATCAGCTGCAGATCACCGTTTCAACAATGCACACGGGCAGACCAGGCGAGTGATTGAGAGGACGTTTGGCCTCCTGAAGAGCCGATTCCGGTGCCTTCACAAGACAGGCGGGTCCCTCCCATATGCACCGGCGAAGGTCTGCAAAATCTTCCTCGTGTGCTGCATGCTGCACAACATGGCAGTGGAGAAGGCAGTGCCACTCATCCTGGAGCAGGATGAGCAGGAACATCCACCCGTGGAGGATGAAGGGCTTGGTCACGAGGCAAGTGAGGAGGAGGAGGAGGATATCCGGAGTCAGCTCATACGCAACTTCTTCTCATAATGGTGAGTCACTGGGTCTGAGTGTGCACGCTTTGAGCCTTGTGTGGCATGTGTTGCAATGTGTGTGTCCAGCTGACTGTATGCTAAGTGACTTAGATGTGTGTTCTGATGTGTCACTCGAGTGATGATGTCATTCCACACATTTTAGCTGAGACACTAAATTTTCAATTCGCATGGTGACAACATTATTCCTGTAGAGTAAATGACCATGTATACGGATAACAATCTTTTAGCTGACTTCTTGTGTGTCTGTCATCCACAGATTCTTGCGCATGTTGTCTGGTCGTGTCATCGTTGGCCTCCTGCTATTCCTCATGAGTATTGCAACGTGTGCTGATTCTGCGTTCCATGCACAGACATGGGGAAAAGTCATTTTGGGTAAGGATTGCAGCATGGCATTTTGGGGGTGGGACGTGTTTGGAATGTGTGGGGACTGCTCCTGTGCATGTTGTGTTACCATGCATACATGTCGACTCACCATGGGGCACATGACATGTAGCATGACTCCCATGAATTGATAGTCAACCTTCGTGACAGTCATCTGTAATGGTTTGTGGATTCTGATGAAGGCATCAATGTGTGTAAAACTTCCCTCAGAAACATACGGGATGCTACGGGTGGACATAGTGTGGGACATCCCCATAAGAGGCTCAATGGGGAATTGCAGCCTCTCTGTGTGCAGCAGGGGGTGTTTGGCTCATCCCCTTAACTTGTGTGCCAGTTCATTTGGATTTACAACATCTGTGTTGTGAAGGGGGTGTCCAGTGTAGGTCCCACTTGTTCAGCCAAATGACCTGTGAGTCTGTTCATACTGATGCATTTCCCTTAGTGTGAGCCTGAGTAATAAAGGTGTTACTCACCCTTCAAGGTGCCTCATCTCTGTCAATGCAGGTCTCTTGCCACTTTGCATGCGGCATCTCTGGCATAGTTGTCAAAGATTGTGCATATGAGTTTATGTGTAGTTTGGCAACATGCATGCAGTTCTTCATAGGTTAGAATCTCTATTGTGCATGAAGTCCATGGTTCTGTATGTATTTGGCCATGTTTGTCCCCACAACGGGCCGTCAACGCCTGCTGAGGGTGTGTCTCCTGTGCACAGCTCGGCCTTCTGTTTCCTGATCCTGTGTCAGTCATCTTTGGTGATTGTACATCCATTTTCTCTGGGTGTGCCATGGGTGACCTAACACTCCTTCCTTTACATACGCCTGTTGCAGTTGTCCTTTCTGACATCCTTGTCTTTGTGTGCTACTTTCGGCATAGTTTCCAGGACATGCCGCCTGCTGCTGCGGCCCCTGCAGCAAGGGCCCACAAAGTTGCCGGATTCTGCAACACACACGCCTCAAAGATGCTCCTCCCTTCCTCCCTCCACCCATTCATTTGGCTGTCATCAGCTTGTCTGTGCCAATGTTGCGGCCACGTGGTGCCAAAGGCAGGACCGTCAGTGCATGTAACGTGCACATTGCATTAGCCTCATGTCCTTGCATGACCCACATCACACTACAGTCTGATGTTGCAGCCACCCTCCAAGCAATGTCCATCCGAAAATCAACTGCCTGCTCTCAGGCATACCCTAAGCGCACACACGACACCTTTGCATGCTGAGTGTGCAACTCCAACTGCCTACACAGCGCTGCCCCACCTTCCAGGCCCTGTCATACCAACCAGGTCATGTCTCTCCTACTCCACACCGGCTCCGTACACCAGCAAGGCCATGGGAGTGGGACTCAAGCCTTCAGCATGTAGTATAGTGGTGTCATCTGGCACATGGCCCAGGGATCATCTCTCAGCGTGTCAATCTTCAATGTGTCCAGGACCCCCCTCTCCACCATCACATGCGCACACAACCTCATCATCAGCTCGTATGCCATTGACAGCCAGGAGCTCCTCACCCTCACCAAAGACACAGCCATTGCCAGTTCCAACATTCAAGAAAGCAAGAGGTCCATTGATGAATGTCTGAACATCAGCCACCTGAGGCTGGACTTGTACAGGACTGAGGTAATCATCTGAAGATTGTCCCCTTACAGCTGGGTCAACTCCTTGTGTCCCACCCGCCAGGGCCCTACACAAGCACCCACTGGCCACACACACAAGATGGTGTGCATCATGGGTTTGTCACTCACATTTGCCATGCAAATCACCAGCATCTGTACCTCATGCTGCAACACCCTCCACATGATGCACATGATCCACAGATAGATCCACTCCAAGGCAAGACAGACCGTCTCCCAGGTCCACGACACCAGCCGTGTCAACTACAGCCCCACCCTCTACGGAGCAAGTACTGCCAAACTCCCAGAAAACTTGTCCACATCCAGGGTGCATCTGCACACCTCAGCTTCAACATCCCGCGCCCCAGCCACATCACCGTCCACCTGAGATAGCTGCAATGGATCACTGTCTGCTGCAGGATGACCTTCACACTCCTCACCCACACTCAGGAGGCAGTCCACAACCCCAGATCCCAAACCAACCTTGGACGTCTGTCATCCAAGACCCCGTTGGGCCAACTCCGTGCATTCAACCTTGCCCTGGCCCCCATTCTTCACATCCACCGAACTCCAGCATGCAGGACATAGTTCTCCCACCTGGCCAAACATACCTGGGACTCCCTCCCCGGGAACCTCGACATGAGCCATGACCTCTACGCCTTAATGATACTCTTCCAAATTGGTCTGTCTGCACAGTATTGCAAGCCCCCCCTCAGCAGCTTGAGGCCATCACGGGTGAGTATTGTGCTCCATGTCTGTATTGGATGATACATTGTGACCCATGTGTGTCCTGCACCATACTCATATCCCAGGGTATGGATGGCTGGAGTTAGTTCAACACTCAGGCATAGTTTGACATTTCCCCACACGTATGTTGTGGACTCATGCAAAATGACTGCAACATCTAATTAAAGAAATTTAGTTTTATTCTCGGTGGGGGGCGTGTTTTGTGGGAAAAAATAGGTGCTATACAGTGTGCCTAGAATCCAAAGTTCACAGGGGGAGATGGGATCCTTGGCATTTGAAGTCATCAGAGTCCAGACCACAGTGTTTGCCATCATTGGTCAGACTGTGACCAGCAAGTCCACGTGGCAGAGAATGTCAGTGAATGAGGTGCTGCTGTTGCGCATGAAGGCCAGGTACCAGGCCAGGTGACCTGGGAGATGTGGATGGTCTGCTGCCTCTCAAGGTCTTTTCCGTGGACGACCCACCTTCCCCGGGGGACCCTCAGATGCAGGCCTTGACGATGTTTGGGACACTCCGTCGAACGAATCCTCCTCCTCCTCCCTCCCTGTGGCTGGTGGTGGTCTTCACCTGGCGGCACAGGGAGGGTTGCCCATGTTGTCGGTGATCCGACGGAGTGAACGGCTTATGTCCGTTTGCACCGCCAGGAGCTCAGCCAGTCTTGCCTCCATCCGTCCATGGTGTTGTTGTTGACTGGCGTGTTGCTCGGCCTGCTGGTTCTTAATCTCTGTGAGGGTCTCCACTACCTGGCTAATGGCCCTGGTGTCACGCAGGTATGTGTCCAGGATGTGGCGTATGTGTGACATACCGGTCCCTTCAGCTGGCTGGTCAGGTTCTCGCCTCCGCCTGCCTCCACTCCCACCACCCCTGCCCACACGAGCCTGGCCTGCCGTTGTGGGCACACCCGGTCTACGGGACCCCTGAGGGATGGCATTGTTGGGGTTGTCTGCCTCCTCCTGGGTGCCCGGAGGACCTTGTCCCTCCAGGACAGACTGGCTCAGTTGTTCAGTGCGGGCAGGGCTCCTGGGTGTCTCCTGGGATGTGGCAGGAATGGGGGTGGTGGTTGGCACAGATGTACCTGAAGCAGGTGCTGCAGGGACTTGGGCACCAGAGGGTCCAGGTGGGTTGGGGTCATCCACGGAGTGTTGAGAGTGGTCGCTGGCGGTGGGATGGGCTTCCTGCCGAGCCTGGGACTGTGATTCTTCCCTCCCATTGTTGGGGGGAGATCCATGATGTTGCCCTGTGTGTGAGAGAGAGACAATGTTAATGCTGTTTCATGCGACATCCATGTTTCATACATATTCAAGTTGGCACAGTTCCTCCAGGTAGTTGGATATGCCTAGCATTCCTCTCAATGCTCACTTGTGGATGGGTATGTTGCGGGGGACAGATTGATATGTTCTCATTAGTGTTTGACATATAGATTTTTGGCTGTGATGCTTCTTTGGCTATGGATTGATCTTGTTGTGTCACATGTCCATTGCGAGAGTGGGTAAATCCATTGCCTGCCCCGGGGTGTGTGCTTGTGTAAGGGGTGTGTGTGACAGGACCTGCTGTTGGGTGTAGTGTGATTTGGAATTGGGTCTCCCAGGTGATGTGTCTGTCCCCTCATGGAGCATGCTGGCATGACAGTGAGTGTGAGTTCCTGTCCTAGATATCTGAGCTTGTGGTGTTGGTGTTTGAGTTTACAGTGGTCACAGGAGGGCCTTGTGCTGCCTACAGCAGGGCCAAGTGTCAGCTACCTTGTCAGTACTTTGCCAGTCCCTGTGCATTGAGCATGGTGCATGGGTATGTACCTGGGCAATATGGGCTGAGGGCAATGATGTCTGCTTCTGAGTTCAACAATGTGTTTTTTGAGCCCCACCCTCCCAGCATCATGGACATCCAGTCTTGTGTTTGTGGTTCGTGTAGCCTGGGACATGGCCTTGCTTTGTGAATGGGGCATGCACATGTTAGTGTCATGAGCGTTGTTTTTGAGTGTGGTTGTGTCAGGTGAGGGCTTGGGGGTAGTTGCGTGCATTTGGTGTAGTTGGGGTGTGGATGGCATTACCCCCATTTTTTTTTTTTAAATCTGTTTTTATTGATTTTTCCAATTACATTTTCATGAGCACGGCTCACTTCTGTACTGAATCATACATCATAGCACGTATTGCTGATATAATTACATTTCAAATGCGATAAGGTAGAGCTTTGCAACAGTTCCTGAAGTGCTTGCCGGACCAGATTGTATGTAAGTCCCATGAACAGCTCAGACCATGAACATAGCAAATTACAGTACATTGCAATGAAACACAGTTACATCAAAATGTCGCTTGAGGTCTCCCAACCGGATCCATACGGGCTTCTAAACAGATATCAATGGAACGAAACGGGTAAAAACCCAACAACCTCAACCGAGACCAGTTCCATTATGAATGTACCTATCCCCGCTACCCTTCTGTTCCCCCTCCCCCATGTCACTGTGCAGTGGCTTAGCTGTTGCTCCCAACCATGTGCCTAGGTGCGCTTTCTCATGGTGCCTGTTTTAGGTATTGGTTGTACGTGGAACACTACGATCCTGCTCCGGCAGAGCTCCCATTTCCTGTTCTGGATGTGTATCCCTCCCCTCAGGCCGTCCCCCCAAGCTTACCTCCTTGAGTCACCTGAGTGCCTGGAGCAATTCCTCCCATTGTGCAGCTATGGACGTCTTCCTCAACCCCAGTGTCTCCTCCCGACGAATGGTGGTACCCTCCGCTCCGACCCATGCAGAGAGCGAGTACCTCCATGCCTGTGGGTGGGGTGGATCCTGTGCTTTCCACCTCCTGGTCAGAAGGCCCTTTGCGATCGCAAGCCCCAGGTCTAGAAACCGGGATATCACTTTGGTGGTCGGGGTTCTGCGGATGTGGTGCAGCAGGTAAACTGTCCAGTCAAAGGGTGTGTCGCGACCTGTACTAATGCGCAGTAACTCACTGATTGTGTGCCAGTATGTGTGTAATTTGCAGCAACTCCACAGCATGTGAACTAGATCAGCCCCCGGCTCAGCGCATCTAGGGCATATCGCGTCAGTGCGGTGAAAGTACCTGTTGAGAGCCGCGGGGGTGAGATACGCCCTGTGCACAACGAACAACTGTATCTGTCAGAGGCGCATGTTTCTGGGTATGCGCACCGGACCTTTCAATATTCGTTCCCACTCTTTATCCGCCAGCTGTCTCCCCAGATCTTGTTCCCACTTGCGTCTGAGCGGCTCTAGGGTGATCGCTGTGTGTGTGCGTAGTGACACCGTGAACCAACGGACCAGGCGTCGGCCTCTCCCCATGACGTGTAGATACTGTATGGTAAGGTGTTGGCTGGGTTCTGTGGACATGTCTCCCCACTTAGCGGTCAGAGTCCTAATTAATGAATGATGAGTTAAGAATTGTCCCGGTGGCAATCCCCCGTCCTCGACCAGAGAGTCGTACGGGAGGAGGATGCCATCTCGGTACAGGTCGCCCAAGGTCTGTATATCCGCATCCCGCCAGTGTGCAAGCGCAAGGGAGGTGAGCGATCCTGTCCCTCTAGGAGAACCCTCCAGCGGTATTGCTGGCGCGTATGGGACCACATCTCTGGTGAGGAATAAGCTCATACGGTAACATCAATATGCCACCGCGAGGAGGAGTGGGGTCGGCGTCGCAGACCTGGTGGCTGGGTGGAACAGCACCAGCAACTGCTCCAAAGAGCATGGTGGCAGCGCGGACGCGGTGTCCTCCCGACCCCTATCCGCCAACCAGTGAGCTATCCACTGCAGCTGGGCCGCTAAGTAGTAGTGCTCAAAGCAGGGCGTGGCCTGGCACCCCTGGTCCGTAGGGAGATAGAGTTTCGTTAGCGACATCCTATGCCTGCTGTTCCCCCAAATGAAGTCTCTAAGTAGTTGCGACAATTTAGCAAAAAAGGCAGCCGGGATATATAAAGGCAGGTTAGCGAAATAGTACAAGAACCATGGAAGGATCACCATTTTGGACAGCGCTACTCTACCCGTGACTGTTAGCGGCAATGTGCTCCAGAAGCGCACCTGTGACTTAATGGCCGTGAATGCCCTGCCCAGGTTACCGTCAAACAGGTCTGCCGGCTGACGGTAGATCCGGAGTCCCAAGTATTGAAAGGTATCTCCTCTCCACTGTACCCTAGTGCCATTTAGGATGTATCCGGGGTCCTGCCGCCCCTCGCCGAACGCGTAGAGGCAGGATTTACTGGCGTTCACCCGAAGACCCGAGATAGTGGCAAAGTCGTGCAAGGTACAGGCTAACTGAGGGGGGATATCGTCTATGTCCCTCACATACACCAACAGGTCGTCGGCATAGAGCGACACCTGGTGCACTGCATCCCCTAGTGGTATGCCAGCCCCCAGTGCCTCTCATAAGGTCGCCGCCAGAGGCTCCATCGCCAAAGCGAATAGGAGCGGCGAGAGCGGGCACCCCTGCCAGGTGCCCCTACAGATTGGTATGGCGCCAGAGATGTATGGGCCCAATCGCACCCTCACCGTGGGGTTCTTGTATAAAAGGCCCACCAATTGTAGGAAGCCCAATCCAAGGTCATAGCGCAACAGTAGCACAAAAGGTAGCGCCACTCTAGGCAACCTAATGCCTTTTCCAGGTTTAGTATAAGGCAGCCCGCTTTGGACCACTCTTGTGTACTATCCGCAGCTACCCCGAAAAACCTCCTCAGGTTCAACGACGTGCTGCGCTTTGGCACAAAGCCATTCTGGTCCCCGTGGACCAGGCGATAGACCACCGGCGCCAACCGCTCCGCCAACACCTTAGCGAGGATCTTACAATCAACATTAAGGAGCGCAGCGGCCGATAGGATCCCAGGTCCGTGGGGTCCCGATCTGGTTTGGGCAGAGACACCAGATAGGCTTCGCGCATCGAGGGGGGTAGCTCGCCCGTCTCAAGTGCCGCTGTGTACAACTTGTGGAGGCGCAGCACCAGGGGTTCCCGGAAGGCTTTGTAGAACTCAGTAGGCAGGCCATCCGGGCCCGGTGTCTTCCCAGAGGCCATGGAGGAGATCGCGTCCCCTATTTCCTCCAGGGTGAGGGGGCAATTAAGGGCCTCTTGGTGCGTGTCGGAGGCCATTGGCAGCTGGGCTTGTCCAAGGAACCGCTCTAGGTCATCCCCCGAGCAACGGACTTTTGCGCGGCACAATTGTGTGTAGTGGTCCACCATAACCTTATGAATCTCCCTTTGGGTATACACAAGGTCTCCCTCCGATGTGCGCACCGCTGCGATCGAGGTGCGGGTGCCTTCTTGTTTTAAAAGCCAGGCGAGTAGACGTCCTTCCCTGTCCGCCGCGGCGTGCGTGCGGGCTGTGTGTGCCGCATAATTCAGACACCTCAAGCGCTCTAAAAGTGTTGTATGTTGCGTCCGGAGATCGACCAAATGATTTGCGTGTCTGCCGCTGCCCTCCCCCTCCCGCTCGTACTGCAGCAGTTGGGACTCAAGGTGGGTGAGTGACTGCGCCAGCTGCCTTCGCATACTTCACGTGGCCCCCAAGCAGTGACCCCGGAGCGTTGTTTAAGTGCGTCCCATTCCACCATCGCATTGCTCGCTGTGCCTTCATTACGCTCAAAATAGGATAGCATTTCCCACTGAGGAGCGGAATTTAGGGTCCTCCAGCGCAGTAGGTTGGAGCCGCCATGTGGGTATGGGAGGCCGATCCGCGTCCCAGCTGAGCTGGAGCCTCAGGGGATTGTGATCAGAATGCATCCGCCCCAAGTATTCTGCTTTCACCACCAGCGGTAGCAAAGTCTGAGACCCCACCACTCTATCCAGTCGCACATGTAGGTCGTGCGTCCTTGAATAGTAGGAGTAGATACGGTCTGAGGGGTATAGGGTCCGCCAGATATCAAGTATCGCCCAGTGTGAGAGCCAATCAGTCAGTGCCCGTGCAGTGGAGGCAGCTGACGTTGTGCGAAGAGGAGGAAAGGACCTGTCCAGGTGCACTTCGAGCACAGAGTTGAAGTCCCCTCCTATCAGCCAGGGGAGCCCGGCGTAAGGGGTCAGTTCCAGCGGCAGTTGTGTGAGGAAGGGTATTTGGTCAACATTCGGGGCATAAATTGAAGTCAGCAATATGGGTTGACCATTAAGTGTGCCCCGTACAAGGGTGTACCTGCCGTCAGGGTCTAGCGTTACACCCGTACTGACGAACGGGACTCCCGCCCTAACCCATACGAGGGTGCCCCTGGCATGCGCCGAGTACACGGTACCGTACACTTGACCTCTCCAGCGCCTCCACAGCTTATCTAACTCCGGCTGTGTCATGTGTGTCTCTTGTAGGAGAGCGATTCCGACTGAGTGTCGCTGGAGGTAGGCAAAGATGGAATATCTCCGTGTGGGGGTATGCATGCCTCGTATGTTCCACGTGAGCATGCTAACGCGCGTCATGATTGAAGTGGGTAGTCACTGGGGGAACCAGGGGTGGGACATGTGCCAGTAAACATGCACTACGATGAATTGTGGAAGCTCTGGTCTGAGGTAACAATAACAACGTGTTAACGGTGAAAAACATAACGGCTGGGGCGAACTTTGCGAGTGTGTCCGTCCAAACTTACGCTACCTTGCCCAGGTGAAAACTAGGTCAGGGTGTGACCCGGAGGGGTGTGCGTGTAGGTAACAGCTTGCTGTCGCTATCCCCCTGTGTCCCGTGTGTGCAGTGCACCATTAATGAGTGTCGCCAGTATTGGCCTATGCGGTTAGCGAGATACAGGTGAGGAGCAAGGGGGACTGCACGCTCTATCTACCGCCTCACGGAGGGACCCAAGGGATGTACAACAGTAGACCGGGTGGCTCCCCCAACCAGCCCGGCAGGCCCACACAGTTGACTGCACCGCCAACCCTCCCCCGCCCCCCGCCGGTTACAGCAACAGACAATGAGATACTTGCATGAGCGGTGTGGCATGAGCAGCCTCTCAGTCCAGAATACCATCTGCAGTTTGCGGGGTAACTTCTGGCCCGCAAAAGTCCTCAGAGTTTGTCGTTGATGGCGACGATGAGCCGCTCACCACCACCTCATGTTGCTCGTCGACGTCCAGCTGGTCCGCGGGACCTGGGCTTGTGATTGTCGTAACTGCCTTCAGTGCATTTTGACGTTCCAGTGTTGGGGGTGCTGCTCTCGGCGCCGCCTTATGCATGGTCCCGCACCGTCTGCACCACCTGTCCCTCTTGCCCGGGTGGGTGCCATCTCCTGAATCAGCCGGCCTCGGTCCCGTCCACAGCCCGGACTCCTCAAGCCAGTTCCATACCTCCGCTGGCGAATCGAAGTAGCGGGTTTTACCTTTCTCCACCACTCGCAGTCTGGCGGGGAACAAGAGCGAGTACGGCAATGCTAGTTCCCTGAGCTGACGTTTCACTGCCATGTAGTTGTTTCTGCGACGTTGCACCAAAGCAGTGTAGTCCGGGAAAAACATGACTTGACTGCCGCCCACAGAGAGACCGTTCATATCTCGAACCTCTCGTAGCACCGCATCTCTGTCCCTATAGTTGAGAAGTTTGAACAGGAATGGGTGCAGTCTGGCTCCCGGCCGAGGCATCTGGGTGGGTACCCGGTGGGCTCTTTCCACCGCGAATTGGACCGACAACTTTCCCGGCGGCATGAGTGTGCAAAGCCAGGTCTCCACATACTGTTCCCACAGCGCGGATATTATTGCGGCAGGAGCGCCCTTCCGCATCTTCTGCCCTGTCTTCTAATGCGTGAATGCAGTCCAACATATCCTGCAGAGCAGCGGCATGACTGCGGGTGACTGGCTGCAGTTCTTTGAGTGTTTGCCCTTGGGTGGCAACTGTGTCCGCCAGCTTGCGGTGGTCCGCATGCAGAAGTGTGAAATTCGAGGTGACTTTGTTGATTCGGTTTTCCAGAGATGTCCTGGTGTGATCTAAGGCTGCCCCTATTTTCTCCACCGCGGCAAGTACAGAGTCCATCTTTGCCGCAAGTGCCGCGGACATCAGCCCTTCATCGGTCTCGCCTCGCAGGTGCGTGCGGTCGGGAGTAGTCGTGCGCAGCGGTCCCTGCTGCATCTTGGCACGCATGCGGCCCATCATCAATTGCTGCGCCGTGGGCATCTGCCGCAAGCACCCAGCGCAGTGGACGCACCTGCAGCGCGGTCGCGTCAGCCGCGGCGAAGAAAGGACGACTGGCTGGCAGGTGGGGTCCTCCCGGTCGATGTACGCAGAGGGAGGCCCCCAGGCGCCACCCCAGCGCGTGAAGCCACACGCAAACGAGTCCGTGCGGGCTCCGCGGGTGACGGTCCGCAGCAGCCCCCAGCAACAGGTCCGCACTCACAGAGATCCTCCGTCACGCCACCGTAGCAGCAGAAGTGTGCGTCAGGTGCGGGCACCTCTTTCCGCGGGGGCAACGATCAAACCCCCAGCTGCGTGCCTACGGGCTGACACCAGGCGGGGACCAGAAGGGGCAGCGCGCGTGGGCCGGCGAAGGCTATCACACTCCAGGCCAAGGTCCAGAAGCGGGGCGTGGGCTCCTCATCAAGGGGCAGTGTTGCACCCCGTGTGGCAGTCCGTCAGCTGCAGTTGCGCCTCCCGCGGCCGCTTCCTCCGGCTGGGCAGCAGCCAGCAGACGTGACTCGCGGGACGCAGAGAAAGACCAGGGTGTCAGTACAGCCGCTAGGTGCGCCTACTGCCGCAGGCCAACTGCCCGCGCCTCTATGAAGGGCCAACAGCAGGTCCAGCTCGGCACCCCACAGTCGCGCTCCACCGATCCCAGGTGCAGCGCCAGCAGGTCCACAGCAAGAAGCACCGCACGGGCCCAAAGCCCGCTCTTCACCCCACTCGGCTCCGCTTCCTCAGCGTCGGCCGGGAGGCCAGGGCAGGCGCCCCCAGGGGGTCCTTCTTTTCCCCCCCTACTCCAGGGGGGTGGCATCCGCGTCTCGCTCAGTCTCACCTCCTATATGGATATCTCACCGCCCGGCTCCTCCACTCCTCCGTCGCCTTCGCTCCCCTGTTCAGGCACACAGCAGGGTGCTGGCCACAAAATGTCTGTCGCCGCCAGGCTCCCGCTCCGCACAGCAATCGCCAGGCCCCACGCGTGGTCTCCGGTTTTAGCAGTCGCAAGGCTCCCGGGGTGTCGCAGCCCCCTGCCGTCTCTCTCCTTCGCTAATTCCGGCAGCCGTCATCGCCAGGATGTGCTCTCTGCCTGGGCCACACTCCTCTCGTCGGGCAACAGGGCACCTTGAACCGGTAATCCTCTGCAGGGCCCCGCGCACCCCTACTTATGTCCTGGCCTCAGACTGCCCGCGGTCTCCCCTGGGCTATGCCCGCTCACTGGCCTCCGGCTCCAGGGGTCCGCCTGCCGCTCCCGCGTCGCGTCCGGCACAGCCTCTCTCAGCTCGCCCACGTCAGCGTGGGCGTCTCGGGTCAGCGTCTGCCGCGGTGGGTGCCGCCAGGTGCCCCAGCTCCAGCCGCGCTCCACGCGTCTCCCCTGCTTGCTCCATCGCCTTAGGACGCACTTCGTCATAGTTCCACAGCCCGGTCACGGAACTGGCGCAGCCTCCAACTTCACAGGCGCCTCCGCTCGATGTCACCACTGTCCCGCTAGCTGTCAGCGTGGAAGGCAGCACCTCAGGATCACTTTTAAAAGGATAAGTCGGGGATGTCAAGCAGAGCTCTACAGACTTGCGTCCGCCATTGTGGCTGGCTAGCCATGCCCCTGTGGATGGCATTACCCCATGTTACGTAAGTTTTTTGTGTACTCACCAGGCTCTGCCACTCCTTTGACTCCGTGTACTCCCACCGGTGGAAGCAGGGCCATCACCTTCTCCTCCCAGGGATGGTAATGTACTGGTCTGCGGGGCAGCCCACCTCCAGTGATGTTGCTCTGGGCGTAGTCCTCGTTCATTTTGCGCTTGACTGCCCTCCGCAGATCGTACCACCTGGCTTGGCATTCATTCCTGGTCCTTCTGATGGGCGCAACAGCATTCACCCTATCGACGATCCGTGATTTTTCTGCTATTCTGGTCTGTCTGACCAATGTTCCAAAGAGCTGTGGCTCGACTCTGATGACTTCGTCGACAAGGATGTCCAGCTCCTCCCTTGTGAACTTTGGATTCTTGTCTGTGGGCATGGTGTGGGGTGTGGGTGTGGATGGTTGTGGGTGTGTGGGTGTGAATGTGATGGTGTGGGTCTAAATGTGAAGAGGGGGTCTGTGTGAAGGAGGTTGTGTGAAGGTGTGTAAGTTAAGGTGTATGGGTGCAGTTGTTTGTGTGTGGTGTCTGTCAGCAGTGGGTCTGTTGCAATGGCTCATGGTTTGTGTGTGTGGGCCCTTTTTATTGGTCCATTTGTGGGTGTGGCTGGGTTTGAAATTTTGGTGGGTGTGTTATAAGAGGTGGTTGTGAGTTTGGGCCTCTGTTTGCCTGTTTGGATGTGTCAGGTCAGTCATGTAGATGTTTTTTCTACTGTAGATGTGTTTTGTGGTGTTGTGCGAGTTCAATTGACCCTCCTTGTGGTGTTTTACAGTGTCCTGGTTCTGTACGAGTCGTTTTCGCGTATGTAAGGTGCATTCATACGCGATGTTGTTGTACAGTGCTCACATATGCAATGTTGTTGTACGGTTCGTACATACGCGATGCTGGGGTACGGTGTTGGGGTACGGTGCGTACAAGTATGGGGCTGGGGTACGGTGGTGGGGTACGGTGCGTACATGTACGGGGCTGGGGTATGGTGTTGGGGTATGGTGCGTCCAAGTACAGGGCTAGGGTACGGTGGTGGGGTACGGTGCGTCCAAGTACGGGGCTGGGGTATGGTGTTGGGGTACGGTGCTGGGGTATGGTGCGTACAGGTACGGGGCTGGGGTACGGTGCTGGGGTACGGTGCGTACAAGTACGGGGCAGGGGTACAGTGCTGGGATACGGTGCGTACATGTACGGGGCTGGGGTACGGTGTGTACATGTAAGGGGCTGGGGTACGGTGCTGGGGTACGGTGCGTACATGTACGTGGCTGGGGTATAGTGTTGGTGTACGGTGCTGGGGTACAGTGCATACAAGTACGGGGCTGTGGTACGGTGCGTACATGTACAGGGCTGGGATACGGTGTTGGTGTACAGTGCTGGGGTACGGTGTGTCCAAGTACGGGGTTGGGGTACGGTGCTGGGGTATGGTGCGTACAAGTACGGGGCTGGGGTACAGTGGTGGGGTACGGCACGTACACGTACAGGGCTGGGGTACAGTGCGGACATGGTGGGCAGGTACGGTGCTGACATACGTGGGTACGGTGCTGACATATGCGGGGGGAGGGGCGGCTGTGCGACTGGTATCCTGGGCACAAGTTTCCCCGGATACGAGTGGTACGGCGCTTGCTCCGTACGGGGCGTTTTCCATGTGCTTGTGTATTCGGAAGGGCGGTACGGATCGTACTTGCGCGCTCGGACTTCAATTTTACAATTTGTACGTGAAACTGTCCGGCTCTCTCTCATACACCTTTTCCCGAAGCGATTCGTATGTATTTTTCACGTACGAATCGTACTTCACCGGTTGTACGAGACTTGTACGATTCGTACGTAAAAAAATACGGATACGAGTCGTACGGTAATTTTTTTTTTTTTTTGGCATTAAGAAAATTCTTTATTGCAGGAAATATGGCATGACGCGTTTCGACAGTAATTGTCTTTATCAAATGCCTTCACACCAGTTTTGGCTCCAAACGCTGCTTTTAAATAATTCTGCTGGTAACCCATTGGTTGTAGTTCAGCTGGGCCGACTTCTGATTGGAGCATTATTAAAGCCCACATTGGTGGACTTCAAACCCCAGAAAGCAGCATGATGGCCTGCCAGGTAAATATCTAATTTCGGTCCCAATGTTCTCATAATGAGTGCTGAAAGTTATGGAAATTAAAAGCATTGCCTGTGCGCATGTAGATGCAAACCCGATGTCCCTGCAAAATTCATCCTCCTTTGCCCCCAGACGTCCAGCCACTTCATTCCAAGTCACGCTAAGCCGGAGATAGTTATGCAGTGATTTACCTCTCTCCGTGTAGTCACGAACTGTGCATTTACAGCAGTCTTTAGCGATCCCTGGATGCGGCGGTCACGGAGAAATCCAACACCTTGGAGACACCTTTCTTTGTTGCCCTTGAATCTCCGGAAACTCTTTGGACGGGTCACCTCAGTGCGCCAGGGGCTAGCGCGCAAATATATCCAATGTTCGACCTCTTCACTCGGAAGCAATCGGAGGGACACAGCGGGGGCATCAAGAAAATTCTTTATTGCAGAAAATATGGCATGACGCGTTTCTACAGTAATTGTCCTTATCAAATGCCTTCACACCAGTTTGGGCTCCAAATGCTGCTTTTTTTTTTTTTTTTTTGCGAAAACCTTTATTGTACATAAAAATCGAAACAAACATGGGCCTACAACCACCAGGGCCGGCCGCTAATATGTATATGATCAACAACATCAGGGCAGCAACAGGCCCCCTGGGGCCCAGCCGAATTAACGAGTTACTGAGTACACCACAGAGATTATCAGGATACATAGATTTTAGAAATACAAACAAAGAAAAAGAAAATAACACCAAAAAACAAGGCGGAAACCATCGAAAAAGGGGGCGTCTAACCACATCCGGGGAACTGCACAATACAAACTCCACCCGCAGGTGGACAATGAGGATGAGCAAGAGGGAGGTGGGGGCGACGGGAGAACCACAACCGTCTACAGGTAAAATGTAATAGTCCGGGAACCTCAGGATCAGGGGGACAAGGCAGCATCAGATGTGTCCACGAGGGGGGGGCGTGCAGATGTTCCCTCGGTACGCGTTCCACTGACCCCAGATTCTACCCCACGCCCCCGGCTTACCCCGAGACACATACACAGTCTTCTCTCTGCACATGCACCAATCCATGCTCTCCTTCCATACCGACACGGTGGGAGGCCGTCGGGAACCCCAACGCTGTGCGATGTCCCTCTTAGCAATCATGTTCCCAAGGGCCGCCCACCGAGCCTGAGCCGCATTATAGTCATTAGGCTCCTACACGTTCAACAAACATCGGCGAGCCTCGGGCAACAAAGCGACCCCAGTGACGCATTCCATGACAGCATTCACCCGGCGCCAATACTCTGCTACCTCACAGCACTCCCAGAGAACATGGAGAAAAGTGGCGCTGAGCCCACAGCCGCGCCTACAGAGCCCGTCTTCAGAAAAACCCATCAAAACTAAACGAGGGCCCGTCACTTAGACACGGTGGAGAATTTTAAGCTGGACAAGACGGAGATGCGCGGGTATGGCCACTTCCTTAGGGGAGGACAGCGCAGACTGCCAGTCCTCATCGTCCAGTTCCACACCATCCCCGGTCCACGCCTCCCGAAGGCGCACGAGGAGATCCGCCTGCACGTTTATTCGTTTTTTATAGATAAGGGAAATAGTACTGTCGGGCAAGTGACCGTCAAGTATGCGGTCCTCGAGTGGTGAAGACACAGGGACTGCAGTCCCAGCCCCAAGGCCGAGAGCAAGGCGTGCCAAACCTGGACGTACCGAAAGAACTCCCGCTCACTCAATTCGTACTCACTCTGCAACGCAGCAAAGGATTTAACTGCACCCTTCACCCAAAGGTCACCTACTCTACTGATGCCAATCGTGTCCCAACGCTCGAAGCCCTTCGTCGTCCAGAGGCTTCCCAATCTTTCAGACGCAAACAGAGGGGTCGCACCCGTCAAACGCTCATTCCAGCCCATGGCCACATTCGCAGCCCTCCACACGGGCACCGCAATCTTAGTGGGACCGGTTAAGTTCCTCCCAGCCGATCGAGAGTAAAGCGCTCTGTTAAAGTTGCCGCCAGGCAACAAAAATCTATCCATTTCGAAAGCCGGATTCGGACCAGGTGCATACGTTGCATGGTTAATAGCAGATAGCTGGGAGGCCCAATAGTACCTCCTGATGTCCGGGAGCGCAATGCCCCCGTCATACCAGGGGAGAGTCAGTTTAGCAAGAGCAATACGTGCACGACCATCCCAAACAAGCCTCCTCTGTAAGTTCTCCACCTCCCGGAAGTAGGCCGCCGGAATAATATCAAAGGAGTTCTGAAGTGCGTAAAGGAATCGGGGAAGAGACATCATTTTAAAAAGCGCCGCACGACCGAGGGGAGACAAGGGAAGCTTACACCAACGGGCCACGTCTAACCTCAATCTCCGAAGTGGAGAGAGGAGATTATGCTCGTAGCGGATCGCCGGGTCCAATGAGACGTACACCCCCAGGTACGTAAAGCCGGAGTGGGACGCCTTAATAGGAAAACGAGAAGGCAAGAGAGGAAAGTCACCGGATATAGCATAGACACAAGATTTGGACCAGTTAATAATCAAACCAGAGTTCTTGCCGAAGGAAGTAAGGATGTCAAAGAGCACATTGAGTGACTGACGTGGTGAGGTGAGGTACAAAAGAATGTCATCCGCGTACAACGAAACTCGATCCTCGAAGCCAGGGGCCCACCAGATCCCTCTTATCGACGGTTCCCAACGAAGCCAAGCAGCGAGCGGCTCCAAAGCCAGAGCGAAGAGCAGGGGAGACAACGGACACCCCTGCCTAGTGCCTCTCCCAAGAACGAAGGGCCGGGAAACCCTTCCATTAACGACAACCTGAGCCAACGGAGCAGCGTATAAGAGTTTAACCCAACTAATAAATCCCGCCCCGAGTCCAAACTTTGCCAGGGCGGCCCAAAGATACGGCCATTCTATCGTGGCGTCCAAGGAAACCAAGATGGCCGGCTCTGAGAGATATTCCGCACTTGCAAGTACGCCATGTAGGCGCCGCAAGTTAAGGGCCGTATTCCGGTGCAGGATAAAACCGGATTGGTCCGGATGCACCAGGTCACAGATAACAGTAAGCAGGCGATTAGCAAGAACCTTGGCAAGGATTTTCGGCTCAGCGTTCAACAGAGAAATAGGCCTGTACGAGGTGCAACGGTCCCGAGGCTTACCGTCCCTGGGAATCACGACTATAGTGGCCAAGCGCTGGTCAGCAGGGAGAGAACCAAGTTCAAGTGACTCCGAAAACATACGACGGAGAAATGGCGCAATTTTATCCGGTTACAGTTTATAAAGTTCAATAGGGAGTCCGTTGGGGCCCATAGCCTTGCCTGAGCGAAGGGAACGAATCGCGGTAGCAATCTCGTCGACCGACAACGGGGCATCTAACTGCTCACGCTCATCCACCGACAGGCAGGGCAAAGCAATATCCTTCAACAAGTGACAGGAGTCAGCCTCATCCCTATCAGACACCGGGGAGTACACAGCACGGAAGTAATCAGCGAAACACTCCACAATCTCACCAGGGTCAGTCACACTCGCTCCCTCCGACGTCTGAAGCACAGGGACCACTCGATTCACTCTCTCCTTCTTATCAAGCCAAGCAATCAATTTACCCGCCTTATCCCCAGCATCATACAGTCTACCCTGCTGTTCCCTATACATTGTTCGAGCAGCCTCCGTGACAAGGGATTTATATTCGAATTGCTTCAGGCTGAGAGCGTGGAGCCCGTCCTGAGTGACAGCCGTCTCCAAGGCAGCCTCCAACCCCGATATCTCGGCCTCCAACGCAACCACCTCCCCGTTCTTAGCTTTCTTGGCCTCCACGATCAGGGATAGGGCGTGTCCTCGGAGAACTGTTTTGAAAGCCTCCCACAAGGACACAGAGGACAAGACGGACCCCTCATTCTCAAGAAAATACTGGTCAAGCGACTTAATGAGACCCTTGCGGATCTTGGGGTCACGCAGGTACCAGGGGTTAATGGGGGCGACCCGCCCGGCGGATCGCATCCCAGTATCGAAGAGGAGCCACAATGGGGAATGATCGGAAATGCCCCGGGCCAGGTGCTTAACCTCCCGGACCCGGGTGGTCTGGGCCGCTGGCATAAGAAAGTAATCTAGTCTGGAGAGACTCCCGTGAGCCCCGGAGTGATATGTGTACTGACTCTGTGTCGGATGTATCAACCTCCAGCAGTCCACTAGGCCAAAAGTGTCCAAGAACCCGCCGAGCCACGCCTGGGCGGCAGAGAGGGCTCTGGGAGGGTAACGATCCAACTCGCCAGAAATCACGGAATTAAAATCCCCACCCACAAGCAAGAGACTATCAGGAAGTTCAAGTAACATACGACCCACATCAGAGAAAGTGGAGGTCTGGAGGCCCGGGGGAACATAGACTGAGACCAATGAAAGAGTCTGACCCTCCCACCGTCCAGTCAAGGACGCATAGCGCCCTCTATCATCAAGAGTAACTTTGTCAATCTCAAGCGGGAGGGAAGATCGCAGTAAGATGCCCACCCCTCTGGATCCAGTGGTGAAGCCAGAATGCGCAACCAATCGGTAGCCACCCCTGTTCATGGCATGACATACATTACCCACCAAGTGCGTCTCTTGAAGGAATACCACATCAGGGGCCAATCGGCGCAAAAATTGCAACACCACCCCACGTTTGATTCGGTCCCCCAATCCGTTGACGTTCCAAGACATGAGTTTCAACCCGTCCCCCCCCATCCCAACACAAGAAGCTGGAGTCCCCGGGCACGCAGCCAGACACCTAAAACTGAAAGGAAACAAACACACCGCCTTGAAAAGAAAAAACACACAACCCAACAACCCCTGTCCCCCTCCCACCCCCACGCCATTACAACTCCCCCCACCCTGCACCCCTGCGGACTATACAGCCCCCCCAACTTGCAGTGTGCCTGTCGCCCTAACAATCCCATGCTACAAAAAGACCCTAGAGGAGGGAAGGGACCCGTCCCCGCCCGCATCCAAGCAGCACATTAATAGACAAAATATACAATTGAAGTAGAACCTGGCTGGGCGCAGAAGGAAATGTCAAAGTAGAGGACCAAGAATCATTCCTGCGGAGGCCCTCCGCCCTCAGCACCGCCAGTACGCCCAGATCATTCGCCCCGGTCCGGCAGGGAGTCTAACCAGTCACTCACAATATCAGGGCGTTCAAAAAAGATAGTCCGATCTTCATATTCCACACGAAGCCTGGCAGGGAAAAGCATAGAATATTTAAGTTCCAAATCTCGAAGACGGCGCTTCACCCCCTGAAAGCCCATTCTCTGTTTCTGAACGAGTTGGGTGAAGTCCGGAAAGAAGTTAACGGAGGCATTCTCATAGTTAACTGGGCCGTGTACCCTCGAGGCCTGCAGGATCGCATCCCGGTCTCTGTAGTGAAAAAGTTTTGCAATAATAGGCCTCGGGGGAGCTCCTGGTCGAGGCCTACCGCCCGGGACACGATGAGCACGCTCCACGGCAAAGAACTTGCTCAGGCCTGAAGGAGCAAGATGATTGAGGACTAGATCTTCGACCATGAGGTCCACCGGACGATTGTCGAGAGTCTCCGGCACACCTATGACGCGGATATTATTGCGTCGTGCCCGACCCTCGAAATCCTCCAGCCGGCGGGACATCGTGTCGTTCGCCGACTTTAGATCGCCAAGAGTTGCCTGGAGGTCTGATATATCCGTGACAAGAGTGGGTGTCCTCAAGTCCAGCGATTGAACCCTCTTGTTAGTCTTAGAGAGATCCGCCCGAATTAGCGTGACATCAATGGCAACCGTGTCAATTTTATGGGCCAGAGCCTCGTACTGCAGGGCGATGGTCTCCCTTATGCCGTTGATGGCACCCATAACGTCTTGCAGCGACAACTCCGTGGGCACGGACGGGCCACCACCAGAGTCCTCCACGGCGGCACTTGCTGGCCCGGGGGATCCTTTACTCTGGGTATAACGATCCATGATGTTACTCTGGACTGGTCCCCCACGGTGGGATGTCTTGGTCCTCCGTTTCTCGGGATCCCCCTTGCCCGCCATGTTAAGCGATGCTCACCGGAGGGGTCCGCCAGGACCGATAGCAAAGGGGTGCCAGCAGATCAGACTCCGACTGTCCGAGAGCCCGCTCGGAAAAGTGGAGAAAAAGGGCACAAATCAGTCCAGTACAAAGGCTGGAGGACGCCCCAGTCGCGCGAAGCAGCTCCTCAGGCCATGCAGAAGTGCAAAAGCGAAACCGAAAGTGGGGGCGTGGTCATTGGCAAGGCTCCGATGCCGTTGTTGTTCAACTACTCCCCGGCCCCACAGTTCACCAAAGCACCGGGCACAGCTTCCAGGTGGGCCTCCAAAATGCAAAACGCTATATTTCAGGTCTCCCTGGTCCGATTTTCGTTCTGAAAAGAGTTATGGATTCAGCCAAGGTTCATCTTCCAGAATCCGTTCACAAATCCAGGATAATGTCAGGATAAGTTGCGAGGAGCGGCAAGGGTCCGGGGAGCCCTGTGCCTACGCGTCCATCTTGGTTGCGCGCTCGGTAATTTTTTTTAACGGATCGGAATCGGCACCAAAATAATAAAACAGGGAATTAATTTAATTAAAAAATTAAAATTAAACAACACACATATTTTACAATTTAATTAAAAATACGTTGCAAACAAAAAATATTGCAAATCATAATATTAATATTATAATTAATAAGAGACATAATTATATTAATTGCACCATAAAATAAATTATTACAAATTGAAATAAATATATATACACTTCCCACCACATTAAAAAGATTTTTTTTTCAACTAAATGAATATAAACATAATTACTCCCACCTAAAACAACACAACAGTAAAAAAATATTTGACACCACACAAAAAAAAAGATTTACTATTCTAGCTACAATAAATATAAAATTACATAAAACATAACATTACAACATACTACAGTTTACTATTCCCACCACACTTAACACAGCAATAACATTATGGGGCCGATTCCGATCAGGGTCGGAAGGGCACCGAACGCGATCCGGCCGGAAAAACTACGAGCCGTACGCGTGTTTTCTGGCCGACTCATACAGCTGTACGAGTGAGCAAGTACAATGCGAGCTACATGAAATTCACCAACCAAGTCGTTTCCGGGTCCGAACCGCTCCATACATCTCGGTCGTAAGCTAACCGTGGCGTGCAATAGATGCGATTCACGACCGAGCCAGTACGATGCACGCGACGGACGGCCTGTGCGAGCCAGAGTGTCCGGCTCGCAAATTGTCCGGGTGGTTGTCTTTTGGGGTCCGCGTCGGCCACCCTGTCTCCCACAGCCCTACGACTCAGACACAGGGGGAGACCCATGGGTCTCCCCAACACAGGCATGTACGGTGCGGATGGCACCGACGTGTACCCACTGTAGGGGGTGCACTTGTCCGCGACATACCCATTCAGTCAATGGGAGCCCATGTACGCGTTGTACGACAGGCTCCCATTGACTTCTATGGGAGTCCAAATGAACCGAGTCCGGCAGCATACGGCCACATCGTACTCGCTGTGTTGGACTGCAGGACTCTGGCTCGGTCGGAAAACACTCCGGATCCGGTTCGGTCGGAGTGCTTTCTGACCCGGATCGGAATCGGTCCCTTATAATTAATTTAAATAAAGCAATTCCCACTCAAATCAGTGCAACAGTAAGGAAAGTGTTGGATTGCGGAAGGGTAAAATGTACTATTCCCACACCAGTCAGTGCAACAGTAGGGAAAACGTTGGATTGCGGAGGGGTGAAATTCACTTTTCTCACTCGTGTAAATGCAAAAGTAGGGAAAGTGTCGGATAGCGGAGGGGTAAAATGTACTATTCCCACTCCAGTAAATGCTACAGTAGGGAAAGTGATGGACAGCGTAGGGGTACAATTTACTATTCCCACTCCAGTGAGTGCAACAGTAGGGAAAGAGTTGGATTGCGGAGGGGTAAAATTTACTATTCCCACTCCAGTAAATACAACAGTAGGGAAAGTATTGGATAGCGGAGGGGCAAAATGTACTATTCCCACTCCAGTGAGTGCAACAGTAGGGAAAGTGTTGGATAGCGGAGGGGTAAAAATTACTATTCCCACTCCTGTGAGTGCAACATTAGTGAAAGTGTTGGATTACGGAGGGGTAAAATTTACTATTCCCACCCTATAAAACCACAAAACTCACACCCTGCACCTAAAACATTATTTACACTATTGATATAATTATTCATCAACAAATGAATTTCCATTAATTTAATTGTACTATTCCCACTCCAGTGAGTGCAGCAGTAGGGAAAGTGTTGGATAGCGGAGGGGTAAAAATTACTATTCCCACTCCTGTGAGTGCAACATTAGTGAAAGTGTTGGATTACGGAGGGGTAAAATTTACTATTCCCACCCTATAAAACCACAAAACTCAGAACCTGCACCTAAAACATTATTTACACTATTGATATAATTATTCATCAACAAATGAATTTCCATTAATTTAATAGTCATTATTAATTCAATATAACCAATGCACTTGCCACAATATACCCACACAAAACACACAACATAATGAGTTATAAAATTCAGTATTATTAATTTTAATAAAATTGTTATTTGATTAAAATTGATTTACTTCCCACCCCATGCCTCTACGAGACACAAAACCCACATCTAAAATGTAAAAAAAAACATTATTTGCACAATTCACATATTTTATTATCAAACAAAAACAAATATTAATTAAAAACCAAATTATAATTCATTAAAGTGTGTTGACTTCCCACCCTTTACCCGTATAATCCCCACAATCCACATCTAAAATTGAACTTTAAAAACATTAATTACATAACTAATGGTATTGAACGACAAATTATAAATTAGGTCAAATTAATTTACTCCCCACCCTTTACCCCTTTTAACCCAAAACCCACCCCCCCAAAAAAATGTAATTAAAAAATTAACATAATTATCAATCAATTAATATTAATCATCAAGTAAATATTTAATAAAAAAATAAATTACTTCCCACCCTTTGCCACTATTACCCCACAACCCGCACCTTTAAAGAAAAAATACACAATTACCATAATGAATTCCCAATGTATTAATTAATATTAATTAACAACTAATTATTTATTCATTAAAAATAAATTACTTCCCACCCTTTACCCCTATTAGCCCCACAACCCACACCTAAAAAAACCACAATTACCATAATTAATAATCAATCAATTCATTAATATTAATTAACAACTATATTTTAATTAATTCAAAATAAATTACTTCCCACCTTTTACTCCTATAAACCCCACAACCCACACATAAAGGGGTCGATTCTGATCCTGTTTTTTTTTCCCGTACGACTCGTATCCGTATTTTTTTACGTGCGAATCGTACAAGTCCGGTACAAACGGCGAAGTACGATTCGTACGTGAAAAATACATACGAATCGCCTCGGGAAAAGTCTACGAGACGTCCCCGGACAGTTTTACATACAAATCGTAAAACTGAAGTCCGAGCGCGCGAGTACGATCCGTACCGACCGTCCGAAAACACAAGCGCATGGAAAAGGCTCCGTACAGAGCGAACTTTGTACGAGCCCTACCCCGAGTACACTTGTGCCCGGGGTGCGAGTCGTATGGCCCCCTCCAGCCTCCCACCCTTCCCGCGTACATCCGCACCGTACCCCCCACCCCCCCATATGTATGGCGCGTACCCCCCACCCCCGTATGTACGGCCTGTACCCGCCACCCGCGTATGTCCGCACCGTACCCCAGGCGTACCCCCCACCCGCATATGTTCGCACCGTTCCCCAGGCGTACCCCAATCCTCGCGTATGTACGAACCGTACATACGCGAGGATTGGGGTATGCCTGGGGTACGGTGCGAACATACGCGGGTGGGGGGTACGTGCCGTACATATGGGGGGTGGGGGGTATGCGCCATACATACGGGGGTGGGGTGTACGCGCCGTACATACGGGGGGTGGGGGTATGCGCCATACATACGGGGGTGGGGGGTACGGGCCGTACATATGGGGGGTGGGGGATACGGACCGTACATATACAATGTTGGGGTACGCACCGTACATGATGACATGTACGATGTGGGTGATGGCGTGTACGTCGCATAGCAGGCCCCCTTTTCCTTGTGCATCGCAGCTTACTTAGCTTTTCCGGCACTTTTTGGCTCCCGTAAAAATAGAGCCGTGCGGAGTGCTGTATGTAGGTACGAATCTTACTTGCTGGTTCGTAAAATGCTGCCTGACTCCGTGCGGACGTCACGTACGCGCTGTCCAGGATCAGAATTGTATGTATTTTTTAGCCGCACGGTGTTTTTTACGATTCGTACGGAAATGGTATTTCTGTACGAATCATATTTGCTGGTTTGTACGGTGGAATTCCCGGGTACGAGTCGTACGGCGAAAACGCTCCGTACGACCATTTGTACTCGGCTTTTACAGGATCGGAATCGGCACCAAAATGTACCCCAAAAACCTTAAAAGCACAATTAAAACTATTAAATATCAATTAAATAAATATAATTAAATAAAAAATAATTATTAATTTATTATAATTAAATTACTTCCCACCGTATTCCCCTATAGATCCACAACCCGCTACGGAAATAAAAGACGCCAACTTTAATTAAATTAAATTTAAAAACTACTAGAAATTTAACACATATATTAAAAAACATAAACAATACGTATACAAAAAAACTTTATGACATACATTTAAAATATATACTAAAATACATAACACTAAAATAAAAAAATCAATATTTTAAACAACTATGGGGCAGATTCCAATCCTGGAAAAAGGCTGTACGAATCGTTGTACGGAGCGTTTTCTCCGTACGACTCGTACCCGGTAAACTTTCCGTACAACCTAGGAAGTACGATTCGTACAGAAAGCCTATTTCCGTATGAATCGTACAAAAGACCGTACGGGTAAAAGAAAAAAAACTATTCGGATCCGGAACAGCCTGTACACGACGTCCAGACATATTTAAGCAGCGGTTTCCGGCCCAGCAAGTACGATTCGTCCCTACGGCACTCCGTACTGCTCTTTTCTTACGGGAGCCAAAATCAGCCGTACAAGCAGAGTCCCTAGGGGTACGAGTCGTACAGGCATACACCCCCATGCGTTGTGTATGTACGGTGCGTACCCCAACATTGCGTATGTACGGTGCGTACCCCAACATTGCATATGTACGGTGCTTACATACGCGTTGTTCTTGGAAGGTGCGTACATATGCTTGGGGGGGCCTGTACGACTCACACCCCGGAAACAACTTTTTCCGGGATCCGAGTCGTACAAAGTTCGCTTCGTAGCGGGTAAAGGCATTCCCCGTGTACGGGACGTTTTTCGTACGAATCGTAAATCGGAAAGCCGGTCCGGATCGTACTAGTACGGTCGGACTGTATTTTTAGGATTCGTACGGAAAAGAGTCCGGGTCCGTCTCGTACAACTTTTCCAGATCCGATTCGTACGGATCGGGCCGATCCGTATGTATTTTTCCCGTACGAATCGTACTCCACGGGTCGGATGGGACTTGTACGATTTGTACGGAAAAAAATATGGATACAAGTCGTACGGAAAAAAAAAAATACAGGATCGGAATCTACCCCTATATTTTTGCAAAACAATATTAATGACTTCGATATTACTTACCTTCAAATTATTATTCTTGACAACGATATTCTTGCACTCGATATTTCCATTCCACCTAATTCCGAACTCGATATTAACGTAGTTCAAATCTTTTTCGATTCCATATTCAGTCTCATTACCGTTTTTAAAATAATTATTATAAGGATTACAAATTTAATACTCAGGTATCACAGTTGATATCTGAGTATTAATATTAATACACACCCACACTCATTACCCCTATATCCCTTGCATCCAGTTCCTAAAGCTATGGGGCTGATTATGATGGGGGTGAACCTGTCACCGACAGCCTGTTGGTGGCAGGTTCACTGACATCGTGAGGCCATTTCCCGCCTGCCATATTATGACGGTGGGCGGGCACGTGGCAGTTGGAAAATCAGACCGTCGGGCATCTGACGGGCTCCTTGAGCCCGCGGGTGTGGCGGAGGCCTTCCCATCCCAAAAATGGCGACGATGCCTACCAGGCACCGCCGTTAGGATTACGATGTGCCTCCCCTCCTGCCTTTCCATGGCCGTTCACCCGCCATGGAAAGACTTGCGGGGATGAACTTTGGCGGCCTGTAGCTGGCCCCCCTTCAACCCAAGCACTTTCGTTTGGGGGTTTGGGGGCACCTGTGGTGGCCCCCTACATTTCCCTGCACCATGTGGCAGGCACCACATTGTGCCTGCCACGAAGTGCAGGAAAATGTAAACAGTGCCTTTTTTGCATTGCGGCGGGTGCTGCAGCCAGCAGCACCCACCGCAATGCAAAGTATGGTAATTGGGACCGCCATGGTGACGGTCGCATCCTAATACCCCCTGTGGGACTGCCACCTTGTAGGCAGGTGTTCACACTTCCTGAGACGATGGCGATGGACTGGAGTCTGTCCGCCATCTTAATCAGCTCTTATGTTATGATTTTTTAAATTAATTTGGAATAAGTATTTTTTTAATGAAATAATTATTATAAGGATTACAAATGTAATACTCAGGTATCACAATTTATACCGTATTAATACACTTCCCCAACCATTACCCCAATGTCTCTTGCAACCTGCACCTAAATCTATATTATATTTTCAAATTAGTTTGTAATAATTATTTTAAAAAATTTAACTAGTTATAAAGATTACAAATTCAATACTCATTTATCACAGTTGATACTTGATTATTAATACACTTTGCCACCCATTATCCCTATGTCCCTTGCATTTCGCTCCTAAATCTAAATTCTGATATTCTTAACTTAATTTGCTTAAAATATATATGTGTAGTGTGAAAATATGTACACATACAATTTTAATTCAATAAAGACTTACCCATACTTACGAACAGAGAGTGGTAAAGGCATGTGTGGTAAAGGTATGAGTTGTAAAAGAATTTGTGGTGAAGACATAAGTGTGGTAAAGGCAGACCTTGTAAAGGCATATGCATGGTAAAGACTGCGTGGTAATTGCACGTGCAAATAAAGACTGCATGTTAAAGGTTGTTTCCCGCCAATGCTTTGTACTTCGGTGTTCCTAACTACCTTGTCAATCACCTGCAGGTAGTGCAGAATGCTGCAGTTAGGTTGCTTCTATAGATTTCAAGCAGACAACCATCAGCTCCTCTACTTAACAAGTTACACTGGCTGCCGGTGAGGAAACATATCCGGTACAAAGCATTGGTGATAACCAACATGAGCTTTTTATAAAACACCTTAAAAATACCTCAGCAACAGGCTTAGACATTACCAGTGTGTAGGAGACTATCGATCATCAGTTGCTCTGCTCATGATGATACCCAGGCTCAGGTTCTCTACTCGAGGTGGCCGTCCCTTTACTTACTTGGCCTCTAAAGCCGGGAATGAGCTTCCACCCTCTCTGTGACAAATGGCTAATGAAAGCCAGTTTCGATCACAACTCAAAACTTGGCTTTCTGCAGTCAGCCTCTAGAGCCCAATGCCTTTATAAATCTGATTTGATTAGGTCCAAAGTGAGTCGCCTATCATTTTGTATGATTATCATATTCATTTTTTGCATCTTTGATATTACTCTTTCGGATAAAGCATCAGAGCACATAATTCTAAAGGTTGGGTGACTAGGGTGCAAGTCAGATTACCTTTACATCAGTTTGCTGATCTGTGGTTGCCATCTAGATCTATCTCTGAGGCCCTTAACTTCTTTTTTGGCATAATATTCCCTCATCTTATTGAGTATCATGAGGGTACGCAAAGCAGTGCTCTTCGGGCCACTCAATGATTTAACAGATATTTTGATTTGTGTCCTGGTACAGCTCATACTTTGTCGCATCCCGGGGCAAAAGCTAGCCTTCATGGTCATTTGCAACCAGTGCTTAATTTCTAAAAAAAATACGGGCTAGGACTTTCATCGGGAGGCCCCTGAAAATTGCACCACCCACTGCCCCGGTCAACGCTGCCAATGACAGTACCAACACAACTACTAACCATCACACTCCTGCAAATATGACAATTCAGATTATTTGAGGCCCCCACAGCTATAAGAATTGACAAATATTAGTCATTTTTAATATATATTGAATTACTAAACAACTATTGTGTGTTTGTTCTCAATTACCTAAACAGCACCACCATGTGGCAGACTGTCATTAGTGCCGATATTGAAAATAAAGTAATGATGCGGAGTACTGGAAACCACCGGCTCAAATTAAGCATTGCTTGCAACACTGTCCCTCTCCATTCTTTCAGCCATCAAATATATCAAGCAGCTGTATAAGTCCTGCGGTTACAGCTCCAGGCAGTATCCCACAGTACACAACACCTCATCTCTGCCAAAGGTTTAGCTACAACAACTGTCTTCTCAGTGTACCTCATGAGGGTGAGGGGACTCAAGAAAAACAACCCAGGTGAGAATATCATGCTTTTAGCTGGAATAATAGAAACTCGTGTTCGGAAATCCAAAGGCACGCTAAAGCACAGCGGCATGTGTCACATTAAGAGTGCCACTGAGGTCATCACGAAGGACACCAAAGCACTTCACACATAAGTAATACTACAAACCCACACCCTTCCAACAAAGCACAATTTTCTGAGTGGGCTGCTACCTTTTGTAGCAAGAGCATGGCATGGAATGAAGGGCTGCAATACAATCTTGAACACAACGCAGAACGCAACCTAAAGGCATCTCACAGTGTTAAAGTCAATGGTACTCCAGTACTTCTTCACTTAGTTTTCCAAGGTAAGCTCTCCTGCACACTCAATGCCAGCCTTCACTAAAGTTCCATTGCTTTGGTTTTAGTGAGCCCTGTGCTTATATTGTCAGTGTATCTCGTTTCACAATCTGGACCCAGTCTTCTCCTTGGACAGGCATGTTCTGGTTCGGTCCTGAGGCTCAGGACCAATGCTAGATCTTAATATATCTGTAATGCTATTCGAATAAATGTATAAAGCTGGTGGTTAGCCGGAAAGGAATTAATTTAATATGGCCCTCCTAATCCTAGCTTGGAGGCACTGATGATGGGGCAAGTTTATTTGACATTTATTAGTTTTCGAGCTTACTTTTAAGATGGTTGAAGTGCTCGCTGGAGATGAATTCTCAAAATGCGCCAATCACATTCCTCAAAAGTTCAGGGCACTCAATGTTCTCGTGCCAGCTAACCATCTGGTATTTTATAAAAATGTTTTGTCAAAGTGACCTTTTGTGGCACATCCCTCCTTTCATGATGGAATGAAAGCTCCCCTTCCCTCCTAGAATCAGACAGGTTCTTTTCAGTGTCCAGCAGACGCCTACTAATGCCCCAAACTCCCTGGGATGTTTTTGTTGGGGCTCCCCTCCCCTATTAGAATCAGGCAGGTTATTTTCAGTGTCCAGCAGACGCCTACTAATGCCCCAAACTCCCTGGGATGTTCTTGCTAGGCACCCGAATCTCTGCGTCGAATCTGAACAGTGAATCTTAGATAGTCATTTATTCAACTTTATATTAGCCAAATGGAGGAAGGTAGCTGTCAAAAAATCTGAAACATTATCTTACGTTTGGAAATGCATTTTTGCTTCTCCTCTCCGCCCTATGATAAGATGCCCTAGGGCAATCCGAGTCACACATTTCCAGGCGGAAGTGCCACCGGATAATTTCTGCTTTGAATGTTCACGGAAAATGGATAATTTGCTATTATCTGGAAACACTTTTGCACTTGATTATGTTGCTGCCTGATTGCACATGTCTATTTTTACAAGCAAAGCAGAGATAATGCTGACTGTAAAATTGTCTGTTTAATAAGTTGATTGCAATTCTGGCTTTTAAATTGGGCAACGCATTTGATTCTTAGCTTTCTTTTTTTATCCCTGCACGCCGGAAGAAATGTTTAATGTTGTGCTTAAACAAGGTGCACAAATTGTGATTTCTATCACCGACTTTAAGAGAATTTAAGGGTCTGAATTGAAATGATTCAAATACGAGCCCTTTTGTTTTAATATTCAGGGCAGAGCTCTGGCATCCTGCCACGTATGTAGGGCTGAGCGCGAGAACGGCCAGTCTCAGCAATCAATTAGGGTACCACCAGGAGGGGTTTAGGATTGCTCAAAATATTAAACGTGATTTAATTTCCATAATGGAGAATAACAATGACACCTTTCTTGACACAACAACGGTCCTTAAACTAGCCAAGCACATGTGCTTATGGATATCTTACCAAAAGAAATCACTAACACCAAATATGAGCGCTCGAAAACTCTAGGACCACAAACGAGAAGGTTCGACACAAATTAAATATGTGTTAGCTGTTTTATGTAAAGTCTCACGAATCATTCAGTAATTTTTCATGCAGTAACTATTTGACCTTATAAGTATTTAGGGGCATATCAGCAAGCAGGCGATAAAAAATTATCGCCGCTTTTGCGTCACTTTTCGGACAAAAAGCGGCGATAATTTTTTTGCCTTATCAGCAAGGTCACGCTATCGCGTGAAATCTTGCCTTATCGCTATTTCCCTTAACGCCTATCTTTGCATCTTTAATGAGATGCAAAGTGGGAGTTCCTCCCCAGGATAACGGGAGAAATGTCGCTAAGCGACATTTCTCCTATTATCAAGCCTCACGCAAAGCAGCATAACGACAAGAAAAGTAGCAATAACCTCTGTTATCGCTACTTTCCTTACGCCTGCTTTAAAACTGACTTAGCCATGATATCCTATGGAAGGTAATTATCATGGCTAAGTATGTGAGGCCCTATCAGCAAGCTATCGCCAAAGGTTCTGTGATTATCGCTGGATTTCCAGCGATAATCGCACATTTGTCAGCTTGCGCTCGGAATTTAATCGCTTAGGAGATAAGTGCTATCTCCACGATAAAATTCAGAGTTGGCCGGCGAGAATTATCCTCATGCTTAAGAGTGCTGAGCGATAATTATCGCCAAACCTTGCTGATATGCCCTCAATTTTGCTGATGTTTCGAATTTGACTGGAATACACAACCCTTCTCATCTATGCAGTCTCATCACAAGCTGCTCAAGACAAACCAGAAGTGCAGATGAGAAGCCCAAATAGGGATTTCCTGGGAAGGCAATCAGATCCCTCATTAGTGAACCCATGTGTCTCTTCCAGTGCTCCCATTCCAAAAACATCTCCTGCTGTCCAAAACACTATTAAGTCAGTCTCAGTGGCAAATTGTCATTTCCTATCAAAATGTGTTGTGTCACACTTTGGGGCATCTAGACCTCTCCCATGATTGGTTGATTTCCAGCAAACGGTAACCTTGACTCCAGATACAGTTCATGCTTGACTGGAATTTCTGTAGGGCTCTTTTCCCTGTGGCATCCAATCCTGCCACAATTGCCACAGGTGCAGGAGGGGCTTTTAGATGGAAGAACTACTAGAAACGGTGGTGAATAAGGCCAATAAAGCTGCCCATTGTATCCATCCATGAGCTGCTAGAGGCCTAAGACATTTTTGAGACATCATCACATTTCAACTGTGATTGGTGGATTTCAATAGACAGGTTGGTAAGCTTCCAAGGGTGCCACCAGAAACACCGCACCACAAAACGATAAAATATAGATTTTGAGGTACCAACTCATTTTGCATCCCAGTATCTCTTAGCTGTATTTGTAAGCCTTAAAAGGCTCTGCAGCATGGATAGCACTTAAGTGCTACTTCTAGAACCCGGAGTAATGCCAAGGAAACCGTTTTATTCAGAAACTTGGATATTTCAAGTTTCATTTCAAGTTACAGAAGTATCTGGACCTGTACTGTATATATGCATATTCCTTTAATCAAAAGACACCAGCAGAACCGAAAACCCTCCTATCTCACAATCACACACTCCTTTAACCCCCACATAGCACTCTACACTCTCTTGCATACTCCTCAATACCCGCTCACTCACCAAATATGCCATGGAGATCTGGGACCTACTGCATGACCACGCACAGACCTGTTCTTCCTTATGGAAAAATGCATTCACCCAGCAACAGCAACAGACATTACCACAGCTACCCTCCACCATGGCTACAGATTGCCAGGCAAGACGGACTGCACCAGCCTGGTGACAGGATTGCAATCATCCACAAGAATGCCACCAGCTGCACCATCACCACTGACACATTATGCACTAAAATGGAACACCTGTTGCTCAAGCTCCACATCACCGCCAACTTCACCCTGAGCGGCACTCTCATCTACAGACAACCAGGACCATGCACTAGCTTTCCCAACATCATTGCAAAATTTGTCATGCCACTCGTCCTCCCTGCAAACAATTTCATCCTAAACTTCCAACTCGAAGACATCGCTGACCCCAGCTCGAAAACACTCCCTTATGATCTTGAAAACCTGGGCTTTACCCAATGAGGGAAAGGACCTACCTACACCGCTGAACACCTCTAGGACCCCAATTTCACCACCTTCGACAACATCAGAGTTGAAGAGTCCATACCAGTCCTGACCATGCTCTCATCAATTTCAGCATTCTCAAATCCTGTTCTAACACACATAAACCACTACCAGAGCAGCCTGACAAAACTGGAACAACATCTCGGATCAAGTCTGGGACACTACTCTCAACATTCACCAACCTAAACACAGCAAGGTCCTCCATGAAATAATAATGAATTTCAACAATTGAATCACCTCCTGCACTCTCTTCAAGCACAACAAGCCAGTTGGTATGTGAAGGAACTCAGGCTGATTAAATACCACTGCAAACAACTGGAGCACAGAGAATAAGCAAAGACAACAAACAGATAAGCTCATTCAAGTCTTCCCTCAGACACTATCCCAATCGATCCGGACCACTAAAGATACTGCCTTGGTAGTCCGCATCAGCACTAGTACCAACAGATCCAAAGAAATCTTCCCTAACATAAAAGATTTCACATCACCAGCATCCACCTCCAACTCAACCAGCCCCTCACCGGAACCTCTGCAAGAACCTCTCCCTATTCTTCAGCAATAAAATCACTACCATATACAGCAACTTCAAGCCACAACTGGATCCAACAAACCTTGTCAATTGACTTCCAATCTCATCAAAACGAATCAACACTTACATCATGGCCTAACATCACCCAGGACAAAACTGCCACACCAATGTTCATCCACTCAGGCGCCCCATCAGACCCCTACCGCCAACATCTACTCCAGAGGACGTCTTCCCATCACTGCTATGCTCACACACACCCCTCCATCTTTTCAGCAACCTTCCCAAATACCTGGAAGCATACAATAGCCCTCCCCTTGCTGAAGAAACCATTGGTGGACACCATTACACTGGCCAACTGCAGACTGTTCTCCCTGCTTCCATACCCGGACATGCTATTAAAGAAAAACTCATCAACAAATGTCTCACTGAATACCTCAATGTCCATCAACTCCTTGTCACCACGAAGAACAGATTTAGAACCAATCACACTACTGAAACTGCTCTTCTAACCACCACAGACAGCATCTGCATGATCCTGGACAAAGAAGACACAGCGGCTCTTATCCTCTTGGACCTCTGCACAGCATTTGACACAGTCTCCCAACCCATCTCCATCCAATGCCTGCCTGAGAAGGTACCACACTCTGCTGGGTCTTCTCCTAACTGGCAAGACCCAGTAAGTCAGCCTGGTACCTTTCACCTCAGTTGCCCGGGACCCAATCTGCAAGACTCCTCCTGGAGCCTGATCCTTTTTAACGCTTACATGATCCTTCTGGCCAGCATCATCCACTCTCATGACACCCAAATCCTCTCCTCTCCTGACGACTCATAACTTATCTAAATGCCTAGCATCCGGAACAAGTTTCACGGCATGCATAACAAAAATGGCTGACTGGATTAAGCCCAACTGTCTGAAGCGGAACAGGGACAAGACCAAAGTCGTAATCTTTGGGAAGAGCTCCTAACCATGGGACTACACCTGGTGGCCAGCAAAGCTAAGACCGACACCCACCACCACCCCCCACACTAAGAAACTTCAGATTATCATTGACTCCAAAGTTGACATGACCGCCCAGGTCAATGTCGTCACTGCCTCATGCTTCTACACCCTGAAAATACTACTGAAGATTTTCGAATAGCTCCCAATCAACACTTGTAAAACCATCATCCCTGCCCTCATCACCAGCCAGCTGAACTATGGGAACACCCTCTGCTCCGGGATCAAGAGACAACTCACCAGGAGGATGCAGACTATTCTAAACTCAGTGAACAGAATAACTCTCAACCTCCCATTCTGCACACACATACCATTACAACCCAAGGTCTTCACATTTGGCCCATACACAAACTACCAAAATTCAGACGCCTTATCCACAATTTCAAAGTAATGTATAACTCTGGTCCAGCATACATCAACAATCGCATCTGTTTTCACAAACCCTCCGGACACCTCCATTTGGTTGAACTCCTACTTGCACACATCCCACCCATTCAGAAAAAAACTGAAATGGGGATTGAGCCTTCCCCAATATCGCTGCTAGAGTATGGAACCACTTGCCACTTCACACCTGAGCATCCCCCTCTCTTCTGAAATTATGCAATAAAATGAAGACCTGGATTTTCGTGTAATCACACTAGGCCTGAGTCTTGGCTAGTTTCACACCCGCTCAGCAGTAGGATACCCTCCTGGGTGAGTGAACTTTACAAATAAACATAGCATAACAAAATTTCATAAAACAAAAAGTGATGGCAACATGTCAAGAAGAATAGAGAACGAGTGGCAAAAAGTGATACTCTCATAATATTCACCCCACAGTGAGTGATTAAGAAATTTCATGGTGGGAATCATGTGCAAAGAAGAAATATTATTGAATAGAACATCATAATATTGGATAGAATAGTATATTCACTTTAAGTATGCATTGCATAGAATCAGTAAGATAAGTAATAAGGTCTGTGATAGGTATAAAGTTTCAGAAGTCGTGCATACTTTTTCTTATAGGGGTAACTAGGTTCATAATGTTGCCTATTTTTAGGTCTGACTTGACAGTGGAGCCACCTGGACAATCACTCCTTAAAATTTACAAAGAACATTCTTTGGCTGTTGCCAGAAGAGTACGAGTCTCTCATCGCATACTATTTGCTGTTTTGTGTATTGTTCCACCTTCTTGATTGCTTTACAATTGCCATTGCCATTGATGAAGCACTATTTTCCATGTCAAACATACACTGAATCATCACACATTAAATTCATCTTAAATGCTTACTATACAGAAAGCAATTGTTCTGTTTGGATTCACTGCTCTAGGCTTTGTTAAATCTTTTAGCCAAGACTCGAAATGCATGCCAGATCGATTGACTTTGCCAATGTTTGTTTAGAAACATAAGCTTCATGAAGTTTAAATAATATATGGAGGAGTGCCTTTGAGGCAGTGGGAAACTGATTGGTTCGCCGTAGAATGGCTATTGAGAAACTGCCTCCACTCAGCAGCAGTTTCCTTTCAGAGCTATCATGCCAGGAACATCCTCTACCCAACCCCAACATCTCATAGTCTCATAGGCTTGCCATCCTCGAAAGCTCCAGCCCATGCCCTTCATAGAGGCAAATGTCTGCTAACAAGTCACATACTGTGATATTTTCTGACTGAAAAATAACTCAGTTGTACAGACCTGCATGTGCGGAAAACTTTGCTTGTATTCTCTGATGCAAAAAGCCCACTGCCCACAAATGCGATTTATATTGTTACGGGATTTTGTTTGTGTTTTGGAATTGCTTCTGTTAGAGGTCATGTAAGTGTAAGTGTGTAATTTCATGTAGTGTGATTGATTGAATGAAATCCCACAGACTACTATTTACATCCAATTTAGGGCAATATTCTACAGGCGGCTCTGAGTGCCCCCATGAGAGAAACTCTTTCTACTCTATGTGAGCTGACTTCTTTTTAGGTTTTGCCTGAGACAGAGTGCATAAGCTGTCAGTGAAATATTTTGTCAACAAAAAAAGCTTTAAAATGGGTTTAGAGCTGGCCTCTTATTTACCATTGGTTGGTTTCCACGTCTCTCTCGTTTCCTTGCTTCTGATTGGTCAGTGCCTACTGATCCTTCCTGCTTCCTTCTGACCTTCCAGTGTGTGCCCCTGTCATGGAGCATGGACCTAGCACAGCTTCATATCTGAGGCCAGTGTCCTTCCACTAGCTTCAGGCAACTGCTGGGGCTTTTTTATTTATGTGTGTTTGATCTAGTGAGTTTGTGTACATGTGCACAGGAAAGAGTGAGTTGATGAGTGACAAGGTGTGATGACATTTGAGTGATAGGTGAATACACATTGATAGCTCATACCGAAGGCTAGAACAGCTGCTAGTCTTCAAAACACTATTTTTCAGTAGTAAAGATCGTTCTCTTTGTTCTATAAATCATACACTACATATATATATATTTTTTTTCCTTTGTCAGGACTTCATGTTTGGTTCAGATACATCAATTGTCACCTCCCACAAAGCCCTATTATTTGTAAGTTGTTGGTAACAAACTTGACACCAAGTGCACAAGCTATTCCATTAACCTTTTACCTGTTAAGGTTAAATGTCATGTTAGTCAAATGCATTACAGTA
This sequence comes from Triturus cristatus, assembly GCF_964204655.1. Taxonomy (NCBI): domain Eukaryota; kingdom Metazoa; phylum Chordata; class Amphibia; order Caudata; family Salamandridae; genus Triturus; species Triturus cristatus. Next base: position 363,958,357 of record NC_140584.1, on the reverse strand, counting down.
AATCCCTTTAAATTTGGCCGAACAAAAAACTCAAACCCTTTCCCCCTTCTCTTCCTATCTAGCCAGGCCAGATCATGCAAGGCCTGTATACACAAAAATTGGACATACAAATCAAGACCTCTCTGGGGATGGAGTGGCTGGATCCTGAGTGCCTGTTCTGTCGAAAAGGAAACCAGAGAGCCATTTGCACCTCTGTATCCCAGGTCCATTGCGTAAGTTCAGGAAAAGCTTCTGCAAAGAGTTCCACAACGAAATTCCAGGAATCAGAGCCTTCCACACCCTCTGTTAGACCAAGAACTCTTAGATTGTTGCGGCAGAGGCGATTATCCATGTCTACGAATTTAGTCAAGATACTTGTGAAATATGCTGATATAGATAGACTTGCTCTTATTACTGAAATCGATGAAATAAATGGACACTCACGAAATTTGAACCTAATGATCTTATAACCAGGTCAAGAAAAGAAATACAAGAGCGCCTGGTCAAACAAGATGAAAAAATCAAGGCCCGTAAGGTTTATAAATTCGACAGCGATAAGGAAGATTACGAACAAGGGCGCATCTACACTTTTGCCCGGAAATATGAAAATGTAAAAAGATCCAAACAGAATGAAAAAGTTTCAAATATAGCAGCAGATACTCGACCCATGACAAAGGGGCCTATTGACGAAGCTACTGTGAGCAGTGAAATTGATTCCTTAACGAGCAGTTTATCATCTGATGATGACAGCATCAACACAATGAGTACAACAGACAGGTCCAAAGTTTTGGATTTAGGAGAAGAAATCGATTTTTTAGTGATGGATTGTCGCCAGACATTGAGACCAAGGAATCAAAAGAAAAAAGAACAAGAATCAACGCAAGGAGGTGGAAACGCAGAAAGAAGCGGAACCGGTTACAAAAAATCAAAAAAGCAGTACTGGCGAAAAAAACAACAATAGACGATAACACCATTATAAATCTTTCCCCCATCACCCTTTCTGAAGCTGAAAAACAACTTTTAAGTCTTGGTTTATCTTACTGTCCCATAAGTGATTTTAATTACACACGAACGCGTATCGACATCTTTTGTTACATCCGCAAACTCAAGTTAAAGAAGTTTTTCAGCATCAAGGATGGTCTAAAAGAATATGAGTCAAGCTCAAACAAACAATCTAACAGTGACCTTTCAGCATCTGATGCTGCAACGTTATTAACAATGAATGAACTTGCTCTTGTTAACACAGAAACTGAGCGTATTTCGTATGACGACACATCGACCCAACAAAGGCTAACTGATGCAGCAGTTATACAACTGGGAGCCAGTATGAGTCCTTTTAAGCCTAAATCAAGCTTTGTTCCCAATATGCCCAAGGATGCGATCGACATCTTTCAAGATGTAAAAGTGGAAGACCACAAAAAATTGCACCATCAAATTAAACATCGCAAAAGATACAAAAGCGAACAGGAAAACCAATATGCAGAATTGGTAAACAAACTGAGCAACAATCACCAAATTATTGTAACTACAGCAGATAAGGGTGGTAACATTGTTATCTGACCACAAAATGATTACATCACAGAGGCTCAGAGACATTTAAGTGACCCATCATGCTATGAAAAATCAACATTAAAAAATTATAATGATGCCAGAGAACGTTTGAAAAAAGCTCTCCACAAATGGAAAAGGGAAAGCATGATCTCAACGGAGGAATTCCGTTTTTTGCATGTGGAATTTCCTGTTCTGCTCAGACTATACCTTATACCCAAGATGCATAAAAAGACGGTACCAGTCCCTGGGAGGCCTATAATATCTGCCATCCAAGGTGTGACAGAAAACATCACTCAATACATTGACTTTTTTTTACAAGACTTAGTCAACTGTTTGCCAACCTACATCAAGGACACTGGGGATTTTCTTAAAAAGATCAAAAATATTCCAATGTCTGCGGATTCGATATTCATTACACTGGATATCGAATACCTTTATACCACTATTGAGCACGCCACGGGACTCAAAGCACTAAAATATTTTTTAGACACTAGACCGTTGGAGTGCTATAGCCACAACAAAATGATTGGAGAGCTAGTATCTTGGTGTCTTAATAACAACTATTTTCTATTTGGCAATGACGTTTATTTGCAGAAAAGGGGCGTGGCTATGGGGGCTTGCTTCTCCCCCAGCTACGCGTGTTTACACGTGGGCTGGTGGGAGGAGCGGGTCCTCAAGCGTCTTCACGGCTCCGTATTCAATAATCATGTTTCAGAATGGTTGAGGTACATCGATGATGTTTTTGTCATATGGAGAGGCGACGAACAAGTTGCTAGGGATTTTGTTGATGAAATTAATATCAATCATGAGAATTTAAAATTTACATCACATATCAGTAAGAAACATGCATATTTTTTGGATGTAAGCATTTTTATTTGTGAGGGCAAAATAGCAACTACCCTGCACAGGAAGAGCACTGCAGGCAATTCGATATTGCATGCCAGCAGTGCTCACCCCAGGCACGTTATCAACAACATCCCTTATGGTGAATTATTAAGGCTCAAGCGAATTTGTAGCACAGAGGATGATCTGGAGATCTGTACAGATCAAGCTCTGACCAGATTCCAACAGAGGGGCTACACAAAATCTATTCTCAAACAGGCTGTTAACAAAACAAATGCCATATCAAGGGCCTCTCTATTAGCCACCACGGGGGCAAATAGGACAATATCTGATGACAGTGATACCAATTCTGTCCCCAGATTTGTCACCACCTTCAATAAACAAGAAAGAAAAATCAGAGCCATTATCACTCGCAGTTGGCCCATACTTCTTACTGATGCGGTTTTAGCCCCGAGGCTTCCAACATGTCGCACCATCACCTATAGGAAGGGACCTTCGATGAAAACTCAAATAGCCAAGAGCAGCTCAGAATTAGGGAAAGACAAAATGTGGTTATAACCCTGGCCGGGGTTTGCAAAATGTTCGAGCTACAGGGCTTGCAGATTCGGAATCAACATCGCACAATATGCCACCCCATTTAGTCCAGAAATGGTCACTATTAAAGGGAGCTATAATTGCAGAACTGAATATGCGGTCAACGTTCTGACATGCACCTGTGGCCTACGATATGTGGGCAGTACCAAGCTACAGGTGCATGTCAAAATTCTCCAACATCTTCGGGCCATCGTTAACAACGATGGCTCGTATCCAGTCGCCAGGCAATTCAAACAAATGCATAATAACGATTTGCAATGTTTGAAATATTTTGTAATAACGGCCATTCCCAAACCACGCAGGGGGGCCGACAGAGACAAAATGTTGAGAAGAACGGAATCAAAGTTCATATTGGAATTAGACAGCAAATTCCCTAACAGTTTAAATACCACAGAAGATCTGTACCATTTCTTATGATTGAGATCATACTAGTAGCATCATGTTGTATCTTCAATTTAATGTACACTTTAGGTCTCTCGGGGGCAGGCTTTGGATGATATTATTTATGCGGCTGGCCTCCTTGCAGCATAATTGCTTTTAACTTACATACATTGCACATTTTTTCTTTTGGAGTTTTTAGGTAGCATTAGCACTTTGTATCTCTACACTTACCTCAGTGGAAGATCTGTTTTCAATTTAGTCAGCATGCAGGGTTAGTATATTGCAAAGGATAACTATAACTCAGTATTAGAACTAAAAAACATGACTATATAAGCATTGGCCATAAAAAGAGGGCAGTACTTACATAGCAGTCTCATTTGTTTGCGATATAGGCACTAAATGAGTATCTAGCTACCTAGCGGTGTATCAATTGCTTGTCTATGGGTTTTTAATATAATTAGCCATTTTTGCACATGATATTATCTTTACAATATGAAGCATAATTTGCACAAATATGTATTGCAGTGATGCAATTTTGCGTGATTTTGCACATATTTATTAGATGCATTGAGGCAGCCATTACAAAATTAGCATTATTTGACTTTATATTTGCATTTATGCATTTACATTTTACAAAGGTTTTACCTTTTGCCATTTGTCGAAAAACGCAATGATGTTTTATTTCAATATCTTGTTGTTTTAGAAAACAGACTAACCTATGTTCCACCAAGTGTATACCTGTATAGTATTTCTTTCATGTTCACTAATCACGTGATGTGCACTAAGCAAATTTAAAAAACATGGCGGGCGACATCTGATTGTCTGTGAGCAAGGACGTTCCATCCGAAACGCGTCAGATTGCAGCTCTGAAATAAATATTTAATCTGTGCCTATTTACCTGGGAGTCGTGTGGTCTCTGCTCGCAGATTGCGCGGCTAGGCGCGAGGAAGTGCGGGGACGACACTGTTGGCTTATATATATATATATATATAGAGTTCCCAAACTCCAGCAAATAAATGGAAACGGGTACAGACCACAGCACGCTGTAAAGTTCAATTAGTGCAGATTTATTTTTCCCAGTCGATCGGCATGACGCGTTTCGGCCTTGTTACCACGGCCTTGATCGCGGTCGCCAGTAAGTAGATATAGTTAGGACCTATTTTTTATAGAAAATCCGCAACATTCTGTTTGGAATAACGTTGGCGCCAATTGACGAATCTTCGCGAAATTTTCCAAACTTTTGGCCAGCTCTGGTCCACTCCTATCCTGAAAATTTCAGGGTGATTCGTCAAGCGGGGGCCGAGAAAAAGGGGGGTCCCAAAATGCGTTTTCCCCATGCATTTTCTCATAGGACCTTTTGACGCAGCTACAGCCCGAACTGCTGAACGGAATGACACCAAATTTGACAAAGAGGTAGTCCTCAGTTCAGACTTGTGCCTTTTGCTTAAATAGTGTAAATCCGTTCAGTAGTTCCTGAGAAAATTAGAGTTAAAAGTACATATATATCTATGGCCTCGGAGGATCCGCGCACCCTCCCCGCACCCTCCCGAGCACGAGCTGTATGCTAATTGGCTGCCAACACTCTGAATCAGGAAGTGTTGGCTGCCATCTTGTGCCTCGGTAGAACCGAGGCACAAGAAAAACAAAAAAAAAGGCGCAAAACGCGACAAGGGGGCAGGGTAGAAACACCCTGACCCCCTAGGCCTGCTCAGGGGGTCCCACAAGGACGGGAGGATGTGCGCTGGATGCGCGGATCCTCCCGATAGAAAAAAAGATTCAGTGCGGGCTCCCGCGCTGAATATGGTAATTTGCCCCCGGGGGCAGAGTAAAAAAAAAAGTGTGGGGGGGTCCCAATCCCCCCACACTGCCCCGGGGACCGCCACCCCACGGGGCTCGAACATTGTATATGTGGGGGGGGGGCTCACGGCCCACCGGCAGCCCCGGGACCGCCACCCCCCAGGGCTTTGTGAACATGGGTGGGGGGCTCTCAGCCCCCCCAGCCCCAGGGACTGCCACCCCCCAGGGCACGCACATAAAATAGGCGGGGCGCTCACGGCCCCCGCAGCCCCGGGAACCACCACCCCCTGGGCTTCTTAACAATAGGTGGGGGGGCTCTCAGGCCCCCCCAGCGTCGGGGACCGTCACCCCGGGGCAATTTTAAAATAGGTGGGGGGGCTCTCAGGCCCCCCTAGCCCCGGGGACCGCCACCCTCCGGGGTGACGTTAAAATGTGTGAGGGGGCCCCCTCCTGGAGCCTGGTACAGGCCCTGGGGACCGCCACCCTCCAGGGCCGGCTCCTGCAGTGTCCCGGGGTGCCCACCCCTGGGACTCCGCTGTTTGCAATGGCAAGGCGGGAACCTCGTGGCTCCCACCCTGCCATTGCAAACTGCTTTGCTTCATTGAAGCGAGAGCAGGGAAACCGGCTCTCGCTTCAATGAAGCAAAGCAGATTGCTTTTCCACATGGGGAGCAGCATGTTAGATGCTCCCCATGTGGAAAAGCAATGCCGGCTCCCGCAGGAAGCGGGGAGCCGGTTGGGACCGTGGGGGGATTGGGACCCCCCCATGGTCCCCAACGAGGTGGCCAGGCCCAGGGGGATGGGTTCCCTGGGGCCATAAAGTGGCCAGAGGAAGGGGGCTACGCAGCCCCCTCCATAAAAAGCTAAAAAAAAGTATGGCCCCAGGAGGGGGGCCACACGGCCCCCTTCCCGATTTAAAAAAAAAAAATTGGGGGCAGGCCCTAGGGGATGGGGTCCCCAGGGCCAATAAATTAGAAAAAGAAGGGGGGGCTACATAGCCCCCCTTCTAAAAAAAAAAAAAGATAAAAGATGGGATCGGGCCAGAGGCCACAACCCTCCTTACCTTTTCAGTGTTAATGTCTTCCACTTGTAATAAGGCCCATTCTACTGCCTCTAGTCCTGCTGCATGTGGTATCGACGTATAGAGTGCAACCACATCTATAGTACAAAATAGCTATGTTGTTTGGATATTCCAATCTACTTTTTGTAGTTTAAGTAAAAAGTCTGTTGTATCCTTAATGTATGATATCCACCTTTGCACGAACTTCTGCAGAAAATGATCTAAGTATCTAACTAGGGGGTCAAAAATAGACCCACACCCAGATACGATGGGTCTAAAAGGGGGGTCTTCAAGACTTTTATGAATCTTAGGTATCATGTACAACTGAGGTACCCGTGGGTTGGTCGTTGTGAGATAAGTTTTAGTAGCCTCATCAATCCACTCCATGTCTTTTGCATGTTGCAATATTTGTCCCAAAATTTAGAGCAATTCTTTAGTAGGATCAGCATCTAAGAGTAAATATGTGTTTGTATCCATAACGTGTTGATTGACTTTTTGGTGATAAAATGACGTATCCATCAACACTATAGCTCCTCCCTTGTCAGCTGGTTGAACAGTGATATTAGAGTTATTAGATATTGCTTTAAGTGTTATCCTGTCGTATTTAGTAAGATTATGTTTACTAGTTGTTTTTAGGTTCAAAGCCATTTATAACCATTGACACACCAATACAAGTTTTTAACCTCTTCAGTGCCCATGATGAGATAGTCTCGTCATGGAGCACGGTCGCGCTGTGCCCATGACGAGGCTATCTCGTCATGAACCCCACCCACTAATAAAACGTCCGGCACAGGAGGGGGAAAGGGCGTGGCACAGAAGGGGTTAAATACCCACTCAGTGATTCATAGATCTATACACACATCTAATCACTTACCTATAGATTCACTCATACATGCTGTCAATGATCAATAGAACACTATCAAATATACTTATACACCTATACATTACACACCAGCACACATCCTAATCACTTATGAAGTAATCCTACTCACTTATGCAAACAATGGCTCATACTTACTTTTACTTAGCTATACACTTATAAAAACACCACTTCATCTATTCATATAGATAATAACTCATACTTAGTGTGTTATAAAAACACTATTACAAGTATACAGTTATCCATACAGTCACTCATACAATCACTGAGTCTTATGTATACTTATTTATATACAACAACTGACATATACACGGGCTTTTATTTTTCTAGTTTGTTGGACAAGTACCATTGAGACATATATTGGCTCATCACCACACCCATAAAGATATTCACTCACCCAAACAACTGTTATAACATGTAGTTTTAACTTCATATACCTACTGAATCAACTATTCACACATCTTTGGGCTGTCACCCCCCCCCCCCCACCGAACCACACACACATTCACTCTCCCATACAAATACTCAGTTAACTAATCTATAACTAATATAGATTTTCATGTAGCTAGTAACCAACTGGTGCAGCAGTTTACACAACAACTGACAAAGTGGTACAGATATTCACACTATCCAATATATTTAGTGAGACACTATAAATTAGTCAAGTAAACAGTCAATCACACTGCTACTAAATTCTCCATCCATAAATTAATATTACCTACTGGCATTCGCCAGTAGGTAGTTATGGTTAGGACCTATTTTCCATAGGAATTCCGCAACATTCTATTTGGAATAACGTTGGCACCGATTGACGAATCTTTGTGAAATTTTCCAAAATTGTGGCCAGCTCCGGTCCACTCCTATCCTGAAAATTTCACAGTGATTCGTCAAGCGGGGGCCGAGAAAAAGGGGGGTCCCCAAACGCATTTTCCCCATGCATTTTCCCATAGGACCTGTTGACGCAGCTACAGCCCGAAAAAGATAGATATATCTGGGCGGAGCCTAAGCACACATCTCATCGTGAGATCTGATTGGCTATCAGTACTTAATCCAAGAAGTGTTGGCAGCCATCTTGGGACCAATATACATGATAGCACCTCATTAAAAAGCATTGCAGTTAATAGAAGGTTTTAAGACTTTAGTTACATTATAAATCATTTGTTGATGGTACCATACTCTTTTTAGGAATTGTGGTGTGTTCTAAGGTGATTTTACCATGTGAAAAAGCCTTCTGCTGTGATATCATGAATCATGTTTGAGAGGAAACTATTTTCTCATGCTTTTCCCACAGAGGTTTCAAAGGTGATCTATAAGCTAAACTGAGAGCATATTTTCTGTAAATTCACATTATCTTTCTCAGTCATGTGAGAATGAAGTCTGACATTCTCAGTAAAACATGTACATCCATCAAGGGCAGAGACTGTCAGTTGATTCCTTTGTGTTCTACTGCAGCTTCCCAGAGTGTTCTAAAGAACAACTAGAGCGCTAACAGTCCTACTTATGACAAACGTATTGCACACCTGAATCCATCTTGATTGGAATAAGGCGGTAACTCTTAAAACATTTAATTTAAAAAGGAACAAAATGAGGGGGTTCATTTTGCCATAGAAAGTATGATTAGTGCTGCAGAAAGAAAAATTAGGGCACATTTTGAGTGACTTCTCAAATCCTCTTCTATTTCATTAAAAAATTCTGACATGCAGAGCAGTAGCTTTACTACAGTGATCTAATAAGCAACTAGAGTGCTAACATTCTGAATTTATGGCAAATGTGTGACACATCTGAATGCCTTCTTGATGGAATCAAAGTAAAAAACTGAAAGTATTTCCTACTGAGGAGACTGTAGTAAATGAGAAAATTAGGAAACTTCATAACAAATAAGTCTCCCAAAGTGGCCACCAGAGACAAAAGAGCCCAAAGGTAGCCCAAATATCACCCAGATGTAGCCCAAGTATAGCCCAATGACAGAATGTCCCAGAGTGTTCTAACGAACAACTAGAGCGCTAACAGTCTTACTTATGACAAAAGTATGGCACACCTGAAGCAATCTTGATTGGAATAAAGTGGTAACACTTAAAACATTTCATTTACAAACGAACAAAATGAGGTGGTTCATTTTTAGGCCTGGGCGGTAAATTCCGTTCCGCTCGCGGAATTTGCGGAATTTCGGTAATTTCGCGTTCCGCGGAGAACGCGAAATTGCCCAAAATTCTGCTTTCTGCGACTTCGCGAAATTGTTTCTTGTTCGCGTTCTCAAAATGCGTGTTCGCGAGATATTTCTCCCCGAGCACGCAAACAGCAACTGTGAACAGGCAAAAAGCATCGCGAACAAGCAATTCCGCGTGTTCGCGGAATTTCTGCATGTTCGCGGAAATTTTTTACCGTTTCGCGGAGATTTGCGTAATGCGATTACGCAAATTCCGCCCACCCCTAATCATTTTGCCATAGAAATTATGATAAGTGCTGCAGAAACAAAAATTAGGGCACATTTTGACTTCTCAAATCCTCTTCTATTTCATAAAAAGATTCTGACATGCAGACTGAAACATGCACTTTTAATACCAGCAGCAGACTTCCCTGGTGAGCAGTAGCTTTACTACAGTGATCTAATGAGCAACTAGAGTACTAACATTCAGAATTTATGGCAAATGTGTGACACATCTGAATGCCTTCTTGATGGAACCAAAATAAAAACTGAAAGTATTTCCTACTGAGGAGACTGCAGTAAATGAGGAAATTAGGAAACTTCATAACAAATAAATCTCCCAAGATGGCCACCAGAGACAAAAGAGCCCAAATGTAGCCCAAATATCACCCAGATGTAGCCCAAGTATACTTGGGCTACATCTGACTGAATGTCCCAGAGTGTTCTTAAGAACAACTAGAGCGCTTACTGTCTTACTTATGACAAAAGTATGGCACACCTGAAGCCATCTTGATTGGAATAAACTGGTAACACTTAAAACATTTAATTTAAAAATGAACACAATGAGGGGGTTCATTTTGCCATAGAAATTATGATCAGTGCTGAAGAAAGAAAAATTAGGGCACATTTTGAGTGACTTCTCAAATCCTCTTCTATTGCATTAAAAAATTCTGATATGCAGACTGAAACATGCACTTTTAATACCAGCAGCAGACTTCTGTGGTGAGCAGTAGCTTTACTACAGTGATCTAATGAGCAACTAGAGTGCTAACATTCAGAATTTATGGCAAATGTGTGACATATCTGAATACCTTCTTGATGGAATCAAAGTAAAAAACTGAAAGCTTTTCCTAATGAGGAGACTGCAGTAAATGAGGAAATTAGGAAACTTCATAACAAATAAATCTCTCAAGATGGCCACCAGAGACAAAAGAGCCCAAATGCAGCACAAATATCACCCAGATGTAGCCCACATGTAGCCCAATGACAGAAGTGTGCAAAACACTTATTTTTTGTGTATTTGCAGTTTTATATAGTGCAGACTTGTCAGGTATTGGAGTGCTTTACATGAGCATTGGTTACATCACACAAGATCAAATTCATTTTGGTTGTAGACATGGGGAGATTAAGTGATTTGACCAGAATCACAGAATATTGAGCTGAAGCAGAAACTCCAACCTGGTTCCCCAGTTGCAAAGTCTGCAGCTCTGGAAGTAACACCACATCCTCTCCCCTAGGTGCAACATTTAATCAAGTGGTCAACTGGATAAAAAAACATAAAGATTACAAATAATTTAAAAGTTCTTTGTCGCTATTTGAAAACTCAGAAAATATGTCCTCATTTTAGTTTTTTAGAGCACTAACCATACTTTTGATGCAAATACGACCCTCTCATATATGTAGTTTCTAAAGGAAATGCTCTAGGTATTACAGTGTTGATTACATCAAGATGACATCAGGCGTTCCACACTTTTGTAATATATATAGAATGTTAGCAATCTAGTTGTTCATTGGGATACTGTTGAGAGGCAGAGGCCAGGGGCACAGACTCTGAAAATTGAAGGCAGGTAGGAGAGTGCAGAGGCAACAATTTGACCACACTGGGCAGGCAGGAAGGGCAGTGGCAGCAAAACAGACTATGGAGGGCAGTGGAAAGGTGGGTAGGGGAAACAAACCAACAATACAGGACTGGCAAGAGAGGCTGTGGCAATATAATAGACCATTGTGGGCTGAAGGAAGAGGCAGTGGTAGTACAACCATACATGCCAACAGACCCCTTTCAGCCAGGAAACGTCCAATGTTTTTAAGCTCAAATGGGTTTTATTTGATCTGTCTCCTGTCTACAATCTCCTCTTTTTTAATGTAACTCAAAGGGGAAAATCAATACCCCAGTTTTTTTTCAAAATCACCCTCTTACCAAGTTCAAAATGTTCGCAAGTATGGTACATTGGATCATGGTAGGCAGGAGGAATTGGGGTAGGGACATGGACTCGGATAACAGAGGACAGGAGGGACATGGAGAGGTGCACCAAACTGACCCTACAGGGGAGGCCTCGGGATTTGCAGCAGCACAATACACCACACAGGGCATGCAGGACGGGAGTGCAGCACAACAATCCATAGAAAGCAATAGGGAGGGGACAGGACCATGCACATGGACAACAGAGAACAGAGGGGAAAGAGGAAATGGTAGCTAGCTGACCATAATGGACAGGCAGGAGAGAGAGCTGCAGCATAACAGACCATAAAGGGCAGGAGGGACGGATCAGGGGCATTACAATGGAACAGACAAGCCAGGAGGGAAGGAATAAGGGTCTGCACATGGAAACAGAGGGCTGGGGGCAAGGGGGCAGGGCAGGAGTAGCAAGATGACTATGGAGGTCAGCCAGGATGGGCACTAGAAACAAGACACACCATGGAGAGCAGCAATGAGACTATGGTGGCATACACACAGACCATAAAGGGAAGGTGGGAGGGGGTCAGGGTAGCTAGCTGACCACACAGGGAAGGTGGGAGGTGCCATGGCAGCACAGAAGACCATGCATGGCAAGTGGGAGGGTTAGTGGCAGCACAATGGCTATGATGGGCAAGAAGGAGGGTGCAGGGGTATGCACAAAGGACCATGTAGGATAGAAGGGAGGGTCAGGACCTGGGCACAGACAAGAGAGTTCAGGTGAAGGGGCCTCACAACAGACCGCGTGGGGCAGGCAGGAGGAGCAGTTGCAGCACAACAGACCAGGGAGGGCAGAAGGGTGTGGCAGTAAAATGGATCATGGAGGACAGGAGGAAGGGGATAGGGGCATGGCATGTGGACAGGCAGGGTAGAGGTGGCAGGGACAGGTTACAGTCATCTGACAATGCCAGGCAGGTGGGAGGGGAGTGGCAGCTTAACAGAACACTCAGAGTAGATAGGAGTGGCAGGTCCATGGAACATGGTGGGCAAAAAGGATGGAGCAGGGGCATCCACAAAGACATCGGAGGGCAGGGGGAAGAAGAATAGGGGCAGCAAGCTAAGCACAGAGGCTAAGCAGGAGGTTAATGATATGCCATAGAATTGGGCAATGGAGGGCAGGAGGAGTGGACTGGTACATCATGCTAAATGGAGGGCAGTGGCAGCACATCAGACCATGCATGGCAGGAGGGAGCAGGCTAGTCCATGGATTCAGACAACAGAGGATAGGGAGGAGGTGGATGGGGCAGCAAGCTAACTGTTCAGAGAAGGTGGGTATTAGGAACTTTATTGTTTTTAAAATGTGTGTCTGTGCGAACTACTTAAAATATGAACAAGTATGCAGCATAATCTCACTTTTATTCAGGAAGAAGAGGACGTTTGTGACTGTGACACCGGGCTCACTTGGCAGAAACACCCCCTGACCCTCCACCCCATCGCAAAATGTAATGCCTGTGAAAAGGGTAGGTGGACGCAGTGTTATATAGAACATAGTCCTGAGAGCACGATTGAAAATGAAAACTAGATATAGTATATGGTATAAACTATGCACCAAAAAGTGTGATAAAAGATGAACCGGGGCGTGAAATATAATATGCAATACATTGTGCGCAATGACAGATTCATTGGAGAGCGCGAGAAAGCACAGGCACTAGCGCGTGCTATGCGATTTGCGCCTTGGAGTGCAATATGCACAGGGCAGTGTTGTGTAACCGAACTAGTCTCTAAAGTTGTAATATAAAATATGTGCTGGGGAGTGTAACGTTGCATATGCACTGTGACAAAGATATGGATCCCAGATTGTAATATGTATGGCATAGCGCTGTGCGTTATAACATAGGCATCGAGGAAGGCACGTTAGATGGGGCAATATAACCCGTGCAAAGGCAAGTGTGGCATGACACATTCACGGGGTGGTGTTACAGTGCACATGGGCTAGAGAATGTCATAGCATACGCACTAGCTGGTGGAATACAACACAGAGGTGTGTGGCACTCGGCAGGCACTGGTATGTGTAACACAGCATTGGGCTCAGCCAGGAGCACGCTGTGACTCTCAAGTGAGGTTCGTCTCCTTTCCAGAGAGTAAAATAAAAAGTATTACACATCCGGCGGTGGATGTGTGTTTTATTAACCGTGAGGGGGGTTTCTTGCATAGTTTGGTCGAATTTTCGTCGAATCCCCTTTGAATGGCTTGGTGTGCGTGTGTATTAAATGTGCCCGTCAACAGCTACCCATGTTTGTATAAATAAACGACAAGGGTGTCTACTTGGAGAGTACCCACCGGCGGGGGCGCCGGGATTAGGCACGGTAGGGCGTCAGACACGTCAGAGCTTCACTAGCGGTGTAAATACATTCCACGTGGATTCATTGTATGCATAGTCGCCTTTTAATGAATATCATGCAAATCGTCATGGTGATAGGTACACACGGTTTGTCCAGCATGTCCTAAGTGGCCTGAGGAGGGGGGCAACGCAGCCCCCCTCCTAAAGAATTTTTTTTTAAAAAGGCCATGACCCGGGGGTTGGGGTCCCCGGGGCCGATTAAGGCCATAGGAGGGCCAAATTAATTTTTTTCAACCAAAGAAATTAGGGTGCAGGCCCTGGGGATGGGGTCCCCAGGGCCAATAAATTAGAAAAAGAAGGGGGGTCACACAGCCCTCCTTCTTAGAAAAATAAAATAAATATTAGACCGGCATCGCGCCGGAGGCCACGCCCCCTCCTTGCTGCACTCTGCAAACGCGCCCCCTGGCCAGTTGTAAGTTGGGGAATTAATTCCCCTTCAATACTGAGGGTCCCTGAGGGCCAACTAGCCCAACAGGTATCTCCAGTATGCACCAGGGAGCTGCGTTGCAGACAGGTGTTCTGAGGCCACGCCCCTTTTTACACCTCAATGCAACGCAGCTCTGTAGTGCTTACTGGATTTACCTAGTGGGCTAGTTTGACCCTAGGGACCCTTAGGATTCAAGGGGACTTAATCTCTCAACTTAGAACGGCCACAGGGCGCGTTTACACAGTGGTGAAGGGAGGGGACGGGGCCTGAGTTAACGTGTGCAAACAAGCCCTGTGGCGTGTTTTAAGTTGGGGAAATAATTCCCCTTCAATCCTGAAGAACCCTGGGGGCCAACTATCCCACCAGGTGCTTCCAGTAAGCGACACTGCGCTGCGTTGCAGAGAGGTGGTCTAGGCCGTGCCCCTTTTTACATCTCTCTGCAACGCAGCTCTGTGGCGCTTACTGGAGGTACCTAGTGGTCTAGTTGACCCTGGGGACCCTCAGGATTCAAGGGGTGTTGGACCCGGCCTCGTAGAATGGCCCTCCGTGCCCCCGCACCACCGAAACCTGGTACATACAGCCCAAGCCCCCGGCCCCGCCGAACCTCCCCACCAGGACACACGCACCGACCCGGACATCCCCGTCCCTGGCCTCTCCCCTTTCGGCCACCCCGGGCCCGCGTGCCCACTTCATGCACCAAGATGGCCGCCCGGCCCCAGCGCGACCCGGGCATAGAGGCGCCACTCCGGCTGGAGGACATCCCGCTTCCAGGGGATGAGAGAGGGAGGAGCAGTTTCTATCGCACCTCTGAACCCACCGGGACGATGGGTTTCGATCGGCCCTCCGGCCCCCCTGAGGGCTGGCTCCACGCCTGCTGGGTGTCTGGGACTCCTCCCGACCCGGCCCTGAAAGAATCAAAAGACTATAGCAGGAAATCCCGACAAGCGACCCCCAGGTGACAAGACCCCTGCCTGCACAGACTCCGGACATCAAAGAGGGGTCGAACTATAACAAGGGGTGCTCTGGGGCTGTCCGGCAATTTCGACGCTGGAACAACGAGAGCCTGCTGACGTGGTCGCGGCTCCTGGAACTGGAACTCACCTGAGCCCTGCTGAGTGACTCGCGGCTCCCTGAAGATCGTAAGACCTCCGAACTTGTACCTGAGCCCTGCTGAGTGACTCGCGGCTCCCTGAAGATCGTAAGACCTCCGAACTTGCACCTGAGCCCTGCTGAGTGACTCGCGGCTCCCTGAAGATCGTAAGACCTCCGAACTTGTACCTGAGCCCTGCTGAGTGACTCGCGGCTCCCTGAAGATCGTAAGACCTCCGAACTTGTACCTGAGCCCGCTGAGTGACTCGCGGCTTCCACAGACTCCACCGGTCCCGCCGGACCCCACGACAACCAGCCTACCCCCCAGCTCGAGGATTGTGAGCTGTGCGCCGGGTACGTCCCTCCTTTGAACCGTTACCAGAGACAGTCCCGCTACCCCCTACCTTTCCGAGACTCTTGAGCCCGTGCTCACCTTGTACATATTTGCAGTGATACCTGTTTTATAAAACTTGTTCTGAGAATACCCAGTGTGGTCCCTCTGTGTCGTGTGGTGCCAGAAGTACGATCCTAGTTGCGAGAGTCCTCCCCCTGGGGAATCTCCCGCCAGTGCCCGGCTACGATACTTTGAGGGTGGGTCTCAGGGTAGTCAGGACCCCTTTCCGGGCTCCTCTGAGGTCGCCGTCTAACATTGGTGGCAAGCGACGGGATTCGGGCCCATCACCTAGAGATCGTACAGTAAACGACGGACGCACGACCAACAAAGATGGCAGAAGGAAGCGCCACGAGCTCCGCAGAAACCAACGCCAACAGAGTGTTCCAGGTGGAGCATCTGGAAGAATACACACACAAAGAGCTAAAACAATTTTGCAAAGAACTTAAAATCGCTACCACTGGCCTCAACACTAAGGAAGACTTGCAGAAAGCACTGAAAACTTGGGTGGAGACCGGGGCCTCCCGCCCGGAAGGCACGGGGGAGCGCCCCGACGAAGCCGAACCCCCCCAAAGTGAAAGCAGTAGCAATCAGGTGCGAGGCATCGTACCAGACGGGGGCCTATCCCCGGAAGAGCTCGCGGACAGAGAGAGAAGCCGCAGTCATGAACTCGAGTTAGCCAAACTCAAAATCGAGGGCGAATTGAAGTTAGCGGAGAAGAAGCTAGCAGTAGAGCAAATGCGTGTACAAGGCGAACTGGAAGAAAAGAAGCTCCAACGGGAGCACGAAGGAAGAAAGCTCCAACTGGAGCACGAACGGAGCTTAAAGGAACTCGAGCTCAAGGCCCGAAATGAGGACGGGAGGCCCTCGGGGAACCGAGAGACGGCCCCCCCAGCGGAACAGAAGGTCCACATCCCCAAGGATGTGGTCAAAGAATATTATAAAAACGATGACATTCAGCAATGGTTTCGGGCCTACGAGGTCGCCATGACCTCCCATCGGATTCCACAGAAGGACTGGGGGGCGGGGTTGTGGGGACGGTTTCTGAGCGAAGGAAGGGACACCCTGCTCGACCTACCCCTCTCCCTGCAGACCTCCTACAGCCACATGAAAGAGGCTCTCCTCACAAGATACGGCCTCACCCCAGAAATGTACCGCCAACGGTTCCGGGACTGCAGGAAGATCCCGGGCACCACCTGGGTGGAGTATGTAAACTTTTTTAGTCGGGCCTTCGATGGGTGGGTCAAGGGCAGCAAAGTCACCACCCTTGCCGAACTCACTGACCTCATGTTATGGGAACATCTGGCTGCGAACTGCTTCGTAGAGCTACGTCAACATCTGCTGGATAGCAAGCTCACAGATCCCCGGAAGCTGGCCGTGGAGGCCGACCGCTGGACCAACACCCGGGTCTCCCGGGGCATGGTAGGAGAGTACCCCCGAACCAGTCAGGGACCACCCCGCCAGAGAGGGGGAGGGAACCAGGGAGGGCCGAGGGAGTCCCAGCCTAGCCCCCCGAAGACACCACCTCCACCTTTCCCGGCGCCCCCCCCACCAGTAACAGGGCCCCCTGGGAGACGGGGACACCGGGTGACCGTCACATGTTTCCGCTGCCAGAAACCCGGGCACTACGCCAATGACCCAGAGTGCCCCATGGCCACCCAAGTCACCCCTGCGAGACAGATAGCCAACGTGGCCCTAGGGGCGGAGGTTGAGGAAGCCGAGGAGTGGGAACCAGCCGCGATGGCCCTAGTATCCCTGGGAGATAGGGAAATGATCCCTGGTAGCCTCCTACCGTCCAACACACAGAAATATGGGCAGCTCGTCAAGATCAATGGCCACCAGGTAGAGGCCCTGCGGGACACCGGGGCCAGTATCACCGGTGTCCTCAGGCACCTAGTTCCCGAGGAGCAGATCCTCCCCAATGTCTTTTGCCCCGTGATATCTGCAGACAATAGGGAAAGTATGTGTCAGGTGGCCCTGGTGCCATTTGAGTGGGGAGGGGTGATAGGTAAACTCAAGGTGGCCGTAAGAACCTCCCAGCCGGTCGACTGCCTCTTAGGGAACGACCTGGAGAGTTCTCCCTGGAAGCACGTAGAGCGCAAGGCCCACCTAGGAATGATGGGACTCCCCGAGTGGGTGTGTGCCACCCCCCGATCTATGACAGCCCGACTCACTCCCCGGAGAGAAATCGAGAGCACCCCGGTCGAAGTAGCCAGCACCGTCCCCGCCGAGGGTCCTCCCGTTCCCCCATCGGAAGGGTCCGTCGCCAGCGACGAACCCGCACCATCCGACCCCGCCCCGGTCCCCGAGTTGGGGGATCTACCCGAGTAGGCCCATTGGCGCAACGAGGGCGGGCCCACCCGAGAAGAATTTTGCCAGGAACAAGCCACCTGTCCTTCCCTGGTCGGGCTGCGGCGCCAGGCCGAGGGCCAAGCCGCAGGTGACCAGACCGGAACGCACCGAATCTATTGGGAGAATAACGTCCTGTATAGTGAGCAGAAATCAGTGGAGCTGGGATCCGGACGGGTACTGGTGGTACCTCTCCGCTTCCGGGATTTCCTCCTGGGCTTAGCCCACGATGTCCCCCTCGCCGGTCACCTGGGTCAGGACAAGACCTACAGCCGTCTCGTGACCCATTTTTATTGGCCTAAGATGAAAGCAGCGGTAGAGGCCCACTGCAAGTCCTGCCCCACGTGCCAAGCCAGTGGGAAGAGTGGGGGGAAGCGCAAGGCTCCCCTCCAACCCTTCCCGGTCGTCAGTACCCCCTTCGAACGAGTCGGGATCGACATCGTGGGGCCACTGGACCCCCCCACCTCCCAAGGTCACCGTTTCATCTTGGTCCTAGTGGACCACGCCACCCGCTACCCAGAGGCTATTCCCCTACGCACCATTACGGCCCCCGTGGTGGGCCGGGCCCTGATGGGGATCTTCTCCAGGGTGGGTTTCCCCCGCGAGGTCGTGAGCGATCGCGGCACTAATTTTATATCCAGGTATATGACGTCCCTGTGGCAACAATGTGGGGTGTCCTATAAGTTCACCACCCCGTACCATCCCCAAGGGAACGGCCTAGTAGAGAGGTTTAATAGGACTTTGAAAGGGATGATCGCTGGCCTGGAAGAGCCCCTCCGGCGTAAGTGGGACGTCCTGCTCCCCTGCCTCTTGTTCGCTTACCGGGAGGTCCCCCAGAAGTCCTTAGGGTTCAGCCCGTTTGAATTACTCTATGGACACCCCGTCCAAGGTCCCCTCAGTTTAGTTAAGGAAGGGTGGGAGGCAGCACCCCAGACCACCCCCCGAGATGTGTTCCAATATGTCCTGGCCCTCCGGAACCAGACCAGGAGGTTCCGAGAACTGGCCGAGGCCAACCTGGAGGCGAGTCAAGAAGAAATGAAGCGCTGGTACGACCAGAATGCTACTCTGGTCGAGTTCCAGCCGGGCCAGCAGGTGTGGGTCATGGCCCCCGTGAAGCCTGGCGCTCTCCAGGACCGATGGACTGGGCCCTACAAAGTGGTCGAGAAGAAGAGCCAAGTCACCTACTTGGTGGACGTCCAGTCGCCTCGGGATCCCCTCCGGGTCCTGCACGTGAACCGCCTCAAGCCTCACTTCCAGCGGACAGAACTGAGCCTCCTGCTGGCCACCGATGACGGGGCCGAAGATGAGTCGGATCCCCTCCCGGACCTCCTGTGTATCAAGGAGCAGGATGGCTCCGTGGAAGGAGTGAACCTCTCCCCAGCCCTCACTGCCCAGCAACAAGCGGACTGCCGCCAGCTCCTAAGACAATTTTTTGACCTCTTCTCCCTGACCCCCCGGGTCACCAACTGGTGTGTTCATGATGTGGACACCGGGGACAGCCCGCCGGTGAAACACCGAGCCTACCGGGTTCCTGACCGGGTCCGGTCCTGCATTCAAGCGGAAGTCTCGAAGATGTTGACCCTGGGGGTGATCGAGCCCTCTGACAGTCCCTGGGCCAGCCCCGTGGTCCTGGTCCCGAAGGCAGCAGCCCCCGGTGTCGCCCCCGAGCTCCGATTCTGCGTGGACTACCGGGGGCTCAATGACGTTACCCGAGCCGATGCCCACCCCATTCCACGAGCCGACGAACTCATTGACCGACTAGGGGCAGCCCGGTTCCTCAGCACATTCGACCTCACCTGCGGATACTGGCAGATTGCGCTCACCGAAGGGGCCAAAGAGCGGTCCGCTTTCTCCACCCCCGATGGGCACTACCGCTTCCGCGTAATGCCCTTCGGGATGAAAAATGCCCCGGCCACTTTCCAGCGACTGGTGAATAGAGTCCTGGCCGGGCTAGAACAGTTCAGCGCGGCATACCTGGACGACATCGCTGTCTTCAGTTCAGAGTGGAGTGAGCACCTCCAGCACCTCCGAAGGGTGCTAATCGCCCTGCGCCAGGCAGGCCTCACAGTAAAAGCCAGCAAGTGCCAGATCGGGCAAGGATCCGTGGTCTACTTGGGGCACCAGGTCGGGAGTGGCCAGGTCGCCCCGCTACAGCCAAAGATCGACGCCATCCTGGCCTGGGAACCACCCATCACCCAGACGGAGGTCCGAGCCTTTCTGGGACTCACGGGCTACTACCGAAGATTCATTCGGGGGTATGGCAGCCTTGTCGGCCCTCTCACAGAACTCACGTCTAAAAAACAGCCAAAGAAAGTGCAGTGGACGGCTGCCTGCCAGGAAGCTTTCGATGCCCTAAAAAGGGCCATGTGTACTGCCCCCGTCCTCCAGGCTCCCGACTACGCCAAGAAGTTCATAGTCCAAACCGATGCCTCCGAGCATGGCATTGGGGCCGTCCTGTCCCAAGTAAATGACCAAGGCCTAGACCAGCCCGTCGCCTTCCTCAGTCGGCGGCTGTTGCCCCGAGAACAAAGATGGAGCACCATAGAGCGCGAAGCCTTTGCCGTGGTCTGGGCACTCAAAAAGCTACGACCCTACCTGTTTGGCACCCATTTCAGAGTCCAAACTGACCATCGGCCCTTACGTTGGCTCATGCAGATGCGAGGAGAAAACCCCAAGCTACTGCGGTGGTCAATCTCCCTCCAGGGGATGGATTTCACCGTGGAACACCGCCCTGGTACGGACCACGCCAATGCTGACGGCCTCTCCCGGTTCTTCCGCCTCAGCGAAGAGAACCCCCCAAGCTGATGGGCAGTTCTCTCCGGCCTTCAGCTGGGGGGGACGCGTGTTGGACCCGGCCTCGTAGAATGGCCCTCCGTGCCCCCGCACCACCGAAACCTGGTACATACAGCCCAAGCCCCCGGCCCCGCCGAACCTCCCCACCAGGACACACGCACCGACCCGGACATCCCCGTCCCTGGCCTCTCCCCTTTCGGCCACCCCGGGCCCGCGTGCCCACTTCATGCACCAAGATGGCCGCCCGGCCCCAGCGCGACCCGGGCATAGAGGCGCCACTCCGGCTGGAGGACATCCCGCTTCCAGGGGATGAGAGAGGGAGGAGCAGTTTCTATCGCACCTCTGAACCCCCCGGGACGATGGGTTTCGATCGGCCCTCCGGCCCCCCTGAGGGCTGGCTCCACGCCTGCTGGGTGTCTGGGACTCCTCCCGACCCGGCCCTGAAAGAATCAAAAGACTATAGCAGGAAATCCCGACAAGCGACCCCCAGGTGACAAGACCCCTGCCTGCACAGACTCCGGACATCAAAGAGGGGTCGAACTATAACAAGGGGTGCTCTGGGGCTGTCCGGCAATTTCGACGCTGGAACAACGAGAGCCTGCTGACGTGGTCGCGGCTCCTGGAACTGGAACTCACCTGAGCCCTGCTGAGTGACTCGCGGCTCCCTGAAGATCGTAAGACCTCCGAACTTGTACCTGAGCCCTGCTGAGTGACTCGCGGCTCCCTGAAGATCGTAAGACCTCCGAACTTGCACCTGAGCCCTGCTGAGTGACTCGCGGCTCCCTGAAGATCGTAAGACCTCCGAACTTGTACCTGAGCCCTGCTGAGTGACTCGCGGCTCCCTGAAGATTGTAAGACCTCCGAACTTGTACCTGAGCCCGCTGAGTGACTCGCGGCTTCCACAGACTCCACCGGTCCCGCCGGACCCCACGACAACCAGCCTACCCCCCAGCTCGAGGATTGTGAGCTGTGCGCCGGGTACGTCCCTCCTTTGAACCGTTACCAGAGACAGTCCCGCTACCCCCTACCTTTCCGAGACTCTTGAGCCCGTGCTCACCTTGTACATATTTGCAGTGATACCTGTTTTATAAAACTTGTTCTGAGAATACCCAGTGTGGTCCCTCTGTGTCGTGTGGTGCCAGAAGTACGATCCTAGTTGCGAGAGTCCTCCCCCTGGGGAATCTCCCGCCAGTGCCCGGCTACGATACTTTGAGGGTGGGTCTCAGGGTAGTCAGGACCCCTTTCCGGGCTCCTCTGAGGTCGCCGTCTAACAAGGGGACTTAATCTCCCAACTTAAAACGGCCACAGGGGGCGTGGCTAAGATGGCCGCCGAGACGGACGCGTCTAGCTGAGGCTCCGGGATCGGGCTTTCCCCTCGCCTGTTCCCGGTGAGCCTGGCGGCGACCTATGAATTCCTGAAGCTGCCCTGAGGCGCGGTGAGTCCGGCGCTGGCGCCCCGGTAGCGGAGCGGCTCTCGGCTGCCAGTACTTTGCTGCGGGAGCCACTCGGACGTGGAGGAGCCGAAAACAAAATGGCGCCCATCCGGCTCCGCCACAGCCGCTGATGGCCTGCGGACCCTGGATCGGGGCGCCGGAGGCGGAGGTCCCGCTCTCCGCGGGGGCCGGCTAGCTGCCTCGGGAGAGGATTGCCCGGAATGCGGACGCCGCTGGGGCGGGCCACGGGTTCCGGTGCCTCGGGAGGTGATGGTGAGACCCCCATAACCCCCCCCGTGTGGGGGGCAGTGGTTGTGAGAAGTTGGCCTGATGTATGATGTCACTAGTTCTAGTGTACACCTTATATCAGTCCAAATACCCTTATGGTGATTGGTTGTAAAGTCAACCTTATAGACCAGCTATCCTAGTGGTAGCATGGACAAGAGCAGTCTTAGGCTAAACTCTGAATGGCATGTGAAGCCAGCTGTGATACCATATATAATCCCTTGAATACCAAATGAAAGGACACCACAACAGATATATATATAAAATAAAGTGTATTTATTCTAGTCAAACCCTCAGCACTCTTTATGAGATTAGAGGTAAGTACAACACAGTCTTATTTAAGCATACATTAAGTCACACAGGTAAGTAATACAGTTAGGCCCTAGGGGCCACGCAAACCATATACTAAGTAAGTGGTATAAGGACCACTGTCACGGAAATAGAATAGGCCTAGGCCTAGGGAATCGCTGGGGCTACACTACACTAGCGTTAGTTAGGAAGTGGGAGGCCCACGGGATTCGTGTGCAGAGTGGAAACACTCACGCGTAATGCGTAAAAGTCAATAGCAATAGTACAGTTTAGAAAACGGTAGATTTAGGACACTTCCGGAGTAGCTAGGAAGTTGAGACTTGAAAACTAGACACTAGGATAGTCACTATCCTGATGAGCACCGGAGTACCCAAGTTACCTAGCCCACAGGCTGCGGGTGCATAGGGGTGAAGATGCGTCGTTTTCGTCGTCGACTCCTATGGATGCCTGAAGAAAGATGCTGACAGGCAGTCAGTGAAGAGTGTCCGGTGGATCCCAAGGCTGGGATCAAGAAGAGAAGAAACCTGCAAGCAGAAGGGACAGAGTCAAGGTCACTAGCCAGTGACCACGTGGAACCAGGAAGGAACCAGTCGATGTCGTGAAGATTGCAGGTGAAGGTGAAGCTTGTCGCTGCAGCCAGGAGGACCAGGAAGCGTCGAGGACGACCAGGACCAGGAGGCGAGCTGTCCCACAAAGGCTCTTGCTGTCGGCGGCGTCGAAATTGGACTAGGACTCACCAAGCCTTGGCAAGCGGAACCCACGAAGAACGGAGGACTTGCTTCTGGTGCAGACCAGGAAGGTCTGGGGTGCTTCTTCTTTGCAGAGAAGCGGGAGCCAGTCTGGAGGAGCCAAACCAGCGCAGAAGATTTCAGGGAGCGTCGTCACAAAGGCCACCAGCCAGCGGGCAAGCAACCGGACAGACGCGGCAAGCAGGAAAATGCAGAAGGGCCCCACGCAAAACTCGTGGAGTGTGGGGGGCTGATCTTCGGTGCAGATGGTGCTTGGGGTTGGGGCTTCTCAATCCCCGGTGCACAACTTCGAGGGTGCCTCAGAAGCTGCGCTTTAAGTTACTAGCCACTTTTTCCAGGTAGCCGGTCCCACGTCGCTCGTCGCCTCCACGGATCTCAGCTTTGCTGTGGATGTGGATCAGGGTCGGAGAAGTCTGGAAGTCAAGGCTCTGGTCGGGCTCTGCAGTCGGTTCCTCGTAGAACGTGGGCAAAGCAAAGGGTAGTCTCTTGATGGTGCCTGTTTGCACAGGGTAGCCACTCCTTGGCTACAAGGGAGATTCTTCAGTCTTCTTCTTTCGTCGAATGTCGAAGGTCCAGAGTTTCTGTTCAGTTTTGCAGGTTCAGGATAATCTAAAGTCTTGAGGCCCAACTCCCACTCTTATACTAATCAGGGGGGCTGGGATACCTGCTAGGTCACGCCTTATGGGTGGGGCCTGGGAGGGGGTGGTTACACCCACTTCCCTTTGTCCAGTTTCGCGCCAGAGCTGTGGCTGGAGTGCCCCAGCGCCGGTTTGAACTGGACTATGCAAGGAACACCTTGTGTGCCCCAGGCATGTCTCATTCCTTTCAGCCCACCCTGCCACAATACACTAAAGGCTGTCTGGGGAGGTGTTAGCACCTCCCCAAGCAGGAAACCTATTGTCCAGGCCTCCCTGGCTGGGATCACTCCCAGCTGCAGGAGGTCAGACTTGTGTCGTGGCAGCAGCATCCATTTTGTGATGCTGAGGCTTTGGTCAGAGGCTAACAGTTGAAGTATGATTTTAACATGTCTTTCCCTCTAGAAGGGGGGAATAATATTCTCATGTCCAGAAATGGCATGGGGGTATTATTCCACAGTGTTAGACACCTTACACAACATGTTTCGATAAAGCCAAACCATAGTTACCATAACCGTCTAAGATTATAAGGCACTTTAAGAGTATATGGTAGGCTATATCATAGAACAGCTATAAGGACAAGGTTCCGAAAGCTGCAGACAGGCTCAGCTCATGCTAGAGCACCATCTCACATGTTACCAAGCACTCTGCCTCCAGGATTGTTAAGGCCCTCCATAGGAGTGACTGATAGGTACACATGTGTCTATATGTAAGTTAGGTATAGGAATACTACACCTAAGCAAGGGGTGATTACACGACCTTGCCCCAGCTGAGTGATCAGCCAGTTGTGTCAGAATGGAAGGCCAGGCCAGGGGTGGCATAATACATGCTGCAGCCCCTGGTAGGGCTAGGGTACACCTATGCCCTGGGTACCTAGGGTACACTGTACAGGGGCCAATAAGGTGATCCTATCCAAATGGGTTATGCACCTAAAGTACATAGTATTAATTTAGAGAGAGAACAGCAGGGCTGTGGGTCTGATTAGCAGGCCCACAGCCACATCTAAGTCGAAAACCAGTAAAGCAAAAGCAAAAAGTGGGGGTGAACATAGAAAGCAGACCCTACTCTCCTACACAACCCCCCCCCCCCCAAACTTAGGGACATCAAACTAACCTTGACCAGTTGAGTCTTCATGTTCTAAGTGGAAATATCTGGAGAGTCCATCTGCATTGGCATGGTCAGTCCCAGGTCTATGTTCCACTGTGAAGTCCATCCCCTGTAGGGAAATGGACCACCTAAGAAGTTTGGGATTTTCACCCTTCATCTGATTTAGCCACAAGAGGGGCTTATGGTCTGTCTGAATCTTGAAGTGAGTGCCAAACAAGTATGGCCTCAGCTTCTTCAGGGCCCAAACCACAGCAAAGGCCTCCCTCTCAATAGCTGACCAACGTTTCTCTCTAGGGGTCAGCCTTCTACTTATAAAAGCAATGGGCTGGTCTTGACCATCTACATTCAGTTGTGAAAGAACAGCTCCCACACCTAACTCAGAAGCATCTGTCTGGACAATGAACTCTTTGGAGTAGTCTGGACTTTTCAGAATAGGTGCACTGCACATGGCCTGCTTCAGGTCATCAAATGCTTTTTGACAGCTTACTGTCCACTGAACTTTCTTTGGCATCTTTTTGGAGGTCAAGTCATTAAGTGGTGTCACTATGGACCCATAGTTCTTAACAAACTTTCTGTAGTACCCAGTCAGGCCCAAGAAAGCTCTGACCTGAGTCTGGGTAGTTGGAGGAGCCCAGTCCTTTATGGTCTGGATCTTGCTCTCCAGTGGTTGAACCTGACCCCCACCAACTAGGTGGCCCAGGTATACAACCTTGCTCTGCCCTATCTGGCACTTAGTGGCCTTGATAGTGAGGCCTGCCTTTTGCAGGGCCTCTAAAACATTCCTCAGGTGGACCAGGTGATCCTCCCAGGTGGAGCTAAAGACAGCAATATCATCAAGATAAGCTGCACAATAATCATCCAACCCAGTAAGGACTTGATTCACCAACCTTTGGAAAGTGGCAGGTGCATTCTTCAAACCAAAGGGCATTACCACAAATTGATAATGTCCTCCTGGGGTCGAGAAAGCAGTTTTGGCCTTTGCACTCTCAGCTAGTCTGATTTGCCAGTAGCCTGCTGTTAGGTCAAATGTGCTCAAAAACTTAGCAGCTGCCAGTCTGTCAATGAGCTCATCTGCCCTAGGTATTGGGTGGGCATCTGTCCTAGTGACAGCATTGAGACCTCTGTAATCCACGCAAAACCTCATCTCTCTCTTACCATCTTGGGTGTGAGGTTTTGGCACAAGAACTACAGGACTAGCCCAAGGGCTCTCTGAAGGTTCAATGACTCCCAGCTCCAACATCTTTTGTACCTCAACTTTTATGCAGTCCCTGACATGGTCAGGTTGCCTGTAGATTTTACTCATCACAGGCAGACTGTCACCAGTGTCCACCTCATGGGTGCACCAGTTTGTCTGACTTGGGGTCAGAGAGAACATATGTCTGTAGGATTACAGAACCTGTCTGCAGTCCTGTTGCTGATGGACAGTGAGGCTGTCAGAAAAGACCACACCATCAACTGAGCCATCATCAGGGTTCTGAGTCAACAGGTCTGGGAGAGGGTCACTCTCTTCCTCCTGCCCCTCATCTGTAGCCATGAGTAGCCCCATGTCTGCCCTGTCAACATATGCCTTCAATCTGTTGACATGAAGCACCCTGTGGGGGCTTCTGGGAGTCCCAAGGTCCACCAAGTAGGTGACTTCTCCCTTTTTCTCAACAATAGTGTGGGGTCCAGACCATTTGTCTTGGAGTGCTGCTGGGGCCACTGGCTCCAACACCCACACTTTCTGTCCTGGCTGGTAAACAGTCAGTACAGCCTTTTGGTCATGCCAAGCTTTTTGGAGTTCTTGGCTTGCCTCAAGGTTTTTAGAAGCCTTCTTCATATACTCTGCCATCCTGGAGCGGAGACCAAGTACATAATCCACTATGTCTAGTTTGGGTTGTCTGAGAGGTCTCTCCCATCCTTCCTTCACTAAACATAGTGGGCCTCTTACAGGATGCCCAAACAAAAGCTCAAAAGGGCTGTAGCCAACCCCCTTTTGTGGGACCTCTCTGTAAGCAAACAGAAGGCAGGGTAAAAGGATGTCCCATCTTCGCCTAAGCTTGTCTGGTAATCCTTTTATCATTCCCTTTAGGGTCTTGTTGAATCTCTCAACAAGCCCATTGCACTGTGGGTGATAGGGTGTGGTGAACTTGTAGTTAACACCACACTCCTTCCACATTGCAGTCAAGTATCCTGACATTAAGTTGGCACCTCTGTCAGAAATGACCTCCTTTGGAAAGCCCACTCTGGAGAATACTCCAAGCAGGGCCCTTGCCACAACAGGAGCTGTTGTGGTCCTCAGGGGAATTGCTTCTGGGTACCTGGTGGCATGGTCCACTATCACCAGTATGAATCTGTGCCCAGATGCTGTTTGTGGGTCCATTGGTCCTACAATATCTATGCCCACTCTTTCAAAGGGGACCCCCACCACAGGTAGTGGTATGAGGGGGGCCTTTGTGGTCCCACCTGATTTGCCACTGGCTTGGCAGGTGACACAGGAGCGACAAAACTCCTTAGTATCTTCTGACATATGGGGCCAGTGAAAGTGAGGGACAAGCCTGTCCCAAGTCTTGTTCTGGCCTAGATGTCCTGCAAGGGGAATATCATGGGCCAAGGTAAGAAGGAAGCCTCTGAACTTCAGTGGTATGACCAACCTCCTGGATGCACCAGGCTTGGGGTCTCTAGCCTCTGAATACAGTAGCCCTTCATCCCAATACACTCTATGGGTACCTTGAGCATTCCCTGCAGCCTCAGCAGCAGCCAGCTGTCTGAGGGGTTCAAGAGAGGGGCAGTCTAACTGAGCCTGCCTCAGATCTGCCCTGGAAGGTCCCCCTGTCCCAAGAAACTCAACCTGATCAGGTTCAAGTTCTTCTAGGACAGTTCCTTCAGGGCTCTCAGAATCATCCTCCTGGGAGGGCTGATCCACCACCTGAGGCAGGGGGGAAGGCACAGCCTTAACCCTACTGCTCTTTCTCTTGGGTTGTGACTGGTCCATAGTTTCAGGATCCAGCACTTGTTCAGTGGTGCACTTTTTGGCCTGTGACCTGGTCACAGCAAGGACATGTGCATCTATCCCCAGCATTCCTGCATGGGTCCTATACTCCACTTCAGACCAAACTGAAGTTTCAAGATCATTGCCCAGTAAACACTCTACAGGAAGGTCTGAACTAACAACAACTTTCTTGAGGCCAGTTACCCCTCCCCAGGAGAAGTTAACAATAGCCACACTATGGGAGGTAGTGGCATTGCAAGCGTTGGTCACTAGGTAATTCTCACCTAGTATGATCTGTCCAGTGTCCACAAAAGCAGGTGTCACCATTGTGACACTAGCTCCAGTGTCCCTGTAGGCCTGAGCCATTCTTTGGTTGATAAAAGGTGTCTGTCTGTACTTGCCCAGGTTACTGGGGCCTACAGTAGAGGACAAAGCTAAGTCCCCATCACAGATCAGAACAGCCTGAGTAGGTACTCTGACTAGGCCAGAATCCTCCTCAGTTCCCAGGGTTAACCCTACTACACCCTTTTGCTGGGAACCACCACTTACAGCTGAACTAGGGGGTACAGTTGCCTTAGGGGCAATGGTGGCTGGGGGCTTATCCTTTTTGGTGCACTCACTAAACCAATGTGAGTTGGACTTACAATAGTTGCACCATGGTTTCTTTTGGCCATCTTTCTTTTTATCCTTTTTGGGACCACCCTCCCCCTGAGCCTTTTGGGGGCCTGGTGAAGACTTCTGGTCTTTTTGTTTCTGCTCATTACCCTTCTGGTCTGCCTTTTTCTGATCACCGCCCTGGTTCTGGTTTTTCTGCTTAACTCTAGTCCTGACCCATCTATCTGCCTTCTTTCCCAATTCTTGGGGAGAAGTCAGATCAGAATCAATCAGGTGTTGATGCAATAGCTGGTTTTGACAGTTGTTAAGTATTTGTTCTCTCATGATCAAATTATACAATCCTGTATAGTCCTTAACCTTACTTCCCATTAGCCAGCCTTCCAGAGCCTTAGTGGCACAATCTACAAAGTCAGTCCAGTCCTGAGTCTGTGTCTTCTGGGTATCCCTGAACAACAACCTGTATTGTTCAGTGGTTAGGCCAAACCCATCAATCAGAGCACTCTTCAGGACAGTGTAATTATCTGCATCCTCATCACTAACTGTGAGGAGCTTGTCTCTGCCTTTCTCAGAGAAGGAGAGCCACAAGATAGCTGCCCACTGACTTTGGGGTACCTGCTGTACTTTGCAAGCTCTCTCCAAAGCAGTTATCCATTTGTGGATGTCATCCCCACACTTGTAGGGAGGGACAATCTTGCTCAGGTTTCTATTGTCATAGTGCCTGTCTCTATCCTTAGGGATATTGCTGCCACCAGTGGGTTCTGACCCACTCAACTTTTGTTCTCTAGCCAGAGCAAGCTTCTCTTTGGCAAGGGCAAGTTCTTCCCTCTGAATCCTCAGATTAGCTTCCCTCATTCTGGCTTCATGCTCCTTTCTCTCAGGGGAAGTCATTCCCCTGTGAGAGGAAGCATTAGAGATGTTAGAGACATGGGAGTGGATGGATTCCCTTGAAGGGGATCTGTCCCTCCTGCTTCTCTGTGTAAGCCTACTTGGGGGTCTGTAAGGGGGGACCCCATGCAAACTCCCATGTAAGCTTAGGTTAGCCTGGCTAAGTCTTCCTACTTGGCCCTGGCTGTCTACCTCTTCATCTGAAGTCTCCTCTGACTCCTCTGTGGTGGGTAGACCCTCCTCTGTACCTAGGGTACCTGCCTGAGATGCCCTAAGAATGTCATACTCCTCTAGGAGTTGTCTTAACTGAAGGAGGGTAGGGTTTGCACCCTGTTTTATTCCTCTGGAGGTACACAAGTGTCTCATCTCCTGGAATGTTAAGGTATCATATCTAGAGGGGGTCTTTTGCAGACCTGATCCTCCTGAGAGAGCATCTACTTGATCTCCTCTCAGAGACATGATCTAGTGAGGGTGTGGTGTGTGCACCTACCTACACTAGTTGTATCTACTAAACCTCTCTAGTAGTTGTAGTCAGGGTGTGTTATTCCCTTCAACCTACAACTACAAAGTCCAGTAGGACTTAAGTATTATAATCTATGTTATATGTACCTAGACAATATCTGTGTGATCTTTCAATTTAGTATCTCAAGATTACAATGGTATTACAACAGCAAGCTCAGATCCCAACCGCTGCTCACCAATGTGAGAAGTTGGCCTGATGTATGATGTCACTAGTTCTAGTGTACACCTTATATCAGTCCAAATACCCTTATGGTGATTGGTTGTAAAGTCAACCTTATAGACCAGCTATCCTAGTGGTAGCATGGACAAGAGCAGTCTTAGGCTAAACTCTGAATGGCATGTGAAGCCAGCTGTGATACCATATATAATCCCTTGAATACCAAATGAAAGGACACCACAACAGATATATATATAAAATAAAGTGTATTTATTCTAGTCAAACCCTCAGCACTCTTTATGAGATTAGAGGTAAGTACAACACAGTCTTATTTAAGCATACATTAAGTCACACAGGTAAGTAATACAGTTAGGCCCTAGGGGCCACGCAAACCATATACTAAGTAAGTGGTATAAGGACCACTGTCACGGAAATAGAATAGGCCTAGGCCTAGGGAATCGCTGGGGCTTCACTACACTAGCGTTAGTTAGGAAGTGGGAGGCCCACGGGATTCGTGTGCAGAGTGGAAACACTCACGCGTAATGCGTAAAAGTCAATAGCAATAGTACAGTTTAGAAAACGGTAGATTTAGGACACTTCCGGAGTAGCTAGGAAGTTGAGACTTGAAAACTAGACACTAGGATAGTCACTATCCTGATGAGCACCGGAGTACCCAAGTTACCTAGCCCACAGGCTGCGGGTGCATAGGGGTGAAGATGCGTCGTTTTCGTCGTCGACTCCTATGGATGCCTGAAGAAAGATGCTGACAGGCAGTCAGTGAAGAGTGTCCGGTGGATCCCAAGGCTGGGATCAAGAAGAGAAGAAACCTGCAAGCAGAAGGGACAGAGTCAAGGTCACTAGCCAGTGACCACGTGGAACCAGGAAGGAACCAGGCGATGTCGTGAAGATTGCAGGTGAAGGTGAAGCTTGTCGCTGCAGCCAGGAGGACCAGGAAGCGTCGAGGACGACCAGGACCAGGAGGCGAGCTGTCCCTCGAAGGCTCTTGCTGCCGGCGGCGTCAAAGTTGGACTAGGACTCACCAAGCCTTGGCAAGCGGAACCCACGAAGAACGGAGGACTTGCTTCTGGTGCAGACCAGGAAGGTCTGGGGTGCTTCTTCTTTGCAGAGAAACGGGAGCCAGTCTGGAGGAGCCAAACCAGCGCAGAAGATTTCAGGGAGCATCGTCACAAAGGCCACCAGCCAGCGGGCAAGCAACCGGACAGACGTGGCAAGCAGGAAAATGCAGAAGGGCCCCATGCAGGACTCGTGGAGTGTGGGGGGCTGATCTTCGGTGCAGATGGTGCTTGGGGTTGGGGCTTCTCAATCCCCGGTGCACAACTTCGAGGGTGCCTCAGAAGCTGCGCTTTAAGTTACTAGCCACTTTTTCCAGGTAGCCGGTCCCACGTCGCTCGTCGCCTCCACGGATCTCAGCTTTGCTGTGGATGTGGATCAGGGTCGGAGCAGTCTGGAAGTCAAGGCTCTGGTCGGGCTCTGCAGTCGGTTCCTCGTAGAACGTGGGCAAAGCAAAGGGTAGTCTCTTGATGGTGCCTGTTTGCACAGGGTAGCCACTCCTTGGCTACAAGGGAGATTCTTCAGTCTTCTTCTTTCGTCGAATGTCGAAGGTCCAGAGTTTCTGTTCAGTTTTGCAGGTTCAGGATAATCTAAAGTCTTGAGGCCCAACTCCCACTCTTATACTAATCTGGGGGGCTGGGATACCTGCTAGGTCACGCCTTATGGGTGGGACCTGGGAGGGGGTGGTTACACCCACTTCCCTTTGTCCAGTTTCGTGCCAGAGCTGGGGCTGGAGTGCCCCAGCGCCGGTTTGAACTGGACTATGCAAGGAACACCTTGTGTGCCCCAGGCATGTCTCATTCCTTTCAGCCCACCCTGCCCCAATACACTAAAGGCTGTCTGGGGCGGTGCTAGCACCTCCCCAAGCAGGAAACCTATTGTCCAGGCCTCCCTGGCTGGGATCACTCCCAGCTGCAGGAGGTCAGACTTGTGTCGTGGCAGCAGCATCCATTTTGTGATGCTGAGGCTTTGGTCAGAGGCTAACAGTTGAAGTATGATTTTAACATGTCTTTCCCTCTAGAAGGGGGGAATAATATTCTCATGTCCAGAAATGGCATGGGGGTATTATTCCACAGTGTTAGACACCTTACACGACATGTTTCGATAAAGCCAAACCATAGTTACCATAACCGTCTAAGATTATAAGGCACTTTAAGAGTATATGGTAGGCTATATCATAGAACAGCTATAAGGACAAGGTTCCGAAAGCTGCAGACAGGCTCAGCTCATGCTAGAGCACCATCTCACATGTTACCAAGCACTCTGCCTCCAGGATTGTTAAGGCCCTCCATAGGAGTGACTGATAGGTACACATGTGTCTATATGTAAGTTAGGTATAGGAATACTACACCTAAGCAAGGGGTGATTACACTACCTTGCCCCAGCTGAGTGATCAGCCAGTTGTGTCAGAATAGAAGGCCAGGCCAGGGGTGGCATAATACATGCTGCAGCCCCTGGTAGGCCTAGGGTACACCTATGCCCTGGGTACCTAGGGTACACTGTACAGGGGCCAATAAGGTGATCCTATCCAAATGGGTTATGCACCTAAAGTACATAGTATTAATTTAGAGAGAGAACAGCAGGGCTGTGGGTCTGATTAGCAGGCCCACAGCCACATCTAAGTCGAAAACCAGTAAAGCAAAAGCAAAAAGTGGGGGTGAACATAGAAAGCAGACCCTACTCTCCTACAGTGGTGACGGAGCTGGGCACTGCGTGGAGGAGCGGCTTGGCAAGGAGTGACGTGGTCGATGATACCGGCCGGTGAGGACTGCCGCCATTAACGCTCATCGCGGCTGAGAGCAGACCCGAGGGAGACCAAGAAGCGGCCCTGCGGAACGAACCTGGAGGCTGAGGTGCAGGTGGGCCCACGCGGTGGTACACGGAGCTGGAGGCGGCGCCCCCGGGGGGGTGACTCCCACGGGGGGGTCTCCGATGCTGCCTGCGAGAGCGTCTGCCTGATCCAAAGATGGCGGTGAGTGGCAGTCCGGCAGAGTGAATCGAGCGGTGGAGCGGCGCGATTGTGGGGTGTTGCACGTCGGCCCCTGGGACCCAGAGGTGCTGCCCGGATTCCGCTCTGCCAGCAGCGATCCCTTGGGGTCTGTCCAGAGCGCAGGGAGGACGGCGAGGGATTTGTGAGGTGCCGACGTCGACTTGGTCTCCTGGGCAGAGCACCACTGGTCTAGCGGCGGAGCCTGACCTGGCCTGGGGGAGCGCAGCGGAGGGCGCTGACCGCAGGAGCGGGGAGACTGGTGACGGCGCCATGGGAGACACCTGCCGCTCGAGTGGCTGCCTCGCCCTCCGCGGTCCTATCTACCCCACCAGCGATACGGCCCAGCGGCAGCATCGGCCGGGGGAAGGTGGCGGCGGAGCACCGGAGGGCC
Source organism: Triturus cristatus (assembly GCF_964204655.1). Classification (NCBI taxonomy): domain Eukaryota; kingdom Metazoa; phylum Chordata; class Amphibia; order Caudata; family Salamandridae; genus Triturus; species Triturus cristatus. The sequence continues at coordinate 363,924,384 of NC_140584.1, read as the reverse complement.
CGGGACTGACCACGACCACAACTAGCCCGGATACCGCGCCCGCTCCGCGCCTGCGATAGCCCTGCCACTAGACATCATGGGCAAGTCCAGGGCGGTGTTGCCGGCCTCCGGAGCAGCGTCAGGGGGCCCGACCGGCACGCGTGGAGGGACCCCGGTGGCCGCAGGATCGGCCGAGGAACCATCCTTGTCGACCAAGTTGGATCAGGTCCTGGCGGCGATCGAACAGTCGCGACTCTCTTTGGAACAGCAGCTGGGCACCCTCACTAGAGACGTCAATCTCCTCCGCGATGACCACCGTAAACTGGCAGATAGAGTTACGGACAACGACAAAGCAGTCGCCGACCTCCAACCTATGGTGGACACACACCGGGATTCGATGCGTGCTTTGATGAGTCGCATGTCCACCATGGAAGAACGCGTTGACGACCTGGAAGGGCGGTGTCGACGCTGCAACATTCGCGTCCTTGGGCTGCCGGAGGGAATTGAACGGGCAGATGCGGTGGAGTACGTCGAAGCCTGGACTAAGTCGTTCACCCCTGGCGAAGACCGAACGGCCTACTTCTCTGTTGAGCGGGCGCACCGCGTGCCAGCTCGTCGGCCGCAGCCAGGAGCCCCACCTCGCCCGCTGCTGGCCAAATTCCTCCACTTCAGGGACCCGGATGCGGTACTGCGAGCGGCCTGACAGGCGGGCCCATTACGCATCGAGAACAACACTGTCATGATCTTTCCCGACTACTCACTTGCAGTCCAACGCCAACGGGCGTCCTTCCTGGAGGTGAAATGGCGCCTTAAAGCAGAAAACATACAGTACTCACTCCTATTCCCGGCCCGCCTGAAGATCATCCATGGCGGTGTCACCCATTTCTTCACGGCACCGGAGGAGGCACACGACTGGGAGGACCAGAACTGTACGGGGGCCCGGCAGAACGGGCGCCCTAACGAACAGCGAGCGACTGTGGGGGGACGCAGGAGGCAGCGCTCGCGGAGACGAAACCGCCCAGGTACCCCCGGGGGGCCGTCACACACCTTGGGGTCACCAGACTTGGAGCAGATCGTCCAGGAAAGGTGCCAGGCCCTCAAAGCGGCGGCGGGCCTTTGCCCGGCTTCCCCGGCAACGGACCTGGAACGGGCCCCCCATGTCTTCACATCAGAGGAGGAAGAGGACAGTGAGGCGACGCAGTCTGGGGTTGACTCGGGGCCCTGCCCTCAGTCACCCCGCGAACAGCTGACGATCTGATATGAGTGGCTCTGTACGGAGGGACACACATTCGCAGCCTGGGATGCCGCCCCCCCGCCTCATGCCTCTGCTGGCCCGGCGCTCCTAGTGTTCTCCCCGTTGCCTAGGGCACTTCCCTCCCCAGAAGAGTCTACATTCCCCAGGCGGCTAGCCATAGATACTGCGCACAGCCCACTCGTAGAGCCCACTGCAAACGCCAGCCGAACCCCCCCTTCCTAATAGGTTCATGCTCCCATGCAACCCGGGAGTCAGTTTGGACGTATCGTACTTGGCGATATGTCCTCCGTGTTGGGGCACGTTACGTTCGCCTCGCCATAGTTTCCCTTTCCCTCCCCACGCACACCTTTTGCACTATGTCCCTACCCATGCGCTGCTGAGCTGCCGCGTTGATGAGCAGGACCCATGTGGGTGGGGCACGGGGATAGGCGCCGGGGGGCCTCTGGGGGACCCGACTGACCAGCCCTGCGATGCGCACTAGACACATGCACAGATGGCACAAGCCGGTAAAATCACACTTCTTACACTGAATGTGCGAGGCATGCATACGGCACGCAAGCGATACTCCGTATACGCATACATCAAGCGTCACCAGGCACACATTGCGATCCTGCAAGAGACACACCTTGCGGCAGGGGAGGTGACGAAACTGCGCAGACGCTGGCGGGGGGCCCTTTATGCCACAACTTACTCTGCATTCGCCCGCGGTGCCCTCATATGGGTGCGCCCGGGGGTCCCTTTTCAGGAATTATCGCACGTAATATATCCGGAGGGTCGCTATGTCCTTGTTAGACGGCGACCTCAGAGGGGCCCGGAAAGGGGTCCTGATTTCCCTGAGTCCCACCCGTATTGTATTGTAGCCGGGCACTGGCGAGAGATTCCCCAGGGGGAGGAATCTCGCAGCTAGGATCGTACTTCTGGCACCACACGACACAGAGAGACCACACTGGGTATTCTCAGAAACAAGCTTTATCACAATAGGTATCACTGCAAATATGTACAAGATGAGCACGGGCTCAAGAGTCTCGGAAAGGTAGGGGGTAGCGGGACTGTCTCTGGTAACGGTTCAAAGCAGGGACGTATCCGGCGCACAGCTCACAATCCTCGAGCTGGGAGATACGTGGTCGGCGTCGGGGTCCGGCGGGACCGTGAGAGTCTGGGGGAGCCGCGAGTCACTCAGCAGGGCTCAGGTACAAGTTCGGAGGTCTTACGATCTTCAGGGAGCCGCGAGTCACTCAGCAGGGCTCAGGTACAAGTTCGGAGGTCTTACGATCTTCAGGGAGCCGCGAGTCACTCAGCAGGGCTCAGGTACAAGTTCGGAGGTCTTTACTACTTCAGGGAGCCGCGAGTCACTCAGCAGGGCTCAGGTACAAGTTCGGAGGTCTTTACGATCTTCAGGGAGCCGCGAGTCACTCAGCAGGGCTCAGGTGGGTTCCAGTTCCAGGAGCCGCGACCACGTCAGCAGGCTCTCGTTGTTCCAGCGTCGAATCTGCCGGACAGTCTCAGAGCACCCCTTGTTATAGGTCGACCCCGCTTTGATGTCCGGAGTCTGCGCAGGCAGGGGTCTTGTCACCTGGGGGCCGCTTGTCGGGGTTTCCTGCTAGTGTCTTTTGATCCTTTCAGGGCCGGGTCGGGAGGAGTCCCAGACACCCAGCAGGCACGGAGCCAGCTCGCAGGGAGGCCGGAGGGCCGATCGAAACCCATCGTCCCAGGGGAGTTCAGAGGTGCGATAGAAACTGCTCCTCCCTCTCTCATCCCCTGGAAGCGGGATGTCCTCCAGCCGGAGTGGCGCCTCGAGGCCCGGGTCGCGCTGGAGCCGGGCGGCCATCTTGTTGCAGGGAGTGGGCACGCGGGCCCGGGGTGGCCGAAAGGAGAGAGGCCATGGACAGGGATGTCCGGGGTTGGTGCAGGGGTCCTGGTGGGAAAGGTCGGCTGGGCTGCGGGCTGGGGCTGCAGGCACTAGGTTTCGGTGGTGCGGGGGCACGGAGGGCCATTCTACGAGGCCAGGTCCAACACGCGTCCCCCCCAGCTGAAAGCCGGAGAGAACTGCCCATCACCTTGGGGGGTTCTCTTCGCTGAGGCGGAAGAACCGGGAGAGGCCGTCAGCGTTGGCGTGGTCCGTACCAGGGCGGTGTTCTACGGTGAAGTCCATTCCCTGGAGGGAGATTGACCACCGCAGTAGCTTGGGGTTTTCTCCTCGCATCTGCATGAGCCATCGCAAGGGCCGATGGTCAGTTTGGACCCTGAAATGAGTGCCGAACAGGTAGGGTCGTAGTTTTTTGAGTGCCCAGACCACGGCAAAGGCTTCGCGCTCTATGGTGCTCCATTTCTGTTCTCGGGGTAGCAGCCGCCGACTGAGGAAGGCGACGGGCTGGTCGAGGCCTTGATCATTCACTTGGGACAGGACGGCCCCAATGCCATGCTCGGAGGCATCGGTCTGGACTATGAACTCCTTGGTGTAGTCGGGAGCCTGGAGGACGGGGGCCGTGCACATGGCCTTTTTTAGAGCATCGAAAGCTTCCTGGCAGGCAGCCGTCCATTGCACCTTCTTTGGCTGTTTTTTAGACGTGAGTTCCGTGAGAGGGCCGACCAGGCTGCCATACCCCTGAATGAATCGGCGGTAGTAGCCCGTGAGTCCCAGAAAGGCTCGGACTTCCGTTTGGGTGATGGGTGGGTCCCAGGCCAGGATGGCGTCGATTTTTGGCTGTAGAGGGGCGACCTGGCCACTCCCGACTTGGTGCCCCAGGTAGGCTACGGATCCTTGCCCGATCTGGCACTTGCTGGCTTTTATGGTGAGGCCTGCCTGGCGCAGGGCGGTTAGCACTCTCCGGAGGTGCTGGAGGTGCTCACTCCACTCTGAACTGAAGACAGCGATGTCGTCCAGATAGGCCGCGCTGAACTGTTCTAGCCCGGCCAGGACCCTATTTACCAGTCTCTGGAAAGTGGCCGGGGCATTTTTCATCCCGAAGGGCATCACGCGGAAGCGGTAGTGCCCATCGGGGGTGGAGAAAGCAGACCTCTCCTTGGCCCCTTCGGTGAGCGCAATCTGCCAGTAGCCGCAGGTGAGGTCGAAAGTGCTGAGGAACCGGGCGGCCCCTAGTCGGTCAATGAGCTCGTCGGCTCGTGGAATAGGGTGGGCATCGGCTCGGGTAACGTCATTGAGCCCCCGGTAATCCACGCAGAACCGGAGCTCGGGGGCGACACCGGGGGCTGCTGCCTTCGGAACCAGGACCACGGGGCTGGCCCAGGGACTGTCAGAGGGCTCGATCACCCCCAGGGTCAACATTTTCGAGACTTCGGCTTGAATACAGGACCGGACCCGGTCAGGAACCCGGTAGGCTCGGTGTCTCACCGGCGGGCTGTCCCCGGTGTCCACATCGTGAACACACCAGTGGGTGACCCGGGGGGTCAGGGAGAAGAGGTCAGAAAATTGTCTGAGGAGCTGGCGGCAGTCCGCTTGTTGCTGGGCAGTGAGGGCTGGGGAGAGGTTCACTCCCTCCACGGAGCCATCCTGCTCCTTGACACACAGGAGGTCCGGGAGGGGATCCGACTCATCTTCGGCCCCGTCATCGATGGCCAACAGGAGGCTCAGTTCTGTCCGCACGAAGTGAGGCTTGAGGCGGTTCACGTGCAGGACCCGGAGAGGATCCCGAGGCGACTGGACGTCCACCAAGTAGGTGACTTGGCTCTTCCTCTCAACCACTTTGTAGGGCCCAGTCCATCGGTCCTGGAGAGCGCCAGGCTTCACAGGGGCCATGACCCACACCTGCTGGCCCGGCTGGAACTCGACCAGAGTAGCATTCTGGTCGTACCAGCGCTTCATTTCTTCTTGACTCGCCTCCAAGTTGGCCTCGGCCAGTTCTCGGAACCTCCTGGTCTGGTTCCGGAGGGCCAGGACATATTGGAACACATCTCGGGGGGTGGTCTGGGGTGCTGCCTCCCACCCTTCCTTAACCAAACTGAGGGGACCTCGGACGGGGGGCCCATAGAGTAATTCAAACGGGCTGAACCCTAAAGACTTCTGGGGGACCTCCCGGTAAGCGAACAAGAGGCAGGGGAGCAGGACGTCCCACTTACGCCGGAGGGGCTCTTCTAGGCCAGCGATCATCCCTTTCAAAGTCCTATTAAACCTCTCTACTAGGCCGTTCCCTTGGTGATGGTACGGGGTGGTGAACTTATAGGACACCCCACATTGTTGCCACAGGGACGTCATATACCTTGATATAAAATTAGCGCCGCGATCGCTCACGACCTCGCGGGGGAAACCCACCCTGGAAAAGATCCCCATCAGGGCCCGGCCCACCACGGGGGCTGTAATGGTGCGCAGGGGAATAGCCTCTGGATAGCGGGTGGCGTGGTCTACTAGGACCAAGATGAAACGGTGACCTTGGGAGGTGGGGGGGTCCAGTGGCCCCACGATGTCGATTCCGACTCGTTCGAAGGGGGTACTGACGACCGGGAAGGGTTGGAGGGGAGCCTTGCGCTTCCCCCCACTCTTCCCACTGGCTTGGCACGTGGGGCAGGACTTGCAGTGTGCCTCTACCGCTGCTTTCATCTTAGGCCAATAAAAATGGGTCACGAGACGGCTGTAGGTCTTGTCCTGACCCAGGTGGCCGGCGAGGGGACATCGTGGGCTAAGCCCAGGAGGAAATCCCGGAAGCGGAGGGGTACCACCAGTACCCGTCCGGATCCCAGCTCCACTGATTTCTGCTCACTATACAGGATGTTATTTTCCCAATAGATTTGGTGCGTTCCGGTCTGGTCACCTGCGGCTTGGCCCTCGGCCTGGCGCCGCAGCCCGACCAGGGAAGGACAGGTGGCTTGCTCCCGGCAAAATTCATCCCGGGTGGGCCCGCCCTTGTGGCGCCAATGGGCTAACTCGGGTAGATCCCCCAACTCGGGGACCGGGGCGGGGTCGGATGGTGCGGGTTCGTCGCTGGCGACGGACCCTTCCGATGGGGGAACGGGAGGACCCTCGGCGGGGACGGTACGGGCTTCTTCGACCGGGGTGCTCTCGACTTCTCTCCGGGGAGCGAGTCGGGCTGTCATAGATCGGGTGGTGGCACACACCCACTCGGGGAGTCCCATCATTCCTAGGTGGGCCTTGCGCTCTACGTGCTTCCAGGGAGAACTCTCCAGGTCGTTCCCTAAGAGGCAGTCGACCGGCTGGGATGTTCTTACGGCCACCTTGAGTTTACCTATCACCCCTCCCCACTCAAATGGCACCAGGGCTACCTGACACAAACTTTCCCTATTGTCTGCAGAGATTACGGGGCAAAAGACATTGGGGAGGATCTGCTCCTCGGGAACTAGGTGCCTGAGGACACCGGTGATACTAGCCCCGGTGTCCCGCAGGGCCTCTACCTGGTGGCCATTGATCTTGACGAGCTGCCCATATTTCTGTGTGTTGGACGGTAGGAGGCTACCAGGGATCATTTCCCTATCTCCCAGGGATACTAGGGCCATAGCGGCGGGTTCCCACTCCTCGGCTTCCTCAACCTCCTCCCCTAGGGCTACGTTGGCTATCTGTCTCGCAGGGGTGACTTGGGTGGCCATGGGGCACTCTGGGTCATTGGCGTAGTGCCCGGGTTTCTGGCAACGGAAACAGGTGACGGTCACCCGGTGTCCTCGTCTCCCAGGGGGCCCTGTTACTGGTGGGGGGGGCGCCGGGAAAGGTGGAGGTGGAGTCTTCGGGGGGCTAGGCTGGGACTCTCTCGGCCCTCCCTGGTTCCCTCCCCCTCTCTGGCGGGGTGGTCCCTGACTGGTTCGGGGGTACTCTCCTACCATCCCCCGGGAGACCCGGGTGTTGGTCCAGCGGTCGGCCTCCACAGCCAGCTTCCGGGGATCTGTGAGCTTGCTATCCAGCAGATGTTGACGTAGTTCTACGAAGCAGTTCGCAGCCAGATGTTCCCATAACATGAGGTCAGTGAGTTCGGCAAGGGTGGTGACCTTGCTGCCCTTGACCCACCCATCGAAGGCCCGACTAAAAAAGTTTACATACTCCACCCAGGTGGTGCCCGGGATCTTCCTGCAGTCCCGGAACCGTTGGCGGTACATTTCTGGGGTGAGGCCGTATCTTGTGAGGAGAGCCTCTTTCATGTGGCTGTAGGAGGTCTGCAGGGAGAGGGGTAGGTCGAGCAGGGTGTCCCTTCCTTCGCTCAGAAACCGCCCCCACAACCCCGCCCCCCAGTCCTTCTGTGGGATCCGATGGGAGGTCATGGCGACCTCGTAGGCCCGAAACCATTGCTGAATGTCATTGTTTTTATAATATTCTTTGACCACATCCTTGGGGATGTGGACCTTCTGTTCCGCTGGGGGGGCCGTCTCTCGGTTCCCCGAGGGCCTCCCGTCCTCATTTCGGGCCTTGAGCTCGAGTTCTTTTAAGCTGCGTTCGTGCTCTAGTTGGAGCTTCCTTCCTTCGTGCTCCCGTTGGAGCTTCTTTTCTTCCAGTTCGCCTTGTACGCGCATTTGCTCTACCGCTAGCTTTTTCTCCGCTAACTTCAATTCGCCCTCGATTTTGAGTTTGGCTAACTCGAGTTCATGACTGCGGCTTCTCTCTCTGTCCGCGAGTTCTCCCGGGGATAGGCCCCCGTCTGGTACAATGCCTTGCACCTGATTGTCGCTGCTTTCACTTGGAGGGGGTTCAGCTTCGTCGGGGCGCTCCCCCGTGCCTTCCGGGCGGGATGCCCCGGACTCCACCCAAGTTTTCAGTGCTTTCTGCAAGTCTTCCTTAGTGTTGAGGCCAGTGGTAGCTATTTTAAGTTCTTTGCAAAATTGTTTTAGCTCTTTGTGTGTGTATTCTTCCAGATGCTCCACCTGGAACACTCTGTTAGCGTTGGTTTCTGCGGAGCTCATGGTGCTTCCTTCTGCCATCTTTGTTGGTCGTGCGTCCGTTGTTCACTGTACGATCTCTAGGTGATGGGCCCGAATCCCGTCGCTTGCCACCAATGTTAGACGGCGACCTCAGAGGGGCCCGGAAAGGGGTCCTGATTTCCCTGAGTCCCACCCGTATTGTATTGTAGCCGGGCACTGGCGAGAGATTCCCCAGGGGGAGGAATCTCGCAGCTAGGATCGTACTTCTGGCACCACACGACACAGAGAGACCACACTGGGTATTCTCAGAAACAAGCTTTATCACAATAGGTATCACTGCAAATATGTACAAGATGAGCACGGGCTCAAGAGTCTCGGAAAGGTAGGGGGTAGCGGGACTGTCTCTGGTAACGGTTCAAAGCAGGGACGTATCCGGCGCACAGCTCACAATCCTCGAGCTGGGAGATACGTGGTCGGCGTCGGGGTCCGGCGGGACCGTGAGAGTCTGGGGGAGCCGCGAGTCACTCAGCAGGGCTCAGGTACAAGTTCGGAGGTCTTACGATCTTCAGGGAGCCGCGAGTCACTCAGCAGGGCTCAGGTACAAGTTCGGAGGTCTTTACGATCTTCAGGGAGCCGCGAGTCACTCAGCAGGGCTCAGGTACAAGTTCGGAGGTCTTTACGATCTTCAGGGAGCCGCGAGTCACTCAGCAGGGCTCAGGTGGGTTCCAGTTCCAGGAGCCGCGACCACGTCAGCAGGCTCTCGTTGTTCCAGCGTCGAATCTGCCGGACAGTCTCAGAGCACCCCTTGTTATAGGTCGACCCCGCTTTGATGTCCGGAGTCTGCGCAGGCAGGGGTCTTGTCACCTGGGGGCCGCTTGTCGGGGGTTCCTGCTAGTGTCTTTTGATCCTTTCAGGGCCGGGTCGGGAGGAGTCCCAGACACCCAGCAGGCACGGAGCCAGCTCGCAGGGAGGCCGGAGGGCCGATCGAAACCCATCGTCCCAGGGGAGTTCAGAGGTGCGATAGAAACTGCTCCTCCCTCTCTCATCCCCTGGAAGCGGGATGTCCTCCAGCCGGAGTGGCGCCTCGAGGCCCGGGTCGCGCTGGAGCCGGGCGGCCATCTTGTTGCAGGGAGTGGGCACGCGGGCCCGGGGTGGCCGAAAGGAGAGAGGCCATGGACGGGGATGTCCGGGGTTGGTGCAGGGGTCCTGGTGGGAAAGGTCGGCTGGGCCGCGGGCTGGGGCTGCAGGCACTAGGTTTCGGTGGTGCGGGGGCACGGAGGGCCATTCTACGAGGCCGGGTCCAACAGTCCTATTACTTGGTCGGTTAGACGGCCAGACGATATTACTAGGTAGCATCTATGGGCCGAACGTGCATCAATCCAAATTCTGGGCCACGCTATCCAATCCCTTAAGCGCATACGCGCAGGTGCCGTGGATCCTGGGGGGCGATTAAAATTGCGTACAAGTTATAACCTTGGATAGATCCCATCCGCCTCTCCCCACTTCCCCATCGTAACACAAGCAAAACGGTTCACAACCTGGCTGCATCATTGGTCTCTGGCGGACGCTTGGCGGGCTCGGAACCCCACCACTAAACTATACTCATTCCACTCCAGACCGCACAAACTTAGAGTGCGCCTGGACTGTTTCCTTTGTTCCCCCGCCATCCTTCCTACCGTTCTGGACGCTGACTACCTGGGTAGAACTATATCAGACCATGACGCCCACACGATCACGCTGCAGTGGCGCCCGCCACATCCCCCCGTCCCCGCGTGGCGTCTCCCTTGGGACAGCCTTGAAGACCCGGTCTTCCGCCAAACCTTGGCGGACCACATCAGTCATTATTTCAGGGAGAACGCCGGCACAGCTAGTACCCAAGCGTCGGAGTGGGATGCCTTTAAGGTTGTGATGCGTGGCAATTGCATTCGTCATATTACGGGGGTCCGGCGGGTTCTTGAAGAGGACATTCAGGGGACGGAAGAGGCACTGGCCGCGCTCACTAAGGAGACAGATCCCGCTAAAGCCACGCCGGCTGCGCTAGCTAGTGCCGAGACTGCATACGCCGTAGCGTTGGCAAGCATGCGTCGGTTTAATTTCATGGCATACGCTGCTAGGGCCCACACAGAAGGCGACCGCGCGGGTACCCTGCTGGCGTGGCTCATAAGGCAAGACTCGAGCCTCCCGACCATCACGGCCATCCGAGACGTCCGGGGCACCCTGGTGTATTCACAGGGGCAGATACTCAAGGCCTTCCAAGAGCATTACATGCGCTTATACATGAGCCCCCGCTCCTCGGTGTTGGCTGCCGCCCCGGTGGCCTTCCTGGACCGTATTCAGCTTCCCCGCATAGACCGTGATACGCGCCAGGACCTCGATCGCCCTCTCAAGGCGGCCGAAATTTGGCACGCCATGAAGATGTTAGCCACCCACAATGCCCCTGGCCTCGATGGCTTCCCCCTTGACTTTTACCAGACATTCGCGCCCCAGCTGGTCCCTCAACTAGAGTTGCAGTTCCAAGCGGCTGTGGATGCGGGAGTCCTGCCTCACTCCATGCGCGAGTCCGTTATAGTATCCCTCCTTAAACCAGATAGAGACCCGCATCAGCTAGGCTCCTACCGACCCATAACTCTGTTGTCGGCGGATTACAAAATCTATGGGAAGGCCCTGGCGGACAGATACGCCAAGGTCCTCCCACGGCTTGTCCACCCCGATCAGAGCGGATTCGTGCCCGGTAGGCACACCTCTTCTAACATCCGGCGGTTGTTCCACGTACAGGACCAGGTGCGAGAACGGTTCCCTCGGGCAGCGTGTCTGGTGCTTGACCTCGAAAAAGCGTTTGATACACTCTCCTGGGCCTACCTGTTTCAGGTCCTGTTACGCATGGGCGTCGGACCCAAACTGTTAGCCTACACTCGGCTCAGCTACTCCTCGCCCAGCTCAAGAGTGCGCATAGGCCCTCTCATTTCGGACTCCTTTCCGATCCGGCGCGGGACCAGACAGGGGTGTCCCCTCTCCCCCCCTACTATTCGCGTTGGCGATGGAACCGCTGGCGACCATGTTGCGCGGGGCGAGTGGGGAGTGGGGCATTCCGATAGGCGATTATACCCATGCAGTATCAATGTACGCCGATGACGTACTCATATATGTCCGGGACATCACGATCGATTTGACCCCTATATCACGCATCCTGCATGATTTTGCAGAGGTGACGGGCCTTAGGGTGAACTGGGCCAAGTGCACTGTCTACCCCTTGACACAAGTTGTGCCCCAGGGTCCAATACGAATAGGAGACGTTGAAGTCTCGTGGAGTCCCCAAGCGGTTCACTATCTCGGCATTAAGCTATACCATACGCCGCAAGATATCTACGAGGGGAATTACCGCGCACTGATGGGTAACATCCGATCCCAGGTCCATTTCTGGAAGGGCCTCAACTTGGCTGTTCCGGGAAGCATAGCCGTTGCAAAGATGATCCTGGTCCCGCACCTGCTGTACCTCTTCTCCAATCTTCCGGTGGTTCCTCCGCAATCCCTGTTCCGGGAGTTGGATACCCTGCTTGGGACCCTTATTTGGGGCAACGCCCGCCGGCGGATAGCCCTGGCGAAACTGCAACTGCCCCTTGATCAGGGCGGGTTGGCAGCTCCCTCATTCGAGGCGTATTTCCTTGCCGCCCAATTGCAGTGGGTGTCGCGTTGGACGGCTGGCCGGGCGCAAGAGGAGTTGATCACGGAGGCGGGGCGGATCCCGATCCCAGCTGTCCACCGCATGCTGCTGCCAGGTGCAGCACCGCCGTTATCCCGGCCCATTCAGGTCATGACGGCACGCGCCTGCCTGGCACGCGTTCATCGACTTAGCCAGGGCACTCCCCTGTACTCTCCACTGCTGCCGTTGGTGGGGCTCCCTAGGGGCCGGGCATACTACACAGAGCAAATGATGCGGGTGTGGACGGATCACGTGGTAACGGAGGTGGGGATGCTGTTCTCCGGTGAAAGTTTGCAGTCCTTCGAGGCGCTGGTGGGGGACTTCGAGCTACCCGGGGGACAATTCCTCCGGCACAGGCAGCTTCTCACGGACTGCTGCAGGCAGTGGGGAGGGATCGAGACGGAGCCCCCCACACACCCGGTCATTCATGCGATACTGCAGATGGGGTCGGGTCGTCATCTCGTCACGTGGATATACAAAGCGGTGAGAACCCTGCAGAGTCCTACGCTAGCGACCCTCCGGGAACACTGGGAGGATGACTTCCAACGGCCTCTACATGACAGGGAGTGGGCCAGGGCCCTGGAATACACAAAAAAAGTGTCCCGCAATTATCGGTTTAAGAACATACAGCTGCATATCCTGCACAGGGCGTATCTAACCCCCGAAAAGCTGCAGAAATATTTCCCCAACGGGGTGTTTGGCTGCCCTAGATGCCTGGAGCCCGCTGCCTCGTTCAAGCACATGTTTTGGGACTGTCCGACGCTCTACAGTTACTGGCACACAATTCACACTGCCCTACAAGCCGTTACAGGGTTCCGGGACCTGGATACATGGGAGGCGTGTGCGCTGGGTATTCATGAACGACACAAGTCGCAGAAAGTGGAAAGGAGGTTCGCTTTCTTAATGTTGCTCCTCGCTAAACGATGCATCGCTATGCATTGGAAGACGCCGGGGGGGCCCCCAGTAGCGGCATGGGTGGGAGCGGTCAAGAAATGGGGCAAGGCGGAGGAAACTACACTTAGAACGGAGGAGGCCCGAGGGATGCGCAAACACCCGATCTCCATGCCCTGGGCCATGTTATTGCACGCCTTCACGCAGGAAACAGCGGCTGCGGCGAGTACACAACCGATTGATCCCCTGGGGGCGCCAGTGACCCCAGAGCCCACCCTGGGAGCTGCGCGGGCAGTCCAAGCACCCGGTGCCTCGCAGAGGCAGACATAACAGGCCCCACCGCCGGATCCCTCATAGGCTACGACCGATGCTCCAGCCCCTCCGGCCCCCTCTCCGCATCCGCGACCACCCCGACCCCCCCCTTTTCTTTTTCCCTCACGTTGGTCCAGCTCTCGAGCGCATAGCCACAAGCATTCCTGATAGACGACATAGTGCACCCCCATCCCCTGGTTCCCTGCCCCCAGTTCGTTCATAGTTACTCATTGGCTGCACTTCTCTAGCCTCCGCGACACAACTCAAAGGGGTTCAATCACATTGCACGGCACCCCTGCGGCGTGGCGATCAGGGCGCGCTCCAGTAGGGCATACCCAGCGGCTGATCCAGGACACGCACCTGCAGCCCTACTTAGGATAGGGTCGGATGGCCTGGGCGCCCACGAGACTGCGAGGTCGAAAGGGCTGCGATTGGGCGCTCTTGCTATGTAAGTCTCTGTGTTGATGGCGATACCACCTGTGCATGTGTATATTATTACCTATAAATGCCAATAAAAATGTTTTTAAAAAAAAACTTAAAACGGCCACAGGGCATGTTTACACAGTGGGGAAGGGAAGGGGCGGGGCCTGAGGTGACCTGTGCAAACACGCCCTGGGGTGCATTTTAAGAGGTTGTTTTAATCCCCTGCCCTATTATATACTAGGGGCTTACAGAGGAGGTCATGCTAATCACAGGGGGACCCCAACGCATAGTGTTCCCTAGTGTATGTAGGTGTTTTCACTGTATTCTGAGTGTCTTTTAACATAACACTGGCTCTAGGACTGGTTAGTCAGACTCAGCTACCACCAGTATCCGTCTGAAAAAGTTGAGGTTACAGGATGATTTGTTCTTTCTGCACGTTATCCTTCTTCCTGCACTTTTCTTCGTCTTTGAGGACTTCTGCTGCTTCTTTCTGCATGTCTTTTTTTTTCTTTCTGTGCGTTTTTTCTTCTTTCTTCACATGTCCTATCTCTGTAGGCATAGTTAGAAATTAGCATTTCAAAAACAATGTTTTAATTCACTGAAAAAAACCATAGGTTTCAGGCACGTTATAGTTAGGAATTAGCATTTAAAAAACCTTAGAAATTCACTGAAAAAACCATAGGTTTCAGGGGCGTTATAGTTAGCTGGACTTTTCACTCGTACAAAACCATTGAAATTCCCCTGTTATAGTTTGTTCAGCTAACTATAACTCGCGCGCCCGCAATGCACTGCTGATTACGTCACATATTATATCACTCATGACATTATCAGTGACATCACTCATGACATCACTGATGACATCTCAAATGACATCACTGATGACATCACTGATGACATCATCCTTGTGATAGAGTGGCAGACCTCCTCTCCCCTTAATATAACCTTTGATGCACACATTCAAAAATAGAAACTAAAATTTTCAAAACAATGGACATACCAATACCAGTTACAACAACCTATTCAGTAATTCTAAGATCCACATACACATCCACTCATTCAACAACAGTTCTATACAGTCACTCATACATGTACTCGCTCATCATATGTACTCATACACCTATACATCCTGTTACACAACACCACTCATCCATGGAGTTACTCACACACATAGTCACTCATGCTAATAAAGAATCAAACATCCATTTACTTGCATATTCAGTTATACACACACCACCACACTTACTTCTACAGACACTTACACATACTTCGTCTTTTAAACAATCACTTATAGAAACACCTACTTATTCATACAGGAACTCTTTCAATCTCTCACTCTCACATATACTCACTTATATACACCAATAGTCACAGATACTAGTTTAAAACACATGTAGTTACTCATAAAGACACTATTGAGACAGTCATTCACTCAATAACACATTCATCCACCCATACAGTCCTGCACACATGCTGTCTTCAACACATACAAACAGTGAGTCACTCATTCATGCACCTATGCACTATGTAATACCCCCACCGAACCATACAGACACTCAGACACTTATACTGATACTCAAAAAACCAACTAATAACCTATAAAGACACTCATGTAGCTACTCACCAACCCATGCAGCCACTTATACACAAAGTGAGAGACTGATACAGATATTTACATATTTAAACATTACTCACTAAGCCATGTATTCACTTAATCAGTCAGTTATACAATCAATTTTTCAAATACAAATCATCCATTTAGACACTTATATACCCATTTATTCTTCCATCGACCTTGAGATATACATATATAAAACATATGTAATTTTCAGAAAAACACACATTCACTGGATGATGTCATCAGTGATGTCATCAGTGATGTCATTTGAGATGTCATCAGTGATGTCATGAGTGAGGTCACTGACCATGTCATGAGCGATGTAATATGTGACGTCATCAGCAGTGCATTGCGGGCGCGCGAGTTATAGTTCGCTGAACTAATTATAACGGGGGAATTTCAATGGTTTTGTACGAGTGAAAAGTCCAGCTAACTATATCGCCTCTGAAACCTATGGTTTTTTCAGTGAATATACATATATATATACACTCATTTTTCAATGCAAATTGCTATATATATATAATACATATTTAAATATTGAACCAAACCACATTCACTGGATGATGTAATCAGTGATGTCATCAGTAATGTCATTTGAGATGTCATCAGTAATGTCACTGACCATGTCATGAATGATGCAATATGTGACATCATCAGCAGTGGATTGCGGGCGCGCAAGATGTAGTTAGTACAACTAACTATATCGGAGGAATTTCAATGGTTTTGTTCGAGTGAAATGTCCAGCTAACTATAACACCCCTAAAACCTATTGTTTTTTCAGTGAATTTCTAAGGTTTTTTAAATGCTAATTCCTAACTATTTCAGGCCTGAAACCTATGTTTATTTCTGTGAATATATATATATATATATATATATACATATATATATATGTATATATTTATGTGTGTGTGTGTGTGTATATATATATATATATATTTATTAGTTTGTGGATAACGGCACACGTTTATAAAAACTCAATTTACATAATATTAACTATGACAGTACCTCCACCCTGCATCCCTCGCCCTCCTCCCCACTCTTTCTTTCTGCTTGGAGCGGGCAGCGGACCTGCTTCTGTGTTGCCTGACAGAAACAAATAAATTACTTAAATTGTTTCAGACTTCTGAGGTGCGTGTGAAAGGAGAGCATACCTTTTAATTCTGTTTTGCGGGGAGACCTGACCTTTGTCCGAAAAACAGGGACATGCATTTAAAATTAGGAAAAGTGTCGGTACACCGGGACAGTCCTCTGAAAACCAGGACTGTCTGGGGAAATCCGAAACATCTGGTCACCCTACTTTGTGCTCCCCTTTTCCCATCCCATTGCTCCAGATTCCCCCATGTCCCAGCCTCCCCCTGCGCTATCCCGCTCTCTTCTGCCATCAATTCTATTATGCTGCCTGCAGCATGTTCTGGTCTTCAGAGGCGGGAAATACTAAAAACAGACCAGTTGAGCCCTGGGAGGTTAGGATGTAGTAAGTACTCCTCAGCTAAGGTATTCCTTCACCTTCTCCAAATATTATGTACCTTGTTGAATAATTGGGGTTTTACTGACCAGTTCTGTCACTCAGGCATTTCCCACCAGCAGTAGCTTCTAAAATAAAAGGCACTTTTATAAAACAGAAATATCATCAAGTCGAGTCTGTGATGCCATCTTACCCTTTGTGTGACAAGCAGAGTGCTTCACGGCTCCTGGATATGCAATTCAAAGTCAGAAACGATTTCAAATGGTGTGCAAATACACATACGCTTTGTATGCAGCGCGAGATAAGGCTTAAAAGCTGACATGTTAACTAAGTATCAAAAGATGGTCTTTCGCGCTTACCTGGAGCCAGTATGGACCAATGTGTCTAACTCAATTAACAGAGAAAAAATACTCTTGCCACGTGCACGGTGAATTCCTAGAGACAAGGGCTGAGCTCGGTTTTCAAGGCTGGCTCTGGGCAATCTTTCTACAAAAAGCATGAAAAACATTGATACTGGCCGTGCAGACGTCTGTCGCCTTCATAAGAAGGTAAAGTCTCCCTTTGGAAGTGGTGATATTCATTTCTTACATCCTTCCACATACGATATTGTTTTCAGGGAAGCAAACCACTAAAAGTCCAAAGACTAAGGCCGCAATGGTGGACATTCCAGTGGTAAAGTTGTTAATAATTTATTTTGTTTTAATTGGTAAAACTAAGACCCCCTCCCCCCCCCCCCCCCCCCAGGGCCCCTCTTTCGAGCGCCCTCCTCTAAACCCCATTCTAGTGTGGGACAGAGAGTATATGAAAAAAAGGAAATATGAAAAATTAAAGAATAAAACAAATCTGAAACAAAAAGTTGTCTTCTGGAATATTTTAAAGCAAACTAAAAGCATCTCAAAATGTATTTGGAAAATGTTATTTTAGGCGGCACAATTAGCACATTGTTCTGATAAAGAACAACGTGAGACAAGTTTCTTTAATTCATTACAAGTATGAAACACAGGTGTGTCATAGTGAAGTGAAGTGCGATCACCTAAAGTAGTGATTGTCTGGTAGACTTGGTGAGGCAGAAACGAACAATTCACTAGCTGGAAGCCACAAATTATCTAATCTATGCCCTACAGCTGATGTGCAGAGGCAGAAACTCCAGGACATGTTATTCATGTTGAGCCGGTGAGAAGATGCAAAGATTTTTTTTTCTTGCAGCCTTCTTGAAGTTCTATGGAAAATTAGACACTTCGGGGCAGATTTATGAGCCCCTTACGCCACTTTTGCGTCACTTTTCCCATGTTAAAAGTGACGCAAAAGTGGCGCAAGGTGCTCATAAATCTGCCCCTTCATGAGGTTGTTTTGCGCTTTTCACAAACCAGTGTAAAAAACATGTCTTTTGTCATAATTTACGTCTTAATCGATAAACCTGCAGCAAAAAGGTCTCTACATTTTCCAACTCAGCTCGGTTTGATTAGAGGCATAGTGATCGCATTGTGCATTGAAAAGTATGTATAAATGTGCAGAAACACTTGTGCAATGATGCTGGAGCAATTTTCTGAATGGGGTGCGGACCACAGACATTCATAGAGCTTGTTCTAAATGCGCAATTTTGGTTGATGAGTTATTTATGGCATACTAACGATTTCTATATTGAATAGAGTGGTGACCGATGAATTATTAATGTTGCACTTACAACTATTTTATTTAGAAGTTTAGAAGTGTGCTTGTTACCGCAGTTTAGTTATGCCACATTTTCATAGACACCATTATTTTAAAATGGATGCTGTTTTCGTGTTCTGTTCATCTTCCTCCTGCTCATTACACCTCCATATCAATGCCCCCTTGTGCGGCTTCTCGCCTCATAGTTTTCGTGGAGCACCAGACACTGTGTCACAATTTGTTATTTTCCTTAGAGAATATGTATTGTGAATGAAAACTTTTTTCCTGTTCCGATAGTAATATTCTAAAAGACACTTATGCTGGACGTTCTGACTCAGGTGTGCTAGCAAACTGAATGTTTCGAATGCATATTGCAAGCATACAGTTAAAATATATGTACTGACATTTATAGAGCGCCCATTCTCCCTTAAAATTGCCTCTTTGTAAACACCATTTTAGGTGGGAAGAGCAAGGATGTTTAACCCCTTCAGCGCGGCGCGGATTTCCGCGCCACGCTGAAGGTTCCGTGCGCGGGCGGGGCCATGACGGAACGGTTCCGTCATGCGCACAGCGCAACCGACGTGCATGACGAAACCGTTCCGTCATGCGCGTCGAACGGGTTAAAGAAACTACTAGGAAACCATAGTATCTTAAAAGAGAAATTGATACTCTGATATGAGGCATTCCGTATGAATATATTCAATCCCAGTCTCCAGAAAAAAACAGATTTGACCCCTTGTTGGAGTTTTGCCAAGTTAGAAATGAGTGCTCCCCATCACAAAACCCTCCTCCCAAGTTTGAAACAACTAAAAAATGTGTTGATTGTGCTTCATCCAAGTGGTTAGTGGTTATTGGGCCTGGTAAAGGATTTTCCGCTCCATGTATGCTGTTCGGAATTCAAAGAATGTGTGGCAAAAACCAGTGAGGTCATTTGCTTTTGCCACAGCAATTGTGGGACAATATTGGCAGAATTCCATTGGGGGTAGTAGCTGTCATGCCTTACTACATAGTACCTCAGCAGGGTACCCACAACGTCTGAAAACTTGAATAAAGGAAAATGCTAACAGCAACAGTAACAAAGCATCTAACACTTGATCATTTCAAAATGTGAATTGGTATATTAGCCTTCTGCAGCTCCTGCAACATATATTCCCATTAAAATTACTTTGTGTTGAGTTGTAGTCAGAACAGGAATTGCCTCAAACTCAACAAGCATTGGCATAGCCAATAGGTCTCGCCTTTGGGACCTTATAAGTGTTTAGCCATGCAACAGTTGCATAACTAAATACTTATAAGGTCCCAAAAGCGAGACCTATTGGCTATGCCAAGTGGCCGTGCGGCCGTGAAAGTGAAAGTGATCGCGATCAAACATAAAAGGGAAAGTAATCGCGGTCAAGTGCGGCGTGCGCGCCCGCCCGCGCATATGCACTGTAGCTCTAGGCTGGCCTGGTAGCACTTTTTGGAGCCCTCTCAATAAGTCTCGCCAGACCAGCGCATGCGCTGCATCAGGTGAGACCTAAAAACCGGGCCACAGCAGAAGTAATGTGATGGATAAATATTGTGCAGGAGAAGTAAGGATCATCAGACATATTGTGTTATTGTAAAAGACAAAACGACCCAAGGTGCCACACAAGTACTGCCATAAGCAGTAGTGAGTGCCCGTTAGAAACAATGTCCCAATTAATTCTGTACTTCATTGGAATACTGTCTTCATACTGTACTAAAGAACTTTCCTCTCGCCGTACCTGCCAAGACCAGACACACAAAATATTTCCTCAACGACTGTCCTATGCCATCGAATACTTTCTGACTAGGATTGCCCTCTTAAACTTGATTGGCAGGAAATCATCGCCTGCACAATAAAAACGCATTTTCAATGCTATAGTTCTCGCATTTGCGAGCGTTTAAGCTATTGGCACTGTAAATGACTATGCATTTAATTTATATATTTTTTAAAGCAACACATATATAAAAGGCATTGTTATTTTTAATCCCAAGAGCTCAATCTCTCGCACATTTGAGTGCTCTTTAATGGGGACGTGGCCCCTTTTATTAGACACTGCTCGCATATTCAGGTTACACTGAGCAGCGTCTAATCAAAGGAGTGCGGTTAACATTAAAGTGAAAGCACGAATGGTGTTTTCACCCAAAGTGAAAAAAAAGAATTAATTTCAAAAGCTTCAAAAGCTAAAGTGAAAGCGGCCCACGCTGGTAATTAAATAATTAAATAAGAGCGGCCGGTAAAGTGAAAGCGGGCCATACCATATATTAAATAATTAAATAAGCATGGTCGCTATAGTTAAAGCGGACCACGCTGTAATTTAAATAAATACATTTCTATTAAAATAAAAGCTGGTGGGTGCTGCAATGTCGTGGGTGCAATAGGGGAAAATAGTGCTCACCGACTTATAAAGCAGACCATGTAACACCATCAGTAAAAGGTTTAATTGTTATGGGAGGTAACAAATACAGACAAGGCGGTACCAAGGAGGGACTAACAAGCCTAATAACGACTCGGCAGCCAGCGTTTACGAAGGACAATGACACAAGCCAATAAAAAATATGGGCGGAAAGTGGGCGGGGCTTCAAAGCCATAGTCCACTACTGCATGCCTCGAAGCAGCGCATGCGCTGCCCAGGCTTGACCTAAAAACATACACTAGCAAATGCTCAGCGCACTTATTTTGTGCCTACCTTTGCCCCATGCATAACATGGATTGTTGTTTTGGTGCATATGTTTATAATTTTCCCTTGGTGCACTTGTTTGCACCTGGTCATCATATATTCTTTATTTGTTTGACTATTACAATCTAGCGGTGGTGGTGCTCAGAAATTGTGTTATAAAAGTAATGTTGCAAATGCACACACCTCAGTTTACTTTGCTCTTTGCAGAATGCACATGTGAAAAGCATCATTGTTAAACCGCGTTAACATAGATTAATGCTAGTGAATTTCCAATGTGTGTTTGTGTGCTATGTTTTAAATTAAAAGTGCGCATATGCAGTGGCGGCTCACATAGGGTGTGCTGCGGGGCGGGAGGTTGGGTGTATTAAACTCGGATATATGACGGAACGGAGGATTACTTTCCTCCGTTCCGTCATATGTCTGAGTTTACTACCCTCCCACCCTGCCCCTCCCCCGCCCAGCATCATCACCCTGCAGCACGCCCTATGCGAGCCACCACTGCGCATATGTGGGCAATTTGTTTGTAATCGAGCTGAACAAACTCAGTTCAAATACAATTTGCACTTCTGGATTTATGGTGTCAGAAGGTACTTCCCTTTTCCACTAGTGAAATGTCATTTACTTACTATGCCCCCTCACAAAATAACCACTCTTAAAAGTGCATTAACATGTATTTTTTTGTTGTTCTTGGACATACAGATTGAGTCCTCAATAGGCCTGGGCAAAAATTTCGTTCCGTTCGCGGAAATTGCAATAATTTGACATTTTTGCGTTCCGCGGAGAGCGCGAAAATGTCAAAAATTCCGGTTTCCGCAGCTTGGCGATAATTTGTTTCTTGCTCGCGCTGTAAAATGATACATTCTCGCGCGCGCGCGATCGCCTTACCTGAATCCCTGCGTTCGCCGACAAGTTTTCTTGATCCGGTCGCGTTCTCCATGAGATGTTGTATTGTTTTTAGCCATTTGCGCTGTCTCGCGACAGTTCGTGCCCGCAGTGACGTCATGCGTCGCGCGATCACGTCTTTCTTCTCGCGATCATGCACCACTCAAAACAAGATGGCCGCGCCCGCAAGCAACCACATGGGTAAGTTGGCGACCCGCAACCATGCAGAAAATCTCGCGAACATGCCGGAAAAAAACTTCCGCATCTTTGCGATATTTCTGCTTGTTTGCGATAATTTTAAACATTCTCGCGATAATTTGCGAAGGTTAATTCCGCAAATTCCGCCCACCCCTAGTCCTCAACCAAATAAGACAAGTCTTTGAAATAAATGTTGCAAATGCAAGTGTGGTTAATGAGTCTGTGAGCACAGCAAGGTACTGTTATTTTGCATGTGGAAAATAACTGCCCAGAACACAGCACATGTTCAGTAATGGAAGTGCAGGTTCTGACATGATAATTGCAAAAGTTCAAAAACGTGCACTTGAATCGCACTCATCTTGCTGCTGTAGTACTAAGACACTTTGACTGAAAGTACACTTTTGTTTTGGCACATGGTCTTCCACACAAACAATCTATACAAAATGAAAGTGCCATAGCATGAATGTATGTGCTACACATACTCCACTAGCCTCAGAATATCTGAAACTAAGGAGAAGTACAATTAACAAGAGTTTTAAAAAAAAGAATAACACAATACGCTAAAAACATGTGGAATGTCCCTGATCACAAAAGTAAAAGAAGCAGACTTATTGAGAACACATACTATGTGGCACAGCGAACACAGTGAAACACCGCAGTTTTCGCTCCGTTTAGATTTCAAGGTGGTAATTTCCGGAATCATTCGCTAAAAAATAAGGCATGTTACTCAGGATTTCGGAGCCCATACAGGTAAGGACAAAGAGAAGTGTGGTATTTTCACTTGTCACTGTGATGAAGAAGTGTCTGCCAACCATGTAGGTTTCTTAAACTGAGCGACTGTTAGGTTGGAAAGGGATGTTAAATGGAACGCACTGTGTGGGTTAAAGCTGCATGCCCTTCTTTGTACATGCAATAGAACAGTTCCATGTAAGATGGTTTGGGGATAGGATTTTGAATTCTATCGACTTGATTCGCAATACTACACCATTGAGAAAGTTTACAATTTTGAGCAAGTTCACAAACTGCACTTTTATAACAACTTACTCTTTTGCAGTAACTTACACATTTAGCGGACAACAATAGTGTTAGGGCCAGATACATAAATGGCCTTCACACTTGAGTGGGAGGCCCCACAGTTATGGGGGAGTCTCCACGATGGAGTCTCTGCACTCGGGGCGGAATCTCTGCAGTGAGAATTCTCATTGTAGAGATTCCATCCCTAGTGTGGAGAATCCCCCATGACTGTGCGGCCTCCACCACGAATGTGGAGGCCCTTTGCGTATCAGGCCCTAAGTTACTGCAAAAGTCCAAGTCCAGCACAACACATGGGCAACAGCAGTGGCCCATCCGTATGGTCTGTGTGGCCATGCCCCCCACCTTTTTCCAGGCAAGAAGAGCATCTGTCAGACTAAACAAAGGTCACTCTTCTTGTTCAGGTCAGGCAAGCAGGAGCTAGACGTGCACCAAAAAAGTAGGTTAATGCCTGCCTTAGCTGAACTTTGCCAGGCTGAGGGTTTCACAGTCCTGTGGGTGTGACCTCCTCAAGCTGGCAAAAGTGCCTTGAGGCCCTCCTCTTCGTGACAATGGTAAGCGTCACTGATTGCCTCGAATCTGGGTGCATCAGTTTTAAGCCCCTTTTTTTGAATTTCACAGTGTTTTAATAATTTAAGAGAAAAGGCATACAATCAGATGACATTGCGTCACAATCAAAGGGTATCATGTGCAGATTTCACATGAAATGCCCTGTGTCTGCATACAGTAGTTGTCACGATAAGGATGATCATTGAATATATGGAAACTTCTGATTAGCAATATGTCAGAGAGAACATTCCAGGTCCAGAAGGACTACTTTCTAAACATTGCTTTGCAGTATATCTAGATGGGTAGGAGAACTATAGGCACAAAAGGTATTGTAACTTGTATGAATGGAATTTTATAAATACATTCTGTACCAAGGAATATGGCATCCCTTGTATCATCTGTATAACCATGAAACGCCAAACATGAAAAGGGCTTTGGAGGAGGAGGGCACTAAGAGGGCAGGGGGGTGGGGTATCTGCTTCATAGACATGGTTAAGAGAACTTAGAGTCAAGGCACAGTTATAGGTTGTGCCGCAAGGCCTTGAGAACTCAGTTCAATGTTTTTATCCAGGGATCGCCACACTGTGCTAGAAATTGGGGGTGCAGTTTGATTCCTAAGTTATAATGTGTGTGCCCACCATGTGTGATGTGATAAATGGTTGAAAGATTTCCACTGTGAGAGGATGACTTTAACTGAAATGGTCAGGAGTAGGTTTAACACCGCCAGTTTTAAGCCCTGAAGTTTACAGGATTCCAGAGTCAATCAGGAACACCTTGTTACAGAGTGGAGTGGGGTCAGCAGCCTTACTGATCCCATCCCACTCTGTGACAAGGTTGAGACTGCTGCTGCCTTCCTTCATTGGCCGACCTAAAGTTCCACTGATGGCCAACGACAGGTATTAAATACCCTCCCACATAAATAATAAAGGTAGGGATTTAAAATAAAACCCCAGAGAAAATAGTGTTACATGTAATTAAATTATTTAAAACTGCAAAAAATATTACTAAAGATATATAAATATTAAAAACTTATCATGTATATTTTTCAACGTTAAATTATATTTATATCATAGTACCAGTGGTTTGCCATGTGTAGCGCTCGACTTACTGCAAAAGTATATTTTACTACATGAGTGCAGTTTTTGAACACTGAAAAATTGTAGCCTTACTTAAAAGTGTAACTTACTGAAAAGTGTAAGTTACCTTTGTGAATCAGGCCCATTGTCTGGCACCGTTTACTACATTTCACTGGCATTTTCACGTCAGCCGTGCTATCAAGGCCTGGATCTACTAGCATATGGTAGGCAGTCTTGAGTATAGGGATGACTGTGGAATGTTAGGGGCGTGGCTGTGCGAGATAGGAGTGTTCTGACAAACAGAGAGAAAGGTATGTGCTTGATATAGGAGCAAAGTTGCAATGGAATTTGCTTAAGACCTGTAAAAGAGTGAATAAGACAGGTAAGCTCAAGAAGGAATTTGAAAATATGTTCGAGCGTTTAGGATTTTGTATGGTAGCCAAATACTGCATAAGCGTAAATGCAGGGGTAGTTGCAGTCAAGTACATCAGACATGTACCTTTCAATTATAGGAGCAGACTCTAGTCCGTGCCAGAAGAGGATTATAGAACCAATTGAGTCATCACTCTAGTTGCCCCAGCGGTGATTTACTAACGGGGTGACAAGATCAAAGTAATGCATAGACCCGTGCACTTTAGACATTTCAGTTTGAATGGACAGTTACCCTTAGCCAAACTTACCTAAGAGGCTTTCATCGCTCATTGTAGCAACTATCTTTTCATATTAGATTTAGCCAGTGCCTACCATCAAATTGAACTGATCAGCATCTTCATTGATTTGTAACACTAGAGGATTCACACAAAGATAGAGGGAAGTACTTTGGTTGGCAGGTGCTGCCTCAGTATTCCAGAGGTTAATGAAGAATTTATTAGCGAGTGTCTGGTGCTATGGTATTCCACGTGGGCATTTTATTTTGTAGTAGTATCGAAGAAGAACAGTCCAAATCTGGACCATTGCAGTGAAAAGTTCTGTGAGAGACTATGGAATATATGTCTTTGATATGAGAGGTCAATTGTGAGTTAGATGCTGGTTGCACTTGCTGTCTCTCCTTTATTAAAGATTTTTTACTGTAAAAATAGCAACATTGGTCTTTCACCTGTGTGTTCTTCTGACTTAATAAGTCAACAACCAACTATTTTCTGGTTTAAATTCCAATCAACATGCAGATGTGGTATGCATAATTTATTTTTCTGTCTTCGCTATAGTTTAAAGCATTGTATATGATTTCAGCCCATAGTGATGAAGGTGGCGAATCACTTGCTTGAAGAGGCCTGTTTCCCAACCAGCTTTAAAACACTACATCCTCAGTCGAGAAACAAGGTCTAGAGAATCTCAAATACAAGCATTCTAATGAGAATTCATAAAATAGTAGTTCCCTAGGAGCTTTGAGACTAGTAAACCAGCAATGTTGGCCCAGATTCCTGCCTTTATGGCTGCTGTTTAAACAAGCATTTGCAATGCAATAGGTCTTGCATTTGTTGCAGTTGGAGCTACTGGCATTGTAAAAGGCAGTGTTTTTTATCAATGTTTTTGTTTGCAGTGGAGTGATTATTTAAAAATTACACACTATTCCATATTATAAGCTATTCTAGCAACTGTACAGTAAAGCTATGGCTATTTTAACGTAAAGGAGTGTGAATGGATGAATAAAAATACAAAAAACAGGATCTAAAAATTTACGATGGAATGTATAGCAGGGGACAGGGACTACAGATCACAACAAATGTACTTGAAGTGATTGGGGCATCATGTGCAATAAAAAAATCGGTAGTACGGGGTGTCAGCGATGCTTGTGCAAATGTTGTTCAGCTGGTGAAGTGGTCAGCTCTGTTTGCAGATGCAAAGTGGTGAAAGGTGAAGTATTCAGCTCTGTTGCAGGAACAAAGGGATGAATGGTGAAGTGGTCACTCTCTTCAGCGGTGAACATGCTCTTTACTGTTGCTCATGGGCATCAAGAGACTCTGCCAGGTCTAAGGCATTCCAGAGACCTTATATGACGGCTGGGGTTTGTAAATGAACCTACATTAAACACCACTAAGAGATGAAGCGATTTCTGCAACATCACATGATTTTTCTCCAAAATGTGTTTTTTCAGTTTTACTTTTTGGATTCCTGGGATGCTCTGGCATAAGATTCCTGGTTCCACCATGATTCATTTGGTACAGTAAATAAACACAATAACCAAAAATACTCTCAAACTGCAGTTTAACGGAGACGTGGTTTTCTGTGTAACAGACAAACGCCTGACCATGATCCCAGCAGGGGCACGTGCCACCTAATCTAGAGACACTTCTCTCACAGGAGTTGTGCCAACTCACCTGCAGCCAAAGCTATGGGTCACGGGAAAATGGGATGGAGAGTAAGGGGGGTACAGGGAGAGAGAGAAAGGGGGCACAGGGAGAGAGAAATGGCGGACCGAGAGAGAACGGGGGAAGAGAGGCTGGAAGGGTGAAAACGAAAGGGAGAGAGGGCACTAGTGAGGGGGGTACCGGAAGGGGAAGGAGGTGGACAGGTGATATACATTTTAAAAAGCAGGTCTTTGGCAGTAGGTGATGACTGCTGGCAAGGACCAACACCCGGAAAGGAGGTTTGACATCCGAGCCCCCACTATTATAATGTGAAACTATCATGCAACTACAATATCACAAAAAGGTGCTAGTTTTCCAAAGACACATGACCCGCCTGATGTACACACTACAAGATTCTTATAAGTCCCAAGAACATAAAGACAAATTCATCTGGCACATTGGAAAAAAATTATACTTTTCAAATAGCCCTCCATATTAAATTTGCTCAATTTCTACGCTCGGTTAACAGATATAACTACTACCCAATCAATGGTATTCAATTGATCCACCTCGGAAGAATGAAGGCTGAGGCAGACTTGCCGGGAGTGTAACCTCTGCCCCTTACAAGTGTACGTCTCACTGAGCCCTTCTGCCGGTATTGTGTTGGACAGCTGGTTACAATTCGATCAGTTGAGCCCCTTATGTGTAGCCTTTAAACAGAAACACAGCAAAGCCCGCTTTTGTATTCGCCAGATAACTAGGAAAACCAGCTATACACGAGGCGCGAGCAGCAACCGGAGTCACAGAGGTAGAGAGACCAACCTTGGCTCCGCCGGTTATGAATAACTTAATATCCACTTACCTACCAAACATGAATGTGTCCTTCTATAATGGATGTGGTATACGTGTAAAGTGCTCCAATACCTACGGATTGCGTTTGCGCTAAATAAAAAAAACTAAAAAATAAATACAAACACCTAACAGATCTGTTCCAGGTCAGGCAGCGGAGTCATAGTTTGCCCGACCCTTGTGAAGACAGAGCAGCCGTCCCTGAAAATCAGCAGGGCAAGGGCGAGGATGTGGTCCGTCGGCTAAACTGCCGACTTTGGTGCTGGAAACCAGAGTTTGAGCCCCGAGGTCGCATCAACATCCTGTGATTCTGGGCAAATCACTTAATCTACCCGTGCCTGAATGTGTAATGTAAATACGGTGCTCGTGTAAAGCGCTCCAATAAACTTCGGGTCGAGTTCGTGCTATATATATATGCAAAAAAAAACAAGTGCAAAGGCAAGTAACAGTACAAGGACATGTCGCCAGCTAGTCACAGTCATATATGGTGTACACATAATTATACATTTGCCACACTTGCCTCATACCATCATCTCCTGCATATTTTTCCTTTTCTCGCATAATTTAGCCAACCCTGCCAGTTATACTATAATAAAGTAAACAAACTAAACATTTCACAGAACTTACCCCAGTAAAACAAGCGTCTTCAAATAGGTTGTGTCTCCAATGAATGTCGCTGATTCGCCTTCTTTGAAAATGTTCAGTGCTGCACGTTTAAATAGAGCATTGGATGCACGAAAGATATCACTAATAGCACTAAGTAAACAAAGTAATTGCTAAAAATGTCCTAAAACATGCCGCCCTAATTATCGCTTGCCATGCAGCTTTTATGACTAATAAAGGCGTGGCGGTGGCGCCAGTAATACGCCTGCTCCCGATCACAACACAGAAAGTGAGAATTATCACAGCATGAGACCCCACAGTAATCATTAGCACAGCATGTCGACAGGCGCCCCAGGCTGCTGGAGCACTCAACTATAATTAATGCGCAACACGTCTTCCGGAGACGAACACTCAACTGGAATTAACGCGCACAAGCTGTTCCACTGTGAAGCGTGTTCACAGACCAGAATCGGCTCGTGCCCAGACCAGAATCGGCGCAGCACGTCTTCCGGAGACGAGCACTCAACTGGAATTAACGCGCACAAGCTGTTCCACTGTGAAGCGCGTTCACAGACCAGAATCAGCTCGTGCCCAGACCAGAATCGGCTCGTGCCCAGGTCTGTCTCCCTTGGGAGTAAACACGGCAACAATAGTCTTGTTGGCGGCAGCGCTTCGCGCTGCAACGCCAGCGAGACCTAAAAAGGAGCAATAAACATTCCTATGATTGATTGATTGATTGCTCAAAGGAATGCAAAAAAGTGACTAAATGCAGCTCAGAGGGAGTATCCCGAAGAACAAACGTTGGATTTGCTGGTTACATCAGCCACTGTTTGTTGATTGACATGAATCGTATACCCAGAAGAGGACATTGGGTATCTGACTCCACACTTGTTGAGTTTAAGAGGGCTATGAAATGTGATTAAGGAATTCAGCAGGGAGCTCTGACAGACCTTTGATTCAATCTCTCTAGGACTGTTGAACTTATGGAAACGTGTTGGCGGTTAGGAAGTTTGCTGGTGTCTCCACGGCAGCCAAGAAGGCATAAAACACAAGTAGTGGTTAACAGACAAGTGAGCTAATTGACACACTAGTAGTAGATCTGGCCGTATATGGCCGTAAATTTGGGAGTGTATATTGTAGCAGATGTGGCCCAAACTGTGGAAAACAATCTGGTCCCAATTATTCAGAAATCAAGACAAGATTTCAGTAAGATGGATAAGCGGTATCTATCTACGGTTGGCCGCTGTAATATAGTTAAAATGTTGTTTTTTCCCAAAGTTTTAGACTTTTTTAGAGCGATTGCACTGACGTTTGGGAAGCGCTGGTTTAAAGCAATGTATGATATTATCTGTAGGTTTATCTGGGCATATGCCAAAAAGAGAAGAGCACTGAAATTTATGACGCTTCCCTGGAGTAGAGGGGGGCGTGCTGTCCCAAATTTGAAACTTCATCAATGGGCCGTAGTGCTTCAATATATGTGTTCCCTCATTGAGGGAGATTATGTTGATCAATGGGATGGAGGAGGCACACCCACCATTTACCAGCTCTTACTTGGGGAAGAGGCCAAAAATACCTTTCTTAGGCATATTGAACCCAGGTATTATGAGAAGGTTTACTTTAAGACTCTTCGGGTGGCGTATGGGATTTGGTCCTCTTTGAGGGAATAGATTGGATTGGGGAGGCCTAGTTATTGTACTCTGCTACAACAAAACCCAGCGCTTCCTGGAATTTTTCATGACTATTATCATGCTGGGAGATTTTAGGATTAAAAAGGCTGGGGGATCTCTATGAAGGGGAGACTATATTCTCATTTGAGGATCAACAAGAGAGAACATCCTGTAATTCTGGGAAAAAATCTCCCCGTTCCTAACAAAAATGAATGTGTCTTCATGTAATGCAACTGGTGCTATGTAAGGCGCTCTGATACGCGATACTAGGTCAAGTTCGCGCTACATAAAACTCCGGAAAAAAAAAACCTCAGTGCTTAATTTGTAAATAGAAATGTGCTGGTGCTCAAAACTCTCCTCTGAAACACGTGCCTGCTGCAATTATACATGTGAGCACAGAATACGGAGACAAAGTAATTCAAAAGCCATCTCGGGCCTCTTTAATCCATTTACAGACACTGCCTGCCTCATCAGCTCACTCTTGCAGCTTTCCCCCTTTGTGACGCTTTTCCGTCTTTCTTTTCCTCCATCTTTCCCACGTGTGTCTTTTGCTCTCAGTAAATACTTGATGCAGGAATATAAGTACTGGCCCCCAAAAATAAGTGCTGGTGCCCCCCACTGGCAACCGCTGGCTCAAATTAAGCACTGGTGTTACTAGGTTCCCCTTGGAGTATCATTGCTTGGGGCATAATCCTGAAGCAACTGTAATCAAGCTGGGGTTTAGTGCTTTGACATAATTTGGATTCTTCACCACATTACGGTGGAAGGAAAGTCTTATATGTTGTGTCAAATTGTTTGAGGTACACTGAGAGAGTGGCTTCTTTTTTACAAACTGTGTAATATTGCTAAAATATTTGATACAACCCTCTGAACGTATCTGGCTTTGTGGCAATTTGATTGTAT
This sequence comes from Triturus cristatus, assembly GCF_964204655.1. Taxonomy (NCBI): domain Eukaryota; kingdom Metazoa; phylum Chordata; class Amphibia; order Caudata; family Salamandridae; genus Triturus; species Triturus cristatus. The sequence goes on along the minus strand of NC_140584.1, from coordinate 363,893,550 downwards.
CTGCTATAGGAATGATCTTTTTTGTTACACTTTTATTGGTGAATCTCCTCTTGTCTTTATATTTAGAAAACTCTGCAATAAAAATATTAAAAAATAAAAAATGAATCTTGAATATGCAGACATCTTCCCTTAAAAGGAAGCTCCTTTGGAATCATAACATTTAGAGGTGGGTGGCCTAGATAAAGGGGCCAGCAAGATATTCTCGATTTCAAGCTCCTGTGTCTTTTTAACATGTCCAGTGAAGCATTGTGATCCTAGGCTTACCATTTTCTTGGCAGAAGGTATCAGCCTTGAGCTGGCCAGACAACCTGAATTAGAACTTTTCATCTAAGACTTGGCCTGCGATGACTGTACAGGCCAATTTCTTTCTGATTTAATTTCCCTCTTTTATATCCATTTTATTACAATATTGCCATGTTTTTTCATGATGACCTTACATAGGGCCAGATGTACGCTGGTTTTTAGCAGTCGCAAATGGATAATTGGTCCGTTTGCAACTTCTAAAAATGGTTGTAGTATGTTCAAACCCTACTTTGCGACTCGCAAAATGGGATTTGCAAGTTGCTATTAGGATGTGGCGTGCCAAGGGCATCCCTTCCAAATAGCTTGTCGCACTGGTATGTACAATTGTTTTGTGACTGCAAATTTGCTCATAAAACAATCACAGCTACCACCTACTTCAAGTAGGTGGTAAGCAAGTCGCAAACAGGAAGAGGTCCCAGGGGACCCCTTCGCCTTTGTAAATGTATGCGAAAATATTTTTTAAGAGCAGGCAGTGGTCCCACAGAACTGGAAAAGTTTGAGGAAAACAGGCTGCATTTGAAAAAAAGTTGCTTTATTTAAAAAGCAAACACAGACATGGTGGTCTGCTGTCCCCAGCAGGCCACCATCCCTGTGTTCTTGCCCATTCCCAAAGGGTAGCAAATTGCGACCTGCCTCATGAATATTGATGAGGAAGGTCATTTGAGACCCCATTGGGAATCGCTAAATGTGTCTAAGACACGTTAGTACATTCCATTTTGTGAGTCGCAAAAAATCACAATTTACAACTCGCCATCCGCAGCCGCTGCAGGTAAGAGCGGTGGGACGGTAGGGCCGGCTGGGGGGGATTTCGAGCGGCAACCACAAAGGAAAATTTAATAAATAATTAATTTTCCTTCGTGGTTGTCTCTCGAAATCCCCCCAGCTGGCCCCACCGCCCCTGCTGTTACCTGCAGCGGCCGCCGCTGCAACTTGCAAAACGGAATGGTCGTACATCTGGCCCTTAGTTCCTTAATATAAGTGTCTACCTCTTCAACGTGTGGATTTCTTATGTTCACATGCACCAGTGTGCAAGCAGTTTTCAGTTTAGATCTGTGACCTGTAATCCATATTCTGATTAGCTTTGTTGTCATTTAAGGGGCAGGGGGAATGCCGGGAGTTTCCGTCAGACTGTACACCTAGACCGGCGCCAGTCAACCCTGCCTTTGCTGAGCCAGAATAATGTTCTACCACGACTGGATGAACGTGCTGCAGCTCTGCCACACTAGAGATAGTCTAAAAGTGAACTACTTAAACAGTAAAAAACTCACTCTACACCACATGATTAACAAAGTATCTGGAGGCTTAGGATGCGACATTGCAGCAAGTTAGTATGCCGACACGCAGCACGGAGGAAGATGCTGCCGCGTACGGGCTTGAACTGGATAACACTGATGTAATACAACTTTACGGCGCTCACAGTGCTAAAGTGTGAGTGTGAAGCCTGAAAGAGATGCAAATGCTGAACAAAACTAGGGGTGGGCGGAATTTGCGTAATTGCGTTACGCAAATCTCCGCGAAACGGTAAAAAATCTCCGCGAACACGCAGAAATTCAGCGAACACGCGGAATTGCATGTTCGCGATGCTTTTTTCCTGTTCGCAATTGCTGTTTGCGTGCTCGAGGAGAAATATCTCGCGAACATGCATTTTGAGAACGCGAACAAGCAAAAATTTCGCGAAATTGCGGAAAGAAGACTTTTGAGCAATTTCGCGTTCTCCGCGGAACGCGAAATTACGCAAATTCCGCAAATTCCGCGAGCGGAACGGAATTTGCTACCCAGGCCTAAACAAAACACGTCTCCGCGTTCGCTGGCCTTATTTCAGCATTCGACACAGGACATTATGAAAATAAAAGCATCACAATGATTCAGAATAAACTTGCCACAGTTAAAGAATGGAGTCTTTTACCACCGACATGGAAGAAATAGAATCAATGATATTGGAGGTAGAGAATTTACATGTTCTCAGTTTTAACTTCAAATGCAGGCCATTATTTTTTTTGGGGGGGGGGGGATGTTTTATTGTATTGAACCATACAACTCATAGTTATAGGAGCTACATAGCAAATAGCATGTTAAATAAGAAACACACAAGACATCAGAAAATTTGCAATAAACAGTCATTACAGCAAATGCAAACATGCCGCTGGAGTTAGAGGCTACAAGCCAATCCCCAGGCGACTCATAAGCAGTCCAGAGCTGCAGAAGTAACCCCCTGGTACCGTACAAAGGTGGGGGTGCACCTGATTTAAATTGTATACCCCTAAGGTCAGCCCAGCCTTTGCAGATATTGCGATGTTTCTTGGGGCATCCACTCACTTAGTACACTGGGGGTTCCAGGACCATTCAGTGATCCATACCTGGGCCCATCTATTAACAGACGTAGCCTTTGCGACCTTGCAATTCCAATACAACACAGTTGTTACAACGACCGCGTTGTTACAATGCGAACCATTACATCGCAAGTTGTTACAACAACTTGCTGCAGGGGGCAGAAGGTCTTAGATATACAATCCAACACCTTCCCATCTGTTGCACAAACTGGAGTAGGAATAGTAAATTATATAATTTCTAAATCCAGCGCACCCCCTACAGCAAGTCGTTGTAACGACTTACGATGTAATGGTTTGCGCTGTAAAAACGCGGTCGTTGTAACAACCACGTTGTAATGGAATGCGTTGTTGTGCATTCGTTGTAAAGAGATATGTTCCCTTGTAGGCCTGTGCTAAGTCCCTTTTAGCAATCACTAGACCCAACATAAGCAGTGCTCTCTAGTATCTGTTTTCTTCCATATTCTCTGTAACATGTAGTAGGATTAGCTTGGGTTCCCTACATATCCTTCATCTCAGAATCCCCTCTAACGTACCCAGCACCAAACTCCAGAAGTGAGAGAGGACAGGGCAATGCCAAAGTATGTGTAGAAGGTCACCGGGAGCGCTATTGCACCGTAACATGTGCTTTTGGTAATGAAGCCCACTTTGAACAACCGAGCCCAGGTAATGTCGGTGTGGTGCAAGAGTTTAAATTGGGTCAGTTGAAACTGGTATGCTATCACCGCCTTCCTAGCCACCACCTCGATCCAGTCCTCATCTTCCAGCCGACCCAGGACCCTCTTCTATGCCTCCATTACTCCCACCATAGTGTCTGGCATGTCACGGAGTAGGGTGCAATATATTTCTGGCAGTTTGTGACACGGAATGTTGGTAAGTGGAATTTTAGCCTCCAAGGAGAAATATTCTGTAATTTCAGCTTTAAACTGTATATAGAGCATAACTGCATGTTGGAGTTGGAGGTACTGGAAGAACTGGGTATGGTGCAAGTCAAAGTCTGGCTGGAAGTCCTGAAAGGACTTCAACAAACCACTGCACATCACGTACCCAGCACAGAGATACCAATGGTGTCTCAAGCGTAAAACCCGCAAAGTGCCACAACATGTGGGAGGCGGTTCCTTTTCCACAGTGGAATCTCCAGAGCAAGCTTGCATGCCCAGCTGGTGGACTTCAGCGTATCAGAACATGCCGACAGCACAACGCTTGTGGCAGTGGGTAGCGGGCTAGGCTGGTACCCAGTGACGGCCCGTGTGGGGCGTTTTACCGGGGCGGTGACGTGGCGCAGAGGTGAGGCAGGTTGGGGGGTTGCAAAATGCGGCAAACGGCCGATTTCAGGTAAGTTACGAAAAAAATTAATAAAACGAATTTCGTTGCGCGCGCTGCATCGCATTTGCCGATGCAGCGCGCGCAACAAAATTCGTTTTATGAATTTTTTTCGTAACTTACCTGAAATCGGCCGTTTGCCGCATTTTGCAACCCCCCACCCTGCCCCTCCACTGCGCCATGTCACCGCCCCGGTAAAACGCCCTACACGGGCCGTCACTGCTGGTACCCCTGTAGATCAGGTGAGGGAAATTGCAGTGGCCCATGACCCATCCCTCAGCGACGGATGCCGGATCTTTGAACCCCTCAAACCAGCAGTCATTTAGGATGAGGAGGTGTGCTGCCTGGCAATAAAGGAGCGTATCTGGAGTAGCTAACCCGCCTTCAAAAGCTGAGCTCTAGCACTTTCCAAGGAAAATAAGTGAAAGTCCCCCACCCCATAACAGAGTATGAATCAGGACATTGACCCTGGTGACGAAAGTATGATGCACCGGGAACAGGTGATTCTGGAATTGTTAAGAGAGTCTTGGTAGGGAGATCAACTAGAAAGTGGCCGAGCAGCCCATCTGGGACAGTGGTAGAGTGGACCAAAATTTCACGTCTTTAACAAGGGCTTCCAACTGTGTCTGCAAGTTGGACTTGTATGCTTGGGCTCTGTCTGAAGTTATAAGGACACCCAGATATTTGAAGCCCATTGGTAGCACCCGTAGAACAGATGTCCATAGCATGAGTAGCAGGTACGGCAATAGGAAATATGGAGGATTTGACCTTGTTCATGTTGAGAGCAGAATAAGATCTGAAAATTCAGAAAATCTGGAGAGCTCGAGGTCCCAACTCATCTGGGTCATCCAAGAACATCAGGACGTCATCTGCGTAGAGAGATATTCTATCACTCACCTCCGGAGACCACTGAAAGCCATGCATCTGGTCATCAACGTGTACCCAAGCTGCTAAAGGCTCGATAGCAAAGACAAACAACAGAGAGGAGAGAGGGCAGCACTCACGAGTGCCCTGGTTGATATCAAACAAGTCAGAAACAACCCTCCCGACCGGCCCCCTTGCCTTGAGATTGGTATAGAATATTCACACCAACCTGATAAACTGCAGGCCAAAGCCATAGTGGTGCAGGAGGGCAACCATATTATCCCAAATGACCAAGTCAAGTGCCTTCCTAAAGTCAACCATAAGCAGGGCTTGATGGCCAGACAAACTGCAAACACAAAACACAAGGAGGACCTGAGGAGGTTTAAAGACGAGCAGGGGACGGCTCCCCTCGAACCTAAGCAGAAATAGACAGAAAAGGGTCCCCTGGGTCTCGGTATTGAAAGCTAAGAGGGAGAGTGCTGGGGGTATCCCTTTTACAGGACGGTTTGCCTCACCCACCCTAAGCTGGCATGCTTCATCATAGGGTAACCTCCTCGCACTACGAACCTGGACACAGTGTGGGCTACAACCCCCTCTCTATGAGGGAGAAGCTCAGGGATGCTTTATTTTGGCAAGCAATAGAGGTATACTAAAACCTAAAAGTGAGCAGGGTGTGGTGAGGGCATACAAGAGGCCAGAATAAACACCAAAACTCAGGTGGTAAGCCATTAGGCCCGGGGGCCTTGCCCGTGTGAAGCTACCTGAGAACCGTCCTGAGCTCCTCGCCAGTGGCCTCGTCCGCCAAAGAGTCAGGATCCTCAGGGGTCAAGTGCGGAACTGGTATGTCGGCCACAAACTGATAAAGATCGTCTGGAGGGCCTGCAGGGTCAGAGATATACAAGTTGCCATAGTAGGGTGGCCTTCGTGTCAATGCTGCATGTTATTTGGAAGCCTCTAGCATCCTCACGGTGTGTAACAGGGACTCCTGCCACACGAGGAGTGCACAGCGAATGTAGTGTTTTGCTTGCTTTGTTGCCCCATTGGTATATGTGACTGCGTATGGCCAGCCAGGCCTGCCGAGCCTCCTGCGTGAGTTCCTGTTTGAGCAAGTTTTGAGCATGGTTGGAATCATGAAGGAGGACAATCTTTTAGTGACAATGTAATGACATTCGACGTTGAGCCCTTGTGCCTCAAGGTCACCAGACTTCCACCTAGTGTGTTCCTGCTGGCCCTTACAGAAGCAAATAATGTCACAGCAGAGAGTAGCTTTCTGGGCCTCCCACAGGATGCCCAGGGATTTGACCGACCCTTAGTTCTCTTCTAGGAACCTCTAACACATTTGAGAGTAGGCCTCCCAGCTGGAGGCGCTATCGGCTCAGGCACCAACACGCTGCTGACCGGGGGGGAATCCCAAGCCAAATCCATGGTCAGAAAGGGCCCTCACCAGTAAGCGAACATTGAGGACTTGATGGGCCTCTCAACAGGGCTAGAAGAAATATTCCAAGTGGGAAAAGGACCGATGGGCCCCGGAATAAGAGGTATAACCCCACTCGGTCAGTGGTGTGGCCGCTACACATCTATCCTGGTCAGGTTGCATAGGAAGGTATAATATCACAGAAGCAACTGCTGGTAACTATATCCACGATTTTGGTTCAATAGGATTTTGGAGTCAATTGTAGAAACAATATATTGACCCGAATCGTCCTATATAACAGATGTTGTCATTGGACATAACCATGGGAAGTGTTGGGATATCCACAGATATTGGAGAAGACGCCTCACTCACTAATAGTGACATGCTTCATCATTGGTGTCTTTCCACACCCAGGTAAGATGGTACTACCTGGGCGGACTCAACCAAAAGATGTGATGGGAGTTCTTATATAAATTTTCTCTGGTTATGCAGGGAACCAGTTCAGTGGTAGATTCTAAAAATACCTCCAGGTATACCCCTGAGTCGAAACTTTATTCTTGGGGTACCAAATAAAAAGCGTGTGCTGTGAAGGGGTTGTTTTGAAAGTCTTGTTTCAAATGTACCCACTTGTTATGCCAACATGTTTCGGCCCGCGCACAGAGCCCGCAAGGGTCTGGGGCCTTCTTCAGGGCTGTCTTATCTAATAGTTGGTTTCCCTGACTCAAGTTTGATCATGTACTACATGCAAACCCAGGTAAAAAATGAGGCCTATTGCACTCACCTATAGTTTGTAATCCAGTAGATTTTCTGGAAGGAGAAAATAGTCTCAAAACCATGTTAGAACTATATTTTGGACTAACACCCATAGTGACATCTATGACTATAATCTGTGTGGCTATATCACTCCACCCGTGATTAGTGCGATATCATCTACTACATTGTGTTTGTTTGTGTCATATTCCACACATCTGCCTTGAGTGTGACTTTTTAATAAAACTCTCTTCCCCCAACCAGACGGATCTCACCTCTCAAATTCAATCTCCCAATAACCTTAGAGGCAATATCATTGTTATTTCCTGTGTACCCTGTGATTAATTATAAACAGGTGGGGGCAAAACCGGGGAATATTAAATCGGTGTAAGGTATGTGACCCAGATATCCTCTCTGAACCTACACCTTCTTGTCGAGTGATAAAACTATGTTCGTCAGATATCCAGTCTCACCTACTGATTGGTGCTAGATTGCACCATGCGGGTCACGTGACTGATGGTGCCGTCTTGTAGTCACACACTAGGGGTATAAAACATTAAAGTCTCATAAGGGAGTAAAATTGTGGTGATCGTGTAATTACAAATTCAGAAAATCACGTGCTTTCATAAGTTTTTTTGGAATGCTACAAGGTTGCTTGCTGCATCACCCGTAATATAGAAGTTAATACTGAGCCCTTCCATACATGTGATAGTATTTTTCGTGTTCTCGAATGCAGAGATCTGCGTTATTCTCAAATGCAGTAATCTGCGTTATTCTCACAAAACCGTAACTGGGGTGAGCTCCGGTTATTTATGCTCAGATCTATTGACCGTAAGGTACTATCAGAATAACACGACCCCCATCGTTACTCGATGATTCAGGACACTGATGGTAGCGTAAAATTAAAGGAGATGGTTTAAATGTTACGCATTCTCGTACCAATCGCATATTATTGTACAGCAGTCCTTAGTCACACCAAACACACACGCGTTTCATTAGGCAGACACACGATCGAATCCGCTACATCTTACTTCGTCAAAGATCGGTCACCGTGGGTACACCTATAGTGTACACTGCCCACCGCCGTGTAGATCTAGTGTGTGGGTTGTGATTTTGAATTTTTTAGTGAGCTTCCGTCCGTCTTCCGTGTTGCGTAGACAGCGTATTGTGTGATTGGATACGGTCTGTCACGTGAATAGTCGTTTCAACGTGCATACGTCATGATGGCTCAGGTGTCTGCTGTATGACGCGTCGGTAGCGAGTTTATGGTAAATGTAGGCTGCAAGACCGATGTTTACGTGTATTGCACCTTATTATTGACAAATAAAAAATTCTTTGCTACGAAGATTTTAATGTGTTATACCCCTAGTGTGTGACTACAAGACGGCACCATCAGTCACGTGACCCGCATGGTGCAATCTAGCACCAATCAGTAGGTGAGACTGGATATCTGACGAACATAGTTTTATCACTCGACAAGAAGGTGTAGGTTCAGAGAGGATATCTGGGTCACATACCTTACACCGATTTAATATTCCCCGGTTTTGCCCCCACCTGTTTATAATTAATCACAGGGTACACAGGAAATAACAATGATATTGCCTCTAAGGTTATTGGGAGATTGAATTTGAGAGGTGAGATCCGTCTGGTTGGGGGAAGAGAGTTTTTAAAAAAAGTCACACTCAAGGCAGATGTGTGGAATATGACACAAACAAACACAATGTAGTAGATGATATCGCACTAATCACGGGTGGAGTGATATAGCCACACAGAATATAGTCATAGATGTCACTATGGGTGTTAGTCCAAAATATAGTTCTAACATGGTTTTGACACTATTTTCTCCTTCCAGAAAATCTACTGGATTACAAACTATAGGTGAGTGCAATAGGCCTCATTTTTTACCTGGGTTTGCATGTAGTACATGATCAAACTTGAGTCAGGGAAACCAACTATTAGATAAGACAGCCCTGAAGAAGGCCCCAGACCCTTGCGGGCTCTGTGAGTGGGCCGAAACATGTTGGCATAACAAGTGGGTACATTTGAAACAAGACTTTCAAAACAAACCCCATCACAGCACACGCTTTTTATTTGGTACCCCAGGTACCCCAAGAATAAAGTTTCGACTCAGGGGTATACCTGGAGGTATTTTTAGAATCTACCACTGAACTGGTTCCCTGCATAACCAGAGAAAATTTATATAAGAACTCCCATCACATCTTTTGGTTGAGTCCGCCCAGGTAGTACCATCTTACCTGGGTGTGGAAAGACGCCAATGATGAAGCATGTCACTATTAGTGAGTGAGGCGTCTTCTCCAATATCTGTGGATATCCCAACACTTCCCATGGTTATGTCCAATGACAACATCTGTTATATAGGACGATTCGGGTCAATATATTGTTTCTACAATTGACTCCAAATTCCTATTGAACCAAAATCGGGGATATAGTTACCAGCAGTTGCTTCTGTGATATTATATCTTTGGGAGATTGCAACTGCTTTGCTTTTCTCTCACTCTCTCTAGTGTTACAACACAATGCATAGGAAGGTAGACAACAGAGTTGGCTCTGTCCCACAGTGGTAGGCACAGTAGAGTGTTCCAGACCCGTGTCACACACTCTGTTAAGGTCACCTCCCAGTATTTACGGAATGTCGGGCAACTCTCCAAATAGAGTGCCCAGCTTGCCCAGGAATTCAACAGCAAGGGATGGGTAAGCATATACACACATTACAGAGATTGGAAGACCCTGTAGAGTGCCCATCACTGCCACATAATGGTCCAATTTGCCATGCCCCACCATGGATGCCACTGGGGGGTTGTTTATGGACCAGTATGGCCACACCCCACAGTGGAATCCAGAGTGGTAGGCCTGCGAGAACCCCTGTCAATTCAGGAATGGGCAGTTATTGCCCAGGAGACGAGTTTCCAGGAGCGGAAGGATATTGGAAGCAAACCTGAGGGATACCTTGATCCCGTCTCCCCGTTTTATCCTATCTAGCATACCATTCACATTCCACGAGAGGACCAAAATCCTCTCTGCAGACACTTGCCTCAGTGCACCAACTGCATGTTCTGATCTGCTAGGCATAGTCTAGTGTGAGCAAGAAACTCAGTGTAAATCCAGTGTGTGCCAAGTGTGTCACATTTGCTGCTAGTACCAGCTGTGGGTTGAACCAAAAGAAAGCCACTGTCTCCCACCGCAACCCCCTCTCCGTACTTTGCGAACTAGAAGGAGCTGTCATGGTGCAACTAGGGACAGTAGCCAACTGGGCCGACCTGAGATGTGTGTCTACACCTTCTAAGCAAACCACCCCCCCAAACTACCCAAAGTGGGCAAGCCTCACAGCGAAAAGCTCAAACCCACAAAAGAAAAAAGGGGTGATGGGAGATCTAATGTGTGAACTAGTGTGCAATTACAACGCGCCCCTCGCTATGTGGTGTAGAAGTGCCTGCCTGCCCAAACTCTATGTGCGGTCAGGGGGGCCACGGAAGGGTCAGAAAAAGCCCCTCGGCCTCTGGAGAGGCACCAGCACATTCAGAGATCCTACTGGCCCAACAGACTGCGCCCTGCAACCTCCATGACGTGGCTGCTGCCTCAGGGCTGTGCACCATTCACCTGAATGGCATCCAGCAGGCTTCCCTATGCCACCCTCCCATCCCCCATTAGGAAGGGTCTCCAGCGTGCAGATTGGCACACTCCTCCACCCAGTCCTATGCCGCCTTAGGGGTATCAAAGAAGAAGGCCTTGTCCTGGAAATTAACTTTGAGGCGGGCTGGGCTAGGTGCATGGCCCTAAGCTTTTGCTTCACCTCCTGAAAGGATCACCTGTGCTGTTAGAATATCAGCGTATAGTCTGGGAAAATCATGCCAGGGAGGGATTCGCATGAAAAAAGTGAGCCCAGTCTGCGAGCCATCTTAAATCTTAAAGATGGCATCACGGTCTGCAAAGTTAAGCACTCGCAAAATGAAAGGTCAGGGAGCCCACTGGGGACTTTACAGTCAGTTCGCAGTGGGCCCCCTCAACTAAGAAGCAATTAGAGACCTCCACAGTGGGCACCCAACTCTTCAGCAAGTCATATATGAATGCGCTGGGGTATTTCCTTCTGCACCCTCTGGGATACTCACTATGTGTGAATTGTTGCATCTCGACCAGTGCTCGGTATCCTACTTGTGGGCTTCTAAGTGTCCCACCAAATGTTGCAGGGTCACTGGACCTGATTCATGCGATTTGACTGTCTTCAGACTCTGAGACTCTACCCTCACCTTTGTGATCTTGTGCACAGTGTTACCGCTAATCCTGTAGAATCAGGGCCAGGTTTACCTTAAGTTCCTCTGTTTTGCCCTCCATTGTATTTTTCAGGTCTCGGATCCCTGCAAATATGGAGGCTGTCATGAGTCCCACAGCCTGAGGGGTGTGAGCCCCAGTTGCACTGATGTCACATGCTGGGTTTGCCTGCTTGATGAACGTGTCACTTTCTGCTGGGAGGCAGGAACCACAGTCTTGTCCTTCGCCATGTTGTTTCTGGGGGTACATTGAAGGTGGATAACCAATGTGAAAGACAAAGCAAAAAGTGGGGCATTGAGGCTCCAGTCTGCAGAAGTGTCCATTGACACCAGACCAGCAGGCAAATGGAACGCTTGCAGGAAGAGGGGCCCCTTAGGGCAGGCAGCCATTCCATGTCCCAACATTTTTATCACCACCCCTCAGGAGGGCGGCTTCGCCGCACAGCATTGGCCAAGGTGCTCCCACTGGCGCACGTATGATTTTTGAAGGCCAACATTCTGTCACACATTTGGAACACTTTGCGAGGGATGGAAATTGATAAGTTTGCAAAGTAATATAGTAATCTCAGGAGCATCCCGCCTCCCAGCTGCTCCTCCCTCCCTCCCACTTCGCCATAAATGGCGACCGCGCGTACGCGCAGTGGTCACGCGCAGCAGGCGTGCCGATTGTGCGCCAAAGGCGCGCCAAAGGCAAGCTCGTCTGCGCCCGTCCGCGCCTGGACCGCGCCCAGTGCCAGGAACCCTGGCCCCCAGCGATGCAAGCCGACCCGACACACCTACGACGCCGCCGCCCTCAACGCACTCGATAGCGGCCGGAGACCCACCTGCTGCCAGGCCGCCCCGAAACTCTTCCACGGACCCTTCACCTGCACAACCTGCAAGTTCTCCTGCCTCCGTACCTGCTCCACGCCCGCCAAGCCAAACTCCTGCAGCGACCTCAAGTGCATCCTGCTCAACACCCGCTCCGTCCACAGACACGCCGTAGAACTCTGGAACTTCCTCGACACAACATCACCAGACATCGCCTTCCTCACCGAAACATGGATGAACGCCTCCTCAGCCCCCGACATCGCCATCGCCATCCCGGATGGATACAAGATCATAAGGAGGGACCGCATCAACCGGACCGGAGGAGGCATCGCCATCGTCCACAAGAACACCATCTGCATCACGACCGACGCCAACGACACCCTCGCCACCGCCGAACACCTCCACTTCCAGATTCAAACCGACCCAAAGACGACCCTCAGAGGCACCTTATCTACCGACCCCTGGGACCACGCACGCAATTCAGCGAAGACATCACGGACTTCATCAGCCCACACGCCCTCCCCTCCGCCGACTACCTCCTCCTAGGGGACCTCAACTTCCACCTGGAGAACAACAAGGACCGCAACACCGCCGCCCTGCTGGACAACCTTGCCAACCTCGGCCTCAAGCAACTGGTCAACACCCCCACCCACTACGCCAGCCACACGCTTGATCCCGTCTTCTCATCCAGCAAGCACATCAGCTTCAGCCACTCCACCAAACTCCACTGGACCGACCACAGCTGCGTCCACTTCAGATTCAGGAAAACCACAACCCACCACCACCCGCAACAGGTTCCTCACAGGAGCTGGAGCAAGATCACCGCCGACCAGCTCACCACCTCCCTCAGCCAGAACCCACCCGCCAGCACATCAGACGCCAACGAAGCAGCCCGCAACTTCACGCAGTGGCTGACCGCCTGCGCCGATGACCTCGCACCATGGAAGAACCCTCCCAGCAGACCCAGAAACAAGAGAGCCCCCTGGTTCACCAACAAACTCAAAGACTCCAAGAAGACCTGCCACACCCTAGAGAAAGCCTGGCTCCACGACCGGACCACCAACAACATGACCGCCCTCAAACACGCCACCCGCAAGCACCACCAGCTCATCCGCACCACCAAGAAGAAATCACTGAAGGAGCGCCTGGACAACAACGCCCACGACAGCAAGGAACTCTTCAGCATCGTCAAGGAGTTCTCCAACCCCAGCACCGGCATCAACGACATCACCCCTTCACAAGATCTCTGCGACTCCCTCGCCTCGTTCTTCCACCGCAAGATTGCCGACATCCACAACAGTTTCGGCGCACCATCCATGCACCCATCCACCGAACCAACGAACCCCACCGCCACCCTCCGCACCTGGACCACGCTGACCACTGAAGACACAGCCCGCACGATGAACACCATCCACTCTGGCTCTCCAACCGACCCCTGCCCCCACCACGTCTTCAACAAGGCCGACTCTGCCATCTCACCCCAACTCCGGGACATCATCAACACCTCCTTCAACACCGCCACCTTCCTGGAGAGCTGGAAGCATGCCGAGCTCAGCGCCCTACTGAAGAAACCAACAGCGGACCCCACCGACCTCAAAAACTTCCGACCCATCTCGCTCCTCCCTTTTCCCGCCAAAGTCATCGAGAAGATCGTCAACAAACAGCTTGCCGCCTTCCTCGAGACGAACAGATCCCTCGACCCCTCGCAGTCCGGTTTCAGAGCCAACCACAGCACCGAGACCGCCCTCATCGCAGCCACCGACGACATCCGAGCCCTGCTCGACAACGGGGATACAGTGGCACTCATCCTCCTGGACCTCTCCGCAGCATTCGACACTGTCTGCCACCGCACCCTAGTCCAACGCCTCGACAACACCGGCATCCAAGGGAAGGCACTGAAGTGGATCACCTCATTCCTCGCCGGAAGAACGCAGAGAGTCTGCCTCCCCCGTTTCAATCCGAGGCCACCAAAGTCATCTGTGGAGTCCCACAAGGATCATCACTCAGCCCCACCCTCTTCAACATCTACATGAGACCTCTTGCCGCCATCGCACGCCAACACAACCTCAACATCATCTCCTACGCCGACGACACCCAGCTGATCCTCTCCCTCACCAGAGACCCCGACACCGCCAAAACCAGCCTACACGAAGGGATGAAAGACGTCGCCGAGTTGATGAAGAACAGTCGCCTGAAACTGAACTCAGACAAGACAGAAGTCCTCATCCTGGGACCATCACCCTCCACCTGGAACGACTCCTGGTGGCCCCCAGCCCTGGGCACCGCCCCCAAGCCAACAGACCACGCACGCAACCTGGGCTTCATCCTGGACTCCTCCCTCTCGATGACCAGACAAGTCAACGCTGTATCCTCATCATGCTTTCACACCCTCCGCATGCTTCGCAAGATCTTCCGATGGATCCCGACCGAAACCAGGAAGACGGTCACCCAGGCCCTCGTCACCAGCCGATTGGACTACGGAAACACCCTCTATGCCGGAACCACAGCCAAGCTACAGAAAAGACTCCAACGCATCCAGAACGCCTCCGCTCGACGCATTCTGGACATCCCCCGACGCAGCCACATCTCCGGCCACCTGAGGGAACTGCACTGGCTCCCCGTCGACAAGAGGATCACGTTCAGGCTCCTCACCCACGCACACAAATCTCTCCATGACCTGGGCCCCAAGTACCTCAACGACCGCCTGACTTTCTACACACCCACCCGCCAGCTACAGTCTACCAACCTCGCCCTCGCGACCGTACCACGCATCCGAAGAGCCACCGCCAGAGGCAGATCCTTCTCCTACCTGGCGGCCAAGACATGGAACTCCCTCCCCATCCACCTCCGGCTGACCCAGGACCACCACGCCTTCAGGAGACAACTCAAGGCCTGGCTGTTCGAGCAGTAGCGGACCCCTTCCCCCGAGCGCCTTGAGACCCTTCCGGTGAGTAGCGCGCTATACAAATGCCGTGATTGATTGATTGATTGATTGATAAGGCGACCCAGACATGAACACTAACAAAATATTACTTGGGACCAGAGACGGCAATGACTCTCATCAAGTTGCCCTCAAGGAGCTTGGGAGTGAAGTGGTACATATTAATACCTAAGTATCGACACATGTGGGCCTCCCATTTAATCTGATGCTTGTCTACCATAATTGGGTAAGCAGGGCATTCCTGGCATTGTGGAAACAATAATATTTTCAACCAGTTAAGCACCGGACACGAGTCTATCTTAAAGTCACTCAGTTTCATGCTATGGCATTTACACCATCTTGTACATCCCGAACATAGAGAACTACATAATTAGCATACAATGATACTGCATGAGAATTACTTCAGATAGGAATACCCCAGGCATTTCCAGAGTGGCCTATTCACTGCGCTTGGGGCTCCATGGCCAGAGCAAAGAGCAGCGGTGACAATAGGCAGCCCTGTCACGTTCCTCTACTCACCAGAAATGGGACAGATATCAACGGACCAATATTTACTCTGTTCACTGGTTCTGTGTAGAGAATTTTAACCAGGCATATCATCTTCTCTCCTATGCCCATGATTAGGAGGACTGCGAACATATAATCCCAGTCCAGCATATCAAATGCTTTCTCCAGGTCTAAAACCAGGCAGACAGAGTGGGGCCATTGCAGCAGATCCAATTCAGCCGCTGCAGGTTAAGGGAAGTAGATCTACCGGGAATGAACCACTTTTGGTAAAAGTGGGCCAGATTTGGCATGCACTCCAGAAGTCGAGTTGCAAGAATGTTTCTAAGTATTTTGTAAACGCAACGCATCATGGTTAGAAGCAGATAGAAGGCAACTTTCAGGGAGTCTCTACCCATCTTGGGGAGGGAAACTAATAGAGCCTCATTTATGGAGTATGGTAAAATACCAGCAGCCACTGCCGAGGTATACAATTCAGCCAATTTTGGGATCAATAAGTCGGTGTACATCCTATAGAAGTCTATGGGCAGACCATAAAGCCCTTAGAGTTATGCACATACAGAATCCTGGATGGAGCATCGGATCTTTTGCTCTGATTTCATGCCAATCGTTCTCTCCTCTCATCTGGGAATGCGATATTGGACAGCTTCTAGAAGCTTGGAAGCTTAGAAGCTTCTGTCCCCGAGCTTTGTGGGTCATGCCTGGGGCTATAAAAGAATTGGTAATGGGTACAAACTGCTTTATGGATGTCTGCCTGTGAGTATGCCATAGTGGAGTACTAGGAAAAGATCCATTCGAACGATGTAAAAAAATTTACAACATACACTTTCACAGTTATTTTTGAATTATGAAAAGGCAATTACGAGATCGATTTAATAATGGACACATCAGATATTTTGAACTAATTGACCTTGCATAGAATATTGCCTGTAGAGAACGAAAATTTGGTAGCCCCGATTTATAGAAAATTAAGTCAAGGACTCAGTTAACAAGTTGGAAGACCCAAGCATAGGGAGGTCTGGGTGCTGATTACTATAAACTATTTAATAAAGAACAAGCAGTCATCATCATCATCATCAACTTTATTTCGCACCACTCGGGTGCATAAAAGTACACAGATCAAACATTTCAATACAGATGATAAATATAAGTTAAAAAAACAGTGCAAATTGCAATCAAACAACTGGAATGCCACGATCATATAGATAAACCAATAAAAATGTTACAGTGCAAATAATAATCGCACTGTAAAAAACAATACAGGTACATAACCTTTAACCAGTAGCAGCAGTCATGACTTAAAATAAGTACCAACGATTAAAACAGTGACTCTTAGGATACTATAGATAAATTATTAAAGGCCTTACGAGAACTCACAGCGGCCAATAAGAAGGAAGCAAGTACATAACAGACAAATGGGGTTTCTAGTTGATAAAATAGAAAGAGAGCTGAAGCTGGGTTACAAATGGAATAATAAAAATCTTCCTTTCTTGGCTGTACAGCTGGCAAAAGGACACTACATGTGCAGTTGGTTGTGTTGTGTCGCTCTGTTATTACAAGGGCAAGGTGATAAAAGATTAATCGAATATAAATTGTGTGGGTGTCCCAGCATTAAAGGAATACAATTGAGACGAAATCTAGTCAAAATAAAACGATGCTGCTTAGTCTCAACAAACCCTAAATACGAGTGTGAATTATTTGGCAACTGAAGTATACTCTCAGAGAACTTAACAGACTGCTTATCTCTTTGGCTTTCCCACCTGTCTCGTGTAACTTTCTGTAAATAGATGTCCTTCAGTCTAGATTTAGGGAAGTGTACACAGAGAGTAGGGGTGTCTTATAAATAAGCAAGGCCCAAGGAAGTTAGGGTTTGCCTAACATACGAAAGCCATGGGACTTTGTGGGCATGAGTCATATTCATAATGTCTTTGAAAATTTTCTGATTCAGGTTTACAGTATCCCTTTTCCACACAGATAGCCAGAGTGAAAGTGGGGCTAATTTGATGGCATCAGTACTAAAAGTCATGCCGACTTCCATATGGGCCACAAGGTTATTACAAGTATGTGGAACTGCCAGCAATATTTTGATTAATTTATCTTCCAAAACTTGAAATGAGGTCCCATTTATTATCCCCCAGATTGATGCTACATATGTAAAGTTTTAGCCAGGTAAATTTTTAATATCTCGGGGATTGGCTCACAACCCAGGGTTTGGCAAATCTAAAAATTGCATTAATACTTTGGAGCATTAGATTAGCACAGGTTTGTAGCACCTCTTTCCAGTTTTGATTTGTATAAAAAACAATGCCTAAATAATTAAAATGTTGTACATGCTCGATTTTGCTTCCCTCTAAATATAAACCCATCATTTTCTTTTGAAGACCTACTATTACCATAGTATATGATTTGGTTTTGTTTACATATAACTCCAAATTACGCATAAAAGCTGCATATTGTGTAATAAGGTTTTGCAGTGCCAGAGGGGTCCTTGCCAATAAGAACAAGCAGTCAATTTGAGGAGGATATTGTGAAATCTAATCTTAGTCAAGTTATGACATGTTTATCCGATGATTCTACCCCGGATATGGTCTTACAGTGCTTTGAAGGAATCTGTAAAGATGTGGCCAATAATTTGACAAGATCAGTGAGAAGAAAGAAACCACAGGAAACAAGATGGGTAAATGCTGAGTGCTCTAGAGCACAAAACGATCTTAAGAAAGCCTTGCACATAGTCCCCCGAGATAAGGAATTAATTAGGATTGTGAGACAAACTTATAAATGCGTAATTGGGTTTAGGAATGATGAATTGAGAAGACTAGCCTGGGAAGATCTTGAAAGAGCTAGCGCTCTCAAGGACTCTAAGGGCTTTTGGGAAGTTATAAATGGTCCCTTTTTTTCAAATGATGCAAGGAACATGGAATCGACAGTAACAGGGGAAGCTTGGGAATCTCATTTCTCAAATATATTCAACCGGAATGGTGTTTTACCCCAAGATCAAAGAGATAAAATAGTAATTAATTCACAAACTGCGATCCAACTTAGCTTATCCATCTCTCTTGGGGGCATATCATCAAGGGCAATATCGCTGCTTTTGTGGCAGTTTTTGCCGCTAAAGTGGCGATATTTTTATCGCCCTATCAGCAAGCTGTCGCTAACAGTTGTTAGCGACAGTTTACTGGCAATAGCGCCCCTTGTCAGCACGCCTCCCATCTCATCGCTAATGAGATGCAAAGGAGGCGTGCCTGACAAGACTCCCTTGGGAAAATATCGCTAACCCAGCTTCCTCATATTGACAAGGAGGGTTAGCGATATTTAAAATCACGTTAAGTATGCCTTAATGCAGGAATTTAACGTCTGTTAAATTCCTGACTAAGGCATACCTAACATGGAGGGGTGGATTGTGTGGCTAAGACCACAGGCCCTATCATCTAGGATATCGCCATTTTCCACCATGGAAAACGGCGATATCCCCACTATCTCTGGAATTTTTATCGCCGCGGCGATGCGTGTTATTGATAACGCACTAACCGGGCGATAAATTCCAGAGATAGCCGGCGATAAATATGCAAGCGCTAAGCGCGCTTTGCGATATTTATCGCCGGACCTTGATAATATGCCCCTTGGTGAGGTTGAAGATGCATTGGCAAAGGGTATTCCCTCAAAAGTCCCAGGCCCAGATGGGTTGCCCCTGGATCAATCCCCAATTATGGGCTCCATTGATGGTAAATGTTTTTAAAGCAGTAATAGTGGGCCGCATCCCTAGTTCATGGAAAGAGGCAGTGGTGATACCGATATATAAAAAAGGCAACAGGAATGATCCTGTATGTTACAGGACTATTTCTCTAATTGATGCTACATGCAAAGTCCTGGGAGGGCAATTCTTGCTCGCCTGGAATCGTGGGCCAATGCCTCTGGTCTTATATCCCACACACAATACGGCTTCAGGAGGGGAATGGGAACCAACGAACAATGTCTTAATCTGTCTCTAATTATGGGTAAGTAAATGAAGACCAAGGGGGGATCAATCCACCTGGCTTTCATGGACTTATCCAGTGCTTTCGATACAGTTAGCATGGGGAAGTTGTGGACACTTATGGAAAAAATGGGCTTTGTGGAAGCCCTTATTACCCTGTTGCGCAGGGTGCACGCGTCCACCACTGTCTCTATTCGTTACGGCCCCGGAGGAGAAGAGAAGACCAGGCCCATTTCCTCTACAGAGGGCATTCGACAGGGCTGTATCTTGGCCCCTTTTTTATTTCTTTTATATACAAATGAGGTGGAGGAATTTTTATTAGAGCAGCAGTTGGATTTCCCTAGTATAGGAGGTAAATCGGTTCCCTTATTGTCATATGCTGATGATACGGTTTTGATGGCTCGAACGGCCAATAGCCTTCAAAAAGCATTGATAGCTTTCACTGATTTTATGACGGCACTGGACATAAAAGTAAATTTCAGTAAATCTTTTATCATGGTATGTGGCCCTAAACAGACTAAAACGAGAACATTTGTGGTAAAGGAAAAAATCATTGACAAGGTACCCAATTTTACATATCTGGGGAATGTTTTTAACAACAAATTGAATTGGGATCATCTGATCGTAGCCAGGGTTCAACACACCAGTAGAATCATAGAGGGACTGTTCCGCTTTGCGTGCAAGCTGGGACATAAGCCGGTGGCAGAAATGTTAACTTTATATAAATCAAAATGCCTGTCAGTAGCAACTTACGAGGCAGGAGTATGGGGTCATCAAAAAAGCAGCCAGATACAAATCTTGGAAAATACATTTTTAAAAAGATTGTTGATGATTCCCATTAGTTCTCCACAAAATGTTGCAACTCGGAAGTGGGACTGGACTATGTTAAAGATAGAGTAAATATCGCCCCACTGATCCTATGGGGAAAAGTGTGGACCTCGGAGGAGCTATTATTCTCTAGGGCGATTATTAGAGATTGCATGAATCTAAAAAAGGCTCTGTCTATTCCTTGGCTTTGCTATGTCAAAGATACTTTTAACAAGATTGGCTTGGGACACTACTATGATATTACCGATGGCATACAATCTAATATGAAATTGATCATAAAAAATGCATATTACAATGAATTAAGAACGTCCAACCAGGACGATGACATATTAACTTATGGGTCGTTATGCGATCAGCAATTTTATTTGTGTTTTACTATTCATACATAATCGCGTTTCCTTATGACTAGGCTTCGACTTTGCACATTGCACTTTTTTGTGGCTTTTCCTAAACAGGCAAGTTGGTGTGAGAGACTGACTCCCTGTCCTTGTAATAATTTAGCCCAACAAAGCACAATGCACTTTATGCTGTTTTGCACACTTTATAAAGATACAAGGGCACGTTTTATTAAGCCTCTTTTGAAGGAAATTCGCTATTGCTCTTATCAAGAAGGTTTTAATTATTTACGATCCTTGTCTACTGCTGCTATTTGCAGCGCTGTGCTTAACTTCATTAGAACTGCTTTACTAATTAGGAAACAGTATAAATTGTGATAGGGAAATTAGGTCTCGAGTGATTTAAGGGTTTTATATATGTTACATAAACCTGTGATAGACTGAGAAGATGTTGTATACATTAAAATCTGTGCCGGGTGATCAAGAACACTGGAGGTGGAAATGTTCTTTTAGTGTAAGAAAATTGTATTTGAACATTTTAAACCGTGAATCAATATATGTCTTTTATCCCACTTGTTGTATAAAAAGTTTTTTTTTATGACTATTTAACTATTTTATATATGTATGGTATACTTTTATGATTCACATGAATCGAATAAAGTAATTCAAACTTGAAGCAGTCAATTTAAAAGCACTTTGAAGTTTTGTATTCAAAGTGGGCAAATTTCCGTGTCTTTTGGGAAAGATTTAATTGTAAGTTTCCTAATACAAAGAAAAAGTTCCTCTGAATTGGGGTTGTATACTCTGATCACTTACTAAATACCGATGATAAAATATTGGCAAATTTCATTACCAACTGGCTTTCAGAAGTAACCCCCCAAATAATCCATAGAGATAAAAATTTTGTTTTTCTAAGTAGACAGCTTGCATTAACATGGACTACTTGACGGAAGCTTTAAAGCTTTTATGCACTATTAAGATTTATGTGACAGTCAATTTGTTGGATGCTAAGAAGGCCTTTGACCTACTCAACTGAAAAATTCTGTTTTGCATCCTAGCTAAATTTAGTATATCATCCCAACGGCCAGGTTGATAGCATCTCTGTGAAAGATTTCTATGGTTCAGATTATAGTCAATAAATCATCCGCTGATATTTCAACTCCCATGATAGGCACTAGGCACGGCTGTCCAATGCCTCCAGTGCTTTTTGAACTTGTTATCAACCACATAGGGATTTTTATTTGCTTGCTTAAAAGGATACAACCATTAGTCACAGTGTCATCATTACATTATGCGTAGATGACACTGCTGTATATTTAAAAGTATAGGCTCTTAATATTTCACATGCATTAGAAGATGTCTCACATTCGAGCTACCTTAGGTGGGCAGTACTGGATTAATGAATCACAAATGTATGTTATATACTACAGAAAAGAATGGTACCACCCAATCTTAGAACACATTATAATAGGAGTCTGAAACAATATCTAGGGGTCTGATTTTCAGAAGACCCCGATGCATTCCATGAATCAAACTACAAAGTCTTAATTTGCAGAGTTAAACGTTTGCT
The DNA here is from genome assembly GCF_964204655.1 of Triturus cristatus. Classification (NCBI taxonomy): domain Eukaryota; kingdom Metazoa; phylum Chordata; class Amphibia; order Caudata; family Salamandridae; genus Triturus; species Triturus cristatus. The sequence goes on along the minus strand of NC_140584.1, from coordinate 363,871,322 downwards.
TCACAGTTGGGACAACTTACAAGTATCCCTAATAGGCTGAATTTCTTTGTTTAAAATGCCCATACTCCTCATTCATATTTTCTTCTTTCTAACCTTACCTAGTTGTTTTATCCAATTCCTTCTTTATGGAAATAGATAAAATCATATCAGTGTTTATTTGGGCACATAAAAATCCCATAAGGCAAGCTAAATAGTTTAAAGCTGGCAAAAAAACATGCCAGCCTAGTTCTTCTAGATCTACGTGCTTACTATTTCGCAGTGTTTGTGCTTCAATTGTACCAATGGAATGTTTAATGATTAAAATGTAAAAAATCAAAATTTGCCAAGTTTTAATAAGTTCCCCAAAATTACTAAATAGAGTGAAGTATAAATCACTGGCCACTCCATTTAAAAACTGGAATAGATTGCACAAAATTGTTTTATACTGTTTCTCTTTGAGCAGATAGACTACTCATCATAACCCTACAGAATATATCAGAGGTGGTTAGCACACATTGAATAAATAGGTAGGCAGAAGTAGGTGTCTTTAAAATAAGTGATGTAATCACGGGGACTGTATTAAAAAATGTGGCCTTCCAACTGCCAAACAGGCCAGCTTTTGTATTGTATACCTATAGGCATCTATTTCATATATTGAAATCACACCTTTCCTTTGATACTATTGTATATTAATACATTGTTTGATTGCTTTAATTTACCGTTACAGTAAATTATAAAATCAGTGTTGGACCTGGCCCTTTATGCAGGGTCATCCTCAAACTTTTTGCCTTCCTCCTCCTACTTTTTGCTGAATTAGTTTTTGTGGGCCGTAGGACTCTGTGCACTTTACCACTGCTAACTGTGCTTGTGCTCTCTGGTGGAAGTTGGCGTTTACCCAATTGGCATATTTAATTTACTTATAAGTCCCTAGTAAAGTGGCATTAAATGTGCCAAGGGCCTGTAACATAAATGCTACTAGTGGGCCTCTAGCACTGGTTGTGCCATTCACTTAAGTAGCCCTTTAAACACATCTCATGAATGCCATTGTGTGCAGTTTTAATGGCCATTTCAACCTGGCAAAACATACCTTTTGGCAGGCCCAAACCTTCATTTTTCATAAATATGTCACCCCTAGGGTAGGCCCTGGACAGCCCAAGGGCAGGGTGCACTTTAACTTAAAAAGTAGGACATGTACTCTTAAGTTTTACATTTCCTATCTCTTCCATATGATAACATTGGAGTTGATTTATTGCATTTCATAACTGTAATTTCCAAATGGGAAGAGATAATTGGTTCATGTTTGGTGTCTTCCGAATCATAATTTAAAATCCCAATTTATGGTAAAGTTGGATTTTAAATTGCAATTCTGAAAATGCCTTTTAGAAAGTTAGCAATTTCTTTCCTTTGCCATTTGGTGCCTGTAATCTGTCTCTGGTCTCATGACCGGGTGTAGCTGACAGTTGGGCTTTGTGTATTTCCCCTAAACGTCCACACACAATGCGTGCTTAGCTGTGACTGAATGGGCCATCACTGGCAGGATGGGAGGAAGGAGCTGTCCCCAGCTTCACTTACAGCTGCAAAGGCTGTGTCCTGTCTCCATACAAAGGGATGCATACCCCCGGTAATTAGTCTAGAGCCATGGCAGGTAAGGCAGGATATCTGTGCACTTCAAAGGCATGCCTCTAGGAATTCATCCTATTTCAAAGGCACAACTGTGCATAAAAGAAGATCCTCAGACACAATCACTTCAGTATACTTCTAAACCTGGGGATACTCTGTCAGGAAAAAGGACTGCTGTGCTGTTGCGCTGCTGAAAGGACTGCCACTCTGCTGGACTGCTGCTCTGAACGAACTACTGCCTTGTTTTCCTGACTTCCTGCCTGCGGCTCTCTTGCCTGGGTGAAAAGGACTGGACCTGCATCACTTGAACCCAGAAGCCAGTGTGACTCCAAGGGCTAGTTGGCTGGCCTTCTGATCTAAAGCCCCAGATACACAACAGGCTTCCAACAATCCAACAACCGTGCACCTGGACTCTGCCATCTGTGAGTCTACCAAGCCAAGTGGTGCTACCCTAGTCCTGGACCCTTGGAAGTGGGCCTAAGTTGCTTGCCAGCAGAACCAACACATCTTCTTTGCTGGTCGGTACAACACCAAGCAGAACCAACGCATCTTCTCTGCTAAGCAGCGCATCCCTGAGCAGAACCGCAGCAACTCCTCAGCTGAGCTGCAAATTCCCAAGCAGAAGCAATGCATCGCCACTGCTCAGTGGATTGGACCTGTCGCAAATACTCACATCACTACCGCAGCCCGCATCACCTTCAGAACTGGCACTGTGTTACCCATGCTCAAAAGACACACAATTGATGGACGGAATGCAGAACAAATCAAAACATTCTCCCCCAGTCAAGAGATCTGGGTTAAATCCATCATTCTTTTGCTCACCATGCCACCCCAGTTTAGACCTGGCCATATGCAAATCAGTCTTGACCCTGTGCCTCAAGGGAACAGTCCAGCCCGAACTGCCAAGCCAGGTCCTCCCTGGACCGGAAACAAACATCCTAGGACCGGTTTCATGGGTTTCACCCCTCTTCAGCCAGGATAACTTGAATCCAGTGGCATAGTGAGCCCGGGACCTACGTCTAGGTATACCCGGCGCACGTAGGGCGGGAAAGCCAAAGACACACAATTGATGGACGGAATGCAGAACAAATCAAAAAATACTCCCCCAGTCAAGAGATCTGGGTTAAATCCATTATTCTTTTGCTCACCATGCCACCCCAGTTTAGACCTGGCCATATACAAATCAGTCTTGACCCAGTGCCTCATGGGAACAGTCCAGTCCGAACTGCCAAGCCAGGTCCTCCCTGGACCGTAAACAAGCATCCTATGCCCAGACGTGGGTCTCGTGCTCTCCATGCCACTGGATTCAAGCTATCCTGGCTGAATAGGGTTGAAACCCTGAAACCGGTCCTAGGATGCTTGTTTCAAGTCCAGGGAGGACCTGGCTTGGCAGTTCGGACTGGACTGTTCCCATGAGGCACAGGGTCAAGACTGATTTGCATATGGCTGGGTTGAAACTGGAATGGCATGGTGAGCAAGAAAACGATGGACTTAGGCCAAGATCTCTGTACTGGGGTGAATGTATGACATTGTTCTGCACTCTGTCCATCAACTGTTGTTTTTGAATTTGTCACCCCGAGTGGGACATGCATGCCCAGACGGGGGTCCCGTGCTCTCCATGCCACTGGATTCAAGCTATCCTGGCTGAAGAGGGGTGAAACCCCAAAACCGTTTCTTGGATGCTTGTTTCGAGTCCAGGGAGGACCTGTCTTGGTAGTTTGGGCTGGACTGTTCCCATGAGGCACAGGGTCATGACTGATTTGCATATGGCTGGGTTCAAACTGGAATGGCATGGTGAGCAAAAAAACGATGGACTTAGGCCCAGATCTCTGCACTGGGGTGAATGTATGACATTGTTCTGCATTCTGTCCATCAACTGTTGTTTTTGCATTTCTCACCCCGAGTGGGACGGGTATGCCCAGACGTAGGTCCCGTGCTCTCCATGCCACTGGAATCAAGCTATCCTGGCTGAAGAGGGGTGAAACCCCGAAACCGGTCCTAGGATGCTTGTTTCGAGTCCAGGGAGGACCTGGCTTGGCAGTTCAGGCTGGACTCTTCCCATGAGGCACAGGGTCAAGACTGATTTGCATATGTCTGGGTTCAAACTGGAATGGCATGATGAGCAAATAAACGATGGACTTAGGCCCAGATCTCTGTACTGGGGTGAATGCATGACATTGTTTTGCATTCTGTCCATCAACTGTTGTATTTGCATTTGTCACCCCGAGTGGGACGGGTATGCCCAGATGTGGGTCCCGTGCTCTCCTTGCCACTGTAATCAAGCTATCCTGGCTGAAGTGGGGTGAAACCTCGAAACCGGTCCTAGGATGCTTGTTTCGAGTCCAGGGAGGACCTGGCTTGGCAGTTTGGGCTGGACTATTCCCATGAGGCACAGGGTCAAGACTGATTTGCATATGGCTGAGTTCAAACTGGAATGGCACGGTGAGCTAAAAAACGATGGACTTAGGCCCAGATCTCTGTACTGGGGTGAATGTATGACATTGTTCTGCATTCTGTGCATCAATTGTTGTTTTTGAATTTCTCACCCGAGTGGTTCCGGTATGCCACTGGAGTCAAGCTATCCTGGCTGAAGAGGAGTGAAACCCTGAAACGGTCCTAGGATGCTTGTTTCTAGTCAAGGGAGGACCTGGCTTCGCAGTTCGGGCTGGACTGTTCCCATGAAGCACAGCATCAAGACTGATTTGCATATGGCTGGGTTCAAACTGGAATGGCATGGTAAGCAAAAAAACGATGGACTTAGGCCAAGATCTCAATGACATTGTTCTGCATTCTGTCCATCAACTGTTGTTTTTGAATTTGTCACCCGGAGTGGGACGGGTATGCCCAGACGAGGGTCCCGTGCTCTCCATGCCACTGGATTCAAGCTATCCTGGCTGAAGAGGGGTGAAACCCTGAAACCGGTTCTAGGATGCTTGTTTCGAGTCCAGGGAGGACCTGTCTTGGTACTTTGGGCTGGACTGTTCCCATGAGGCACAGGGTCAAGACTGATTTGCATATGGCTGGGTTCAAACTGGAATGGCACGGTGAGCAAAAAAACGATGGACTTAGGCCCAGATCTCTGCACTGGGGTGAATGTATGACATTGTTCTGCATTCTGTCCATCAACTGTTGTTTTTGCATTTGTCACCCCGAGTGGGACGGGTATGCCCAGACGTGGGTCCCGTGCTCTCCATGCCACTGGAATCAAGCTATCCTGGCTGAAGAGGGGTGAAACCCCGAAACCGGTCCTAGGATGCTTGTTTCGAGTCCAGGGAGGACCTGGCTTGGCAGTTCAGGCTGGACTCTTCCCATGAGGCACAGGGTCAAGACTGATTTGCATATGGCTGGGTTCAAACTGGAATGGCATGATGAGCAAATAAACGATGGACTTAGGTCCAGATCTCTGTACTGGGGTGAATGCATGACATTGTTCTGCATTCTGTCCATCTACTTTTGTTTTTGCATTTGTCACCCCGAGTGGGACGAGTATGCCCAGATGTGGGTCCTGTGCTCTCCATGCCACTGTAATCAAGCTATCCTGGCTGAAGAGGGGTGAAACCTCGAAACCGGTCTTAGGATGCTTGTTTCGAGTCCAGGGAGGACCTGGCTTGGCAGTTCGAGCTGGACTATCCCCATGAGGCACAGGGTCAAGACTGATTTGCATATGGCTGAGTTCAAACTGGAATAGCATGGTGAGCAAAAAAACGATGGACTTAGCCCCAGATCTCTGTACTGGGGTGAATGTATGACATTGTTCTGCATTCTGTGCATCAACTGTTGTGTTTGCATTTCTCACCCCGAGTGGTTTGGGTATGCCCAGACATGGGCCCCGTGCTCTCTATGCCACTGGAGTCAAGCTATCCTTGCTGAAGAGGGGTGAAGCCCTGAAACCGGTCCTAGGATGCTTGTTTCTAGTCAACGGAGGACCTGGCTTGGCAGTTTGGGCTGGACTGTTCCCATGAAGCACAGCGTCAAGACTGATTTGCATATGGCTGGGCTCAAACTGGAATGGCATGGTGAGCATAAAAACGATGGACTTAGGCCCATACCTCTGTACTGGGGTGAATGTATGACATTGTTCTGCATTCTGTCCATCAACTGTTGTTTGTGCATTTGTCACCCTGAGGGGACGGGTATGCCCAGACGTGGGTCCCGTGCTCTCCATGCCACTGGAATCAAGCTATCCTGGCTGAAGAGTGGTGAAACCCCGGAACTGGTCCTAGGATGCTTGTTTTGAGTCCAGGGAGGACCTGGCTTGGCAGTTTGGGGTGGACTGTTCCCATGAGGCACAGGGTCAAGACTGAATCGCATATGTCTGGGTTCAAACTGGAATGGCATGCTGAGCAAAAAAACAATAGACTTAGGCCCAGATCTCTGTACTGACTTGAATGTATGATATTGTTCTGCAATCTGTCCACCAACTGTTGTTTTTGCATGTGTTACCCATCCTCAGCGCCGGCCTCCGCATCTCTCATTGACATCAGCCTAGAAGACGATACCAGACTACGTATCGCAGCTTTTCGGAACCAACATATCACCAACTGTGCGCTGCATCCCCGACACTGGAATTTGTATTGCAAACCCGTCGACGGGATTCTCAATGACTCAAGAGGACCCACACTTCAGCCTCGTGGCATTGCGGAACTGATGCATCGCTTCGGCTGCACAATGCATTTTCGATGCAAATCGTCGCAATGCTTTGCAACCTGTATTAAAGGTACTTTGTTCAGTGGGTCTAACTGGGTCCATAAAGCCTGTCCATGATGCATTATGGTCAGACTGATCTTGTGACTTTGTTCTGGTCTGGCGAGACCAGACATCCACAGTTGGCACTTTGTGCTGTTTTTCGGTGCTATTTTCTATAACTCAAAACTTTAAAATTGAACATCTCTGGTTCTCCTAATTGTTTTTTTGTTGCTTCAAGACTGTTTTATATATTAAATTAAGCTCTAGTTTTCTAGCCCTGTGGTGGATCCTTTTGTCATGTGTTTTCACAGTTCTTCTGAAGTGTTGCACAAATGCTTTACATATTGCATCTAAGTCAAGCTTAACGGCTCTGTGCCAAGCAGGGAGTTGAGCTCAGGTTAATTTGGGGTACGCTTGTGCCTTACCCTGACCGGGATTGTGGTTGCTGCTTGACCAGAGCTCACACCCTAGTCAATCAATAACCTGATTTCTTACAATCAGCCTTTGCTTTAGCTTACCCTTACAGCCTTCCTACAAGGGAGAATAGCTACTCTTTGGTATAGCCCACGGCCACTCTACAGGTGAGGATAGATGCTCCGAGGTACAATTTTCAGCCTTTATGCAGATGGGAGATGGTAATTACGCTAGCCTATAGCCCACAGACACCCTACTAGGAAGGATAGCTCGTAGCCACTAGATGTAGCGCACAACCACAGAAGGTGGGGGCAGCTGCTCCTGGACATAGCCTACATCCACCATACAGGAAAGGATGGGTGCTTTTCAGGTTAACCCACAGCCACTCTAGTAGCAGGAACACTTGCTCTTGGACATAACCCAAAGATACTTTAGTACGAGAGGATAATCAACCCTGGGCTTAACTTTCAGCCACTTTGCAGAGTGGAATAGGATAGCCACCTCCAGGCTATAGGCAGCTGGGGTCCACAGGGGGAGGGCCTCCATCCAAGACTTAGTTATGATCACAAGATATAAAATCTACAACCCTGCAACTCCGTCAAAAAGCCACCAGACATTAACAGCTCTGAAAGCCTCCCACTACCAGCTACGCAAGACACAAGTGCTGTATTAAAAAAAATTTGCCGTTCAACCTGAGGTGAGATCAATTGTTCTTGGATTCCTACCCCATTCTCTTCCATATCTATACTCGAGCACTCAGCCTTCCTGCAGACAATGGCAAACCAGTACTGGCTTCATATAAATACACCTTGCCACTTGGCTCTCTTATACCATGTAACAGATCTGCTATAGACCTTGACTATAATGCAGTACCCTTATAGGTCCATGGAATGTAATAACTCTACCTCCCATCCTGACAGACATGGAATGACTTTTTGGAAAGAGCTGATGTTCACTGTTGTTCATCATAGAACAGTAACACAGACTACCCTTGCACTTCCTGAGTAGCCACATACTCTGACCGCTTTTTTATATGGTCCTAATGACATTCACAGAAAGGATGACCGTAATGCAGTGTATCTTTGCAGATCTCTGATCATCCACAAGCCCACCCATGCCTGCAAGGGTCCATTAAATCACAGAATGGACACCCTGTGCAGCACCCATCAAGGTGAAAGGTCACATACAGAAACACCATAAGTTGACTTTAAACTGTGCAACTATCTCCCACACAGCTTCATCCATCACAACACTAATCGCTGCATGCCTTAAAACAATAATCACACCTTGGAGATTATCAGGCACTACATTGCAACACTTTCCACACAGGATCAAAACAAGCACAACGCCCTTTCAGCCACACACCTTAGATGGCGTAGCATGCTACCCGTGCGCCAAGGGACTCAGTCCTCACATTGGTGTGGTAAGCGCTAATAAATCTCATAATCCAGCACAATTACCTAACAACTATTATTGTGATTACTCTAAATATATCATTACTTAATGGCTTGATTATGCATTGTTATTTAATGATGCTGTGCTCGTAGGTGCTGTTATTTGTTGATATAAATATTGTGACATTATAAGCATTACATTTGGTGTACAAAGGCCAGGCCCTGCAGTCAACTCCACCTGCCCACAGCCTACAGTTGTGCACACAGAGGGCTGGTCGCTTGAGGGCTGGAAGCCCATGCCACAGTACCATGTTGGGGCAGTTGAAAGTTGGAAAAAGAATATCTTGGATTGTTAATAAGATTTTAACATACGTTTAAAAATGCCTCTGCAGTTCAGTTACTAAAAACATCGTTAAAGTGCAGTTATGGATATGAATTGTAACCGATAGACCGTAATTCCCTAGCTCGCACAACAACCATGCAAAACCTAATTTGCAGACCAAATTCAAATATTATGATCTCAAAATATTTATACGCCTCAGTTTCAAAAACAACTGAAATCAAAATAAATGTCATTAAGAAACAAGACATTCCAACATGCAGAAATAATACTAATGTTCATAGTTGTCTCATTCATAGTGTTAATAGTAATGTGATATGTAGTCTGACTGGACAGATCTTTTATGACACTTGTAACTACATCAGGCTTGAAATCATGAGCATTTAATGTTTTTTCCAGTTTTAATTTTGTAACCATAACTATATTTTAACTATGTTTTTTAATTATACATAAAATCAAAGCAACGCTATAATTAGGCGCTGAAATGAGATAAAAACGAAAACTGAAAATCTCCCCATTAAACACTGAAATTCTCTAGTTTAGTGAGCTGACTAACGTGCACTGCTGGCATGCCCCTCACTTATTACATCACTCATGACATGGTAAATGGCGTCATTGATGGCATCATTGATGACATCTCAAATTACATCATTGGTGACATCAGTGATTACATCATCCAGTAATTTTGACACTTTCCTATAGGGAATGTGACTTGAAGTAATTCAGCAAGATACACCTGTGCCCAATTTTTTTCTCCCCAATCAAGAGTTAATGGACATAACCTTTGACCACATGCTGGAGACATAGCAAATCTGTCACGTTAGCCACATTTGTTGGATATTACCCTCTTTTTACTGGTATTCACCCACCTAATGAACAAAAAGGGATCTTCCTATTTCATAGTAATAGTAGAGGCTTCATAATTTCCCAACCAGGGCAATCTAGATTCAGTGTTAGGATCTACACAGTGCACATAGGGTGTACACTTTTTTGCTTTGACATGTGGACAGGAGGGAAATTTGATTGCTTACACCTACAAATGTAATTGATAATAATGAACTCGCTATACAATGTTTAATATTTTTGTATTATTACCATGTTCACTCATTACTGAAAATCACTATGTATATCTCTCCTATACATACAATACAGGATAAACCCACTGAGGTGATTTATTAGAGAGAGTGGGTCCTGAGGAAAGCCTATAGCACCAACTTTAGAGCATTCAATTCTACTGAAACATGTCAACCTTCCTTACAAAGATTTAAATGTTACCCTTATAGGTTTTTAATCTTACCTGCTGGGGACAGTAACACAATGTTCTGATTCACCAGGAGGTAGTTTTAACAGTTCCCCTCTCTACATTATTTATACATTACACCCTAGCATTTGCCCCAAATGTTCCTAAAGTCCAGATCACACTAATCAGACGATTCTTCTCATAACAACTTTAATGGTACAAGGGTAGTATTTCATGCAGTGGGAGGAGAAAATCTGTAAAAAGAGGAAACAAGCACTAGCAAAGTAAATAGGTCTGGTCTAGCAAGACTGTGGTTTGTTTATTTATTTTACAAACAAATGCTGTAGGTCTTAAAAGGGTCAGAGTAATAATAATTATATATACCACCATCTAAACGTGGTGTGAGTATGTTTGGAATAACAAAAAGTAAAAATTGACCCATTGCAAAAATAAATAATATACCAATAAAAGGCATCCAAAATGAAACTAGGCATTGCCCTACCAGCTCTGGCAATGATTGGACTTCTTTTTAGGTAGATATATGCACAAAATACCATCACTTACATTGAATAGAGACAGTGGCTAAAATTGGCTGACACACTGTCCCATGCTGTGGTGGGTGGATGCAAAATGTGGATGACATTTGAGCAGATCAATGGATAAAGATGGCTCACAAAAGCATCTGCCCATGTAAGTGAGAGAGAGGGAGAGTAAGAGTGAAAGAGAGAGAGTGTGCTTGTGTGTGTGTGTTTGGTTAAAGTGATGCTATAGTTAGTTGAAACTGCAATTAAAGCATATGTTTCTAAATTACCAAAACCAATGGAATTCACAAGTTATAGTTATCTCAAGTAACTATAACTCGTGCTCTAAAGTAACCATAACTTGCGCCCTGCCATTGCAGTGTTGTCATCGGCAATATACCTCTATTTCCCAATTTTATTTTCTTCGCATATCATAACGACGAGTTGTGGAGGGGGGGCGCTGGATGTTGGAATAGTATAATTTAAAATTCCAACTCCAGTATTGGCAACAGTAGGGAAGGTGTTGGATTTTTAATCCAACACCTTCTGCCCCCTCCGCAAGTCGTTGTTCCGACTTGTGGAGTAATGGTATGCGTTGTTACAACGCGTTCGTTTTAAAGACCGCGTTGTAATTCCCTGCGTGGAAAGGTTTTCGCGGTAAATTATGTTCACCTGTCATCAAGAATGTGATTTCAGATGCTGCACTTATTTTGTCAATGGTGTGATAGAACATGTCATGAGTGATGTAAAATGTGAGGTCATGAGCAGTGCATGGCAAGGGCGCGAGTTATAGTTACTTTAGGCCACAAGTTATAACTTAAAGTTATAATAATTTTCACCCCTAGCGAAGCATACTATAACTCATGCACCTTACTAGAAAGTGTTGTCAACTTGCTAGCCTGACTAAATTAACTGTAACTCGTGCCTTCCCCATGCACTGCTTATACACTTACATATTACATCACTTAGAGCATGTTAAATCATAGCATTCATAAAAACACTCATGACATCTCAAATGACATCATTTATGAGAACACTGTGCATGGTATTTGGAATTGCATTTATTTTATTGTTTCTAATCACAAAATGTTGTTTATTATGGTATTAATTCTTTTTATTTATTTTTTGGTACCATGATACTTTTTCAAAACCTCCAAGTTTATTACGAATAGTGTCATCTTCATGATTGTTTTGCTTTCATTTGCGCTTCCTCAAAAGTACTGCGGTACCTCTGTAAAAATATTTAACATATATTTACACAAAAGAAATATTTTTATTTAGAATATAGATTTAGGGTTTAATGTCTAGATATTCTTTTTAATGGTGTATGTGTTAATATTGTAACTATAGGTTGTGTTTGTGAACTATACAGGTACTTCAATAGTGTTGAGATACTACTGCGGTACTTCAGCTTTTGTAAAACAGCATTTCATTTGTTTAGAACTTCGTCAATTGTAGGAAACAGGAAATGTGTCCTTTAGCCCCAATCAATTTTATATCTTCAAAGAAGAAGGTTGTACTCTTTGGCTCAGGGAATATATTTTGTTCTGAAGCCACCTTTGAATCTTTGGAGAACACCAGTGGGTGAAGAAGATGATCCTGTGCTAGTGCAAGAGGAGGAAGAGGAGGTGGAGTGTAGGAAGAAATTAAAGGAATCCATTGAATAGGAATTCTTTTCACTCCCACCTGGTGGAAAAAAGATGATTTCAAAACTTTCAACCTGTAATCTATGCGATAAAGAAATTTCTCATGGGAACATGAAACAATACTCGTTTGGCACCACAGGAATTCGAAAACACCTGCCGACAATTCATTCCAACAGGTTGGCGTATGTGGAAGAAGGTGCCAGAAGGAGATAGAAGAAACCAAAGCAGTAACATTAGCAGTGGCCACTTGTTCAGTGATTTCTACACCTATGACGCCTCCTGTTTCGTCAGCACCTCCACCACCACTTTCTGCATCTGTCCCTCCAGTAGCACCTTCTAATTCTTGTGCTCCATCGCCCCCTCCACCAACACCCAGTGCACCAGTCCCTCCACCAGTATCTGCTCCTGGCACTCCGTGCCAATACATCTTTTGAGGCAGAATCAGGAAATTATGAAGGAATATGCCAGTACAGTGACATATTGTTTCCTCTGCCATACTGTCATTGTTGTGGAAGAGAGAAATATGACCATTTATCATGAGCTTGCCATGGCTCATCAGTGTCCTCACAAGAAGCCTTAGTTGTTTGTTTGTCTTTGTTGTCCTCCTGTTTTCTGTTGAGGCTATTGTTCTGGTTGGTTATGCTGACTTTTTTTTTTTTTATTCCAGAAAAATGTTTTTTTTTTAAAAAGAACAAAACAATTATTTTCAGAACTAACCAAATATCTCAAAAGATGAACAGTTTCTACCAATATTAACCCCTTCGACGCGCATGACGGAACGGTTCCGTCATGCACGTCGGTTGCGCTGTGCGCATGACGGAACCGTTCCGTCATGGCCCCGCCCGCGCACGGAATCTTCAGCGTGGCGCGGAAATCTGCGCCGCGCTGAAGAGGTTAAGTTAACAGTAGAGTACTGCAGTGATATGTAATTGTATATAATGAACATGACAAACACAAGAAGATGATGGATGAAGTGCCAAAACTCACCACCAGTGACAGATCTGGGTTGAATCCATCATCATTTTTTGCTCAGATCGCCATCCAAGTTCAGACCCAGCCATATGCAAATCAGTCATGACCCTGTTCCTTATGGGAACAGTCCAGCCCGAACTGCCAAGCCAGGTCTTCACTGGACAGAAAACAAGCATCCTGGGACTGGTAACATCCCTAATCAGCCAGGTTAGCTTGAATCTAGTGGCAAATTGAGCAAGGGACCCATGTCTGGGCATAAGTCAATCCATCATTGTTTTCCTTTTTATGTGTTTTCAGACAGAAATACCATTTCTATTATACTACTATGCCATCATTTAGGACATTTAATGTTCAAAATGATCTTTTAGTAGTACTCATCATGAACATTTTGGCATGTATTAGTTTATAAGTTTAAGTATTCCAGTTTGTTATAATGCAGGTAGTAAGAGTAGATGATGTAAGGTAATTCTTTTGATGTCATGTGCTGCTAAGCAAGTAGGAACAGTAACTACACAATATAAATAGAGCTAGTAACTTTATGCTCATAAGCAATAATTATTTCAATAACAAAGCTTTTCCCTGTGCCTGCCTGTCTACTTACATACTGTAATGTAGATTTATAAGTAGTACATTCACATATTCCATTTTCATGTTGAAGTCCATAATATACAGATTCTTTTATGTATTTTAAAATTTCTAGTTGTCCTCTATTTAACTGTTAGACTAAGAAATCTAAGTTATGTAGATCCTTTTTGACTTGGGCCATTCCATTTAGAACCTCATCCACGGCAACCACAGCTTCAGTATCAATAATTTGTTGTCCAAGTGGGCCAGCAGTCCTGAAAGCAGTTAATATCAGTAGATGGAGTACTGCATTCAATTTCTGCATTAATATTGTCTTTGTCTTCTCTTTCTTGATTGAGCATTTGTAAGTATGTCTGAAACTTTATAAACATTAAATGAATCTTCATAGCACTGAAAGGGACCAACAAGTTCTCCTTCTTTGCGTTGTGGTTTCAATAGTTGAAGCCATGCTAAATAGTAAAAATCTTTGTTTTCTTTTCGCCTGTGTCTTTTCTCCTGTGTCACAACTGAGTTTACGATGATTACTAACAGTAAGTGTACTACAACATCTTACACAACCATTGGTACCTTCTACTCAAACTTTACCAGTGTTTTCTTAGACCCCTGTTTATTGATATCATACAGCTGGGTGCAATGGGTCCTAATGCAAACAAACACAAAAAAATGAGTCATTAATACATAGCATAGTGCAAAATCCCTGTAAAGATCTTGTTTGTAAGAAATTTGCTAATGTTGATATCTTCTGTCACATTTTTTCTATATGTGTAGTACTGAGCATCTTCATAGAGGCACATTCTTTCTAACAATGGACCTCTCTTTGGCTATATGTGTCCAACATATTGTTTTTCAAAATTTATGTTGGAAATGGCCCTTTTTTTGTGTGCCTTCCCTCGACTTTTTGCACTTCTCCTTCCTGGTTTTAAGCTGATTTGGTACTAGCCGTAGAACTTTGAACGTGTTTGACACTGCTATTCAGTGCCAAAGGGCTGTGCTTGTCATATACATACTGGTGATTGGTGTATACATGATTGGCTGATTCCAGTTAGCTGTAAATCCCTTGTCGAGTGGTAAGACATATTCCCAGGGCATGTACCTCAAATGCTCCTCCATGGGCATTCAGCACAGGTTGTGCCATCCACAAAGGTCGCTTATCGACCATGGCACAGGTTTTCCCTAGGGGGGCCTGTGTGCGCAGATTACTATTACTCGGCTTGGCATTTAAAAAGCTATGTGCCAAGGTTGTGCATGTCTCTTGCTATATTAAAGTTCTCCCTGATGACAGGGTGCAGGGTCGTGCATGGCAGCGGATGGTGAGTTCGGTACGAGGGAGCCTGCTTCTCGCACTGGATTAGCTTGGGGTAATGTAGGGAAAGGCTATTGAGCAGTATTTCCCACACGCATAATAGTAGCAGTGTTGTGTTTGATATCAATGATTTTGTAATGGTGAATCCTGTCAAGTAGAGCGAGTGGATCCGACATTACATATGTGGAAATGCCACTTTAAGAAAGTGGGCATTTCGATTCTTGTGGCTCTGTGTGCCTATTGGCCGGTCTCCCATTCACATGTGGTTGCTGGGGGGACAGTTACATCTGTGCATTCCTGATAGAAGGCTATAAACTAGGGGTTCAAGTGAAACTGCAGATATCTAACTCTAAGGCGCCTTCTGGGACGGTAACGTGGGGGTGAAATTGGGACCTGCACTTCAAGGGGCAGGGTCTTGGCCCCACTAAAGACAGTGATCAAACCTCCCGGGTACGGATGGCAGACAGGACAACATTTAGGGAGGGCCTGTGCATTTCAAAGGTGGCCTTTGGAACTGATTATATCTTCGAAGGCTATTGTGGGTATAACTACTGGGGCTCTGGCCTCAGAAGTTAGAGATGCTTTGGATTTGGAACCATACTACGCTGGTTCAATGCAGGGACATCAACAATAGAAATCATTAGGGCAGGAGGGACTGAAACTGGATTGTACGCAGACTTGTTGTGGCCTGGAGCTTGTCATGCTCCAGGAAGGGGACTATCACTTGGTGGATTTTGCCTGGATTTTGCAGGCCTGCAGCTAAGTACCAATTGTTGAGGCCCAGGTCCCTAAGTATTCCCCAAGGGCCGGTTGGCTTGCCTCCTGTACACGAGACCCCAGGGATACAAAGGATCTCCCCTTTTCCATGAGATCATAAGGACCACACATGGTGTGGAGGAACCAGGTGGAAGTGGTTGTCGGTTGGGACAAGGACTGTTCTGACATACATCTTCATGACACTGTGCATAGGAGTGTGCTTGTAAAGATCAGTAGCCAATCTGAGGTGCCAAGATGTGAAGAGTTTGAGGAGTGTGGGGGAAGCTTGCAGAGTCTGAGGGACCTTTGCTTGCAACCAGGGGACCTGTGCCAACTTGCACCCTGGAACATGTGGTGTCCGAGGGGTGTTGGAGGACCTGAGCTGGGAGCTGAGACCATCTTTGACCTCCAGATCGGAAGGACAACAGTGCCTGACATTGCAGCCTCCATCCGAGGACGCTGGCTCCCTCTCCCTGGACCCACACTACAAGGTGGTTTGTTATAGAAAACATTGTGACGGTGCCCAAGGTATTTTGTTGTGCCTTGTATGCACCTACAGCTGGCTGGCAGGAGCTACAGTAGCTCACACCTCCGCTTGAGGAGAAACATTTCTCCAGACTTGGAAGCACACCAGCTTCCTCAGTCACAAACTTTTGTCTACAGGGCAATTGCGATCTTGCACTTGTGCAGGTGCCGCTGGGCACCTGAAGGTCTAATCCAGATGGACGAAAGTAAGTAGCTGTTCCTTTCCATTTTAGGTGGCTCCAACAATCTAATCAATGTGGCGCCAGGAGGGGCAACTTGCACACGGCTTGCAACCGAACACGTTGTTGCTGCCACCGTACAGACCGCATCTAAATTACCAATGGAGAATATACCTTATACCAACAAATATGATTGGAACATGATGAAACCACGGTTATAAATGCCTTGAAAAATCCCTAGTCTGATTGACATTGTAGGGCGAAACACGTGTCTACTGTGCAGGATCTTTTCATGAACCCAGTTTTATATATAAAAATGAGAAATGGATCTATGAAAATATAACAATAAAGAAATATATTGGAAATTATCTTCCAGCATGAAGTATGATATTTGTGAATAAATTAAAAGGAGGAGGTACGTCTCACACAGAAGTATCGCAACTTGCATCATTGTCTGGTGTAGTTGAGTGACAGAGGGGCTGGGTAACAAGGCATAGTCAAAGACCTGTGATTGCTTGACCCTTGCAACTTTTAGGGGTATGCGATATTGGGGAATGTTGTGTTGGATGAATACCTCTAGTTAGGGCATATTTGATCATGCCGTTCTGCTGCTAATGGGAAAGTTCGACAATTGTATATAACTGTAAAGTGTATATATAAGAGTAACTCATTTTGATTTCAATGTGTGTGTGTGATACAAAGACCAGTATTTTATATGTACTTTGTGGAGTCTTTTCGTGGCATATACAGTTTGTTGCGAGAGTGGTGTTGTGTCAATACTTTACACTGGGGCCCTAAGGATAAGCTTGACTGCTCAGGGGCAATCTACCCAAGGGTGAGCACATATTATCAGACACGTGTATCATACTCATCCTATCTAGGACGGTGGATTCTGACTAGCTTCCATGCATCCCAGCCAGCCAGAAACAGCCAGAAACTGTTGTGTCTGATAATGTCTTTGTAGGATGAAAATGTGCAAGAAATGTCATTTCTGTATGGTATTCAGAACTCTTGTGATGATGATAGTCTTCTATTAGTTTTCATTGTCATGTGACCAAAAAAGTGTGTTGAATCATGCCTTTCTAAAACTTGTTTCAACTTCATTGCTGCAGACAAGACTATTTTCTTACCCCATTTTGGTTTTTGGTAGTATTGTGTTACATTAGTAGCCTAAATTGTATTTAAGTGAATGAGTGTTTGGATGATGTAGTTTTCTAATGGCCAATCGTCAAACTCTTTATGTATTTGTTTGTCTGCCTCTGTGTTCTTTATTCATGTATGTCAGTATATGTGCAAGATGATAGAGTTTGTTTTGTTGGGCACAGTTTCATTTTTTGGGCCAGACAGCATGATAAAGAAGTAGGTACTGAAAATGATTTAGGTTTGAAAGGAGTGGACTAACATAGATTAGTGAAAGAGGTTTGAATTGGAATCAGTTACTCCCTCTACTGTTCTCTGTTAGAAAATTTGATCATCCCCACTTTGTGGTTATCCACTGTGGTGGTAATGATATAGGACACTTAACTGGCATTAGATTGGACATTGAGATGAAGGAGACCTTTTCCATCTTAATGTGTATGTTCTGAACACACATTTTATGTTCTTAAATATTTGTCAGAGACAAAAGTGTTAGTGGTCTCCTATACACTCTGATATGTTTGAAAAGACTTGAAGACGTGAACAAGGCAGTGCAAGCATTTCTTGCGTGATCATAAAATGTTTTCCATTTTTCATCTATATATAAAATATGCTGTTAGGCCTGGCTTTTTCAGCGGGTTTATCCCCAGACTTTCTGTTTTTGGCCTCCTGTTTCTGACCTGTTTGTTGGTTTTATGACTCTGGACACTTTACCACTGCTGATCAGTGCTAATGTGGATATGCTCTCCCTGTAAATTGTGTTTAGGTTTAGGATTGGCATTTTCCATGATTGGTTTATATAATTTACGGCTAAGTCCCTAATACAGTGCACTGTGTGTGCCCAGGGCCTGTAAATCAAATGCTTCTAGTGGGCCCAAGCAGTTTTTCAAAGGGTTTTCAGACCTGCCACGGCAGTATCTGCGTGCAGTTTTTACTGCCATGTCGACCTGGTAAGTGCACCCACTTGTCAGGCCCTAACCTTCCCTTTTCTTACAATATGCAGGGTGCAGTGTATGTGAAAGGTAGGACATGTACCGGTGTGTGACATGTCCTGATATTGTATTTTGCTTTCACTATTGAAAGGCTACCTGTACCATAGGATGGAATGGGGAATACTTTGCAACATCTTACAAGTATAAATTCCCATGGGGAAAAGATAGGATGATGGAGTTTAGTATGCCTGAACTCAGGATATAAAAAAGCATCTTTTAGTAAAGGTGACTTTTATATTGTGTATTTGAAAATACCATTATTCAAGAGTGGCAATTTTTTTACTTAGCATTTCTGTGTGCCTCTGCTGGTTTTTGGATTGGCAGCCTGGTTCCAGAGTGACAGGGGCTGGGGATGTGCATTCTCTTCAGACAGCCATGGGGGGGAGGGGTTTGGAATGTGTCCTGCCTTTCCTGAATGAGTCAGGGCTGGGCTGAATAGACCTGGGCTGCATTTAGAGTAAGGGGAGGATCTTTCCCTGCACCTGAATCGGCGTGGTCGGCCTATGACATTGCTGTCTCCCCCTTCTGCCAGGAAGCTGGGCCAGAGAGGACAGAAATGGTTTTGACTGAGCACTGAGCCCCTCTGCCACAAGAGAACAAAGAGAAATGTAGTATAAATATTGGTGCCCAGACCCCAGAACTTTAGATTACTTCCGGACTCAAGAGGAACCTCTGCCAAGGAGAAGAGCTGGGAAAACTGAAGACGTACTGCCCCTTTGCTGTGTGGGTTGGCCAGCACTGGCTGTTTCTTCCAAGGAGAGAACCAAGACTTTTCTGTATGCTGTGTATTCTGCTTGAAGAAGATCTCCAAGGGCTTGGTTAGAGCGTGCCTCCTGTTCTGAAGTCTCAGGGAGACAAAGACTTCATTTCCTCTTTTCTCCTGCACCTGGAACTGCTGTTTCAGCTGCCACAGAGGGAAATAGCAACACTGACACCGGCGAGTGATGCCATGACCTTCAATAAAGCAGCGGGCACCGCTTGTGAAGTGCACGATGCACCACCCCTACTTGCACCACAGCCCGATGCCCACCGACACCGCTCCGCACCGACTCTGATGCTGTCACCGAGGTCGCTGCCTGCACCAGAGCCGAGGGCACCACTTGTGGTGTACCTAATGTGGGTGACCTCCTGAATCCATCGACCCCACATCGTCATAAGGAACCGAAGCCTCAATGCCCCAGTGACGTCACCTCCCTGGCTACAGTAAGGAACCGACAACTCACCTCCCCTGTGGTCATAAGGAATCGATTCCACCCGATGCCAACAAAGCATAATCTCCCCGATGTTATGCACGCTTTGGTTTAATCCTTTTCCAAGGTACTGTTCTTTGGCACCGGGTGATTCCGGGCCCGACGCCGTGCACCTCGCGGTCGGCACCATACTTTGAGATTTTCATCTGTCAGGCCGTCGCAATAGACCCAGGTAGAGCTATTTGTGGCCCCAAGCTTTATTTTTGTGAATAACCTATTTTTGGTGATATCTTGATATATGTATGATGGACTTTTGTCGATTTGATCTTTTTACATTTTTTTTACTGGTGTAGTGTCCATTTGTAGTGTTTTCACTGTATTCTGTATGTGAGCCCAAATGCTTTACTCACTGCCTCTGAGATCAGCCTGCCTGCTCGTGCCAAGCTAACAAGGGGGTGAGCAGGGGTTGTCTAAGGGCGTAACTCTCTTACCATGACTAGAAGCAAAGGCCCTTGCTTTGACAAAGGTGCAAACCATTGCCAACTAGAGACCCCCATTTCTAACAAATGTCAAATCAGCACTGTATCACCCTGATGCTGTACCTGTTTCCAACTAAGAACATATGCTCATTTCAAACATAAACTTGACTTGACAAACATATATAAATGTGTTTTTTTTTAAAAAGGCTCTTTTAAGAGCCACATTATATTATGTCTAATTTTATTTTGTCACATATATACTTTTTTATTTTAATAAGTACAGCAGTACATTTTAAGATAATTTTGAGGAAGCACTGCAGGAAATCTTAAACATTTCAAAAATATATAAATGAACAAAATATGTTTCTCTAATGCTACAAACTTTGCTAAACTGCCTCATTTCTTTCTAAACATTGCAAAACAGAATAATAACCTATATTTCACCTTAAAACACAGAACAAAGACAAAGTGTGATATGAACAATATGGCTGCCTTTTCATTTTGCTAGGGCTTTCATTAACCAATATCTTTGAGTTTTGTCATCGCCATGTACCAAGGTATGCTGTGAAAGTACCGCTATATACCACAGCCCAGTGTATCACTAACTTTGGTTCAATATTGCTGAAAAACAACTGAATAAATTCAGATCAAATAACAAAAATACCTTTTCCAACCCATATGTCATACTCCTGCTCAATTTCATGTAAATTCATTCAGCCATATTGCTGCTAAGTCTGTCTAATAAGTTATGGAAAATGCATTGGTGGAAAAACATGCTTTGGAAACCCCTTTTTTCATTGCACCCCCTTAACTAATCATCACAAAACTTTGCATCATCAGCCAATGTAGAAAAAAGAATATGCCTGCAATGTTTCTTGGAGATTCATCAAATGGTGACAAAGATATTAGCATTAAAAAATTTGAGGAATTCTTATCTCTCGAAATCCTAACTATAACTACAGAGTGAAAATGTGTGTGTGTGTACATATATATATATATACTGCCATCCTATATTAGAGATACAGGGGATTTCTTAAATAGAATTCAAAATGTTAAATGGGAGAATGATTCTTTATTAGTGGTGATGGACATTGAGTCTCTATATACCAGCATCGACCATCATGCTGGTCTAACAGCTGTTAAACATTACTTGGATAACAGACCCTTAGGCCTCTATAACCACAATATCATGCTTTTAGAGATGGTGAAATGGTGTCTTTTTAACAATTTTTTCATGTTTGAAAATGCAGTATATCGTCAATTGCGGGGTGTAGCCATGGGGGCTTGCTTCTCTCCCAGCTACGCGTGCTTGCATGTGGGCTGGTGGGAGGAGCAGACCCTCCATGGCACTCTGGCCAGGGTGGTTGATAAACACGTTTCACATTGGCATCGATATATAGACGATGTATTTTTTATTTGGAAGGGTGACCATGAGAGTGCTTTATTATTCATCGATGAACTTAATAATAATATCTGTAACCTTAAGTTTACTGCATCGATTAGCTCCTCTGAGGTCCCATTTCTGGATACTAAGATTTACATTCATGAGGGTCGTCTAGAATCAACACTTTTCAGAAAGCCAACAGCAGGAAACGCCACCCTTCATGCGACCAGTGCTCACCCCCGCCACTTGATACGTAGCATCCCCTACGGGGAACTACTCCGGTTGAAACGAATCTGCAGCACAGAAGGGGAATATATCAAATGTTCTGAACAGGCATTGTCCCGATTCAAAGAAAGAGGATATAAAAATGAAATCCTTCGACAAGCCCAGGCGAAGGTGGCTCTCAAATCCAGAGAGGACCTTTTATCCCCTAATAATGACACCACAATACCACTAATAAACAGTCATGATAATATCAATGCACCCCGTCTTATCATCACATTTACCAAACAACATCATCAGCTCAGGAGGATAGTTAATCATAACTGGCCAATACTAAGAACAGATGCAGTATTGGCACCTAGTTTGCCATCTACACCTACTATCACCTTTAGACGGGCAATTTCGATGAGAAATCAGCTAGTGTCCAAACATATAGAAACCTCTACTAAAACCAATTGGCTGCAGCCCATTAAAGGTTTCTTTAAATGCGCTTCTTGCAGGGCATGTAAATTCGGAGTGAATACTTCACAGTATAACACTCCCTTTAGTTCCACTCCAGTACAAATCAGGGGTCATTACACATGCCGTACTGAGTTCGCAGTATACGTTTTAACGTGCACTTGCGGTCTCAAGTATGTAGGTAGCACCAAACTACAGGTGCATGCGCGCATTTTACAACATCTTAGGGCCATTGTAAATAATGACACAACTTATCCTGTGGCCCGTCACTTCAGAGCTGTTCATGATAATGACTTAACCTGCCTCTCATATTATGTAATAGATGCAATCCCCAAACTCAAACATGGGGGGAATAGAGAACGTTTGCTCAGGCAACTGGAGACTCGGTTAATTATTGAACTAGACAGTAAGACACCTCTTGGGCTCAATACAACCGAAGATATGCACAACTTTTTATAAAGCTTCATGATTAATCAATAGACATTTCGGATATAATAATTCTTTATATTCAAACATCATGTTTTGTTTGTGCACTTACTGCGCTCCAGGCACTTATACATGCTTGAAATAGGGACATCATGCCCATTCTACTTTAGGCCCGGTGTGTTTCATCGAGAGATTTCTGCGACCTCACTTTCTTGGTTATTATTCAGAATAGATAAAAAACATGCTTTCCTTGACTACCCACACATTGAGATTATCGGAGTATATTACTCACAGTGACATTAGGATTCAATCGGTTCGCATTATTTTAATGTCTGTATTTTATCAGAGTTTTATATTTTGCACATTTATTGCGTATTTGCACATGTGATCGATTTGCACTTTTGCACTATTTGCACATTATTAAATTGCACGTATATGCACTATTTGCACTTTAAATCAAAGGACTAAAACATTTATATATAAAAAAAATAATAAAACAAGAAAACGATAATATTATTATAAAAATAGCATACAGTTCAAAAAGAAAAATTACAATACGCACCGATCTAATGTCACGCTATATACATTTATTGATTGGACATATTTAGAATGGCATCAAGTACATGAGGTACCTGCAAGCTGGATTTTATCCAGATGATAATTTGTTTTGATGTGTTAAATTGCAATGTGTCATTAACACAATATGCTTTTTTCAACTTTGTTCGTTTTGTTTTGGAGAAAATATGTAAATTGCCCATTTTCTCCACACGATCTAACTTGGGTATTGTTTTGGGGTCATATGTTTGAATTTTCAATTATGCACAGTATTCAGACTGGGGATTTAGCATATGACTCGAACACGTTAGATTGTCAATAATGTATTTACTATATTTATTTATTTTATTTTAAGTACATTTACGAACAAAATTATGTATTCATTCAACAAATTCATTACGTTGTTGTTTTGTGCAGAGCACTGATTTTCGATGTGATAGTATCTCTTCCATTTCTGTCCATCATGTGATGTGGGTGTCAGCATTTTTAAACGCCGTCATACGCAAAGTTTGTCTCATGTGATCAAGGCCGTTCGTCGGCCGAAACGCGTCATGACATAAGGGAGATTTGAAAACTGTAAAATAAAATAACAGTATCTACCGACGAAGAGGAGTTCGTGCATTCTTTCTTTTCCTGGAGAAAATCGATGAATGCTTTGAGTCCATATATATATATATATATATATATATATATACATATATATATATATATATATATATATATATTATCTACTGGCGGTCGCCAGTAGATAGTTATAGTTAGGACCGTGTTTCCATAGGAAATCCGCAACATTCTATTTGGAATAACCTTGGCGCCGGTTGACGAATCTTCGCGAAATTTTCAAAATAGGTGGGGCGCTCCGCTCCTTCCCTGAAAGTCTCGGGGGGATTCGTCAAGCGGGGGCTGAGGAAAAGGGGGGGTCCCAAAACGCGTTTTCCCCATGCATTTTTCCATAGGACCTTTAGTCCGAGCTACAGCCTGAACGGCTGAACAGAATTACTTGAAATTTGGCAGAGAGGTAGCCCTCAGGTCAGGGATGTGCCTTTTGAAGGTCTCGTGTAAATCTGTTCAGTATTTCCTGAGAAAATAGCATTTAAATCAATATATATATCTATAGGCGCGCTCCGAGCGCGTACCGTAAGCTTACCGTACGCGTACGCCGCCGTGCATGAGCGCGATTCTGATTGGTTGTTAGATCTTAGTAAACATTCGAATCGGTCGAAACCAGGAAGTGTCGGCCACCATTTTGTCTCTCGCAGTCTGAGGGGGTGGAGAACGTGAAAAGGGGGCAGGGTGGACAGTTCCTGACCCCCTAGCCTTAGTCAGGGGGTCCCAGAAGGACCCCCAAGGGCAAAAATTAATTTTAATTTTTTTTTTAAAAATCGCGTAATGCGCGTAAACGGAAAAATTCCGTGAGAAAAATTCCGCGAACTTCGCGTAACTATTCCGCGATTACGCGTACCGTATGCGCACGGCAAAAAAAAATTTTCAAAAAGGAAAGCTTAAAAAAAAATAAGAAAAATTGTGAGGTAAGGTTGGCTCTTAAAAGAGCCGTTGGGTTAATACAGGATTAGAGGAAAGAAAGAATGGGAATATTATGAACGTCTACAAACGTGCTGGTCTATCTTAATGTTAATAAGGGAAACACTGGTCTCCCCAAAAACAATAAGACCACAACACGTTGTACACCTCATTGAAACCCTCCGAAATCGAGGGTTAATGTCCAGGGAAGCTGAAGAAGGTGATGCTCCCACCTCAGAGGAAGGGCTCAGCTGAGCTGCCGATGATGTACTCGGCTGGGCTTCTGAGATTGGGCTCCAGTGACTTACTGAAGAGTTTTCTTAAGTATGTCGAGCAAAGGTCCTGGGATGTTTATCCCTAAGGTGTCTCATCATAGAGTGATTTCCAAAGGAATACTTCTTCCTTGGATCTCCTCTAGATAAAACACGCTCACAAAGTCTGCAAGTGACCAATGGAGCATTGACCTTTTTCTGCCCCTCTGGAAATGTAAAATACTCCCACACAAAAGAATCCTTTTGTTTCCTCCTTCTCTGTCTGATGATGGCGCTGCTAGGCTCACTCTCAGAAGAGGACTGCTGCTCTGCCATTGTATCTCAATGTCAATTCAGCTCCTTCTCCTAGGGGATCTCAAGCAGTAATGAGGGAAAAGGGTGTGGTGTGGGAAGTTTCTGGAACTGAAAGTAGTTTCAACCAATGAAAAGTGTTCTTTGTGGATCACATGACCTACCGTGCGCGCTCCGTAAGCTTACGGTATGCGCTCGTAAACAAGTACGCATGCGCAAACGTGACGTAAATATGCGCTTACGGAGCGCTTACGGAGCGCGTACGTAGGACGCACTCGCGCATGCGCATTACACTCACCCGCGTAACCATGACGTTGGTTCCGCGAAACGCGCATGCATGTACGCGTACGTCACGTACGTATCACGTAAGCGCACCGTACTTATGACGTACGGAGCGCGTAGCGTCAGCTTACCGTACGCGCACGGCAAAAAATGCATAAAAAAAAAAAAGTACAAGTTTCAAGAGTTGTAGAAGATAATAACTGTGATGTACAACTGTATGTAAACATTAATTTAAAAAAAATTAACCATTCCATAATGCAGGATATAGTACATATATTATTTTATACATAGGTTGGATATTATTTTTTACCAAAAATCTCAAAAAAAAATTTGCATTTAAAAAACCGTACAAATTCACTGAAAAAACCATAGGTTTCACACACGTTATAGTTAGGAATTAGCATTTAAAAAACCTTGCAAATTCACTGAAAAAACCATAGGTTTCACAGATGTTATAGTTAGCAGGACATTTCACTCGTGAAAAACCAATGAAATTCCCCCGTTATAGTTAGTGCAGGCAACTATAACTCACACGACCGCAATCCTCTGCTGATGATGTCAGATATTACATCACTGATGACATATGTGTTATAGTTGCCTGCACTAACTATAACGGGGGAATTTCATTGGTTTTTCACGAGTGAAATGTCCTGCTAACTATAACATAGTTAGTTAGTTCGGTGGAGGTATTACGCAGTGCATAGGTGCATGAATGAGTGACTCAATGTTTGTATGTGTTGAAGACAGTATGTGTGCAGGACTGTATGGGTGGATGAGTGTGTGCATGGGTGTGTTAGTGAGTGAATGACTGTCTCAATAGTGTCTTTATGAGTAACTACATATATTTTAAACTAGTATATGTGACTATTGGAGTGTATAAGTGAGTATATGTGAGAGTGAGAGATTGAAAGAGTTCCTGTATGAATAAGTATGTGTTTCTATAAGTGATTGTTTAAA
Source organism: Triturus cristatus (assembly GCF_964204655.1). NCBI lineage: Eukaryota > Metazoa > Chordata > Amphibia > Caudata > Salamandridae > Triturus > Triturus cristatus. The sequence continues at coordinate 363,844,995 of NC_140584.1, read as the reverse complement.
AGACTTGCAGCCTCATGCATCAACCCAAAATCCAGTCGGTAAAATACCGATTCGGTAATAGCTCCCGGTATTAAGTAAAAAATACCCAATCCCAATGCATCAACCCAAAAGCAGAAATCGCTATTTAAGGAATCCTTAAATAGCGATTCTTTAAATAGGGATTCCTTAAATACCGATTCCTTAAATAGCGATTGCATTTAAGGAATCCCAAAGTGAGATTCCTTAAATGCAATGCATCAAAGTTAAAAAATTAGCGATTTCGCTAATAGGGGGAGCAAATTACCATGAAGATGAACTGCATGGTAATTTGCAAAAACTTTGAAAAATGCACTTTTGTGCATTTTTCAAAGTTTCATGTTGCGCACACACATGCCCTTAGAGCATGTGTGTGTGCAACATATGTGCACATATCATTTTCAGGGGTGCAACAGGGTGTCCTTTTGACACCCTGGCACCCTTGAAAGTGCTCCCGCTATTAGCGATTCGGTAATACCGAATCGCTAATACAGACTGGCTTTACATTCATTCCTATGGGCCTCCAATCCCATAGGAATGAATGGGTAGGTATTCCTTATTACCGATTCGGTATTACCGATTCGGTAATAAGGAATATTAAGGAATCGCTATTTGAATAGCGATTCCTACATGCATAGCCTTTTGCTATTCCTTATTAGCGATTCCTTATTTTTCGCTAATAAGGAATCGCAAATGGCATTGTTGATGCATAGGCCCCTAAGTATGTGTAAGTTTCTGTAGAAGTAAGTGTGGTGGTGTGTGTATAACTGTATATGCAAGTAAATGGATGTTTGATTCTTTATTAGCATGAGCGACTATGTGTGTGAGTAACTCTATGGATGAGTGGCGTTGTGTAACAGGATGTATAGGTGTATGAGTACATATGATGAGTGAGTACATGTATGAGTGACTGCATAGGACTGTTGGTGAATGAGTGGATGTGTATGTGGATCTTAGAATTACTGAATAGGTTGTTGTAACTGGTATTGGTATGTCCATTGTTTTAAAAAATGTTGTTTCTATTTTTGAATGTGTGTATCAAAGGTTTTATTAGGGGGAGAGGAGGTCTGCCACTCTATCACAAGGATGAAGTCATCAGTGATGTCAATTGAAATGTCATCAGTGATGTCATGAGTGATGTCACTGACCATGTCATGAGTGATGTAATATATGACGTCATCAGCAGTGCATTGCGGGCGCGCGAGTTATAGTTAGCTGAACTAACTATAACGGGGGAATTTCAATGGTTTTGTACAAGTGAAAAGTCCAGCTAACTATAACGCCCCTGAAACCTATGGTTTTTTCAGTGAATTTCTAAGGTTTTTTACATGCTAATTCCTAACTATAACGTGCCTGAAACCTATGGTTTTTTCAGTGAATTTCAAAGGTTTTTTAAATGCTAATTTCTAACTATGCCTACAGAGGTAGGACATGTGAAGAAAGAAGAAAAAACGCACAGAAAGAAAAAAAAGAAATACAGAAAGAAGCAACAGAAGTCCTCAAAGACGAAGAAAAGTGCAGGAAGAAGGATAACGTGCAGAAAGAACAAACAGAAGAGCAGAAAGAAGCCTTGTTGCAAAATCATCCTGTACCCTCAACTTTTTCAGACGGATACTGGTGGTAACTGAGTCTGACTAACCAGTCCTAGAGCCAGTGCTATGTTAAAAGACACTCAGAATAGAGTGAAAACACCTACATACACTAGGGAACACTATGCGTTGGGGTCCCCCTGTGATTAGCATGACCTCCTCTGTAAGCCCCTAGGGCCTCATTTATGAAAAGTGACGCATCACTGCGTGAAAACAGTGATGCGCCACTTTTCACTGCGCCCTCCCTGCGACTCCAGTGATGCGTCATATTTACAGTATGACGCATCATGTCGCAAGGAGTCACAGATACGTCAGTATTTCTGACGTATCTGTAGGCGCAAAAGTGACGCATCGCTGGAGTGTGTCACAAAAGTGACGCAACTCCAGCAATGTGTCCTTTCACATGGGGCAAGCCCCATGTGAAAGGGCCTGCGTCAGTCTTACGCCTGCTGTGAGGCAGGCGCAAGAAATTGACGCATTTGCACACTAGAAGTGGCGCAGTGAAATCTCGTAGATTTCACTGCGTCACTTCTACGACCCTTTTTTGCGTCAAAACGGCCCCCTTGCATACATTATACCTGGCGCAGGTATAATGTGGCACAGGGGTTTACAAAGTGACGCATCTACCTAGATGCGTCACTTTGTAAATATGGCGCAACATGGCGCATGTTTTGTGCCACTGGTGCGTCACAAAAAGTGACGCACCGGCGGCGCAAAAGTGACGCAGGGGCTCATAAATGAGCCCCCTAGTATTTAATAGGGCAGGGGATTAAAACTACCTCTTAAAACGTGCCACAGGGCGTGTTTGCACACGTCACCTCAGGCCCCGTCCCCTCCCTTCCCCACTGTGTAAACACACCCTGTGGCCGTTTTAAATTGGGAGATTAAGTCCCCTTGAATCCTAAGGGTCCCAAGGGTCCAACTAGACCACTAGGTACCTCCAGTAAGCGCCACAGAGCTGCGTTGCAGAGAGATGTAAAAAGGGGCACGGCCTAGACCACCTCTCTGCAATGCAGCGCAGTGGCGCTTACTGGAAGCAGCTGGTGGGCTAGTTGGCCCCCAGGGTCCCTCAGGATTGAAGGGGAATTATTTCCCCAACTTAAAATGCGCCACAGAGCTTGTTTGCACACGTTAACTCAGGCCCCGTCCCCTCCCTTCCCCACTGTGTAAATATGCCCTGTGGCTGTTTTTTAAGTTGGAAGATTAAGTCCCCTTGAATCCTGAGGGTCCCTAGGGGCAAAATAGCCCACTAGGTACGTCCAGTAAGTGCCATTGCAGGGAGGTGTAAAAAGGGGCACGGCCTGCACCACCTCTCTGCAACGCAGAGCAGTGGCGCTTATTGGAAGCACCTGGTGGGCTAGTTGGCCCCCAGGTTCCCCCAGGATTGAAAGGGAATTATTTCCCCAACTTAAGACGCGCCACAGGGCGTGTTTGCACACGTCACCTCAGGCCCCATCCCCTCCCTTCACCACTGTGTAAACGTGCCCTGTGGCCGTTCTAAGTTGAGAGATTAAGTCCCCTTGAATCCTAAGGGTCCCTATGGTCAAACTAGCCCACTAGGTACCTCCAGTAAGCGCCACAGAGCTGAGTTGTATAGAGGTGTAAAAAGGGGCGTGGCCTCAGAACACCTGTCTGTAACGCAGCTCCCTGTCGCATACTGGAGATACCTGTTGGGCTAGTTGGCCCTCAGAGACCCTCAGTATTGAAGGGGAATTAATTCCTCAACTTACTACTGGCCAGGTGGTGCGTTTGCAGAGTGCTGCAAGGAGGGGTCGTGGCCTCCGGCGTGATGCCGGTCTTTTATTTATTTTATTTTTTTAAGAAGGAGGGCTGTGTGGCCCCCCTTCTTTTTCTAATTTATTGGCCCTGGGGGCGCAATCCCTCAGGGGCTGCACCCTAATTTTTTTGGTTGAAAATAATTAATTTGGCCCTCCCAATTCCTTAATCGGCCCCGGGGACCCCAATCCCCGGGTCATGGCCTTTTTAAAAAAATTCTTTAGGAGGGGGGATGCATTGCCCCCCTCCTCAGGCCACTTATGGCCCCGGGGACCCCATCCCCAGGGGCCGGCCTTTGTTTTTTATTATTTTAAAGAATATATATATTTATAGAAACACCTAGGACATGCTGGACAAACCGTATGTACCTATCACCGTGACGATTTGCGTGATATTCATTAAAAGGCGACTATGCATACAATGAATCCACGTGGAATGTATTTACACCGCAAGTGAAGCTCTGACGTGTCTTACGCCCTACCATGCCTAATCCCGGCGCCCCTGCCGGTGGGTACTCTCCATGTAGACACCCTTGTCGTTTATTTATACAAACATGGGTAGCTATTGACGGGCACATTTAATATACACGCACACCAAGCCATTCAAAGGGGATTCGACAAAAATTCGACCAAACCCCCATCACGGTTAATAAAACACACATCCACCGCCTGATGTGTAATACTTTTTATTTTACTCTCTGGAAAGGAGACGAACTGCACTTGAGAGTCACAGCGTGCTCCTGGCTGAGCCCAATGCTGAGTTACACCCACCAGTGCCCGCCGAGTGCCACACACCTCTGTGTTGTATTCCACCAGCTAGTGCATATGCTATGACACTCTTTAGCCCATGTGCTTTGTAACACCACCCCATGAATATGTCATGCCACACTTGCCTTTGCACGGGTTATATTGCCCCATCTAACGTGCCTTCCTCGATGCCTATGTAATAACGCACAGCGCTATGCCATACATATTACAATCTGGGATCCATATCTTTGTCACAGTGCATATGCAACGTTACACTCCCCAGCACATATTTTATATTACAACTTTAGAGACTAGTTAGGTTACACAACACTGCCCTGTGCATATTACACTCCAAGGCGCATATCGCATAGCACGCGCTAGTGCCTGTGCTATCTCGTGCTCTCCAATGAATCTGTCACTGCGCACAATGTATTGCTTATTATATTTCACGCCCCGGTTCATCTTATAGCACACTTTTTGGTGCATAGTTTATACCATATACTATATCTAGTTTTCATTTTCAATCGTGCTCTCAGGACTATGTTCTATGTAACACTGGGTCCACCTACCCTTTTCACGGGCATTACATTTTGCGATGGGGGTGGAGGGTCAGAGGGTGTTTCTGCCAAGTGAGCCCGGAGTCACAGTCACAAACGTCCTCTTCTTCCTGAATAAAAGTGAGATTATGCTGCATACTTGTTCATATTTTAAGTAGTTCGCACAGACACACATTTTAAAAACAATAAAGTTCCTAATACCCACCTTCTCTGAACAGTTAGCTTGCTGCCCCATCCACCTCCTCCCTATCCTCCGTTGCCTGAATCCATAGACTAGCCTCCTCCCTCCTGCCAGGCATGGTCTGATGTGCTGCCACTGCCCTCCATTTAGCATGATGTACCAGTCCACTCCTCCTGCCCTCCATTTCCCAATTCTATGGCCCATCATTGGCCTCTGTGCTTAGCTTGCTCCCCCTATTCTCCTTCCCCCTGCCCTCCGATGTCTTTGTGCATGCCCCTGCTCCATCCTTTTTGCCCACCATGTTCCATGGACCTGCCACTCCTATCTACTCTGAGTGTTCTGTTGAGCTGCCACTCCCCTCCCACCTGCCTAGCATTGTCAGATGACTGTAACCTGTCCCTTCCACCTCCACCCTGCCTGTCCACATGCCATGCCATGCCCCTATCCCCTTCCTCCTGTCCTCCATGGTCCATTTTACTGCCACACCCTTCTACCCTCCCTGGTCTGTTGTGCTGCAACTGCTCTTCCTGCCTGCCCCACGTGGTCTGTTGTGAGGCCCCTTCCCCTGAACTCTCTTGTCTGTGCCCAGATCCTGACCCTCCCTTCTATCCTCCATGGTCCTTTGTGCATGCCCCTGCACCCTCCTTCTTGCCCATCATAGCCAGTGTGCTGCCACTAACCCTCCCGCTTGCCATGCATTGTCTTCTGTGCTGCCATGGCCCCTCCCACCTTCCCTGTGTGGTCAGCTAGCTGCCCCTGACCCTCTCCCACCTTCCCTCCATGGTCTGTGTGTATGCCATCATAGTCTCATTGTTGCTCTCCATGGTGTGTCTTGTTTCTAGTGCCCATCCTGCCTGACCTCCATGGTCATCTTGCTGCTCCTGCCCTGCCCCCTTGCCCCCAGCCCTCTGTTTCCATGTGCAGACCCCTATTCCCTCCCTCCTGGCTTGTCTGTTCCATTGTAATGCCCCTGATCCGTCCCTCCTGCCCTTTATGGTCTGTTATGCTGCAGCTTTCTCTCCTGTCTGTCCATTCTGGTCAGCTAGCTACCATTGCCTCTTTCCCCTCTGTTCTCTGTTGTCCATGTGCATGGTCCTGTCTAGGCCTGGGCGAAAATTTCGTTCCTTTCGCGGAAATTGCGATAATTTGACATTTTCGCGTTTCGCGGAGAGCGCGAAAATGTCAAAAATTCCGGTTTCCGCAGCTTGGCGATAATTTGTTTCTTGCTCGCGCTGTAAAATAATACATTCTCGCGCGCGCGCGATCGCCTTACCTGAATCCCTGCATTCGCCGACAAGTTTTCTTGATCCGGTCGCGTCCTCCATGAGACGTTGTATTGTTTTTAGCCATTTACGCTGTCTCGCGACAGTTCGCGCCCGCAGTGACGTCATGCGTCGCGCGATCACGTTTTTCTTCTCGCGATCATGCACCGCGAGACAACTCAAAACCCGATGGCAGCGCCCGCAAGCAACCACTTGGGTAAGTTGGCGACCCGCAACCATGCAGAAAATCTCGCGAACATGCCGGAAAAAAACTTCCGCATCTTTGCGATATTTCCGCTTGTTTGCGATAATTTTAAACAATTTCGCGATAATTTGCGAAAGTTAATTTCGCAAATTCCGCCCACCCCTAGTCCTGTCCCCTCCCTATTGCTTTCTATGGATTGTTGTGCTGCACTCCCGCCCCGCATGCCCTGTGTGGTGTATTGTGCTGCTGCAAACCCTGATGCCTGCCCTGTAGGGTCAGTTTGGTGCACCTCTCCATGTCCCTCCTGTCCTCTGTTATCCGAGTCCATGTCCCTACCCCAATTCCTCCTGCCTACCATGATCCAATGTACCATACTTGCGAACATTTTGAACTTGGTAAGAGGGAGATTTTGAAAAAAAACTGGGGTATTGATTTTCTCCTTTGAGTTACTGTCAAGAATTCCTGTCATGCGAGGGGAGGAAAACGGTAACCAGCGAAAACGGACTACATCTCCCAGGATGCTTAGCGGTTGAGAGGTTATGTAAACAGGAGAGCTGTTACATAACTCAAGGAAAACACGCCCTTATGTAAAACAGGAGAGCTGTTACATAACTCAAGGAAAACAAGCCCTTATGTAAACAGGAGAGCTGTTACATAACTCAAGGAAAACACGCCCTTATGTAAACAGGAGAGCTGTTACATAACACAAGGAAAACACGCCCTTATGTAAACAGGAGAGCTGTTACATAACTCAAGGAAAACAACGCCCTATAAAGGGAGGAACCGGGAGGTACAACGCTGTCGGATATTGTGTTTACACCGACGTACCTGCTTAGTGAAGAGCAGTGTTCAGGAGTGGTGCTCCAGTAAGGCAAGAACGGAGGTAGGTTGAGTCGTTACTCCCTGGGCCGTGTCTTGCCCCATCGTCACCTGTGAAGGACCCGGAAGCTCTACCGGATAACCATTGAGCTTCGCTTTTTGACTCGGCTGAGTCAAAGCGCAGTGGCGCTTTTGCTGGTTGGAGTCGTAACTCCCAGCCCGACCAGAGATACAGGGACTGCCAGCTGTAACGCACACCAGGAGGTGTTTGCCGCGTTACAGACTCGGAAGTCCACAGGATCGATCGAGCGGCTGCTCTCGGTTCAGTCTTCTTTGCTTGTGATTGGGGTATCGGTGACGCATCACCAGGAGGTGACTCCGCGTCCCGGTGCAGTCTGAGGAAGAGGTTGAGCGGCTGCTCCCTTCAGGTAGAGACCCCGGCTGGGTGTTTCCCTGACTCCTCGATTCTCCCCAACACTCTTCGTGCCCCTCACAGCCTACCGATTGGCATTGTCGGCCATTTCATTTCTGCCCTCTGTTGGCATACGCCGGGATCGGCGTATATGCAGAGGACGGTTAGGACCATCCGTGCTGTGGGCTGGTAACGTACTTAGCCTGGAGGATTCCAGTGACTATAACCTTTGTTTATTCCTTGTATTATTTTTGCCTTCATTAAAATAACTAAACCTTCACAAGTGGTTGCGTTCTCATTATCGTGTCTGTTAAACGATCCTGAGACGTTCAGGGCGTTACAAAATATCCGACCTTAATAACACTAACTGTCTCCCGGTCGATAACAGACATGGCAACACTTGATGATGTGCTGGCTGCTTTAGCGACCGTGCAAATTGAATTGGCTGCCTCCAGGCAAGAAACAGCCGATGTAAAAGCCAGACTGGATGCTATCCAATTGGACCCGCTCACGCCCAGCACCTCCCTCACGAACCAGACCCCTGCGGTAGTAGTGGAAATGCCGGTAGCCGTCCCCTTGGCAACACCAGAGAGGTACAGTGGGGATCCTAACACAGTGCAGGTATTCCTCACACAAGTGGCGCTACATTTATCATGCAAACCAAGGGCGTTCCCCACGAGTCAGGCTCGTGTGGCTTTCCTTATATCCTATTTGGCTGGAAACGCGGCACAATGGGCAGTACCTCTGGTGAGCAGGGACGACCCCATCTTATGTGATTAGGGTGCTTTTCGCGAGGAATTCCTGAAGGTCTTCGACAGAAGGACTGACTCGTACACGGCGGACCGTGAAATGCTTGAGTTGAGACAGGGATCCAACGACCTGGTGCAGTATCTCAACGCGTTCCGAAGGCTGGTTGCGGAAACCAAGTGGCCTGTTGCTAAACAGACGGCGCTCTTCCATCACGGGCTGTGCGATGAGCTCAAGGACGCCGTGGCTCATATTGACCCACAACCCAAGACATGTGAGGGCCTTATCAACCTGGTATTACGGCTGGAACATAGGCTAAGTGAAAGAAAGGGGGATCATGGGAGAAAAGGAAAATCCCTTCCATCCTATGTGACAGTGGGAAGTCCTGACACTTCCACCGCATCCAAGGGAGAACCCATGGACATCGGCGCAATACGAGCGAGCCTCACAGCCACGGAGAAAGAGTCACGCCGTAAACAAGGATTGTGCCTATATTGTGGCAAAAAAGGCCACTACGTACGTGAATGCCCTGCCAAACCGAAGACGTCACGTTATCGGGCCAACCGGTCGGTAACAGCCGTGGTGGACGTACCGGCGGAAAACTAGAGGACTCCCAGACCAAAGAAGGGGCATCTCGGAGTCACTCATCCATCCCTTCACTTTCCAACTCGGTCACTAAGGGACAACGACACCTGTTTCTCACGGTGCACGTGGGAGTGCATGACCAGTGGATACCCGTTGTGGCCATGGTGGATTCAGGGGCCACTGGCATGTTTATGGACCACAACGAGGCATGCAGGTCATTTGGGCTTTGAAAAAACGGTGGCTAGCATGGGACGGCATTTCTGGTGGCCAACCATGAGAGTGGATGTCAGGAGGTGGGGACAGGAGTGTCCTACGTGTGCTACCATGAAGGCCGACCATGGCCGAACCCAAGGGCTCTTACATCCACTTCCGACCCCGGATAGACCATGGGATAGCATATCACTGGACTTCGTGGTGGGCCTACCGGTAGACCAGGGGATGACGGCAATACTGGTGGTGGTGGATTACTTGACGAAAATGGGGCACTTCATCCCCTGCAAGAGAGTCCCTACGGCCGGGGAATTGGCGTCACTACTCCTAAAGAATGTGGTACGCCTGCATGGATTACCTGGGGTGATCGTGTCGGACCGGGGGTCGCAGTTTACTGCGCAATTCTGGAAGACTTGGTGCACTGCGCTGCATGTTAAGACCGCCCTGTCCACCAGCTACCACCCTCAAACGGACGGCCAAACCGAGCGCCTGAACCAAACGCTCAAACAGTATCTGCGATGTTTTGTGGACCAGGGCAGGGAAGAATGGGTCGACTTGCTATGGGTTGCAGAGATCGCCTATAACAACGCCACTCACAGCTCCACACAGTCATCTCCGTTCTATAGCAACTATGGCCAACATCCCAGGTTCTTGCCATTTCTACATCCGTTCAGAGAGGACAGGATTCCCGCCACAGCGGACAGGGTGGCACACATAAAAGACACGTTGATGCGCTCAAGGGCTGTCCTAATAGAGGCCAAGAGAAGATACAAGGCTGCGGCAGACAGGAAGAGAAGGCCCGGGCCACTGTACCGCACTGGAGACTACGTCTGGATATCCACAAGAAACATGAGGTTTCGAAAGAACAGTGTGTTCCATCCCAAGTACATGGGCCCCTATCGAATTACCAAGTGTATGGGTCCCGTGAACGTGAAGGTGTGCTTGCCCCAGTCATTGCGGATACACCCTGTCTTTCATGTATCATTGCTCAAACCAGCACCCTCCAAGCCGTCTGGGACACCTAGGCCGGTATGCGTGGAGTCGGAGGTGGAGTATGAAGTGTCGGGCATACGGGCGTCCCAATGGCGCAGGGGGAAGCTGTGGTACCTGGTTGCGTGGAAAGGCTATGGCCCGGAGGAGCAGTCATGGGAACCGGCTGAAGGGGTTCATGCTCCGCGCTTGGTCTCCTTGTTCCATCGGCGTTTTCCTGCCAGCGCTGGACCCGTGGGGAGCCGCTGAGAGAGAGGATGTACTGTCAAGAATTCCTGTCATGCGAGGGGAGGAAAACGGTAACCAGCGAAAACGGACTACATCTCCCAGGATGCTTAGCGGTTGAGAGGTTATGTAAACAGGAGAGCTGTTACATAACTCAAGGAAAACACGCCCTTATGTAAAACAGGAGAGCTGTTACATAACTCAAGGAAAACAAGCCCTTATGTAAACAGGAGAGCTGTTACATAACTCAAGGAAAACACGCCCTTATGTAAACAGGAGAGCTGTTACATAACACAAGGAAAACACGCCCTTATGTAAACAGGAGAGCTGTTACATAACTCAAGGAAAACAACGCCCTATAAAGGGAGGAACCGGGAGGTACAACGCTGTCGGATATTGTGTTTACACCGACGTACCTGCTTAGTGAAGAGCAGTGTTCAGGAGTGGTGCTCCAGTAAGGCAAGAACGGAGGTAGGTCGAGTCGTTACTCCCTGGGCCGTGTCTTGCCCCATCGTCACCTGTGAAGGACCCGGAAGCTCTACCGGATAACCATTGAGCTTCGCTTTTTGACTCGGCTGAGTCAAAGCGCAGTGGCGCTTTTGCTGGTTGGAGTCGTAACTCCCAGCCCGACCAGAGATACAGGGACTGCCAGTTGTAACGCACACCAGGAGGTGTTTGCCGCGTTACAGACTCGGAAGTCCACAGGATCGATCGAGCGGCTGCTCTTGGTTCAGTCTTCTTTGCTTGTGATTGGGGTATCGGTGACGCATCACCAGGAGGTGACTCCGCGTCCCGGTGCAGTCTGAGGAAGAGGTTGAGCGGCTGCTCCCTTCAGGTAGAGACCCCGGCTGGGTGTTTCCCTGACTCCTCGATTCTCCCCAACACTCTTCGTGCCCCTCACAGCCTACCGATTGGCATTGTCGGCCATTTCATTTCTGCCCTCTGTTGGCATACGCCGGGATCGGCGTATATGCAGAGGACGGTTAGGACCATCCGTGCTGTGGGCTGGTAACGTACTTAGCCTGGAGGATTCCAGTGACTATAACCTTTGTTTATTCCTTGTATTATTTTTGCCTTCATTAAAATAACTAAACCTTCACAAGTGGTTGCGTTCTCATTATCGTGTCTGTTAAACGATCCTGAGACGTTCAGGGCGTTACAGTTACATTGAAAAAGAGGAGATTGTAGACAGGAGACAGATCAAATAAAGCCCATTTGAGCTTAAAAACATTGGACGTTTCCTGGCTGAAACGGGTCTGTTGGCATGTATGGTTGTACTACCACTGCCTCTTCCTTTTGCCCACAATGGTCTATATTATTGCCACAGACTCTCTTGCCAGTCCTGTATTGTTGGTTTGTTGCCCCTGCCCCCCTTTCCACTGCCCTCTATAGTCTGTTGTGCTGCCACTGCCCTTCCTGCCTGCTCAGTGTGGTCAAATTGTTGCCTCTGCACTCTCCTACCTGCCTTCAATTTTCAGAGTCCGTGCCCCTGGCCTCTGCCTCTCAACAGTATCCCAATGAACAACTAGATTGCTAACATTCTATATTTATTACAAAAGTGTGGAACGCCTGATGTCATCTTGATATAATCAAAACTGTAATACCTAGAGCATTTCCTTTAGAGATTACATATATGAGAGGGTCTTATTTGCATCAAAATTATGGTTAGTGCTCTAAAAAACTAAAATGAGGACATATTTTCTGAGTTTTCAAATAGCGACAAAGGATTTTTAAATTATTTGTAATCTTTATGTTTTTTTTATCTAGTTGACCACTTAATTAAATGTTGCACCTAGGGGAGAGGATGTGGTGTTACTTCCAGAGATGCAGACTTTGCAACTGGGGAACCAGGTTGGAGGTTCTGCTTCAGCTCAACATTCTGTGATTCTGGTCAAATCACTTAATCTCCCCATGTCTACAACCAAAATGAATTTGATCTTGTGTGATGTAACCAATGCTCATGTAAAGCACTCCAATACCTGACAAGTCTGCACTATATAAAACTGCAAATACACAAAAAATAAGTGTTTTGCACACTTCTTTCATTGGGCTACTTGTGGGCTACATCTGGTTGATATTTGTGCTGCATTTGGGCTCTTTTGTCTCTGGTGGCCATCTTGGGAGATTTATTTGTTATGAAGTTTCCTAATTTCCTAATTTACTGCAGTCTCCTCAGTAGGAAATGCTTTCAGTTTTTTACTTTGATTCCATCAAGAAGGTATTCAGATATGTCACATATTTGCCATAAATTCTGAATGTTAGCACTCTAGTTTCTCATTAGATCACTGTAGTAAAACTACTGCTCACCATGGAAGTCTGCTGCTGGTATTAAAAGTGCATGTATCAGTCTGCATATCAGAATCTTTTAATGAAATAGAAGAGGATTTGAGAAGTCACTCAAAATGTGCCCTAATATTTCTTTCTTCAGCACTAATCATAATATCTATGGCAAAATGAACCCCCTCATTGTGTTCCATTTTAAATGAAATGTTTTAAGTGTTACCAGTTTATTCCAATCAAGATGGCTTCAGGTGTGCCATACTTTTGTCATAAGTAAGACAGTAAGCGCTCTAGTTGTTCTTAAGGACACTCTGGGACATTCTGTCATTGGGCCATATTTGGGCTACATCTGGGTGATATTTGGGCTACATTTGGGCTCTTTTGTCTCTGGTGGCCATCTTGGGAGATTTATTTGTTATGAAGTTTCCTAATTTCCTCATTTACTGCAGTCTCCTCAGTAGGAAATACTTTCAGTTTTTTATTTTGGTTCCATCAAGAAGGCATTCAGATGTGTCACACATTTGACATAAATTCTGAATGTTAGCACTCAAGTTGTTCATTAGATCAATGTAGTAAAGCTACTGCTCACCAGGGAAGTCTGCTGCTGGTTTTCAAAGTGCATGTTTCAGTCTGCATTTCAGAATTTGTTTATGAAATAGAAGAGGATTTGAGAAGTCAAAATGTGCCCTAATTTTTCTTTCTGCAGCACTAATCATAGTTTCTATGGCAAAATGAACCCCCTCATTGTGTTCCTTTGTAAATTAAATGTTTCAAGTGTTACCACTTTATTCCAATTAAGATGGCTTCAGGTGTGCCATACTTTTGTCATAAGTAAGACTGTTAGCGCTCTAGTTGTTTGTTAGAACACTATCGGACATTCTGTCATTGGGCTATACTGGGCTACATCTGGGTGATATTTGGGCTACATTTGTGCTCTTTTGTCTCTGGTGGCCATCTTGGGAGATTTATTTATTATGAAGTTTCCTAATTTCCTCATTTACTGCAGTCTCCTCAGTAGGAAATACTTTCAGTGTTTTACTTTGGTTCCATCAAGAAGGCATTCAGATGTGTCACACATTTGCTATAAATTCTGAATGTTAGCACTCTAGTTGCTCATTAGATCACTGTAGTAAAGCTACTGCTCACCAGGGAAGTCTGCTGCTGGTATTGAAGGTGCATGTTTCAGTCTGCATGTCAGAAGTTTTTTATGAAATAGAAGAGGATTTGAGAAGTCAAAATGTGCCCTAAGTTTTCTTTCTGCAGCACTAATCATAATTTCTATGGCAAAATGAACCCCCTCATTTTGTTCCATTGTAAATTAAATGTTTCAAGTGTTACTACTTTATTCCAATCAAGATGGCTTCAGGTGTGCCATACTTTTGTCATAAGTAAGACTGTTAGCGCTCTAGTTGTTCGTTAGAACACTCTGGGACATTCTGTCATTGGGCTATACTGGGCTACATCTGGGTGATATTTGGGCTACATTTGTGCTCTTTTGTCTCTGGTAGCCATCTTGGGAGATTTATTTGTTATGAAGTTTCCTAATTTCCTCATTTACTGCAGTCTCCTCAGTAGGAAATACTTTCAGTGTTTTACTTTGGTTCCATCAAGAAGGCATTCAGATGTGTCACACATTTGCCATAAATTCTGAATGTTAGCACTTTAGTTGCTCATTAGATCACTGCAGTAAAGCTACTGCTCACCAGGGAAGTCTGCTGCTGGTTTTCAAAGTGCATGTTTCAGTCTGCAAGTGTTACCACTTTATTCCAATCAAGATGGCTTCAGGTGTGCCATACTTTTGTCCTAAGTAAGACTGTTAGCGCTCTAGTTGTTCGTTAGAACACTCTGGGACATTCTGTCATTGGGCTATACTTGGGCTACATCTGGGGGATATTTGGTCTACATTTGGGCTCTTTTGTCTCTGGTGGCCATTTTGTTATGTTATGTTATGTTATGTTAGTGCTATTTGTATTGCGCACGGCTGCTCCAGCGAAGGAGCGTCCCGGCGCACCGACAAGGTGGCGAACACAACACAACTGGGGAACAGAAATAATTATTAAGAAATTGGGGAGTGAAGGATTTAACAAAGCTCAGAAAATAAATGAGTTTTAGCGGCCTTGCGGAAGGAGAGCAGGTCACCAAAGGTCCGGAGTTTCAAAGGGAGAGCGTTCCAGAGTGCGGCTGCCCGCACCTTAAAAGAGCGACCCCCCACCCGACTGAGTTTGAACCGAGGGGCTACCGCTAATTCTTGGTCTAGCGAGCGCAGAGTGCGGCCCGGGATGTAAGGGCGCAAGAGTTGGTGCAGTAAGGGAGGTGATAGGCCCTTCAGAATTTTGAAGGAAAGGCACAAAACTTTAAAGTGGATCCGCTGCCTAACGGGTAACCAATGCAAGGCTCGCAAAGATTGACCGGCCGAGCAAAACCTAGGAAGACCTATGATCGCTCTGGCCGCAGCGTTCTGCACTCTTTGAAGTCGGGTTAACTCAGCCTGGTTTAATCCTATAAAAAGGGAGCTGGCATAGTCCAACCGTGCCAAAACCGTTGCTTGCACCACCAATTGACGAGTTGCGGCATCGAAGTATTTAAGGGCAGGGCGCAGATTGCGCAGGATGCCGAAGCAGCAAGCCGCCGTCCTTTTGGTGTGGCCAACAAAGTTGAGGGAAGGGTCCAGCCAAACACCAAGATTTTTGATCTCCGCAACCGGAGTGGGGGTCGGCCCCAGCTCAGAGGGCCACCAGGTATCTCCCCATAGGTCCGTCCGCTTCCCAAAGATCATCACCTCCGTTTTTTTGGCGTTTAGTTGGAGACAGTTGGACGTCATCCAACCAGCCACCGCCCTGAGTCCTTCTCTGAATCTTGGGGCATCCACCCCAGAGTCCCCGCTGATCGTGACCGCTAGCTGGGTGTCATCTGCGTACGACACCATGGTCATACCACAGAGCTTCACAACCTCAGCCAGCGGCCTCACGTAGATGTTAAACAACGTGGGGCTCAGCGAGGAACCCTGTGGGACCCCAAGAGACAGAGGATGGCATTTGGACTGGTAGGGCGGGGACGCCACACAGAAGGAACGATCCCTGAGAAACGAACGGAACCACTGGTGTGCAGTGCCGATAACCCCTATCTCCTCAAGACGTTGCAGGAGAATGTCATGGGAGACCGTGTCAAAGGCGGCGCTTAGGTCTAACAAAACAAGCGCCGCCGTTTGACCTGCATCCAGAACTACCCGAAGGTGCTCGACCATAGATAACAGTGCTGTCTCCGTACTGTGGCCAGCCCGAAAACCATTCTGGGTGTCGTCCAGAATGTTGGCACGCAACAGATGACCAGAGAGGGCGGTGTTGACATGCGCCTCCGCGAGTTTGGCTGGCCACGGGAGAAGTGAAATCGGGCGGTAGTTCTCCGATTTTGTAGGGTCGAGAGATGGTTTTTTCAAAATGGGCATTACTACCGCATGCTTCCATTTCAAAGGCACTTGGCCTGATGATAGCGACGTGTTGATTAAGTCGCAAACCGGGCGAGCAAAAACCTGGTCTCTGAACATAGGTGGCTTGAGCGGGTCGTCCGGCGACCCCGACTTAACTCGGAGAGCCAAGGCCGTGTAAGACTCCAAAGAGAGAGAGGGGAGAGAGTCTAGCACCACCTGATCCAACCGGATGGGAGGCCCCATACTGGTTTGTGCAGTGGAGGAGGGGAAGGCCCTATATATGGTCTGGACCTTCTCCAGAAAGAAAGCCGCCAGCGCTTCACAATGAGTATTGGAGCTGATGGAGTTACCGGCCGGCTTCCTTGCCACTAGGTCTTTAAGGGCCTTAAAGATGGTTTTAACAGGATTCCCACTATTGCGAAACTCCAGAGCGTAGTATTCAGCCCGGGTTCTACAAACCGCGCGGTGATAAGACTTGACCGCAGCCATATACAGGGTTTTTTTGCTGCTGTCATACCTCTTCCTCCAGTCTCTCTCTGCACGTCTGCAGACACTTTTCAGAGCCCTCAGATTGCCATCATACCAGGGACTGGGGGCGCGGGAGCCACACTTACTGAAAACCATCGGGATAAGGGAGTCGAGGGCCCTGGTTACCCATCCGCAGAAATGGTCATAACCAGACTCCACGTTCTCCACTGCACCCAGTGGGTCGTCAGTGAGAAGGCGGTGGAGATCTTCCGCCTTTAATTTGCTCCAGCGCCGTCTGGGCATGGCTCGCAGTGGCACCTTAAGTGGGGCTTCATCAAGACTACAGTGAATGGTCACGAGTGAGTGGTCTGACCAGGTCAGGGGGAGGGGGGGGGCCACTGTAACCCCTTCTAAGTTAGAAAAAAAGGGGTCCAGAGTGTGGCCACCACTATGAGTGGGGTCCGAGACCAGCTGGAACAATTGAAGGGCCTCAAGGTCCGCCACCATCCCTCCCACAGAAGAAAGACACAAAGTGTCAAAATGGAGATTCAAATCACCAATGATAGAGAAATTGGCAGACCCTACTGCTAGTGAACTAACCGCCTCAGGGAGAGCCTCTCGAAATGCCACTGAGCTACCAGGTGGACGGTAAATCAGCAATCCTGACAAGGTAAAATGCGGAGTAACCGCAACCTTGAACAGGGCGCTTTCGCAGCCCGTGATGTTCTGCACACTCCAGGCGCAAGAGTAGCACGATTTAACAGCAAGAGCGACGCCACCCCCTCTCGAAGAGCGGTTGAGCGTGTAGATGGAATACTCAAAGGGGAACGCCAGATTCAATACCGTAGAATCGGTGTCTTGCAGCCATGTCTCTGTCAGACAAAAGATGTCAGGGGGGTCATTGTCCACAAGATCAGCAATATCCTGATAATGCTTGACCGCCGATCTGACGTTTAAATTCCAGATGGTGAGATGTCGCGAAGAGACCTTACTGCTTATGGCAGGCTGCACTATACAAGACCCCAAACAGGAAGGGGCTTCGAGTAGCCAGCCGCCACAAGCACAGCGATGGGGGCCACACAAAGGGTCAACGCGGACTTCGGCGCAGGGAGGCAGACAGGTATTAAATGCCAGGAGACTATCCCTGGTATACATAAGCATGGTTAGAGATGCACCTGATGTAAATATCGCCGCGAAGCCAGCGCAACCGAGCGCGGACGGGCGCAGACGGGCAGGACTCAGGCACGACTCCGGCCACGCGAGGACGCGCCCGCTGCGCGATCCCGCTGCGCTAGGGGAGGAGCCCTAAATAGGTGTTCCCAGGCGTCACATGTGCATTCAAGCGCTGTCAGGTGGAAAAGCCTCACTCCACTCACCCCAATCCAAGATGTCCGCCAAAAACGAACCAGGCACCCACCCCAGGACCAGACCCGCCAAAACGGCGGTGAAGGGGCACAATTTAAGGTGCAGGTAAGGGGCAATTAAAAAAAGGTCAAAATGACCAAAACAAACAAAAAGAATATATAACGTTTTTAAAACAGCAGTTTTACTGCAAAAACGCGCAAGCGCTCTCGCAGCAGCAGCTACCTTGTCAGGGGCTGAAAGCAGGAGGGACTCGCCCTAAATAGGTGTTCCCAGGCGTCACATGTGCATTCAAGCGCTGTCAGGTGGAAAAGCCTCACTCCACTCACCCCACTCCAAGACGTCCGCCAAAAACGAACCAGGCACCCACCCCAGGACCAGACCCGCCAAAACGGCGGTGAAGGGGCACAATTTAAGGTGCAGGTAAGGGGCAATTAAAAAAAGGTCAAAATGACCAAAACAAACAAAAAGAATATATAACGTTTTTAAAACAGCAGTTTTACTGCAAAAACGCGCAAGCGCTCTCGCAGCAGCAGCTACCTTGTCAGGGCGACTTATTTGTTATGAAGTTTCCTAAATTCCTCATTTACTACAGTCTCCTCAGTAGGAAATACTTTCAGTTTTTTACTTTGATTCCATCAAGAAGGCATTCAGATGTGTCACACATTTGCCATAAATTCAGGATGTTAGCACTCTAGTTGCTTATTAGATCACTGTAGTAAAGCTACTACTCACCAGGGAAGTCTGCTGCTGGTTGAAAGTGCATGTTTCAGTCTGCATGTCAGAATCTTTTAATGAAATAGAAGAAGCTTTGAGAAGTCACTCAAAATGTGTCCTAATTTTTCTTTCTGCAGTACTAATCATACTTTCTATGGCAAAATGAACCCCCTCATTTTGTTCCTTTTTAAATTAAATGTTTTAAGAGTTACCACTTTATTCCAATCAAGATGGCTTCAGGTGTGCAATACGTTTGTCATAAGTAGGACTGTTAGCGCTCTAGTTGTTCTTTAGAACACTCTGGGAAGCTGCAGTAGAACACAAAGGAATCAACTGACAGTCTCTGCCCTTGTTGGATGTACATGTTTTACTGAGAATGTCAGACTTCATTCTCACACGATTGAGAAAATAATGTGAATTTACAGAAAATGTGCTCTCAGTTTAGCTTATAGATTACCTTCCAAACCTCTGTGGGAAAAGCATGAGAAATAGTTTTCTCTCAAACATGATTCATGATATCACAGCAGAAGGCTTTTTCACATGGTAAAATCGCCTTAGAACACACCACAATTCCTAAAATGAGTATGGTACCATCAACAAATGATTTATAATGTAACTAAAGTCTTAAAACCTTCTATTAACTGCAATGCTTTTTAATGAGGTGCTATCATGTATATTGGTCCCACGATGGCTGCCAACACTTCTTGGATGAAGTACTGACAGCCAATTAGATCTCACGATGAGATGTGTGGTTAGGCTCCGCCCAGATATATCTATCTTTTTAACTCTAATTTTCTCAGGAACTACTGAACGGATTTACACCATTTAAGCAAAAGGCACGAGTCTGAACTGAGGACTACCTCTTTGCCAAATTTGGTGTAATTCTGTTCAGCAGTTCGGGCTGTAGCTGTGTCAACAGATCCTACGGGAAAATGCATGGGGAAAACGCGTTTTGGGACCCCCCTCTTTTTCTCGGACCCCGCTTGACGAATCACCGTGAAATTTTCAGGATAGGAGCGGACCGGAGCTGGCCACACGTTTGGAAAATTTCGCGAAGATTCGTCAATCGGCGCCAACATTATTCCGAATAGAATGTTGCGGATTTCCTATGGAAAATAGGTCCTAACTATAACTACCTACTGGCAACTGCTTGTAGCCCTTTTGATTAGGGCTACAAGCATATGTTCAATAGGCATTTACGCCATAATTACGGGATATGCCTTTACCAAGAAGGGTGATATCTATAACTATAATTAAAATAGATTGTATGTGTTTATTTAACTTATTTATCTATTTATTGTCTTAAACTGAATTATCATGTATTACCGCGACAATTTGCACATTCAATATAACTTTTTCCTGCTTTATATTGGGATCAAGCCATTTGCTTCATTTTGCACAACACTATGTGAATGTAGTAGTGTTTTCTCTATGTTTATGAAACCTAAGGTCACATGCTATCAAACAGTGCACTTTGAACTCTGTATCCTGGCTATTTATTGGTCTTTGTAATGTACTGACGTTGTCATGTGATCAAGGCTCTACGGAGCCGAAACGTTATGACAACAGCCTTACGAATCAATTAAAATAAGCACTTTATCGAAGGTCCGTGTCCGCGAGTGTTTTTGGAGCTACTGATGTCTACCACGTCTTCCACGCACCAGCGATATCTGGATATTTGTGGCGGTTTGGTTTCAGGAAGCCACAACACGGGACCCTTTCCAACAAAGGTCAACGCCATTCACTGAAGCCGTATCCAAGTTTTCTTGGTGGAACTGTTACTCCGGAAGGAGCAAGGCGATTGGACCCCCAAAGCACCCGGTGAAGCAGTAGTCGCACGGAAACTGAAAACAGCCAACGGGAACCGAGTCGGAGGACTCGGTGCATTGGAGGAGGTTTTTTCAAGGAACCGAGACACCGAAGTAAGCGGTAAATTGTGCGTGTGTGGGAGGAAAGTCCTTGGTGCACAGGCGCGTATCAGAAACGTTAGAAGTTAACTGTTATTAAGTCGCCTTACCTAAACCTATTCGAATTCAGGCATGTCGATTGACAACGTGAGGGACCAGGAAACAGCGGCGTCTTCGATGTTTTCAGACAGCCTCCCAATTCCCATTAACATACGTGAAAGAATCAATGATGAAACGAACACCACTAACAAATCACTGAAGGAAATATTCAAGACCATAGAAAAAAAGTATAAAAGTGAGCAAGCAAAATGGTGGGAAGCAAAATCTCTACAAGGCTATATTGAAGTCAATCGCATACCGAGGGGTCTAAGAATTATGATAGCACCAAGCTACGAGGACCCAAATCCGGATTTAATGAGGGAGTGGGCGGATAGTAACCTTGACGCTTCGCGTCGACTTGTGCTCATCCTCATCAAATATGCTGAGATCGACAGAGCCAAACTACTTACTGAGATAGCTTCCCTTCAGGAACAAATTGAAACTGTGGGTACTAAAGAAGAGAATGACCTATTAACTAGCGAAATGAAAGCATGCTTGAAAAAGGAGGAGACTAGGATAATGGAAAGGAAAGCCTACAAATTTCAGAGGGACAGAAATGATTACAACTTGGGCCAAATTTTCACTTTTTCAAAGAAATTTGACACTCTGAGAAAAGCTAACAATGCAGGCCAAACAAAGATGAGAATTACCCGGAAAGCCAATGAAGCAGAAACATCAGTATCGGAATTGAGTTCCGGGACAGGCACGGAGTCTGAAACTGAAATGCATGATGAGACACAAGCAAGGCAAAGCAACAAGCCGTCCCCTGGGAGAGAAATTGTTTTTTTAAACCGGGAGAGACTTCAGTCGCTCAGACCTCGGACCCAAAAACAACACGAGGAAAACACCAATTACAAAAGCAGGCACAGGCAGAGGGCGAGGAAGAGGCGGTGCCTACCCAAACAGAAGGAGGGGCAGGGGTCAGTGGATGCCCAAGGAATAAACATAAAATCGACTGACAAGACCATCATCAACCTCAGCTCTTGCAATATAACTAAAAAAGAAGAGGATATTCTCAAATTGGGTCTCTCCTATGTACCACAAAGTAATATGAACTATACCAAAACTAGGTGTGACATCTACAAGGCAGTAAGGAAATTAAAACTACGCAAGTACTTTGCACTTAACAAAAACATTGACAATATGAAATCCAGTGGTCAGACAGAGGGCAATATAGACTCTAGTGATATGTCGCAAACAACTGAGCTCCTGGAACTATGGGAAACGGACGGGGTTGGCTATCAATCCAAAGTAATGGAAGGCAAACAAACAACAACACCTTTCAAACCACCATCTACTTTTAACCCGATAATGCCACGAGATGCCATAGACATATTCCATGAAAACACGGTCAGTCAAATCAAAAAACTTTATAAAAAAACAGTAACTCAGAGGAACAAGTATGACCGTCAAACTTTTCAATACAACAATCTAATAAAGAAACTAGGGGACAACAAGAACATTGTGATACGTCAAAGTGATAAGGGTGGCAATGTGGTACTTTTGGAGCGATCACTCTATGAGAAGGAAGCTTACACCCAGCTCAATGACAGAGAGTGTTATATGAGGTCCAATTCAAGTGACTTAAAAAGCATGATACAAGACTACCACTTGAAACTTACAAAATGGAAAAACAAAAAACTGATCACAGAAGCGGAGTTTAAGTACCTCAGAGTTGATAATCCTATAACTCCTATCATTTATTTTATCCCAAAAGTACACAAGGATATTAGTAAACCTCCTGGCAGACCAATAATCTCAGCCAGAGGGGGTCTTTTGGAGAGAACTTCGGTATATATCGACTATTTCCTTCAACCCTTTGTCAAACAACTACCCTCTTACATCCAGGACACAGGGGATTTCTTGTGCAAGATACAACAAATTAAATGGGAAGCTGGCTACTGGATGCTAGCGCTAGACGTCACAGCTCTCTATACGAGCATCAAACATGAGACTGGTCTTAAAGCAATCTCCCATTTTTTGAACCAAAGGGGTGACCAGGACAATGAGCACAATACCATGTTATTGCAGATGCTACAGTATTGTTTAACCAACAATGTATTCATGTTTAACAATCTGCTTTACCGTCAACTCCAGGTTGTGGCTATGGGGGCCAGTTTTTCGCCAAGGTATGCCTGTTTAGTGATGGGAGTTTTGGAGGAACTGGTCCTCAGAACTCAATTCAATGAAGTAATGAATAACAATGTGGTAGCTTGGTATCGATTTATCGATGACTTATTCATTGTTTGGCGGGGTGATGAGAATTTGGCCAAGAATTTCATTGGAGATATCAGCAACAATGATTATAATTTAAGTTTTACTGCAACAATGAGCCAGTCGTCAGTAACATTCTTAGACACCGAAATCTATGTTTTCAATGAGGTATTGGAAACTAGACTCTACCGCAAAAAAACAGCAGGTAATACACTACTACATGCTAGGAGCTCACACCCGGCCCATCTGATAGCTAGCATCCCCTATGGGGAAATGCTGCGCATCAGAAGGGTATGCAGTAATCCAGTGGATTTGACCACGGCACAACATTCCAGCAGCATGAGATTTCTTGAAAGAGGCTACTCTAAAAAAGTCATTGATAGTGCCATTAGCAAATCTATGCAGCACACCAGGGAGGAACTTTTGAGCTCCTATGCTATCAGCCAAAGCACTCCAATTGAAATCCTAGCTCTCATTCCTTATGTAGAAAAAAACAATACATTCAGGGTTATCACAGGATATAGTAAGCAGCATTGAGACATTTATAAAATAATTAATCGCAATTGGCCCTTTGTACTTAACGACCCAGTCATTGGTGCTTCATTACCAACACGTGCCTCGCTTACTTTCAGTAGAGCTCCTTCGATGAGGGACTCCCTTGTGGACACGAATCCTGAAACTATTGAGAGAACATCATGGCTACAGTCCAACACAGGCTTTTACAAATGCAAAACATGCAAATCATGTCTCCAAGGTGTGAACATTAGATCATATCAGGACGGTTTTAGTAGCTTGGATCACCAGATCAACAAGCTTCTTACATGTAAAACGGAGTTCGCAGTTTATATCCTGATATGCCCGTGTCCATTGAGGTATGTGGGCAGCACCAAATTGCCGGTGCATAAACGAATTCTTCAACACCTTAGGGCAATTAACAATCAGGACAACACATACCCAGTGGCCAGACATTTCAGGGAGTCCCACCACAGTGATAGTCGCCAGCTCAAATTTTATGTCATTGATGCTATCAATGCGAGCAGACGAGGTGGCAATAGGGAGGCAAAACTCCGCAAATTGGAAACTCAATACATACTACGCCTTGATACTAAACACCCGAAAGGGCTTAACATGACTGAGGACCTTTATACATGTTTACCTTGAATATGACACTTGATTTTGTATGAAATTGATTTTTTTGAATATCCTCTATTACTGATGAACCAATTTTAACTCTAGCTGTGATCCGATGTCTCCTTTCTACATTCATTGTACTGATATTTCCACCTTATTCACAGTTTATCAATGCGATATTTTATGTGATATGTTCCTTGATAACCATGTGTTCCTTGCTCTGATTACAGTGATTTTGTAGGATAAATGTATCCAATGTTATCTCGTTACACACTAACGTTGGATAAGGTATATGATTTTTAGTTCTTTTTTTTCCCTTTCACATCATTTGCACAAAAAATTCTTTTAGCATCTATTTATGAATCCTTTTTAGCCTTGATACATATTATGTGAGACCTATTGATATATTTTTTTGCACACGACCGTTATTATTAATACAGGTTTCTACCCTCTTGTTTTAGATATAGACAGTATTTTGAAGTCCCCTACTTGATGACCCTAATCTACACAAATTTGTGTGTTAATCACTTAGATGACTGATGCTTTTGGCATTTATGCCATTATTATTTTTCACTAATTTATTATCTATTAGGACAGCATCTATAATCTGGTTTTGATTAGGGCTACACGCATATGTTCAATAGGCATTTACGCCATAATTACGGGATATGCCTTTACCAAGAAGGGTGATATCTTTAACTATAATTAAAATAGATTGTATGTTTTTATTTAACCTATTTATCTATTTATTGTCTTAAACTGAATTATCATGTATTACCGCGACAATTTGCACATTCAATATAACTTTTTCCTGCTTTATATTGGGATCAAGCCATTTGCTGCATTTTGCACAACACTATGTGAATGTAGTAGTGTTTTCTCTATGTTTATGAAACCTAAGGTCACATGCTATCAAACAGTGCACTTTGAACTCTGTATCCTGGCTATTTATTGGTCTTTGTAATGTACTGACGTTGTCATGTGATCAAGGCTCTACGGAGCCGAAACGTTATGACAACAGCCTCACGAATCAATTAAAATAAGCACTTTATCGAAGGTCCGTGTCCGCGAGTGTTTTTGGAGCTACTGATGTCTACCACCATATATATATATATTTTATCTACTGGCGGTCGCCAGTAGATAGTTATAGTTAGGACCGTGTTTCCATAGGAAATCCGCAACATTCTATTTGGAATAACTTTGGCGCCGATTGACGAATCCTCGTGAAATTCTCAAAATAGGTGGGGCGCTCCGTTCCGCTCCTTCCCTGAAAGTCTCGGGGGGATTTGTAAAGCGGGGGCTGAGAAAAAGGGGGGGTCCCAAAACGTGTTTTCCCCATGCAGTTTTCCATAGGACCTTTAGTCCGAGCTACAGCCCGAACGGCTGAACAGAATTACTTGAAATTTGGCAGAGAGGTAGCCCTCAGGTCAGGGATGTGCCTTTTGAAGGTCTCATGTAAATCTGTTCAGTATTTCCTGAGAAAATAGAATTTAAATCAATATATATATCTATAGGCGCGCTCCGAGCGCGTACCGTAAGCTTACCGTACGCGCACGCCGCCGTGCACGAGCGCGATTCTGATTGGTTGTTAGATCTCAGTAAACATTCGAATCGGTCGAAACCAGGAAGTGTCGGCCGCCATTTTGTCTCTCGCAGTCTGAGGGGGTGAAAAACAAAGGTGGAGAACGTGAAAAGGGGGCAGGGTGGACAGTTCCTGACCCCCTAGCCTTTGTCAGGGGGTCCCAGAAGGACCCCCAAGGGCAAAAATTAATTTTAAATTTTTTTCGAAAAATCACCGAATGCGCGTAGCGTACGCGCACGGCGTAAACGGAAAAATTCCGTGAGAGAAACTCCGCGAACTTCGCATAACTATTACGCGTACCGTACGCGCACGGCAAAAAAAAAATTTCAAAAAGGAAAGCTTAAAAAAAAATAAAAAAAATTGTGAGGTAAGGTTAGCTCTTAAAAGAGCCATTGGGTTAATACAGGGATAGAGGAAAGAAAGAATGGGAATATTATGAGCGTCTACAAACGTGCTGGTCTATCTTATTGTTAATAAGGGAAACACTGGTCTCCCCAAAAACAATAAGACCACAACACGTTGTACACCTCATTGAAACCCTCCGAAATCGAGGGTTAATGTCCAGAGGAGCAGAAGAAGGTGATGCTCCCACCTCAGAGGAAGGGCTCAGCTGAGCTGCCGATGATGTACTCGGCTGAGCTTCTGAGGTTGGGCTCCGGTGACTTACTGAAGAGTTTTCTTCAGTATGTCGAGCAAAGGTCCTGGGATGTTCATCCCTAAGGTGTCTCATCATAGAGTGATTTCCAAAGGAATACTTCTTCCTTGGATCTCCTCTAGATAAAACACCGTCACAAAGTGTGCAAGTGACCAATGGAGCATTGACCTTTTTCTGCCCCTCTGGAAAAGTAAAATACTCCCACACAAAAGAATCCTTTTGTTTCCTTCTTCTCTGTCTGATGATGGTGCTGCTAGGCTCACTCTCAGAAGAGGTCTGCTGCTCTGCCATTGTATCTCAATGTCAATTCAGCTCCTTCTCCTAGGGGATCTCAAGCAGTAATGAGGGGAATGGGTGTGGTGTGGGAAGTTTCTGGAACTGAAAGTAGTTTCACTGATGACATATGTGTCTTTCTGAAAAAAAGATATTTGTAATATATGTATAGCTGAAAATTAATGGAAGAAGACATGGGTAAATAAGTGTCTAAATACAGTGATGTAATTTTTGACATCATCAGCAGAGGATTGCGTTCGCGTGGGTTATGGTTGCCTGCACTAACTATAACGGGGGAATTTCATTGGTTTTTCACGAGTGAAATGTCCTGCTAACTATAACATGTGTGAAACCTATGGTTTTTTCAGTGAATTTGCAAGGTTTTTTAAATGCCAATTCCTAACTATAACGTGTGTGAAACCTATGTTTTTTTCAGTGAATATATGTATATATATATATATATATATATATATAACACACATACATACACATATTTATATTTATACATACCCACTCTGTCACTCTGTAGTTATAGTAGGATTTTGAGAGAAAAGAATTCTTCAGATTTTTGTATGCTAATACCTTTGTCACCGTTTGATGAATCTCCATCAAACATTGCAGACCGCCAGTAGGTATGTATGTATATATATATATATTCTACTACCTACTAGTAGGTAGTTGATTTTTGACTTGCCTCTATCTTTGGTGCAGTTTGATGAATCTTCATGAAACTTTTCCCAAAACTGCCCCAGTGATTCTTCTTGTGCTTGGAAAGTTTCGGGCTGATCTGTCAATCGGGGTACCGAGAAAAGGGGTGGGTCAAAAAAAGTGTGTTTCCCATGTTAATTCCCATAGAGAATTTAGACACAATTACAGCCCGAACCGCTGGACGGAATTACATCAAATTTGTCAGAAAGCTTGTTCTTGGCCCACAAGGAGTGTTATCTGCTTTTGGTGTAAATCTGTTCAGTAGTTTTAGGATTATTAAAAGAAATTCAAATTTTTATATCTATGGACGCGGATCCTGTGTGATGCCTATGCGGACTCGCTCAGAAACTCATGCACCCACTCTCTCACCCACTAAGAGACTCATGCACCCAGTCATAGACCCACTCAAACACTCATACACCCACTTACCCACTCAGAAGCAACTAATACACCTAGTCACACAGCCAGAGAGATACTTAAACATTCACTTAACATACAGTTCTCATGTATCCAGCACTAATAAAGGCAGTTGCACACACAGTTAAATATTCCAATAGTCACTAGCACAGCCAGCAAGCAATACATGTAGCTCATTACAAACAGTTTAAGAGTCCCTAGACTAACAAAGAAAGCTACTTTCAAGAGAACACATTAGTGCATACAGTTCTAACAACTGGTCAATGTTATGAGAGGAAAGATAGTACTCCCATTCCAAAAGAGAAGATGGTTCCTAGGAATGTTGAGGAAGTGATAGCTGAAGAAGAAGAGGGAAGACTCAGACAGGCCCCTGCATACAAATGAAACTGAAGTAGTATTTGCAGTGTTTGGCAGGAATAAATTGAAAGTTCCCAAGCAAACGTCTTAAACAGAAAATTGTGGCTTTGCAAGGATTAGATCCATGCAAGGTAAGGAAGTATAGTAATTTACAAAGACATTCACTAGAGTGTCTTTCAAGGAAAGTGTGCCAAAGAACCTTTTATCACTTCACAATGTTATTTGTTTACCTCTAAAATGAGAGATTTGGTTAGGAGTTTATGAAGATATTCAGTTTTGTTTCTGTGGTCCTGAACAGGAGTCTAGGGAAAATGAGTTAGTTTATGGAGGTGCAGAGGAACAGAGCACAGGTATTAGTATTGATAAGTTTACAGAAGAGTTTAGGAAGTTTAACTCACTTCCTTCTGAGAAACCAAAATGTATTTGTATTTGTTGTTGACACACTGACTACATAAGCCAAACTCGTAATGTAGTTGTATTCTCAAAAACTGAACTGGAGACTAGAGATAAGTGGCAAGAATTTGCTGTATAGTTATTTGTAGAGGAATGCTTTGAGTTGTCTACACGGCATGTTATATGTAAGCACTGCTACGATAAGTTAGAGAAAAATAAGATGCCAGCTAGAGCAGTACATAACAAATTAGAATTACTATCTATTCCACAAGAATTCTAAGATTCAAATCTTTATGAATCCATTTTCATACAATGTGCATACCCATTTTAAGTTATAGTTCGTATGGAGCCTATGACAGGAAAGCTGCCACCAACTGACTTTCAGAATTGCTTTAAAGGAAGAGTTGTCTACTTGCCTTTAGATTTTAAACCGAATATTGAAACTGTTGGTGTGCACAGTGAGGATCATGAATCAGTCGTCATTCTAGTAAATGGTGTGCCTACGAAGAATTACAAATAACAAAAATGGCAGGAGTTAGTGGATATTAGTAAAGTAAAATGTTGATGTTTTCCGAGATGTGACATATGTAGAGGAAGAAACATTACCAGCAAGTGGACATATTGAAAAAGTGGATTGATCCAGATCAGAAGAGATTTATGAACACTACATCCCCTGTATTTTAAAGAAGTTATTGGTGATGCCATTGATCTCTATCAAATGAAGCAAGCAAAAGGAACTCCCATAAATGTGTGGTAGAAAACTTAAGAAGCTTGCTGTTTTCCACAACTGTTTCCAGCTGGAGAAGGTGACCACTTTGATGACCGCCATGTACAGATACCAGCAGCTGAATACCGGTCAACCAGATTATACTAAGAGGATCCAAGATTTCTGCAGCGTATTCCCTATATATTTCATCTTCTGTTTGAGAGGGATTTGTGTGGACTTTCATATGCTTTTAACCACATACTAAAGACAGGAGTTAGTCTTCAAAATCTCTCCGCAAAGGAATTAATTGGCAAAGTTTATGGAATGGATGAAAACTTAGGGAGGGGCGGAGC
The DNA here is from genome assembly GCF_964204655.1 of Triturus cristatus. Lineage (NCBI taxonomy): Eukaryota > Metazoa > Chordata > Amphibia > Caudata > Salamandridae > Triturus > Triturus cristatus. Next base: position 363,815,627 of record NC_140584.1, on the reverse strand, counting down.
TTGCCAGGCTCCAAGATGGCGCAGCTCTGTAAACCCAACCGCTAATCCTACACAATCCTGTACTCAGCCCCTGAATTAATCGATGCAACCAAACCTGTGCTTGCTGGGGAGCAGAGCAGCTCATGAATCCCGCTGTTTCAGCTTTCTGAAGTCGCCGGTGAGCCGAGATTGAGCTCTGTCGGCGGCCTGGTGCGAGGCCCCAGAGTGCGAAGAGGGAGCAACGTACGGCAGCGCTGCGTCAGAGCCGAGGTGTTCCGGTGTGGTGCGGAGAGTCCGGCGCCTCCGTTTGCTTGGGGACCTTGCCTCCCATTTCTGTGCTGCTGCTGTAAGAGATAGCGTGGGGTCGCTGAAGGATACCCCGCTACACCTGCCTGTTGCTTAAAGGTAAAAATGACTGTTGCCGCAGGCTGGGTTCCGACGTACCCCAGAGGGCCGCAGTGAGATCGGGGCCTCATGAAGCTGAGTCCTCACCCGAACTAGGCCCAGCACTACTGCCCCTTGATTTAGAGAGACCTCGCTGCGCCCATCACAAGGACTCCCGCTGTGCTGGAGTAGCGCAATAGTAAAGGTCTATCTCTATCCTGGCACTACTGCTGAGGCCTAGAAGACGTTGGGAAACACTGTTGGAGTCTGCCTGAATCAGATACACCATTTGGGGAGACACAATTGCTGTGATTCCGGCTGATTGACTGTACAGCCCAGTGGAAGGGTCACATGAGGTCATACTGAACACCTGTTGTAATTGCGAGTTTATTTGATCTGGGTGTCCTACATATGAGGTGGTGTTGATGACACCCACTTCCCCCTCCTCTAGAGCACACTGAATATGAGGTATGGACTTATCCTAAACTTCAGACTCCACATGGGAGGGCCAAGGTTGACATAGGGGTTTCTACTGCTGCCCTTGAGAGCTAATATCACACGTCATGGCTGCTTAATGACCAGCGACTGTCCCTGAGGACTAATACTTCTGTGGGTGACCCGTGAGCACAAATCCCTAAATTTGCTGAGAGTGTGCAGTTGTTTACGCCCATACCTTACACTTTGGCAAGTATTGTCCGTCAAGGATCTGCATAGCTTTGGATTACGATTGGGCGCTCGGACAATTGACAATCTAAGCTACAATTCGAACCTCACAAAATGCCCAGACGGCAAGAGCTAGACAGGAACGTCTCGGAATCTGACTCTGAGGCTAGCGACTCTACAATGGAGCCAGACCTGAAGCATATATTGTTGGCAATGCAGTGTAGTTTGGCCAAAATCAATCGCAAAATTGATGCGCTCACATTTTGTATGGACAGAATGTCGGAACGACTCAACAAGCGTACAGAGCGGCTTGACACTGTGGAAAAAAGGGTCTCCGATGCTGAAGATGTTGCGGCATCGGGCATGCAGGCTCAGGCCAAAGTGGACAAGATCCTGCAAGTGGTTCAAAGCAAGGCAGATGATTTGGAGGTGCCATCCAGGCGCAACAATATTAGTCTAATTGGTATTGCTGAATCCACCAACATCCCAAACATGGAATTATACGTAGAGCACCTCTTAGTCACACTTTTCGGAAGAGACACCTTTTCTTCGGTGTTCACTGTAGAACGTGCTCATAAATCATTGGCTCCCAGACCAGTCCCCTGGTCCCCTCCAAGACCAGTTATTGCCAAGCTGCTTAACTACAGGGATCAGGACGCTGCCCTTTGCAAAGCCAGGGAGCTTCAGTAGCTACAATACAGACGAATGACAATTTTGTTATACCCTAACTTTACACAACTAGTTCAAGATGCCTGTTGCCTAGTTCTGCCTGTTGAGAGGAAACTGCAGGAACTGAAGCTGGACTATGATATGATGTCGCCAGCTAAACCGCACATTCAGCCAGATGGGAAATCACACATTTTCACAGACCCAAAACAAGAAACGCACTTCTTGAAGAAACGGAGGCAGGAGTGCTGTTCACTACGTATTGCTGTTTTTCCCCTCTTCGAGCTGTCAGACACAAAGTTTCTGGGATGTGTAAGGTGTCTAACTGACCAGATTTAAATACGTTTTGTTGGGTAATGGCATGAGCGGGGCAAAACAGTCTGGTATCTGTGTAATCACTTACTGCATTGATGTTGCATTAACCAAATCGTGCTGTTGATAGTACTGATGAGTGTCTAGTTGCATGAGTTATTCAAGGTTGGGGGCTTCATATATGTACTAGGGAAACAGTCCTCCTTTTATGTTCCGTCCTATTAATCCCAGACTATATCTGATATTATTGATGGTGGGAGTGCAGCTTTCTATCATGGGTGTCCCAAATTACTGTGTTACTTACTGAGGCTGAAGAGTATTCTATCTCTCCACAGGGTTGGGCCAACTGTTACATTTGATTTAATTAGGGGAATGTTTTGTCATTGGAGGTTGGCGCATGTATCGTTAATGCCGAGTTGGGGTGGGCATGGCGTGTATGGGAGGGTTTCTCTTGTTGTTAACTTTACAGTAACATGGGGGATATACATAAAGCTCAAACCCGGCTGTGGACGTATAGAGGGAGATGGTTGACACTGATGGGATGGCATGGTGCAGAGCAGCTAGTATAACCATGCACAACCAGAGAGGTCGGATTCGGGTCCTGACCTGGAATATTAAGGGTCGTAATGACTTTAGGAAAATGTGTAAAGTAGTATTGTATCTCAAATGACAAGAGGTGGATGTCACATTTATTCAGGAGATACATTTACCCCCCATCAGTAATATGTTAACACATAAACAACTGCAGGGTCTTTTTCATGCAGCAAGGTTCACCACACACGCCAAGGGTGTCCTTACATGGGTGAGACCAAAGAGCAGTATTGCTCTGGAGGGGGTGGAAATCGATCCCAGCGGAAGATATGTGATCTCCAGATGTCACGGGCAGGCAAGGTGTAAATGTGCACTTAGTCAACATTTATGGTCCAAACTATGACGACCCGCACTTTTGCCATTCATTAGCTGCACGCTTGCTGAAAGTAATGGATATACCACAGATCTGGGAGGGCGATTTCAACTGCATCCTAGACCCTCTCTTGGATTGATTGGGAGGCCCTCCTCGATGCCCCTCAGAGGCTGCTTAGGTTATTAGTGACATTAACACTCAATTAGGTCTTGTAGATGTATGGTGTGCCAGATCCCCCAGAGCGGGGGGGCATCAACCATTATTCGGCACCGCACAACATCCACACCAGAATTGATTACTGGTTAATTTCCTGATTGCCTCTGTCACGGCTGGTGGCTTGTAAGCCCCTCCCCGCTCATTTTCAGATCATTCCCCTGTATTGCTGGACATCGACATCCCCCCCCAGGGAGAATGCTCCCTTCACATGGAGATTTCCCTCATATTCTTTGTTAGACTCTGTCTTCAAGTCAGAATTGGCTACAGCCATTGAAGACTTTTTCGCCACAAACGAAGGATCAGTTGACCACTTCTTTACGGTGTGGAAAACGTTCAAAGTATTTATCAGAGGAGTCTCTAAACATGCGGGGTATTTCGCTCATTGAGGAATAGACTGTCATCACTTGAGGGGCAATTGACTCAGATGGAACAAATTCTACAGAAGTGTAGGGACGCTCAGGTCCAAGAGGATTACAAAACAACTGTAGAAGAATATCATGAGGTCACTGACAGCAAGGGGAAGCACATGGGCAAGTATGCTACAGCTAGGACGTATGGCGAGTGTGAGAGGCCTGGCTCGGTTTTTGCAGCGCTACAGAGGCATTGCATGAAGTCTGCCTCGATCGAGGAGATGTGGAACGAAGACGGGGGTGTACTGCATGAGCCCCGGGAGGCAGGTTTTATGCAGAGCTGTATAGTTCCAAGATAGTCCCTGATAAGGCTGCTATGCAGGACTACCTAGAGCACATACACATGCCATGACTTACTAATGCACATAGAGAACACCTTATGGGCCCCCTTGATCCCAACGAAATCCGCGTAGCTCTCCAATTCAAGCGGGACGATAGCGCCCCAGGTCAAGTTGAGCTCACAGTGACCTTCTATAAAGCATTTCAGGGCCTGCTCATATCATACTTAGCCACTTTATTTGAAGAAATGGTAGAGTGTGGTGAAATGCCCCCCTCTATGAGAGAAGCGTTGATTGTTACCTTATTGAAGCTGTGGAGCCCCCAAATAAATGCTCGTCCTATAGGCCACTGTCACTTTTAAATGTCGATACCAAAATATTTACCAAAATGTTAGCGAATAGGTTCGCACCATTGGTCCCGTATCTGGTAGGCCAGGAGCAAGCAGGCTTTGTCCCAGGACATACACTAATGTATCATTTGAGAACTGTATTAGGAGCCATTCAACATACAAAGCCATAAGCCAAAGCTGCCGCTGTCTTCTTAGATGCAGAAAAGGCATTTGATTCAGTGGAGTGGGAGTTCATGAAGGCAGTGCTAAATTGGGTTGGGGACGTCTTCCTTGGGTTGGTCAAGCTCTTATATAACATACTGGTAGCTAGAGTCAGGGTGGGTAATGCTGTCACATCCCATATTGCAATTTCGAGGGGCACTAGACAGGGTTGTCCTTTGTCTCCCCTTCTGTATGCCATAGTGGCGGAACCTTTGGCATGTGCTCTGTGGGAGTATCATGGATGCAGGGGCCTACGTTTTCCAAAGTACAATCTCATCCTATTGGCATATGCTTGTACATTCGGGACCCAGGCAATAAGCTAACTCCAGTACTCAATGAGGTCGTACATTTTGGTGCTGCGTCGGGTCTCAAAGTTAACTGGGCTAAGTCTGTCATTTGTCCTCTGACTCCCTCCATGTCCCCAATAGCTCTGGATTTTCATTTGCAATGGACCACAGATCCTGTCCAATACTTAGGTATACAAGTTCACACTAACACAGAATTAGTGCTTAATGAGACCAATGGGAAACCCATCTCCAGACTTGAAGACAATGTCAACCGTTGGATTTGTCTTCCATTGTCGCTAACTGGTCGCATTTCTCTCATGAAAATCATTGTTCTTCCTAAATTTCTGTCTTTATTTATAAACATTCCCATAAAACACCTGAAACACTTGTTCAAGACTATTCGCTCATTGTTAACTAAATTTGCCTGGGCTGGGAAGCTGCCTAGAGTCAAATGGAGCACACTTACATTGCCCTATTCCATGGGAGGTATCAATGCATCTGGTTTAGAATAATATTTTAGAGCTGCGTAGAGCACCCACATGCACAATTAGATTCATGGCCCACAGAATCTCCCACATTTACAGATTGAAAGGGTGGCAGCTGACCATCTTACTCTCCCGCAAAGGCTATTCACAGCCCCCAGTAGGAGAACGGGTACCGGTAACTATATTAACTCCACAGTTCACGCTTGGCATGATTTATTAAACAGGCAAGCTGGAGCTCTGATATATTCTCCCCTGATACCAATGGAGTGGTGCCATTGGCTCTCGGTCTGTGTGGACCAAGATGCAGTGCTTGCATTGGCAGTTAGGAATTAACATAATAGGAAATGTATTTGCAGATGGAGAGGTACGTAGTTTGAAAGATCTAGAGGCTGAGGGAAAGGTTGTCACACCACTTACACAATACCACTTTTACAGAGTTTGGCATGCTCTACATGAGCTACTTTGGGATGATATGCAGGAACCCCCTGAATTATTACCCCTTACTTTTCTTCTGCGTTCCACCTCCCCATCCAAGATTATCACCACCTATTACGATCTAATGCAGGAGACCAGGAGGACGCATTACACTAAAGTCAGACTAGAATGGCAGGATGACCTGGGGTTAGTATTGGATGATAGCACTTGGAGGTATTGCTGTGAAGCGACTAAACAAGTCTCCCTAAATGGCAGACATCGCCTTATCCATTTCAAATTCCTGAATAGGGTTAATTATACTGCGGAAAGGCTATATAGATATGGTCTCCGTGATTCGGCTGCGTGCTAGCGCTGTAAGATGGTAAATGTGGGTTTCCTGAATTTGGCATGGCGATGCCTGAAGATTGCTGGTTTTTGGGATGAGGTTTTTAATACGCTTAAAGCGGTCACTGGGCTCACACTCTCGTTGGACCAGTTACTCGCTTTACTGGGTTATACGAAAAAGTTCAAGAAAGACGTCAGACGTCTGGCAGCAATGGGTCTACTGCTTGCCAAGTGTAGAATAGCTATATGTTGGGCTAAGGGTCCAGCTCCGAAAATGTCGGATTGGTCCAGAGATATGTTATACTGGAATACACAATTTGAAATTTATAATGAGCTATTAGCACATCAGAGTCACCGTAAATGTTTCTGGGGGCTGTATCAACAGTATTTGGTGGGTAAGGAAACTGGGGAAATGGAGGGTAATGACGCCGATTAGCTTTGCCTGCTGTCCATTTGTTTTTTATCTCAGTGAATGAAGCTATATAGAGGGGTACAGGGGGATGTGATCTGTGTATTTATTGTGAAGCATATATCATGTGTGTATCCATGATGCTTATTATTGATTTCCTATGGTGTATCATCACTCCGATCGTTATAAGTATGCGGTTGCAACACCTACTTTGAGTATATGTGACTGACAGCCATCATTGTTCTATATTGTCAAATACTAATGTAATACTGTGAAAACGTTATATAAAATATAAAAAAAAGGATGAAAACTTAGAACACAGTCTAATTAATTTGAAGGCATGCCAACGTGGCACCAATGAGTATTGGTATCGCCGTCATGGAGAACTGAAATGTATAATAAGACATCTAGGTGCACCTACTTAGTTTCTCACACTCAGATGTGTTGAGTACACCTGAGATGACCTGCTTGAATTTTTGAGAGAAGCAAACTCTAAAATTAAAGACATCACAGTGAAGACAGCCAGATAACTTTGCTCTTTGGAGCCTACTAATGTTTGCAGATATTTGAACCACAGGTTTCAAGCTATGATGTCTTGCATCTGCTGCAAACCATATCCAACCTCTTGTCGCAGTAACTGATTTGTTTTGGTGAAAAGAGAACCAAGCAAGAGGTGCTCCTGATATTCACATGCTGTTATGGATAAAGATGCACTGAAAGGAGGAACAGAGTGATCATTCTGTCTTGTCTTTCATCGAACAGTATGTGACATGTTCAATCTCAAAAGACGGTGGTGAAAAGAGCTTGAAACAATATGTTCTGCACTTTCAAGGTCATAGATGTGGGACGTACTGTTGTCAAAAATATAGATGCACAGGTACATTTTATTCAAGATGTTGTTTTGGAGTCCCACGACCCATCATTTCACAAGGAAAAGTAAACAGCTTTTTGTCTGCGGTGAGGCATACACTAACACAAAACATGACAAAAAAACACATACACCCTGTGAAGAACAGAGGCCTCTAAATATATTAGCGACTACAATCCTGTTATTCTGAAAATGTGGAATGCAAACATGGATATACAGTTTGTTGCAGACAACTCCATCGCTGTTGCTAGTTAGGTAATTTCATATAATTACAAAATCTGAGAAGTCATAGAAGAAGGAGCTGTGGGAAGATATTTCTGCAGAAAAGAGTCTTACCAAGAAATTGTATAGCTTCAGCTTGAAAATGCTTTCCCACAGACAGATAGAATCTCATGAGTGCTTGGATCAGTTGAGCTGGGCTAGTCTGTTCTCGAAGTCAAGGGCAACTGTTTGAGTAAGACTTGGCCTTGCAAGCACGCGAAATATAGTGTTGAAGTCTTTCCCAGAAGTTCAATATCTAGCAGAGTTTGATCCGGAAAGCAGCGATGTTGAGAAGTCAAATATGCTGGATACGTACTATCCAAGAAGGAGTCAACACCTAAAGAACCTGTGCCTTTATGAAATACTTCAACACTACAGTATAAAAGTAATGTAGCCGAAAACATAGAAGACGTGAAATATGCGTTAGTTGGGTGTGACAGTTGTTTGGTAAATGTAATTAACCACAGAAAACTGAATTGCCAAACTACAGACAGAAGAATGTTTTCTATTTGGCTCTTCTGCAACTGTTCAAGCCTTGGCGTGCTGAAGCAGAACTAATTGGAGACTACGACAGCTGCGAAGATTCTTTCAACGCTGCAAAAGACAGCATCCAGTGTTTTCAAAGTACGTGTAAATGTTGAAAGATGAGATTAAACAGGAAGAAACCATCGCTGCTGAGATAGCTAAGGAGAGTTCACAAAGCAGCCAAAGTTCTGGAACACTGAGTCAACATCCACTTGGTTGACCTGCTAGCGACCCTGAGGCGGAAGCCGGGGTGTTTGCTCCTCGACTGTTTTTAAAATTGTTCTTTATAGCACACTGTTTTTTGTTGAGTTGAGAACTTTAAACTGTGGTAAACTTTGTTGTACTTACGAGCGCTTGAGTGGGAAGATCAATATCCCTCCTTAGCGTCACCACCCACGTGACTCGGGGCCACGCCCCCCCCATGTAGCCACGCCCTCTCCAGGAAGTACAAAACACCGCGCTGAGTCTGCAGCCGGTGTTGACCTGCTAGCGACCCTTAGGCGGAAGCCGGGGTGTTTGCTCCTCGACTGTTTTTAAAATTGTTCTTTATAGCACACTGTTTTTTGTTGAGTTGAGAACTTTAAACTGTGGTAAACTTTGTTGTACTTACGAGCGCTTGAGTGGGAAGATCAATATCCCTCCTTAGCGTCACCATCCACGTGACTCGGGGCCACGCCCCCCCATGTAGCCACGCCCTCTCCAGGAAGTACAAAACACCGCACTGAGTCGGCAGCTGGTGTTGACCTGCTAGCGACCCTGAGGCGGAAGCCGGGGTGTTTGCTCCTCGACTGTTTTTAAAATTGTTCTTTATAGCACACTGTTTTTTGTTGAGTTGAGAACTTTAAACTGTGGTAAACTTTGTTGTACTTACGAGCGCTTGAGTGGGAAGATCAATATCCCTCCTTAGCGTCACCACCCACGTGACTCGGGGCCACGCCCCCCCCATGTAGCCACGCCCTCTCCAGGAAGTACAAAACACCGCGCTGAGTCGGCAGCTGGTGTTGACCTGCTAGCGACCCTGAGGCGGAAGCCGGGGTGTTTGCTCCTCGACTGTTTTTAAAATTGTTCTTTATAGCACACTGTTTTTGTTGAGTTGAGAACTTTAAACTGTGGTAAACTTTGTTGTACTTACGAGCGCTTGAGTGGGAAGATCAATATCCCTCCTTAGCGTCACCACCCACGTGACTCGGGGCCACGCCCCCCCATGTAGCCACGCCCTCTCCAGGAAGTACAAAACACCGCGCTGAGTCGGCAGCCGGTGTTGACCTGCTAGCGACCCTGAGGCGGAAGCCGGGGTGTTTGCTCCTCGACTGTTTTTAAAATTGTTCTTTATAGCACACTGTTTTTTGTTGAGTTGAGAACTTTAAACTGTGGTAAACTTTGTTGTACTTACGAGCGCTTGAGTGGGAAGATCAATATCCCTCCTTAGCGTCACCACCCACGTGACTCGGGGCCACGCCCCCCCCATGTAGCCACGCCCTCTCCAGGAAGTACAAAACACCTCGCTGAGTCGGCAGTCGGTGTTGACCTGCTAGCGACCCTGAGGCGGAAGCCGGGGTGTTTGCTCCTCGACTGTTTTTAAAATTGTTCTTTATAGCACACTGTTTTTTGTTGAGTTGAGAACTTTAAACTGTGGTAAACTTTGTTGTACTTACGAGCGCTTGAGTGGGAAGATCAATATCCCTCCTTAGCGTCACCACCCACGTGACTCGGGGCCACGCCCCCCCCATGTAGCCACGCCCTCTCCAGGAAGTACAAAACACCGCGCTGAGTCGGCAGCCGGTGTTGACCTGCTAGCGACCCTGAGGCGGAAGCCGGGGTGTTTGCTCCTCGACTGTTTTTAAAATTGTTCTTTATAGCACACTGTTTTTGTCGAGTTGAGAACTTTAAACTGTGGTAAACTTTGTTGTACTTATGAGCGCTTGAGTGGGAAGATCAATATCCCTCCTTAGCGTCACCACCCACGTGACTCGGGGCCACGCCCCCCCCATGTAGCCACGCCCTCTCCAGGAAGTACAAAACACCGCACTGAGTCGGCAGCCGGTGTTGACCTGCTAGCGACCCTGAGGCGGAAGCCGGGGTGTTTGCTCCTCAACTGTTTTTAAAATTGTTCTTTATAGCACACTGTTTTTTGTTGAGTTGAGAACTTTAAACTGTGGTAAACTTTGTTGTACTTACGAGCGCTTGAGTGGGAAGATCAATATCCCTCCTTAGCGTCACCACCCACGTGACTCGGGGCCACGCCCCCCCATGTAGCCACGCCCTCTCCAGGAAGTACAAAACACCGCGCTGAGTCGACAGCCGGTGTTGACCTGCTAGCGACCCTGAGGCGGAAGCCGGGGTGCTTGCTCCTCGACTGTTTTTAAAATTGTTCTTTATAGCACACTGATTTTTGTTGAGTTGAGAACTTTAAACTGTGGTAAACTTTGTTGTACTTACGAGCGCTTGAGTGGGAAGATCAATATCCCTCCTTAGCGTCACCACCCACGTGACTCGGGGCCACGCCCCCCCCTCCTCCGTTATTACCATGCTCACTCTCCGAGAGCGCAGCGATCGAGCGCAAACGGCACACCATCAGCACGCCGAAGACACGCCAAAGACTAGCCCGTCTGTGCCCGTCCGTGCCAGGACGGGGCACGAGGCAGAGGCTCCCGCCCCCCCTACATTTCGTAGGCTGGTAAGATCGTCATCTGATTTGATAGCGCTGTGCACTACCCCTAATCCGAGGTGCACAATATTAAACCTCCACAAAGTCGGAATACGCTCCTGCGCGAACTGTAAACTGTCCGCCTCAATTCGTCAACCTCACCCTGACACCTTCAGAAGACATAGGAAAAGCAAAATACTGCGTAAAAACGAACCTTTAACTTACGTATTTCACAGTACAAATTGTCGATCTTTGCCAAAACATAAATATGATATTTTCAATCTCTTAGCTGAAAACGGTCCCAGTGCCCTTTTCTTAACTGAGACCTGGCTGCACGACAGCGCCGGGCCGGATGTTGCTACCGCCCTCCCTGACAACTACGCCATCGTCAGAATAGACAGGAACAAGCAGCTAGGTGGTGGGATAGCTATTATCTTTAAGAGAGAACTAAAATGTACCCTGGAACCTGTAGCTATTCCAGACTGTGAAGCGGGTCTCTTCAAAATTTCCTTGAACCCGAATTTCACGATGTCAGGCATTCTGATTTATCGCCCCCCAGGAAATCCCTCTCAATGGGTATCCAACTTAGTCAATCTTATCACCCCTTATTACATCACTTTAAGTAATTTCTCCCTGCTGGGCGATTTGAACCTGCATCTAGAGGACCCCACCATCCCCTCCTGTTCTAACCTTCTTGAAGACCTGAAAGCCTTAAACCTATCCCTGATCAACTCTAGCCCTACTCATATAGCTGGCCACTTGCTGGACCCTACAATCTCCAACATCGATGAACTAAGTTGTATTGCCACCTTGCCAATAAGCTGGTCTGACCACCATCTGATTAAATTCAGTATTAATTTTCCACCCTCCCCTAACCTGCAACTTGATGATACTCAAGGCTCATCTAGGAAAAACTGGAAGTTAGTAGACTTGGAATTGCTAAACTCGGCACTACAAGAAAACCCACCAAGTTGTAGCTCAAACATGGACTGCCTAGCAACCGAAGCGCAAAATTGGCTTAGCGATGCAGCCAACAAATGTTTGCCCTCTTCTTGCAGCAAAGGAAATAGACACCGCTTTCCCGCTCCATGGTATAATGATACCCTTAAGACCGAAAAATCCAAATGCAAAAAGCTCGAACGCAAATGGCGTAAGAATTACGCCCCTGATGCGAAAAGAAGCTACCAGGAAGCCAGGAATCTCTATCACACGGCCTGCGCTAAAGCAAGAGCTGCTTTCGTCTCAAAAACTATCATGGAAGCCACTAATATGCCAAAAACCCTTTTCAACAAAGTTAAAGAACTGGCTGGTGCACACACTACAGCTGCTGCACCCCCATTAAATACTCAACAATGTCAGGCATTAGCATGCTTTTTCACTGAAAAAATTGATAAAATTATCCTAGACATCAAGGCTAACAAGACAAAACCATCCCCTCCCTCTGACTCATTTCCAACTTCCCCTTGTGACAACTTACTGGAATCTTGGCCTGCTCTCTCAGTAGATACACTGAAACTAATTCTTAAGACCATAAAATCCGGCTCTCCCAGTGACCCCATCCCCATCAAAATCATCAAACAACTTGATGACAACTCATTGGAGATTATTACAAATCTTCTGAACTCCTCCCTTGATCTCGCCACTGTCCCAGCTTTATGGAAACATGCCATGGTTACGCCCCTTCTGAAGAAACCGACTGCAAACCCGGAAATCCTCGCCAATTACAGACCCATATCCCTGCTCCCGGCATTTTCCAAATGTTTGGAGAGACACGTGCATTCTGCTCTAGCTGCTTTTGCAGAAGAAAACTCTCTACTACATCCATCACAATCCGGTTTCAGGGCTGGTTTCTCTACAGAAACCGCCCTGCTTGGAGTCACTGAACACATCCGAAAGCTACTGGATCAAGGTCAGACGGTCGCGCTCGTGCTATTAGACCTGAGCGCGGCGTTCGACACCATCTCCCACGAAACACTTATCAAAGAATTGCACGAAAGTGGTGTACGAGGAAAGGCACTGGCGTGGATCCGGTCCTTCCTGAAAAACCGAACCTTTCAGATTACATCTTCACGAGCCGTCTCGGATATCCTGCCTGTACCCCATGGAGTGCCCCAAGGGTCTATTCTTAGCCCTTTGTTCTTCAATTTATATCTCAAACCCCTGGCCGACCTTGTTGAACAATCGGGTCTCACTCTTATGAACTACGCCGACGACTCCCAAATTATTTTTTCCCTATCCGAATCCTGTCCTCACTCTCCTTCTTTACTCAAAGATGGACTCCTAAACATCCTGAACTGGATGACAAAAATCCAGTTAAAATTAAACGGCGATATTGGTACTGGGAAAAGATCAAGATCTGTGGAATCCCGGACACTGGCCTGACCAGATGGGCGCCTTTCCTACTCCGGTGACCCATACTCGAAATCTGGGCTTCATTTTGGACAATTCTCTATCCATGAATCAACAGGCCAGTAAATTAACTGGCCTATGCCTCACCATAGTGAAATGGTTGAGGAAGATCCTATGGATGCTGCCTCTGTCCACGCAAAAGACCGTAGTCAATGCCCTTATTACATCAAGGCTTGACTACGGAAACATTCTGTATCTGGGCGCAAACAAATCTGTTGTCGGCCGACTACAGGTGGTGCAAACCGCAGCAGTTCGTCTACTATGTAATATTCCCAAAAGCTCTGGAGTCTCGAACCATCGTCGGGAACTCCATTGGTTAAGGATCGAAAACAGAATCCGCTTTAAAGCTCTGAACTATATGTTCAGAATTAAAGCAGGCATAGCACCTAAATACCTTCAAACCCTCGCCTACCTCTACACTCCCAAGCGCAATCTTCGGTCACAGAAGGCAGCCTTTTTCTGTGTACCGAGATTCAAATGGGCGAGAGCAGGTGGCAGATCCTTCGCCCATCTGGGACCTTCCCTTTGGAACACACTCCCTCCCTTCATCCGAAAGGAAGAAAACTACATTAGGTTCAGAAAGTCTGTTAAGACCTGGCTATTTGAACAATAATACTCAAGAAGCCACTATTCCTTTTTCCTGTCCTCAAACTAGCTGTTGTCTAGGCGCCGGGAAACCCTTCTTGGGTAGCTGTTGCGCCCTATAAATTGAAAAAATAAATAAATAAAATAATAAATAACCAGTTATTCAAAATGAGGCAGGCAATGTAACAAGTAAGAGAGGAAAGTGCTGATTTCAAACACTTAGTAGCACACCTGAATGGCAACCATAAATAAATAGATATCGAAGTATAAGATAAAAAAGAGCATGGATTTCTACACCAGAAGAAAGAGTGTGAATGCTCTTCATTTAAGCCAACACTGCTATACATCAGTGCTCAAGCTGGCACTGGGAAAAGCTTTTTAATTACAGTTCTCACTGCTACAGAATCAAATGTATCATGTGTATTAACATCACCAACTGGATTAGCTGCAAACAACATTAAAGAATTTACCTTATACCAACTACTTATGCTACCTGTTGAATATGACCATAAACTGGAACACTAGAAGTTATCTGGTGAAGCTTGTTGTGAAGTGTCAACAGTATTGAAGAAACTGAAGCTTTTGATCATCGATGAGGAGAGCATAGTTTCAAATTTAATGCTTGCCTTTCTACACTTAAGAATGCAGCAAATTTTAAAAAAACAGAGTATGCCGTGCTCTTTTGAGGAAAGCATTTAATTATCTTCGGTGACCTACTGCAACTCACCCCCATGAAAGGATAGCCTGTTTTCACGACATATCTTCATAATGAAACAAGAAATTATTTGGGAAGTATAAAAAATTTAAATGTTTGGTTAAGCTTTGAATACAAGGAACTAGTGAAAATATGCGTAAAGCATCTGATGTGGAATATAGACATATTCTGAAGGACATTAGAGTAGGAGTTCTGACAAAGGAGGGGAAATGTGCTTTGGAAAGTCGACTTTTCAAGAAACTAATTTCATCTAACAAAACAACAGCACAACTAATGTACAATTTAATGCCTACACTTCAAGAGTGCTCCAACTTCAACAAACATACTGACGCTAGAGAAAGAAGATATTTTGGAAAGTACAGATAGTGATAAAATTGAACACCATGAAATACCAGGGATTCATTTTTTTCCGTATGTGCAAAAAGTTTTGTGTAATTTTGAGGCACAATTTAAATGTGAAGGAAGGGTTATTGAATGGTGCAATGCGCAAAGTTATTGATTTCAATAGTTTTTGAAATAGGACTTAGCCATAAAAATTCGACCAGACTGATAGAGTGAAGCAGCTTGGCCGATGTATCATACTTTTTTTGCTTGTAAAGGGCTTATATGTGTGGTGGCAACAGTTTCCAATAAATTTCAAGGTTTAAATGTAGATGCAGCTTTTATTAACATTAGAAGTTCAGTATTTAAAGAAGGTATGCCGCATGTAGCATTATCCTGAGATAAAACATTGGTTTGATTTTAGTTGAATTTGATGATAAGAAAGTTAGTGCTGATGCAAACAGTGTAAGAGAATATAATTGGTTAAGAAGTCTATATGCTCCTCATTTAGGTCAGTACCCTATTTCTGAGAAACAAGTAATCTGTCCAAAATGGAAGCTTCTAAAAGAGACAACTGATGTTCAAGATAAGCAAGCAAACCAGCACAAGCTAGAAGGCGTTAAGAAGAAAAAACTTGAAAATGAGGAAGAAATTGTAGGGCACCAGTTAGAAAACAGTTCAGGTGTCAACTGCTATGCAAATTTTGTTCTCAATGTACTGTTTCATTTACCACCTCTTGTAAATCCAAAATCAGATAAGAGATTGTGTTCTGCACTGTGTCAATTGCTCAAAGTTTATTCAGTGACCGATGTGCTTCAGGCCTTTGAGACCTTTTAGATATATATATAGCTGATCATCAATATTTACTCTCAACCAGTGCTTAATTTGTAAAATAATAAGTGCCAGGTCCCTAGCCAGGAGGCCACTGCAGATTGCACTACCCATTGCCCGTCATCGCAGTCAATGACGGTACCAAAACGAATCTTTCACCTGTAAATGGGACCGTTCAGATTATTCAAGGCCCCCAAAACTAAAGGAATGGCTAGGGAGGTAGGTATTAGTAATTTTTAAAGTATATTGTATTCATATACAACTGTTGTTCTACTTATCTCTAAATTAGATGAGCAGCACCATCATGTGGCACACTGTCATACATGTGTTGTTGACAATTAAGTGCCTGTGCAAAGCACTGGAAACCAATTAAGTGCTGGTGCCGAGCATCGGAAACCACCGGTTCAAATTGAGCTCTGCTCTCAACACTCAACAAGACGCACAAGAATTTATAATGGTCATGCTTTGACAAGATGTACATATTGATGACGTATTTGGACTGAGTTACAAAAGGAACCATGTCTGTGAAGATTGCTCTTTTACGTCTACCACTCAAATAAATGTAAGTGATTGCTGTACTTGCTACTAGATAGCAAAACTGTGCCTTTTAACAGATTGATTAAACACGCAAAACAAAATATGTCCTACCCAAATTGTAGATCAGATGTTATGTCTACGTTGCATCTACAAAGAACTGTGAAATACCTTATATTTATGTTACAACGATGCAGAGAAGATGAATCTAAGTTGTGAACCAAAATTATAAACTTCAAAGTTGGACAAATGTCAATTCATGGAAGAACTTACACTACTACAGCCATTAAAAAACTGCCTTTCAAACTACCAAATTCTTACCTCGTTTCTTCAACCTAAGTTCTAAGGAGTGTTTTTGGGAAAAAGTAATATACAGTATTTCTTGTTGTTGAACCTGGCCATTTTTGCTAGCTTATCCCCAAACCTTTTGCCTTCTTCATCCTATGTTATCTGACCTGCTTTTGTTGGTTTAAGGACTCAAGAACTTTACCAATGCTAACCAGTGCTAAAGTGCATATGCTCCCTGTCTAAATTATATAGGTGTTCGGTTTATCCATGAGTGGCATATTTGATTTACTTAAGTCCCAGTAACGCACACCAGGTGTGCCCAGGGCCTGTAAATTACATGCTACTAGTGGGCCTGCAGCACTGATTGTGCCACCCACATGAGTAGCCCTGAAAACATGTCTCAGACCCGCCACTGCAATTTTTAAGTGCATCTTTTGGTGAAGTTGGTTTTTAAATTGCGTGTTCAAAAAATGCCACTTTTAGAAAGTGGGCATTTTCTTGCTTAACCATTCTGTGCCTCTGCCTTTCCACAGAATCCATGTCTGGTTTGGCTGATACTTTTGCTCTTGTGATTTCACTCTAGACAGTCACACAAAGGGAGCTGAGGTGTGCATTACATATCCTAATGGTCCAACTCCAGACTGATGGGTCTTCCTGAACTAGACTGGTGGGAGGAGTTGTCACTGACACCTGAATAGGGTTGTGTCTGTCCTCACACAAAGTTATCTCCACCCCCCTGTGGTGCGTCTGGAGCCAGGTCAGGGAAAGGCAGGGCCTTAGGCACTATAAAGATTTTCCTTTGAGTTTAAGTTTGCCTTATTCAAAGGCAGAAATGCGTATAAGTATTGGACCACTGACACTCTCAAATCAGAACATTTCTGAAATAAAGGACATTCTGTCTGGAAGAAGAGCTGGATGCTGTAGAAGACTCTTACACTCTGCCTGTTGCTTTGTTGTGCCTTCTGCTGCTTCTGCCCTGGGAGTGTAAGGACTGGACTTTGCTTTTTGTATCCTGCTTCCAAGAGCTTGTGTGTGCTTGCCTCCTGTTAAGTGTCACCTCCTACATAGAGAGAAGTATTGGGACTCGGTCTTATGGACTGCAGAAGTTGCATATAATAACAGTGAGCATGTGTCTATTTGGGTTTCACCTTTTTTTTGTACCTATGGGTTTCACCCATGTTGTGGTATGGTCTCGCCTTTAACACCTTCTACTTCTCCAGCTGCTCAGGATTTGGTATCTTGCCTCCAGAATATTCATGCTTCCACTAAAAGATCTTTAGACGAGGCAAAAAACAAGTATAAGGAAGGAGCAGACCGGCATCGTCGACAACCACTTGTTTATGCTTTGGGAGACAAGGTATGGTTGTCCACTCAGAACATCCAGCTTAAGGGTACGACCAAATTCAAGCCTTGCTTTATTGGCCCTTATGTTGTTACCAAAGTAGTGAACCCTGTTGCTCTGAAGCTTGAATTGGCTGCCTACTTGCGGTTACATCCCGTCTTTCATGTGTCTTTATTGAAGCCTGTCGCCCCTGGTACTGTTGTTCCTGTACAACCAACCCCTGTTTTGATTGATGATGATCAAAGTATGAGGTAGCATATATCGTGGACTCCCGTAGGGCGCGTCGTTGGTTTTAGCTCTTACACTCATAGGCCCACTCATGCTCTCATGTACCCACTCACAGACACAGCCAAACACTCTTATGCCAACTGACAAACCCACTCAGGCACTCATGCTCCCACTTGGAGTTCAATTCTCTAAAAAAACAAAGGTTAGAGGTGTGTGTTACAGTTAAGTAATAACATTTAAAAAACCATCGAAATTAACTGAAAAGAAACAAAGGTTACAGGGCCGTTATAGTTAGCAAATAATATTTTTTTTAAACCTTAGAAATTCACTGAATAAACAAAGGTTACAGGGAAGTTAAAGTTCGGAAATAGAATTTAAAAAACCTTAGAAATTCACTGAAAAAAACAAAGGTCACAGAGAAGTTACATATTTGGCTCAAATTTCACTGGTGCAAAACCAATGAAATTCAGCATTTATAGTTACCTGAGCTAACTATAACATTGGCCCCCGCAATGCAATGCTTATGACTCACATATTACATGAGCTACACTAGCTCAGGTAACTGTAAGTGTTGAATTTCAATGGTTTTGTACTTCCGGCCCATCTCCCTACCCGTTCCTGGCGAAAGTCATCGAGAGATTGTCAACAGGCAACTGACCTCCTTCCTCGAAGAGAACAAAATCCTGGACCCGTCCCAATCTGGATTCCGCAGCAACCACAGCACCGAAACAGCCCTTATCGCCGCCACCAATGACATCAGAGCCCTGCTAGACAACGGAGAAACCACAACCCTCATCCTCCTGGACCTCTCGGCTGCCTTCGACACCGTCTGCCACAACACCCTACGCACACGCCTCCACAACGCAGGGATCCTTGACAAAACCTTGGACTGGACCACCTCCTTCCTCACCGGCAGAACCCAGAGTGTCTGCCTTCCTCCATTCCGATCTAAAGACACCAAGATCATCTGCGGCGTACCCCAAGGATCGTCCCTCAGTCCGACACTCTTCAACGTCCACATGGCACCTCTCACCAACATCGTCCTATCGCATGCCCTCAACATCATCTCAAACGCCGACGACACCCAGCTGATCCTCTCCCTCACCAAGGCCCCCACCACTGCCAAAACCAACCTCCACAAAGGAATGAAGGCCATCGCCGAATGGATGAAGAACTGCCGCCTGAAACTGAACTCGAAAAAGACAGAGGTCCTCATCATCGGATCCACCCCCTCTGCCTGGGATGACTCATGGTGGCCGGCTGCGCTGGGAGCTGCACCGACGCCCACTGACCACGCACGCAACATGGGGGTAATCCTGGACTCATCGCTGTCAATCACCCAGCAAGTCAACGCCGTCTCCTCCTCCTGCTTCAACACCCTCCACATGCTCCGCAAGATCTACAGATGGATCCCCACCGGATCTAGAAGGACGGTCACCCAGGCCCTCGTTAGCAGCAGGCTGTACTACGGCAACGCCCTCTATGCGGGAACCTCAGCCAAACTCCAGAAACGACTACAAACCATGCAGAACGCCTCTGCACACCTCATCCTCGACACCCCCTGCCACAGCCACATCACAGCCCACCTGAAAGACCAGCACTGGCTCCCCATCAACAAGAGGATCACCTTCAAGCTCCTCACCCACGCTCACAAAGCACTCCACAACACCGGACCAGTGTACCTCAAAGAACGACTCACCTTCTACACCCGAACCGCCAGCTTTGCTCCGCTGACCTCACCCTCGCCACCGTCCCCAGCATCCGACGAGCGACCGCCACCGGCAGATCATTCTCCCACCTCGCCGCCAAGTCTTGGAACACCCTCCCCATCCACCTACGACAGACCCAGGACCTGCTGACCTTCAGAAGACTTCTCAAGACCTGGCTGTTCGAGCAGTAGCAGCACCCCCGTCCCCCCCAGTGCCTTGAGACCCTCACGGGTGAGTAATGCGCTCTACAAATGTACCTATTTGATTGATTGATTGATTGAGTAAATTATGAGGCCAACTATAATGTCCCTGCAACCTTTGTGTTTTTTCGGTGACTATATATATATATATATATATATATATATATATATATATATATATATATATATATATATCCATCCAAAGAAGACGACGCCGTGTGCGGTTCAAAGCTTTATTTAAACTGCCGTTATCAAACGCGTTTCAACTGCCAAGCAGCCTTGTTCATCAGTGAACAAGGCTGCTTGGCAGTTGAAACGCGTTTGATAACGGCAGTTCAAATAAAGCTTTGAACCGCACACGGCGTCGTCTTCTTTGGATGGATGTATCAGGACCTGCTCTCGAGAGGTCCTTCGTGGCGACGCAGCTCTCGCTAAGGAGTGGCAAAGAAATACTCGAGAGAAACGAGAGGATATATATATATATATATATATATTCACTTAAAAAACCATAGGTTTCACACATGTTATAGTTAGGTGGATATTTCACTCGTAAAAAACCAATGAAATTCCCCCGTTATAGTTAGTTCAGATAACTATAACTCACGCGCCCGCAATCCACTGCTCATGACGTCACATATTACATCACTCATGACATGGTCAGTGGCATCACTCATGACATCACTGATGACATCATCCTTGTGATAGAGTGGCAGTCACACGAGTTATAGTTATCTGAACTAACTATAACGGGGGAATTTCATTGGTTTTTTACGAGTGAAATATCCACCTAACTATAACATGTGTGAAACCTATGGTTTTTTAAGTGAATATATATATATATATATATATATATATATATATATATATATATATATATATATAGTCACCGAAAAAAAATGTTTAAATGCTAATTTATTTATGTATTATTTTTGTTTTTTTTGGTTTTCACCGTGCGCGCACCCCGCGATTTAAAAAAAAAAATATTATTTGGAAGGTTTTTTAAATGCTAATTCCTAACTATAACGTGTGTGAAACCAATGGCTTTTTAAGTGAATTTGTACGGTTTTTTAAATGCTAAGTTATGTATTTCTTAATATATATATATTTTTTTAAATGTTTACCGTGCGCGCACCGTGCGCGCACCCCGCGATTTGTTAAAAAAAAATGAAATGTTTTTTTCCCCCTGGGGGTCCTGCTGTGACCCCTGACAAAGGCTAGGGGGTCAGGAACTCTCTCCCATGCCCCCTTTTCAAGTTTTCCACCTTTTTTCCCCCTTTCCTTTTCAGTGCGAGAGACAAAATGGCGGCCGACACTTCCTGATTT
Organism: Triturus cristatus; assembly: GCF_964204655.1. Taxonomy (NCBI): domain Eukaryota; kingdom Metazoa; phylum Chordata; class Amphibia; order Caudata; family Salamandridae; genus Triturus; species Triturus cristatus. Next base: position 363,794,538 of record NC_140584.1, on the reverse strand, counting down.
CGACCGATTCGAATGTTGACTGACATCTAACAACCAATCAGAATTTTGCTCGCACACGGTGCGCACGTATAGATATTTTTATGCTTTTAAATGCTATTATCTCAGGAAATACTGAACAGATTGACACCAGACCTGCAAAAGGCACTTCCCTGACCTGAGGACAACCTCTCTGCCAAATTTCAAGTAATTCTGTTCCGCGGTTCAGGCTGTACCTTCGACTAAAGGTCCTATGGAAAAATGCATGGGGAAAATGCGTTTTGGGACCCCCCTTTTTTCTCAGCCCCCGCTTGACGAATCACCCCGAGACTTTCAGGGTAGGAGCTGAGCGGAGCGCCCCATTAGTTTTGAAAATTTCGCGAAGATTCGTCAACCGGCGCCAAAGTTATTAAAAATAGAATTTTGAGATTTCCTATGGAAACACGGTCCTAACTATAACTATCTACTGCCAACCGCCAGTAGATCATATATATATATATATATATATATATATATATATATATATATATATGTATATATATATATATATATATATATATACACATATACATATATATACATATACATATATATATGTATATATATATATATACACACATCTCTTGTTGACTCGCTTTCGCTGGGAGAATCAGCGCTTTCAGGCAGTGTGTTTCCCTCGTACTGCAGAGCCTCGCCATCACTATCCAAACAATTTTACTGTAGTAAAAGACGGGTCGTACTCACAAGCACTGAGTAATCCTTGTTTATTTCATATTCTTTTCAATAATCCTTGTTGTTATTTCATATTCTAGTGAAGATCAAATACACAATAGCCCTACTTGTTTCGGTCTCGCAGAGACCTTGCTCAAAGGTATCCTATTACTGTTTTAATTACAGAGTCAAGCACATTTAAATACCATCATGTACTCAGTCCACTTATCCATGACAATGAATTCTGGGAAATGTAGTGGGTCCCAAGTGCTAATGAAACAATATTATGAATAATATAAGGGGGTTGTCTAGCTTTTGGCTTAATAGTTTGCCATTATATGACCTTTGATATTTAGTCATTACCTTACTGTCTGTGACACTTTAGAGTTCCATAATTATTAATACATTTTTATCAATTCCAATAACTAACATCATGCCCTCTTGTGGGCTTGTATTCACATACAGGTTATCATCAAGCTATTTTAATATGCATCCATTATTTTCAGCAATTGCTGACCCCCCACTTGACTCATCATGCCCTCTAGTAGAACAATTGTGAAAATGTAACAAATAAAGAGTGTAATTTTTTTAATGTACTGGACAGTTTAAAGTTCTCTATAGAGAAGTGAATATTCTGAATTTTAAGTCATTTTTAAATATGTATATACATTTCTTCATCCTGATTCAGACCGAATGGGATTAGTGTTCGTAAGTTCAATATGTGTCGTGATTCACTTTGTCTTAATTTGCGTGTTCTATCACCGCCTCTTTCATTTTGTTCAATCATTTTAATGGCATAGAATCTCAACTGTTTCCAATGACTTTCATGGTTAGATTCCATATGTTTTGCAATCGCATTTCCACGATCTTTATTTCTATATATATATATATAATGATTTTTGGGGGCAACATGATGCTGATGAGATGATAAAGAGGCCTTTAAGCTGGACCTAAAAGTGTCCATTGATTATTATCACTGCTCATGATCCAGACAGAATAGCATCCATTACATACTGAGCAAAACTTAGCATTAGTGGAACACCAAACATCTGTATATTTATAATGTATAGCTGGGTGACAATTTCAATGCTAGCGATGATCGGTTTGTTTAAAGCCAAGGACAAATCTATGGTGCCAGTTTCTGACTGAAGCAAAACTGGCTTTAAGTTACAAAAAAGTAAACCAGCAAGAAAACATTTCATGGTCATCAGAAATGCTGATTTTGGCATAATTGTTTTGAAAATTATCCTTGTCAGTCATTAGTGATTCAGGGTAAATTTTGATACAACTAATGTTAGAAGGTCGATGTAACTTAAACAGCACATGGATGACAGTTGATGTAACTTAAACAGTACTTTTGATGCAGAAAGTAGGTTCTGCTTGAACCAATGGTTCTATCAAGAGTGTTTGAATAAAATAAGGCAAAAGTAGGTTTTTGAACAAATGGGGGATGGGAGCACACTGCCTCACCTCCCAGCACAGTTCGCCCCTTAGCATTGTGGTAAATGCAGTTCACAGTGATTTCTTACTTGAATTTGTGGCTGTAGTGGTTCACCAAAGTTGGTGCAGGTTAGTGCTGTGAATCTCTAGACACATGTGTTTCTGGATATTATCCGTCTTCAGTAGAGATAAAAAACAAAAATTCCTTCTGGGGTTGCTGGAAAGGCTGCCATAGTCTCTCAGGTCTCAGTACCTCTCTCTGCGCACAGGTGCATCGCCAAGAGCTCGTCAGCTCAGTGGCTCAAGGGAGCCTTTTCAAACAAATGGGGGATGGGAGCACACTGCCTGAAATGCCCTGCAGTAGTAGTCTGTCTGTAGGAGAGCATTAATGAAGAAAGTCACTAAATCACCCTAGTAGCTAATGCTCCATGATTAGGGGTGGGCGGAATTTGCAAAATTCACTTTCGCAAATTATCGCAAAAATGTTAAAAATCTCTGCAAACACGCGGAAATATCGCGAAGATGCGGAAGTTTTTTTCCCGCCCGTTCGCGGTATTTTCTGCGTGGTCGCGGCTCGCCAACTTACCCATGCGGTTGCTCGCGGGCGCGGCCATCTTGTTTTCACTTGTCTCGCGGTGCATGATTGCGAGAAGAAAGACGTGATCGCGCGACGCATGACGTTACTGCGGGCGCGAACTGTCTCGAGACAGCGCAAATGGCTACCAACAATCCAACATCTCGTGGAGAAAGCGACCGGATCGGGAAAACTTGTCGGCGAACGCGGGGATTCAGGTAAGGCGATCGCGCGCACGCGAGAATGTATTATTTTACAGCGCGAGCAAGAAACAAATTATCGCTAAGCTGCGGAATGCGGAAATTTTGAAATTTTCGCGCTTTCCGCGGAACGCGAAAATGCGAAATTATCGCAATTTCCACGAACGGAATTTTGGCCCAGGCCTATCCATGATTGCCTGGAGGGTGATAGACCATATGGCCATGTCTGAACTGGGGTGGCGTGGTGAGCAAAATAACGATGGATTAAACCCAGTTGTGTGTTTTGCCCTATGTTTGAAGGGTATGCCCAGACGTGGGTCCCGTGCTCACTACGCCACTGGAGTCAAGCTATCCTGGCTGAAGAGGGGTGAAACCTCGAAACCGGTCCTAGGATGCTTGATTCCGGTCCAGGGAAGACATGGCTTGGCAGTTCGGGCTGGACTGTCCCCATGAGGCAAAGGGTCAAGACTGATTTGCATATGGCCATGTCTGAACTGGGGTGGTGAGCAAAATAACGATGGATTAAACTGAGATCTGTGACTGGGGGTGAATGATTGCCAATGTGGAACATTCCGTCCATCATCTTGTGTGTTTTGCCGATAGATCACCAGCAACAGACACTACAACTAGATGAAATGGAGCACTTCATTTGGAGAAATTCATGCTCAACAAAAAAGACGTGAGATAGGGCCATAAGGTAACATTTATCGATCGGTAATCATAGTATGCCAACACTGTTGCCTAAATTCTGCGATCTTTCAAGGAAATGCGATAACCAAAGTTTCCTGTGTATAATCATAGGTCTAGGAGTAAAAATATGTTTAGGAAATTGACCCTGGGAGGACGGGATGTAGCATCTGAGACCATCATCTTTTAAAAGTAGCAACCCTTTATGCAATGCTCGATACCAGAGTTTAGGCATTTCCAATGCATTATAATACAGGGCTTTAACACCCACTATGTAAGATAATAAAGTTAAAAGCTGAGCTGATCGGATACTGCTGGGATTTGAACTTGTGGCATACAGGCTACATATAAAAGTCAGCAGTGAGCCATAAATTGCTTTGACATTTTACTGGCCCAATGTAATCTAAAGTACAAATTAATTAAATAGCCCAGCTCTACTGTCAGTGGATGGTGGTACTTGGTAGACTTAGTCTTATAAACTCCTCGCTTAGAGGCCAAGATTGTTTGTGCACTACTGAGCATACATTTTACATTCACATCGACTCTTTCAACAAAAGGCCCAAAGCAATGGGCTCAGCACTCACTTGTGAGGAAAGGCATAAACATACCTAAGTAATGAACAGAGGTAGTAGAACAAAAACAGCCAAAATCAATAAAGAGAATTTGTAACACATTCACCTTTTCTGCATGGTAATTCCAGATTCTTAGCCTTTTCTGGGCCCTATTTTTCTTGGGAGTAGGACTGTATGCCATGTGACACTGGTAATCCGAGTGTGTACTCTGGTCCTAATATGGAAGTGGCAAAATTGGATTCAGCAAATTGGTTGAGTTAACTGACATGTAAGACCATTGATGATGGGGCAGAAAACTGCAAGTTATATGTCATGTTTGGGCTGCAGAGAGTATTTACACCACCCACATACATTCTGCTCTGGTTCGGCTGCAGTTTAAATGCAGTGCAGTGGCTCATGGCAGGGAAAGGTATAATCATATGTACCCCTAATGTGTGCCTTTAATGCCCACAGGGCAGGGTGCTAATATATAAAAATAAGGCATACTATATATTGGGATTATTGTGCTCTGTTAGAAATTGGGTGTCTGGTTGGCAGCGGTATGCACCCTGTCCAAGCAGGAACCACAATCTTATTCAGGGTGAGTGTAGAACACACTAAAAGTTTACCTGCGCTCATCCTTTCGTAACTTAACACAAAGCAGTCAGGCTAAACAAAAAAGGCAATGTGTAAAGTAATTGTGCACACGCACACACTAACACCACAAACGCCACAAAAGTACTCCACACCAGTTTGGAAAAATAGCAAATATGTATCTGAGTAAACCAAGACACAAATAACAAAAATTACAAAAATCCAAGATTAAAACAGAATGCAGTGCCTAGAAAGGAAATTATTAGCTCCAACTGGGGCTATCTGGTTGCGCTTTACTCGGAAAAATCACAAAAAAACGCTCAGTGCAACCGTGATGGAGTATGACAGTACCTTGAATGCGTTGAAGCTTGGGGATGATAAGCAGAGAAAAGGAGGGAATGCGTCGCTGTCGAATGTGATGTTTTGTTCCAAAGTCGTTCAATGCCATTGATGCATCGACTCACATATCCCCTAAAACATGATCCAACTTTCATACTAACCTGACATGCTATCATGCTCTCTCACTCGCTCATCATGCATATTTAGTACCCAGCCAGTCACTTACACAAAAAAAAGTCACGGTAAGCACAGATCGGAGACAGTCTCCGTGGCTATGTTGTCAGTTGGTTATCAGACATCCAGGTCAATGTACGTTTCGGTGACTCATAATTGCTTTAACATCACCTTCTTCAGGACCACCAATTTTTAAGCATAAAGGTGGGTTGAAGGGGAACCTAAAATAGTGAGACAAATGTTATCCATGGAAGACCCACAATCATACTAGTTGTGAAATCCTTGATGTGAAAGTGCTCCTTGGTTTTGTTAAAACATAACGGAAAGTTAGAAAATTGCCTTCCTGGGAGATTGAAAGTCTCTGCCACCAACACCACTCAAAATGTGCTATCAGAGAAAAAGTGTGAAAGAAAAAGTTTTTAGCAAGATTCCGGATCAGTAACTTGTTTGTGGACGTAACGTCCATAGTCATGCTCAAAGGACTACCCATGTGCTCAAGAGAGAATCTGGAAAGGTGAGTGCTAAAAATCCTCGTATATCCCTAGAAACACATAGGGGAAAGCAGTTTGTTATTTGAGGAAATTTTAGAATTTACAGATTCTACATCAGATTATAGTTCCATCTCAGTCCAAGGGAATGGTATCCCTATTGTAAGTTCACACTGCGATTTCAGGGTTTAAAAGGCTGAAGCCTACTAAGTCTACTCTGTGGATCACAGAAAAAACATTCAGGCAAGAACTTTTAATTGAAACTTAATGTTTCTGTTTTAACTTGGTCTGTAAGTAAATGATAGAAAGTCTAATACCTGATAGTATATTTTTCAATGTGATACTCAATTAAAAAATAGTGGCACAATACTTGGTCAGTATTTGAACAGCATGGCATGGAATCCCTTGTAGTCTGCCCTCAAAATGTTCTTTCCATCTAATCACCCTAAGAATACATAGGGAGATAATAGACAGCATAAAATGAATGGTCAAGGCCTTTTACAGGAGAGTATCTCAGAAAAGTGATAGTTAAACTTAGGACATATAATTGTACTAAGGACAATATTATTTGAAACATCAGGACAAAAGCTATGGCTATTCTGTTAATATTAACACAGAGCATATTTGAAGTCCGATTTATCTGCTATGTAGTACCTGATATTTCTTTTTTCAATCCTTGCTACTATTCAGCATTATGCTAACAGAGGTACTATAAAGAGCTCCTTACTGTAGACATTTATACTGGACTGTCTGCCTGAATATAAATGTTGTCTTTACTAAAATTTGCAACATGTATGCGCTGGACACAAAATAAGCGTCCTGACGTTCACACTGTTGTACAGTTATCTTTTCAGGGAACTGTCTGCCCTGGCTGCAATATAACTGGGGACTAATGTCCCTCCATTATGATATGCGCAAATACTAGGGTGGCAAAGACATTGCTATTGGTTAAAATGTGGGCATGTATCACCCTCTCTAATTGACAGATGTAATTAGAAATTTGGTCTAAGCATGCTCGGTTTGCTCAAAAACTTTCTGGCAGAAATATATATTTTTAGCAATATCTATTGCAATGCGCTTCTATCAATCTATTAGGATGCCAGGTTAACTTATGGGCTTCAAATTATATTTGAGTTAGTACAGCATTATTCTCGTCTCAGTCGAGACCCTCATTACTAATAGCGTGGTGACTGCGACACCATCACTGATGCTTCCGAGTCATGCTTTTTTTATTTGATTATATATTGCGGAGTCAGGCACACGCTTACTCTCCTTCAGGTGTGTACGACAATGAAGGCGCCATCTTAGAGTGTAATGTTGCACTTCATGTTTTATATATTTGCTCTGTTTTATGTGGGAGATTGTTTTCTCTGTGAAGGTAATGTATATAGTAATGACCTAAAAGTGAGTCAAATACTGTGGCCTCACATTACTGTTTTGAATATATACCTACTGAACGTACCAATGTTGAATGATAACAATATTGGCAATAATGCATGCTATATTGGGAAAGGTTTTCCCAATATTTTCTCGGTAAAGGTGATGTATATAGTATTACCTAAAAGTGGCTCACATATTATAACATCACATTACTGATTTTAAGTATACGATTAACGAACATACCAATGCAAGGTGATAACAATATTGGCAATACTGCAGGCCATTTGGGGAAATGTTTTACTTTCTCCAGTTTAGCTTCATGTACTACTCCTAATGGTTAAAATACTAAAAGATTTGGGCTTTTTGTAGGAAGTAGGTATATATCGTTACAATTCAATCAACTAGCTGCCAGTCTGGCAAGGAAATGAGTGGTAATTGCGCATACTGTCTTCTAATAGCTTCATATTTCCACTGCTCATATCTGCCACATAAACATATGGGGTATTGACAAAGTGTGACCCATTTTGGCCAAAAGAAGTGCAGAATTATTGTGGTATGTTGTGGATATCTATCTAAAAATACATACATGCAGATAAGATCTACGTCTTATCTGAGCTTATAGCCGGAAAGGTCTATTATCTGTTTAAGTATAGTCCAGAGAATGTATAATGCCTAATACGCAATGATGGCCTTTAACTGTACTGAGTGAAAAAATCCAAAAAGTTACTCTCTGTTTGAGTGTTTCTTCTATTGATAGGCCTAGTTTGGACCCGACTTTTTCTAGAATGAGCCATCTTAGTTCATTCTACGTGTGGTTTTTCTCCTTGCAGTGTTGAACCTTCCCAGTTCGAATGGCTGATTTGTGTTCACTGTACCTGGTTCTAAACTCCCTACCAGTTTCAACAACATAACCTAAGTTGCATGGGAAAACTATGAGGTATATGATGTTTTTACTTTTGCGGTTGGATATATCCTTCAATTGGCCTTTTCTGTCTCAGTACTCCCAGCATTGTGGTTGTGGCTGAATCACATGTGTGGCATGTACCACATCTATGATTGTCTTTTACAGGTGGGAGACCAGTAATAGAACCTTCTATTGGAGATGTTTGTGGTCTACTCCTGGTGTGTACTAGCTTGTCTTTTAAGTTGTTGTTTCTCCTATATGCTAGCCTTAATTTCTGGAATATGTCACTGTCTTCATCAACATTCAATATCTTCCACTTTTTGTCCAGTATCTTTCTTATCTAAAAGTTCAAATTGGAGTGATTTATTACACAGACTAACTGATCTTAATTTCTCTGGGTTGATCCATGTAACAGTGCATCATGGTCATAATATTTTGCTTATTTAAAAGATGTTCTTATTAGGCCTTTGGGATATCGGCATTCTAAGAGTCGTTTCTTTAGGAGCTCCCCATGTATGTTAAAATCCTTCATGTTTGAAAAATTCCACCAGATTCTTAGGAACTCACCAAATGGTATAGAGTATTTTTCGCAGGAAGGATGGAAACTATTGTGTTGAAGGATGGTATTCTTTGCTGTTGGCCTCTGATAGAAGTTAACCTGTAATGCTCCTGTGTCTTCTGAAATAGGTATATCTAAGAATTCAACCTCTTGGTTGCTGAATTGAGCTGTTGACTTTAGATTTACAGCACTGGCATTTAGCAATTCAATAAAATCTAGAAGTGTACAGGTATCACCTGTCCATACAAAGAAAATATCATCTATAAATCTTCGCCATGATTTTATGTTTTCAAAGAATGGTGCTGCCTCATTAAAAATGTGTTTCTGTTCATACTCGCCCATGAACATGTTTGCTATGCTGGGAGCACAAGATGCTCTCATGCTGGTGCCTTTAATTTGCTGGCATATCTTTTCTGTGAATTCAAAGAAATTGTTATATAATACAAGTTCTAAACATTCTAAAATGAAGTCATCCGGTCTATCACCTGGTGTTCTATTAAGAAGTGAAACCACTGACTCGATGGCCTGACGGTGAGGTATGTTGGTATACAAGGCCTCTATGTCAAGTGTGACTAACAACTCTTGCTCAGGATCAAAATGCATGTCTTCTATTTTAGATTATTTTAGATATCATATCACCAGTGTCTCTGATGTCTAACTGGTAGGTTTTGGTCAATGGGCCCAAGAAAGTGTCAACATACTTTTAGAGGGGCTCTGTACTGGCATTAATGGTCTAGGTGATCTAAGAGGCGGGTTGTTCACATTCTTATGGGTTTTAGGAACCCCAGAAAGGGCTGGTGTGACCGGATTCTCTTTGTTTAAGTAGGCATAGTCTTGTTGACATATATACCCCTCCTCTAGGGCTTTCTTTGTCACTTGGCCTATGAGGGCGCATAGTTTAGTCTAGCATCAGTGGTTTAGCACTTTTATAGTGCTTAGGGACTGCTAGCATGTTGTTGATCTTTTTAGTATAGTCTTGGGTGTTCATGAATTGCAGCACCAACCACTCACTTCCAAGGGCCCAGGACTGTATTTGGCGCCACTTGGCAGAGCAGGACTCACAGCAGAGGAGCCCAGGAGGTGTCAGCAAGATGCAGGTGAAGTCTTTGTTATCCCTGAGACTTCCGAAAGAGGAGACAAGCCAAACAAGCCATTGGAGAACCTTTAAAGATGCAGGATTTAGACAGTCAAGCCCAGTCCTCTCACTGCCAGGCAAGAAGCAGCAGGCCAATACTGCAAAGCACGCAGGAAAGTGGCAGTCCCTCCTGGCAGCACAACAGCTCTTCTAACTGGTAGAATGTCCTTAGTTCCAGACTTTTTCACAGTATACGGTGTCAGAGGTCCAATACGTATACCCATTTCAGCCTTTTAGGAAGGGAGACTTCAAAGAAATTTATTTGTAGTGCAAAAGACCCTGCCCTGGCTCCAGACACACTACAGGGGGGTATGAAACTCCTCCCTCTTACTCTAGCTCAGGAAGACTCATCACCCAACCCAGATGTGTATTCAAGAGACAGGCAGAGGCACCAAATTGCTAAAGTAGGAAAATGTCAACTTTCTAAAAGTTTTTCAGACCTGCAATTTAAAAACCAACTTCACTTAAAGATATGTTTTTAAATTGTGACTCCAGAGATACCAAACTTACTCCTTCCATCTTTTCCCAATTGGAAGTTACACTTGTAAAGTGTTACAAGGCAGCTCCAATGCTAACCTATGGGAAAGACAGGCCTTGCTATAGTGAAAAATGAATTTAGCAGCTTTTCACTACCAGGACATGTACAACTCAAAGTACATGTCCAACCTTGCAAACACACTGCACCGTGCCCATAGGGCTACCTACGGCCTACCTTAGGGGTGACTTATATGTTATAAAAGGAAAGGTTTGGGCCTGGCAAGTCGGTGAACTTGCTCGGTCGAAAAGGCAGTTTAAACTGCACAGACAGGTTCTACATTGGTGGGCAAGGAACAGCTTTAGAGGGCTGCTCATATGGGTGGCACAATCCACTAGTAGCATTTGATTTACAGGCCCTGGGCACATGTAGTGCCATGTACTAGGGACTTATCAGTAAACAAATAAGCCAATCATGGAGAAACAAAACACCATTACATTTTTGTCACAGAGCACATGCAAGTTCAGCACACTCTCAAAACATGAGGTCAGAAGGCGAAAAGTCAGGGGAAACCACACCAAATGTTGCCAGGTCTAACATTCTCTCACAGTGCAAGAAAACTAAAATGTTATTTCACCCTGTAGGCCTTGCTACGATGTTATCTGAACAGGTCTAAATAGGATTAAAATCCTCTTTCCTCATGGGAAAATGCTAGAAAAATTGTGAAAAATTATTTGCTACTTAGTTTTGAAAATCTGTTTTAATGGTAATATCAGATTTTGATAACTTCAGTAGAAAAACAGCTTTGTAAATATGGGAATGACCTTAGCCATTGTCTGCTGGGTAGATAGCTAAAAAGTAATAAGTATGGAAAAGCATGAGTGTGGTGTGTCTCTCGGACAAGAGACCAAACAACAATTAAATCAGGGTTGTGTTGAGAATGACTGAGACTCAGAGTAATAAAAATATTGGTAATCAGTTAGGCTATTCCACACACAAAGTGAGCACAGTAACTTCAACATCGATATGGTATGTGGAAACAAAGAAGGTGTCAGTCGAGTGGCAGGTCACATGAAATGCATACTCTTTCAAAACCAACATAAGTTTAACTTTTTATGTGAATTCACAAAATTCAGACATTCAGGGTAGGTCGGCTCCCCGCATAGCAATTTCATACTTTAGGATACCTAAGGGATATGTAATTTTGCTAACAGGGCGAGCCATTACATTTATGTTCAGCACTATTGAATGGTGGTTGAGAGCTTCCAAGCGGTGTGGTCAGCACCAGTATCCTGAATAGTGTAGCAGGCCAAGAAATTGTATTACTATTTATTTTTAAAACGTATGTGACATAGGGGGGGCGTGGCTCAGGAGCCGAAGGAGATGGCCACCGTTCTGAGGAGGTCCGGGTGGTGTAGGGCGACAGGAACTCTCCAGGCTCATATTTCGGCATTTTGGACCCCAGGACCGACACACATGTGTTGGAGCTTCTGCTCCACAGTTCACAACCATTGCGGAGAAACGAGCTGAGCGCGAAGGATGTTTTTTTTACATTATTCACTGACCGTCGCTCAATGCGAAGTTGCGGCCGCCATTTTGTTTTTCTGTCATTCCCCGTGTTTCCCGCCTGACAACCTGGGACACTTCTCCACACAACAAGATGCTTCTTTGGCATTATATTAGCGTTTTTCTTCTTTTTTTTCAGCATTTCCCCTCCTACTAACCAACCTGGACTGAAACCAGTTGTTTTCTCTTCTCTCCTCAAAACTTATCTAATATACTCTTGGGCATTACTTTAGGAAATTGTGTTATTTTGCCAGAACCGTTCATTCCACATATCCTTTATGGCAATGCCCCACACTAATCGCAGTGGATCAAGAATATTAATTGTGCGTCTTTAGAGGATCATAATCTTTTTAGTCTCCTGCAAGAGAATATGTAGGATGTTGTCAATGAACCTGTTGGACTAAGGGGCTCATCTCCTAATACTCTCCGTTCATGTTCCAAGCCAGGTTCCAAAATACCCTCCGCATCCATTTCTTCGTCAGGCAAACGAGTGAAGACGAACCCGCCTTCTCCTACTAATTCTTCCTCTTCAATCTCCATGGAACTTCTTCTTGAAGAAATTAGTTCCCTTAAGCCTTACATGGAAGAAACTAACTCTTGTCTCCAGAGCCTTGAGGACAATTGGTCTTATACTGGGCAAAAGGTTGAGGACCTTGAGAAGCGAGTTGATTCTGTTCAAGCAGTCACCGATCAGGTTCCCAATATGCACAGAGAGATACAGCAGCTTAGACAGCAGGTTGAGAATTTGGAGAACCGCAACAGACGTAGTAACCTACGCATTTATGGTCTTGCTGAAGGTCTCGAAAGTTCCAATCCCCTATCCTTTTTCCACTTCTTCCTGCCAACTCTTCTTGGTTTTCCTGACACCCCTCCATTGCATATTCAATAAGCTCATCGCTTGGGGCAGAGCCCTCGTTCCTCATCTTCTTCAATGAAGCCTAGAGGAGTTATTTTGTATTTTTTGGAATACACAGATCTGCTTAAAGTCCTTCATGCTGCCAAGCAAAAAGGAAAAATCTCTTGGAATAGTTCTAATCTTTTTTTTGCCCAGGACTATGCCAAAGTGACTGCGGATTGCCGGAAAAAGTTCCTGGATATGAGACCTGCACTTCGCAACCTGAATGCTTGATATGGCTTGTTTCACCCTTGCCTTTTCAAGGTGACTTATAATAACAAAACAACAAATTATGAATATCCTGCGCTTCTTCAGCATTTCTTGAACACCTGCAGAAATGAGTCCATGGACATTCCTCGGCCATAAATGACTTGACTGTTTCCATAATGTTTGCTATTACTTGTATTTATCCTCCTTCCTGCTGTATTTTGTTATGTTGTAATGTCCTTTGTTAATATTTTCTTCCTCTTTCCTAATAGGTGCGGTTTTGTGGTCCTTCGCTATATGTTCCCTTCTGTCTCCCTGGAGGATGTTCCCCGTGCCGTTTCCCTCCTGGAGTCTTCCGTCCAGCGTTCTACCTCCCTTATGTGGCTCCACCAACCCAGCATTTATTGTCTGTTTCTGGTATGTCTTTTTATTACCATTCTTCTTTATCAAATGTTTGATTTATTTTCTACTTTTTCATACTTTACTATATCTCTCCTATCACTCCTTCTTCCCTTTTTTCAGTCCTGAAACTGTATTCCTATCTTTATTCTTCTATCTTTTTTCCTTCTTTTAATAGTGAATTTGATCATTTCACTGTTTGCATAGTGATTGTTAATGTTAAAGTTTACTGGTTATATTTAGAGTTACTACATGAAATGTTAAGGGAATAAATAATCCTATGAAAAGACAACGGGTATTAACCCATTTAGCCAAATTAAAAACGGATATTGCATTGATTCAAGAAACCCACTTATCTGAAACCGAAGCATCTAAACTAAAAAGATGTTGGGTAAGCAATGTTTTTTCCTCTCCAGCTCTAGGTAAGAAAAATAGACTTTCAATTCTTTACCACAAGAAATTTCAGATTTCAGTTACTCATCAAGAATCGGATTCAGAAGGTCGCTAGGTAATTGTTAAACTTCTCATTAATCCGATATCATTAGATCTCTTTAATGTTTATGCTCCAGTTAATGTTGACAATGTTTTTTGGACCCAAATCTCTGACAAACTCCTTTTATTTGATGATGATTATATTGTTTTTGGTAGAGATTGTAATCAAGTACTTGACCCCATATTAGACAGGCATTCCTCAGTTAAATTTGTCAACACTAGGATGCACTCACAATTCACTTCTACCATACGCCGCAAATCTCTACTTGATATTTGGAGGCTCTGTAACCCTGACCTCCGAGAATACAGTTTCTTTCCCCCACCACATCAATCACAATCCTGAATTGATTATCGTTTTCTCAGTAAATCCTTATCTCAACAGGTTCATCACTCTGTAATAGGTTCTATCTTAATATCAGATCATGCCCCAGTTTACATAGACTTTGATTTGTTACCTTTTGTCCCTCATGCTGGTAAATGGCGCTTTAACAATACATTATTAACAGACCCTAAATTCTCTACCTTATTCAGCTCTTTTGTTTCTGAATTTTTTTCTTTCAATTCTACTTCAGATTCCTCCCCTCTAATGATTTGTGACTCCTTCAAGGCCGCAGCCCGAGGCTTTATAATGAACTTCGTTTCACAAAAAAAGAAATCTTTTGAACTCCAAACTGCCCAGTTACTTACTAAGATAAAGCATCTTGAATATACTTACTATCATTCGAATACTGAATCCTCTTTAAAGAATCTTGTTGATGCAAAACTTACCTTCAACAAATTATCCACAGAAGCTGCATCCTCATATCTTTTAAAAGGTAGTTCTCACTATTATGGAGGTCAAAATAAGATGGGAAATTACTGGCTAATTACTTGAAGATAAGACGAGAACGGACTAGAATAGATTCTTATCTTTCTCCTTCTTCTTTAGACCAACAACCCATTTGGCACAATAACTTATTGCGTATCAATAATAATAATAATCCACATTTGTAAAGCGCGAACAATCACCCGTAAGGGTCTCTAGGCGCTGGGGGCCGTCGGGAAGATTAAGCAAGCTATTGCCCAGAGTCACATGGTGCTGGGCTATTCTGCCGCCAGCGCCGGGGATCGAACAGTGATCCCAGATTCTGGAGTCAGTCGCCCTGGCCGCGGCGCCACACTTCCAGAGCTGCTAATACTTCTCAAACCCTTTATTTTGTTTACCAACACCTTTTATTTACTCCCGTGACACTTGCTTCTTTCTCTACAAACACTTCTTCTACTTGCTGGTCCTGTCTTTGTACGCACACGACTTAAAACACATGCTTTTTGACTGCCCCACTATTTCTCACTTTTGGCAATTAGTCTGGAAGCAAATTAATAAAATCTTTAAAACAGATATATCTTTCTCCCTCTCAAACATTTTCTTAGGCTCTCTATCCCTTAAATGGCCCCAATCACCATCTAACTTTAAATTAGTGGATCTATTACTGGCAATAGCCTTACATTTAATAATTTCCAATTGGAAACAGGCTGACAAAGTCACTTTTAGAGCATGGTGGAACACTGTTTGTTTTCATCACAGACTTGATACTAACTACATTACCCCCGTATCTTTATCTATCAAACGTGATCTTTTGTGGCTCCCTTTGACTGCCTATATATTATAACTTGGTCTGCATCATCTATTGCTCCACATGTCACCACCTCAGATGATGTCCGGAAATCGCCATAATGAAATTATATATGATAAATTAAATAGTTTATCATAAGTATCTCTTATGTTGTATTCCTTATTACAGTATGAAATGCATTCTTTAAGTGTCTTTTTTATGCCTACAGTGATTATTTCCATATGATCTCTTTCTCATGTAGTGTTACAAAGTTATGATACATTTTTCTTCCCTTGTTTTCTCCCCTTCCTCCCTTTCACCTCCCCTTCCCCCTTCCCTCACTCTTTTATTTTACGAAGTGTGTTTTTTTTATACTTATTGTATCTTGCTTTTTATCATTCTCCTTATAATACTTTTTATGCAAATGAGACGTATTGTACTTATTTTGTTTGTACACTCCGTTGTTCTTCTACTATTTTTTTTTTTTGGCTTAATAAACTCAAACTTTAAAAAAAAGTATGCAACACCAGATTCTGTTTTTTTCTTACTTGTGATTAGGTGGCTATACGCTGCAGAACAAGTGAGGTACTGGCATAAAGCACGAAACATTAAATCCGAGAAAAAAATGAGCTATGTGGGCAACTGGTTGAACAGGGTATTTGCTTTTAAAAAGGAATTATATATAATTGGTCAGTAATAGACGTTGACTGGCCTATCTGACAATTTGAGAATGCAAGAAAGAGTGGGCCAAAAGGCATAGGTTGGATGTTTTATGGCCAAGAGGGTTAGTTAACACAAACTACTGTTGTTATATTCCTGGGTTAGGCCCATGTAGAGAAGCAGCTTATTTCTTACATTGTCCTCACAATAACATTTTAGCCATGAACTTTTACGCATATTTGCGTGCGCGACAATCTTGGATTAGTTCCCTGAAACTAAACTTGTTTACACATTTAGCTTTGCACAACATTATCAAAATGCCCTGAACATCATGTACAAGGTCTCATTTCACACTATGAATAAATGTCATCTCTATCTTAATCCACGGGGCGACAGGGCTATCAACATATCCGTAACATCACTAAGATATACGCACATTGCAAGGCTGATTTATATTATAAAAGATGAGCATCCCGATAAATTGGTAGAGGAGGCACATCAGCTGAACCACGAGGGTCCCCCAATGCTGAGACTTCACCACACAGTGGTATGTCATCTCCTGAGGGGTGTTCAGTTTGTGACCAAGACTGTGTCCTTCATTCTCTCCCATTAGATAATGGGCTTGGCTCATCCTTTGGGGGGATTCTTGGTCCACACCTATAAACACTCTAGCGTAGGGTTCACATAGTAAGAGTACCAGATTACTGCCTTGTTATATGCCTGCATACATACACTGCTTTAGCACCATAGAAGAACTAACTGGCACATGCATCAACAATGCCATTTGCGATTCCTTAATAGCGAGAAAAAGGATTCACTAATAAGGAATAGCAAAAGGCTATGCATGTAGAAGTCGCTTACAAAATAGCGATTTCTAAACATTCCTTAATTGCTACTCGCAAATTGCGAGTCGCAATTAAGGAATACCTCCCCATTGATTCCTATGTGCCTAGAGGCCCATAGGAATGAATGGGAAGACTTTCTCAATTTGCTAATCTCAATTAGAGAATCGCAAATTGCTCATGCTATTTCAAGGGTGCCAGGACGTCAAAAAGACACCCTGTTGCACCCCTGAAATCTGCATATGAATACATCTTGCACACAAACATGCCCCAAGGGCATGTGTGTGTGTAAAATGGAACTTTGAAAAATGCACTTTAGTGCATTTTTCAAAGTTTTTGCAAATTACCATGAAGTTCAACTTCATGGTAATTTGCTACCCCTATTAGCGAAATCGATAATTTTTAAACTTTCATGCATTGCATTTAAGGAATCTCAATTTGGGATTCCTTAAATGCAATAGCAATTTAAGGAATCGCAATTTAGAGATTCCTTAAATTGCGATTTTTGCATTTGGGATGATGCATCCCAAATGCAAAAATCCCAGTCGCAAAGGGGCAGATTCTGAGAATCTGCCCGTTTGCGACTGCCTTTTGCTTTGATGCATGTGGGCCTAAATCTACTATTTACACTTTTGGTGCTCGTAATCACTTTTATTTGCTTTTATCCATTAATCATTGCAGCACACATATTTTATACTAGAATAACATTGGTTCAATAAACTTACTGAAAACGTCCCACTGTGTATTATCTGTATACTTCTCTGAGAATAAGTGAGCACAAGTGACTGAGCGAAAGGTTCTGTACTGTTTCCACGATCCCTGGGGGTCAGTGTCATCATGTTCAGTTGTTGGCAGAAACCTTTTGCACCCTTATAGAGTTAGGGAGGGCTTACGGTGGCACTGTAAGCTAGCTGGTCTATGGGCTAACGAATCCTGCGGGATTGCTGGAATCAGTCTAGGCACTGAGCCCTTCGTTTATGTTGTTCAACAAACGTACGGATATTGTTCAACAAACGCACAGATACTACGGATTAGTAGGAACTACACAACACTGTAAGAGCTGAACTAAATGATCAGACCAATGAATTTGCCAGAAAGTGTGCCATGCAGGTACCTCCGAACAGTGTGACTCAAAATGTCTTGAGCCGTGATTTGTGAATGTGTTTTTTGGCACCTGTGCTTGTTTTTTGTCACTGTCCGAGTGGTACAAAATGCAATTTGTACCTTTTCAAGGAGCAGGTATGTTACTGATCTTCTCATATGTGTAAGTACTGGGACAAGGAATATGGAAAAGATGGTAATGATGGTGTGCACTCACAAATGAGCAAATTCAGAAGATGGTGTTTTGATTATCAAAAAATAAGCACATGATTTGCTCCTGTTTCTCCGGCCAGTAAAGTTTAACCGACCCACCCTCGTGAATATCACCCAAATGAATGAAGTAATTTTTTTTTCATTTTTCATGAAAGAGGAACTATTTCCATCTTGAACTGATTGCAGTTATGTGAGGTCATAAACAGAGGTTTTTAGGTCTCGGAGAGAATTTAGTAGGTGAGTTTTCAAAGTGCTGCTGGCTGGCGACAAGCTTGCGTTCACGCGAGCGTGCACGCGTGATCCGCCAGCCTTCAGTGTCATCCGTCTTTCCTCTTGCTTGCTCCCTGCCTCCGCCCCTCCCCCCGCCTTCGCGCTTACAGACTATTCTGAGCAATAATTTAGCAAACCAGCAGTCGTATCTCAACAGCAGAGTCACTCTTCAAAGAACCTGCATCGGCACAATTTAATGTCATTCTTCTCAATGGTGCAGCGCTGGAACTTATTACCAATAACGTCAGTCTTTAATGCACCAATTTGACGACCTTTTAACAATCATTCTTTAAAGAACAGGTACATAGGCATGGCGATTATGTCTTTAATGGACCAGTACAGCCATTTCTCAAAAATAACACACTATAATTGTACAGATCCATATATCCTTGACTAGTGAGTACACACGGCGCTGTAGATCATGATAATCGGTATTTGTGGCTTAAACCAACCCGCTTTACATAAAAAATATGTTTGTTATAGCAATCCAGGAAAATGTAGTTCAGACCGAAGGTCTCTGGCACTGTAGCCACAGGGAAAAATGCTGCTGCATGTACGGAATATTAGGAATGTGTGATATGCCACTAGTGAGAGACCGCTACATAACATGGTAATTCCGTTTCAAGCACAGTCAGTAAATTTGAGAAATGCTCACAAAAGGGTTGGTACCACCGAATCAAAATACGTACGTTTTACATGCATTAAATGAAAATGAAAAAATCACATAGCATTGGTCTGTAACTGTCCGTTTCACAACATACCTCTATCTCTACGAGAACAATGATCCAAATAAAATATCAAGGTTGTGTACAAAATCCTAATACTGTATGAGCACTGCCTCCCTGTGAGGAATCAAATCCTGACCGCCAGACCCTCCCCCATCATGACCCAGTGTCAGGCTCTTACCGGCATCATTTTGGGACCACCCCAACCACACAACCACACACACAACCACACACACACACAACCACAACCACACACACACCACCACAACCACACACACAACCACACATACAGCCACACACACACACACACACACAACCACACACAACCACCCAACCACACACACACACACACACACACACAACCACACACGCACACAACCACACACACACACAACCACACAACCACACACACACAACCACACACACACAACCACAAACAAAACAACACACACACAACCACACACACAACCACACACACACACAACCACATACACACACACAACCACACACAATCACACACAACCACAAGCACACACAACCACACACACAACCACACACACACACAACCACACACACAACCACACACACAACCACACACACAACCACACACACACAACCACACACACACTCACACACACATAACAACACAACCACACACACAACCCCACACACAACCCCACACACAACCACACACACACAACCACACACACAACCACACACAACCACACACACAACCACACACGCACACTCAACCACACACACACAACCACACACCCACACACACACACCATATACACACATAACCACACACAACCACACACACAACCACACACACAACCCCACACACAACCACATACACACACACAACCACACACACACAACCATACACACAACCACAACCAGACACACAACCAACCACACACACAACCACACACATAACCACACACACAACCACACACACAACCACACCCACAACCACACCCACAACCACACAAAACCACACACACAACCACACACAACCACACCCAAACCCACAACCACACCCACAGCCACACACAACCATACACACACAACCACACACACAACCACACACACAACCACAACCACACACACAAAGGGAGGAGACAACTGCAGCAGGACCTTCGGCTTGATCAGGACAGCAGAACCACCGGAAAAGGAACCCCTCGGCACGACCTGTGCAGCAAGAAGTTGTCACTGAAGACATCCTGATCCGATGAACAATAGTGTCATCAATGATCTAATCCAAACTGTAAACTGTGACAAATAACATCCCTATATATTGCACTACCACAAACACAGCAACAAGCATTGGCATAGTCAATAGGTCTCGCCTTTGGGACCTTATAAGTGTTTTGCCATGCAACAGTTGTTGTTGCACCAAGGCTATTGTGCTGCATAACTAAATACTTATAAGGTCCGAAAAGCGAGACCTATTGGCTTTGCCTATGCTTGTTATAGTTTGCATTTGTTCCCGTGCTAAATCCCAATTCGAGACTTGCTGCAGTGCGAGTAAGTGTGTGGGTATTTGCACCTTTTCAGCAAAAATGCTATTTACCCTCTGTGGTGCTCCCAATACACAAAAAGAAAAGTTAATTTTGCTGTTACTTGACGCCCCTGCTACAAGGCAGTCTAAAGTCACTTATATAAACGCAGGCTGTGAGCAGGTTCTATAGACAAAAGGTCTTTGGTACTGTGAATAGCATACATCTCAATTAGCTAGTCACTCCATTTGCAGTATTTAAACGAAATATATTTGAATTTGCAAAACGGGAGTAAATTATGCCTAGAGTGAGTTACTCATATCCCCCTAAATCTTTCTGTATCAAGCCCCTAAGAGTATTTGGCAGCAGATGTTCTGCAAATAATTGCTTAGCTTTACACATTAATTTCTTCCCAATCTTACAAAGGAAGCAGCGTGTGCTTCCAGCTCTGTTCCTTCCTGGTTACTGTTAAACTCAGGGTGAAAAGAGCAGGCACGTGACTCGGTCCTCCCCTATCACAAAGGCAATCAAAGCCCAGGAAGATGCAAGAGCATCTGTTTATCTTTGAATCTGAATTCTGGTGTCTCACCAGGAATTCCCCCAAAGAGAGAAAACACTGCCTCCAATTAGGACTGACTAACGCGTTAAATGTCAATCTGCAATCAGAATGGCTGCCATGTATTTACATAAGCGAATCAATTGATTGCATTGCCAAAGTAAGAGCGGGAGGGAGGATGAAGGGAGTATGTGCTTGGTGGTTGTGTGTATGTGTGTGAGAGAGGGGGAGGATGGGGGCCGGCACGTGACACCAGGGGTCAGAAAGCTATAACGTGCTGCTAACGTGTGGCCTCAGCCCACATTGCCTCAGCAGAGACCCCTGAGACCAGTGGCTGTCAATCTCGTCAGCAGGTGTCCCGCTGCGTTGGATGCTTTGACCCGCCATGATTTATGTGCCATTGGAGCAATGGAGGTGCGGCGTGCCTGGGGACGGCTAAACAGGAGCCTGTCATTAGCTGAAGCAGAGGTTAAAGGTGATCAATAACAAGGGTTTCATGCCCAATTGATCATCCTTTGCTATTTATTTCTGGCTTTTCCTGTTTGTCCCTGGGCGCTTTTTAGAAATAGTAATTAAAGACCCACAACAAGTGTTCTGCTTAGCAGATAAATAATCCAGTACAGATTCAAAACATGTCATCCAAAGGATGTTAATCTCTATCAGTCTTTCTGTCGCTGCCTGTCATTATATCTATCTTTGTACAACTGCCTGCCTGTTTGTGTATGTCTGTCTCTTTATCTGCACTCTCTTTCTCTCTACCTATTTGCCTATTCCCATTTCTCCTCTCCTATAAACGTTTCTCTCTATATCTTACTTCTGATCTTTATTGCTTCTATCTATCTATCTATCTATCTATCTATCTATCTATCTATCTATCTATCTATCTATCTATCTATCTATCTATCTATCTATCTATCTATCTATATTCATTGAAAAAAACAAAGGTTAAAGTAACGTTATAGTTAGGTATGATAAAAAGAACTCTTTTTGTTTAAAGAAAAAAATCCTTACAGACTCACTGAAAAAATGAAGGTTCAAGTAATGTTATAGGGCCTGATGTACACTGCAATTTACTGGTCGGAAATGATTTGAGACCAGTAAAATGCATTTTCCTATGTACCATCCCCATTTTCCGAGTCAGTAACCTATTACAGACTAACAAAATAGGGTTTGTGAGTCGCTATTAGGAAGGGGCGTGTAAAGGGCGTCCCTTTCTAATAGTGAGTCTCACTGCTATGTAGGAATGTTTTGAACACCGGAATGCAGTTGCAAAACATTCACAGATTACCACCAATTTCAAATTGGTGGTAAGCCATTCACAAATGGGTAGGAGTCCACAAGGGAAAAGGTCACTGCCCACGCAAAAAATATATATATATTTTTGAAATGCATCCCATGTTCTTTTAAGAAAAAGGGACTTCATTTAAAAAATGCTTTATTTAAAAAGCAGTCACAGACATGGTGGTCTGCTGACCCCAGCAGGCCACCATTCCTGCGAACCCCGGCGATTCCCAATGGGTCACAAATTGCGACTCGCCTATTAATATTAATGATGCAGGTCTCTTACGCAAATCTCAAATGACGTCATTGATGAAATCACTGATGACCTCTACCAATGAGTATTGTAGTTTGTTTTACAGTTTACACAGTGAAGGGTATCTACCAAATTATTTTTCTACCTAATTTTGTACAGCCTGTGTCCAGCTGACAGCTGTAAGTGTTTACAAAATGCATGTGCTCCGAATGCATCATAGGAGTGTAGAGGTATTGAACCGATTATAAATGTTGCAATGAAGAGTAACCCTGTGTGCAGGTGACAGTTGAGAACGTGTGTCCAGCATGTTCCACACAAGGTTTTAGGCACTGTAAAAAGCGTTTGCAACAGGGCAAAGATTCTAAATACAACATACACAGTATTGTAAGCAGTCTTGAGTTATTAGACAGAATTATCTCAGAATGACAATTTCTACGTAACATAGAAGACTGTGTGCACCAGATATTAAGCTATGTACATGTGCTTGCTTTTCTTCAGAAGATAGGCTATCTGTACATTTTTTTACCACAGTATGAAGGCTGAAGGTAGTATAATCTTATGCATCTTCAGAAGTTGCCTATTTTATGTGAATAGTGTTTTCTTTGCCAAGGGATGCATACAGTGTATACTGTTCTTAGTAGATATTTTTTTTAACTCTGTAGAGGATTTCTCAGAGAATTTTACTGTCTGCAAACAGTGTGGTACAGAGTACATTCTCTCCTTGGAGTGAATACTGTTTACAGGACCCACGTGTCTATTCATATTAACTTAATTTCGAAATGTAGGTTCGGTGACTGTCAGGGGTTTGATACAGATAAAAGCTGTCCGTAGCAGGCCTTTAGTTTTGGAACAGACATTAGGTATTTTTAAGAACTTGGCTTTCTCTGAACAGTTGTATACAGATTGAACACCTAATGCCATGAGCAATTCCCATATATGTGTGGCTAATTGTTCATGTGAACTACGTTACCCGTGAAGTGTATGGCATAGGGTCAATGTGGCTCATAACCCATGCTTTCTACACCTAAGGGAGTTGTTTCTGTAATGGCATTAGTTATGCTTCATATTCATCAAAGCTATTTTGTACTTTCTTTCAGAGCTCTAATGCTAAACCTGTTTATAGATCAATGTGTACAAAAGAAGCTTGAATGATTTTATCAGTGATGTCATGCGTGAGGTCATCAATTATGTCATCTGAGATATTAGTGATGTCATAAATGATGTGATGTAATAAGCAGCGCATGACAGGGGCAGAAGTTATAGTTAGGTTCGCTAACTATGAATGGAGAATTTCTGTGTTTTTTCAAAAATTCAAAATGTTAATGCTGTCAATGCAGAGGCCAGGGCGTCTCCCCCCCACCCCCAATTAATAAAACAAAGAGGCTCTGCCCAACATTAAAAGAAATTACATTTTTTTATGATCCTGAATTAATCAAGTCCTGTGGAATCACTGCAATGTTTTCATTTTAGGATCCGGGGAGAGGGGATTCCTCTGGGTCCCCATATGGGGCCCATGGGGTCAAGGTTGTAGCGTCTTCCGCAGCCTGGGTACCTGCCAGTGACTACGCCACACAAGGAGATTCACATTAATCGTCTTTGGGCCATATTATCAAGCCAGGCGTTAAAATTATTGCTGCTTTAGCAGCAGAAAACTGCCGCTAAAACGGGGAAAATGGGCTTGATAATGTGCTGTTTGGAATTCCAATTGAAGCCCATGTTAGACGTCCTTCACATTTAACATGGGCTTCAATTGGAATTCCATAGAGCATATTATCAAGCCCAATATCGCCATTTTATCTGCAGTTTTCTGCCGCTAAAGCGGCGATCATTTTATCGCCTGGCTTGATAACATGCCCCCTTATCCGTCTGTGATTAACTGTGAACTCAACATTCTAAATCAGCCTTCATTGTATTCTGCTACTACACATACATCATAGCTCTACGAAGTCTATCAGGAGCCAAAAGGGTTCCATTATTCCAAACGAGCAAGACACTACAAGGGTCTCCCTATCCTGCCCCTTTACATTTTTCTTATGTTGGTGGCAGCCAATCAGAGTGCTAGCTCCAGCAGGGGAGCTAGATGGCCCAAGGGAAATAAAGCTCCCTGGTCCAATTAGAATGCTCTATTTTAAAAAATGGCGCTCTCGCCAGACTCTCTCCAGACTTTTGCAAACCCAACCATCCATACTTCCAATTATATTGTAACCTTAATTTCTCTAAATCTACAGAATGGATTTACACCAAGTCACAGAAAGCACAGTCTGCGGACCAAAATCTAGCTTCATGCCAAATTTGGTGTAATTTCATTCAGCATTGTTTGCTGTAGCCAGTCTTAAATTCGTCTATGGAAAATCCATAAGGAT
Source organism: Triturus cristatus (assembly GCF_964204655.1). Lineage (NCBI taxonomy): Eukaryota > Metazoa > Chordata > Amphibia > Caudata > Salamandridae > Triturus > Triturus cristatus. The sequence goes on along the minus strand of NC_140584.1, from coordinate 363,769,434 downwards.
TTTATGTTTTCTCTGTCCTCACTTGACGGAGCACCCTGAAACATTCTATGCACAAACTAGTCAAAAAGTAGCCCCTTTTTGAAAAGTTTAGTGGGGATTCGTTAAACTGTGCCAAGTTATTAGTAAGACAAAAAAAGCTTTTTCTATGGAACAGCGGACCTAGCTATAACTGCCTAGCACTGGCCACACTTGGTTTTATATATATATATATTCACTTAAAAAACCATAGGTTTCAGACATGTTATAGTTAGCTGGACATTTCACTCGTAAAAAACCAATGAAATTCCCCCGTTATAGTTAGTGCAGGCAACTATAACTCACGCGACCGCAATCCTCTGCTGATGCTAATACTGTATTTAGACACTTATTTGCCCATGTCTTCTTCCATTAAATTTTAGCTATACATATATTACAAATATTTTTTTTTCATAAAGACACATATGTCATCAGCAGAGGATTGCGGTCGCGTGAGTTATAGTTGCCTGCACTAACTATAACGGGGGAATTTCATTGGTTTTTTACGAGTGAAATGTCCAGCTAACTATAACATGTCTGAAACCTATGGTTTTTTAAGTGAATTTGCAAGGTTTTTTAAATGCTAATTCCTAACTATAACATGTGTGAAACCTATGGTTTTTTCAGTGAATTTGTACGGTTTTTTTAAATGCTAAGTTACTTTACGCCATTCGTGGCGTGCGCGCCCACTTAACGCAGTTCGTTCCGTGCGCGCAAGGTGCGCTTCGCGCACCGCGCGTCCACTTTACGCAGTTAGTGCCGTGCACGCAGGGTGGGCACGCGGTGCGCTACGCGCACCGCGTGCCCACGTTACGCTGGATGGGCCATGTACGCACGGTGCGCTTTGCGCACCGTGCGCACATGGAGGACATATTATGCGCTTCATTGTGAAAGGTAATGTTTGATTTTTTGTTGTGCTATGTTGTTATCTAATAATCAATGCACAAATGGTGCCCTTCGGGCACCATTTGCACACGGGGTGTGGAGAATATGGATATTTTTTTTTTTGAAGGATTTTTACCGTACGCATACGGTAAGCGTAATCGGCGATTTTTCGAAAAAAATTAAAATTGCTTTTTTGCACTTGGGGGTTCATTGAGGACACCTTCATCAAGGCTAGGTGGTTGGGAGCAGTCTAAACAGCCCCTTTATATGTTTTTTTGCCTTTGTTTTTCTTCCACCCCCTCAGAGTGCGAGATAGAAAATGGCGGCCGCCGCTTCCTGGTTTCGACCGATTCGAATGTTTACTAAGATCTAACAGCCAATCAGAATCGCGCTCGCGCACGTCACCGTACGCGTACGGTAAGCGCACGGTAAGCGCACCGTAAGCTGGCTCAGATATATATATTGATTTAAAGGCTATTTTCTCAGAATCTACTGAACAGATTTACACCAAACCTACAAAAGGCACTTCCTTGACCTGTAGACTACCTCTCTGCCAAATTTCAAGGAACTCTGTTCAGCCGTTCGGGCTGTAGCTGTGTCTAAAGGTCCTATGGAAAAATGCATGGGAAAAACGTGTTTTGGGACCCCCCTTTTATCTCAGCCCCCGCTTGACGAATCCCCCCGAGACTTTCAGGGTAGGAGCGGAGCGTAGCGCCCCATTAGTTTTGAAAATTATGCGAGGATTCGTCGACCGGCGCCAAAGTTATTCAAAATAGAATGTTGCGGTTTTCCTATGGAAACAGGGTCCTAACTATAACTACCTACTGGCGACCGCCAGTAGGTAATATATATATATATATATATATATATATATATATATATATATATATATATATATATATGCTCTTCAATGCGGCTTGGATTCGGATCGCTCAGCAGCGGGTGCGAGTGTTGGGCCAAGCCAGCGGCCAAGAATCAATTTTAAAGCAAATGACACTCGCACTCAGGAACCTTGCAATTATTTATTCTTAACAGAGTTCCCTTCTGTTACACCGACGCGTTTCAGCCCTGTCGGCCGTGAACAAGGCCGACAGGGCTGAAACGCGTCGGTGTAACAGAAGGGAACTCTGTTAAGAATAAATAATTGCAAGGTTCCTGAGTGCGAGTGTCATTTGCTTTAAAAAAAAAAAAAAGAAATATATATATATATATATATATTTCTTTCTAGCATCATTTATGCGTCACTCTATGCCTGAAAGGGAATTGTTTTGACTTATACTGGGTGCTCCCTTGTGTCTGGACAAAGCTATACCTCTCTGAAGAGCTCTAAGTAGAGCGAAACACTGTGTCAGGGGTTGCTTTTACTCATTTCAGGTGGCTTGGTTGAAAGCTGTAATTCTGTGCTTGGAGTGGTAAATGTCGTTTGTCATTTTACAGCTCGGCATGGACAGCACTGTGCTAGTCCTATACTTAAAGACTTTGCTGTAGAAATGGCAAAAGACTTTGTTCCTTTCTATCTCGGCGTGGATGGCACAGTGCTAATCCTATGCTTAAAGACTTTGATAGAAAAGCAGACATTTGAGGTGAGCAGATCTAGAGTGTCGCTGGTGTTGAGGGTGCTATATACAGGAGCTGCTTTCCACCTAAACTTGAGAACTACCCAGAGTTCTCTGCTTCTTTTTGGCATAATTTATGCATCACTCTATACCTGAAAGGTTAATATTTTGACTTATACTGGGTGCTCCCTTGTGTCTGGACAAAGCTATACCTCTCTGAAGAGCTTTGAGTAGAGCAAAACACTGCATCTGGGGTTGCTTTTACTTATTTCGGGTTGGCTTGGTTGGTATTTTACCAATTCAAAGCTGTAATACTGTTTCTGGAGTGGTAAATGGCTTTTGTCATTTTAGAGCTCGGCATGGTCAGCACTGTGCTAGTCCTATGCTTAGAAACTTTGCTACTTTGCTGTAGAAATGGCAAAATACTTTGTTTCTTTCTATCTCAACATGGATGGCACTGTGCTAATCCTATGCATAAAGACTTTGATAGGAAAGCAGACATTTGAGGAGAGCAGATCTAGAGTGTCAGTGGTGTTGAGGGTGCTCTATACAGGAGCTGCTTTCCACCTAAACTTGAAAACTACCCAGAGTTCTCTGCTTCTTTTTTGCATATATATATATATATATATATATATATAGCTATATTACCTACTGGCGGTCGCCAGTAGGTAGTTATAGTTAGGACCACGTTTCCATAGGAAAACCTCAACATTCTATTTTGAATAACTTTGGCGCCGGTCGACGAATCCTCGCGAATTTCTCAAAATAGGTGGGGCGCTACGGTCCGCTCCTACCCTGAAAGTCTCGGGGGGATCCGTCAAGCGGGGGCTGAGATAAAAGGGGGGTCCCAAAACGCGTTTTTCCCATGCATTTTTCCATAGGACCTTTAGAACGACCTACAGCCCGAACGGCTGAACAGAATTACTAGAAATTTGGCAGAGAGGTAGTCCGTAGGTCAAGGAAGTGCCTTTTGTAGGTTTGGTGTAAATCAGTTCAGTAGATTTTGAGAAAATAGCCTTTAAATCAATATATATATCTGAGCCAGCTTACGGTACGCTTACCGTACGCTTACGGTAAGCGTACGGTGGCGTGCGCGAGCGCGATTCTGATTGGCTCTTAGATCTTAGTAAACATTCGAATCGGCCGAAACCAGGAAGCGGCGGCCGCCATTTTGTGTATTTCACTCTGAAAAAAAAGAGTGAAAACAAGGAAAGGGGGCAATGAGGAGAGTTACAGACCCCCTAACAATTGTAAGGGGGTCAAAGAAGGACAGAAAAGTACAAAAAAAACATTTATTGATTTTAAAAAAAATCACGGGGTACGCGTACGGTAAGCTCACGGTAAGCGTACGGTAAAAAAAATAAAAATAAATAAATGAAAATCAGATTTAAGAGTTTAGAAATTAGGGAGCTCTAAAAAGAGCTGTTGTGTTTATGGAGTCATTTTTTTAGTGGTACCTACAAGTAAGTACCGATGCAGAGTCTAAGGTTCAAGAGGAAGACTCTGTTCCCTTCATCATTGAAGTGCACACCATCTCCTCTATAAATGTCTTGCATGTCGTAACGCAAGTTGTTGTGGTAAATGGCACCCATACCATAGTCACGGAGGAAAGCAGAAACAGATTTGTTGACGTGCTTTCTTGCTTTGTCAATCTGTGGACAGAAATGATTGGACCAGTTCCATTTTTGCCTTTGGCATATGTTGGAAAACACAAAGGCAGTTTTAGGGAAAAGTGTAAACAGTTGTGCAAAGGTGTCCTTCATAAGCATTTCCAGACCTACCCCAGTCAAAGTGCCTAGGTCATTGCCACCACAGTGCACTATTATGAGGTCAGGGTGTTGGATTTGAATGAAGGATTTCACCAATGGCATCAATTGGTGCCACTTTAACCCTCTCTGACCAATCCATTTAATGTCTACATTTGGCAAAGCAAGGTCTCTCACCATATCTGTTTTCTCTGCAAACTTTTCACTCCAGAAGACATAGCTGTGCCCTACAATCCACACTGTGAACATCTTCAAAGGAGAACTGGATGCACTCAGGAGGTGTCTTTCAGTAGAATGGCAATATGAAAAGAAAGACAGTTTGGAAATGGAGGCATACATATTTTTAACAAAACAAAAAGAACTGATTGGCTGTTTCATACCATTCTAGAAAAAAAACTAGGCTGTATGTGAAAATTAATAGAAGCATGTTTTGTATTGGTACAAAAAAATGTGTAACCAAAGAACAGTACTATGGATTTGCAGTTAGGATTGAAAAGTCAAGCACTCTTGCTCTGTGGAATTGAAACATTGTGTGTCGAACTTCTGACCTAACTGCACACAGCAGTGTTCCATGAGCTGTTGCTATGGTAGCAGGCAGAAGTCAAGTTGGGGGAAGGGTACTAGGCAGAAGTCAAGTTGGGGGCAGGGTACTTTTGGAAAAGGGTTGGTTTTCAACCAATAGAAATGTGTCATTACATTTGAAAAAAAGGGGGAAGCACTGAGATTTGAAACTTACATGTATATGTGTGGAAAAATAGAGGGAAAGTTTGCCATTATCTGGTTCTGCTGAGAGGAGAGAGGTGTACAGAACAGAGATCCTGGCTCTGATAATCTGCTGTTTGAGTGACACATTTCTTTCACAACTAACTAATTTTAAAGGTGAGTTTACAGTTTGAGAGGGGATGTATGTGGTAACTTAAGAAATGAATAATAGAAATGGGAATTGTTTTTGTTGTAGTTACACATGGTGGATTCATAATGTGTCAGTCTGTAAAAGAGATTTTCACTTGGCCCGAAAAAAAAAGAGCAGTAAGTGTGCTTTCAAATTGGCAAAGAAATTTCGTTTTGGCACTAATGTGAAAACATGACTCTGTGTCCATAGAAGAATTATAGGCAGAAATTTATTGCGTCTTGCTCTGGTGATTTCACAGTTGCAGTAGATGGAAAAGAGGAGCGAATTTTTGGGGGAAGAAGCAGAGGCTTAGCACACACCCATGTGCTTGCCATGTATAGTCATGCACAGTAATTAGAAGCGAGTGGGGTTTTCAGGTTTAAGTCTGTAATGCAAATACATTCAGCATCACTAAGGCTGGTTGCTCCTGCTGGAGTGTAGGCAGTCACAGAGAATACACACGGTGGTGGTCTGAAAAAAAAACAGATTGGACATATGCATTTAAATAAATTTAAAAAAAAGGTTTCAGAATGTGTCAGTCTGTAAAAGTGATTTCAAAGTGTAAAAAGAGATTTTCACTTGGCCCAAAAAAAAAAGAGCAGTAAGTGTGCTTTCAAATTGGCAAAGAAATTTCGTTTTGGCACTAATGTGAAAACATGACTCTGTGTCCATAGAAGAATTATAGGCAGAAATTTATTGCGTCTTGCTCTGGTGATTTCACAGTTGCAGTAGATGGAAAAGAGGAGCGAATTTTTGGGGGAAGAAGCAGAGGCTTAGCACACACCCATGTGCTTGCCATGTATAGTCATGCACAGTAATTATAAGCGAGTGGGGTTTTCAGGTTTAAGTCTGTAATGCAAATACATTCAGCATCACTAAGGCTGGTTGCTCCTGCTGGAGTGTAGGCAGTCACAGAGAATACACACGGTGGTGGTCTGAAAAAAAAACAGCTTGGACATGTGCATTTAAATAAATTTAAAAAAAAGGTTTCAGAATGTGTCAGTCTGTAAAAGTGATTTCAAAGTGTAAAAAGAGATTTTCACTTGGCCCAAAAAAAAAAGAGCAGTAAGTGTGCTTTCAAATTGGCAAAGAAATTTCGTTTTGGCACTAATGTGAAAACATGACTCTGTGTCCATAGAAGAATTATAGGCAGAAATTTATTGCGTCTTGCTCTGGTGATTTCACAGTTGCAGTAGATGGAAAAGAGGAGCGAATTTTTGGGGGAAGAAGCAGAGGCTTAGCACACACCCATGTGCTTGCCATGTATAGTCATGCACAGTAATTAGAAGCGAGTGGGGTTTTCAGGTTTAAGTCTGTAATGCAAATACATTCAGCATCACTAAGGCTGGTTGCCCCTGCTGGAGTGTAGGCAGTCACAGAGAATACACACGGTGGTGGTCTGAAAAAAAAACAGCTTGGACATGTGCATTTAAATAAATTTAAAAAAAAGGTTTCAGAATGTGTCAGTCTGTAAAAGTGATTTCAAAGTGTAAAAAGAGATTTTCACTTGGCCCAAAAAAAAAAGAGCAGTAAGTGTGCTTTCAAATTGGCAAAGAAATTTCGTTTTGGCACTAATGTGAAAACATGACTCTGTGTCCATAGAAGAATTATAGGCAGAAATTTATTGCGTCTTGCTCTGGTGATTTCACAGTTGCAGTAGATGGAAAAGAGGAGCGAATTTTTGGGGGAAGAAGCAGAGGCTTAGCACACACCCATGTGCTTGCCATGTATAGTCATGCACAGTAATTAGAAGCGAGTGGGGTTTTCAGGTTTAAGTCTGTAATGCAAATACATTCAGCATCACTAAGGCTGGTTGCCCCTGCTGGAGTGTAGGCAGTCACAGAGAATACACACGGTGGTGGTCTGAAAAAAAAACAGCTTGGACATGTGCATTTAAATAAATTTAAAAAAAAGGTTTCAGAATGTGTCAGTCTGTAAAAGTGATTTCAAAGTGTAAAAAGAGATTTTCACTTGGCCCAAAAAAAAAAGAGCAGTAAGTGTGCTTTCAAATTGGCAAAGAAATTTCGTTTTGGCACTAATGTGAAAACATGACTCTGTGTGCATAGAAGAATTATAGGCAGAAATTTATTGCGTCTTGCTCTGGTGATTTCACAGTTGCAGTAGATGGAAAAGAGGAGCAAATTTTTGGGGGAAGAAGCAGAGGGTTAGCACACACCCATGTGCTTGCCATGTATAGTCATGCACAGTAATTAGAAGCGAGTGGGGTTTTCAGGTTTAAGTCTGTAATGCAAATACATTCAGCATCACTAAGGCTGGTTGCCCCTGCTGGAGTGTAGGCAGTCACAGAGAATAAACACGGTGGTGGTCTGAAAAAAAACAGCTTGGACATGTGCATTTAAATAAATTTAAAAAAAAGGTTTCAGAATGTGTCAGTCTGTAAAAGTGATTTCAAAGTGTAAAAAGAGATTTTCACTTGGCCCAAAAAAAAAAGAGCAGTAAGTGTGCTTTCAAATTGGCAAAGAAATTTCGTTTTGGCACTAATGTGAAAACATGACTCTGTGTGCATAGAAGAATTATAGGCAGAAATTTATTGCGTCTTGCTCTGGTGATTTCACAGTTGCAGTAGATGGAAAAGAGGAGCGAATTTTTGGGGGAAGAAGCAGAGGCTTAGCACACACCCATGTGCTTGCAATGTATAGTCATGCACAGTAATTAGAAGCGAGTGGGGTTTTCAGGTTTAAGTCTGTAATGCAAATACATTCAGCATCACTAAGGCTGGTTGCCCCTGCTGGAGTGTAGGCAGTCACAGAGAATACACACGGTGGTGGTCTGAAAAAAAAACAGCTTGGACATGTGCATTTAAATAAATTTAAAAAAAAGGTTTCAGAATGTGTCAGTCTGTAAAAGTGATTTCAAAGTGTAAAAAGAGATTTTCACTTGGCCCGAAAAAAAAAGAGCAGTAAGTGTGCTTTCAAATTGGCAAAGAAATTTCGTTTTGGCACTAATGTGAAAACATGACTCTGTGTGCATAGAAGAATTATAGGCAGAAATTTATTGCGTCTTGCTCTGGTGATTTCACAGTTGCAGTAGATGGAAAAGAGGAGCGAATTTTTGGGGGAAGAAGCAGAGGCTTAGCACACACCCATGTGCTTGCCATGTATAGTCATGCACAGTAATTAGAAGCGAGTGGGGTTTTCAGGTTTAAGTCTGTAATGCAAATACATTCAGCATCACTAAGGCTGGTTGCCCCTGCTGGAGTGTAGGCAGTCACAGAGAATACACACGGTGGTGGTCTGAAAAAAAAACAGCTTGGACATGTGCATTTAAATAAATTTAAAAAAAAGGTTTCAGAATGTGTCAGTCTGTAAAAGTGATTTCAAAGTGTAAAAAGAGATTTTCACTTGGCCCGAAAAAAAAAGAGCAGTAAGTGTGCTTTCAAATTGGCAAAGAAATTTCGTTTTGGCACTAATGTGAAAACATGACTCTGTGTGCATAGAAGAATTATAGGCAGAAATTTATTGCGTTTTGCTCTGGTGATTTCACAGTTGCAGTAGATGGAAAAGAGGAGCGAATTTTTGGGGGAAGAAGCAGAGGCTTAGCACACACCCATGTGCTTGCCATGTATAGTCATGCACAGTAATTAGAAGCAAGTGGGGTTTTCAGGTTTAAGTCTGTAATGCAAATACATTCAGCATCACTAAGGCTGGTTGCCCCTGCTGGAGTGTAGGCAGTCACAGAGAATACACACGGTGGTGGTCTGAAAAAAAACCAGCTTGGACATGTGCATTTAAATAAATTTAAAAAAAAGGTTTCAGAATGTGTCAGTCTGTAAAAGTGATTTCAAAGTGTAAAAAGAGATTATCACTTGGCCCGAAAAAAAAAGAGCAGTAAGTGTGCTTTCAAATTGGCAAAGAAATTTCGTTTTGGCACTAATGTGATAACATGACTCTGTGTGCATAGAAGAATTATAGGCAGAAATTTATTGCGTCTTGCTCTGGTGATTTCACAGTTGCAGTAGATGGAAAAGAGGAGCGAATTTTTGGGGGAAGAAGCAGAGGGTTAGCACACACCCATGTGCTTGCCATGTATAGTCATGCACAGTAATTAGAAGCGAGTGGGGTTTTCAGGTTTAAGTCTGTAATGCAAATACATTCAGCATCACTAAGGCTGGTTGCCCCTGCTGGAGTGTAGGCAGTCACAGAGAATAAACACGGTGGTGGTCTGAAAAAAAAACAGCTTGGACATGTGCATTTAAATAAATTTAAAAAAAAGGTTTCAGAATGTGTCAGTCTGTAAAAGTGATTTCAAAGTGTAAAAAGAGATTTTCACTTGGCCCAAAAAAAAAAGAGCAGTAAGTGTGCTTTCAAATTGGCAAAGAAATTTCGTTTTGGCACTAATGTGAAAACATGACTCTGTGTGCATAGAAGAATTATAGGCAGAAATTTATTGCGTCTTGCTCTGGTGATTTCACAGTTGCAGTAGATGGAAAAGAGGAGCGAATTTTTGGGGGAAGAAGCAGAGGCTTAGCACACACCCATGTGCTTGCCATGTATAGTCATGCACAGTAATTAGAAGCGAGTGGGGTTTTCAGGTTTAAGTCTGTAATGCAAATACATTCAGCATCACTAAGGCTGGTTGCCCCTGCTGGAGTGTAGGCAGTCACAGAAAATACACACGGTGGTGGTCTGAAAAAAAAACAGCTTGGACATGTGCATTTAAATAAATTTAAAAAAAAGGTTTCAGAATGTGTCAGTCTGTAAAAGTGATTTCAAAGTGTAAAAAGAGATTATCACTTGGCCCGAAAAAAAAAGAGCAGTAAGTGTGCTTTCAAATTGGCAAAGAAATTTCGTTTTGGCACTAATGTGATAACATGACTCTGTGTGCATAGAAGAATTATAGGCAGAAATTTATTGCGTCTTCCTCTGGTGATTTCACAGTTGCAGTAGATGGAAAAGAGGAGCGAATTTTTGGGGGAAGAAGCAGAGGCTTAGCACACACCCATGTGCTTGCCATGTATAGTCATGCACAGTAATTAGAAGCGAGTGGGGTTTTCAGGTTTAAGTCTGTAATGCAAATACATTCAGCATCACTAAGGCTGGTTGCCCCTGCTGGAGTGTAGGCAGTCACAGAGAATACACACGGTGGTGGAATGAAAAAAAAAAACAGGTTGGACATGTGCATTTAAATAAATTTAAAAAAAAGGTTTCAGAATGTGTCAGTCTGTAAAAGTGATTTCAAAGTGTAAAAAGAGATTTTCACTTGGCCCGAAAAAAAAAGTGCAGTAAGTGTGCTTTCAAATTGGCAAAGAAATTTCGTTTTGGCACTAATGTGATAACATGACTCTGTGTGCATAGAAGAATTATAGGCAGAAATTTATTGCGTCTTCCTCTGGTGATTTCACAGTTGCAGTAGATGGAAAAGAGGAGCGAATTTTTGGGGGAAAAAGCAGAGGCTTAGCACACACCCATGTGCTTGCCATGTATAGTCATGCACAGTAATTAGAAGCGAGTGGGGTTTTCAGGTTTAAGTCTGTAATGCAAATATATTCAGCATCACTAAGGCTGGTTGCCCCTGCTGGAGTGTAGGCAGTCACAGAGAATGCACACGGTGGTGATCTGAAAAAAAAAAAAAGCTTGGACATGTGCATTTAAATAAATTTTAAAAAAAGAGCAGTTTGTGTGCATTCAAAATGGCAAAGAAATTTCGTTTTGTGACTGTTGTGAAAAGAAATGTAGTAATATATTTAAATACAATAAAGGATTTTTTTTTTTAGTTTTTTTCAGGTATTGCTGAAGAACAGTGAACAAAATTTAAGATGCCTACAAAATCTCGAGTTCAAAAAACGCTAAAAAAAAAACTATATTTGAGGACAACTGGAGGACCAAAGTTAGTAGAAGATGCTGATGTTGGGAAAAAGAAAAAATCTTCTGGTAAGCAAAAAAAACAATTCCTAAACAAAATATTGAAAACAAACAAAAATGTACAAAATGTCTGTTCTCGGAAAAATGTAACAAAACCTACAGAACAGCAAAAAATTGAGGATTTAGTTAATGCAAATATACCTTCTGCAATTGAAAAGTTTAACATAAACAGAAAAACAGCATTTAAAGAGATACGTAGAAAAATGTTTCAGAGAAGAGTTATGTCCAATTTGATAAAGGATATAAAGAAATATAAGCAAAAGGCTAAATATTATAAGAGAAAAAAAGAAATTGAAGCCATTGCAGCAAAAGCATTAGAATTAAAAAGGAAACTATTCATATTAATTTTGAATAGGATGCGTACATTAGATAAAATGGTTAATGTACTGAAATCACAAAGCAAAAGCAAAAGAGTAGTGAACAGAACAAACTTTTGTAAAGTGTTTTTAGGAAAGTGGATGCATAGTTCAAGTAGTGAACCTTTTTTTAATGAAGAAAGCTATTTTCAAAGTAATAGTTTGCTGCATGCAGTTGACACCAGAGGTCGTTCATACGAAGTAAAAAATGGTTGCATAATGGAGAAGGAGATAATGGTTCCAAGAGATGAGGTACAAGTGATGGCAGATGAGGCAATGGGGAGACGTCCTAAAGCCCCAGTGTACACTTGGAATTGTAGTAGTATTTGCACTGTGCGTCAGGAATCTATTGACAGATTTCGAGAGTTTCTAAGAGAATATAGTAAAAAAAGTGTAAAACAAAAGATTAAGGTGCTTCAAAGTCTGGATCCATGCAGAGTGAGAGAGAATACTGGTTTGCAGGGTCATTCTCTGGCTTGTCTATCTAGAAAAGTGTGCAATAGTGTTTTCCATCATTTTAGGATGCTGGCTGTTCATCATACTGAAATGAGAAAGTTTGTGAGACGGTTGTATTTTGCCAAAAGTCCAGCAATAAAGTTAAATGAATTGAATAGGGCTCTGTTCCGAGGAACGGTATCAGATGTGGAGAAGGTTGTTGATGAAATTCAGTTTTGTTACTTTGGTCCTGAAGAAAACAGTGCAGAGAAGGACACAGTAAATGAGGCAGAAGTGGAAGAGAATGTAGAACCCTCTGTAAGTAACACATTTAATGATCACATAACAAAATTTGCAATAGTCTCTAATGAAAGACCAAATGTTACTTGTATTTGTTGCCGCAGAACTCATTATAGAAAACAAACTAGGAATGTTGATCTCTACAGAAAGAGTGAAAATGAAGATAATTATAAGTGGATGGATTTTGCCACATATATATTTCTTGAAAATTGTTTTGAATTGGGTGAAGATCAGCGTATTTGTAAATACTGCTACAACAAGTTAGAGGAAAATAGAATGCCGACCAGAGCTGTACATAATAATTTAGAATTGGATGCTATTCCTGCTGAACTTTCTGAATTAAATACATATGAGTCTATACTCATTCAATGTGTTCATCCGTTCCAGACCATAGTACGTATGGAGCCCAAAACTGGTAAATTACCTCCTTCAGATTTACTGAGAGGTTTAAAAGGTAGAGTGGTGTATTTGCCCTTGGATTTGAAAAAAAATATGGAAACTATTGATGCAGATACTTTGGAAACTGAACCATCAATTATTCTGGTTAATGGTGTCCCTACAAAGAATAAGAAGATTTGGCAGGAGCTGGTAGATGTGCGGAAAGTACAAAGAGCAAATTTGTATTTGAAAAAAAATAACAAATGGTATGAATCAATTTATATACAAGAAGAAGAAGAAGAAGAAGAAGATTTACAAGGAGACACAGAAACACCAACTGGACAAATTGAAAAAGTGGACAAGTCAAAGGAAGAAGAAATTTATGAACATTTTAGCATACATCCTCTCCATTCGAAAGAAGTTATGGGAGACAATATTGATCTCTTTCAGATGAAGAAAGCAAAAGGAAATCCCGTGAGTGTATGGGAGGAGAGCTTGGAAGCTCGATGTTTTCCCCAGCTGTTTCCTACAGGAAAAGGAGGACGATACGATGAACGTCCAGAACAGATTCCAGCTTCTGAGTATCGGACTACAAGACTATATGCTGAAGATCCCAGATTTCGACAAAGTATCCCTTATTTGTTCCATCTTTTATTTGAAAGCGACTTGTCTGCACTGTCTTATGCAGTAAATCACATTTTAAAAAGTGGAGTACATTTACAAAATGTGTCTGCTAAGGATTTTATGGAGAAAGTGCAGCACCGAGATGATCATTTGGAAACACAACTGATCAATCTGATGGCTTGTCAGCGTGGGACAAATGAATATTGGTACCGACGCCATGGTGAACTAAAATGCATGTTACGCAACTTAGGAACACCAACATGGTTCCTTACCCTAAGCTGCGCCGAGTACGCTTGGGATGATTTACTGGATTTTCTACGAGAGGCCAATTCAAACATTGAAAACATCGAATACAAGACAGCAGGAGAACTGTGCTCATTGGATCCGGTTAATGTTTGCAGATATTTCAATCATAGATTTGAGGCTATGATGTCCTTCATCTGCAATAAAAAAAATCCACCCCTTGGAGAAGTAGTGGATTTCTTTTGGAGAAAAGAGTACCAGGCAAGAGGTGCTCCTCATATTCATATGCTGCTGTGGATCAAGGATGCCCCAAAGTTTGGAACAGATACTGATGAAGCAGTGTTATCTTACATTGAAGAATATGCAACATGTGCTATACCTAAAAGCACAGAAGAGAACAAGTTAAAGGAGCAAGTTCTACGTTTCCAAAGTCATCGGTGTGGAAAATACTGTCGACGGAAATACAAGAGCAAAGAAAAATACTACACTAAATGTCGATTTGGATTTCCTAGACCTGTTCTTACAAATGGAAGAGTCAACAGTTTTATGTCAGCTGTGAGACATACTATCACAAGAAAATCACCTAAGAATACCTACAACCTTAAAAGAAAAGAAGAATCAAAAAATATAAATGACTACAACCCAGTCATTTTATCCATGTGGAACGCTAACATGGATATACAGTATGTTGCTGACAATTCCATTGCTGTTGCTCGATATGTAACGTCTTACATTACGAAATCAGAAAAAACAGAATTGAAGGAAATGTGGGAAGAGATTTCTCACGAGAAGACTGTCAGTAAGAAGCTGTACAGTTTCAGTTTGAAGATGTTATCGCATCGAGAAATTGGATCCTACGAATGTTCAGATAGGTTATCTTCTGCAAGTCTCTACTCGAAGTCAAGAAGAATAATTTGGGCAAGTTTAGGCCTTGCAGCAATGAGAAATCGGGTACTGAAATCTGTTGGAGAAATTGAATATTTGGCTGAGAATGACCCAGAAAGTACAGACATATTGAAAACAAACATGTTGGACACATATTATCCCAAGAGAAGTCATCATCTGGAGAACATGTGTCTCTATGAAGTGCTGCAGAACTACATTTATTCACGGAAAGCTGCAGAAGACATCAACAGTGGAAAATATAAAGTTGTTGGTGAAGAAGGATGTTTGGTGAAGCAAACCAAAGGAAGTTTGATAAATCACCGGAAGCTGAGTTGCGACACTACCGACAAGAAAGAATTTTACTACTTGGCTCTTTTACAGTTGTTTAAACCATGGCGTACAGAGGATGAACTACTGGGAGAATTCCAGAGCTATGAAGATTCTTTTAATGCTTGCAAAGACAGCATACAATGCAGTACATTCTCAACTTATCTGCAAATGTTAAATGAAGAAATTGAACAGGAAACTACAATTGCAGCAGAAATAGCTAGAGACAGTTCTCAGGACAGCCAAAGTTCAGGAACATACAGTCAAGATCCCCTAGGACAACCAATCGTTGAAAATGAAGCATCAATAGCCATGAATGAAGTGGAAACGGCTATGAATCAAGCTCAAGAAGAATTTATAGACTTAGAAAATTTGGAAAGACAACTGAATCAAGAGCAGCAACAAATTTATGAAGAGATCAAAAACAAAATTGATCACGGATTTCTACATATCAAAAAAGAGTGCTCATGCACATCATTTCATCCAATCAGGATGTATGTAAGCGGACAAGCTGGCACTGGAAAAAGTTTCCTAATTAAAGTCATCAGAAGCTACCTAAAGCAAAAAACGGATTCTACTTTGTCTTGTGTGGTTACTGCTCCAACTGGGTTAGCAGCATATAACATAAAAGGAATCACCTTACATCGTTTGCTAATGTTACCAGTGGAGCATGAGAACAAAATACAATTCAACAAGCTAACTGGAGAAGCATCCTTAGAAGTGTCAAGAGTATTGAAGAAGATGCAAGTTCTCATTATTGATGAGGTGAGCATGGTATCAAACTTAATGCTTGCCTTTGTGCATTTAAGAATGCAGCAAATTTTGAAGACAGACTATGACGTGTTATTTGGTGGAAAACACGTCATAGTTTTTGGGGATCTTTTGCAACTTACTCCAGTTAAAGGACAACCAGTGTTTAATACTGTGACACATGAAGACACGAAGAAGTCATTGGGAAGCATTGGAAATACAAATATTTGGTCCTTCTTTGAGTACAAGGAACTTACAACTAATATGAGGCAAGCAAACGATGAAGAATATGGAAGTATTCTGAAAGATATCAGAATTGGACTACTCACAGAAGTTGGCAAAAAAGCATTACAGAGTCGGCTGTTACATAACTTATTTCCAAAGGAAGAAATAGTTGCAGAGAAAATATACAAGAATATTGCAGAAAACAAAAGTGTCATCTGCTTAATGCCAACTCTACGTGAATGCTCAATATTTAATGAGGAGCTTTTGAAATTGGAAAATGAAGACATCATGAAATTGGAAGCAGTGGACAAAATTGAGGATGGAAGAATTACTGTCACAGTAACAGGCAAACTGAAAAATAAATTGGACTCACTAGAGAAGAATATCTCCAAAACAGCAGGATTAGAAAAAAATCTATATGTTTGCATGAACTGTAGAGTGTTTTTAAGGAGAAATTTGGATGTTGAAAAAGGCTTAGTGAATGGAGCGATGGGAAGAGTTGTGGGTTTTATTAATTATCAGAAAAAAGATGGAATTGAATGTTTAAAAATAAAATTTGATCAGATAGAGGAAGTTAAAGACATTTGTCGTTGTTCAGTTCGTTTCATGCTTGTGAAAGACTTATATGTACGTAGGAAGCAGTTTCCGTTTTCACTAGCATATGCTGTAACTATCCACAAGTCTCAAGGATTGACTGTAGATTGTGCATTTGTGAACATTGGTTCAACTGTGTTCAAAGAAGGTATGGCATATGTAGCTTTGTCACGAGTCAAAACATTATCAGGTTTATTCATGATAGACTTTGATGACTCAAAAGTTAGTGCTGATACAAACTGTGTAAAGGAGTATAATAGATTAAGAAGAACCTATGCTCCTCATTTAGGTCAGTATCCTGTGTTGGAGAAACGTGTAGTTTCTCGTAAAAGGAGAAATGAGAATATCTGTAATGAAGATGTAGAGAAGAGGAAAAAAAAGAGGAGTGATGTAATTGCAAGCAAAAAGAATAAGGAAAATGAAGAACAGGTTGTAGGATGTCATTTTGAAAATAGCTCTGGTGTCAACTGCTACGCTAATGTAGTGCTGAATGTTGTATTTTATCTGGAAAGTTTGCAAGAGCAGATAATAGTAAATCAGGGAAAAAGATTCTGTTCAGAGCTCAGTCTCCTTTTTCAAAAGCTGAGTAAAGATAAAACTCAAATAGAAAGTGCTACTGACATTAGAAAACTTTTAGATGTATGTTCAGGACGAACTCAGTTTTCTCAAAATGTACAGCAAGACGCACAGGAATTCTTGTTGTTTTTTCTTCAGGTAGTGGAAGAAGAAGGAGTTCCCATTGACATTTTTTTTGGTCTCTCTTATAAATGGGAACATAGTTGTGAAAATTGTTATAATATATGTGGCTCTATTGTTGATAATGAAAGGTTTATTTATTTGACATTGCCAGAGAGTAAAACAGTCACTTTTGCAAAATTAGTTAAAGATGCTAATCATAGCATGAAATGTGGTGAGTGTAATTCTGACATGTTTTCAACATTAATTTTAAGGGAATACGGACAGTATGTAATTTTAATGATGCAACGATGTAGAGCTGATGGTTCAAAATTGGATACTTTAATAAAGAAGTTTACAGGACAGCAATTATCAATTTCAGGAAAAACTTTTGTAACTGTTGCAATAATTTTCCATGATGGACCTACTGTTACTTCTGGACATTACACGGTTTATCTTAAATGTGAAAAAGGCTGGACACTGTGTAATGATTCCCAATTGATTTTCAAACAACGTTTGCCTTTTGATTTAGCAAATTCCTATCTAATCTTTCTGAAACCTAAATTTTAGAGAGACTTGGCAAGATCTGGACAAAATAATTTTACCATTTTACTGGATTACCATTGCAATTTTGTAGAAAAAATATTTTTTAAAATTATCATTTGGCCTAAAGGAAAGATAACCAATTGTAATGTGGACTTTTTAAATTTTTAATGCAATTTTGAAAAACCAATAATTTAGAGATAATCGGTAACTTCTGCACATTTTAAATTTTGGAATGCTATTGGACTGCCATTGGAAATTTTTACAAAAATGATTTAAAAAATTACTATTTGGCCATGTGGAAAAGTAACCAATTCTATTGTGGACTAAATAAATTATTCAAAAAATTTTTGTGAACCAAAATGTTACAGAGAATCGGTGAGATCTGGACAGATTAAACTTTAGAATTTTAATGGATTTCCCTTGGAAATTTATTCCAGGGAAAAAAAAAAAATACAATTTGGCCTAAAGGAAATAAAATCAGATGTATTTTGAAGTTATTTGAGATATAATATTGTGATTATACTCCTGAAACAAAAATATCAGACGGTATTTTAAAGAAAAAAGTATTGTTTTTAGATGATATTTTTTTAGAATAATATGCATTTCTGTAATGATAAGTTTAAGTGAGAAGAGATTCTGGGCTTTTTTAATACAATCTTTGAGATTGTTATTTTTTTTTGCCCGCTGTAAAATGATGAATGCTATTGCTTTCACAATTTATAGTGAAATGCAATATATTCTGAAAACAGCAAAAATAAGGCAAAAATATTTTTTGGTAAAAAATGTAAATATGTGTACTGTATTATAAAATGGTTTAAAAATATTAATACTTTTTTCTTTTTTTTCAGATCGATATAGAAAATTTTCATAAACTACAACCATTTAAAAAACTATTTTTAAAAAAAACAAATGAATAAATATTTTTTTCAGTGAGTATGGTAAGTCAATAGTAATAATTGTAGTCTCTCAAGGACCTTGTAATGTGAAAAATGATTTTTAGTGTTTTTTTTAAAAAATAAAAAAAAAGGTACGCTTACCGTACGGTAAAAAAAAAAAAAAAAGTTTTTTAAAAAAAATGTAAAAAAAAGATGAAAGATAAGGTTGGCTCTTAAAAGAACCGTTGTGTTCATGCAGGGACAGAGGAAAGGAACCATGGGAAAATCATTCAAAGCTACAAATGTGCTGATCTATTTTGTTATTCACTAGGGAAACACTGGTCTCCCTATAACAAATTAGAGCTTTACAAAATGTGCAATGAATATCAACCTTCCGAAATCGAGGGTTCATTTCCAGAGGGCCAGCAAAAGGAGATTCTCCCCCCACAGATGAAGGGCTCACCTGAGCTGCAGAAGAAGGAGTAAGCTCTGCAGGTGATGGTCCAGGCTGAGCTGCTGTGGATGTACTGGCTCGTCTTTCTGAAGAGTTACCTCCAAAAAGTTGAGCATGTGTCCTTTTGTGTACATCCTTGAGGTGCCTCATCATGGTGTGATTCCCAAAGGAATACTTCCTGTCAGGATTACCTCTAGAAAGTACACGCTTACACAGCTTGCAAGTAACTAAGGGTGCATTCACCTTTTGCTGGCCTTCTGGAAAAGTAAAATAATCCCAAACATAAGAAGGCTTTACTTTCCTCGCTCTCTGCCTCAAGACAGTGCTGCTGGTGCTAGCCTCACTCTCAGAAGAGCTCTGCTGTTCTGCCATCGTATCCCAAAGACAAACCAGCTCCTTCTCCCAAGGGATCACAAGCAGAAATGAGGGGAATGGGTGTGGTGTAGGAGAGTTCTAGAACTGAAAGTAGTTTCAACCAATCAAAAGTTGTGTTTCATGATCACATGACCTACCGTACGCTTACGGTACGCTTACGGTGCGCTTACGGCAAAAAGTACGCGTGCGCGTAAAAAAGACACGCGCTTGCGCGCATGCGCATAACAGTCATTTCCCGGCACTTCCGCGTAACGTGCGCGTGTTGCGTAAGCGCGCACGCGTCCCACGCGCAGTACGCGCGCTACACAAAGTACGTAACTATACGCAAGCAGCGTAGATAGATTACGGACGTTGCGTGAACCGTACGCTTACCGTGAGCTTACGGTACGCGTACTATAAAAAAAAAAAAAAAAAAAAATAATCTAGAAATAAATTTTACTTGTTTATTTTAAAAAATTTATATAAAATAAATATTTAATGATTTAAAAAAATTAAGCATAGTCTTTATAAAAGGTAAAAAATTAAATTAAAAATATGTTTGAAAAAAATGAAGAAAAAAAAAAAAAAATTAGCATTTAAAAAACCTTGCAAATTCACTGAAAAAACCATGGGTTTTACACACGTTATAGTTAGGAATTAGCATTTAAAAAACCTTAGAAATTCACTGAAAAAACCATAGGTTTCACACACGTTATAGTTAGGAATTAGCATTTAAAAAACCTTAGAAATTCAGTGAAAAAACCATAGGTTTCACACACGTTATAGTTAGGAATTAGCATTTAAAAAACCTTAGAAATTCAGTGAAAAAACCATAGGTTTCACACATGTTATAGTTAGCTGGACATTTTACTCGTAAAAAACCAATGAAATTGCCCCGTTATAGTTAGTTCAGCTAACTATAACTCGCGCGCCCGCAATGCACTGCTGATGACGTCACATATTACATCACTCATGACATGGTCAGTGACATCACTCATGACATCACTGATGACATCTCAAATGACATCACTGATGACATCACTGATGACATCATCCTTGTGATAGAGAGGCAGACCTCCTCTCACCTTAATATAATCTTTGATACACACATTCAAAAATAGAGACTAAAAATTTCAAAACAATGGACATACCAATACCAGTTACAACAACCTCATCAGTAATTCAAAGATCCACATACACATCCACTCATTCACCAACAGTCCTACACAGTCACTCATACATGTACTCACTCATCATATGTACTCATACACCTATACATCCTGTTACACAATGCCACTCATCCGTAGAGTTACTCACACACATAGTCACTCATGCTAATAAAGAATCAAACATCCATTTACTTGCATATACAGTAATACACACACCACCATACTTACTTCTACGGAAACTTACACATACTTAGTCTTTTAAACAATCACTTATAGAAACACATACTTATTCATACAGGAACTCTTTCAATCTCTCACTCTCACATATACTCACATATATACACCAATTGTCACATATACTAGTTTAAAACATATGTAGTTACTCCTGAAGACACTATTGAGACAGTCATTCACTCACTAACACACCCATACACACACTCATCCACCCATACAGTCCTGCACACATGCTGTCTTCAACACATACAAACAGTGAGTCACTCATTCATGCATCTATGCACTACGTAAAACCCCCCACCGTACCATGCAGACACTCAGACTGATACTCAAAAAAACAACTAATAACCTATATAGACACCCATGTAGCTACTCACCAACCCATGCAGCCACTTATACACAAAGTGAGAGATACACTTAATCAGTCAGTTACACAATCAATTTTTCAAAAACAAATCATCCATTTAGACACTTATATACCCATTTATTCTTCCATCGACCTTGAGATATACATATATAAAACATATTTAATTTTCAGAAAAACCCACATTCACTGGATGATGTCATCAGTGATGTCATTTGAGATGTCATCAGTGATGTCATGAGTGATGTCACTGACCATGTCATGAGTGATGTAATATGTGACGTCATCAGCAGTGCATTGCGGGCGCGCGAGTTATAGTTAGCTGAACTAACTATAACGGGGCAATTTCATTGGTTTTTTACGAGTAAAATGTCCAGCTAACTATAACATGTGTGAAACCTATGGTTTTTTCACTGAATTTCTAAGGTTTTTTAAATGCTAATTCCTAACTATAACGTGTGTGAAACCTATGGTTTTTTCACTGATATATAGATATATATATACAAAGAATTCCGCCACACAGACAATCGAAAGGACGAAAATGCAGACCCAGGATTGGTGCAAAGTTGGTTTATTCAGGAAACTCCTGCACCTCCGCCATTACGCGTTTCAGCCTCCAACAAGGCCTTGATCACATGACATGAAACGGAGAAATGTTTTCATTTTTAAAGTGCAAGTGCAAAGGAACACATAATTGCAAACTAATGGCATTGGACAAAATACTCAGTGATATTATTAAGAACTTATCTCTGTGTAACATAAATACATTTCTTAAATAGGGTACAATAAATATGTGCAAATAGAGCGGAATGTGCTGTCAATAAATATTTATAGTAGTATAAATATTTGACACAAAAGACACATAGTTAATATCGGGTAAAATACAATAAGATTATATCCCTTAAAAAACATGTGTTATCACTCCTCAGATCTAGCTAAAACAGGTAAGACTAGATAAAATGACATAAGACACTGCATAAGAATATATACAATGTATCTTAAAAGCATTAATATCCGTCCAGAGACATGTAATATTACTCTGATCACCATAGCTCGTCTTCAGATCACTGATTGTGGTAAGGTACCAAAGGCTCTTCTTTCTTTTATATCCAAAGATGCACATAACTACTGATGCTATACAGAGTAAGACAGACACGTCCAGCCCAAGTGGGCATTTGTCCATGAATTTTGTATAAAGTGCTAGTGCTGCTAAAAACATAAAAGTGCCTACACCCTGCTAAATCACAGCGGTGATTTAGATACAAATGTGTAAAATAATAAAATTATTGATCATAAGAATAAATATAAATGAGAGGCGATACTGAAGTTCAGCTAAAAAAGAGTACAGGAATAAACAGTGTATGAGACAGATAATTTCATAAACAAGTAAAGAAATCTTCACTTGCGTTAAGGCCCTGTGGTGTTTTACAGTCCAACTCTAAGATCTATTGCGTTTCTAGTTTACGTAAGAGGTAATGACGGTTGCCACCCTTTCTGAGAGGCAAGACAGTATCAATGGCAAAGTATTTTAAATACTGTAGATCACTGCCATGATATTCTTTGAAATGCCTTGCTACTGGATAAGCGGCATCATTGTTGGTTATAGCCCACATGTGCTGGAGTATCCGTTTGTGGACCTGCAGTCTGGTACTGCCCACATAGCGCAGGCCACATGGACACTCCAGCACATACACCGCGAATTCAGTTTTACAGTTGAGGGATTTTGTTATTACAACTGGTTTTGGCTTGAAAGGGGTGGTATATGCTTTTGTGTTTCAGCCATATCTGCATGCTCTGCAGCTGGAACATTTGAAAAACCCTGTTCTATTGTTGAGCCTATTGTTTGTGGAGATGACCTCGTGGCTGCTCCTTACCAATGCATTATTCATGGAGCGAGCCTTCCTGTAGGTGATGCTAGGGGTTGAAGTTAGTCGCTCACCTAGAATTGGGTTATTAAGAATCAAGGGCCAGTTATTATTTACAATTTTCCTAAGTGTTTTGTGCTGTCGATTGAATGTTAGCACCAAATGAGTGGGCTGATCAATGGGTTGAGAAGTGTTGTTATCCCTGTTGGATCGCTCTATTAATACTTCAGAGTGTTGTAGTTTATTAGCCTGTTGGGCCTGCATGCAATCCAATTCAGTGCTGCATATCTTTTTGAGCCAAAGCATTTCCCCGTAGGGAATGCTGTTGATCAGGTGAGACGGATGATGACTAGACGAATGCAGCACCGTTTTGCCAGCTGTTGATTTTCTATGAAGGGGTGTTTCTAGCTTGTTATTGGGTGTGAATACCTCTACATCTAAAAAGACTATGGGGCATATTTACAAGCTGGCGATAAAAAATTATCGCCGCTTTTGCGGCCGTTTTCAGCCGAAAAACTGCGATAATTTTATCGCCTAATTAGCAAGGCCACTCTAACGCGTGAAACCTTGCTTTAGCGTGGGGATTCCTAACGCCCAGCTTTGCATCTCTAATGAGATGCAAAGTGGGCGTTCCTGACCTAACATGACAGGAGAAATGTCGCTAAGCGACATTTCTCCTATAATCATGCCCCACGCTATGAAGCATAGCAGCAGGAAAAGTAGCGATAACCCCTGTTATCGCTACTTTCCTTACGCCTGCTTCAGGACTGACTTAGCCATGATATCCTATGGGAGGTGGATATCATGGCTAAGTTTGTGAGTCCCTATCAGCAAGCTAACGCCAAACTACGTGAGATTATCGCTGGGTTTCCAGCGATAATCTCACGTTAGGCAGTTAGCGCTAGGATTTTTATCGGTGAGAAGATAAGCGTTGCTAATAGCACGCTATCTCAGCGATAAAAATCCACGTTACCCGGCGATAATTATCCTCACACTAAGAGCGCCGAGCGATAATTATCGCCGGGTGTTGCTGATATGCCCCTAAACATTCCTTGCTCATCTGAGCCGTGAACTGGAAGTTTAAGCGATTGTCATTAAGCTCCACTTTGAAGTGTTGAGCATCCATTTCACTACCCTTCCATACCAAAAACAAATTGTCGATGTATCTGTACTAGCACAATACGTGCCTGGAAGTGATGTCACCTGTGTTGCCATGAGGACCTGCTCCTCCCACATGCACATATGAATACAGGCATAACTAGGAGAAAAGCAAGCCCCCATGGCAGCTCCCCTGTCCTGCTGGAAAATGTGATTGTTGAAGAGAAAGAAATTGTTTTCTAAGCATGTAGTCAATAGCATTTTGTTATGCAAGTAAAATTGTTTAGATCTAGTGTTCAAATAAAATTCAGCTGCTAACAAGATATCACGATTGTGTATGCTAGTGTACAATGAAGCAACATCTAGCGAAATGAGCAGACAGTCAGCATCCCATTTAACACATTGAATTTTACGGAGAAAGTCCCCTGTATCCTGTATGTATGATGGAAGTTTCTTCACATGATCTTGAAGGAAGAAATCCATATATTTAGATGCATTTTCCATTTTACTGCCCTTGGTCGATGTAATGGGCCTCCCCGGTGGTTTGAGCATATCTTTGTTGATTTTGGAGATGAAGTAAATTGCCGGTATGATGGGGTGGTCTACTTTTAAGAATTTAAATTCTACCATACTTAACAGATCAGCAGATTTCCACGCCAACAGTTGCTATTGAAGTCATTCCATGCACATTTTACTTCTAAGATGTTACTTTTTTTGTAGCAGTTTCTGTTGTTCAGTTGTTGTAGTGCCTCCTCCATATATAGCTCTTGCGGCCATAGCACTACATTACCACCCTTGTCTGATTGACGGATGATGATTTTATCATCATCCTGTAGTTTCTTGACCAATTGAGAGTAGATGTGATCATATTTGGTGTATTTCTTTGGGGATTTCATGGTGGAACAATAAAGTTTTTTCAGTTCAAAAGTTACTTTGTCATGAAAGACATCCACATTGTCTCTTACCATTATTGGACAGAAGGTAGATTTAGGTCTGAAATTAGTTCGAATTGTCGCCCCCAACTGCTGGGGCTCCTGATCCAACTTGCTCACAGTCGTGTTATTTTCATCAAACAATAACGGCATATCTCTTAAAAGGTCTAGGTCCCCAACTGTTAGCGTTGGACTAGTATTAGTTTCTTTTTGCGTTGTTGTTACGATTTTGCATCCCTTGGATTATATGATATTTACGAAGTTTCATTTTACGCACAAATTTATATAGGTCTATTTGTGTCTCTGTGTAATCAAAGACTCTAACAGGACTGTAAGTGAGACCCAAAGTCAATATTTTTCTTTCGTCTTCGCTCAGTTCAGTTGTAGTTAAATTGATAACTGTATTTTCATCCGTTTTGTTGGTTAGCGTCTGTTCCATCTCCGGTTTGTTGTTTTTTTGTTGTTTGGCTTGTTTTTGTTTTCTACATTGCCGTCTTGCCCGTCGTTTTTGGTTTTGTCGTTTCTTTCTCCTTTGTTGGCACTTGTGTTTTGTCCATGTGGACGCAGGGTTTGTATCCTCTGTAATCGCAGGTAATCCAATTCCTGACCTAATGATGGTTTGATAAACCCCAACCCTTGAGTTGTTGAGGCCTGGTCATTGTCAGATCCACTGTCAATGGCTGAACCTAAATCCGAAGCGGATGTAGATGTCTGTAGACTGCCGTTTACACTAGGATGTGTCAAAGGGGAACCTCCTGTTGGGTTGCCACTTTTACTGCATCATATTTTCTTGCAAAGGTGAACACGTGCCCTTGCTCATAGTCCACCTTGTCCCTTTGGAATTTATAGGCTTTACGCCTTTTGATTACCTCCTCATCTCTTTGCAGGCGGCTAGTCATATCTTCTCTGTATTTCTGATTGACAGCCGCATTTTCATATTTACCGATTTCTTCAGTAATGTCATTGATTTTTAATTGCAACGCTGCTCTGTCACTGTCCGCATATTTAACTTCCCACCTAAACTTGAGAACTACCCAGAGTTCTCTGCTTCTTTTTTGCATACATATATATCTATATCTATATATATATGATGGTGATGTGGTGTAAGGGAGCGGAATAAACTCGATTGCACGTACTTGTGGTCCATCCTCCGTTCTTGAAAACGCCAGGAGAAGGAACGGCGTATGGAGTTTGCTTCATAGATATATAGATATATATATATATATATATGTATGAAAAATATATAAAGTTTTTAACCTCATATTTACTTTTATCTATATTTATCCCTATTTTCATATGCATAGATCTCCTGCATCATCATTAACACTCCAGTGGAAGGGATGGTTGAGCAGTCAAGCTTTAGCTCATGGAGATCGAGTAAAGACTATTGTTGCCGTATTCCATCCAAAACATTGGTCAAATTCAAGAAAGATCAATGCTCAGTCAGAAGTATTATTTTGCGAACGATAATGGCTTTAATCATAACAGATTAACAAAACAGTAATAACGAGATTCCAATTTAAAGGGTTCAAAAGTTACAAACAAACAATCTTTAAAAATCTTGTTAGGTTCCCTAGAGCCTGGTAGATTCATATCTAAGGATCTTGCCTCTAACCACTAAGCAGGTATTCACAAAGCCTTGGAAAAGGTCAGGTCATCTTTTTCTTATTCCCCTAGCCTCGGGCTCCTTTAATACACTGGTGTTAACCTAGGGAGATTTCAGCACTATGGACAGCTCCAGGGCTATCTGTGAGCTGAATTCTTAAGAGAGGGAGCCTAAGAAGTAGTGCAGGAGTTAGGCCCTTGTTCAATGCTGACACAGGCAGAGAAGGTGTGACGTTGAAGGGAGTACTGCATGCTGTGCTTATATGAACGAGGACCTGGCGAATAGACTCCCTCAGGGAATGCCAGAACAGTGGGATTTGTGAAACTAAGTTGGTGCAAGGAGAGTACCCCCACCTGGCTTGTCACCAATAAGGTTCTTCTTCTGATGATGCTGTTGCTGGCTGTCATATAATTTCTTTCCTAGTGTTTACCCGGTCTGATTCTTATCATTGGCACTGACAAAACTGGTTCTGTTCTGGACGCTGGTGTCTCCAAGCTGGAAAAAACACAGCATGACCCATCAATAGCACATTTAAGCCATTTTGCACAGCAACTCGTGCTGCTGTGCAGCATGTCTTAAAAACACACTGACAAAGCCAATAGATCTTGCATATGCAAAACAAAATACTTGTTTTTCTTATGTCCCGAGGAAAGCGAAGAAGCACATGTTGTAAATGTAGCAATCACTGTTCATGCACCAGGGACTTTGCCAATAGGAGTCCAGGGACTATCCCATTAGGAGTCCAGGAAGCAGAAAATAAAATACCATCAGTACTGCTGCCAAGTATTTATCCAAGTTCAGGACTCACTGGGGTGCAAAGGCACTCGAGCTGTAGCGAGGTGTTGACGCCTCAAGGGCACATGCATCTCTTTTCTCACAGGAGTTCAGCACCAGGAAGATGGTTTATTTGAAGGTGGGAAGTTTCAGAGTTTCAGCATACTTAATATGGGCTGTTGGATTCACAAAATTCACCTCCAGCTTCCCCTCAGCTTGGCACAGCACTGGGCCCTTCATTGGGCTCTGAATCTGGTTCAGTCAGCACCACATGTTAAGACTCACCTTCTGTCTTGACTCCAGACACCGACACATCAAGACCCCCCTAAGGCTGAGGATGTGCCGGTTCAGGTTCTTGGACCGCCACGAGTTCTGAGGTTTTCTCCGGATTTCGGTAGCTCGTTCAACCTCTTCCCACTGCCCTTCCTTTGCAGTCTGCACTTCTGGGAGAGGTACTGCCACATCATCACGGGGACACACTACTTTACACGTGTGGGCAAGACCCCCACATTTAACAACAGTGTTCATCACAAGGATCAACTGGAAGGGACCCCTCCATCGAAGTTCCAGACATGTCTTTCTAAAGTGTTTCTTCACCAAGACCCAGTCTCCCGGGCAGAGGTCATGGCACTGCTCCTGATGCGGTGGGGCGGTAACAGCTCCAGCCTGGTGGGACACAGAATGCACCACATTAGCTAGTCCCTTGCAATAATCAAGAAACATGTAATCTGTAATGTTTATAGGCGTATTTGCAAGCACTGCTGGCAATCTCATTGATCGACCCATGATGATTTCATATGGAGACAGTCCTGTTTTCCTATCAGGAAAGCTGCAAGGACTCATTAACACAAGAAGCAAAGCATCAGGCTACTTCAGAGACGCTGACGCACACTCTTTGGTCAACCTGGATATTAACGTGCCATTCACCTGTTCCACAATGCCTGAAGCCTCAGGCTGATCACTGCAGTGCAATCTTTGCTCCAGTTGTGATGCTGCACACACCATTTTCAGGACCTTAATAAAATGAGTTCATAGGTCTGACTACAGAAAATTCAGGAAACCTAACATGGGGATCAATTCCCTCAACAACAACTTTACGATGGTGAGGTTATTTATTTCTCCGGGTTGGGTATGCTTCAACTCAATGTGAAAAAATACAGACTATCACCAGGACATATCTCAGCCCCTTGCACACTGGCATCTCGGTGAAGTCCTGCAGCATTCTTTTGAATGGCCCTCCAGATCTCCTTATATAGTTTAATGTCACTGTGGTCCTTTTTTCTATATTCATCTGCTGACACACAGCACATCTACGACACAATCCTTCAGCCATCAACCTGAATCAGGAGTTAAACCAATTCTGTTAAAACAACCTGAGCATGGCTTCCCTTCCAACATTTGCGGGACCGAGAAAATGTCATTGGGGACAGTAAGTTATCCAGCAATGGGGGGTCTTCCATCCACTTTAACCCAGATGTCATCCTCTTTTTAATACACCCTGCTCTAATCCAACCCTGTTTTGCCTCTTAGTATTCCCCCCTGCAACCTATTCACTTTTTCCTAAGTATCAGCTAATGTTAAAAAAGGTTGTAATTGGTCTCATCTTCAGATTCATTAACATATTCTCCATTGAATGCTTAGGACCCATAAGCACAATATTGTGCAACCTCATCAGTATATTGGTAGTCGCCCGTAACGTAATTATCTCCGCTTCTGTGTGCCGAACACTTTACAACTGCAACTTTGGAAGGCAATTGCAATGCCTTCAGGTATCTCAGGACATGTGCTCCATTATGGATGGAGGATCCTGGTGACGTCATAAATCCGCTCTGTAGCCATAACTGTCTAAAGTCATGAACCACACCAAAGTCATATTGACCGTCAGTAAAAATAGTCACTCTCTGCTGCTCAGAAACACAGCAAGCTCTAGCAAGAGTGATCAGTTCAACCACTTGTGTAGAAGACACACCTCAGAGTCAGGAGGCTTCCACTACCCCGGTGACTATACAAACTGCATAGGCAGCTCTCAGTGTGACCCCAATATCTCTTAGGCAAGACCCATCCGCAAACAGTAAGTAATCAAACTCTGCCAGTGGTACCTCTAGTATATCTGGTCTTCGCTTGTTGAATACCTCCGTGACATTGAGACAATCGTGCTCTACTTCCCCATCATCATTTTCATTCTCAGGCAAGTTTAACACAGTAGGAGGGTTCAAGGAAGCACACCGATTCAGTGTTATATTCTCGGCCGCAAATATGATCTACTCATATATTTAGCCAATTAGCTGTTGGTCAAGTGCTGAGTGCATGTAAGCGTCAGCAGGCTCTCCATTGAGTGCTGCACCATTGCAGTAAGAGTGTGTCCCGTGACAATGCTTTCACATCTTTCAATGCTGACACCTACTGCCACTATAGCAGTAAGGCATCTGGGTAGTAATGCAGCTACAGGATTAAGAGTAGCAGAGAAATAAACCACAGGTCTATGCATCTGTGTAAGCCTTGAGAGAGGAAAGCCCTCTATCTCACTGCAAAAAAGCATAAAGTTTCATTATAAACAGGCATGCCGTGCACCTGGGCATGACAGAGACTTTCTCCCAAATCTAGGAAGGCAATCAAACAATTGTTATCCCATGGAACCGGAGCCGACACATCTGTGTGTGTCAGCTTCTGGAAGGACTTGGCCACTAGGAAAAATGTGGATATCTACTGTTGACCGCAATCCACTATTCCCAGAAACATCATGATTTCTCTTTGGGTTGCTGGTGGATTCATTTTTAGAATATCCAGGAAGTTGGCTCTGCATGTGATATTGCTTCTAGGTGGTAATACCATGCACGGAGTCCAGGGGTTCCCCAAAAGTATACAGGGCTCAATGTAAAACCCAAAGTTACTCTATTTGTGGCAGTGTGGTCACGCAGTCCTAGGCCTAACACAGAGAAGTGCAAGACTTTTATTGCACACACAAGATCAATAATCCACACACGACTCAAGAAGGAAATCCAGACCAATTTGATAAAATTATACTTTGTTTGTAGTTTAATTTTTAAGTACTCACAAGGTATACTGTCGGTCTAGAGAACAAAGATCAGAACAAATACTGGTGGAACAAGAAAGCAGGAGAGAAGATCCGAGGTAGCTAAGGCAGGTATATGGAAACCTCCACTGAGGTTAAAGTTCCCATCACCCACCGGAGGTGGTTTCTCATCATTTGGGAACTAGGGACATTCCCTAGAGTACCAACCACTATGGGGATTGTGATGGTACCCTGGTTATCCCAGGCAACCGTGCCAAATTGTTACCAACGGTAGGGTGATGAATGCAGTGCGAAAAAATGTGATAAAGCAAAAGTGAGGTTAAAAATGACTACCAAGACACTGTGTACTTTATTCTGGCGCTATCTTGGTGCCAAATTAAAAACAGTATTGACAGCCTAAACAAATAACTGTCAGTTCTTGGGTCTACATGTTTCGGCTTGTGGACAGGGAAGTCCAAGCTCTCGTCAGGACCATGTAAACGCTACTGCAAAAAGCGTGATGGTAAAACAAAAATCTGTGATATTAGACAATAGCCTGAATCAATGGTTGGTACCTAGATACAACCTGATCGAGTCCTGTGTTTCACATTGGATCAGTTATAGGCATTGTATGGTGGTGAACCTTTAAATAGAATCAAAACAAAAAGGTATTCTAGTAAGGGTACTCTCCTTAGTCATGTTCTACAACAGTATATATTTCCGATCAAACAATTTATATGTGTAATTCGATATAATATACACTTGAAATAACGTATGAATACTCAAGATTATGTAAGATGTACTTTATGAGACACAAGGTGTAATTGTCACACGTACTCATGTGCACTTACCCGATAAGAAGTGGGTACGCACCTCGCCTCACCTGGCATCCGCTCAGGCCTTATGAGGCACCGCTCTAAAAAGGGAAATTCCAAAGACAAATTATGTTGTGCCCGTGGGCCAGAGAACCTCTACTGACTCAGCTGGCAAAACGGAAAGCCGGATACCTCCCCTTCCAGCTCTGGCGTTCGGAGCGGGGTACCGACGGACAGGTAAGCGTAGCCTGTTGACTATCGCTTTCTTTGTGTTTCTTGGTCACACGCTTGCACAACAAAACGCTTTCCCCTGTTGTGTTATGGTCTTGGTAGACGTTTGTACATAATTGTTGCAAAAGGCAATCTCCATACTTAAAATGCCTATTCGGGCAGTATTACGCAGCCGATCAGGCTCTCCCTAGAGATTTATCATTGTTACCTCCTTTTCCTTTCTTAGACATTGCTGTAAGATCACAACGGTTCCTAACAAGACAGCCTGTTTGTAGCCACCCTGAGTCCATCCTCCTGCCCACGGGTAGTAGCTTTTTGACTCAATTACTTGTTTGTCGTTTCATTTAAGTAGTTTTATTAAGTTTCTTCTGCCATGGTTTTAGCATAGTTTCCACGAGTGCCATTTAAGGGCTTTCCGCTTTGCCAGCTGAGTCAGTAGAGATTCTCTGGCCCACGGGCACAACATAATTTGTCTTTGGAATTTCCCTTTTTAGAGCGGTGCCTCATAAGGCCTGAGCGGATGCCAGGTGAGGCAAGGTGCGTACCCACTTCTTATCGTGTAAGTGCACATGAGTACGTGTGACAATTACACCTTGTGTCTCATAAAGTACATCTTACATAATCTTGAGTATTCATACGTTATTTCAAGTGTATATTATATCGAATTACACATATAAATTGTTTGATCGGAAATATATACTGTTGTATAACATGACTAAGGAGAGTACCCTTACTAGAATACCTTTTTGTTTTGATTCTATTTAAAGGTTCACCACCATACAATGCCTATAACTGATCCAATGTGCAACACAGGACTCGATCAGGTTGTATCTAGGTACCAACCATTGATTCAGGCTATTGTCTAATATCACAGATTTTTGTTTTACCATCACGCTTTTTGCAGTAGCGTTTACATGGTCCTGACGAGAGCTTGGACTTCCCTGTCCACAAGCCGAAACATGTAGACCCAAGAACTGACAGTTATTTGTTTAGGCTGTCAATACTGTTTTTAATTTGGCACCAAGATAGCGCCAGAATAAAGTACACAGTGTCTTGGTAGTCATTTTTAACCTCACTTTTGCTTTATCACATTTTTTCGCAGTGCATTCATCACCCTACCGTTGGTAACAATTTGGCACGGTTGCCTGGGATAACCAGGGTACCATCACAATCCCCATAGTGGTTGGTACTCTAGGGAATGTCCCTAGTTCCCAAATGATGAGAAACCACCTCCGGTGGGTGATGGGAACTTTAACCTCAGTGGAGGTTTCCATATACCTGCCTTAGCTACCTCGGATCTTCTCTCCTGCTTTCTTGTTCCACCAGTATTTGTTCTGATCTGTGTTTTCTAGACCAACAGTATACCTTGTGAGTACTGTATTTGATTTGGGGATTTATACTGTGCAGGTCTTTAAATTGATCCCTTGGACCCCCTCGTACATTTTTTTGTTTGCTAAGTTTAATTTTTAAGACCAAAACTTCGTAAGAAGGTAAGTGCATTTCATGTAAAGCTGTGTTTCACGTTTAAAAATCGACAGTGCACTATTGGGGTGGTTCAAGGGCCCTTAGGAGGGAATCAGACCAGTATGTAACTTACAGTTCCAGTCCTTAGGTGGTCAGACCCACACTGACTGCACGTCCATAGTGGGGGACTAGGGCACCTGTACGGAGCAGTTTCGGGTACATGCGCCGAGGCCGTCGACACTGGCAGTTTTCGTCACCCTCACGGTCGTCTGGGGCAATGGATCAGGATAGGGTTCAGCAGGCAGCCAGCACAGTTATCGTCACGGTCGTTGGTGGTCGATGGCTGTAGTTTGGATGGAGTTCCGTCCTCATCGGATGGTTTTGGAGAGATCGCGGTCAGATCGGCAGTGTCGGAGGCCTCCGGCAGGGCTACTAGCAGGAGGGCCCGGAGCTGCGGGCAACTCGGGTTGCTGGCTCAAGAGGATCCCTCGAGGTCATGGAGGTCGTCCAGTCACTGGACGTGTTGTGGGTAGGGCAGAGTCACATTGGCACAAGTGCCGGTCCTCTACCGCTGCTGTCTTCGGGAGACCTTGGGTCACGGTGAGTTGCATCGACCGCAGTGTCGGTCCTTGGCCGCAGTGGTTCTCGGAGTTCTTTGTGCAGCAGGGAGTCGCATCCACCGGGTTCGGTCCTCCCTTTGTTGGTTCTTGGGGTTGGACAGGTCCACTGTCCTTAGGAGATGGGAGTCTTGTTGAAGGCAACAGTACTCCAAGGGGTTTTGGATGTCTTGCAAGACAGGTCGCAGGTTTCATTGAACTGGGAGATAGGCCACTAAGGCCGAAGCCAAGGCAGTTGTTGTCTCCGGGCTTCAGCTGCAG
Source organism: Triturus cristatus (assembly GCF_964204655.1). NCBI lineage: Eukaryota > Metazoa > Chordata > Amphibia > Caudata > Salamandridae > Triturus > Triturus cristatus. The sequence goes on along the minus strand of NC_140584.1, from coordinate 363,735,974 downwards.
GGTGTCATCATGCTTCTTAGGTCATCTCAGATCTGGGGTCCAGGTCTGAGGAAGCCCCCTAAATACTAAGTGTAGGAGGCGTGAATAGGGGAGTAGCAGGTAGGGCCAATGGGTACTGTACCTGGGATGACTACACCTTCTATCATGTAACCCTCCAGTGGGAGTGGGCATAGACCCAGCCCTGATTGGAGGGGTTTCCATCCTCAAGATGGTGGGGATTGAAAGGTGTGCTTCACCTAGGTTCCCCCCTCCTGAGGGGTGGGGTTGGCAGGGGTGGGCACACCTCCTATCTTTTTGGACTTTTCTGCCGGTTTTCTCACCCAAAGAAGGGGTGTAAACCGGGGTCTGCCATCTGTGGCTAGCAGCAGAGTCTGGGGGTCGCATTACAAAGGTGGAAGGCCTTTAAAGCTTCCCTTCTTCGAGCACTGGCCCATTCTGGGAGAGGAGGCTCTCTACCTAGGGGTCAAAAAACATGTATGGTGGTGGCTGGCTGCCTACAGCCGATCAGAGACCACACCAGGGTTGATAGGGATTCAGGGGGCACCTGTGAGGTGCACTCTGTGCACATGGTACAATAAATCTCACCAGTTACTAAGGACTTACAGGAGGCAGAAAGCACTGGCACAGGGCACTCTGATGGCAGGGACCCTGTGCACTACATCGAAACCATCTCAGGACCAGGCAAAAAATGGTAGCTAACCATGCAAAAGATTAATTTTCTCACACCAGCCAAGTGGTTTGACAGCTCAATCGTGCCTCGTCTACAACCTTCCTGGGCATCTGATGCCACTGACAGGTCATCAATGTACAGAACCAAGTCAGAGTTATAGGGCATTACCAGGGAATCACAGTTATTCTTAAGGATTTGATTGAAGATCGAAGGACTCTCTGTATTCCCTTGTGGAACTCTGCACCATGCCAGAATACGTGTCTGAAACCAGAAGGCAAAAGGTACTGACTGTCCTCATGCAGGGGTATGGAGAAGAAAGTCTGGCGCCAATCGATCACAATAAACAACTCATCCTAACATGGAATTTGAAATGAAATCATAGCTAGATTTGGCACCATAGGACAACAGGGAACAACAATGTTATTAATCGTTCTCGGGTATTGTACCAGGCGGTACTTACCACTAGGTTTCTGCAGGCCCATGATGGGTGAGTTACATGGACTCCCCAATATTTCCTTCAAAATGCCTTGTTGCATCATTGACACAATCACTGGGGTAATCCCAGCTATAGTTTCGGGAGTCAAATTGTACTGTGGAGTTCTTGGATATTCAGCATTATTCTTAATATTTAAATGGACAGGCTCAACTCCCTTTATGAGACCTATGCCCTTTCCTGAGAATTCCCAGACTTCAGGCATCACCGTAAATCATCAGTTGTCATCAAAGGGTAAAGTCCAATGTCAGGCCCTTGACTCACCAATTTGAAAATAATATCCTTGCCATAGGTCTGGAACTCCACACTAGGGGTGGGCAGTAAACTCCGCTCCGCCAGCGGAGTTTGCGTAGTTTTGCCAAATCAGTGCTCCATTGCGAGCGTAGAGTTCAGCAAATGAAAACCCGACTACGCCGCGTGGCAGAGTTTGCTCCCGCTGCCCTAGTTTCAGCTCCTGGGTGACTGGCGAGGGTCTCCCTGTGCCTCGGAGTAATTGCCTTCACGTGTGAATAATCCTGACGTCCGCTGCCCTGCATCATTCTTGAGATGGTTTCTCTCCCCCTCCCGCCTGCTTTCATACCCCCTCGCGCACTCCAGTGATAAGCCCCCTCCCATGTCTCTTCGCACACAACCTCATCAAGTAGCTGGTGTACTCCTGCTGCATCTTGGGCCCGTGCTGGAAGAAGAGGAAGCAGACAGGGCCTTATTGGAGAAGGCAGGTGCTCAGATGAGTTGGCGGATGGTGATGGGGGGAAGCCAGCGGACAGGCCGTGCCCCACAAACATCAGCTCGTGTCCACCCATGGTGCTGCCTGCCAGGGCCACAATGGTCAACTGCGCGTCAATGGCGGTCACAAACTGGTTGTCACTGGGGCTCATGGGATGGTAGAGGACCGAGTCCAGTTTGTGCTTCTCACAGATGTCCAGGAAGACCTGTCTGCATACAACCAGCTCCTGGTCGTGCCTTTGACCACCATCAGCTTGTTGGCATCGGTGGGCCAGGCCTGTGGGCAATCTCTTGCGTCCTTGACGGGCAGGCAGCAGGAGCTGTCATTCATCCACTGGGCTGGTCCTGTTCTCCCCCACCAGCTCCAAGTCAGGTGAGAGCTGGAAAAGGTGGCTCACAGCGCCGACATACAGGATGCTTGTCTTTCGGTCTAGCACCAAGTGTTTGAAGGCTGTGTCCGGGTGTCGGAGGGTAAGGTGGGTCGATGAATGACAGGGGGACAGCAGGAGTGCCAGCAGGGTGAAGGGTGGCAGGGCTCTCATCAAACACATCTGGGGATAAGAGTTAAGGGGGTCAATACAGGAGGAGCAGAAATCTGCAGAATTCCATGGAGTTTTTATTAACCCTGGCCTTCGTACTCCGCTCCACCAGCGGAGTTTGCGGAGATTTACCAGCTCCACTGGGAACGCGAAGTTGGGCAAATTGACGCCTCCGTGGCGGAGCGGAGTACGAGGCAAGCCCCCCCCATATAAAAATAAAAAAGAGGTGTCTTCCTTCTTCCGGCGTCCTCCTCCTTGCCCCCCGTAGGTATTACGTCATGTGTAAACTGCGCATGCGCAGTTCATGGAAGACGTAATACCTACAGGGACGCGAGGAGGAGGACGCGGGAAGAAGGGAGTCACCGTAGCGAGGAGCAGGGAAGGCAGAAGACAAGGTAAGTGTTTTATTTTTTATTTTTATTATATTGCTGAATGGCCCCGGGGTGGAGCGGAGCCCCGCGTAGTTCCACAGAGGTTTTTTTTTACTACTTGGAGCTACGCAGAGCTCCACTACGCATACTCCGCCCACCCTTAGTTTTTATGCAACTCCACAGGATTCCACGTAGTGCAACTCTGCAAGCTCCCCCACCACTTCTCCACACCCTTTAGTGTGCCATAAATGGTGCAATTTAGCTTACACAGCAGATCGCGTAGTGCAACTCTGCTAGCTCTGCCCACCCCTACTCCACACCCTTTAGTGTGCAATAAATGGTGTCATTTAGTTTACACAGCAGACCGCGTTCCATAAAATTCATGGGACTAGAATCACACACCACAAACTGATGGCTTTCTTCAAAGTGCCCTATTCTAACAGGCACTTCTTTTGTTACAAGGTTTGTCATTTGTGTATTTGCAACTCCTACAACTTGGAGCCTTTTTCCCCAAAAGGGGTAGGTTTGGAACTTCTGCTGTTCTAAAAGTGGAAGGGGTTGCTCCAGTGTCGGATCAAAAATGACAACGAGTGGCCATTCACTTCTCCTTCCACAAATGGACCACTCTGGTCTACCTCTTAGAATATGCTAAGTACACAACCTTTCTCCCCCCTCAGGTACCGTCATTGTGATGGGGTGAGAACCTTAGCCTTCAAGTGAGTCAAACACAGGAAATTCTGGAATGGATTTTGGTTCTAGAAGGACTTCTGTTTACATTTCGGGACCTGGTTGGGATTAAATCTAGGACTTTTTACATTTTTGTTTGGCATTGGGCTAGAGGAACTTGGTTCACTGGAATGCATGGTATGCTAGAGTCTTCTTTGGCCTTGGCACATTTTGTGGCTCTACAGGTTTGCAAACCTACGACTGCACGAACCTTGACTTTTGAATCTGATTTTTGTCATTCCCCTGTTGGGGTTAAGACAGCACTCCTGCTTCCAGTGCCCTAACTTGTTACAATAATGACATGGATTAGATTTCTTCAGTGTTGCCACATCGATCCCAGTACTTGGTTCGATTGGTACACCACGTCCTCTTCCCTCTGAGTAACCAATTGCACCTTACATCAGAGGAACTCCCTGTCATTGCACACCACATTGCAAAGCACCAACATTCCCTACATAAGGTTGATTCTGACCTCCTCTCTGTGCTGCTTTCATCTGAGAGAGTATGAACTTTTTCTTCTACCGCTTCTTTTTCATGTCCAATTCATCACTACAATACTTTGCATACCTCAAGATCTCATCAATGGACTTGTTTTGCCAACAAATGAAATTCTGTTGAATCATCAAACTAACATCCGGTCTCATTCCTTTCCATAAACCGAGGCACATAACTTCCCATGCCTTTTCTTCAGGATTTTCCATCCCACTATGCTGTTTAAACACTTGCAACAATCACTCATAAAAAGTGGGCACCGTCTCTTTAGGCTCCTAAGTTGTTAGGTCAATCTTAACCCAATCAATGTACTTCACGTCACCTTCCCTTTCAAAAAGGTAATCACCCGTTGATACGTTTTCATCACCAGAGGTGACAGTGCACGAGATATTGGATTTCTCCGAAGCTCCTGTGGTTCCGAATGACTCAGGTTTATATAAGGGAACTTCAGGGCCAATAGTTACTGGAACAGTTATGCACCTGAAGCATTAGAAACAGAAGAGTTAATAGGGGCACGAATCCCCGAATAATCTCCCAAAGGGTTCTGGCTTGTATTCATTAAAGGCGGTGGCTCTCTCAGAGTTTCCACCAGCACCACTCATCCCTTCCAACTGGGTCACATTATAAGGCAGTGGATAGGTTGACAATAACACATCCAGACAGACACCACTAGACTCACTTTCACGATTTCTGCTTGAGTTGTATTTTATCCTCTTTTTTCTTCTTCCTCTTTCACTTCTGAGGATCCTCACTCGACAATGCAAAGTGTAGCTTAGTTCCTAAAATTATGTCAGCTCGCCATTTCTGTTGTTCTGCATCCCACCTAGCTTCAGCACAACTATGCACTGCCTTTCTGAACTTACCCTGATACCTCTCCTTTTCCATAACATGAGCTATACAATTCTAAGAATTTAGGGGCATATTAACAAGGGCCAGCGATAATTATCGCTGGCCCCACATAGCGGTTGAAATATTATCACCGGCTATCGCTGAAAATGATCGCCATGATAACGCTATATTAACAATACATAGCACTATGGTGATAATATTTCAGCGATAGCGGTGTTTACCATGGAACATCGCTGGTTTTCCAGCGATGTTCCATGGAAAACAGCGATAACAATGCTGATACGACCCTGAGGTTGTATCAGCATAATCCACCTGCCATTATTAGTATGCCTTAGTCTGGAATTTAACAGACGTTATATTCTAGCGTTAAGCCCGCGGTAGCGCAAATTTTTTTATCGCTACACCTCCTTGTTAATATCGCGAAGCTGCCTTCACGATATTTTCATGTGTTGTTTTCACAGCCACGCCTTCTTTGCATCTCATTAGCGATGCGAGGCTGTGAAAAAACGGACTTTACATCAAAGAAACACGTGCTAGCGTGTCCTTGATGATATTGCGATATAATTATCGCTGCTTATCGCCCGAAAACGGACGCTAAAGTGGCGATAATTATATCGCCAGCCCTTGCTAATATGCCCCTAAGTGCCTCATACTATGCAGGTCTAGGGAGTGGCTTCACCTCGTATAATACCCTTCTCAGATTTTCAATCAATTTGAAATTAAATGTGCCATAGCGAGGAAACCTCAAAGCACCTTCATTTTCAGTGACCGTATGACTCAGCCACATGCAAGTGTGGAGCCCCACATTTATGACCATGTAATGACCTGCTGTGCCTTCTGGTGGTGCCTCTTCTCCTTCTCGCACATGAACTCTCACATCTCCCCTAATCAAATTTTGGATTGCTTTAAAATAGTTCATTGTTCAACAATAACATCAACTATAACAAATTTAATTTTAGTTTCAAACAGGAAATAATCTCTATAACCACAATCCTCGTTCGGTGTCAACAACCAATCCCAGCATGGCTCTCTATGACGTAACCAACCAATAACAGTGCAGCACGAACACCAACCGTCCAATTCAGCATGGCACCCTATGACTTACTTCTTACTCCTCTCAGCGATTAACCCTCCTTTACAATTTTTTCTAGCGCGCTCTTTTTTTGTGCTAAGCAAGCATAATAAACAGAACACTATGCGATTTCAACAAATAACTTTGTCTGCTCCACTAAAGAATTCAAAGGATTCAATCACACAAGGAATGGTCTGGAGTGAAACCTTCCGACTGACTCAGGCACACACTAGTGAACCCTCAACAAGCAAGAAATCACATTGGTTAATGCAGTTTCTCCAGCATGAAACAGGATCCACGCACCAACCACATTTTACCCTCACATAAAGTTATATATCCCTCTCTCAGTTGTGCAGTCGATGGTACCTCACAACTGACACCACAAAACCTAGCAGACAAAATACAAAACAATGTATTCTCACTTGTCCCATGATCTTGGGCTACGACGAGCCCCATAACAACCTCAACTGCTCGGCATTAAGCACATTGACATCTACATGACAACTAAAACATCATTGCATCACACCACACAATCCTAACAAAAATGCTGCAAGCTTGACATACACAATTGTGATGCACGACCCTATCAATACTCAATCCTTCACCGTTAGAACTCTTTTCTGAACCACTGGAATGCTGCTGATCCTCCAAACCAAGACATGGACTTAAGGGCTAGGACTGGGTTTTGGCAAGTCTGGAGCTTCTAATGATATAATAAAAGTTTAGACTTAGGACTACTAAATTGAGAAAAATCCTTATTTTAAGACTTTCGGTATTCACAGAAGGCATTTAGGAGTCCTAAAGTTAGGAGTCCTAACTATACTACTACTAAACTGAGAAAAATACTAATTTTAAGGCTTTCGGGAGTCACAGAAGGCATTTAGGAGTCCTAAAGTTAGGAGTCCTAACTTTAGGACTACTAAATTGAGAAAAATCCTTATTTTAAGACTTTTGGTATTCACAGAAGGCATTTAGGAGTCCTAAAGTTAGGAGTCCTAACTATACTACTACTAAAGTGAGAAAAATCCTAATTTTAAGACTTTCGGTATTCACAGAAGGCATTTAGGAGTCCTAAAGTTAGGACTCCTAACTTCTGTGAATACCGAAATGAGTAAGTGCCTTCTGTGAATACCAAAATGAGGAAGTGCCTTCTGTGAATACCAAAATGGTAGTAAGTTTAGGATTTTGTCTTAAGTTAGTTCTGTGAATCGGGCCCTTGGATTCTGAAGTGAAGGGTGGAAGGCGGATCTTTGGGTTCATCCTGTGAGGAAGGACGTGATGCATTTGAGGGCGTTTCCGTGGACTCAGATGTGGTGGAGTCTTTTGATGAGGGTGTTGTGGGATATGGTGTCAAAAGCTACTGAGAGGTTGAGGAGGATCAGGGCCGCTGTCTCCCGTGGTTGAGGAGGGACTGGATGTCATCGGTGGCGTTGATCAGGCTGGTCTTGGTGCTGTGGTTAGCACGGAAGCTGGTTTGGGAGGTGTCCAGCAGATTGTTGTTCTCTAGGTGTTCAGTGAGTTGGTGGTTGATAGCCTTCTTGAGAACTTAGGAAGGGAGGGGAGCAGAGAGAGGGGGCAGTAGCTCTTATGTTCGCTGGGGGTGGTGGATGTTCCCTTTGTTTCAGCAACCATCCGACGTGCTATGATCTAACAACGTGCTTGTTCTTACCCCGTAATCTTTATATTTCCTGCTTGTGAAGCCAATCTGACTCCACAACAAGGACAAAGAATCACCAAATGTGGTTAAATAGATTTTATGCTGAGATACTAATCTATGCAGTATATAAGCAAGATAAAAATAAGTCCAAGAGATAGAATAATACGGCAGGGACGTTAAAATATCTCTGTAGACTGAGCCGAAATAAGATGAGATACAGAATAGTAACAGCCACAACAATAATGAAACAAATTAAGGCAAACAGGTGTTCAATCAAGAATCTTCCCTTCACTCTTCTAAGCATGGATCAACTACAAGACCATCTATCCAGGAATTCTATTTATGGAGCATAGAATGTGTCAGCATGATACAGACTTCGCTAGAAGTCTTCTAAAGGAAATAAGTGTTTAGCCTAAAGCTTCACACTTGCAAGAAAATTAGGCAAGCAGAGAGATCTTTTCCTCTCCAAGCCTAAAGGGAGTCTGCCTTTTAACTGTGAGTACATCAATTAAAATAACAGGAGTTTCAGAAACGTTCTTATCTCATTTTAGTCCACCAGGAACCAATCAATTTGCTGCGCGAGAGCAACATTTGCAAAATCCCTTAAATTTCCCATTACTTTGAAACTTGGACTGTAATCCGCAACCTTGATAATCCCTCCACCCTGGTACATGATGAACAGAGGCCTCTATTGACCATTTATTGTCCACGTTCACTGCCAAGTTCTTCCCTCCAGGCCTCACTATCAGAAGCCTAATACAAACAATACACCTTTCTCTAACTAATAAAAGGCATGATAATGCAACTGCAAAAAAAGAAAGAAAGAAGATTCTGGCCAGGCTCAATGCATTTCACTTGAGGCCTGTAGTCAGGCTAAGTTAGCTCAGTAATCAATATGGACTTCGAATACATGAATATACATACACAGGTATATTTTCAAGAATAAGTGTAAACGTGAATACAAGAGGACAAGATTACATGTTTCAACTGAACATTAGTGTACTTGTATGTTAACCCCTAATCCCTATGATGATTACCTTTCATTAATACATTTAAATCCTTCACACACGTCAATGAAGTTAAGGCACACAGTGAATATAATGTCAGTTATGAGTATATAATTGCATAATTGTGACACATAAAATGTGGAGCTGACACTAAGCTACTCAAACACCAAGGCCATTCCCACATTTACAGAGCCTTAAAGAGGCAGGCATTTGTATGTCAAAGGCCAGTGATGTGTCCTAGTGTCCACTGGCAATCAAGATGTAGTCATTGAAGCGTACAATTATTTAAAATGTGAGGTAAGGGTGGACCATGAACCTGCAAGATCAGAGTAATATGAAAAACCAAGAATTTGCATAGCTAATATGTTTCGCCTACGCAAGATCTATTGGTTGTGTCAACGTTTTTTTTACATGCTGCACAGCAGTACGAGCTGCTGTGCAACATGATTTAAAGTTTTTAAAAAGCACTATCACTCAGCTAGCATTGACCGCCACATATTGCATTTTTTCTTTTACTTAAAGCCATGTTGCACAGCAGCTTGCTAGGGGTGGGGGACAATGGATGTGGGAGGAGGGGAGACAGGGGACAATGAATAACAAACAGTGAGAGGAGGGCAGGGGGTGGGGAAACTGCAGGTTGGGAAAAGTGCGGGAAGAGTGTTGGCAGCTGGGAAACTGCAGGTGGAGGCCAGGGAGGTGGGGAAATAACAGACAGTGGGAGAAGGGCATAGGTGAGGGAGAGGGACTGCAGACACATTCACTCTTTAAGAGTGCATGCGCAAAAGTAAAAAATAAAGAGTTTCTGCAGGAGCCTATGAACAGTGGAAGGACACTGGCCACAGACAGGAATCTGTACTTGGTCCATGCTCCATAGCAAGGACACCCTGCGAAGCCCCTGGAGGCAGCTGAGGCGAGGAAGAGGCAGTAGCCGATATTGAGCAAGTGAATGAGAGTGACATCAGAGCCAACCGATGGTAAGTAATGGTAAGTATGAGGTTGGCTTTAAGCCAGTTTTAATCTTTTTTTGTTCTGTTTACAAGAGATTTCGCAGTCACAATGCAAGTGCTGTGCAGGCAAAATCTAAAAATGGGCATACATCGAAAAATGTATTTCGTCACCATCTACGCATCTGGAATCACATTCTTTTATTGTAAGGTGTTACCATGTTTTTGGTAGAAGTGCAAAGTAATTTTAATGGAGCTACTAGGGATTTATGCCAGAGAGAGTATGGGTTACCTCAGGGAATAATACAAAAAAAGACTATACTTCTACGTTCATGATAAATTTCCATGAATCTGGTAGACTACCCATAACAATCAGGCCTGGACTGACTGTGGGATGGCAGGGTGGGTGCTTCTTTTATTGCTGGTGGGGCCAGGTTTCATTGCGAGGGATGGGATGGTTGCATTTACAAATAATACAAAACAAATGGTTTTTAAGCGTGCCACTCAGACTAAGCTCACTTGAAAATAATTTGTTATTGCATTTGGGTAGTTTCTGTCTCCTGCAGAGTGGCCACAAGCAAGGCTGACCTTCGGAGAGAAGTGGGTGAGAGGTTTGCTGTTGCTTGACCCAGAAAGACGAGAAGATATATGATAAAGACACTACATTTAAAACAGTGTGTTTCATTATTATGTGACCGTTGTAACATACTTCAGTTTATAATGTTAAATAGTGCATAGAGAGACAATTGTTAGAAGTGATTCCAATGCCGGTGCCCACAGCTCAGATCAGATGCTCTCTGCTGCTGCAATTACATATCAGCATGCCAGTGCCAAGGCTGTGAGTCATAAACAGTTACAGGTTACCAAACAAGCAAAGTAGGCACCGGCCTATGGGCCCCATTCCTTTTAGGGGCCCGCAACAACGGATCAAAATATAACTTAAAGTACATAAACCAGAAACATCAGATTTACATACATTTGTCTCTTAAAAGTTAATCTGTCAATTTGTAAAACAAATCCGGTGCATTGGGTATTAGGAGATAATTTGCAAGGGGGAGGTGAAATTTTGACTGCCTAGGTCCTCCGCAGGGTTTAATCCGGCACTGGTCCTAAATGTACTTAATGCCTCTTTAGTCTAATAACAAGCTCTTCCTTACCCTTTATCTAACTCGTGCAGGTTCCTGCATTCTCCCTTTGTCACGGTTTTCCATATTTCTCTTCCGCCATCGTTCTGATCTGTGTGTTGTTCCCTCTCTTGCACTCCGTAAGTATCTGATACAGGAAAATAAGTGCCTGTCCCCACCATCTGCAACCACGGGCTCAAATTAAGCACTGTGATGTCTCTCCTCCACTGTCCTGATGATGAGGCTATTAGTTAGACAAGAGGAAGCCATTTTGCCTTTTGCTCCGATTTGTGGCCTAGGGTGTTACTATAGACTGAGTAGCATTATAAGGGCCATATGTATGAAGCCAAATTGCGATAGCAAATGCTGGAATTCGCAAAATTTCAGCGTTTGCAATCGCAATTTAGGCTGTGTGCAATATAGCACACAAAAACCCACTCGCAAAATAAGGAATCGCAAAATTTGCGATTCCCTATTTTGCGAATGCATTTAAGGAATCCCAAATTGCGATTCCTTAAATGCAATGTAGGAAGCACCCAAGTTGTGCAATTTTGGCTTAAGGAATCGCAAATTACCACCAACTTCAGGTTGGTGGTAATTTGTGATTTCTTTGAAAAATGCACTTTTTTGCATTTTTCAAAGTGCCATGTGGCGCACATGCATGCCCTTAGGGCATGTGTGTGCGCCACATGTGCACACATGCTTATTTCAGGGGTGCAACAGGGTGTCCTATTGACACCCTTGCAACCTTCAAATTGCATTCTAAATTTGCGATTCTCTAACTGGGAATCTCAAATTGAGAATGTCTTCCCATTCATTCCTATGGGCCTTCTAGCCCATAGGAATGAATGGGAAGGTATTCCTTATTTGCGAATCTCAATTTGCGATTCACAAATAAGGAATATGTAGGATTCACAAAATATTTAGGAAATCCTACATACATTGCATCTTGCGATTCTCTAATTGCGATTCCCTAAATATCGCAATTTGAGAATCGCAAAATGCGTTTTTCATACATATGGCCCATAGTCTTTTTTGTATATCACACTGTTAAATCTAGGTTTCCTTCCTTGCAGCTTCCCTGTTTCTCTGCCCCTGCTGCTCAGCCAGTGTGAATGTGTTAGGTAGAATGTTGGTGTGGATGGTGATGTAATGGAATTTGCAGATTGCTGTGTGAGAGACTGTCAGTTGGATCATGGGCTGAGCAGCAGGGAGGCTGCTCCTGGTGGGGCTGATTACATCTGTACAACTGAACTTACTGGAAGAACATCCTTACTTCTAAGAACAATAAATCCTATTAATCTATAACCTAACTACGTCTACTGGAACTCCTACTTTCATCATAACATAAACTGCCGACGAGTTGGATAATCTTCTTCAGAAACTACGCATGAGGATCTACTTTAAGCTTCTACCAAAGAAATTTCAACTTAAGGATTTTTCGCCCTGCTGCCCCACCAGTGTCCAGCTTCATCAGACAGCCCATAGACAGGGCGTATGCTTCCTGCTACTGTTCACATCCACTACAAGTCAAGAGGCAAACCTTTTACAGTAAGTGCAGAAGCGAATTCTGATGCGCTGGCAGAGTTACTTTTTGACTGTGCACCTGGCACCTCACATGGATTTCGACTTGAGCCTGGTGCCTTTTTGACCCTGTGCTCTTGCTCCGGATCTGGCATGTGTTTTCTATTTCAGGAACTTCTGTCTGCAGCATACTTCTTATGGATTTGGATTTAAACCTGGTGCCGCTGGATCAAGAGCGGGAGAGAGGTACTCCCATTCTTTTGCGGCCAAGGCAAGTTTGTGAGTTACATATTTATTAGCGTGAATTTACTAGTCTGGTTTCAATAGGCGGCATTTGGGCCTAACCTGGGAGGCAGCACGTACCACGACACATTTCTTGGTGTGAAAAAGGCCTCTTTTTGGAAACAGATGCACCTTACATCCAAATTCCCTTGGCCTGTGCCATACAAAACTAAGCCTCACTAAATAAAGTCTTCCAACCTTACCCCCACCCCCTCCCCTATCATGTCCCCCCCCCTGCAACAATTATAACAACTGGCCAATCCTAACTTCTCTACACCTACCTAACTAGGTAAACTTTGTATGTTCTGTTCATAACTGTAACCATCCAACCTTATCCCGAATGAACTAGGAAAAAACGCCTCCACAGCATAACTCACCAAACCCGCACCTGTTCCAGCGACAACCCCCATAACATGACCCCCCCCCCCGATGCACCTGTTCCCCCAAAAGCCAACCGGAAAGCTGCATGAACTAGCCAAGTCCCCCGAGGACCACCCCGTCAAACGAGGATAACAGCCACCAGGGTGGGAGGGAGGGAAAAATATGCCAACCTGAGCCTCCCCAGCTGGCTGTCATGTCGCGACCACCAAAATGGTGGCTCGCGACACGAAATGGCCGGCTTTAAACCCACCCAGCCCAAAAACCGCCCAACCCCAACCCAAGCCCAACAAGCCCAAAGCAACACCCCACGTGGTACGGCTGCCTCCCCTGCCCAAAACTCCCTGGGGGTGGCAGGCCTCCCGCTGGTCGGCCGTCCCCCCCCCCCAAACCCCATTGAATCAAGATGCTCAGCGCGCCCACACTTAGTGCTGCTAACGTGCGCCATACATATGGTCCACAAGGAGTCTACAGCTGCCCTGTGCGCTCTCGTTCTCGTGAGAGTCCTACCTGACATTCCTCACTTCTCTCTGCTGCCAATCTGGAACAGCAGATTTCCAGTTGCTCAAACACGATTTTCAACATTGATGCGCCTAGAGCTATTCGGCGTGCGCGATCCCTACGTGCCGCCATCTTGATTGGAGCGATCTGCTCAGCTCCAGTATGGACTCTTCCCTGTGATTCTTCTCCTTTCTCTAAATTTGGCAAAGCAGGACATTTCTGGAGCGGGAGGAGTGTCAAGTGTGTTGGGGCATGTACTATTAAATATCAGCCTTTTTCTGATCCGTCCGCCTGTCATCCTGGAGACTCAGGGAGGCTATGGAGCGTTTACCGTCATCACCTGTCTCCAGGGCAAGGTTTTGGGATTGTAGCGATGGAGTCATGCCATTATCATTTGGCTCCCTGCTAGTAACCGTCCAACACATTTTGTTTGTAGTGTCGTTAGATATATAAATCTATTCCTTGGTGACATTTCTTCATTTCAGGTCACCGCACCATTCAGAGATATCCTCGTGGGAGAGTTTTCTTTAAATCCAATAGTCAGTCAGATGCTTTTCATCAGTTTAACTTACATTTATTAAGCATCTCATGTTACCTGGATATTGTTCTCTATTTTGGGCATGCCAACGGGGTCAGGCACCAGTCTCCTGTATGGAAGAATGTTTTAATGCTGATTCATTTATGTTCAGTACTGCCATGTTATTCAAGATGTTGCTTATGATTTTTGCTGCCTTGATTTATTTATAATATGCTTGCTATTTCCATATTGTCATTACATGCAGTAATCTTCCGGTGCTTTCTTACCTGTGTGCAAGTTTTTTGCACATGGGATATTCTCGTATTTATTTCATGTGAATTCTGCTGTGTTATTTGAGGTGTGTATACACCAGTGGGGTGTGGATTACCCGCCTCTCGCTTGCTTTTCCTTTTTGATGATTCACTAGTGGAGTGCAGAGCGCCCGTTCTTTGTGTTTGCTGCTTGGCGACTCACTAGTGGGTTGTAGTTCTTTCTTTTTTTTACTGCTTGTATACACCCTTTTGGGGTGCAGTTCTGGTCTACTTTAGTGGGGTGCAGATCGCCCATTTCTTTGTGTTTGCTCTTTGGGGACTCAGTAGGGAGGTGTGGATCCTCCGTTCATTTTTACTGCTTATATACACTCTTTGGGGGAGTAGTTCAGGTTTACTTTATTGCTTGGTGTTTCACCGGTGGGGTGTAATTCACCCATTCTTTACTTTTCACTATATGCCCTCCTCTAGGGGTGATGTGCTGGGTGTAAGCCACCCGTTGCTTGCTTTCTGGTTGGGTGTAAGCCACCCGTTGCTTGTTTTCTGGTTTAGTTGTTTTCTGCACGTGTGAGAGTTGGTGAGTTCTGTGTGTGCTTTGTTATGGGATTACCTGGCTTGATTTAGGTTGTGTCTCCTTCTCGGTGTCCTGGTTTGTTCTTAGGTTGCGTCTTTCTTCTTTGTTGTGTTCCGTGTTTCCCTTTTTTTTCCGCCAGTTTGGCCAGCTGGTGTGGTTGTGGTGGTAACTTGGAGCATTTTCCTTTTGATTTGTATACGTGTGGAGAACTTATACTTATTTATATATATTTCTCTCTCCTTATTTTATGTCGTTTTTGGACAGCATCCTTCTTGCAATTTCTTGTTTATTTTGCTCTGCAAAGGAAGGAGATGTGTGTCTCATCTGGTATATGTATTCGATATTTCCATTTTCGTGTTTTTACTTAGTTATATGCATCTTTTATGTATTTTATTTCCTTCTTGCATATTTCAGCATGTTTATGCATAGTCACTATTTAAGTGCTTTGTGTTTTCTTATGAAATGCTGTATACAATTTGCATTTGCAATATTTTCTCATGCAAGTCTCTTCTGTGTAACTGTGATGTTCCTACTTATTTTCTCTATTGTTTTTCTTATGTATTTTATTGCTACCATGCATATTTCAGCATGTTTATTCAAGTGCTTTGTGTTTCTTTAGAAATGCTGTCTACAATTTGCATTTGCAATCATTTCTCTTGCAAGTTTCTTCTGTATAACTACGATGTTCCTACTTATATTCGCTTTTGTTTTTGTGTATTTAGTAAAGGGGGAAGGCGTGTTATATCCAGGTTTCCTTCTATGCATCTTCCCTGCTTCTCTGCCTCTGCTGCTCAGCCATTGTGAATGTGTTGGGTAGAATGTTGGTGTGGATGGTGATGTAATGGAATTTGTGGATTGCTGTGTGAGAGAGTGTCAGTTGGATCATGGGCTAAGCAGCAGGGAGGCTGCTCCTGGTGGGGCTGATTACATCTGAACTTACTGGAAGACCATCCTTAAATCTAAGAACAATAAATCTTATTCATCTCTAACCTAACTACGTCTACTGGTACTCCTACTTTCATCATAACACACACACTCTGAACTGGTGTATTTTTTAATGAAGGAAAAAGGGCCACTGTGGAAAAAGTAATTCCATAAGATCACACAATGTGGTCAAGTGGAAGCTGGGACTGATTAAAGGTTTCCTGGATTTACGTTATGCAATTTTATCACTGCATCATTATCTCTTTCGTTCTTACATTTTAGTTCATAGCTTAATGCTTTCTATTTAATTATTTGTGGTGCTTAATTAGCGCACTGTGTTAAATACCTCCAGGTTCTGCATGGTTCACAAAAGATTGGTGATGGTAGTGTTTGGGGAGGGTGATGCTGTAATGTAAAAGTTAAAACAGAAACAAGAGCACCCACCCTTGATCAGCGCAGTGAGACTGTAGTAAACTACTTCTCTGCTATTCCTACTGTATTGCTTTGTTGGAATGTATCATGACATCATAGAATGCCAGAGTGCCTATCTGTGTTTAGAGTGTCAGTTGATCATCTCAGGCTGAGCTGCTAGGAGCCTGCTCCTGGTGGGGCTGCATCTGTACCTTCTATCCTCTCCTACTCACCTATCTTAGAACCAAGCTACAATAAAGGATTATTCAATCATACAGAAGGACTCTGTATCTTCCTTTACTACAATTTGGCGACGATTTTGAACCTACGCATGGTGTATGGAGTATGGAGTAAGGACAACTGTGGAACTGAAGGACAAGGAGCCAAGGACATCAAAGACTTTCAACACGTCAATTGAAACTTGAGAATTCATCTGTGTCAACCTGTAAAACACCCTTAACAGCCCCACCAGTGTCCTGTACCATCCGGACAGCCTGCAGCCTGGGCGTTTGTCTACTGTGGTGAAACTAAGAAACTAAAGAAAGAAACTAAGAAAAGAAATGAAGAAGCAAGTACTCTACAAGTAACTCGCCACGACTGTGAGTCAACTGCTGGTCTGTCTGTGTTCCTCACTGCATGTGTCATATGAAATGTTGGCCACAAGATGGTGTACCTACACTTTGTAAGTACTGAGCGAGAGCAAAGTCTACCCCGACGCTAAATAATCCTGGTTGCAGTGACATTGACATTATTAAAGGAGTAAATTTGGAGCTAAGTTCGGGCCCCAGTGTGAAGGTCAAACTTCGTGAAGACTTGCTCCTGAAATGTATGGATCGCGGGCAAAATTCGAGCCCTGGTGGTGTTTGAGACTGTTTGGCAATTTTGGCGTATGTCGAGAGAAGAGCGGAAACCCTCAAGAGGCACTCCTGATCTCACCACCAAAATCGTGAGTCGCTTGCCGGGTGCGCGTGCTTTCTCTTGCATGCGCGATCTCGGCATGTTTGAAACATTGCCAGACAGTGGTGTCACACGCTCTCTTGCGTCACTCCGGCACGCTCTGGTGTTGTCATGCGGCGTTGCCATGGAGCGACGTTGATGCAGTGTGGGCCCGTCAACGCAAGTGTCAACTTTCACTGCACTGATATCTT
The DNA here is from genome assembly GCF_964204655.1 of Triturus cristatus. NCBI lineage: Eukaryota > Metazoa > Chordata > Amphibia > Caudata > Salamandridae > Triturus > Triturus cristatus. The sequence goes on along the minus strand of NC_140584.1, from coordinate 363,718,776 downwards.
TCGTTGCAGCGGAATTTTAGTGAGTGATCACGCTGAATGAAGCTGAGGTGCAATCGAGACAGATGCGCGATTGTTCAGGAAGGTAAGAACGTGCATCCAGTGCTAGTCTCGTGCCAACCATTAAAACTAGCCTCGTTGTTTTTTTTGTGTTTTCTTTTTTTTCTTCCTTCAAGAGTTGTTTGCATACCTATCCAAAGGGGACTTGAGCGGGCGGCTTACTCATAAGCCGAAGAGACAATAAGTGCACTTTAAAAGGGTAGCGATTAACGCCAAGGACAAAGCAATCACAACAGACGAGTAAAATCGAGACAAGACAAGAGACAAGTATGTCCTCAATGTAATCTAAGTTTGGTGAAATCTAAGTTTAGAGAAATTTAAAGCAGAACATGGAAAACTCTGCCAAAGTGCATTAAAGTTGTTTCTTGAAGATCAAACAGCAATCTCTTATTGTAGAGAGAGCTTGAAAAAACACGGAAGATAGTGGATTGAGCGCACCAGAACGAACAGAAAGCAAAGGTAGCAGTCCAATAAGTTATAAATAATCTAACAAAACTGGTGCACCAGGGATCCAGGTGCGCAATGTAATCCCCTTTCCAACAAAATACATGTCAATATGCATGAATCTATCAGATCTAGTTCTGACCACAGTGACAGGAATCAAGACAGACAAGCGTCATTCTTATCAATCTGCAGAGTCCGTTAGATGTTGCTGGTTGAATTTAATTTATTCCCACACCCGCTACTGTACATCACGTCACTCACAACAACATCTGAGAACGACTCGCAGAACTGGGTCAACGAGTCCAAAGGAGCTCAATACCAGGAACAGATAGTTCTGAACCCGGTCAATGAGCCCAGTGCTGGCACAGTCGATCTTAACCACGACAGAGAGCCCACAACGGGGACAAAGGTCTAGGATAGAGAGACCAGAGCTGAACCGCAGCGGAGAATCCAAGAACTGGAGCAGAGAGCCCGGAACCTCAAGGGGACAAAGGTCTGTCACAGTACCACGAGGAGAAGAAGATCGTCCCAAGGTCCAAGAACCAGGAGGGGTCAAAAGTTGTCAGCTCATTTGCCCTCACTGTTTTTGCCGCACTACCATGTCATTTATAGCAGAGGGGAGATACCCCAAGATTGTGACGCAGAACCCAGGTCTAGAAGACAGAGAGTCCAATATCGGGAAAGCATAGTACCAGAACAAGGAGTGGAAAAAAGGTTATCTCAGAAATAGGAGTGGACAAAGGTTGTGTGGAACATTTTGTTATTTGAGGAACAGTCTCTCTGGCGAGCCGTTGCACACTTTTGAAAGGGCAGGCACTGTGGCTGTGTGACTTTTGGTGAGTGCTATCACCTTACTTTGTCTGTTTGTGGACTCATACAGTCTTCCCTGTTCCAAGAGATTGCACACTGAAGCAACCCTAGTGTTCTACTTTGTATGCTGGTAGCTGCGGGAAGCCTTGCGTGGAGACCTCGGGTAAAAGATCGTTCACCGGAGCCTAACATTTCTTCCTTGATCATAATGCCTATAATTATTGCATTTCCTATTTTGGTGTGTAAATTCACTTTATAACATAGTGTCTGGAGCGGGCGGTTAGTGCCCCAGTGTTCCTACTCAATTTTCCTGATGTGTGTTGAGTGACTAAACATTGAGTGTACCATTTCCTTTGGAGGAGGTTGTGGGGGGTGTTTAATGTCTCATTTCAGACATGGTGTGGTTTTAAGGGTTAGTACCCTCTGGTGTACCCTATTGAGGGGAGGTTGTTGCTTTCGTCTTTTCAGGGTGAGTACCCTCTGAGTACTCTAATTAGGGGAGGTTGGGTGGTTTTCCAGAGCGAGCACCCTGTGGTGTTCAATGGTGATATTTTTTTTTTTAAGGGTTAGTACCCTCCGGTGTACCCTATTGAGGGGAGGTTGTAGCTTTCATCTTTTCAGGGTGAGTACCCGCTGAGTACCCTATTTAGGGGAGGTTGGGTGGTTTTCCAGGGCGAGCACCCTGTGGTGTTCAATGGTGATTATTCTGTGATGTATCTTACCTAAGGGAGGTTGTGTAGTTTTCCACGGTTAGTACTGTGTGGTGTACCCTACTTAGGGGGGGGGGTTGTGTAGTTTTCCACGGTTAGTACCCTGTGGTGTACCCTACCCTGTAACTTTCATCTTTTCAGGGTGAGTACCCTCTGAGTACCCTAATTAGGGGAGGTTGGGTGGTTTTCCAGGGCAAGCACCCTGGGGTGTTCAATGGTGATTATTCTGTGGTGTTTCTAGGGAAGTTGTGGGTGCGTTTATTCCTCTAATTTAGTTGTAATTTAAGTGTGTTGTGAGACAGTAAGCGTTACGTTCAGCTCACAAGTGTAGTGTGCCTTTAGACGGTGTGTGTCCTGATTTAGTCTCTGTACATAGAGTGTACCCATATCTTTGGGGAGGTTGTGGGGGTAGTCAATGCCTTTAATTTCTTAGTCTACATACATAGAGTGTACCCATTTCTTTGGAGAGGTTGTGGGGGTAGTCAATGCCTATAATTTAGTTTTCAGTGTTCCAGGGTGAGTATCCTGCGGTGTACCCTATTTAAGGGGAGGTCGTAGTTTTAGTTTTCCAGGGTGAGTACCCTGTAGTGTACCCTACTTAGGGTAGGTTGTGTTGTTTTCCACAGCTATTACTCTGTGGTGTACCCTATTTAGGGGAGGTGGTGTTGTTTTCGGTGGAGGTTGTTTTGCTTAATTCCTAGCGTTACCATGGGTTTTCCTTTCATGTTGACACTATGCCAAGTGCGCAATGTAATCCCCTTTCCAACAAAATACATGTCAATACCCATTTCTTTGGGGAGGTTGTGGGGGTAGTCAAAGCCTTTGATTTCTTAGTCTTCAGACATAAAGTGTACCCATTTCTTTGGGGAGGTTGTGGGGGTAGTCAATGCCTCTAATTTAGTTTTCAGTGTTCCAGGGTGAGAATCCTGCAGTGTACCCTATTTAAGGGGAGGTCGTAGTTTTAGTTTTCCAGGGTGAGTACCCTGTAGTGTACCCTACTTAGGGGAGGTTGGGTTGTTTTCCACAGTTATTACTCTGTGGTGTACCCTATTTAGGGGAGGTGTTGTTGTTTTCGGTGGAGGTGGTTGGCTTAATTCCTAGCGTTACCATGGGTTTTCCTTTCATGTTGACACTATGCTCCGGTCAATGTCTTCCTGCTTGGAACTCGAGGCCAAGGATTTCACGTTCATAGGACTTTGAGTGAGAAGTTTCTCTCTAGTGTTTAGACCCTTTCCGTTACTCTTAACGGATTGTAAGTGTCAGCATGCCGCCTACCCTAATCAGGGGAACTTTTGTCCTTTTCCCAGAGTGTTTACTCTCTGGTGTATTCTTCTTTGGGAGGTTCCACTCTTCCTGTTATCTAGAGTCACTTATACCCCTTGGGGTACCCTTCTATTGGAGATGTTGTTTTTCTGGCGTACCCTTTATGGGAAAGTTGTAAGGGCGGTTGTTCCCTTGTCCTCCAGGGTGATTGCCCGGTGGTGTACTCATTTACGGGGAGACTATGGGGGTGACCACCCTTCTCTGTTGCTTTGGTTTTTCCACCTAAGTCTTGCCTTGTTCTTTATTTCTTTACCCAAGGGAGGGGGATGGGGCGTGAAGTATTGACATTTGCACTTTTGATGCATTCAATGATGTTTTGCATTTTAATGCGTTTCTTTTCATGCCAGTGTTATTCCCGATACCTCATGTACTACACCATTAGGTATTTGCATCTCAATGTTTTCAATTTATGCCAATGTTATTTCTGAGGTATCTAACTTGTCTTTCTCTTTATTTCTGCTGTTGTTCCCCAAGGAAGGAGGATGTGTAGTAAACTAGTTCTCTGCTATTCCTACTGTATTGCTTTGTTGGAATGTATCATGACATCATAGAATACCAGAGGGCCTATCTGTGTTTAGGAGTGTCAGTTGATCATCTCAGGCTGAGCTGCTAGGAGCCTGCTCCTGGTGGGGCTGCATCTGTACCTTCTATCCTCTCCTACTCACCTATCTTAGAACCAAGCTACAATAAAGGATTATTCAATCATACAGAAGGACTCTGTATCTTCCTTTACTACAGAGACCATTTTCTACTTGTAGCGAAAAATCTTTATAAATGGTCATCCATTCTTGAATCTATTCATGCACCACTACTCACCCATCCTACTATTCATTCTTTCTTTGAGCCACATATCCACGTCCGCAGTCACCACCCCTCCACCGAATGATTGAACAAGGTTCAATAATGCATACTGTGTTGTAAAATATACCATATTTGCATTTTTGTCAAAACGTTCTTGAGGAGATCACATCCCCCACGACCCCTTGCAGTGGTCATGCTTGCTTGCCGGGTTCAATCACTAAGTGCACTATGAGGGTTGGTTTGACAAAACATGCCAGAGATGGTTTTGTTTCACAGTGTGGCACGGATAACAATATGAAACAGACTATTGCTTTGCGGAGAAAAAAAAAAGGCGTCCATTTGTGAAGTGCTTCACTACCAAAGTACAGCCAAAGGCGCTATTGGGAGAATCACACTTGGCACAATTTGAGTCCAGGAAGGGCAAAAACCACTGGCTTAATAAGATAAGCAGTGAACCGTTCAGGGCAAAAAGGATGAGGTTATAAGGCTGTTGTTACACGTAGCCGAAGGCATTTGCTCTTATAGTCTCCACACCTCTAGCTCTCTTAACCACCATCTTTCTGCTCCTTTGTGTATACCTTCAGCTGCCTATGAATACAATTTGGTTGAAATTCATCAGTATTGTTCACTGGTGCTGCAGATCGTTCTCCCACTGTTCCTTACACTATTCCTTACATGATGCTATATTGATCTGGTCAGAAGGCGCTGGGTTTTATTGCCAGTATTTTGAGCTAATGTCCTATTACTTACTGGTAATCTTCATTATCCTGATTAAGGTCCTCCTCGTCCCAGACATGTCCTCTCCCTCCCTCTTTCGTTCTGCCTTGTCTTGTTTCTAGCAGGCATAGAGGCGGTGGTAGGGGTCTTTATTCAATGGAAATTAAAAAATTGCTAGAGTGCTTGTCAGGAGGTGGGACCGCCTCATAATGTAATCACTGGGACGAGGAGGACCTATGAGGAGGTAATCTCACTTTTGGAGATGAAGCCATTTGAACGTGTGGATGGACTGATAAACATCATAAAGTCCGGAGACATAAGTATACTATGACAAAGAGTTTGACAGGAAACAAGACTGAAGGCTGGAGCGAGTTATGTCACTCTGACTGTCTGCAAGTATTCAAGGTTTTTTCCTCTCTGCTGGCCACGTTGGATCCGTGGTCTTCGGAAGAGGGTATAAATACATGTCAGACTCTGAAGACAGCATTGACCACATTGAAAATAATTGTGTTTTATTCTTAAGTGTTGCAATCATGTTTGGCATTACACAGAACTTCTATATTGTAATGGAGGCATCCTGGACACTATAAGATATATGCTATGTGAGCAGAAACAACGCAAGGAATTTGCTGGTTGGAAAACTCCTGTACACTGAAAAAGGCAATTTTGTGTCTTTTGTATTAATTTAGCAACACAACTATGTGGTGCTCACACCTCAGCTCATCCTAGGAAGTATTCACCCTGAACTGTGTGGTCCATTTGAGTCCAAACTGTAGAAACCAGGATATGATTTGGAGGCAAGATAGGAACCCGCAATTGACAAGGTAACAAAAAGCACACTGTTTTGTTGTAAAATATATGTGCACGTCAATATAGTCAATAGAGGAGAGGGTCTTGGTTATAAGTAGATTAAGTAGATCTCAACCATAACATTTCTCAATGTATGTTTTTTCAGTGGCACTTTGGGGTATTGATTATATTTTCTAAATCACGTTTGAAGTCCACAGACCTTCTGTGAAACTTCAAGGATCACAATCAGTGGTGTAAATGAGCCACATCGTTCACAGTCTGGGTGGCATCCACAGCCTTTGCACGTGGCTGGAATTGTCTATAGATTATGTATGACTAAAATCATCAAGTGATCCTTGGCTGTCCGCAAACACAGAAAATAAGAGGGTAGGACGTCACTTTTTAAAATCCTCAATTTTTGAGGAAACATCAGTATTTACCAAATTCAAAAATGTGCCCTCTTTACTCCAAGGGATCTTGTATGTCTGTTTTTTTGCCATGCAAGTCAAAGTAAATGTTATCCTGGTGGCATCCATGGTCTTCGTCCAAGGACCATGGATCCAACATGGCCACCATACAGAAAAACAACAGGTAGATACCGGCAAACAGAACTGGGTGGAACTAAGCATGTGGGTCCACTGATTGAGAAACCCATCTAGTTAGTTAAGCATCTGAATCTTGGGATGGAGGAGTGGCGGTACAGATATACATTAAAATAGCATTCACATTTCTGGATTTATTATTTTTATAAACTGCTAATATCACCCAAAATGAAAAACATATTCAGAGTAAACTCCAAAAAGAACATATTCTGGCAAATTATCTGTCTGTGCCAAGTTTAGTGTAAGTCTGCCAAGTTCCTATGTGATGTTCATGCCTGTGTTGCTGTGCTGTTCTTTTGCTGTGGAAGTGTGTTACTATGATGTGTTGTTTAGGTAAGCCATTTTTTTTCTTTCATCAGTTATTTTAAAAAAGTGATCGGACTCAACAGCACTCTGCGTCATAGCAATTTTTTTTAAACCTGCAGCCGTGCTTGACAGCAGCTGCAGTACAACAGGTCTGAAAGGTTTGTAAAAAGCGCTGTGACTGAGTGTTAGCTCTTTTATTTTCTTAACTTTCGCCCATGTTGCACAGCGGCAGTACTGCTGTGCAATATGACTACAAACATTGACAAAGCCAATAACCCCTGCAAAGGCGAGACCTATTAGTTTTGCCAATGCTTGTTTTCTAATGCCACTCATGGGAACGTTTGGTGTTGTGCACTTCAAGTAAAGGGCATTTTCAGAAAGGAATATAATTTTACTGCCTTTCACTCATTTCTTTTTTACACTGTAATGAATAATGTTAGCAACAACACCACAAAAAGAACTAGGGATAGCACAGGTGAAGGATGCACAAACAAAATAGAAGCGGCAGTATATTACAACACGTATCGGAAGGATAGAAGGAACCTTAGAAAGTGGAGCAGTTCAACAGAAAGTGCCGCAAACCAAAAAGGAGCAGCAAGAACAAATGCAAATGGCACATTTCTGTTCTGCACTGCAAAAAACACACACACATCTGTATGAATTTGCGATAACGTACAGGATTTATTCATACACCATTTACCGCGGGGCAAGCCGTAAGGAAACAAACCAGTGAGGTTGTGAATTCATTTAGCTTCCAAGTCGAGGCAGATGTGGGGGAGGAGGGAGGGAGCACCAGATGGGGTAGCAGGAATGGGAATGCCGAAGAAGAAATAGGACCTCAATCACAGCATGGGCTGCGGACGGGCACTAATTAAGTTGAATCAATCTGTGCTTGGTCCATGCTTCACGCACAGGAACTCAAGTGACGTTTGGCCTGTGCTGGCCAATTAGGGGGGCAGCAAAGATGAGTGACACTGAAGTCAACAAATGGTAGGCATTGGACTGGTTCCAAGCCCCTTATTGAACCAATAGTCCGGCAAGCGAGAGGGCATGCAGCTTATGCTTTGTCACAGGCTCCACCTAAAAATGTCCTTCCTATTGAATGTCACCCTGGATAAATTCAGACAAGAGACAACTCTACTGTTAAATCTTCGGTTTATTTATACTTGACATTATTTGTAAAATATACATGTATTATATCTGACATTTTATTTGTCACTTTATCACGAGCTGATTAGAACCTTAAAGTATGTGAACTTGTGTTAATTTTAGAAATTAGTCATATTTTACAATTGACTGTGTGACTGTGCTAATGCCAATCAGGGTCTAATACTGCTACAGGTTAAGCATTAAGAGCGGGTAAATTCCCTTCTTCCCATGTGCAATCAGAGGACGAGAAACTGGGCAATTTCAAACATTTCCGCATCATCCTGCCCTGGATTTGAAAAGGGAGTAATGACAAAATGGCTTGGAAAGTAAGAATTCCGCTTTCCTGGAACTGAAGAATGCAAGGAATGAGGAAATCCGTGCCACCCGGCACTGTCAGAGGAGACCATAGTAATTAACTTAATGGCAATTACCTAAAGTTAATTATAATAGCTGGCAGGGCACAAGTCCTAAAAAAAGAAGTGGGGGGACGCTCCAAGTTAGGTGGTGTCACCGGAAGTGACCTCACAGCCGGAAGTGACGTCACGAGATGGAGTCCCCACTAATTAACAAAGGTTAGAAGGCGATGGGGGCAGGTTCAAAGGGCAAAGGAGAATGTTTACGTTGGAATTAGTCACCGTATTGACACTCAAAGGAGCGGGGAAATTAAAGATGCGCTTGTTCGGTGCGTATTTATTGCCCACAGTAAATTTGCCGGTCTCCGTCTGAAATGCATAAACACATACTGACCTTTTCTAATATACGGCCACGAGCGCCCGTCTGTCATACTGAACGGCTCCATCAACGTGAAACAACTTAAAGAGCTCTGTTCGCCCTCTCTCGACAATAGAAGGTGGAGTTTGGTGAGTGCTGAGCGCGCGCGCAGGCTCGGGTACCGGCTCCATCTTTTGGGCAGGGTGGACGGCGTCCACCCGGTAAAAACCCGGTAAAATAAGTGGGGGGACGCCGTCCACCCGCGTGGTACCCCGACTCGAGCCCTGATAGCTGGTCCCTGACAGTCTTCTTCATTGAACATTTCACAGCAAAGATGAACGACTGTGCCACCAGCCTGTGTGGAGGGCCAGGCAGGCAGGAGCTGCACACAGACACCCTTGCTTTGAAGTGCACTAGGGGATCCAGGCAATATATATACTTTCATGCAGTTAAAATTAAGGTAAAAGAATGTCCGTCGTTACTTCGAATAACATTACATCTGGATTTAAAAGGTAAAAATATATCATAAGTATGAATTCGAATGAACATACATTACACTAATGACAATAGCCGCAGTGTAGTTCTGGCTGAGTCAGAGTTTCCATGGAAAAGGCATTTTTTGTTTTCTTAATAACTTTTGCACTGTTCCACTAATCTGTATGAAACTTTTTTTTAAAAAGTTCCTGCACTTTGGGTCCTTAATGGCACATTTCATGGCTTCATGCAAAGCTGGCAGGAAAATGAGCGGTGGTCCCAAAAGTTTAACCTCTGCTTTTTAAATCCCACAAGATGCCTTCTTCTTCAGTACAGAAAAAGTGACTAAATGGAATTAGACTAATGTGGCACGAAGTTAAAACTTTACTCAAGGAAGTTCGGGGCATATTATCAAGCACGGCGTTAAAATTATCGCCGCTTTAGCGGCAGAAAACTGCCGTTAAAACGGCGATAATAGGCTTGATAATATGCTGCAGAGAATTCCAATAGAAGCCCATGTTGACACCAGAATATGGGCTTCTATGGGAATTCTCAGGGGCATATTATCAAGCCCATTATTGCCGCTTTAGAGGCAGTTTTCTGCCGCTAAAGCGGCGATAATCTTAGCGCCGTTTCTTGATAATATGTCCCTTCCTTTTTGAGTCTGGTGTAAATCCATTAGGTAGTTTTCAAGAAATTAAGATTTGAAGAGGGGTTCAGGTTGAGCATGAAAGGTTAAATTTTAGAATAAGACAGGGTACACTATGATAGGTTATGATCCATGGATATCCAAAGATCTAAGAATTAAAAATTACTCAGATCCTATTGACCCAGGGAGATTTCTTTCCTTGGCAATTTCGGATCTGATTAGCTGCAACAACATTTTCAGTCCCTGAATCCTGAAAACAAATGTGCACATCCTGACTCCTAGGCACATGTGAGGGATCCTGTTTAAAATAAAAAGAAATGTAGATTTTCTCACCACATCTACAGAACTTTGAAGGATCCTCAAATCCCAGCTAGTTTCTCCCATGTGGCTTTGAAGATCCTCCATGGACTCATGAATCCGCAGTGGATCCTCAAATCTGGCATCATACAGAGAAGCTTGCATGGGTCCATAACACCATAGCAGGGAAGCTTGCCCTAGACCAAAGGGCATTTTGGGACCCATGCGATTAAAAAAATAGAAAAAAAGAGGGAAGAAGGATCTGGTCGTAGACCAGTCCCTGCAACCAGCCGCCACTGGCCAGGCCATGCGCAGAAGAGGTTGCCCGCCAGTGGAAGGTTGGGGAAAGGGTTTGGGCAGAAATCAGGGCTTGTCACTAACCCCTGCTGCACATGGTGACAGGTAGTGTACAGCAGGAGTTGGCCGTCCACAGAGTGTTGGACACCAGGCTTGGTTGGATCCAGATTTGTGGATCCGTCACCGGCAAGTGAAACTTTTACAGCTCAACAGGCCCAGCCATGGAAGCTTGCACTAAATATGCAGATCCCCAAAATTATTCAAAAAAGAAAGAACTGTCTGGTATTAGACCTGACCTTATGGCCAACCACCATTGTGCAGGCCATGCACACTGTAGTTGTCTGCCTGCAGAAGGTTGAGCGAAGGGCCAGGCCAGAGATCAGGTCCTAAGGCCAACCTCTGCAGCGAACAGCCAAAAACTTGTGAAGCAGGGATAAGCTGGCAGGGACAGATAGGCACAGAGCCAGTGTACTGATGTGAATTTGGTGTTCCAATTATGGTTTGTATCACTATTTTGTGAGTTATGAATTGCGGTCCTAACCATAACCAGCAATTTTTTATGTTTTTTTCGGTTTTAATTTGCATAGCCGGATTTTATATTTTCAAGTGAATATATAAATATATGTGTAAACGTTTTTATTTTCTAAACTAATTTTAAAATTAATGTAATTTTATTCTAAAATGAATTCTAAAAGGTAGTATGTGAAATCAAAATAATAATATATAATATTTAAAATAATATTATAATAAATAAATAGCACAAAAAACATTAACAAGACTAATCTGAATAATAAAATAATAAAATTAATAAAATTTAACTATTTTTTTAAATTATTTTTCAGTAATAATATTAGCTATCTCAGAAACCAAAAAGCCCATCAACCAATAACCAGGAAAAACCTAAACCCTAAAATAAACCTTATACAAAAACACTTTACAAAACCATAAAACTCGCCCTTTTTAATCTCCGCCGAGATAGATGCATATTTAGAAATACCGGATATCAGTCTTGCCGCTGCGTTTTGCAGTAGCTGTAGTTTTGTCTGTAATCCCTCCTGAATGTTAAAATAAAGGCTATTACAGTAGTCTAGTTTTGATAACGCCAAGGCAGAGATAACCATCCTTTGAGACTCTTTGGGGAGAAGCGGGAGTATCTTTTACTATTTTTTAAATTATTTTTCAGTAATAATATTAGCTATCTCAGAAACCAAAAAGCCCATCAACCAATAACCAGGAAAAACCTAAACCCTAAAATAAACCTTATACAAAAACACTTTACAAAACCATAAAACTCGCCCTTAGTCCTGAATCTATTCCCACCTATGAACCCTAAAAGCCTGTTACCGCCAAAATACTATCCCAGAACTCTAAAAATCCCATTAACCCTATAAACCTTGTCAAACATTCCCCATAACCCTAAAGTGTCCCCTTAATCAATTGACATACAAGCCCTAAATAGCTAATTCAGTCACACATACATGTGCACTAAACCTATACCTATATATATATACATGTTATGTTATGTTATGTTATACAGTTTTATAGAGCGCGGCTAATACCCGAAGGTGTCCTGGCGCTATTGCGAAGAAGTCCGTCCTAAGTCTGAGACCGGGAAAGAAATTTAAAGTGCAAAAAGACTGGCTTTAAGTGCCTTCCTGAATTCCAGATGGTTAGTTATGTGTCTAAGGCATGGAGGCAGTGCGTTCCAGGCCTTGGTTGCTTTTGCTAGAAAGCTTCGCCCACCCCAGTTAGCTTTTTTTACCATGGGGACTGAAACTAGATTAGCCTTTGAAGACCGCAGGTTTCTTCCAGGTGCGTACCACTGAAAGTGCCTCATCAAATGATGAGGTCCCTTTTTATATAAAGCTCTGTGCGTAATGCACATAGCTTTAAACAGTATTCTTTTATTTACCGTCAGCCAATGCAATTTTTTAATCTCCGCCGAGATAGATGCATATTTAGAAATACCGGATATCAGTCTTGCCGCTGCGTTTTGCAGTAGCTGTAGTTTTGTCTGTAATCCCTCCTGAATGTTAAAATAAAGGCTATTACAGTAGTCTAGTTTTGATAACGCCAAGGCAGAGATAACCATCCTTTGAGACTCTTTGGGGAGAAGCGGGAGTATCTTTTTACAGGATCGCAGAATAAATGATGTAGATGAGACTACTGCGTTGACTTGGTCCTTAAACAGGAGTTTGTTATCGATGATAATGCCCAAATTCTTAACTTTTCTACTGGGTGTTGGAAGTGGCCCCAAAGAATCTGGCCACCAACTTGGGGTCCAGAAGTTTGGGTCGTTTCCGAACAGGACCACCTCAGTTTTATTGGAGTTTAGCTTGAGGCAATTCTGGGTCATCCAGCTGCCTACTGCCAACATACACTCCTTAAAATCTACTGCTATGTTTGAAAGTCCTCCAGGGAGAATGGAGACCACTATCTGAGTGTCGTCTGCGTAAGAGATGAGGTCGAACCCAAAGGATTCGACCAGGGGTGCCAAATGTTTTACATAAACATTAAAGAGTGTGGGACTGATGGAAGATCCCTGTGGGACCCCACATGGTAAGGAGAAGGCCTTGGCCGTAAAGTCTCCCAGCGTGACTGCTTGTGTTCTGTCCGCTAGAAAAGACTTAATAAGCCTCCAAGCATTCCCTTTGACTCCAATATCAAATAACCGATCCATCAATAAACCGTGATGGACCATGTCAAAGGCCGCAGACAGATCCAACATAATCATTGCCGCTTTTCCTCCCTGATCCAAAATAGTTCTAACTTCCTCAGTTGATTTAAGCAGCGCAGATTCAGTGCTGTGTCCTGCTCTGAAACCATACTGTGTGGGATCCAATAGCTGGCCATCTTCTAAAAATCTACTAAGTTGTATGTTCATTATTTTTTCAATTATCTTAGCAGGTAATGGGAGCCTGGATATTGGTCTCAAATTATTTGGTTCCAAGGGATCCAACTTTGGCTTTTTTAATAGTGGAAGAATGGAAGCTGATTTCCAATTTAAGGGGAAATATCCATTTGCGAAAATAGAATTAATGATGGACGTAAGGATTTCTGAGACTGGTTCTGAGGCTAGCTTAAGTACTGATAAGGGGCAGGGATCCATGGGGGAACCAGATTTAGTAGTCTTCAAGAGTTTATGAACCTCAGTAATGGAGATGGGTGTAAAATTGTGAAACACCCCGTTTTTGTTATCAGAGCCGTGAGCATCTATCGACCCTGGTATAGCTGTATCATTTAAGGAGTGGGTAAAAGTAGAGAAGATAGTAGCAACTTTCTCATAGAAAAAAATAGCTATTTTGCCACAGAGTTCTTGGCTGGCTTCTATCGGGGGAAGGATAGGGTCAGCAAGAGTTTTGACCCTTTTAAATAGTTCTTTAGTTGAATTTCTTGCCTCATTGATTTTAGAAGAATAAAACTCTTGTTTAGTTTTGAGGAGAAGTTGCTTATAATGGTTCAAGCAAATTTTATAAAGGTTTTTGTCTTGTATATCGTATTTGCTTTGCCATGTTCTTTCTAGTTATTTACAGCACCGTTTATGTTCTCTTAGTTCTTGCGTATACCATGGTGATGATGTTCGAACTCTAAAATTGTGACGAATTTTCTTAGGGGCCAGTTCGTTGCATGCTGAGTCGAACCACCTGGAATAGTTAAGGTCTGCATCGTCCAAGTCTACAGGAATAGTGGGAAAGGTGTTTACAAGACGATTAGTTAAATCGTCTGCCTTCACTTTTTTCCAAGGACGATACTCCGAATGATTGACCATAGTTTTGATTACACCTTGCATTGGAGGTAATACTAAAAAATGTACTACTTTGTGGTCTGACCAAGTCACCAAAAGCGTTTCACTAAAAGTGACTTGTACATTATTAGAAAAAATGCCATCCAAGGTATGGCCAGTCTTGTGTGTGGGCCCCTTAACTAATTGTTTTAGATCTTCAAGAGATCAATGAGCTTAATCGTATCCGGGTCTTCCTCGGCTTCTAGGTGAAAATTAAAATCTCCTAGGATCGAATATGAGCTTGATCCTAATTCATTTTCCACCCAAATACAGGCCTGAGATAAGAACCCGGCTTTGGGGCCGGGAGGCCTATAAACAAGAGTGCCTTTGAACGAGTATTGATGAGAAAGGAGAAAGCATAAATCCAAAGCCTCGCACTCTGAGTTAGTGGAACTATTGAATGTGGCTTTTATGGAGTCTTGGTAGATTATTGCTAGCCCACCACCCTTCTTGTTTAATCTATTATGTGTGTGGCAGATATACCCAGGGGGTGTGGCTTTCGCAATATCTGGCCCAGAGGCCTCGTCTGTCCATGACTCTGTTATGAAGGCGATCTTTATTGTTTCATTTTCAATAAGGTGGGCACATTCAATACTATGTTTTACCAGTGATCTGGCGTTTAGTAAAAGACATTTAACAGCGTTTCTTTTTGCTGTCCTGTTTTTGGTCTTTATATTGTTTGCCCGCTTGGAGCCATATAGCTGAATCAAAGTTCTACAATGTGGGCATGTAATGTTATCTGAAATGGGATTTATGTCTGGAAAAATGCATCTACACCGGGGATTATTCTCCCCGATGTTAAGACCATGCAGTGACTCACTTGAATATATCTGGCGTCTCGTTGATTCCAGCGAGCAACGGACAGGGGAACTAGCGCGTAGCGCGGGCCGTGCGCGGACGGGCGCAGACGGGCTTGCGCGCGCGCTCGCGCTGGCTTCGGTTTTAAATAGCTAGTGCAAATAATGCCTAGAGCACTGACCTGACTTCCTTCAAAATGGCGGCCTTGCTCCAGCGTGAGCTAAACCCAGCACAGGTAGGTGGGAAGCAATGTGCAAAAGAGCAATGAGCTAAGTGCAAAGTGCAAATTTGGCAATCACAATAAAATAAAATGTCCCCACACTCCTTATAATAAAAGTTTTAAAACTTTACTTAAAAGCAACCAAATACCTCACGATCAAGCGCACATAATCGTCCACCCGGCTCAAGCCTCAGGGGACCTTCTAGCGCGCTTGCGCTGGCATCGGTTTTAAATAGCTGGTGCAAATAATGCCTAGAGCG
This sequence comes from Triturus cristatus, assembly GCF_964204655.1. Lineage (NCBI taxonomy): Eukaryota > Metazoa > Chordata > Amphibia > Caudata > Salamandridae > Triturus > Triturus cristatus. The sequence continues at coordinate 363,703,578 of NC_140584.1, read as the reverse complement.
CTGACCTGACTTCCTTCAAAATGGCGGCCTTGCTCCAGCGCGAGCTAAACCCAGCACAGGTAGGTGGGAAACGATGTGCAAAAGAGCAATGAGCAAAGTGCAAAGTGCAAATTTGGCAATCACAATAAAATAAAATGTCCCCGCACTCCTTATAAAAAAAGTTTAAAAACTTTACTTAAAAGCAACCAAATAAATGATAAATTTGACACACACACAAGGAGCAACGTACCTTTCTGGTGTGGCGCAAGCAGAGCACCGAACAGGTCCAGTTGGAATTAGCGACCCAATGGGAATTAGTATTGCTGAAGGCTAAGGAACTTTTGCACCCACTATGGAATGATTACGGACTACGGTAACCATAATACCAAGCGCAGACACGCCCAGGAGGGCGGTACAAAGAACTTAAACTCACCTGCACTTCATTGCAAAATCGCTTCTTTCTCCGAATGCCTAACCTGTGAACAAGGGGAATCCATCCTCGAAACGCGTAGGGCTATATGGCCAAAGATTCGCTAAGAACTCTGTTTCCAGTTTTGCTGCTGCCAGCCGGAATAAAAATGGTGTAAAGTAAACGTTGGGTGTGGCGTCTTCAATAGCGTGAGCAACTTCAATTGGAATATATGTATATATATATATATTCAAAAACAGTCTTCCTCAATCAAAGTAGACAAGGGGGCACGGCGGGGTTAAAACGGATCATTTATTTAAAAGGGTTTGCATAACGCGTTTTGGCTTTTGCCAGATGCTGCTCCTTTTCAAATGCCACTGACGCTGAGGTTCTCAAGTATGTTCTTTTATATTGGTCCATCTAAAGTAGTATAGTGCACACCTGAACTTCGTTACACGGGGGTCACTCTAGCAGTTCAGTGTTGGAAGACTGCAACTACCAGCATGTAGTTCGTTCGCATCGCGGTGAGTGGCCGTGTTTAGCCAGATTTTCTCGATGCATCCAGTTGGAGGCTGGCTAGAAGCTTAGTCAGGTTGGAATCACAGCGTATTACTGGGCAAAAATGAACCTCTCGAGCCCTCACTTCCAGCCTCGCGATCCCGTTGGTTGCAGGTCCGGGACGTCGTTAAAGTAACGCTGTCACTCCATGAAATCATGGACTATCACTTATAGCAGATTCTCTGTTCCTCTGGGATGAGGGGCGGTCTGCCATTGATCCCAAGACGCTTGAGGAAGGGCCACCCTTGCGTGTCATGGCTACACGCTAATATTCAAAAACAGTCTTCCTCCATCAATGTAGACAAGGGGGCAAGGCAGGGTTAAAAAGGATCATTTATTTAAAAGGGTTTGCATAACGCGTTTCGGCTTTCGCCTTCATCAGATGCTGCTCCTTTTCAAATGCCACTAACGCTAAGGTTCTCAAGTATGTTCTTTTATACTGGTCCATCTAAAGTAGTATAGTGCACACCTGAACTTCGTTACACGGGGGTCACTCTAGCAGTTCAGTGTTGGAAGACTGCAACTCCCAGCATGGAGTTCGTTCGCATCGCGGTGAGTGGTCGTGTTTAGCCAGATTTTCTCGATGCATCCAGTTGGAGGCTGGCTAGAAGCTTAGTCAGGTTGGAATCACAGCGTATTACTGGGCAAAAATGAACCTCTCGAGCCCTCACTAACAGCATTGCGATCCCGTTGGTTGCAGGTCCGGGACGTCATTAAAGTAACGCTGTCACTCCATGAAATCATGGACTATCACTGATAGCAGATTCTCTGTTCCTCTGTGATGAGGGGCGGTCTGCCATTGATCCCAAGATGCTTGAGGAAGGGCCACCCTTGCGTGTCATGGCTACACGCTAATATTCAAAAACAGTCTTCCTCCATCAAAGTAGACAAGGGGGCACGGCGGGGTTAAAAAGGATCATTTATTTAAAAGGGTGTGCATAACGCGTTTCGGCTTTCGCCTTCGTCAGATGCTGCTCCTTTTCATATATATGTATATATTTCAGAAAACACAGATCAACGCCGCCACTCCACCTGTCCTAGGTGCTGCCACAGCGGTGGTGAGCTGCTACACATACATCCACATTGGCGAAATATCCAGAAACAGTTGATGGACATCGAGAAAGGCTTAACACCGAAACGTGTCTGTTGGTGTAAGAGGCTTGCAGATTAAAGAGTTTATTACTTTTAAAGTCTCTGTGAGTACGCCCATTTCTTGCCTGTTTCTGGCCATATCGCCGATGTGGATGGATATATATATATATTCACTGAAAAAACCATAGGTTTCACACATGTTATAGTTAGCTGGACATTTCACTCGTACAAAACCATTGAAATTCCCCCGTTATAGTTAGTTCAGCTAACTATAACTCGCGCGCCCGCAATCCACTGCTGATGATGTCACATATTACATCACTCATGACATGGTCAGTGACATCACTCATGACATCACTGATGACATCTCAAATGACATCACTGATGACATCGTCCATTGAGTGTGTGTTTCTGAACAATTTTAATATGTTTAATATGTATAGGGAAAGGCCTGTTGAAGAGTAAGTGGGTGTACAAGTGTGTAAATGGATGATTTTCTGTGGTGCGTAACTGATTCTATAAGTGAGTCATTAAATGTATCTTACTGCAGACTAGTGACTAAACTGTGTAAATGTCCGTATGTGTCTGTATGTTGGTGTATAAGTGGCTGCATGGTTTTGTGAATAGCTATATGAGTGTCTATATGAGTTATTGATTGCTTGTCTCAGTATCTGTATGGGTTCCTGAGTGTTTGTGTGGGTAGGGTGTGTGTGACTCTATGCATAGATGTGTGAGTGGGTGATTCTATGGGTACATGGTTTTAAGAGTGCATCTGTGATGGACTGTATGGTTGAGTGAGTGTATGTATGGGTGTGTTAGGGATTGAATGTATATCTCAGTGGTACATTTGTGACTAACTACATATGTGAAAGGCAGTATATATGCGTGTAAGAGCATATAAGTGGGTAGATGTGAGAGTGTGTGATTGTGAGAGTGACTGTATGGATGAGTGTGTGCTTGTATCAATGATTCTATAAGAGCGTAAGAATGTGGTACTATTTTTATGAGTAAGTGAACTTGAGTGTGTATAACCACATAGGTGAGTAAATGGGAGTGTGATTATTTGCATGACTGACTTGGTGTGAGAGTACCTCTATGGATGATTGGTGGTGTGTGAGTGTTTATATAGGTGTATAAATGAATATGATAGTCTTGTATGGAGTGACTGTAAGTATGAGTGACTGTACAGGTGAATGAGTGGAGGTGTATGTAGACCTAATAGTTAATAAGTGGGTATGTAGTTATTGGTATTGGAGTATGTATGTGTTGGAAAGGCATTCTCCGGGGGCGTCGGAATATGTTCCGGACCACCCTTTGACCCACCTCTCCCAGAGTTAGGCCGAACAAGGGCGGGGAAGCCCTTCCTGGAAGGGTCTCATTCCTAGGATCGCACACGCTGAGCTTGCACTCTCGGACAGAGAGACACCACACAGTAGTTCTTCGTAAGACAGTACTTTATCGTTAGCTTTTAGGGACCTTTATGATCCGAAATGCAGGTATTGAAGCAGCGCCACAAGCGGCGACGATTTCGTGATTGGAGTATGGGGGTAGCGGGACAGTCTCTGAGTTCAGTGTCTCTGCGGAGTATCCTTCGCACAGCTCTCAATCCTCGAGCCGGGGGATGTTGTTTCTCTCGGCAATTTCTGCCGATTCTTCTAGAGGAGAGTGCCGCGAGTCACTCAGCAGGCACAGGTGGTTTCGGAGTCGGGGAGCCGCGACGGCGTCAGCAGGGCTCAGATGGTTCAGAGGTCGGGGAGCCGCGACAGCGTCAGCAGGGCTCAGGTGGTTCAGAGTTCGGGGAGCCGCGACAGCGTCAGCAGGGCTCAGATGGTTCAGAGGTCGGGGAGCCGTGACAGCGTCAGCAGGGCTCAGATGGTTCAGAGTTCGGGGAGCCGCGACAGCGTCAGCAGGGCTCAGATGGTTCAGAGTTCGGGGAGCCACGACAGCATCAGCAGGGCTCAAGTAGGTCCAGGTCTTCACTGCCTCCCGTCCCTTCAGCACCCCTTGTTATACTCCCCCTCCTCTTTGAAGTCCAGAGTCCTCGCTGAGAGGGGTCTTGGTGCCTGGGGCCGGGGTGTCGGGGTCTCGGGATTTCCTGTCGCTCAGCCCTTTGATCTGTTCAGGTGGGTCTGGGAGGGACTCCAGACGCCCAGCAGGTGAGGCGCCCGCTCACCGGGGGCCTGGTGGCCGATCAAAACCCTCCTTGGGGAGGAGACCAGAGGTGTGACAGGGACGGCGTCTCCTGGTCTGGCTTGGGGGTTTCTCGCTCTCTCGGCCGGGCATGCGTGGTAGTGTCTAGGGTGTTGCTGGGGCCTTGGCCGGCCATCGGGTTGTTGGGCCATGGTGGCCGGAAGTCTGTGACATCGGGGATCAGGTGCGGTTGCAGGGTGGCTGGCTGGTCGGGAGGGCCCACGCCACAAGGCCGGTCTCACAGTATGGTTTTGAGAATGGAACTCTGAAATTTTGAGTCGGTGTATCAAAGGTTATATTAGGGGGTGAGAAGATGTGGTAATTTATCACATGGATGACGTCATCAGTGATGTCATCAGTGATGTCATTTGAGATGTCATCAGTGATGTTATGAGTGATGTCACTGACCATGTCATTAGTGATGTAATATGTGAGGTCATCAGCAGTGGATTGCGGGCGCGCGAGTTATAGTTAGCTGAACTAACTATAACGGGGGAATTTCAATGGTTTTGTACGAGTGAAATGTCCAGCTAACTATAACATGTGTCAAACCTATGGTTTTTTCAGTGAATTTGCAAGGTTTTTTAAATGCTAATTCCTAACTATAACATGTGTGAAACCTATGGTTTTTTCAGTAAATTTACAAGGTTTTTTAAATGCTAATTCCTAACTATAACTTGTGTGAAACCTATGGTTTTTTCAGTGAATTTGCAAGGTTTTTTAAATGCTAATTCCTAACTATAACGTGTGTGAAACCTATGGTTTTTTAAGTGAATTTGCAAGGTTTTTTAAATGCTAATTTATGAATGTATTATTATATTTTTTAAATATTTATTTTACAATAAGCTACCTATGTATATAGTTATAGATTGACTTTATCCTGTAATATGGAATGGCTCAGCTCTTTTTTTTTCTATTTGGATAAAGTTGAACAGGATAGTTAATATCTTCTATAAACTTATAAACACTTTAAAAAAACAATTTTTATTTTTTTAAGGGTTTTTGATCGTGCGTGCACGGTGCACGCATGCGTACGTGCACCGTGTGCGCATGCGTACATGCTCCACGTGCGCATGCGTACGTCGTGCGTGCTCCGTGCATGCGTGCTCCGTACGCGCATGCGCGGTGCTCCGTACGCGCATGCGTGCGTGCTCCGTGCGTGCACGGTGCGCGCACGGCAAGTCATGTGATTTAGAAACAACACTTTTCATTGGTTTATAGTAGTTTCAGGTCATGTGAATAAGAAACAACACTTTTCATTGGTTTATAGTAGTTTCAGTTCCAGAAACTTCCAACACCACACCCACTCCCCTCATTATTTCTTCTGATTCCCTGGGAGAAGGAGCTGAGCAGCTTTTCCAGTACTCCAGTACTTGAGAATGGCAGAGTAGCAGTCATCTTCTGGGAGTGAGCAGGAGACCCTTGTGAGACAGAGACAGAGGAAACAGAAAGACTCTTTTATATGGCAATTTTTTACATTTCCAGAGGGGCAGAAGAAGGTGAATGCTCCAAAAGTCACCTGCACTATTTGTGGTGTTGTCTTATCAAGAGGAGATCCTAAAAAGAAAAACTCTTTTAGTATTTTCACTATGATCAGGCATGTTAAAGTACTACATCCTGTGGCTTTTGCTCGAGTTGCTAAAGACAACCCTGCCGCAGCTCAGCTGAGCACATCCGCAGCAGCTCAGCCGAGCACATCATCGGCCGCTCAGCCGAGCACTTCATCTGCGGCGGAAGCTTCACCTGCTTCTGTTCCTCTGGATATACACCCTCTGTTCAAGAGGGTGCATATACGGTGCAATGCGTGCAATGCTCTTCTCTCTTATGGTGACACCAGCATTCCCCTAATAGAGAGCAAGATACAGCAGCACACATGCGGCACCCCATAATTTTTTTCATTTTTTTGTTCCTCTGTTCCTCAATTAACACAACGGCTCTTTTTAGAGCCACCTAACATCTAAACACTTAAATTTGATCTTTAATTCTATTTTTTTAATGATTTTTTCCGCCGTGTGTGCACCGTGTGCGCACCGCGTGACGGTGCGCGCACCTCGCGATTGTTTGAAAAAAAATAACATGTTTTTTTCACCCTTCGGGGTCCTTCAGGGACCCCCTGACAAAAGCTAGGGGGTCAGGAACTCTGTACCCTGCCCCCTTTTCACATTCTCCACCATTCTTTTTCACTGTCACACACAAAATGGCGGACAACACTTCCTGATTTTGACCGTTTCGAATGTTGACTGACATGTAACCACCAATCACAATTACGCTTGCGCACGTTAAGGTTCGCACACGGTGCGCGCATATAGATATTTATGTACTTTTAACTGCAATTTTCTCAGGAACTACTGAACAGATTGACACCATATATGCAAAAGGCACATCCCTGACCTGAGGACTACTTCTTTGCCAAATTTCAAGTAATTCTGTTCAGCCGTTCAGGCTGTACCTTCGACTAAAGGTCCTATGGGAAAATGCTTGGGGAAAACGCGTTTTGGGACCCCCTTTTTACTCAGCCCCCGCTTGACGAATCACCCCGAGACTTCCAGGGTAGGAGCTGAGCGGATCGCCCCATTAGTTTTGAAAATTTCGCGAGGATTCGTCAACCGGCGCCAAAGTTATTCAAAATAGAATTTTCAGATTTCCTATGGAGACACGGTCCTAACTATAACTATCCACTGGCGACTGCCAGTAGATAATATATATATATATATATATATATATATATATATATATATATATAAAAGTAAATCAATCCGATATTAAAGCTGTTAATTCACTCCTTACGAGTCATAATTTAGCCGATATCTGGCTGCTCAAACACCAAGGGGATCCGGGGTTTACATTTTTTTCAAACCCACACAATAAATACAGCAGAATTGACTATATATTTTCCACCAGAAATATCTCCAATTCAGCAACCATCGTCAAATATCCTAAGTTAGTCTCTGATCATAACGCCCTAGTGCTTACTATCAATCTAACAAACACCACCAGGACACCTTCAGTCTGGACGTTTGATAGGAAACTACTGGCCAACAATGACTATGTTGATTTTATCAGGAATTGGGCTCAGGGGTATTTTGGAACGTAGATACCCTAAATGGGTATTAGATAGAGCTGTTTCTAAACTTAAAGACATAGACAGAAAGAGTACCCTGGAAGAGAAAGAGAAGACTGTAGAATCATTGGAGACACGAGTCATTCTCACATATAACAACAGCTCGAACAAGATACAGAAAATTCTCAATGACAACTGGAATATCCTAACAAGTGACAACATAGTTGGTCCTATCATTAGTAATAGACCCAAAATCACATATAGGAAAGGACGTAGCCTTAGAAATATCCTAATGCATAGTGATATCACTGACCAACAGAATACATCCATGCACAATCTGAAAGGTTTCTATCCATGTGGTCACTGCAAGGCCTGTAAAACAAGTCATATGGTCAAAGAATTCAGTGTACCACACACTCAAAAGTAGAATACCATCTCACAATTCCTCACATGTAGTACCACCTATGCCATATATGTGCTGGTGTGCCCATGCCAGAAATGGTATGTGGGGACCACTACTCATATGGCTAGGAAGAGGGTCCTGGAACACCTTAGGGCCATCAATAACAAAGATTCACATTATCCAGTTGCAAGACACTTTGCGGAGTACCATCTCTCTAACAGTTCATTACTTAATTATTTTGTAATTGAACAAGTATTGGGAAATTCAAGAGGTGGAAATAGGGAGCTTGTACTCAGAAAAAGAGAATCCAAATGGATCCTAAACCTCGAGACAAAGCACCCGCTAGGACACAATGTAGATGAGGAGTTAGCGACACATCTTATTGAGTAATGATATGGGAGTTTTTCTTCTAATCCTGCTAGTCTTCATAATGATTTTTTGATGTTTTAATGTCTATGAACATGTAAATTCTGTAAGATGCATGACTATACATGTATAAGAAAACTGTAACTTTATATTTTATCTTTCATCTATTTTATTCCAATATATGTTTTCTTTTTCTTCTTTCACAGGAGGAAAGGAAGGGGCCCATTGGGTATTTACAAGCACGTCACGGGCCATCTACCCTTTTCTTCACTATTTCCTGAAGAAAATATCACCATGTATAGATGAGATTTTTACTCACCTTTTATTCACTGTTTATTCGATAGCCTTTTTCTGTTGTTTTCTGTGTCGACAATAGTGCCAGGCATGGTTTTGTTTTGTTTTTTCTACTCACTGTGTTAGAACATTTCTAATTATGCTACACTAAGTGTGGATAAATGAGAGAAAAAACACGTTGGGACAGCGATTACAATAGCTGTAGCAATATGCCACTTGGCGCCGGTATGGGCTTTCAGCATTGATGTTTGGTTTCTCTTTTTATTCCATTATCTGGTACAGTAAAGTCAAGGATATATATAAGACTTCTACATGGAAGAATAAAAAGCCACTTGGCTGGTATTTCCCTATCTACTATGAGGTAATAGTAACAGGTTGTGTAAGAATGATGTAAATTCAGGACCCTTCCTTTGCTTTCACTTTCTGGTGCACTATGCTTTCATTTGTAAATATGCCAGAAAATACGATTACATGTGTATGTACCCCTGGATATTACAAGATGGCCGACACACTTTTAGAACGAAAGTTTGTTCACATTAACGCTGTCCTCTTTCTATGTCTAGCACCGTAACTATGTAATGGGTGTTTTGCATTCGGTTCTTCGTGTGACCAAGGAAGTTTTGCTTCCGAAACACGTAACCTGAACCTTTAAAATAAATATCCTCCTATGGACTTCTGAGAGCGCGTGCTTATTCTATTTTGGACTTTATATATATATATATATATATATATATATACATATATATATATATGTGTGTGTGTGTGTGTGTAATCTTTAAATTTAATTACAATACTTTTAATTATTAAAAGTTCATCATAATTAAAAACAATTTGATTAAGATTCCTCTATTTTTTTGTCAATGAAGCTCTTTTAGTGCTCAAAACAGTATTTTTATTACCTTAAATTTATTTAGCACTAAACGTATAAATGAACTAAATTTAATTTACACATGTATAATAATTGAAATACATATCTTTATGTTTACAGATAGATAGATAGATAAATAGATATATTGTTAGATTTAGGTGTATTAAATCATTACTAAAGTACCTTTTCTAAAAGTAAAAAAGTAAAAGAATGTGATGCAAAAGGTACTAAAACTTGCCTGTGATGCAAGGATTTGAGATGTAAGGCCTGCGAAGTAACGATGCTGTCAGGGCACATCATAGTCCTGCACTTCTCGGTCCTCCTTTTCCAGTAGTGACTGAATGGGTCTATTTCACATCAGGCAAACAGCTGGAGCGCTATATCTAGAATCCACAAATAGCTCCACATGAGTAGGATCTCATGCATTCAGTTTAGGGCTTCCTTTAAAAATAGGTGCATTCTGGGACTTGTAGGCTTTATTGAACCAACTGGACTAATAAGTCTGCGAGCAATTGTTCTTATATTGGGAGGAAAAAATGGATGTGTCCTCCTGACATGGAGCAATGTGAAGCTGTACATACACAGACAGGCTTTTTCTGGGAACCCTGTACTCACCTTGATTCACAAAGATGGATGCTAACTGGCCCTATCTCATGTGTGACTTCTTAAGCCAGACCTTCTGGCAGCACAGCCTTGCATTTTGGGACATGTAGTTTCACTTTTATACCTTGGGCCTTATTCAAATATATGCTTGAAACTCTTTGACGGCTAAAATCCCAGTACTGAGTGAGAGTTACACATGACTTGGTCCGTTTGGTAGCCATGCCCTTGACTCGTGTAATTGTCTCGCCGTCCTCACTTTTTTTTTGCTATTACATTTATTTAATCCCCCTGCAGAAGTGTAACTATACGTACGAACACGAAAGCCTTTCAAATTGCAAAGTGCAAATATATTGGGTTTACCATTGATTGTTTAGACTAGAGGCAGATTTTTATCTTCAATGCGTGCCCGGCTGCTTTAAATACCTTTCAGCAGAGAAGCGAAACATGCTCCAAGGCCGCATCACTTTGATGTTGCGAGACATGCCTTCCGCAGGGTGCCTTTGGCACACCGACGACGTTCCAGATAGACTGGTAGCAATAAAATCACCTGTGAAGTGAGTCACTCCAATTGCAGAGTTTGGCACGCCCCGGGTCTTTGATGTGGGTGTTTAATTCCCCTCAGCCAAGCCCGCAATCACCTGTGTTGTAACACACAGGCTGCGAGAGGCAGCAGGAATAACACATTGCGCCTGACCTACTTACTGCAGGCCCACGGGCCTTCATCAAAGATTTTATTCGCAGAATGACAGCTCTTGCCTAATCTGGAGTAGTACAAGGCAGGCTGCGCGAACAATATTTCACCACTTGTAACTATCTCTGCCAGTTCATTCTAGTCTGGGTGCTTTTTTTAGTCAGCACCAATCTGCCAGTTTTGTCAACAAACTCCATGCCGCCATCAGCGCGCTCAGCCTTTTCTGCCATTTTAGTCAGCATTAATCTGGTTTCTGGGAATTACAGTTTCCCTATCTTTTTAAATTTTAAGTATATACTTCTAAATTCCAGCATGGTCTTGTAACATTCTCTGTAGTCTTTCCTTTTTCTCTCCTCTTTTCTTGGGATTCTAGAATACTTGATAATATTCTAGAATACCTCTCTCTGTTTCTGGCTTGCTGGCTAGCTCTTTCCCTGCGGGTCCGTTAAGCTGTATCTTCAATAAAGAAGACTTTGCACGATTTACGATCTCCAGTGGATTCCTTCGATATTACATATTTGGTACCAGGAGTGGGGTAAGGGAAGAAGCGTTTCAATCGTTTCTTGGCCGTCTATTTCTAAGAATCGTCAGTTGTTTGAATCTGCGGACCCGCAGGATACGCTCCACCAGGTGGGATTGTTTATTTACGTTGCGCTTTTGAACGCGCTAGCTTGGTTGTCTATTGCGTTGATTTATAGTGCATTACAGCGAAGAAACGTGCTTTGTACGATCATCTCGGGTTGAATGCTGGAACTTGTAGGCCCATACTTTGACTGGAAACTATGAAACAATAAGTCACAGGCTGTAAAATTATTTTTGCAGTGAAACTGGAAATGGCAGAATATGTCCCACGTGATGGACTGTTAACTACCTGCGTGCTGAGACAATATTTCCAAACTTAAATTACATCTTAGTTACATAATAAGATAGTGATTGGGTTTGTTGTTTTTAGTGAGCAAAAATGCAGACAGATAAAAATAAGTGGTCTTTTACAGGGCTTGACAGATTTTGGACATATAAAACATTGTAAGGTTTTATTTACTTTGAAAATGTCTGAGGCACTGGCAGTACCGTACTGCCTTAGTCTGTTAGAAGATTGAGGTTCTCCAAGGTGTGTGTGCAAGAATTAAGAGTCGGGGGGATATTTACAAGCCCCTAGTGCCACCTGAGCGTCACTTTTTTTGACGCTGTGTGCTGGCCCATATTTACAAACCACGCACCACCACTCTATGTGGCTTTACACAGCCTTGTAAATATGGCCCTCTTTCACGCAGTACTCTGCATCAAAGGGGCGTGTCATGGATGTTGCTGTGGGTGTTTCCAGGCAGCACCCATGGCTTTTTGACACTGCCCCAGATTTACGAGGATTCATCAATCTGAGGCAGCGTTAAAAGCGAACGCCTTTCTAGCGGAGGCGTTAAAGTGGTGCAGCGAGGGGAAATATTTGTATTTCTCCTTGATTTTTGCCCTTTCTATGCGTGCTGCATGGAGCCCACATAGAAGAAGCAAAACCCCAATAATGATTGTTTTTGTGCAGGAAGGTCTCCCTTCCTGCACAAACAGACTCATCCTTGCAACTCAGGCACCTTTGCACCATGGTGCAAGGGCGCCTGTGTTGGCGCATGGCTGCTCATAGTGCGCCGGCGCAGGGGAGAGCACAGGGCTGCGTTGTATTATTGTAAATATGGCACATTCTTGCATTTTTAAAATTTCGCATCTCGGCGCACCAGAACTTGCAGCACCATGCCATTTCACTGTAAATATGCCCCTCTTTTGTTTAAATCTGCGACTATGAATAACACAAAGGAAACTCATATTCTTGGTATTATATGAAATGTTCAAATGACTAAACTCTTAGTTCAACTCGTCCTCGTGTAGGACCCTGTGTTTCCCTGCTGTCTGAAATGCTGAGGATAATTATATAATAGAATTATGGTGTATGGTGTGTAGTGAAAGCTAGGAGATATGGACAGTTGGAGCGAGGCTGGAACCCTGACAGGACCTACCTGCTGTTGCTGGAGCCTACTTGCCTAATGATATAGAAGAAAAGCGGAGTCCTTTGTGGTTGATTGAAGAAGGATTTTATTCTTATATAATGACACCCACGACCAGACGCTCCCGCTGCGCACCAGGACCCCAGGCAACTGAACTAACGTTGTCGGAACCTGGAACGCATCGAGCAGCGTCCGATCATAGCAACACATTCAAAGAAGGCACAGCCTCGTGAAACATCCACGTGCTGTCCTCCAGCACGAGGATGAGAATCAGCACATAACAACTTCTCCCTCTTCACCACAAAGAGAACAACAACTTATGCAAAGAAACAGAATAACTAAAATGTGACAAGAAATAATAGAAAAAGTAAGACAAAATAAGTGCAAAAACATTACATAACATGTGAAATCATGACAAGACATAATCATTAAATCTGGCAGGTAATTTCCTACTGCGAATGCCTAATTCTGGTGGTAAAGGGTATGTGTCAGCATTAACCTCAACAGTGTCAGAAGAGGATAGAACAGACAAGTTGGAATTTGAACCCGAAGTACCTGATGTGTCATGCATAGTCGGAATGCAAGATGAGGAGGAATTGGCCAAATCAGAAGTTGGATTTTTTAACCAAAAAGACCAGTCACAACTCTCAAACTCCTTTTTGGTCAAATTAAGTAAGGAGCGAGCTTGTGACATAGAGAGATGCACTAAAGATCTTTTGTTCCACCATCCTCTGACACCAAGTAAGGCTGAACCTTTGCTGACACCAGTAACCTGTACCGGCGGGGAAAATTTCGACAAACCCTTAGCTACTTTTTTAGGGTTCTTGATGAGGACCCAATCACCAATTTTTAAATCCAATGAATTAAATTTCCTCTTTGAATCAAACGTTGCCTTCATTAGATCTTGTTTTTTTAAAACTTTGGCAACCAATTCTTGATTTGCAATATTCCCTTTATTGTTCTTATTAAGTAGCCAATTGGGACATAAGTTGGTGTGAACAGTCCTGTTTCTCAAAAGTGAAAACGGAGAAACACCTGTGGTACAATGTGGTGAAATGTTATAAGACCACAACTTAGTTTCAAGGAAATCTTCTACATCTAGATGAGAAGAAATGGCTGCTTGGATGGCATCTTTAACCAACCTGTTCGCTCTTTCTACTAACCCATTTGAGGTCGGTGAATACAAAGCAACTTTAAAGTGTTTAACATCTCGTTCAGCCAAAAATGAACAAAACTTTTCAGAAATAAAATGAGAGCCATTATCTGTAACAATGATAGAAGGTGAACCTTCTACCAAAAATATCTTTTTCAAAAACCTAACAGCATTGGTGGAATTTGCTGACTCACAGAACATATGGTAAACCCACTTGGAGTGATAGTCAATTAGCAAGATGAGATATCTAAGATCATGGGGAAGAACCTCATAAGGACCAGAAAAGTCTAGACCGACTTTCTCCCATGGCTTATCAGGAAAAGGAACAGGATGTAAGGGCGCATTCATGACTCTCCACTTTTTGTCAGATAGCAAACACTCAGGGCACGAGTCAATATGAAACCTGACCTGAGATTCAAGGGATGGCCACCAATAGTGAGACTTAACGAGTTGTGCAGTCTTTGAGATCCCAAGATGACCATGATGTGCAAATTGAATAATATCATTTCTGAGACTGGAGGGGGGTACAAAAGAATCATGTCTCATTACTAAGCCATTAACCAATGATAACTCTGATACAACCATGGCGAACGCTCTCAACTCATTAGACAGATTCCTATTCTCTGGCCAACCCTTTACAATATATTCTGTTACTAATTTCAAATTCTAATCTTGATCTTGAGCTTCAAACCATGTCTGTTCAGAAATGCAGGGGCATAATTTGGTTGCATCAATAGCGGCAACAACACATTTGACATCCTCAATGGCCTCAACTTCTGAAGGATCCTGAAACGCCATGCGTGAGAGGCTATCCGCCCTAAAAAAAAAAATTCCCCCTGAAATGTGTTTAATAGAAAAATGAAATTCATGCAATTTCGACAGAAGCCTGATCAGTCTGGCTGAAGCCTTTCCAAGCCCATTACCATTAAGCAGTTGTGTGAGTGGTTTATGGTCCATGAATAAATCGAACTCACGTCCCCAAATGTAATTTTTGAATTTATCTATAGCCCAAACGCAAGCAAGTGACTCGCGCTCAATGGTGCTATAATGTGTTTCAGACGGTTTGAGCATTCTGGAAGAAAAAGCTATGGTTTGCTCCTTTCCAGAAACCCATTGTCCCAAGACAGCCCCCAAACCCGTGAGACTGGCATCAACCATTATGAAACACCTAGAAGAGTCGTGAAAGGGATGTAAGGCTGGTGCATCGATTATAATTTTTTTGACCTTATCAAATGAAGACGAAATTTCCTCAGACCACACAAACTTGGAGCCTTTTCGTAAAAGAGCACGTAGTCGTTCAACTGACTGAGCATAACCCTTGACAAATCGAGCATAATACTCTGCTAGGCCTAAGAAGGACCGAAGTGAATCTTTATCTTTAGGAGGGGTGGCATGACTAATGGCCTTGACGAGGGATACTTTGGGTTTAATCCCTTCTGGGGTCAAGGTATGACCCAAATAGTCCAATGATTGTGTGGCAAACTTGCATTTGTCAGCTCTGATGGTCATACCTGCCTCATTTACATCCTCGCGCTGTCCTCCAGCACGAGGATGAGAATCAGCACATAACACCTAACATGTAATAAAGAAATAACATTGTACCTGAATGGCTCCAGAATCTCGTATGAATTTCCCGCCCACCAACTACAACACCTTCGAATTATTACTTCTGAGGTGATTACAGCTCCTTGAGACAGAAAAGTTACAGGAATATTCTGAAAATAACAGACTCTCCCACTCAGGAAAGCCGACAATTTGTTGGGGAGCCGGGGCCATACACAGGACCAGGGCGTTTTGCCCCGGTCCTGATTGTAAGGATGGCGGTGATTGGGCCAGGTCGGGAGCTGACCTGTAAGCATTAGAGTCCTCCGGTGTACCATGGCCCAAACGCAGTCCCTGTTTAAAGGGCCGTCCTGCAGCAAGCAGGTCTCTTGGTTCATGCTCGCAGCTGAAGACAACGCGACTGCTTCTCCGTCCCGATGCCCCCTGACAACCCCCCGCTGGAAGCTCTATTGGCAGGCTACCGCCCTTCGCATTGCCCTGCCGAGAGCTGCACAGCCCCGAGAGCCCCAGTTATAGTAGTGGACTCTTGGTGGCACCTCTAGAGGGCAGGAGGTAGCCCCCCTGGTAAAGGGGTGTGGGGCGTGGCATTTTGTAAGCACCTTAGAGCGCTTGTGAGCAGGAAAGGTGCTTGAGTGTTAAATCTGGTTGTGCTGTGGACATAAAAGCACAGTAGTGCTTTATTCCATGATTGATTCACGTTTGAGGGCCTTTTGGGTACAATTTACTTGTTTGTTCCTGGTATAGGAGCTGTGCTTTCATCAAGCGTTGGGAGCACGTTTTTTAGGGATAGGAGTGTTTCGAAGGGCCTTTGGGGGTCTTATACTTTAATAAGCAAGCTGTTCTTTGGGTGCATTTGATATTAAAAAACAAGCTGTGTTTGGTATCACCCTGGTTGGGAACGTGGTATCATTAGTGCACTTTTGGTGGCAGTTGGCAAAAAAGCAAGCAATCTTTCAAATTGTTTTGTGTAAACCAAGTGTGTGGGGAGTGCTTTGGTGGCAATTTGGCAGAACATTGAAACATTTTGGTGTTTTGAATAGCAGTTTTGGAAGTTTTCTGTGAGTCGGTTCATATTACATCACGGATTACACCGTATTGAGTAAAAGGTATTGTTTTACTCTGCGAACATGTCAGGGGAACAAGGATGGGTGCCAAGAGGGATACCCTGTTAGTAGGATGGAAGAAATGATGCAGAGGATTGAGCGCAGGCAAATGTGATGGATGAGATTTTGGCACTTTTGCGCCCACAGGTCCCACATGGAGGGAAGCCACTTGAGCCAGCAGTGCCAGCAGATAGGCCCTAGAGGCCAGGGGTTGCACCTAAGGCGGCATTCCCCCCAGTAAGGAAGTGTGGTAGAGGACAAGGGACAAATAGTGAAGGGGGTCAAGGGCAGTGTGTCACCCCTGAGTTTGTGCCGGTGGGCAGTATAAGTGACTTGGAAGGGCAGGGCAGTGCTCCTGCAGAGGTTGTGCCAGTGGGCAGAGTAAGTGGTGCTGAAAGGCAGGGCAATGCTCTTACAGCGGCAGTACCAACAGCGAACAGCATAATTGTACAGACTGGTAATACCTGTAGGGTAATTGGGGTAAAACCATCTGGCACTCCAGTGATTTACCTTGGCTTCAAAGGTAGGCGTGTAGTTCGCACCTTTAATGGTAGGTGCACTGGCAGGAGTAGCAGATAGCAATGATGTTGAAAGTGCCAAGAGGCTGGTGGCACATTTGTATGGCTTAGGTATACAAGGACAGGCAGGAGTGACAGGTGCATCAGCGGTGCAGGTGTCAATAGTGGCTGGTTCCTCAAGGAAGCTGTGCTTACAGATATGTTCCCACCATTGCCAAGCTTGGGTCTCGGGGATGTACGTTCAGAGCCTGACCAGTTGGGCAGGCACATGCATGCAGATGTAAAAGAGGAGATCTGGAAAGGCACTTATGTCGATATATGTGATTACATTGTGGATATGCCTGACAGGGATGAGATAAAACGGTGCAAATAGAGCTTGCATTTAGTGGAGTGTGGGCAGCGGTGGTGCGTCCATTAGGGCGTTGCCCCACTAATGCTACGGCCCCATTCATCGTTGACGTTTTAATAAATTAACAAATAACAAATTCTTCGTTCTACTTCTGATGCTAATTCCAATCAGGACTCCTGATTGGAATTAGCGTTAGAAGTAGAACAAGGGACGCTGAAGGGGGTGGGGCTGCGGCAGCACTCAGGGTTTGAGTGACAGCGCACTAGCCAGCAATAGTGTGCATGTTCGGTTTTGGGCTGGTCATTTTTACGACCAGCCCAAACATGCACACTAGCATTCGCCTTAGGAGAGCGAGGGTTGCTTCATGCTGCAGCCCCCGGTCTCGTATGGGCGGGGAGTATCCCTGCTCAAGCTAATCCTGGCGCTGCTGGAGCAGCATCTGGATTGGCTGAGAGGGGTTGCCAGCTACTCCAGTGACGCAGAAGACGTTGAAGGCGCCAATGCAGGGAGCCCAGCAGCAGAGGCGGTGCGGGTCAGGTAAGTTTTCTTTTTTTTTAACTTTATTTTTTAAACCCCCACCCGGCCCCTGCGCGACCCACCCAGCGAGTATTGCGAGCCCGCGACTGAAGGGTGATTATCATGGCGGACATGTTTGCTCCATGTGGATGGCGCTGGGGTGGATGGCTTCTCAATACCTGTGTGGTTGATTAGGAACTGTTGCCCTGCCATGCAAAGCTGGTTTAGCAGTCCCATCTCACTCTCCAACAATGAGTAGCTTTTTTAGCAGCACAAGTCACCAGGGACCGCTGCAAGCGTAGGGTAATTATTGAAGATAACATGCGGCTGAAGTGTGTGTGTCTCAATGGTGGTGGGGGCAGATGTGCATTTGAAAAGAGGGCATTGCCGGAGAAAAGCCTATAGTAAAAAGATCAGCGTCATCTATTTTTCTGTACAGTGTTGACAGCTTGTTATGGAAGCACCGGTGGAGACGTGGAAGGCGGTGACTGTGGAGAGGCACTTTCTTTCACCACAAGCTCGCTCTATCCCGAAATACTCATCATTGTTTAAACCTGAGTAGTTTTCCTCTTGAAAACCAGATTTTAGTTCCCTGCGGTGAGAGACGTATGGTGCCGGCTGTGGATTTGGTAGAATGCCGCCGTCAGTTCGGTTTCACAGCATGGATGGAGTGAGAGTTTGGGTTCACTGTCTCCATTTGAGCTGCCACTGGTGCCGCTGGCGGTTCCAGACATGCGCCGCTGCTACTCTGGGCCTCCTTCAAGAGGGTGGTGAGGGGGGAAGCCACTTGAAAGCGACACCTCTACGGGCACTCTGCACCATTATCACGGGGCAACCACTAATTTTTCATTGGTCTTTGTAAAGGGCTTTTTAAAATATAGTTTAAAGGGCATGTTACTACCACCCAAATAATGTGATAGAAAAGATGCAAGCAATATTATTGGTCCATTTCTCGCCATCACCATCTGTTTTTATTCTCTCCACCCGCCTTTCCCTGAGGCTCTGTTTGTTCATGTTACGTCCTGGCACCCTAGTCTGCCTGCCTGGCAGTGGCAGCTGCTCCCTGTAACTTTGACTGCATCACTTTGTGTGTGCCTCCCTACATGCGCTGCTCAGTGCTGCCTGCTACTCTGTTTGTCTGCCTGTCACGGTGCACCTCTGCCTGCCTGGCAGCTCCTCACTGTGACTGCATCACTTTGTGTGTGGCTGCCTACATCTGCCGCTCACTGCGTGCCTGTGAAGGTGGACCTCTGACCGCCTGGCAACTGCCCTCTGAATGCATCTTTTTGGGTGTGCCTGCCTACACCCGCCACGCCGCTCACTGCCTGCCACTTTTTCTGCCTGCTTTTGAAGGTGTACCTCTGCCTGCCACACCTTCTGGTTTGCTTGAAAATGCACCATTTGCCCACTCTTTTTTTCAAAATTTTCTCGGGGGGAGAACCCCCCCAGAACCCCACATAGCTGGTTTAGGCTCGCTCGCTACTCTCGCTCGCCGCAGTGAAGTACGACAATTGTTTTACACCTTACCACTTTCAAATGTCACCAGCCGCCACTGAGTGTGGGCATTGGCCTTACAAGACGAGAGTGGCAGAGACCATGATGAATTGGGTCAAAGTTTTCTTTGATTGTCTACGTAATAATGGTTGAGAGATTCCCAACCCTGAGGGGAAAATTCATGTGCTACCAAAATAGAATAGCTTGTGCGCATGATGAGTTTGGAGGCACTGCCTGGAGTATGGACTATGACAATGAATTCAGGCGTATTAAGGCCACTAAACCCACATTGGGGTGGGGTCAGATCGATGTAAATGCATGATTGCACCACATGAAACTGCAGAAGGCGGAGGCTGCCCCAAGTTCGATGGTGTCATGGTTGAACTTTTACAGCAACACAGCAGCAGTGCAGTCTTTGTATAAGGGATTTAAGAATGGCTTCAGAATCCCAGCTGAGGTTTGTGTGGGAATGACATAGTGCAGAAATCAGCAGTCATTAAGGGCTAATCCTAGCATTGCCAAAAATAAGATTATAAAAGAGAGGAATTTGGCGAGGCTGGCAAGTCGTTTTTATTCTATCCCTTTGGAATTTTGAGTGTTCCCTTTTAGGGGAAGTCCAGAAAAAAGACCAGGGGGAGTACAATCTGATACACAAGCTGTCAGCGCATAGGGATCAGTCGGTCAATGAGGCTATCAATTGTACACTGTGCTCATTTAAGTATGCCTCGCTAGATCAGACAATTGCAATACTCCAGAAGCTGGGACCTTTCTAGCAAAGGTGGATATAGAATCTGCCCATAGGTTGCATCCGGTGCACCCCAAAGACTTTCATTTATTAGGTTTCCAATTTGAGGGTGCCTTCTACTCTGACAAATGTATGCCCATGGGTTGTTCAGTCTCCTGTGCTTACTTTGAGAGGTTAGTACCTTCCCGGAATGGGTATTTAGAGAGAGATCAGGACTCCATTGGCCACTGCATTATTTGGATAACTTCTTATTCCTAGGCTCGGCTGGAACGGAGGAGTGTGGGAGGGGCTTTGAGTGCTTTCAGGAATTGATGGGCATATTAGGGGTACCACTTGCACAAGCAAAGACCTGTGGACCAGCAACCACAATTGAATTCCTGGATATAAAATTGGATTCCAGGGCAGGTGTAACCAGGCTCCCCCAAGAGGTCAGGAAGTTCACAAAGTCATTGGAGGAATGCCTTGAAGCTCAAAAGTTGACACTACATCAGTTACAGGTGGTAGTGGGGCAGCTGAATTTTGCACTCCACATCATACCCATGAGCCTCCCATTTTCCAGGTCTATCGCAGTGGCCATGTCTGGTCTGAAGTTGAGGCACCATCATACTAGGTTGACAAGTGAGGTCCGTCAGGACAGGGAAGCAGCATTTACATTGCATGCTGTACAATGCATGTGATTACAACACGTTTGGTACGACTGCGTTGTTACAATGCTAACCATTACAACACACTTTATTTCTATGACTTTCTGTAGGGGGCGCTCTTAACTAAGGAATAGTATAATTTACTATTCCAACACCTTCCCTACTGTTGCGCACGCTGGAGTTGGAATAGTAAATTATACTATTCCTAAGTCCAGCGTGCCCCCTAGAGCAAGTCATAGAAACGATTTGAGATGTAATGGTATTCGTTGTAACAACGTGGTCGTAAACGCATGCGTCATACCGCATGCGATGTAACACCGCATATTCGTCAGGACATGAGAGTATTCGGAAGAATTTTTGAAGGATTTCAATGAGACAGTGGTATGGCCAAGTACTGCCAAGACCAATAAGGAATTGGGTCTGTTAACAGATCCTACCTGCAGCACAGACTTTGGCGCCATTTTGGGGACATCTTGGTCTATACAGCGATGGCCAAGAGGCTGGATGGAATCTGATTTGGTACCAAACATTGGTTTCCTAGAGCTCTTTCCCATTTTGGTAGCCCTCACAAAATGGCCAGAACAGTTCCGCAATCAATCAGTGGTATTCTGGTCAGTTAACATGACAGTGGTGTAATGCATACATCAGCCAGCAGCCAAGTGTAAGATGATCTTGAGATCATTGAAAGAAATCATACTGCTATGCTTGAGAAAAATGTTGATCTCAAATTAAAAAATTCCCCTGGTGTATTGAACAATGCAGCAGATGCTTTATCTCATTTCAAGCTGCATGCTTTCAGGTATCACCACCCAGAAGCAGCAGAGTTCCCATCACCGTTCCTGGAGCAATTATGGCGGCTTGGTGCCCCAGTCTACCAGATCTCATGGCAGCCAGTTTAGTGCCCACAACGAGGTATGCCAATAAGGGGGCATATTGCACATATCGCAGGTTTCAAGAAGTAAAAGGTGTGGGGGGATGTTTTTCGCCTGAGCCAGTAATCGCATTCCTAGGGTACCTGAGAGGGCACAGGCGACTCATGTCCAATGCCAAGCGACATACTGTGGTAATTTCTTTTTTGCAAAGATGCTGGGCTACACTAATGGAACAAAAGCATTCCTGGAGCAAAGGGCACTGAAGAGCTGGCAGTGCTTGGGGGGGCATAGGCAAGACTCCAGGCGCCTCATAGATACATTGAAACTGGTAAATATCATGCCCAGTCTTGACAGGTGTGCAGATCAGCAGATGAGGTTCGCCTTTTTGGGGCAGCTTTCTCCCTGGCATTCTATGGGGAATTGAGGATGTGGGGATAACACACTGCTTCACTGGGCCCCAGGCAAAGAGTGCTGTCTGCTAGGGAATCTGGAAGCGTTTGTGGTCCACTGGGTACAAGGGACGGTAGGTCCCCTTTTGATACATGAGGATGGGACGCCACTCACAAGGTTTCAATTTGCCAAGGTGCTCAGCAAGGCCCTGGTGTCTGCAAGGTTTCGATCGGCCAGACAATAGTTCCCATTCATTTCACATTGGTGCAGCAACCCTTGCGGCAAGCATGGGATTGGCAGGACAGGCAGTACAAAGGATGGACAGGTGGAAGTCTGATTGCTACAAGTGCTATGGGAGATTAAACATGTTGTGAATGTCCCATTTTTCTTTCATGACTTTCCCATTCCTTAGTATATTCTCCTGTCAACACAGGTGGAGGAGATGTTAAGGTGATGTGGCCGCTGGATACTTCATTACCTCTGGTCTACAGTGGAGTAAGAGAGATGTGCTGGTGTTGGGCAACTCCGATGTGAGGCACGTATAGGTCTTGTATCATGCAGGTGATTACACATTGCAAGCAAAGAAAGATGGATATCAGCTGACTTTCTATGTACAAGAGGGGCTACACTCGGCCCATTGGAGAACTGCATCAGAAAAAATGTTTCCCCAGAGGCTTACACTTCCAAGAGGGAACATTGTGCATCTAGGAGGCAATGATTTGACAGAGCTAGGTTGGAAATACTTGTTTGAGTTAATTGTCTCTGAAATTTGTTGGCTCTCAAAGAAGTTCCCGGAGACAATAATTGCGTGGTCCAACATTGTCCAGAGGTTGAGTTGGAGAGGTGATAAGTGCATCAGGGCTATCAATGAGTCAGTGAAACGTTTGAGCTGGAAGTTTAGGACAGCTCTGTTGTCAGCCATACCTCATGGGTGCGTCAAGGGTAAGCATTTTCTATTACAGAATGGAGTGCCCTTGATGAAAGAGGGTAATGCAATGTTTCTGGAAAGTTTGCTGGCCTGTGCATGGGGGAGTGAGGCAGATAGTGGTGAACTATGCTGGCCTGTGGCGGGTGAGGTTATGATTGGGGGGTAAACTTCATGTCCCTTTACAGCATCCTTTTCATACAAAATTTATAATAAGGGGTGCTAGCACCAAGTCGAAAGGAGGTTGCAGGGGCATGGGGGTTTGGGGCAGTTCGCCAACACGTGGTCCTTACCTATCAACCACCCGCACAGGTGCATTTGAGCACAAGCTAGGACTGGCCCTTGAGGGACAAGGACCCTGGGTGTAGGGGGTCCCGTGGTACGTATCCTAAAGGCAGCAGGGACCCGGCACAAGCCTCCCGAGGGGGGAAGGCTTCCAGTACAGGAGAGGGAAGGTGGGAACCTCCCAAAAGGAGAGCCCCCATCCTTGGGACAGAGGTGGTGTAAGATGGAGGGGCACAGAGCAAGTCTTGATCTCACTCGGAACGGTTATGTAGTTTTTTTGGCTGCACAGGAACAGACTAGTTATGGTTAGGTGATTCCCATGTACTAAAGTCTCTGTCAAGGCTAGGTCTCACTTGTTAACAAAATCTAAATAATGTGGTTACTGTGCAAAATGGTATGATAAAAATGTTTTTGGGTGTGTAAATAATAAATACGACCAGGGGTCTTACGACCCTTATTCCAAAGAAATAAGAAATGGTTTCATGACATTGTTTTTGACATTGATGTTTATAGGTAATGGTAAGTACCCATTGTGCATCGATGACTCCCTGGCCATAAAACAGAACTCTCCCACTCAGGAGAGACAACAACATGACGAGGAGTGGGGTCATGCACAGGACCAGCGCGTTTTGCCCTGGGTGCTGATTTTAAGGGGGGCAGTGATTGGGCCAGGTTGGCCGCTGACCCAGAAGCATTAGAGGGCTTCCAGTGTAGTGTGGTCCAAACTCTGCCCCTACGTAAAGGGCAGCCCTGCGGCAAGCAGGTCTCTTGGTTCCTGCTCGCTGCCGAGGACAACATGACTGCTTCTCTGTCCCCGACGCCCCCCAACAATCCACCGCTGAAAGCTTTACTTGCGGCCTCCCTCCCATTGCATTGCCCTGCCAGGACCCGCATGGGCTAGAGAGTTTTTCCCTTCCCACCATCCCCAAAGCAGGGTGCCCAAGGGTGAGCTTAAGGAAGCAGGGGTTGGGTGATGTGGGACATAGAGATAAGTATGTTGTTTTCTTTTTCAGCAATTTATCAGGATATAAGTATTGAATGCAATGTCATGCTTAACCTTTTTTCTTTTAGCATTAAATGTACTGTGCTTTCTCTGAGTTGTCGTACCTAAGCTGGTTGGTGGGTAAGGTCAATTTTGGGGGAGACTCTTTGGATCCCTTTACGACATCCTTTTTACACCAAATTCAACATCAGCGTCACTGGACTCTATCATGGGGTGCTGGCACCAAGTTGAAAGGAGGTTACAGGGACGTGGGGGTTCGGAGTAGTTGCTGACACGTGGTCCTTACCTATCAACCACCCACACAGGTGCATTGCGCACAAGCTAGCACTGGCCTTTGGGGAATGAGGAACTTGGGTGTAAGGGGTGACAGCGGTAGGTATCCTGAGGGCAGCCAGGCCCCGTGTAAAAGAACTCGCGGGCGGGAGAGCTTCCGGTACAGGAGGCGGAAGGTGGGGCCCTATCTTTTAGATGGAGGAGGTGAAAGAGGGAGGGGCACAGAGCAAGTCGTGACCTCACTTGGAACAGTGATGTAGTTTTCTTGGTTGCACAGGAACAAACTAGTTATGGTTCGTTAATTCCCAATTACTAGAGTCATGTTAAGGCTAGGTCTCACTTGTAAACAAGATGTAAATAATGTTGTCACTGTGGAAAATGTTAATATGAAAACATTTTTGTATGTGTAAATAATAAATACAGCCAGGGGTCCTATGGCCCTTAACCCACAGAAATAAGAAATGGTCTCATGGTATTGTTTTTGACATTGTTTGTAGTTAATGGTAAGTACCCATGGGACATTGGCGACTCCCCGGGCATATGTCAGTCCACTGTCCCTTATTGTAGGCCATAAGATGGCAGACATTCAATCTCGTCTCAACCGGTAGTCACTTAAAAAGGCAAATCCTAAATATAACAGGTCAATGTCAAGCACATAGAAAAGGGAGACCACTAAGATTTAAGGAAGACCAGGGAAGTGGTCAGTATATTTTGAGGTAACAGTAGTTGTATCAATACTACATTACATTATTTATATGGTAACCCAAGGTACACTGTGCACAAAGGTGCTCATGGAAAGGTGAACGGCGCAAGTGACAAGTGCAAAAGGCGAGATAACAGCGAACAACGGCGCAAAAGGGCAAGGATAGTAGATGGTCACAAAAACAGTAGGTAGGAAATTTTTACAGGGTTTGCACTGTTTTTTGGAACCACGATCACGCCTGGAGAAGCGCTGAACAGTCAACGGCGTTTCGACCCAGATGATTTCAGGTCATCATTAGGACTGGGTTACTTTAAGTTGGATGGTGCTGCAGTACGGGTAACCCGATTGACTTAGTACGAAAGTAATTCACGAATGGAAGGTATCCAGAGGGGTGGGGCAGCATGGTGTGTAGGATGTCATAATCAAGGAGCCCCGCATCGATTAAATCCTTGGGCTCGAGGAAGCAGTATAATATGAAGTGTGTTCCAGGCTTCTTGGGGGAGGAATGAATCCAGGTGCACCGTGAACATGAGCGCACCTGGATTCATTCTGCCCCCAAGAAGCCTGCAAATCACTTCAATTGAGCTACGGATCGGTCTCACTCCTTTTCCATTTACAGGGCATGATTGAAACTTCCAGCCCATGGATTACGACGATATCCGAAAATACTTAATTTCTTCCTTGCCCATTCTGACACTATACTGCTTCCTTGAGCCCAATGATTTACTCGATACCGGGCTCCTTGATTATCGCATCCTACACACCATGCTGACCCAAACCCATCTGGATACCTTCCCTTCGTGAATTACCTCACAGCCGGTTCAGCCAGATCAAAGTGAAGAAACAAACAGGCCAGCTCATGATAAGCCGGGGAAGAGATGGAAGACATTGACCCGGATTCATCAACTTGATAATGAGTGATCATAGCTCGTGGATATGAGCAGCAAATAATTGGAAAGCTCAACTCCCATAGGCAACTTTAAGGAGACCTGTTGGTTATCGCACAGCTCCAACGACCATTCATTAAATCCAGGAGGCTTTGAGAAACTCATAGCGGAACAAGACAGAGATGATAACATTACAGGTGTAGAAAGATGAGAGCTCGAATGGACAAGAAGAGAGTTGGGGTGTACCTCAATGGTAGACAGTCTGGAAGGAAATACCATGGCTCCCAACTCAGTCCTTAACACTATAAACTCCACCTTATTGGCAGCTATTAAAGCTTTATCTTGACAGTCGCACAAATTGGAGTTCCAGGTGGACCTAATACAAACGCTAGCAGAATAAGTAGTAATGCTTGATAAGAAGATGAATATGCTTGATCAGAAGCTAGACACGTGTGTGTGTAAACACGTCCCGTAGTGTCATGGACATAGAAGGCTGCCACACCATAGTAGACAAACTTGCTACTCTACCTGATCTTTTAACAACCTTAGTAAACGACCTTGCGAAATAACTTGATAATAGAAGTATCACCAGACCCAGGCAGAATATGAATCCACTGGAGGCTCTATAAGGAGCTACATTCACACAGACCTTGGCGAGCAAAGTAGCCCAAAGGATGTGGTTGAGGAGCATTTCTTAAGAGAAGAAAGCAATGAGAAAGAAAAAGAAAAGCCCAAATGCCATATTAAACACAATGGAGTCAACTCCCTTGCAGCCTTATCAGGCACGTAAAAACCAATTGAATCCGTGAATGGAGCCCCAACAAGAGGCGGAAAACACTGGAAGGGCAGAAGTACAACGAGAAAAGAAAAATTGCAGAAAACTTTTAAAAGAAAGAAAATAGAGATGTGGAAAACAACGAATAGCTCAATGCAGGAACAGCATGTGATAACACCTCTTGAGGAGCAGGTTGAAAACAACAACCCAGAAAAAAGAGATGTAGATCCCATTTCTCACCCAAGGATACCTGTAAGGAAGAACAACACATCTGATAGCCCAGAGGATACACCTACTGACATTCTGTGTGAAAGAAAAACTACCTCCAACACAGCTGGAGGTGTAATCGTTTAAGTAGGGCCTTCTAGCTCTGATGGCCGCATGACAGTACACACGACACCAAAGATGATGAACTGCATGTACCCACGAGGAGAAGGGAAGTAAAACGGGGGATTAGAAGTGCCCTAAAACAGCAAGAGAACCATAATATACATGGGAGGTAACTGAAATAGATAGAATTAGGTTGGGTCCATTGTTACCGGGAAGTAGAACCAATACTGCCCAACATCTACACCTGCAATACTGATCTTAACACCAGAGTTTGACTCGAGAGGACCATGGGACATCTTTAATAGATTGAATATTCTATATCTCCTGTAAAACATACCATCATTAGCATACTTCACCTCCGAGCATCTTAAGGCAATATACTTCAAACATCTTCACCAGCTCAGCCACAAAGGATCTACCCAAACTAAATGGATGGGCACAGGGGAGTTTAAAAACATAATAATGGAAACCAAGCGATTTGAGCAGTGGGGCATTTATATTAATGTGCCCATGATTGAAAAGTATCCTCATGTGTTAATCGAGAAACATAGAGGCACCCCCCTCTGAACTTAAATGTACTAGAAATATACCGAAAGACACAAAGCAAATTATTGCCCCAGCGTGGGAGGACAAAATACAGGGAAATTATCAGGGAGATAAAAACCAATGGAATTCTACAACTTCCAATGCCCCCTTGATCAACAAACCAACTGGGCATCGCTAAGGGCTGCCATAATACACAAAGAGCAAGAGAGCTCCTAGTATAAGGAAGGAAAGTATGAACAGGGCTAGACACAGGGTAAGCATAATAAGTTGGAACATAGCAGAATTGATCCCAGTATTGGAGAGAAAAGAGGCCTTAGAATTTCTGAGCCCTGGAAATCTCCTGTACTAGTAGGGAACCTGGACTACCCCCTACATCAATTTCTGACTATCATGCAATTCATAAGATAGCACAGAAGAAGAACCTCTTTGGCAGATCCACCGGTGGCCTACAGTTAAAAACAAGAGAGGTGACAACATAGTGTCACGATCTGAAGGCACTTAAATTATTAGGCCTAGCGATGGATGGACAAGTTACATCCATCATCCTCCTAAACATATACATCAATCTGTGAAAAGAGCAGGGGGAAAAAGGCCACCATTAACATCTGTGACAATGCTGGAAGCTACTCTACCGGTATCCATGCCACAATATAATCTTGGCAGGAGACTTAAATGCGTGCATCTCAGGCCTTCCAGGAGGGGACCAAAAGGAAGCCAATCGGATTACACTTGAAGCCACCAGCCCACGTTTAGAAACATCTCAACTCTGGACTATGTGTTCATGACAAATCATTTGCGATCCAGATCCTTGGAATATAGGGTCACAAGTAGAATTGAAAGTGACTATCATCCCCTGTCAATTAAAATCTACCTGAGTTCTAATATTCATACACAAGTTACACTAGTCGTCCAAACCCCTGTCAGTCGAAGCTAACCCATTACTAACAAGCATTGGCATAGCCAATAGGTCTCGCTTTTGGGACCTTCTAAGTATTTAGTTATGCAGCACAATATCCTTGGTGCAACCACATCAACTGTTGCGTGGCTAAACACTTATAAGGTCCCAAAGGTGCGACCTATTGGCTATGCCAATGCTTGGTGTGGTTGTGTGTGAGGTTGTGTGTGTGTGTGGTTGTGTGTGTGTGTGTGTGTGTGTGTGTGTGTGTGGTTGTGTGTGTGTGGTTGTGTGTGTGGGTGTGGTTGTGGTTGGGTGTGGTTGTGTTTGTGGTTGTGTGTGTGGTTGGGTGTGGTTGTGTGTGTGGTTGGGTGTGGTTGTGTGGTTGTGTGGTTGTGTGGGTGTGGTTGTGGGTGTGGTTGTGTGTGGTTGTGGTTGTGTGTGTGGTTGTGTGGTTGTGGTTGTGTGTGAGGTTGTGTGTGTGGTGTGTAGTGTTGTGTGTGTGGTTGTGTGTGTGTGGTTGTGGGTGTGGTTGTGTGTGTGTGTGTGGTTGTGTGTGTGGGGGGGTTGTGTGTGTGTGTGGTTGTGTGTGTGGTTGTGTGTGTGGTTGTGGTTGTGTGTGTGTGTGACAGTAATACAAAAAGCATCTCAAAATAAAGGAACACAAACATCGAGTTTGTGGAAAGAGAAAGCACGTTGTAAGTCGGCCAGAGAGGAGTTGACCTAACGGCTAGGGCGCAGACAGGGAGATTAAGTGATTTGCCCATAATCACAGGATGCGAAGACCGAGTGCTGATAATGGATACACACAGCCCATCATCTTAAGAGTTCGATTGCAGCCGATGTGCACTCAAACCTGCCCCCTCCTTGTGAGTTGCACCCCATATTTTATGAGTTATAACTGCTGCACCCACCATAGCGCTTTAAGATCTAAAGCGCTACATAGGTGTAATCGATTAACCAGTCGTCAACATGCTGTGTTTTGAAAGAGAATGTGGCAAAAGTTTCCAGCTTCCTCGTCATGTCCTCATGAAAGCACCAACGAAAGGACTCCCTGAATGGTGCAACGGACATGAAGCAGCCGCTGCGATCAGAAATAAACACTGTGAACTTGTTGTCCAGTTTCACGGTAACATTTCCTTAATGTTCCTTAAGTCAAGTCACAAAACTGTAATACTAAAAGCATCTCAAAATAAAGGAACACAAACATCGAGTTTGTGAAAAGAGAAAGCACATTGTAAGTCAAATAGGCGCAGCAAAGCATGAACACAACAACATGTTCTTTGATGTTTGATGTTCTTTGAACGAGAACATCAAAGGAGCACCGCAAAAGTGATCGTGGGCAAAAGTGAAAGTGAACGCGGGGCGCTTAATGAGCATGAAGCGCGCGCCCGCGCACATGCACTGTACCTATAGGCTGGCCATGGTAGCATTTTTTGAGCCCTCACTAAAAGTCTCGCCAGGCCAGCGCATGCGCTGGGTCAGACGAGACCTAAAAAGGATATTGTGGGGGTGTGGTAGTAAACATATGTAACAGAAGTGGAAGGCATGACTTAAGGTACCTGACCAAAAATCGATTTTAGCAGGAAAAGACTGAGGAATCTTAATGAGAGACCTGCATGCGGTATTATCTTCCAACAAGCTCAAAATTAAACCATGGTGGCTCACGAATGTCACGCATTAGCTACATAGTAAGGACAAAGAGTTTAAACAAAGTAAAAGGATGTGTCAAAAGGCTGAAATCAGCAACAAAAGGAAGAAAGGTCAACTGGCTGAAATTGACGTAAAAGAGTCATGGAAATAACATAAAAAGATAGGATAGGAGCAAAAACAAAAACATATAGAGGACGAGTGAAAGCATATATACACCCTACTTGCACCGTGCACATCATGGAAAATCTGGGGATATGTGAATGGCCTTCTAAACAAAACCTCTGGCAAAGAGAACGCCATTTGTGCAGAACAATGGATTCGTCATGTATCTTGCATACTTGGAGGATGAGATACCCATGGTCACCTCGGACGATTGATTTGGCAATGCCGTAGAGGTACTTGAAGAGAACCCAATCTACCTGACTGAGAAGGAAACGTAAAAAATATTACAATCAAGCCACAAGGACTGTGCCCCAGGGCCAAAAGGCCTGCAAGGAAGCATCTTCAGGGAAGACGTGGGCACCCCATATGCACACCCTCTTTAAAGAATGCATTTTGTTATCCAGCATTCTTGAGTTGTGGTGGGCTCCATCTTGCACCCAACCCATAAAAATGCGACAATGCATTATCTGAGAAATATAGATTAACCGCATTATTGGATGTGGTGGGAAAAGCCTTTGCTAAAGTGCTTCTTCAGGAATTAGAGGCCTGGCGTACAGATAGTAACATCATCCCATACTACCAAACAGGATGTTGCTGAAAAGCATCTACAATGGACAATGTGATTGCCCTTTCATGGTTGGTTGTCAAGGCAGTACAAAAAAAAAACTCAAACCCGCTATAGGCATGTTTTATACCCTATAACACAGTCTTTGATAGCATTGACCGGAGAACCCCATGGGCTAAGCTCGCTGCAAGGGGATCCCGAAAAATCTACTGCCGGTGATAACTGAATTGTATACAGACACCTGGGTCCAAGTAAAGCTAACTCAAACCCCTCACACTGCAAAAATAAAGATGAACAAAGTCCTGAAGCAGGGATGTGTCATCACCCCAATGCTGTACAACTTCTATACTGTAGACTTAGGCCTGGAGTTGCTGAAAGGGAAGCTTTTTCCACCAAGAATCGGGCCCCATAAATTACCCACTATACAATATGCAGACGACCTGGTAATATTAGACCACACATGTATTGGGATGAAGAAGGCACTGGTCATGTTACATAACTACAACACCAAAACCGTATTAAATGCTAATGCCTCAAATACCAAGGTTTTAATCTTTGGACAGCTAGCAAAAAAACATTATTTGCCATGGAACTTGGGCCCCTTAAACATGTCAATGGTCTGAAAATACAACTGCCTATGTGTGTGGCTGTCAGAGACTGTTAAAGCCTTTTTACAGGCAAGAGCAATTGAGGAAAAGTCTGCTAATTTATCATTCGCCCTAGCAAAACTCCACCATAACTTACAGAGCCCACCAGCCGAGGGGATCCGAACAGTAATCTGGGCTAAACTGCTAACTGTCCTATACTATGGGCACCTGCCCATCCTGGGATGCTCACAAACACACTAGAGCATTGATACACTGCAGCCTACAAAATAAATTGGGCTCCTAAAACAACAAGGTCATTGTTACCTTGGAGCTAGGACTGGTGAATATGGATCTAGAATGCAAAAAGAACCTACTAAAATATTATCACCAAGTCATCAGGGCCAAGAATGGCTCCATGAAACGAAAGATGCCTTGCAAGAAATCTATGACAATATAAATAGCCCCAGAGAAGATATCTCCACAGTGCCTCTATCGCATTAAACCTTAAAACAGAAAACTTGAAAGAACCATCCTCAATTAAAGACAGTCTCAATTAAAGAGTATATTGAAAAAACAAGGAAAGCAATTGTCGAAAGAGCGAGATCTGAACATAATTAGGCCAACAGGGGGTGCCTTGGGTCTACATAAATCACATGAGGGCGTTGTCTTGAAGCCATACTTGAAGGCTGCCATGGGGAGGCAAGCCCTAAGGAACATTCTCCTCACTAGACTTCTGACACAGCCAATATGGGAATTCAGAGCGCACTGGAAAATAAAGCTGTGTAGAATGTGCTCTTATGCCTCGGAATCAGTGCTCCACCAACTATTTTGCTGCCCAGCTCTTTTGTCCTTCTGGTATCTCTTCTTAAGGCCAATATTCCTGCAGCACGGCCTTAGAACTTGTAAAGAGGCTGTGACCCAGGTCTATACGTGCAAGGTGCCCAAGAGGCGAGCAAGAATTGCCAAATTCTTTGCAGTAACAGGAAGGTTACTGAGGCAGCATGGCTGGCTAAACTTTGCCCTTACACAAGCTTCTGTGCACTTTAAATTGAGTGTGGGGAAACTTAGCACCATATGTCACTCTCAACCAGGGCTTTAAGCGGGCGGGTCCAAAAGCAGCCCTGAGACGGGTCTCTATCGGGCTCTCCATTTTTGCCCTTAGGGTGAAACAAAATCTTAACTCTGCAGCAGTACCACCCTTCAATGCCTTTGATGTGACTTTAAAGAGACTCGTTATAGTTCTTGAAGTCTCACCATTTCAGAACTGAAGCATTTTCAATATTCTATACTACGAAGCCATAGTTTTTGCTTATTTACCTTACACAACTAACAACCATTGGTAAAACCAAGCACCCTGACTTGTTGTAGGTGTAATGTTACTTGTATTATATATCTTTGTGCAATGTCATAGTCAAAGTCAGAGGAACTTATTGAGCGCACAAATCACCAAAAAGGTCTCATGGCGCTTGTGGAGACTCCATATGGGCCAGAGGTCTGATATAGCAGCGTTATTGATGATAGAAGTAGCAAAATACCAGTCGGGTGGCACACTATGCTAGGCACAGATTTTTGTTTGAGTATTTTTAAGCCATGCCCTTAATTACATCAGCCACGCCCCTTTGAGCGACCCCTTTGTTTTTTCATTCCACTTAAAGCCCTGCTGTTAACATGGGACTCGTTGCACTCAGGGATATCATGGCACTGGGAGAACGCTTAACGACCTATAGGGCGTCCATCCCAGTGTAAGTCGTTTGCACTGCACGCTGCACGTCTCGCGACTCTGCATTGGCACTATCTCCTGAAACAAACTCAGCACAATGGAGTGCTTGTCTCCCTCAGATGCACCACTTGTAGTGCGCTTGCACTTTCCGATACATTTTTCTGTTCCCTGGAAATATTGTTTGTAACTCATGTTATTTAAAAGTATGAAATGAGACTTTTGCATTGCACGTTCATTCTTAGCGAATATGCACTCGCATAAACTTTTGAAATAATCTCAATGCATTGCCATGGATTGTTATTTGCACCATATGCTATTAAAAACTACGAAATGAGATGTCTGTATTGCACGGTTCACTTTTTCGCGAATTTGCACCTGCACCAACGTTTTGAAACAAACTCGCTGATGATTCTGTGTATTGTTATTTCCCTAGAATGCGTGGCTCGCGCAGCATGTGGCACTTCTCGCGAACTTGCACTGGCGTCAAGGTTTATTGAAAACATCGGGGCTTATTTACAAACCCCTTGCACAGCTGGTAGGTCACTTTTAATATGGGAAAAAATGACGTAAGGGCTGGTAGATAAGCCTCATGGTTTGCACAATAGGCTATTTCAATGCATCAAATGAACCGGAAGATGGTCTGGCAGATGCGTAGAGCCTTTTGAAGAGTTGGTACCAGGATAACCTTAAAGGCCCTTGAGTGTCCCTCCCGGAATGAGTGCACTGCATTGCTCGAAGTGAATGGGATGTTGTTTTGTGGAATGCTTTTCTATTACTTCTTAACTTCTTTTCATTGTTCTGTACTGAAACTTTCTACCTGTGAGGCAATGACATTGGGACGATTTTAATCCATTATACAATTAACCTTACATACATAATGCTGTGCAGTAAATGGGGAGACATCATTCTACAGCCAAAGATTTGAAAATAAAGAGAGTATCAATTAAAATCCCCCATTGAGAAAAAATGTCCAAAACCTCTACATTTCCACCTTCTCCAGGTGGAATCAGTACCCCGGGGGCGCAGTGTGAAACAGGCTAGTAATGGATAGGGCAAGGTCGATCCAGTACCCCGGGAGCGCAGTGTGAAACAGGCTAGTAATGGATAGGGCAAGGCACGAAAATGTTGCGATGATTTGTTCAAAAAGATGGGGTAGTTGCATTCACAGAGTCCCCTTTCAGGTTGCTGCCGCTGGCATTTTGGTCAACTGGCGTCCATGAACACTGCAGCCGAGGCTTTTTAAAGAGGTGCACCCATCACCTTTTGGGATTTTAATCATCCCAGATGCAGCCTGCCCCTTATTTAGGATTTTCAGATGCCGCACTGGTTGTCAACCATGTAGACGCTTGATGCGATGTCGCTCGCAGTCGCTTGCGCTGTGAGGGTCATGGTGATCTGGCTGAGCGATGTGACAATTGAGGAGCCTCAGCAAATCAGGTATCTACGGAGGCCTAACCAGCGGTGGTCCATGGATCACAGACTGTGGCATCCATACCACACCTGATAGTGCCCGCGACCAGCCCAGTGATCACTGCCAAGCAAAAGGTGGCTTTATCGTCCTTCCAGTCGAGGATAGCCTACAAGGACAAGTTCAAACTGGGCCATGGTGTCTATGCCACTACTGCTGCCTACTACAGGTTAACGTTTCTGGTTCCAAACCTATGAGTAGTGTAGGTTGACCTATACTACTCCTATGCTTCCGGTCCCCCCACAGCTGTTTCTGTGCACATTTATGTTCTTACTAGAGTCGAAGGCCCTTGTTTTAAGGTCTGTCTAATTCCTGACCACTGCTTTCCACCCAATCCGGAA
This sequence comes from Triturus cristatus, assembly GCF_964204655.1. Lineage (NCBI taxonomy): Eukaryota > Metazoa > Chordata > Amphibia > Caudata > Salamandridae > Triturus > Triturus cristatus. Next base: position 363,668,605 of record NC_140584.1, on the reverse strand, counting down.
TTACAAAGAATGAAGGAATGCTGCATCCAGATAGTTTCCCCACCCCAGCCTCGGAAATTTCACTCACAAAAAGTTGGTGACATCTGCAGGTGAGATTGGGCAGAAAAATGAAAAGGCTGCGGGAATGATAATTTTGGAGGGAGTAACTCTGGTGTGGTGTTCCTGAATATCATTTGATGGAACTTTGAATGGTTAGTCTGTCTAGACCATGGGTACTCACAAACATTTTTCCAGGGGCTGCAAAGTTTGGTCTATGGTGTGACCGAGGGCCGCACTGATGCCAGCGGGGGTTGTAAGTGAGTGTAAGGCATGGGTACTCACAAACTTTCTCTCGGGGGCCAAATTTACAGTGTGGTTTCTGGCTGAGGGCCGCACCGGTGGGGGCGGGGCCAGTGGGGGAGGGGGCGGGGCTAGAGCAAAAAAAGAACTATGACCATGAGGTTGAACACAGGCCACTGCAGCAGACGCCTTCATCTACTGAGCCACCAGACCCGGTATGCACACCTATCTATCTATCTATCTATCTCCCGCCCTATCTATCTATCTATCTATCTATCTATCTATCTATCTATCTATCTATCTATCTATCTATCTATCTATCTATCTATCTATCTATCTATCTATCTATCTATCTATCTATCTATCTATCTATCTATCTCTCTGTCTCCCGCCCTATCTATCTATCTATCTATCTCTCTGTCTCCCGCCCTATCTATCACTCTGTCTCCCGCTCTATCTATCTATCTATCTATCTATCTATCTATCTATCTCTCTGTCTCCCGCCCTATCTATCTATCTATCTCTCTGTCTCCCGCCCTATCTATCTATCACTCTGTCTCCCGCTCTATCTATCTATCTATCTATCTATCTATCACTCTGTCTCCCGCTCTATCTATCTATCTATCTATCTATCTATCTATCTATCTATCTATCTATCTATCTATCTATCTATCTATCTATCTATCTATCTATCTATCTATCTATCTATCTATCTATCTATCTATCTATCTATCTATCTATCTATCACTCTGTCTCCCGCCCAATCTATCTATCTATCTATCTATCTATCTATCTATCTATCTATCTATCTATCTATCTATCTATCTATCTATCTATCTATCTATCTATCTATCTATCTATCACTCTGTCTCCCGCTCTATCTATCTATCTATCTATCTATCTATCTATCTATCTATCTATCTATCTATCTATCTATCTATCTATCTATCTATCTATCTATCTATCTATCTATCTATCTATCTATCTATCTATCTATCTATCTATCTATCTATCTATCGCTCACTCTGTCTCCCGCCCTATCTATCTATCTATCTATCTATCTATCTATCTATCTATCTATCTATCTATCTATCTATCTATCTATCTATCTATCTATCTATCTATCTATCTATCTATCTATCTATCTATCTATCTATCTATCTATCTATCTATCTATCTCTCTGTCTCCCGCCCTATCTATCTATCTATCTCTCTGTCTCCCGCCCTATCTATCTATCACTCTGTCTCCCGCTCTATCTATCTATCTATCTATCTATCTATCTATCTATCTATCTATCTATCTATCTATCTATCTATCTATCTATCTATCTATCTATCTATCTATCTATCTATCTATCACTCTGTCTCCCGATCTATCTATCTATCTATCTATCTATCTATCTATCTATCTATCTATCTATCTATCTATCTATCTATCTATCTATCTATCACTCTGTCTCCCGCTCTATCTATCTATCTATCTATCTATCTATCTATCTATCTATCTATCTATCTATCTATCTATCTATCTATCTATCTATCTATCTATCTATCTATCTATCTATCTATCTATCTATCTATCTATCACTCTGTCTCCCGCCCTATCTATCTATCTATCTATCTATCTATCTATCTATCTATCTATCTATCTATCTATCTATCTATCTATCTATCTATCTATCTATCTATCTATCTATCTATCTATCTATCTCTCTGTCTCCCGCCCTATCTATCTATCTCTCTGTCTCCCGCCCTATCTATCTATCACTCTGTCTCCCGCTCTATCTATCTATCTATCTATCTATCTATCTATCTATCTATCTATCTATCTATCTATCTATCTATCTATCTATCTATCACTCTGTCTCCCGATCTATCTATCTATCTATCTATCTCTCACTCTGTCTCCCGCCCTCCCTCCTCCGTTCTCTCTCCGTCTCCCTCCTTCTCCCTCCCTCCCTCCCCCTCCCTCTGTCTCCCTCTCTGTCTCCCTGTCTTCCCCCCTCTCCCTGTCTTCCTCCTCTCCCTGTCTTCCTCCTCTCCCCGTCTTCCTCCTCTCCCTGTCTTCCTCCTCTCCCTGTCTTCCTCCTCTCCCTCTCTCTCCCTCCCTCTTCCTCCCTCTGTTGCACTCTGTCTTCCTCCCGCTGTCACCTCACCCCCTGCTCTCACTCCCTGCTGCCCTCCATCACCTCACCCTGCTGTCCTCTGTCACCTCACCCCGCGCTGAGACGGCTTCCAGGGAACACACACGGCCGCCGCACCCAAGTACTTCACAGGTCTTTTAAAGACCATTCACTTGTTAATGAGACTTTGTTGTATTTCACCTCTTCTTAGCGCCCCTGCATCTCCACTCAATGAGAGGGGAGATGCAGGGGTGCTAAGAAGAGGTGAAATACAACAAAGCCTCATTAACAAGTAAATGGCCTTTAAAAGAATCGCCCGGCCTCACAGCTCCGCGCTGCTGTAACCGGCGGTGTTCGCTGACAAGCACAGGGCACAGGCACTGTCTGCAAGGTCCGCGGGCCGCCAAGGAAGGCTTGCCGGGCCGCCGACGGCCCGCGGGCCGTAGTATGAGTACCCGTGGTGTAAGGGAAGCAAAGCATATGTATCTAGTGGCTGTGTTTAAAAATTAATGTGTTCCTACAGTTAAGGGCCTAGCTACTTCCTTTCCATAACTGCAATTAACTTTTAAATAAATGCTTGCTATATACATATTTAACATTTTCTTCCATGTTAGTGCTGAGTCGAGTAAACAGCAGCCCAGTGCTGTTGCTTCCCAGGGGGCCTTATGTAAAGGTCAGGAGGGCCGCATGCGGCCCCCGGGCCGTACTTTGAGTATCACACATCTGGACCTTCATCCTGACTACATTACATTAGCAGCAGAGACTTGACACTGTCTAGTTTACATCAGTCCTAAACCTAGGTCCTGCTGTAAACCATTAGGGGGGGGGGGGTGTCCATGCAGAGGCTGTGGAAGGATGTGTGACACTTCTGGAGGGGATCCATTTTGCCACCCCTTCGTCTCGCCCTGTAACATATCCTGCCGCTGATGCTTCACTTCTCACATGCACCATTCCTCACATGCCCGCATTTTGCGTTGCCCCATTGATAACCTCTGCAAACAGATTGTATTAGGTGATTAAACAATTAGACCTGTAACTGGCTGTTCAGACATATTCACAGAGAGGGTACAGTGCCACTGCCACATCACTAGCCTGCTCTACAATTGCCTTAGTTTCAATGTATTCAATTATTATCTACCTTCACAGCTGCAAACGATTAGACTACAGATTACAGAATGCATATTACAGAGATCCATGAGAACAGAGAAGTGCCAATGCTGATGAATCATTCACAACAATCAGTGGAACGTGGAAGAAAACATCAAACAACCACGACAGTACTAGTTAATAGTATTTATTTTAATATATTATCTTGAAGTTTTTTGATATAACTTGTATGGAAATTCTTTATATACAAGAGTGAAAAACCGTCAGCAAATTTCAATACCTATAAACACATAGTTGAGAAGAAGAGAATTTTTTTGAAGAAAAATAATGGACAGATCTGCCGAGGAGACAGACGTGATACTTTAAATAAACATTCACACACCACTCCTCATACATCCACACAAACACTCAAACAAACTATCCTTCGGTAGCCTAATTGATACTTATTGGAAATTACCAAAGGACCTAGCAAACCTGGTAAGATTTGAACAACAATCAATTTGAAGGTGCATATCCATAATTCTTTTAAAAAAAAGATAATATATTAAAATAAATACTATTAACTAGTACTGTCGTGGTTGTTTGATGTTTTCTTCCACGTTTCACTGATTGTTGTGAATGATTCATCAGCATTGGCACTTCTCTGTTCTCATAGTTATTGGGCTCAGCCTTGCTGATTAGAGCCACACCCATAGTTGTTCACAGATATTACAGAGATCCAGCATTATAGCATTCCGCACTCTCCCTACAGACTAGAAATGATGTGTAAATTGTACATTGTTTGTTTATTTGTACATGATTAATTAAAATATTTACAAATATCGTATAACATCAAGAAAAAATGAGAAAAAAAAATGAAGAGAAAAAGTGTTTAAAAAGTCATTAATACATTACTTTAAAAGGATTATTTAAGATCAGTTAGAAAAAGGTTTTTAGTTATCGTCAAGTCTCTTGAGTCTTTTACCCGTTAAATCAAAAAACTTTACAACCTGGCAGTTCAGTTTGGTATATTTCGGGTTAAAACACAGTTTTACAGCTTGTCTACAAGTCCGCGTGCCGTGCTGCTTGAAGAATGGACATAGTAGATGACGCCTTAAATCATTTAGTTTGGTACAATTACAGATTACGTGGACAATGTCCTCCTTGCCGGTTTTGCACAGTCGGCACTGCTCTAAGGAGTTCTTCCTCTCCCAAGGTGGCAGATGTGGGAGTATAGGAATTACTCCAAGACGTAGTTTCAGAAACCTTTCTTTAATTTTTATTTTCATGCCAGTGCTAAGGTATGCTTGTGGTTGTACTGGCCCATAATCACCCAGCGTTGTCCAGCCATGCGCTCTTTTACGCTAGATCATTCTTGTCTTCAATTGCTGAAATGATTCGCGCCAATTTTTTTGCAATTTTTTTAAAAGAAAGGTGGTCTGTTGGAGTTTCCCATAAGTCAATCAGGCCCAAGACTTGAAGAGATTCGAGGAGATAGTCTCTGGCCAGAGATTTTTGATATCGAAATAGCTCCCCCCATACATTGGAGCTTAAAGTGCCAGTCTCAGCAGTGCGAATCTTGTGCCAAGTCCCTACATACGCACACCGCCTTCCTATTGTCTGCTTAATTATACCAAATTCCAACTGAATCTGAGCAGGAGAAACGTATTTGGGAAGATTGAAAATGGCCCTGTATGTTTTGGCCATAACTGTGTGCAATAGGACGGCATCCTTCCCATGTAGGGATTCGCTCCCGTAAGTGAGAGTCGGCTGTAATTTTGCGCGTAGTATTTGAAGGAGAGGTTGAAATGTTAGGTCGGGAAGTTTGGCCTTTAGTGATTTAATGGCCAGATGGATCATAGTCACCTTCCCTCGTAGGGATTCAAGTTGTGGTTTAGACGTGTTTTTTGCATCCAGGATTGCTCCCAGATATTTATAAGTAGTTACCAGATCTATTTTCTCTCTGTTCAGGTACCAACGAACTTCCCTTTTTCTCCTATAGTTCACAGCCATGGCCTTGCTCTTTTTAAAGTTTATTTGAAGGGCGTTTCTTTCAGAAAAGGTATATGCAACGTTCAAAAGATGTTGAAGGCCCATTGGGGTTCGACTTATTAACACTAAGTCGTCCGCATATAATAAGTTGGAAAGGGTAATTGACCCCAGTTTAGGCGCATGGTTGGAAGATTTGTCTAGTTCCCCCGGTAGATCAGCTAGAAAGAGATTAAATAAGAAGGGAGCCAGTACACACCCTTGTTTTAAACCTTTCGTTGTCTTGATAGGTTTCGAAAGGTGTGTCCCTGTTCCAAGTTTAATTTTGATCCATGTATTGGAATGAAGTAATATTAAAACGTCTAAAAGATGTTTCGGTATTCCCCAATGACTTAATTTCTGCCAAAGTTTGTTGCGATCTATATGATCGAATGCAGCTGTGTAGTCGATGAACGTGAGATATAAGGGTGACTTGGTCTCTTTGGCTTGTCCCATCAACAGGGACAATGCCATGATGTTGGTTGTGGTACCGTGACCTCTGCAGAATCCTGTTTGAGTAATCGGGATAATAGATTTTTCAGCTGCCCATGTTGTTAACTCTTCCAGAATTATGCCTGCAAAGTATTTAGCCTCTACATCTAATAATGCAATTAACTGGTAATTGTTTGGATGCTTCTTATTGCCGTGCTTATAAATCGGGCTAATTACTGACCCATGCCAGGACTCAGGGAGTATCTGGGTGTAAATTAGAGTATTAAATAGGGATGCCAGTGAATTGCTCCAAAATTCGACATCTTCCTTGTACAACATGGGAGGAATTCCATTTGGGCCCGGTGCTCCCGCAGGTCGCCCTCTTGTTATTTGTCGTTTTACGTCGGCTGGGATAATTAGATTTTGCCATTGCTCGACACATGTCAAAACTTCTGCCGATGGTACTGGGTTATCAAATTTCAGTGAGATCATAGACCCGTTCTCATACTTTTCCTGGATCCTTATAGGTGCACAACTAGTTCCTTTGCCTTAAATTTTGGGCCATATGATTTCGGCACAAGGTTTGTGTGTTACAGCGCCCTCTATGATATCCTCATTGCTAAAATGTTTTAACAGATATTTTGTCCAAACCTCCTCTGGTATATGGGAGTTTTGACCCCGATGGTCTGGGTTATTTATGTTTTTTAACCATTTGCCAGAACTTCGAGCTATTTTTCTGCTTCCCTTCGTAATGGAGCTTTGCCCATAGTTCTTCATTCTGTTCCTTCCTTTTTTCCCATTTCATCCGTTTTAGGTGTTTTTTTGCTGTCTGTAGGACTGTACGCAAGCTGCAGTTTGTTTGATCCTTTCGCAGCAGCCTTAGTGTTTGATTTATTAGCCGTTTTTGAGTCTTCATTTCCAGAGTTACTAGATTTTTATTTGGGACTCCCTTCCCCTTTCTTAACAGGTTTGGCGAGTTTTTTATCAGCTTCTTGCTAATTTTTGTAATGAAGCTTTGCCAGTTATCCGACGCTTTGCGTGAGGGATTGATTGTTTGAATAAAAAGATTTTTAGCTATCGTACTTACTGACCTGATGTTATCAATGTTGCATCGTAGCCGCCGTAGATTAGACATGACTTCCGAGTAAGGGCCTTTATACGATTCTTTTTCTAGTTGTGAGTTGACTCTTATTCTAGTTTCTAAGGGTAGATGGTCGCTGTGGTCGCTCGTCCCTATTCTGAACATTTTAGTCCAGTTGAACATTTTTAAAGATATAAACATGTAATCGAGATGGGAAGTTTGTTTATTAGAATGAAAGGTTGTAACTGGTGGGTCGTCATCAAGAAATGATGTGGATAGGCAAGTAAACATGCCACTTGGCAAACATTTCTGAGCATCTGAGCAAAGTTAAATTACTTTTTGCAATCCTTCTCTACTTTGGAACTGATTATGAGTTTGGCGGTGTGGGAGCGGGCTGCCACGCCACCACCCCGCTCCCACACCACCAAACAGGGCTGCCGCCCGCCAGATTTCAAGTATTATCTCAGTCTGGGGGGTGGGCGGCATGGCGGTCCCATGGGGGTGCAGTTTAAAGGCTCATACGTGAGCCTAAAATTACACTGCAGCCGGACTGTCAGTGAATGTTTCTGCACCCCACGGACTGTGCAGTCCATACTGTATAGGAATGGGGTGCATGCAAAAAAGGGGGCACAACATGTTCCCCCTGCATGCACCCCCAAGCACATGGCTAAGAGAGGGCCCTGTAGGGCGTTCCTTCTTTCCTCACCACTGGCAGTTTCATGGAGTAAGAATCCCTTTGAGACCACTGGCGGTGAGAAAAGTCGTAATATGCTTGGCAGTGCAGCCGGACACCACCAAGCAAATTGCAGCCCTCAGACCGCAGCACCACCGCCAGGGAGTTGTGGCGGTGTCATGGCGGTCCGACAACCCAAGTTGAAATCAGGTGGGCGGACCGCCGGTGCAGCAGTGACCGGGCCACCACCACTTAGCCACCGTGAGTTTGGATGCCCTCAGACCGGCAAACTCTTAATTAGGCCTTTAGTGTTTACCATGCGACAATATAAAAATGCTGCCCATTCGAGTGTGCAGTATTTTCCTCGAAAGTGCTTTTAAAGTGGCTAAGTCACAGAGGTAACACCATTGCTCACAGGGGAATCATCCCTTTTATATCCCCTAATTACTTTGATGTCATCTCATGGTAACACAAGGGCAACGTGAGCAGCCAGCATTATAAACCATCGTGTTCTTTCTTTACTACACCCTCATTCGTCAGTTTCTTACATCTCCTTCTCTCTGGTGTAACTTCCTTTCCTTTCTGCGTCCTTTACTAGCTGCCATATATTTTTGTTTCTTTTTCCGTTCTACGTTTATAACTTAAACATGTAACTTAAGCAGCCTCAGGTCAGCGTAGGCGCTATATACATGCAACAATCGTGACTTCAAGCTCTGTTAGCGTGTCTGTAAAAGAGGCTGATGTTACCGCAGGGATGTGGACAGTGAGGATGCTTAGACACATAGGTCTTGGAGTTTTTTAAGTATTTGCAATGGCCTAGTCTCTATTGGTTGGTGTGCGTGTGCCAAAACAGCAGTGTGGACATCATGACTTGTCTTGCGGACATCAGATTCATGCCATCGTGTGTGTGTGTAGATTGGATGAGGGTAGGAAGCCTGCCTCACTGAGGCCCGTACGCCTGCATAGGCGCTTTCCTTGGCTCTGTGGTGGTTGTGTACATGGGAGAGGGGGTTCATCAAGAGGAGCCCTAATCAATCAGTAACGCGGCTGGCGGGGTTGATGGGAGGAGGAGGTTGTGGCTGTGAGCCTTCTGAGGACAGCAACATTTACTAACAGGATAGATAGGTCGTTGGTGATGTGGTGCCTGTGGCACGAGCATTTTAGTGGTTATGTGACGGTCTGGTGCATGTTACACCACACATAGTTTGTGAGGGCAGGAGGATGGGGTGGCACCCATGGGTGGTAGTTGAAAGCTTGCTCACATCGGGGATTGGTTCATGTTTTTAACCTGTGATGAGCATATTATTCAATCAGGGAAGCATGAATAAAGGATTCCTTCAGATCCTGTGTGTCACATGCTCTGGGTACTGCTGGGTAATCGGGATTGTGTGTTTACATCACTACTAGCCAGTTGAAAACTCGTGCTGCGCGGTGCCCTAGGACACAGGGACAGGTTTTAGGACTTTCTGGAACGTCATGTGTCTGGGGATGATTAAGTAGCTTAATAGCCTGTGCAGGAACGCGGGCCCTTTTTATTAGTTTTACAATGATGACACAGTAAGGCGGCGTGAGGTTGAAGATCGCAGAGCACCAAAGGGCGGTAACTGACCAGATGGTAGGAACAAAATGTCACAACTTAATCACTACAGCTCTGTGAGTGATGCCACGTGCCTTGTGCTGCCGGTAAAGGCTGAAGTTTGGGTTCTCTGGTGTGTTTTGAGCCTTTGAGTTCTATTGCATGTGTTTAAGGATTTGGGTTGTAGTTAGTGATGTTATAGAGCAACAAATTGCGAGTTTAGCTGTTTGCTGTTTGAATGAATGTGTGTTGTATATGCATGAACCATGTTCTCTGCATTGGTGGTTTTGGGTGATCAATTGTAGGTGATGGTGGATTCAAGCGTGTGATAAAACATACTAAACTTTTACCAAGTCGTGCATTGCATTCTTTAAGTTATCTTCCATTTGAAGTGTAAGTGTGTTAAATCTTTAAAATGTAGCCAGTGCGTGCAGCATCTCGCTTTAAGCACGAGGAAGGACAGATTGGTGAACTGTGAGACATTGCCAATAGCTAAAGGCCAGGCCCCAGGTCTGGGCTGCAGAAACCTGCACCCATGACCATGTGAAGGCAGCTCCATCGCATCCTTGAAAGCATGGCCTACAAAGAGGCTGACCTGGTGCCCCACCGGTGATCCACGTGGGGGATTTCTGAGGTTCCTAATCTTGAGCGGTGATGAGGAGAGGACAGTGCCTGAGTACCAGGCACGTGATGATGCTACAGCTGAGAGGGATCCTCACTCCATAATATTGGGATACTGACAGCAGGAAAGGGACACTGAAACTGGAACTGAATCATGCATTCTGCCAAGGGGCGCAGGCATTCACATGGGAACACTGACACAAATGACAGGATAATTACACTGGGGTGGCAGAGGTTGGGTCCTGGTGCTTAGCCAATAGCAGGGCAAACATGCATGATACTCAAGAGGGCACTGCCTTGCAATATCTCTGTAAAGGTGCTGGTTGAGTGCGTAGAATGTGCAGAATGTGAAATGCTGCAGTAGAGTGGTTCTTACATGTGGTGGCGTTTCAGGACTGACAGGTGGAGGAGACGAAGAGAGACTTACTGGCTGTTGTGAGTTACACTTTTCTGCCCCTCAGGTTGGAGAATGAACTTATCTCAAGAGTTACCTTTTTGCTGTGTAATTCCTGAGGAGGCGCTGTAACACAACAAACGTGGTTAAGAACACTGGAGATGAAAACCTGAAGAGCAACCACGTATGTAGTTGTGTTGCTGTGTTGCCGCTTTAATTTCCGTGGGATTGTTGGGAGTCCATTGTGTTGAGGAGCTCAAGTCTAGAGGGTGTTTGTATTCTGGCTAGCGCAGCTGGTTGTCATTGTCTGGCAACTTGTATTCGGCCTGCAGTGAGTCTGGTCTCACGCCTTTACGAGCCGAACTACGCACCTCCAGTTTTGAACAAGCCCAAGTCTTCCCTGTACAGGTGGATGCACGAGCAGAAGGATCCATTTGTAGTGTGGTGCCGTTGTGTCACCCTTTTATCAATTATCCCCAGCTTATGCAGGGTCAAGCAATGTAACATTGCAAGTCGGCCATCTTGGTTGGTCTTGATTTCTGAAGATCGTATACACTGTCTGCGCAGGTGCGCCACAGTCAGTTTGTGATTAGTGCACTTTGGAAGTCAATGCACTGAATCCACTGACTACTAGAAAGAGTAGCAAGCACAATGCTTTAGAGCTGTCACTCAAGAGATGGAGGAAGCCTCGAAATGGTTGGAAGACTTTATATGTGAAGAAGATAATGTACTATGGTGTTTGTTGTAGAAGTTCTAGCTTTATTTTCTTAGTGGATTCCTTTATTTTCTTCTTTTTTTCTGTTGATTGATGTCTGTATGGGATGGCTGTGTGTAGTGGCACTTGGTGAGTGCGTAGAATGTGTGGGATATGTGGAATGTTGTCACAGAGTGAGGTTGGGTACAAGGGTTGATGGTTGGAGGAGACAAGGAGAGGATTACTAACTGGAGTTAATTGTTCATTCTCTTTAACTTAGAACATATGGCAACAAGTGAGCCCATTTCAGCCATTGGCTAACTCCACTATGAGTGACTAAATACTGCTCTTTCACAAGGAGCACATCCACTCAAAATAGTCCCCTTCAGTACCACATCTACTTTGGCAAGGTGCTTTATGAGAACCAACAACATTTTCGCTTTCAGCCAATGTTTATTTTTCATATTGCGAACTCCCAGTAGCGCCTCTAAAATAGTTGTAAAAAACCATGACAAAACAAAACAAGCTTTGACAAAAGCCAAAAGCCTGGCGCTCACCTGCGTTGCTTTGGGGCGCGGGGCGATCTCAGCAGAGTTGCTTCCTTTTACCTGATTGGTTCGAGGACAACAATTTGTACCCAGCACTCCGAAATGACTCCACTGATTCTTTTTTTAATGATAAGCATCCCTAACCTCAACAGCGGTAAGACCAAAGGCTGCCTGCCATTTTCTTATTAATAGGAATGTAACCAATGAGAAATGTTTGAATTCCACCCCGGCAGCGCGCGCATGGAGCTGTGGCATGTGTAATCCATAGCCTGCAATAAATGGAGCTGTAAAATGCATTCACGAGCGCTAATACTACTAATAAGGAACAGGAATAAAACATGTACATACATCTATTTAAAGGATTGCCGGTGTGAATCTGGAGTGAATGCTCATTATGAGGGTAGGTTCTAACGAACAAAATTATTTATGGAAGGGTGGAAGGGGATAAACACCAATTTTGATGTCTGGCACGAGAAATAATGTGAAATCAGGAAGCCTGAATTATTCATGGGCCCTGATTTAACTGGAACGATTTGCGCGTGAAATGCCATATGCCTTGATGTTGCCTTTGCAACCTGATAACACGAGCCTCGGTGCCACGGCTACTGAGGGTAGCCAAGGATCGAACTCAGAGGCCGCAGCCTCTGTGGCAATTAATAAAACTCTTAATTGGAGATGATTCCTGAGATACTCAAGGGTTTTTTTGCATTTGTGTCAATGTGTATTTAGTTATACTACACGAGGTTCTACTATACATATTTAAAGAAACACACACAAAGCCAATGGTTACGATTTTTGAAAAGTGTAGGGGTGTCAAATTTAGGTCCAGTACAGATTTTCAGATTTTTCTCTTAACATGCGCTTATAAGCAATTAACTTGAATTAAACTCCTTTACATAAAAACACAGTGGGTATCCTGAGAAGCTGGCATGAAGTGGGCACTCTTGAAGAGCTTTTGGACACTAGCGTATAGTGAAATTTCTTTTTGTTGCACTAGTGAAGCCCTAGGCTAGTCTTAGCACTCCACTACAATGACGTGTCAATGCTCAGATAATGAAAAGCTAGTCCAACCAGGACTTTGTATTAAAATGTATTAACCAGACTGGATGAACTTTAAGTAAGGAAGTGGTCACCTTTTCAAGTAGAAAAGTGAATAAAATAAGCATGAACCACATCTCAGGGTCAATTGATAAACTATGAGTCTAGGGAGAGTTACTACCGTCGAGTTCCCTCATCAAAGAGCATCTATATTTTTAAATACATACATATATGGTAGCCCATAGCATGGTTGCATATTAACGTCTTATTTTGTTTAAAAACAAACATTACAAAATATTATCAGTCGTATTACTTCAACTCAATATTCTCTCCTCCTAACTCTTGTGCCAATGGGGGCCAACTCTCTAAATCGATAAACATCATTATGAATTGTGGCAGGTCATAATTTTATGGTGTGGCTGAATGTCCATTTTCTATTTACTCATTCGAGTTTTTCATTAGCAGGTGGAAGTTTGAGCGCTTTAAAGAAACAAGCATTGGTATAGCCAATAGATCTCGCCTTTGGGACCTTATAAGTGTTTAGCCATGCAGCATATTATCCATTACATTACATTTGCCATTAAAGACATCAAAGTTTGTGGTAAATCATTGCGTGCATCGAGGGCCTCTACGTAGAAGGTTACAAGCAATCACAGACAGTGATGTAATGGGCAGGTCCTCTTTGCTTCCGAGCCCCTGCACTTCTTTTATTTGAAGCACTTCGCAGCACTGCTGCGAACTCTGGCATTTCTCCAGAGCAAACAGGTGCTCTGTAAAGTGGGTCCTTGCACTTCCATATTTCGCTAAAAACCCTGATCACAGGAAAAAAACCTTACATTCACAATAAGGGATCAGTGTTATTATTACAATAGTGAGACAGATGCTTCCATAAAGCGGTTCCCAAAGGTAACCATAAAAGACGTGACAACATTTTATGTGCAACAGAATATTGAAAAATTCATGCTTACGGAAAAGGTTAGTATCAGCCCAAATTAGATAAGACCTGAGTATTTGTAGGCAGTGGCGGCCGGTAAGTTTTGGAGGGAGGGGGGGCGGACGGGACACACACGCTCACATACACATACCAGGCACTCACACGCACGCACACACACACAAACACATTCATTCACAACACTCTTTCCCAAACATTCATACATGCATGCACATGAATCAAACAAATTAAAAAGAAAATAAATCACACTTACCTTCAGCCAGCTCTGCGCTGCCTCGGCGGTTCAGAAGGCTTGGGACTGCTGCCTTCCCTCAATGGCTGACCTCAGCCAATGAGGGAAGCCAGCAGTCCCAAAGTCATCACAGAGTGGGATGGGGTCAGTGAGACTACTGACCCCACCCTGTGATGAAGTGTCACTGATTGACACTCAACCCTGGGCGCTTAAGGGCTTAAAACTGAAGCGCCCAGATGCGAGGCAATCAGTGACGCCACCCCTCGTCACTGAGGGGAGGGCCTCAGCAATCTTTGCTGAGCTGACAACGTCACTCCCACCAGAGCTCTGACTTTCTCAGCCCAGCAAAGTTCAGTTCAGGCAGCCAGCCAGGAGCCAGCGCTAAATGCCCATGTCTAGCTCCTGGCTACTTAAACTGAAAGTGAACAGTGTCTGTCAGGCTGACTTTTGTTCATCCTGACAGACACTGTTCCTTCGGGGGAAAAAGGTGGAGGGCGTGGCCATTCCGCCCAAATGGACCAGCCGCACCTGTTTGTAGGTTATTATGATGTTGAGAAGCAGACACCCCAAGGCAGAAATACAAATTCTAAGCCTGCCTTAAGGTGCCTTTAGGCCTAAAATGAGTTTAACTTGGTGACATCGCTCCAAGCGCAAGACATGTTTGAGCTTTCGTTTGAATATGTTGAGTGGACACTTTCAGGGGCCCTAAAAGTCAGGGCCTCTCCAGCCAATAAAGCGAAGTGACAGAGGGGACCAACAAAAGAGCATAGCAAGAGACCCAGAGAGCAAGGCAGACACAAACACACACTCGGTAACAGCCACAGACACAGTCAGATAGAGGGGACGGGGATACACCAAGAACAACAGCAGAGGAGAGGCCAGAAAAACGAAAGGCGAGAGGCACAGTTCATAGAACAAGATATAAAAAAGAAACAGTCGAATGCACAGAGAAATAAGATGCAGAGGTTAACAGAGGAAGAAAAATGCCACAAGAGAGAATACATAGAAAGAAACTGTGAAAAAAAGCAGACAATAAAAAGCTAAATAGCAGCCATTTACACAGAGAACCAAAGGCAAATAGGCAACAGAAAAGTGGAAAAGCTGGAGAGCCAGAACATATAGAAAATGAGTGATTGGCTTTGTAATCGGCTGGGTGTGGAAAACCGGATGGAAGGAAGGAAGGGCGAGTGTTAGTTAACAGGACGTTTAAAAATAAGTCCCACCTTCAGCTCAAAACCCTGTGATTCTGGACAAGTCATGTAATGTACCTAAGCTAGTTTGTGCTGAATAAAAAGTGCAAAAAAAGTTCCTTGAGGTATAAAAGTGGTGTGCCCTCTGTGCTGTGCTTTCCAGATTGTTACTCCTAATACTCCCAACAAGCGGCTTGAGTACTTCATATGGAAGGGAGGTCAGGGTTGACCAGGTGGCCAACTGCACAGGTTATTGCAGGAATTAATAGGAGCTAAACACGGTGCCTGCAGTATATTAAAAGGAAAAAAAAGAAAAGCAGTTAATGAAGAATAACTGGAGCCTAGTCAGAAGAAGACTGCTGCATGCACACCCTTGGTGCAGACAGATCAGTGGGCCCCTCTAAAGGTTGGCGCCCTCGGCCTATGTGCAGCTCGCCCATGAAAAAAGCCTGATTGTAATCATTTATTGGTGCCTGAGCAGTGTCAGTACACTCAGCTTTAGTGTCAGGAATAAACCTTAAACTGGATCAGTTAAGTATTGGACAGTCAGTTCCCAGGCAGGCCTTTTCCTCTGGGCTGCTGCACACTCTCCTTTCATTCCTCAACAGATGGTGCTAGGGTTGATACTGAGAAAGTCACCTCTTGAGCAGCCTGCTAATGCCCCTTAGGTTCGGGGCAGGCCAGTGGTGCACCTGGACACATTTTAGCTGCAGTGGACTAGCCAGACATACTTTTTTCACCGGACTGAGAAAGAACGTTTCTAATGGGGTGCTACTGGCATGTAGCAATATGTGGCTGCTCCGCATTCAGATTTATGTTTCGAGCTCACGATATTAATACTATTTTTTAGAGAAACTGCAGTGTGGGCTTAAATGGCTGCACCAGTATATTAGTTCCTATGAGTGTTTAAATCGTAATGCTCCACTTTTCGTAACCCCACTGCTATAGAAGTCACACAATACGAGAAGAAAACTTCTCTTAGAATAAAGAAATAATGAAAAGGAGCATATAATCAAATATAGTACATTTATAGATTATAAACCATATCAAATTCATGCGATTTGAAACAAAATTAAACTACGGGGAGTCTTAAAATTTATTTTCTTCATATAATCTTTATTTTCATTTTCAATCAGAAGCATAAAGCCCAGCCAAAGCATTTCGTCCAATAGATGGACTTCATCAGGGATGTGAATCAGATCACGAAGATCAGCAAAGCAATCTACGAATGTGAAATCCAGTATCATATGAAGTCGTGCCCAAAGTACCAGTCATCTGACCAGTCAGACGGACGGTACTTTGGGCACGACTTCATATGATACAGGCATGGATAGAAGGCAATAATCCTTAGAAAAACCAGAAGACATTGATGCGATTGGAATATTGATGCATATTTATATAGATCACTAAACTTGTTTGGTGATTTACATGAGCTGTTCCCAACTTGGATATATAATATTAACAAGACGTCACGAGATTCTTGGCTTTCAAGATTTCACATTCGTAGATTGCTTTGCTGATCTTCGTGGTCTGATTCACATCCCTCACGATATTAATAGCTGCCGTGTAGAAATCCAGTGCCTGAAGAGTGTATCAGACACAAATATTGGAAATACCCTTCTGAGCACCTATACAACCTGTTGCTTTTTAGCCCGATTGCAAAGTGTGCTTTAATGTTCTGCTTGGCAATGCTTCTTCCAACACGTTCCCAGCTGGACTATCTTGCAGGGCCAACATTTTTCGGGTCCGATTGTGGTTCCTCCTTCGGCTTTAGTATTTGCAGGGGAACAACCTTTACAACGCAACTTTTACAACGCACTACACTTACAACGCATTTTTTACAACGCAAAATCCATTACAACGCATTGCATTACAACGCATGACACTACAACGCATTTTTAAAAACTACCTTTACAACGCGTTCCATTACAACGTATACTACCTTTACAACGCATACCATTACAATGCATAATATTACACTACACTATCCAACACTTACCCTACTGTTGCACCCCCTGGAGTTAGAATAGTAATTTTTACCCCTATACTATCCAACACTTACCCTACTGTTGCACCCCCTGGAGTTAGAATAGTAATTTTTACCCCTATACTATCCAACACTTACCCTACTGTTGCACCCCCTGGAGTTAGAATAGTAATTTTTACCCCTAAACTATCCAACACTTACCCTACTGTTGCACCCCCTGGAGTTAGAATAGTAATTTTTACCCCTACACTATCCAACACTTACCCTACTGTTGCACCCCCTGGAGTTAGAATAGTAATTTTTACCCCTATACTATCCAACACTTACCCTACTGTTGCACCCCCTGGAGTTAGAATAGTAATTTTTACCCCTATACTATCCAACACTTACCCTACTGTTGCACCCCCTGGAGTTAGAATAGTAATTTTTACCCCTATACTATCCAACACTTACCCTACTGTTGCACCCCCTGGAGTTAGAATAGTAATTTTTACCCCTATACTATCCAACACTTACCCTACTGTTGCACCCCCTGGAGTTAGAATAGCAATTTTTACCCCTATACTATCCAACACTTACCCTACTGTTGCACCCCCTGGAGTTAGAATAGTAATTTTTACCCCTATACTATCCAACACTTACCCTACTGTTGCACCCCCTGGAGTTAGAATAGTAATTTTTACCCCTATACTATCCAACACTTACCCTACTGTTGCACCCTCTGGAGTTAGAATAGTAATTTTTACCCCTATACTATCCAACACTTATTAAGTAATTTTTACCCCTATACTATCTAATACTTACCTTAAATGCAATTTAATATTATGCGTTGTAATGGTATGCGTTGTAAAGGTAGTATGCGTTGTAATGGAATGCGTTGTAAAGGTAGTTTTTAAAAATGCGTTGTAGTGTCATGCGTTGTAATGCAATGCGTTGTAATGGATTTTGCATTGTAAAAAATGCGTTGTAAGTGCATGCGTTGTAAAAGTGTGCGTTGTAACGACATACATCCGTATTTGCATGTGCTAAATTCAAACTGGTTTTCTGACATCCTGTCTGTTTAGCAGGTTGGCAGAAAAACGTTTTCATGTACTAAGTTGGCTAGGGTGATTATTTGTGAATTAACGTAAATAATGTAAATAAACAAAAGAATGAAGCGCCTGTTGCATGTCTACAGGATGCATTGAGTCAAAATGGCATCCTCTATGCTTTAAATCCGTAATGGTGGTGAGATGGTGACGTTGCAAGAGCCTTTGTGCAGGGGAGGGGAGGGAATAGAAGAGCGAGAAAGAGCTGCAGTAAGCAGGCACGTAGTTAAAAGACCGCAGCCTCCAAATTAAAATAGTGGAACCTGCAATGGTAAAAATGAAAAGGGTGTGTAGTAAAAAGGTGCACGGCATCCAACGAAGTTTGTTTACACACACATAACACGCTACCTGGGAATACCGTAGCAAACATGAAGTGCGGTGCCCCGCACCTACCATCCACCTCCTGTCCCCAACTGCAGCACGAGCGGCGGCAAGATGAAAGGATGGAGGACGAGATGAAGCAGCGACAGAGCATATGCTATGCGTGAGGAGAGCCTTCCCAATGAAACAGAAAAAGAAGTGTAAAAATGTAAAGAAATACACAGAAGAGCAATTATACATGTAACAGGACCAGTCACCAGGGACAGGAACCACCCATCGAAAGGAGGGATAAATGTGACAATTAGCCAGAGAAAGGAAGGGAATTTAGATAAGCACACAAAGGAACTAATGGGAAGCGAGGGGCAGGATCAATGCTCATACAGGAGATACGCAAACAAATGATGGACGGAATGCTGAATAAATCATACATTCACACCCAGCCAAGAGATCTGGGTTAAATCCATCGTTCTTTTGCTCACCATGCCACCCCAGTTTAGACCAAGCCTTATGCAAATCAGTCTTGACCCTGTGCCTCATGGGAACAGTCCAGACTGAACTGCCAAGCCAGGTCCTCCCTGGATCGAAAACAAACATCCTGGGACCAGTTTCTGGGTAATACCCTTCATCAGCCAGGCTAGCTTGAATCCAATGGCACAGTGAGCAAGGGACCCACGTCTGGGCATACCCATCCCACATAGGGTGAAAAGTGCTACGCAAACAAATGATGGACGGAATGTTGAATAAATCATACATTCAATCCCAGTCATGAGATCTGGGTTAAATCCATCTAATGTTTGCTCACCCTGCCATCCCAGTTAAACCCAGCCATATGCAAATCAGTCTTGCCCCTGTGCCTCATGGGAACAGTCCGGACCGAACTGCCAAGCCAGGTCCACCCTGGACCGGAAACAAGTATCCTGGGACCGGTTTCTGGGTATTACCCTTCATCAGCCAGGCTAGCATGAATCCAATTTCTCTGCATTCTGTCCATCAATTGTTCTTTTTGCATAGAGGAGATACAGCATGCCTCGCAGAACATCGCATGCGCGCTGCTAGGCTTGACGTTAAAAAAGAGGTGAACAGCCTTACATTTTGATGGCTAACAAAGGTTATGAAACATTAAAAGCATTTCAGAATAGGACTAAGCAATGCAAAAAGAAACATTAGTAAGGCAGGAGTGTCTGAGAGTGCATAGTGTACACAGTAATACATTTGACCAGTATTCACAGTAATACATTTGACCTGCAGTAGAGGCTTTAAGTATATGGGGTTGGGCCAGGAGCAAAAGGTATTTCAGTCTAGCTTTGAAGGAGGCAAAAAAGGGATTCCATCTTATTTAATTGGAGATGTTATTCTGTACCTTTAGCACAACACAGATCTGTTGCATTGTTTTGTGCCTGTGTTTTCCTGAAAGAGTAGGTTTCTCACATAGGTGGTGGAGGGATTGAAGCCATTTCAGTTTGATGAGGATTGACGAGGTGTGTTCACGTCATGTGTCAGCAGTTCATCCTGCAGTAGAGTTGATGATGTCTTTAAAAGGGGTTGCCCTGAGCCAGGAAGGTCAGAGGGGTTGGCTATACCATATTCCAACCCAGATATAACCACTTGTTTTAAGTCGTCCAGAGGAATAAAAGTCTTGATTGGCTTAAGAAGTTTTAGTTGGTGAAATCCCCTTTTAACCATGTTCATTATATGCATATACAGGAGAGTGTTATGGTCCAACGTGAGCATGAGTTATCTACCATTGTGACTTGTTGTGGAGCATAAACCTTTTCAAAGCTGATCATTTGGTTTTGTTTTGGTTCAATTTGAGTTTTTGGAAGAAACATCCAGTTTTGGGTTTTAACTATGCAGCCTTTTATGGACTCAGTAGATGGTTCATCAAAGAATGCCACATATCTCTCTGTTGTCTACTACCCCATAAGCCCCAAATACTGACTCAAAATACAGGATGGTTTCCGCTTGGTCTCGATACATGCAAGATTTTAACTGTTGCATTACAATTTTATACACATAGCCTACCTATCCTCTAAGAGGCGCCATACTATATACCCAACCAGGGACCAATGCTGCTCAAGATGTGGAAGTATAGCTGCAGATTTCTCCCACATAGTGTGGAGTCCTATATTATGGACTACTGGGTCTAGGTATTGGCCCAAATCAAGACAATAACGGGGTGGGATGTCCTTGGTATTGTTAAGCAATGTCTCCTGGGTCTACTCCCCGACAGAGCTAAGAAGAAACTGAGTAGGAAGTTTACAATGTCGGGTCTCGTATTAGCCAAAAGGCATATTGCTATTAGCTGGCTGAGCCCACGAACCCCCTTGCAGCGGGACTGCAGTAGAGATCTATTAGAGTGGGCGGGTGGAAGAAGCACACATGGGAAGGATGTGTAGGGACGAGAGGGTGGAGGATTACCTGAATTCCTGGGGAGTTATGGTGCAAGCCCTAACAGTACCAAAACGGACCCCCAAGACGGATGTGCCAGGCCCCGAAGGGCAACCGGCAGAGATTAGGAAGCTGAAAGGTCTGAGGGAGGGGAGGCCTGAGAACCTGGGTGAAATAGGGGGCCCCCAAGTTATGGCTGATTACAGATGGCCTGAGGTTGGATTCAGATATTATCCCAAATGCACTGACCAGATAGATGGATGGAAGCACGTGGGAGGTAGTGGAAGGGTAGAATTTCATTTCTTGTTTCTGCAACGGTTAATTAAAAGATACTGCACTATGGGCCACATGTACAAAAGTTATTAGCATTCGCAAATATAGAATTGGGTCATTTTTGACCGCTAAACAGCCATATACAATGTACCTACCCTATTTTGTGAGTCGGTAACCTATTACCGACTCGCAAAATAGGGTTTGTGAGTCAGTGTTAGGAAGGGGCGTTTCAAGGGCATCCCTTCCTAATAGTGAGTCAAAGGGCATTTATGAATGTTTTGCACCGGAATACGGTCGAAAAACATTAATAATTTACTGACGGAGTTGGTGACCGATTCACAAAGGGGTCCAAAAGGGACCCCTTCCCCTTTGTTAATGTGCGTGCCAACATTTTTAAAGAGCAGTCAGTTGTCCCAAGCACCACTGCTTACTCTTAAAATATTAAAATGAAACTTTTCATTTTTATTGTTTAAATCCAGCCCATTTTCATTCAAGGAAAATGGGTTTTATTTAAAGAAAAAATGCTTTATTAAAAAACCACAACACAACAATCGGGCAACCCACTATTCCCCAAGGAACTGGGTATATTCAATAACAAAACATAAGTGATCCTTGAGGATTCATTTAACTTTGATTCATATTTTAAGTTTGTCACATAAGTGAACACAATTCCACAGAACGCAAGAAGTTTTTAATCAAAAAGAGTTGCTTTTATATTAGAATCAATCTCTTGACATATTCAATATATTCTCTAATAGAACATAGAATACTATTCCATAAATCATATCATGTATGGCAACCAAATGACTACTGTCTCATTATCTACAACATATACAGTAGTGTGTGACACCCTTTGTACAAACATATGGGCAGTGTAAACAATCAGCCATATATTGCAATTCATTCGTTTGTATAAGTGCAATTCAATAAGCATCCACTGATAATTATATACACAAAAGAAGTGTCGTAGCGTCGACGTTTCGGTCTCATACACGGTAAATCAAATCTACGAGACCATCCTCAGGACGTTTGTTGCACCATGAATCTAACATAAAACATAAAATATATACATATTCAGAAAACATACTTTATAAAAACCTTGAGTTCAAAATCTGTATCGTCTGCTCATCATTCAATCTGAAAATTAAGTGCTCCTATACACAAATCACCATGCGCCAGAACTCATAAACTCCACCAAAGCCACAGTGGAATCTAAGGTAAAACAAATGTGGAACCCCTATAACAAGAAGAGAAAAATCCACCATCTTTATCACCACAGGTGAGTAAATCCACCCAAAAACTAGTGAATAAAACCACCAAAACACGCAAAAAAAACCTCAAAAAACTACTCACAGAGACGCCAGGTAATTAAAACCTGTCCGCAACAGCAGTGTCCTAAAAGACAACCACATCCGACAATGAATGACTCCGGAGATACCTCACAAAAACCACCACTAATCACCACTTGTGACAATCTACTCCTACTCTTACCTTCTGCCACTTTGTCATTTAATCTATAATCAGAGCACATATATTATGTCAGTTAACGGTACTCACCCTGATAACCTTCGAGTGATCATACATTATGTCATAATACTCACACCGAAGTCTGCATAATAATCTGCAACTTTATCTGCAAGGTGAACATGACACGCTGGAAATTTCAATAATGTTCACCATTACTCTTAGGAAACATGTCCGTGCCTTACAAAGTTAGAAACTTACTTTAGGAAACTTGTCTTACTCCGCCCCTCACTCAACAATCAGACCGAGTAAGGACGCGGCGTCTCAGATGCACTTTGACCTTTCTGGCGCTCAGTGAACAAGCGCCCAAAGCGTGTTGGCCATCTTGGGAGTATCCTTTGTGCTCCACACTCCATATCACAAAAACTAGTCAAGCGCGTCTGATAATGCAAACAATGCACAACCCTCGATGTCTCTTCTTTTATCAAAATCGATGTCTTTTCTTTTATACAAAGCATTTCAGTCATCTTCAAAATATGTCTAATGGGTATCATGTGTTCCGCCTGGTGGCATTTATAATGAGCACCAACCTCGTAAGTTTAATGTCTATGGCCATTCGACAACTATATACACCTTGCTGTCAACAATTATATAGCTTATTATGTCACCTCATATTTACTGAACCCAAATATCTCTGTATGCTCAAGTCAGTTAAAGAAGAGACCACTCACCAACTGAGTCCAACTATACATCTGATATCGTACCGCACACTTGTTGTAAAATTATCTCAGATCAACCAGATTTTATATACAGTGATCTATAATGAACTTTACAGGGTTGCCAGTGTTTGCCACTCCACAAAAGAGATCATTCCTTTTTCCACAGTTTTAGCTGCCCAAATCCACCTATTTTCTTTAAATATAAGCAGACGATCCAAATTTTGTCCCCTTCTTGTGCTTTTAACAATCTCCAAAACAAACCATTTCATGTCTAAAGGTACGTGTTGCTTTTCTAAATAATGTTCCACCAGCTGTGCAGTGGCAATTTTACATCGAATACGGGACTGGTGTTGCATTATTCTCCCAAAATGGCCGACACGCTTTGGGCGCTTGATCACGTAGCGCCAGAAAGGTCAAAGGGCATCTTAGGCGCCGCGTCCTTACTCGGTCTGATTGTCGAGTGAGGGACGGAGTAAGACAAGTTTCCTAAAGTAAGTTTCTAACTTTGTAAGGCACGGACATGTTTCCTAAGAGTAATGGTGAACATTATTGTAATTCCAACGTGTTATGTTCACCTTGCAGATAAAGTTGCAAATTATTATGCAGACTTAATTGTGAGTATTATGACACTATGTATGATCACTCGAAGGTTATCAGGGCGAGTACCGTTAACTGACATAATATATGTGCTCTGATTATAGATTAAATGACAAAGTGGCAGAAGGTAAGAGTAGGAGTAGATTGTCACAAGTGGTGATTAGTGGTGGTTTTTGTGAGGTATCTCCGGAGTCATTCATTGTCGGATGTGGTTGTCTTTTAGGACACGGCTGTTGAGGACAGGTTTTAATTACCTGGCGTCTCTGTGAGTAGTTTTTTGAGTCTTTTTTTGCGTGTTCTGGTGGTTTTATTCACCAGTTTTTTGGTGGATGTACTCGCCTGTGGTGATAAAGATGGTGGATTCTTCTCCTCTTGTTATAGGGGTTCCACGTTAGTTTTACCTTAGATTGCACTGTGGCTTTGGTGGAATTTATGAGTTCTGGTGCATGGTGATTTGTATATTGGAGCACTTAATTTTCAGATTGAATGATGAGCAGACAAGAACAGATTTTGAACTCAAGGTTTTATATAAAGTATGTTTTCTGAATATGTGAATATTATATGTTTTATGTTAGATTCATGGTGCAAAATACGCCCTGAGGATGGTCTTGTGGATTTGATTTACCGTGTATGAGACAAAAACGTCGACGCTACGACACTTCTTTTGTGTATATAATTATCAGTGGATGCTTATTGAATTGCACTTATACAAATAAATTGATTGAAATATATGGCTGATTGTTTATACTGCCCATATGTTTGTACAAAAGGTGTCACACACTACTGTATATGTTGTAGATAATGAGACAGTAGTCATTTGGTTGCCATACATGATATGATTTATGGAACAGTATTCTATGCTCAATTAAGAGAATGTATTGAATATGTCAAGAGATTGTTTCTAATATAAAAGCAACTCTTTTTTGATAAAAACTTCTTGAGTTTTGTGGAATTGTGTTCACTTATGTGACAAACTTAAAATATGAATCAAAGTTAAATGAATCCTCAAGGATCACTTATGTTTTGTTAATATTTAAAAACCAATCACAGACATGGTAGTCTGCTGACCTCATTAGGCCACCATCCCCTTTGATTACAGGCCTTTCCCAATGGACCTCTAATTGGGACCTTCCTCATGAATATTGATGAGGCAGGTCAATTGCGACCCCAATGGGAATCGCAAACAGTGTCTGAGACACTGTTGTAGATCGCATTTTGCGAGGTCCTAATTGCAAGCTGCAAAAAGTTGCATTTAGTAGTTCGCAGAATGTTTCCATTGTACATGTGGCCCTATGTTATTTGATATGATATAATGTGCTGCACCTGGTAAGGCTGGGTCAGAAACCTGATGCGAATGTTATCATAATATGTCCCAGTATGCTGTACATGTTATTCTGTTTGACGAAGTATCCAATAAAAATTATTTGTTTTAAATTCTGTGTTGCTTGCGTAATGGTGATAAAATAGCCGAAGAGAGTACAGGAATTCACCTAATAGTTCAAGGTACAGATTAAAATGGATGAGTGCCAGGACTGAACCCTGCGGTAATCCAAAGCGGGTTCTAATAGGGTGCGAGGAAGGGTTGTTATCTTCACAACCTAGTTATTATCATTACATTTTTCAGTACTGCTTCTCGAGTGGACATAGTATTGAGAGTAAATTGCAGTTACATTAGCAAATGCTGAACACAGTGTGCAGTAGGATTACAAGACATACTTCGTTTTGTCCTTTTTGTCCATCATCTGATAGGCATTGTCAATAGGATTGAGCATAGCAGTTTCAGAGGAATGTCCTGCCCTGAAGCCTGATTGGAAAGTGTTCAGGATTCTAGTTTCATCAATATACTAAGTTAGTTGTTTTTTGAACATGTTTTAAATAAGAAGAAGGGGTTTGCAGTGATCAGGCGACAATTCTTATAATTCAAGTGGTTTTGATGATGGACTTTATAATAACTTTCTTGGAGGAAGAGTGTACAACTTCTCGTTTTGTCTAAATAGGTGTTATTGATGTCTTTGCAGAGTGGGAGTAGGGATGAGCTGATTGAGTTTACTATATTGGTAAGAGGGTGATCAAGAGGACAACTGGATTGTTCAAAAGACAAGATGTTTTTCTCAAAAGAATAAAATGAGATTGTGTACAAGACGGCTAGCTTTGCGTTCTAATAGCAACATGCGGCATCAGAGGTAGTTGTGGTGGAAACAAAAGTATTACAGATACTCTTGATCTTATTGTCAAAGAGGTTTACAAATGTGGAGTAGTGATCATCACAAATCTGGCTGAGGTTGGCGGTTGTGGTTGTTTGGTCTTTAACAATGGCAAAGATTTTATTATCACTTCTAGATATAGGATATCTGTTTGTTGAGTCTAAGGACTTCTTTTAGATTTTGGTGAATGGGATACTCCATCCCAATGTGTCAGATGTCCCTTTTGTAGCATTACAAGTGCTTTACACAATATGGCAATTGTAACAGAGCAGATGGGATATTCGCCTCATTATGACAGACTATTAAATAAATAAGAGCTTCAATTTCCCCAAAACACTATCAGGGGACAAACCAAATTGTGTGTCAACTGTTCTTTAACTTCAGTCATTTGTTAGGTGGCAATCAGTTCAATGACTATTCCCTTTATCATACTCTCAGACGTCACCTACTCTGATACTACTCACTTTTCATCATCCCATTTAGTCACATTCTCTCACGTCATCATCTAAATCCAGTCATTCCCAACCTCTTGTGTATATATAGTATGATTATGAACATCTAGGGAACTCCTATGAATTCAAATGAGGAAATTCACAAACATTTTGTTAATTTACACCCGTAAAAGTACAAGAGCAAATGCTGATTTATCACTTTTTGGATTTGTTTTTTCAGGTGTCCTTCTAGGAATACCATGTGACATATTCACCAAGATCCCATTTCCCACATGCGTAACTACATACCATACACTAAAGCCATTAGGAAATGATGTTGTATGTGCAAAAGCACACATTATCTCATTTCTTTTTTTCCATGGGTAAACATTTTCCCCATAGAGAAGCACCAAATCCTTCATATTCTCAACATTTGTAGGAGATCCATACCCCTTGCCATCCTGCAAAGGTAGTTATTCCAGCCATTTCCAAAATGGGGACGGGTTTAATTAATATGAGTTTGTTAATGACTCACAATGTCAAAAATATTTGCTCATTCATAAGAGTTAGGAAATGTTGATTCCGTGCAACTCTTTGAGACCTCTCTCTGTTCATTAATTCCCACCCTTCTTCTTTTCAGATGTTCCTGACCTTCTTACTGTCACTCTCTCTTTCTCACTCTTCTTTCCTAATGTTAGAAGTTCATGCTGCAATTCTTTCTCACTGATGCAGTTTCATTTCAGCTGCCACTTTCTAGCTAAGCTTCACTACTTCTGTATGATTCTAAACCTAATGAGGAAATTGCTACTTCTCTTCCCCTGAGTGTCCCCTTTTATTCAGGTCTGATTCAGTGATATTGCCAGCTGTTACATTTATTTTTTAAAGAAAGAACCACAAAGTGTTGAAAATCCTTGAAACTGGGAACTAGGTTGCTACCTGCTCTGCAATAGCTGAGCACAGGATGGGGTTAGTAAATCAGAACTTCTGGCAAGAACTAGTCTTTGTTTGTGCAATGATGTCTGCTCACTACCACCCTACTGACACATATAATAACTTGTTCGACACAAAGAAGCCTCTGGATGATTTGATGTCAATATGTATTACCCTCTCATAGAAGGATCCATTTTCAATTCTGTGGCCTACCACACTATACACAGGAATATGTCAACAATTTTGCCACCTGTGGGACAACAACGATAACTCCACCTCCATCTACTGGTTAGGCTAGCTGAATCGCTTAAATTCTCCTCTCTTGAGCCAGTCCACATAGCTGTGCTCCCCTTTAATACCTGCTGATCCCCACTGCACAAGACCAAAGATTGTTAAACACTCTTTCTGCCAGGTCTTTTACTAAGTGCACACAGTCACTGCTTTAATCATAACATTTCAACAGCTATAAAAATGGAAGTTAGAGAGATGAGGCCAGAGTAGAAGCTCCACAATCCATTATTGGAAATCCAGAAGGCTTCCATAGTAGGCAAAATCACTAACATCGAATAAAGGATCCCAAAAAGGTTCTGGACCTGCACTTCTATGCGGTTCCACGATACATAAAGCCACAATCAAAAAATGATCACTACTCAAGCTATATCTATGAAGCTTCTTGTCCATTGAGAGAACAACATAAAATTATCAATAAATTCAAGAACCCAGATTGCATGGACTCAAAACTCGCATTGGGCCAGGACCCATGTGACTCTGGCTGGGTACATCATTACAAAAGCAAATATCCTGGAACTATACTTCGACAATATGGAGGACAACACAACTCCATCAAGCATACCTTTAGCAAATCAAGTAAAGGTCTGAAGCTACTCCCCATCAATCCCCTAACTCCGAAGCAAATTTGGCAGTAGCATAAAAGCATGTCTCTGTATAAGAAAACCATCTGATCTATGCCAAGCTCAAATGATCAAGCCCATCCTCTTCAAAACCTCACTTTCCATTCCGGCTAGAGCCTTAATCAGTCATTCGTGATCAACAAAAGCCTATCCAAATGAACTCACAATTGCTTACTTAAAGTGTAGTAAAAAAAATGAGGCCTTGACCGTGTGATCCTTAAACTTAGAAAATGATATTTAATATCCCTTTATTAGGCAAACTCATTGAAAATTTTTATTTCCATCAAATATCTGCATTAACTAAAAAAAAAACCTTCTCGCAAACTTACAAGCTCATTAGTGCCCTGGCCAATGGAGTAGAAGTACTGATCTTGCATCTGTTTTGATATGGTTTACCAGTCCATACTTTCAAATAAAAGAATGACTTATGAGTGGAAAGAATTGTCTTAAAACTGATTATCTCTTAACTCACTGGTACATTGCCTCATCAGCGCACTGCTGCACCACTCAAATCCACAGCTGGTTCAACCATTGCTCCTCATTGTTTGCCTCTGCTCTCACCCTGAGATTATCGTTTCCAATAATCTCAACTGCTGCATTTATGCTGATGACATGTAATTCTTGAAAACCTAATGAATCTTGACTGCGGTAGAACTGGACAATCCCCACAATCAATTGGCCACTGCATGCTAGCCACCCACATCAAATAAACACTGAGTGGGTCAACCATTAGCTTTCATCTGGCATCATGGCACAAGGGAGGAACCCCTTCTACAGGATGGGTTTCCTTTGACAAATCTTTGCGCACCTTTCCTTTACATAAGGAGTTTAAGCTACCATCATCTTAGCACTTTAAAGCACTGCTTATATTTCTGAAATTGCAAAGAAACTATAATGCTGCTTCCAGATAGCTTCTCAATCTATTGATCTAGGGGTGCATCGTTCTGGGCACCATATTGATACGCATAACATTCAAAGTAATGTGCATTCATCTGATTCATTCATCAGAAACACTGCACTTGTATCTAAACAGGACCATTGTGTTTGAACGAGCCACTCTTCTGTCCTTTTCATACTTCAAGAAGTTGCACACTGGTGGAAGTTTGTTCTTCGTCCCAGTGGTCAAGTGTTGGAGCTTGATCCCTGCAAATATAAGAAGGAGAACTTCCAATCACCTTGAATTCCAGAGAGCAGTGAAACCTATCTCTCTATCCACATAATCACAAGATGCAAATGAGTAACAATATAAGTTGAAAAGTAGTTATGAACAAATGCATTAATTCTTGCACTCTTTGTAACAACTCAGGTAGATTGATCAACACTTTCTGGCAGTGCAAAGTCCCCAAAAGTGGCACAAACTGGCACAAAGTACACATGAAGATGAAGAATTTAGTTTCCAATGCAAATTTTCCTTGTGTTGGAAGGTAACCCTAAAAGTAACACAAATAGCACTTTGCGTTACTTGTTTTTATTTTCCATTAAGGGGTGTCCCATGGATAGTTCATGAGCATTTCGCACTATTAGATGTGGTTTTCAACGCAAAGCTCTATCTACTAACAATTGTAGACATGACTTTGCACCAAAACATAATACTTCCTTGAGGCAGATGCTAACAATGAAAAATGTTTTCATTTCTCCTAACTTTTAACACTTTTTACGTGTGCTGCACTGTACAACACACATTGTGGAAATGTGTAAAGTTAGTCTAAGCATAGTGTTTTATAAAGAAAGTGTAAAGTTCCAGTACAAAAGCTGTGTTAGACATCACACACACATTTGTGTTACGGTGGAAAGGTTTACTCATGGCGCTAGGTATATTATTTGTGGACCACCACGGGGAAAGAGAGCAGCAGATCCATATAACAAAATCTCTCAAGCGCAACACATAATACTTACGATCACAAAATACAAACATACACCCACCTTTCAAACTACACAAATGAACAAACTCCAATGCCAAGCTTTCTCTCTTCCACCACACTTTACACACACAGCACAACAGCAACTCTCTTCTAACCGCCTCTCATCCATTGGACAATTTAGAACATTACTACATGATCCATATGCTGCACCACTAACCCTAACTCATACAGCTTCCACCCTAAACACACTCAAAGCAAATAAGTAATGTACCACACCTCACAACTTTGCTTCTCCATGTCTTCTGCACAAGAACGTTATCCCACAAAAACAACAATGCGCGCCAACTCACTCTCAAACACATACTCCACCACCTACACACGCAGACCCATCAAAATGCCTTCTTAGCCTGCTAAACGAGGAACATGATACAGAACAGCTACACTATCGCTATCCTCATACAGCTAATACCAGCACTAAGGACACACCTGCTACAAGCCAACAAAATACTGCCAAAACAAACATCGCTGGCCTAGACGCACTGAACCTGCATCAGATCGTCCACAGTCCCACACACAATGCTGGACACATTCTAGATGTAATTTTTGCTACACCAAACTAGTTACCTTTCAAACTATAACTCTGATCACATGGGCAAACCACCATTTGCTTGCTTTCCAACATAAAACAACACTAAGCAACACACCTAAAACCACCTTACAAGAATCCACCTATCGACCGTGGAACAAACTGAATTTCAAACACTTAGAAACACAACTAACATCCAGCACAGATCTTAAAACAATAAATTCTGTTTTCAAAGTATTTGAGTGACTACAGGAATCTTTTGATATCCTGATACCACTGAAAACCACACAACACAACTAAAGAAAACAAGCACCTTGGAGAAATACAGAGATAAAAGACAGAAAACAACAAATTATAAGCTGCAATGTGCCTGGCTCAAAACAAACGCCAATCAAGACAAGCTTCGCCTACAGAAAATTAACAGATTATACAAGTCAGCTATCAAAAAAGATACCATTCTGACAGAATTCAAAATGCTAAATGTGCAAACAAAGAATTCTATAAAATACTCAATGAATTTCGTAAACCAAATTGCCGTTACTCAGGATTTCACAGACAAACTGGCAAATCATTACATGGACAAAGCAGACACGTTAGACTCATACTTAAAACAAAGACAAAGCACCAGCACTGACCCTTTTACAAAACAGCAATCCAAGAATACTCTAACCCAGCCTCTCTGTTCCTTCCAACACATTTCACACGATGATTTTATGGACCTGGTCAAAGCAAGCAGGCCTGCTGGCAGTCCTTCTGACCCGTGTCCACCGCAAACCTTCAAGACAATTCTTTTAACATCCTCTGCTGCGACTCCAGTAATAAGAATCATCAATAACTCCTTAACTACTGGAATATTTCCAGAAGAACTCAAAAAGTCATATATATGCCCATTACTGAAGAAAAAAAACTTTGACCCTCGGAGCCCTGACAACTACAGACCGATTACAAATGGACCTTTCCTGGGCAAACTCATAAAAAGAGCAGCGTCAGCCCAGATATCACAATTCTTTGAAGAAAATGCCATACTTTCAGACTTCAAAATGGGATTCTGTCCAGGAAGAGGCACAGAATCTGCCCTCCTCGTCATCTGGGATAACCTGAAGAACACAGTTGACCACAACGGGGTTGTTGCACTACTTCTCTTGGACCTCTTGGCTGCCTTTGACACAGTTGACCATGACACTCTGATACAAAGACTTTACGAAGCCGGCGTAGAGGGGA
Source organism: Triturus cristatus (assembly GCF_964204655.1). Lineage (NCBI taxonomy): Eukaryota > Metazoa > Chordata > Amphibia > Caudata > Salamandridae > Triturus > Triturus cristatus. Next base: position 363,636,676 of record NC_140584.1, on the reverse strand, counting down.
CTGCTCTAGACTGGATCACATCCTACCTTTGCCACCGAACTAATGTCAACCATACACCACTTCTCTTGTCCAAACCGTATTCCACAAAAGCAGGGGTCCCTCAAGGCTGTATCATCTCGCCCATGCTTTTCAACATCTACATGAAGTAATTACTTGCACTGATCAATCAATTTCACCTCGTGCTATAACTATGCAGATGACACGCAAATACTCCTTCAACTGGAATGCCTCAAAGACATTGGAAAATCACCAATTTTCCGTTGCCTCAGAGCCGTGCATCAATGGATGATGTGGAGCCATCTCAAATTGAATGCTTCCAAAATGGAAATGCTCACGTGTAGCGATTGGAAACATTGTGACCTGCTCGCTGCCTGTCCTGATGAACTGGGAACACCTCCTAACGTTTTGAAGTTTTGAAGGAAGTGAGAATCCTCAGACGGACCATGGACTCCAATCTATCGATGAATGCCCAAGTGGACAAACAAGCAAGATCAACCTTTGTTACTATAAAAACTCTGCGACTAATCTTCCCCCATTTGGGATTTCCACACAAGGTCCATGCTACCATCCCCTTTGTTCTGTCCAACTCGATTTCGCCAATAGCCTCTACCATGGATCACCTTTAATCACCATGAAAAGACCTCAACGGATTCAGAACTCAGCTGCCAGACTACTCTTGCATATAAAACAAATAAAAATCCACATCTCCCCTGCCTTCAAAGCCCTATATTGGTTACCAGTTACCAGAAGATCCACGTTCAAGCTGCTTTGTATCACCCACAAAGTGAAATATGGAACAGGACCGCTCTTCATCAGGAATAAAATCATCAAGCACAATCAACAAAGTCTGCTCTAGAGTGGCACCTCGCATCAAAATCCCAAGATACAAGAAATAAACCATGGGTGGCACAACCTTCTCTGTTCAAGCAGCCAAACTATGGAACTCTTTACCCCCCAGCATAAGATCCACGGATAACCACCTTATCTTTAGAAAACTACTCAAGAACTGGCTGTTCCCCACATAAGCACCATACGCAAACAGAAATATACAGCATATCCCTCTGTATATAAGCATCTATTTGTAGTATAGATATGTACCTATATATGTGTATTGATCTGTATAAACGTGTAGAATAATTATGTAAAGAATAAAATATACATATATCTATATAGATAGATAGATATATAGATAGATATTCATTAGTTCTGCGAAACAAATGTACATATTACTGAAAGTTACATTTTTCTATGTTTTTAACATGTATATAAATTACTGCATAAATAAGTAAATCTTTTATTATAACTTTTTATCTACAATTACTTCACTACTGAATTACAAAATGTTTTTATATATATATGTATATGTGTATATATATATTTTTTCCAACAAAGTGCCCAAGAGCTCGGAGGAACACTCGATGGCTCGCCCAACATCCGGTGCTTCTGGTCAGCGTGCCTCAATAAAACCATTAAATTTGTGCTTGCCTGACGCGTTTCAGGGAAATAAAACCCTTTCCTCAAAGGCTGCTTGCTTCGACAATTGGCGCGATGAGTGCTCTTAATGTCTCATGCTTTTATTGGGTAACGGCCCCCTCGTGGACCTTGCTGAGTATGGTAACATATCCTGCTGCATTCTGGGATATGTGGTCCCTTGAGCAATTCATTGACTCCCCTCAGTGGGTCTCAAGCGCCAAAAGTCAATTCTTTAAAAGCTTTTTTGTCTTCAGTAGATTCCAGATTCATTAAGGTAAGTTGACTCCATCTGGCTCGCTCTGCTTAGCGGTGATGGAACAGTTCCCCACCTAAGCCTCTCCTTCATTCAGAGATTGTGCTCCCCCCATGGCAGGGCTGCCGTGAGTACATTTTTTCCAACAAAGTGCTCAAGAGCTCGGAAGAGCACTCGACGGCTCGCCCACCATCCGGTGATATTGGTCAGTCTGCCTCAATAAAACTATTCAATTTGTGCTTGCCTGATGCGTTTCCAGGAAATTAAACCCCTTTCTCAATGGCTGCTTGCTTCAACAATTGGTGCAATGAGTGCTCTTAATGTCTCATGCTTTTATTGGGTAACGACCCCCTCGTGGACCTCGCTGAGTGCGGTAACATATCCTACTGCATTCTGGGATATGTTGTCCATTGAGCAATTCATTGACTTCCCTCAGTGGGTCCCAAGCGCCAACAGTCACTTCTTTAAAAGTTTTCTTGTCTTTAGTAGATTCCAGATTCATTCTGGCTCGCTGTGCTTAGGGGTGACGGAACAGTTCCCCACCTAAGCCTCTCTCATTCAGAGATGGTGCTCCCCCCACAGCAGGGCTGCCGTGTGTAATTTTTTCCAACAAAGTGCCCAAGTGCCCAAGAGCTCGGAGGAGCACTTGATGGCTCGCCCACCATCCGGTGCTTCTGGTCAGCCTGCCTCAATAAAACCATTCAATTTATGCTTGCCTGACGCATTTCAGGGAAATAAAACCCCATTCCTCAAAGGCTGCTTGCTTCGACAATTGGCGCGATGAGTGCTCTTAATGTCTCATGCTTTTATTGGGTAATGGCCCCCTCGTGGACCTCGCTGAGTGCGGTAACATATCCTGCTGCATTCTGGGATATGTGGTCCCTTGAGCAATTCATTGACTCCCCTCAGTGGGTCCCAAGCACCAACAGTCACTTCTTTAAAAGCTTTCTTGTCTTTAGTAGATGCCAGATGTATTCAGGTAAGTTGAGTCCATCTGGCTCGCTGTATATATATATATATATATATATATTTATATATATATATATATATATATATATATATATATATATATATATATATATATATATATATATATATATATATATATATATATATATATATATAAATATATGTGTGTGTGTGTGTGTATATATATATATGTATATATATACACATGCAAATAAATGATATTAATTGAAAGTACAACAACATTTGAAAGTCAGAAAGCCAGAGTTTATTTAACGCATCTTTAATCTACATATACTTACTTCCTTCATGCATCGATATACCTTCCATGTACTTATGGATCTATTTATTTATTACTTTTCTTCTAATTCAGCATATCCAATGCAATTCCCTGTTTCTCATCCTATACTGCGATCTACATATCCTCTGCCTCCACTCTCTCATTCATCCTAAACCCCATACCACTCTATGATCCCCCAAAAAACCTTTCTAGACTCTTCCCTCCTCTACACCTCCTTGCATCATCTCATACCTCTCTTACTATTCCGATCCCCCAAAACAAGCCGTTCTAAACCTTTCCCTCTGACTCTTCCCCCTCCACATCCCTTTTACTCATCCCAAGCCTCCTCCTACTTCTATGACCTCCAAAACAAACACACACAAAAAGTATAAATCCTTCCCTCTTCTGTCCCTCCACTATCCTTTTCAATCCAAATAACAGACTAACCTGTCCACCTCTCAAATTAATTTCATATTTCACTATACTAATTCATCACTAATCCTTTATGGGAACCGGAGTAGCGTGCTACTCGCCAAACAAAGCGCTTCAACACCTTATCAGGGGTAGTAAGCGCAATATAAAAGCAAATCTTTTTTCCTCTTCTATCCCTCCACTATCCTTCTCAATCCAAATAACTGACTAACATATCCACCACTCAAATTGTTTTCATATTTCACTAAACTAATTCACCACTAATCCTTTGTGGTATTCAGAATAGCGTGCTACTCACCGAAAAAACGCTTCAACGCCCCATCAGCGGAAGCAAGCCCTATGTAAATGCACACCTTTTTCCCTCTTCTATCTCTCCACTAGCCTTTTGAATCCAAATAACTGACTAACATATCCCTGACCCAAATTACTTTCATATTTTGCTATACTAATTCACCAATAATCTCAATCTAAAACAATAGTTCATATATAATAGCCCATTTGGTAGAGCCAGACAACCTCTCCATAAAAGCCTCAGGAAAAAAAGGCCCTTCTAAAGTGAATAAAGTGCAAGAGTCATGTAAAAGGATACTTTGAACCATGCAAAGGAGCATATATATCTATATGGACCTCAATCAATCTCTAGGCCTAGCCCTAATGCAAAACTATGCAATGACTGGAAACCATCAACAAAATCTAAGCAGATTGTGCCTTATTCCTGTATTCAATTTAGAAAAAAATGGGACTAGAGACATCACGTTAGACTAGTAGCTGAAGGAGCTAAAGTTCCTTCACTTGTTAAGGATCTGCTTGAAACATTCTGTATTACCAGCCTCCTTATGAGCCACATTTTCCCCAAGAATGTGGCCCAAACGCATACCACCACCGACCTCATATCTGTTCAGAGGATGCGCAGTGCCTCCTGATGGCAACGGGTTCCCAGTTGTCTACAAACAGGGGCTAGCCATTTTTGTCTCACAGATTTGTAAGACAAACATGCAAAAAGAACGTGTTTTGCTGTTTCATTATTCTCAGGGCAACATGGACAGTGACGTGATGCAACCAAAGCACCACTGTTCCATGATCCTGTGAGAGATCTCAAAGGGTGACAGTCAAACCTAAATTGAATGTATAACTTTCTTTCCTGAGGAATAGTAATAAGCTCCATATATTGCTCATATATACCAAACAGCTTGAATTCCAGGAATGCTAACGTAAGTCGACCTACTTGTGTGTGTGTAATAACTCTCTCTGCCACCCAATTCCAGTAGTGCGACTTAACCCACTCTCTGCTGGGAAGAGAACTTATATCTGTTACCTTCCATAGATTGCCCAGCCTTAGTATTTCAAGCCATTTCTGGATGTTATTAAACCAGCCAATTTTTTTAAAACGGTCAAGCTTAAGAACTTCGTCTATGGCAGCTGAGTAGTGGAAAAGCTCAGGAGTCTGTTTTAGACGGAGCCAAAAAAGAAGTAGGCAAAGCCTGGCCTTATCCTCTATTGTTGTTGTGCCCATATCCAACCTTAATGGAATTAACGGATGCTCTGGGGGAGAGAACAGAGTGATCTTAAAAATTTGTTTTCAGTACGAAGCAAACCCTCTAGGTTGTCAAAACCCCAGAGTTCTGCCCCACACATGGCTGAATCAACCTCCTTCTGGTCACATATCTGGAGCGGGGCAGCAATCGGTCTTGTTTGCGACGCCCTATGCTCTAAAATTAAGGCCCCAGATGTTTTCCTCTGTTGAAGATTACGCTTGGAGATATGCAGTTTCCAGGTTAATTTCTCTGTCAGTAAGGGCTATGAAAATACAGTTACAACACAATATAATAATATATTTTAGTAGATATGACTCTACAGTGTCTTCTCCCCCAACTTTGGTTGATGCGTTGCATGGCACCATGTTTTAGTAAATGTACCCCTTCGTGCTTATGCACAATGATTTAAGGCATACCATTTTCAAACATGTATTTGAGCCTCATGGCTCTCCCTTACACTTTGCTTATAGGACATACTACTTACAACATCCTTCCCACCATGAACTTCAAAAGGCAATAAGGAACGTGGTGCAAATTGGAAAGCTTTGTGGGCTGGTCAGGGGTATGAAGTACTATATAAATGCAGCAAAATATTACAATTCATCACCACACCACTCATCCATCACATCACCAAAGAGTGCGGCCCAACTCCAAACCCTCCACACCACGAAAGGAATCAGACATGCTTATAGATAAATGTCTACCTGATTCCTCAAGTCAATCAAGCCATAACTGTGAGATGGTTACTTCAACTTATCTTGGTTTCTAGTAAAAGGTTCGAGTTATGATCAACCAAGTTCTATTCTAAATTATGAGAACAGTAGGTATACAGGCTTCCCTACATATGGTGCAGAAGCTACGGAGAATCCAGAACGCCATTGCGAGACAACATCCAATCCTTAATATCTGGATTTGCATTTCGTCAGCCGATCAGGTTCCAATCTGTCACCTGTAGATAGATGTTTCACTTTTAAAGTACTGTATCGCACTTCTTTCAGCACAAACTCTGGACCTACCTCCAAACTCGAGCTCTCCGATCTACACAGATTCCACTTTTGACCATGCCTTCCTCCAAAATATCTTGCAATGGTGTAAACTCCTTTTGAGTTCAAATGGCAAAAATAGGGGACAAGTTTCTTCCTCGAATAAGATTCATTTACAACCATCTGAGAGCATTGTAAACTATTCCCATTCATTTAACCAGACAGCTAACTCCTTAATAAAAGGTTTCTGCATTCACGACTGCATCTATTCTCATGATTCTCTTGAACACCTCATGCTATGGAAAGCAAAGCCACTGCACCCTGTTTGAAGGGCAATCTCACATCCACACCAGGAGGGTGCAGTGGTAGGAAAACACTACAGTACTCTGCTGCTTCGACTAAACTGAGACTAGTAATGGAGTACTTAACAATGCATGCCTGTGCCTCAGTATCCCATGCACAGCCACCAAATGCTGATAACTGGGACAAAGGAAAGCATAGGAAGGAGAGGAAGGGTCTCTGTAAAGCTCAGGGGATTGGGTAGCGGCATTCATGTGATAGGATCCAGACTAGAATTGGAGAATTGATTCAGATCCAGTGCGGACAACATGTGGCGGCTGGTCTAACAGAAATCAAGTGCTTCTTCACATTCAGGAATATAGTTTACTATGAATGTTCAAGTCGAGTTATTGCTGTGTGAAGTTGTCCTTTTCCTGAAAGATTGTTTATTGTAAGGAAATGACAGAGCAAAGGTTTTACATTATTCTAAAACATTGATTACCACGAAACAGGATCAGTGCGCTATCCCTATGCCATTATATACAGCGCTGCACAATGCGCTGCAAATGATGCACTCGTTTAAAGCAGCAGAAACATGGAGTCTTTTGTCAATTCTTTCTCCTTCTACGGGCTAATGTAAACATTTTTACTACTATTCATACTTAATCACAACCGAGCTAAACTAAAGGGTTCATCATTTTCCTATTATGGCTCATTGATAACACCACTGCTCATGTATAATAATACAATGGCATGAGTGCAGCACTATATCATCTTATTACACTCGATTTCTGGCTGTCACAGTGCCTGTTCCCAGCTTCAATACAGAGAGGGTTAAAAACATCTACCTCAGAGCAAATGCCACTTAAATACTTAATTCAACGGATTTTATTCCCATTGAATTCTAATTAAAACACATTTGGCTAAGCCTTTGAAGCCTCAGAGAACAGAAAAATGAATAAAAATGCGTTTTGTGCAGAATCAGATAAACACATAAAGCTGCCTCATTTGCGAAGCACCAGGTTGCACACGGTTGAAAGGTATACTCAATAAGTGGGCTCCTTGTACTGGTGATAAAAGCTGTGGGCATTCAAGTACTGAGCAGAGTTAAAGTGCGACATTCTCTATTAAAATGGCTACGAGTTTCCTTTTCCAGAATACCTTAAGTTGAACTTTATTTCTGAACAGTTGACATATGATGCAAACTCCAAGGCAGCTAGCAGAATTTTTCAGTGATTAGACATTACACTACTTAAAGTATTATTTGAGAAGAAACTACAGGTTGCATTTTAGTTTAACTTAATTTCTTTCAGCTTTTCCTTACATATTTTCACACAGACTATATATTTATTAGCATTACTTCTAAGATCATTCGAGCAACAGACATGCATAATACAGATTTTGGCCATCAAAAGAAGTGGCATTGAATGACTTTTGACCCTAACAAATGTTTCATGCAAAACTTTGAACTTCCTCTTGTTCAGGAAATGTAGAAGTATTTTCGCGCCATAAAAAAAGGCATTTTGCCTGTACAAGCGATCTGTTGTCATCTAATAATAAGGTAATTATCGGGGCTTTACACCTGGCACCATCGAAAGAGGGGCACCCTAAAGAAGAGCATTAGCGCACCTTACAGAAGTGTTGGCACTATTGACAATAATAAACCTTGATTTCGAAAACACACACTGGCCTCCAAAAATCATTCAATGCTGGAGGGGCACTTGTATTTAAGTGATGGATGGTCAAACTAATTAAACTAGGTGGACTCTCAAGCAGTCCACGTGGATGCTGAGCAGGAATAGACAATATTTTCAATAACAAGGGAAACCCAAGGGTGTTACGGGACCAAGGGTTTAAGTATTTTTAAAGGAACAAGGGTTCCTTACTCGCAAAATAGAACACATTAGATACATAGAAGTACATTAAGGTCCCGGTGTAGAAAGGTCAAAGGTACTTCATCAGCAGCAGGAAGGTACGAGGAGACTCAGCAGGGTAGAACTATATGTTTTATTTTATGAAGTACACAGGAGGACCCCAGCCACAGCTGTGATCCCGAACACACTCTAGTCAATGCTCTACACAGAGAGCTCACCTTAGAACGTTAGCCACTGTGACATTCTAATCACTGTCACAGTGGAGTAAACCAACAAACAGAACATCAGGGGAGGGGAGGGGATGGGTTCCCCCCCAAAGGCGAAGGATACCACACCCGAGTGTCCAAATGGACAGCCACAATGTTTATTTAGTTAAAACATTAATAGAGTGGGAAAAACAAACACAAAAGAAGTTTTAAAAAACTTCCAAACTCAGGCATTACTTCGTGCGAATAAAATGAAAACACAATAGTCATTGATCATATGTGACATGACTTGTGTCTTCATTTTAGTCACATGAAGTAATGCCTGAGTACTTCTATGTATCTATTTTGTGAATAGTCAGAGGGCTCGTGACGCCTAGGCCTTGACGGTGTTTTCCTACAGAGGTGCAGGGATCAGAATTCTGAGCTGAGTGATATTTAGCGAACCTGCGAGTGTGTTAAATGCTTCAAACTTCATTACATTTCTGAAGTGCAAAGTGTGAGCTGCCGAAATTTCTTAGGGGAAACCAGTATATTTACCATAGCATGCAAATTTTGGTGCAGCATGCACCAAAATGTGCATTTTATTGCTCAAACACTCGCAGTAGGCGCTATCTCTCACACCCATTAAATTCCAAACCCCACAATCTAGGACTATTGACCGCTTCGGAATCAGGGCAAAAGTGTTCTCCTGGTTACTGCTTATCTTCCGTTTCTGAGTGCGCCTCTTCGTCATCAGTGTTATATTGTTGCGGGTCCCTAAAAGCATTTCCTTTGTTTAAACAATTTTTTCTTAAGTTATAATTTTTCTTCTTTCAATCTTGTCTTTTTAGTTTAAAAGCAGCATCCTCTTTTTAACACACCCTCTTCAATAACAAGTCAATTGATCTGGTCACTCCCTGTAATGCCAATGCAAGTGGGAATGTGAGGAGTGAGACAAGGAAACCCCATCATTGAGTAATGAAGATTACCAGTACATCATCTGGGACCCTCGCCCATCTTTTACAAACCTACTAAATGAGGTGATGCTCCAGATGCCAGTAGAGCATCTGCTTGGAAAGCAATCAAAAGCCACATTGTGCTGCAACACCCATGGATATGTCTGCATACTGCTTCACTGGATGGATACCGAAAACACGCCTCTACCAAAAGGTGAGGAGTTTGAGCCCCACAAGTACATTTCAGTATAATACCAGATGTGTTTGCAGGATTGCAAGTGTCTGGTAATTACACAGCCTCTGTATTAGCCCTTGATGCTGCCAATTTTCTGGTAAAACACCATTGCCCTTTTCCTTGGAAGAGTCATTCCCAGCTGCTCAAAAGAGACACAAGAGGTCATAAGCCTTAGAAATGCGACTATCAGCTTGTCTTCTTCTTTGACATCCAATGTTGAGGTCATGCCCGTGTATCTGTAACGAAAGGGAGACTTCCTGTGTGGTGAATGGATTTGAGAACCCTTCTGTCAACTCAATCTTTTACACTTGATGAAAAGGAGCATCAGCTTCAGGAATAAACCATGGACCCTGTCTAAGACTACTCCATCCATAAATTTCTTAGCTATGGCGTCCTTGGAAAAACAACGCCCTTTGCTGCTCTAGATAGTCTCCTGCCCAGATGACAACCAGAAAGGACATGTTTGTTAAAAGGTTTCACATGTATCTGAGGAGGCAGGCTAAAAAAACACTGCCTTTAGGCAAGCAGTCCCATGGGAATACCCAAGGGAGGGAGAACAGAGTCAATAGGTAGTGAATTACTTAGAGCAGAAGTATAAAAACTTCAAACGAAGCCTAAAGCCAACAAATCCATTGATGATTTGGTACCCATGTTCTGGGAAGCCAATATTCAATTGAGCGTTGTCATTCAAGTCTTGAAGATTCCTCAAGGCTGACCATTGACATCATAATTTTAACGGTGACTGATCCAGCAGAAATCCCCCCTTAAATACTTCAGAATGGTTTTAGAGAATCACATGATCTAGAGGCAAGGTTAAAACAGTACAGTTTGTTGCAAACTTGTTCTGGCGATGTATATAGATCCTCAGGGTAGATGGCTGACGAGACTGCGGTATATGTGTGTGTATAGTTTATATGGGGAATTACAATCAATGGAGTGCTGTACAGTGCTGGGTGTAGAGGGGAGATGTATAAAGGAATGAAGGAGAAGATGCAGACCCGACAAGGAGATTTCCAGCAGTAGTCCCTTAACCAAAAGATTACACCTGGTGTTACTGAAGAGGAGAGTCGTCAAGTCCTTCCTGGTAAGAAGGATTGAGGGAGGTTGCCACAACTGGGTGTGAAGTTAGTTTCAAATCCTAGGACTGTATCACAAGAAGTTCTCATCTTTCCTGTTCCTGATTACAAATCAGAAGTTCAGGAAACGTTTCATCAACCTCTGCATCCCCGGTGGATGAAGACATATAGGTTCCTTAGATAACAGTGGGCACACAGGGGAAAAGGGGGGAATTGTGCTCTTCCTCTGAAAAACTCTCAAGCAGAGAAGCCCATGAACTTGAGGGCCAATAAGGGGACACAGAACAATTTCTGCCAAAATTTCACTACCTCTCTTGCAATTAGGGGAATTAATAGTAAACCGAGAAGAAGACCCTTGCACCAGGGGAGAGATTGGGCATTCTGCATGGATGCATGTAACAAAAAATGGAGAGCAGGACGTTCTCTTCCACGCTAAAGATTCTATCCATGGGGAGCCAACACTCTGTCCTATCACCTGGAATGTTCAAGGATGAAGACAGAGGAGCGTTGAGGAAGGGAACATTATACCCAGCTGACCCGCACGTAAACTCTCCTATCTAAGAAGATTTGAGACCATAAAGGAGATGTTCAGGCTGATTGCCTGCACTCGATTCACCATGATGGCACTCAGTGTCCTTTGACTAAATGCATGCCTTTATTGCCTGATTGCTAGTTTTGATGCAAAAAGAACAGATGATGGACAGAATGCTGAATTAATCAAACATTCACCCCCAGTCACAGATCTGGGTTAAATCCATAGTCTTTTTGCATGCCACGCCATTCCAGTTTAGACCCAGCCATATGCAAATCAGTCTTGACCCTGCTCCCCATGTGAACAGTCCAGCCCGAACTGCCAGGCCAGGTCTTCCCTGGACCAGAAACAAGCATCCTGGGACCGGTTTCGGGGAACACGCCTCATCAGCCAGGCTAGCTTGACTCTGGTGGCGTATCGAGCACGGGACCCACGTCTGGGCATAAACTTCCCACTTAAATTGACAAATACAAAAAGAACAGATGATGGACGAGTTGCTGAATTAATCAAACATTCCCCCCCAGTCGCAGACCTGGGTTAAATCCATCGGTTTTGATTGGCACAGATTGACTTTTAAAAATGGAGTAAAGATCAGCAGAGTCCAAACATATGCTTATAACTGTTCAATTGAGGAAAGCGAGGTCTCCTTGAGGGCCACTTTCCCCTTACTACATGCGCCTCAAAGGTTGGCCCAAATGTAGCTGACTAGCATCTGTGGCTACCATCCATAGCAGAGGAGAAGATAGGGCAACTAAAACCCTCCTAGAGTCATGGATCTGTCCCCCATGGTAGGGCACAATACATTTTAGAGTAGACTTGGAGTAGAATTTTTATGTAACTGCACCTATGAAACAACCTGGGTAAAGGCAGATGTGCACCCATGGTCTTCTCCTAAGCCGATATGTCCTGCTTCACCAGCAACACCACCAGCCAGAAATGAGATTCCTTCGGTCAGCAGACAACAGAAGTACCTTGTCAAAGTTTGTCTGAATGAAGCCATTAAATAATACTAGGTCTTGCTCCAGAATCAGATGTGGCCTGTTATATCAGGCAGGTTTCCTGGAAGTAGAATACTTGAATTAATCTCAGCCACTGGTAATTAATAAGGGTTGATTTCCAGTTCATAATCTGTGGTGCTCACTATGCCACCAAATATGCAAATCAGTCTTGGTTCTGCTCCAGTTGAAACAGTCGAGTCCGAACTACTAGGTCGGGTCACCATCAGATGGGAACAAATTAAAACACGAGACAAAAAATGATCTGGATCACGCCCGAGCAATTGCCAGTGGTTAAAACTAATTTGGGAACTACTTCCATCACTCTGTTGTTTGAATCAGTGGATTACCTAAATGTGCTGGGTATGCCCAGGTATGGGTCCCATGCTCACTGTGCCACCATACTCAAGTTGTGCCTCACTAACAAGGCCGAAGTAGGCTTAAATGTGGGTTACTTATCTTCCCATCTAATGGGGATCTAGCATGGCAGTTTGACCTAAACTGTCCCTATTAGAGCAGGAGCAAGACTGATTTACATATAGCTTCTCATTATGTAGAGTAGTATCTTGGGCGAAAAATGATAATCCAGAATGTGGCCTCTTGCAATCACCTTTGGCTAGGATAAATTGAAATATTCCTTCAATCATTTTATTGTTGGTTACGGTACATGCACTAAGTGCAATATGTATACCCAAACTTGGGTCCTAGGCTCCCTGAGACGCACAACCTCACTGATGAGGTCTAAGGAGGCCCAAACTAGCTGGGAATTCGTTGTGTTTCCACCAAGAAAGGACCTCTGCTTTTCCTTTTGAAGAAGGACTAAGACTGATTTGCACATGGCTGACCTGTGCCTAGAATGGCATAATGGGTAAAAAATGATGGTTTGAAAAGTGGACGCGAGATCGCCAGTCACTAAAGTTAATTTAAGCATACCTTCCATTACTTTTCTGTTTGTTAAAGACAGAAAAGTAGAAGCGTACCAGTTACGTAGCTATGGAAATGGAGAAATGTGCTTCCTGTGTACTGATGCCACCAGGATAGACAGCACCCTGCGTTGAAATGTAAATGTTATGTACTCATTTTGCATGCATATTTCCCTATGTAATGTTAGCATTTGAGGCACCATTTTAAGTTCCATAATCAAAACTAATTTCTGTCTCATTCTGTCTGTCTCAGCAGAAAGCAGCTGAGATATTTTTCTCTATACTTCTCCATGGTTGAGCTTTGCTGTACTAATGAATAGCCAGTTTTGTAATGACATACCTTTCTCACTAGATAGGCCTGCTCCCATCCTTAGAGCGGCAGGGCGCAGGCAGAGTAACCTTGATGCTGAGATAGCATGTACCCGGTCACAGGATTGAAGCCCATCCTTCTGTATCTCCTTTGTTCACCAGCTACCAACTGGAAAATTCCATGCTGGGCACGTCTTTAGTAGTTCTGGAGATGTACATTATGTGTTACCATGTTGGCAGAAGTCAGTCCCTCTGCAACAATCTAAGGAGGCTGGTCAGACCGGACTCCACTTGAGTGTACTTCTAAAAAATACCTTTCGTTTGTATTCTCTACTGTCTGTCCAACTCTTCATTTATTTGGAAGGCTGAGAGGTGGTCGCGAGTGACCCGGGTGGCACTAAGCGGGTCACTTCTTACAACGGGGCGCCTGAACAGGGACTCCAACGGGTGAGGAGGTCAGGGCCACATCAGGTCAGACAGACAGACCGGGGATCCCCGCACGAGAGAGTCTTGTACTCGCAGCTGCCCCGTCTGTCTGACCAGGCGGTGCCTCATCCAGCGATCATCCCGACTGGGGTCCTGAACGGCGAAACCCGCAGCTAATTCCAGTCATCTTTCACACATACCTCACTGTACTGTATGTCTGCCCACAGACATATATGTGTTTAATGTTACACTGTGTGTTAGGGGTAAAGACCTTTTTCTTAAATACAAATGCACTGATTGGCTATTAATTTATTTGTCTGTTGTTACATGTTTTGCTGAATTCTGAACTTCAGTCCCATACCAGTGCTTAATTTGAGCCGGTGGTTGCTGGCAGGGGGCTCCGGCACTCATTTTTGGGAACCTGCACTTATTTTCCCTCATCAGACATTGCCTGACAGCAAGAAAGGTAAAAATACATGGGCGGGAAAAGAAGGAGGAAGAGAAAGACTGTAAACTTTCCATAAAGGGAGCAAGCGGGCAGCTACAAGATTGAGATAAAGGGGCAGGCAGTGTCTGGTAGGGGATTAAAGAGGCTTGAGGTGGTTTGAGGACTATGCAGCCTTGGTATTTGGTGTGCTGACATTTAATAGCACCAGCAGTGGTGTTCTGAGTAGCGCTGTTGGACACCGGCACTCAAAATTTTACAAATTAAGCACTGCCCATATCACCTACCTAAATAAGACTTGGACCACTCAACTTCACTACCCTGAGTGTCAAGTGCTACAGTGGTATAACCTTGTGGCACGTTTTGGGTTCAATACTGAGGTAAAGCCCCAGGACAGCATTGGCAAAAGCCCCTGAGTATTACAATCTGGGTCCAGTAACCCCACTATACCCTTTGACTTCTGAAAATGTTCCCAATCTCCCACTGTTGCAAGCTTGCTACCAAGATTGAGTCAGGTGTAGGCCACATTCTCAACACAGCTGAACAGATTTTTCAGTTGTGGTACTTGCAGGGCAGATTTCCCTACTTGCAAGTTTGTACACATCATATGCATTAGAGATTGGGCCCCAATTTCCAAGAAAATGTCAACCTGGCCTTTGACAGGCAGCAGGAGGTGATATTTCCATCTTTTCTTTAACCTGCATCCGGTGTGGAAGCTAGATTGCACATGCTTATGGCCAAACAAGCTTGCCTGCGTAGGCAGGCAGGTTTCAGACATTAACTCTGGAGTTACCAGGAAGAGTTTAAAATCATGCACAATGACCACTGGCAGATGGGTTAAAATTGTGATTGACCTGGAATGTGCTTTTACAGAGTCAACACTTCCATGTCAGGTGCAGGGGCACAGGAATGCAGACAAGACAGGGACCAAGGCTGAGTATGAGAGTACTACAATTTCAGAGTTCCGTAGGGCCTGGGTGGCATTGTAGTCTGGAAGTGGCAAGGAAGGCTGAAGTGCTTTTGGTACCAGTGTCCTTTCATCGGTTAGATACATTTGCCTGCGTGATGATGGTAGGGTTCAATATGATGCATTAATGGGTATAGAGTAGCCTTAATGGTGCATACTGGTGTGTCTTTGTTCCTGGAGCTAGAAGTCAAGAGGAAGACATGCTGCTTGGGTATATATATCCTCATTGTGGTGAGAAATGGGTTGATGAAGAGGGTGAGGAGGTAATTGCTGGCTTTCTTTCCAGTTCTTCATTATTAGGATTCTTCCTTCCTCTTCTTAGTCGTGACACAAAGGGAGAGTTTGGCCTCTGATTCTTATTGTAAGCTTGAGAAGTGACATGAGAGGTGATAGCGAGTCTGCCTTCTACAGCCTGGAACAGTTATTTAGGGAGGGGAACAAGAACATTAACAAGCTTTTAAGTCTGATGGTCTGTTGAATGGTAATACAGCTCCTTTTAACTGATGTAATTATTGGGGCTAAGAAGGGGGTTCATAGTAATGACTATTACCATTAAGTGATAAAGGGCCAGATGTACGTGGAATCCCGTTTGCTATTACCTAATTGCAAATTTCAGCGATTCACAATTAGGAAATCACAAACGGCGATGTACAAATGTCACACACATTTAGCGAGGACTAATGGAGTCGCGATAGACGTGCCTCATTAATATTCATGAGGTTGGTCGCAATGTGCGCCCCATGTGGAATCACTAACAAGAGACCACCATGTCTGTGATTGCTTTACAATAAAGAATTCTTTTTTTAATGCAGCCCATTTTTATTAAAGGAAAACGAGCTGCCTTTTAAAATTAAACACTGTCTGCTCTGAAAAAATGTTTGTACTACCATTCATAAAGGAAAAGGGATATCTTACCATTTGCGAAGGGTTACCACCAACTTGAAGTTAGTGGTAAAATGCAAATGTTTTGCGACTTCATTTTGGTTGCAAAACATTCTTACTTACCACTGCGATTCAGTATTACAAAGGGAAATCCTAAACATGCCCTTTCCTAACACTAAAGTGCAAACCCTATTTGCAATTCGGTAATAGGCTACTGAATCGCAAATAGGGTTTGGTACATCATCTAATCTGCCCGTTGGCGAGCAGAAAAAAGCTTTTTACATCTGGCCCAAAGACACTACTAATCATGTGTTGGACAACGCCGTGCGTTTGGTGAGCTCTTCAGAGGGGCGTCCAGTTAGTCTGACACACAGGTAAGTTCCACAGTGTGTCTTTGCTTTCAATTAAATGTACCCAGGCAGGTAGATATGTGGGCCTTCCAAGGGCAACGCGCCTGCAACATTTTTATAGATGTGAACCTTCAACAAAGAGACCACTAGCCTTGTAGGGGGACTATCAAAAACTGCGTAGAAGTGATTTGGCTCAGTAATAGTAAACACTAAACACTCTGGGGCAGATTTACAAGAAAGTGATTGACTCAGTGCAGAACGCAAGCTATTTGGCTGCGCCGCACTGAGTCACTTTCAAAGCACAGGGATGCGTCATATTTACAACAATATGTCGCATCTCTGTGCGCTGGTGCACAAACTGCTGCCATGCGCAGGCACCCCTGCACCATGGTGCAAGGATGCCTGCGTCGTGGGGAGATTGTTTTTGTTCAGGAAGGGTTCCCTTCCTGCACAGAAACAATCTGATATGCCATTTTTCAACTTCTATGTGTGCTGCATTAGCACACATAGAAGTTGAAAAACGTCATTGTTTCAATGATTGTTTATGTGCAGGAAGGGAACCCTTCCTGAACAAAAACAATCATTAGAGGTGATTTCCTCTTTCTATGTGTGCTACCGAATTCAGCACGCATAGAAAGAGGAAAAGAAAAAGAGGAGAAATTAATAAGTTTCTCCTCTTTGCGCCTCCCGTAGCATTCACATGCATTTCCAGATTTACGATTCCTCGCAAATCTGGAAATGTGTCTGGTACCATGGGTGTTGCGTGGGAACACCCACAGCAACACCCATGGAACACCCCATTCACGCAAAGTGCTGCGTGCAAAGGGGACATATTTACAAGGACTGGAAAAGTCACGCAGGGGGGCTTTTCCTCTCCTTGTAAATATGGGGCAGTAAAATGCGCCACCAGTTCGACACAAAAAGTGACGCACCGGTGGAGCAAGGGTCTTGTAAATCTGCCCCTCTGTCAGTTTCTGATATATCGACGGTGACTCCAAAATGTCAACACATTCTGAGCTCCTGCAACCAGTCAGAGAGCACTCCCTCAACAAATTGTTTTTCTCTGGGGAAAAAAAATTGTACCTGAAAACAGAGCATTTCACGTTGTGGTCCAGTGGCCGCGGAGCTCAGTGTTTGACGTGGCTCATACGTTCGAATACCAGCAGGGCCAACTTTGGCTTTAATGATTGTGTGGTTCGTGGAAGGAGTACCCTTGGGTCGGGCAACAACATGATCTGTTGTTGTTTGCGCATCTAGAGGAAATTCAGTTTGGCTTATACGCTGTGTCTGTGTAAGCGGTCAATACATTACACCACTCCGCTGACTTTTACTGCAGATTCAGAAACACGTGAAACATAGCGACTGGAAACATACCACATACTGCATAAACTACTCTTTTTCAGAGAAAAATAAAACACCGAAATTCCCCCACTTTGCAGATAACTCGCTTATTTTACAAGGCGCTGCTTTTTCTTCTTTATGGATTCTGATACATAAAATGCAGTTTTATTCTCCTGAATATTCAGTTTTCCCTCCAGGGACAACAGAGGGCAGTATAATTACACAGAAGTTCCCCGCTCGCGGTTGCCTGGTAACAGTCTGATGGATGCCTGCAGACAGACAGAGCACATCTGCAAGGAGTGCTGGACGCAGAATTAGTTGTTTCTTTAATCAATAGTCTAATCTGTAAGCAAATGCAATTTAATATATTGCTTTTGGCCACGTACATATGTCAAAGGTCGTCTGCGTAGAAATTTGACCAGTAGCCAATAGGCAGCTATTGTGGACCGGGGCGCACTTCCTTGGCACGGTCCTTTACCCTTTCAGCCATACCTCAACTCCGCAGGCTCAAATGGCTTGTGAGATAGTTCCGTGTGTTGAAGCACCTGCTGCAGAAATGTGTGCGTCACCAGTGTATTTCACGGCATGGGGTTTTGGAAATGTAAATATTCTCCGAATTTCTATTTTGATAGTTGAAACAACAGCCTTCAACAGATTTCATTTTATAAACAGAAAATTGGTATACAGCTTTGTCACCACAAATATAATGTACTCTTTTAAGTAAGGTTATACCATCAATTTCAAAATGTTAACAAATAGCAAAAGGGCGGAATAGCATGATATAAGCAATTATTTGTGCATGCATGTTTGTACGTATGTTTGTAAGTGCACACCTAGGGGTTACATGATGGCAAATACATGGGTGGCAGAAAGAGGTTTCAAGCATACAAAGGTAGGGGTGATGTAATATGTAAACTGGCACATCCTTTAACATTGATCTCAAAGGCTTGGAGTTCATAATTTTGATAGTATATTTCTCTTGTCTGGATGGAAGTTACATATAGTTTAGGACACTGTAAGAGAGGGGCATTCCTTTTTTATATTAATATTTCAGAAATTTTAAGTATTTTTTTAAATTTTTATTTACAAATTAAATATTTCTGCCAGAAATAGTGTATTTGTTATCAACAAGATACAATAGTACAAAAGTATCGCTTGTGGCAGAATGGTTACATGGAGTTAGCATCACTAATGGTGATATACAACATGCTCCATAGCTGAGTGAAGGTGTTTTTTGTTGAAGTTGAGGTAGGGTCATCCACGCTGGTTGTTGGTCTGGAGAGTTCTTCATTGATTTGACTTGAAAGTAGGAAAAGGATTGAACCCAGATTTCAGAAGTTTCTCCAGTGGAGGTGTGTGCCTTGCGAGTGCACATCTGGGTGGTTATGGAGAATTCAACTCTGACAACACTGCAGAGGTTGCTCCGGTGGAGCTGTGTGCCTTTGGAGCAGACTTGAAGGCGGGAGGGGAGGTGCCATGGAGGTAATTACTGCAGAGGATGCGCTAATGGACATCAGAGCGGGCATGAATACATATAAACAAATCAGGCAATAACCACTTTTATGTCTACCTGTGTTTTATTATCTTTATTTCTGCGCTTTCCATATCTGATCATTTAAGGCGACTTCAATGTTCAGATAGATAATACAGAAGAATCTGCACTTACAGACTTTTTTGTATCTCAAATTATCCAGTTCTCACAGTCTGGGGCATACTCTTGATAGGATCTGAAACTCGGTGAAACTTTTTGAAGCTTCCAATCCTCTATGATCCGGATAGATCAATGTTTAATATCTTTCAAAAATTGGAACGAGAGGAGAAAATGAACCTACAATCCACATTCTCTAAAATTGTAGGTCACTCTTGGGAAAAAAATGATCCAAACCTGAACAGCTTGAATTTTAATTCAGCAGCAGAACCACTTAAATGATAAAAGAAACTAACATTTATAGCTAAATCTGGTTATGTTCAGAAACACATTTCAGAGGAGTCTAATTCTATCAGAGCATTATTCAAAATCTTAACTTCTATTCTAGTGCCACAATGCTTGTCATCACAGCCTTTCACCTTACAAAAATTCGTTTAAGAATTAACTTGTTTTTTGTCTCAATTTTTTTTTAAATCTACTCGGAAACAAAAAACAGCATCCATCTCTTCTTCTCTACTTCAATATCTAACACCATTGAATTCGGTTCTCCTGGTGATCTTTGCATAACATTACTACGCATGTCTTCAGATTATATGCCTACACAATGCAGCATTTACCACGCATCCTTCTATCATGCAGATGCCTTTACCAGGCATGCCTTTGCCATGCATGGTAAGTATATTTATGGTAAGTAAACTCCATATATGTACATATTTATTTTAAATGTATTATTTTGTTTTCTTTTTGGGGTGAACCTCCCAAACCCCTCTTTTTTAAATTTCCCTTGCCACGCTTTACCAATACCCCCCCCAAACCCTAAAATCATCCTTACCACCCTATACCACTACCCAACCATAAAATTTCCCTTACCACCCAATACCTCTACCCACACTATACCCTAAAATTACCTTTCCCCTAAACCCTATATTTAGTATTACTGATATATACACACACACACACATATATATATGTATATATACACACACACATGCACACTTGCCTTACATACTTACCATGTGTTGTAAGGGCATGTGTGGTAAAGGCATCTGCGTGGTAAAAGCATTGTGTGTAAAACTCTGTGGAAAAGGTTGTTTCCCCTCACAAATAGGGTGCACTTTTTACTAGCTCTTGGCAAACTATACGAAAAAAGTAATAACTTGGGGTGGGCCAAGACTTCTACACGCAGGCTCGAGTCACGTGTAGACGCGGGTAAACACTGTATACCCACTAAATTCAGAGGGTAGATGGCGACTACCCTGTTGCAAAGCTGGCCGCTTTAAGCAGAGTGCCACTTTCCTTTCCTACTTCTCCCGTTTTTACAGAATTATGCTGAACTGGTCCCGGTGTCATTTTCTGACATGAGACACTTTCAGGAGTGCCTGCACTCTGTCTGCTTTCCGTGCATACAGGGAAGAGGCTTATCAGATGCAAGCTGGACCCATAACAAAGATGGAAGTTATGGGGCCATTAGGCCTCATTTTGTTGGAGTATCATGGCTTGAGCTTTCGGGAGCCTCACACCTAGATGCAATGGAAAGGAAACAAAGGCATCACTTCACAGATAAGAGAGAAATACTTTTGACTTTGTTGTATAAGTGAAATATATGCATTGCCTGGAAGAATGGCAGATGTGTTGTTCGCCCCAGTATTTACACAAATAACAATTTAAATGCCACTTATTTGTTCTATTTCTTTTATAGCGCTTTAGCACTACAGTAGTGCTAAAGTGCTATAAAAGAAATACAAAAAATAGTGGTATTTAAATTGTTCTTTGTGTACCTGTGATGTAAAGCGCTCTGACCCTGAATTGGGATGTGTAGGGCCACTACTCATCTCAATGCAGGGTGTCAGAGAGCTTTACATCACATGTACAGATTGTACATTGAAAATAAATCATATGTGTGTACGTCAATATAAAGGATGTGTTACATAAGACAGTGGGGGTTGCAAGTTGTGGTGCCACATGTCCTTCATACCTCACTGTGCTATAGTAGAAGGATTACAATTTATGAGCTGCAAGTAACAAAAGGATCTCTGTCTGAAAAGCAGTAACTCACCCATTTACATAAAATAAAAATCTGTCATCTGCGTATTTCATGATGTGCTTTGCAGGAAACATATTAACCCTCTATGCTAGTCTGATTCAAAACTAGGACTACGCAAAACACATATATCTTCAGCAAATACGTTATCCTGCAAAGTTATCTTATCATTATTATTATTCCCTGAGATTTAGCTGGCACTCAAAGATCTCTTCAGCGGGAGCCTTAACCCCTTCAGTGCCCGCCCCTTTCCCCGCCCTGTGCCGGCCGTTACATTAGCGGGCGGGGTTTATGACGGGCTGGACTCGTCATGGGCACAGCGCAACCGCGGCCCATGACGAGTCCAGCTCGTCATGGGCACCGAAGAGGTTAACCCCATAAGATATTTCAAAATACAGACATTGCAACCAATTTAGCTGAACAGATTTACTGCCACATTTCTCCTTGTTGCCAATTTCTTTGTGGCAGGGTTTGAAAAAAATATATATATAAAAACTGAGGTGCAGATTTTGCGTCTGGGTTGCGTCAATATTTTGGCACAACCTCAATGCAAAATCTAATTTGTTAAATATTGTAATGTACTCAAATGTACTCATGATAAAATTGCTAAACATACCTGAGGTATTAAGAACTGATGTCACTTACTGTGAAGACATGGGTTGTGATGCCATTTCCTGTGATGCTACATTCAATGTCACATTCAGTGTTGCCACTTCCTGTGATGTCACTTCCTGTGATGTCACACTCAGTGGTTACTTCCTGTGATGTTATGCAATGTGATGTCACACGCAGTGATGTCACACCCATTCTGCCTAACTTGGTGAGTCTTCCTACTTTTTTTTAGGACTTGAGCCCTGCCCAAAATTAAATAACCCACTTTTAGAATCTTCTCATCAAAACAGGCAAGGGTGAGAGCCCAATCTGTGATGGCGCTAAACAACTTTGTTGCCGAGTAGTGAAAACCAGCCAGAGAGGGCCAAAGGAAGGATTATCAATGCTGAAGAATGAGAGGCTGGCATCTGATGACCATATGGCCTGGTAAAAATACCGATGGTAAGTTGTTTGACCAAACAAGAGATTGAGATGCACACTATGCTTGTGCTTACCAGCTTGAAAAGTAAGCAGCGTGAATCGTGAAACAAAATAAAAAAAGACATCAGTACATATTAATTTAGAGCAATATGTCTTTTGGGGTGGAAACTGCAACAGTTTCGCAGGAGATATATGCAGAAAGACTAGAAAAGGAGAGAGTTGGAAAATAATAGGGTAGAAAGTGAAGCCATGAAGCCAAACACTGGGAAAAACAACAAATGTAAATAACCCAAAAGAAAATATAATTCCAGAATTGTGCATTTTTATTGTTATGTTAACATTTTGGACCTTTTAAATTATTTGTTCAATATTTTCAGTTGAGTCATTTTAGCATCAAACAAGTCCTCTTGTGGCGTGGTGTTAATACGGAGTTTTGTAGTGTATTTCAATATTTATATACAACTTTCTACACCTATGTGGGGCACTGAAACACGTAAGGACACATATAACCCAATAATACAGAAAATTGATCAGTTAAGGTATGGCTGAACTCTTAGCTTCCACCACACTATCATGTGTGCACAGTGAAAATGAGATGTGGATGAGAAACTGAATTAGTATGTGGCGGATTTGTATGATTCAGTGAGAAAAGTAGCAGAAGGAAGACTGGATTTGAACAGTAATTCTGCAATTGTTTGAAAAGTTGGAACATTCTATTTCTTTAAAGTGTTTGGGACTAATGGTTTGCATAGTGGTTTTGTGGTTATGGCCACGAGTTGTAATTCTACAATATATTCTTGGTAACACTCAGTTTATACCATGATGTGTATTGTATGGTGGTGTTACATATATGTGTAGTTAGAAATCTGATTCCATCAATGTTTGATAGTTATTGGTGTACCTAGTGAGTTTATAGAATGTAGTACTGTATGTGTGAAATCATGTTGTTGCGAGTGTATGGCTATGTTGGGAGTTTTAAATTTTACTTTGACTGGAGAATTACCTGTTTTTTTCATTTTGTTTTTGTACTCCATATTAACACCTCTTCAACAGTAAATCCCCTTAAATGTATAAGAGAATTTGCTAACTTTCTAGAGGTGTTCAGCTTTAATCATTTTAAGAGTTATATTTATGAAAAAAAATCTTTTAAAATATGCATTGCCTGCAAATATTGCATTTTCTTCTTGTGTTTAAATGGTGTCTGAAGTAAGTGTGTCTTATTGCTGAAGTATGGGTTTTCTTTTTTCATATCTTGTGATATTTACTATCATTGCCAAAGTAAGGTATTGTCTTAAATTAGGCATTAAAGGTTGTTGCAGTCACATTGCGGTCTCTGTGTGAGTGATAGCTTTTTGACTAACCAGCATGGATTTTTAGTGCTTTTTGTGTGTATGAACATTTGGCGTTCTGTGAAACTGGGGGCATGTGGGAAGCTTTGATGGTTGTGTGAGAGCCTGACTGTTGATGATTAAGGGTACCTGATGCTTGGTCTGTGAGCGTGGAGAGGGACAGGTAATTTGCGATGTTACCTGTTTAGTATCTACATGTTATCCTTTGGCACATTATTAACCATAAAGGCCCATGCCATGATTTTGAATGTTATAGTACAGGTGGATTCAACTTGCAGCACTGGTATGTTCACATGGGTTTTGGCCATGCTGGACACCAGGCAGGAATATATAACTATGTATGTGTCTGTAAGCATGAGCAGAGCACCTTGTATGAGATACAGTGGCAAATAAGATATGTTCATGAACATCTGATTACATGCATCAGTAACTTGTGGTATCCATAGGCCATGCATCTCCCAGGCAAGGTGCCTTTTTGGCACCATCTATGGGTAAAACACCTCCTCAGCTAACTACACCATTTTTAGTATATGTTTGAAAACACCAATTCCACGTAGAGCCTATTTGTAGCATCGGAGGGCTGGGCTCTTGTCCATATAGCACCTGGTGCAGTCATACTGCACCTCAATATAGACATGTCACACCTTGTGTGTATTGTAATGCAATGAACCTACTCTTTACGAATATTAAATTCTGTCAAGTCCCGGTTTGCTGTGTCAGTGGAGTGTGGGCTTTGCTCCAATCCAAGTTGGGGTAGGCTATCTTTTTAGATATGTGAATCCCTGTAATCTTTGCATACATTGACAGCCGTGCATAACGATGAATGCACCAGCTTGGCACATGTAAACTAGCCTCAACTTCTGTTGTTCACAAACAAATATCCGGCTGAATGAAAATCCGAAAAGACATAAAAACGTACCATAGGTTGGCATTTTCTAAATGCCCCCAGAATTTGATATAGATTTGTTCAGTGTTTATGTTTTTTACATATTTGCCGAAGTTAGAATAGATGGAAATGTACGGTCATGAAAAAATCTCGATGACACTGCAGTAAATTAAATTTCTTTGGACACTGCTCCATATTGTTAACAAATTGTGGATCTTAATAGCTTTATCTAATAACTATGTCATTAAATTGAGAAAATATCCGAACATAGATTTTCAATAGCGTATTGCGCATCAGATAATGTGCATGCCTAAATAATGAACAATTCCAAACATACTTTGCACATTTTACATCCACCTCAGCTGCCTTTTTTTTAACCACGTCTAAAGCACATTTGTATGACGTTTCATGAGGACAATTTTGAGCTATTTCACTATTTCAAGTGCTGTAAGACACAGCCCCTGTTTAAAAAAGTGTTCCACCTATAAATTTAAAACGAGTTCAAGTTATTGGCTTTTTTTATCCTTTGGTCACCAATTTCCAGATGTGTAAGCACCCATGGTTTTGAGGAGACTGATATAACTTTGCTCAACAGTTATTAAAGCTGAAGGCAAATCATATTTTTCCATGATTCAGGGAAAGTACAATTGAATCATCCTAGGTGTTGCTATTGTAACAGTATGATATTAATGGATATAAAGATGGCCTCTGTAGTTATGGTGAATGTAACGTTTCATAGGAGGAGCATTTTTTTACTAATAACTATGATGACATTGAATAGTCTGCACTAAACTTTAAATAAAACATATCTCACATTTCTTCAGTAATTAAACGTTTTTTTTAACATTGGTGAAAGAGGCGTTAAACTTATGTTAATAACCATTGGAAGTATTGACATCAGACAGAGAATAAACTGTTGTACAAAATGATACCAAATGTGGCACTCACATTTGGTGAAAATGTGGTCCGAATTTTTGCAGGGATTTTCAATTTGATCAGTATTAAGCAGATTTCAAGGGATTCGCTTTATACACATCTATCCCTTAAACTCTTAAAACATTGAACAGCAGTTCAGAATTAAAGAAAATCATTGTTTTTCCCCTTGGTCAGTTTGTGTTAACAAATTTCCTACAAGTTGGCACAAACATCAAAACTCTGATTGACACTGGTTAGATATGTTATTCTAGCAGCCATTGCACAACATGAGGCTGTTTGCAAAACCAGATTTACGAATACTTTGTCCCAGGATTTGCATTGGAAAGTTCACCAAGCTAATGCACAGTTGTGCTATGTGCTGCTTTGCGCTACTTGGCGTCAAAGGGCATTCATTCCATGTGTGAAACATGGGCATTCAACCACCCATGGGTTCTGAAACAAATCCTATCTACTAAAAATTTGTAGGAAGGAATTTTCGCCAAACCTGTGTGCCTCAGTGAGGCAGGCATAATGAGGAGAAATGTTTCAATTTTTCCATTTTTTTTCTACCTCTGTGTGTGTGTGTGCTGTAGTGTACAACTCAAAAGCAAAGTAGGAAAAGCCTTGTAGGATGGTTTCTGTACAGGAAGGATCCTCTTCCCATTCAAAACCTATCAATCAATCAATCAATCAATCAATCATAGGCATTTATAAAGCGCACTACTCACCCGGAGGGTCTCAAGGCGCTGGGGGGGGGGGGGGGTCCGCTACTGCTCGAACAACCAGGTCTTGAGCTTCTTCCTGAAGGAGAGGTGGTCTTGGGTCAGGCGTAGGTCGGTCGGGAGGGCGTTCCAAGTCTTGGCGGCCAGGTGGGAGAAGGATCTTCCTCCTGTTGTCGCTCTGTGGATGCGGGGGACGGCTGCGAGGGTGTGACTGGTCGAGCGGAGGTGGCGTTTGGGAGCGTAGAAGTTGAGGCGGCTGTTGAGGTAGGTCGGGCCTTGGTTGTGTAGGGCTTTGTGTGCGTGGGTGAGGAGCCGGAAGGTGATTCTTTTGTTGATCGGGAGCCAGTGCAGGTCTCTCAGGTGTCTGGAGATGTGAGTTCGTCTGGGGATGTCGAGGATGAGTCTCGCCGAGGCGTTCTGGATCCGCTGGAGTCTCTTCTGGAGCTTGGCGGTGGTACCGGCGTAGAGGGCGTTGCCGTAGTCCAAACGACTGGTGACGAGGGCCTGGGTGACCGTCTTCTTGGTCTCGGTGGGGATCCACCGGAAGATCTTACGTAGCATGCGCAGGATGTTGAAACAGGACGAGGAGACGGTGTTGACTTGTCTGGTCATGGAGAGGGAGGAGTCCAGGATGAAGCCCAGGTTGCGTGCGTGGTCTGTCGGTTTGGGTGCGTTGCCCAGGGCGGGGGGCCACCAGGAGTCGTCCCAGGCGGAGGGTGAGGAGCCCAGGATGAGGACTTCCGTCTTGTCTGTGTTCAGTTTCAGGCGGCTGGTCGTCATCCACTCGGCCACGGTTTTCATCCCTTCGTGTAGGTTGGCTCTGGCGGTGGCGGGGTCGTTGGTCAGGGAGAGGATCAGCTGGGTGTCATCGGCGTAGGAGATGATGTTCAGGTTGTGTTGGCGTGCGATGGCCGCGAGGGGGCTCATGTAGACATTGAAGAGGGTGGGGCTGAGCGAGGAGCCCTGAGGGACGCCGCAGATGACTTCCGTGGCTTCTGATCTGAACGGGGGCAGGCGGACTCTCTGTGTCCTTCCGGTGAGGAAGGAGATGATCCAATCCAGTGCCTTCTCCTGGATTCCGACGTTGTTGAGGCGCTGCGCTAGGGTGCGGTGGCAGACAGTGTCGAATGCCGTGGAGAGGTCTAGGAGGATGAGGGCCGCTGTTTCTCCGTTGTCCAGCAGGGTTCGGATGTCGTCGGTGGCAGCGATGAGGGCGGTCTCGGTGCTGTGGTTGGCCCGGAAGCCTGACTGGGAAGGGTCGAGGGAGCCGGTCGTCTCGAGGAAGGCTGCCAGTTGCTTGTTGATGGTCTTCTCGATGACTTTGGCTGGAAACGGGAGGAGCGAGATGGGGCGGTAGTTCTTGAGTTCGGTGGGGTTCGCCGTTGGTTTCTTTAGTAGAGCGTTGAGTTCGGCGTGCTTCCAGCTCTCAGGGAAGGTGGCGGTGTCGAGGGAGGTGTTGATGATGTCCCGCAGGTGGGGTGCGAAGACAGCGTCGGCCTTGTTGAAGATGTGGTGAGGGCAGGGGTCGGTTGGGGATCCGGAGTGGATGGAGTTCATCGTGCTGATGGTGTCTTCGAGGTTGATCGGTGTCCAGGCGTTGAGGGTGGTGGTGGGGGGCGTTGGTTTGGTCGTGGGGAGCGTTGGTTGTGTTCTGAAGCTGTTGTGTATGTCAGCGATCTTGTTGTGGAAGTAGGAGGCGAGGGAGTTGCAGAGGTCTTGCGATGGGGTGATGTCGTTGGTTCCGGCGTTGGGGTTGGAGAGCTCTCTGACGATGTTGAAGAGTTCCTTGCTGTTGTGTGCGTTGTTGTCCAGCCGGTCCTTGAATGCTGTTTTCTTGGTGGCATGGATCAGTTGATGGTGCATTCGGGTGGCGAGCTTGAGGGCAGTCATGTTGTCCGGCGTTGGGTCTCTTCTCCAGGCTTTCTCGAGGGCTCGGCAGTTCTTCTTGGAGCTCTTGAGTTCGTCGGTGAACCACGGGGCCTTCTTGCTTCCGGGTCTGCTGGGCGGGGTCCTCAGAGGGGCGAGCTCGTCCGCGCAGGTGGAGATCCATTTCGTGAGGTTGTCGGCGGCTTGGCTGGGGTTCGTCGTGCTTCTTCGTGCAGCCTGTTGCTGGTGGTGGTGGACCGTGGTTCTTTTGAGAACACCCACACCGTGGCGCAAGGGTGCGTGCACTGGTTCATGGCAGCGAAAAGTGTGCGATTAATTAGAGACAAATAATGTGTCAAATTTTAGTAGATATGGCACATTTTTTAACTCTCCCTTTGATGCAAAGTTGCTGCGCTGCTGTGCATCAAATATCAGTAAATCCTGGCCCCAGTGTCACATATACAAATCACAAGGGACCTGCCAGGGTCAAAGGCAATACACCTATAAACCCAGGACGGGTGGGGGGTCAAGAGACATGCCAGAAAATTGTAAAGTAGTTTTCTTTATTAAAATTATATAATTATGAAGAGTTTCACTTTTTCCCGCATCTTGTCATAGTTGGGAGTAGAGAGGAGTGTAGCACCTCGTGCTGTGTCACATCTATTAGTTTCTGAAGCATCTCTGGACCACCTCGATTGTTCTCCTACTGTCCTGGTGGATCTGACGGCTTGCTATTGTTTTTGATATATTTTTCTTACACACTATCATTATTGCAGTGGGCAATCATCATAGACTGCGGAGATGAACGTCAACTTGGTTGCTTATTCGATAGAACCCGGCCAATCAAATGTCGATGTACTTTATCGTAGGACAACCTCTTGAGGTCACTTAGAAGGCATGTTTTGGTCTCCATGATTCAATAACACTCCAAATCATGGGCACACGGGTGACACGTTTTTGCCAAATTGTTTATGCATAGTTCACTGTATTTTAGATCAAATACTGTGTACCTCATTGTGGGAGTACAATGAGGCCTAGTAACTCAAGTAATGGACGAGCTGCGGGACACTTCACGTACACCTGGCATGAGTCCCTCCTCAGAATCACCTGTAAATAAATGTCACATTGCGACACAGAAAGATGGTTGAAAGTATGTTAAAATTGAAGCATTTCCGAGGTAAATTACCGAAAGCCAACAAATCTGAAGTGCTGGTTGCCTGAACCAGGCCCTCGTTTCTGCTGAATTTAATGTTTTAGCCGATCCCTCCACAAGCCTTTTCCGGTTAATTTACAGATTTTAGCATTTGAAAGTTTGCCCAGCTGCGTGGCTCGAGCACACAAATCACTTGAACAATTCACTCCGCATTTCATGGAAGGAAGAAGACTTTCTTCCCACTGTTCTCCAAGCGGCAGGGACCAGGAAG
Source organism: Triturus cristatus (assembly GCF_964204655.1). Classification (NCBI taxonomy): domain Eukaryota; kingdom Metazoa; phylum Chordata; class Amphibia; order Caudata; family Salamandridae; genus Triturus; species Triturus cristatus. The sequence goes on along the minus strand of NC_140584.1, from coordinate 363,607,096 downwards.
AAGGGGTGGCGTCTGTGCGTCATTCCATCACACGCAGGCGTTTCAACTAGAGTAGTGTTCAGTGGCGGCTGGTGACATGTGAAAGTGGTAGGGCGTAAAATGTGCGGTGTAGCGCACTGTGGAGAGCGAGCGAGACCGAACAACCTAAGGTGGGTTCTCCCTACGAGAATATTTTGAAAAAAGAGTGGGCAAATTGTCCATTCTCAAGCAAATTAAAAAAAGCAAGAAGGTTAATAAAGCAATTGTGAAAGTGCAGTTATCTCCAACAGCTCACCTTTTGCACTTGTTTACATAGGCATGCAATGATTAGAACTCGGGCATCTGTGGTCCACAATCAACAATTTACTTTACCTACAATATATGTTATTAGTAATTATTATTAATATTAGCCTTTATTTACCAACCAGCAATCAAACAAGGCAGTTCCACTGCAGTTCCACAGACAAGCCTAAGCACTGAGATTGTGCAACATGAAAAGCACGCACTTAAACTCTTTCAAGTGCAGATACATCTGAAGCAAATGTTTCTGAAGCTAGGCCCTGCTGGCACGCATCTCCGAGAAGCATTGGCAGCAGTGTGTATGCTTCTCAGAGGTGCTTGCCAGCATGCCCTAGCTTCAGAAACATATATCCACAAGATAGAAATGTTTCTGAAGCTATTATGAATCTAGTCCCTGTTTGGCACCCATCTCCAGGGACATCTTAAGGATTTTGGGACCCTGGGCCAAACGTATTTAGGGGGCCCCTGTTAGGAACAGCTTTAAATATATGATCCAGTTTCAGCTGTTTCATGCCCTCTTTTACCAGGTCATTGACAGTGCACTGGCCCACTGGTCCAAATTCTAAATGTGTTTAAATCTAATATTCATGGATAGTGGTGTGATTTCAATATTGCAACACAACAGCAGCTCACTAATATTAATGCAAAAATCTCTGTGACACCCTCCCATTTCTCATATGTTAAGTCCTGTTTTGATCTAAAAGAAACTTTTTTTATGGATGTTGCATGAAACAAACACAGTTCTTTGCAAAATGTCTGTATTAGGCTCACACATCACCCACATTAAAATAAATGAAAAGGAAAACGGTATTTTAAGAAATCGGTTTAAGAATTATTAAAGGTCATCAGGGCAAGACTCTGCAGAAGGAAGCAGGCTGTATCAGGGGGCCCCTGAAAGGCTGGGACCCTCTTGTTCCCAGCTGTCTGAGGACTGATCTTAATCTGTATGCATATGTATGTCCCCCACCTATGTAGATTTATGTAATATTTGACAACATTTGCAGTTACCAGCTGTAGGATAACGGGCACCTATTTGACACATAAAGTACCACAGCCATGAGAATTAAATAAAATAAGCAAACACCACACACCGATAGCTGCTCGTGTAAAAACCTGAGCAGTAACAATTATACTGTAATAAATAAAGATGGGGAAAGTGTACAAACATCCTTTGACTTTGTCTGCTGGTGTATTGTTTTCTGCTCCCTTTCATGCCAAGTTCCATTCTCGCTAACCTTTTGCTTCCAATTCCCATCCATGTGCACAACACCAACACACGAACCCAAAAGGTACTCTAAAAGTGAGTTGTTCCTTCTCATTTTACTCGGCAATATTGCGGTCCTGGTTTTCTGTTCCTAGTACTTACATGTTGAAAAATTAGGCTTTTTATTTAAAAATGTCATTGCTTTGTTCCCGGAGCGACAGCCTTTTTACCTATGGCCCAGGCCTACATGGGTAAGAGTTGCCCCTTGGCCCATCAAGGTTTTGTCGGGCAGAGTGCTACTACGTTTTGCCAGAAAAAACCTTGCTGGGAGAAAAAGACATTTATTTGCCTAAATTTTGTTTTAGGAACCAGCAGCGAGGACGCCAATAAATAAAGTATGCGCGTACAGTGTACAAGTTGAAACTATGCAGGCTCAAGACATAGCATTTCAGGTCTGCCCGGTCCTTTCAACCAGGCCTTTTGCTTCATGCAGTTGGTATGTGCATGACAAGGAAAGGGCACAATAATCTTGTGTTGTGTTGGCTTCTGGAAAAAAATGCGAGTGTCTTACCCTGCCTTTGAATATTAATTCCAGAGTCTGCAGTTATTATTCAAAGGCAGGGTAAGACTCACTGCAAAAACCCCAAGCAATGCGGTGCACGGCATATCACAAATTGAAATAAACACTCAGTCATATTACTCACAAGTCTCAGTCTGAATCCTTATCCTGGGACCTGTGTGCGTCTGCGGCAGGCTCTCATCAGAAAGAGTAGGAGGACACACATTGCCAATGCCAACTTAATGAAGTTGTGCGCCAGGCCTCGAATCGGCTCAGGGGGCTACCACGACGATGAGGTCAGGCCGGCAGCTGAGAGCTCTCCTCTCGACTCTCTCTCTCCATGGTCCCCTGTGTGTAATGGCGTAAGCCTATGCCCAAAGAGCGGGAAGGGGGAGAGAGAGGCTGAGAACTAGGGCATATTGACCAATCCAATGAAGCCGTGCAGTGATTTGTGAATATGCTCCCCACGCTCCGGGCATGGACATGCCCAGTCGCGGCTCACGCTCCAATACTCGCGGGTGGACGGAGTGGGGGTGTTGGGGGTCGCGCACGGCGCGGGGAAATTAATAAAATAAAGCACCCTTAAAAAAGTGCTCTCACCCCAGCCGGGCAACAATCCGCTGTGACTGCACTGCAGTATATACTTTGCGCCAGACGCCAGTGCTGGTTTCCCTCCTGAACAGCCAACGTGAAACCTGCTGCGCGCTGATTCTCCCGGAAATTAAAACGGAGCTGCGTAGACGACGAACTCTTCCACAGCCCACTCCCCGAGCTTTCAACATCCAATCAGCATGAAGGGAGTGCTTCTGTTGTTGCCACCCACTTCACTTTGTCCATGTAGGCCAGCCCTGCCCCTTACCATTTATTTCAATGGGGCTCTGCTGAAAACGCCTGGGCTTCAGCATAAACGCCCCATTGAAAAGTAAACCATTGCTGCTTCCTCCGGCCACTCCCATCATCCTGACATCACTCTCCTCGTGTGTATCTCGAGGGTGAGCAATAGCCCTCGCCCTGGCCACCAGCACTGCACATGCGCCGGAGCCGGACTCCTCTCTGACCTCACTCCTTCCTTCAAAAAAAAAATAGAATTTTTATTGGAATTGGAATTAAATTAGCAGGAAGCACGAAGCAGTGAGCGCTTAAAGCTACTCAATGCATTGTTCATCATTCTCTCTGTTCTCGGATGGTAGTAGGGCACGCCCCGCTTTCGCCCGTCGCCGAGTTTAGTGGGGCAACGCCCCTTTCGCCCCTATGCACCAGCCGCCACTGGTAGTGTTACGTAACGCACGGCGTGGAGCAGCCCACTCCGGATATGCACTGCTTTCTCATTCATGAAAGGATGAGCATGGTTAATGCTGTATGTTGTTGAAGTAACATGGTGTTGCCTAATACATCTTTAGTTGACTCCAGCGAATACGGATACTCATTAATGCAAATTTCTATCAAGGAATGCACACTTGAATAGAGGAAATTCAAATTAGTTGATTTGAATCTACATGTGCACCAGAAAATGTACATTGATTAGAATAATGCCCATTTGTTTTTCAAATGTACTTTTGGCGTTGCAAAATGACATTTGTTTGGGTTTGGCTTATGGGCTGTGGGTAGTCTGAGCTTGGATCCGTTTATAAAGGCTTATGGTGATCTGTTGTTTATTTTATGTCTACTGGATGCTCACCAAGTATTGTATTATCGTATTAGAGCATGTGTATAGTACTTAAAACACCAAGGTGAGGCGCTGAGGCGCTTAAGCACACTGGTAGCATGCTGTACAGTGTGTAGTTGGAAGTGTTCGTTTTCTGTTCGAATTATAAATAAACCCAGACATGGTTTAAATATATTTTTCAGTAGAGCAGCCGGGACATTTTAACCATTATGTTTAAATACCCTCCCCCCCCCCGACCCCTCGTGGGCCACATGAGTTCGACTTGCATGCCAAATTTGGTGAAACATGATAGAGGTTGTTTTGAGATCTGTCACATTTTGCATATTCCGTGGAGGCCCCATGGTTAATCAAAAGTATCAAAAAGAGACCTACAAAACATTGTTTAAGCTTTGAAACCATTGACCAATGTTCACTGAACTTCACATGTTCAAGCAAATGTGAGTTAAAAAAAGATATACTTAATCTGGTTTGCTTTGATTAAAAAATTGCCATAGTTATAAGCAAAATGTGTTTTTTAAATCCCTGTGGAAAATGCAATGCAACCTTACCCACACTTTCTCTGACACATGTTGACAATGACGGTGGCACTTCGAGCCCAACCACTCATTCTTCTGCGGCTGACTTCTCTCGCCTTGGACCGTACCAACCATCTTCTTTCTGTGATCTTCTTCAATGCACTATCTTTCTCTTCTCTTTTACAGGAATCTGCTCTTCTTTACTCTCCTACTACCATTGAAAATGGTGTATCCAAAACTCCCTTTCCTATGTATTATAGAACCAGGGGAATCCTTTGCCCCACTATTTCTCTATCTTCTGGACTTTCTTAATAACCTTTGTCCTGAGGATGACTTGCTAACTTTCATTGTGTCGAAACGCTGTTGACTATGCTGGCATGGACCTGGGAATAGTATTTATTGATTTGGAGAATGTGATGAATGAAATATCCTTTATATAGCATGCAGCTGCTTCACCTGAAGTGTCCCAGCGCTCATCCTTAACGACAGCGGCGGCTCCCCGTCGCCCCAATGCTTTTTAGCACTGAACTTTAGGAAAAATAAAATGATAATAACTTGTGTTATCATTTTATTTTGTCCTGATATCCACCAGCTTTGCGGGGTGGGGCTGCTCCAATGACAGGAGATGGGGGAGTGGTGAGCACATGGTAAGTGCGCCTGAATGTTTGGCCGTCCATCTCGGGACGGTCAAACATTCATGCGCACTTTGCATGTTCTCCACGCAGGCTGCATTACAGCATGCGTGGAGAACATGCAGAGGCTCCCAGTCAGCATCTGAGTGCCGAACCACAGCACTCAGACCAATTACAACAAGACAATGCAGCGTTGTGATTGGCTGACTAGGAGCCTGGGTATGCTTCCTGTTCGGGCCGGCGCGAGGGACTACAGAGGAGAGACACGGCGAGGAAGCGGCGTAAGGGTAAGTTATTTTCTTCAATTTTTGGAACCCGCTTCCCCCGTGTCCCCTCCTCCCGTCCCCACTCCGTGCCGGCCACCACTTCTAAGCGATGATCATTAAATGAGCCTTCCCTATTGGCCAATTGTTATTTCTGCCTATTTACACCTTTGTTGATATATTGTCTTAAACAATTCAAATATGATCACTCCAGTTTTGGGCACTGGGAACTTTGCTTAAGTGCTATAGCTTCTTGGAGACAAACTTAATTTAAAAAAATAGTTTTTGTCGAGCCATTTTTTATTTACACCATATTTCTATGCTAAGCAGAGGAACAGAATGTTTACATTTATATGAAATTGCTACAGATACTATTATTGGTTTGTAGCTTTTCTTAAAGTTCCTCCAATGGAACCACAGTTTTTCCATTTATAGCACAACCTTAACCATACTGGTTCTGGCAGGCCAATACCCTTATAAAAATATAATGGATTGTCATGACTCTGGCTAATAATACAAGACAAAGGTCTTGCAAATCACTAATATTTATTAATTTACCTGGGCATCTGCAAATCGGTTTGCTGCAGCATGGAGCACATAAACGTGTATGCTCCATACCTACTACTTTGCAATGTTGAGCTTGGGCTAGTAGTCCCATTGCAAATTGGACTCCTTACATAGTGGACAAAGTGATGACCCGGCCATGGCACTGGGCTCTTGTTGACAAACAAAGGTATCTTATTAGAGAAACTTTGCACTGGTGTTAAAAAAAGAGGCAATTCCAGTTGCTTAATATTGTGTCATTTGATTGAAGCAACATTTGTTGCACTAAGGCAAGCATGATGCTAACTGATTTTACACAGTTTTTATAGTGTTTACATTCAGCAGCATTCTTTTTGGCACTCTTTTTGGGGGCGGCAGAGGTGAGCAAGTCCTCTGTCGACTACGCGCCTCACCCCCTCCCCCCTCCTCACAACCAGAACAAGTCATCTGTCGACCGCCACGCCCCCACAGCAGGCTTTTAAGGGGGTTTGGTTAAGTGGTGCCACCAGGTCTTGGAGCTCAGAGCAGTAAAACTAACACCTGGCATCCTCTGACTGTAACTCTATGTAGCACACCCGTACTTGGGATCCGTCTCTGGGCACTTTTGGCTTACTTGCTGCGAATGAAAAAAATGTGGCATCAGAAGACCTCTAAAGATTGTGAAATAGGCGCAGGGGCATGGGTGAGTGGAGAGTGTGAAGGCTGTTTGGACACAGAGCTATGCCTGCCCTCACAGATGAGTTTAAACACCGAAGTACTGAAGGAATGAGTCTGGAACAGACTGCCAATCAATTCAAGGATGGCAAACACCGACCTGTATTTTCTAAACCACACTGCCTTTGAGGATCTCTGTCTCTTATGTAAATGTCTTCTTTTTTACTGGCCTTTTTTATTTCCATGAAGGAAAAACGCTGCCTTGTTAACATTAGGTTTCTGTGCAGTGTTATTTTTATGGCTTACCTCCTTCAATCAGATCTTAGTAATGTTGCAAAGATTCTACGATGCCCTCCGGACTGACTGTGCGTTTGAAAACCTACATGAAAATTAAAGCTTACCTGGTAGAATGAGAGAACACCAAACATATAGTGTTTTAAACCAAGTTGGAAATGCCTTTCTGCTGGTAAAAAATAGCCCAGGGCCAGAACAAACGTGCAATGTATGAAACACAAATAATGCATAATTTAGAGAGGTAAACAAGAGTGGGGTAGTTGTGTGTACTTTAAGCAAAGGATGCATATATTTAACACACACATTGTGGAAAAAAGAGGTCAGGGACATGCGAGCTGGTGTACGTGCAGAAAGTAGAACCACCTACCATACACCTTAATCAGCACTGTGCGGTATGTGCGAAGAGTGGCACAGCAGGGCACAGTCACACAAAGAAATCCCCAAGAGGGTGCCACATCGTGAAAAGGACATTTATCAGGAAAACAGACACTATTTAAAAAAAATGCAAATTGGAAAATATTCCTAACCGTACGCATATGTAGTGTACACATTGCACTGGCTGGGGCCTATTCACAAACTGCATTTTGTAGCAAAAAGTAGTACTCGAGTATTATGTCTCACGTTCTACAATTTTCTGTTCACAAATCTACAGGCGCAGACCTCTGCTATCTTTTCTTTGCAGTTATCTGCACCATGGTACCACAGATTTCCTCACACAAGGGTTTATATTTCAGTAGTATATGTGGGAGTGACAACGGGGTGGCTGAAAATGGGGAATACTTCTAAATGGGAGGAGTTTAGGGATTTTTTAGGAGGAGTTTAGGCAGAGACATGCTAATAGAAACACTCACAAAATAGTCAGACCATTGCTATTCGCAAACTACACTTCTAAAGCTAGGAAAGCCCTGAAGGTTTCAAAACAGGTGTAAATGTACCCCATCGCAGCCTTGGAGCAAGCCGAGAACCACACATGGAGACTCATGAGTACTGCAACACACTTCCATAGAAAACAATGGATGTGAGGAATTAAAACAACACCTCAGAGGAACTGATGTTAAAATAATTCAATTATTTTTACATTAGCTATATACATGTATGTTTGTGAGTTACATATATGCAATTATTAAATATTGATTGTAATATTTCAAAAGTTAATAATAATGTAATCAAGATACATTGAGATATAAAACTTTAAATAACAAAATTAAAATAATTTATATTGACCACATAATTATTACCTGAATATGTTACATATTAAACAAAATTTTTAAATATTAGTGACAGTGGGATTTTTTCTAAATTATTGTTTAGACACCATTATTCATAAATTAAATGATTATACTCAGATTAAATATTTAATAAGCATATTTTGATACATGAATGTGCTGTGAACTTGTATTTTGTTAGTTTCAGTTCAAAATTAAACATTTTAAATTAATGTACATTTAGATTTTATATTTAAATATTTTAATAACTTTTTTGAAAGAATAATAAACTTTAATCATTTTCCCCATAGGGAGATCTCCGCCACAGCGGCAGAGAACTACACTTACATGTGCAACGTTAATATTAGTAACTTTACACTGCTAAATCCTGTTACATCAGGTTCCACCCTCTAATTTGAGGGGTAGAGACTCACATGTAAGTGAACATCTCGGTGTAAATCTACACACAGAAATGGTGAAAAGCAAAGAAAGTGTAGAATTACACTTAGGTGCTGTAGTAAATATGCGTGTGAATAAATACACTTGTGTCTATTTACCTTTGTAAATACTCCCACCTCCCCCCCACCCTGTGTTCATCAGAATATACACTAGACGTCCTAGGACGTCCTAAAACTGTATACATACCTGTGCATAATATGACATATTATGTTAAGGATGTGGAAGTCATTGTCATAAAAGGTTATCCATACATATGTCTAAACTCAACTTACGTGTGTGTAATCAGCCCAATTTCACCACGTCTGTATGAATCGGAATCAGTGGTGCCAGAGGGACAATGCCAGGCATTTCACGAAGAGCCATACGTCGCTCGGATCTATTGAATCTAAATATCTAAAGCCAGTGTATGCTTTCATAATTAAAGAGTACATACATTTCGGCATCGACTCACAACAGACACAGGTAGCTACATTTATAGTCCATCTCCACAGCCAGAATTACTTAACATAAGCACAGCAATAAGGGAGGCTAACTGACCCGACGTCATCAGTAACTATGTTCCAGTCCTTGACTTTCATTTAACAACCCATTGAATTTTGAGAGTTGTAGTTCTCATTCATTTCAAGTGCATCAATGGGCCTTAATGCTCTAGTTTACAGTGGCTGTTGATGGACATACTTTGTAAGGTGGTGCCTCTGAGGGTTTGAAACTTTAAGCATTGAGCACAAACCAGAAACAACATATACAAACTAAAAAGAAACATAATTCCATGTCAGTGATAATACCGAGAGGGGACAAGTACAAAGCACAGACAATAAATTATGGGTGTCCAAGGTTGCTGGATGAGTTCTGCATCTATGCCAGATTTCCCTGATGTCCCTGTAACGTATATATTTACATTCAATCAGTCTCACTGTAACTTAGTTACAAAGTCAGCAATTATCAAGAAAATCTGGAGTGGATGCTGTCCTCCTAGCTCTACTCTGGACAACAGTAAATGCAATGTTTTGCATCCCTTAAATGATGTGTCATTCCTACTCAAATAAATAGTATTTATTTCCCGGTGAATTGTAAGTGTCTATTCCATCCTGTGACCTGGAGGCCAGGCGAATACTTCTGAGGTTGCTGCCCAACCCACTGACCTATCTTTGAAGAATTGAACATCTTCATTTAACTACTTTTCGGTATTGTATGGGGGGTATAATATCATAACACCTATTTTACTTTGCACACAGATTGGCTCTATTTTCTAGTAGGGCAGAAGGGTATGCTTGCGTTCTAGTTACTTTCACCCTACTTCCAAGTGTCATGGGGAATCCAGGATTCTGACGACAGTCTTGGAATTTTATCGTACTGTACTAATATACTCCACTATCCCTGACTCAGGGTTAATTGTGGTATGCACTTCGGAATGAGAAACGCTGAGTCAGCCCTTCAGAGACAGCAGCCGTTGCCAGATCTTTAGTCAGGTGCATTAACCAACTGAGCTACTTTCCTGGTAACTCTTTGGGAGGACCTGCACTCACAGGCCCGGGAGGGTCTGCCTCTTTAGAGGGGGCCCCACTTGCAGACGTTGTTAAAGACAGGCGTATAAAGTATGCACTTGGGGCGTACATCATGTCTGGGCCCGCTTCCAAAGCCATCGCGTCGCTGCCTGCCAGAGAGCTCGAGACGGACAAGCACGAGACTCACTCAAGGTATGCTGGAATTAACTCGAACTACTAACCATCTCCCACAACAGCTGATGTTTTATTCCAGAACATATGATGACCCGAAGGCATCTCTCTAAATAATCACATAGCCCAGGTGGTCTCACCTGGAAGGCCAGGCGCGGGCTGCGTGGCTCGTTGGTCAGTTGGAGAGACTGCCCTCTCAAAGCACCGCGTGCACGGAGCTTCCTGGATCACGTGCAACCCGCTGACAGCGTGAACGGGCCTTCCTGACGTCGATGCTGTCTCTCCCCTGACCCCTAAGCAACCTCCACGCTTCGCACGTACGTACGTGTTTCTACGTAGATATAGACGCGCGCGCGTTCTACTTATCCGATTTCAAATTGCCTAGCTCCTTCTTATGTCATGTGTGCGTGCAGTTTGCTACCCCAGGACTCTCTCACACACGCTATATTACTTCTGTACTCCTACAAGCCGGATACTCTCCTACACACACGCCATGCAATGCAGGCACGAGTGCGTGACATCTCCACACTGTATGCACAATGTACATATTCATGCTGTCCGAGGCGGTCCCCATGCATAGCGTACGCGGGTTTCGTCAGGATCTCTGGCAATTCGTGTACAGAAAGTGCCTAGTTTGCCTCTTCCCTCTCCTCTCCGTGGAAAGCCAGCTCCTGTCTTAATTTCTTACTATGTGCAAACTTATAGCAGGAATGCGCCTAGTTTCTAGACCCCACTCAGACATGAGCAAACATGAACAAAAGGACAAAAAACTTAAAATCTGTACATAGATTAACTCCAACAAAAATGTACCTGTCGACCTGGACTCTCCACCTTCCATGCTGCCTAGGAGATTTGCAAGGTGTAGGAAGCTGCATGCTTTTGTGGCTGCTGCAGGCAATGTTACGGCAATATGCGGGAAATCAACAATAAAAATAGGCCCAGCGGACCAAAAAACAGGCCCACAAACAGCCAACAAACCAGCACACACACTGACCTGTTAGGCCAGCCCTTTTGACACTGCCAGGTTGCCCTAAAGGCAAGTCTGACCGTGTATGCACACTGTGCACAGACATGTCTTGCCTACAGAATATGTACTAGCCACGCATGCACATGATTGGCTACAGCCAGGAAGCAGCCCTGCCTCTTTGGAATTCAAAATACAACCAGGATAGCACTCATGTTAAATTGAAGCTGAATGCTGCAGTACATAGACTCCTCCCCACAAACATGAACGCACCCAGTTTATTAGCCGACAGTGAAGCCTTTTGAAAACCACCTCAAGGGACTTTGTGCCCCATCAATTGACTGGGAACAGGCTAGAACTGTTGGGCGATGATAATACAGCGCTATACATCGATATACATTGACATATAATCCTACGGAGCCCTTTGGGTTTGAAAGGCCATGGACTCTCACAGAAGGTTCAAATGTCCATATTATATATCAGTAGCAACTGAGAATTAATCTGTTTCTCAATGCTCACAACTTTGACTGATGAGGAAACAATGACAGCGGGAGGGGGGGAGAGAGATGGATGACTTGCTCAGGATCACACAGTTTGTTGATGTGAGGCAGCAAAGCATATAACCAAGTTATTGTGGTTCATCAATGGGTAACTTAGCCATTACGAGATGACATCTTCCTTTGTGCCTCTTTCTTTTTGGGGCTGGGGGCGGTAGGGTGGATCCGTTGCAGGTAGGTTCATTTTGACTGAATATGGGGCCAAAAGCACGCCAATGTGCAATTTGGAAGAAAGACACTGAAGCAAGTTTCTAGTTCTCTCATAAAATAAAAGCAGACTTTTTACCACTCCTGTCGCAGGGTGGAGTGAGCAAAACGTGCTATGAACCACCATCTTGTGGCGAAGAAGAGCAGGCCCAAAGTTCTCAGGGTAGTTGGATCAGGCCCATCTTTCTACGGTGGGGAGGCAGGCCAACATTCTATGCCATGTGTCAGATCCAAAATTCTAAGGGTAGAGGGATTAGGGCCAACATTCTACAGAGGGGAGACTTCCAATTCTACGTCATGTGTCACACTCAACATTCTATGGAGAGTGGATCAGGCCCGCCTTTCTACGGATCGGGGTTGTGAGTCCGAAATTTAAAATATAGAGGGGTCACGTCCAACTTTTGACAGCTAAGATGGCCAGGACCAACATTCTAGAATGGGAGGGTCGGCCCAACCCCTTACCTTTACATTGGAAGAAATTGTTATTAAAGGAGGATAACACCGGTAGCTTGCGAATCCTCTCCTGGTCTATCTTATTTCTACCCTGAGACTCCTCGTTTCAGAATAACACCTGTGTTGCCTGGCCACTGCTTGCGAGCTCGAGGACATGTGCTTAACGCAGGGAATTAGGAACAAGTGCGATTCTGATCCACCTCCCTCGCAGAACAAAAGCCGCGGCTTCCCCTCTCTTGCCAGGTCACAGGGTGAGGGAAAAGAGGGCCAAGTGAGGGGAGAACCATCAGCTCAGACTGAGGTATGCACTAAAAGAATGAAGGCAGATAGATGGTGACAGGAGAGGGTCGGGTGGTAGCTAAAACCACATTCTACACCTGTCTCACCTGTCAAGCACATGCTGTACCACTGCCCTCCCAGCGCTCACCCCTTTACCTCAAAAGTGCAGGTTCTCTGTTAAAATGTTCATGTCTTCTTTCCCTAAAATGTCCCCTCCTGTCTGAAACTAAAGTTAAACGTCAGGAGGGCTCGAAGGATGACATCCTATTTACCTAAGACACATCAATGGCTTCTGGGATCAAAACAGAAGCTTAGGGTGAGTAGGAATATTGAGTAAGAGGAATGGTGAACTAAGGGTGGTGAAAGCAGGCTCCACCAGTCTCGTTTGCCAGGGCAGTACCCTGCCCGCTGTTTCTTGCCTCCCCCTGGCATGCACAGTACACCAAGCAAGCTGCTGTACCACCCAACTGGTGATGCAGTTTGAGGGGTTATGGGCGAGGTGGGACCCGAGTTACAGACTGTCAAGTGGTCTGGAGTAACATCTTTACATTTTGTTGTGAATGTGCAGAGCTCTGTTCCACAGGTGCCTAGATCTCTCTGCCACATTAGAGTTTGTGTAATGTTTTATTTTGTGTGTGCTTTATATAGAGCCTGGGTTGGATCTCATAGACACACCTGATTAGCATCTCTCGACATGCTGTTGATAACAGGTGATTGCTTATAGGTGTAAGGTATGGTGGGCATAGGCCCCACATTCTATGGGCACCGGATCATCCCAACAATCTCTCGAGATCACAGCCAGATCCACCACTTTAGGAAGAAGGGGTAAAGGAACATGTCGGTAAAGGAGGGTATAACTCAAACTCCAGCAGTCAGAGGGTCGAGCACATCCTCCACGTGGCTGAATGTGAAGAGCCACTTTCTTAAGAGATCCGACTAATACTGATGACTGCCCAGATCCCCAGGATTGGAATAACACCTCTGGTGCAAGGCCACGCTTTGCAGACCACGAGGAGCGTGTTCACCGTATAGCGTCATCACCGTGTGGGCAATACCTCAAAGCATAGTCTGCACCCCCATCAGCCAAAGCACCCCGCTACCCTCCTTCCCCCCCCCCCCCTCCCCGGGGGAGCACTGCAACCAAATGGAATTGGGATTAGGAGATTGCGGCCTCATAGTTTCAAGAAATTAAGATAGTGTTTTTTGAGTAAGGAAGGACAGAAAACATGGTAAGGAGCCGGGTGATCAATACAATCGAGAAGAGAGGAGAGCAGGAGGGACAGAGACAGATGCTGAATGGAGGGACAGGGACAGAGTCTGAGAGGAGTGAGACACTACGAATCTAGAGAGCCTGCTTGTCCTGTTACTCTGCACCCTCTCACAGAACCACGTTTACTCGTGCAGGGACATCATTTTCGGTAAACTAATTTCTCTGAACAGTAGACGTCAAGACAACTGAATAAAGCGCCCTCCTACCGGAAGTGCCACCTAGCCCAAAGTAAACACCAGCATGTGACGCCCAATGAAAACGTGGCGTATTTTCGTTCTTTTATACTGCTTTGAATATGCAAATAGGGTTGTGGCATGCAAATATGTTACAGGTTCCACTTGTAGACCATTTCTGCAACTGCCTTCTTTTGGTACAGATTTTGTAAAGTGCTGCGTTCGCTAGACACCTCAGTGCGCTTTGAGGCTGACGTCGAGCAAGTGACAAACGGCTGCGTTCATGACATACCCGGCCAACCTACACACCTGCCAGATTTTATGACTGTGTGTGCACATACTTGGGTATCTGCCTGTGTACTGTTTTAGTGCTTTCGCCTGTGTATTTATCCATCTGCTGACTCACCTAGCTGTACTTCTAAGGAGTTGTCTGTGCATCTAGACAGGTTTGCGTCTATAGGTGTGTTTTTGGCCTTTATATCTTTCACTTGTCTACACTTGTCGTTGTGGCTGTGTAACTAACTATACATTCACTCATTATCTCAGTTCTGCTTGTGTTTTGTCGGAGTATCTATCAGTCCAACCCATCCTGTTTTCGCCCGCATATCACTTTTATTCACGTGAGTTTGTGCCTGCGTTATGTATCATTTCACCTGTTTCTCCTGGCATCTCTCTACTTGTGTTTTGTCTGTATACCTCCTCCACTTATCCATCTATACACGCGTTTGTAATTTGTTCTTGCAAACCTGTGAATCCCTCTACACCCTGCCTACCTGTGCTTGTCAAGCGGCCTAGTGTATCTAACAATCCAGGCATTGCAGCCTTCATCGCACATTGGTGTCAAATCGCAAAATAACTTAGCAAAACACATTTTCCGTCAGCATTGTCGAGGTGAGAAACATCGGGTAACCTTCCTTTTTTAGAAACCAGCACACTGGTCCGTGTGGCCGCCCAGACTTCCTTCGTGATTCCCTGGTTTACCCCGGTACACACAGTCACATCGTTCACTCGCGATCTCATAGGCAATTCTGGTTCTTCTCCTCACTGGGAACACAAGAGGTCTCTCCTCAGATAGCTCACAGAGTGTCCACCGAAAACACAAGTCACAAGGCGCTATGCAGGAAAATAAACGTGGATACGCGGCAGAAGAGACCAATGTAGCGAAGTTCGGGAGCCGAGCGTTTATAAACCGCCAAGAGAGTGAGGCGGTGCGTTCAAGGCGCCTCATTGTTCACAAGTGACCCAAGCGCTGTGTGTGCGTCACGGGGTTAGCGTGGACAGCGATGCAGCCGCGCCGGACTCGGTCAGTTAGAGACGGGCTGGGACAACCAGAGCCGAACCTGGGGTGGGTTAAATGCACCATGGTCTGGATGTGTGTAAAACACTCCACGCAAGAGGACGGGAAACAGGCTGCCCTGGAGGCGCCCCTGCAAGGACCGGGCCAGGAACAAAGGGCGTGCGGGAGGGAACCTCTAGACAGCTCTACGAAGCCCAAAACACACAATGCAGGCGGGTTTCCCCTCCATGCAGCCCGGGAAAGCCCCCCTCCCCAGCGCAGAAGTATAAAGCGGCTGTTATTCCGAGTCCCCTCAAACACGGGCTGCAGAGGCCGAGAGAGAGGTCGTGGAAGCGCGTGTGGTAGAGCACGAGGGAGGGAAGCACTTCCTTCGGTGGGTGCATTGTGCTCTTTCCAGAACAACTCCTCACTGGTTAGGTCGAAGGCTCTATACACTGGGCCTGTCCACATACATATATTGGTAATGCGCACCAAAGCTAGTGTTACAGGCGCACAACCCAAGAGTGGCCCGTTATAGCAGCGCCACAATAAATCGGACCCACCCATAGCCATGTGTTAATGATGCGCACAAAAGCTCCTGTCACAGGCGCAGAACTGCGGAGAGGCCCGGCCTGGCCGTGGCCATCACGCATTGGTAGGAACCCCGGGCATATTTCCAAGTACCATATCTCTGAAGAGCATTCCTACCTCTCGGATTCACGGATGCAACCCCAACAGGGCCCATCCATAGAGCGCCTGACCAATACCATCATCCGAAGCTAAAACCTTAAAACGGCGCACCTGAACACAGACTGGTCTACAAACACCACTCAAGCGAGCGCTTCGATACATCGGCGCTATCTCAGACAGGACCATGGACTGTCCGAGTCACACTCCTGTAGCACATTAATAAATCACCGTTACCCATAACCCCACAGCGACCCAATTCATGAAACACCCGAATACATCGGTGTTACCTGTAGACGAAACCACTCATTCGTGACATCATATATCGGTTCTGACCACAGATATGTCCAGAGCTGTTCGCTCTCGGAACGCCTGCGTAAATCAGTGTTATCAGCACAGACCCCAAAACTGACACATCCTGGCCATAAATTATTACATTCGAGTTATCCAAAGACAGAATCAGAGCTGATCACTCTAGGACAGATTGAATAAACCGGCGTTATCCTCTGACAGAACCCAAGACTGCCCTGCTATTACAATACAATAATAAATCGGTCTTCTCGACTGACATAGCCCTAGTGTGGTCCATTCATGCACTACCTGAACAAACCGGCTTTGTCCTCAAACGCTGATCGGCCCAATCTTGCAATTAATTCATAAATACATCTTTGTTTTCAACCTAACGTGAGAGAAGTCGGATTTAGTTTCGAGCGGACAGGCTTATTTTTATAAGTACTTTCAACAATGCAGTAATTTCTGATAAAATGTGTGTTAAAATGTCCAACAACGAATATGGAATAATTAAATACTGTAGTTAAGAAAATATGTCTTCCTAATCAACTTTGATGAGCAGAGTTAAGCCAGTAAGAGTAATAGTTCAGCAGCAATAATTGTTTTGAAGTAGGGTTGTTTGTTTTTCTTTTCGCTGTTTATCAGCCATCTGTTCTGAACAAAAATTAAAACATGCCAGTAACATTTTGCTGGAAATATACAATTAAAAAGGAAGCTGGTTGTTCGTAGTGTGCAAATCAAACACTCTGAACCGTTTTCACAGCGGGGAAGAAGTAAACTGAAGTGATTTGAACATTAATAAAGTCAATTAAAAAAAGACAAGAAACATGTTTTAGGTATATGTTTTATGTAAGTAATAAAATATTACTATAACATAAATAGAAATGCAACTTCGCAGTCTACATTTTGTTGCAACAGATACAAACAAAACGTGTAACAAAAAAAATCAAGGCCAAATGAACTGAGCTGAACAAAATAAAGAGCTCAAAACACAATTAGAAAATAAATATAAAGGATCCAACTTTTAAGGAAATAATATTAAAATATTCTCTTCAAATTAGTAAGTGTACAAAATCATCTAGAATGAAAAAACGAGCACGTTTCCAGAAAAAAACAAATACTTATGTTTACATATGTCACATATTTACAAGAGTGCTAGAATAAAAAGCTGTCTGTCACTCAGACCCCCACAAAGGTTCATTCGCCACTTCACCGTGTCTTTTAGCTAGACTCGGTTTTGAGATGAAAGTTCATGTGTTTTTTTTTCTTTTAAAGAAACGTTTTGAAAGCGTTGCCAGCTTTTATGTTAAGTTCTTTACAGCGCTGTGTAAAAATAATATACACTGTACAGCATCTGGTTATTTTACGCCACTGGGAGATTGGAACTATGCCGTGTGTTCCCTTACACCACAGATGGTCCCTTGTGGATCCAGCCTGCCCTGCAGAGGGGCTACATGGAGGGGCAATTTAAGAAGGATTTTTGTGTGTTGTTTTTGTGGACGACCGTAAGTGCCACCACGCAGGCTCGTGGCACGGGGCTTGTAAACATTAAACTCACAGTAACTGTGGGCTGGGGACCCACCCAGGCCTGCTCAGACAGCCCTATCTGGCTAAGGAATGAAATAAGATGAAATAGCGCCTGGAAACCTCTGCAGGCAGTATATCTGCTTTGACAGGCGTCCTTCGCGGGGCTATAATGGAATAGTTTTGAAACTTGCCTAATCATGCGTTGTGTTGTGAATAAAGCAGCTGCCATGCACCGATTTGTGTTTAACCCTTTCTCTGTCACCGAGGACTTAGAAAACCCCATCGCCTCCATGCCAAAGGGAACAGCTGGCAGGCTGGAATTTAAAATGATCACAAGACAACCCGCATTGTCTTTTTCCCTCCAGAAGCAACTGCCCCCCAATAAGTAGATTTAAAACCTTTCGACTGTGAGTCATTTTTTTTACACCGAGACACGATTATATCACAATGCCTGTTTTTTGGCGGGGGAGGGGGTATGAAATAAATACAAACTTAGTTCAAATAAAAGCCCAAATAGCTTCAGCGTAAACCAGTTTGGTGAATAAATTATATGCAATTAAATAAAGTCCCATCACCAGCTGTCAATCTGCACGACAAGGCTGCGTTCTCCCCCTTGTTGTTAAAAACACAACTTTATATAAATAGTCCCTTTAAAATTGCAAAACCACGACTCGCCCGCATGGCAATTAACCTGCTTTTCATAGCTTTAATTCAAGTCAATAAATTATTTTTGCAGGCCTTGCGCTTTTCCCTCGCGCAGTGTTTACCTTGCCTCGTGATGGAGTAAAACAATGGCTTGTGTTTGGTCGAACCAAATGGCACTGGTTTTGTGGCGTTCTAGTTCCTTGAGGCGCAAGCAGGGGCTGTGAGATTCCACGGCAGGGCCTCCTAAAGCTCTGTCTCTGTTTCCATGTGAGGGCAAGGGTGGTTGGGATCCTTTTATGCGGTCCCCAGGCCTGTACCTAGACTTTATCCTGAGGCGCGAGCCCTGTACGGTGGAATATTCTCCAGCAATCACACTTGATGACATATCTAGCCTTTTGGGCGTTACCAC
The DNA here is from genome assembly GCF_964204655.1 of Triturus cristatus. Taxonomy (NCBI): domain Eukaryota; kingdom Metazoa; phylum Chordata; class Amphibia; order Caudata; family Salamandridae; genus Triturus; species Triturus cristatus. The sequence goes on along the minus strand of NC_140584.1, from coordinate 363,588,409 downwards.
TGACGAAAATCCTATCTTAATCCCACACGTGGTATTATATCTGGTGCAAATGATCTTGGGATCAACCCTCTCGTATTGTACTCACGTGCACTCTTATGGTGGGTCTATTGGTAGTAAGCGTTTGTACTCAGGCCCCGGGTGCTCCCACATCTCTGGGCATGTTTTAATGGCGAGAGCATGTGGTGGCAGGGAACCTGTCTTAATGAGGGGGGTTGGCTCCTCACCGAGGCATGCCAATGGCCACTATGCTGTCTATCCATGGGGCTCCCCCATATAGGGTGTCAATTGGAGAGTTTCCACCAATGGCGACCTGTTAGACCTGATTCACCTTGCAGTGACTCACTCTTCTGGTACTCATGGCTGACTTCTGAATCCCTGGAGCTAACCAGGAGTACTGCAAGAGCAAGAACTCCCTACTCACAGCAACACCCATGTGAACAGGGCCCATTCGCTTGCGTACAGAACATGGGTCTACGTGTGGCAGCTGCTGTCAAAACCCTCTGGCAAATCACCCCCCTGGTGCTGCCCTACACTGAGATGTGGAGAAGATACCAGAGTAATTCCCAAGGACATGCACCTATCTGGCGGTCTGGGCATTAGTGTTAAGTATCCCAGGGGCACCGAGTACCTGCACTTCTTTAATTTCACCTGCACTTCTCAGCACTGCTGGAATACATGTAATAGATGAGTACCGGCACTTCTCAGGAGTAAACAGGTACACTAAATAGTGAGTACCTTCACTTATATATATCCATTTAAAGCAGAACTGGGAACCCCCAAGAAGCCCTCTCCATGTTTTTGGACTTAATGTGATGTGTATATCTCGGTGTCAAGCCCTACAGCTACCCCTTCCTTGGCACCGGATAAGGTGAGAAGAGGAGTCATTGATGGCAAAACCCTCCCGCGATCTTGGACCTAAATTGCAGTGGGACTATTGGTGACATGTACTCTAGCAGACCCTGCCATGTTTCTAGACTGAATGAGGTGTGGGCATGAGTGGCAAGTACCTCAGTAGCCCTTCCAGTGGTTCAAGGTGGAAGTCGAGGTGTAGATCTTGGCGGAAGGTCCCCGGCAGGAACCCTCCGTCCCTGCGCCCCCCTAGTCTCTTTAGGTGTTCACAACGGCGCTAAGTTCCTCAGCAGTCTCTCCCACACTCTGGCGCCCACGTAGTCTCTTGAGGTGTGAATACTGGCGGGAGGCAGCGTCCCCTGACCCACGCCGAGGTGAGGTCTCTGGCTTTTCCCTCCACGCACTCGCCCCCTCCCCCGCAGCCCTCCCCCACCTCTGTGTCCGGCTCACGCTAGTCATTGCACGGGGGTGTGCAGCGTGTGGTGCAGCTGGGGAGGGGTGTCTGCCTGCCCGTACACGTCGTCCATGGGCGCGTGCGGCCCCCCGCCGGCCGGCGTCATGCGCTTCTCCTTCTGCCGCCGGTTGCAGAACCAGACCCGCACCACCTCCTTCTCCAGCTGCAGCGAGTCGGCCAGCGCCGTGATCTCGTGCGCCGAGGGCTTCGGGCACTTGAGGAAGTGGTTCTCCAGCGCGCCCTTCACGCCCACCTCGATGGACGTGCGCTTCTTGCGCTTGCGCCCCTGCGCCGCGATCTTGTCCAGGTTGGTGGGGGAGCCCGTGGACGAGTCGGTCTCCTCCAGCCACTTGTTGAGGAGCGGCTTGAGCTTGCACATGTTCTTGAAGCTCAGCTGTAGCGCCTCGAAGCGGCAGATAGTGGTCTGCGAGAAAACATTGCCGTAGAGCGTGCCCAGCGCTAGCCCCACGTCTGCCTGCGTGAAGCCCAGCTTGATGCGCCGCTGCTTGAACTGCTTGGCGAACTGCTCCAGGTCGTCGGAGCTGGGGGCGTCTTCGTCGGACACCGAGTGGTCGGTGTGGCCCGGGTGTGAGCCGGGCGAGTCCAGGCCGGGCTCGTGGTGCAGTCCCGGGTCGTCGTGCAGCTGCACGTCCCGCAGGTGGTGCAGCGTGGCCCCTTGGTGGCCCAGCATGGTGTAGGCGGACTGCGGGTAGGCGAGTGGCTGGTGCAGGCCCGGGGACAGGTGGTGGCCCTGCGCCCAGGCGGCGGCAGGAGGGCTCTGCGGCTGCTGGGGCGGCGGCGCGTGGTGCTGCTGCTGCTGGGGAGGCGGCTGCAGGTGCGCGCGCGGGTGGAAGGTCAGCTCCTCGCGGCTGGGCTTGACGTGCTGCTCCAGGTGCGAGCCCCAGTCCCCGCCGGGCAGCCACTGGTGGTGTGTCAGGCTCATGGGGTGGCCCCCGCCGCCGCCCCCCGTCAGCCCCTGCAGGTAGTCGTGCTGCTGGTGCATCATCTTCTGCACCTCGCGGTAGGTGGTGCCCTGGTGCATGCGCTCCGGGTCGGGGTGCATCAGCGGACTGGAGCCCGAGAGCGCATTGTTGCGGGGCAGGTACTGCGCCGTTGTCGCCATAGCTCCGGCGTGCTCCTCTCTGTCGGCCCCGGGGAGAGGGCTCTGGGCTTTACAAGTGGCGGAGCCGGGGACCGCGGCACGAGGATCTAAATCCAAACACGCCCCCTTGCCACCTATTGGCTAACGCGCACTGTTGGACAGTCTCTCTTCGTATTCATTGGTTACTGCCGTTGAGATACAACGTCCCCCTCAACGCTTCCATTGGCTTTTCAGACTCACTCTGACAGCTCAAATCTAGCCACACCCCCAGCACGCACATTGGTGATAAACTTCTGACAGCCTCCGCCCTTTATGTTTGCTTATTGGCTCTCCCCTACTGCTTGACAGCCCCAGCCCTGGTCCCAACTCCCATTGGCGACGACTACAACAAATGAATCTTTCTTATTGGTGGAATTTGATTGTGTTTCGGTTGGGTACCAAGTCAGGCATTGGTTGGCTGTGTTTCATTCATGTTGTTTTGCTAGATTACCACGTGGGGGAGTAAAGAGTGTTTTCTTTTTTTATTCCAGGATAATATTATTTCTTGGTTCCCAGGCAGAGGGGTTTGCTGCCCCCTTCGCACGAGGGGGTAGGGCACCGCAAACTTTCACTGGACACCCCAGAGATCACAGCAAACATCTCTGCCGCGCCATGGGCTACAATGCCACAGGGACGTCGGGTGCACGAAAGTCGCGCGGGGTGAAAGGGGTTTTCAACAGATGCATGCAATTGCAAACTGATATTGCGGGATAGCTGCGGAGTACACTACGGTTACTAGCTGTAGAAAATGTGCGGATACGTTGTAGGACAATGCGGACCTTTTTTAAGGCCCAGCATTAAAAGGTTGATACAGGGAGGCTGCTGTAAACTGCAGGAAAGCACACGCCCCAGGAAGGAGGGGTGCTGGACAGCGCCGGTCAATCTGAGACCGGGCACTTCTGATATCGGATCGGACACACACTCTTCCCCTGCAGAGGGTGCTGCCAACAAAGCGGCGTGAAGGCAAAGTCACGCTGCAAGTGTCTGCAGCAACAGACTTGCCCCCGATTGTGTTTAAGGTTAAATGTCACCTCGTTCAAAAGTCGTACAGAATCATAATTATGACGCTAGAATGATGTTTAACTTAACCATACAACTATAAAAACACTTTCAAAACTATTCTTACCACCCCGAGCATCTTGCATACAAAAGAATAGTTTGCTGTGGATTTCTTTATGAAACATATACATCGCTACAATAAAAAAAAAAAGGTTCGCGATGTGATGCCCTGTTTGCCAGGAAATCTGCTGAAAAAGGCAGTTAGCATGGCACTTAAGAGACTACAATGTTTGTTGATATATGGTGGGACTTTTTGAAAGCGGGAAATTAGAGTTTAGAGATGAGGTACACACTCGTTCCTCTAAGGGTTTGTCTGTAGATGTGGATGGCTAGATACACAAGGTCCGTAGAAACTGTCCTAAGAGCGCACAGAACCGTAAGCTCTTTCCCCAGCACTCTCTTTCTCTCTCTACATATATGCAAATAAAATATATATAGAAAGAAAAATACACATTGATATATATACACACACGCGCTATATATATATATGTATATATATATATATATATATATATATATATATATATATATATATATTACTGGGAACTAATTATATGATTAGCTGGTTTAATAAAAGAAAACATCGGCAGCGTTTAGATCCTAGTCGCCAATGAGATATAATGTGCAAAGAGGGGAGGGGCAGGGGGGGCGGCTGGGGGGTGTTAAAAATCAGAACAAGCACGTGAAATACCCTGAGCTGACAAACTTTTCCTAGCAGAAAACGAACAGATTCCAGGAGTCATATCCAGCGCCTGCAAAACAAATCTCCAACAACACAAGCAAACGTTAAATCGGAGCGAGATGGGTTTAAACAGAAACCCAACAGCGAAGAATAAAACGTGCGCACGTGTTATTTGTGCCATTTACACTTTTGAGGGCTTCTAGGCGGATATTTCGTGTTTCTGCAGCGCGCCCAACGCACGCTTTCTCTGCAATAAAAAGCAGCCCCTCTGCTCCTCCCAGGTTGGGGCTGTCTTTGGCACAGGAAGGGTTTCTACTATGAAGTGAAAACGTATTTTCTGGGGCCACTCTCTCTGACAGGGAGGTGTGCGGGGCAGTTTGCCCTGCATTAGAATATCCTGCTTAACTAATTGCCGGTGTTTCATTCCGGGTCTTATGAAGGTTTCGGGCACCGTGGCCTCTCTAACAACCTGCTAAGAACTCGAGAGGGACTCGAGAAGCACTCGAGTGAAATCCTCTGAACCCCGCCGTGATGCCCTTAGAGTATGTAGACGTTCAATGTTTGCATCTCGATGGCAAAATATTCCCCGATTTATCTTCTCCATAGAGTAAGGGGAACTGTGTTGAAATCCCCTAGCCTAAAATCTTCCTCGATAAAAGCCGGTGCTTAAAAGTAGGCAGAAAGCGCCTAGAGTCGACATGTGCCCCAATGTGCGCCAAACAAAGCCTCTAATATATTAGTGAAGTGGTGTGCCTAAAGGGGAATGTGCAACACGTTGTAGGAAAGGAGATGCGACATAAGGGATAATCCTCATTATCCTTGCCAATCCCCACTGCCCCCCCCCCCCCCCCGTGTGCCACGGAAAGGGCTGGGCACCACCGAGCGTTCTGCCCCCTTCAAGTAAACTAATATTAATGGCTCAACTATCCCGGAACCGCGTTCACGTCTCAGGGGCATTTTATCTTGTTTGTTTTTATTGTTTTGCTCTAGGTGATGGGGTAGCCCCCCCCCCCCTCCTCCAGCCAGACTCGCGCTTCATGGAAGAGAGATCGGCCCCACCGCGCCTTCTCACTCTCCAAACTGCTACATGTTTAATGTTTCTTTCTGCGAAGAATCGATCGGCTTTTGAAGTGAGAAATGATAGCTTCCCCCGGACTGCCCCCTCTTAATCCCAGGCTGCCCGCAGTTTTCCGCTGGTTTCCGCGCAGCCCGAACTACCCTCCCCCTCCGGCCCCCATTCACTGCCAACATGCGGGCAGGAAAGTGACCTGAACTGCCCACACAATAGAAAACCGTCTGCATTCTTCTGTGGTGAGGTCTATAGGCGCTTAAAAAAAATCGTAGTATTGTCCCCATTTTGGGGGTGTGCAAACCTGCATCTTTCATCACACACCCAGGGGGCACCGGGGTCAACCGGCGTGAGCTCTTACAAGCAGCGCACTGGACTGCACGCGGTGCCACCGCCCGCCTGAAAACTTCGGCACGCCGCAGATTCAATCCGTTCTTCTTAACACCCCGTCACAAGCCCTCGTCATATCATAACACAGAAAATAAACTTCTTGCCCCTTCCCCAGTAATTCCAAGCACGTTCCTCAAAATTAAGCATCCCACTGGGCCAGAAGTACCACCATCTGAAACAAACACAAACCCACTCGTGTAGCGAGTCCCACCGTGGGAACAAAATGAATGGCATTACAGAGCACCGTCCTATTGAGAAGGGACGGCAGCGCCTCATTATGCGGGGCTGTTATTAACTTGTGCGTTTTTTTAAATTTCAGGCTGGAACTAACGAGCCCTCTCTCCCTGTCTTTTTCTCTGCCCAACAATGCCCAGCCCCTTCGGACCTGGCACTGCCTCCTCCCCGCCAAAAAAACACACAACTGGCATAAATTACTCCGCCGGTGTGACCCTGAGCATGGTGGGCGCTGGGGCGGGGCCTCGGTGCCCAGGCTGTCCTCGTGCCCACATTCCTAATAATGCCCCCATTTGAATCAGAAGCCACAGTCCTGCAAACTGCATATCTGTCGTTTTTTTAATTTCTCCTTTCAGAGTCAATTAGCCGAGCGGTTGCCCAAATTTCTCCCCCCTCCCCACGATTCTCTGATTGTTTCTCTCTCCACGTTTTGCCCCTAACGGCAAATTACCAGCGCTATGAATTGCAAAGCAGCTGCCAGCCTGAGCGGAGGGAACAGGCAGCTTGCCGAACACAATCACGTCTCCTCATGTAAATGCAGGCATCCTTTTTATGCACGTATTACACCCCACTTTTTACAGCCTTTACTGCTAGGGACGGCGAATCTCTTCACATATTCAGACCTGCTCAACTCATAAAAGATGCACATTCCCGTCTCCGCTGCCCTGTGTGGCAAAAATAAACAAGACGCAGGCACACATGTGTGCGCACAGGCAGGCAGGCTCACAGACATGTCTGTAGGGGCGCGCCTTACAGACCTGCCAGGGAGGTGTTCTGAATTCCTTGCACCCGTGGACTGCTGGCTGCCGGGTAAGTGTATCTAAATTCCCTTTATTCTGCTTTTGAAACGCGCATTTTGTCTCTCGGCGATCTCTCCCTGGGCTTAACTTAAAGCACAAATATTTTAAATCTAGTTTCTGCAGGCACATCGACCTCTGATCATTTGAAAAAAGTCCGCTTGGACAGGGTATGTCGTTACCAAATGCTTGCTGTTGTAGTTTGCAAAAAAAAGCTTTCTTTGTATGTGTTTTCCTATTTGAAAAATGTTTTGTTTTGGTTCAGTTTAATGTTGTATTCGGGTGGGACCGGGGACCTTGAGAGATTCCGTAGGAACAGCAGCTGACATGGGGTAAAGGAAGGGGTGGGGCCGCCTAGCTCGGGACATGTTTGGCTTTTATTGCAGAGTTAGGCCCAACCAGGTGTACATACACAAAATAGAAGAAATAATAAAAGCAACCGTCGCAAAACGCACAGAGCGTAATTTGTGAGTAGTTTTGTGGACATAAAAATATTGTAATTGTATTTAGATAGCGCCTACAACTCCTGACAAGGTGTTGAAGCGCTTTTCGGCGAGTAGCACGAATTATTGTATTTTATTATACAAAGAGCAAAGTCAACCGATTCCATAACTGGCACCAGGGAAACTATTTGCAGTTCTTTGGAGAGGTTAAATCCCTCACATCCTGCAAACCTGTCCTCCTTAAATTAATTATCAAGTTAGATTAAAAAAAATAATGATAGGGCCTGGAAGAACAGTACGCAGCGTCCCTATACATTGGAAGGTAAACTGACAAAAGCCAGGCAGTCAGAGTGGAGCGAAAGTTCTGTCTGTCCTCTGCACATATGAAGCGCCTGGTGAAGTGGCTTTTTTTCGGATTTCTGCCCCCTCCGTTCTGCTCTGCCTGTCGTTTTCCAGACACGAAAATGCTGCTGAACGAGAACACAGACTCCCCAGTGGATGGCGTGAAGGAAACAGGCGCTAAAACTTGCTCAGAAGTGACCAGATGCTGTGTGGGTTTTTTTTTTTTTTGCAGAATAATCTGGCCTTGTCTGGGTGTGCGGCATTTTTGCCGGGCGCTGCCCGTTTCCATGGGGAAGGAATTAGGGGCATCAGACGGCCTGACAATGAATAGGGTTCAGGCCGAGGAGAGGCAGGCCGCGCTCTAAATGGGAAAGTCCACAGATCCACAGGCAGCACACAGATTCAAGCTGGCCTCTCCCCCCGCCTGCCCCCCAGCCGCTTCCCAGAGGCATCCCTCCCGGCCCCTGGCTGGAGCAGGCCATGAGCCCCCCTCGGCTGACAGGCAGCGCCATTAGCCATACGCTTGCCTTTTGTCCTCCAATCATTTTTTTCTCAGAGGGCGTTTTTTTTTTTTTAGCATGGTGGGTTCCCACCTGGGATACTTGGAAAGAAAAAACATAAGGAAGCAGGGACAATTGTGGACTGCTGGTCTTATTTCTACTTGGAAGTGTCTGTATTTAAATGTGCTACTGCAAACCCCCGAAATAGGCCTGTTTGTAAATTTCACAATGTGTAAATAAACAAGAGCAATTTTATGGCCAAGTAAAACGAGTTAATATTTATATTTTTATTTCCCAATATCTGTGATTGGGCAGCAGCGGTTCCGTTTATTTATTCATGAAAAAGTTTTATAAAGTGCGTCACTTATTGTCTAATTCAGGGAAGTGGAAAGAAAAAATAACGCACGGTGATAGGAGGAGGAGGTTAGAATCCAGTTGGTCGGGTGAGTAACACGTCAGAAGTGTGTCAAATCCACCTGCTTTGACCTAGAGTGCAGCTACTTTGACTAACTGAGAAGTTTCCTTAAGGGTTTGTAGTTGGGTTTTGATTTTATCTTTGTCCCAGATTCATAGATCTTGCACACTCGGTGATCTGCCGCTATGTTGCATCCTCTAAAGGATCATGGGTTGACCAGCTCGACGTACACTCGGCAGAAGTGGCTGGTTGTGCCACGTTCTGCAGATATACAGGGCCTTTGTCCAAGGGTGCTCTATGGATTTACATCTAATCCCGGCCTCGCCAGCTGCGAGAAGGCCCTTCTCATGATGCACAGTCAGCCCGCCTGGGCTGTGAAGTCTGAGCAGTCACGGAGTTGTTGGGGTCAAGATTCGATGGCCCTGTAATGCCAAGGCATGCCAGCCAAGTCTATGGATCTTGTGGAGAAGTGGGGGATTTCACGAAGAGAGAGCCGCACCCATCGTTCAGTCAAATCCAGGGGTCCTCTGGTGGTGGATGCGCTGTGCCCTGGCATGTCCGTGTCACTGCCGAGCGCCCCAGCCCCACCTCCCGCTGTTGAAACATGTTTAATATCAGAGTTATGAGGGTGGTTCGTGGGCACACTGAGCCTGCATTTAGCCTGTTAGGCTGGGAGGAGGTTGGACTTACGTCACTACAGGGCCAGGGCTCGTCGTCTGACAGGAAGTTTGCGCAGAGCTATTGCAGCTTCCAAGAGTCATCCCCAGGGAAGCGGGGCCCCCTCCGCATTCCATAGCGCTGCACGCCGAGGGTAATGTGGTGTTCACTGGGCGCCCTGCTTCTCACAGAGCTGCGCGCGCTGGCAGGGCCACTGCGGCCCACGGACTACAGCGATGGCCTGTTCACCTCGTGAGCACACCACTGAACGCACCGCTGTCCACCGAGGACGGTGCTGTACAGCGAGAGCACTGCTAAGCGCACGCTGCTGCCGGCCCACCACACTGCTATGCACTGGCTGCCCACTGGAAAGTGGTATGCAGCGAGAGCACTGCTAAGCGCACGCTGCTGCCGGCCCACCACACTGCTATGCACTGGCTGCCCACTGGAAAGTGTTATACAGCGAGAGCACTGCTAAGCGCACGCTGCTGCCGGCGCACCACACTGCTGCGCACTGGCTGCCCACCGGAAAGTGGTATGCAGCGAGAGCACTGCTAAGCGCACGCTGCTGCCGGCGCACCACACTGCTGCGTACTGGCTGCCCACTGGAAAGTGGTATGCAGCGAGAGCACTGCTAAGCGCACGCTGCTGCCGGCCCACCACACTGCTGCGTACTGGCTGCCCACTGGAAAGTGGTATGCAGCGAGAGCACTGCTAAGCGCACGCTGCTGCTGGCCCACCACACTGCTGCGCACTGGCCGCACAACTGGAAATTGTTATAAAACGAGAGCACTGCTAAGCGCACGCTGCTGCCGGCCCACCACACTGCTCGCACTGACTGCCCACTGGAAAGTGGTATGCAGCGAGAGCACTGCTAAGCGCATGCTGCTGCCGGCCCACCACACTGCTGCGTACTGGCTGCCCACTGGAAAGTGGTATGCAGCGAGAGCACTGCTAAGCGCACGCTGCTGCTGGCCCACCACACTGCTGCGCACTGGCCGCACCACTGGAAATTGTTATAAAACGAGAGCACTGCTAAGCGCACGCTGCTGCCGGCCCACCACACTGCTGCGCACTGACTGCCCACTGGAAAGTGGTATGCAGCGAGAGCACTGCTAAGCGCACGCTGCTGCCGGCACACCACACTGCTGCGCACTGGCCGCACCACTGGAAAGCGGTATGCAGCGAGAGCACTGCTAACCTAACCACACCCGCCCATCACAGTCCTGCACATTAACTGCACTGCTGGGTGATGCGATTCAGTGAGAACACTACTAATCACACACTGCTGCACACTGACTGCACCACTGGGTGGTGCTGTTCAATGAGAGCGCTGCTAATCATGCACTGCTACCCACGCCTCACCACACTGCTGCACACTGACCGAACCACTGGACGGTGTGATTCAGTGAAAGCACTGCTAATCACACTGCTGCACACTGACTGCACGACTGGATGGTATGATTCAGTGAGAGCACTGCTAATCACGCTGCTGCATGCTGACTGCACCACTGGAAAGTGTAAGACAGTAAGAGCACTGGTAATCACACTGCTGCCCGCCCATCCCACTGTAGCAGTTTGACCGCACCCCTGGATGGTGCTGTGCAGTGAGAGCACTGCTGATCACACACTGCTGCCTCCATCCCGCCCTACCACACTGCTGCTTACTGACTGCCCCACTGGATGGTGATGTACAGTGAGAGCACTACTTTTCACACTGCTGCCCGAGCGCTTTCTACAGACTGGCCACACTACTGCATGCATAGCACGCCCATGCGATTGGGTTCAGTGCCTTGCACAGTGAGCGCACTGCTTCACACTACTGCAAAGGCACGGCAGCGTGAAGCAGCATGGATTGCTCTCCGGCACTCGTCTAGTGCTTAGAAACCCCGGGGACGGAGAGCCATTGTTGACGGGCTTCCCCGTACTCCGCAGCGCTGCGCTGGTGCACTCGGGCTCCAATGACCCCGAGGGGTACTCGGCCAGCTCCCTGTGCTGTGCACTGCACGCTGCAGCATACCCAGCACCGTGCCTTGCGCTGAGCCCGGGCCCCTCCCCCACTGGTTGTATATTCTCTGTTGTGAGCTGCACCAGTTCTACTCATACACCGAACGCTTAAAGGTCGTTAGCACGCACCACGAGATGGTGTACTTTGCAGGGGTAGACGTGCTCGAAACGGAGCTGTTTGAGCCGGGAGCTTGCAGGGTGCTCACACGCTTCTGCAACAGGCTCAGGACCTATCACACTAGCTTGTTTTTTCAAAACTACCTACATCTTAGAGCCTCGCGACACCGCTTCACTGAGCCACCTGGAGGCACTTCTGTCCTGCCAGAAACTGAACATTAAAGCAGCAAACAGCACAGAGGAGCAGCTCCGTGGCAGGGACCCGCTGGAGTGACAGCACTCTGCCGGTGGCCTTCTGTCCCGAGGAAAGCTGCGAAAACGCGCACAGATTCCTGATTTATTGGCTTGTTTGGGAGACCGGCTGAGTCAGCACGTCTGCTGTCGGTCCCCAGTCTAGTGTGGGGGGGCTGCAGCCTCCTCGGACGGAGGAGAGGCCACGCTGACCTGCCTCGACTCCTGCCTGCGATGTGTAGCTTTTAGACACATCTCTACTTCTGACCGGCCGACCCACAGCTAACACCAACTGCCCCCCCCCCCCCCCATTTACCCGCCTGCTCCGCACTCCCTGAGGGGCGCGGGGCCTGCTTTTCTCTGGGCTAAGACAGCCTTTTCAAGGAAGGCCCCCACACGGAATAGAGCCAACAGGCATCGGGGCAGGCTACTGCGGCTCGGGGGCTGGGAGCTTCGAGGCACCTGACATGTGACTGACACCAGTGGACTGTCCGGAAGTCTCCTCACACCACAACGGCTCTTAGTCCCAGGCTCACACAGTGCGGTGATCAGTATGATGCACTGTAAGTCCCGGCTCCCCCACTGCCACACTGATTCTGCACAGTTTGCTCGGCGCGAACCGGCGGGTCAGATTCTCACTGTGGACTCTGAGGAGTTAAATGAAGAAACCATAACTCGTTCCCTGTCAGGTATCAGCACTAATCAGGGTTCCAGGTTGTAGGTTAACCTGGTCCCGGTAGGTTGGGGTTTGTGAATCTCGCACTAGTTTCTCATCACCACTCTCTCCTCAGGAGCAGCGCATACAAAGCTCCCAAAGACTAGCATAGCTATAGCCAATTTAGGAACATATAGCTACGTCTTAAAGCGCCTTAAGGCACATTCGTTTCCCAGATCTACGCTACATAGATATTAAAATATGAATTTCATAGGGCTGGTGAAATCTTGTCGAAGAGTTCAGGTCGTGAATCTCTTCTGATGGGCCTAGGCAGTGTGAACCCTCGCCACACAACTGCAGCAGAGGGCATTAACACATTATATTTGCACTGTATGTTTTAAGTAAAACCTGAACGAACGGATTTTCTATCTTCAACAGAGTGTTGGGAGGGGTGTGGAGTGGACCACGGGCTCCACCAGGGTCACGGGCTTGCTGGGGCGCTTCGGGCCCTTGTTAGTTCTCGATTGGGCAGTTGTTGAGGAGGGAGTGAGCATGCGCAGAAGGACATCCGGCTACACTTTGTGGGTGTTACGCTGGTGTCCCGCCCACTCTCTAGATGGACTTTTGAGACTGTCCAATCTGGGGATGCCACTGTTCCTCGCCGAGAGGAACATATCTTATGTTAAATGCTATATGGGTTTCTGCGGAGCACCTTGTGCTAGTCACATTTATAGCAGGGTGTTTGAGACTTGTGACCTGACTGTTCAAGACAAACATCTATTTTTTATTAATTTACTTGACAAATGGGCCTTTAGACTGGAAAAAATGATATTTTCTTAAGAAACCATCTTGGAGCGACGACAGAGCACGAGGCCTCTTCCACTAATTGCATTTGCAGCTGGACGTCCAAACGTAACGCGTCAGCCCCGAGAATGGCCCCAGCGTAACTAGAGCGAGATCAGCAAATGGACAACACGAGCAAAAACTAACCAATAATGTTAAACTGTATCTGAAACTGTACAGAAGTGTTTTACCCCCCTCCCCACCCCAGTATATCTCCTGTAAAGTGCTCTGACACCCCTGAGGCTGCGACGCTCTATATTAAATTATTTAAAAACGCATAATTAAATATTGAGGTTTGTCACTAATATGGACGGTGCATGTAACACCAGATAGGGAAGGGTAAGGTGCCTACAAGAAAATACAGCGTATAAAAAAGAGGTATGGAAATGTAAACTTGTTCAATAAACTATTGATCACGGAAAGCATACATAAAAGCAAATATGGAAACGTAAAACGTATACAAGAAAGTGTTTATTATTATTTTCTGGCATGTGAAAAATAAATACAGAGGTTGTGCTGTATAAAATGAAAAATAATCGAGGAAAGGTTAAGGCGCTTCTACTGGGGCCACCATATGTTTCTCAGGATGGGCATGGCAGGATAGCTCAGTGAGTTAACTGTTCACCGTTGACATCTACTTTGATCTTCAGGTCACACATTTGAAATTTGCCAAGCGAATCCAGCTTTTTATCCTTCCAGGGTCTATAAATTGAGTTCCATTACACTGGGTAAAGGCAGCATCTGTTCTTTAAGGTGCTTAGAAATGACAAAGGTGTGTGTGTGTGTATGTGTGCGAGGGTCAGGGGGTACTGGGACTTTATTTTAAGTTTAGCATTCTCCTGCCATGAATACATCCTCTTTTTACAACTCAACAGAAATATGTTTGTTGTTGCACCCTGTGTTCCCAAGCTACGCCTTTGGCATTCTTTTTCCGTGTTTTGAACTCCATCAGAAGGAGGTATTCAGATCTGTTTAATTAAAAATGTATATATCAGTATTTGATGATACGTTGTAAATGCCATGTTTTATAATAATGATAATAATAAAACAAGAATGTTAACCCAATACAGAATGTGTACCGTAAATTAAATTGTCGTAGCATATGTGAGCAATAGGTGTCATTATCACATAGACCAATGTTAGCTTTGTCGACCTCAGAAGGATTAGAGGCTGGGTCTGTTTTGTTAGGGTTCAAATCTGTATGAAGGCCCAGCAAAATCACCGTGTAGGCTGCAATGTGATTACAATCAAGTGTTGTGTGTGCGTGGACTCGCAGTTTCCTACAGTTTGATTCCAATATTAAGGAGCTTGTTGCAATGTCTGTAAATAATACATTTTAAAACCATTGGGACAGTTGGATGATGTATAATGTAAAAATGAGAAAACACCTAAAGTAGTGAATATGTTGATACAGCGTTGTCTCAGGGGATTGGTGAGACGTTTGCATTTTCAGTTTACTTTTTGTCAGGTCGAAGCAGCCGATTGATGTCACTAAAGAGCCATAATCCTTGCTAGGTTAGCTCAGTGTGTCTGCGGTCTGCTGCAGAGATCTGAGCCCCACTTAAAGGCGTGGGTTCGAACCCTGGTACGACAGACCTAGACGATTGATTTGGGCGTTACGTCACTGGCGGTAGGAACAAACCAGCCTATTGATTTGGGCGTTACGTCACTGACGGTAGGAACAAACCAGCATATTGAGTTGGGTGTTACGTCACTGGCGTTAGGAACAAACCTGCCTAGTGTTTGGGCGTTACGTCACTCGCGGTAGGAACACATGTTATACAGCAATGGGAGGGAAATCAATCGTTGGTCAGGATATTTTTAAAACAACTGGCAGGCAATATAGGTATTACTTTGAGAGTGTTTAAAATAGCATATTGTCGAGAGGGCATGTGCTCCCATTGCTGGTGTCACTGTTAAAGAGCTTTCTTAACTTTAACATTTAATTAAGCGTAAGCCTCGTGGGCCTTAAAGCTCTACACCATTGAACTTCTGGAACTCGCAACCCGGAAGTACTTGTACTGCCGTTTGCCAGAAGTGTCTGGACATTGTTCTTGTGTGGTCACAGTCAGCATAGCGACGTTTAATCGGCAATGCTCTTAATTTATGCAGGACGCTTAGAATAGTGTGAAAAGGACTCTTATGTCACTGTTAATGGGAATGCAATTGCTCCATACTAAGTCAGGCATCCTGTGTCACAAGTGAACTTTGACATATAAGCAATTCCTTATTATCTTTTGCCAGCCAGTATAAAAATATATTTAAATAGTCGTACATTAGTCAGTCAGTCAGTCAAATAACTTTATTCGATTCAAAAAGAATCATAAAAGTACACAAAAGAAAACATACATTCGAGAATAAAAAGTTTCTACACAACATTTAGAATATACAGGACAATGACAGATTACAGCCTGATCACAGGACCCCTATACATTACTTTTACTTATTATAAAAACAGTTTTGATAAAACTAAGCACAGAGCTGCAAATAGAAACAGTTGATAGTGACCATAAATTATGAAAACCCTCCTTATAAAAGCAGGGACGAATTGTATTTAAAATCGGTTTAAGGAAACGCACCCTGGGGTCTTTGTATAATGTGCAAAATAGCATAATGTGCATTGTGCTTTGCTGTGCTAAGTTATTACACGGACGGGGGGTGGTAGTCTCTCACACCACCCCGCCTGTTTAGGAAAAGCTACAAGAAAGTGCAGGGTGCCTAGGCGAAATCTGGTCATTAAAAAGCGTGAATGAGCTTGTCGGGTGAAGGGCAAATAAAATTGTTGCCGATTTGGGGGAGAACAGTCCAATCTTCCCATGGCCCAGTGTGATACTCTCAAATCAGATCGGTATGCATCTTTTATACCCGGTTTCATATTAGATCGTATGGTCTCTGGCATGTCATAACATTTTTCTAGTCCTATCTTATAAAAAGTTTGTTTAACATAACGTAACCACAGACTGCCATTGCATTATCTAAATTCATACAATCTCTTAAAATGCATTGTGAAAAGGAAAGTTCTTCTGTAATCCAAATTTCCCCCCATGGAAACAGGGGGGCCATCTGTATGCTATCTACAATATAGTCCATGCCCACCTCAGAATGGCAAAATGATGTTGGGGAGCTATTAGGGATAAGTAAAAGTCTCTTTAGAAATATATTCTCTAATGTTTGGATTTGTAGGCTCTTATGGTATCCCCATACTCCAGCACCATAAGTGCCCCCCCCCGACAAACATTTGGATTTATACACTATCTAGGTGCACCAATGATTTTTAAGAAGTAAGCAAACACTTAATTCCATACATCGCTTTGTCAAAATTATGTAATTTATTAACCCTCCTCTTCCACTTCCCCTCTCCCCCCCCCTCCTCCTTCCCTCCCTCCCTCCCCCCCCCTCTCGTAATCTGGTAACAGAGCTCATGTTGGGAGGCCTTGAAATGACACCCTCTCCACAAAACCCTCACCAGACTTCAAAATAGATATATTGTCCCAGTTTGGGGCACGACCGTGACATTTCAGTTATTTAAATGCAGGTGACTGCTTGCCATTCACCCCTCAAACACTGATTCATAAAGTTTCCAGGATTGGTTGAACACGCCCCCAACTAATACTTTTTACTCTAATGAAGCATCTCCTGGCGATAACAGAAACGGCCGATACCCAGTTCACTGGTACTCCTTTTGTTAATTCGAAAAGGATGAAAGGCTGAGTACTCCACCGGCATGTCATAGCAGCACTACACGAGTCAGGTTGATAAAAGGATACCGTGACAGAGCACATTTCTTTGATTGCTGTAAAAAGAGAAATACAGATTGGTTTATGTACAGGTTACCGCAGTGGGTGCAGTAGGCGACCCAGTTACCCAAGCAGCAGGCAAACAATATTAGACGACGTTAAAATGCATACCCAGTTGTGCCCTAAAGTCATAGCTCCAACATTCACACAGGGATTTTTGCATTCATCGACACCACAAAGTCACCTAAAAGCGACTCCGTCACCTCATAAACATACTAAATGAATACTGTGTATATATAGAAATAGGACAATGAAAATTCAATGACAGATAAAAGGGAATGTGCCACGTTTGGCCTCACAAAGTAAGTTGCCCCCTGCTACCTGTCCATGCAAAATTCGAAATGAAAATCCTGAGGTGGACAAATCAATATCCTACCAAATTTTGGGCAGTTCTTTTAACAGCTGCCAAATTATGAGCACAGCTGGCTCCGTTCTATTACAGATTGAGTGGCTCCTCGGTTTGACTGGAGGAGCATCACCCCACTACTTCAAATTCCCCTCCATGCCCCAGAAGTAAAAAATTAAATGACAATAAAGTTGGTTTATTATCATTTTATTTTTTAATGTAACCCAGTCCTGATGCTCACGTCAAGGCCGGACTGGCCGTAGCGGGCACCGGGCAATCCCCCGGTGCGCCGCACGGTTCGGGGCCGGTTTTGGGCCCCTGGGGGCCGTTTTTGTTACAGGGCCGTTTTTGCAGCAAAATCGGATCTGTAACAAAATCGGCCGAAAACCTGCCCTGGCAAAGAGCTCGGCGGCATCCCCAACCCTTCCGCGAGAGGGGGGGGGGAGCAGCCGAGCACTTTGCCAGGGCTGGTTTTGGTTCCCAGTCCGGCCCTGGCTCGCGTGAGGATGGGGGCGGGTCGCTGCTGAGTGACAGCAGTAGGAAGGAGGGTGGGCTGCCTCGGCACTTTTCAAAGTGCGCATGTCCCTTTGGCCGGCCGTCTTGCTACGGCCAGTCAGGCATGCATAATTTGAATCCTCTAACCCAGCTGTCTCAAGAAAGCTGTGTTAGAGTAAGTGCAGGGCTCCAGTGTCAGTGGGAGCGCTGAGTGAGGCCGTTCCCTCCAATCAGGGGCTGCTCTGTCAACATGAGAGCAGCAGCAGAATTCATTAAGGCACTTCTCAAAGGGCTCGCGCTGCGGGTTTGTTCGTATATGGCAGTTTGTAGTACAAGTGTATTGTCATTGTAATTGTATTTATATAGCGCTTACTACCCCTGGCGAGACATTGAAGCACTTATTGGCGAGTGGCATGCTACTCTGGAACCCAAGGTGGGTCAGTGGTCGATTAGTAGAGGGAAAATATAAATTGGTATTGAGAGTGGTGGACGCCTGTTAGCTGGATGAATAGGATAAAGGAGGGAGAAAGGAGGGAAGAGTTTGGAAAGGGTTATTTGGGAGTCCACAGTAGCAGGGAGGCTTGAGATGGGTCAAGGTGTGGAGGTGAGTGAATAGTTCGACAGAGGTTTCAGATGAGACCGAGAGTAGTGGTTTGGGGAGGGTTGAAAATATATTTTTTTCCTCCGCAGTAGGTGGAAAATACATGAATATGTAGATACCAACAAATTTGATTTGATTTAATTTATAAAGCGCGACATATGCCAAAGGCACCTTGGTGCTACCTGAAGTGAAAGGACTGGAACTAGTGATAAGAAGATTAAAAGGCAGAGGTAAACAGCCAGGTTCACAGAGACTTTCTAAAAGCCAAAGGGTTGGCGGTAAATAAAAAGTAGACATTCTTAGAGATGTTGACATATTATGCATATGCAAAATAATTAAAGGATTCTTTTGGGAAATATTGGGCTGGCTCATCCTAAATCAGCGCCAACATCAGATCTTTAGAAGCCATACACACAGCATAGCAAGGAAATGTCATTCAATTTAAAGGACGGAGGTTGGTTACATCATATCACTCACTTTCATGATTCGTTTCAAACCAACTTTGCGGCAGTTCGCCTTTTGCTGCGCTTAGGCCGCACGGGCAGTGCCCTGCTGTGGGGAGGGGGCGCTGGTTTTCCATGAAGCCCCCATCAGTGAAAGGCTAAACTTCACTGTGGAAGGGATGTACACACACCGAGCTCGGAGCATAACAGCTCCCGCGGCGGAGCCTTTAAATGCAGCTTCATGCAATGAGCCTAAGAGCCAAAATAAATACACAGCGCAAGAAAAGCGCAGCGAAGGGAAATGCGAAAATAAGAGAAAGAGGTTGGCCGAAGAACAGGGAGAAGGGACATTGTGGGGATAAAAAGGGAAGAACACACTGGTGGAGCAGATACAGAGGTTGAGATACATCAAACAACACAGAGACATAAAGACTAGGAGAGGATGTGAGAGAAAATAATTAATAGAAACTGAAAATAGAAAGAGATGCGAAAGGTATATCAAGAATAAGCATTGGCAAAGCCAGTAGGTCTTGTCTTTGTAACCTTTTGAATGCTTTTTAGCCATGCTGCACAATATCCACAATGCTTGGCAGTGTGGATAAAGTAAAAAATATAAAAAAAAGAATTTGAAGTGGCTGTCCACATAATTTTTGTAGGCTTGCGCACCAAGGGGCAGATTTACAAGCCCTGTGCGCCACTTTTGCGCCGCCGTTGCATCACTTCTGTGACACAGCGGCAGCGTAAAGCAAGCGCCATGCTGCGGGGGATTTACAATGTGATGCATCTAGGGAGATGTGTCACGTTGTAAAGCCCTGCGCCACATGAAACCTGCGTCAGGTTTCATGTAGGCATTCCGGCGCGCGGGGGGGGTGTCCGGTGCAGGAACGCATCGGAAAAGTGCCTGAGTGAAATCTACAAGATTTCACTCAGTCACTCTTCCGACCCCGCTGCGTCAAAACCTTGCACCTGCTTGAGGCAGGCGTAAGGTGTGACGCACCATGTGCAAGATAGGCCGGGTTGGCACAGTGCTGGAGTTGCGTCGCGCCCGCGACACAACTCCAGCACTGCGCCAACGTTACGACGGCAAATGCAACACGCATCTGCATTTCCTTGCGCCATGATGCACCGCATTGTAAATGCGGCGCATCTGTGGTGGCGTAAGGATTGTGATGCATGTCGCAAGTTTCCTGGGGCATCCCTGCTGATTTGCAGGGATAGGCCAGGAATTGTAAATCTGCCCCCAAGTATGTACACGATTCTAAAATGTTGCAGGTGATTTTTTCTTTTCAGTTTCTGATCTGAGTTGATTTGGTAAATAAAAAGAAAATGAAATGTGCAAAAGCATTTTTTTTTTTTTACAATTGAGTGGGCGGGGATTAGCGAAAGGAAAACGGGAGATTTGGGGACCGGCAAAGTAGTGCAGGAGACAAATGCACCTGGATTCCTCACGATACCCGCCCTGGTGGTATAATGTCAGCAGCCTGTGGCATGGCAGCATAACAATCCACTGGGGAGTGATATAAGTGCAACATTGGTGCGGACTTACAAAACAACTCACAGGAGGAATACAGAGTGCACTACCGATACCAGCAGGCCATGCGAGTGGCCACGCCCACCAGGGCGGGTATCGTGAGGAATCCAGGTGCATTTACCTTGCTTAGTTTCGCCGCACAACACAAACGCCTGTGACAAAGGGCAGAGGGCCCGAAACACGTCAGCTACATGAACTTTATGTGCGTTGTCCTGCACACTCATTAAATCTGCTGGCGAATCGTACCTTGTGTGGGCTCTTCAGTTTGAGGTAACGTTGCGCATGATTTATATATATATATATATATATATATATATATATATATATATATATATAGTGAGTAACTGCGTAATATGTACCAAATTTGCATAGAAGGCTTAATATGACATTGTAAACCAAAATGCTAAAGACTTAGGGGCATATTTACAAGCCCCATGCGTCATTTTGGCGCCGCTGTTGCGTCACTTTTTTGTGATGCAGCAGCTTAAAAATGCGGCCCATTTACAACGTGACGCATTTAGGAAGATGTGTCACGTTGTAAAGCCCTGTGTCACTTTATACCTGCATCAGGTATAATGTATGCAGGGGGGCATTCCAACGCAAAAAAAGCCTCGTAAAAGTGACGCAGTGAAATCTACAAGATTTCCCTACGCCACTTCTTCGACGCCACTGCGTCAAATTCTTACGTTTGCTTGAGGCAGGCGTAAGGAGTGACGCAGCACAATGAGGATAGGCCTCCTCCTGCATTGCTGGAGTTGCGTTGTGCTTGCAACATGACTCCAGCAATGCGTGACTTTTGCGTCAACAGATGCGTCAGAATTTCTGACGCATCTGTCAATCCTTGCGCCATGGTGTGCCGTATTGTAAATACGTTACAACAAACAAATGATGGACGGAATGCTGACAATGCATACATTCTCCCCCAGTCAGGAGATCTGGGTTAAATCCATCGTTCTTTTGCCCACTACACCACCCCAGTTTAGACATGGCCATATGCAAATCAGTCTTGACCCTGTGCCTCATGGGAACAGTCCAGCCCGAACTGCCAAGCCATGTCTTCCCTGGACCGGAATCAAGCATCCTAGGACCGGTTTCTGGCTATCAGCCGTCATCAGCCAGGATAGCTTGACTCCAGTGACGTAGTGAGCACGGGACCCACGCCTGGGCATACCCATCCCACTTAGGGCGAAAAGCGTTACAACAAACAAATGATGGACGGAATGCTGACAATGCAAACATTCTGCCCCAGTCAAGAGATCTGGGTTAAATCCATTGTTCTTTTGCCCACTACGCCACCCCAGTTCAGACATGGCCATATGCAAATCAGTCTTGACCCTGTGCCTCATGGGAACAGTCCAGCCCGAACTGCCAAGCCATGTCTTCCCTGGACCGGAATCAAGCATCCTAGGACCGGTTTCTGGCTATCAGCCGTCATCAGCAAGGATAGCTTGACTCCAGTGGCGTAGTGAGCACGGGTCCCACGTCTGGGAATACCCATCAGCATTCCGTCCATCATTTGTTTGTTGTAACACTTTTCGCCCTAAGTGGGATGGGTATGCCCAGACGTGGGTCCCGTGCTCACTACGCCACTGGAGTCAAGCTATCCTGGCTGATGACGGCTGATAGCCAGAAACCGGTCCTAGGATGCTTGATTCCGGTCCAGGGAAGACATAGCTTGGCAGTTCGGGCTGGACTGTTCCCATGAGGCACAGGGTCAAGACTGATTTGCATATGGCCATGTCTGAACTGGGGTGGCGTAGTGGGCAAAAGAATGATGGATTTAACCCAGATCTCTTGACTGGGGGAGAATGTTTGCATTGTCAGCATTCCGTCCATCATTTGTTTGTTGTAACGCTTTTCGCCCTAAGTGGGATGGGTATGCCCAGACGTGGGTCCCGTGCTCACTACGTCACTGGAGTCAAGCTATCCTGGCTGATGACGGCTGATAGCCAGAAACCGGTCCTAGGATGCTTGATTCCGGTCCAGGGAAGACATGGCTTGGCAGTTCGGGCTTGACTGTTCCCATGAGGCACAGGGTGAAGACTGATTTGCATATGGCCATGTCTGAACTGGGGTGTCGTAGTGGGCAAAAGAACGATGGATTTAACCCAGATCTCTTGACTGGGGGAGAATGTCTGCATTGTCAGCATTCCGTCCATCATTTGTTTGTTGTAACGTATTGTAAATACGGCGCATCCATAGTGGCGCAAGGGTTTCTAATGGTGGCGCAGGGAAAGTGAAGCATCGTTACAGATGCGTCACTTTCTTGTAAATCTGCCCCTTAGTGGTTTGGAAATGTCACCAAAAAACCGAGATAGCAATTTAAGAACATATTACACACATTATTTGCTGTGTGTTTTTTATATTACATGTTTACTTTGGGATAGCTAGCTTGAAACAGGTGGTTTCTTCAAAGGGCAAAAAATGGTTGCTGTTTAGAATTAAACTGTTTAGGTTCTGTTAACCTTTCATAAATACATTTTCTATAAAACTTCACAATTGAGATAGCCAGTGGATATATATATGATTATGTCACCGCAGCATTTACTGCATGATTATGGATTTACCACATTTCCCACATAATATGGCACCTATTTACTTCTGCATTCATAGGCCGCAGTCTGTGGCGTTGTCAGCCATTTTACTTTCTCAAAGCAGAAAAGTCTATATTAGTTGCTCACTTTTAGACGCAACGAATTAGATAGTGGCAACAGTGCTCTTTCAGTGTGTAAACAAACACTGTCATTTCCAGGCCCTCAATTTCATGCCCAGCCCCTGCAGAGGTTGTCCTTCTCCAACCAATCTTAGACACCCAATGGCTTTGTCTCCTAGGCGTGAGATGGAGACTAGCAGGTATGGAGGAGAGGATTCTGACCCAGACAACACAAACCACTAAATAGCCATAAAGTTATTAGGATCTCTGCCCACCTGGTTTGGATGAATCACATGGATTATCTTTCTTGCTTCATGTTCACCGAATTCTTAATACAACAATCTTTTTAAATTGCAATATAGACTGATTGAGGGCAACATCAATGTTATGCTATAGACATCAGGTGAAGGGCACAGGAAACCTTTGTTTTTATTTCAGCTGTCAAGAGACTCCCAGCTGAAAAAACCCGTAGCATCATGAAGAGGGGCTGTTTATGGACATGAAAGAGCATGATGCACAGACCATGAGAGTAGAGGAGACTTCTATGCACCCAGTCAGCAATGCTTGCAAAATAGAAGAAGGCATACTTTCAACTCGGAGCAGATACATGCTAATGCCCTATAACAGTGGTTCTTAACCGTTGACTTCTGGGACCCCCACATAATCATTTCTGGTACCTGGGGATCCCTATTGAATCAGGGGCGTAACTCAGGCCCCCACAGCCCCCGCGGTGCAGGGGGGCCCGAGCTGCAGGTGGGCCCCCACAGCACAATACTCTGGCCCAAGAGCTCGGATTAGATCCGGAGTGGGGGCCCCTCCATGTACGTGGCAGGGGGGCCCCCTCAACTTTCGTTATGCCACTGTATTGAATCATTATTGGAATCCGGCCCCCCTCCACTGAGTCATTACTGGAAGTCGGGGATCCCGGCCTAAGCATTGTGGATGATTTGAACCACAAAATAATACATCAAAAAATGCAGAGAAAAGCATTTATCAAACAAATACTCAAATGATAACACATTTTATTTAATTCACTAACACATATAAATAAAAAAGATCAACATTTTAATTTCAATAGAAATGTTGGAGCTTTTCGAAATGTATCTGAGGCCACTCAGCATTCATACTATATTCTGTTTGATGCAGCTGCACTGCTCCCAGGAATCAATCTGAGGATACTAATTACATTTGTAGCCTCCCAATTCAAATTCCATAACATTTACAGTACATTTAAAAAATTTCAATTGTACATTTAGCGTCGTTATTTATATACACTTTCTTAATCTGTCAATATTATTTAATTTTCTAATTAGTCACAGACCCCCTAAAGGGGCTTCGCGGACCCCGAGGGGTCCCTTGATCACAAGTTGGGAACCACTGCCCTGTAAGATTTTCTTTTGCCTGTATCACTTACCTGTGCCCCTACATCTATCCCTACTTCACACTTTCCCAAATCACACACACCGTGTCCCACTTCCCCCTCAGTTTTATTGCCCTTCATTATTCAGCCTAAGTCATTTTCCTCTTAAGGTAACCCATGCCTTCTTAAGGAAGAAAGGCTTCTGAATCAAGTACTTTATTTTGTATAAATGCAGATGAAATGAGTGCAATCTGCTCTTTATTACTAGTCTTGGGCATGGGGGGCAGCCATAGTCATGAGAGGTGAAGAGAGACCGTGACCGGTCCGAGATGGCCGCAGTGAGGGTTGGAAACAGAGGAATATAAGATAATGGGAGTTAGATGTTGTATATTATCAAAAACTCCAAAAACATACATGAAAGAAAGTTTGTTAAGGCTACTTATGGTTTCTATTGCTCCTAAGATATGTATGTGTGTTTCAATGCAATAAAAAATCACACCTGCGATGCAGTTTGAAAACTTGTAAGTAAAACACAGTTAGAGTAAAGTTATTGTAACATAGCAAATTAATAAAAAAACATTGAAATTCACCAGCTAAAGTAAAAACCATAATCCCAAACTCATACAACAACCATGCAAACCCTAACTCGCACACCAACTGCAGTGCTCATGATATCACCCTTAATGTAAGAGATGCAATTTTCAATGTTGTATATAATCTTTCAGATGATATTATATATCATATTATTCTTAATACTATTAAAGAGACGAAAACAAATGTAGCAATATTTGTTAGTTTGAGTATGTGTTGCTCTATAATGACGCTGTACTCAGTAGCAGCTGCTACCGAACGGGGGTGTTGGGGTGGGGAGGAGGAAAGGGGGGAATAAAAATAAATAAAATGACTTACCTGGGTGCCGCCACCAGCAGCCGCATCGCCTCCGTCCTCTTCTCCTGCAGCAGGTCAGGAAGCACACAGCCTCCCAGAATCCCCTAGCCAATCACGTCGCTGCCTTACAGCAGCATCGTGATTGGTCTGAGTACTGTGGTTCGGCTCTCAGAGAGGGAATGGGAGGCTGTTCATGTTCTCCACCAGGCTGTGGAATACTGCCTGGTGGAGAACATGCTAAGTGCACATGACTGTTTGGCCGGCCCTAGAGGCATCCGGCCAAACTGTCATGCGCACTTAGAAAGCACCTACCACTCCTCCCCAGCTTTCAATAGCCCAGCCCCGCCCCATGCCCCCAGCCAACTGAGCCACTTTTAAACTCAGCAAATTCTCAGAGTGTAATATGCCTTTTATTACCACTTTGAGTTGGGAAGGGGCCGTGGCGCACAAGAGGTGGCAACGGTAGTAAATTGCACGTTAATCAATCTAGACCCACACATATGGTTTATACTATACTATTCTGTCATGAATAGTTTTAAACAAATGTTTTTTAACCTGACCACACACTCATACATTTGTCACTACAGTGCAAAGGTAAAGTTCTAAGTTACTACTACAGAACAATATAGCTGACATGCGGAAACAAAGGTTACTGTGTATCCGTCTGCTTGTTACAATGATTTACTATCTCGATGTAGGGTTTTTAGTAAAACAGGAAGCTTGGCGCTCAGGCTGGTATGCATTGTGTATGTTATGCTGAGAGTAAGCACGGTGCTGCCAGGTCGGGGGAAATACCCTGGAACGCCTTAAATGTGGAAGTCGTGAAACCCACACCAGAAATGAGAACAAAGTCCTGGGCATAAAATACGCTGGTGTCGACCACTAGAATTGGTATAATACGAGACATTTCTACCAGTGTTATATCCTCATAACGTGTGCCCAGGACTTTGTTCTCTTGCTTGTTACAATGACTTTACAAAGGTAAACAGTCCTGGCTGTTGTCAGGAGGCTTATTCAGTGTTCAGTGACTTTATAACTGTCCATGAGTTCAACCTGTTGTGTCATGGTTCTGGTTAAATACCCTTGTTTCTAAGTACCACACAGACCAAACAGCAAGGTATAAACCAACTATGCAGATGCTTAGACAGTAATCTGCTAGTTTTTGCCATTGTTGAGGGAGGGAAATGATAACTCACTCAAGGCTTTGTCTCTCGAAATTCAGGACCCATCCCCACACTTAACAACATTAATAAATAGCATAGTGCTCTTTTCAGATCTCCATATATACATTTATTCCATGAGACATAATCTAGATATGGCTAAATAAGGTGTTTTTATAAGTCCTTATAACAAACAAATGATGGACGGAATGCTGACAATGCAGACATTCTCCCCCAGTCAAGAGATCTGGGTTAAATCCATCGTTCTTTTGCCCACTACGCCACCCCAGTTCAGACATGGCCATATGCAAATCAGTCTTGACCCTGTGCCTCATGGGAACAGTCCAGCCCGAACTGCCAAGCCATGTCTTACCTGGACCGGAATCAAGCATCCTAGGACCGGTTTCTGGCTATCAGCCGTCATCAGCCAGGATAGCTTGACTCCAGTGGCGTAGTGAGCACGGGTCCCACGTCTGGGAATACCCATCCCACTAAGGGGGAAAAGCGTTACAACAAACAAATGATGGACGGAATGCTGACAATGCAGACATTCTCCCCCAGTCAAGAGATCTGGGTTAAATCCATCGTTCTTTTGCCCACTACGCCACCCCAGTTCAGACATGGCCATATGCAAATCAGTCTTGACCCTGTGCCTCATGGGAACAGTCCAGCCCGAACTGCCAAGCCATGTCTTACCTGGACCGGAATCAAGCATCCTAGGACCGGTTTCTGGCTATCAGCCGTCATCAGCCAGGATAGCTTGACTCCAGTGGCGTAGTGAGCACGGGTCCCACGTCTGGGAATACCCATCCCACTAAGGGCGAAAAGCGTTACAACAAACAAATGATGGACGGAATGCTGACAATGCAGACATTCTCCCCCAGTCAAGAGATCTGGGTTAAATCCATCGTTCTTTTGCCCACTACGCCACCCCAGTTCAGACATGGCCATATGCAAATCAGTCTTGACCCTGTGCCTCATGGGAACAGTCCAGCCCGAACTGCCAAGCCATGTCTTCCCTGGACCGGAATCAAGCATCCTAGGACCGGTTTCTGGCTATCAGCCGTCATCAGCCAGGATAGCTTGACTCCAGTGGCGTAGTGAGCACGGGTCCCACGTCTGGGAATACCCATCCCACTAAGGGCGAAAAGCGTTACAACAAACAAATGATGGACGGAATGCTGACAATGCAGACATTCTCCCCCAGTCAAGAGATCTGGGTTAAATCCATCGTTCTTTTGCCCACTACGCCACCCCAGTTCAGACATGGCCATATACAAATCAGTCTTGACCCTGTGCCTCATGGGAACAGTCCAGCCCGAACTGCCAAGCCATGTCTTACCTGGACCGGAATCAAGCATCCTAGGACCGGTTTCTGGCTATCAGCCGTCATCAGCCAGGATAGCTTGACTCCAGTGGCGTAGTGAGCACGGGTCCCACGTCTGGGAATACCCATCCCACTAAGGGCGAAAAGCGTTACAACAAACAAATGATGAACGGAATGCTGACAATGCAGACATTCTCCCCCAGTCAAGAGATCTGGGTTAAATCCATCGTTCTTTTGCCCACTACGCCACCCCAGTTCAGACATGGCCATATGCAAATCAGTCTTGACCCTGTGCCTCATGGGAACAGTCCAGCCCGAACTGCCTAGCCATGTCTTCCCTGGACTGGAATCAAGCATCCTAGGACCGGTTTCTGGCTAACAGCCGTCATCAGCCAGGATAGCTTGACTCCAGTGACGTAGTGAGCACGGGTCCCACGTCTGGGAATACCCATCCCACTAAGGGCGAAAAGCGTTACAACAAACAAATGATGGACGGAATGCTGACAATGCAGACATTCTCCCCCAGTCAAGAGATCTGGGTTAAATCCATCGTTCTTTTGCCCACTACGCCACCCCAGTTCAGACATGGCCATATGCAAATCAGTCTTGACCCTGTGCCTCATGGGAACAGTCCAGCCCGAACTGCCAAGCCATGTCTTCCCTGGACCGGAATCAAGCATCCTAGGACCGGTTTCTGGCTATCAGCCGTCATCAGCCAGGATAGCTTGACTCCAGTGGCGTAGTGAGCACGGGTCCCACGTCTGGGAATACCCATCCCACTAAGGGCGAAAAGCATTACAACAAACAAATGATGGACGAAATGCTGACAATGCAGACATTCTCCCCCAGTCAAGAGATCTGGGTTAAATCCATCGTTCTTTTGCCCACTACGCCACCCCAGTTCAGACATGGCCATATGCAAATCAGTCTTGACCCTGTGCCTCATGGGAACAGTCCAGCCCGAACTGCCAAGCCATGTCTTCCCTGGACCGGAATCAAGCATCCTAGGACCGGTTTCTGGCTATCAGCCGTCATCAGCCAGGATAGCTTGACTCCAGTGGCGTAGTGAGCACGGGTCCCACGTCTGGGAATACCCATCCCACTAAGGGCGAAAAGCGTTACAACAAACAAATGATGGACGGAATGCTGACAATGCAGAACAATGTCATACATTCACCCCAGTGCAGAGATCTGGGCCTAAATCCATCGTTTTTTTGCTCACCATGCCATTCCAGTTTGAACCCAGCCATATGCAAATCAGTCTTGACCCTGTGCCCCATGGGAACAGTTCAGCCCGAACTGCCAAGCCAGGTCCTCCCTGGACTGGAAACAAGCATCCTAGGACCGGTTTCGGGCTTTCAGCCCTCGTCAGCCAGGATAGCTTGATTCCAGTGGCATGGAGAGCAAGGGACTCACGTCTGAGCATACCCTTCCCACTCGGGGTGACAAATGCAAAAATAACAATTGATGGACAGAATGCAGAACAATGTCATACATTCACCCCAGTGCAGAGATCTGGGCCTAAATCCATCGTTTTTTTGCTCGCCATGCCGTTCCAGTTTGAACTCAGCCATATTCAAATCCGTCTTGCCCCTGCTCCCAATGGGAACAGTCCAGCCCGAACGGCCAAACCATGTCTTCCCAGGACTGGAAACAAGCATCCTAGGACCGGTTTCTTTCAATAGTAACCCTAGTACCTCTGAAGGTACCTTGACTAACCATTAGGTATACGAAACTGCGCAAGTCAGATATCTTTGCAGGAGCCGCACCCATGGGTCAGATAAACTCCCATAGGTGAAATCACAGGGCTGTTTTCACATCACAATTCTTATTCTCACACCACTTCTCATATCTATGCCAGAATCCTGTTTTCTTTACTGCAGAGTGTCTGTTATTACTTAAAAACATAGTGAACTGTTTTAAAGTCATTCCAGTGAGGTAGCAAGGAAGGGGGCAGCCTCACCCCCGCCTCGCTCTTACCTGCGACCATCGCGGGCGGCAAGGACAGGAATCGCCTGCACCCCCGCTGTTACATGCGGTCACAGGCGGCAAAAGGTCTTGCTACACCATTGAGTCATTCTGCTTTAGTTAGTGGATCTAGAGAAACTCACATTTTGCAAATCTTATGTCTCACAATCATGATCAGGTTAACTAATCGTTCGTTGAATTCTGTCTGTGTTAGCGCAATATCTTGTCCCTTAAACCCACAAATGATAACTGTGGGGCTTACATCAGTTGTCTGTTGAAATATGAGAGAAATTATCTTATTCACTCTGCTCCAAAGAGAGGTAGGTGCCGGAAAATTTGCAAAAATGTAGTTATCCTCCACTTGTCGAATTATATATTTTCTTCAACAGACCTGAGACTGATTTGTTATTTTCGCCAAATTTTGCAGGCTTTGGTAAATTCTGTGAAGAGTGAAGAAACGTTTCTTCATTAATGCAGCAGATTTTCCAGTGGAGTATGGAATGCTTGAAGAGACTTGCCATAAAACTCCAAACTCTGGCAAAGGCAAATATCCATTCCATACTGAGTATATAAGATTCTTTTTTCCATTCTCTGATTCATGGAGTCCCCAATATCATCTTGAAACTTCCTTTTTCCAAAGTGTCGCGTCCTGTAAATGTAATTCAATCTCCTTTCAATTATCCATAGTCCACTTTTTGATGATCAGGATGACAGCTGAATGTGCTTGCATCTAGAAACAGCCCAGTCTTCTCCTTTAAATACCCCATAGACGATAATTCTGTATCTTCAAGTAGCTCCCCCATGCTTCACCTGCTGCATCCTTTAAACATATGCTTAAATGTCCTTTTTAATCTTCCGGGGTGCCTGAGGAATCTCAAACTGGTGCAAAATTACTATAGTAACTAATACCCATTAACCTCCTAGCATGAAACCATAGCTTACAAATTGCTTGGAGAAACTTCACCCAAACTTATCTAAAGTGCTGTGAGTCTGAAAACTTGCATAAAAAGTTATCCTTACAGATGTGCTTCACCGCTGTGTGAAATAGTCTCACGGAACAGCTGTCCCCCACCCGTGCTGCTCAGATGCTCTTGTTGCTGAATGTTCAAGTCTGAAATCTCAAACTCCCCTGTGTTTGGAAGGGTGTAGTTTATTCAACTTGATGACTCCTTTCCGCCTCTACCCCGTCAGAGCTGCCACTCAGTCCTGCGCCATCCTAAAGAGGGTAAAGGGTGTGTGCAGATCCATATAACGCAGTGTAAGCAAGTGTAAGATTATATTTTCAGACACAATTTTGTCAAAGCCCACCTGCAAGTTAAACACGAGCACGTTAATAAATTGCTAAGGGGGAAAAGTTTTTTATTTTTGTAAATGTCTTTAATGCATATCCGTTTTAATGACATATGGAACAGGACCACATCTGGTATAGAACAGCAACACTCCACAGCGACGAAGGAAGTCAGATACATTTCAATTGTATGTGTTCAGAATGTTGTCAGATGCCACGTTCTAGGACACTCATACTCCCTTAAAAAACCTATATCCCGGGAGGACCAAGCCCCCCATTCCAGACTGTGAGTGTAACTGTGCCCCAGCTCAGCCTCTCCCAACCAACCTCTGTCTCCCGTGTGCCTCATGTATCCTCCACCAAGGGCTGAGATATCTCATAGTCAGCAACCTCACCAATATCTTTGCGGGGCAGGACAGTGCACTGCTCTCAACCACCCAAAATATCAAGAACAGCTTGATGGGGCTGGGGCCTCATATATTGGGGCTTGCGCAGGGTCAATGACCATGTCCTCAAGAGCGGTGATCATCTACATTCACTTCAAACTTCTCTACGTAAGTGTTTCAGCATCCCCTCTCGTGCGTAGCCGACTATGGACCACCAGCCCAGCCAGTGCTCATCTATACACATCAGCACACCAAAGCCTCAGTGTGGGCGCCGCGGCCGACTTCCAGGCCATAGTAATGCAGTGTTTAGCCAAAATCAAAGACTAGTTTTGGACCCGCATCAAGCCCTTAGACTTCCTAGTAGCATGCCCCACATCAAGAAAATACTGAACAGGGTCCAGCGGGGACAGCCCGTCACCTCTGACCCCATTTGTGAAACTTGCAACCAGATGGGGTGTATCACCATGCATGACCACACCTGTTGTATTAGAATTTGCATCTTCCATCCAGCACCTAGGACAAATGTTAGCTGCTCCCGGGAACATCCTACCAAGGTTCTGCGGAATGAGGTTTGCGTGATGGAGATATTGGAACTGAATGAGGCAAAACCGCACATTGCACGTCACCCGCCTAACTGACTGAAGGCACCGGTCCCACAGTTTATCTGCTAAGGGGGTAAAATTCTCTCTCTCTCTCTGTCTCTCTCTCTGTCTCTCTCTCTTTCTGTCTCTCTCTCTCCTCGCTCCTCTCGCTCCATAACAAGAGCAGTTATACCAGTAAACACAATTCACACATGGACAAGTACAATGCACAGGCCGAATTCCATTATATCCACCATATTACAGAAAAACATACTTTACTGCCACACATATTGTATATTACAATGAAACACAGCAAAACAACTAAATAGCATCAAAGCATCTTGGATGTAATTATACTGTACTGCACAAATTAGACCCTTTTCATCCTGGTTAAACAAATGAAAAATACAAAGGCATAAACAATGTGTGCAGAAGCACAGATTGCAATATAATTCTTATTATCATTATTGAGACACATCGTGGCACACTTAAGCCTTCATCTTTGTGGCTCATGACCCCTCCCCACACTCAAATATGATAATACACAGCATATTACACTCAAAGAATTGGCATATAAGGTTTCTCAGTCTGTTTTGTCGTGCCTTAGTCCTAAAGAAATCAAGTCCCAATTAATGTATGCTTCTCTGTGGTAGAATACAGTGAATGTGTCATTATTGGTACACTTGCCCCAAATAACACATTCTATTGGGCCACATTCATTTTCACAGTCAGGACAGAAATTATATATGTATAAAACAGGGACGGCTGCCACAGTGTATATTTGATTTAGCTGCACTTACCATTGAATAGGCATTTTTTGAATTGCCTATACGTTTTGATACCGTGGACAGATTTGCACGAAACGTGGCAAATTACTAAAAGCTAAGTTTTGGCATACCGAGATTTGTGAAGATCTGTCAATGGGAAAAAATTAAGAGAGGGTGAGTAAATGTATAGCTTCCAGAAAAAAAAACTGTTGAAATATAGAGCAAATGGATGGATTTACTCCAAACTTGGTATGAAAGTAGAACTTTACTCAGAAATCATGCTTTTTTATAATGTGGTTCATATCGGTTCCATTGTTTTTTAAATACTTGTGTTTCAAAAGGATGCCGGGCAGGTTTGAAACAGTTGACACTTTTGTATATTTTGTCAGTTGAAAAGCTATTTGTTATTTTGCCACATTTTGGGGAATATGTCTAAAATTTGGTAGACAGGGTGGAATGCTAAAAGGGAAGGAGGAGATATTTGATTTCTAATAAATTTGGCACTGTGTAATGAATCTGCAGAAAATTTGACAGAAGGTAGGAAGGATTATTTTTCCACTTGTTTGCCAAGTTTTGTTCTAGACCATAAAGGAGGGCATAGTTAAGGGATGGGCAATAAAGTTTTAATTTGGGAGAAACTTGGAAGGGTTGGTTTGCGATTGGTATGTCAAGATTTGTGCCACTCCTTCAAGAGGGGTTGCAATGTTAAAGGGGGTGGGACACTAACATTTTCAATTGCTTACTTTAGCACTGTTTGACGAATTTGCATCAAATGTGGCATACAGTACACAACTTACGCCCAGTGCATGTATTTCAGGTTTTGTGCAGATCCAGTGTGGGGAAGGGATTAAAGAGGGGGTTCTAACATTTTTATTTTCAATAATTTGGCACTATGTGATGGATCTGCTTGAAATTTGCCAGTAGCGATTCAGGTTTAGCCTGCTCTTGGTTTTCTCAAGTTCATGAAGGCCCATCAAGCAGTGGATTTCAGGGTGGGAGGAAGAAGTGTTCATCTGCTGATAAATTTGGCACTGTTTGATGAAGCAACACAAAATCTGGGGGAGTATCAGATTGCTGTTGGTTGTGTCAAGATTTAAGTGATCCGTTGAGGGGAGGGTCATTTTATTCACTTTCAGAGTTTCATTCACTAATAATTCACAATGAATTTTGGTTTTGTTCAATTAAAATCCATGAAATTTGTGAGCAAGCAAATTAGTCCTGGTGCAAGGCCAGGCGAGTCCTGCAGTCAATCCCCACTGTACAAATCCAAATATGGTAGGTCAAAGGGCCTGGCTTAGAGCTGTGCTTAGTACAGAATGGATACATGGCATGCCATGCGCAGTGGGGATTGAGTGGTCACGTGAGTTAGACACAGGCCTCTACCTGAAGCCACCAATTCCTACAGCGCACAGCCAAAAGCCATGGGCAGGAGGGCTTGGCCAGTGGAAAATTAAGCAAAACATAAAAAACCTGAAATTTAGAGTAAAACACTGTTAACAACTGAGCTACGTTTGACACTCAAATGGTTAAAACCACTGAAATTAGCCAGCTATGCTGGTCCATGCGGATTTATCATTAAGAGAGGCACTCTGGGTGGATTGGCCACAGGCCACAGGCCAGGCCTGTGGCCAACCCCTCGCTGCTCATGGTCAAAGGCCACGTGCAGCATGGAGTTGGCTGCCTGTGGCCAACCTCGCAGCTTGGAGTTGGGTTCTGCAGGGGTTGACTTTATGTATGGTAACAAAATATTAATTTATTATTAAAAAAAAACTCACTAAAAAAAACAAAGGTTAAAATAAGGTTTTAGTTAGGTGAAATGTTCAGTAACAACATAATGTTTTAAAGTAATAAAAACATGGAAATTCACTAGTTATAGTTGTCTCAAGTAACTATAACTCATGCCTTAAGGTAACTATAACTTGCGCCCTTGCCATACACTGCTAATTACCCCGCATATTACATCACTCACGTCCTCTTCTATGACATTAATGATAACATCACTGCAAAATTTGCAATGAACTAATTGATGAGAAATTTGTGCATGGCAGGGGTGCGAGTTATAGATCTGTAACTGGTGAATTTGTGGGTTTTTTTTTTAGTTTAAAACTTTACACTGTTACTGAAAATTTGACCTAACTATAACACTACTTAACTTTTATTTCTCAGAGTACATATAGTGAACGTTGAGAGCGGAAAACGACAAACAGAGTCTGTCACTGCCTTAGAGGGATTAAAAAATTACAACTAAAGAATAATCCATCATATTTTATCTCTCGAACTCCCCCAATAAGAGCAAGTCCTTTAACAGTAATCTGAGTGGGAACACCTCAGATTACGTCTGATATAAATTAAGGAATTGGGCTGCTTGTGGATACTCAAATACACCAAAATGGAAGAGCTGCCAGACGAATGCAGAAGGCAGAAAAGATGGTTCAATAGTACAACAAAGCAACAACCAGTAGAACAGATTAGGCAAGATCTGGAAATACAGCCAATAAAACACTGAAAGAAATGTTTGTTCAATTGGAAAGACTGTTACGTATGGAGATAACCGGAAGCTGGGAAATTATAACACTTGAAAAATATATAGAATTTGGAGGAGTGCCAAGGGGGTTGCAAATATTCACATTACTCAACCATCCAGACACTAAGCCTGAGGTGTTAGAGGAGTGGGGGTAAGAATAACATGGAGTGCTCGCGCAACATGATGCTAATTATTTTGAAATATGCAAAAAAAACATTGAGGAATTGCATCAAAATATAGCAGAACTAGAGTCACAAATTCAAGCATCAAAACAAGAGGAGGAATTGAAGAATCTAAGAACAGGTATGGAAAGAATTTTGGACAGACATGCAAATGAAGTGGAAGAGCGAAAAGAACGCAAATTCAGAAGGGATGAGCGTGATTATGAATGTGGTGCGATATTCACATTTGCCAGACGGTTTGACGTCCTCAAACAGCAAATGCAAATGAAGAAAGATACAACACAAGAATCTCCGAACACAACGCAAAGTGAATCGGACACTGATTTCAGTGAAGGGGAAGGAGGAGCTACATCTGTCTATCACAAGTCTTTTTTAGAGGAGATGAAGTTAATGCATCAAGATCAAAAACACAGAGAGGAAAGGGAAGAGGACGTGGAAACTGATATGGAATGGGAAGAGAAAGAGGACTTACAGGGAGAAGAGAAAACGACGCAAGACAAGAAGAGGCTCTGGAAAAAATAAAGGGCTACCACCTGCGCAATCGCACAACAAAGAAATAAGAAATGTTGAAGAGGAAGTGGAACCTGATTTAATCATCAGTTTGTCAAAACATGTACTAACAGACGCAGAACAAAGTCTTTTAAACAAATGTCTCTACTTTTGTCCAGAAAGACACTACGATCACGTAGAAACTAGGATAGACATTTACAAATATATACGGAAGCTCAAACTAACAAAATTCTTTAGCAAGCAGAGTTCCAACAATGCTTTAGAAAGTGGAAGTGGAGAAATAATGAACGCAGAGCATGCATACCAACATACAATTGCAGAAGTGAACAACTTGAGAGCTGCCTATGGATTAGCGAATGACATTGATGAGGCGGAATTAACAGATTCCCAAATTTCGGAAGAAATGGGGATCAGTACGGATAAACATCTTAATACCAAATTCAAAAACCTTTCATAATCTAGTTGTGGCAGATCGAGACGTGATGGAGAATATCAAACATGGCCAGAGATAAGAGAATCTAACAATGGAAGAACGTAACGCTCTGGAGTCCCTAACTAACAACATCACAATAGAGATCAAGCCAGCGGATAAAGGCGGCAATATAGTGATAATGGAAAAGAAGGACTACATTGAAGAAGCGATGCGTCAACTGAGCGACAGCACCAACTATAAAGTACTCAATAAAAATCCAATCAATGACTTAATCGTGGAGCTGAACAACAAACTCATGGACTGGCGAGAAAAGGGACTGCTGAGTGATGAAGAAACCACATTTCTAATGAATGAGAATTCGGTTACACCTACTATATACTTTTTGCCAAAGGTACAAATGACATTATTTAAACCACCAGGCCGCCCCATAATATCGAGTTGCGGAGCATTATATGAGAATTTGGCAACATATGTCGATCACTTTGAATTCATACATCAAAGACACTGGCGACTTCCTTAGAGTACTTATGGAAACTAGTTGGCAGGAAGACTACTTACTTGTAACAATTAACGTTGTTTCCCTCTATACATCAATAAGCCATGAAATAGGCCTACGGGCTGTGATGTACTACTTGAAACAAAGACCTATTGGAGAACTACAACATACAAGAATGTTAATGGACATGATTGAGCTATGCCTAAAAAACAACGCCTTCAAGTTTAATAAAACATGGTACTCCCAGAGTTGCGGGATCGCCAATGGAGTTTCCTTCTCTCCAAGCTATGCCAACCTCATGATGGGATGGTGGGAAAAAACCATAGCTTGGAGAGAAGAACATTATCAATACACAGCCAAAGTGGCACTCTGGCTATGTTATATGGACGACTTATTCCTTCTTTGGAAAGGCACTGAAGAAGAATTTTTTGAATATCTAGATATTCTTAATAACAATGATGTAGGTCTCAAGTTTACTCATAACATCAATACGTCGTAGATAGACTTTCTAGATACAAAGGTGTATTTGAAGTCCAACAAAATACATACTATAGTCTTTAGAAAAAGCACAGCCACAAACAGTGTGCCTCATGGCTTGAGCTTTCATCTGCACTCCCTCAAGAAAAGTATAGCATATGGTGAGTTCATTAGGATGAAAATAAATTGCTCAGATGTGAAAGAAATGGAGTCGAAATTCAAAGAAACTAAACAGCGTTTCCTCAAGAGAGGGTATAGATTCAGGGGCATCCAACGTGGAGAAGCCAAAGCAAAATCCATAGCAAGGGCACAGACCCTGATAAATACCAAGAAACAAAAGTGCAGCAATGCACAACCACAAGACAATACAACTCGATTGATTTTAAGATACAGCAAAGAAAGTTTCAAAATACAGAGAATATTGACCAAATACTGGAATATTCTGAGAAAGGATCCAGACATTGGAGCCAAGGTAGGTCAACGTCCACTGATATCTTATAGAAAAGCACCATCGTTATCAGTTACATTGGTGAACAGTCATTTTGAGCACAGAAAATCAGACACCTGGCCACATAATCTACAAAAGGGATTTGGAAAGTGCTACAGCTGCAAGGCATGTAAAATAGGCAAGAACCTGAAGACTATCATAGATCCTCGAGGAACATCGTTTAACATCAATGAGGTGATTACATGTGAATCTACATATGTTATGTATCTAATTGAGTGTTTCTGTGGGAAAGAGATACACAGGCAGCACCATATGCCCATTGAAAAAGCGAATTTTGGAGCATGCAAGAGTGACTCAAAACAAAGACATGTCATATGCAATTCCAAACACATGATAACGCATGAAGGGAAAACATGGCTGGATATGAACTACTTAGGCCTAGCAACAATGCCACCACATGAGAGGGGAGGCAATAGGACGTTAAAATTGAGACGTTTGGAGTGGAAACTCATTATAAGATTTAAGATTAAGATACCACCGGGTCTTAACAGGGACGAAGAAATGTATATTTGTCTTTAAGTACATGTTGTAACAACTCTGACAGGAATTGCCTGTCCACTGCATTATCATAGGGAAAGGATATGTTACGTGAGAACTTTGGTTGCTTTAAGAGAAACAATTGTTGTTGTAATCAGAGACTGTGAATAAGAGAGTATCTGCAAAGAATATTGAAAGTTGGTAGGATTGGCATTTACAAAAAGAAACTGCAAGCGTAAATGGGCTTGAAACAGGCACTATGCCTAGTATGTGACAATGGGGCACTTAGCCAGGCACCATTGATCTACAATTTGCAATTATGGACACTAAGTTCATTAGTATGTAATGTAGCGCGAGCCTGTGGATATTGAACATGTCAGATAAACTAATGAAAACTGGTATAAAGAATTAGAGAAGCAGATGTCTAGTTGCTAAATACTAAGAACTGCGACACTAAGTAGATAAGAATGTTAATAATGAGCAGTTTTGAATGAATGTTTTTATATCTATATCCTTGCAAAATATCGTGGACGCTGATAAGAGCTGGGTAAAGTGAATAATTACCTTGACCAACGTGAAAGATAATTTGGTTGTACTTAAAAACTACTGATGCCACCATGCCTCATTATGAGTTGAGTGGTAATCATGTATTTAAATGAGAAAGTGAAAAGGGACAATGTTTACTACCGTGATCAAGACCGTGATAGTTGAAACGCGTAGGAGGAGGAGAGAGATGGATTGAACTGAATAAACATATGAAATCCTAAGAAGAGTGCTGCTAACTTTAAATTTTTTGATATATATATATATATATATGCCGGTATTGAGGGTTGACTGTACCTCATATTCAAATACCACCAAAGAATTTACTGCACTCCAGAAGAATAAGTTACTCGATTTCGATTTATTTATTTTTACGAGTGCCATTAACCCGACAACGAAAGGTTGTGCTCAGGGTGTAGTGAGTCCATCATCAGTTTATATAGTTATACTGATCTCCCATTGCTGTCAATTATGAGGCATTATGGGATTCATAGTACTTTCCTAGTCAGTTACAAGAGCAGTTCTCTTTTTCTCTTTTTCTCCTCGGCTTTTCCGCTGTTACATTATTTTTGATTACATTCCACTCTGTTCTCAGTTTGTTTTGGGGATTATGTTACATGTTTCTCAGCTTTTTCGTTGATTGTTCCTAGTCGCCGTCTCCCAAGTTTAGTTTGTTATGTGTGTCTGGCATAGTGCCAATCTGCGTTCTG
The DNA here is from genome assembly GCF_964204655.1 of Triturus cristatus. NCBI lineage: Eukaryota > Metazoa > Chordata > Amphibia > Caudata > Salamandridae > Triturus > Triturus cristatus. The sequence continues at coordinate 363,549,073 of NC_140584.1, read as the reverse complement.
ATATGAATTCATTTTAAGCTGGTGCCAGACTATCATTGTTGTTGTTGTTGTTTGAGGGCATTATTCATTCATATGCTTCACTGTTTAGTACTTGTCGCCTCAATAACATTTTATCCTGCATTGCTGCATCATTTTTTACTTGGTTCATTCCCTGTTTTTGAGCTTAGCGCACCATATTCAATTTCCCAGTTTCTATATATTGGAGTTGGTTATTATATTGTATTTTCTAGCACAGTGCTCATATTCAATTGCCCAGTTTTTATGTGTTAGAGCTGGTTATTGTATGGCTAAGTGCCACTATTTTGCTGTCCAGCACTTTTCATTGAAGTTTTGATTTTATACATATCTGACCTGCTAATTTTCAAAACTTATATAATTGTGCAACACTTCTGTTGCTGACAATGTCCCATGTTTTTCTTCTTATTGATATTAATCAGTTGTCCTGCTCGACTACAGATGAACGTAGAGCTCTTCATCACCATTCAGACCGTGAGGAGTCTTAGTTTTAAATCTTATGATTCATCTTAATTTGAGTCTCCTTAGTTTAAGATTCTATTGCCACCTCTTTCATTTTTGGGGACCATGGCTATTCCAAAGTACTTGATATCTTATCTTGCCAGTTCTTGTTGGGATGGGTGCCCATATGTTTAGCAATTGCATAATTCATCTCTCCATTATGGATTGCTCTTAAGTGCTCAAGAATTATTTTCTTTAGAGGGCAACTTGTACTACCTATGTATCTCAATCCAGATATGCATTTAATAACGTAAACCACATACGTCGATTCACAAGTGATTCTATCATTAATTGTGAAAAGTTCACCCGTTGAAATCCAAGATTTCTTTTATGTTCTTCCCAATTTTGCATGCTTTGCACTTGTCACAAAGACTGTTTGTTGTTTCTTTAGCCAGTTGTCTGTTTGTTTGGCTGAGAAGTGGCTTCGGACCAGTTTATCTTTAAGTGATGGCACTTTCCGATAAGTTACACTTGGTCTCATGCCTATTTTATCTCCAATGTCCGGATCTCTTTTGAGGATATTCCATTGTCTTTTCTGGATATTGACAATTTTATAGTTTTCTTTGCTGTACGTGAATATCATTCTCACCTCATTCTCTTCCTTGTCCTTCTTCTCTTTGTTGATGAGAGTGGGTATTCGTGCCAGGGATCTTGCCCGTTCCTGTCCTTGTTCGATATCTCTATATCTGGAGCCTCTGTATATATTGTATACAACGAATATCCAGAAACGGATGATTCACGAGCACACTGATCCAAGTAAAGTGTTTATTTACGTTTCAACCACAGCCGTGGTCTTGATCACACAACCTCTTTATGGGCCATGCAGTTCTTAAAGGTACACTCATCAACGTAAAAAAGTGACGTGACATTTCATTAACATAGAAGAGTTGTGGTATTGTAGTCAAAATATACACAAAAACCAACGTTAATCACATTGCAAATTACCATATTAAAGCTAGTTCACCTAACTTTCATGTTTGCACATCGATATCCTATTTGATCTCAGAACACTAAACTCAGCATCATCTTGTTAACATGCGCTGTCAATAAAGTAAAATTCAAATATATCAAACTTTATCTCTTATTTGTGTGCACATCATGGTGATAAAATCGTTCATTACTTGAGCAATCAAAGATTTTAAAGCGTTTGTAAGCATGCAGTGCATCGATGGTGGCAATCAACATTTTACACAGCATAAATCGTACGGGTTCAATTGTGAATATGCATGTGACATAGAAATTGATCTAGGTTGCTTGACAGCATATAAGTGATATAACCATAAATCTAGATATTCGTTGTATGCATTTTTGCGGCGGAGGCGTCCCCTTTCGAGCCTCGACTCGCCAGTAAGTTTGTTGTTCGACCATTTCTATCTCGGCGTGGATGGCACTGCGCTAATCCTGTGCTTAAAGACATTGATAGAAAAGCAGACATTTGAGGGAGCAGATCTAGAGTGTTGCTGGTGTTGAGAGTGCTCTATACAGGAGCTGCTTTCCCCCTAAATCTGAGAACTACCCAGAGTTCTCTGCTTCTTTTTTGCATAATATATATATAAATGGTGAGCTCATCTGCAAGATAAGTTATGGTGCTGGTTGTGATGGCGTTGTAAATGGTGAGGTTGGTTTTGAAGGTAGTGTGAGCAGGCAATAGGAGCCAATGGAGTTCCATCAAGGTGGTGATATGATAATAGTTTACATGCCCTGGATGAAACGTGTTGCGATGTGTAGGATGTCCCAAAGATGTGCCAGTATGGAGTCTGGGAGCCCATGGAGAAGAGTATTACTACCATCCAGATGCAAGAGTATGAGGGCTTGAACAGCAGTTCTGAAATGGCTTTCTGTAAAAAATAATTAGAATGTCTTTAAAAGAGACAGCTGGTAGAAGGCCATGTTTGCTTTTTTGGCAAAGTGTTCCTTGTCAGTGATGTTGGGGTCCAAGTTGAATCCAAGTGACTTGGCATTTGGTGAGAGTTGGGGTTCGAAGCTGTCAAGGTTCATGTCATTGAGGCAGGTTTGTACTGTATCTTGTTTGCTGTTCTTGGCAAATAACATGAATTCTGTAGTTAGGTTGAGCTACAGGTAGGTGCTAGACATCCAGGTCTGCGTATGTGCAAGAAGTGCTTGAGACATTAGATGTCTAAAGCAGAGGAGGCTTTCAAATAAACTTGTATATAACATATGTATATTGGTGAATCTTGATGCTGTTATCTGCGAATAGAGCACCAAGCGGCTCCATGGAGTAGGCCTGCCTCAGGTTTCTTTGAAGCTCATAGCTCAGGAGGCAATGATCAAAGGTTTCCAGTTGTCTTGTGGTTTCCTAGGCAAGGCAGAAGGTGAGAGAAATGGAAGGGATTTTGCATGCTCCTTCAGACTAGGTGTGAATCTGCACTTTGGGCAATACTGGTGCTTTTACTGAACTAAAAGTGTTCTTTTTAATTTATCAATTATGCTTTTTCAGAACTAAAATGATCCTTTTTTATTTATTAATCCAATGGAATTCACAATCCCGTTATCTCCTGTATTCCCTGACATGACATCTGAAATGATTAGGTCTATGAAATTAACTTAAAATCTCTAGTGATTTTTCTCAAATACACACAGTAATGGAACACATAAAAGATTATTCTACTGTCACTGAAATTATTGAAATTCTCAAACACAGAAGTTATAATGGGAAAATTAAAATTACTGGATGATTCTGAGACTTTGTAGTGAGAGCTGTTTAATACCTAAAAAACATTGCTTGGGAATAACTTTCCCCTTTAAGTCTTCTGCATGTTTCAGAATATAGGACTTGTCTAACATGAGCTGCATAAAAGATGGCACCATTTAAAATGACCATCCGACAGTCTACAAAATAATACCAGTAACTGACAATCCTATTTTAGGGGCATATTTCCAACAAAGTGGCAAAGCGTGTCGTTAAGCCAAGAATGCTAACCACTCTCTGTCACTTTAGAAACACAGGGCTGCACCATATTTACAAGAATATGGTGCAGCCCTGCATTTCCCCCTGCGCTGGGGCTATCTTTAACTGCCTAGCAACAACGCAGGTACCCTTGCACCATAGTGCAGAGGTGCCTGTGTTGAGGGGAAGATTAAGACCGGGGAATACCTGGTCTAAAACAGGCGAAAGAAGAGAAATGCATTATTTCTCCTCATTTTTGCTGTTTCCATGTGTGCTGCAGTCCTTTTTGGGCCACAGCACAAGCCGCAATAAAAAGAATTATAATTCCGACCACCTATGCGGCATCACATCATAATTAGGTGGATGGGACCTCCGACTACTTGTCGGTTGGTCCTAATTCCGCTATGATGTCAGTCAGACACTCGTCCGACCGGCATCGTAATGAACCCCTATATTTTGAAAATAAACCTGACTATATAATCTTTTACAGTTACATTGTTCCCAAATTTCCAGAGTAAGGATATCAAGATAATCTAGTTTGGATTTAGCCATCCTGGTGTTTGTTGGACTCGTCTGGTATAAAGTGACGCTCTTCTAGTCTCTAAAATGGTAGTCAAATCTAATTTGTCCTTCTCTAAGCTACTCTACGACAGAATTTAAGGTATTCCTTACTGATTGAAAAAACACATTTGCAACATTTAAAAGGATCCTCCTGCATTTTCTGCAGTGCTATTGAAATATTAAATTCTCCACTGAGCCTTCTGGCATAACTGTAAATTATTTCACCACAGGATGCTCAAAATCTAACAACGTCCTCATGCACCACAGTGGGACTATATGAATCTGAACACTCTGAAAATTCAGATTTTTTGATGTAATGTGCTATTGGCTTACCATGCATATTTAAGCAAATATTACAAAAAACTGTAGGGTCTAAGCAAGCACAATAAGTTACAATAGCTAGTTGATGACCCTGGTAAACACGTGTGTCAGAGCAGACTGCCTCACCAGGGATGCAGACAGTGTAGACAACCCAAGACTGATTCAAAATGTTGTGCTTCCCCAGAGGTTGGGCGGGTCTTGTAGAGGGAGAAGGAGAGTTAAACACCCTGTCACTTAGGGCTGCTGGGCATTCAGGCATTGAGCTTCTGGGAAGGCAATAGCCCTCTTCCATAGCCAGGGTAGGGGTGATGACCAGACCTTGGTCCTCCGGCCACAAACAATCTTGCAATGAACGGTAACGCAGGGCAACTGAGGATCAGACTAGTTCCCTTGTTTCATAACCCGATGCGCTGCGCTCTGCACATAGTTCAAGCGTCCTGTGCCTCCGCAAACCTTCGCCGTTCACTGGTTTGAATAATAGGGTATCTGTTTGTTTTAGAGTTTATTTTATATGCCAGGGCGCGGGGTATTCTTCACAGGTTCATCGCACGCGTTTTCGGACCTGTGAATAAGAAACTCTCTATTGAAACGTTAGTTGGGACAGGGTGTCCAACCTTTTATAACTCCCACCCCATGTATCTGGACTCTTTGGGGCAGATTTACAAGCAACTTGCGCCACTTTTGCGTCACTTTTCCCATGTTAAAAATTACACAAAAGTGGCACAAGGGGATTGCAAATCTGCCCCTTTGTCTTTTACAAAGACACCTTTGCGAGGGTCATCTACTCTTACTTCCCTTCCTGAGCAACTGCCTGTTTATGGCAGGGCCTCTGTTAGATTAACGGTATGCCGTACATTTACCTACACAATTACTTGGAGCCCTTTTCCCTAAATCCACCCTATCTGCAGATCAGTGAACTCTGGCTTCTTTCCATATTTATGTAATTATTTATTTATTTGTGTATTTATTTATTTATTCATGAGTTTTATAAAGCCTTGTAAGACACACCACAACCACTTTAGTATTCAGATGTACATAGTGGCGGCTGGTGAACTTTAAAAGTGGCGAGGAGTAAATTCTGAAGTCCTTAGAGAATGTTTGGAAGTGGAAATAGTTCTGCCCTTATAATATTTAGGGGAAAAAGGGGAAAATAGGTTATTTACAACACAATTTACACATACATTTGTTAATAAAACTCAGTGGTTCTTAACGGGTTCCTTCGAGTTCTTCTCAAGCTTTACCGTCACTAAGGGGTCTTGAAACTTCCCCAACAAAAGCATCACAAAATGGAGGCAAAATCATGTATTTTGCTGTATTTTGTAATTTAATTTCCTTTAAAAGTAGGTTATATCAATGTTTATTCCAGGCAATAAAGAAAAACCGGGTATGCAAGATCACCCTGGCCTATAGTTCTATCCGGTACCTTCAAAGCAAGTTCTCGGGCATATGTAATGGCTGAGATTCTACATGGAAGGTAGTAGGGTGACCAAGTCAAAGGTTATTCAAATGATAATCTCATAATTAAAGTCCATAGGTAAAACAGCTACACATTCTGACGAGCTCACAAAGCAGTGCTACCCCTCTGTTATGAAGAAATTCCATGACCCGACAGCAAACAAATTACATCACTCCTACGTGCACATGGCTCAGGCAGTGCTGCCTATAACATAATAAAACCTTCATCAATAAAGAGAGTAAAATGACTCTACCCAAAAATGTCACGAATAGGTCACAAAGGTGAGTTCACTTACCAGTGATCAACTACATACATACATACAAGTGCACATACAGTAACACCTGGGTATTTGCACCCACTCGAGTTTGAGATGAATTATGAAAGTCATATGGCTGTGCAAGAATTTACCTGAGTCCTAGACCACACAGAGATTGCTATTAGTCTATGGTCGCCTCAGAAAGATTAAAAATGTGAGTACAGTCTGCTGGAATTCCAAGCTGTGCACTGCACATAGTTCTATACAGCAAACACACTGTTCCACTGAGCCACCTATTGTTACCAAGTCTATAAACGAATATCATTGCTTTCTGCTTTCTTTAACTTTGGCTGCAGGCTACAAAGGAACTCTTATAGGTTCAAATATCTTCCACAAATTGTTTCTCAAGCAGCTAGCCATAAAATATACTCTAATTCAGAAGGAACATGCAATCCTCCAGAGGCCTTTCAGGCAGAGATGCAAATGTGAGGTCTGGAATACATCCCTTGAAAATGTGATTGTAACTTCAAAAGAAAATATTGCATCAAGAGCTATGTGCTTCCACACTTTTCACTCTCACACTTTAACATTTTTCCCATGAAGCACACACACAATGGAGAGTTAGGAATGTATACATCTTAGAACAGTGACATGATTTTGAAAAAGTAGTAGGTAATTCGAAGACCGTTTTTTCACAACACAGGGCCTGATTCACAAAAGTAATCTGAGACAAAATCCTAACTTTACGACTTCCGGTATTCACAGAAGGCATTTAGGAGTATGCTAGTGGTAAAGTTAGGATTTTGTCTCAGTTAAACTTAATTTTGTCTTAAGTTTAATTTAAGACCAAAATTTAAGATTAACTGAGACAAAATCCTAACTTTAGTACTCCTAAATGCCTTTTGTGAATGCCGAAAGTCGTAAAGTTGGGGTTTAGTCTCAGATTACTTTTGTGAATCGGGCACACAGTGTGCGTATTCTTCTTAAACACAGTGGCACACGTTGTAGGCAATCAGGCACGTAGATGTGGACCATAAAACAGTAAACTCAACAACCGCTGTCTAAGGCCACTGTCAGCAAGTGCAATATTTCAATCTTAAAAGGCCATTAGGGTTATTGCTTGAAGAGGAGAGACAGAGTGTGCGTGTGCACAAAAAGGTTGACTACACAGGCCACAGAAAGTGCCTTTTAAAAAAGTTCTCATACACGGCTTTCCGATCCGAGGAGGGACAGTGGTGACTGAAAAACTTGTATGTGAAAGATATCGGGCTTTGCGGCCCCCTCAGTTCATTTTAATGAATTAAAACTCCAACTTTGCTGCTATTATTTAAAGACATGCAATTGTAAAACTAAATGGCGACATAGTGGCAGGAGCCAAAGAACACTATTTAGTTATAGTGGCTTTCACTCTTTGCTACCGGACTGTCTCTCTTGCAATACTTGAACTCTGAGTTAGGCCTTTGTTTCGTCATAACCAGTGCTTTAAATGGGCCGGTACTGTCCGGTATGGAGTACCTGCTTTTTTTTATTTGGAGAAGGAGTGTACCGGCACATCTCAAGAGAGACGTAATACTTTTAATTGGGGAGTACCGACACTTCTGAGAAACAAGCAGGTTCTCTGGCACAGAGTACCTGCGCTTCTATTTTTCCATTTAAAACACTGGTCATAAATGTTGCGGCAAAAGACAATTGCAGTGGCAGTTAGTGTGTTTTATATATAGAAAAAAAGTGAAGAAAGATTGCCGTAAAAAAAAGACTGCAATAAAGGGTGGGGGCAATGTTTATGGCATGCAGGGCTTCAGATTGCAGTGCCAGACCAGGCCTAAGTTTCAACTATAGGATCCAAGGCACCTCATGGGAAACACAGGCTGTAAAGAGGTACGCCCTCCGTCATGACATCACCCGGCCATCGAGATTTGATGCATGCGCAAATGCACGACTGGCCTGCCAGTGCCTGGCTGTCTCACCATGAACCTCGGGCCAACCAGCCAGGTTGTGACGTACTTTAAAAGCAATATTGTAAGAAAATTGAATAATGCATTTTAAGAAACATGCCTGTCTTTCATAGGGGCGGCGCTCCAGTGCCCTAAGATACAATCCCTGCTGTATATACAGAGAAACAAGTTTGTTATAATGCCCAGGGATATTTTGAGCCAAGCCCCCTGCAAAGGAAACATCCTCTATGTCAATCACTGTCCCAAAGGCAATCCTTCAGTCAAATGGACGTCTGAATAATTCAGTTTTGAGGAGTTCCCTGAATTGGAGGTCATTTGTATGTGCCTTCAGGCATCACCTCCCCTGATCCTACGCATCAAAGTCGATATCTGCCCACCTACTAATTTGAAATGTACCTCAGATATTTCTTTCAAGGCTTAGTGGTATGCAGTTTGCTACAATTATAGAATGGATAGAGCATTTGCCAATTCTACTGCTATTTTGCTCAATGGGGAGCCATTATGGTTACCACTCACACATTTTCCTAATAATTATAGTAAGAATTTTGCTGATAACCAAAATACTCAGATCTGAAAACTTTAGTCTTTATCTATTGTTTGAATTATTTGTTATTCTTATGCCTAGACTAGTTATAGCAATTAATATTGTATTCATTCTTTATCCATCAGCTAACTGAAAGAAATCACATTCTTTGTTGAAGGGGATGAGAACCCACTTCAAAGAATAATCACAGTCCTTGTCAGGATGAACCACCAAAGTCACTAAGTAAACCGGTGCTTAACTCTCTGGTGGCTTGGCACAAAAGCAGCCAGGCTTAACTTAGAGGTCATATATAAAGTATTTATGCAGCACTCAAACACTAATAAAGTGAAAACACAATACATAAAAAAATACTCAACCAATTTAGAAAAATAGAGTACATTTTAATAATTAAAATGACACAAAAATGACAAAAGTCAATTCAGTAAAACTGGAGATAAGAGTTTTAAAGATTAAAATAAAAATAGCACCAAAAGCCCCACCTGCGGTTATCTGGTCAAACGTTAAGGTCAACCACGATGAAGTGCGGGTCATTTACAGGGAGCAGCTTCATCAAGATGGAAAGCTCACCTTCTGACTTAGAAGAATTAATGTAGAAAACGTGTTGCCGATGAGTCATAGGTGGGGCAAGCTGCAAGCTGGATCTGAAGCGAGGCTTAACAACTGTGAGTTGCTGAAGAGCTGGGTGCGGTCATGGATGGAGGTTCTCTGTGTCAAGTGGGTACTGCTTGGCGTCGAGTCTGGTGTGGAAGTCAATCGGGTGTAGCTTGACATTGGGTCTGGCAAGGCTGTCGATGGGGCACTACTTGGCGTTGAATTCAGTGAAGACATCAATGAAGGGATCAGTGTTGATGTTCGGTTTGGAATCTTGTGAGGCTTCCAGTTAGAAAAGGAGGAGTACACTCTGACCACAACCAAGGGCCTAGGACCTTAGGGATACTATTTGGGGTCAGAACTCACTCCCACAGAGACCAGCAGAGGAGATCATGTCAAGTCCACTTGGCACTAGACAGCTGGAAAGCAGGAAAAAGCATCTAAACGTTTGTTCTGTCCCTGTAGTTCAAACAGGTCAGCCATGTGACTATTGGAGTCACTTCTGGGGTCCTGGGTTCAAGGTAAGCCGGCAGCAATGCAATAAAGAACCTCTTGGCAACCAATTGATTTTCATGTAATTACAAAATATAGGCCATGTATGAACAGAATACTTGCCATATTTGTTATGCTTTTTATTTATTATCCTTTATTATTTTTGTAACAGGTATATCAATTACAAATTCTATCCCTTAAAGTGCATCTGTCATATAAATATTATTATAAAAAAGGAAGGAACATCCATGTTAGACCTGGCACATTGGCGTGAGTCTCCCTTCCATTTTTCGCTGTGCCTCATATTTTTTTTGCTGGTGTTAGTTGCTCAGGGCACTGTGCCACTGCTGTCCAGTGCCACAGTGCAAGTGCTCCCTTTTGTAAATTAATGTATGATTTGTGATTCCATGATTGGTTGGTTTGGTTTACCTGTCAGACCCTAGTCCAGTGCACCAGGAGTGCCCAGGGCTTGTAATCCAAATACTGCGGGTGGGCTTGCAGCACTGGTTGTGCCACCCACAGAAGCAGCCTGTAAACATGTGTCTAAGGTCTGCCATTGCAGAGCCTGCGTGCAGTCTGGTACTGTCATGCTGACTGGGCAAGTGCACCCACTTGCCAGTCCCTAAACCTTTCCTTTTCTTCATATCAAACACCCCTATGGTAGGCCCAAGGGCAGGGTGCATTGTAATGATAAGGTAGGACATGCCCTGGTGTGTGTGGCATGTTCTAATAGTGAATAACAGCCGTTTTCGTTTTTCACTATTGCAACTAAGGCTACCTGTTCTCCATAGGCCAGAATGGGCAGTTTGGTTATTACATCTTATAATCCTAACTGACTCAGAGAACATGGTAGAAATTCGAATTTAGTATGCCTGAACTAAGGATGATAAAATACATCTTTAGTGAAGTTGGTTTTAACATTCTGTGTTTGAAAATGCCACTTTTAGAAAGTAGGCATTTTCTTGTTTAACCATTCAAACCTGCTTCTGCTAGGCTGTGTGTATTCCTTTGTCTGGAGTTTGAGTGACAGGGCAGGGGAATTCCAGGAGACAGGGTGAGGTGTCCCAGCGGTGAATAGAGAGATCTGCATCCAGATGGGTGGGAGGAGTTTCACCTGGGACCTGAATAGGGCTGTGCCTGCCTTCCACAATGCTGGCTCCACCTCCTGGGGAGCGGCTGATGTCTCTGCCCTGCACAGTGAATGAAGAGAAGGAATCCTGTCAACAAAGTGCTCCAGTGCTGTACTTGCCTTCCACAATGCTGGCTCCACCTCCTAGGGAGCGGCTGATGTTTCTGCCCTGCACTGTGAAAGGAAAGGAGAAGTCTGGTAAACAGAGTGCTCAGGAACTGGTTTGGACTGGGCAAAGGCCCCTCTGCCTTCAGAGGACAAAGGATTTCTGGGTATACATATTGGGACCCTGATCCCAAGAATTTAGATCACTTTGGGAAAACAAGAAGAACCTCTCCCTGAAACTGGGAGATTGGCCTGCAGTGGTTGCCTTACTGCCAAAGAGAGGAGAAAGGAACTTTGTGTGTACTTTTGCTCAACTTGTGAAGGATCTCCAAGGGCTTGGAAAAGAGCTTGCCTCCTGCTGAAGTCTCAGGAACATCAGACTTCACCCCCCAGCTCCCCAGAGTTCTTTGGAAGTGCCTGCTGCTGTTGTTGGGCCTTCTGAGGGACTGCGTGTCGCAAGGAGCTGGAAGCGCGACTCAAGAAGGAGAAGCGTGCCGCCGTCTGAGCTGTTGTCGTCGAATCTCGTAAAGTGTGTCGCCGCTGCAGCATCGCATCGAGGGGAGGCGTCTCGCATCATCCAGGAAGTGTCTCGCAACGCCGAAGAAGCGTGTCGCCATTGCGGCCATCGTGGCTGACGCATTGCACTGCATCAAGAGAAGAGTCTCGCATCAAGGAAGAAGCGTGTCGCCATCGCAGCCATCGTAGTTGTCGCATTGCACCGCATCAAGAAAAGCGCCTCGCATCCACAGAGAAGCATGCCGCCGTCGGAGCTGCTGTCGTCGCATCGCGTAAAGGGGTGTCACCGCTGCAACATCGCATCGAGAGGAAGCGTCTCGCAAACGTCGGAGAAGAGTGTCGCTGCCAAGGCCGCTGTAAAGTGTGTCGCCGCTGCAGCTGAAAGCATCGAGTCGAGTCTTCTCGCAACATCGGAGAAGCGTATCGCATCTGGAAGATCTTCACGTCTTTATTTCTTTGCACCAAAAACTTAATCGAATCAACATCGTTGCAACACTTTCGTTGCCCTGTGTGTCGCATCTAAAAGGTACATTGACTTAAAGTGTCGCATTTAAGAACTTAGGAGAACTAAGCAAAATTCAACCATCTAAAAGTAACAGTCTTGTGTGTTTTTGTCGTTTAATGGTCTTGTGGTAAATCTATATAAAGAATACTTATTTTTTATATAAAACCTGTGTGGTGTCCATCTGTAGTGTTGTCAGTTTGTCACTCGGTTACTGTATGTGTTCACAAATGCTTTACACACTGCCACTGAGATAAGCCTGTCTGCTCGTGCCAAGCTACTAAGGGGATGAGCAGGGGTTATTTTAGGAGTGTACCCCCTTACCCTGGCTAGAGGCGAGGGTCCCTATTTGTCACAAGTACATACGTGTGCCAACTAGAGACCCCCAAGTCTAACAATCCACAACACATCTAATGTAACAAATACGTTCACAACATGGAATGAATATGGGAAATCAACACTTCAATGTGTGATACAATGACAGAACACATATTACATCACCAATAAAGTGCAAACATAACATCTCATACAGTAAATATACAATTCATAAAGTATATACAGGTTAAAATCTCAATGTAGAATCAGTAAATTGATCTCTGGAGATTAACATTCATCTGTTTCGTAATACATCAAAGATTGTAATCACTCTTCTATGCATGTTTTGGTGTGAAACCACACCATATTCAGGAAGAGCCACAGATCAAAATGTTGTGAAAACCCTATGCTCTCTGACTACAAGGTGTTGTATAGAAAGGGGCGAAAATAAATTGCTGTAACGAGTTGTCCGGCTGTGCTGTAATTTAATGTAGAACTGGTAATCAATTGGAGGTTCCTGTAAAACTCGCATTGTGGTTTAATGAGGATATTTTGTAGATAATGCTATGTGTACCGTGCTCCTTAGAGGATGGATGGAAACAACGTGTTATTTTCTTTTTATTTCTTCTGTTTTAACAGCTTAAACCATAACTATTATACATCAAATCAATACAGGACGTGTACCAACATCTGAACAACCTCGTCCCTGACTTGGCATCTTCTCGTGATTATACTGTGTGGCCACAAAGAGCAGCCAAACCTCCGAGATCAGTATACCCCAAAAGGTAAGCAGGTCCAGTCAGGATTTGGAGAGCAGGGTAGTCCTTTTTGTGATCTTTATAGGTCCTGGAGTGTTCTGAAAATGGAACCAGGATGCCATTTTTATGCCCAGTGCTAGCCTAAGGTGGGGAAAACTCCTGGCTACTGCCTAACCAATGGTCTGCAACTTCCTAGGGGTGACCCTACCCCCGTTTGCATCACCTCCTTGTGTTGTACTGTACACTATCCCACAGTGCGCTTCTCCACCTAAATCTAATCTGGAAGAACTCTACTTCCCTTGGTTGAGTTCCCTGTGTCTACTCAGAGGTGTGGCTATGATAATGGTCAAACCCTGCTTTGTAGTCACTCTAAACCAGTTTGGGTGCAGCTCTCACCTCCCACCTCCCACAGGGTTTGAGGCCAAGCTGATTAAGATTAAAAAGGAGGCAGGACTAGGTGTGAGCTACATCTCTCAGTGACAGGGGAGGCACTCTTTGAAGCTCAGGTAGGTGCTGGGCACAACCCCCTAGGTCATACTGCTCAAGTAAAAAAACACTTCTCCACACCCAAGCATTTGGTCCACTGTCTACAGCAATCCACATCTCAATACAGGGGAGTCATTCATCTATCAGGTCACACTGGACACTGGCAGAGAGGCACATGTGGTTTCGGCAGGAACATGAAATGTCATTGAATAATTTTTCTAGCTGCTCCCCGCCTGAAATTAAACATTATAAGTTGTCGTACAGTAACATTGTTTTTTACTTACGGGAGAGTCAGCCTTGCTGCAGTGGAAATGACTTTGGAGGTTTTACTCTGCCAGGACATCTAAAACTTTATATATACATGTCCTTCTTTTTAAATACCATTCACCCTGATTTAGGGGCATTTAGGGCCTACTTTAGGGACAACTTATCAAAAAGGAAGGTTTAGACCTGGCAAAAGGGTTATTTTCTCATGGCGAAATAGCAATTTGAAACTAACCACGCAGACTTGTACAGTGCTACTTTAGTGAGTGCCACAATGAATGCTGCAGTCCACTTGGCAACTATCAATATACAGGCCCTGGGTACAAGTTGTACCATATACTAGAGTTTTAAGAGTAAATTAAATGTGCCAATTTTATCATCTTTAAAAAGGAGTGCACAAGAACTTTTCCACTGGTTAGCAGGAGTAAAGAGGGCAGAGTCTTGTGGCCAACAAAATGGATTGCGGTTTAGACTGCAAAAATATGGGGAATATCAAGCAAATGATGGCCAAGTGCCTGGATACCCTCTTGGGTGATTAGTGTGCTTTACATATCAATATAACATAAACATCTCCATTGGTTTATCACTATTATGTTGTGACTATGGTCATAGAGTTATTATTTTACATATTATAGGATTTTTGTGCCCCATGATATTGTGCTTTACATTTCTACACCTCTGCCTCCCCCTGTATCCTTCTCCGTTTCTCCCTTTTTCCCTTTAGAATGTTTTAAAACAACTTTTAATGTATGATTTTTTTGTATGGGAACTCAGTTTACTTGTTTATTAAAGCTTTTAAACTGAAAAAAGTTAATAAACTGGAGTACAGGGCTCAAGGCGTGGCTGAATGTAGCATACTGTGTGAAGTGCAAGAGTACTGGGCACAGAGCATGGTGTGTGGCCATTCCTAACATAATTGTTCAAAGTACATGGTAAGTATACACTGCTGGTGGGGTGTGCTGGGAACTGATCACGGGTCACACCCTGTGTCCCAATGAACACTGGATGCAGAGATACTGGCCACAGACTGTGCCTGGTGCCCACTGTGCATAGAAGTAAACAGTGCTAAGCAGGCGCTAGTGGCAGGGGTACCCAGCAGAAAAAAATGGCTAAAACGCATGCTTTATGCCCAGTGCACATTCAACATGGGAACTGGCCAAGGACAATGAGAGCTGGATATATGCCTTGGCCGTACTAGGGGCAAAATGCATCCTATGCATGTGTAGCATTACTAAACAAAAGACATTTACTTAAAACCATTTATTACAGGGAAGTTATTGTTGGCTACCAAGAACCCAGATCAACAGAGCAGGCTATAAAAACATAAATTGCTTTAAAATACTCCGATAGAATTGACATTATGGTTACTACCAAAACCTCAAAAAAATAACATTTGCCAGTTATCTTGAGTTACCGAACTATGGGCCAGAGGTACAACCTCCATTTTGCGAGTCGCAAACTGTGACGTTTTGCGATTTGCAATTTGCGACTCGCAAAATGGAGTGTTTCAGACACTGTTTGCGATTCCTAATGGGGTCGCAAATCACCTGCCTCATCAATATTCATGAGGCAGGACGCAATTTGTGGCCTATTGGGAATGGCCAGCACTCGCAGGGATGGTGGCCTGCTGGGGTCAGCATACCACCATGTCTGTGATTGCTTTTTCAATCAAGCAGTATTTTGTTGTTAAATGCAGCCCGTTTTTGTTAAAGGAAAACAGAATGCTTTTAAAAAAGAAAAACAAAACGTTTCTGTTTCATTTTTTTAAGAGTAGGCAGTGGTTTGCGAGTGGCTTAACACCTACTTGATGCAGGTGGTAAACTGTGAGTGTTTTACAACTGCAAATGCATTTGCAAAACAATGGTACATACCATTCTGACTCGCTATTAGGAAGGGACGTCCTTGGCATGCCCCTTCCTAACAGTGACAGCAAAATAGCATTTGTACACAACACCACCCTTTTTTGCGGTCGCAAACAGGCTGATTGCCTGTTTATGACTGCAAAAAACAGTCGTACATCTGGCCCTATAACCCTGCTGCCATGCCCTCGTCACGTGCTCACATTTAACATTACAAATGGTTTAACACATGACATCAAATATAACTTAATCAGTGAGATCACATACGACAACATTGAAACTGTCATATGTGTTCTAGATTCCCAAATACATCTCTCTCTCTCTCCCTCTCTCTCCCCCCTCTCTCTCTCTCTCTCTCTCTCTCCCCCTCTCTCTCTCTCTCCCCCTCTCTCTCGCTCTCTCTCTCTCCCTCTCTCTCTCTCCCCCTCTCTCTCTCTCTCGCAAAACACACCGATTCACTCATGGTTGCCCCACTATCAAAAACATTGACGCTCGCAAACTAATATTGCCAACAAAGGGAATACATTTATAAGCGGCTCATCACCAGAGGCAACTGCCCAACCCCCAGAAAAATGCAAAAACGAAAAAAGGTACAGATTTACTGTATGGAGTTGTCCATGGTGTAAATCACAGCTAGAGCACAATGTGAGAGCTCCCAAGATATTGTCCTTCCCCATTTTTAAAGAAAATTCACCGAAAGAAGGAACAAGGGCCGTGGACCTGCAAAAGTCCCAGAAGACGGCAGAACTGTCTAAATCTCAAACAGCTGCTCCTAGACATGGGAGTAAATTGCTCTGTTTAACAGCCGCGCCGAAACAGCATCCCTGGTAATATGTCCGATCTGTCTGGCTGAAGTCTTTGGAGGGAGCCCGAATAAGCAATGCTTAGGATCCAATTCCACCTAAAACTGTGTTAAAATAACATTTGAAGGGCTCGATTCACAAAGGAATATTTGGCTGTAAATGTAAGTTAATGTCCAAATGCAACTTTTTCACCTTCTGCATGGAATTTGCAAAAGAATTCCTGGAAGATGTAGATAGCTTTACTACTGATGATTTTTCCGCCAGGAGTGTCGAGAAATCTGCTGCAGGAAATCCCATTCAAGGATGGGGTAGGATGTGGTTTGCGTTCCAGGTTTGTGAATGCCCATAAACATGTGGGCAACTGAAATCTGACCAATTCTCGCCCTGGAAAAAGGTGACATGGAAAGGGAACAAATAACCCCCAGATTATCTAGTGGTGGAGGGGAGTGGTTTTCTCGATGGGGAAAATGTTTTTCCTGTGGCGAAAAAAATAGTTGGGTTTGTATAGCTGGCAGCCTCGCCAACTGTGCAAAATGAAGTATAACTCTGCATATCCCTTACGGAATTATATGCTATGTGCAATTCCGCACATGGGTAATAAGTAGCCTTAAGAAAGTCACACTTCAGGTGCAATAGTGTACCTGGAGACCTGCACCTGGTGTGGCTTTCCTCTCTTACTACACAGGCTTTGTGGATAGCAAAAACGTGTAAAACGTATATTTAGGCCCTGAACCATCGAAATCTGCTCGTATTCTTAGCCTTTCTTGGTTTAGGCATTTCATACCTAAACATCAAGAAAAGGCCACCAATAGAAAAGAAGTTTAGAAACAGGAAATCAATTAATCAAGTGTAAGTGAAATATTGTAGGCTAATGAAACAAGCATTTGCAATGCAATCGGTCTCGCTGTTTGGACCTTGGAAGCATTCGGTGATGCAGCGCATTATCGCACATTACTGTAACATAGCCTTGTCCACATGTATTTTCAGCACAATGACATCCCCAGCTGACAGTAAACACCACACCACAGGGAAGACCCGACGATTTCCGGTGATTATTATGTATATGTTTTTAATCATAGAAGCACGAGTAAAAGCAAGCACTGATAATGTCTACTTGCCTTTCCATGTTGTGATGCGGGAACATGCACTGGAATGCATTTTTTAACCCGTTATGTCATGGCGATTCGCATCTAGAAGAGGGCCTGAATGTTCCCCCTCTTTGAAATAACAACACAGACGGTTATATCACTGCAGTTGTTTTCAATAAACTCGATTAATTTAATTTATCGAATCATTTGGCCAAGTGGGGAAGTAGAGTAGTTAGTACTATAACTCTATTGCAGTGGCGGCTCCTTGAGGGAGTGCTGCAGGGCGGTGAGGCGGGGGAGGGGCAGGGTAGGAGGTAGTAAACTCCGGCATACAGCCGAGAGGAGTTCGGTATATAAATAAATAAATAAAACGAATTACATTCCGCGCGCCGCATCACCCTCCCTCGAGGAGCCACCACTGCTCTATTGTTTTGTTGTGAGGGAAGTGCTCGGTAAAAGGAATCCCAGTGGTCATGAGCAGGGCTGAGCTGAAAAACTTCCTGAGTAGTGCAGCGGCCAAGCATAAAACAAAAAAAGAAAGAACGGCTCGCGAATCACAGCCATGGACACTGCGCTAACGAAGTCCAAAAAACAAATACTTTAGGTAAAAACGATTGCTGAGCCAGATTATATATTTTTAAAAGAAAAACTGGCATTTAAATAAGGGAGTCGGAGGGTCGATAAACAAACTGACGTAGCAGCGAAGTGTTAATAAATAAAAATGAAATTCGCAAAACGAAAACATTCCATAAAGCTCCCATTGTCTGTCCTCCTCGTGCCTACCAAAACAAGCAGACTACATGAACTAAAGAAAACAAAAACAGAAAAAGAAGTGCAAAAATGTGATGAGCCCTGGGCCATGTGGAGGGCCCTGGTCCAACTTGCCTCTCGTGAGGCAGGTGAAGATAGCACTGCCCGGAGCTGGAAATCGAAAGAAGAAACAAACAAAGGACTACAGAAGGATGCACATCGATGCTGCACTCCTAAAATGTAAGCCATGTTGACTCAACAAACATGAAATGTGCATCTGTAAAGTGATGGCCGACCAGGAGGAACCGTGAACGCTTTGTGATGACCGACCCAAAAGAACAATGAGCAAAATTGCGTGGAAGGGAACCAAGCACCAAAAGGAAGGATGATTACAATGAATGCACCAATAAAAAAGGCAGCATTTCTGAATGGCATAGCAAAAAACGAATGGTAATGATGGGCATGTCAAAAGCCCACAGAGGAGATACAACATGTCTTGCAGACAGAGCATGCGCACAGCCTAGGCTTGACCTAAAAATGGATGAATAATTAATTGCACAACAGAGAGAATACATTTATTACACATTTTTATACATTGATCTGCCTTACTGATGCCAGACAGTTGTTTTCATTGTGAAGTTAACTGATTCATTTTACTCCCATTTAGGCAAGGAAAGAGCTGAACACATGTTGGTTGTAACCTCTGATGTGTTGTTAGTGTGTTGCAGTTGAAGACACACCACATGCTAATCGTTTCTTCTCCCCGGAAGGGTCTACTGCCTACTACTTTACTTTGTTACTGATTAGGAGGAAATAACCACCAATACACCTACTCCCCTGTATTCAAGTGGTGCATAGCTAGCAGGAGCTCTCTTTGCATAGTGATGGTGCGGTGAGTTTTCACCCACAACCCTTTCCATTTCTAGTAACCAGGATAGAGCTTTCCTTCTAAAATGAAACCCTGTAAGGCCAATAACAATTACAAGTCAACCATGAAGGTTACCTTTTTCTTTTAGGACTGACATGCTTAGGGATCTTAAGCCAATTCTTGCTACCACGGAAGCATCATAGCTGCAGCACAATTTGGTCTCCGCGCTACAACCACTAAGCCATGAAGATTTAGTCTCACTTTTTGTGACTTGTCAGTATTCAGCATCCCCACCGTTTAGCACGGTCTTGGTTAGGTTCACCCACCTCTAGAACTCATTAAATCCAGATCAGTGGCGTAACGAAACGTGAGGGGGCACCCCTACGAGGTACATGGAGAGCCCCCACTCTGGATTTAATCAGGAGCTCTCAGGCCAGAGTACTGTGCTGAAGGAGCCCCCTGCACCGCGGGGGCTGCAGGGGCCTGTGTTATGGTACTGACCCAGATCTGAGGAATCAGCTGAACCCAACATTCTAATAAAAATAAAATCCAGCCTAGCATCTTTATGGGGGCAGTTCCTCCTTTCCTGTTATCCCTGGAACTACTCAGTATAAACATTATGGGGACTAGCTTCAGAATCCAAGGTTTCGCACCTTCCACCGGCTGGAAAGAAAGGGTAGAGCAGCTGATAACTCACTAGTGCTACGAAGCTACGAAGTGGCCCTTGTCACAACCTAGCGCCCTGCAAAATAAAATAAATAAGCAGCATCTACATTCTGTTGCTGCTCCTATCATTCCATTTTCATCACTGTCTCACCCTGCCTATTCTAACTAATATCACCAGCAGTTAACGGTGTTCGTGCTGTAGAAGCAGAGTGTGAAGTGCACCCACTAGTGTGTCACGACTCCACTTCATATTGTGTCTTGTCCAACAGAAAGCCACACATTGGATCTTATGGCCACAGAAATAGGTTGCCCTTTCATCAGATTGTAATATATTCTTGGAAAGAGCAGATGGATTGGAGATCTCTAAGTGTCCACTAATACAAAATGCAGAGGGTTGTCTTGTACAGTAAACAGCATAGTAACTGGGAGGAGAATGTGCGCGTCACACGAAAAGCGCCTTCACCTTTGAATTATTTTTCATTGCAGTGTCATGATTGGCGTGAGGACTATGACTTTACTTTTTGGGCGCTAGTTTTCGGTTTCTTGCAGGTGATTTGCCAATAACATACGCGGCGCACCACAAAGCCAACTGAAGCTCTTTGTCAAGGATGATCATCTGAGAATCAAAGCAGAGCCAGCATCCGGGGCCTACACCCTGTTCATAGATTCACATAGAAAGAGAAAGAGCTAAGCAAGTATATATTGCCTGATGGGAGTGTATATCTTTGGTGTTTTCTGTGATATCTGTTTCTGTGTGTCTTTGGTGTACACGTCAAGCGCTATTTGATAAAGACTGACCCAGACATTTAGTAACAAAAAAACTGTATGGCACACGGATTAAAATATTTCTCACTTTAAAAAAAAAAGAGTTGATAGGCCAGTCCATTTATAATTCCTCTAATGCTGCTCATATGAAAATAGGAATGCATGTACATTTGAGTGCCCACCCGGTAAATAAGTATACACCCCGACTCACTCTAACAGAAGCAAGCCTCTGCATTGGTCGACAGAAATGAATGAAACATGTCCATGAAAAGTATGCATTCCCCTTTCATTGACAGCACAAGAGTTGGTTGCATGAACCCTCCTCGTGCGTGCCTCACCATATGCACACAAAGAAATGCACTGTCCAACCCCCACAACTTAAAAATGTAAACAGAGTAACCACCAGAGACCATTGGGTACAAAGTAAGACAGAGCAGCTATAGACCTGACCACAAGATTACACTATTGCTTGTCCAGGCAAACCCTACAGCTATTAAACTACCACAACCCCCAGAAAGAACCACAAACAGCAGAAACGGTATTTCATTGCATATTCTAAGACCAACGACAATTGTTTTGCCATTGTTTTCAATGTCTGTCACCCGCTTCCTCACAGATAAACTGAAATAGAAAATCTGTTTCAGAATATATTTCGATACTAAATGTCTAATCCAATTATTTGAAAATGTTTTACCAATTAAGTTACTCATTAAACTATTATTCTTACAACAAAATTGCCAGACTCGTGACTTATTTACAACACGTAAAAGTTATTGATGCATAAAATGGGCATTATTGGGGGATATTTGCCTGAGAGTGTACTCATACTGAATAAAACGACCCCTCCTTTAAATAGACCACATCCCCGACACTGCACCTGCTCGTCGACTAAAGATTTATCCTGCTATGCATTTTTTGGTTCTGTTCCCCCTAATCCAAATCCTTTTTATCAACACCGCTCCCAATCCTGCCCTCCCCTAAATCCAGCTTTAACCCTGTGCATGTGTGGGAGAACGCGGCTGAAAATGCACCACTTAATCGTTTCTGCACGATGTTATCACAGTGCTGCAATTACTTCCCTGCCTCCTTATATATTTATGACAATTTGTACCACACACTCTTCAAATTGAATCATCTCAAGGCGCCGTTTTGAGTATGCTTAATTTGCAGTGCTGTAATACCGTGATACCATGTATATATAAATATATGCATTTGATTCATAATGGGCTCAGTGATGCCAGCGCGGATTCTGTTAATAATTTAATATTGTAAATCACGGGGTGCAATTAGGAAAGGCAGTACTGTAGATTTAAGAATGTGTAGCAGCTGATCACTGTCTTTAGTTCCTGCTGAGTAAGAGGCTGGCGGAATTCTGCTACTTTATCTATTTATTTTACTTTTTTCTTCATTTATTTTACTCCCACCTTTCTTCTCCATTGAATCCAGCATTTAGGGACAGTTACTAGGGACAGCTCTGCTAAGCTGGGGCACAATTTACTTGCTTCTTATTGGCTGGTGCTATAGACCATGCAGCATGTTTGTAGTCTGTCTTCTGTCTTGGCGGCTGTGTGCCTTCTCTTGACTGAGGTAGTAGCATGCCGCATCGCTGATGATTAGGGGTGGGCGGAATTTGAGTAGTAGCGCTACGCAAAGCTCTGCGAAATGGTAAAAAATCTCCGCGAACAGGCAGAGTTCCGCCTGTTCGCGGCGCTTTTTTCCTGTTCGCGAATGCTGTTTGCGTGCTCGGTGGGGAAATACCCAAATTCCACAAATTACGCGAGCGGAACGGAATTTACCGCCCAGGCCTACTGATGATAACCCATTGGGTCACAAAGGTGAGAGGTGGTAACAGCCTAGTAAAATATGTTTTTTGAACAGACTAACCTATGAAAAGTAACCTGACACTTACAAATATCATATTGTCATTTCTTTACAGATTTGAGCAGCGAATTACTGAACTGCCCTGTGTCAATCCAGACCACTATTGGAACATCTGGATGTAGACAATTTGCCTTAGTAAGTTGCATTTTTTGGTGGATAATTAGTTGGAGCAAGATTGGTGAAAGGGTTACTTCTTTTCAGATATACTTAAAAAAGAATTGTCTATGATTTCAATTAATTTGTGGCGAATCACTGACTATTTACAGGGACCTGGTATGACCGTATAGAAATACTGTCTAACTGTACCTTAAGGGTGAGTTGTTAAATGAATTGCAACACATAAAGTTGATATCTTTTAAATTTGTATTGTAGAAGAATTATGTTATTTACCTACCCTAATAATAGTTCTGAGCCTTTATGTTTACAGACCCTGGTTAGAATCATCTGACAAAATACGAATTATCCTGCTAATACCTAATTTCACAATATTGTATTATATGATGACGCTTCTTTTATAAGCGTTGTTTCAAACCAGTGTATATTGTGCATGTAATTATGTTAGTTTTTGTAATAATTAAATAACGTTTCCCCCTATACATACTTTCTTGAATGGAGATTGTTCGTATTCCATTTTCCTTTACAAATATGCACAAATCGGTATAGACTCTGAAATGTGAGTATATATATATATATATATATTTATTTCTGTTAAAGAATTTTTTTAATGATTTTCTTTGGGATTGCATGTGATACAAACCTAGGTCAGCTGACTTAAAACTGTTTCATTGATCAAAGCTCATCCCTGTTATGTACAAACAGGCCATTTATGACCCCCACACTGGCCGGCTACACCTGGCGTATCCAACAGGAGGGCAGCACCAAGGACAGTGTTTCAAGATATCCACAAGAGATAAAGTGACATATAGTGAATCTAAATGGGCCTCATTTGCTTAGTCATTGGATGGCCCAGAAATCTTGCTTGGATCTTGTCCTCTTGGATCGATGTTAGACACATCGGACCTGATTCACCAGGGGCATTCACACTCATGTAGGAGGCCCCGTAGTCATGGGGGAGTCTCCGCACCCTGGGCGGAATCATCCCATTGAGAATTCTCATTGCGGAGCCTCCCCCATGACTGCAGGGCCTATGCCATGAGTGCAAAGCCCTTTGTGAATCAGCCCTCCTTGTCTAAACATTGAGATTTACTAGTAATAAAAGAATTGAAGTCTATAAGTATTTGACGTATTTTGAATCAGTATTCAGTACTAATAAGATTGAAACTGTTGCAGAAAAACAAACTCCTGGACAGTGCAACTGCCTAGCTGTTATGTGTAATGAAAACCTCAAGGATAAATAACTTCTCGTTGACTTCATTTCAACTCGAGTCTCTGTTTCTTCAATGCTGCTGCGGATCTTCTCAAACACATTTTATTCTATATTTATAGTGACACTATGTGGCATGCATGCCTTCAGAGACACCTATGCCTGCACTCCAAGCCTGTTTAACAGTAGGGATGATATACACATTTCACAAAAAGTAAATGCCCCATCCATGAGGCCTGACGCGCTCAAAATAACTTATTTAATTGAATAATTTTCCTAGTCTGCTTACTCCTGTATAACTGCTCCAGTCAATCACTTGGCTATTACATTTAATATTTATTTACCAGCTAGATTTATATCATGGCCTACCCCCTATTTCCAATAAAGAAGCAATCCTGGAAACAACTCTCATCGGAGACCTGTAAGGATGTTTTTTTTTACGATCCTCCAGATCTTTTCTCTCTTATAGTACCCAACGTGCATCACAATCTAATCACAACTAGTTCTCCAGTTGTCTTAATAACTTTGTCCCTTAGAAAGGTTGCTATACTTAAGAAGATATTGCCAAAAAAGCTTTGCTCAAGGTATCTTTCTTACTAAAAACACTTAAAATGGCTCTCAAGTGAAAACCGCATGGATTTTATTCCACTGAGCATAGTATTAGGTTTCAGAGATGTATCCATAAGAATACGTCTTTAATTCTTAAAATTAACAAATTACTGTAATTGGGTAATTTGTCAACCTCTAAAGTAAACTATTTTATAATGTTAAGGCATTCCAGAATAAAGTGTCTGAATTTCCCTCGCTCCCCTGATTGGATAATTGCTTTGATAAGAAAACCCTACTCATTTATGACACATTCTGTCTGATGCTCAAACCCTGTTGCATCAAAATGATGACTGCTGGTTTCTCTAGAAGGTGTTCCAAGTCAACTGCTGTAGCACGCCATTTCCTACTGCCAACTCTGTCACAGGATTAGTACTACAGATTGGTTATTAAAAGTATGTGTTCAGGCTCCAAGAGAGACATTCTATCTACCTATTTCTTTTTGAAGCTCACATCCCTTCCTCCCTCCCCACTACCATTTAACTCCCAATCAATACTCTCATCATCTCTTGAAACATCAGGAACTAACCAATTAGCGGCCCTCCTTGACCCAGTATGGGATGGGTGAGGCATTTCCGTCTTCCAACAGATCTGTTAAAATACTTTATGCAATACACTCCCATTCAGTATAGTCTTTCTTCTGACTCTATGTCTCCAAGATTAGAAGAATGTTCCTACCCATGCTCCATTGCCCGTACTTCACACAACTGAACAACGGTGCAAAAAACAGGAGGGAGGGATGGACTGGGATGGGGAGGACTCCAAATCGGGGTAATGAAGATTACTGGTAAATAATGTGTTGATTACTCCCTCATCTATATCCTCCTCATCCCAGTACTAACTTGGTGAGGATATCGCAACCCCCCCCACAAAAAATTTTGTGCTGAACTTACATTTAATAAAACCATAATTACTTCATTGCCGTCTTCAACACTGTAGAAGCACAATTGCAATTTTGGTGATATGTGAAGTCCAAACTAATGTTCAACAAATGTCAAATTCGATGACCATGTACCAGCTCTAAATATTTCCTGCAGAGATGTACCCAGCTCTGGGGCATATCAACAAGGCGGCGCTAAAAAATTATCGCCGCTTTTGGCCGAAAAGCGGCGATAATTTTATCGCTATATCAGCAAGGTCACGCTATCGCGTGAATCCTTGCCTTAGCGCCTTTTCCCGTAACGCCCTCTTTGCATCTCTAATGAGATGCAAAGTGGGCGTTCCAGCTCAAAATAACTGGAGAAATGTCGCTAACTGACATTTCTCCAATTATCAATGGGCACGCAAACAAGCATAGCAATAAGAAAAGTCGCGCTAACCTTGGTTATCGCTACTTTCCTTACGCCTGCTTTTATTTTGACTTAGCCATGATATCCAATGGAAGGTGGATATCATGTCTGAGTCTGCCCTGACCTATCAGCAAGCTATCGCCAAACGTTGTGCGATTATCGCGGTATTTCCAGCGATAATCACACAATTGGCAGCTTGTGCCTGGATATTTTATCGCTTTTGAGATAAGCGTTGCTAATAGCACGCTATCTCCGCGATAAAATTCGTCGATAGCCGGCAATAATTATCCTAGCGCTAAGTGAGCTTAGCGATAATTATCGCCGGTTGTTGCTGATATGCCCCTCTGTTGTCTATGATGCAGAGACTGGCTTTGTAGATCTAGCGTGGACAGATACAGGAGGAGAGATAAATGGCTTTTCTAGCCCAACAAACTATAGTTTGGGAAGCTGCCTTCTTATCCTCATTCACAGACTCATGAAAGATAAACAGGGTTTTGGAAAATCTGAATTCTTTCTAAATTAATAGTGAGAGCTCTCCTGACATCCAAAGCCGAAGGTATGTGGGCATCTCTTTCTGATTGAAGCAGTGGTAAAACTATCTCCTGGGAGAGTTGAAAATAGGAATTTACTTGGAGGTTGAATTGGGGATCTGATTTGGGAACCACTCTATCTGGAAAAACACATAAGTAAGTATAGAATACCACCAAAGTTCCTAGTCTCTCAAGCTTTTTTGCTGCGGTGATCGCATTTAAGAAGACTGTCTTTGCTGATAACCACCCAAGATCCGCTTCCTATAGGGGTTCTAAGAGAGGTAATTGCAAACACTTCAAGACCATTGATAAATCCCAGGAAGGAACAAGCATATCCACTGACAGTTTCTTTAATCGAAAACTCTTCAGGAGTTGAATGATAAGTGGGGAAGTCTTAGAAAAATCGTGGCTCAATGAAAGGGACTTGGTAGCTGCCCATTGAGCAGAAAGAGTAGCTGGAGGTAAATCCTTTAAAATCCCCTCCTTCAGGGAAGCTAGGACCCTAAAGGGATCAATAGCCATTGGGTCTAGACCATGTGACATACATCACCTCTGCAAGGAGCCTCAGTTCTTCTTATAGGATGATAATGTGGATGGCTTTCTGGAGGACTGATTATTCTTAGCGATCCCTTCAAAACGGCCACATTTTGTAAATGTATCATCTCAAGTTCCAGGCCATCAATCTGAGATGTTGAAGGTGATTTAACTGCAGGAGTGGAAACTGAAGAGGCGATGGATCTGTTGAGAGGTGAAAGTAGTTTCCCTGGGCCAGAGACATTAGGAGAGGAAACCAAGGCCAATTAGACCAAAAGAGTGACATTAGGATCACCAAAGCCATTTCCTCCCGAATCTTCAGAAGCACCTTCGGGCCAAAGAGAATCAGTGGGAAGGCATATGGCATGCTCTATGGCTAGGGGACTGAGAGAGAGAGTCTATCACCCAGGCTCCCGGACACCATGTCTCTGTGCAAAGGATCAGTAGCATAGAGTTGCTTGCTTGTTTGTACCAATCAACAGTCCCCGAACCATGTGCATATCTGATTGAACTCCCAGATGGACAGATGGTACATCACAGAGGATGGAATGTTGCGGCTGAGACCATCCGCTCTGAAGTTCAGCTGCCCCGGGGGTAAATTGCTGACAAAGATAGAAGGTGAATCTCTTCCAAAAGAAGATATCTGTGTGGCCAGAAGGTTTATAGCGGAGTTCTGCCTTCCACCTTGCCTGTTTAAATAGGCTCTTGTCACCTGGTTGTCTGTTCTTACTGATACACTGCATCCCTCTAACAAGTGGTCCACAGCCTGCAAAGCTTTCCACACAGCTGCATGTTCTTTCCAACTCGAGAAGGTTAACTCAGTTCTAGGTCCTCAAGCATTGCTCCCCACCCCCATGCTCTTCCATCTGTGGCTAGTTGTTTCAGGGGAACCCCTTTTAATTAGTTGCCTTCTACCAAACACCACTGCAGTTGAAATTGAATGAATGGATTACTGGAACGTGATGGTCCAAGTTCTGGGAAAATGAGGACCATTGTGAGAGCAAGTGCTTCGCTATTGGTCTGAGATGGAAACGTGCCCATGGGATCGCCAGCAGTCCCTGGACCCTCAGCCATCCCCTGGCTGAGAGAGACCGTTGACTGATGAGAAAAGTGAGACAGTTCTGAAGTGTTACAATCCTGGACTGAGTCAGGAGGACACAGGCCACTTGTGCATTTAACTAGGCCCCTATAAAGATTTTGACTTGTAGTGGTTGAAGGAGTGACTTTTGAAAGTTTATTATGAAGCTTAACACTTCTGTCACCTTCTTGACATCCTGCTGGGCCTTATAAAGATAAGAAGAAGCAACAGCCAGTCATCAAAGTATATGGAAAAACTGATAGCCCATGTAACTGAAAATAAGCACCTTGTAACGACCCTAGGAGAGATTGCCACCCAGAAGGGAAGAGCATGGAAATTTAGGAGATGGTCACCCACTGCAAACCGCAAGAAAGTGAGTGTTCGGATGGATGGGAACATGAAAATAGCCATCCTGGAAGTCCTCTTTGACTATGAAATTGCCTTCCGATATCAGAGGAATGATGATTTGAAATGACATTTTCTCCACCAGGACATATTTGTTCAACACCTTTAGGTAAAAGAACAAGCCAATAAGTGCAGTCTACTTTCAGTACAAAAATAAAAGAGAAAATAATAAAATCCTCTTTCTCTTTGGTCTTCAAGTACAGGAATCACTGCTACTTTTGTCCAAGAGAGTCTGGTTCCCCAGTAACATAGACTTGATTTCAATCCTTCTTTTGGTAATGAAGTACATATGAATCTGTTACTGGTAGGAATGTTTGCACATGGGATGAAGTAACATTGTTTGATAATATCCAGAGTCCAAAACGCACTCCTCCTACTGTTGTATAACACATTTGAATCTTGCCCCACCTCTGGCATAGTCAGTTTTGTGACTGACCTTTGGGAGTTGTGTGGTGGTGCTTTATGAGCCAACGTGCCCCCGACGTCAGACCCATCCACAAAAGAAACATTTATCCTGTGTTTTCTGTGGTGGCTGTTTTGAGAGGAAGGACTTCTTCCCAGAATATAATTTGAATAGCGTGGTGATTTTCTTTTATTCCACCGCGTTCTGGACCTTCATGTTGAATTCCCCACCAAATAATTTTGGTCCCTTAATTTGTGGATGAGGGCTCCCCGGGGAGGGTTGAGCTTCCTAGACTCAATCCAACAGTGGCGGCTCCTTGAGGGAGTGCTGCGGGGCGGCGGGGTGGGGGAGGGGTAGGGAGGGTGGTAGTAAACTCCGGAATGCGGCCGAACGGAGTTGAGTAAAGAAAATAAATAAAACAAATTACATTGCGCACGGTGCAATACCAAATTGGCGATGCAGCACGCAATGTAATTCGTTTTATTTATTTACTCAACTCCGTTCGGCCGCATGCCGGTGTACTAACCCCCTTCCCTGCCCCTCCCCCCGCCTCACCACCCAGCAGCAATCCCTTGAGGAGCCGCCACTGCAATCCACAACAATCTCGTCCTGCTACTACTGCTCCAGATGAAGAAGAAGCTACCCAGAGACCATCAATGGAAATATCAGACAAAAATGTAGCTACGAGTTCCAGGTTGGCCAGAATTGGAGCTGGCTCTCCACTGTCTTGTAGACAGTCATATAGAAAATGAAATTGGAAAACTTTAATAAGAACCTGGGTAGCATATGCTGAGCAGGTATTGGCCATAATAGTAAAATTAGATGCCACAAATTACCTTTCATTTTTTGTATCAACTTTTCTGTCTACTACTTCAGTTAAGGTTGAATCTTCTGATTCCAAGGACTAAGGAGAAGCCATGAAGGCTAAGTTAGTGTTTACTTTTGGTGTCTGTGGAAAATAAGATTCAAAGTCCTCCAAGGAGTACCTCTTGGCAAAACAGACAAGGCTTGTCTGTGTCCTTCCATTCCTTCAGCGCAATTTACTTTATTTTACTTTATTTTGAACATTGTTTATTCAGATTTTCGCAGTTTTACAGGCAGCACATGTCAGTGTCCCACAAACTGTACATACAGTAAAGAGAGCATAATGAAAATCATTGAAGAAAGCGGCAGTACATACAAGTTCAAAATGAATCAAAAAAGAGGACTACAGGAGAATACACATCAGTAACAACAAATAAATTGGATGCCACACTATGCCATGTGCCTGCCTCCGTCATACGAAGGAGGGCTACCAGTCAGTGAGTGCCGTCCTACCTGCGTTCAGTCACAGCACCAACAGGTCCAGCAACAGTTTCGCCCCCACAGATCCTGATCCCAATATCAATCTATTCCTTCGCCATGTCCTTCGCCACTTCACAATTTACATTATGAAATCATGCAGAGGCAGATCGCCCCCCTGGGCATCACTGTCTAAGCATAAAAAACCTTTCTCCTGTTGTGGTTTCATTTCAAAACCCAGGACTTCTCTAATATGGATGAGGAGGTCATGAAAAATTATGCCCTATACTTATTTTCCTCTGCGATTGGAGTCCTGATCATTATGTTGATCTTCCCTTTGTCACTTCCTCCTCCATCTCAGGCTCCAAATTAAGGGGCATATCAGCAAGACAATTATCGCCGCTTTAGCGGCCGTTTTCGGCCGGAAAGCGGCGATAATTGTATCACCCTATTAGCAAGCTCACGCTATCGCGTGAATCCTTGCCTCAGCGCCCTTTCACTTAACGTCCAGCTTTGCATCTCTAATGAGATGCAAAGTGGGCGTTCCTCCCCAGAATAACGGAAGAAATGTCGCTAAGCGACATTTCTCCTATTATCAAGCCTCACGCTAAACTGCAGAGCGATAAGAAAAGTAGCGCTAACCTCGGTTATCGCTACTTTCCTTACGCCTGCTTTTCATCTGACTTAGCCATGATATCCTTTGGAAGGTGGATATCATGGCTAAGTCTGTCCCTGCCCTATCAGCAAGCATTCGCCATACGTTGTGCGATTATCGCTGGATTTCCAGCGATAATCGCACATTTGGCAGTTTGCTCCTTGATTTTTATCGCTGCCGAGATGAGCGTTGCTGATAGCCCGCTATCTCAGCGATAAAAATCAGCGTTAGCCGACGATAATTATCCTCGCGCTAAGTGCGCTTAGCGATAATTATCGCCGGCCCTTGCTGATATGCCCCCAAGTTACTTGGAAATAGCTTATAACTCTTCCATTGTTTCACCCAGTAAAGTGATGCAGAAGAGGCAGGGTCTGAGCAACCCTAGCAGTCAGCTGCAAATTCTGGGACCAAGGCGTGTTAGGAGCAGTACCTTTATATAGCGGAGCATGAGACACAATCTTGTCTACTGGGAGAATTGTGCTTTATAAAAGCAAACCTCTACCCTCCCAACCCCTGTTTTGCACAGCAGCTCCGGCGCAGGGCTGAGACTCCCACCATAGTTCCCTAACGGCACTGACCACTGACACAATGGAAGCTCCCCACCCAAGCCCATCTCAGTAGCGGGGAGCGAGTCGGCTAACTGAACAGTACCGAGATTAGCCATGCCGTAAGTAGAAAACTACATATATGATGACTAGATAATTAAAAATAAATAAACATACCATCTGTCTAAGGTCTGCCAAAGACCGAAAAATACAGGTGGAGGAGTATTCTTCTAACCCATAAAGTTAGAAGAAAGACTATACTGAGTGGGAGTGTGATATAATCAAAGACAAAACGCCAGATGCAGTTGGAAAAGGTTTATTTGCCAACTGACACCTCGAAGTCACTTCACAACAATGCCAGCATTCTGTCCCCGACATTCTAGGGCAGACGCCCAGGCATACCATTGTAGATAAAACACAGGGGTCAACAAATGGAAGGCGAGAATAGGGCAATACCAAGAGGGATGGGAAAGAAATAGTGGGGCAGATTTACAAGTCCCTTGCATCATTTTTGCGTCGCAGTTGCGTCACTTTTTGTGACGCAGCAGCGTAAAAATGCGGCCCATTTACAACGTGACGCATCTAGGGAGATGTGTCACGTTGTAAAGCTCTGCGTCACATTATACCTGCATCAGGTATAATGTATGCAGGGTGGGTGTTCCAACGCAAAAAAGCCTCGTAAAAGTGACGCAGTGAAATCTACAAGATTTCACTGCGCCACTTCTAGGACGCCACTGCGTCAAATTCTTACACATTCCCCTGCATTGCTGAAGTTGCGTCATGCTTGCGACACGACTCCAGCAATGCGTGACTTTTGCGTCAACAGATGCTTCAGAATTTCTGACGCATCTGTCAATCCTAGCGCCATGGTGCGCCGTATTGTAAATACGGCGCATCCATAGTGGCACAAGGGTTTCTCAAAGTGGCGCAGGGAAAGTGATGCATCTTCACACATGCATCACTTTCTTGAAAACCTGCCCCAAAGTTTATTGGCACATACTGGTAAAACAGAAGGTTCTCTATATGTAATTAACGTTTTAGAGAGAAGTTAAATACAACAGAGTGTATCCCATAAAGCATGTTAACAGGTCGGTTGGGAGGCAGAAATGTCTCACCAATTTAGTAGTGAGACGAGAATATAGACGAGGGGCAATGATATAATGTTTTCCTCATACACCTCAAAATGTTTGTGGCACTGCCCTTTACATTTGTTAGAGCCTTTTCGTGAAGCTGTTCTCGCAGAATTTACTTTTCACCTAAAGACTTTGGAAATCAACTGCGTACTGCTCAACAGGGCCTCTGTGTCTTCATATGTTAACATTAATTTAAATCCCCTCTCTAGCTTCATATGCAGTTTCTCTTTCAGTTGTAAAATTTTGCAGCTACAAATCCGGCCTTGTGCATTTCTCTTCTAAAGAAAGTTTTTCTATCGCTTTCCAATATCCATAGATTCATATGCTAGAAATTAGCCCTACAAAAAAATAAATTCTATAGAGGGGTTCGCTTCAGCCGCCTTCCTTCTGGTTCCCTGCCCCCCTTTGCTTGCTGAATGTTTTTCTAAAAAACTAAGAGTTTTCTTTTTGACCCTCCCGTGTCCTTGAAACCCCAGGTCATCACACTGGTGAAATTACGTTTTTTTTCCCCAGCTGAACAGTATAAGTATTTTTTCAGTTTCTTATTTTCTAGAGTTCCGGCTGCTATCCTAATGAATTCCAAGGTGGTTACAAAACTGAACTTTGTCTCTTTCTCAACTAGTGCCCATTTCAAGGCCTGCACACTGCACAGACCACAGCAGGAACAGGATCATACCAGCCTGTGGTTTTCGGTTGTGATCACACTGGCTTCAAGCCATTGTACTTTGTCCAACAGCAGACTAATTTGAAGTACCTTGTTAGTATGGGGTTGACAAAAGAAATACCCAACGATATAACATTTGTGCAGTGTTGGTCAAATGCTGGTGCACAGTATTTACACCAAACTACAACTTTTGCTGGTTTCAATGGGAATAACATGTGAAAACCATTTTTACGAGCATTTGTGTGCGTGGTATTACCCGTTATGCTCATTCGATTCCCTTCAGGTAGCATCGAGAGGAAACTGAAGGCGCAAAACTCAGGAACGAGTCTAATTTATGGTAATTCAGTAACTGACAACTTTAAAACTGCATACAAAAGAGGTCTGAGCCTGATTTTCCACTTTGCACACCAGCTGGAAAGAGGTATTCCACGACAAGGACACTGCTAGGATCTTCATGTTAAGTTATTGTATTCAAATTGACAACTGGTCCGCCTTAAAACTATAAGATTGCACGTAGGAAGTTGCTCTTCTAGAACCCTGCCTACAGGAAATCTAGTTTAGATTTTTTTTGTATTAATATAACTAACTTTATTGAAAGCTATGCGGCAGAGCATATATCTTCACAGTGGTAAAGCTACATTGATACAAGGAGTCATAATATCAACACGGCAGAGAAACATTAAGTCACATCGGTAAGCCATACTAGTTACACCACTTCCCGCACACTCATTCATGTTTTTGGGGACGGCCACGTGCTATGAAAATAGGTTTCTTCTGGAGCGCACATCAAACCATCCCCCTGCGCCAGCATTGAATCGTGGGTGGCCTCTGTTATTTCAAGGCACATGCTACATCCCTCTTAGCGACCAAGCAGGCTACCCCCAGGAAGGCCCTCTCCACTCGGAAGCCCCCAAACTTCTCCATCAGTCCCAGAAGCACATAACACAGGGTTAAGTACAACGGGCGGCCCAGTACAGCTGAGAGCTCCCTGCCCACACCCTACCAGAGGGCCACAGCACAGGGCAATCACATGCCACTTGGAAGAAATCTGCTGCTGGAAGGGCACAATAAGCGCATGCAGCTTGAGTAGTGGGTGACAGTTGCTGCAGACACCGTGGGGCGAGGTATGTTGCATGAAGATAGTTAAATTGGACCATACGTAGAGGCAAGGAAATCGCCAATTCCCAGGGCGCCATGCAAGCCTCTCTCCATTTGTCCTATGCCAAGTCCCCCACCCAAGAATCCCATCTCCGCTTGGTGCGCTTGATGTCGTCTGGGGTGTGGATGACCAACGAGCAATAGATCAAGGAGATAGCACCCTTCCCCAGACGCTCTATGAAGATCTTGGCCTCGAGAGGACTATATTCTGGAAGTGGAGCGTACGGAAGATTGTGGGCCTGAAGGATGTGATGTAATTGAAGCTAGCGAAGGAACTGTGATTTGGACAGGGCATAGCGATCTTTCAGGTCCTGAAATGACACCAAATTGCCTTCTTCGTAGACATCCCCTAGGTAGAAGGTCCCAATCCGATCCCATGGAGCAAAGCCCTCCAAAGTTGAGAGGTGATGGAGCCAAGTCCCCTGCCACAGGGGCGTCATCTCAGTGAAACGACGGTCCCAGTGGGTGAGACGGAGAGCAGCCCTCCAGCAGGCAATGGATATCAGTTAACAGGAGGGCAGCGCTGAGGGTAGACGCGCCCCACACAGAAGATCAAGCAGACCATCTAGGCTCAACGAGTAAATCTCCAAGCGATATGCAGGATCGTCCCAACCTCCCGTGAAACAGTCGTTAATTGGCAGTAGGTGAGCGACTAGGTAGAAAAGGTACATGTACGATATGCCCAAACCACCATCAAAGCATGATCTGCGTAATAGTTATAGGCTAGCCTGTGTATCCCTCCAGCCCATATCAAGTTTGCGAGTTTTGCCATTAGGGACCGGAACCATCTTCAAGGGATGGGGAGGGTTAATTTCCCAGCATATAAAGATAGCGCATCATCTTGTATAGGGCGGAGCGCCCCATGGGAGTTAACAGGAGGCTGACCCAACGACCCAAGTCTCGCTCGCTGTAAGTTAAGAGCCCAGGTCAAGTCTGTGAGGAGGGACACATGAATCCCTAGATATTTGAAAGAATTACGCCAAACGGGGATGTTGGGGCACAAACCCGCCCCAACGCATCTCTTCTCACCTCCACCAAGCAGGACTTGTAGTTTAGACAATTTTATAACTTTTCTGGTTCCCTACTTTTCCCCCAACACTACGAAGTTATCTGATCCCATGTCTAGTAGGAGTGTGTGAAAATAAAAGTTTTCAGAATTTTTTCAGAGAATTGCAAGGTACTTACAATTCAGTGAAACCTACAATTTTCTGAAAGTAAGGATTTTGGGGCATATTATCAAGCACGGCGTTAACATTATCGCCGCTTTAGCGGCAGAAAACTACCGCTAAAGCGGCGATAATGGGCTTGATAATATGCCGCAGAGAATTCCCATAGAAGCCCATGTGGACACCAGAACATGGGCTTCTATGGGAATTCTCGAGGGCATATTATCAAGTCCATTATCGCCGCTTTAGCGGCAGTTTTCTGCCGCTAAAGCGGCGATAATTTTAACGCCGTTTCTTGATAATATGCCCCGAAGTCACCTTATTTCTGGTCTGTTCCAGTGGGCTCATGCTCTGTCCTTTCCCTCTTTCTTTCTGTCTCTCTCAAGCTCTTTCTCGGTATATTTTTTCTTCTCGGGTAACCACCACTGGCCTACTTATACCTCTTATGTACTTACACTATGCTCTGTGGGGTTTGCTTTGCAGATCGAGTTCCATGAGCAAGAATAGATCAGAAGAAACCAAAATAAATAATTAAAATAAGGTAAAATATCCAAAACAGGCACAAAAACTACAAATGAAGCAAAGCCTACAGCAGTTGGGGTCCCTGTTAGAGATTATAGGCCAACGGCCCCTAGTTTCTAATTTCCCTCCATTCGGTGAGGCTTATCTAAGCACCAGGTTGGCCACTTTCTGGGTCCTTCTTTGGGCGCAGAAGGAGAATGCATCGCACTGGTGAGAGGCTGGTGGCCACTACTCCTCAAACTAGCTCCTCGTTGTACGATGCAACAAAGATCCATGGTTCTGAATCTGCTCGTTTGGAGATTCTGCAGAACCTTCTCCCCTTCACTGTGGTCTTGGCGTTTCTCTTTCCAGTTGGTGCCACTGATACTGGAGGTCTCTGTCACACTTCTGACGGATGTCTTCCCTTCCTCCTTTCTCTTCGTTCTCTGCAGGTCTGACTTCTCTTTCTTTGTCCCGAGAGGAAGTAGCTTTAGGGCCTTATTATGAATTTGGCGGTCCTACAGTGGACACCGTCCACTGTAGGACTGCCAAAGCCATGGTGCTGCCGTGCACCAGATTTGGAGTTAAATCCTGGTCTGGCAGGCGGTGCTGTGGTGGTCTAAGGCGGCGGTCTGTCAGGCTCATTGAAAAGCCTGACATGCAGACCGCCACTCTCCGAGCGCCAACTGCACCTTCCTGCATGGTGTGGCATGCATACCACACCTTGCAGGAACTGGGGGTGAAAAATGGGAGGGGGGCAATACATGTGCCCCCCCTGTATGCAGCTCCAGGCCCAGGAGCAGAAGAGTTGCCTCTCCGCCACCTTTTTCATGACGGGCTCACCACCATGAAAAGTGCGGTGGACAGACAACTCCTAATTTGCTTGGCAGTATTCCTTCCCGCAGCAGTCCACACTCATAATACTGTGGGTAGGCCCGCTGTGTGGCTGTGGTTGGACCGCCACCACGGGTGTGGTGGTCCTATGGACCGTGAAGCTTGTAATAAGGCCCTTGGTCTTTTAAGTTGCTTTTGATACCCTCTTCCTACATCTATTTTTCCTTCCGGTCCTTTTTCTCTTTCGTACTCTTTTTGGCCGCTCTGTCTATCGTTTGTAACTAGTTTCTTGGTCTCTCCTTTCTAATATTGTTTCTATTATGTTTTCTCTAGGTGATGCAGCATATGCAGGAACAGTCGTGGTGCATTTTCTAAGTACGCAGACTCATCAAAGGCTAATTCACAAAATAAGGATTAAATGTACACTCATAGATGTATATATACTGCTTTCTGGAGAATATACAAATTCCAGGGAACCACATAAGTATGCAGAGGGCCGGTTTTCATGAGGATTCCTGGAAATTACATCCTTTTCCAATTGGGATCCATTTCAATTTCCCATTGTGTGGAAACTAAACCCATGTGTAATGTACTTCTTTGTAAATTTTCTCTATGAATAAAATATTGCTCCCTATGAAGAAACCTCTGCCTATCTTCCCAGTCCAAATCTGGGAGCTGGAAGGGGGAAGGTGAGGAGTTTGGTAAGGCCCAATAATGTCTTCCAAGGCTAACCCCACCTAGGTAAGCTCGTATTGCCACCCTTTGAGTGGGATTTATGGATGGGGAGAACTCCACTTACAGGACTTACACTTGTCATGACTCCCTTTCTGAATTCCTGGCAGGCTAAACTTACCACTGTAAATTGACTCCATAGTGCGGGATGAAAGATAGCGTAGTGAGTTAGTGCACAGACTGTAGAGATCTTTGTGTAACTGCCAGGTCACATGCACACATAGAGGGGGAACCACCCAGACATTAATCTTTCGAAGCTGAATGAAATGAGAAGCGTCAGCATGGGCAATACAAGCACCGGATATTTAACTCATGAAGAAAATATTTGAAATTGACAGGCAAGCTGGTTAAAATAATTTGGCAAAAATGGATGGCCCTTGCCATAGTTTCAGTTTAAGACGAGGTCAAACATGTAACGAACATCATCCATGAAAAAGAGTGAAAGGCATTCTTTTTCTGGTTATTAATGATGAGATTGTCATTTCCAGTTGCTGGCCAGTGTAAGGTGTAGATGATCTGATGTGATGATACAGTCGTGGATAAAGAGCCTAAAAGTGAGCGGGCCCAGTTTCAAGGCTCTCCCTGCACCCAGATATTGAAACGAGGCAGAAGGAGGCAGGAAACATGCCTCATGCATATGTCCATGCATGCATGTCTGTGTGTTAGGAGTAAATCCGTGGCCTGCTTGTGTCTTTGTGTGTATGTTTGCGTGAGCAGTTAAGGTTAGGTACAGTGTCACACTCGAGAAGCTTGTATACTTTACATAACTGAAGCTATCGTTCTGACAAGCCTTAGGCAAGTCTGGGCACAGCATTTTCAGAAGAGGTATTGTTGAAAAACCTGTTTTTCTCTTGACTTTTAATGATGAGTGTGACTAAAAATGGCAGCCTTCATAATTGAAAAATGCTTCTTGCTTTCCAAAGGTATCTGGTAGGACAGGCACGTCAGTATCCTGGCTGTGCCCAGACAGTATCCTGATTCTATTGAGAATTATCACTTCCTTCGGTGTGTTGGCTTGCCTATCTTTGTGTATTTTTCTCTAACTGCAGTTGCGTCGATGCAGGGTTTGTTAAACTCCCATAGATGCCTGTGATGTACATCTACAATATATGAAAATCTGCAATAACAGAATGGAATTCGCATCTAATTCCCTTACCACAGTCCAGTTGTGACATCAATAATCCCGTGCAATAAGACAATGACGTAACTTCTGTACTGTAATAATTTATTACAGCTGAGTTGTTTCTTCCCCATGTCTGTTGCCAGAACCAATAGACAGTGAGAAAGGCAGTGACTGAGCAGAATTCCAACTGCCCTTTTGTTGGATAAAATGCTTCACAGCTCTTCTTAACTATTTTCCCTGAGAAAACATTCATTTTTGTTAAAAATAGTTTTTATTGGCATTTTCCCTTTTTCTTTTACAAAACCTAGCATGGACTTCAAGCAGGCATCAGTACAAGCTGTATCAATCAACGTCATTACATGTCACAATAACCTGCAATAACATGAATTATGAAAATCAGGCCTTTGTATGCTGGTGCTAATCAGTATTACTCTAATAGCAGGTGTGTATATGACAAGGAGCAGGTGTATATACAGGCAGTGAAAGTCTTTCGTTATTTAGAAATGCCATATTTTACGACTGCTTATAACTGCAGTGAAGAGAACCGAAAAGAAAGAAACCCTGCACTTGCTCAAGGTGACTGAGGGAATGTTCTCAGAGTTGCAGCCCCAAGGCGGGCACCACTGGGGCCCCATAGGCCATCCTCATATAGTGACAGATCAGCAGCTACCACCAGGACAAGTATGATAGCACAGGGGAGGAGGTGGTGTGAGGGGGGTACCCCGGAATCTTCAGGTGGAATGATCTGCATCTTCTGCACCCCAAGGATCTTTTCCAGAAGCGCATCCCAGGTGTTAGAGATTGGATATTTACGGAGACCCTTCACCTCCTCCCTATGCAGCGCTGTGCTCTCTGCCTGCGCCCTAGCCATCATGGATAAAACCCATGCCGAGGCAACCGGGGAGGTAGCCCCCTTCCATTTACGGGCGGTCAGTCATTTCGCAATAATATGGGCAAGGTCCGCAAATTGTGTTGCCTCTCTATATTTTTTAGAGCAACAACTGAGGCCCAGTATACACTCCTCCCAGGTATAGTCCCCGGTGTTGCCTTTGCATCGTTTTAAGTATGTAGTGACCTCCCTCCAGTATTCTGTCAGTGATGGGCAGGACCAAAGCATGTGTGTGAGTTGCACATCAGGGGCAAGACAGCGGGGATAGACAGGATCAGTACGATTAAAATATCAATACTCTCTGTGCAAAATATAAAATTGCATCAATTTAAACCTGCCATTCCAGGAGACTAGGGTGGGATAAGCCAAGAAAGTCCACCATGCTCTATTTGTGCAATCGTGCCCTAGATCTGCATCCCAATGTCTGTGCAGCGCAGTGAGTGAGATAGCTGTGAGCGTGTGTAAAGTGCTTGCAAGCCATCGAGTTAAGTAGCTACCTGTGCCCAATAGATGCAGATACTGCATTGCGAGATGCTGCGGGGGCTCTTGCTGCAAATCTCTCCAGGACCAACCCAGCACTCCAATAAAGAACGCATACAAACCGAATTGGCCCGGTGGAGGCTCAAAGTTGTTCAATAGGCCCTTCATGAATCGGAGGGCCCGTCCCGATACAGGTCGCCTATTCTGTGCAGTCTCACCGCATGCCAAGATTCCCACTTCCTAAGGGAGGTTGACATGCACCCCTGAAGCATGCCAAGTAGTGGCAATACTGGGGCATAAGGCAGAGTTGAGCAAGTGATAAAAATGGCTCTGCGAAAGCCATAACATACAACTCGGAGGAGAGGTGTGCTCGGTACGGCACACTGTTGAGGGGAGGAAAAATAGCAAGTAGCTGTTCCAGGTCCCAATGGAGAAGAAGTGTCGCTGTGTCCTCCATATTGCAGCCCACACATCAGCACACCATCCACTGTAGCTGCAAGGTCAAGTAGTATTGTTCGAAGTTAGGCACGCTGAGCCGCTGTCCGCTGTCCCCTGGAAGATAAAGTTTGAGTAGTGCCACTATGCTGCATGTATTATGCCATATAAGGTCACCCAACAGACGTTCCGAAGAACAGAAGAAGGGCTTGTGCATAAAGAGGGGGAGATTGGCAAAGTAATTCAATAATCTTGGCATTACAACCATTTTTGCTAAGGCCACTCTACCCGCCACCAATAGCAGCAGAGTTTGTCAGAATGAGATCTGTGCCCGTTAGGTAGAGACAGCGCACACTAGGTTACCTTCCAGAAGGTCCTCAATGATATAATAGATACTTATCCCCAAAGAACGAAATGTGGATGGTTGCCGGGTGAGACAGACGCCATTCACAAAGCATATCTTGTCCGGAGTGTTAAGGTTAAAGGGAAAGAGGCAGCAAATTTGGCTACCAAGAAAAAGAATATTCAGTAGAAGTGAAAAATGAATCAATCATAAACCCAATCGGGTAACACATTAAAGGATAGTGTCTGACATTTGCCGAGACATCCTGGTCATACCATCAGTGATCGGAAGAAGAATGTATGATGTGACAAAGTCGGCATCTCATGAGGTTTTCGATCCATCTTCAGCTGCACTGAAGTGTGGCATGGGGCCCAGAAAGTCTACCACCACGTGTAGTACCCTATGTCATGGCTGGATGACTTCTTCAAGAGTCTGTTGAATGCACCTTGTCTGCTAATTTTGTATGAGTATCTCTCAGAAGCGTAGGATCAATGACAACTGCATCAATCTGAGATTCTAGCAACACTCAAGATCTTTCTATGGCTGTATCACATCCAGTTCATCAGTGACTGCTTCTGAGTCAGAGGAACTACCCTTACGTTTGGTAGTTTGCTGACAGCCTGCTGGTAGTTTGACAGGCGCAAACGCACAGAGGTGGCACCAGGTTTTGGACTCACCATTGTAGAAGCCGGACAGACAAGTTACCCAGCAGAGGCATTGGATCTTTCCAAGTGTGGGCCTGCTTGTGAGTGCCAGATCGGTCCGTGACACCTCACAGCATGAGCAGCCCATTGTGAAAGTCTACCAGTATGTAGACAGGTGATTAGGAACCAAGAAGCTACTGTGTCAGTTTGAGTGTGTTGACTACGGTCAAGGTTCCGATGCGCATGCCTTCAGTCCATGCCCTGAGGCCTCAGGCACTCCCCTTCCTCTTGACACCCATGCAGGGCCTAGAAAGGTTGCATCCTTGGAACAGATATTCAGCAATGTTACTTCACTAGTTGTGCGCAGTGAGGCTGAATCAGGTGGGAGTCCCTGGTTCAGAGAGCAGTCTGGGATAAGTGAGCCACTATAAATAGCATACATGGAAGGAAAGCCATTCAGGGAGAGTGCCCTGGGTCAATTGCGGGCTCAATTGGGATCGCCCACTTCATCAGCGAACCCCCCCAATGAAGATAATACAGTGTTCAGTTGTAATAGCACACATCAGCAGGCACGTAGATGTGTGTGTGCTGTTGTGTCAACCAGGGTACCCACCAGGTAACTAGTGTGTACATTTTCCACCTCCATCTCACAGCCCCCAGCAGCAGGCATTGTGCATCTGAATGATGGCTTATACAATGACCAGAAAAGTCACAGACATGTAACAGTATTTCTGTGGAATAAATCGGGAGACCGAGCCTCGAGGATGCCCTAAAATGC
This sequence comes from Triturus cristatus, assembly GCF_964204655.1. Lineage (NCBI taxonomy): Eukaryota > Metazoa > Chordata > Amphibia > Caudata > Salamandridae > Triturus > Triturus cristatus. The sequence goes on along the minus strand of NC_140584.1, from coordinate 363,507,188 downwards.
ATGTAGGCCTGATTGAACCAGAGCACGATCTTCAGACCAATGCACGATATACAGTCCTCTGGGGGGCAGTCCCCTTTATCTCTATCGGCCGCAAAAGCAGGGCCCCCTGCTCCAGAACGCACTCACAATGTACCACCAGTCTTGGTTTCTGTAAGGGTGCTGGTCAAAGGAGGGGAGACATGGCAGCAGGCAAACATTCACCCGAGGGCCACAGACTGGGATCAGCAAGAGCGCCCAGTGAGATGAGTAACTTAGGGTCAAGAAGCCAGCCGCAGGAGGATATTTAATAGGAAGACAGGATCGCAGCATGGAGTTCACCAGGGCCGGACTGGCCATAGCAGGGACTGGACATTTCCCCGGTGGGCCGCCATGGTTGGGGGCCGGTTTTGGGTCCCTGGGGGCCGATTTTGTTACAGGGCTGTTTTTGCAGCATAGCTGCAATATCGGACGCTGTAACGAAACCGGCAGAAACCGGCCCTGGTAAACAGCTCGGCCGCACCCCTAAACCCCTGGGGGGCTGGCCAAGCACTGTGCCAGGGCCGGTTTTGGGCCCCAGTCCGGCCCTGGAGTTCACTCCGTCATCGTCCGCCATCTTGGTCTCCTCTGCCACCCCGACCACCCAGAACACATTAATTATCCTATATTTATGTCAGTATATATATTTTTTGTTCTGCAGTTGTTCATTACACAAGAGCAGGAATGTATATATATATATATACAGTCTATGCAAAAGCATCCACCTCATTAGTGCAGCGCAACACCTGAATTTAGCAATCAGCAACTGAAATGTGACCAGTTAGCCTCTGTAAATGGTCTGCCACTGCACAACAACACCACACATTGCAAGTTTGGTTTAACTATTTTTGATCTCTTTTGATCAAGGAACACGTTTGTTTTGTTGAAATTTGCAGAGTATGATGCACATGGGTTATGTGTCAATTATAGGGAGAGAGGGTAAGGCGGTATGGCCAGAGCTGCCGACCTTGGAACAGTGAAACAAGGTTCCAGTCTGGGCGTCAGCTCAACATCCTGTGATTTTGGGCAAATACCTTGATCGCCCCGTGCCTAAAGAAAAAATAATCTAACATTGTCTAATGTAACTGGTGCTCGTGTGCAGCGCCCCAATGCCCTTGAGCTGAATTTTTGCTATATAAAACTGCCAAAAATATGCAGGGTAAATGGATGGTTGGACGAAAAGTCTGCTGCCGCGGATCACACAGTTCCGGTGGCCCTGCCCGCAGGCCAGTGGCGTAACAAGGGTACTGTGTGCCCTAACGCAAGCAAGGAAAATGTCCGCCATATCCCTGTTATGTAGAAATCGACAGGTAACCGGGTGCAATGAGCCACTCACATCCCAGGGCTTGAGTGTCGCTCGTGCACCGGCTATAGCTACGACCTTTCCAAACCCACTCTTGGCAGAAGGCTGCACCGCGCACAAATACCTACTGCTTTATTTGTATTTGACCGTATTTCACATACTGTGGCCCTTGCGATTTACGAGCCATATCGAAGACATATCCGCGTACTTGGATACTGATGGATGCCTAGATCTGAGCACCTTTTTGTCACTGCTAAAAAAACATGCAAGCCACAAAAACTCAAAGGACGCAAACGAGGGTCTCTGGCTATTACTCTGGGGAATGGTAATCACAGCAAGACTGGGAGCAGGGAGATGTGAGTGTGAAGTGAAAGCATGGCTCTGCTAGCGCGCATTAGATAACGAATTGCTTTCTTTGTCCCCAGACACATTTGAAGAGAGGGCTTAATATTTCTCTGCAGAGCCCGTCTGATAACATCTCAACAGTCCTGACCATTGTTCTAAGGACATGAGAATTTGGATGACTGGTCAGAGTTTGTTGCACCCCTCACACACCCCTATTGTCCCTCACTGTCAGCTTTTATTACTTCATGGCATTCAAGAAAAAGGAAATTAAATAAGACATTTACTTATCTAAAGAGCGCATTTGGAATGTGCCTTATGGCTTCCAGAGCTAACCATTACTAGTGACAGTCAATGCCTTTTTAGATTGAATTCATAGCTATATGTATATTTTAACTGAGATTTTCTCTGCTTCAGAGATTTGTTTTTAAACAAACTGTTCTGATAATATATGCATCCCTAAACATAAATTCACCTGTACTGTGCTTTTCTCAGCTACTTTCTTGAATTATTCGGTTACATACCCCAATCAACTTTGACATCTTATGAACAGCCTACTGCTCTGCGCAAGGCCCTTGAAGCCCTCCTGACTCATATTTGTCACACTAAGGACCTCATTTACAACAATTGGATACTCGATAACGCTGCACGTCACTTTGTTGTGCTGCCCTGCGTCAAATGAAAGGGGCATGAATACACCGCATCTATGAGATACAGCACTTTCCTGTCCTTTTACACTGCGCTGGCGCACAAATGGCTGCCTGGCACCAACGCAGGCACCCTTGCACTGTGGCACAAGGGTGCATGCGTTAAAATCAATTAGTTTTTTGGCAGGATTGGACACCTTCCTGCACAAAAACACCAACCATTTGACCACCCCGGGGGATGCATTCCCAAATTTACACTACGTTGTACATCTGGGAATGTGCCAAAAAGCATGGGCGTTGAGTGGGAACGCCCACCACAATGCCCATGACATGCCTCCCCGAGGCAGTGTGGGGCAATGCAGTGACTTGCGCTGCGTTGCCTTACACCATATCTACGAGGTCATGAAAAACCATGTAGGGTGTCTTTCCGTGGCCTCGTAGATTTGATTTAGAGGCCTGCGCCACCGGAGGGTCATTAAAAGTGCTGCTCCGGCAGTGCAGGCCTCTTGTTAATGAGGCCCTAATTTTTCAAAAACTACTATGGACCACAATTGAAAAGGTCATTTTTTCTGTATTGGAGTAAAAATGTTTCCTATGGGAATCAATGTTTATGAACCCCAACCTCACAGTTTTTGGCCCTGCTTGACGGTAAGAGCAAAACTTTCTCTAAAGTTATTGGCAAAAAAACACAACGCTCTTCCTATGGAAACTCTGACTTAAATGAAATCAATGGCCACATATATATATATTCACTGAAAAAAACATAGGTTTCAGGGGTGTTATAGTTAGCTGGACTTTTCACTTGTACAAAACCATTGAAATTCCCCCGTTATAGTTAGTTCAGCTAACTATAACTCGCGCGCCCGCAATGCACTGCTGATGACATCACATATTACAACACTCATGACATGGTCAGTGACATCACTCATGACATCACTGATGACATCTCAAATGACATCATCCAGTGAATGTGTGTTTTTCTGAAAATTAAATATGTTTGATATATGTATATCTCAAGGTCGATGGAAGAATAAATGGGTATATAAGTGTCTAAATGGATGATTTGTTTTTGAAAAATTGATTGTGTAACTGACTAATTAAGTGTATCATAGTGAATACATGGCTTAGTGAGTAATGTTTAAATATGTAAATATCTGTATCAGTCTCTCACTTTGTGTATAAGTGGCTGCATGGGTTGGTGAGTAGCTACATGGGTGTCTATATAGGTTATTAGTTGGTTTTTTGAGTATCAGTCTGAGTGTCTGCATGGTTCGGTGGGGGGTATTACGTAGTGCATAGGTGCATGAATGAGTGACTCACTGTTTGTATGTGTTGAACACAGCATGTGTGCAGGACTGTATGGGTGGATGAGTGTGTGTATGGGTGTGTTAGTGAGTGAATGACTGTCTCAATAGTGTCTTTATGAGTAACTACATATGTTTTAAACTAGTATATGTGACTATTGGTGTATATATGTGAGTATATGTGAGAGTGAGAGATTGAAAGAGTTCCTGTATGAATAAGTATGTGTTTCTATAAGTGATTGTTTAAAAGACTAAGTATGTGTAAGTTTCCGTAAAAGTAAGTGTGGTGGTGTGTGTATAACTGTATATGCAAGTAAATGTATGTTTGATTCTCTATTAGCATGAGTGACTATGTGTGTGAGTAACTCTATGGATGAGTGGCATTGTGTAACAGGATGTATAGGTGTATGAGTACATATGATGAGTGAGTACATGTATGAGTGACTGTATAGGACTGTTGGTGAATGAGTGGATGTGTATGTGGATCTTAGAATTACTGAAGAGGTTGTTGTGTGGAAATTTAGCTTACAAACTGAACATTATCTGCGCCATCTTGCCTCTCCTCAGCGCCACGCACAGCGAATGCACGGCCGCCATTTTAGGCACCCCACTCTCTCCCCACTCATTGTCAATCGCCAGCGCGGTCCCCTTGGCGCTGCGAGCAACCCCCGCGCGCTGGCCACCCCCGCTCTCTCATACAGGCCATAAACCCTCTCTTTCTGCGCGACCCTGCTACGGAACCACTTCCGACCGATAACCCATACATGGTCATGCCTCTCCTTTGATAACCCCCTTCCTCTGCGCCCCATTGTCTGAACTGGTCCCAGGCCATCACCTAGCCCTGCGGATGCAGTTTATGTCCCCTACTGTAAGGGAAACACCCCACATCAAAGGGATTACAGTAGATCAAAGCCCCTGCTCCCTGAGACCCGACCGGTCACACACCCCCCAGGAATTGGCGGAATACCCTGCTGCGCAATAGCCATCTCCTACTGTGGGTGGGGTGGGAACTTCTACTGTATCTATGTGTGGGATCGGATCTGAACCGGGGCTTCAGGGGATATTCCCCCCCGTACATCAAGGGAATCTCAAGAATGTACTATGTGTAATAAAGCAATAAACCAGTGTATAAGAGACCAGGTCTCAGAGATGCAGTTAGAGCACCTCGTGACGATACCTTGCTGTCTGATCTGATGTGTTCTGCTCCGACGGAATACAACTTTGTTTCCTGCCTTCCAGTCTCCGGCGCCTGCCTCTTTTATTGGTAAATTATCGAGTGGTATGAGAGGCGATTACCGCCGGGCAAATACTTGAAAGGTTATCGACTGAAACTGCCGCTACCATTTAACAATTGGCGTCCCAAACGTGGGGCCCATCAGCGACACGTGGATCCAGTGGGAGAGGTCCCGACGACAGAGTGAACGACTGCAACGATCGGGAGAGCTCCTGCCCAATAGACCCTCGTCTGGCAGCCGATCATCCGAACTTCACTGGTTCCGAGCAGACCTCTCTCGAGTGATCTACGGTCCTGACTGGGAACCATCAGGAGTGCCGCGGCAAATACGGAGAGTAGAGGACGATCGGGCGCTGGAGGCGGAAGACGAGAAACTGTCCACGCGGTCCGGGTAAGGTCGTGATACACGACAAATTGAGAAATAATTGATTGATTGTTTGATGCTTTGGAAATACTAGTATTGCTCATTGATTGTTCTTTTTGAGATATTCGCTGTCTACAAACGGGGAGGAGCAGAAATACTCTCTCTCTCTCCCTTTGCAGATAGTGAAGGGTAGGTAACGCAGACTTTTGTCCCCGTTGAAACCCGTCGTGCCTATCTTTATCTCCCCATTGATTGATTGTCCGAACATTGATTGTTTTGAAGAATAGTGCTTTTTGAGATATTCTCTGTTTGCAAATAACGTAGAATAGGAATATTCTGTCTAGTCTTTGCAAATAGTGAAGGGTAGGTAACGCAGACTTTTGTCCCCGTTGAAACCCGTCGTGCCTATCTTTATCTCCCCATTGATTGATTGATTGATTGTCCGAACACTAGTTGTTCGATATTGGTTCTTTGGAGGTATTCTCTGCTTACAAATAACGAAGAATAGAGATATTCTGTCTAGTCTTTGCAAGCAGTGAAAAGATAGGTAGTGCTGACTTTTGTCCCCGTTGAAACCCGTCATGCCTATCTTCTCCCCACTGATTGGTAGTTGGTTCTGCCCGGACCGCTTATTAGAGGTGAACCACCCGGCTCCACTGGAAGGCACCCCTAATAAGGACATGTTCACTAAATATGGACTAGTCGCCGTAGCTTATAGCAAGCTGTGGCATAAATATACCAAGAAGGACCCCGAAAGTCAGTGGCCACTGATGGGATCCTTCGACGACCATAAGATAGAAGCGCTAGAAATAGCTCTGCGTAGCAATAAGACGACGCCTACTATGCTTGACAGTATCGGCATGTGGCGCAAAGAAGCGACGCAACGGAAAAAGAGGGAAGAAGTAAAAGCAGAAAAGGAATTACGAAAGGCAGCTCACCTTGCCGCTAGAAAGTTAGAAGAAGACATAAAGGAGAGAAGGGAAACTAAACTAAGACAGGAGCCCGAAACCTCAGGCCAGTACGCTGTTAGGACCCCTTCTTTGCTCTACCCTGAGTTGTCCTCCAAGCAGCGAACGAATGACGAGTTACTGTTAGGTCCCCCGATCATTTACATGCCCCCTCCGTATGCACCCTCCCAATCAATAGTGCAACACCCACAACCCCCGAACACGAGCGAAAGCAGTACAGGGGCCTCGGCCCTCACGGCCTCCGCGCCGGCTGAGCCTCTTGTGCCGAACCCAACGTCGACTACAACGCTAGACGACCATGAGATAGGAAAGAAAGAGTCCACCAGAATGAATCGATTAACTAAGGATGAACGAGCAGGAATTGACAAGATAGTAGGGACGCTGGTGGAACGAAAAGAAAGTGAGGAGTATATAACAGACGTGTATAACTCGTACGCCGACAGCCGCAGACGACACTTCGTCGTACGGCTCTGTTATCACGCCCTGAATGCATATGAGGATAGGTACCACGATAAAGGTCCCGAAGGCTTAGCGGCCCTATATAGGAAGGTAGACATTGGGGAAGAAAGAGAGGGCGATGTAGCGAACCTCTTCACTCGTACACTCGAGGTCTACCGACACCTTAAAGAACATGGACAGACCACCAAAACAGAAACCCCCATAGCAACTAAGCCCCAGGGAGGAAGGTCCGATGCCATGATGCCCATTAAAGAAGCTGCCCCCTACTGGGTCCCCCCACGGGGTCAGGGAACACACGACGACATCAACCACCAAGATGCGAAGGGAAGGGTTGTATATAACTGGGTCTACCAGCCGTGGGACCGGCAAGATATTTTGACCTTTAGAAAGACTCTATCCGACTTGAGAAAGAACCCGACTGCCTTCTACACTGAATTGGGTACAGCCTTAGGCTCAACGATAATGACGTTAGCAGATATCGACTTGTTCTTTGGGCTATGCCTGCCGGCTGATGTGTGGAAACAAATCCGGAAAGTTGACCACGCTGAGCCGTTCGGATATACCTGGGTACAACTCGATACCATAGATAAACAGCGAGAACCAGGACAGAAACCCCCGAAGGCCATCTTAGAGCTCCCAGACAAGATTGTACAAAAGCTGAAGACTCTAATCCCAGAAAGAAAGGTAGACTGGTCGATAGTGACGGCTTGCCGCCAGAAACCCCAGGAGGATGTGTCTGAATACTTCTCCCGATTCGAGACTGTGTTCTCCGATTACAGTGGCCAAGACATGACCACCGCAACCGGACATCACCTTTTTGTCCAGAATTATGTAAAGGGTCTGTCGCCAGAAGTTTCCCAGAAACTACAGACCAGCGAGAGTAGTTGGGCAGCCTCCAAACCCGCAGCAATTCTCCAGATGGCCCAATACTACGAAAACCAGAAGAACGAGAACGATAGGGCGTCAGAGAAGAAGAAAAAGGAATTAAAGGAGAGGGTGATGATAGCACAGTTGCAAGGGGTGACCATAGGAAGGGAACCCCCAAAAGAGAATTACCAACCAACCGCCCCTAGAAAGCTACCCCCTAGAGACCATACACCTACACCCTACAACGGACGGAGAGACTTAGATGGGAATCAATGTGCGTTCTGTAGAGGGTTCGGACACTGGAAATCCCAGTGCCCGGTCCTTCTGGAAATGAACAAGAATAGGGACCCCAGAGACACAGCATATGACCCCAGAAATAGAGGACAGGGACGAGGGCACACGAACAACACCATCAACGACAGGCCAGGCAGACCGAACACCTTTGATCGCCCCCGACAAAACCAGTGTCAGCAGTCCGACTACGAGAGCACCCATGACTTCGCATAGGACCGCCAGGGACAAGGGAGGGATCCAGTCGAACTCCGTGTTGACCAGCAAGGTCCTTACGTCACCGCTAAGGTCTTGGGCACAAAATCCCCATTCCTGGTAGATACTGGGGCGACACGTAGTGCGTTATCTAAAAGACTGATTCCTAGGGCACCCTTGTCTGGCTCACACGTAACCTCAATAGGCTTTGACGGAACGCCCTCCACTAACCCCTTATCAGCACCAATCTCCTTTGACTTAGAAGATAACACCACTGACACGACCTTTCTGCTCTCCTCCAACACCCCCGATGCTATTATGGGGCTCGATTTGCTAAAACATTTTCGAGCCACCATCAGATGCTCCCCAGACGGAGTTCGAGTCATCCTACACGATAACCCAGATCTGTCCAGACCCTGTCACACACGGCGTATGCTCTCTATAACCGATGCTGATACGTCCCTACTCGACACATTACCTTCACATCTATGGGCTAAAACCGACTCAGATGTAGGGCGCATGGTGATCGACCCGGTACACATAACCGTCCGACCGGACGCAGTGCTCCCAAAGCTTCCACAGTATCGGATATCACCCGAAGGCGAGAAGGCATTGGTGGAAATCATCGAGTCAGGAGTGGTAGAAGAAGTAGTCAGTAATGTTTGCAACAGCCCTATCCTACCCATTGTAAAGAAGCAAGGCGAGGGGGATGAGGAAGCCTACCGTTTCATTGTTGACTTGCGAGAGGTTAACAAAGTAGTCATACCCCAGTACCCCGTGGTCTCAGACATCACCACCATCCTCACCCTGATTCCATCCACTGCCACCATCTTTACTGTTATTGACCTCAAGAACGCATTCTTTTCCATCCCCATCCACCCAGACAGCCGCTACCTGTTCGGCTTCACTTTAAAAGCCCGTTCGTACAGATTCTGCAGGGCACCCCAAGGCTACACTGAGAGTCCCAGTATTTACAGCCAAGCCCTCAAGAGGCAACTGGATGCAGTCCAACTACCCGATGGAGTGGTGTTGATACAGTACGTCGATGACATTCTTTTGGCGGCCGACACCACTCCTCTTGCCGTCACAGCCACCATTCACCTCCTCCGCTTCCTTGCGGAGAACGGTCACAAGGTCTCCAGAAAGAAATTGCAATTCTGCCAGCCCCAGGTAACGTATCTAGGCCACCTACTATCCAAAGACGGGAGGAAACTTACCCCTGACCGAATTCAAACCATCCTAGAAACCCCTGTTCCCAAAACTCAGAAGCAAGTACGATCCCTAGTGGGCCTCACCTCCTTTTGTCGACAGTGGTTGCCAAACTTCAGTCTTACCATAAAGCCTCTGCTTTCCCTGCTGGCTAAGGATGTCCCCTTCCCCCTCCCCTGGACACCTGAATGTCAATCCTCCTTCAAAGAATTACGAGACGCCCTCTGCTCGGCCCCGGTCCTAGGAACCCCAGACTACACTAAACCTTTCTCCCTCTACACCCACGAAAGGGAGGGATGTGCGTTGTCTGTCCTAACCCAGTCCATAGGCCCTAAGCAACGCCCTTGTGCCTACTTCTCTGCCACTCTCGACCCCGTAGCCAGAGCTTTGCCCGCCTGTCTTCGAGCAGTAGCCGCCGCTGCTGTCTCTATCCGACAAAGTGAGGGGATCGTGCTCTCGAACCCCCTCACGGTATTGGTACCCCATGCTGTTGACACCCTCCTGAACCAAACCAAGACTCAACACCTGACTAGCACACGACTGACCGGTTATGAACTGACTCTGCTTGCACCCCACATCACATTGAAACGATGCACCACTCTGAATCCAGCTACACTACTGCCTCTTCCCTGACGCTGACCCCAATGCATCCCCTATACATGATTGCGTGACCCTCACCGACGAACAAACCAAGAGTAGGGTTGACCTCCGGGATACTGCCTTCCCGGACCCTGACGGAGAACTGTGGGTGGATGGCTCATGCATCAAGCTCCCCGATGGCACCACCTCAGCTGCCTATGCAGTCACCACAGCCCGAACAGTTGTTGAGACAGCCCGCATCACACAGCGATCCGCACAGGCGGCGGAACTAATTGCTCTTACACGAGCTTGCATCCTGGCAGCAGGGACAACCGCAAACATTTACACAGACAGTCAGTACGCCTTCGGGGTAGTTCACCACTTTGGGCTCTTATGGAAAGAGAGGGGATTCTTGACTTCTCATGGCACACCCATCCTGCATGGAGATCTAGTCTCTGCCCTGACCGAAGCAGTCCTCCTCCCCACACGGTTAGCTGTGATCAAATGCCAGGCACACAAGAAGGTGACAGACATTATAGGACAGGGAAATGCACTAGCTGACATTACTGCCCGAACCACAGCCGAGAATAGGTCCACGACCCGTATGTACGTGACCAGGTCACAAACTGAGAAATGGAAGGATGCTAGGGAAACAATTAGGGATATCCAACTAGCCAGCACACCACACGAGTTAACTGAATGGGCCCGGGTGGGATTGAAGGACGATGACGGTTGCTGGCGAACCAAAGACTTGAACAAATGGTTGTTACCAGATTCATACTTGATCCCCATGCTGACCATGGCACACTCCCCCGCACACATAGGGTCTGCCCCCATGATCGAACTCATCTCTAAAGTCTGGCACAACGACAAAATACCAGACTCAGCCAAACGTCTAGTCCAACAATGCCTAGTATGCCTCCAACACAACCCTGGGAAAGGAACTGCTGTACCCCGGGGAGGGTTTGGGGTCCCCAATCACCCCTTTGAAGTCCTACAAATGGACTATGTCCAGCTAGAAAGGTGCCAAGGTTTGAAGTATGTACTCGTCATTGTGTGTGCCTTCAGCAAGTGGGTGGAAGCCTACCCAACCCATGACAACACCGCTATGACTACCGCAAAGGTACTACTGAAGGAATTCTTCCCCCGATACGGCCTTTGTCGAATTTTTTGGAGCGACAATGGCCCCCACTTCGTAGCCGAAGTTATCCAACTCATCTTAAAAGGGTTGGGTGTACAACAGAAGTTCCATGCGGTTTTCCATCCCCAATCTGCAGGCCTGGTTGAACGACACAATGCCACATTGAAGCTTAAGATAGCAAAAATAGTCGCCACCACAGGGCTAAGATGGCCAGACGCTCTCCCACTAGCATTGCTATCAATGCGTTCCACCCCCACCAAACACCACTTAACCCCCTACGAGGTCGTCTTCGGGCGGCCCATGAACCTTTGGACTGCACCAAAACCGACATCCATCCACGACGTCCCGGACGTCCTCATGTCTGATTATCTGTACAATCTAACTAAAACGTTGTCTATCATCCATCAGCAGGTGCTGCACGCCATTCCCGATGTTTCCAGGGGCCCCGGGCACGACATCCAACCAGGTGACTTCGTCTTAGTGCGTAACTTCCAGCGCACCAAGAGTCTGGAGCCCCGGTGGACGGGCCCCCTGCAAGTCCTGATCACCACCCGAACAGCTCTTCGAGTGGAGGGGAAACGCAATTGGCTGCATGCACACCACTGCAAGAAGGTATCACCGACCCTGACAACCACGGACAACGTCACCGCCCAAGAGGAACTTCTGAACAAAGACCGACCATCCCTGAGCCGCTGCCCGGATACAGAGACACTTGAATTGATTGAATATCCCGATCCCACTGTGCCATCCAAAGAAGGGTATAACTTGCGACGAAAGGAGAGAACTTCGGCTAAGCAGACCACAGGCTAAGTGGAAATCTCAGAGCGGTAGCCTAGTCACTTCAAAGGCCACCAGGAGAGAAACTAAGCAAAGTCTGTGGTTCTGCCCGCTACCGAGTCTCTCGAAGGTGATGGAAGCGCCCGACATGAAGGTGATGGAAGCAACCGGACGTCCGAAGATCCCCTACAAAAACCCAAAGACTGACCGAATGCACAGCTTTAAGACTATAACACTTTTTATTACCCTTCTCTTTTGCCTTCTCCTCATGGTCACCTTCTGGATCATGGAGGAGAACACACCCGCTCATAAGACATTGCTGACCACCGTTCAACCTACCACCACGAAGGAGCACCATCTGATCTCACTTTCACCCCAACTCCGAGAAAGGCGTAAGGAATTCTGGAATAACTCTTTTGTGCAGTTGCTCCACCAACACAATCTTGCCACCAACGCCACTAACTGCTGGATCTGTGGATTGCTACCACATGCCACTGGGCACTCAATCCCTTTCATCCCTTCACCTTTTTCTGTCCATGGTTCCTGCCTCGCCTGGCTGATCCTTCTGCAGGAGAGCTACAAGGACAATGCCACTTCCGGCAGAACCATGTCACACTTCTACCATGGGTTCTGGATGAACAAAACTGGTAGAACTTCCGCCCTCTTCTGCCCTCTGAGATCGAACACTTCCTTTCACATGGACATCCCTGCCAAAGAACGAGTTGAAATGCAAGTGTTCAACAATCCAGCCAGACCCACCTTCTCTTACCTCCGAAAACGGACGGCCGCCACCCTAACAGTGGCCCTGTCCGTCATCAACATCACTGGATCTGTATGCCTCGAAGGCCTGGGGGCACAGCTGGTGGGCCACAACTCCTGCCTCATCACCCGAACATTGGATTCAGTTGACCCACCCTCCTTTGTTGCCTCCCCGAATATGTACTTCGTCTGTGGTACTAAGGCCTACACCTGGCTCCCGAGAGGTTGGGGAGGCACTTGCTACATCGCCTTTGTCCTTCCTCCGACGTATGTGGCCCCAGCAAACCATCACCGACAGAAACGGGCCAAAGACATTGTGCAGGCCGACTCCACCGGAGCACAGTTCATGGACGCAGTCAAAGGCCTTGTTCCACTCTGGGGCCCAATGGCAAACAGCCGTGCCATCCGCCACTTAACCCAGGCAGTCGAAACGGCAATGAACATTACGGCTGGCGCCCTCGCCAACAACACCGCCGAGCTCCAGGCCGTCCGCTTAGTGGCCCTTCAGAACCGCCTCGTTCTAGATGTGGTTCTGGCTGATCGTGGAGGAGCATGCCGCATCATTGGGTCCAGCTGTTGTACCTACGTACCAGACAACTCACCCTCAGTCTACAAAGCAATTGAACACCTCCACAGACTGTCCACAGAGGTCCATCAAGAGCAAGAAGAATGGTCGCTGGGGAGTTGGTTTTGGGACGCTATTAAAAGTTGGGGATGGAGGCTGTTTTCATTTATCCTAATACCGATTGTGATACTATGTGGATGTTGCTTGGGGATTCAGTGTCTGCCACCTTTATGTTCGCTTTTTATGAACTGCATCTGCCCTAAGACTTTGAACTTTGAAACAGAGCGGATGAAAGCCCTTTATGAGGTGGAGGTCCGTAGTATTATGGGGATAAATCCGAACTAGACAAGCTGGCGAGATATGTTAAAAGGGAGGACTGTGGAAATTTAGCTTACAAACTGAACATTATCTGCGCCATCTTGCCTCTCCTCAGCGCCACGCACAGCGAATGCACGGCCGCCATTTTAGGCACCGCACTCTCTCCCCACTCATTGTCAATCGCCAGCGCGGTCCCCTTGGCGCTGCGAGCATCCCCCGCGCGCTGGCCACCCCCGCTCTCTCATACAGGCCATAAACCCTCTCTTTCTGCGCGACCCTGCTACGGAACCACTTCCGACCGATAACCCATACATGGTCATGCCTCTCCTTTGATAACCCCCTTCCTCTGCGCCCCATTGTCTGAACTGGTCCCAGGCCATCACCTAGCCCTGCGGATGCAGTTTATTGCCCCTACTGTAAGGGAAACACCCCACATCAAAGGGATTACAGTAGATCAAAGCCCCTGCTCCCTGAGACCCGACCGGTCACACACCCCCCAGGAATTGGCGGAATACCCTGCTGCGCAATAGCCATCTCCTACTGTGGGTGGGGTGGGAACTTCTACTGTATCTATGTGTGGGATCGGATCTGAACCGGGGCTTCAGGGGATATTCCCCCCCGTACATCAAGGGAATCTCAAGAATGTACTATGTGTAATAAAGCAATAAACCAGTGTATAAGAGACCAGGTCTCAGAGATGCAGTTAGAGCACCTCGTGACGATACCTTGCTGTCTGATCTGATGTGTTCTGCTCCGACGGAATAAAACTTTGTTTCCTGCCTTCCAGTCTCCGGCGCCTGCCTCTTTTATTGGTAAATTATCGAGTGGTATGAGAGGCGATTACCGCCGGGCAAATACTTGAAAGGTTATCGACTGAAACTGCCGCTACCATTTAACAGTTGTAACTGGTATTGGTATGTCCATTGTTTTGAAAATGTTAGTCTCTATTTTTGAATGTGTGTATCAAAGGTTATATTAGGGTGAGAGGAGGTCTGCCACTCTATCACAAGGATGATGTCATCAGTGATGTCATCAGTGATGTCATTTGAGATGTCATCAGTGATGTCATGAGTGATGTCACTGACCATGTCATGAGTGATGTAATATGTGACGTCATCAGCAGTGCATTGCGGACGCGCGAGTTATAGTTAGCTGAACTAACTATAACGGGGGAATTTCAATGGTTTTGTACAAGTGAAAAGTCCAGCTAACTATAACACCCCTGAAACCTATGGTTTTTTCAGTGAATTTCTGAGGTTTTTTAAATGCTAATTCCTAACTATAACGTGCCTGAAACCTATGGTTTTTTCTGTGAATTTCAAAGGTTTTTTAAATGCTAATTTCTAACTATGCCTACAGAGATAGGACATGTGAAGAAAGAAGAAAAAATGCACAAAAAGAAACAAAAGAAGTGCAGAAAGAAGCAACAGAAGTCCTCAAATACGAATATAAGTGCAGGAAGAAGGATAACGTGCAGAAAGAACAAAAAGAAGAGCAGAAAGAAGCCTTGTTGCAAAATCATCCTGTACCCTCAACTTTTTCAGACGGATACTGGTGGTAACTGAGTCTGACTAACCAGTCCTAGAGCCAGTGCTATGTTAAAAGACACTTAGAATACAGTGAAAACACCTACATACACTAGGGAACATTATGCGTTGGGGTCCCCCTGTGATTAGCATGACCTCCTCTGTAAGCCCCTAGTATATAATAGGGCATGGGGATTAAAACTACCTCTTAAAACAAGCCACAGGGCATTTTTGCACACGTTAACTCAGGCCCCGTCATGGGCATTACATTTTGCGATAGGGGGTGGAGGGTCAGGGGGTGTTTCTGCCAAGTGAGCCCGGAGTCACAGTCACAAACGTCCTCTTCTTCCTGAATAAAAGTGAGATTATGCTGCATACTTGTTCATATTTTAAGTAGTTCGCACAGACACAATGTTTTAAAAACAATAAAGTTCCTAATACCCGCCTTCTCTGAACAGTTAGCTTGCTGCCCCATCCCCCTCCTCTCTATCCTCTGTTGTGTGAATCCATGGACTAGCCTCCTCCCTCCTGCCATGCATGGTCTGATGTGCTGCCACTGCCCTCAATTTAGTATGATGTACCAGTCCACTCCTCCTGCCCTCCATTGCCCAATTCTATGCCCCATCATTGACCTCCTGCTTAAACTCTGTGCTTAGCTTGCTGCCCCTATTCTCCTTCCCCCTGCCCTCCGATGTCTTTGTGCATGCCCCTGCTCCATCCTTTTGCCCACCATGTCCCATGGACCTGCCACTCCTATCTACTCTGAGTGTTCTGTTGAGCTGCCACTCCCCTCCCACCTGCCTAGCATTGTCAGATGACTGTAACCTGTCCCTGCCACCTTCACCCTGCCTGTCCACATGCCATGCCCCTATCCTCTTCCTCCTGTCCTACATGGTCCATTGTACTGCCACACCCTTCTGCCCTCCCTGGTCTGTTGTGCTGCAACTGCTACTCCTGCCTGCCCCGTGTGGTCTGTTGTGAGGCCCCTTCCCCTGAACTTTCTTGTCTGTGTACAGGTCCTGACCCTCCCTTCTATCCTCCATCGTCCTTTGTGCATGCCCCTGCACCCTCCTTCTTGCCCATCATAGCCATTGTGCTGCCACTAACCCTCCCGCTTGCCATGCATGGTCTTCTGTGCTGCGATGGCCCCTCCCACCTTCCCTGTGTGGTCAGTTAGCTGCCCCTGACCCCCTCCCACCTTCCCTCCATGGTCTGTGTGTATGCCATCACAGTCTCACTGTTGCTCTTCATGGTGTGTCTTGCTTCTAGTGCCCATCCTGCCTGACCTCCATGGCTATCTTGCTGCTCCTGCCCTGCCCCCTTGCCCCCAGCCCTCTGTTTACATGTGCAGACCCCTACTCCCTCCCTCCTGGCTTGTCTGTTCCATTGTAATGCCCCTGATCCGTCCCTCCTGCCCTTTATGGCCTGTTATGCTGCAGCTTTCTCTCCTGTCTGTCCATTATGGTCAGCTAGCTACCATTGCCTCTTGCCCCTCTGTTCTCTGTTGTCCATGTGCATGGTCCTGTCCCCTCCCTCTTGCTTTCTATGGATTGTTGTGCTGCACTCCCGTCCTGCATGGCCTGTGTGGTGTATTGTGCTGCTGCAAACCCTGATGCCTGCCCTGCAGGGTCAGTTTGGAGCACCTCTCCATGTCCCTCCTGTCCTCTGTTATCCAAGTCCATGTCCCTATCCCATTTCCTTCCATGATCCAATGTACCATACTTGCGAACATTTTTAACTTGGTAAGAGGGAGATTTGAAAAAACACTGGGGTATTGATTTTCCCCTTTGAGTTACATTGAAAAAGAGGAGATTGTAGACAGGAGACAGATCAAATAAAGCCCATTTGAGCTTAAAAACATTGGACGTTTCCTCGCTGAATCGGGTCTGTTGGCATGTATGGTTGTACTACCATTGCCTCTTCCTTCTGCCCACAATGGTCTATTACATTGCCACAGCCTCTCTTTCAAGTCCTGTATTGTTGGTTTGTTGCCCCTGCCCCCCTTTCCACTGCCCTCCATAGTCTGTTGTGCTTCCACGGCCCTTCCTGCCTGCTCAGTGTGGTTAAATTGTTGCCTTTGCACCCTCCTACCTGCCTTCAATTTTCAGAGTCCGTGCCCCTGGCCTCTGCCTCTCAACAGTATCCTAATGAACAACTAGATTGCTAACATTCTATATTTATTACAAAAGTGTGGAACGCCTGACATCATCTCGATGTAATCAAAACTGTAATACCTAGAGCATTTCCTTTAGAAATTACATATATGAAAGGGTCTTATTGGCATCAAAATTATGGTTAGTGCTCTAAAAGACTAAAATAAGGACATATTTTCTGAGTTTTCAAATAGCGACAAAGCACTTTTAAATTATTTGTTATCTTTATGTTTTTTTATCCAGTTGACCACTTGATTAAATGTTGCACTTAGGGGAGAGGATGTGGTGTTACTTCCAGAACTGCAGACTTTGCAACTGGGGAACCAGGTTGAAGTTTCTGCTTCAGCTCGACATTCTGTGATTCTGGTCAAATCACTTAGTCTCCCCATGTCTACAACCAAAATGAATTTGTTCTTGTGAGATGTAACCAATGCTCATGTAAAGCACTCCAATACCTGACAAGTCTGCACTATATAACACTGCAAAAACACAAAATAATAAGTGTTTTGCACACTTCTGTCATTGGGCTATATTTGGGCTACATCTGGGTGATTTTGGGCTACATTTGGGCTCTTTTGTCTCCGGTGGCCATCTTGGGAGATTTATTTGTTATGAAGTTTCCTAATTTCCTCATGTACTGCAGTCTCCTCAGTAGGAAATGCTTTCCGTTTTTTACTTTGATTCCATCATGAAGGTATTCAGATATGTCACACATTTGCCATAAATTCTGAATGTTAGCACTCTAGTTGCTCATTAGATCACTGTAGTAAAACTACCGTTCACCATGGAAGTCTGCTCCTGGTATTAAAAGTGCATGTTTCAGTCTGCATGTCAGAATTTTTTAATGAAATAGAAGAGGATTTGAGAAGTCACTCAAAATGTGCCCTCATTTTCTTTCTTCAGCATTAATCATAATTTCTATGGCAAAATGAACCCCCTAATTGTGTTCCTTTTTAAATTAAATGTTTTAAGTGTTACCAGTTTATTCCAATCAAGATGGCTTAAGGTGTGCCATACTTTTGTCATAATGAAGACAGTAAGCGCTCTAGTTTTTTTAAGAACATTCTGGGACATTCTGTCATTGGGCTATACTTGGGCTACATCTGGGTGATATTTGGGCTACATTGGGGCTCTTTTGTCTCTGGTGGCCATCTTGGGAGACTTATTTGTTATGAAGTTTCCTAATTTCCTCATTTACTGCAGTCTCCTCGGTAGGAAATACTTTCAGTTTTTTACTTTGATTCCATCAAGAAGGCATTCAGATGTGTCACACATTTGCCATAAATTCAGAATGTTAGCACTCGTTTTGCTCATTAGATCACTGTAGTAAAGCTACTGCTCACCAGGGAAAACTGCTGCTGGTATTGAAAGTGCATGTTTCAGTCTGCATGTCAGAATTTTTTAATGAAATAGAAGAGGATTTGAGAAGTCACTCAAAATGTGCCCTAATTTTTCTTTCTGCAGCACTAATCATACTTTTTATGGAAAAATGAACCCCCTCATTTTGTTCCTTTTTAAATTAAATGTTTTAAGAGTTACCACTTTAATCCAAGCAATATGGCTTCAGGTGTGCCATACGTTTATCATAAGTAGGACTGTTAGCGCTCAAGTAGTTCTTTGGAACACTCTGGGAAGCTGCAGTAGAACACAAAGGAATCAACTGACAGTCTCTGCCCTTGTTGGATGTACATGTTTTACTGAGAATGTCAGACTTCATTCTCACATGACTGAGAAAGATAATGTGAATTTACAGAAAATAAGCTCTCAGTTTAGCTTATAGATCACCTTCCAAACCTCTGTGGTTAAAGCATGAGAAAATATTTTTCTCTCAATCATGATATCCCAGCAGAAGGCTTTTTCACATGGTGAAATCACCTTAGAACATACCACAATTCCTAAAATAAGTATGGTACCATCAACAAATGATTTATAATGTAACTAAAGTCTTAAAACCTTCTATTAACTGCAATGCTTTTTAATGAGGTGCTATCATGTATATTGGTCCCAAGATGGCTGCCAACACTTCTTGGATGAAGTGCTGACAGCCAATCAGATCTCAGGATGAGATGTGTGGTTAGGCTCCGCCCACATATATATATATGCTTTTAAATGCTATTTTCTCAGGAAATACTGACAAGATTTACACCAGACCTGCAAAAGGCACTTCCTTGACCTTATGGCTACCTCTCTGCCAAATTTCAAGAAATTCTGTTCAGCCGTTCGGGCTGTAGCTGTGTCTAAAGGTCCTATGGAAAAATGCATGGGGAAAACGCGTTTTGGGACCCCCCTTTTTTCTCGGCCCCTGCTTGACGAATCACTCCGAGACTTTCAGGGTAGGAGCTGAACGGAGCGTCCCATTAGTTTTGAAAATTTCACGAGGATTCGTCAACCGGCGCCAAAGTTATTTAAAATAGAATTTTGAGATTTTCTATGGAAACTAGGTTGTAACTATAACTATCTACTGGCGACCGCCAGTAGATAATACACATACACACAAGCATGCACGCACACACACACACATATAAAAACAAATATAATATAAATATCCTTCTATTGAAGAAAGCAACAAATTGATACCTAAATTAGGCAACTTGAATTGTTTATTTTCAAGCTTTCCTCGGAACATTAATTTTAGTCGGTATAATGCTCTGAAAGAGTCATGCACAATATGTTGTTCTCATGTCTTTCCCAACTCTTATAAGGTAGTTTAACGTAGATTGTGAAGTCAGATTTTTCCATTTTTAACTCCCACCCGATCCAAGCACATATTGAGCGAGTATGCAACCTTCATCTTTTGATATGCTACAAACTTAAAAAAACAAAATCATCAATGTCTACAGCTTGTTTGAATTTCCATATGTTATATATGAGCTTCCCTTTGTTCTTTCATATAAAAGATGTGCACACACGCCCTGGAGCATGTTTAAGAAAAAGAGATACCCTTTTCGGTCAAAGTGCAGTACATACTATACTCACCTTCAAGTTGTCAGATGCCAGGTATAAATGTATAGGCAAGAAGTCTAAAGGTAGTGGTGTTATCTGCAAGAGACTGATTTGGAAGTGGAAGAGCCAGCGATGTGTCTTGATGGAAGCCCTGAGTGTCTAGTAATTCTGAGACCACCAGGGCAAGTGTTTATACATTTATAAAATAAATTAAAATTGATAGTTTATTAATTGTTTTAAAGGAAATATATATATATATTACATTTTACATATGTATGTTTAAATATTTTTTAAATTAAATTAATTTTATTATATTTGCTAAAATGTATATTAAATCTAAATACTTTTTTACGTTAATTTTATTATTTAATGTATTTAACATTAATTTTTATTTAAATAGAAAAATCGATATTTTGTACATATATATTTTTTACTTCGTTTTTTTGTTTCAATATTTTTGTACTTACAATTTTAAATATAGGATGTCGATATTTTTGACATCGATATTTTTGCATCGATATTTGTGTATGGGGATATTTTGGGAATCGATATTCTATCAGTGAACCCAGTGGGGCCAGGGCAGTCAGTCACATATTTTAGGCTGGGGCACAGTTAATTACACTATACATCAGTGCCTCCAGAAATGCAGAAGACTTGTGTTGCAGTCAATCACAAAACCCATTTTCACGGAGTTTGTTGTGTGTTAGACAAATATGGAATATATTACTCTTATAAAATATACTCCGAATTCAAAAAGTTTACACATGCAAAAAAGGTGTGAATAATTTTAACATCATAAGCATTAGGTACACACAGGTAAGTTCTTCTACACCGACTTGTTAAACGTGGTAAATTATGCTCATTTGAAAGTGAAAAGTAAGCATGCTATAATTTACAACTCTTCTTATTAATCGTGTTAGAAAGAGATTTACTCATAATCAAACAATTTCAAGAAAAGAAATCCAAATAGAAGACACAGTTCCCCTGATCCTATAATGAAATAACCTATCGGCGGAGGCACAACAACTTCTTAATAAATGTACTTCAAAAGCATTTATGTTTTATGTCTTTTAGCGCCTGGACACAAATACATAAATTTTCAGCTCTGTTGCAATGTAGCATTGTGCACAACTGCAGTTTCCGCCAAACGCCGCTCTCTGCTGCTACTGACGAATAGTTTGCAGACTGTTAAAATGCCTTCAGTACTGCGGGCAAGCAGGTGCCTCAAATTAATACCTTCATTTAAAGATACTATGTTTGTAGCTGATTTTGCATTTTCACGTGTATGACATAAATATCTAACAGGTGGGGCTTCCTACTAGTGAGCAAAGGCCTACGTCTCCCACTATCTCTCCAGGTCTAGTGCAGGTATCAGCATTGTGAACCCTGTTGACATACACAGAACAGCACCGCATGGACTGCAGAAGGGCAAGCTGTCCTGGGGATGTCGCAGTTCTCATATTGGCCAATGCCACATGAAGAGAAAGAGAGCAGGGAGTGGGAGGGGGCTATAATCAGCAGAATGGGATATTGTGTTACAACTGTAGTGTGCAAGCGCGCACCGCCCATTGGGCTCAAAGGGCTTCAGCCCCATGCCTCCCCCTCCCGTTGTGTGTGTCAGCCCGGGCTGAGACAGCATCCCGGGCTGGTGACCGTCTTATTGCAGCTGCACCCGAGTACTTCAAAGGTCTTTAAAAGACCATTTACTTGTTAACGAGACATTGTTGTGTGTTTACCCCTTCTTAGAGCCCATTCAGCTCCACTCTGCCTATTGCTGGAAGACTTAGCCCACCCCAAAATATTTATTAGCCCTCCCTAAATTTGGCTCTAGTTGCACCTCTGGTAGTGTGGGTATATGATTGGCAAGGCCACATCAGTCCAGTTTCATCTGGAATACTGTCTTCACCCATCACAAAGGAGAGTGCTATCAATTTAAAAGGCCACATTTACTTTATTCTGTTCAGTTCTGGAGGGTTCGTCTGGAGGACCCTGTCAATTACTTGAAGTTTTATCAGTAGCATGGTACCCATTTCCTGACGTCTCACACTATTTTGTTCTTTTACATTTAGGGCCAAACCTGGAAAGGTGGTCTAGTTCTGAATGCCACCTCTGGCATGTAATATCCAGTTATGTAGACCACCATTGGTGTCTGGTGTCATGTTCTTCAGACATTTGTGTCCAGCATGAGAATCAACAGTTAAAGAGCAGATGCATGCACAAGTGAGTGAGTGAATGAATCCTTCAATTATTGGCTAGAGGAATGGGTTAGAATGAAAGAGAATTATTGAGCAGATGAGTGGGTGTTTGGATGTATGCATGAATTAGCAAGTGGGTTGGTAAGTGAATGGTTTGGAGAAAAGATGGGTGAGTGTGAATAGTTAAAGTGTTTTGTGGATTTTTTTTTATGTAAATTAACAAATGTGGTGGGGTAAGTGGGTAGATTAATGAGTGAGTGTGGCAAATTAAGTGGCATATCAGCAACAACCGGCGATAATTATAGCTAAGCGCTAGGATAATTATCGCCGGCTAGCGTGGATTTTTATCGCTGAGATAGCCTGCTATTAGCAACGCTTATCTCAAAAGCGATAAGAATCCTAGCACTAACTGCCAAACGTGAGATTATCACTGGAAACCCAACCCAGCGGTAATCCCAGGAAGTTTGGCGATAGCTTGCTGATAGGCCTCACATACTTAGCCATGATATCCACCTTCCATAGGATATCATGGCTAAGTCAGTTTCAAAGGAGGCGTAAGGAAAGTAGCGATAACAGAGGTTATCGCTACTTTTCTTGTCGCTATTCTGCTTTACGTGTGGCTTGATAATAGGAGAAATGTCGCTTAGCGACATTTCTCCCATTATCCTGGGGAGGAACATCCACTTTGCATCTCATTAGAGATGCAAAGATGGGCATTAGGAATTCAGGCGCTAAGGCAAGGTTTCACGCGATAGCGTGACCTTGCTGATATAGCGATAAAATAATCACCGCTTTTCAGCCTAAAGCGGCCGCAAAAGCGGGGATAATTTTATATCGCCGCCTTGTAGATATGCTCCTAAGTGAGAAACAGCCCGTGATTTTCTGGATGGGTGAGTGGGTGAGTATATTGGTGTTGATTGGGAGAGAATAATGATGAAAGGATGTTTGAATATATGGGTGGATGGATAGGTGGGCGAGACAAAGCTCAGTTTTGCCTACATGACACACCCCAGGCAGGTTCAATCAATCAATCAATCAATCAATCAATCAATCAATCAATCAATCAATCAATATGCATTTATAAAGCACATCAACTACCTCGAAGGACAGCAAAGATCAGTATGGAGATGCTACATCTGTGCGTATAGCAGGGTCTTTAAGATCTTCCTTAACTCTCGTTCTGACTTAGTCAGGTGCATAAAGGGGGGCAAGGCATTCCAGAGCTTTCATGCCCTGACAGAGAAGGACCTTCCCACTAGCCATTCATTGGCATACCTTGGCACACAGAGCAGACACGGCTGCCTAGATCTCAGTATGTGATCCTGAAGATAAAGGCTGAGCTTTTGCTTAAGATAGCAGAGGCCCATGCCTCTTATAGCTCTAAACGTCAGTGTCAAGGCCTTGAGTTCAATCCTCTTGCTCACCGGGAGCCTGTGTAAGCGTCTCAGATGAGGGGAAATATTATGTCGAAAGGGCACCCTGAAGATCAGCCTTGCTGCCGCATTCTGAACAATCTGAAGTCTCTGAACCAGATTTGCCGGGAGCCCAATATAGAGACTGTTTGCATAGTCCTGCTGGAGGTGACCAGGGCATGTATGATGATCTTACGGCTCTCCTCAGGTAAATATCGTAAAACTTTCCTCAATGACCGTAACTTCCAGAAACATGTGGCCAACACATGTTGGATATGAGTCGAGAAAGAAAGATCGGTATTAAACCTGGTACCCAAATTTCTTGCAGACTCGGCGGGCGTTGGAGAGGGGTTTAAATTCTCGGGCCACCAGAGATTGGATGGTGGTGGTAAGCTTTGATTAAAGAACAGGACCTCGGACTTATCCGCATTAAATTTCAAACAATTATCATACATCCACGTGGAGATCTGCTTAATGCATTTTTTTTTAATTTATTGAATACCGCCAGGGAATGCTCTTTGAATGAAAAAACAGCTATGTGTTGGATGAAATAATAGTGATTAAAGGGGCCAGGTAGAGGTTGAAAAGCAGCGGTCTCAAAGCCGAATCCTGCGGCACTCCACACACCAACGTTTTTGGTGAAGACGAGAAAGGATACAAAAAGACCTGTTTAGAGCGGTCTTCCAGAAAGGACCGAAGCCATGAGAGTGCCACTCCCCTCACACCCAGATGAAATAAACACTCCAGCAGGATCCGATGTGAGACCGTGTTGAAAGCTGCCGACAGGTCTAAGAGTACTACCATGGCTGTGGCCCAGCTATCTACAGACACTGATTCGGAAATTTCCAACAGTGCGGTTTCCGTGCTGCATCCTGCTCGGAAACCCGATTGAAAGTCACGGAGAAGGTTCTTGGTTTCTGCGAACACTGTGAGCTGTTTCTGAACCACCTTTTTGAGGATTTTTGCTGGGGCTGACAGCAGAGAAATAAGTCCAAAATTGCTGAGCATACTCTGAACCTTTTTGGTTTTTTCAGCAGGGGTAATAAGAATGCTTGTTTCCATATACCAGGAAAATAGCCCAGTTTTATGGAGGAATTTCAAATCTGGTTTAGTATGAGATTGAGCCACTGGGCCATCAATCTAAATAGGTGGGATGGGCACGGATCCATAGGTTGCCCTTGCGCCACCGCAGATGCGCCGCATTTACAATGCGGCGCATCGTGGCGCAAGGACAAGCAGATACGTGACGCATCTGCCGGCGTAAGATTGGCGCAGTGCTGAAGTTGCGTCGCAAGCGCGACGCAACTCCAGAACTGTTCCAACCTACCCTAACCCTAACATGGTGCGTCAAGCCTTACACCTGCTTCAAGCAGGCGCAGGGTTTTGACGCATCAGCGTTGGGAAAGTGACTCAGTGAAATCTTATAGATTTCACTGAGTCACTTTTCAGGGGCGTTCCTGCGACGGAACGCCGCCACTGAGTAGCAACGCCCACATGAAACCTGACGCAGGTTTCATGTGGCGCAGGGTTTTACACCGTGACGCATCTCCATAGATGTGTCATGATGTAAATGGGGCGCAACATGGCGCAGGGTTTACGCCGCCGCTGCGTCACAAAAGTGACGCAACGGCGGCATAAAAGGGGCGCAAGTCCCTCATAAATCTGCCCCACTATCTCTGCTTGCGACCTACTCTAGGGTTCTGGAAAGCATCTCAGGGATATTCATTATCTACGAATAGATACATTGAGAACTAGTAGCGTGGCTGGGACCTTCCAGCACTGTAATGGAGGATAACTGGGGCCAGGTGGGCACAATAACCATTGGCTAGCACAGGGAGGGTGCAGAAAGCTGCTTGTCTGTGGTACAATTATAAGCAGCGACCCCATGGACTTGGCCTACTCTGAGAGGTTCATGTTTAAAAAGCACTGAAATACAAGGGTTAAAGGGACGTCATAGTTAGGTGAAAATGTCAGTTAAAACATACCATTTTGAATTAACAATACCGCTAAAATTCACCAGTTATAGTTATGTTATGTAACTATAACACATACCCTGAAATAACTATAACTCGCACCCCCATCATGTACTGTGTTTTCATCAATAATGTAATTTCATAAGTTGCAGTCATGTTATCAATTATTTCATAGTTAGTAATGCATGCTAAGGGTGCGAATCATAGTTACTTTAGGACAAGGGTTACAGTTACTTGAGATAACTATAAATGGTGAATTTCAGTGCCCAATTGTAAATAATTATAACTCATCCCCTGTGTACTTACATAGAGATTTATGGGTCTATACGTCGTATAGGGATAGCACTGTTACCACTATGTATATCTGTGAATACATAAATAAATAATATGCCCAAAAAGCATTTTTGGTTTAATTTTCAACAGGAGTTGCGCTGGATCCGCAGCTCCCACTGACATTTTTAAAAAACAGAAGCATGTGCTCCTGTACTTCTGTGATCTTGAGCCCCTGGGTGGGCCAGGTCCCAGGGGAATTTGCAATATGTGTAGGAGGGGTCACACAGGGACCCCCTCGCAGGGCTTATAAAAACCCCAGCCTCCATTCACCTCTCTGGGGGCACTGTTTTTAATTTATGCTGGTGTTGCCTGCTTGGCAACCCCCGTGCCCCGGGGACTGCCACCTCTCCAGGGCAAATCTGAAATTAATGCAGGGGCCCACATGGCCCCCAGCAAACCTGGTGACAGCCACCTACCCTAGCATTAAAAAATATGTTTTACAGGTGGACCCGCTGTGTTCACGTGCTCCCCGGGGGCCACCACCTCCCCAGGGCTAAATCTAAAATTAAGGGGGAGGGTAAGTAGTGCAATGGAATGGGGCCATGCAGTCATCCTCCTGGAGGCATAGATGGCCCTAGGGTCGGCTCCTGCTATGTCTCGGGATGCCCACCCCCTGGACATAGCTGTTTGCTGTGGCTTGGGGGGAGCTTTACTGCTCCCGCTAAGCCACAGCAAATGCTCTGCTTCCAGCTAGCATTTGAAATGCTCTTGCTTGCTGGAATTAGAGCAAAATTACTTTCAGACAGAGGGAGCTGCATGTTCAGCAGCTCTCTTTGTCTGAAAGCAATGAGACGGGGAGACGGCAGGAACCGTGGCGGCCTTCAAGCTCCCCCGCAGTCCCCAATGAAAGTCACTAGGTGCCCTGGGTGAGACCAGGACACCCAGAATGGAGGCCAGGCCCGAGGGATGGGGTCCCCGGTGCCAAAATCGTCCGGGGGTGACCGCGAGGCACCCCATCTCTATTTCTTAATGGGCGAGCCCCGGAGCATTGGGACCTAGGGGTCAAAATCGGCTCAGGGAGGGGTTATAACAAATAGGCCGGGCCCTGATGTATGAGGTCCATGGGACCAAAATCAGCTCAGAGAGGGGGGCAATGAGTCACGCCTCCCTTATTTCAAATAGGTTAGGCCCTCAATGGGTGGGGTACCTGGGGCTGAAATAGGGATGGGGAGGGGAGCAGTGTGCCCGCACACCTCTATACCTGGGGGATAGGGTCCTCTGGACCGAAATTGGCCAAGGGAGGGGGGCTGCATGGTCTTCCACCCCGTTCCAAAAAGACCTGCCCCAGGGGTGGGATCCTCAGGGCTGAAATCAGCCATGGGAAGGGGGCCAAACAGCACTCCTCCCTAATAAAAGTTAAATAAAAGAAAAAAATGGCTAGCCTGGGGAAGTTGACGGAGGCCCCACCCCGTTTCATCACCACTCTGCAAATGCACCTCCTGGTGTATTACTAGTTGGGGGATGTAGTCTCCTTGGCTATTGAGGGTCCTTGGGGGCCAACTAGCCCTCCTGTTACCTTCAGTAAGACCCACACAGGTAGATTGCTGAGAGGGCATCAGAGGCCATGCCCCCTTTTTCCACCACTCTGCAAACGCGCCTCCTGGTGCACTACTCATTGGGGAAGGGGTCCACTTTAATCCTGAGGCCCTCAGGTGGCAGGGGGGCCTTGGCCCCCACCAGCAGTGCTCTGAGAGGTAACAGGAGGTCTTGTTGGCTCCTAAGGACCCTCAAGAGCCAAGGGGACTTCATCCCTCAACCAGGAGCGTGCCAGGAGGAACGTTTGCAGAGTAGTGGGGAAAGGGGGCAGGGCCTCAAGCGAGTTGCCGGCATTTTTTAGAATATATTTTAGGAAGGGGGGGTCATGTGTCCCCTCTTCCATGGACATATTGGTCCCAGGGGGCCCATCCCCCTGGCCCTGACCCTTTAAAAAAAATGTTTGTAATAAACAGGAGAGGCCGTGCATTTGCCCTCCTGACCCATTTTCGGCACCGGGGCCTCCTTCCCCTAAAGGTCGCCCTTATTTATTTAAAGGGAGGCCCCCCTCTGAAGGCCGATTTCGACTCAGGGGAACCCATTCCCCAGGGGTTGCCCTTTTATTTTTTTTTTAAAGGGAAGGGGCTGTGTGGCCCCCCTCCCCAGGCTGATTTTGGCCCTGATAATCCTATTCCCCGGGGCCAGGCCATTCCTTTATTTTAAAATGTATTTTGATTAAAGGGAGGTGGGCCGAACGGCCCCTCCTCCGTGCCATTTTCTGCCCCGGGACTCCAGACCCTTTTGTTAGGGACCACAGTGGAAGCCTGCTTTTTATTGTAGTAAATTTAAGAGAATTACCCAAGATTTTCAATATAATGTACAATAGATATTTTTAATAAAAGTGTTACATTCTATATATGTATATATAAACAAAAAGACACATATATATGTGAGTCTGTGCTTATATAAGTATATATTTATACATAGTATTAAATATTATTTACATTTATTTAATTTATATTATATTCATGTTATATATCAAAATATTTTACATTTACTATTTTAAAACTATACATATATTAAAAAACTATATTTTTGTATGTTTTTTTAACGATATTAGTGTATATCAACTTGGGCTGGCTACATCGGGCCAACAGTCACTTGATTAAATGATTTGAAAAAGGTGATGACTGGTAACATGGTGGCCAACCTACATGCACTAGTTTGACAACTCTACTATCAAGGCTTTTCGTAGCAGAGGTGAAGAAGAGTGTGTGCAGCAAAAATATATTTAAAATAAATGATCCCAGGGCAGGAACTCCAGGCTGTTGTGTTGTATGTAAAAGACATTCAATTGATGGAGGTAATGCAGAACAAATCAAAACATTCCCACCAGTCAAAAGATCTGGGTTAAATCCATCATTCTTTTGCGCACCATGCCACCTCAGTGTCAACCTAACTATACGCAAATCAGTCTTGACCCTACTCCAGTGGGAACAGTCCAGCCCGAACTCCCAAGCCAGGTCCTCCATGAACCAAAAGACAAGTGACCCAGGACCGGTTTTGCCCACGTTATGGGCTCATTAGCCAGGTATAGCTTGTTGCCAGTAACACAGTGTGCAGGGGAGCCACATCTGGACATCTGGGCATACCTGTCCTACTTAGGGTGACATACTAATGTATACAAAACAAGGGCCAAACTGAGGTGGCATGTGTGCAAAATAACGATGGATCTGGATGTATCCCCGAGTAATTACAAGTGGCTGAGATTAATTCTAGCATTCCATTTGTCACTTTTCGTATACTTGAACTTTCTAAAAGTTCCATTTTCAGAATTGTGAAATCCAATTTTACCATTAAAGACGGTTTTAAACTACAGTTCCTCAGGCACCAAACACGACATTCCTACCTAGACCCAAACAAAAGGTTATCATTTATTGAATGTAATAAGGTAAACCAATGTTATCCTATAGGAGAGGTAGGCCTTGCAATAGTCAAAAATGAAATTGAGAGATGTTCACTACCAGGACATGTAAAACTTAAAAGGACTTGCCCAACTTTTAAATACAATGCACCCTGTCCTGTGGGCAGTTTAGGTCACAGCCTATTGGTGACTTATATTTATTAAAAAGGAAGGTTGAAGCCCTGGAAAAAGGTTTATTTTGCCAGGTCAATATTTCAGTTTAAAATTGCACTGCAGGCTGCAATGGAAGGCCTGAGAAAGGTTTTAAAGGGCTACTTAGCTGAGTGGCACAATAAGTGCTGCAGGATAACTAGTGGTATTTAGTTTATCAGCACTTGGTATGTGTTATGCCACTTTACTGGGGACTTACAAGTAAATTAAATATGCCAATTGGGTGTCACCCTATTTAACCATGTTTACTGGGGTGACCACATGCAGGTTTGCACTGGTTAGCAGTGGTAAAGGGTTCAGAGGTCTAGAGCCAACAAAAATGTATTCCACAAAAAAGGAGTGAAGGCGAAGAAAATATGGGGGAATCACAACAAGGGTGTCAGGTCTAACATTGCATTCTAGTTTTGAATACTGCTGACCAAGGCTTCAGATCTTAGCACCCCTAGAGGGGAACAACAGTGCACAGCACAACAGCAATCAAAATGATGAGATAAAAAGCACGTATTGACATGAGAAATGCATTGGAAATTCAAATACCTCCAGGATACCTCAGTATGTTTAGCGCTCCTGAAACAAATACTAATCAACTCAGCAGTAGTAATTTCTGCTATTTACAGTACTGGACATCTGAAAGGAGTAAATAAATGCATATAGATTGGCGACAGAGGCCAAAACCTACAACAGCTTGTTTTGGGCACAACGCTTGAGGAGAACATTGCTAAATAATTACTGTATGAAGTTCAGGCACTTTCAAGAAGGCAAATTCTGGAACAGCAACCAAGATCCGCAGATACTATGGCATATCTTTGGATTTAGCTGCGAAGGAAGGGTCCGGACCCGTCCTTCGCGGCTTCACCCGCGTGATTATTGCTTTCCTATAACCAACACCAACCGCTAAGAGAATTTCCTGCCTTGAGAAAGCCCTGGCTTTTCAGCCCCTGGGCAACACACGTGTCGGATGTCTTCTGTCTCCTGCACATGACTTCAAATAAAAGGAAAAATACCAAAAAAACACCAAAGATGAGTTCCTATTTCCTCAGTATGTATGACACAGAAAACTACATTTTGGGATTCTTTTACCCCTTAATTCTATATTTGGAAGAGCATAAAACCAATCATAGAACACATTACTTGGATCCAGGTGGTATCTGGGTGAAACCACCGTTTTGGTTTTTGCCGCAACCCATAATCGGGTCATGACCTATTGTGTGTGAACCCTGGTAACACTCACCAACTAAACCACTAAAGTGAGCATGGCTTGAGCTACTGGACAAGCCATGAAAACAGCTCATTTTCCATCACCCTCATATTCAAACTCATAGGGGGGTAATCTGTTGCAAACCACTAACACATGCATTATGAATCAGTGCCACACAAATAAACCGAGTCAGAAATGGCAAATGAAAATCACCCACAGTTTCCCCAGAATTTGTAGAGCAGACTATGAAGGCGAGAGTTCAGATCAGAACAGCGTCGACCCTAGTGATGCAAAAAGTACTGTGAGCATACAAGTGGTGACAGAATTAGCGTGAAGGGGCAATAGCCATAGGACAATAAGCAGCTATGGTGGCAAGCTAAAGAAGCATTATTAAAGTTAGAAAAAAGTGATATGATGCGGTTAGCACTGGCTGTGTCATAGCACTTTTTTTGGCTGGTGGGCCTGGGAATAAAACAAAGATGGGAGGATAAGCAACAACAGGGGTAGGGAGTCAAACAACAATGAGAGTAGGTGGGCAGGTGCAAGCAACGAGCAAGATGACATGTAAGGAACGACTATGGGAAGAAAACAAAAAAGTACCCTAGTCCTAGGGCAAACAGCAGAAGGACATCTAGAAAGCAATCAATCAGTAATTAGTCCATGCTCCATTTAAAGGAGAAGCACACGTGGAAGAGGAAGTAAACCCTGGATCACTGACCAATGAGAAGCAAGGAAATAAGAGCGATGTTGAAGACAGAAGAAACCAAAAATGTAAGCGTTTGAAAATACAAGTTATCTTATCAAAAGGATAGTAAAGAAGCTATGCTCCAGGAGACGGGCCAAACGCAAGAAGAGGAAGGAAAGCCATTGAATAAGAAGTAAGCAATTGAGAATGACAAGAAAGTCAAATAATGGTATGCCAAAGACGTTTTAAGGCATGAGCAAAGTGGGTAATTGCCCAGAACCCCCACCATACAATGCCCCCCACCCCTGGGAATTAAAACGTCTTATCTTTTACCTCTGTCTGTTCTATTTCTATATCTAAACCTCTCTCTACTTTTGACTCTTTCTGTCTACCTTGTGTCATCTTCAGGAGTTTTGGGGTCCTTGCTAAGACATTTCAGCTGTTTTTGTGCCTTACAGGGACCCCCAAAATACATCTTGCTAGGCACCCCAAATCCTTAACATGCCACTGTGGTAAGCAATAGGCTTGGCTCAAAGCCCACTGTACGTTTTGGTACCTCAAACAGGAATTGACAACAGACATCTAAAAGCTGACTGCATGTGGGACCTAAAAGATGCTGTAACCACAGACCTGGACTGTTCCCATGAGGCACAGGGTCAGACTGATTTGCATATGGTCATGTCTGAACTGGGGTGGCAGAGTGGGCTAAAGAACGCTGATGGATTAAACCCAGATCAGTTGACTGGGGGTGAGTGCTTGCAATGTTCAACACTACGTCCATCATTTCCTTTGGTTTTGCTCTGTAACCAAGTGACACACAGTGAGAAGTCCTACTATTTTAAGAATTGGAAAACTACCATGAGCTGTGTGCGCATGGGCACCACCCTGCGCTCTGCATGCATTAATCATGTGTTAAGTTCACAACAGAAATGTAATTTAGCAACCGTTAATAAGCTACAAGCCAGAGTAGATAGTACTTCAGCTTTTCTATGTTTTTATATCTTTTAAGGTAAAGAGTGTGTTAACACTGGTTAATTTCTCCTTTGCTGCACTCTCTCAGTCTACGCATCTGCATTCCTAACACAAGGTATTTCACGGTCTCGCAGCCAGGGCTCCTAAGTGGCAATTTAATGTAATTACCTGGGCAAGCAAAGCAAAGAAAGAGGTTTGTAATACGTATTCAACAGAGGTTGTTCGGATATTAATAAACCAAGAGAAAGGGAGCACTTTAAATTATGTTTTACATGATTTAAATGCATTTTACAGCTTGTGTCTCAGCACCTCGGCCAATTACTGCTTTCAGGTCCGAGGACAAACCTATTCCAGTCCAGTACGTTTTAATTCATAAAATATTGCAGCCAAAATTACTATAGCACATGCCACTTCTTAATCATCCCTTGTGCTATGCTAAACACTTTTTATTTGAGATGTTCCCCCATTTCTCCCAATGCCTCTCCCAGTCCCCCCTCCCGCCCCCCCCACACATTTAACCTCTTGGTACGATCTATCCCTCCATCTTGGCTGGCGCCACTCACTCCTAACGTCAGGGCAGAACTTAACACCCGCTTCTCTCCATCCACCTCATAGCACCCTGAACTACTGACATTGTGGAAACGACCAATCTACACAGAAATTATGAGAGAATGGATCAGCAAATGTCGAAGTCTTCCACCCTGATCCTATAATGTAGTAGTGGTGCTGTGAATGCACGATTAGCTAGTTGTAAATCAAACCATTATTTATTTGTGTTCACTTTTGTGTGTGTTGCTTGCATACCTAACCAGGCCACGGTAACATATACTAATCCTATGGTCTATACAATTGCTCCGTTTCTGAGTTACAAATGTAGTCCTTCGGCCCCCCCAATATATGTGTGTGTGTGTGTGGTGGGATAATAAGCATCCACGGGGCATATTATCAAGAAACTGCGGTAAAATTATCGCCGCTTTAGCTGCAGAAAACTGCCGCTAAAGCGGCGATAATGGGCTTGATAATATGCCCTTGAGAATTCCCATAGAAGCCCATGTTCTGGTGTCAACATGGGCTTCTATGGGAATTCTCTGCGGCATATTATCAAGCCCATTATCGCTGCTTTAGCGGCAGTTTTCTGCCGCTAAAGCGGCGATAATTTTAACGCCGTGCTTGATTCTATGCCCCCACGTTTTTTCATACAAAGTGACATCATAGTCAAATCTGTACCATTCTAAAAGTTTACTCACCTAGGGCAGTTGCTCTAATATTTCACATGCTCACAAAAGACTCGCACTAAAATATCTCTGTTCTTGTCATGCCTTGCAACGCTTGTTCACTCCCCCCTGGCCCACTGGCGTACATCGCCAGAAGACTGCAATGCATATAAAACCAGCTGCAGCCCATGCAGGTAAGAGCGGTGGGATGGTGGGGCCATGTGAGGGGGGATTTAGATGGACGATGACATGGGAAAATTAAATAAATAAATAATTCCTCATCATCGTCCATCGAAATCCCCCCTCACCTGGCCCCACTGCTCTTACCTGCAAGGTCCGCAGCTGTATAAAACAGCCACACGGTTGTGTTCACCCAAATATTATTTG
Organism: Triturus cristatus; assembly: GCF_964204655.1. NCBI lineage: Eukaryota > Metazoa > Chordata > Amphibia > Caudata > Salamandridae > Triturus > Triturus cristatus. Next base: position 363,473,253 of record NC_140584.1, on the reverse strand, counting down.
AATCACACCAGCAGATCCCGTTAGCCCCAAAAGGAAATGTACACTTTTTGAGATAAAAGGAGAATGGACAGGTTTCTCTCACTCCTTCACTACAGAGGAGTGCTCTGTTTTACAGGGAGCGATAGGGGTCAGGCGATCCTGAAAGAGAAGTTCTTATCTGCAGGTGAAAATAAACAGTCCCTAATGTTAAATGCAGGCTTGTTTACATGGTGTCAAGCCTGCCTAGTTTGTAAAGTGTAAGTTTCACACTTCAATATTAGTTGTCATTGGTTATTAGCGTATACACTGTCTTAAGAGGTATGAGTTTCAAGGACAAGTTAGAAATCCAGATCTAAAATTAAGACAATGTGAACTCTGAATCCAGTGCCATCTTATCCTGATGTGCCTTTTGGGTAAAGTTTAGTGGCATTCACATGCTGGTGACTCTTTCATTTCTTCCCAGCTTGTACAATCCAAAGGGGATCCAGACTGAGGTTTGAGAGTAATGGAGAGAAGATGAATTTGAGGGGAACTATTTGAGGTGCTCAACTGGATGAACAGAGATATTTTATTCAGGTTGGATGGGAAATATTGAATACCAATTTTATCAAAGCTCATTTTGAGGGGCGTGTGTTCATAAGTGTTTGATGATCAACCTTGCTGAAAGCTCTATAGTGATCAAGTAGGATTAAAAAAGAAATGTCACTGCTGCCAGTGATTTGGGATATGCAACTGAGGACTTGGATGGGTCCAACTTTTGAAGATTTTACTCCTAGGTGTGTCATGGTTAGTACGTAGTTGGGCTCGTCGTTATGGTCCATGTGTGGGTTCTTCATGAATGGTACAATTTGCATGTTCTTGGGAGAGTTCAGAAAGATATGGGGCCATATTTATGAAGCAAAATTGCGATCGCAAACGCCATAATTCGCAGTATTTGGAATTCGCAATTAAGGAATATGTAGGATTCACAAAATGTATTGCAAATCCTACATACATAGCGTTTTGCGATTCTCAAATAGCAATTCCCAGAAATTTGCTGTTTGAGAATCGCAAAACCTAACATTGATACATATGGCCCATAGTGATTGAAGCAGTTATAGATGGTATTGAGGAATAGTTTGAGGGTGCAGCCTCTTGATGCTAAGATGATGCATTAATGTAATTTGGAAGTCAGTAAGTTGTGGATGCTGGGGGGGGGGTTCCCAGTTGAGATGAATGAAAGTGAGTCCATCTCGGTCCACCTGGAGGTGATATTCTAAAAGTACTGGGAATACTGTGCTTTCAATGTTCTGTCAAACGTTGTCATTGTTATCTTTGAGGACGATGTTGATAGCATTGTATTTCCCCTTGAGAAAGCTTGATACATGAGTAAAGAGATAGTTTCATGCAGAACTCAATTGCTTAGAAGAGGTTGCTTCTACAATGATTATTGTGTAGCCTTTCTTTTTGTGGTGAGTTTCAATATATGTTGCAGGGAGGTTCATTGGGGCTGCAAATTTTTCATTTAGGTGACATTGGTGCCACTGCATTTCTTGGATTTGACTGCATGTTTCCTGTCTGTGAGTTCATGTTTGTACCATGATGCTGACGTCTTGGATTTAGAAGAGTGTGTTTTGGCCGGCACATGAGTGAAAGATGTGGGCTAGAAGGTATGGTTGAGGTTGGAGAATAAGGAGTTGGTGTTGTCGGGGTAGGTGCCTTGACAGGAGGATTGTCCATCTTCCAGTGCACTTTAATTATTTTGGAATGCAAGGCAGGATATTCTGGTTGGGATGGACTGTACAAGGCCAGAAATGTCAAATTCTCGTGTCAAAAGTTCTGAGTTGGCCAAACTCGACACTGTCCTCTTGCTTCCAGGGCAACTTTGAGTACTTTCCATGCTTATGCTCTATATATTGGGATATTGGACCAAATCTAAGGTTTGTAGGACTGGGACCCCTCCCCCTCAAATAATTGGGCTCCTTCCTTACCAGACTTGTGGCTCTCTTGCCTCAGTTAGAGAAGGGAGAAATGCTATTGATCACTGGCGGAGACATTGCTGGTGGGGCCTCTGTTAGCCCGACTGTGGTCATTCAATGGTGGTGAACCATCTCATTAAAAGGCCAGCACCTTTAGGGCATGCGGATGGCACCCTATTTGGGGTGGTCACCCCACTGTATATTTTGTCTGCATTGGTATCCCTCAAGGGGATAAATGCACTATGCCATTTAAGAGTAGGGAAATAAACAATAAACCTCAACAAAGTGAAACCTCCCTGCATGTCATTGCAACCACATTTCTCTTTCATATAAACAAACTCCCATTTGAGCTTTTTTTTCTGTGAAAGAAAAAGAATGCCAAACAGACTGCAATGACATGGCGTGTCCACTCGGTAGTCAGCTTTGCCTTAAATGCATCCACTGCAGCAGCAGATCCACTTTCAACAAATAATCCCCACCAGACAGCTAGAGAGCAATAAATGGGGTGGGACGTTCTCATTCTGTGGCATGGAGATGCTATCCTGGCGGACTGGAGGGCCACCTGCCAGGTGTATGATGAGTCGCTTTCTTTGAGCTCAGAAATTGGTCAGTGGGGTAAGGCTGGATTCTGAGCCAACCATGGCTCAAAGGGGTTTAATACTTTTTATTGCACCTTTGTGGTGTCTTTTAAATGTTTGCCAAAAACCCAGAGTGGTACAGACCATGAAATCTTATCTGCCTTGAGAGCATCTTCTTTGGGCAGGCCTCAGCACCTTGTCCCAGAATTCCAGGTGTTGTAAATTGTTTAAATTCTTACTTTACAGAACGCTGAATATCTTCCTCTTGCATGTCTGGGAGCTTCGTGTGCTGCTCATGCAAGCATGCAGGGAAAGCGTATAGGTTACAAGGGCACAGAGGGAAGTTGGCTCAGCTATTCATTTCAGCCAGGAATTAGCCAAAGTCAAGTACAATATGGTCTACTGCTTCTTCTCGCAGGATCTTATTTTTATCCTTTATCTCCTTGTGCACTTGAATAGGCCAGCTTAACTGATTCTTGAGAATTCACTTGAAAGCTGATGGGGAAGCAGGACTAATGTCCTCAGGCATTCATCAGGTAGACAGTGTTACACTCACAGTAGTCACTTTCTTGTCTTATCCAAGTTCATTGGTATGTTCCGATTTCAAGGTGTTGGGAGTTATCAATTATAGGGATAACGGTACAGTGGTTGGTGAAAATCCTTGGTTTAACCATGCAGCATTCTCAAGTTGTGCTCCCAAGCCTTTGCAGCACGTTACGTGACTTATCAGCAAAATATTTTAAAAAACCTCAATTTCTAGTGTTTTTCACGATGAGGAATGCTAACTTAGCTGTCAAAGCCCATAATAATCTGAGAGAGAAAATAGGCCCAGCACCAAAATAAAAGTGGCCTTCATTTGCGAATCAGATAGCTAAAAAGTGTTCCCACATTTAGATTTGGGGCAGCTTTAAACTTGCAAAGACACACTGTATAGGTGTTTTTGAAAGGTATGGGAGTCAGCATGCATTTTGCTTCCTAAAGGTAATGTTTGCGGTAATAGAGAAATCAACATTAAAAATCAGGTCACCAAACCATAAAACAGGCCCAGAAACAGCCCAAACCAACCTGCCAGACCAGACCTTCTGGCATTGCCAGACTGTCCTATTGGCCAGTCCGATCATGGGCCCACCCTTGGCCTTGCCTGTTAAAATGAGAAACCAACCTTCTGCACACAGGTGGATGGATGGCCTATTCAAAACGATCCTGTATTGATGCTATTCCAGGCAAGAGGGGCCAAAGAGTCGTTGGCAGGGTTTGCTTCAATCCCTAAGGTGTATGAAACTTCCAGATCTCCGTGCCTTCCCTTTGTGGTGACCAATTATTTAAACTTCTCCTGTCCCCCCATATTGCTTTAGCAAGTATAGGGCAGTGCTCCTGGAGTGTGATGTTCAGTAATTACATTTCTTTGTCCTGCTAATGGACATCTCACAGCTGTATTGATACATAACAAGAACTAGTGGGGCATATTATCAAGAAACGGTGTTAAAATTATCGCCGCTTTAGCAGCAGAAAACTGCTGCTAAAGCAGCGATAATGGGCTTGATAATATGCCCTTAAGAATCCCCATAGAAGCCCTTGTTCTGGTGTCAACATGGGCTTCTATGGGAATTCTCTGCGGCATATTATCAAGCCCATTATCGCCGCTTTAGCGGCAGTTGTCTGCCTCTAAAGCGGCGATAGTTTTATTGCCGTGCTTGATAATATGCCTCAGTGTTTCTTATACTGGGAATTTAACAACTACACTTCAGACCTAAGCCTAGGCAGAGCTCTGCTGAGGGTAATCTAATTACAGACAGGGCAGGAAGTGGGAGATGGACACAACTAGTTTAGAGGCTACCTTGGATTAAGTTTAAATAAACAATGTTTCTAAAATCCTCTTTGGAACATTTGTATTAAAAATAGAAGTTAACAAACGAATACAATTTTCAATATTTAGCAAAATGAAGCATTTTTGGTCTTGTAAGACATGTTATACAATTTAAATATAAGTAGGAAAGTCTACCTAAATGTACGTCAAAACAATTCTTTAAATTCCTTTTAGGAGGGTAAATTGCAACCTAACACACATACTGCATGTTTCACCCGTGGACGTTATGCAACCAAACAAATAGATAAATTATGTTGGTCATATAAGTAATGTACCTTGGATCATCCATTGTCGTGGATGATTAGGGGCATATTTACTAATCCTTCACACAATGCAGGGAAGCAAGCGAAGTTGCTCTGCAGCTTTTACATGTTAGGCTTGGTCAACATCCAGTGATTCTAGGCGAATCACATAGGGCCTAATTTAGAGTTTGGTGGATTGGTTGCGCTGTTATAAAAGTGAGGGATATCCTGTCTGCCTAATTACAAGTTCATTATATGCTGTGGCATTTGTAATAGGGCCGATGGGATACCTGTCACATTTGTAAAGGAGTACCTGTCCGCCAAACTCTAAATCAAGCCCTTAATCTTCTTGTGCCCCACAAAGCAAATTGTCATGTAATCAAGTTCTCTAATGCCCTTGGGCCAAGTATGTGCTAATTTAAAACTGAAAAGAAGCAATTGGAAGGATAAACAGAAGAGTAAAAGTATGGATTTGCGAAAGGATGGATGGAAACTTGGAAGGATACCATTAGAGGTTTGTTTCCAGTGCTTAATTTGAGCCGGTGGTTTCCGGTGCTCAGCACCGGCACTTAATCATCATCCCCGGGCTTTTCACAAGCTCCAGTTAAGGACACATTCGTTTATGGTAGGCACGTGGAGATTAAGGGGCATATTATCAAGCCCGGCGATAATGGGCTTGATAATATGCTCTACGGATTTCCAATTGAAGCCCATGTTAGATGTCCTTCACATCTAACATGGGCTTTGTTAGAACCGGCGGTCTCTAGTTGGCAGAGGTATACACTTCTGACAAATAGGGACCAACCAACTCTAGTCAGGGAAAGGGGATTACACACTCAGATAACCCCTGCTACCCCCTTGGTAGCTTGGCAGAGCAGACAGGCTTATCTCAGAGGCAGTGTGTTAAGCATTTATGACCACATACAGTAATAAAGTGGATACACTACAGATGGACACGACACAGAAGTTATTATAAAAATAGTATTTTTATATAAGGTTTAGCACAAGACCAAATAACGACAAAAATATACCACAGTCTTAATAAATACTCTTTGGAAGGAAAAATAATAGTTCAAGTAAGGTTTCTTCTTGGCAAATAGTTCTTTAGCAAAGTATTCTTCTGAGCACAGTTCTTTGGCAACAATGTAACCCCCACAGGAGTCACACGACGTCGAGTCTACAAGATTCCCAAGGTTCGGCGTCGACCGCGAGGAGCGCTACGTCGAGCCTGGAGTTGCAACAGACCCCACAAGTACAGTACCTTGAGAAACGAAGAAAACGATGATCCACGGCGTCGAGATGTCGGCGTCGGGGTCGGCGTCGATCGTGCCTCGGAGTCGGGTCAATCCGCAGCGGCGTCGAGGGATGTCGGGCCGGAGCAGCGCTCACGGCGTCGAGACGGGCGTCGAGTCGATGCGATCAGCAGCGGCGTCGGGACGGGGTCGCTTGGAGGCAGAGCCGATACTCACTCCTCACTGGCGTCGATACCGGCGTCGAGACGGGGTCACTTGGAGCCGGGGCCGATACCCACTGCTCACTGGCGTTGCTGCTGGCGTCGAGACTGCAGATTTTCCCTTGTGTACTGGAAACAACACTTTCCAGCAATTCAGCAATTCAGTAGATGGTGAAGTCCTTTGGCCCTGTGACTTCAACAGGAGACTGGCACTCTTCCAGTCCTTGGAGATTTCCTAGCAAGTGTTCAGAGAGTACACACCAAGTTCCTCTCTCCTTGTTCCTTGGCAAAAATAAAGAAGCAGCTTTCAGGTTCCTCCACAGTAAAACAGCACTCTGGCAGAAAGGGGAGGCAAGTCCTTAGATCAGCAGGCTTCTTGTCCTTGGTACAGGTTTCCTTGTCAGAAGTGATCTGAGTTCTTGGTTCAGGGGTCCTTCTCTTATACCCCTTTTTCCCTTTGTTCCCTTTGTCCAAGCAGGGCGATTCCCACCATCTCAGGTTTGTTGTGGGTGTTGCCAGGCAGAGGCACCTGGCCTATTCACTGAGCAGGGCAGAGTCCTCAGCCGCCCAGCAGGAGGCGGAGCCAGTATTGTCACTGGCAGGAGCAGGGCTATCAGTCGCCCAGCAGGAGGCGGAGCCTGTATTGTGTCAGGCAGGGCAGGCTACTCTTCCCTCACTCTATGTGTAAACGCCCCATTCACCCCACACTGACTCACTCAGACCTCTGGGGCCACCCAGCCCCTGACACACACACCAAACCAGCAGAGACCGGTAGATAGTTGGACAAGAAAATAGCCACTTTCTAAAAGTGCTATTTTCAAACATAGAATTTAAAAACCATCCATCCTAAAGGGTGTGTTATTAAATTCTGAGTTCAGGGATACTAAACTTGACTTGCTACCATGCTCCCTGAGTCAGATAGATTATAATGGAGTTAATAATCAGTCTGCCCAGTCTGGCCTATTGGAGGCAGGTAGCCCTTCAATAGTGAAAAACGAAAATGGCTGTGATTCACTATTAGGTCATGCCACACACATCAGGGCATGACCTACCTTTTACCAACAATGCACCCTGCCCTAGGGCCTACCATAGAGGTGTCCGAAATGTGGCAAAGTGAAGGTTTAGAGACTGGTAAGTAGGTTTCCTTACCAAGTCGACATGGCAGTCAGGGACTGCACGCAGGCGCTGCGGTGGCAGGCCTGAGTCACATTTTACACGCTGCTTCTGTGGGTGGCACAACCAGTGCTGCAAGCCCACCAGCAGCAGTTAACTTACACGCCCTTGGCACACTCAGTGCACTAGACTAGGGACTGAACAGTAAGTCAACCAAGCCAATCATGGTAACACCAATCAATGTAACAATTTAACATAGGGAGCACTTGCACTGTGGCACTGATCAGCAGTGGCACAGTGCCCAAAGCAATAATCCAGCAAAAACATCGTAAACAGAGGAGGCAAACAGAAAAAAATGGAGGAGAGACTCATGCCAATGATGCCAGGTCTAACACGTGTCCCCTCCAGCTGAAATGTGGGGAGAACTACCCTTCACCCAGGGAGTCCTCATCACTAAGGCGGAAAAATCTGGACAGACCATCAGCATTGGCGTGATCTGTACCAGGGCGGTGTTCCACCGTAAAGTCCATCCCCTGTAGGGAAATGGACCACCTCAACAGCTTTGGGTTCTCACCCCTCATCTGCATTAACCATCTGAGGGGCCTGTGGTCTGTCTGAACCCGGAAGTGAGTCCCAAACAGGTAGGGTCTTAGCTTCTTCAGCGCCCAGACCACAGCAAATGCCTCACGCTCTATCGCACTCCACCTTTGTTCCCTGGGAAGTAACCTCCGGCTGATGAAGGCTACAGGTAAGTCTCGGCCCTCCTCATTCATCTGTGCCAGAACAGCCCCCACACCATGCTCTGAAGCGTCTGTCTGGACAATGAATTCTTTTGAAAAGTCGGGTGCCTGGAGGACCGGTGCTGTACACATTGCAGTTTTCAGGGTGTCAAAGGCGTTCTGACAGGCGTCAGTCCAGATCACAAGTCTCGGCTGCTTCCTGGAAGTCAGCGAGGTCAGGGGGTGCACAATGTTGCCATACCCCTTGACAAACCTCCTGTAGTAACCCGTGAGACCCAAGAAGGCTCTCACCTGAGTCTGGGTTTTGGGCGGTTCCCAAGCCAGGATGGTATCTATCTTGGGTTGCAGGGGGGCCACCTTGCCGCTCCCTACTTGGTGCCCCAAGTACACCACTGAACCCTGCCCAATCTGGCACTTACTAGCCTTGATTGTGAGGCCTGCTCTGCGCAGGGCCAACAACACTTCCTGGAGGTGGCGCAAGTGTTCCTCCCAGCTGGCGCTGAACACTGCTATATCGTCCAGGTAGGCGGCGCTGAAATCTTCCAGCCCGGCCAATACCTGGTTAACCAACCTCTGGAATGTGGCAGGGGCATTCTTCATCCCAAAGGGCATCACACGGAACTGGTAGTGCCCATCTGGTGTGGAGAATGCAGACCTCTCTTTTGCCCCATCAGTCAAGGCGATCTGCCAGTACCCAGACGTTAGATCAAACGTACTAAGGTACCGGGCAGCCCCCAACCGATCGATGAGCTCATCAGCTCTGGGGATGGGGTGCGCGTCAGTCTTGGTGACCGAATTGAGTCCTCGGTAATCCACACAGAACCGAAGTTCTGGTGAAGCACCAGGCGCTGCAGCCTTTGGGACCAAGACCACTGGGCTGGCCCAAGGACTGCTAGAGGACTCAACCACCCCTAAGGCAAACATCTTGGAGACCTCCTCCTTGATGTATGCTCTGACCTTGTCAGTCACCCTGTAGGCCTTGTGCCTCACAGGAGTGCTGTCCCCAGTGTCCACATCATGGACACACCACTGAGTGACACCAGGGATCAAGGAGAACAGATCAGGGAATTGTACCAACAGATGGCGACAATCTTGCTGCTGCTCAGGGGTCAGTGTGTCAGAGAGGACAACACCATCCACTGACCCATCTTTTTCTTTTGCACACAGGAGGTCAGGAAGAGGCTCACTCTCCTCCTCCATCCCAGCATCTGTGGCAAGGAGCATGCCCACTTCGGACCTTTCTAAGTGGGGCTTTAACCGGTTGACATGCAGGACCCTTAAGGGGTTCCTGGGAGATTTCAAGTCCACCAAGTAGGTGACATCGCTCTTCTTCTCCACAACCTCAAACGGTCCAGTCCACCTGTCCTTGAGCGCACAAGGTTCCACAGGGGCCATGACCCAAACTTTCTGACCAGGTTGAAGCTCAACCAGAGTGGCATTCTGATCGTACCACCGCTTCATCTCTTCCTGGCTGGCCTCCAGATTTGCCTGAGCAAGATCTCTGAAGCGCCGAGTCTGGTTCCTAAAGGCCAGCATGTAACTATATACATCCTGGGGAGGTTTCCTGGGAGATTGCTCCCAGCCTTCTTTGACCAGACTCAAAGGTCCTCTTACCGGGTGACCATACAAAAGCTCAAAGGGGCTGAACCCTAGAGACTTCTGTGGCACCTCACGGTAAGCAAACAGCAGGCATGGCAAGAGGACGTCCCATTTACGCCTCATCGGTTCTTCAAGACCCATGATCATGCCTTTTAGGGTCCGGTTGAATCTCTCAACCAGCCCATTACCTTGAGGGTGGTAAGGAGTGGTAAACTTGTAGGTTACCCCACACTCCTTCCACAGGGACTTCATATAATTCGAAATGAAGTTGGTGCCTCGGTCTGACACCACCTCTCTGGGGAACCCCATGCGGGAGAAAACACCCATCAGTGCCCGTCCCACCACGGGGGCCGTCACTGTTCGGAGAGGGATGGCTTCCGGGTACCGGGTGGCATGGTCCACCAAGACCAGGATAAACCTGTTGCCCATGGCTGTCTTGGGGTCCAGTGGCCCCACAATGTCAATTCCCACTCGCTCAAAGGGGGTACTGACGACGGGAAAAGGTTGGAGGGGAGCCTTCTGCTTCCGCCCACTTTTCCCACTTGCCTGGCAAGTTTGACAGGTCCTACAATGGATATCTGAATCCCTTCTCATCTGGGGCCAATAAAAATGGGTGACAAGCCTGTCATAGGTCTTGTCCTGCCCCAGATGTCCAGCTAACGGAACGTCATGAGCCAACCCCAGTAGGAAGGCTCTGAAGCGCTGGGGTACCACCAGCACACGGGCTGACCCAGGTTCAGCAGCCTTAGGCTCGCTATACAGGAGATCGTTCTCCCAGTAGACCCAATGTGATCCTGACTGATCACCTGTCGTTTGGGCTGAGGCCTGCTGCCTCATACCCACAAGAGAAGGGCACACTTTCTGCTCAGCACAAAATTCCTCCCTGGAGGGACCACCATCCTGCTGCCAATGGGTCAGCTCGGGCAGGTCTCCCAGTTCGGCCACTTGTTCTCCTGTCGGTTCCAGGGCATCCCCCTCAGGGTCTGCTCCCTCCTGGACCGCGGGAACGATGGGGGACGGTTTCCCGCGCCCCCTGCCTCTTCTCTTCACGGTTGGGACCTGGGCCATACTTTCAGGCTCCGGGCCCCCATCAACACCCTTACTGACTGACATGGACCGGGTGGTCGCACACACCCACTCAGGCAGACCCAACATTTCCAGATGCGCTTTTCTCTCCACCTTAGCCCAAGGGGAGTCCTCCAAATCATTGCCCAAGAGACAATCAACAGGCATGGCGGGCCTCACAGCAACCTGAAGAGTACCTGAGACCCCCCCCCACTCAAAAGGAACTTGAGCTACCTCACACTTACTCTGTGAGTTGTCAGCAGCTACAACGGGGTAGAATGCATGAGGGACCACCTGCTCTCTGGACACCAAGTGACACTTGACAGCTGTCACACTCGCTCCGGTGTCTCTGAGAGCTTCCACCCTATGGCCATTAATGGTCACCCACTGCCTATATTTCTTAGTGTTACTAGGCAGAGGGGTTGGAGGGACCATTTCCACGTCTCCTAAAGAGACCAGGGACATTTCTGCGGGACCCCACCCACCGGGGGCACCCATCTCCTCCCCTCCCAGGGCTACACTCGCTACCTGACGAGGGGGTGCACGCGGCGGTGCATTCGAATCCTTCATGGGACACTGGGGATCATAATAACGGTGTCCCACCTGCTTACAGGCATAGCAGGTCATGGGGCCCCTGTGAACAGGTTTACCTGTCGGGGCCTCTGGCTTCTTTACAGGGGGAGGCTGGGAACCCTTCCCTTGGTTCCCTTGGGGACTACTTTGGGGCCCTTTCTGAAACTCCCTCTGTTTACCCCTGTCCCCCCCACTCTTCTGCTGGGGACCCTGCCCACCTTTGGCTGAGTCTCCCACTGGACCCTTGTGGACCCTGGTACTGACCCAGCGGTCCGCCTCCTCAGCAAGTTTTCTAGGGTTAGATAGCTTGCTATCAACAAGGTGCTGGCGTAGCTCTGGAAAACAGTTATTAGACAAGTGCTCCCAAGCAAACAAATCATAAAGAGCATCATAACTATCAACCTTGCTACCCTTTATCCAACCATCCATGGTTCTGCAGAAAAAAGACACATATTCAACCCACGTAGTACCAGGCAACTTCTTACATTCTCTAAAGGTTTGTCTGTACTTTTCTGGAGTTAAGCCATATCTCAGCATTAAAGCATCTTTCATATGAGTATAAGACATCCTATCCTCAGCAGGAAGGCTCAACAAGGTATCTCTCCCCTCGTTTGTAAAGCGGCTCCACAACCCCGTTCCCCAATCCTTCTCAGGGACCCGGTGGGCCAACAATGCTAACTCATACGCTTTAAACCATTGGCTAATATCTTCATTCTTACTGTAATCCTTGATCACATCTTTAGGAAAATAAAACCTACTTTCTGCAGGCACAGATGGAGTGCTGCCACCAGAGGGATTCAACTCTAAACTCTTAGTTTTAAGCTCCATCTCCCTCACCATCTTCTCACGTTCAAACGCTAATTTCTCTCTCTCAAAATCTAATCTTTTGCTCTCCATTTCAGCTTCTCTCTTGCTTCTTGCATTCTCTAATTCCAACTGCCCTCCTAATTTGAGTTTTGCCATTTCCAACTTGTACCCCCTCTCCTTCTCCCTGTCTTCTAATTCTTCGGGGGAAAGGCTCCTAGAGGACGCACTACTGCCTGGAGATGACACTGGCCCACCTGTGGGCTCTTCCTCTTCCTCTTCTTCTTCCTCTTCCGGTACCACCACCGGATCAGAGGGATTTCTGGCCTCTAACCAGGCCTTCAGCGCTTTGAGGAAGCCCTCTTTCTTTGAGACACCTGTGGTAGGAACTTTAAACTGCTTGCAAAATCCTTTTAGATCTTTTAGCGTGTAGGAATCTATCTTCTCCTTATCAAATTCCCCCACAACATTCTCCACAGGTGTAGCAGCTCCGGCATTCTCCATGGTCAAAACTGGCAGTGTTTAAGAAAATAAGCTCCAGGAAAGCGGAGAACAAAAATAGGATATCCTACCAAACGGACTGTGGCTGCGTTATGGTCTGCTTTCACTATGTAGCGTACACTAATCACTGCACATGAGTCATAAATGCAAAGTTCAAATCCCACCGCTGCCACCAATGTTAGAACCGGCGGTCTCTAGTTGGCAGAGGTATACACTTCTGACAAATAGGGACCAACCAACTCTAGTCAGGGAAAGGGGATTACACACTCAGATAACCCCTGCTACCCCCTTGGTAGCTTGGCAGAGCAGACAGGCTTATCTCAGAGGCAGTGTGTTAAGCATTTATGACCACATACAGTAATAAAGTGGATACACTACAGATGGACACGACACAGAAGTTATTATAAAAATAGTATTTTTATATAAGGTTTAGCACAAGACCAAATAACGACAAAAATATACCACAGTCTTAATAAATACTCTTTGGAAGGAAAAATAATAGTTCAAGTAAGGTTTCTTCTTGGCAAATAGTTCTTTAGCAAAGTATTCTTCTGAGCACAGTTCTTTGGCAACAATGTAACCCCCACAGGAGTCACACGACGTCGAGTCTACAAGATTCCCAAGGTTCGGCGTCGACCGCGAGGAGCGCTACGTCGAGCCTGGAGTTGCAACAGACCCCACAAGTACAGTACCTTGAGAAACGAAGAAAACGATGATCCACGGCGTCGAGATGTCGGCGTCGGGGTCGGCGTCGATCGTGCCTCGGAGTCGGGTCAATCCGCAGCGGCGTCGAGGGATGTCGGGCCGGAGCAGCGCTCACGGCGTCGAGACGGGCGTCGAGTCGATGCGATCAGCAGCGGCGTCGGGACGGGGTCGCTTGGAGGCAGAGCCGATACTCACTCCTCACTGGCGTCGATACCGGCGTCGAGACGGGGTCACTTGGAGCCGGGGCCGATACCCACTGCTCACTGGCGTTGCTGCTGGCGTCGAGACTGCAGATTTTCCCTTGTGTACTGGAAACAACACTTTCCAGCAATTCAGCAATTCAGTAGATGGTGAAGTCCTTTGGCCCTGTGACTTCAACAGGAGACTGGCACTCTTCCAGTCCTTGGAGATTTCCTAGCAAGTGTTCAGAGAGTACACACCAAGTTCCTCTCTCCTTGTTCCTTGGCAAAAATAAAGAAGCAGCTTTCAGGTTCCTCCACAGTAAAACAGCACTCTGGCAGAAAGGGGAGGCAAGTCCTTAGATCAGCAGGCTTCTTGTCCTTGGTACAGGTTTCCTTGTCAGAAGTGATCTGAGTTCTTGGTTCAGGGGTCCTTCTCTTATACCCCTTTTTCCCTTTGTTCCCTTTGTCCAAGCAGGGCGATTCCCACCATCTCAGGTTTGTTGTGGGTGTTGCCAGGCAGAGGCACCTGGCCTATTCACTGAGCAGGGCAGAGTCCTCAGCCGCCCAGCAGGAGGCGGAGCCAGTATTGTCACTGGCAGGAGCAGGGCTATCAGTCGCCCAGCAGGAGGCGGAGCCTGTATTGTGTCAGGCAGGGCAGGCTACTCTTCCCTCACTCTATGTGTAAACGCCCCATTCACCCCACACTGACTCACTCAGACCTCTGGGGCCACCCAGCCCCTGACACACACACCAAACCAGCAGAGACCGGTAGATAGTTGGACAAGAAAATAGCCACTTTCTAAAAGTGCTATTTTCAAACATAGAATTTAAAAACCATCCATCCTAAAGGGTGTGTTATTAAATTCTGAGTTCAGGGATACTAAACTTGACTTGCTACCATGCTCCCTGAGTCAGATAGATTATAATGGAGTTAATAATCAGTCTGCCCAGTCTGGCCTATTGGAGGCAGGTAGCCCTTCAATAGTGAAAAACGAAAATGGCTGTGATTCACTATTAGGTCATGCCACACACATCAGGGCATGACCTACCTTTTACCAACAATGCACCCTGCCCTAGGGCCTACCATAGAGGTGTCCGAAATGTGGCAAAGTGAAGGTTTAGAGACTGGTAAGTAGGTTTCCTTACCAAGTCGACATGGCAGTCAGGGACTGCACGCAGGCGCTGCGGTGGCAGGCCTGAGTCACATTTTACACGCTGCTTCTGTGGGTGGCACAACCAGTGCTGCAAGCCCACCAGCAGCAGTTAACTTACACGCCCTTGGCACACTCAGTGCACTAGACTAGGGACTGAACAGTAAGTCAACCAAGCCAATCATGGTAACACCAATCAATGTAACAATTTAACATAGGGAGCACTTGCACTGTGGCACTGATCAGCAGTGGCACAGTGCCCAAAGCAATAATCCAGCAAAAACATCGTAAACAGAGGAGGCAAACAGAAAAAAATGGAGGAGAGACTCATGCCAATGATGCCAGGTCTAACAGGCTTCTATTGGAATTCCGTAGAACATATTATCAAGCCCATTATCGCCGTTTTAGCGGCATTTCTCTGCCACTAAAGCGGCGATAATTTTATCGCCTGGCTTGATAATATGCCCCCAAGTGATTTGCCCAGAATCACAAGATGTTGAGCCGATGCTGCGACTCAAACCTGATTCCCCAACTCCAAAGTCGGCAGCTTTGGAAACTTCACCACATCCTCTCCCTGCTTTCGTGGTTCTGTTCTGTTCACGTTCTGCTAACAGGAGAAATGGGCTGGTGCGAGCTGCCTCCTGATGAGAGCCCCGGCACGTATTTTTTTTACAAATTAGCCACTGTATGGTTTAAAACCAGGATTTGTTTGGGGGGGCTACTACCCTGTTAACACTGCTTAACTTTATCAGATAATTTAAACTCTTCCCAAGCATGCATGACAAGGCCAGGTGTCTACACTGCACCTAGTCTGTGGTCTGGAAATACAGCTAGGGAAAACCCTGTGGTAGTAATTACTGATGGACCTTAACTGTAATGCTGGGGGAACAAAAATATTTATGAATGAAATAGCAGAAGATTATAAAATGTGACTGTAGGTAGAGAAATACTAATAGGCAAAACATTTTACTTTTTAGGAACTGGAATGGCGCCACTGTATGACAAAACACACCCTTTCATCTTTCCCTGAATGCCTAGCCAACATGCATAAGCAATGCTTTGTGCTGCCAGAGTTCTTTGTAAATAGCAGGTATTTCCGGCTTTCTTATACAAACCAGTTTTATAATATTAAAGAACTACAAAATATTTGAATGGCTTCAAACATGTTTATTATGGAAGAAATTATGTTTAAAACAATTAGTTCCCTCAGGCATCAGTTATTCTCACCAATGTAAATGCATTCTGTTGTTTCAGTTATACCTCACATCCCTTGTATTAATATTCTTGAAATCTGCTCCAAAATAAATGCCATCCTTAGCGCATATAATTATAAAAACAAAATCCGGGCTGCTTTCCTTCGCAGCATGACAAATGTGGATGCCTTTGCAAGCTGGCATTGGTGAAGGAGAGATCATATCCCCGTTTGTTTTGTTAAAGTATCCATTTGTCAATGAGTGTAGATTTGTTAGACTCTCCTTTCGTCGCTGGCCCTGCTACGTTGCAAGATTGTATCAGCCATTTTGTGCCTCATCTATTTCACTGAACTAGGACTAGAACAAGAAGGGAGTTCCTCGAAATAGGCACCTCCAAATATTAACACATCTGTAAAATGATCAAACCTCGAGGGGGCGCCGAAGAAGGAACACAGAGATGCACAGCAGCGGTGCCTTGTGTGTTCCTGCTTCTAAATTAAGTCTTTGTTCAAGAAAGAGTGCGTACATTAATAAAATAAGCACAAAAATGTGGGTTTCTACAATATGATATTATGACAAGTTCAATTATTGTCACCCGCACCAATTTGCCCAATTATTTCAATTACATATATATATAGTAGCAAGGGAAGCTACTGCAAATGAAGTACAGATTACTGTAATGGTCCGTTGCAACTATTTTAAGTATAGGATAGGTAGCATAATCTGTAATTATATGACATCAAGCTATAGAAAACCAGAGTGTCTGTTGAGTTGTGATTTTTTTCCAGCTGATAAGAATAAACATATATATGAGTACAGTACTGAGCTTGTAATAAGAGTTATGCAATATATGTGGCCCTCACTCTGATGTCACAGTCCTTTTTTTTATTTTTATATCACCTGAAGTCACAATGCTCTATTTGCTCACAAACCCTCCTTGTCTTTCTTATTGCAGGCGCTGGAGGAACACACAAGCACAGAAGTAAAGAACTTGGACTTTGTCTGCCACTAAGGCTAAAGAAGTGCTTGGTATTATAAACATGTATCTAGAGCAAGGGTCACCCCACTCACAAGGAACCAGGGTATCTATTATATAACAGGGAACTATGGTTCCTGTGGACTATGGGTATGAAATAAGGTAATTAAAGCGCTCAATGGCATGTATTCGTGGGAGTGGAATGTCAGAGAGAGAGTCAAAATTCAACACACCATAGATTTCCAGAGGTATTTTTACTAAGCCTTTACTTTTTGCATCATATAATCAGACAGACAATGTGCTCGGTGTCCCAAGTGAACAAAACATAGAAAAGGGGGAGGGAGTGACAGTAGGTGACATATAAAAGAGGTTTCAGTTTACAAAATGACCACAGGTAAGTATATTTGATGGCTTAAGAGTCCTTTAACACAATGTGATGGGTTAACAGTCCTCTAACACATTGTGATGGGTTAAGAGTCCTCTAACACATTGATATTATCAATGTGTTTGAGGACTGTTAACCCGTCAATTATACTTACGTGTTTATAGCTGAGGTGATAGTGAAAATGCTTTCCCACATTATTAATATGCAACTGGTCAAATGTTTATTCCAGCTCCAGTCCTAGAACAGTTGGGGACTGGAGCTTGACCCAATTTGTCAAAGATATTGCATCACGGAATGGGGATGTGGACTTAGTAATCATGAGGGTAACCAGATGGATCCACGCCACCGGGACACAACTTTTCTAACCCTGATTTCTCCTCTTAGAATTGATTGTTTTCAGGAGCATCGGGTCAGCTGTTTTCATTAGAATAGACCACAAACATGGCTCCCAGAAGAACATTATTTGTTATTTCCAATTGTATTACTTACAGAGTGCCTGCCGGAGACAATAAGCAATCTGGCAACCCCAACAGCCCGCGGAATGACCACTGGAGACAGGACCTTGGCTGTGCACCCGTACCGCCACCTCCCCCTACACACAATACACTCATTATCTGTGAAATACCAAACAAGGAATAGGAATAAAAGCAAATGAGTAAAGCTGCTTCCCTCGCACATGTGCACCCATGAACTCAGCAGAAAGCAGGAGATTTTCCAAAGTGTCTTATCTCAGATTGACGCTTCTTCTATGGTAGGGTTATAAGGAGTGTATGGGTGGGGAATGTGCTTGAACAAATTAAAGGCTAGATGCCTGCCCACAGAAATAGCAGGGTCATACCACCTCCTCTTCTTCACTCCCCACGTCAAGAATCTGTATTGCTGGAATACACAGATTTCACCCCAGAGGAGCCACTCCTGGGTGGCATCAACACAAAGACAGAGCGACCATAGTGGATGATAGGAGTAGGCCAAGTCTGATCAGCCCAAGAATGATACCTTCCATCTATAGGCTGTCCCGAGGGCAGCCTGAAACAGACATCTGCCATCTCAACAGTCGAGGACGGCCTGCAAAGCCAGCCTGGACCTAAGTGGCTGTTACTCAAACGTTAAATATTGAATTCAACTTGATTGAAAGGGGTAACTGTCTGAACTGCCAATAATAATAAAAGTTGGTGCTTTTATTGACCATACTGAACAACTTTGTTTTTGAGAAAATTTCACACATCTGCCCCAGTTTCTTTCTGGACTTTGGGAGCAGCATCTCCCTTGTTTCCCCAAGAATGAAACCATACCTCGAGCGCTTCAGGATCTGCTTCCGTAGAGAATCCTTACTTACTCCAGGAGACCTGAGGACCTAACCCAGTGCACCTTCAATTTCTCTAGACCCCACCGAGATGATGAGGAGGCAAGTTGACATCAAACTATACTCCAGGTGTGATACACACTGACTGCCTGGCGATCACCCTTCCTTGCTGAACTTTGCTTGTTGACTTTGTGAATACCTTTTTCCGTATTGTGATTACCATGTACCCTCATTCTTGAGTGGGGTTAGCACAGGCCGTCATCAGCTTTGCCCTGGATAAAGAAGGAAGTGCCCACCAGCCACACTTGGGGCTCCCATGCTCTAGCAAGTCTGTGCAGTGATCTAGCTTCTTACAGGCTCCTGTGCCTGCTACATGCTATACTGTAAACATGCCTTATGTCCCCCTGGGTTGAATCCACCATCCCGACTTTGAGACAGGAGGAAATCCTATGTTCCTGTTTTACATGCAAGCAAGACACTTGCAGCATTTCAAGGGAAAGGATGAAAAGGTCTTTACCATATCAAAGAAAGAGGCTAGGTCTCAATGTGCCACCTAGAATTTTGACCCTAGCCAGTGGTTGCTGAAATATAACTCTTTAAAGTTGCTGTTTATGTACCTTATTAGTCCCTTGGCTAACCTGAAAAACCTTTAGGTCAGAGGAACCAGAATGTCTTCTTGACCATGACTGATTGTTTTTTACTGATATTTTCCCTAGCACTCCAGGAGTAACAAAAATTGAAACGTGACTAATAAAATGCAAGAGAAAGGGACAATAACACACTTTGAGCTGTCTTTGATTTAGACTCAGGGTTATTTGCAAAAATGTCAGCCTCTCAGCTTTCCTGCCAAGGTAACCTGGGATTTCTAAAACAATTGTCAGTTTTAAAGTATTTTACACTCTTGTTTGCTCTAGAGGTAGGCATGGTGCTGAAATGCCATAGCGCATTGCTTCATTTCTCCATAGTTGATATTTTCTGCAAAATTGTGCAAATAACCCAAACTGTTCCAAAAACCGTGGAACCAGGACCACTGTCTAAAAACCTGCATTGAATGTTACATTTGAATGGTTTGGGCTAGGAATATAAGACTTGCACCATTTTTCCTGATTTTATAGTTCCAACGTTTTAGGTACTTGTTGAATTATACCTTTGTTTCAAGTAATAACCATGACTGGACATGTATTTTAATGTGAGTGTAATACCTGTAAACTACTGAATCTGACTCAGTATTCCTATCACATGCATGGGTTGGGCATTTACTAATTTGCCAAGCTATCCTCTACAGACAAGCATCATTTGAGTGCACAACATTCAATCGAGACCTGGGACACTACATCTTGGCCAAGAGGGAATACATATAGGTCCTGATTATAACTTTGGCAGTGTCTGCCCCGCTGCCGCACCACCGCTGAACCACCAAAGCTGTGGTCAGATCGCCCATCAGATTAGGAGTTTACTTCTGTCTGGCAGGCTTTTTTTTAAGTTCCTACGGCAGTGCCCTGAAAATGGGCAACACAATGTGGACGCCAAAGGCAGTTCCTACATGGCATGGACTGAAAAGTCCATGCAGTGCAGGGACTGGTGTGCAGGCACACAGTGCCCACTGTGTGCCTTCATGTGTGGAGGTGGCACAGGGGGCCCTGCAGGTCCCACCTTGTTTCCTCTACGCCACGGTATTAATGGAGTAAGAACCATGACACTGCTGGCAGAGAGGAAACTTGTAATATGCTTGGCGGGACCGTAGCGGTCCCACAAAGCACATTGCGGCCTTCTGACTGCTGCAAAACCACCAGAGAATGGCGAACCCTGGCAGCTGTGGCAGGACTGTGGTGGTCCAACTTCCTAAATCGTAATAGGGCGGTCAGGAAACCACCACGGCCGCGCCCTCACAAGTCTGGCAGTCTGTAGTGTAATCTTCAGTACTTCTAGGTGGTCGCTCAAATTCAAAGATCTTGAAAAAGGCCTGATGTCCACCAAGGCAATGCTGTAACTAATTTTTTAAACTATGAAATTGGCTTTATGTTTGCTTCTAGTGAAATGTCATTCCAATGCTGTAGAGGGTAGAGGAGCTGCAGTCATAGCCTCACTCCTGAGATTGGATGTAAATCTAGGGTTACCTCTGTTGTTTGGGAAGAGATGGCTTGGTCTTCCAGTTCAGCCTGGACTACATCTTGGAGCTGCAGCTAAGACTGATTTGTATTGATCTGTTCTCAATCTAAAATAGCACAACTGAGCTACACAATCATGGAATTGAATGGTACACAGAAGAATTCCTTTTGTTAACAAGCATTAACTAAAGCATTTCTATCTATTGATTTGCATTTGTCTCCATTCTAACATCTAAAGTGCTGTTAGAACTTCATATGTAAAAGCAGGTGCACTCAAAGCCCAATGCTCTGCTGACTATTACGGAAATCATGGGTCAAATCTTTCTGGACATAGGAGACTGACAGACTGACTGACAGCACATATATAGTGCACGCTGCTCAGCGGGGTCTTTTGAAACTTGTCTTAAGTGTTGCCTAATAAAATGGAGATTGCAGGTGAGTGGAAGAGCATTACGTCTAGCAGGAATGAATTCCGGATGATGGGGCCTATTCTCAGAACAATCTACCAACTTGAATGTTAACATTAATCATGGTGACAGACAATGGCTCTTTCTCCGTTGTCGCATATCCATGGACAAAGATAGCCTGGGGTCAGAGGGTTTAGTTATTTAATTGTAAGAGAATCAAACTTAAGCTTGATCTGCTACTAGGCACTACCTACCTGTGGACAACTGAGACACGGTCCTGTTTGCTCATTCCTGCCATAACCCTGACAGCTTCATTCTATGCCCTTCATAGATGTCAACTTATAACAAGTTTGAGCAACCACATTCTTACAGCACTTCCTTTACTGCTTAGAGAAATCCAACACTCGTGCATGGAGTGAGCCCACCGATCAGCAGGGATAAAACACTTGGCAATGCCAGCTTTGGTAACATGAGCAGAAATTAGGTCAAACAGTGGCCTCTGTGACATACAGGTGCGGCCCATCAATGAGTGAGCTGCTCTGTGGATTGGCTGGCAGAATGGCTGATGGAGCGTCAGCCATTTTTGAATTCATGTGGAAATGGCTCACTCACTCTGTGAGTTTAGCTCCTTGCATCACCCTACAACACACTGACTACAGAGATCTGGACTACATCCCTAGCAGCTGCCTGTTCACGCTTTGAAGCACACAGCGCCTACACCACTGGGCTGTCAACTAGGGGTGGGAAATAAATTTTGCTCCGCCGGTTAAGTTCACAGAGTTTTGGCCACTCCGCGTAAGGCAGAGTACTGGCCAAACTCCGCCAATGATAAGTTGGCGAGCGCGAGTGAGAATTGGAGTCCTCCAGTGCAATATTTGAGAACTAGGAGGGTACCCGGCAAGATGTTTTCAATGTGGGCCATCAGGGCGTAGAAAACTTACTCAAGTGGCAACAAAGAAGCAGCGCCAACTGGCACACCACATGGTGCTGTTTGTGTAGGTTTTCAAGTGCGGAACAAGCTCCCGGCACTAAAAATCAGTGGAAGCAGAACAACATGAACATTTTTGCCTGCTCACGGAACTTCGTGGAATCTCATGGAGTTTTCATGTAACCCCATGAAATTCCGCGAGTGAACTCCACGAGTTCCGCTCACCCAGCGCCAACATGCCGCCCATCATCACAATGCCCAACGGTAAACTTGCAGGCATTGGTCTGCAATAAAGAAATCATTAGCATGCACAACTAGCAAAGACAAGAACGACATGGCTTGCCTACATTCTGTGTTTTACCTAAGACAATAGTCTGGATAGCAATGTTGCTGCTATAAATATGCATGAATCCATCAATTTCAAAGTTAGGTGTTTAGAAAAAAGAACAATATCGGGGCAAGTTATAAAATATGTCACTCACTAATATACTAAGATGCATTCCGACTCATGAACTACATACAAAATGCTCCTCTCCTTTAGGAATGATTTCGCTTTTGAATCATGGCGGAATCCATGTATGAAACGTTATACTTTTGAATCAGTTATCCCAAATCAAATCGTTAGAGTGGCTAAATATTCCAAATGCAGTGCCATGACTATTTGTCGACGGCGAACATACATAATTGGTCTTTTTCCCAGCAGTCCTGTGCTTTTAAAAGGCCAGTAGACCTCGGGCAGAGCCAATCAGATACTAGACCAGGGCTTTAAGTGGGCCGGGTAGCACCGGGTCTGAGCACCAGCAGTTTTTTTCAGGGGGCCTCGAAACGGGTCTCTATCGGCTCTGTTTTGTGCCCTGGCACAGGTGGTCTGTTTTTTTTCCGGACTGCAGTGACAGAAGGCACGTCGATGTGCGCGTGGTGAGCGTTGTAGAGGAAGGGAAATCCTTTAAAGAGTAATTTTCTCTCTGGATTTCCCTTCTCTTTTTGAAACTCAGGAGCAGCAACATTGTCGTGGTTGTAATGTTGCGCAACGGACCGAACCATTGCCCGAGGGTCCGTGCGCGTGTGTCAGGGTCACACCCCCCCCCCCCTAGCGTAGCCGGAGTTGGGTGAGCCCGACGTCCCCTCGGATGGCACGCACAAATGTTAATAAAAAGCCCAGGGCTCTGGGCGTGGCAGGCATTGCACTGACCACCACTACCACACCTGTGTGCAGCAGTGTTTTATTTACAGGCCCAGGGCACGACACTACACTGGCGACGAGGTGGTCTCGCCACCCCATCGCGCGATATCGAACTCTCGCTCTTGCCCAAGGAGCGGTTCCTGCCACCTGCTCTTGGTCCGGCCCCAGCGCTGCCCCCTGGCCCCCTTGGCGGCCCTGCGAGGTCCCCCGCTGGCCTCACCTGATTGCCGACGCTCCCAGCTGCTTCCCCGGCCTGCGAAGACTGGTTCCTTCCCCTCCGGCTGCCTGCCTCTGCTACGGGGCCTGCGCGCGCGGAACGCTGGGACCCGCCTGCCGACTCTCACGCATCTCGCGTGCAACACGTGGCCCGGCCCTGCCATTCCCCACGCATCTCGCGTGAGGCCCGTTTTTGCTGCGGAGGAAGTCCCTGGCCGGCCCTGCGCCCCCCTGGACGGCCCCCGGCCCTCCACTCGGCCTACCTGCCTGCAGACGACGCCTGGGTGAGCGGTGTGCCCCAGCGGTGAGTCGGTGACGCCCCCGGCTGCCGCCTTCGGCGAACATGGCCAACGTGCCCCCCCTCGAACCTTTCGAAGTCACGGGCACCCTGACGTCTCAAGCCGCACGCTGGAAGAAATGGGTGGAGCGTTTGGAGAAGTACTTCGTGGCAGCGGAAGTCGCGGTGGTGCGGAGGCGCGCCATGCTGTTACACCTGGGAGGTGAGGCGATCCATGACATTTCTAAAGACGTGGTGGAGGGTGGGCCGCCCATGACCTACGCCACGCTACGCGACGCCATCACAGCGTACTTTGAACCGTTTGCAAGTGCGGACTATGAACGCTTCCTGCTCCGCCAAGCCCGCCAACTCCCAGAGGAGTCGGTGGACGTCTTCTACGCCAGGCTCAAAAAACTAGCCAGCACGTGCACGCTCCCCGATGCGGACGACGAGATCCGCGCACAGTTCATCCAAGGCTGCGCGTCGTCCAAGCTCCGTGAAAGGGTACTGGAGGCGGACAACATGCCAATGCGCGACATCCTCACGCTAGGCCGCTCGAAGGAACTGTCCAAGGCCAGAGCCGCGCACATAGAGCCGAAGCCGGCGGTCACCATCAAAACGGAACCGGTGTGTGCCATCACGGCGGAGGTAGCCGACACCCGCACGAAGCATCCCCAGCGGAGGAGCCCGAGACCTGTCCAGCCGTCTCCCAGCCGAGCCTGCGTGTGGTGTGGAGGAGCGACACCACACACAGGAGCGTGCCCGGCCCAAGGCAAAATCTGCAGCGCATGTGGCAAAGCCAACCATTTTGCGAGTGTATGCCTGTCCACATCAAGAAAGAAGCAGGGAGGCCCGCCTAGGAGGGTGAGACAGCTGGCACCCCTACCCAGCACCTCCGCTAACAGCGACATGGATGACGACGACGAAGCGGATGTCGCCTCGGTACATGTCGTGCGGATGCTCAACACCCTGGCCGCGACGCCGTCAGCCGGACCCATGTGCACAGTCTCGGTACAGGACCAGGCCGTACCTGCTCTGATCGACACCGGTGCCTCCATCAACCTGATGGCGGCCAGCGTATACCGGACGCTGAGGAGCGCTCCACCACTCCGGCCAACGAGGGTGCAGGTGTACGCCTATCGCACCCATCGCCCCCTACGCCTGTGCGGGGTTTTCAGGACAGACCTATCCCACGACACCACTCGGCTGCCAACCAAAATATATGTGTCACAGGAAGGGACGGGATTCCTAGTGGGGTGCCGGACAGCCCAAGACCTGGGCCTGATCCACTTCGCCCTCACCGTCCAAACCAGCAACCTCGACCATCTGGTGCAGGAGCATACGGCCCTGTTCGACGGAATCGGGTGCCTCAAAGGACCCGCCATACACCTCCACATCGACAGGACAGTCGCCCCAGTAGCCCTCCGGCATCGACGCATCGCGTTCCACCTACGACCCAAAGTGGAAGCAGAACTACGGACACTGGAGCAAGCGGGAATTATCGAACGGGTAAGCGGACCCACCCCATGGGTGTCACCCATCGTGGTGGCGAAAAAACCGAAACAGCCGGACGCGGTGCGGATCTGCGTGGACATGCGCGTCCCCAACCTGGCCATCAGGCGCGAGCGCCACCTGACGCCGACCATCGACGACATCGTTGGAGAGCTATCAGGCTCCAAATGGTTCTCCAAAATGGACCTGAGGTCGGGATATCACCAGATCCCGTTGCACCCCGATTCTCGCCCAATCACCACATTTTCCACGCACGCCGGCCTCTGGCGCTACACCCGGCTCAATTTTGGGATCTCGAGCGCAGCGGAGGTGTTCCAGAACATTATCCAGAATGTCCTGCAAGGGCTGGACGGCGTCTTGAACGTCAGCGACGACATCCTCGTCCATGCCCCTACTCTGGATGAACATATCCGACGCCTCCGAGCAGTATTCTCCCGGCTGCAGGAACGCGGCCTAACCCTCCACAGAGACAAATGTGACTTCCTGCGCAAAGACATTAGCTTCTTCGGATACCGATTCTCCGACCAAGGGATAGGCCCGGACCCGGATAAGGTTAAGGACATACACGCGGCCCCCGCGCCTACCTCCGTGACAGCTGTCCGCAGTTTCCTGGGAATGGTCACGTACTGCGGGAGGTTCATCCGAGACCTGTCTGACCTCACTGGGCCCCTCCGCGACCTCACCAAAGCCTCCGCCACCTGGGAGTGGGGCCCAGCACAGCAAGAGTCGTTCCAGAGAACCAAAGAGGCGCTCTCGGCTGACACCACCCTGGCATACTTCGACCCCCGGCTCGAGTCACAACTCATAGTGGACGCCAGCCCGACAGGCCTAGGAGCCGTGCTAGCCCAGCAGCAGAGGTGCGGAGAGTGGGCCCCCGTCGCGTACGCAAGCAGAACACTCACGCCAACGGAGCAGCGGTACTCGCAGATCGAGAAGGAGGCCATTGCGATCCTGTGGGGGTGCCGCCACTTCCACATCTACCTGTATGGACACCCGTTTGTGGTGATCACTGATCACAAGCCCCTAGTCCCGCTGTTCCAAGGCTCATCATCACGCCCTCCCCCGCGGATAGAGAAATGGGTCCTCCAGCTCCAAGAGTTCCAATTCACTGTTGAGTACCGACCAGGCGCCCGAAATCCAGCAGATTTCCTGTCCAGACACGCCCGCCCGGCCACGGACGTGGAAGCCACGGAGGCGGCCGCTACCGAGGAGTATGTCCGGATGATTGTGGAAAGGTCCCGACCCCTGCCGATGTCCCTCAAGGAGGTTGCGCTGGCTACCGAAGGAGACGACTGTCTTCAGATGGCCATCCGAGCGGTCGCGTCTGGAGATTGGAAGCCGCTCCAAAGCCCGTCGTCCTTTCGCACGCCCGAGGCTCAGGCGTCACTGAAAGCGCTCTACATCGTCAGGAACGAATTGTCGGTGTCCCCCGAAGGCTGTCTCCTGAGAGGCCCCCGCCTGGTACTGCCCGGCAGCCTCACTCAACGAGCCGCCCTCCTGGCGCATGGCGCTCACCAAGGCATCGTCAAGTCGAAGAACCGCCTCAGGTGCAAGCTCTGGTTCCCGGGGCTCGACAAGTTGGTAGAAGATACGGTCCAGCGGTGCCCGGTGTGTTTGGCGACCAGCCTACCCGACCCCCCAGCACCCGTGATCACGGAAGAGGGCCCGACCTCGCCGTGGGTGCGAGCCAGTGCCGATTTCGGCAGCCTACCTGGAGGACGACACATGCTAGTTGTGGTGGATGACTACTCGCGGTACCCCGAGGTAGAGATTGTCCCCTCAACAGCCGCAGCAGACGTGATCCCCAAGCTGGAGAAGGTCATGGCCACCCATGGACTCCTAAGTGAGCTGCGCACGGACAACGGTCCACCATTCAACGGCACAGAGCTGGCCGAGTACCTGCAATCCCACGGCATCAAACACCGACGCATAACCCCACGGTGGCCGCAAGCAAATGGAGAGGTTGAGAGACTGATGAGGACTCTAAACAAAACTATTCAGATTGCCCTGGCAGACGGCCTCAACGTCGAGCTAGCCCTCTACCAATTCCTGCGCGAGTACCGGCTGACGCCCCACTGCACCACCGGGGTTCCCCCGAGCCACCTGTGTCTGGGCCGAGCGATCCGGGACACTATCCCTCACCACCCTGTGTGGGAGTCATCACCAGACCCACCCAACCGCTCCACAGAAAGTCGACTAAAAACGAACCAAGAAGCCTCCCGGAGGCGGAGAGCAGCGGACAGTACAATCCAGGTCGGCGACCAGGTGCTAGTGAAAGACCGACACCCCGGGGGGAAATTCCGCCTGCCCTTCGAGCTGGCCCCATGGATTGTCACCAATGTACAAGGGACCCTGGTCACAGCCGTCAGAGGTGGTGAAAAAGTAACTAGAAACGTGTCGTTTTTCAAGAAAGTCCCGCGCGAAGAGGAGGAAGACCTCCAGGAGCTTGAAGACTACTACCCAACCCCATCTCCCAGCCCTCGGAACCCCCCAGGAGCGGAAGAGCCCCGGAGGGCGGAGAACGCCGGAGAGGACTCTTCGACGTCAACTGAAAGAGAGGAGGTGCCACAAGCGGCGCCGAGCCGCCCGGACCCGGTGGAAGCGGACGGCTCAGAGGACATGTTTCTCACCCCACCGGATGGGCGCAGCCAGAGCAAGTATCACCTACGCCCGCACCCGCGACCATCCCAGAGGTACAGAGACTTTGTGGCTCGCTGTCAACTGTGGGAGTGAGGGAAGGCTGCCCCTCCAACAAACAACCAAGTAAGACTGTTCCTTTTGTTTTCCATGAGACTTTTAGAGACTGTTAAACTGTTGGGTCGCGCTAGGCGACCGGTTTCGTTGGGTTTCAGTTCTGGGTAAAGGAGGAATGTAATGTTGCGCAACGGACCGAACCATTGCCCGAGGGTCCGTGCGCGTGTGTCAGGGTCACACCCCCCCCCCCTAGCGTAGCCGGAGTTGGGTGAGCCCGACGTCCCCTCGGATGGCACGCACAAATGTTAATAAAAAGCCCAGGGCTCTGGGCGTGGCAGGCATTGCACTGACCACCACTACCACACCTGTGTGCAGCAGTGTTTTATTTACAGGCCCAGGGCACGACACTACAGTGGTGTTACCAGGGCTTTAAGTGGAAGTTTTTTCAATATTATATGCAAGCCATAGTTGCTGCTTATTTATCTTATGCAACTAGCAACCATTGACAAAGCCAATAGTCCTGACTTGTAGGTATGATGTGACTTGTATCATATATCTGAACACAATGACAGGAACAGCAAAATACAAGTCGGGCGGCACTCTGTGCTAACCACAGGTTTTTAGTTTACCTGTTTTTAAGCCACGCCCTTAATTCCATTGACCACGCCCCTTTGAGAGACCCCCGTTTTTTCATCCCACTTAAAGCCCTGTACTAGACTCTCTCCCTCCCACATGACTGACACTGACCCAATCCTTCTTTGCTTTCAGACACCCTAAGCTGTTAGGAAATCATCAGATTTCCTTGTAGCCCAGCTCCCTATGTATTGCATTGAACTTACTGAAGTGGATAAACTGAGTGTGCAAAAGACAAACTCCTAGCAGATCCTTCCGAGGAAACAAACAACTGATTTCTATTCCTTTACATTGAGTTTTATACGTCCAACTCTTCGATGCCCCTTGTTGACTGTACAGATACCTACATAACTAAAACATATACATGCTGGAAATGTTCCTTCCGTGCTGGTTATTAGGATTGAAAATCTGCACTGAAAATTTGCTCTACCTTTGTGTCCTATTCACGTGGTTTAAAAATGAAAGTGAAAGGGGGCAGGGAAGAGAGGCGGCCTGTGAAAGAGGCCATGGGGAAGTTTCCCTTTTACTGCATAGCTGGATCGGAATAAACCGGATTTTATTGTAGCCGCATTTATACAGCGCTTCATATTCCGAGGATGCCCCAAAACGCTATGTGCACAATTAAAGGCTTCACTGTAGAGACGCTTGTAGACTGAGCGCTTTAAATAATTTCTGCAGGGGAAATCACTAGCTTTTTTTTAAGGTAAAGCCCGAGACCAACACAGCATCTTGACTCTGTCCTCTCTCGGCTGAGTGATGAGAGAAGCTGCTGGCTCCAGCAGCATTCTGCACTATATCACAGCTGCCATCACCCGCCAACCAATCGAAGTCTTACAAGAAACCGTGCTGCTCTCTGATTGGCTGGCAGGTTCGCATCCTATTATTTAATTCAACCTCTTTTTTTCCTCCTTTTCTCTCCACTGGACACGCAAGGAAGCAAGATACGCGTTTATTGGGGAGGGAAAACACTTTGGATGAAAAATCACCAGCGAGCCCCCACGGCAAGCACTTTATCAGCGCATAAAACCTATCACAGGAGAACATCCATCTTCTACTGATCACACAGATCAGATGGCTGCATAGCCGTGGATAGCACTTAGTGGTTACTGATTCTCTGCAGGAGTATACTCTGAAAAAAATAGATAGAAGTACACACATTAAATATATATATATATATATATATATATATATATATATATATATATATATATATATATATATATATATATATATATATATATATATATGTATGTATATATATATATATATATATATACATATATATATGTATATATATATATTATATACACATATATGTGCATACATATGTGTGTGTGTATATATATATATATATACACACATGCACCTATACATAGACATATACACTCACACACACAAATATATATATGTATATATAATACATATGTTATAATGGTGGTGCCAACTCGTAGGGTCAGAGTTTCCAAAAAAGGCATTTTTTTACTTTTCATAATAAATTTGGCACCTTTTAACAAATCTGCAGAAAACTTTTTGTTAAAAGGGCCAATCTTTTTGGTTGCTCATTTCAAGTTTTGTGCTGATACATCAGGCAGGGGTCAAGAAAATGGAGTTTCCCAAAAATGCCATTTTGCACTTTAATTCCCACAAGATTCTTTTCTCTCTGACACAGAAAAAATGGAATTACTCCCAATTTGGCATCAAGGTAAAACTTGGCTCAGGGATTATGCTTTTGTTGGTTTGGCGCAAATCCATTTTTGGTTGTCGAAAAATTAGCACTTAAAAAGGTGCTCAGATTGGGCACGAAGAGGTTAATGTTAGCAATCTGGGCCATTAATTCATAGATTCTCAGTGGCTCTGGATCCACTGACCTTCAGGACTCTGAAAAAAATACTCAGATCTGATTGGCTGAGGGAGCTTTTCTTCATGTAGCCATTTTGGTAACATGGATTGAAAGATAGCTCCATGGTAACAGAACAATCCGATTGGCTGGCTGCAACATCGTAGGAAAATTGTACCCCTGCCATTATAAGACACAGGTACTCATTCCTCAGATCCTGAAAGTGAGCACACCCTGATCCCTCCCTCCAACACATGTGGGATTGTTCCTAAGGACTCCCTTTCTGTATGAGATAAAATAATGCATATTTTTCATGGGAATCACAGATCCTCTCTGACTCCCAGTGAAGCCCCTTAGTACACGGGCCCGCGGTACTGTTAGGTATCACCAAAGACCCACCTGGTACTCTGGCCAACAGAGCAAGTTTCACAGACCGAACGACACCACTGCATATGGCCAAAAGCCATGCATGACAGTGGCTGACAGACATGCAGGGTGGGAGGCAAGACTTTGCCAGGGACCAGGCCCTGTGCCCCACCCTAGCTGGCACTACCACAGGCTGTGCAGTGAACAAAGTCAGATGCCTGCAGACGGTGGCCAGAGGCCAAAGGCCCATGCGCTGTAGGGGTCGACCCCCGCAGATGGTGAAGCATAGAGCTTTGCAGGAGGCATGGTCCTGAACCCTACCCTAGCTGTGCACAGCCAAAGGCCATATGCATTGGGAACTGGATGGCTGTGGAAGAGACCCTGTGTCTAGGTATTGCTGCTTATGGAATTTATGGCACATTACATTTTTAAAAATATTTTGAATGGGCCAGTGAATTCTCTGTGGAGTTGCTGAGGGAGCCCCGAGAAAACTAGGCAGCAAAATGGGGTTTAACCTTGGAGCTGCGGAGGATCTTAAGTTCTAACAAATCCAAAACAATGGTGACCTAGTCAGGGTACTGATAAGGTTCCCCCCCCAGGTACTCCAGCATCAGAACAACTTCAAGGACTGGAGGCCATGCCCTGCTCGCCCACCCTACCCCCACTGTGCATAGCCAAAGGCCATGAGTCGTGGGGATCGGATGACAGTGGCAGGTGGGATGCACAACCTGACCGGAAGCCTGTCCCTGTGCCACACCTGCACTGTTTATGCACAAAGATAGTGGAGGGGTCAGACAGCCATGGAGGGAGGGATAAAAGCCTGCCACCTGAACCGGATCTAGGACTACAAGTAGATTACCACTTCTGTTGCATCATAGGATCTTCATTGATAGTAATAAACATTAGAATAGAGGAGGAAGCAAAGAGCTCTTTCTAATGTAGCTCTTGGGGACACAAAGCAGGAAACCAAGATCATAGAATCTGATTGCTAATAGTTCATTAGTCCAACAGATTCTTGAAAGTCTAACTCACTTTAGCATGAACTTGCATGGTTTATTCTAGGCAATAGTGTTACAGTGTCTCGTGAATGTATGCACTGACCTCCTGGTGACAGCTTTACAGATATCTGCTAAGGATACATTTCTGAGCCAAACTACAGTGGCTGTTGAAGGGGCTTTTGGTCTGTGTGAGAAAGGTTGCATCAGGCTCTGTGCTCCATCCCTGCTGCATGGGGGTGTATGCCAGTCCGAGGGTGGGGCAGAGAGCCTGGCAAGAGGCCCGGCACTGCGCCACTCTCCTGTTGTGCATTGCTGAAGCCCTTGAGCATCTGGGTCTGGATGTCTGTGGCAAAGACCCTGTGTATAACGGCTACTGGTAATGGGATTTATGAGGGTCTACGGATCCTCCATGGAACCATCAAAGAAGCTTAATGGGGGTTTACCTGTGAACTGTGGAGGATCCATTTGTAAAACAATCTGTATAAAAAGTTTTATTACAAAAATGAATTATAATTATAAAGAGCAGGTGACTTTGAGAAAGCGAGTTGGTTTGTGCACATTTACAAGTAGAATTGGAAACATTCCTTTGGATTGTTAAGGAAGGTACTGTTTCCTTCTGCAGTCAAATGCACCCCGTCACTTTATACATTTCCAAGCATGTTGCTATAGAGATTATGGTGATGGATGGATCTGATGCCATGGTCCCAGAGGTATGCAGCAACCACTTTGTTGACATGTTACTTGTTTTTTTCTGTTTGTGGACCCAAACTGCTCAGACTATTTCCCCTTCTGCCTTTGACAGATGCTGGAATAGACAAAGGCGGTGTGGGTAAGAGATCCGTCATCTTTCCAAGGACTCTTTCACTTCAAATGGTAAAGGAATGACATTACCTGTACATAAATAATTCCCGTTGTCATACGCAATCACTACATGAGGTTGGTCACATGTTGAGATGCTTTCATCCAAGGTACAAGTTGATACCATTTAATTGCACTGAACCCAATCTATTTATTGCCCACATTAGGCAACCCCATATCTTGCCAACACAGCAACATCTTGCATATTCATGAGCTCAGTGGAGAAAGAAGTAACCAACTATCCACACATAAACCATGGTGCTGGAACACTGGTGTACCTCTGAAAAGGAACTGCAGAAGGACAAGTCTTCACTAAGAAGGAGTGATGCAAGTAAAAAAGTGTTTGTTTTAAGATAACTGATTGTAATTGGCTGTTGTCTTTGAGGTAGAACAAAATGTTAGATTGCAACTAAGAATAGATTGCAGCTGTGCTTTGCAGAAAACAACAGCTTCATGGTCTCAGCTTTGCAAGTGGGCACGTTCGCTGCAAAGCAAGGTCTTTGCAAAAAAATAGTTAAACACATGAGGTGATGCCAAAGACTACCAACGAGGTCATATCTGTAGTCTCTTCTAAATAACTCGAAGCTGTGAGCCTTCCGCGGGTGGGTTACATGGTTTGGCTGAGGTTGTGTGTAGTGGGGGTAGGTGTGGCGTGGGGTCTGGCCAGAGGCCCTATCCTAGCCCTGCTGCACACAGCTGAATGCCATGTGCAGTAGAGATCAATTCACTGCACACGGCCATAGTCCATGGACATCAATGATTGGCACCTCTGGATGTAGAGCATGTATGCAAAGCGGGCTCTGCGGGCAACTTCAGCAGTACAAGCCCTTTCACTCACTTGCCTAGTTTCACGCAATCTGTCAGTGACTCGCTGACGCACAGATCCATTCACTCATGTATGTCATTTGAGATAACTCTCATTTGGGCTCACTGACAGAACAAACAAACAATAGTATTTGTATTTATTTTAAAGCATGAGAGTTAGTTCTAAAAGGAACCATTTTTAAAACGTTTCCTTTTTGTGTTTTTTTTTAGTTAATAAGAAATAAACAACTGGAACTGGAATATGAATATTTTTCAATTCTGACTTTTTAGTGCTTTGTTTTGCAAAGGAGATCACTGTCCCAAAGGAAAGCGAGTGCAGGCCAATAGAAGGGAGGCATGTGTCACTTTGATCTCTCTCCTGCTGCAGGACATCCTGTGGCAATCTGTCGCCAGTATGGATGCCATACTGTACTGCGGCAACAGATGTCGATGCAGCCTTTTCATATTCTTTCTTTGGACTGCATTAAATTATCCATGATTTCAATTGTTAAGTTGGTTCTTCACCAATGATGTTCCTACCGAATATTTCCCCCTTCTTCCATGGTTGGGTTTCTTGCCATACATTGTGCATGTGACAAATATTTGCCAACAGGTACTCCTCTCCAGTAGGCCTGGGCGGTAAGTTTCGTTCCGCTCGCGGAATTTGTGATATTTTGTCATTTTCGCATTCCACGGAGAGCGCAAAAATGTCAAATCTTTCGCAACCTGCCGCAAAACGGAAATATTTTTCTTGGTCGTGCTTTAAAAATGCATTCTCGCGCGCGCGGTCGCGACTTACCGGGTCCCTGCGTTCGCCGACGAGTTTTCCTATCCGTTCGCGCGCTCCACAAGATGTTGGATTGTTGGTAGCCGGTCGAGCTATCCCGCGAGAGTTTGCGTTCACGAACACGTCATTGCGATTGCGAACAGGAAATAAGCATGGCGAGCAAGATGGCCGCGCCCATTAGCAACCGCATGGGCAAGTTGGAGATATATTTCCCCGCGAGCACGCAAAAACCCATCGCGAACGGGCGGGAAAAGCAATCTCCACATCTACGCGAAAGTTTCGCATGCTCGCGGAGATATTGCGCAATATCGCGATAATTTGCGAAAGTCAATTTCGCAAATTCCACCCACCCTTACTCTCCAGCAGGAATAGAAAGCTATTGGCACACAATCGACTAGGGTGTTTTCAGCCTGACTTTCACTGCTATCATCAGCAGGTTGCTCTGGCTTCGCCCATCGCTGGTTATCCTGGCCAGAGGCCACAGCTCATGGTGGGAAACACTCTTATTATCCCCCAAAAAGCAACAACTTAAAAAAACAGCTAGCCTCCTCTGTTAGGGATGCCCTGTAGCAAGGGTTGTAGTGGTATGTTTAATAATGACAAGAACTATTTGAATTTGGAATAATACAGGCACAGGAACCTATGAAATCTTTCTAAGTGTGTGCAAGGATTTGTGAATTCTCAGCGACACCAAGGAAACACCCTGGGGTCGCCATACCAAACTCCCAGCACAGCAAGTCCGAAAGGCTGAAACAAGGGCATTTGAACGTGCTACAAGAGTCCTGGGTATCAACTTCCTCTCAGCAAACCCGTAGTCTCAAACAATAAAAATGAATTCGTTTTCTTATGAAACTCAACTCTGTGAAATGTTAGGGGATCGGTGTCTTTATCTTTGGAGTTGCAGTCCCTGGAAAAGAAGTCCTGACATCCTGGTTTTGCAAGACTACTTTGACTTGGTAGCACAGTTCCTAGGAGAGACAGGGAGGATTTGCAAATCTTAAGAAAAACAAAAAAAATTAAAGGGGATTTCTGATTGGCTAAACAATGCATATGATTAAAAAAAACACACGCTCACAGCCTCCAAAGACAAACACTCAACCCTTGCACAAGACACCATTTTGCCTCTGTCTGTTTGGAGAGGCAGACTTTCATTTACAATCCAGCACCATCATGTCTTCCAAAAAAACTAGGGCGAGGCAGGAAGTACAAAATGCTTCAGCAGGACCATCTTTCACACCACCTCAGCAAGATGATGATACTGTAAAGATGTCCCTACAACATCTATGGATGCTGCTGATGCATGCCATCCAGCGAAACATTTTTTTTTTATTCAACCTGCAGGGCAGAAAAACGTAATGCCAGTAATGTCGCATGTTAATTATGTGACCAAATCCTGCATGGAGGCATCATGGAACATACTCATTCTAAAATATCCCCGTGTCATACCCCTGGTTGAGTATTCCAGGTTGGAAATGCAAAGGCAGTGTCATGAGTAGGGAGAAGGGGGAATCATGCCTGCAGAAGTATAAGAACAATCTCAGGAGGAGGAGGTTCGCCGGTTGCAGTGCTTCTCAATGCACTGCAATCAGTGCACGAAAGGGATTTCTTCAGGGGAGAGCAACAACATGGTTACCTCTCTGTCAATTGATGCCCATCTCAGGAAGGAGCATAAAAATGAATATCAGTCGTTTAAAAAAATGAAGAATTAAAAAGAAAATTTTAAAGAAAAGTTGCAAAAAGAAGTTTCCAAATAAGTTTAACATAAAAAACAAAAGGATCTAAAATAGGAACTTTAAAAAACAAACCCAAAAGATTAGCTGCCCATATTGGGCTGTCTGCAGGCCAACCATTGTAACTGACTTCCACTGCATACAGCCAAATGCCATGCATAAGAGGGGTTGGATGCTCGTGCGTGATGAAACACAGGACCATCGCAGGCCACAAGTCCTAATCTACAGTCAACCTTTTTCACGTTGCTAAAAGCCATAATGCGATGTAAGGGTTAAGCTGTCTATTCCTATCGGTGTATAGAGACTTTAGCCATTCCCAACTACACATAGCAAAAACCTGTGTGCGGTGATGATTATCTGTAAAAAGAGGTTGAGGTACAACAAATAGGTTCATGCTGAACTTGATCAAAAAAATTCCAGATGTTGACAGAAAGAAAATAAAGATTAATGTGAAGTTATGGTTTGGTTTGCTTCTATCCTTATATACTGTGTTTAAAAAGCCTCTTAAAGTGCGGCTAAGGTTACAAAATAAACCATAAAAAATTGAAGTTCAATTATGGTTCAGTTCAGTAAACTAACCATAACGTGTGCCCCGCCATGCTCTTCTTATGACCTTACATATTACATCACTCTTGACATATTAAATAACAACACAGATGGCATCTCAAATTACATCATTGATGACACAATCAATACACCTCTGGAGTAGGCCTTGAATACATCCCTCACAACGCCCTCAAAAAGGTCCCTTCAGTATCTAAAAATGAGATTTAAGAGGTTGCCTACATATTAATAAGTGCTATGTATCCCACAGTATTCATATCAGCCCTCTAGTAAAGAACCTTTCTCCTTTTGAATTAATGCATGGTCCGAATTTTGCAAACCTGAGGATTGGAAGACTGACCTGACAAACCTGTGTTCAGAGACTTCAGCTCAGATTTACTAAGACCGTTTACCAGGACAAAGCTATTTCAAAGGGACAAAAAGCGTTGCATGGTATTTTCTAACCAAGGCAAAAAGGTGTTTTGTATTGGAAAGGTGCCCAATTCTCAGTGCAAAATATGCACTGGTCTACTTTGTAGCGATTTGCTTTGAGGGGCCATTACAGGGGCAGATCAGAACAAACAGCTATTGATTTTGAGCAAAGCCAAATCTACTAGGGGGAGAGGAGTTGGCCTAAAGGCTAGGGCGGTCGACCTTGAATCTAGAGAACTGGTTTCGAGTCTCGGCAATGACGCTGAACATCCTGTGATTCTGGGCAAATCTCTTAATCTCCCTGTGCCTAACAAAAAATGAATGTGCCCTAATGTAATGCAACTGGTGCTATGTAAAGCGCTCTGATACCTGATTCGGGTTAAGTTCGCGCTATATAAAACTCTGTAAAAAAAAACAATTTAAATAAAAAAAATACTAAGATAGGTGGGTTTTGCACCAAAAAATAACACTTACTTGAAGAGGCACAAACAACGGAAATGTGATTATTTCTTTTAAATGACACATAACATGTGTGTTGCAGTGCACAGCACACACAATAAGTGTTTGGGATACTTTTGAGTTTCTCTAGGCATGGTGATTTGTACTGGGAGGGTATGCTTTGGTTTGCTAAAAAAAAGACGTAAATAGCTGCCTCTTCTTCTTAGCCACAAGGCCATTCACACCAACCAACAAAAATGTCATTGTCACTATTAAATGTAAAATATGATACACTTGCATTTACCTTTAAAACAGTTCATGAGCCTGCTCTGCTTTCCTACTTTTTTATGCTTTTATTTGTGCAAGCCCGCATCTGCCTTCTCTGTCATCCCCTTCGTCCCCATCTCCACTCTTCTCCACATTTGCTCTTGGGTTAGCTGGTGAAAGTAGCCCTCCTTTCTCAAAATGTAGTGCACTGATAGCATTGTGTTAGAAGAAGTCTGATTGGGGCTAATGCTATGCTATGGACATAAGCTCCCAGTGTGGAGGAGGTGCTATGCCACCACATTTATGTACCACACAGGTGCTTCTCAGGAAGCTCCTATGACCCCACCTGTCACCCTACTGCCCTTCTTAGTTTCCTAAGGCCTATTAGCTCATTCATTTATACTAATTTTTGCTGCATGTATTTGAGGCGTTTCTTCCTCTAATATCAGTGTTCAATCAGCAGTCTAAAGCGCAGAGATACCCCGTATGGGGTGATTCTGGCGCTATATAAAACCCGTAAATAAATAAATAAAATAAATTACAAAAATAGTTTCATTTCAGAGACTTTTAATTTTTCTGTTGAATCTCTTTTGAGCTCCAACAATTTTCAAAACGGGGATCAATCTATCTTTTTTTTTATCTTATCACATTTTTATAGGAAACATTTGAGAAGGCTCTGAACAAATAAGCAGAAATGCTCACTGTTTTCGTTGCTTGCCATTTCTCCAGATCTTGCTCTTTCACTGTATAGTGGTGGAAAAAACTATGATAGTCTTAGGATGACTCCCTTTCCTCATTTTTGGGAATTGTATTCCATGTGCTCTAGCATCCTTAACATCATCCTGTCCTGAGGATCAGGCGAAAATGCTAATTCAATTAGACCACTAACAAACGTTTCCCTTTTAATGTTAACCTTCGCTTCCACAAGAATCCTTTCAAAATGCAGGCTTGCTTATCTTATCCCATTTTCTCATTTTTTATATCTTAATTTTTCTCCTATAATTTTTTGTACTTGTATCTGTTCCTTTTTGTCATTCTTGGATTTTTCTTCCAATGGCTCCAACCTTTCTTCAATTGTAAGAATCCAGCCAGCAAATGTCTGCTTTTTTATCCAAGACCTTCCAACTGCGTTTTGATCTTCCCCACTTCTCTCTTGGTCATCTCGTGCTTCTGTACTCATCAGCACTTCTATGTGATGTAAGAGGTGCTTTGGCTCCCAACATGACTTTTCCTCCACTCCCCAAGGGGCATATCATCAAGGCCCCGCAATAAAAATATCGCCGCTTTAGCGTCCGTTTTCGGGAAAAAAGCGGCGATATTTTTATCGCACTATCAGCAATGACACGCTAGCGCGTGTTCCTATGCCTCTGCGCCCGTTTCCTCAACGCCCAGTTTTGCAACGTTAATAACATGCAAAGTGGGCGTAACTGACTAAAATAACGTGGGAAATGTCGCTAACAGACATTTCTCCAATTATCAAGCTGCACGCTAACCTGTGTAGCGACGATAAAAGTAGCACTAACTGCGCTTATCGCAGGTCTCATTACGCCTGCTCTGAATCTGACTAAGCCATGATAGCCTATGGGTGGTGGATTATAATGATGAGACCACCCTACACTATCTACAAGGATTTACCTATCGTTGTGCGATTATCGCTGGATTTCCAGCGATAATCGCACATTTTGCCGCTATTGCCGGATTTTTCATCGCCGTGGAGATTAGCGTTGATGATAATGCGTTATCTCGGCGATCAAATCCGGCGATAGCCGGCGTGAAATAAATTTGCGCTAAGTGCGCTCTGCGTTGTTTATCGCAGTTAGTTGATGATATGCCCCCATATTCTTTTCCCGTGAGCTGGTGGAGATCGAAACTTTAATCTTAGACTCATTGCCCGTATAGTAGCTTTCTTCTAATTTATAATTGGATTTAATTCAACTACTGCAGCACTCCTACTACATGTGCATTTATCCAATGATAATATAGAATATTGGTTTATTTACTCTCTGTAGCGTGGTGCATTGGAATTGCTTAAGCTTCACCTGCTCTTCTCTACTACCTTTTTACAATATATTTAGACACAATTGGCTCTGCACTCAACTAAACAGATAAATGCTTATAAATAGATATTAGTGTCCATAGTCCATCACACATAAAGATAAAGAGGCATCTCCCGAATGAAACACTTTTTTGGCGTCTTTGCTGGAAAAAGAAGTTCTTTTTATTCTTTATTCTTTTATTCAATGGTAGTTCCTTAAAAACACAGCACACATTTGACAGCCAACGCATTTCGTCCCTCTTGGGACTTCTTCAGGGCTTAGCATGTAAAAGACATGTTCCACGAGTTCTTGATGTTCAGCTTTAAAACAGCGAGAAAAGTTGTACAATAAGTAAATGGAATATATATCTCCCAAATATGTGGTCGTGGCATCCAGTTCAGCCGATGTCATGTGTCACATCATGTGTCACTGGATTTCTAGCCAACAGCACCTTGCAGTTTGTAACTTGCAGTTTCACTTTTAGTGTAGTAGGACATGTTTAACAATCTCAGAAAGAGAAGTTCTCCTGCCTATTGCTGAGTGAAAGTGTCACACATGCCACGGATCCACTTAGCCTCTACACCTGTCTCCATTAATTAGCTCTCTGACATACATGTTTATTATAAGCTTCTCCCTAATTTGGGTGTTGCCTTTGCATGTAGCTACTTGCACATCTGGGGTTTAAACATGAAAAAAAAACTATAGGTATTAGAATGTAAAGTAAAATCTAGGCCTGCATGAGCTATACATAGCTGACACCTTGGAGCATGGGTGTTGTAGACTAGTGAAGATGTGCTGAAATGAAGCAAAGTACATATTCACTGAAACACCTGCCAGTGTTATATCTAGTCCGTCTTCTATGTCTGTACACAGTGTCATTGGTCTGTCTTTTCTATGTTAGTGTCTGTTGTCTTTGTAGATCTTCTGTCTCTCTGGAACATGGCAATTTGTAGCTTTGATCTATGTCACCACCTTTCCTACTTTTTAGTTTTAGAAATCTGGTCATTGTATGTTTCCATCTCCCTGGTGGACACTGCCTCTGAGAGTGACCCATACACACTTCTGGAGAGGTGTGCTAGCTTTCTGCGTGTTGCCTCTTTGAAGGAAGCGCTTGTCACCAAGCGGGTGTGGCATCAGAAGGTAACACAGCACCATAGCTTGCTGCACTTCCCCTCTTGAGAGGTACACGTGTCTGCTGCTCTCCCACCATGATGCCGAAAAATGGAGGAAGGACACTCCCAAGCTCAATTACATTCCATTGAAATCGTGAAATGCTGTTGGACCAGATTATCCAACCGGGTGGACTAAATTATGTGGCAAGAAGAGGCAAATAGTGCTGCAATGAAATGTATACTGTGCAGAATATTACTCGATTAAAGGCTAATTATGTGGAACTTACTGTGCCTTATTTGTTTAGCTACTGCGACATTTACATTTAACTGCGCTAGTTCTGCCATTGGGTAATACTAAGGAGAGAACACACGGGATTGGTGGCCATGGATTTTGAATTAAAAAGAGAATGGCAGCAGTCGTCTTTCATTTGTGTATAACTGTCAATCAACCAATCAGAATGTAATCTAAGCATTTAAAAGCTGTGCTGTAATGCCATGTTTGTGTGGCGGTAATAAGGAGGCGTAAGCCAAAACGCGTCTACTGGCATTTAAATGTTTGAAATTGGACCCTGTGTGTGCTCCGTGTTTTATCCTGTTGGATGTTTAAATGTATATATCTATCTATATATCTATATCTATATATCGATAGATAGATAGATAGATAGATAGATAGATAGATAGATAGATAGATAGATAGATAGATAGATAGATAGATAGATAGATAGATAGATAGATAGATAGATAGATAGATAGATAGATAGATAGATAGATAGATAGATATTCCTAACGAAAACGCTGGGCACTCCAGGCTTCGTGATTTATTCCATTAGTTTATTTGGAAATCAGCATGCAATCTTCCGAAATGACATAAATAAATGCACTATACATAATGTTAATGTTTCCTTTTTTTCAGCTTCCTGGCAGTACATGCTTACTTATTGAAAAACGGTACTATGCCTGCCTTTCAAAACGGTGCCTGAAATCTGAAGTGAGCTACATTCTGAAAAGTCAAGAGAAGACAGGAACAATGAAAAGTGCTTTGACTGTCTATTTTAAAAAAATCGAAGTAAATGCCCACTGGGGGTGAGAGTATTTACTTCATTTGTCTTCAATGTCTCGATCTAATATGGCATGTCTACTCCAATGTGTCTGTGTTGTGTCTTTAAAACAACAGCTGTCACTCTAATATTGCCAGCAGTGCTAAATTTGAACTGGAGATTGCAGATGGGGCCCGAAGGAAGCTCATGTTTGGGGAGTGGGTCTAACCTTTCCTTATTAGCCTTTAACCCAGAGCAAGAGAAAGAAAAATCAAAAAAAGGAGGAAAGAAGGAGGAAGAGAAAGAAGAAAAAACAGTGGCACAGGGTAAAAAGAAGGATGGAAGAGCCTTCCTGAGTGAGATAAAAGGCCAGGGAATGTCTGGTGGTGGATTAAAGAGGCAGGGGGTGGAATCAAGACTATGCAATCTTGGTATTCGGCAGTATTTGTATTTGTATTTGTATCTGGGTTTTGTATCGCGCCAACTCACCGACAGGTCTCAAAGCGCTACTGACCAAGTACAGAACAAAGATGGAGGAGATAGAAGGTAACGGGTCTAGCAATTTGTTAATGAAGTGGGAACGCGTTCTTGAAGAGTAGAGTCTTCAAGGCCTTCCGGAAGCGGAGGAGATTGGGCTCTCTACGAAGAGCCTCTGGCAGCTTATTCCAGTTGATGGGGGCCTGTACTGAGAACGATCTGCCTCCTTTGGTCGTCAGCTTAAAGCGTGGTTGAGACAATACGAAAGAGCCCGACGATCGCAAGACGCGTTTGGGTTCGTGGAGCTCGAGCCTTTCCTTTATATAGGTTGGCGCCTGTCCATGTAATGCTTTATGGCAGATGCACATGCTTTTGAACTCCACTCTCTGCTGCATGGGTAGCCAATGTAATCGATGGAGCAAGGGGGAGGCATGGGTCCTCCTTGGAACTCCAAAGACCAGGCGTGCTGCGTCGTTTAGAATGACCTGGAGACGGCTGATGGAATACTTCGGAAGGCCGAGGTACAGCACATTTCCATAGTCAATTCTAGACACTATTGTGGCTGACACGATGGTTTGCAGCATATTTCTCGAGAGCAGGGGGGCAAGTTTGCGTAGTTGCCTGATTAAGTTAGTGCAGCAGCCAACTACAGCAGAGACTTGATTAGCCATTGAGAGATCTTGATCGATTTTCATCCCAAGACTCTTGACATTGGGGCAGGATTTAGGGGCAGGGCCTAGCTCTTGGGGCCAGTATAGATCACTCCAAGGGGACACAGCAGTTGAGACAACCAGGACTTCTGTTTTATCCGGATTGATTTTCAACAGATTAGACGACATCCAATTCACTGTGAAGCGTAGGATGTCTTTGGCCTCTGATTGTGCCGATGAAGTGTTGTCGATGCTCAGCAGTAGCTGCGTATCGTCGGCATAGTTAAATACTTTGCACTTCATCTTAGCCAGCGACTCTACCAGTGGTTGCAAGTAGAGGTTGAATAGCAGTGGCGAAAGCGCTGACCCCTGCGGAACCCCACAAACTAACCTGCCCACCTCTGAGACCTGGTCTGCCAATTGGATCCTCTGCGTCCTTCCTGTTAGAAAGGCTGTGAACCATTTTAGCGCCTGTCCCCCTATCCCGAACCCGGCCAGCCTACCCAGGAGCAGTGCATGGCTGACAGTATCAAACGCTGCTGAAAGATCTAATAATATCAGCGCGCATGGCTTTTTACCGTCAGCCATGCACCTTAGCTCATCCAGTACCGACAGCATTACTAGCTCCGTGCTATGATGTGCGCGGAAACCTGCTTGCCGGTCGTGGAGAAGGTGGTGACATTCCAGGAAGGCTGACAAGGACTTAAGTACATGTTGTTCTAGTACTTTTGACAGGAATGGTAGCTGGGATATTGGCCTATAATTCTTCAGGCTAGATGGGTCGGCTCCCGGTTTTTTTATCAAGGGTCTGACACATGCCTCTTTAAAGGTGGATGGCAGAAGTCCAGTGGCTAATGAGGTGTTTAAAAGGTCTAAGATCTGATCCTCTAGAAGCGGTATTGCCATCCGAAGGGTGTCAGGCGGGCAGGGGTCCGCAGGGGAGCCAGATTTAGTGGACGCTACTAGTTTCCTCAGAATACTAAGGTCAATGTGGGGAAAGTCAGTAAAGTTAGGAGAGGGTGAGTCTGGGGGGGGAGGTTGTACGACAAGAGGGACTGGGTTGTTCTTCTTAATCTCAGACAGGATGGTCGCTACCTTACCCAAGAAGTACCCTTGAAAGGTGTCACAATCAATCTGGGTATCAGTCTTTTCCTCTTTCTTGCTTAACTCCTTCAGTATTTGAAAGGTCTCTCTCTGTATGTTGGTGGCATTCTTAATACGCGTCTCATAATACTCCTTCTTTGTTATAACAATAAGCTTTTTGTAAGCTTGGAAAGACTTCCGGTATAGCTCCCTGTCAGTGGCCCTTTTAGATTTCCTCCAGCATCTTTCGAGGTAGCGAAGCTTTCTCTTGTTTTCGCGTAAACCTTCAGAGAACCAAGGGGCTCCTTTCTCTACCCCTTTTATTTTTTGTACCTTTTCAGGGGCTAGTTCATCAATGGTTGACCTAAGGGTAGTTGTTATCAGGTAGTACTTGGAATCTAGATCGGTGCTATCAGCAGGAAGTGTAGAGTTCTGAATGTACTTGGGCATGGTCTTGGATAGAGTCTCGACATTCACCCTTTTCCATTGGCGCACTTTTTTAGTTTTAATGGGTAGTTTAACCTGGCAGATCTCTTGCGGTAAATCATATAAGATAAGGTAATGGTCTGACCAGAGACAAGGTGAGACGCTGGTGATACATGCTTTTGGGGATGAAGACCAAACAAGATCTAAGGTATGGCCTTTAATGTGGGTTGGAACTTCCACTAGTTGTTTCAGTCCAAGAGTAGTCATGATGGTCTGTAGCTTCTGGGCTGATAGGTCTTGAAGACTTTTATCCCAATGGACATTAAAATCACCAGTTACCAGAATGTTTTTATAACGTGTGCAAAGATCTGAAATGATTGGATGAAAGAGATCGTTGAACCCAGGTGTGCTTTGGGGGGGGCAGTATACTGTTAGGATGATGAGGCAGGAGTTGTTCATAGTGATTTTTATACCCAGTAGATCAACAGTGTTGGTTGTCTCGGCTAGGATCTTTGTTACCCTAAATGGCTTTTTAAAGATCGTTGCTACCCCCCCACCCCGGGTACCCTCTGGTCGATTGTGCCACA
The DNA here is from genome assembly GCF_964204655.1 of Triturus cristatus. Lineage (NCBI taxonomy): Eukaryota > Metazoa > Chordata > Amphibia > Caudata > Salamandridae > Triturus > Triturus cristatus. The sequence continues at coordinate 363,428,460 of NC_140584.1, read as the reverse complement.
CCATGTCATACCCGCTGGGAAGGGCAGCAATGATATCCGGGGAAGAGGCATCACTCAACCATGTTTCAGTGAGTGTCAGGATATCAATGGTCTCATCCTGTAGCAGGGTAAAGATCTCTAAATGATGTTTCTGCAGCGACCTGGTGTTAAGGGTCGCTAACTTCACAGCATTCGTCAGTGCCGCTATTGGACTTTGAGAAAAAATGTTGGGTATCACATTTATTTTTTTACAAATTAACCACTGATTGCCAGTACCTGCCTACTAACTTTAAGATGACCTTTTAGAGGTGAGTGAGTCAACAAATTATTAGTGTGAGCCATGCAAAGCCAAGGGACGACTCTGGCTCTAAGAGTCTGTGTACTAGCCGAGCCTTGAAAATATCTTGCATGGAAATAATGCACCACAAATCATGTTAGCCTATGATAGGTGCCTGCAAAATTATAAAAAGTGTATTTTTTTAGTATGTGAAAGTGTTTCAGCTTTGTACATCAGATTATTTCATCAGAATTTATTAAAAGTGAGAGTTTTTAAACAAAAACTAAGAACTACTACTGTCTTTCCCTGATTACTGCTATTATTGAGCTGAGAGGCAAAGAAAGATTCTTGTGTACCCCTCTTACACATGACCTTTAGGGCGTTTGCCCCTTAGTAGACTACGTTTTCATTATACATGGAGCAACATCATGGTCTTTTAAATCAAACATGAGAGGTTTTCCTACAGTGCACATCCTAAACTCACTTATTTGAAGGTGCTCTAATATTATGTTAGTAAACATAAAGCAGACTAGTGAAATAAAATATTTGGCGAGCATCACAATATTTGACAAAGCAGGGACTGTGCCCAGATTTTCCAGTTTTACACTGGGCAGTTCAGCCTCTAGATGGCTATCTCTTTCTGACATCAAAGGTTAATACAATGTTAACTTTTGCTGGTGTATGAGCTTAAAGTGCGAGTGATCGGTGCAATCTGTTTTTTGGGCATTTTGCATGGTTCGAACCTTGTTGAAGGACATAAGAACACTTCATGAGAGACACAGACTAGTTATATGCTTTTGTTCCAGCAAGGGGAGATTTGCCAGGTTTTAAAAAATACTGAGTGGAGGCCAAATTCAAACTTGCTTCACCATGTCAGATAATAGGCAGCTGTAGTCACTGTGCGTCATCGCCCCCCATGAAAGCTCTGCTCATTTTGGGCTCGAGGTCCGAGGAGGGCCTCAAACTGAGACTGAGCCAGGCTTATCATTCGAGCTTTCAGTGGCTGGCTTACCACTACGACCTTTACATATTCAGCATGAACGTGTATGCCCTTTCTCTTTTGTCCTCCTTTGCTTTTGCACCCATGGCTCATTTATGGCATTTTCGCGTAGGGCAGGAATGCACTGTTTTTAAGCAATATGAGGCATTTCTGTCCTTTCTGCCTGCGCTGGTACCGTTTTGGCAGCCTAGCGCCAACGCAGACCCCCTTGCACCATGGTGCAAGAGTGCAGTGCCTCTGTTGCACGCAGGATTGTTTTTGTGTGGGAAGGGGCACCTTCCTGTACAAAAACAATCCTATGAGGCGATTTTCTCTTTCCAGAATGCAGCACAAATGGAAAGAGGACAAAACGGGGAGAAATACCATATGTCTCCTCATTACGCCTCACCTTGGGAAGCGTACGAATTTGACACTTCCCCAAGTTTAAATTAACTTGTAAATCTGGGGCAGCGTCAAATTCCATGGGTATTGTGTGGGAAAACTCACTGCAACGCCCATAGAACACCTCCTGGGCGCACAGTAAGGTGATGCAGCGATTTGCGCTGCGTCGCCTTACTCATGATTTATGAGGCCACTCAAAGAACACGCAGGGTGGTTTTGTCTGGCTTCACAAATCTTTATGAGCCCTGCATCACGCATGTACCACTTTGGTGCAAAAGTGAGGCAGGGCTCTCATAAATACCCCACCCCCGAGTGATTCCCTTCCTCTATCACTTTTAAACAAAATATGTCTTTCTTAACACTCCAGCTCTGACACATTTTCCCCTTTTCTTTCTGTGGCCCTAGAAGCTGGATTAAAAACCTTTTCTTTGATGGTTGAGTAAATACAATATATATATTTAACGTTTTTTTTTACCTCATTGCCTTTATTGCTTGATCCTTGTGAGGTGTTCGTCTAAGAGGCGTCTGAGCATTGCGTCATAACAAAATAAGTCACTGGCATGGCCTCTGCTCTCTACTCTCTGCGGCCTTCCCCGTATTGTTCGAGCGTACAAAGGCCAGTGGCCTCGTTGGGGCCTTGGTCGGCTGAGACCCTTCGGGACGACGCAGACTGAATGATAATAGACCTTTGCATCTGGCTCGAGAAGGCGGGAATCACGCAGCCCAAATTAATTCAATTTTTGGGGGGAATATTGCGCCACAACACTGCGATATTCCGAAAAATGTTTCAAATGAAGGCGTTATGGTGGATTTCGATCTTTGTCAGCCAGGGAGAATTTGATGTGGCTTCGCGATTATTAACGGAGGTCCCTTTGTCTCACGAGACGACAGCTATGGGGGAGCCGCCGAGAGGAAACCCAAGGTCGGTAGGCTCCGCCCACCCGCCACTATGTGGCGTTCCCTGTTGATGGATAGGCGGCCTTGTCGTGCGACTGCCCAGCTGCACGCAGACACTGCCTAGGAATCAAAAGACATGCCCATAACTCAGCCGGATTGGGACCCCCGCTGCTTCGCCTCTGCTGGGTGCATCAGTAATGTCTTTTTAATATCAGCGTGCCGGTGACACATCTCGCTGAGTATGCTGAGTGTTAAAGCGCTCCGCCACCGTCGACAACCAACCAGTTCCATAATTGTGGCAACGGAGCTACAACGTTAGAGGCGCTTTATTTCTTAGTAGAAAAGAAGAATTTTCCACGCACCCCAAAACCAGAACCTCAACGTATTTTTCTTCTCCCATCTTTGTTTCAATTGGTATTTTTGCTGCGCCACCGCCGGTTATCTTGTTTGTCGACCGTAAAATCCAAAATAATATGTGGGCGCTGGATGGATATGTCGGCATTAGCAAGAACGTAAATATCCAGTATTTGTAAAGCGCGAACACTTACCCGAAGGCATCCCGGCGCTGGGGACCGTCAGGAAGATTAAGCAAGCCATTGCCCAGAGTCACCGGGACCTGCCCCTGGTGCCGGGGTTCGAACCGTGAGCCCCAGATTGCAGCGTCACTCGCCCTGGCAGCGGCGCAACACCTCCCTAGACTGACACTAATAGTGGTTGAGTTGTGTATAGTACACCTGAAATGTAACTTTTATATTACAAATAATGTGTTTCGAATTTCTTGTAGAATATTCAAAGGGGGCAGAATGATATAGGGCACTCCAAATCTGGGATTTCCCATTTTCAGTTTCGTAGGAAAGTTGTCTCTCTGCTACCTTACGTTAGCGCACTGATCACCGGTGAGGGTATCCAGTCGCTTGAGCCGGTGTGTAGACCGGTGAGGGTATCCAGGCGCTTGAGCAGGTGTGTAGACCGGTGAGGGTATACAGGCGCTTTAGCAGGTGTGTAGACCGGTGGCGCTTGAGCAGGTGTGTAGACCGGTGAGGGTATCCAGGTGTTGAGCAGGTGTGTAGACCGGTGAGGCTATCCAGGTGCTCGAACAGGTGTGTAGACCGGTGAGGGTATCCAGGTGTTGAGCAGGTGTGTAGACCGGTGAGGCTATCCAGGTGCTTGGGCGGGTGTGTAGACCGGTGAGGGTATCCAGGCGGTTGAGAGGGTGTGTAGACCGGTGAGGGTATCCAGGCGCTTGAGCAGGTCTGTAGATGGTGAGGGTTTCCATGTGCTTGAGCTGGTGTGTAGACCGGTGAGGGTATCCAGGCGGTTGAGAGGGTGTGTAGACCGGTGAGGGTATCCAGGCGGTTGAGAGGGTGTGTAGACCGGTGAGGGTATCCAGGCGCTTGAGCAGGTATGTAGACCGGTGAGGGTTTCCATGCGCTTGAGCAGGTGTGTAGACCGGTGAGGGTATCAAGGCGCTTGAGAAGGTGTGTAGACCGGTGAGGGTATCCAGGCGCTTGAGCAGGTGTGTAGACTGGTGAGGGTATCCAGGCGCTTGAGCAGGTGTGTAGACCGGTGAGGGTATCCAGGCGCTTGAGCAGGTCTGTAGATGGTGAGGGTTTCCATGTGCTTGAGCTGGTGTGTAGACCGGTGAGGGTATCCAGGCGGTTGAGAGGGTGTGTAGACCGGTGAGGGTATCCAGGTGCTTGGGCGGGTGTGTAGACCGGTGAGGGTATCCAGGCGGTTGAGAGGGTGTGTAGACCGGTGAGGGTATCCAGGCGCTTGAGCAGGTATGTAGACCGGTGAGGGTTTCCATGCGCTTGAGCAGGTGTGTAGACCGGTGAGGGTATCAAGGCGCTTGAGAAGGTGTGTAGACCGGTGAGGGTATCCAGGCGCTTGAGCAGGTGTGTAGACCGGTGAGGGTATCCAGGCGCTTGAGCAGGTGTGTAGACCGGTGGCGCTTGAGCAGGTGTGTAGACCGGTGAGGGTATCCAGGTGTTGAGCAGGTGTGTAGACCGGTGAGGCTATCCAGGTGCTTGAACAGGTGTGTAGACCGGTGAGGGTATCCAGGTGTTGAGCAGGTGTGTAGACCGGTGAGGCTATCCAGATGCTTGGGCGGGTGTGTAGACCGGTGAGGGTATCCAGGCGGTTGAGAGGGTGTGTAGACCGGTGAGGGTATCCAGGCGCTTGAGCAGGTGTGTAGACCGGTGAGGGTATCCAGGCGCTTGAGCTGGTGTGTAGTCGTGTGGACCCCCAGATTCTTCTACAAAGAGCCAGGTCTGCAGTCTCTTGTGGAACTCCAGAAGTGAGGAGGCGGCCCTGATGTGTTGTGGGAGGCTGTTTCCTGTTTTGGGTGCGCTATAGGAGAACAAGAAAACTACAGCTACAGCAACTGAATTACACCGTCTTGTGAAGATGGAACTTTATTTTGGGTGTAATTCGTTTTGTACTTTTTGGGATGTATGAATTACAAAAAGGTGTCAGGTGTGTTTCACAGGGTCAATCCTTTGTAAGTTTGGAGAATCATGTTTGCAGACTGCTTTGAGTTTCAAAATAAAAAGGAACCACACAAGATGGCAGAACACGAATATATTTGACCTGACACTATTACATGATTTGTTGGTTTGGGAACCTGCATCGCAGAAAATAACTGTTGAATGCCTGTATGCCAGCATGAGGGCAGAGGAGGAGTGAGGTCAGAGAACACGCCCCTAAGGAATGTAAAATAACTTTTTTTCTGGATGTGGAGTATTTTTAAAGGCCACATCTTGTGTTCGGTGTCCTTTAGGGGAAGTGGGAATGAGAGATGGATGTTGTCAGAGGTCACACCAAACACCTGGAACCCGCTAAGCAGAGACAAAGGCTGTGTCATCTGACTGTGTGTATAGGAGGACATTCAACCACAGGCTGTGGTTGTGGTCGAATGTCATGGAGGTCCCTGAGGGATTCTTAGGGCAAGGGGACTTGACGCAGAGCACGCCCAAAGAAGGAGGTGATCACAGGGGCTGGCCAAAGGTCCAGAGGCTATGTAAGGAAATGGGCAAATTCTGTCACCCCAACGCAAAAGAAACCCCCCAAAAAACAATCTATTTTTAAAGGGGAGTTACGCTAGTTTACTTGGAAAACAGATTAACATGTTATCAAAACCGTAGAAATTCTATTAAAAACCTCAGCTGTAGTGACGCTACCATTATGATTCAAAAACAAAAAACGCTGAAATGCATCAAATATGGTGTAGTACCCCCCAGGAGGCTACTCATGACCTCACACAGATGTCCCAGAGGACAACATCGTTGATGTCACTAGTGATATCACATCGCCAATGACATTATCCACGACACAGTATTGCTGCCATGTCATAAATTGTTGATAGGTGCTGTCAACACAGCCTTGTTTCTAGGTTCATCCATTATAAAGAAATTGACATTTTGAAAGGTCAAAGTCTGTAAAGTATTGGGCTGCTGCGGTTGGCGCCCAGAGTGCCGTCCTGCCTAGACTCTGCTTGCGCTGTTTTTTAGGTCTCGCCCGAGCCAGCGCTTTAGCGCTGCTCTTGTGAGAGTTTCAGTAAGCGGGTTTTGGAAGTGCTAACTAGTGGCTTTTTTCAGGCCTCCAGCTACAGTGCATGTGCACCGGGCGCGCGCACCATTTGTCAGCCTGCGTGATCACTTTCATGGCCGCTTTGATGTTCTCAGTGAGCCGCGCGGCCACTGAGAACATCAAAGCGGCCGCGAAAGTGCACACCATTTGCCAGCCTGCGTGCCTCTCTCCGCCTTAGTGAGCGCGACATGCCCTACCCCCCTCCCTTATCACACTTCCTGCTTGTTTCACTTTACTGACTGTCACTTTCTTCCCTTTGTTGGTATTCCCCTCTCTCTTTCCATTTCTGTCTCTCTCCCTGCCACGTTTTACCCAATACCTGTTTCTCTCTTGTTAGCTCTACCACTTAAACCATGTCCCTTGTGTGGGCAAATCCTACTCCCTCTGCACCATCTCAATTATATGTGGCCACAGTCCCTCTGAGCTTTCACTTCGATATCGTCTCTACCAGTCCTTAAGCAAGGGATTCCTACCTCGACCTCAGGCATCTTTTACCAGTTCACATCCTCTAAATACTTGGTGGCAGCCTCTTGCACAAAGATAACGCCTGGCACTGTCACACATTGTTGACACACCAGTGATGTCTTTGTGCAAATGAACCGAGAGGCACAGTGGCCTACTGGGCAATTTGCAAAGGTCTGCCCTAGAGTGTGCCTTAAAATCTGATGTTCCTGGGCACAGTCAGCACTGCCCTTTTAGGCTGTAGCTTGTCAAGGCATCTCCCACTTTCCCTAGAGGCCAGTGTGCCACTTAAGGAGTTTCCAGTCTCTGCTTTTGGAGAGTCAGCGACAGAGAGAAGGGTTGAAACGGGGAGTCCACGCACCTTCTCTGCCCAGACCCACTGGGCCCCTCACTGCCCTTCTGCCCGCTGCCCCGCCCCTCCTTCTCCCATGCATTGGAAGGCGGTGGGCACATGCATACACATTTCTGATTTGCAACACTTGGGGCTGCGCTTAAGATCATTGTTCGGAAGCAACGTGTAACCAGAGAGAAAAGAAGACGGGCGAGTGAGAAGCAGAAAACGAGCAATGTTCTGGCCGTAAGTTGCATGGGCTTGCGGAGATCCATAGGGCGCTGCGATTACAAAGCAGTTCTGTTGTCTGTCAGTGTTATTCCAAACAGAAAATACTGCATCTCTCCTCAGCGCTCACAGGCTGGCACCCGTTCAGCAGTTACATAATGAGAGCTGGGATTAATGGTGGTGCATGCACAGTGTGGCGAATGACGCCAGCCTTCCAGCCCATGTCGGCTGCCCTTAGTTCCTCTTTGGTTTTCTTTGCTGTGCCTATGTAACTGTTCTGACCGGGGTGGAGCTCTGTGCAGCAGTTTACTGTACAAGCATTGGCATAGCCAATAGGTCTCGCCTTTGGGACCTTATAAGTGTTTAGTTATGCTGCACAATATCCTTGGTTCAACATCAACTGTTGCATGGCTAAACACTTATAAGTTCCCGAAGGCGAGACCTATTGGCTATGCCAATGCTTGTTTTGTATGACCCCAAACAACCACTTGAGGACACATCACACAAGAGTCCATACAAAGCATGGAGCAATTCAGCCAAACAACACTGAGCATGTATAGTAGTGGAGCAGAGCATACCCTGAGATATTGTTCTGGTCCACTCCAGGGGGGTAACACAGGCCCCCGCATCCCCCGCAGTGCGAGGGGCCCCTGAGCTGCAGGGGGCCGCCTCAGCACTGTACTCACACCGGAGAGCTCTGGATTAAATCTGGAGCGGGGGCCCCTCTGTGTACCTTGCAGGGGGGTCCCTTCAACTTTCGTTACGCCACTGGTCCACTCGAAAGGTAGTGTGGAAATTTAGCTCGCAAACTGAACATTATCTGCGCCATCTTGCCCCTCCCCAGCACCACGCGCAACGAATGCACGGCCGCCATTTTAGACACCCCACTCATTGTCAATCGCCAGCGCGGTCCCCTTGGCGCTGCGAGCATCCCCCGCGCGCTGGCCACCCCCGCTCTCTCATACAGGCCATAAACCCTCTCCTTCTGCGCGACCCTGCTACGGAACCACTTCCGACCGACAAACCCATACATGGTCATGCCTCTCCTTTGATAACCCCCTTCCTCTGCGCCCCATTGACCGAACTGGTCCCAGGCCATCACCTAGCCCTGCGGATGCAGTTTATTGCCCCTACTGTAAAGGAAACACCCCACATCAAAGGGATTACAGTAGAATCAAAGCCCCTACCCCCTGAGACCCGGCCAGTTGCACACACCCCCGGGAATTAGCGGAATTCCCTGCTGCGCGATAGCCATCTCCCACTGCGGGTAGGGTGGGAACTTCTACTGTATCTATGTGTGGGATCGGATCTGAACCGGGGCTTCAGGGGATATTTCCCCGCACATCAAGGGAATCACAAGAATGTACTATGTGTAATAAAGCAATAAACCAGTGTATAAGAGACCAGGTCTCAGAGATGCAGTTAGAGCACCTCGTGACGATACCTTGCTGTCTGATCTGATGTGTTCTGCTCCGACGGAATAAAACCTTGTTTCCTGCCTTCCAGTCTCCGGCGCCTGCCTCTTTTATTGGTAAATTATCGAGTGGTATGAGAGGCGATTATCGCCGGGCAAAATACTTGGAAGATATCGACTGAAACTGCCGCTACCATTTAACAATTGGCGTCCCAAACGTGGGGCCCATCAGCGACACGTGGATCCAGTGGGAGAGGTCCCGACGACAGAGTGAACGACTGCAACGATCGGGAGAGCTCCTGCCCAATAGACCCTCGTCTGGCAGCCGATCACCCGAACTTCACTGGTTCCGAGCAGACCTCTCTCGAGTGATCTACGGTCCTGACTGGGAACCATCAGGAGTGCCGCGGCAAATACGGAGAATAGAGGACGATCGGGCGCTGGAGGCGGAAGACGAGAAACTGTCCATGCGGTCCGGGTAAGGTCGTGAAACACGACAAAAGTGCGAAATAATTGATTGATTGATTGAATACTAGTATTGCTCATTGATTGTGCTCATTGATTGTTCTCTTTTGAGATATTCGCTGTCTACAAACGGGGAGGAGTAGAAATACTCTCTCTCTCTCTCCCTTTGCAGATAGTGAAGGGTAGGTAACGCAGACTTTTGTCCCCGTTGAAACCCGTCGTGCCTATCTTTATCTCCCCATTGATTGATTGTCCGAACATTGATTGTTTTGAAGAATAGTGCTTTTTGAGATATTCTCTGTTTGCAAATAACGTAGAATAGGAATATTCTGTCTAGTCTTTGCAAATAGTGAAGGGTAGGTAACGCAGACTTTTGTCCCCATTGAAACCCGTCGTGCCTATCTTTATCTCCCCATTGATTGATTGATTGATTGTCCGAACACTAGTTGTTCGATATTGGTTCTTTGGAGGTATTCTCTGCTTACAAATAACGAGGAATAGAGATATTCTGTCTAGTCTTTGCAAGCAGTGAAAAGATAGGTAGTGCTGACTTTTGTCCCCGTTGAAACCCGTCATGCCTATCTTCTCCCCACTGATTGGTAGTTGGTTCTGCCCGGACCGCTTATTAGAGGTGAACCACCCGGCTCCACTGGAAGGCACCCCTAATAAGGACATGTTCACTAAATATGGACTAGTCGCCGTGGCTTATAGCAAGCTGTGGCATAAATATACCAAGAAGGAGCCCGAAAGTCAGTGGCCACTGATGGGATCCTTCGACGATCGCAAGATAGAAGCGCTAGAAGTAGCTCTGCGTAGCAATAAGACGACGCCTACTATGCTTGACAGTATTGGCATGTGGCGTAAAGAAGCGACGCAACGGAAAAAGAGGGAAGAAGTAAAAGCAGAAAAGGAATTACGAAAGGCAGCTCACCTTGCCGCTAAAAAGTTAGAAGAAGACATAAAAGAGAGAGGGGAAACTAAGCTAAGCCAGGAGCCCGAAACCTCAGGCCAGTACGCTGTTAGGTCCCCTTCTTTGCTCTACCCTGTGTTGTCCTCCAGGCAGCAAACGAATGACGAATTACTGTTAGGTCCCCCGACCATTTACATGCCCCCTCCGTATGCACCCTCCCAATCAGTAGTGCAACACCCACAACCCCCGAACACGAACGAAAGCAGTACAGGGGCCTCGGCCCTCACGGCCTCCGCGCCGGCTGAACCTCTTGTACTAAACCTAACGTCGACTACAACGCTAGACGACCATGAGATAGGAAAGAAAGAGTCCACCAGAATGAATCGGTTAACTAAAGATGAACGAGCAGGAATTGACAAGATAGTAGGGACGCTGGTGGAGCGAAAGGAAAGTGAGGAGTATATAACGGACGTGTATAAATCGTATGCCGACAGCCGCAGACGACACTTCGTCGTACGGCTCTGTTATCGCACCCTGAATACATATGAGAATAGGTACCACGATAAAGGTCCCGAAGGCCTAGCGGCCCTATATAGGAAGGTAGACATTGGGGAAGAAAGAGAGGGCGATGTAACGAACCTCTTCACTCGTACACTCGAGGTCTACCGACACCTTAAAGAACATGGACAGACAACCACAACGGAAACCCCCATGGCAACTAAGCCCCAGGGAGGAAGGGCCGAGGCCATGATGCCCATTAAAGAAGCTGCCCCCTACTGGGTCCCCCCACGGGGTCAGGGAACACACGACGACATCAACCACCAAGATGCGAAGGGAAGGGTTGTATATAACTGGGTCTACCAGCCGTGGGACCGGCAAGATATTTTGACCTTTAGAAAGACCCTACCCGACTTGAGAAAGAACCCGACTGCCTTCTACACTGAATTAGGTACAGCCTTAGGCTCAACGATAATGACGTTAGCAGATATCGACTTGTTCTTTGGGCTATGTCTGCCGGCTGATGTGTGGAAACAAATCCGGAAAGTTGACCACGCTGAGCCGTTCGGATATACCTGGGTACAACTCGATACCATAGGTAAACAGCGAGAACCAGGACAAAAACCCCCTAGAGACCATGCATCTACACCCTACAACGGACGGAGAGACTTAGATGGAAATCAATGTGCATTCTGTAGAGGGTTCGGACACTGGAAATCCCAGTGCCCGGTCCATTTGGAACTGAACAAAAATAGGGACCCCAATAGACACAACCGGAAGTTTGTTGATACCCACCATCAACGTCACCACACTTGATTAGGATCACGTGCAATCGAGCAAATGCCATTTTTTTCCGAATACGCTAACCAGATCGCTGATACGTACAACGCTCCAGCGAAATAGTATGGTCAAACATTTTTTAATAAATTACAAGTATAACAACATTCCGGCAAAATGAACAGGATAAAACACGTTTTAAAAAACAACTATTTACATAACAGTCTGCTGCAACCTCCATCCCAAAGCCTTAACGTCCACGTGACACCGTCCTCGCCTCTCCTTCCTCGAAATTGCAACATTGGCCTGTTTTGGGCGGTCCCTCTTAGTTGACTTTGGGCTATAAAAACCATGCAAAAATCCATTGACATCAGTGGCGAGCGATTGTGCGAATAGGCCGGAGGCTATACGAAGCGCCGAAGTTCTGGCAAATACCAAGGCGAAGCCCGCCACGCTGTGCGGACCTTCCCGTTTTCTTTCTTTCTTCAATTATGGCTGCTGCCCTGGCGGGGGGAGGCGACGCGAACGGACCTCCCCCACCTCCCCAGGTGGAGGCTTGCCAGGCATCCCAACCGCCTTTAACTCTCCGGCCAGCTGAGCTGCACCCAGCCATCTTTTTCATCGGCCTGCTGAATTTCACCCTGGCACGCTGTGCGGGTCTTCCCAGTCACTTCTTCCTTCAATAACGGAGGGTGCCCTGGCGGGGGGAGGCGACGCGAACGGACCTCCCCCACCTCCCCAGGTGGAGGCTCGCCATCAGATGAGGGCACCCCAAACCACGCCTTTCACACGTCGGCCAGCTGAGTTGCGCCCTGCCACTTCATTCGCCGTTCGGCTGAGCCGGCACCCCTGCACGCGGCCGCCAGGCAACCACCCAAGGACAGGGTTCACCAGGACTACCGCTAGCACCCGACGCGGGGAGTGGGCCCCCGCAGCCAAGTAAGTAGGGGCCCACTCCGATGATGATGTCCTCCGGATTGCTGTTGTCGCTGCAACTGATGCCACTCCGGTGGCAGCACCACCCGATCTGCTACTGTTACTGCTGCTGGCTCCTCTCCGGTGACTGTACCGAGGAGCTGCTGCTACTGCTGCCCTTGAACTCCGGCGGCCGACCCCTCCGGTTCCAGGCCTGGCCCACCGTGAGACAATTCTGGACTCAAAAGCTTGTTTGCTAGGGCATGGGCCCCACCCTTGACAGAACGCTCCCCTCAGCCTTGCAGAATTGGTTGGAGTCATTTGACATTCGACTCCTGCGGACTTCCGGTAAGGACAAAACCACCGCCATTGCTCTTTTTTCCCCGGGCGGCAGCCGCCTTGCCTCCGCTTGGTGCAGTGAGAAAGTAAAGCGTCGGCGGAAGAACCCGCCTGCTGCCCCCGCCCTAAGAACGAACCATGGCATTGCTACAAGGTTGCAGTGACGCCATGCTGACGCAAAGCTTGACGCTAACGAAGGTTCTCGAACCACCGAAAGGAATTCTGGTTCAACTGCTAAATTCATGGAAAGACTTAGACTGTGCACTGGCCCGACCCCGCCCCAAGATGGCGCTGATGTAGGAGTGGCCTATAACTCCTTGTGGCGTTCCAGCCACGTGACATTTGTGTTAAAAAGACATATATATATGTATGCGATACTTTCACACATGATGGTGGGGGAAAGGGGGGAACCAAATTTTTTATATTAATCTAGTGTTGCTCATGTTGCTCGACGCCTCTCACACCGTGGCCGATCTATGGCGGCTGTAGGCCCGTATTTCCATACTGACATTGTTTTAAATAAAGGGCTTCTTAAAAAAAAAAAAAAAAAAGGGAATTACGAAATCAGTGTCATGACTAATCATCTAGGTTGTTGAAAGTTTTTTCCTTTTTGAACAAATGATTGTTACTCCTAAGCGAAAGCATGCCGATAATACAAACTCGATTTGCCTAACACATTTTTGTTTTACGGAATTTGTACCCACCATGCCTGTCCTTTTCAAAGAGTTGTCAAATCAATGATCAACTATAAGGTATATACCGAACGCAAGGTATGATATCTTGCACCACAATATACGACCAATTGAGAAATACATGTACGACCAGGGAACCCGAATTCAGGAAATGAATGAACTAGAACATCTTCGCATCGACCTAGAGAATAATAAGTCCGTGGTATCACACACTCCTGCGGCTAGCCTGGTACATGGTAGGTAGAACTTTTTCGTGTCTACACGCGCTAAGGTATTTTTACTACTGCACCTCCCCTCCCCTCTTATTTTCCCCTCTATAGGTCACGACGAAGTTCCGACTGAAAAGTGGAGTGGACACGGACCGCACCAAGTTCAATATCAGGGAAACCATAGACAAATGTTGCGAGATAGTGCGAAAAATTACAGATCATCATTGGAAACGTGGAAAACTGTATGACATGATTGTGCGTGTATACTACGACTATACGATATGAATGTGTATGCATTTCATGTTTGGGTCACTTGAAGAGAGCGTCATTGTATGATTGAAGTGTGCGTCCACCGATCAAAGGGAGGAGAATAAAAGGGTCAGACAACCCATAAGATAAACTACAAAATACTAAAGGTACGCAGCGTGCATAGGAATAGAGGACAGGAAAGGAGAGGTCCCCGTGCTCGACGCAACCCTGAGTCTCCATCTTGTTGCATGTGCTGTCATACCCTATCCGACATTTGTGTGTACATGATCACCGAATTTATGTCTTTTCCCCGCTTGTGTTTTCTTACATGGAACAGACCCATGCTACCCCATGTTGTATGTGCACCAAGTGGCCTATTATCTTACCCATCTCTCTCTCTCTCGTTTTATGTCGTGTGTATGCCAAAATAGCCTACTTGATGCACATCTCCTCTCTCTCTCTCTCTCTCTCTCTCTCTCTCTCTCTCTCTCTCTCTCTCTCTCTCTCTCTCTCTCTCTCTCTCTCCCCCTCCCTCGCAAAAGGCTCTCTCTCTCTCTCTCGCCCTCTTTTCTTCTTGAATAAATTAAACGACATACACCCCTTTGGTAAGTGTATAATTGGCCTGAACACAGTGGTGTTCGAACAAATTGACAGAAACAAAAACAAACATACTTTACCACGTTACTACCTCTCCTTTTTACAAACATTAAGCCTAATCGGCTGAGAAGGAAAGGACAGGTAAGACGACTGATGTCCCCCAATCTGACCCACAACACGGGGACTATATGTCAGTGGTTTTTGTTCTTAAAGGACACCATCTCCACCACCCAGAATTACTCCCGCCCAATTACCCCGAAGTAATATGTCTAAAGCACCCTGTTCTCCCAAAGATAACCCCAGCCCTATACTAGCCGCCTCAGAGTATTTCGAACGACACAGCTGATGACCTTATTCACTAATAAAACCTCGCCTAAACTGATAAAGGGTTATCTATTGTCACCAGCAAAAATAATGCTTAGCTTATGTTCCTCCCCGAAATGGATACTCGTGAACCCGTGACAGTAGCACCTCGCACTTTCTTTTTATAAACTTAGCAGTCCTCGGAAAGAAATATGTAGTAACAAAACTTGTGTTGGGACGAACGAGCCTCTGCCGGAGAAGCCGGTTCGAATTTCTTTTTTTTATATACTAGGAGGTTGACCGATGTCAGGCTTCCTACAACCAGTATCAGGCGCAGGAATCGACACCTAGGGGGCCAGACGATGGACAGGGACACCCACAGAAACTTGCACCACAACAATAATTGATAAGATTAGTAACGCACACACTATCATCAGAGTTAAGAGACACCAATCATGCAGCAACCGATAAAAACATGTCCGCGACTACTCGGTGGTTGGGAGAGAGGATGAAGTATGTAAATGTCTTCCCTGCCAACTCTCTAAGACTTTTGTTTCTTGTACCCATTTAAAGATAACGTGCTGCCATCGGAAGGGAGGGGTCGGACGTGACGCACAGCCTGGCTGCAGACCTTGGAACATCTATGGCATCGACCAAGGGGGAGGCTACGAAGCAAAAAGGGCATGGGACGAGACACCTTTTTCAGGACGATAAGCGCGAGGGGCTACCTCGAGGCCCCCTGCTCACCGACCAGCGTGCCTGAAGTCTCAACCCGTCGGGCCCGATTGATGGGCCCAGTGCTGGAAGATTCTGCTCCCCTTGGTCCACATATTTGATCTGATCCCACTCCACCCCCTCTTCCCTCGGCGTCCCGAAGCACGTCACACCCTTCTCTCTCTCACCATCTTTTATATGGATTATGAATCTGACCCACCCACAGAAGAACAAAAGGCAGGTACCCTGTCTCAAAGTACCTATGGTGAACTGTGTTAAGGAACAGGGCTGTGATCGGAGAACAATGAATGATCACACCCTGCAACGTGAGAAATTGGATTTGAGCTGGACCTTAGCTCCGCCGCCGGTGCTCAACAGTGCCAACGAAAGAAGAACAACAATGAGAGCTTACCAGTGATAGCTCTTTATAAAAAGGACACTGGAAAGAAGAACCCATGTCAAAGTCGAAAATCCTCTCCCAACCACCTTTTTATATTAACTATCTTCTTATCAAGTTTTCATGGTGTTGCATCAATCACTTCCGACTGTACACTGAGAAGTTAAGAAAATGTAACTTTGTATAGTAACATTCATACAACACCAGCCATGTACACAACTATACTGCAACTTTGAATGTACTTCCTCCTCGCCTGCTTCATCAAACTGTATGAGACAATGTACAAATGTGTCAGATTACTCCTGCCTACCCTAAAGACTCTGTATCTTTAAAATGTGTGACGAACATTGACGATACTGTAACTGAAAGGCTAACAAAGGCAAATATTGGCCGGACAAGCTGGCGAGATATGTTAAAAGGGAGGACTGTGGAAATTTAGCTCGCAAACTGAACATTATCTGCGCCATCTTGCCCCTCCCCAGCACCACGCGCAACGAATGCACGGCCGCCATTTTAGACACCCCACTCATTGTCAATCGCCAGCGCGGTCCCCTTGGCGCTGCGAGCATCCCCCGCGCGCTGGCCACCCCCGCTCTCTCATACAGGCCATAAACCCTCTCCTTCTGCGCGACCCTGCTACGGAACCACTTCCGACCGACAAACCCATACATGGTCATGCCTCTCCTTTGATAACCCCCTTCCTCTGCGCCCCATTGACCGAACTGGTCCCAGGCCATCACCTAGCCCTGCGGATGCAGTTTATTGCCCCTACTGTAAAGGAAACACCCCACATCAAAGGGATTACAGTAGAATCAAAGCCCCTACCCCCTGAGACCCGGCCAGTTGCACACACCCCCGGGAATTAGCGGAATTCCCTGCTGCGCGATAGCCATCTCCCACTGCGGGTAGGGTGGGAACTTCTACTGTATCTATGTGTGGGATCGGATCTGAACCGGGGCTTCAGGGGATATTTCCCCGCACATCAAGGGAATCACAAGAATGTACTATGTGTAATAAAGCAATAAACCAGTGTATAAGAGACCAGGTCTCAGAGATGCAGTTAGAGCACCTCGTGACGATACCTTGCTGTCTGATCTGATGTGTTCTGCTCCGACGGAATAAAACCTTGTTTCCTGCCTTCCAGTCTCCGGCGCCTGCCTCTTTTATTGGTAAATTATCGAGTGGTATGAGAGGCGATTATCGCCGGGCAAAATACTTGGAAGATATCGACTGAAACTGCCGCTACCATTTAACAGTAGGACGGGTGAAGTTACATTTTCACCAGCAAAGGGGGGCAATGTTGGAAAGCTTCAACTTGGTAATGGCGGCACATTTTTCCAACTTTGCCTTGAAGAAGTTGAAAGAGTACGTGCAGCAGCAGCAAAAAAAAAAGAAAACTTGTCATAGAATATCCTGAGTCTGGGACATCTCGCAGTGTGGGATCGTGCCCGAGTCCCCACAATCACCAGGTAAAATTGCTGGGAAGGGGCAGGACGGCATGGGAGCGCATGAGGAAGGAGATAGTACGGGGTTGGGCATAGCAGGGACACTGAAAGGATCCAGGCGCTGGCAGTCTGACATGAGAGGAAGGAGGCAGGGCTAAAGGGCTTTGTGATTTGCACGAGGAGTGTGAGCTCAGAGCAGGGCATGTAAGACAGCTTCCAAACTGACCTGCTCATCCTTTAGCCTGAGTGGCCTTTGGAGGTACCTGGAACGGTTTATCTAAAGCTTTGTGGTGGATCCTCCGCTAAGGCGGAGGCGCATCGCCCCACAGGAAAAACAAAATGATAATAAAACCATGTTATCATTTTATTTTTCAGTACAGGCTCTGAAGTTGCAGGGCGGGGCTGCCCACACCAGAGGGGGAGGAGTGGTGAACCCTTCCTAAGTGCGTATGACTTTTTGGCCGCTGTCTTGAGCCGGCCAAACAGACATGTGCACTTAGCATGTTCTCCACCAGACTGTATTGCACAGCATGGGTGGAGAACATGTACAGGCTCCAACTGCCAGTCTGAGCACCTAACCATGGTGCTCAGACCAATCACGATGCTGCTGTCATTCTGGTGACAGCAGCGTCGTGATTGGCTTAGGGAAGTCTGCTTCCTGCGTCAACCGAAGAGGACGGAGGAGAAGCTGTGGCCGGCAGGTAAGTGACATTTTCTTTTTTTCCTTAATTCCCTCTGACTACCCCTTCCCCCACCACCACTGCCATGTAGCTGCCACTACTGCTAAAGCAGCTCTATTTTCATTAAACTTCCCAAAACATGGGGTCTCATATAAATAAGGACAGGACGGTGCTGTTCTCCCTAGGGTGATAGTTGACATTAGGGTGTGCTGACTTACCTGACACAGACTTGTGTTGGGAGACTGACAGCTATCGAGTTTTGAGTGAACAGGTTGCACACACTACAGATGAGCAATACAGTTATAATATGATGAGCGTATTAACAAGCCTGGACAAGCCAGTGCGGTTCTGTACTAGCTCTATTTTATGCTGTTCTGCGTTGTCTGAAACTAGCTTTTTCCAATTTAGGGTGTCCTTCAGTTCACAGTATTGTTGCAGTTGACGTCTGATTTATTTGTCATTAGAAATGATGTTGATCTTGGTGGCTGTTGCATAGTTCCTTGGTGTTTCCTTAGTTTCTGTCTATCAGACCTAAGCTTGCTTGGGTCTTGGGAACCTCACCCTTGTTTAGAGATTCAATCATGGATTTAATGAGTGCCAAACCAGGGTAGATATATGTCTCTTCAGGAAGAAAGAGGTCAATGGGCAGTTAGGGCAGTGGCGGCTGGTCCATTAGGGGCGTTGGGGCAGCGCCCCACAAAATAATCGGGCAACAGGCGAACAGGAATGTAAACAGACGAATTGACAGCTTACAATTCGTCTGTTTACATTTCCGGGCCCGCCTGTGCGCTTCATTGGTGAAAGTGCGCATGTCAAGCACAGCGCACGCAGGCAGAGACGAGCAGGAGTTCACAAGATGGTCTGCGCATGTGAGAGAGGAGCAATGCCCCTCACTCACATTCACAAACCATTCGAGGTGTAGAGCAGGAGTTTGAAGATAGGCTCCTGCTCGGGCGGTGATGCGTTTTGCGCAAAGTCGCCCCATGCCCTATCAAATACCAGGACAGAGTAAACAAGGTTCAGCCGCCCGGCCCCCCAGTCTCCTAATTGGCAAAAGAAAAGAGCGGGGAGAAGTTACTTCCACCACGTTGCAGAGCAGACGTGATGCGACGCGGGACCGGAGAAGATGCCTGGTAAGTTCTTTTATTAATTAAATTAACCCCCGTACCCTCTCCAGTCATGCCGGCCGCGCCGAAAATCATTGTGCCCAACAGTGACAGACACCCCAGAAAATGCTAGCAAAAGCATTAAAGAAAGGAGTACAGCTGCGACATGCATGGCAAAAATGTGTATAATTTTACAATAGTGACCTGAGTGAAAGTGTGTGTGACAGTAATCGACATGAGAGCAATGTGTGAACCAGCAAAAGGAACGGAATAAGCCTTTGACGTGCTGACAGGCCTGGCAAGACTGTGTGCACTAAAAAGCAAATATGACAGACGTGTGTCCAAAAGCGCCAAACATAATAGGAATGTGTCCAATAGCGACAGAAATATGTATAGTATGTTCAAGCATAACCGAAAGCCATGTATTAGAGAGAGGCGCTGCACACATATGTGCAGTAACAGGCATAGTTGAAACGTAATGGTGGCGCCTGGTTTATCCGAAATGACTGTAATAGGGACAGACATGAAAAGTACATGTTCAGGTCTGACAGGCATTCAAGGAATGTTCTTAACAAGCACAACATAACTGTTTATAATAGTAGTAGCAGTGATGGCAAGAGAGAAAAGGTGACAGGCGTAACATGCACACTTTAATAGGTGCAGCCAATGTGAATATTCATTGCCAAACATTTCAGAAAGGAGAGAAACAGCGACAGACATGACGCATGCGTATGCCAACGACAGACATGGCATAACTATGAGTGTGTTATAGTCACAGGCATGATAAATCATAGTGCAATAGTGAATGAGACTCTGCACAATCATGGGTGTTACATTAATTAGTGCACTGGTACAAATGTGTCATGAATGTGTTCTATACTGGCAAACAGGACAAGAAGGCGTGGAATAGGGACAGAAACTTATCAACCAATAAGAAGCTTTCGGGAATAGTGACAAGCAACACCGAAATGGGTCCACTGGTGACATACTTGATATGCATGTTAGTATTGTATAACTATGTGTTATTGAGGGGGTCCTAGTTGGAACATGGAACGCTGCCATCAGGGTTCCATGTTCCGGGGCGCTTGGAATGTTAGCGTTCAAAGTTGGGGCCGGTTGTTCAAGGCACGAACTAACCTGAATAAACATGAAGTAGAGACCCATCTTGTATCTGCTCTGCCCTGTGTTTGAGGACCCAACCTGTACCCCACTTTTGCTCGCTTCGCTCGTGGCTTAAAAGTCATGCCCAACTTTTACGCCCCCACTGCTTTCAAATGTCACCAGCCACCACTGAGTTAGGGAACAGGAGGCTTTCATAAGCTTTAGTAATCTGAAAATATCCTCTGTGGAGTTAATTAAACCTTGAGGGCTGGACGGATTTGGTGTACCAACATTATTTTATATGGTGCAATGTTGGGAAGGATATTTTCAAAATGATAGCACAAAAGACCCCAATTTCCCACAGCCCTAAAGAAATGTTTTTTTGCACAAATAAATGAAAGCCCCAATCATAAAGCTTCACTGTATGGGGACTAACCAGTGCAGTATTCTGGTTTGAAAAAGACCGGGGGTTTTATGGCCCAAAAATTGAAGTCACACTTTTTTAGTTGGTGATTTATTACCTTTCCCCTAGGTTAGATAAAGATGCTGACTGAGGGTCACAGTGTTGTTTTGGGCATTATTTTTGAGTGCCTTCCCAGCAAATAGGAGCTCCTCCAGTGATGAGAAGCAGGAGCTAACTGGATTGCCACCCAGTGGCTCGTGGTGGAAGCTTACAGGAGGCGACTCCTATTTTATTTTATGTAGCTGAGAAAGTGCAGACCTTGTTTGACTTCGAGTGTTTGGACATAACACTTCCAGTCTTTTTAGAAGAAGATGACTACACTGATTAGTCCCCATAAAGTGATGTTCTATAGTAGGGGCTTTCTTAATTTGTGAAAAAGTACACTTCTTTAAGGGTGTGAGAAATTGGGGTCTTTTGTGCTAATATTTTGTTTAGAGTGAAGAGCTCCACTTTTTCCTCAATTCCATCTCTGCTCCCCTTTTTTGAAAGGATAGTTTCACGTCTGCTCTACAAGTGCCTGATACTAAGTCAATTCTTGGGTATGGAATGATGATGCTTTTTGGGGGGATTCTTCATGAAAGGTTTGGCGATTTGACTATTTAGAAGATGTCTGAGCTTTATTTGTGTAATGGTATTATTACAGAACTCTGGGGCATATTATCAAGCCAGGCGATAAAATTTATCGCCGCTTTAGCGGCAGAAAACTGCCACTAAAACGGCGATAATGGGTTTGATAATATGCTCTATGGAATTCCAATTGAAGCCCATGTTAGATGTGAAGGACATCTAACCTGAGCTTCAATTGGAATTCCATAGAGCATATTATCAAGCCCATTATCGCCGTTTTAGCTACAGTTTTCTGCCGCTAAAGCGGCGATAATTTTATCGCCTGGCTTGATAATATGCCCCTCTATGCCTATGCAGGGCTTGCAAGCAATGTAGTCGGAAGCTAAACTTCATCTGTTGTCAAGTGATACAAAATTGCTGGAGGAGGCAAGATTATTAATGTCATTGTGTTATGTAGCACTCCTCCTTGTCCATTTGCTGGTCAGTGGCACATGTTATTGGGGAACACACATCATATTTCATCATCAAACTTTGATCCAATGCAAGGGATAGTAAGGTAGGAAGAGAAAAGGAAGTGGAAGAGGAGGAAAAGGACTTTAAACCAGTGGCAAATTGACAAGGCAGGGATAAAAAATAATCTATTAAAATAGACAAAGGGACAGGAAGGCGGAAGACAGAGCCATGAGGTAACATCAGGACTTGGTAGTCCAGGTATTCACCCACCCTAACTTTCAGCATTGGCAGCAGAGGTCTTCTAAGAAAAGCAAGAAAGGCCCTGCATTTTATTTAAGCAAATTAAGCACAGACCAATACTGTGACTTTGGCTCACAATAACATGGATAGGTTGTTCTGGGCTAATGGGGTTTGGTCCAGTGTTTGGTGATGTGAGAATGCATGATTAAAGGGTGGGCTATATGTGGGTCTAATTTACTTACCCGAGGACCAGAAATGTGCCCCAATTAATGTCATGAACATGTTTCAATAAGCTTGCTGCTACGGAATTCTTAGGGTTCTGGCTGGAGTACACACATTTCTCATCAATTGACCTTTCTCTAGTTTATCTGAGAAAAATCTTGCAAAAGCATAACCATCTTCAAGAAGCCACAAACTCTCAAACATGAACATGCTCTGTTGTTATTGAGAGCTGAGGCACCACCACAGTGCTTCCAACCTAGAAAAAACCTGACCCTATGTAGTCAGTACCATCAATCATCTCAAGACAAGAGACAACCTAGTAGACCTCCAGAGTGCCAACATCCTTCCACGTAGGGCTAGTCTGGGAGACGATCTTCCCCTGGACTCTGACGTGCCTTCCTCTTAAATGGACTCTAAGTAACCTCCAGTGAATAGGATCACTAGCATCAACCCAAAACTAGACTTCTCAAGGAGCTTCTTGGGAATAAACGACAGCAGATCCATCACGGAGAAAGGGCCACATAACAGGCAACATGCAGGGGAACAACGAATGTCTCCCCCTCACGCGCATCAGAAACCTAGAACTTCTAATCCTTGTTTGGTGACCCAGCCTAGTAGGAGTTAAAATACCATTCCAGCCATGGGAACCCCCGTGGGGACCTGTGCTCAGCACCACCTACCCCATAGAAAGAACACCTGCTTTGGCCACATCATCGACACACATTCTCTGCTTGAGTGGCACTGCACAGGGGTTTCCAGCCTCCCATTCGCTGCACTATCAACCTCGATCCATAATGTCATTGGGTTCAATAATAGTGCCAATTGTATTAGAGCCACAATTTAACAATTAAACTTCCAAAGCAAGAGTTCTCTTTCCTTCGCTTCAGCCAGTGACCCAAACCAAAAAACTACAGGTTATGGGGATCCCCAAGAGAAAGACACTCCAACCAAAAATGGCCAGACCTGTAATTCAGACCCTTTTATTTTTGATGACCCCCTAGTCCTTGAGATGTGGTGGCGACCCATCGAGGTCTATCCGAATATCCAGCCAATGACCATCTGAAACTGGAATAATAAACCATTTTCTGCCCCTTGTCCAATGCCTGCTAAACAATAGCTAACCTATGGTCCATTCATCTTCCTAGTATTGCTTATGGTACCAATGCATAAACCCTACAAAACATAATCTTAAAGTTATTTCCCAATGGCTTCTTTCTCCACTTATCAATAAGAAAAACGTTTCTGATTAAATTAATGTGACTACAGCTACAAAGTACTACTTATGCTTACACAGGCAACACGGAGAAAATGCCAGTTCAAGGATGTTAGTTCGATTACCCAAGGCAGGATAATATAAGGTGAGAAAATTGCGTAAATTCGTTCTTTTTTCCCATGCTGCTCCAGTGTGAATCGACATTAAATTGGGTAGGACGACCAGTGGCTGTTCGACGTGGGTTACAGATGATCAAAAGGAAAATCAATTGATGGCAAACTGCTTTAAAGTTTTTGCACTATTAAGAAACTGGATATAGAAGGAAAATGTCAATCTGCAGATGCAGCTTTTTCAACTTAAAATGTGTCCCACTTGCTACATAATGCACACCAGCTGCTTAACTTTCAGATTTAACAAACGTTTCCATCACAAATGGATCAAAAAGGATCGAAAGTTATTAAAATCTATGCACATGTGCCACAATACTTTTCCTGACTGAGGATTAGCAAAAGAGAACGGACCACATTTTCCTGTTTATTTCTGTATTTAGGCTCCTAAGGGGGCGGCCATTTTGCCAAGAGACTGAAACACCCCAAACGGGTGTACTGAGAGAATCGCTTTTGTCTTCTGCTGCAAACTCACACCTTAAAGATGTAATTATAATTAAAACAGAGTGGAAAATGATCCCTTCTTTGTTCTGATGCGTCATTATTCACACAAATACGCATTAACATAATAGAACTAGTGTTTTGAAAGAAGCTGTCACTTCAGGAGGACATTTATACTTAAAAAACATGATGTGTCTCTTTTAAGGTTCAATGTATTCAATCTTTAAGTGCATCCTAGAGAGGCTTACATCGCAAATGTGAATGTAGAATTATTTAGATAGCTGTGATTTTCTGAATAAACGGGACACACTTTTTATCACAAGACATGTGCACACCAACGCTTGTTTTCTGCAGAGTGAAGCATTGTATATGGTTTACACAATCCATTTCACTCAGAGGTGTTAATAAAATATTATTAAGTCAATTACAGCCCTATGACTTCTGCATGATAAAATTATTAAATTGTGGTGAAAAGCAATTTCAATAGGATCTGCTAAATGTGTTATGTTTTCTTTCTTATTAAATCTGTGCATTTTTATAGCACTGAGCTCCTTTAATATCAGTGTGTTAAAATGTCAAAATAGCCAGACAACAATACCATCGAAGCTGTCGCACAATTCGCCTTCAATCTTATGACACACTGTATGATTTGCATTTCCTGGTCACATACTGTAGATAAACATGCTGCATAATTTAGTCTTCCACTCCTGCATAACTTCAGTAACCCTCATCATAGTTTCTGCTGATTCAAAAATACATTATAAAAAACAAGCATTTCTCGACCCCAGACTCAATTATTTAACACAATGTCCTATTGGTAAAGTTCCTAACATAAATTGAGCATTTAGAGAAGGACAAAAGAAATGGATGCATCACAAAAACGCTGCACATTTGTTTAGCTGCTGGTCCCCCGAATGACAAGTGGGGAGCTGTAGTCAATGGGAGAGCAGGGGAGTGAAGACAGGGTGAGAAAAAACTTGGGGGTCTCTCAAATGGGCATTGCCAGTGTAATTAAGGGCGTGGCGTAAAAACATGAAAGTTAAAAATCTGTGCCACCCGACTTATGTTTTGCTGTTTCTGTCATTGCATCCAGATATATGATACAACAAGTCACATCATACTTACAACAAGTCAGGACTATTGACTTTGTCAATGTTTTTTAGTTGCATAAGATAAATAAGCAGCAACTATGACTTGTATAAAATATTGAAAAAGCTTCCACTTATAGCCCTGGTGACACCACGACAACGTTGCTGCTCCTGAGTTTCAAAAAGAGAAGGGAAATCCAGAGAGAAAATTACTCTCTTTAGAGGATTTTCCTTCCCCTACAATGCTCACCTGGCATGATGTCATGCCGTAACTTCTCCACTAGTGAGAAGCGAGCAGTGTGAGCACGCACACATTGATGTGCCTGCTGTCACTGCAGTCTGGAAAAAACGGACCACCTGTGCCAGGGTGCCAAACAGAGCCCGATAGAGACCCGTTTCGAGACCCCCTTTAAAAAAACACTGCTGGTACTCAGCACCGGTCAGACCCGGCCCACTTAAAGCCCTGTATCTAACCCAGCTCTCTACATAAAAAAAGCAGTCTGTAACGCACTAGCTCCCAAACGCCACTGATGACGATGTCTAGTGATGTCAGCAGGCTCGCGCACCCTTACCTATGGAACTCTTGGAAGCAGAATTGGCACGGAAGGGCCTTAAAGATCCGATCCTGTCAGTGTTAGCCGTGGAATGTAAACCATCACTCCACTGTGTAGAGTGGAATTCTACACATGAATCCGTTTGCAGGGGCTTAGAGTCAATACCGGAGCTGACATCAAAGGTTCAGATGGTAGCCTAAAAATGTATTTTCAATAGGAATAAGACTTTGCATTTAAACGCCACCACAGAGCTCCTGCAACTACCTTTACGCAGTACGGGGTATATTAACAATGGCCGGCGATATATATCGCAAAGCGTGCTTAGCGTTTGCATATTTATCGCCGGCTGTCTCTGGAATTTATCACCCGGTTAGCGCGTTATTAACAACGCGCATCGCCGAGGCGATAAAAATTCCAGAGATAGTGTGGATATCGCCGTTTTCCATGGTGGAAAACGGCGATATCCTAGATGATAGGGCCTGTGGTCTTAGCCACAGAATCCACCCCCCATGTTAAGTATGCCTTAGTCAGGAATTTAACAGACGTTAAATTCCTGCGTTAAGGCATACTTAACGCGATTTTAAAAATCGCTACCCTTCCTTGTTAATATCGCAAAGCTGCTTTCGCGATATTTTCCCTGGTTTGTTTCACAGCCACGCCTACTTTGCATCTCATTAGCGATGCAAAGTTAGGCGTGCTGTAAACGGGCACTAAGTCAGCAAGACACGCAATAGCGTGTCTTTGCTGATAAGGCGATGAAATTGTTGCCGCTTTTCGCCCGAAAACAAACGTAAAAGCGGCGATAATTTCAAATCGCCACCTTGTTAATATGCCCCTACATTTTTTGTGGTGGAGAAAATTCAGAAACAGCTATTTGTTTCTTAAACACACTCGACGCAGCACTTTGTAGAAGGGGCTGAATGGAGGTTTCTATATATGATACGCAATAATTGGAGTTAAAAAAAAAAAAACTAAATAGAAAAACGAGATGACTCTGTCCAACTTCACATTATTAATGAATAATGAGGATGAGCTATATTTCCGTGACCAAAGGGCAAGATTTTATATTTCCTTATGCCAAAGGGCAGGATTTTATATTAATTGCCCAGCAGACCAGCACTGCTCAAAAATTACAAATCATTCTTTATCGAAAAGCAGCCCATTACCCAAGCCCATGACACAGCAGCGGCGCCAAAAGTAACTCCCAGCCAGAAGAAAAGTCCAACCACAACTGTTCAGGCTTTTTATACAAATGTTAAATGTGCACGTGAGTTGTCCAACCACTGAGGAATCCGCGGTATTCCAGGAACTCCTGACGGCAGAAATACTCTAATGGATATCACTGTGTCATACATTGCTGCTTCAGTGATAGCACCCCCAGCTGCAGCGGCAAAAGTAACTCCCAACCAGAAGAAAAGTCCAACCACAACTGTGCAGACTTTTATACAAATGTTAAAGGTACACATGAGTTGTTCAACCTCTGAGGAATCCGAGGTATTCCAGAAACTTCTGTCTGCAGAAATAATCCGATGGATACCACTGGGCCATACATTATGTCTGCAGTGAAAGCCCCCGCTTTACTGTCAAAGGTATTTTGCTAGGGATCTCTTTAATGGCTACACCATCTGCTATTATTTTTGGAGTTTATTTTGAGCTGTACTATTAGTCAAATGTATTATGCTTTTTGTCAATTGTGAAACATTGTATTGGGTATTATGCTAGAAATAACCTACCATGGTGCAGACTGCTGCTTAGAAAACCACCCACTCTCCTAGTCTTTGAACAAGCCTTAGACAGAAAGTAAGTTGCACCAGGACTATCCTCCAAAGACACCATGGTATAGAACCTACCCAATGAACTCTATGGACTCACAGTCTAGAACAAGTTATCCATATTTTTCAAACCTCACAGGTTCCCCGATTGCGCATAGTAAGTGCAAAACCAATCTTGTGGCACTGAATTGCCACTCATCACCATCTGGGATGTCTTCAGGACAAAAACAGATGTTCACAGAATATCTGCACTCATCCTAGTTTCACTCAGAGCTATCTTCCGCACAGTAAGTCATACCTTCTAACTGACCATTGTGGTAAGGGGTTTAAGCATTATGTTGTAGGTAGGTTTTATATAGTTGTGTATCGCTTTATGGAACATTGCATATGTAAGATTCTCTATGCTATGTTTGAGATTCTGGAATGTGAGGCTCAGCTGTGCCACTCTTTACTTTGCTTCTGTCTTCATGAGTCGTGGGTCCTGCATTAGACAATAAAGTTCTGGAACACAACTTCTGCTTCCTTAGATTATTTCTATATGCCACACTACAACCATCTACCTCCCTTGATAGCTCAATACAATACAAAAGGCTAGCTGCCTGTCAGACCACTCCCAAATTCTGACTCTACCTAACTACTGTTGAACCTCGCTTTCAGTCATTTTGCGTCCGCTCAATGGAAACCCCATGTCCTTTGCGGCACAATTACATTTCTGTGAACGATGCTGATAAAATTATAGACACACAAATCAACCTAAAAGACAATAAATCACTTTCATAAAAACAAATTGAATTATTCTTTGCCTGCTAGAGATCAACAACTGGGTTAGCCAAAGCTACATATAAATAAAAACCTCACAAAACAGCAAAATACTTTGTGGAAAATCACAACTCTCAGGTCTCGATTATGACTACTGTAATTTTAGTGAAGCTGGTAACCGGAGCTAATAGACCTTCCGAAATTATAACGTTTTCAGAGCACCGCAGACCCTGAGTATTTAACCAAATCTGCAGGTAAAATACAGAGGGGCACATTTATCAAGAAATCATGCAGCGCAGCAAGCCAACTTTTGCATTGTGCTGTGTCATAGGGAAAGGGCAAGAATACACCAAATTTAACATTATACGGTTGTAGGAAGCTGGCTCTGTATATACTATACCAAAATGAGGTATAGTGTGCACAGAATCCAGTGGAACCGCAAAGGTAGGCAGAGGTAAAAGTAGATAGCACCTTACTCTCTATTTGTGGTAATGTGGGCAAGCAGTAAAGCTGTATCAGTGGGTAGTGTTAAGCATGTGTTGTACACATTCAATTGGCAAATGATGTCACTCTTTCAAAGAAGACTGAACTCAGACTAATTTTGATTGTATAAAAATATTATTAAGTTATTTTATTTCTAGAACCAAGCCAAGCCTGGCACAGGTAAGTGAAATAAATGCTTAGTAATATATTATGCAATGTTTACAAGGGAATGCAAGTTCAAATGCAGTTGTTTGAAATACAGGTAAGTCAAGGTATTGAAATTACTGTACAGATCACTTTTCAGTTACTTTTTAGATCACTTTTTAAGTTACTTTTTCCACTCAGTGTGATATGCCTAGATATCACACTGGGACATTTCCTAGAGAAAAGGTAAGTACAATCAGTTTTGCACAATTGTAATTTTTCAGGTTTCCATACAAATCAACTCCACACTTTAGAACATTTTTCAGAGAAAAACAGTCAATGGATTCCTATGGAGAGAAATGAAGTTATCGGTTACCAGGTAAGTACTCGGTCTTTGGGGTTGAGAACAAGGGTTCCCCAGGGTCGAGGAAGCACTCTCAAAGCACTCTAAGTGGCACTAGGGCGGCCAGGTTCATCGTGCTGAGGCTCAATGTTATCAAATGGGGGATAGGGGTCTCTGGTTGGTGGCTGCTTACAAGCATGCCACTGGGTTGTGGGAGAAAAGCTTCTGGTGTTAGGATCAGGGCAAAAGGGGATCCGAGTTAGCGCCCGAAGTACACCCACAGCAGCGCAGGGGCGGCTGGGTGCAGGGTGATGTTTTGGCATCGGGTGCCCTGTTGGTTTCCATGTGGATTCTCCGGTTCCAACAAAGACTGCAGGCTCGGGGACGAAGATCTTCTGAAGGTGACCACTGGTTGGAGAGGTAAGTTGGGTTGCCTGGAGATGCTGGGACACCATCGGTTGGGCCACCCAGGTGCAGGGGTGTCTTTAGGCATCGGGTTTCTCTTACCAGCTCCGGTCGTGGTCTGGGGGATCCTCCAGAAAGAGGCTACAGGCATCGCTGAGAGATTCGAGTCAGGTCAGAGATCACCAGATCTCGGGTCAGGATCACTGGGGAGACCACCTTGTGGTGTTGGGCCACTCGAACTCGGGCCATGGGCGTCAGGTGCAGAGTGGTGCAGCCTTACGGATTTAGCCGGCGCCAGAGTCTGTTAGCGAGCAAATCCGGTGCTTACGGGAGGCAGAGTCTTTTCTGTGGAAGGCAGGGCAGGTCCTCTGGGTTCTTGGGCTTACTGGCTGCAGGACACAACTGAGTTTCGCTTTTGTAAGTTCGAGGTGGGGACAGGGCGGTAGGGCTGGGGCCAAGTTAGTGGGTGTCCTCCTCCTCAGGTTTGTTACGGCTTCTTTGCTCCTTCTTCTTTTCTTCTTAGTCGATTCTTGTCTGAGGAGGCAAGGTTCAGGGGTGCCCCTAAATACTAGATTTAGGGACGTTACAGGTAAGTAACAGGTAGGGACTAATGGTTCCCTTCTTTGTGGTGGGTACACCCCCTGTTATGCCACCCTCCAGTGGGAGGGCGGCATATGCCTCACTCTTGTTGGCTGGGTCCCCTATCTGCAAGATGGCGGGGACTGAGAGTTGTGCTTCACCTCGCCTCCCCACCTGAGTGGTGGAGTTGGCAGAGGTGGGCACACCTCCCTTTCTCACTTGGTTTTCCTGCCGGTTCTCCCACCAAAAGTGGGGATCAGAACCGGAGGGGACCAGTTGCTGGAAGCAGCAAAATGCCTGGGGAAGCTCACAAAGGCAGCAAGCCTTTGAAGCTTCCCCCTTGTGGACCCCGCCCATCCTGGTGGAGGAGGCTTGACACCTCATCCCAGGATGTGCATTGTTTCAGACCCCCAAGAGCAGCAGGCTCTCGACCCAGGGGTCCAGAATCATGTCTGCTGGTGGCAGCTGGTGAGCAGCCACTCAGCCTGTACACTGGTGTTAGGTCATTTTTCAGGGAGCATCTCTATGATGCCCACTGTGTGTATTTTTCATTAAATCCCACACTGGCATCAGTGTGGGTTTAATGTGCTGAGAAGTTTGATACCAAACTTCTCAGTTTTCAGTAAAGCCATTATGGTACTGTGGAGTCCGTAATGACAAACTCCCAGCACCATATACTCTAAATGGCATTACTGCACTTACAATGTACAGAATTGGCTTAGACACTGTAGGGGTACAGGGCTCATGCACCTGTACCCTCACCACTAGTATAGTGCACCCAGCTAGAGGGGTGGCTGATCTATGCCAGGGCAGTGGGTTGTAGGCAAGACACACAGGGATGTGAGCCATGTCGACTCTTCACTTTGTTCTGCACCAAAATACGTACCTGCAAATGCAGTGTGTGTGTGTAAAGGTACAGGGCCTCTAAGGGTGGCACAATTAGTGCTGCAGTCCTTAGAGGCGGCCCCCTCTGATTACAGTGCCCTGGGTACCTGTGGTACCATTTACCAGGGGCTGACCTGTAGCCAGAGAATGCCAATTAGGTTTTGTTTTATTGCAGTTTTAGGGAAAGAATATAGGCCCTGGGTACCTGTTTGGCAGGAGCCCAGAGCACACTCAGTCAAAGTACGTCAGCAGTTCAGCAAAAAGTGGGGGCAACCATGCAAAAAGAGGGCTCTTTCTTACAGTGGTGCATTCCTGTCTTCCTTGCCTTGTGCTGCCTAGTGTCAACGGAGGCACCCTTGCACCATGGTGCAAGGGTGCCGGCATTGTAAAAAGGATTGTTCTTGTGAAAGAAGTGAAAGCTTCCTGCACAAAAACAATCCTCTGAGGCATTTTCCTCTTTCTATGTGTGCTGGAGAATGTAGCACACACAGAAAGAGGAACAAACAAGGAGAAATAAAGATATTTCCCCTTGTTATGCCTCACCTGGGCAGGCGTAGCATTTTGGCATTCCCAGGTCTATCAGTAAAGGTAAATCTGGGAAGGCACCAGAATCCGGTGGATGAATGGGAACACCCACGCTCCACCCATGGAACAGCTCCCTGGGGCAGAGTAACACAACCCAGCAATTTGCACTGCATTACGTTACTCTAGATTTATAAAGCCACTCCGTGCCATGCAAGGTGGCCTTGTGTGGCTTGATAAATCTATTTTAGTAGTTGCATCGCTTTGCGCCTCCCTGCGTGGCACAAGGGCAAAACAACTCTTTTATAAATATGCCCCTCAGAATGATATGAGAAAGAACTAAGAGAATCAGAATAGGAGTTACAAATTCACTCAGCGATTCCTAACATCTTAGAGAACTCTGGGATTCTGACTGATCAAACCTGCTAACTGGGCCACAAAATTACCAGGAACCTGGGCTTTGAAAATTCCAGTGGGTGGAGTTACCGGGTACTATAATTGTCCACTTAAAATGAGCCCCCTGAATTATTACCTGTTTCCTGACCATGGGCCATCCTACTACTTCAAACACAGTAGAAAAGCAAGGATGTCTTATCGTCTCTGCGCACATGTGGGCATCACATAGATACTCACATAGATACTCTTGCGTTAAATCTTCTTATTTCTTCCTCAGATCCCAAAGGTTTATGTCAATTTCCTAAATTTCAAACAACATGGCCTTGTCTTAATTGCCAGTCTATTGTGTCATGTAAACTAAAGTGGGGGACCTTACTAGACAACCTGGCTTTTCTAGACTCCAGAGCCTAGAAAAAACACCAGCCAGGCTTTCTCTGACGCACAGACCTGAATTACCACATCAGCTCTTCCCTCTGCAGACTCCAGTGCTCTCTTTCACTGGACTATGCATCGTGCAGACCACAAGTCACCAAACAGAACCAGAAATCGTGCAAGCCTAAGTGGGAAAGTATGCTCCCACCAAACCATCTTGTCTGCCCCATGCCTTGCTTCTGTCAGATTAATCCTCAGGACCAGACCTGTGAAGACTCTTCTCAGTCATAGAGGATAAACTATGGAGCTCATTCTGACACGTTGGTAACATCTTGCAAAAAGCACCCCGTTTTTGACCTTGCTCTTCCCAGTGCTGCATGACAACAAACAGACACTAGATGACCAAAATATATTGACACACTACGCATATTACAAAACCAGGTAACTCTTTTATTAAATCTACAAACTAGGCCCTGGACAACCGAAACCGTCCACTCATCACACACCAGCCTGTGACCGCAAAGCACTCAGTATTTGCTAAATACCTGACAGTCCCTACATCCTTGTTGCCCACCAATCAACCAAAGGCAAACCATAAGCCTTCATTTTGGACATAGCTTTGGAATGCCCTAACGGTTCCGAACTTAGACCTACTACCCAGGACCGTCTTAACTACATTATAGGCCCCCGGGCAAAGCAGTGCACTGATCCCTTCCTACACTACCACTCACAGGATAAAAAAGTTTATTGGAAAATTGGTGTTAAATTCTGGTCTGCATGGGCCCCCTATGCTCGTGGAGCCCCCGAGCAACTGCCTAGCATGCCCATGCATTAAGACGGCACTGCTACTACCACCACCTTCCACACTTTACGTAGTCTATTCAGCACTCCTCACACCCTCCACAGCTTCCTTGAACAAACAAGCCACACATCAGATTCAATCACCCACCATTTTAAAAAGGACCACCATACAAATTCACCCAATCACAAAACAAGAAGGCTCATGCCTGCTCCCAAGGCTACAAAGAGGAATGCGTTGAATGACCCGGGAGAGGAGCCATGCACATAGCCTGGTACACTGAGAAAATGACCTGTGCAAAGTTCTCACAACTGGGCAGCATTTGTGAATGAGTGGAATGGGCTACAACACAGAAGGTGAAATACAGAACAGAGCTTTAAGTAACAAACTTTACATTGATACTAACAATGACCTAAGTGAACATTAAACAACAACGCGGCCTTGAAGCACTAGCGGGCCACTCCATAGTCATTAATGCAGTGTCAGCCATCTTAGGTCAATGGCCAGTCCACTCCTGCAGAGGACATACCAACACCGTCAGCACACTTAGGGCTAGATTTTCATAAAAGTTGCGCAACGCAGCGCAGCCCCCGCAAGGCTGCGCCGTGTTGTGCGACAGGGAGGGAGCAGGAAAGCGCCCTATATTCAAAGATATGGCTCTCTCCTGCCCTTTCCCGTGCGCCGGCACTGATTTCAGCTGCTGTGCACCCTGCACACACCTTAGCGCCACAGCGCTAGGGTGTGTGCATGAGTGTAGCATAGGTTTTGTACTGGAAGGGTATCCTTCATGTACAAAACAATATGCAAGGCACTATGCAAAGCTTCTCCCACTTTGCATAGGTGATACAGAGTGCAGCATGCATGGAAAGTCGGAAAAGGACGGAGAAATGAAAACATTTCTCCTGCTAGCGCCTCTTTTGAAGGGATGTTAACTTTTGGCGCAAAACCATGTTTACAAATCTTTGTAAATATGATTTTGCGTCAAAAGGCATGGGTACGCCCATGTACCACTTATGTCACGCCCCCTCGGTGCAAAGTAACGCGAAGCGGGGGGCCTATTATCAAGGACGGCGTTAAAAATTATTGCCGGTTTAGCGGCAGAAAACTGCCGCTAAAGTGGCGATAATGGGCTTGATAATATGCCCTTGAGAATTCCAATAGAAGTCCATGTTCTGGTGTGAACATGGGCTTCTATTGCAATTCTCTGCGGCATATTATCAAGCACATTATCGCCGCTTTAGCGGCAGTTTTCTGCCGCTAAACTGGCAATAATTTTAACCCCGTCCTTGATAATATGCCCCGCAGTGCTTGGCGCTGCTTTGAGCTACTTACAGGGTACTTTCCAGCGCAAAACAAGTTTCGCCCTGGAAAGAAAATAGCAAAACAAAACTTTCCGCTGGTTACCATCACTTTTGTGATGCTAAACCAGAGCAAAAGTTTTGAAAATCTACCCCTTAAGCTCTCCCGATATCTGTCGAGGTCCTACCCATCTAGCACCACCTACACACACTTATCGACTATTGTCACTGACATTAACATTTATACAGCTCTGATGTATTCTAAGGACAAAAAGCACTGGAGAAAACAGATGCTGCCTTACTTCTGCTCAAGATAGCAATTACTATGCAAACTATGGCCTTTCTACAGGAAGTGGGCACTTTCATGCTGACTTTCAGCTAACTAGGGGGCATATCATCAAGGACCGGCGATAATTATCGCTAATCGCACTTAGCGCTAGGATAATTATCTCCAGCTAACGTGGATTTTTATCGCTGAGATAGCGTGCTATTAGCAACGCTTATCTCAAAAGCGATAAAAATCCTACCGCTAACTGCCAAACGTGAGGCGATAATCTCACGCAATGTGGCGTTAGCTTGATGATAGGGCAAGGCAAACTTAGCCATGATATCCACCTTCCAAAGGATATCATGGCTAAGTCAGTCCTGAAGCAGGCGTAAGGAAAGTAGCGATAACAGGGATTATCGCTACTTTCCTTGCCGCTATGCTTCATAGCGTGGGGCTTGATGATAGGAGAAATGTCGCTTAGCGACATTTCTCCAGTCATGTCAGGGCAGGAACGCCCACGTTGCATCTCATTAGATATGCAAAGTAGGGCGTTCAGAATTCAGGTGCTAATGCAAGGTTTCACGCGATAGCACGACCTTGCTGATTAGGCGATAAAATTGTCGCCGCTTTTCGCCCGAAAACGGACGCAAAAGCGGCGATAATTTTTTATCGCCTAGTTGCTGATATGCCAAGTACTCGTTTATTCTTTCAATAATTCATGTGTTTCATCTCAATTGAACTTTATTTTCAGACCTACTATTTGGCCACCTCTATAATCATTTGAGGTCAATTCTAACTTAAAATATTGCTAATTTCCTCGTTTTTATCTTTCAAACTCTGTTTTCCTTGCGTTTATTTTCACTTGTATATGCAACCTTTTATCTCCCGCACTCTGCCACCTTTCATTTTCCTGGTTAACCTGCCTTTCGCTAAATGTTTCTAATCGCTGCAATTAGCTCATCACATTCCTGATTGTAATTTCTGTCTACTTTTCCGCTCATCTGAGTTTTGCTCCATCTTTTCTTGTTATATTTAGGTTGTCGGATAATTTACGTATCCAGTTTCAGGTTAACTCGTGTGGTGGAGCGCTTGTGGCAGAGAAGTGCGTGCTCCTGAAAATCACAGGTTCGAGTCCCAGCCGGGCCAACCTAAACAATAATATAAAATAAAAAAAAGCAGTCCCTCAATCAGTGATGTCTGTTTAGTTGTCTTTGTCACAGAGGATAAGCAAGTAACAATGATGATTAGAAGAAGAGACTAAATGTCAAACTCTGAAGGAATATTGTAGGATTCTTGGGTTTGGTTGTCATTGCCTCACTCATATCTCCACATCTCAACCTAACTGTGGAGACAATGGGGGACTGCACCTTGCCTGTAAAAAGTCAGCAGACAATTGCGAATCTGAGCTGGTGCACAGATGCAAGCTCATTTGCATGGAGTGCTGAAGAAAAATAATTTCCCAAAATTTAAGCAAAGGAAAGATACTGGTCATCAGCTGAAAAGGATGCTAAAAAACTATGGTGGATATTTACACGAAAATTCTGGAGTGCGGTGTTACGCCAAATTTGGCAACGCCATGCTCTGGCATTTTCAAAACATAGGGATGCACTGTATTTACAAAAATATGGCGCACCCCTGTGTTTCCCATAGCGCTAAAAATGCTGCCTGGCACCAGCGCAGGCACCCTTGCGCCATGTTGAAAGGGTGCCTGCACTGCAGGGGCGATTGTTTATGTGCAGGAAAGGACACCTCCCTGCACATAAACAATCAATAATGACGATTTGCATCTTCCATCTGCAGCACACATAGAAAGAGCAAAATACGAGGAGAAATTAATAGTTTCTCCGCATATCACCATTTGAAGGCCAGATTTTATCTGGTCTTAGTTTTTGGCGCTGCCCCTGCCTTGTAAATCTGGGCCGCGTCAAAAAGCAATGGGTGTTGTGGTGGAACGCCCACTGGAACACCCATTGCACACCCCTTTGCCGCAGAAGACTACGGCGGAAAAGGGCATACTTACAAGGAGGAGTTAAGCCACGTTAAGTGGCTTTGCGCCACCTTCCAGATATGGGGAATCGCGCAACGCCACCGGAGCGTCAGAAAAAGTGACACTCCTGTGGCAATAGGGGCTTGTAAATATGCCCCCATGCTCCAGAGCCAGGAAACACAAGAAGAGGAAGGGAAGCCATCAATTAGAAGCAAGCAAATGAGACCATCAAGAAAGCTAACAACCGGTAAGCACTGCGCTGGCTGAAAGTTCACTGTAAGGATTGGTATAGTCTACAAAAGGTCTTTCATTACAGTGAGTTAAAAGCTGTCTGTTGGCAAGACTTTAAAAAAGCTTCACCTCTTTACCAGTTAACATTGATGTGTATGTGTGTTACAGTGTGATGCGCCATGTGTTCATATCCCTAAGAAAGACTTCTCGGGGGTTTAGTGGAAACTGATGCTGCTATAAGCCACTTGTCTGGAAATAGTGTACCTCATGTTTGCTGCTTTGTCTTTCATGCCTTTGCTCACCACACCCACTGAACCTAAACTGCTCACTGCAGAGCCAGCATATGCCTTTCATTCTCTTGGTAGCAAAGGGATAGTTAGTGAGTGGCCCTCTCCATGTCCTTATGCCACTGCATGCATCTCAAGCTCTGCTCCGTCCTCTGGATTTTGCAATGCATCATGATATCAATCATTTTCACATGTATCTAAAACTACCCTTCGCAGTCTCCAGATGTGTTCACATTTTAGAGTCTGAAACTTCTCCTCACTGTCTCCAGGTCAGAAGCTTGCCCCAACCACACATCTGCCGACAGCCTTAGATCCTGACCGTTCGGCGGGAACGGAATGGATACTCCCTTCTCCACAAATACGATGAGATAGATGTCAGTTGGGGGGATGTGTGAGACTCTGAAATCCACTGTGAGCCTGTACTTTGGCGGCTGATAGATCTAAATCATGGCTCTATATCACCAATATGAGAACACATCTGTGTGTATGTACGTATGTGCGTATGGGGAAGTGGGAGCAGGAAGTGGCCTGGAAGAATCAGAAAATATGGAGAATGTTGTGGTGTGGGTGAATTTTACGGATGATCTATTTCTCATCTCAGATGGATTATGTCGTCTAAGGATTTACAAAGGTTTATTGGCAACTTCAATCACAATTACTTCAATATCCAGGTTGCTTATGGAATCTGCAAAGAGTATATGAACTTTCAGGGTTAGATTTTAAGGAATTTGCAAAGAGCATGTGAATTACCTGGATTTGATTTTATGGAATCTGCAAAGAGCATGGGAATTACCTGGCTTTGATTGTGTTGATGGCAGCACAACCTTCCACTGAAAAGAAACAGCAACAAACAATACTTCATCCCTGAAGAGGTACTGCACATTCAACCCTAGCCAGAGTGGTACTTTCCTCTGGTTACTTTTCAACAAACGTTTAAGAAACCTCAGCAGGGCAGCGTAGTCGGAGTACACATTTCAAATGTCTGATCGAATCTTAACATGGCTGACACTGTCTTTCATCATTCTGAAGACAATAAAAAAGGATCGTCTTTTGGAAGAGAAATTCAAACTCTGCCCGTTTGTCGGTGCACAAAGCTGCACTTGCGCAGTCAGTCCGTTTCCCCTAAGCCTTTGTGTTTTGTTAAATGTGAATAACGTCAATAGAGACCGCAGCCTGCACCTGAGGCAGCGCTTCCATCACTTCCGCTTCCAGCTGATGACAGGAAGTGGGACTCCAGCTCTGTGGAGCTCCTGGCTAGTGCACGTGACCAGTGGCCATCTGTGGTTCAGTGCCAGACTTGAAGGGAGCAAGGGGAATGGGGGGGGGGGGGGGGGGGGGGAGGTTGTATCAGATCTTCACATCACAGCTGGGCGGCCCTTTCATCTGAGCTATGGTGGAGCGAGAGGGCGAGGGGGCAGTTTGGTGCGGTGACGGGGGGAGACCTGTGTCCTAGACATGACAGAAACCATCTGCCCCGAGATGACCAGTGGAGTCGAGGGGCAATCATGAAACACCTCTTTTATCATACAGCGCTTCGTGTCACATTGCTTCCTTTCGAAGCACTCAGGAACAGGTGCTAGAGCCATGTTTGGAAGGAGAAATCTATGCGGATATGTTCAGTAAACTGGGTTTATGCGCACTTGTTCCATTCACTTTACTGTTAAAAGTAACGTTTTAGTAACCCCCCTACCCCCACCCAACCTCCCCACCCCTTCTCCTTTCCGTCCTCTCTCGCCTATACCCAAATGACAGTAAACTGTCCTAGAAGTTTCAGGAGTAACGAGGCGCAGCAAAAGCTACCACCTCAGATACCTTTAATAATTATATCCTTCCTAGAAAAAAAGGCAAAAATGCGTGCCCTAATGTATAGGGAAACACATACATCATTAGGGCACTCATCTTTATCACAAATTGTGAGGTCTTTTTTGCCTTTTTTTGTAGGAAGGAAATAATTATTTTAAGGTATCTGAGGTGGATTCTTTTTGGTTATTTTATGACGTTTTTCAGGAGGGTGAGTCCGCCTTAGTTCATTTCTCTACCTCTTCACTCCCCCTCTTTGATTTTTTGGAGCAAAAGCTACACCACACAGACATACACAAAGAGTGGCAACTGCAAGATGAACAGATTACACATCCGTCCTGACCTTGAAACGATGAAGGGTCATATCATCATCTCCTCACTACTCCCATGTTACTACTTGATTTCACAATAAGGGCAAGCAGGGGTGCGCTAACTCAATGGCAAATAAGTATTTTCAACAAGTTCATAAAAGGGGATGGGAGGAATGCTGGCAACCTGTCTATCCACAGGCAATCTCTCTGGGTGGCACTCCAAACCATCGTTTTTTTTCAAATTAGACCCAGCCATAAGCACATCAGCCTGGGCCCTGCTCTAAAAGGAACAGTCCAGCCCGAAACACCAAGTCAGATCCTCACCGAACCAGAACACAAGCAACTCCAGACCTCTCTTGGCCTGTTTGGGCTTCTTCAGTCAGGTGCAGCTTGGTTCTAGTGGTACACTGAGCACGGGTCCCGCATCTAGGTATACCCTTGGCCACTTCAAATGGACAAAAAGTACTGGGCAAAATGCTTGCAAATAGTTCAACCACTGACAATTGCTCATGATATGTCCAAAACAATTACTATTTCCTCTCTTTCCATGGAAAGGGAATGTTCTAAGCCCCAGGGAGGGGGAAAGACTCTTAGGGTATTAGTAGCAGGAGAGAGGCCCGATGCCTGTGTGGGTCATCCCCACCCCATATTTATTTTTCTAATAAAAAAATGCTGGTGTCTAGTGGGCTTTCTGCTCCCTAGCGGAACATAAAGACTGCTTGGCAGGTTTATGGTGGGGGCACAGCCCAATGCCTGTGTGGGCCAACCCACCTCTTTTTTGTCCATTTTCCCCTAGAGTCTACTGGACTTTCTGAACACCAGAGGGTAGATTGGGGGTAAACCCCCCAATCTTTCCCCCCAAATGGGATGAAAAGACTGCTGGGCCCATTCTGGGCTGAAGGTAGAGCCCAACGCCTGAGCAGTTTTCTCCACCACTTTTTCTTTTACACTTTTACCTCCTTGCCTGTTATTTAAGGGTTTTCTGGCTCCCAGGGGAAAAGATGGCTGTGAACCCCCCCCCAATCTGTAGAAAGATCGCTGGGTCCGTACTGGGGTGGGAACATGGCTCCATTCCTTGGTGTGATGACCACACCTGTTCTTCTTTCTTGCCATTTTCCCTGTGATCTAGTGGGCTTTCTGCACTTGGGGAGGAGCATATTGGGCTAAACTCCCTTATCGCTCCTCCCAACGGGACAGAAAGACTGCTAGGGCTGCCTGGGGTGGGGGCACAGCCTGAAACCAGAGTGGGCCAACCCCACCTCTTCATTTTCTAAAAAATGCTTTTGGTGGGGTCTGAACTGTCCCCATGTGGGTGTGATTTTGGATAATCCCCACTCAATTACCCATTATAGGGAGGCAGGAAGAGTTTTTAATTATTTAAAATGAGTTAAGTGCTTTCCATGGCTCAGAGGCTACCCTCCCCACTCCCTGATGTCTAGTGTATGGATCTTTGTTTGGTAATCATGGACCTGGGTCGTTCCCTAAGCAGGGAACTTCTTTAGAGAGGTACTGCTAGAATGGGGACGCAGGTCAGTTGTCGGGGACAGAGTTGGAGGCATCTTCTTATCCGTTTCTATGCAGTGCGTTATTTTCACATTTGTGGATACAGGTGAAATAGAAAAAACATTGCACAGCATAATAATAGCGAATAACTTAGAGTTACAAACCAGTAATTTTACTACCCAACTCACTTTGTCTACTTGGGAAGGATGAATGGATACATTTACTTATTCAGTCTTCAAACCGGTGAAACTAACATTTAAACAGGTCTCAGCACCACCTTCATTGACAAGCTGAGCCTTCTCTGAGAAAGCAGGATGCTTTAATTCCAAATACATTGAGGAGAATTTACATTTAAAATGGTTGTAAAGATATTAGCACTGAGATAATAGTAGCAGATTCAATTCAGGGCAGTAGTACACTGTGAGCTCTCTAGGTAATGCGATGCTGTGCTTATGTGCCTGGCGTATACAGAAAAAAGGAAAATTTTGAGAGCTCCTTGTGTGCCTCAGTAACAAGACATTAGTGCATGATCCAAGAAAGGGTAGAGCTCTGGAGTTCCAACTACTTTCACAATTGTACTTGTTGCAGATTAGGATAGCTGTGCACCATCAGAACTCTTTGGAGATATTATTCCTGCTGGTATAGAAAATATAAATCAGCCATGAGAGTTCTCTGGATATCGCACAACTCTGATAACGGTGCACGAAGTGAGTCAGGATAAAGGTGAATTGTAAGAGCTTTGTGGACAGCTAAACAATGGGTTTATAGTTTAGAGTGTAGATGCTGCCTGAGGTGTTTTTTCTGTAGACTTTGTCTAAAATTTAACCCTAAATACCATAATCACACAGGCTTAAATTGTAGCAGCCAGTGGAATAGAAAGCACCTCTGTAGTTTAAGTGGAGGCTACCACTAGGCTTTATGGGCGGAGGAACTGTGTCCCACTAAACATTGATTAATTGTGTACTTGTGGGTCCCGAACCCCAATAAATTACTGAATGCCAACATTTTAATCACCCCAGAAATTACCTCTGGCAATTTGGCTCCAGAATCCTTGATCCAGCATTACGAGACACCACCCTATTTGACACCAGGTACAAACAAATTAGCAGAGTAAATCAAAATTGATTGGGACCACTCAAAAACTGAGTTCTAGAGTAGTAAATGACAACAATCAAAATAGAAAAATAAATGTAGCTTGCCATGGAGGCACGGATACAGATTACAAAATCAAAAATAATCATTAATTGTCAGATTCCTATAGTGCACTAACAGCATTTTGTAATTGACTTAGTCTCTCAATAATTGGACAGAGTTTGTGAGAAAAATGAAAATCTTGCTCAAATGGATAGAGTGCTGTGAGGACAAATAAAAGTTGCCCTCATTTACATTCAGCCACAGGTTGTTATACATCTTTTATGCATAAACAATGAGGAAACACTGCGGGGCTCATTTATGAGCCCCTGCGTCACTTTTGCGCCGCCGGTGCGTCACTTTTTGTGACGCACCAGTGGCATAAAACATGCGCCATGTTGCGCCATATTTACAAAGTGACGCATCTAGGTAGATGCGTCACTTTGTAAACCCCTGCGCCACATTATACCTGCGCCAGGTATAATGTATGCAAGGGGGGCGTTTTCACGCAAAAAAGGGTCGTAGAAGTGACGCAGTGAAATCTACGAGTTTTCACTGCGCCACTTCTAGTGTGCAAATGCGTCAATTTCTTGCGCCTGCCTCACAGCAGGCGTAAGACTGACGCAGGCCCTTTCACATGGGGCTTGCCCCATGTGAAAGGACACATTGCTGGAGTTGCGTCACTTTTGTGACACACTCCAGCGATGCGTCACTTTTGCGCCTACAGATACGTCAGAAATACTGACGTATCTGTTACTCCTTGCGACATGATGCGTCATACTGTAAATATGACGCATCACTGGAGTCGCAGGGAGGGCGCAGTGAAAAGTGGCGCATCACTGTTTTCACGCAGTGATGCGTCACTTTTCATAAATGAGGCCCGCAGATTCAGCATAGCATGATCATCTATAGCACATTTTAGACCAATCAGAAATTGGATCATCACAAATAAAGTTATAACACTAGTCCACTTCTGAGAGTAATCAATAATCTTTTAATACCTTCCACAGCAACAGAAATCTGGAGATACAAAGCTCAATATGAAACATTCTCTGGCAAAGACCAATACAATACTGTGCTAGCAAGACAACAGCAGAACTTTCAGCAGAAGTGTCCTTCAAAATGATACATCAAGAAAGTTTCTTTCACAATGCATACACTCTAAACATATAGTCAGTTACATCGCATTGCTTTATGTTCCACAGAAACTGGGGAGAGAAGACGTGTAGCAGGGCATTGATTGGGAGGGTGAGTGAACAAGAGAAGAATGAGTAAAACAACAGCAACTGCATCCATTTTAATAAACACAAAAATGTGGCATAACTAGACTACAATATCAATCACACTTCTACGCATTATTTTAGTTATTTCAAGTGCAACATCATTTGGTCAACGGTTACGACCCTACCCACTATAAAAATTATTATTTTGCATTCATTGTTTATTATTTCAAAATTGCTCATTGAAAAAAAAACTTCAACATATTGCAATCTTCTTTCTGCATGTCAGAAGGCAATGTGCTCAGTAATAATTCTGTTAGGCAATACCATAGCAGAGAGGTGTGGTAGGTGGGTTGATATGCACAACAAAGTAAATAGAGAATGAGAAATTGTGAAAATAAGGGAAAACACAGAGAGAGCAACAGAGAGAAAGGTGGGCATTAGAAAAATGTAAGGAAAAAGATAGGATGAGAGACAAAAAATGATTAGCTTGACGAAAGAAAGAATGGGAGAAAAAATACAGGCCGAAAGGAAGGAAACAAGGAAGAAAAGGTGAAAGGTGGGATGAAGTCTGAATGAATACTGGGAAGGGTGAAAGGATCGATAGAAGAAAGAATGAAAGGATGAATGGATCAAAGGATGAATGAATGGAAGAATGAAGAATGGACAGATGGGGAAGAGGGAAAGGATGGATGGGTAAAGAATGGATCGATGGATGTATTCATATATTGATGGATGGATGCATGCGTGAAAGGAAGGGTAGATAGATGGATGGATGATCTAAGGGCGAAGGTAACTCGCTTAAGAAGGATAGAATTTGTTTGCCTCAAGCTCAGTATGATTACAGATATGAATCAAGTGTGGGGGGAATTTCATTTTATGGCTACTCCCTTGCATACAAATGTCTAATTTCTAGCATGATAGTGAATAATGCAAATCAGGATAGATGTGCTCTTTGATTCTGCACTAGATACCAGTGCACAAAAAATTGAAGATAAAAGTGTTTTGTGAGAGCTCGGTGGGCATCTCAGACTGGGGTAGCATTTCATGGGGCAGCACAGAATAGAAATGCCCTCTGAGAGCTCAATGAGTTTTTTCAGTACTTGAAATATTGTGATTTTTATAGGACAGAAAAGAGGTAAACTGTGAGAGCTCCTCAGATGTATAACAGTACAAGGGCAGTGAGTGAGGTCAATGGATGATCAGTAACAGGACAGTGTTATAGGGTGCAGGGTAAAAAAAGTGAGGAAGTGTCGGGTTCTGGTAGATACTCAGCAAAAGCTCATGGATGACTCTGCATTAGGACATTTTCGCATGGGTAAGGTCTGCTGTACTGTGAGAGCTTGGGTCATCTGGCACAGTTTTACTAGAGGCTGGACGGAACAGAAGTGAGTTGTGAGAGCTCAGTAGACACCTCTGAACTAGAACAGCTAACAGGATTTTGACTGGTATAGAGGTATTTTACGAGAGCTTGGTGAGTTCCTCAATATCAGAACACCTTTAGATGGGCAGGTCAGATACACTTTGAAGTCTCTATGGATTATTTGCGGTTTTGTCACCTGCTGCCACATTCCAAGCAGACTGCCACAACCTGCCGTATTATGTG
Source organism: Triturus cristatus (assembly GCF_964204655.1). Taxonomy (NCBI): domain Eukaryota; kingdom Metazoa; phylum Chordata; class Amphibia; order Caudata; family Salamandridae; genus Triturus; species Triturus cristatus. The sequence continues at coordinate 363,383,997 of NC_140584.1, read as the reverse complement.
TAGTATTAAAACTTTTTCAAATTCATTTGACCAGTCTTTCACCTGATGTACCTTACCTTACCTTTTTTTCTAGTACAGCTCCATCTTTAGGCCTCTCCGTTTCCATACAAATGTATTCTCTCTACCATCAGTCATCAGTGAGGTCATCAATGTTGTCATTTGAGATGTCATCAGTGATGTCCTAATTGATGTCATAAAACATGTCATGAGTGATGTAACATGTGAGGTCAAAAGCAGTGCATGGTGGGGGCACAAGGTATAGTTAACTCTTCTAACTATAACTGGTGAACTTCTTTTTTTTTGGTTCAAAACGTTAATGTTGCTACTGATATATTCACCTAACTAAAACGTTACTTTAACCTTTGCTCTTTTTCAGTGATTTCCTAAGGTTTTTTTTTTAATCAAACACATATCTTATTATCACACCCAACTATAACGTTACTTTAACCTTTGTTTTTTTCAGTGCAATTCTAGGGTTTTTTAACGTAAAGTAATATTTTATTACCATACGTTAATCCAAACCCCACCTCACACGGCCTTTGGCCTTGCCCGGTAGAAGGTTGATCACAGAGTCTGACCTGGGGCCAAATCCCCAACAGGCAGCCAACTCCACGCTGCACATGGCCTTTGCAGTGCACAGCATAAGATCGGTCTTTGGGCTTGAGGACCCCATTCGGGGAAAAATACAAGAAAAAAGGGGAGGGGGTCATTTGGCTCCCTTCCTTGAGCCTAATTAGGCCCTGGAGACCTCATCACCCAGGGCCCTATGTATTTTAAATGGGAGGGGTGCACATGGATCCCCTCCCTAAACAGCTTTGTTAAGTCTTGGGGACCCCACTCCAGTTTGAATTTGTGAATATTGCGGGTTTATTGAATTTGTGAATATTACGGGTTTATTCAGCAGACAAACGATGCATTTCGATCTCAGCCGAGATCTTGGTCACATGACCTAAGGTGAGTTCCACATATATTTAAAGGTACAGTGTGAAGGCACGACGGTAGTTATAGTTAGAACCTAGTTTCCATAGGAAAAGCGTTTTTTGATTTGCTAATAACTTTAGCGTCGTTTGACAAATCTTCGCGAAATTCTCCCCCAAAAAAGTCTATCTAGGTCAGCTCCTATCCTGAAAGTTTGGGGGTGATTCGTCAAGCGGGAGCTGAGACAAAAGGGGGGTCCCAAAACACATTTTTCGTGTGTTAATTTCCATAGGAAATTTTGAGACAGGCTACAGCCCGAACTGCTGAATGGAATTACACCAAATTTGGTAGGAAAATAGCTATTGGTTCAGAAAGCAACCTTTTTTTAAAGTGGTGTAAATCCATTCAGTAGTTGCTGAGAAATTCAAAAAATAAAAGTCAAAAAATCAATTTTCCATAGGAAACTTTAGCCAAGGCTGCAGCCCGAACTGCTGAATGGAATTACACTAAATTTGGCAAAAAGGTAGTGCTTGATTCAGAAAGAGGCATTTTTTTAAATGGTGTAAATCCGTTAAGTAGTTGCTGAGAAATTCAAAAATAGAAATTTTGATATCTGGGGCAGCGGTGGGTTTGCGCACCCTTCAGTCCACGCGCTTCACTGTGATTGGCTGCCAACACTCCAAACCAGGAAGTATTGGCAGCCATCTTGTGACTCAGTAGAACCGAGTCACAAGAAAACAGATTAAATGAGAAGAAAAAGCGGGCAGGGTAGAAACACCCTGACCCCCTAGTTCTGCTCACAAGGACCCCCAGGACCAATTTTTTTTTAATTTAAAAATAAAAACGTCAGAATGCGCGCTGGGTGCCCCACTTCATTTAAATGAGCCCCCGGGTGGGCCAGGTTCCGGGGGAAATCCTTTAATTATATTGCGGGTGCCTGCGGGGCCTCCGCAGCCCCGGGGACCGCCACCTCCCTGGGGCTATGTAAATTAGGACGCCACCTCCCCGGAGATTATTTTGTAATTTTTCGGGGGCATCCGAGGTCCCCCGAAGCCCCGGGGAACACCACCTCTCCGGGGTTTTGAAAATAGAGGGAGGCGGGCTGCGAGGCTCCCCTGCTGGAGCCCTTGATGGCCCTGGGACCGCCACTCCCCAGGGCCGGCTCTTGCAATGTCCCGTGGAGCTTACCCCTGGGATGTTGTTGTTTGGTATGAGAGGGTGGAAGCATATCTCGCACACTGTCATAGCAAACCCTGGTTGCTTTGTTGAAGCGAGAAGAGGAAAACCTGCTCTCGGTTCAATGAAGCAAAGCAGGATTGCTTTTGGGCAAGGGGATCTGTATGTTAGTAGGTCCCATTGCCTAAAAGGAATGCCGGCTTCCGCAGGAGGCGGAGAGCCAGGTGGACCGTGGGGGCATTGGGGCTCACCCCACGGTCACCAACAGAAAGGCCAGGCCCCAGGGGATGGATCCCTGGGGCCCGAAGTGGCCTGGGAGGGGGGCCACGTGGCCCCCTCCCCTTGGAAAAAATAAATAAAAAATATGTAGATGGGGGCATGCCTCGGGGACCGGGTCCCCGAGGCGAATGTAAATTAATGAAAGTGAAAACTTTTAATTTTTCAAAAAAGTTTGGAGTCGAGACCTTAGATGGCCCCCTAGTGTGATTACAAATATTGCGCGGCTCTCAGTGTGGCCCCCTTGTGCGAACGCGCTAGGTGCGCAGCTCTCAGCGCGGCACTCGAGTACTTCTCAGGTCTTTAAAGCACCGAAAAGCGTATTCTCAAGGGCACATCGCCGAGTTAACAGCACTTTATCGCAGCCAAAATGGTGATAAATTTAGCACACCATTCACAAGCTGGTGCAAACAGCCCATATCACCAGTTTACCAGTGATAACAGCCTCAAAAAGCATTGTCACAGATGAACCCGGCAAATATTGCTAATGAGATGCAGAGTAAGCGTTCCCGTGCAAAAAGCAGTGAACACACCACTTTGCAACTTTCTCGACCACCAGCAAGATCGGCGAAGAGAATACAAAACAGGCGATAAGGTGTGTTAGCACCAGGAAGTTTAGCCGTGCTCTGACCTGGTCTAAATTCGGACTACACTCTGCAACATGAAAGGGAGCCCAGCCCACAGATACACCTGAACGACAACAGATGCAATGGAGCCAACAATCTTGCAGCTTGGACACCCAACAGTGCCCAACACCCCCCTCCACCAGCCCCTTGTCCGCCACCCCCCCGACCCCACCCCGACAAACAAATGTGACATCAACCTTCCAAAATCTGGAACGTAACAAATCGGGTGATGTCGCACAATTATAATAAAAAAGATGCATGTGAGGTTGGACAAATGAGAATCTCAGTCATCTATGGATTTACATATGAAACATTTTATTTCAACAAAACAACAAAATTAAAGTAGGTACAGCCATGGCGTGTTCTCCCTCGACAATCTGTGAATCACAGCTTGCATGACAAAAAGCAAGATAAGATTGTGCGTCATGTGCCCATCAAAAGAGAGATAGAGAGAGAAAGAGAGAAAGAGTGAGAGAGAGGAAGAGAGAGAGAAAGAAAGAAAGAGTGCGAGAGAGAGGAAGAGAGAAAGAGAGAAACAGTGGGAGAGAGAGGAAGAGAGAGAGAAAGAGTGAGAGGAAGAGAGAGAGAGAGAAAGAGAGAAACAGTGTGAGAGAGAGGAAGAGAGAGAGAGGAAGAGAGAGAGGGAGAGAGAGAGAAAGACTGTGAGGGAGAGAAAGGAAGATATGGAGAGGGAGAGTGAGTGCCGACACTGTGGACAAAGCCCTTACAGCTCTCCTTTCCGCCACTGGTGTGTCTCCAACCACGTGCCGGGACATAGTGCAGCCCTCAAGCTCACTCATCTGAAACATAGTATAGAATCAGTAATGGCAGAGTACATACAACTGCACACGCCTAAATCGCTGTCCCGCCCCGGTGCACCCTGCCTGCTGCACCCCATTCACTCCCCGCCGCCCAGATGTGTCTGCCCGCCCCTGCGCACCCAGGCTGCTGCATACTAGCCACTCCCACCGCTCAGAGGTGACTGCCCGCCGCTGCGCAAACAAACCTCTCTGCTCACCTTCCGCCACCGGCGTGTGACCAAGAGGGCCCACCGCATGCCGAAGCAACCTCCTCAGTTGTGTCTTACACGCAGTCCAGCCGAACTCACAATTCACATTGGGTCTTGATTGCCAGGATGGTGTATCAAGGCCACGCATCATTGCAGGCTGCACACCCGCTCAGCTCTGGTGGCACTAACTCAGTGGAACACAAGTCATTGCCACGTGGCGGGAGGCCCATGTGGGGGGGTCGACAATCTGTGAATCACAGCCTGCAAGACAAAAAGCAAGATAAGATTGTGCGTCATGCGTCCATCAAATGAGAGAGAGAGAGAGAAAGAGAGAAAGAGTGAGAGAGAGGAAGAGAAAGAGAGAGAAAGAGTGAGAGGAAGACAGAGAGAAAGACAGAGAGAGGTAGAGAGAGCGGAAGAGAGAGAAAGAGTGAGAGAGAGAGGAAGAGAGAGAAAGAGAGAAACAGTGTGAGAGAGAGGAAGAAGGAGTGAGAGAGAGAGATGAAGAGAGAGAGAGAAAGAGTGAGAGAAAGGAAGAGATGGAGAGGGAGAGTGACAGTGAGTGCTGACACTGTGGACAAAACCCTCACAGCTCACCTTTCCGCCACCGGTGTGTCTCCAACCACGTGCCGGTACATAGTGCAGCCCTCAAACTCACTCATCTGAAACATAGTATAGAATCAGTAATGGCAGCGTACATACAACTGCACACACCTTCATCGCTGTCCTGTCCCTGCGCACCCAGGCTGATGCACCCCATCCACTCCTGCCGCACAGAGGTGTCTGCTCGCCCCTGCGCATACATGGCTCCCTCCACATCATGCAGCCCCGCTCCGCAGGCCACCAGGTCTCACATTTGGTGCTGCGTCTTGATTTTACCATGGCAGAGGACATACCAGTGCACCCGCCATCATCGCAGGTTGCACACCCGCTCAGCCCTTGTGGTGCCACTAACTCTGTTACCAGTGAGGCCACGCCATGTGGTGGTAGGCCCCCGTTGTTCGATGGCTCAGGCCTACACTGCGGTCCAGCAGGGCACACAAAACCTGACCTGTCCGGACTGCCGGAACGGGGCATCATCGCAGGCTGCACACCAGCTCAGCACTTACAGTGCCCCTACCCCAGTGCACCGAAAGTCACCGCACCATGGTGGTGTGCCTGCGCCGGCCGCAGTGCATTTGGTGCCACCAAGTCTGAAATGGAAATGGCGTGGAGCACGTGTGCCAGGTCATTTTTATTGGCAGGGTCACGTGTCCTGTGAGGCCTGTGCTTGATGGGTGTGGTGTGGGTGTAAACCAGCCATCAGGGAGTGGTTGTGCCGTATTGACAACTAGACAAGCAGATCACTACAATGAAAATCTGGGCCATGTAGCGTTGTTGTCCCTCCCTATATGCGTAAGCAGATTGGGCTGGGCCTGGCTCATGCCAGTCCTGCGTGAGGCTGTGAACAATGACTCCGAAGCTCTGTGCGTGGTTCCGTCCTGGGCTGTATGAGGAATCATCAACACAATTCAGGAGAGGGAGGGACAAGGAGCTTGTTTGAAGTAGGTCCTGTACCGATGCTCCTTAAGGACAGCGTAAAACAGTATAATGGTATCAGTTCCTGTATGAGGAATCAACTGCTGCGGGTGTCCCTGTTGTAGTGCTTCTGCCACCCGGGCCGCAAGCGCCAATGTGTCACCCTGTGACCCAAGTCCCAAAACATGGCCAACATGGAAGGTAGGGGGAATCACTGACCCTACATTCATCCATTCTTCCACACATGAAAGATCATGCACATGACATATCTGTGTGGATATGAATGTTTATTGCACATTCAGTAGAGTGTTGCAGCTGTAGCAATACAGGGCCATGCAAAGCCCAAATTTCCGTTTTTGGCACATGGAGGGCAGCCAATTAGAGCCAAGCTCGTGCTCGGGGGTTAGGCTCCGCCAACATATGTGCTTAGCCAATCACTCCGCCAATTCCGAAGCACTTATAAATTCACTTTACACTCTCCTTGCAGTACTCTAATGATCCGGTCTCTACCTATGTACTTATACAATGACCGAGACAAAGTTACATAACCAAAGTTTTCCCCATTGCCAGAGGTAACATGGTTGCGAGCAGTGTCCACAGCAGAATGTAATGTGGTAGGGCCCAGGGGCAGCATCATGCATACATAATGAACAGCACGGACACAGTTAGATAGATAGTGGAACTGGGGTACGGGTAGGTGCGCTCGGCCCCTTTTTATTACCAGGGTCACATGTCCAGTGACGTCTGTGCTGGATGCATGTGGGGTGAGTGTAAGCCAGCCCTCAGGGAATGGTTGGTGCTGGCAACAAGTACAACAGTAATCATCGGATCACACACAGAGATTCATTCATAAAGGGTCCATGACTTGTGCTGCACTAAGGTAGAGGCACCAGGTGTAAAATAATAGTACACAAAAGATTCTATCATAAAGGGTTCATGACTTGTGGTACACTGAGGTGGGGCAGCAGATCTGAAATCATACACAAAAGATTCTATCATAAAGTGTCCATGAGTTGTGGTGCACTGAGGTAGGGGCATCAAAAGCATTCCCCGTGTGCACAGCTAGCGATGATGCATGGTCCGGGAAGGCCGCACTGGTAGCAATGTCTGTTACCTACTGGACTGCATCATCTGCAATCGTAACCCGATCTTAATTGTGAGCCCTGCTGTCTGCAATGTAGATGGAAGGCAGTAGTCAGCACAGACATCGAGGAATGTATTTTGTCACTTCCTCTTGACAAAATCTGAGGACATAGAGTACAATTCTAATAAATCATGTCTCAATATAAATTGTGAGCTCTGCTGACCGCAGTGTAGGTAACAAAAGATGAAATATGTATGGGGTACATTGTCGAAATGTGTAGGTTTTGGGGACGTTATAGTTAGTTGCCTACTGGGCTCTGAAATTAATGAATCAAGACTGAATTTGAATTGTGAGCCCTGCTGACCACAGTGTATGCCAGAGGCATCAGTCAGCAAAGGCCCACATCCACGTGGCGTTGACTTTAGCTGCACAGATTGGAAGCATTTGGTCTTCTTCAGCGACTATAGTCTCTTACACAATTTGCATTGATACTAACATTGAATTGTGAGCCGTGCTGAACGCAGTGTATGCCGGAGGCAGCAGTCAGGAAGGGCCCACAGCCACGTGGCATTGACTTGAGCTGCACAGACTTAGTGGCACCTGAAGCACTCAGCGTGTGCGCAGCCTGCGATGATGCGTGGTCCGGGCGGGCTGCACTGGATGCAATGTCTGTTGCCTACTGGACTGCGTCATCTGCAATCGCGACTCTATCTAAATTGTCAGCCCTGCTAACCGCAGTGTCGGCCGGAGGCAGCGATCAGCAAGGACAGACAGCCATGAGGCGTTGACTTGAGCTGCACAGAGTTAGTGGCACCTGGAGCATTCAGCGTGTGCGCAGTCAGCAATGATGCGTGGTCAGGAAGGGCCGCACTGGTAACAATGTCTTTTGCCTAATTATTTCTGCCTCAATAAGGCCATGTGGTGGTGACTTGTGGTGCACAGAGTGAGTGGTACCTGAAGCACTCAGCGTGTGCGCAGCCTGCAATGATGCGTGGTCTGGGTGGGCTGCACTGGGGCAAATGTCTTTTGTCTACTGAATTCTGCCCCAGTAAGGCCACGTGGCGCTGACTTGTGGTGCACTGAGTTAGTGGCATCAGAAGCATTCACCGTGTGTGCAGCCAGTGATGATGCACGGTCCGGGCGGGCCGCATCGTAGCAATGTCTTTTGCCTAATGAATTCTGCCTTGATAAGGTCACATGGAGATGACTTGTGGTGCAATGAGTTAGTGGCACCTGAAGCACTCAGCTTGTGCGCAGACTGCAATGATGCATGGTCCGGGCAGGCCGCACTGGGAGCAATGTCTCTTGCCTACTGGACTGCATCATCTGGAATCGTGACTCGATCTGAATTGTGAGCCCTTCTGTCTGCAGTGTACATCGAAGGCAGTAGCCTGTACAGACATAACTCTGTGGTGCTGTGCCGCTTGGTTCCAGGGGGCCTGAGTCGAGGAGGGAGGCGGTCACAGCGGCGGCCTCGTGGCAGGGTGAGGGCCACCGCTGTGGCAGACACGTTGGCCTTCCCAGAAGTGAACCACACCCAGAGTCCTAGCCTATTTATTCACACTCCTACACTGGAGTGGCATATGTTGGACCAGCCCACTCTGCTTCTGCTTACATGTGGGGACAGCTATATGACCGAGATCTTTCCCACTGCCCGAGGTAACATGGTTGCATCCACTGTCCACAATACTACAAACACCAGCAGCATATATACACATGGAGAGGTCTGTGCTCTGCATAGTGAGGTCTGTCTAGCACATTATGGCTACACTTGGCATTGTGTGCATTAATGTTGATTGGTGACTTGTGTCCTTCACACATACTTGGTTGCCACATCACCCAACATTCAGCTTATGTGTGGCTGAGGGGCCATGCCGTTTTGGGAAGGTCTGCTGTCCTGTTCTGCGCTGCCTCAGTGGTAGTGGGGGGGGGTGGTCCGGGGGAGAGGTCCTGGGGTGGTGGTAGTGGGTGTTGTGGCCTTATTGGGGGTCGGAGCTGTATGATCAGTAGCTCTATGACATGTGTTGGGCTTCAGATGTGGCTCTGGTCTGGGCTCCCTTTCATACTGTAGGTAGTCGTCCTGCTTTATATCAGTAAAAGGCAGGTGTTAAATTCTTACTGTTAACTTGGCTTTTCGCCTGTTTTTGGATCGCATCGCATCGCAGATTTAGATGGTCATTGAAAATATCGGTAAGTGGTATTTTCAATTTATTTTTGCACAGGAACACCTACTCTGCATATCATTAGCGTTAGTTGTCGCTCTCATTTGTGGCAATTTTTTTAGCTGAAGCTATTGCTGGAAAACTGGCGATATCGGCAGTTTTCCCCAGGTTGAGAATGGGATGATGCTTTAAAATCACAGAAAAAAACATAGGTTTAATGACCATTAAAATTAGAAATTAGCATTTAAAAAACCTTTGAAATTCACTGAAAAAACAATAGGTTTCAGGCACGTTATAGTTAGAAATTAGCACTTAAAAAACCTTAGAAATTCACTGAAAAAACCATAGGTTTCAGGGGCGTTATAGTTAGCTGGACATTTCACTTGTACAAAACAATAGAAATTCCCCGTTATAGTTTGTTCAGCTAACTATAACTCGCGCACCCGCAATGCACTTCTGATGACGTCACATATAACATCATCCATGCCATGGTCAGTGACATCACTGATGCCATCACTGATGACATCTCAAATGACATCACTGATGACATCATCCACGTGGAAATCTGATGCACCTCTTCACACTCTAATATAACCTTTGATACACTCACTGTAAAATACAGACTACCATTTTCGAAACCATTGACACACCAATACCAGTTACTACATACGTACTCACTGATTCCTAGGTCTACACACACATCCACTCATTCACCCATACATTCACAGATACATGCAGTCACTCATCAATACAACACTATCATAAGTAAACTCATACACCTATACATGCACTCACACACCACCACTCATTCTGAGGTACTCACACATGTAGTCAGTCATGCAAAGAATCAATCACACTTCCATTTACTGACCTATACAGTTATACACACACCACATCACTTATTCAAACAGAAACAAATGCATACTTACTCTCTTATGCAATCACTTATAAAGGTACACACTCATCCATACAGCCACTCTTACAATCACTGACTCTCACGAATAGTCATTTATATACTTCAACTTGCACATACTCTGCCTTTTACATATGTAGTTACTCGGACATGTACCATTGAGACATCCATTCACTCACCAACACAACCATACACACACTCACCCACCCATACAGATGTTTCCACATGCACGCTTGAACCCATATACACAGTGACTCAACCACTCAAACATCTATGCACAGTCACACACCTTCCACCCACCCACACAAACGCACTCATGCACCCACACAAATACTCAGGCAACCAATCGATAACCCATATAGACACTCATGTAGCTACTGAGCAACCCATGCAGCAGCTTATACAACAACAGACAGACTAATACAGACATTCACACAGTTTAGTCACTAACCCATGCATTCAGTAAGACACATGTAATCACTCACTTAAACAGTCAGTCACTCACCTACTAAATCCTCCATCCAGACACTTATACACCCACTCATTCTTCAATACACCTTGGCATATATATAATACATATTTACACTTTCTAGAAAAACACTGTCACTGGATGATGTCATCAGTGATGTCACTGACCATGTCATGAATTATGTAATATGTGATGAGTTATAGTTAGCTGAACTAACTATAACGGGGGAATTTCTAGGGTTTTGTAAGAGTGAAATGTCCAGCTAACTATAACGTCCCTGAAACCTATATTTTTTCAGTGAATGTCTCGGGTTTTTTAAATGCTAATTTGTAACTCCAATGTCCCTGAAACCTTTTATTGTTCTTAAGTAAATTTTAAAAAGACGTGCATACTTTTTGTAGTCAAAAACTAACTGTAACAGTAGTCTGATATAAGTTATAACTTTACAATGTTCAAAACTTAATTAGCACTAATTAAAATGTAAGTGTAGAAAAACTGTGATGCAGCAGTTATGATACCTGACTTAGAACAACAGCGTTCACAGTTCGATTCCCGGCTCCGGCTGCACGTTAGCCCACCACTATGTCACTGTGGGCAATACCTTGCTTAATCTTCCCGACGCTCCGAGCGGGGTCATGTGGTCCCCCTCCCGAGCATATTATGGACCTGAGGACCCAATCCCCAGGGCCATATATATTTCAAAGAGGAGGGGGTCCGTGTGGCCTCATCAGGCCCTGGGGATCCCATCCTCATGGGCCGTTTTTTAATTTTATTATTATTTTATAGTAAATGTGCTCCAAGCCAGTTCCTGAATGCTGCAGGAGCCAGCATTGCTTCCGGCCACATGGACCAGCTATTTCTGGTGATTCCTACGGGTGGGAGCAATCTCTTGATCTGTTTCCCTGCCCGCACTGATGCAGGCAGGGAAACACATCAACAATCTGCTACCAGCTGGCAGGAGCATTTCAGAGCACCCACGTGCTGGGAGCAGACATACTCTTTGCTTCCGCGTGGCAGGAGATAAAAAAATGCTTCCACCGGGGCGGAAGCAAACACAGGTTTCCGTGCATGTCCAGTGCAGGTAGGGAAATCGCTGTTTCCGGGTTGGGCTTTCTGGGACACAGCATGTGAGGTGGCAGCGAGGGATGGGGTACCCTCGGCAACAGAAGGCTCAGCAAGGGGTGGTACTTGGCCACCCTCCGTTTTAAAACGTTTAGTGGCCCCTGAGGGATGGGGATCCCGGGGGCTTCAAAGGTTTGAGGAGGGGAGGCGTATGGCCCCTCACCCCTTTTGATGCATTTTGGGCCTGGGGTGGGCTCCACAGGGCCTGTGATGGCTCAGGAAGGGAGCTCATGTGTATCCTCCCCTTTTTTGTTGCTAATTTTGTCCCTTGCGGTGGGCTCCACGGGGCCTTTAATGGCTTGGGAGGGAGGCCCCCTTCGCTATTCAATCAATCAATCACTGAGGGTCTCAAGGCGCTGAGTGAGGGGCTCACTGAATGTAGCCCCAGAGGTGGGCTCCCCAGTGTGTATAATGGCTCAAGGAGGGGGCCTGGAGCACCCCTCTTCTTAATGAAAGAAAGCTGCCCTGTCCACCATTTTTTTTTCTTGACTCTGCTGGAGTCCCGCTGGATTGTGGCACAATTTGGGGCCTATGGAAGCAGGGTATTCCTACCCTACCCCTTATATGTTTTTAATATAGCACGTCAGGAGCGGGGACTAAGACCCGAATCCTGCAGTGGCTGTCAGTAAAACTTTTCTGATGTTGCTGGCAGCCATTCAGAGCACTCGCTCCCGCTTGAGTTTGACTTATGCTCGAGCGAGTTGGCCCAAGGGGAAAAACCTCCCTGTGCCAATCAGAACACTCCATTTTTAAATTGATGCTCCACAAGACCTTCTCTACACAACCATCCAGAAACACAAATATTTTTTACCCTTAATTTCTAAAAAAAACTACTGAATGGATTTACACCCAATCCCAAAAAACACAATCCGTGGACGAAGATCTAGCTTCTTGCCAAATTTGTTGTAATTCCATAGAGCAATTTTTGCTGTCACCCTTTTTGAAGAAGTCTATGGAAAATGCAAAGAAATTTTGCATTTCGGGATCCCCCTGTTTTGTCTCGGACCCCACTTGATGGATCATCTTGAAACATTCCAAACACAAACTAGTCAAAAGGTAGCACCTTTTTGTGACGATTCCTCAAATACGGCCAAAGTTATTAGCATCACAAAAAAAATATATATATATATGATAACTGCTTTAATCTAACTAAAGCATCACGTGGTAGTGCACTGACATTTGATATTTACAGCAGCACATTTTCATCTGCCACTAAATTTGCACATAATACTGCTTTACTGTGCTAAAACTTTATTGCACACAAATTATGTGTGGAAATACGGTTTCAGTGAATATTTATAATGTGTGCATCACCATTTGTGTATCACCAAGTAAGTAGTGTCCTGATTGATTTTGACCCTATTAAAATCTTTGTTTCCATCACATTTCAGAATTATTAAAAAAAAGTGCTTTATTTTTGATTTCCAGATTGCAGAATGTGTACATTTTATAGCGTGACATTTGACGTCTGTCTTTGATGTGCAGCAAAAGTGACAAAATAAATTCAGAAGTTAAAGATATCTTTATTTATTGCTTGGACTTTCACCGAACCCCCCAAAAATCAGCCCACTGCTAAGCAATGTGATTTCAATGGGTATTAACTTAAGATACGTTCCACAACGAATCCGCAAAGAAACAAAGAAAAGCATGCTTTACTAATCTACTAGCGTTTTACTTACAAACTTCGGTTCTAGAGGAGAGTGCTACTCGCCACTAAGCGCTTCAATGCCTCATCAGGGGTAGTAAGCGCTGTATAAATATAAATTACAAGTACAATTGGCTTGCATGACAGGCTGTTACATCTAACAGGGAATTGGGCTGGGGCAGACTCAATCTTTCTGTCTCAGCACTGCCAGCTTCGAGAAGCACCAGCATATCAACATTTCTCCCTATTTCCATGCCTGCAACCCACAAATAGATGTCTAATCAAAGATGGAATGATTTGACAATTTTTGTTAAAGAAAAAAATCTTCTGCTTATTAACCCCTTCGCCGCGGCGCGAATTCCGCCGCGGCGCTGGGGGGTTTTGCGGTGAGCGCGGCGCCGCCATGCTCATGACGGAACCACGCCGTCATGAGTCACGGGCGAGCTGTGCTCATGATGGAGTGGTTCCGTCACGGCGCCGCCCACTTACGTTGGACGCCCGCACAGGCGGGGAAAACGCCCCGCGTGGGCGGAGCGGCAGCCAACGGCCGCGGCATGACGGAACCACTCCGTCATGAGCACAGCGCGACCGTGGCTTATGACGGAGTGGTTCCGTCATGAGCAGGGAAGGGGTTAAAGCCAAACCTTTCTGTCCCCTACCCACTGAATACAATTATCCTTCTTAAAGGAATGATTGCAAGTTAATGAATTTGGCCCACTAAATTGGGCCAGAATGTCAGTAATTCTAGAAAAATATTAGACACAAATAAGAACTGCGTTCCTAAATATATCAAACGGGCAGCAACATGCTCGCCAAACAAAATGGATGCAGCAACCACATATTCAAATGTTGTTGCAGTCAATAGCAGTATTTATTTATGGCCCTTTTTTGGGGGGAAACAGAGCGGTAGATGAATGTGTAATATCTAACTATGCAAAGCCAGCACTTTGCTAAAGCATACATCATTCGTACCAATAAATCACTTCTGTAAGTTGTGGTCCTGAACGCTGCATCTTCACTTGTCGTTTTTAAACAAATTACAGTAGCAAAATACGTAATTTCCATATCAGTAGGAACATTTTTTTCTGTACGTGTTCGTGTGCCAACGCTGCATTTCGACATATAACTGCAATTGTAATGATCGTTCTTTTTTTTTTACAGGGAATGAGAGTGTTTTCAGAAAAAACGAATTTACGTTATTATTAGTATTATGGATTATTGCACACGACACTTCTGGTCTATCACAAGCACCTGCTTGTTAAAAAATCTCTGTAAAGTCTAGTCTGCCAGTAGGCCTTTAGGCACGGCCTAGAGACAACTGTCTTCCAAAAAAATCACAATAAACACATGTAGCTTCATAAACATACGAAGGGCCCGATTCACAGAATTAACTTAAGACAAAATCCTAAACTTACTACTTTTGGTATTCACAGAATGCACTTACTACTTTTGGTATTCACAGAATGCACTTACTACTTTTGGTATTCACAGAATGGATTTACGACTACTAACTTTACGTCCGCACTCGGGCCGGAAATTTAGGCCCGGAGGCAGAGCTTCCGGCCCGGAGGTGGAGCTGCCGGGCCGGAGGTGGGGCTTCCGGGCCGGAGGCGGAGCTTCCGGCCCAGAAGTGGAGATTTTGGCCATGGCTAAATCTCCGCCACTGGCCGAAATCCCCACCTCCGGGCCGGAAGCTCCGCCTCTGGGCTGGAAGTCCCGCCCCCGGCCCGGAAGCCCTGCCCCAGCCCAGAAGCCCTGCCTCCGGCCCAGAAGCTCCGCCTCCGGGCTGGAATTTCCGGCCCGAGTGCGGACGTAAAGTTAGTAGTCGTAAATCCATTCTGTGAATACCAAAAGTAGTAAGTGCATTCTGTGAATACCAAAAGTAGTAAGTGCATTCTGTGAATACCAAAAGGAGTAAGTTTAGGATTTTGTCTTAAGATAATTCTGTGAATCGGGCCCAGGGTTTTTTTCAGTCAGTTATCTCATCCATTGGTCTGTTCAAGCTCCATTCAAATTTTGCATCTGCCCACCCCAGCATACACCAGGGAGCAGTGGGTCAGCCCACCTCAACCTTTGACTCTCTTCACTATGAGTGACATAATTTCCACTTACACATAAGCCTTAGGGCCTTATTATGAGTTTGGCGGTGCGGGAGTGGGGCCACCCTGCTCCTGCACTCCCAAACCCGTGTAGGAACCGCCCGGCAGATCAGGAGTTTTCTTCTGGTCTGGAAAGCGGTTCTTTGGCGTTCCCAGGGTGGTGCCTATAAAATAAGCACCGCAATGGTAACTTTGCACCCATGCCGTGCAGGTACTGGTGTACATGGGTGCATATAATGTTCCCCTCTGTATGCATTCACATGCCGTGAGGCACCAGGGGGCCCTCAAGGGCCCCCCTTTGTTTCCTTACGCCACATTTTTCATGGCGGTCACACCGCTATGAAAAGTGTGGCAGTGAGGAAACTGGTAATATGTTTGGTGGTGCTGCAGTGGCCCGCCACGCATTTTGCGGCCTCAGGTCCGCTGTGCAACCGCCAGGGAACAGCGGTTCCCTGTTGGTTACGGCGATCCCAGGGCAGGCCGACGACCCTAGTCGCAATAGGGCGATTGGGAGATCGCCACCATGAGTCTGGCAGTCCGTGGACAGCCAGACTTCCAATAAGGCCCTAAGTGTAGTTCAGTTCAGTATGAGGGCTGGCAGGCCAACTTGCTTTCATTTTTGATTTTGTGAATTTTTTGTGATGGGTCAGTTTTTAACTTGTGGCATTTCACTTTTTGTTACTTTTAACATTTTAATGCCTGTAGCATAGGTTTACAATAAATAAATAAATAATTTCAGCCTTTGCAAGGCCATATCTATTGGCTTTGCCAGGGTTTGTTTGCTTGATAGAGTTAAATAGATCGATTTATAATTTCATCATCATAATCTTTATTTCAGCTAAAAGTCATAATAGAACAGTAAAAATATAAATATTAAATTGCGATCAAAAAGGAAAAAAAAGTTACAAAATTGATTGCCATCCCACTGTTAATACCCCTTGAGAAGATTTTGATCAAATTCAATATGAGAAATACAATATAAACAATCGATTAGCATCAAATAGAAGAATACATACAATTGTGTGCAAACGGTAGAATCAAAACACAATAGAACATCAAAGATTGCACATATGTTGGCATGCTCTTCCGGAGCAATAAAGTGCAAGTGACACTAAAAGTACAAAATCAGTGTGAATGCCCTGCCTCTGAAGGGCCTGGATTAGTATTTGGCGGGCACGTCTTTGCCTTTACCATTTCCTTTCAGAAAAAAATTGCTTAATTCCAATTAGGACATTATGTTCATCAAACACCTGTGGGTGTGACATCATATGCACTCTGACCAATTGATATGCCAATGTATGCTTGTTTTTTAAATGACATTGGAGATCCAGTTTAACAAACAATACCTGAAATAAGCACAAATGCTCAGCTACAAAATTAGCAACAATTAATGGAATACAGACATTATTATGGACATTCAGACTTCTCATGCATAGGGCCAATGATATTTTCCTAGACACTACAGGGCAGATTTACGTTCCCTGGCGCATCCCTGCAAATCATCGGGGATGCGCCAGGGAAGATGCATCACAGATGCACCGCATTTACAATGTGGTGCATCGTGGCGCAAGGACGAGCATATGCGTGACGCATCTGCCGGCGTAAGGTTGGCGCAGTGCTGAAGTTGAGTCGCAAGCGCGACGCAACTTCAACACTGTTCCAACCTGCCCTATCCCTACCATGGTGCGTCACGCCTTATGCCTGCTTGAAGCAGGCGTAAGGATGTGATGCACCAGCGTCGGAAAAGTGACTGCGTGAAATCTTGTAGATTTCACTGCGTCACTTTTCCAAGGCTTTTTCCGACGTTACGCCCACCCTGCATACATTAAACCTGACGCAGGTTTAATCTGGTGCAGGGCTTTACAACGTGACGCATCTCCCTAGATGCATCACATTGTAAATCTGTCGCAGCATGGCACTAGCTTTGCGCCGCTGCTGCGTCACAAAAATGACGCAACGGCGGCGCAAAAGTGGCACCTGGGGCTTGTAAATCTGCCCCTACATGTCACATTATCTCAATAATGCTGTCTCACTTTAATGTAAGTTTCCTTGTGCATTGTGTCAGAGTTCACATCTAATAATTAGCTTATCAGCTGACGACGGTCAATACTCTAAGGTAAAAAGCAGTGTTTGACAAAGCAAGAGGCAAAGGCACCAGAAGAGGGGACTTAAATTATCATTCCAATCACACGGCAGTTAGCATTGTAATGTATGTTAAAACACTGCAAGCCAGTGGAATGTCAAACATTAACAATGTGGCCTTGCAGAATATATCTCACGAGAGAAATGCTATATTTTTACAAAAACCTAACTTGAAGGTCGATCGTCATGTAGGAGGTGTGTATCAGTGCAGCATGATCAACCTCTCAAGTACTTGAAGTATGACTCATTCTTTCCAAAAACTGTGACTGAGCCACAAAATGAATAGCACACAGACACCAACCATTTCCTACAAGATTATCAGTCTGGCTTTAGATCATGCCCTTGCAAATCATTGTCAACGCTCTCCTGATTGCACATAAAGATGAGCTCTGCCTCCTGTTACTGCTGGACCTCTCAGCTACCGTAGACACCATTGAACACCCGACCCTCATCGGCACGGTGAAGCCTTGCATGGGATTCACTGGAAATGTCCTTCACTGGTCCTCATCTTACCTACCCACACCAGTTTAAAGAACACAACATCCCTTTGCAGTATCAATTCAATAACCAGCTACTGCTCCTGTCATTTGTTGACTGTATGTTTGCACTTGACCCAGTAAAGCACTTTGCACCCCTAGTTATTGGCAAGGTTTGTGGTATTTCAATACCACATACATGAATAAACTAATTTGTTCATATGGGCACCTCCAGGTTTCAGGAATTGCTGATATCCTGCAGATTTCCCCAGGGCTCCATTTTGTCTCCCATCTTCTTTAACTTCTAGATAGAGCCACTTCAGGCTCTGCTCACAGATGACAACATCAAACTCTATAATAAGCCAACACTACAGAACTATATTTGAAAGCCTCCCCTGCTTCAGACGGGAAACAACTGTTACAACGCATGCGTTACAACGCATGCCATTACCCCACATGTTGTTACAACGTGAAAGGCTTGCAGCAGGGGGTAGGTGTTTGATTTAACTCCAAAACCTACCCAACTGTTGCACACACTGGAGTTGGAACAGTAAATTATACTATTCCAACTTCCAGCACACCCCGAGAGGAAGTCGGGGTAATGGCATGCGTTGTAACGTCATTCAACCGCTTCAGACATCCAACACACAGACACTGTGAAGTGATGAAGATGCAGGAAACAGATGACAGGAACAAGGTAAGCTTTGTAGGTTCTTTATTGTAGGAGATATGCAAGAGACCCCATCCTTCAACTCCTAACAGCAACTGACTTTCTGTATTCAAGAGGTAACATTCTCCTTCAGATGCATTCCACACTAGAATGCATCAACCCAGCATGACATAGCCAGGTGACATATAAACAGTCTAGAATGCCACATTGCCTCCCTCTTTCACTTAGAACACTACATCACCTCCCTCTTTTCCAAACAAAACAAACCCAAAGCCAAAATTACCACGCAAACAAAAAGTACCATACAAAATAATAAAAGTTAATCTTGAAATCGTTGAGGAACTCTCCTCAACCTGACAGGTCTCGACAATACCGGGAGTGAGGGAAGAGAGGGAATTGGCGATGCATGAGACAAACCTTCTTCCACACAACCAGAAGGACATTTTGCAATCCTGTTAAGATTCCAAACTCTATGATCTTGAGTTCTGACAGCATTACCCAAAAGTCTGGTTACTTTAATAGGTTGACCAAACTTAGACTTCCCAAACTTCCTTTCAGGCAGCTTTACTCTGACCCAATCACCCACCTGAATAACAGTTTTTTTAACACCCTTCCTGGTGTCATACAACTCCTTTCTTTTTATCATTTTATCCATCTCACGATCCCTCCAACCTTCAGTTTTGTCAATAACACCACCTGTTTCCAACCTTCTTGATGTTACCCAAAGAGGATTCACCTGCGTGCTAGGCACCCTTCCTCTAAAAAGAGTAAAAGGAGATACTCCAGTAGAGGAATGAGGAGTGACCCTATACTCATAGACTTTCTTATTGACCGCCTCCTCCCAGTCATACTCAGACATTAACGCCAATTGCATGGCCTCCTTGAGCACCCTCACAAACCTCTCAACCACACCATTACATTCGGGATGATACAAGGAAGCCCGTTTATGTGTAATTCCTCTTTCACTGAGAAACTCCTCCACAATCCTGGACACAAACTGCACACCATTATCAGTCAACACAGATGCTGGCAAACCCTCACCAGAAAATAGGTCATCGAGAAAGTTAATGACCGCAGCAGAATCCACACTGTTTACTATCTTAATGACTGGCCACCTCGAGAACATATCAACACAGACCAAAACATACTGATCTCGAGATTTCACCTTGACCGGCCCAAGAATATCAACAGCTATGTCAGTCCAAGGACCACTTGCCTGCTTCCTGATCAGCATAGGTTGAGTCCTGCATTTAAGAACTTTGTCACTCACCGCACACTGAGGACACGCGCGCACCAGTCTTTCAACCATTGTGTCCATTGCAGGCCACCAATAAACCTCCCTCAGTCTCTCTTTTGTCTTTGCAATGCCCATATGACTGGAATGTGCACTCTCAACTAACTTTTGGCGCACTGCCCCAGGAACGACCAGCCTACTTCCTCTAAAGAGAAGGCCATTTGAAAAAGATAACTCTTCTTTAACATTCCAAAAACCCTTAATCTCCTCATCACACATGTGTTTTTCACACCACCCATCACGGACAAAACAGACCACACGCTGAAGAACAGCATCATCCCTCATTACTGCATTCCATTCTTCTTCAGTAACCACCCCCTGGGTGACTAAACACACACTCCATTCATCCCCAGAACATTCGCCAAGAAAGTAATCTTCCTCATCATCATTTTCATCAGAGACCGTGGTGCCACCAAGTCTTGACAAACAATCAGCAAGAATATTGTTAGCCCCTGGCAAATAATGAACAACAAATTCAAACTCCTGCAACGCTACAACCCATCTCCTTATCCTATGTGACACACGGTCAATCCCCTTTTTTCCAAAAACTTCTTTCAACGGTTTGTGGTCAGAGACTACAACAAACTCTTTACCCCACAAAAATTTCCTCAGTTTACGAACAGCCCAGTACACCGCTAGAGCCTCTTTCTCAACCACGGAATAGTTACACTCTGCGCCTCTAAGAGGCCTGGATATGAATAAAATAGTATTGTCCCTTGCTTCACCAGACTGTAGCAACACCGCACCCAGTCCTTTTGAGCTTGCATCAGTCATCACATAAGACTCTTTCATAGGGTCAAAACTTGAAAGGTCTGGAGCTCTATTCAGACACTCCTTAATCAAATCAAACTCAGCATTACAAGATTCATCCCACTTGAACTCACTCCCTTTCTTTAGCAATGCCCTGATCTTTTCAGTATTCTGAGCAAAACTGGGAACAAATTTATTATAAAACTCAGCCATCCCCAAAAATTTTGTGAGTTCATCTCTACTCGTAGGATAACTCAACTTACAAATGGCTTCTACCAGAGAAGGTTTTGGCTTGATTCCTGACCCTGAAATCACATGCCCCAGGTACTCAATCTCTTTTACATCAAATTTGCACTTGTCCAATCTGAGGGTGAGACCAGAATCCTCCAACCTAGAGAGAACTTGATTCATCCTTTCATTGTGTTCTATCAAACTCGACCCATACACAAGAACGTCATCTTGATAAATTTTGACTCCACCAACATCCCTTAACGCATTCTCCATCACCCTTTGAAACACTGATGCAGCTGATATTAGACCAAAAGGCATTCTAAGAAATTTAAAGGTGCCAAACGGCGTGATGAAAGCCGTCAAATCTTGGCACGAGGGGTGGAGTCTGACCTGATGGTAGGCTGAAGATAGGTCTAGCGTAGAAAAGTGTGTGGCCCCATTTAACGAGGATAACATTTCAGTAATGTTTGGAAGAGGATAATGATCCACAATCACAGCTTTATTCAATTCTCTCAAATCAATACACAATCTGGCTTCTCCGTTGGCCTTCCGGGCCATAACTACCGGAGAAACCCACTCTGTAGCTTCAATCTCTTGAATGACCCCACCATCAAGCAATTTCTGCAACTCATCCTTCATCTTGTCTCTTACCAATAAAGGAACATTCCTGACTTTGGCCACGACAGGAATGGAATCCTTTCTTAGTTTTATAAGATGTACATATTTTCTAAGGCACCCTAGTTTTTTCTCAAAAACTTTAGGAAATTTACTTATCCATACACTGTTATCAGATATGGAAGCAACCTTGGGTAGATCTCTCAAGCACACCGAAGGAGATTCATTAGGATCTAAATAAACTCCAAGATCACGTTGGTGTGACCAACTGATCAAAGAGTCCCCTTTCATTGAGACATAAATCTTCCCCGCGGTGATCCTTCCTTTAAAATCTATTGTTCCCATAAAATATCCCAATAGATCTATAACCTGACCACCATAACCTCTAGGGACAATATCTGGTTTCAATAGCTTCACTTTGGTGGATAGACATTTTTCATAAAAGATTTTTGGTACTAAAGTGATCTTGGCACCAGAATCAAACAACATGTCTACGTGATTATCATTAACCAGCACTTCCTCTATAGGTCCATCTGCCCCTTGACTGCATATCTGAGATACAATCAGATCAGTCTCATCTTGCTCATAGATGTCAACCTCCCTCACATTTTTTGTATTTTTGCTAGACCTACAGCACTTAGACAAATGCCCCTTTCTTTTACAAATGGAACATGTGGTTTTCCATCCAGGACAGTCTTTGAAATTAGCTACATGTCCTGTGTTTCCACACCTAAAGCACTTTACAGAAAATTTGGGATTCCAGTTTTGACGTATGACTTTGGAGGAACCTTCACCAGTTTGTAACGATGACCTGACTAGTTTGTCAGAATCCACAGATGACTTAGCTTTAATTTCTTTGACATCAGTGTTTGCGCTTTTGTCAGTGTCCGAACCCTTTTTTATAGCTTCTGAACATGCCTTAGAGTGTTCATGCATTTTTAATGTGGTGATAACTTCTTCTAGAAGTGGATTGTCTTTTTGCCAAAGAGCATCTTTCGCCTTCTCAATCGAAGAACCCAACATGAGCTGGTCCCTAAGTCTTTCCTCCAGACTACCAGCGAACGAACACGTGGAAGCCAGTTTGCGTAGTGCGGTAACATACTGCTCCACAGATTCATCATGCCTTTGAACTCTCTTACCAAAATGATATCTCTCTAAAATCATGCTCATTTTTGGAAGGTAATGCAAATCCATTTTCTTAGTACAGATTTCGTACTCATTGAGGGAGTCCCCATCAGGTAAATCTGGGAGATGTTCAAAGACTTCCTGGCCCTCTGAGCCTAGGCAATGTAAGAATAGAGCAGATTTTCTTTCTGCACTCAGAGACGTACCGCACACCCTGGCGTAATTGGCAAAAACCTTTTTCCATTTTATCCATGGAATAGTGGGATCACCAGGAGCGGACAGAAAGAAAGGCGGAGCAGTGACGTTCTGCATGACCGCAAAGAGAAGAAGTGAATAGCAAGAAAAGACAAAAGATAGAATGTAAAATATGTGATCACGCAACAAAACCTCTTCTTTTATCTAAAATAAACAGTTGCCTTTGTCTGCATCACTTAAGGTACCTAAGCATATTTTAAAACAATGAGGCATGCACATCAACACCTTGTAACCCCTAAACCCCTCAATCAAGCAAAACAGAAAATGATCTGCAAATGAGGAGAGCTGAGCAGATCAGCGCAGGGAGAGAAAACGAGGCTGTGCAGATCAGCGTTGTCACTAAATGTCCAGAAAAGTCACTGTAATCCCAAAAACGATCTGCCATAAAAGAGCATAAAGCTGTGCTGAACAGCGTTGTGAATATGAATAAATAACTGGCAGCACCTTGGTAATGTTAAAACGATCTGCGAGCGATCTGCAATGAAAAACCATAAAGCTGTGCAGATCAGCGTTGCCAAAATGTGAAAATACAAGACAGTACCTTGTTTTCCAGCCCTGGAACCTCTAACTGCCTCCACTTGCGTGTGCTCCGTAAGCGGAAATGGCTGTTTCCAAACGCAGGGTGAGTTGCCAGGTAACCCTGCGAAGGACGGCGGAGACAGCGACGTGTACGGAGTGACGTCAAAGCTTCCAGCGTTGCTTGGTGACAATAAGCAGCTTGCGCCCAGCGCGAGGTGAGTTGCTAGGCAACGCTGCGAGTGCGCACGAGCTTTCAGAAGTTAAAAAAAAGCCAAAAATTAAACTTTATTGATGCCTGCGAGTGTCCGACCCCTTTCTTTAGGATTCTTCGGGGCAGAAGCAAACGGCGTAGTGGGCAGCTGCGCCGCAGACGCTCTCCAAAGGCCAGGCAAACCACCGCGGCAGCAATCGTGGTCCCGATAGGACCTCCCACACGCCTCGATGATCGGCAGTGAAAGCCTCAGCAGAGGAGTGCGCAAATTGAATCCGAGGCAGCCCAAAGTCCAAAAAAACGTTGTGAGGAGAAAGCAGCGAGTTGGGGTCTCTTGACGATTTCGATTTCCAGTCGTCGCCAAAATGAAGTGATGAAGATGCAGGAAACAGATGACAGGAACAAGGTAAGCTTTGTAGGTTCTTTATTGTAGGAGATATGCAAGAGACCCCATCCTTCAACTCCTAACAGCAACTGACTTTCTGTATTCAAGAGGTAACATTCTCCTTCAGATGCATTCCACACTAGAATGCATCAACCCAGCATGACATAGCCAGGTGACATATAAACAGTCTAGAATGCCACATTGCCTCCCTCTTTCACTTAGAACACTACACACTGCTTCCACCTTAACCAGATCTGAATGTGCAACACCAAGACTGTATCTCACCAAAACAGAATTCCTGCTATACACAAGAACAATAAGCAACAACTAGAATAAACATGGGTAATTTCATCAACCTGGATGGATTTGAACTCAAAATTTCACCCAGCAAAAAGTTACTCAGATTCACACTGGACACTGATCTTATCCTCAAGAAATAGTTGTTCAGCAAAACCGAGATGGCCTCATACCATCTGTCACTACTTAAAAAAGAGTAACAATTTCTCCCAGAAATCGACATCAGAACTGGCATTCAAACCATTGTACTCTCACATTTGCATATGGGAAGTGCAAATGCCCTGCTCCATGGCATTCCAGCCTCCACACTGGCATCCCCTGAGAACATCCTACATGCTGCAGCATGCCTTCTTAGAGGCCTGAAGAACTATTGCATCACACCCACCATGATGGAACAGCACTGGCTCCCACTTCCCAGCCTTTAAGACTGGCTGCATTATCTACAGAACCATGGCAGCCTAATACCTACTTGGCTGCTGCCTCTTAGCACACCTGCAGTCAGCAGACCATAAAGAGGAAGATGAAGACGTGCAAAAGAGAAAACAAAAACAAACAGGCCTTCCCCATCTATGAACTCAGGATTGGAATGATTTCCCCATATCCATCAGGATTAGCCAACCATGCCCCAGTTTAGAAAAAATCTAAAGTCTGACCTCTTTAAGAAACACTACTACCCTGCACAGTGCTTTACTGCCATTCAGCTAGGTTTGTGCCACATAAATACCACATACATACATACTCCATTACCAATGACAAACATAGTCATTGTTAGTTCCTAGCAGTACAATGAAACATTCTCATTGCACAGACGTTTTGCAAATAAACAGGCCACGTTTGTCCTTGTAAAAGAGGTCCTCCAGGAATTGCCGCATTCAATTCTCGAGGCGGCCCTGTGAATTTATGCAAGATTCAAGTTTTTCTACCAATTAATGATGTAAAGGACTTCAGAAGAGAATACCCTTCTAGGTCCCCCACACCACGCAGGAGATCCACCCATAGGGAAGACAACTAACCTTGCACAGTGTAGCATCCTCCCCAGCCCAGGAGCATGCAAATGAATATGCCACGCCCACACATGCACCACTGTAACAGAAGTCTTTATTTCTCAGCATGCGATCACATATTGCACTCTGATTACTTCATACCCATTAATAATCGCACCTTCAGCCCTCCCAGCAAGTTATGTAACTCCGCTGTTGGGTTCGCCCGGAACTTCAAGGGTCCTAGTGCACGTTGTCTCACGGCACTACATCTCCCACCTTTGTTGAATAAAAAGTACATACAACAGTCACATCACATTTCCTCAATAAGTCATCGAGGCATTCTCACTGGTTGGCCAAATGGAGTGGTAGGAGGTGGTTGAGATGCACTCTGATTTGGCATCGATGGCACAGGTTGTGATGCTTGATCTGGACTATTAAGCGGGATCGCCTAATTCATAATTGCAGGTGCTAACAAGAGTCGCCGTAGGTGCTTTAAGTGTGATGAGTCCCGTGTGATGGACTTTCCAGGACGATGTGCTGTCACCATGTGTCCTTTGCACATCAAAACCCTCTGAAGATCATCAGCAAGTGGAGTGTTTGTTTTCCACTTTCGTTTCTTCTTGACCAGGTCCCAGTCACCTTCATCAAAGACTATTTCCTGAGATCATCGATGCCAATCTGCAAATGTTTTCATTTTACACTTTTGCACTCAAGGATCAGTCTACTGTCCACTGTGGAAGTTTGGTTCCAATGGTTCTCTCAAATTGCAAGGTGGCAGGACTCTCACCATTGTGGAGTGAGGAGTTGATCAATAAGTACGGAGGGCTTGACATAGGACCTGATTTAACTCGATCCCCTCCATTGACACTAGTTGAATTACCCTTGTGAGGGTACCCATGAATCGTTCCACAACACCATTGATTTGGGGCCACAGAGGTGTACTCTGTTGATGCTTGACATTTACTCTAATTAGAAACTCCTTGAATTCTTTGCTATTGAATGACAGGCCATTGTCAGGTTGTGAGGGTCTAGTGGATACCCGAGGCCGCAAAGATGTCATCCAGCCGCTCGATGACCTTGTCATGGGTTGTTGATTTTAACTCCTCTAGTAATGGAAAACATGAATACTCATCAATGACTACCATGAGATGATGACTGTTTCCTAACAGCCCAAGGAAATCAACTGCAACTCTTTCCCAAGCCTGTGCAGGAAGGTCAGACACTGTCAATGGATGCTGCGCCACTTTGGGGTAAAGGTATTTGCAAAGATGGCATTCTTTTAGTTCCCTCTCAACTTGCTCATCTAGGCACAGGAACCACACTTGGTTTCTTAGGGATCTTTTGGTAACTACAATGGCACAATGTTCTTCATGGGCTAGTTCAATGACTTGCTGTCTTAGGCTCTCAGGTATGACGGTGCTCGAGCCTCTCAATACAACACCTTCCCAGGTCATGAACACTTCATCTTGTACATTTATGAGTTTTTGAAATTCAAGATCGTCAGCAATACTCCGAGCACTCTTCTTCCATGTTTTAGTTGAAATGATGTCTTGGAGGATAAGCCTTTTCTTATCAGCATTAGTAGCAGTAATATTCTGTTCAGTGGATAGGGCTGCTGGCATGCTTGACCTCACAATTACGTTAATGTTCACCTCAGCCATTTTAGATGTCGAACTGTGACAATGTAGCGGTACTCATGAAAAGTAATCAGCAGGGTTCTGTCCTTTACCTGGCTTGTCATAGTCATACTGTTGCATTGTCATACTGTTGCAGTCACAACCCCCACCTCTCAATGCAAGGGGTAAACTTGGCTCTTGGGTTTCCAAAAATAGTGAGCTGTGCTTGGCGGTCTGGAATAATAGTGAAATATTTTCCGCATACAAACCCATGAAAATGTTCGCATGGGCCACACTACAGCCAGGCTCTCCTTCTCTGGTTCCGAATAGGCACGTTCTGTGTCAAACAGGCTTAGACTGACATAGGCCACAATGTGCCTCTGAGCATTCGGATGACTATTATGTTGAGCAAGGATTGCCCCCAGCCCCACCAGGCTCGCATCTACTGTGATCTCGATTTGTTACTTGGGGTCACAAATAGACGATGTAGGTTGCATTCTTAATCGCATGTTTTATTCTTTTGAAACTTTGATCACATTCATCAGACCACTGGAAAGTGACATTTCATTTTGTCAAGTCTCTCAAGGGAGCACTCACAGTAGAAAGTCACAAATATACCTTGAGCAATAACTGGCCATGCCTAAGAAGGATTGCACCATGGTGACATCTTGTGGGGGTCAAATTGCTGACAGGGCTCGTACTTTGGGTCAGGAGTCATTCCCCATCAGAGAATATGCGCTCAAAGAATTAAAGTTTGGTCCTCTGAAACTCACACTTTGTAGCATTCAGAGTGGGACCTGCATCATCAAGTAACTGGCATACTTGTGTGTGAGCCTTGTCATGCTCCTTTTGCGTTGCTCCAAATACCAGTATGTCATCACTGTAATTAAAAGCATGCATGACAGGTTAAATTATTTGATGGATAACATCCTGAAATATTTCTGTAGTTGACAACACTCCAAAACTCAACCTTTTGTATCTGAACAAACTAAAAGTCATAAAAGTAGTGATGTACCTGCAGTTCTCTTAGAATTCGAGTTGATGGTATCCCTTGCTCACATCAAGACGAGAGAAGACTTGGGCACCGTTCAGTTGCATGATTATATCTGCTAGGTGTGAAAAAGGATGTCTTTCTCTATCATTTGCTTTGTTAGCCTGGCAAATATCATCACAGATACGCACTGCACTTCCACTGTGCTTTTTTTGGCACCACCACTGAGGGCAAAACCCATGGTATAGGACTAGTGGAGTGCTCAATGATGTCATGATTCAACAGCATTTTTAGTCCTTTCCCAACGGCTTCTTGCAAGTGAAATGTGACTCTGAGGTGCCACTGGGCAACAGGGCGAATATCCTCATTAATATAAAGTTGCACTTTCATTGTCTTGAGTCTTCGTAGGACATTAAACAGCGATGGAACTGACCCACAATCTCAGAGTGAGTATGGAGTTTGCAATTGAGAGATATCAGTCCCATGTCAGCAGCAGTGGCAAAACTGAGTAGGAATGCACTGGATGAAGTTCCTTGAAGAACGTGAATGGACGCTTGCACTGATACTGCTTTATGTCCCATTGTCGCTGCAAATTACCCTGGTTCATGCAACGGTTTAGAAGCTGCCTACATGTATAACTTCATGTTTGAAGGGTTGAGACATGGCATAGGAGACAGGCTATTGAATTATTGGACTGGCATGATGTTATTCAACGCACCGCTGTCTATGATAAAGGTTATGGTGCAACTGTTGATCTTTACTGTAATCTTGGGACAGTGCCCAACTGAATTTAGGTGCCTCCTTTGGTGGGTTGCCTTTGTCTTTTGTTCTTCCTTGCAAGCAGCCAAACCTACATGTGCCTGTCATTCCTTGGTCAATCCTATCATCGCACATTCATCCTCTTCAATGGCGCTTGATGAGGACGTTGAAGAGCTTCTGTAGGATGAACTTGACAATAATCAACTTGTTGTAACTGGTGTTGCTTTTTTACCTTGTGGCATGGTGAGAATGCTTTTGGAAGCTTCTGGTGCTCATTTTATCTTCTCGCTCTGGCCCATATAGTTTCTCTTTCACTTTGCAGACAGTGGCAAAGTGGTTTTCTTTCCCACAGCGTCTGCGTGTCTGTCCCATGGCTGGACATCTGCCTTCATGGCCAAATGAAAACCGACATCAGAACCACAACTTTTTCTTCTTTGTAGACATCGTCTTGTGTTCATCAACCTTGTGCTTGCTTTTCGTGACCAAAGCTGATTCATTTTTCACTGTTCCAGTTTCCATATCAGCAGCTTGTCGATCTTCTCTTTGCAGTCATTAGTACTTTCTCTAAACTGAGTGTATCTCTTAACATGCTTCCTCTAAAAGAGTCTTGAAGACAACCATCGATGACTCTAGGGCACATGGCTTCTTCAACATTGAATTCACTGAACTTGCAGTGTTTGATAAGCACGTCAAGTCTCTCAACAAACATATCCATCAATTCACCAGCTTGTCGTGCTTGATTGAAAATGTACCTTTCATAATACACATTTGGCATTGGATTGAACTTGGCTACCTTTGACGGTATGATACTGAATCAGCTTGTGTTATTTTCTTTATCACTTCTTTCACTCCATCACCAGCAAAGTTCTTTAAGTACTTAATGATTTTCTTATTCCAGCACAGCTATTAAATCATCGAACATCTCAATCCATGCAGTCCACCTGACGCCAATATTCTGCTTCTTTGCCATGTTGAGCGATGCTCTTTTCTATTGCCATTGAGAGCATACGATGTTCGAACGACAGTCACTGCTCACACGTTCTTTTACTTCTGCAAGCTCTGGCCATGTGCGTTTACTTGTGTTGTCACGCCCGGACAGAGGTCATAAGGTGGCATCTTCTTTCTTGACGGTGAGTAACTTTATCATCTCTCGCACTTGGTTGTCACTGCCTTTAGCATTTTGAATTGTACCTGGTTGTGGCTGCCTTTAGCATTTCACTTTGTATTGATTAAGGTTCTGCGTTATGGCGCAGCACAGTATCACTTCTTTCAGCCTTACCAGCGGATTCTGTCAGTTTTTTGAATGTGCTCCTCTGTAGGTCATTCAACTTCTTTAACAGCCGTGTCTGGGCTGGAACGGGGCTTCAACTCCACATACGCCAACTTCAGACTGCTTTGCATCAACTTGGGGCACACATGGTGCGCACAAGCAGTTTGCTGCACCGTTGCAAACACTCAGTGTGAGCAATTTCCTTTTTTCGGGACACGTATCCCCTACTCGTCGCGGATGTAGTATCCTCCCCAGCCCAGGGGCATGCAAATGAATATGCCACAAACGGAGCTCTTTAACACCTTTATTCCCCAACATATGATCACACACTGCAGTCTGATTACATCATAACCTTTGATAACCACATCTTAACACCTCCCAGCAAGTTATGTAATTCCTCTGTTGAGCAGAGGCAGCTCCTCTGCTAATGTGGAGGAGCGCTGCCCTACCGTGTAAAACGGACAAATAAAATGATAATAAAGCAACATTATTATCATTTTATTTTTCCACTGAGGGATGTTTGTGGAGCGGGCGGGGCTGGGCTGTCGTCACAGCCAGCACAGAAGGAGTGGTTGAGGAACTTAAATGCGCATGATTGTTTGTCCTTCCGCCTTGGGCTGGCCAAACAGTCATGTGCACTTTGAATGTTCTCCACCAGGCTGTTAGGTACAGTCTGGTGAGGAACACGCACAGGCTCCCTGTACCCCTTCTGAGCACCGCACCACGGCACTCACACTAATCACCATGCTGCTCTCATGGCGAGAGCAGTGCCGTGATTGGCTTAGGGGATCCTGTGTGGGCTTCCTGCTGGAAAAGGAGAAGACGGAGGTGAGGCAGAGGCCGGCCGGCCGGCAGCCAGGTAAGTCCACCCCCCCCCCCATCCATTATATTGATTTTCTACCCCCCAGCCCTCTCTCCCCTGGTAATTTTCCCTGGTAGCGCTACTACTGTTGAGTCCACCCATAACTGCAAGGGTCCTGGCGCACATAGCCTTACAACACTACACACACCTCAGAAAATGAAGCTAGCACAGAAGGAAAACACACAAACCACATCGGAGAGCGTGTGAATGTGACAGAACATAGTGATTTACTTTTCCAATGCTAAAAAGAGAACAGAATGTGTTAGACCTAAGAGGCCCGGTGCACATATTAAATCACGCTGGGGTTTTACCTATGGGAAATGGTGGCTTGCCCTTGGGGAAACGCGTGCTGTGCTGCGAGAAGTGCAGTAAAACTCTAAACATGCATATACCAATTATTCTTGCTGGGAGATGCACTGTGTGAAGCGCCTTAGCTAGGGGATCATTGCACCTGTAATATAAGGGATTTATCACTGGCATTTCAACTTTAGTGGAGGGGCCGGTGTGCTTTGGAGGCTTATCCCTGTGGAACGGGATGATCCGGTGTACATAAACAACTGTAAACCTTGCCAGCGCAGACCTCTAGAGTGTGCAGTATGATCTTCATGCTATACTTACTTTGCACGTCATCACAGGGAGGCACAGATGTATTGTAGGTAAAGAACTGTAAATGTATCATAATGCACTTTCTTTGAACTGTAGATCCGTAATATCACTTGCCTGCTGAACCTGGACTGGGAAATGCACTTTATGGATAAAACAGCTGGCACTTTCGTTCTCAACCAAAGGATTTATGTAGAGAATGAGGTGAAAGCGTTAAGAACTCCTGTGGTTAATGAAGCAATGACCAACGCACCTGATGCATTCTTTGCGCAAGTGATCAAATAGCTGGAAGCTGCCACTGTGAACGAGCAGGATGTCAATCCGGACCTTTCTTTTGCTCCCGAAGTGGAGGTAGAAGTCTCCGGCGTTTATCACAGAGTGGTGCAACATCGCTCCCACGAGCTGGTGAGCTTGCACTCTAAACTCTTGAGTGCCAGTGTGTCCTCAGTGATGATCGGTGCTTATTCGCTGGTCAAACATACGGGCAACTTTTACACCCTCGTGGCCTCTCATCAACCCAGCCCCAAACGTCACTGCTGCTGGTTGCACCCCCCTGACAGCGTTCCCCTCCGCAGCAGCACTCCCGGCAAAAAACTGCAAAAGAAGCAAGTCAGTGTCGTAAACAACTTTTGTTCTGAGTGGGCTGCATTTTTAATCTGCGCCTAACAGTGTCTGCATGTGCAGTTTTTCTTTTACTGCTTCCCCCCTACACATGAGGATGGTGCTATTTAAGACTGCACCGTGTATTTTTTCCAGTTCGTTTTTTTATTGAAAGCGAAATTAATATTACAAAGTACAGGGCTCAGTAAATGGCCCAGTACCCAGGCGGCGACACTCCAGAGCAATAACAGATATCATCGACGGTGACTAATCGAATAATTCCGGCGTATTTAAGCGCCCTCAGATGTAGGTCTTCCCTTCTCTTGCCGTTCCACTTCCCCTTTCCCTCTCCCCTTCGGAAGTGCCCCCCAGTCCACTGGCTTTTGGGTATCACCAACTGGTGGGCTTCTATTATTCGTAGATGAAATTTGCATAACACGTGGTGGTTTAACAGCGCCTCCAGTGGGTGGGCCATGAATCGCTTCTGGGTGGACTCGATTGGTGTTTTTAAGAGACCCTATAGTGGATGGGCCCTATGTCACTCCTGTTTAGGCTCACTTGGTGGTTTAATACATGGGCAACAAGCCCATTAAAGCGCCTAGATAGACTCTAGTTAGCACTCCTTTAGTGCGTCAGCAGCCCCTCTACTGGGTTGGATCTTCTGATAATGTGGACACATTAAACGCAAATGACCCAATTGAATCAGTAAGTTCTACATTTGATTCTGTCCACCCTAAGTTAATTCAAAAAATATTTTTGCATTTATTAAAATTATAAACTGTATTTAAATATGTTATTTTTTCTGGTTGTTAATTTTGGATTATGATTTTATTTGTCATTTTACAGCGTAAACTTTATGGATGATAGTAAATATTTTGAAAAAGATATTAATTATTAATAGTAATTGTTTTTTAAAAATATTTAAATATTTATATATAGGTTCGTAGTTTTGTGAGGTGCATTTTTAGTTAAAATTATATTTAATTTTACAGTAAAATAAATTGTGGTAAAATGTTATATTTTGAAGTGGATATTGTAAATCTCGCCATTTAGGTCCCTATTATGATGAAGATTGGAAAGCTTCCGACCATAGGTCGGAGGCTTTCCGGCCGACATCCCTGGTTTGACTTCCAACTGCCTAATTACAATGTAGGCAGTTGGAAGTCAAATTTGCTGGTCATTTCGGCTGGCTTCTGACGGGCTCAAGGAGCCCGTCGGCTAGTCTGAACCGCAATGTAATCTGTTTATGACGGCATTTCCACCATCAGGAGTACAATGTCAGTTTCACACAGCCTTTCCATGCCGGCCTTTCCAAAATGGAAAGGCTGTCAGAAAGAGACTTTGGGGGCCTCTAGAAGGGCCCCCTTGCCTCCGCGGTCTACGGTTGTTGGCCTGGGGGTGCCCCCTGTAAATCCCTGCACCCTGTGGCAGGCACCATGAGATGCCTGCCACAGGGTGCAGGGATTTACACAAACTCCCATTTCTCTATGGGAGCTTGTGCTGCGGCCAGTTTCCGAGTGCAGCACAAGCTCCCATATGGAAATGGGACTGGGCGACTGCACCATGTGCGGTCGCATCATAATAATTCGTTCGGGAACACTGACCGAAGGTCAGTTGGTACCCATTCCACTGCGATTTTGCCTCCGACTGACATTGTAATCAGGCCCTAAGTGTCCAACACCTTCCCTCAATATAGTTTAGATTAGAGTAGATGCACATATGACTACATCTTTTCTCACACTCTCTGCTATGCCCCAATGACTACATTAGGCATACTCTACTTTCGCCACCTTCTTCAAATCACCCACACAGACCAAACTGGAGGCGACACCCATTCAATCATGCACATCAAAGGGTGCCCTGGAACCAGAACCAAATCTCAGCAATTAACAACCTCGCTATATAAATACCAATACAATACAATATGACAACTTCCAGTCCCCAAAAGTTTAGCTAATGGTGTTCCTGGCTGTCAGTTGTTATCCGTCATTTTATCTTCGGCATTCTCCTCTAAGACTGAAAATATTTATGCACATATTAATGAAAAACTCACTGTGATATACACAAGAGTAATGAAAAGATCATACCTACACAGATGAGTACAGAGGTTTAGCATTCGGTTAGGCTAAAACAGAAGAGTTTTATCCCTGGAGCACTGTTGAAGCAGTAAGATATGACTGAAAAAAAAGATAAAGTTTGACTGAATGAGAATAAAAGTAATAGCTGTAACTAAAATGAAAAGCCCTGCATATCAACATACTTAACACCTGAAAGACACATCAAGCAGCTGAAATTTACAAAATACTTCAAATTATAGTTTATGATCTCAAAAAAGTTTACTACAAAGAGAAACCACATAGATACATAATTTTGATGGTTTGCACATCAGAGATTTAGGAGATAAAAGGTCATTTGGATGTTTCCTATACAAAAAAACACAAGCAGATTGGTGAACAGCCTAAAGGCAATTGAAAAAATTGTGTAAAATGTTATATTTTAAAGTGGATATTGTAAATTTCACTATTGAGGCTCTCATTACAATGTCGGGTGGACTTGCACCTGCACTACACTTTTGCAGGAAAGGAACCGCCCGACCATGGGTCGGTGGTTCCGCATTCTCAATTAGGATGCGACCCCACATAGTGCAGTTGGAAATTTCAATTTTTCCATGGGAGCTTGTGCCCGGGCTGAAAACGTCCACAGCACATGCTCCCATTGAAAAATGTAAGCTTGTAAACATCCCTGCACCATGTGGCAGCCCCACAGTGCCGCCACAGGGGCCCCACAGGCCCAAATGCGGAGGGCCTGGGGTCCCTGCCTTGGGCCCCCAAAGTCAGTTTCTGACAGTCAATCTATGCCGGAAAGGCCGACATGGATTGGCTGTTGGAAACCGACATCATAATCCTATGGCGGAAATGCCATCCTTATGGGATTATAGTGCCTTTCTGACTGCCGATGGGCTCCTTGAGCCCGTCAGAACCGCGTCGGATTCCCCCGCTGGTTTAAACTCTGACATCTGTCATCCTAATGCGGCAGTCGGGATTTAAACCTATCATGTCAGATGCTTTTTCGCCCGAGATCATTATGAGGGCCTTAGTGTCCAACACCTTCCCCCAATATGGTTTAGATTGGAGTGGGAATAGTAAATGCCACCCCTTTAGTGTCCAACACCTTCCCCAAATTTGTTTAGATTGGAGTGGGTATTGTAAATGTCACCCCTTTAGTGTCCAATGCTTTCTACAAATTGATTTAGATTAGAGTGGGAATGGTAAATGTCACCCCTTTAGCGTCCAACATCTTCCACAAACTGGTTTTGATTAGAGCGGTAATAGTAAATGTCACCACTCCAATGTCTTAAACCTTCATCAAATTGTTTAGATGCAAACAAAACAGTGGCTGGGTTAACAGTTGCGCAAACCAGTGTATTGCAGTGTACGGAAAATATTGTAAATTATAGGTGTTCCAAGGAAAGCAAAAAAGGAGGCCACCCAACCCTTCCAAATCGTGAGACACAAGGGGGGATATGTACAAGGAAGTGGCAGAGCGTATCGTTAGCCTCCTTGGCTTAGCAACATGCTCTGCCACTTCTGAAACGCAAGGCTGCACCATACTTACAGGAATGTGGTGCAGCCTTGCGTTTCCCCCTGTGATGGTGCTAAGTTTAGCAACTTAGCGCCAACGCAGGCACCCTTGCCTCAGAGCGCAAGGGTGTCTGCATGCAAGGGAGGATTGTTTATGCGTAGGAAGGTGTCCCTTCCTGCACATAAACAATCCTAAAATGCCATTCTGTCACTTTCATGTGTGCTGCTTCATGCAGCACTCATGAAAGTTACAAAATGGCATTTGTTTTAAAGTTTTGTTTATGTACAGGAAGGGACACCTTCCTGTACATAAACAAACCATGGCATTTTGATGTTTCCATTTGTGCTGCACATGGCAGCACACATGGGAAAAGCAAAAACGAGGAGAAATAATGCATTTCTCCTCGTTCCGCCAACTTAAGACCAGGGTTTTTCTGGGCTTAATTTTGGCGCTGCCTCCTATGTACGCCACCCTTGTACATAGGGGGCAGCGTCAAGTACAATGGGTGTTGCAGTGGAACGCCCACCACAACGCCCACTGCATGCCCCTTTCACACTAACCATAGCATGAAAGGGGGTCTCATGTACAAGGCTTCGTTAAGCCACTTTAAGTGGCTCAACGCTGCATTGTACATAAGGCGCAGCTCCTATCGCCACCACAACGTCGGTAAAAGTGACATTGTGGTGGCGATAGGGGCTTGTACATATGCCCTAAAGTCGTCACAAAGTAGAAAACTTATATTGGTACTGAGTACCAAGAAACCATATCAAAATTAAGTGACAGTCCATATAGTGTTGTGATGGTTGGTGCTTCTTTTATTCTTTCAAATCACGTAGATTCAGCATGTAACAAGAAGCCATACAATTGCAGCCAATATGTGTTTCGTGTTATGGTAATGCTATACCAGCGACTTTGTCAGGGCTACAAAATTAAACAATAATCATCTCTATTGCATCTGTATGAAATTCATACTCCTCCACCGAAGTAAGTATTAATGCCTTAGGGCACAAACTATGAGTCCATTTAAAGACCTGAGTTTAAGAACAAGATTCACTAATGTCTTGTACAATGGCAATGTTATATGGTAATCCAAATAAGGATATATGCACCATAAAATAAATCCGAATATATGCTTATCCACACTGAAAGAAAGGTGTATAAGATCAGAAAAGGGATCCCAAAATTTGTCAATCTCAAAGCAGTCATAAGCGTCAAGTAAGATAAACCAAGAACTAGATCCATAGGGGAAGATCGTGATACCTCAAGGGGATACAGTAGCCACCATCAGTTATAAATCATGTATTCAGGCCACAGTGAAGACCTCATAACATAAGTGCCCAGTAGAAGGGCTAGCTAAAGAAAATCAAAAACTCAGCCTAGCAGTATTTCTTCCATGGTAAGTCCAATTTATGGGACTGTACCATCTGTTCCTAAATGTATATAAAGCACTAAGTCTATGTTCTAAAACGCCAATACCATAACAAACAAAGACCATATCTAAAATTTAGTCCATAAATCTTACCCTTTTTTATCTGGTGACATGTTATCTATCGAATTTGCGTATATCTGCAAGTTCATAAAGTCGTAGCTTCGTAAATCGTCATCGTAAAATAATTATTATTCTTACCCCAATAATCCATTTGTCAAAAATCATGTCACAAACTGTTCCAATCAAATTATCATAAACTATAAGTCCACATCATGATCCCTATTTAAGCAGGAAAATCATAAATAACAATAAATAACTTGTCCCTTTTACTCATATGGCAATGTCACAATCCGTATAACATTTAGATAATATAGCGTACTTCAAAGTTGAGTCAAAATTGTTACATCGTGTTCCCAGATGTACTGGACTGAAATTATTAAAGTTAATTATGAATTACATAGAGTTAGGTCATACAAATATCTCAGCTTACTTCAATACGGATTCGTAGCGCGACAGAGAGTGTCCCGCCCGCTCAAAGTCGGCGTTGACCATAAGCGCCATCTTGGAATGGCTATTTATACTCAGACAAGGCTAATAAGAAGGAAAACGGACTAGAACAGGTCAAGCCCAATTCACCGCCAGCTTAGGGGTGGTCTGTGCTCAACTCTGTGGGTATTGTCACAATATATATCAGAAATCCCTAGTTATTGTCACAGTATAAGAACCCTCAGTGTCTCACCAGAAAAGTGAAATATAGCTCTAAAGTAAAGATAGATTAACACCGATCGTGTTGTCATATTGCAAATGTTCTATGCCTATATTCCCGGAGTGCAAAGTATATTTCCAGATATGGTAGGCAAAGTAGCTTCATAAACAAGCCATATTTGGGTGGCTATTAAGTCTGGGCGGTGAGCACCGCTCCCCTCGCGGCGTTTGCAGAGTTTTCAGCACTCCAAGTTACGTGGAGCTCGCGGAGTTCTAAAAAACTCCGCAATCGGAGTGGAGCAGAGTTTTTTTCCTCACTCACGCCCATCAACATCAAGTTGGTGAGTGCGAGCGAGGATAATCCACCTCCTGGCGAGGTTTTTCCTCATTCGCGCTCGTCAACGTCAAGTTGGCAAGTGCAAGCAATGGAAATCAACCGCCAGGCGGGATTTCTCAAAGCGGGCAGTCGGATTTGTCAATGCGAGTCCTGCTCATTACTGCAAACCTTAAATTTTGCTAAAAAAATCAGATTTTCCTCATTTCTGTGTGGGAAAGTTGAGGGATCACAGAGCGGACACACATTTCCTACCACCCAGCGATCCCCCTGGTCTCCCAATAAAAATGGTACCTCACTTGTGTAAGTGGGCCAAGTGCCTGTGAATGGGAAGGGCCAAAAACATGGAGATTGAGGGGATAGCGTAGGAATCTCTAAGCGCTATAATTTTTCTTTATTTTCATTTTTCTAAGTAGGAAAAGATTAGGAGATCCATCCAAGCCACACCTCTATGGATTCCCCTGAGTGTCTAGTTTTCAGAAATGTCTGGATTTGGTAGATTTCCCTAGATGACCGCCGAGCCAAGGACCAAAAACGCAGGTGCCCCCTTGCAAAACCAGGTTGTTTTGTGATAGATAATTCTGATGTCTCCACAATAGGTTTTGGGCCCTTCCTTGTTGTGGGTAGTCGGATTTGTCAATGCGAGTCCTGCTCATTACTGCAAACCTTAAATTTTGCTAAAAAAAAATCATATTTTCCTCATTTCTGTGTGGGAAAGTTGAGGGATCACAGAGCGGACACACATTTCCTACCACCCAGTGATCCCCCTGGTCTCCCAATAAAAATGGTACCTCACTTGTGTAAGTGGGCCAAGTGCCTGTGAATGGGAAGGGCCAAAAACATGGAGATTGAGGGGATAGCACAGGAATCTCTAAGCGCTATAATTTTTCTTTATTTTCATTTTTCTAAGTAGGAAAAGATTAGGAGATCCATTCAAGCCACACCTCCATGGATTCCCCTGACTGTCTAGTTTTCAGAAAAGTCTGGATTTGGTAGATTTCCCTAGATGACCGCCGAGCCCAGGACCAAAAACGCAGTTGACCCCCTTGCAAAACCAGGTTGTTTTGTGATAGATAATTCTGATGTCTCCACAATAGGTTTTGGGCCCTTCCCTGTTGTGGGCATATGACCCACCCACACAAGTTAGGTAACATTTTTATTGAGAGACCTAGGGGAACGCTGGGCAGTAGGAAATTTGTGTCGGCTCGATGATCCCACAACTTTACCACAGAGTAGTGTGAGGAGACTTTGATTTGTTTTAGCTAAATTAGAGGTTTGCATGGGATTCAGGGTAGGAAAACTTTGCGAGATCCACGCATGCCACACATCCCTGCACTTCCTGGAGTGTCTGGGTTTGGTAGGTTTCCCTAGATGGCCTCTGAGCCAGGGTCCAAAAACGCAGGCGACTCCCTCGCAAAACCAGGTCATTTTGTGATTAATAATGTTGATCTCTCCACAATACGTTTTAGGCCCTTCCCTGCTGCGGACACTTGGCCCACCCACACAATTGAGGTAGCATTTTTGATGGAAGACCTGGGGGAACGCTGTATGGTAGGAAATGTGTGTCGGCCTGGTGATCCCACACTTTTTCCACACAAAAATATGAGGAAAATGTGTTTGTTTGTAGGTAAATTTGAGGTTTGCAGGAGATTCTGGGTAGGAAACCGTTGTGAGATCCACACAAGTCAAACAACCCTAGACTCCCGGGACCAAAAATTCAGGTGCCCCACTTGCAAAACTAGTTCGTTTTGTGATAGATAATTCTCATGTCTCCATAAAATGTTATGGGTCTTTCTCTGTTGTGGGTGTAAGCCCACCCCCAAAAGTGAGGTAGTATTTTTATCAGGACACCAGGGGGAACACTGGGTAGTAGGAAATGTGTGTTGGCCTGGTGATCCCACAAATTTCCCACACAGAAATGTGAGGAAAATGTGTTTTTGTAGCTAAATTTGAGGTTTGGATGAGATTCTGGATAGGAAAACGTTGGGAGATCCACACAAGTCAAACCTCCCTGGACTCCTCTGGGTGTCTAGTTTTCAGAAATGTCTGGGCTTGGTAGGTTTCCATAGATGCTCGCCGAGCCCTGGACCAAAAACACATGTGACTCCCTCGCAAAGCCAAGTCTTTTTTGTTATCGACAATTTTTAAGTCTCCTCAGTACATTTTGGGGCATTTCCTGTCACGGGCACTAGGCCTACCCACTTTTATTGGAAGACTTGGGGGAATGCTAGCTTTCCCAACGTGCTGGGTGGGGGGAAGTTTGTGACTCCCCGCAGATTCCGGAACTTTCCCTCACAGAAATGTGAGGAAAATGTGTTTTGTTTTGACAAAGTTTGAGGGTTGCAAGGGATTCTGGGTAACATAACCTGGTGAGAGCCACACAAGTTACTCCATCCTGGATTCCCATGGATATCTAGTTTTTTAAAATTTACAGGTTTGCTAGGTTTTCCTAGGTGCTCGCTGAGCTAGGTTCCAAAATCCACAGCTAGTAACATTGCACAAAAAGGACAGTTTTCACTGGAAAAATGTGATGGGTCGACGTTGGGTTTTGGACTGTTTCCTGTTGTGGTCACGAGGGCTACCCACACAAGTGATGTACCATTTTTACTGGGAGACTTTGGTAAACACAGAATAGTATAACAAGTGTTATTATCAATTTGCATTTCTATGCATTTCTGCCTTCCAAATGTAAGACAGTGTGTAGTAAAGAAGTTATTTTGAAAAATTCCCTCTAATTCTCATGCTAATGTGGGTACCCACAAATTTGGAGATGTGAAAATAACCAGTGCTTCCAAACTCCATACTTGGTCCCATTTCGTAAATACTTACGTTTCTTTGATACCTATTTTTCACTCTTTATATTTTACTAAATGAATTGCTGTATACCGGCACACAATGATAAACCATTGCAAGGCGCAGCTAAATTATTGGCTCTGGGTACCTCGGGTTCTTGGTGAACCTACAAATCCTGTATGTCCCTGAAACCAAAAGGGTCCATTGGACGTAACGGCATATTGATTTTAAAAATTTGCCATACTTAGAAGAAGTTACAGGTGAAAACGTAGGCACAAATGGCTGTCTTTTTCAACTCAATGTCAATATTGTTTTATTTCAACTGTTAGTTTCTACAAAAAAAACCTTGAAGGATCTACACAAATGAACCTTGCTCAATTCAGAATGTTATCTACTTTTAAGAAATGTATAGCTTCCTGTGATCAATTATTAGTTTCACACCCATTTCTACCGCTAACTGGAAGGAGGTTGAAAGCACAAAAATTAGGAAAAATATGTCCCAGGAAAATGCCGGATGTATGATGTTACAACGCATGCTTTTACAACGCATGCTGTTACAACGAAATTTTTACAACGCAAATGCAGTGACAACGCAAGTCTTTACAACGCAAGTCTTTACATCGACTTGCACTAGATGGCGTGCTAACATTAAAAAAGTGTAATTTACTATTCTAACTCCAGTCCACGTAACAGTAGGGAAGGTGTTTGGATAGTAAACTACACTATTTTTAATGTTAGCACGCCATCTAGTGCAAGTCGATGTAAAGACTTGCGTAGTAATGGCATGCGTTGTCAATGCATTTGCGTTGTAACAGTTTCGTTGTAATGGTAGTGCGTTGTAAAAGTTGCGTTGTAAAGGTTGTTCCCCGAAAATGCCAAAACTGTGTAGAACATTTTCTTTTTTTGACAAAAGTGTGCCTGTTCCTCGTAATTTGGTGATTTTAGCAATGCAAATCCTTCGTTGATACCATTTGCAGGGAAAAAAACAGATGCTGTCTTCTGCAGCACTTTTTTTCCCATTATTCCCTCCCAAAACCTTTTGTTGTATTTTGGCAAATGTCTTGGTCCCCACAAGGGGAATCCACAAACCCTGGTTACCTTTAGAATCCTTAGGATGTTGGAAGAAAAGGATATAAATTTGGTGTGGGTCCCTTATGTGGAAAAAAGTTACGGGGCCTAAGCACGAACTAACTGCAGCTTCAAATTGAAAAGAAAGTGATACTGTTACATCCCATTATTAGCACCCCAAGAGGTTATGCTTTGTACCCTGCAATGGAATACACCATATTCGATTTTTAGATCTTATACCCCTGTCTGGATGGGAAAATGCCACATGCCTTTACATTGTGCGAAGGGAAAACTTTCAGTCAATATGATTGGCCTACCATTTTCAACTGGATACACCGGAATATGTGACATTTTAGGTAAGATGATTTACCTCAGAGAGTCGCTGCCAATTCTTTTAGAGGTAGGATTCTACCAATAGACTGGTTTCATGGGGGCATTCACCATTCCAGGTGGGCACCATTTAAGGTGAGGAGGATCCTGCCTATTCACACCAGACAGACAGTGGTGCAGAACAGAATGTAGAAGTTCCATAAAACTAATGTGGCAGGGAACCATCCTCTTTAAGAACAGAGGGCCTAATTTTGATGGCGGTCAGTCGCATGACTAACCACCATCGCAGCAGGAATGAGACCCGCTGACAAGGAGGCGGTGGTCCCACCCAACATATAATGATTAAACTGCCGTGTAGGCAGTCAGAAACTGCTGTTTTCTTCTGCGGCTTGTGCTGCAGTCCAGGAAAAGGGCCGCAGCACAAGCAGCAGTGGAAAAAGTCAGCTTGTGCACATCCATGCACTGTGTGCCAGGTACCCTGTGGTGCCTGGCACACAGTGCATGGATGTGTGGGGGTGGCACTACATGTGTCCTCCATACCACTTATCTTTGGCCTACAGGGGATGAGGCGCTGCTTGGGGCCCCCAAAATCCCTCTCCAGCTGCCTTTTCATGGCGGTGGGACCACCATGAAAAGGCAGACGGAAAGGAATATCTTAATCGGTATGGCAGTGCCTGCACAGGCACCGCCCCCATTGTATTGTTAGGAATCGGACTGCCATCCTGACGGGATCTTTGATCCTGTCAGAGACGGCAGTCATACCTCCGACCTCTGCGCTGAGAACTCCGGTATTGTAATCCGCAGGTCAGACCGATTCCCAAGATGTCGGATGGCCCACTACCGACGGCCTGTCGGTGGCGGTCTGCTCAACATCATGTTGATCCCCAGAGTTTTGAATTGGTAAGTGTGTAACAGACACATATGTATGATATGTCAATATCAGGGTGAAGCAAAGAGCAGTATCCCTTGTTGCGAAAATGTTTGAATAGCATCAGACAGCCATGCCATACTCTGAATATATTACTGCAGATCTAAATAGCTTTACTTTTTATGCCACAAATTATAGCAGTCATAACCACATTTTAGCTTCTAAAGTAATAACCTGCACATCCAGTTATCGTAGACACCGCCACATTGCTTGCAGCCCTAATTGAATGAGCATTGGTTTTACGATGCTAATATGCCTGCAATTAAATGTAAGTGAGGAATTTGTAAGGTGGGTGTTTAATGAAGACTTAATTAAACGAATTAAGGGCCTAGTCATCTGGTCTGTGCAGGTCCCTTAGGAGGAGGATGCTTATTCTATGAGCCTGTGGGGCGGATTGTGTAAAAGGCTTACAGCAGTTTTGCTTACAGCTCTAAACAACCACCATGAATACATTGTGCAGGCTATAGGTGAAAGATGCAGTAATGTCAGATGATTTTCAAAACATCAGAAAACAGAAAAACATGTTGACAGAATTCATCCGGTTCACTGTGGCCCTTTTGAAGTGCAGTTTTATTCGTTCCTTTCTGGTGTCTGTCTTTTATAACAGTACAGATGCGCGATCAAACACAGCTCAGAGAATTTACCTGTAGTTCACGTGGCAAGGTTAAGAGCATCCTTAAAACAACTTGCACATATCGAGGTCTATTCACAAAGCCATTTTGGAGTACGTAATGTAGTATTCCTGTAATAATATTAATAATAATAATAATGCATTTGTAAAGCGCAACAGCTATCTCAAACAGAGGTGTCACGGTGCTAAAGCAGAAAGTAGGAGAGAAAGTTTTAATGTTGTTTGACACATAGGCACTTGCCTTTGTGAAATAGTCCTAAAATATCTAAAATGGGTATAAGTTCAAAATATTTAGGGAATATTCACATACGAATAATATAATAAAAAGAAGTGTGACTTTTTCACTTGTTGATAGAGAGTTGCACGTTTTGGGGACAATTCACAAAGGCATGAGCCTTTGATAATTGGCCCCATTCTACAGACATATGAAGTAGA
Source organism: Triturus cristatus (assembly GCF_964204655.1). NCBI lineage: Eukaryota > Metazoa > Chordata > Amphibia > Caudata > Salamandridae > Triturus > Triturus cristatus. Next base: position 363,340,091 of record NC_140584.1, on the reverse strand, counting down.
AATATTTCAAATATATACATGTACACATCAACACAGGGATGCATTGGTGTGTGGTTATAAAGCAATGTGTTACCCCAACTATCAGTGCAACTGTAGGAATGCATCTTAATTCTTGTCATCTGTGGCACACTTCTCTTTACCCAGTACAGCATCAATAACAAGAGGCAACAATACGAATTCTGGAATGTTCCTCTGATGATGTCTGCTTGGGTTTTGAGACATATTATGACATCCTTCACGGTATGGAACATTTAAGTTCTATAGTCACAAAGATTTGTTCTTTAAGTGCATGGATGTGTGTGGGGGTGAGACTGCCATGAAAAGGCAGTTGTAAAGGGACATCCTAATCCCTACTGCAGTGCCTCCATTGTAGAGATGGGATTCTGACTGCCACTCAGCCGGGATCTTGGATCCTGTGGAGGTGGTGGTCTCTGCCCCGACCTCTGCACTCTGACTGTAATCCGGCAGTTGGGCCTGAATGTCAGGTGCACTGCCACCACCGGCCTGTTGGTGGCAGTCTGTCCACCATCATAATGAGGCCCAAAGTGTAGTGAATAAATTAGGATTGGGTAGTGTTAAAACTCCTCCTTTAAGGATGGTAGAGTTGCAAAAGGAACCATGGCAAAGTTTGGCTTTTGATATTTCAGGTCCTTTCAACATGCTCCCGGAAAGATGTAAATTTGCTTTAGTGCTCGTAGACTATCATTCGAAATGGCCGGAAGTGAAATTTGTGAACAAAGTTACCACAGATGTGGTTTTGAATTTTTTAAAAGAAGTTTTTGCACGAGAAGGTTGTCCTTCTTGTTTAGTCACTGATAATGGAGTGCAATTTACCTCAATGGAAATGAAAGATTTTGTGAAAGAGTGTGGGATTAAACATATTCTTACTTCTTTGTATGGACCGCATGAAAATGGACAGGTAGAAAGGTTTAACAGAGTATTGAAGGATTTTATTGTTGAGTCCATGAAAGAAGGGGAGAATTGGTTGAATACAGTAAGAGAAAAATTATGGTTATACAGAATAACCCCTCACACTACCACTGAAGTGAGTCCGTTCAGATTGTTGAAAGGAAGAGAGCCAGCTTCTAAAATTTGTCCTTGGTGGTTTCGAGATAAGTGTGTGAAGCAAATTAAGAGCAGTGAGTGTGTTGAGGATGTTGCTTCAAGGGTGAAGAATAAACAGATGAAAACTTGTTTGTGGTTTGATAAGAAGTGGAGGACTTGTGTTCCTAGTTTTAGAGTTGGGGATTGGGTGAGAATTCGGAAACCAGGAATCATCTGTAAAGGTTCCAGTAGATATGGTAAAGCAATTCAAGTCAAAAGAGTATTTAGGAACTCAGTTGCTTCAGGATGGGAAAGTCTGGAACACTAGAAGAGTTGCAAAGTGTCCTCTCAATGTTAGGCATGGTACTTCAAATGATGTGCCTGTTGAATCAATACGTATCAATGAATGTGAGGTTGGTCCTATGGCAGAATCAGGAGGTGTGAAGGGAAATGATCCTGGTTGTTCTAAGAACAGATCTTCTGACCGGGTAAAGTTTTTTCCCAAGAAGTTGTATGATTATGTTTAACTTTTCTTTTATTGTTTAATTGTTTTATTTATTTATTTATTTTATTTTAGTTTATTTTCTTGTTTTGTTTTATTTGAAGGAGGGGGATATGTTGTATTTTAATGTGTATGTTTCTTTAAGTATTGCACAGAGTTGGCAGTGGCTTGCGCTGTGTTATGTTTTACATGTGTTCTAAGTTCCAGTATGGAACAAGGGACGGATCTGGCCAGTGGTGGTGTCAGTTGTAAGTCACCCTGCAGCTGGATGGATGTGCTGCCGTGCTGTCTTCAATAAAGAAGAATAACCAATTCAAACTTGTTTTATGGATTTAATAGGTAGCACTCAGCAAAGTAGTCAAACTCCCCCTTGCATCCTTGAGACTAAGCTTGGTCAGAAGGAAGCAATTGGTTTGTTTGCAAGTTGATAAGTTTGTCCTTCTGAGAGGATCCCCTCGTCCCTGGGATGAGCTACTGGGTAGGTTTAGTTAGACAGGTTACACCAATGTAATTGGGCTTTCCAATGTATATGGTGATTTGAGTACGGCAGCTCAGTATTGTTATATAGGGGATACTCATCTCCGCTCAACTATGATGAGTCAAATTATGGCATAACGTAATATACTGATTTTTGTCACTTGGAATGTCAGGAGTATGCACTCGTACCAAAAGCATAATGCATACACCTATATTAGGTGCAGGGGTGCACATATTCACCCAAGAAATTCACTTGCCAGGACTTGAACGCGCCAGGTTGCTAAGGAGATGGATTGCACAATGCTATCACACTAAATACTCTCCAGTTGCATGTACCTGCTTATCTGGGGGTGCCCAGGTGTCCTGCTTAGTTCCACCAGGACCAAGATGGATCGAGAAGGGAGATATATGTTTGCACCAGGGTCACTAGACTGAACTCTGATTCTCCTTGGTAGTGTCTACCTGCCTTATTCTGATCAGGCACAGTACTTGACTGTGTTATCTATAAATTAGGAAGATGGACCTATATACCCTGGATTATCACGTATAAAGGTATTCTTTTGTCTTAGAAGTGGCCTTAGATAGAGTCCATTCCCATCTCCAAGTCCCTGGTGCAGTGGATTGACACCCAAGTAAAATAGAAACATTATTTTACTCTCCCTGCATGACTTCCACGTCCGGTATTACTGTATACTGCACTCTGCCACAAGGCAGCCCATCGTGACCCTAGCATAATATACTGTGAGCAGTGTTTAATTTGTGAAAGAATATGCGCCGTTGCCTAAGGCTCTGCTCATAAGCCCTCAGCTAGCACTGGCATGCCGAATACGAAGGCTGCGTAGTCTGGAATCCACCTTATGCCTCTTTAATCAGGAAACAGACACTCCCTGCACTTCTCTCTCACTGTTGCAGGTTCTTGCTCTCTCCCTTTGTGATGGTTTTACCATCTTTCTCTTTCACCTTCTTTCCCCTTTGTGTGTTTTTCCATATCTTGCTCTCAGGAAATGTCTGGTGAGGAAAAATTAGTGCCGGCCCATGCAAATGAGAGCTGGTGGCCCCAAACGGCAACCACTGGCTTCAATTAGGTACTGGCTATGAGGACTATGTTTGCTAGACTTCAAGTATCCAGCCTTGTGCTCCAGTGGATTGTCCTTCTGTGTTGTTCCTAGAGTGAAACATACTCACATCTGAGGCCTGTCCTTTTCATATCAGGGCCCCAAATTGTGGAACACCCTCCAAGAAGCCCTGAGAGGCTGTTCCTTATACATGATCTTTCACAGACAACTAAAGACTTATTTGCTTTAATCTAATGTGCTTTGGATAGACCTAACCGATTGTGTGAGCGCTTGAAAACCCCAAGTGGGTAGCTGAGCGCTACATAAAATATTATAATAATATCAGATCATAATCCCTCGTTGATGAGAGTGGTATTGGGCAGTCACCCCGCCAATCACAAAATAGAAGTTACAACCTAGCAAGTTGGAGAATCTCGCTTTGAGAAATATCATGTGGGCAAATATAACATGTTATTTTAAAGGGAAGATGGAATCACTGCCTCTACTCTAACAGAGTGGAAGGTGTTTAATGTAGTAGTTTTAGTTTGGGATAGAAGCATCAAGTCTACTGTGGGGGTTTGTTACGTGTTGAACAGAGAATTGATGGAAATAAAAGCACAGTTTTTGCAACTCGATAACAATGTGGCAGCCAATTTGGACAATAAACATAACGTAATTCCTGTTCCTGTCCTGTGACATGCAGCCAGCAATGTTCCCAGTTCCCGAATGTGTCCGACTGTACTGCTTTGCCTCAGGCCTTTGGTGAAGAACTGTCGAACATCCGTATCGAGGTCGTACTGAGGTTAGGAATAAGAAAAAAGAAAGAAGAAGACCACAGATGGCAGTTCTTGCTCCGTGGGTGCTCGAGCTGTGGTTTACCCCGTGGGTGCTCGTGCAGCGGTTCCCTCACCATCCTGACACTGCTCTTGTCCTGACACAGTGCCTGCTTCAACTCGGTCTCCTGCCTGCAAGACTGCTGTAGGTTGTCACGGGTGTCCTTTTCCTCAGGGCTTGTACGGTGCTAGAAGGGTCCACCTCCAGGCAGCTCCAAGTCTGCGTGCCGTTATGGCTCAGACCATTAGAGTGGCTAGGTGGGGGAAAGGGTGGGGGTAGGGAACAGCAGGGAAGGAGATCTGTAATGGGAAGAAAACAAAACTACGAATTAGACTAACTGGTTCTCTAGTATTGCTACTAATTACTCAATAATGAATAGTGTATTCACCTGTAGCTTTAATACTTGTGAGCATGGAAAGGGATAGAGAGCTATAAGACAAAAGATATGGGAGTTCTTATTAACGTTGACCCAAATAAACCATAGGCATTTGTGCACACAAATATGACCACAATTGTATTGATACTAAGGGACATATTATCAAGCCAGGCGATAAAATTATCACCGCTTTAGCGGCAGAAAACTGCCGCTAAAACGGCGATAATGGGCTTGATAATATGCTCTATGGAATTCCAATCGAAGCCCATGTTAGATGTGAAGGACATCTAACCTGGGCTTCAATTAGAATTCCATAGAGCATATTATCAAGCCCATTATCGCCGTTTTAGCGGCAGTTTTCTGCCGCCAAAGCGGCGATAATTTTATCGCCTGGCTTGATAATATGCCCCTAAGTGATTACTAGGTGACCTACCATTGCTCTGTCTTGTTGTTCTTAATACTGCACAGCTCCTTCTTACTGCTGTGAGATAAAAGACATGAACAACTTTTCAATGCGTGTTCTTTTATTTTAATACTGGTGCAATGTGAGCGGGACCTGCCTCGCAACTATATACATGACAATAGCGTTTTATAGAGTACTTTTATTTTGTCTCAAACTCGGCGCCTTCCATTGCCTTCCAGTTTCCAGGGTCAAGGTTCTTAGTCAGAAGGCTTCTCTCTTAAAGCAACAAAATGTCTCACTGCCTCTTCAAAGTCCGAAAACAATCTCTGGGATCTTTGCAACACGTCAACTCAAAACAATCCAAAATAGGAGAATTCACGCTCTTGCCCTTTTCCAGATGAGCGCCTCCAACTCTCCACCTGTACCGGACGCCTTTCACCCCTGCAGAACTCCGGCTGAGCCGTTCTTCGAGACGGGATCAGCCGAGGCCGCCAAACTCCGTCAGACATCCGCCGCCCGTGCACCTTAGTCGGAAAGAAAAACGAGCACCCAGGAATGGGTGTGGTTCTCTTTTATAGAAGAGCCACATCCAAAATGGCCGCTACGTTCGGTAGCGGTTCTTGGAGGCGGGGCTAAGGAACGAGCTCTTGAAGCAACATAGAAGGACACAAAAGAATAATAAATAAGAGGAAAAGCAGATAATGAATGTCAAACTGGGCATAGTACGCTGTAAGCAGTAGGCTCGCATCAGTTCGTACCCCCACATGCATATTAAACAGCTGTCAATAAACAGTTGCGAGGAAGGTGATTACAGTGCCACCAGTAGGGCACTGTGAAGCTATGTATCTTACCGCAAACAGGACTTGTACATCGCAGAAGGGAGATACATTGTTGAGTAGCACCACCAACACCATGACCAGAGGAAACAGTGTTGGTGCCCCTAGAGACGCAGCCCATAGCCATGACAAGGTTTGCAGGGTTCAGGCATAGGATCTTCCTCGACCAGACGATGATCTTGTTTGAACGCAAACGGAGGCTACCGGTAACCCTGACCCAGGTTGAGCTGGTCTGGGTTAAAGGCAGAAGGCAACAGGAGAAAGCACTGGTGAATGGGTGGAGTGGAGATGAAGGAGGCATTGAAGGCGGCATAGAGCGGCCGTTTAGGTGGGCAGCCATCTAGTGGCTGATGGTCACAGTAGGATCCTGAGAGAGTGTTCAAGAATCTATTTGCCTAGGAAGGTGTCATTATAAGCATCACAATCACCGTAAATAAGATTCAATTTACACTACTTGGCTATTCTTTTTCCCATTGGACGTCAGAAGGCAACAGAGTGGTGTTGGGAATGAGTGCCATGATTGATTGCACCTACAAGAACAATGTCTGGTGTATGGCAATTGGCAAAATCGACTATATAGTGGAAGGGCTGAAGGCCTTAATTAATACTGGAAAAAGATTTTTAGTTTCTTAGTGACACAACTAAATGTGCTTGGGACTCCAATGTATCCAGTATTTCTTTTGACATTACATGCAATTATGAAGACAAGATCAGGAAAAAGAGGTCTGAAAGAGCCGATACAGGAGGATAAAACAGACCCAGAGTTGAAGCATGCTGTAAACCAGCCTTCTCCAATGAGTAGCTCGTGAGCTACTGGTAGCTCTCCGGCTACCTGTAGCTCGCCTGGGTGCAACCCAGCCAACTAAAGTAGAAGCTTTTGCTTGGCTGGATTAAAATATCTATACCAACATTTTAAGTGTTTATTTGAGATGAATATGTGTAGTTTAAGAATTTATAATCTTAGATGATGTTTGGAAACAAATGTCTGGGGTTCGAAAATATATTTAAAGCTAATATTTGAATGGTAAATCATGAGGCGAAAGAAAGACTTATTACTACAATTTGTGTGCCATGGGGATTCTAGCTATAACTATCATGTATTAACCCTTTAGAAACATTTTCATATACCTGCTGGCAACATCGCCGATGCACTGAGATAATGAATGCTGGTAATCTTGCCTGGAGTGGCAGCTAACGTGATATTGTCTAATGTGTCACTATTCCCACATTAATAATATTAGTCACTCATGATGATTTTCATTGAACATAAGTAGTTCTTATTAGAGAAAAGGTTGGAGACTCCTGCCGTAAACAATGAAGGGGGCATTGACAGTACAGTTCAAGAGAACCAATCACCGATAAAGTTGCTGATAAGGGCTACTAGGGAATAATCAGCTTATAAAGCAATAAAACAAATCTCAATTGTGGACTCCTTTGCATTTCAAGCTAGGGCACAGTGTAGGGAGCTCGCTGAAAGTGATCCTCCTTGCCCATACTGTGATACAGACAGAGATACGGAGACAGAGGCAGGATATATGTCCAGAGATTCGCATCCTCCAAATCACACTATAATTACCTCAGCTCAGATTAACCAGGTAGGTGATACTGAGCAAAGAATTCTGCTGGATTTTAAAATGCACTCTATTTATGGCAGAGAATTAAGTGGGGAATTGTCAGTATCACAAAGTACGCTGAATGCCTCCAATAACTCATTAAATTGATCTGACATTTTGGTGGAAATAGATAACATGATGGAGCAAGGGGAGGCAACCAATTTATGCATGTTTGAGAAAACAAAGAAGGCTTCTAACAATGCTGAGGAGATTGAGGCCAATACCCCACTAGTTTTTCGAGTTTTGACTGCAATGAGAACCATCAGTGACATTGAATGATCAAACAAGGGCTCTCACAAATATGGCAAAAAAAGAAAAAAATATGACTCAATCATCTGCTCATCAATCCATGTTTGGGTCGCAAGAAAAAGGTCTGGAATTCTTAATGGAAAGTCTAAAGTCCCTACTGATAATAGAGGACATTTTTGATCTATTACAACTACTCCCTTTTAAGTTAGGGATACAACTTACTCAAACAGTGCAACAGTTCCAGTATCCGAAAATCAGACATCTCACAGAACAAATGGGAGAGATCCCCTAACCAGTGATATTGAGGCTTCAGGGAAAACAACCCCAAATGAGTGCATACAAAGCCAATTAAGGACCAACCTAATTAGATATGAAAATAGAAAATCACAGGATAAAAATATTCAAGTTGATACACGTAAAATGAAAATTGTTGAAGCAGTGGTTAGTCCGAATGCGATTGAGGAAGCCCAGAGTGTAAAAAAAGTGACAGATGACAAGGATGAAGAAGGATTTGAGAAAGTCATAAGCAAGTAAAGTTTTAAAACTGAGAAAATTAAACAAAAATAAAATAAAAGGTGGACCGAAGTGCAACAGTAAAAGTGAGAAATTGTTTTTAGTATTTGGAACAAAGCACCAGATTAAGGTTGAGACGTTAAAAAAGGAAGATAGAGTTGTGGATAGTGACACCCTAATATAAAATAATAGGGAAGGGGGATTCTTCTATTTCAGAAAAGGAAGGTGAAATATTGATATCAGACAATGACCAGGAAATAACTACTAAGAGAAAGCAGCTGGATTTGTTGACTGACCAAACTAGAGTATTATCAAGAGGAGCATGACTGGCTGGTATCAAGGGGTGAATTGAGCACGAGTAGCAATGCAATATAAGTATAAATTGCCAAATGGATAAGGGATATAGTTAACAACTTAAAAATTGTGCCACAAATCGAAGCTGGTGAAAAGAATGAAGATATAAGAAAAACGTATCCGCAAGCAGAGGCGCATCAAGGGACAATGCATAATTCCCCATCAACATGAATAGTGAAGTTACATACCCAGAATCTGACACAGATGAATTCGCACATTGTATCAAGGGAGCCTTCTGTGGGTCAGAATCAGAATGAATGAAAATACAGGGCCATTACAAGTAAAGAAGCATATTTGATAAATAAAGACTTAAAGTTTAAAAAGCAAATTGATTTCTGGCCTCAATATTATTCTTAAGGTGCACACAATGTTTTAAATAGACAAAAAATATTTACATTATTTGCTGAGTTTGATGATTTGAAAGAGCTTAGATCAGGAGATCTAATAAGTATAGAATCTAAACAATGTAATTGCCTCAATAGAATTCACATGGACAACTTGGAGAATGCAAGACATTGCAAATATGGTCTTGTCAAAGAGACTCAGCCTCAGAGAACTACGAATCACATTGAAAGTCGCGGAACGTGAGAAATATCTAGCAATTCTGAAAAATTCTGTGAGATCTAATAAAAAACCATTCATACCAGCAAGACCCTGTAATGAGGCCCTGGAAGAATTGTTTAATGATAAAGGCTTAAGTCACAAGGTGGAAAATTTGAAAGTTAAAATAAATAATGAATGCCCGATAACCTGAGAAGTCAAATGTCCTTTCGGGGTGGTAAATAAGAGTCAATAGCCAGCATGGATAAATTCCACCATAGAATAATTGAGTTATCGATTATCTACCTGGCAGAGACATTGTTCCGACGGACACAGGATTGAGCAGCTTAATTTCTTTTACATGAAATGCAGTGGGGCTTAATAAACAAATCAAAACAAATGGGACAGATCTCAATTTTTTAAACCAATACCAAATTGTTTGTCTGCAGGAGACTTGGATGGACACAATTTTTTTTCTATCATACTTTTGCGTGTGTGACTGTGCAGCAAAGAGTTGTAGCAGAGAAGGGCCTAGCCAGTGGCTTGCCACATTGATAAGAAACGACTTGGAAATTATTACTTTGAAAAACACCAAGAGGTCCAAGTATTTTATGGTTACTGAGATAAAAACTAAAACCAAAAAAGTGCTCCCAGTTGTGAATATATATATCCCACCTCATTTGGCGGATGATAAACAGCAAAAGCAGCATTTTTTCTTAGCTGTTGAGATTAATATTGAGAATTCATCTTCAAGTTTTCTCTTGTTAACAAGGGGATTTTAATGTAAATGTATTTACAAATAGGAAAAATAAGGAGTAGGATGATTTTTATAATATTCCACAATATATTGTTGGGAAATTAGTGCATCCAATAGAGGAAGACAAACTATAATATCTTGTTTAACTTTGGTTATCAATAGCTGAATAGAAGGCTACGGGATGATCAACAAGCAGAATATACATTTATGGCAGCAGGAAACAAAACAATCATGGATTATACTTTGTTAATTGTGTCTAACTTTCATGTATGCTCTGAGTTTCAAATCAAAAATAGTTGAGTTAATGAGAGTAAAGGTTAGTGGGTTGATTAGGAAACCTTATGGGAAAATATGTGGAACTTTTTATCATCGGCAGTCACATTCACAAATAAAGGAGTCTATAAATTGAGACACATAGATAAATTGATATGAAGTGAAAATGACAATATAGGAAAAAACAAAGAACACTAGTAAAAAAGAAAAGTCCTTCGACAGTATAAGAATACTAAAGTGCGAGTAAAGGAAAAGAATCACTCAAAAAAAGGAAGAGATGCTCAAAAAAATGGTTAGCCCTGCAGTCAGCAATACAAATGGTCAATAGTCATACATTGTGGTCATTAATAGTGACAGGACTACAGCAACAGAAGTATAGAGGAGATTTCGTAAATGGAAATATTTTATAACTGCTCTATACGGAAAAACCCATGAATTCACTATGGTCAGCTAGAGGAATATGGATTATGGGCCCTACGATACAACGCCAAAATCATTAAAACTTTAAAAAAGAAATAGCAGAGAATTCTAGGCCACGGGGCCAAATGGAATACTGATAGTGGTAATCAAAACAGATCCCAACAAAAAACTGGAGTAATGTTCTGGCTTTATTGTTCAATCACTCCATTTTCCATAGCCAAGTGTTACCATCTTGGAAAGGCTCCTATTTACATCCAATTTATAAAAAAAAGTGCCAAAGTCTGAGCCGAGTAGTTACCATCTAATTGCATTGCCAGAGGCAGATGGTAAATTATTTGCAAAGCAATATATTATATTTTATCAGCATGGGCAGAGAATAGGAGCCTTATCCCTATAAATCAAACTGGCTTTAGATTAGACTGTTCCACTATTGACAATTCAGTGGTAGTAACTACGCTAGTACAGCAAACTTTAATATTAAAACAGTTTAATCTTTTTGTGTGTTTTGTGTACTTTTCAACCACATTTGATAAGATCTTAAGACATAAGCTGTGGCCAAAACTATTACATTTGGGTATAGATGCTTCCCTTTTACACCTATTACTAGAACTATACTCGGATACATGGGCACAAGTCAAATTTACACAGGGGTTAGGATTATTGCCAAAAATCAAAACCTATAATGGTCTTAAACAAGGGTGGATTCAGGCACCCATATTATTTGCATTTTGTATTGCAGATTTGACCTCAATTCTTACAGACATAATGGTGATCCAATAAAATTTGGAAAACGGACGATTTCACACTTAATATACGCTGATGACTTAATTTTAATATCAAAGACTCAGAATGGTTTACAGAGGCAGCTAACACATTTAGGATATTTTTGTTTGGAGAATGGCCTCTTTATTAATTATAATAAAACAAAAACCATGTCATTCGGAACCCTAACAGGTGGATTTAAGTAGCAAGTTTAGGAAGGAATAGAGCAAGTGGCAGAATATATCTATGTAGGGGTAACAACTGATCTAAAAGTTTCCTGGTCATCACCCTTAGAACTGATTAAGAATAGAGTAATGTATTAATTGGAATAAATCACTGATATATGTACTTTGCAGAGTAGCTCCAGTGTTGCAGGTCGATTTTGCAGCCCAGGTAGTAGCAGGTGGTTTTCGCTACTTGGGGATTTTCATTACACGCATCATCTGGAGCTGCCGTTGGCTAGACTAAGAGTGGATGTACGGCACTGGAGGGCTTTGTCTCCATCTCTTTTGGGAAGGGCTGCCCTCTTCAAGATAATGACCCTGCCCCGATTATTGTATGCGCTCCACAACATGCTATATCCTGTTCCATTTCCTACTTTCAGGCCATAAACAATGAAGTGCAAAACCATTTCTGGGATGGGGTCCTACACGTATAGCCCTGCAGAAATGGACTCTGAGCTGGTCTATTAGTGGTAAAGCCCTTCCTGTCATAGAAAAGTATTAGTGGGTGGCACAACTGACAGCTATTAACCACTGGGTCCATCTACGGGGGGGGAGGGGAGCCAGCGTACTGGATGGACAGGGACAATATGCAACCTTGTGGACATCTTAGACCCATCCATGTGGGTTCAGGAGCCGTGCCCTCTCTTAGCCCTACCACAGCCACATTAGCTCTCTGGTACACAATACTTCACAATCTGGGGTGGAGGGACAAAATCACACAGGCCACCCCCTTGTGAAATATGACAAAGTTGGGTACCTTAGCAACACAAAGAGGTTTCGATAAATGGGACTTACTTGGTCTGTCAAAGGTTGGTGATCTATGGAAGCAGGGGATGTGCTTTCTTTTTCTGAGTTACAGAGAGTGCAAACTGGCTTCTTCCGAGACCTTCCGGAATTTCAAAATCTGACACGCCCTGCGAAAGGCAATCCGCACTTGGCTAGACCTCCCTGAGTCCTCACCACTTGAGGATCAGTTAGAATAAAATATGCCAAGGCAGGTGATCTCACTCACCTATTGTAAATCAATCAATAACTCTCCTGATCCACTGGCCAGGCTGCTGACGAGCTGGGAGCGAGACAAAGGGGAGTTGGAGGAGGGAGAGTGGCCTGAAGCCCTGGCTTCCCCCAAGGGAGGTGGCCATACATTCCAGATTTCGATTGGTGCAACTGAAATGTCTTCACCGTGGCTATTATGGACGTACTACCTTGGTCAAAATGGGCAAAATAGATAATGCTTGGTGTCCTAGGAAGTGTGGCATAGACATCAGTTAGAGGTAATCAAGGGTTGCAGAGTTGACCCCTAGCTTGCTCTCTGCTACTCCTGGCACTCCCTTTGCGACCCCTGGCCTCAGAGGAGACAAAGCTTTTGCTCCCTGTAAGGCCAGGGGTCCCAAAGAGACTGCCAGGAGTAGAAGAGAGTGAGCTAGAGGTCCCAGCTGCTTCCTCAGACTACCTCCAAATGACGTTAATACAGGCGGGCACTTTCTTCCATATGCTGTGGAGTTCCCCAGTGCTCCGACATTATAGGGGGAGAGTGCTGGCTTGCCTCAATGATGTAGTGGGGAGTGATGTGGCACTGATGGCCAAATGGTGTCTCCTACATTTTTGGGCTGAAACAGACATCAATTGTATGGACCGGCTCTGACACACATTGGGACTAATGGTGGCCAAGCAAAACATAGTTCACATGTGGAGATCAAATTAAACCCAAGTTTGGGGGACTGGCTAAGAGGGTGGTCTATGTAGGAAGGGTCTGTCCAAATAAATGGACCAAAATATAGGGAAAGTGGAATGCTTATAGAGGGGAGCTCTGTGCACCTTTGGTTGGTACTAATGATGATGTCTCATAATACTGATGGTATGGATCTTGCATCTGTGCATTCTTGATGTAATAGTTAAATGCAGCTTTGTCGCTATCCTGATGGGACTATGTCAGTGGATGCTGATGTCTTTGCCTACTGATCTAGAATGTCTGCTGGAACCGTTTAATAAAAATAATTTTAAAAAAAGAGTAGAGTAATGGCAATGGCAAGAGGTGTTGCTTTTTTGCACATTTATGTAAGGGGTAGGTGCAATGGGTCCCATGTTAAGGGTGGTCAATATGAATATTTGGTCCATTCTTTTACATGGAGCAATAGTTTTAAAGAAACAAAAGATAGAGATATGAAATTGCATGTTCATGAAAATTATGAGGCAAACTTTTAAGTTACGTGTTGGTGCACCATTGGTGAGGATAAGATCAGAATTTGGATGAATGCAACTGGCCATTGGTGGACCGACCGCCCTATTACAATGCATGCGGTTACATAGACAAAAGACCGCTGCCTTCCCGCTGCCGCAAACGTGGCAGGATAGGCCAAAGTGTCTGTCAGAGGGCGGACCACCAGTGTTACCGCCGGCCCAATTACGTTATGCCTTCCCGCTGGTGTGGGTGTGGTGGTCCAACCACCAGATCTGAGCTGGCAGAAAGGGAGGGATATAAGGCTGAATTTGCCTGTACTCAGCTTCACACATCCTGTGCTGCCATGGAACCGACCATATATATACTGCAGCTGCTGTTCCTTCTTGATGGTGTCCAAAAACCACACAGTTGTGGATGCAAACGACGGTAAGCTATACTCATACCCATTTCCATTGACTCCTCAGCAAATAGATGCCTCGCAATGGACCTGGAAATGGGTTTGCAGCCCCTGGGTCAAATATATTTTGTGGTCCCCTGTTCGGAATTGTTGTCAATGTATGATCCAATTACAGCTCTATGATGCCCTCTTTGGCCAGGTCACTGACACTGCACAGTCACACTCTACTGAGGTCGATGTGTTCACATCTCATAATCAGGGATAGTGATGTGCACATTAAATTCTGTCACACAAAAGCACCTCATCATCAATATCACATCTATTAATCTCTGTGATACCCTCACATTGCTCACATGCTGAAGTTCCGCCAACATTTGGTTGGCCTCTGAATCATGCCTAGTCATAGGTGGAGTGAAGATTTCAGAGAAGTTAGTGGGGAATACACGATGTCAGCATCTTATACTGCCCTTATTACTGACGTGTCTCAGATCTGGTTTGTATGTAATAATAATCTGACAGCCAATCAAAGTGTGGTTAGTCCACGTGAGGCGAATGGGTGGGTTGCATTGCAGATTATTTGTGTGCACCTACTACCAAACCTACACAAATAAGAACACTTTTTATGCGTCGCACATGGGCCACCCCCAATATTAATGGGGCAATGCCTGCCTGTAACACACAAAGTTGGCAATGTAGCATGTATGGATCTGGCTTGGACTCACCCCATTGTAGCTTCTGTTGGGCCTTAACCTGCTCATCATGCTCCGGGTAGGCTATAGCCAGTTTGTGGACCATCAGGGGGGTCAGGGTCCGCCGTGCGCCCCATCCACGTTGGGAGGACATCTCCAGCTGGACCTTCATAATCTTTCGAGTCTAGCTCCTCAGGTCCTCCCATCTCATCCTGCAATGGACGCTGCGCCGGCGATTGACCACCAGGGTCGGCACCTTCTGGGCGATGGCTTTCTAAATGGATTGCTTTTGATAAGTGTTGACATGTATGGATACCATAGATGAATACACAGATTATAACTGCAAGTTTCGGATATCTATTTGCTTAACACTCATTTTAATTACAACTAGCACAAGCCTAAATCAATAGTCAACACAATACATGTGTAGTTCTTGAATGCTGATCACTACAAAGACATGAATCCACAGTTTTGGAGTCATCTACTGTCTATCCTCAACCCTGGTCATGTCCTATACTTTAAATCAAATGAGAGAGAGAGAGGAAAAAGGGTGTGCAAACTAGTTCACTTCTCCTAGTATATGTAATAGATATCAATAGGAACTGGTTCACACTTGAGAAACTAGACGTTCATGTGTGGGAAAGCCATTTGTTTTTTATGAAAAACCTCACCCACCAAAGTAGTTCCCACCCAAGGTGCCGAGTGCACCTCGGGTGTGCTTCAATGCCTGATTTACAGCGGAGCTGGTTACGTGTGTGATGTGTGAAGAGTGGTGCCATAGTGGTGGTGTTTAAAAACGGTCCACTGGGTCCCTTTCAGCTAAAAGTAACTATTTTAATGTTGGGCCCACTGGCAGTATTAAAAAGAGAGGCGGATATGGGTAGAGATTAGATTATGTCTCTCAAATCCTAAAAGTAAGGTCAGGTCTACCTGTTTCAGCCAGGCAGCTACGTTTACTGGCTTTCTTCAGGACCTATGTGTATGTGTGTTATAAGTGCAAGAACGTGAATGGCCAGGTGTGATTAGCGTGGCCACTGGTGATGCCGCACTCACAAAGGTGCGGTAATGGGGGAAGTTGTGTCCTCCGGGAGTTGCTTAGTGCCTGTAGGGAGAAAAAGACAAACAATACAGATAAAACACCAACATATAATACTTTTGCTTCTGATATTAGCATGATGACGCTGTGACATGATGCGCGTCGTGTCCGGTTTTTATGCGGTATAATGCAGAAATGAAGCGGTAAGTGGCGCTTGCACAGAACCGCTCTGTAATACCGAATTGCTTTGCTCTATTGTGAGAATATACGTAGCTATGGTGGCTCTGCTGTTACTTTTGGCCTAGCCTCTTAGCGCGTCTTAGCGCGTCGCTCCTCAGCGCTGTATTTTAACTTAATGTGCTTTTTACCAGCGTTTATTTTCTTTTGTGCTTTGCTGCTTGGCCTGGGGGCAAGGGTCTCCACTTACCTGCATTTAAACAGTTGATGCACCGCCGTTTTGGCGGGTCCGGGTCCCGAGGGGGCATATCGATTCAACTTTGGCCGCCATTTTGGATTGGGGCTGTTGGCGCTTTTGCGGGCGCCATCTTAGAGCGTCCTGACGCTCGCTTCAGTCCAGGGGACGCCTATTTAAGGCGGACTCGTGGGATCTGACGGCGGTCAGGCTCTGCTGTTACTTTTGGCCTAGCCTCTTAGCGCGTCGCTCCTCAGCGCTGTATTTTAACTTAATGTGCTTTTTACCAGCGTTTATTTTCTTTTGTGCTTTGCTGCTTGGCCTGGGGGCAAGGGTCTCCACTTACCTGCATTTAAACAGTTGATGCACCGCCGTTTTGGCGGGTCCGGGTCCCGAGGGGGCATATCGATTCAACTTTGGCCGCCATTTTGGATTGGGGCTGTTGGCGCTTTTGCGGGCGCCATCTTAGAGCGTCCTGACGCTCGCTTCAGTCCAGGGGACGCCTATTTAAAGTCGTCCTCTCCGCGCAGCGGGATCGCGCAGCCGGGACGCCGTCGCGTGGCCAGAGTCCTGCCCGTCTGCGCCCGTCCGCGCTAAGGACGCGCGGGACTCTGGCCAGGCCCTGCTGGTACGAGGTGCGGCTGGTTATTTCCAGCCATGTTGACATACTCTTGTGACACCCTGCGTGACTTGGGTCGCCGGACTGCTGGCTGTAGCCTACCCCTCCTACATCCATTGGACGGTCCCTATCATTGTGCGGGCTGTCAGTGGTTTTTGGAGCAAGCTACTTCGATTGCCCCCATACGTCCGGTGGTTGCCGTTTGCTACACCTGCCCGGAGCATGTTCTCCGCATTTTTAGTTTTAATGCTAGGTCTCTGGTGTCACATTATCAGGCAGTATTTGACCTGTTGCAGGATGAAAGCCCGGACATCGTGGCTATCACCGAGACATGGCTGAAAGACGAGGACGCAGCCATTATCAATCTGGCATTCCCCCCTGACTATACAGTCCGTACCCTTAATCGATCTTCTAGGGGAGGGGGAATTGCCCTGGCCATTCGTTCTAGTCTTACTTGCTCCTGGACCGCACTGACCATTGCGGGATGTGAAAGTGCGCTGTTTAAGATTCTGGTTACTCCACACTTTTCACTCTCGGGGATGGTGGTCTATCGTCCCCCAGGGAGCGAGGCGGCGTTTCGCGCCGCTTTCCCGGATGTGGTCAGCTCCTTGGTGGTGGGGTGTCCCAATTTTTCGATTCTGGGGGACCTTAATCTCCATTTCGATAGACCCAACCTACCCGCGGTCAGTGGCATTCTCACGGATTTGGAGGCCTTACAGCTGCTGCAGCTTGTTCAGCAGCCCACCCACATCGGGGGCCATACGCTAGATCCCTTCTTCACCAATCTGACAGATGCTTCTGTCACTGCCGTCTCGCCCCTGGGTTGGACTGATCACTCTTTGGTCGCCATTAGTACCCCTTTATCAGGTAGGACTGTCATCCCTCCTGCTAAGCTGATCGTAAGGCGGCATTGGGGCAAATTACGGTTGGAAGATCTGCACCGTGTCCTCGCTGCAGAGCCATTAGATCCGTTTGTAACTGTTGATTCAGGTTACGATGGGTTCTGCGCGTGGATCTCCAAAGCGCTAGATGCGCTTATTCCACTCACCGCCTGTAAGACCAGTGCCAGAGAATCTAGCCCATGGTACGATGGCGCCCTACGTGCGCTCAAGGGCAGTTGCAGGCGCGCAGAGAGGGCTTGGCGGAAGGCGTACGATTCGGGGAAAAAAGCTATCTATCTCGCCTCCGTCAAAGTATACCATCGGGCTGTGTGCCGTGCTCGGGCATTGTATTATACTGCCGAAGTCGGCAACAGCTCTAACCCCTCGAAAACTATTTTCAAATTGTTGAAGGATCTTCTAGCTAAACGCCCCGATGCTCCGACGACGGGCTCTACTGCTCATTGTGAGGCTCTTGCGGTGTTCTTTCAGGAAAAGGTCCAAAACATCTATACGACCTTTCCATCCACAGGACCCCCAGTTGAGTCTCCGATTTCCATCTGTGGAGACACAGCTCTGCACTCGCTTCCCCTGTTGACATTGGAAGGGTTTAACATCTTGGCAAAGCAGGTGAAATCTGGGTCCCCCGCCGACCCTCTCAGTTCGGCTCTCTTTAGAGATGAGTCGTTCGTGGGTCGGACCGTGGTACACTCCCTGATCAACATCTCATTGGAGTCGGGCACGGTCCCCCTTAGCTGGAAGCGGGCGATGGTTTCCCCCATCCTAAAGAAGCCCTCACTGGACCCAGACAAGCCTGAAAACTATCGGCCTATCTCTTTGCTTCCCTGGCCTACCAAAGTAATGGAGGCCCATGTCAACAAAGTTCTCTCGGCCCACCTCACCCAGTTTAACATCTTGGATCCCACCCAAAATGGCTTCCGTGCTGGTCACAGCACGGAGTCTGCCCTTCTCTCCATGGCTGAACACCTTCGCACAGTGATGGATGCGGGGCAGACAGCGGCGCTCGTTTTATTAGATTTGAGCGCCGCGTTCGACACCGTGTCCCATCCCATCCTGTTGCATCGCCTGGAGGAGGTCGGGCTGGGTGGCTCGGCCCTCCAGTGGTTTCGCTCTTTCCTGAACGATCGTTTCTTTAGCGTTGCGTTGCCACCGTACCAGTCCCAATTCCTTCCTCTGAGACAGGGGGTCCCGCAAGGCTCCTCGCTGAGTCCCACGCTTTTCAATCTGTATGTGAGACCGCTGGCTGAGATCGTCAAGCAATGGGACATGACTATGGTCTCGTATGCTGACGATACTCAGCTAGCGGTGACTATCAGCGGGGATGCGGATCGGGATGCCCCCAGGTTTCAGAGTGGACTTAGGGCGGTGGCAAGCTGGATGAAGAACAACTGTCTCCAGCTCAACGCGAAGAAAACCGAGATCATGATCGTGGGCTGGAAGGCGGAACTGTGGGGGGACAAGTGGTGGCCCATTGAACTGGGGCCGGTCCCTCTCCCGGTCACTGAACTTAGGAATCTGGGAGTGTGGATGGATCCCGCTCTCAGTTACGAGGGCCACTCGAAGAAAATTGCGGCCGGCTGTTTTGGCATCTTGCGGTCGCTGAGGCCCATTCTTAAGTTCTTTGACCGTGGTACCAGGCAGCTGATAGTCCAGGCCACGGTATTATCCCGCCTGGACTATGCCAGCTCGCTTTTGGTAGGGACCAACATGGCGGAGACTACCCGCCTTCAACGAGTGCAGAATGCCGCGGCTAGAGCCATTGTAGGCTTACCCCGAAGGAGCACTGTCTCAGGTGTCTTGAGATCCTTGCATTGGCTCCCCATTAAATCACGCATCCAGTTCAAGGTGCTGTGCTTGGCGTTCAAGATCTTGAGGGGAGTAGGTCCGCCAATTCTCGCTGACCTTCTGTCGTGGTATGTTCCTTCCCGCGCTTTGAGATCGGGAAGCCAAGCGCTTGCGGTGGTCCCCCGATACAGGCTGTGTCGGGCTGGTGGTCGCTCTTTTCGGGTGAGGGCGGCTGAACTCTGGAATTCCCTCCCAGTGGACTTGCGGCTACTGACTGACCTCTTGGCCTTTCGCAAAGCTCTGAAAACGTTTCTTTTTTAATTAGATCTTTTATCTGTGTTGTGTTTCTGCTATCGGTTGCACTTTGCCTGCCATGCGCCAGGACGCCCCTTGGCTGGGGCAGCTGTGCGCAATACAAAAGTGCATAACATAACATAACATAACATATTGCGGCGGAATGTTTACGATGAAACTGTCACCTTGGGCAACATGAATCCCGCAAGGGGGCAGGACCTGTAGTCACACACTTGGAGTGCGAAGAAAAAGAAAAGGAAACTCGTTACTGAAAGCATTCCCAGCCTCACTTGGATCATCCAAGTTTTGGATCGAGTTCCCGGACCCCCGAACCCTACTTACTTGTTCAAGGTCATTTGCCCGTTTCCCATACCTGCTTCGGCATGCTGTTCGACATTCTGTGGATGCGGAAGAGCTCGGGGTGCCGGCTTATAAGTCCGTGTTCTCCCGCAAGTGAGCGGCCTTGATTACCAATGTGCGCGTCATGGCGCTGGTTGGCGTGTCGGCATGGAAAGTGAAAGCAGACTATGTGGTTCCAGCTATGTGAAGTGCCGGGACCCCATGTGCATGGACGAATTGTGTGTTGTGTGTTCCATGCTTAAGATTATTAATGGGCTGTAAAACACACAATAAACAGAATAATTTGCGTTAACTCAAAGCAAATTCACCAGAGTTTAAAATCGTGGCCCGTAATGATAACGGGAACTGACTGTTAACCAGAACTCGCAGTGGGGCCTATTGTAATAGGTAACCTTGGGTTTACAGAGTTGTAGGTAGGTGCTGATGGGAGGGCAGGATGAGTAAAGGGCGTGAGATGTCCGAATATGTGTCCCCTGGCCGATCAAGTGGTAAGGCCACCTACTGGGTATATTCAAGTTTACAGGTGTCATAGGTTCAGAACTGGGAAAGGGGCAGTTGTGCGCTTGTGCCTGGGGTGGCTAATGTACGGCGTACTTTCAAGAATGGGGGATGTGACACCCCACATGAATGCTGAGTTAGCGGTTGTTCAGAGCATTCCAAGGAATGTTGTCATTTAACCTGGTTTGGTGGGTTGATAAGCGATTTATAGTGGTTATATGATTTGCAGTGCTTTTTATGATAAATTATGCAATAAAGATTTACCTACCTTCCTACCAATAAACCTACCATTTCCAAGGCAAGGCAGAAATAGGCCTAACTGTTTGAAAGATTACATTGTATGGATTATCAGTCAAACAATCGCCACGATCTATGATGAAGCAAACAGGTTAGGTAGGCTTTTAGCTCGCTTTATAAAATAAGATACCACAGCTTCACCCATAACAACTACCCTCTCCTCCCCGATAATACAGTCTGTACACAAAGGGAATTCACAATGCATTCTATGATTATTGTGTGAATCTGTATGTCCCTGCAATGGAGGTCCGGAAACCAATTAGAGATCTTGTGGCTGGAATAATCCCTGTTGTTCCAAGTATAATACATACTAGGAACAATTGATTCCCATATTAATGAAAGTATACAATACTACTGCAGGAACCGGATTGCTACCTGTTTTTTGTGTGTGACTGTCTATTAACCCAAACCCAGTAGATACCCACTGGAGGTGTCCTCATATAAACTCTAGCAATCCACAATTAAAACTACAATTTATTAAGTTACATTCTGGGAAGGAGACTGTTAGGGTGCCTGACCAACCTAGTCCACCAGAATCACAATGGCTTCATAACCAATAGATGAACCTCTCTCAACATCAGAGGCATGCACCAAATATTAAAAGCTTCATCTGGTAGATTGCTCCACTCTGCATGGCTTGGCGAAGGCATTTGACACTGTCCAGTGGCAGTACACGCTTGCTGTGTTAAAGAAATTTGGCTTAGGTAAGAAGATGCTTGAATGAGTAAAATCATCACAGCTCCATGGTCAAAATAGGTTTTTTAAATTTCTGACACTTTCAAAAATAATAAGGGCACTAGACAGGGGTACCCCAGATCCCCGTTATTTGTCTTTTTTTTTGTATTTCACATTTTGTTTCTGCAAAAAGTATATTTTTGGTGGGGCAATAATTGATGCCTTGGGAGGATGTGGGTTGTTGTAAATCTTTTATAGCTCACTTAATTTTCATTTTTGGTATTGCTGAACTAATGGTACTGTTTTTTTCAGTGTTACCATGCCTCCTTTGTCTGGCAAGTGTGTGTGTGTTTGTCATAGGCCACCATTTGTCTTTGTTCTCCATGCCATGCGGCTGGGGATCATTTTCTGTAGTCAGTGTCCATAGGCCTGCATGTGTTCTTTGCTGTCCATTCCTCCTTGCTTGCTGTTTGAGCATGTGGCCGGCAGCCAATTTGTGTAGCCAGCCAGTGTGCTTTTTCCATAGGCCTGCATGTGTTCTTTGTTGAGGCCACGCCTCCGTGCATGCTCTTGTTGCTTGATATGGCTGGTGGCCATTTTGTTCAGCAACAAAATAAGGAGCAACAGAGGGAATCCCCTGGTCAGATCACCAGGTAGCCGTCCACTCATAGATTCCATACAAAAATAACCTGGTTAGACAGAACACTTTTAGTCTTTATAACTTATGTTAAGTGAATATTATGTACTCCTAGGTATGGCTATGTTAAATTATCTAGTCATGCCCACCTCTAAATGCTCCTCATTTAAAAATGATCAACCATCCACACCTAATCTCACAGCCACCAAAGAAACAATTTGAGAAAAGTCAGAAAGTGCCTCACGTAAGCACCATCCATGGAGCTACTGGTTGGTACTCACCGGTTTGCTCATTCTGTCATCATCTGCAACTTTCTTGACAGAGAGAAAAGATGTGTGACCTAACTCTTAGGCTCATGTGAAGTGGTAAAAAAATTAATAATAACGTCTAAATGATGATATCATCTATCAAACGTTGTTGGACAGGCCTCACAGACGGCTCGCGCCCTCCCCGCTCGACAAGGCCAGGACTCCGGGCCACCTGGCATAACCCCGCGACCAGCACCTGTACCCTGTCCCCCGACGGACCCTCTGCCCTCGGACCCCTACTCATCACGGGGTCCAGCCCCACCGGCTTTCCCGGCCGGGTCAAGCCGCCATCTTGGACCCTGTACCACGCGGCCGCCTGGCCTCCCCTCGACCCTAACCCCGGGCCTGGCCGGCCCCGACATCCCGGCACCACTATCCACCCAGGAGGTGAGCGGACCACTTGGCAGGTCAATGGGAGACCGAAGTGTCAAGGGCTCTCCCCCGCCAGGTGCCGATCGCTCCCAGCTCCCCCAGGCACTGGCTCCACCCCCTGCTGGGTGTCTGGACACCTTCATCCCGGACCCTCCGACCTCCAAGTGCGAGGGTCCGGACATCAAAGGGCACCAGCCCTATAACTGAGGCAGCTCCGGAGCAGGAAGGCAGTTGTATCCTGGAGTCGAGAGACACCGAGTGAACTCAACCCTGACGGTCTACTGGCGCTGCCGTAGCCCGCTCTTGTGAACCATCGTCCTGCCTGCTGGCGCTGCCGCGGCCTTCTGCAACCTTCATCTTCCTGGGACCTGCTGGCGCTGCCGCGGCCCGTTGTACCGACCATCCTCACCGGGACCTGCTGGCGCTGCCGCGGCCCTCTGCAACCTTCATCTTCCTGGGACCTGCTGGCGCTGCCGCGGCCCGTTGTAACGACCATCCTCACCGGGACCTGCTGGCGCTGCCGCGGCCCGTTGTATCGACCATCCGCACCGGGACCTGCTGGCGCTGCCGCGGCCCATACCACCTAACCACCAAGCTCGAGGATTGTGAGCTCATCACCATCTCATCCGAATTACCTGATTGGTAAATAGACTGTCCCGCTACCCCCTTCCCTACCTTACGAGACTCTAATCGAGGGGACCCCTGAGTCCAGACCTCCTTGTACCATTTTACCGTACCTTAAATAAGTGCCTATAAAGATCACTGAACCTTATCCGTGTGTGGTATTTGTCTGTGGGGGGGGAAGTTACTTGTCTGTGCGATCGCTGGAGACGGCTCTCCCCGGAGACCTCTCCTCCTGACCCCGGCCGACCCTCCCGGTCCGTCTACCTTTTCTAACAAACGTCTATCCCCCGTAGTGTGAAAAAAGGGTGAATAAATCTCCTAATTAAAAGGGAGTTGT
The DNA here is from genome assembly GCF_964204655.1 of Triturus cristatus. Classification (NCBI taxonomy): domain Eukaryota; kingdom Metazoa; phylum Chordata; class Amphibia; order Caudata; family Salamandridae; genus Triturus; species Triturus cristatus. The sequence goes on along the minus strand of NC_140584.1, from coordinate 363,316,438 downwards.
GAACAACTCTTCCACACATTCTTTATTTTCATAGTGTCCACACTCTGTTGAAAGGAAACAGCATGTTTAGACCATTTTAACTTGAACGGCTATCTTGTTCAGCCTACTACTACTATGTAAATCATTTTTATTCCTGTTTTCATAGCCATTAACTAGGAAGATTGATAGGAGAGAGCTATGTCTTTTTTCTTTTACTTTTCCCTGATATCAGTTTAATATGCTTGAGGATCATTGTAGTATATGTATATGTGAACAGGCCTCCACTATGTGTGCAAGAGTTTTCTGCAACCTTTAATTCCTAACGGCTGGTTAATGACGAGAAATCAGCAAACTGCTCTAATGGCCTCCACCCCATACAATAACTGTCCCACCTCATGATATCATTGTAAGGTGCACAGGAGCAGTTTCATATGTTTCAAAAGCAAGCCCTGCTTTTCTGTGTATGTAGTGACCAGTTGAACACGTATTGCGTAAGGCACAATCAAACACCGCGTAACACAGCATGTGATAAATGAAAAGTATAACTAAAACGTCTAAACAAATATGAAATTAAGGACAAGTGATTCGAAGATGCAAGAAAAACTCATAACTACAGCAGATAATTAATTACAGCCATGAAATCCATTTGAGTGTGGCAGCTAATAAGAAATACTTACGTTTAAGTTTCAGTTTTCTGGGGTAAGGTCTTGCTCAGTTTAAATATATGAGCACAGAATAAGGCTAATACCATTGGACAGGGCTAAATTGTGGGTACATTATACTGTTTAGGGTTTAGCAACGGATCAGTAACCGAGATGTCACAAGCACTCCTTCCCTTAGGGTTTTGTGTCTTTTTCTGAGTTACTTTGAAAAGACTCCGTGATGAATTGCTTGTTTCACCTTTCCACGAAGCTGTGCAAAACACATGATTTATGCTTACTACTTAGTTGCCAAGTAGTGTGCTGCATTCACTTCGATTACAACTTGCTTTTCAACATTTTTTTTTAATGCAACTTAAAGCATCTTTGCAGAATTTGTCAAAATGTAGAATGCGTGTGGTTCATATTTGTTTCTATATTAGGTAATTAGGTGTCCTGTATATTTCGTCTGCACTGCGTTTTCTTCCGATTAATCCTAGTTTTTTAGTTTTGCTCGCACTGCAGTCCTTTCTTGTACATAATATTTGCAACTTTTGACTGCATAAAAACATGCAAGAATTATGTGCTTTTGCACAAAGCTGTAAGAAACGTGAATGTTTTAAATAAATTAAGAGAAACATGTACATTTAACATACGATATGTATACCAGAATGGAGATATTAATCTTTTGTTACTATCAGCTTTAAGAACGTACGCTTTATAGAAAAGCTCTTGTTTGGTTAAATAGTGTGGGTTGTTTTAAAGTGCTGCTTATCCGAAGTAGGGGAATGCTGCTTATTTGTTTAGTTAATGCAACCATGCCAAAATATTTTAGGGAAAAGGGAATGGCACGTGATGACAAAAGTGCTTTTTCATTTGCATGTGGTACCATTTTGCTGCAGTCTTTAATTCTGACTATTAGTGAATTTGCTCGTCAATCTCCACAGGCACCATCCTTTCTCTGGCAGTCTTTTTGCAATAGCTTCACTCCTATGGTAGGTGGAACCATGTGCCTCTTTCTTTCTGTGGTAACTCTTCCAGTACCTTCTCTACTCTAGGAGGTGGCACCTTTTGCCTCTGTCGCTACTCATTCTACCCATAAACATTATGAAACGGAGCTCCATAAGGTTCCTCTCATGTGTCCAGACACTAGATTTTTTTACACCAAAAGTGCAACGCTGTCCACACAGTTCCACGCCACACAATTCAACTCCACAAATTTCCAGTCCACACCTCATGATTCAACACCAAACATCATACATCAACTCAACAAAAAAATTAAAATTACACTACACACCACATATATCCAATCTACACCACCAAAGTCCACATCATGCCACAACATTCCAACAGCACACCACATAATTAACCTCCACTACATACCACTCCACAACACAAAATACCATTCAACATAATTACACTCCTTAACGCGTAATTCCACTCCACATAATTCCAGTACACTCAATACAACATAATTACTATCCACGTAATTCCACAGCACACCATGCCACATATTTTGTGCTACACAAATCCACTCCATACCACACAATAGCACAACTAACTAATCCAATCCAACCCACATAATTTCACTACACACCACATACATACACTCCATAACGCATAGGTAAAAGACACTGCCATTTACAATACCAAAGCTCTAACTCAACAAATGTGAGACCTATTGTATTTCCAATACTTGTACTTACAAGTTTGCCTTTAGATACAAAAGAGACATCACTCACAGTACTGCCAGACAGAAGGCCCGTACAAAGGGAAGTGACCACAACATGTGACATCAGTCCCCCAGTTTCTTCCACTTGTACAACTAAGTGCCATTACCAACTGACAGCTTCAAGATGGCCCCAAAGAAAGGTGCTGCCAAAAAAGTCACCACTGAGGAGAAGAAGAGACAGATTGGCACTACTGGCATGTCAGCCCAAACCTTTTTTGGTAGACTTCACGTGGCTGCTGCACTGTCCTCTGGGGAGCAAGCTAGGAGCAGCACTCCCGCATCAATGCCACCACCCCAACCGAAGCCCAAGGCCTTGTCTCTTAGTGAGGTAGCCACTGCAATCATGGCGATGAGCAGTGAGTCTGAATTGTATTTGTCTCCGTTGCAAACTAGTACCCAATAGTTGCAGGAAACTGAGCAATCTGGACAACAGGTGCCGCAGCCAGCAATAGCAGATCTACCTGAAGTAGTAGCAGAACAGGAGGTTGCGCTTCCTGCGGGGTAAGATGCACCTGTTGTTGAACAATTGGCTTCCATATCTCTAGCAAGAAAAAGTAAGGGTACTCAACCATCTTCTCCAAGCCCCCCTTATGATGATCTGGACACAGATTGGACCCTGGTTAAGTCCAAGACATGCCAGGAGAGACTAGGGAAAAGGGAAGTTCTTGAAAATCTTACAGTTGTGGAAGAGGATGAGGATGACAAGCCAGTGGTTGTCATGGAAGCTGCTTCAGAGGACATCGACATTATCCATCCTATTCAACCTGCTCTGAGGGATGTGGCACTGGCACCACCACCAACCCAAGTCTCCATATTTATAAAGCCCCCACTGAGACCTACATCCACCACTATTTCAGTTGAAGTACACACTGCAGAGAGGCAATCGACCACACACCCACCTACCTCCTATTCTTCTCCAAGCATTGACAGTGGCACACTAAGAAAGTTTTCTTCCCCAGTTTGGGACTTCTTTATGATTAGCAAGCACAAGAATAACATTGCAATTTGCTTCATTTGACACATGAGTGTTAATCAATGTAAGCCTGGTTCACCCTATGGTACTGGAGGCCAAACGACCCATATGAAAAAAATCACAGAATCTGGTTGTTGGAGCACCTTAAAAAAATTGCTGCTGGTGGTGGTGATAATGAGAGAGGGAAATCAGCTCCGATCACAGCGATTGGTGTAGGTGGTGATGAAGAAGAGGGTGACAGCTTTACACAAATCCCCAGCAGTGCATCAGTATCACCCGCCTCAACAACCTGGAAATGGCACAAGAGTCAGATGGACCTCTGCATACAGTGGCTGTCCCAAGATGCACATTGAGTCTACCACCTCCTAGTTCTTTCCAGAAGTCGCCTGCATCAGTGGCACCACGAAACATGAAAGAAAAAAATCCAGGCTACTATTATGGGCATGATTAGGCAAGAGGGGCCCTACAAATGCAACCACCCCATGGCACATTTATACAAAGGAAAGCTGACTAATATGTTAGAGGTGGACCTCCTCCCTTTTTCTTTTGTGGAAGTAGTGGGATTTTTAGAATTTGTGGTGGCCATCTGCCTGAAATGGAAGGTTCCCAGCTGGATCTATTTTGCCAGAGTTGCTTTTCCAGCACTCCATCTTGATGTGCTGTAATTGGTTGGACAAGCTTTGCAACAGAGTGCTGTTCACACTATCCACTTGACAATGTGGACCAGTTGTCAAGCTACTGATTACATGTGTATCATTGCATACTGGATTTCTTTTGTGGGGTTAGGCAACAGCTATTTACAGGTCTCAGTGCTGCAGAAACTTTTAAGGGCGTTCAGCACCAATCAACAGCAGCCATGTTTGCTATTGAGAAATCCCATACAGCTGCAAACATCTTGGAAGAATTTAACAACAAGGTTTTTGAAAAAGTGTGTGACTCAGAGGTCTCAGAAATTGATTTGTTGCCACAGACAGGTACAGTAATATAGTTGAGGCCATGGTAAATGGTGTCTGTCTCTTTCAGGGTCCTGTGTTTGGCACATTGCATCAACCTGATTGTGCAGGACTTTCTCAGAAAAGAAGACATAGTCAGCAACTTACTGGCCAATGGTTCTCATTTCAGCCATTCTTCTAAAGCGGGGAAGGAGTTCAGGATCATTCAGCATGCTAATAGAATACCAGTTAAAGCTTTCATGCAGGAGGTGCCAACACGTTGGAACTCCATTGATAACATGTTGCAACATCTGTTTGAGCAGTACAAACCGAATAATGACTATGCCATTCTAAGAGGAGGGGATGCACCTGGGAAAAGCATGACTATGGAGATGGACAAATGGAACCTAGTCAAATGCCTGACACGGATGCTACTTCCTTTTGAGATTTTCACCTGGGCAGTCAACAAGGAGGACAGTACAATGAGCCAAGCTATCCCTTTGGGTTCATCTGTTACAATACCAGTTAAAAACAGGTGTTACAAAGGTTCACAGGTGTGGACAGCAGCAGGTGAGCCACATGACGTAATTGAGAGCTCAATTGTTCACTTGGCTGTTAATCCAAAGGCTGCAAAGAAACATCGTGTCGACTAAAGAGTACATCTGTGCCACATTACTTGATCCATGGTACAAAAGAATACTGCCCACTTTCATTGCTTTTCTGACATAGATGTTTCACTATACAAGACGTGGATTGCTGATCAAGTGAGATACCTTAAAGAAGAACTGCTGGAAGTTACAGTTCCGGGCAGAAGTTCTGAAGTGCATCCTTCAACTTCCAGAGAAGGCGGTGATGTTATCTCAGAGCAGCCAACACCAGCAACAAGAACCCTGGCAACAACTACATGAACAGAAAAGTAATACCCAACCTATGCATTGGCTTGGTTTCAAGTGGTAGGTGGTAGGGCTTAAGTCAAGTGCGGAGGCTAAGGCAAAAGGGGTTGAGCAAGTGACAGCACCAATGACCATTTAGAGGATGTTCCAGGACTATTTGGATGACCCAAAAGAGGTCTACATGGATCAAAACCCATTGATCTACTGGTACCATTGGCCAGAGCTCAGCAGGCTGGCAACATATTATCTGGCTTGTCCGGTAGCCAGTGTATCTGCTAAGCGTGTGTTCAGTGCAGCTGGTGCAGTTGGCATAGTGAGAAGGATCAGTCCCTCTCCTCAAAACGTTGAGAGATTGACTATGATCAAAACAAACCAACATTCCACACCACACAATTACACTGTTCTTAAAATACTATAGGTTGAGGAGGAGGATGACAGCAATTGGTTAGACTCTAGTGTGTTAGATGACCAACTTCTGGGCGAACCATCAGAGTTTGAGGATGAACTCTTCTTCCATGACTGAGTAGATCACCATAGAAATGTTTAAATATTTATTGACAAACTGCTTACTGCTTTGCAAAAAATAATATATATATATAGCTAGAGGAACATCATATATTGTGTTTGTGTCTGACTTATGCAGCCCCACCATTTTTAGGCACATGTATGGCTGGATTGGAGTTGGACAGTTACGCTGTGAAGAAGCCTCCTCATTCCCTTCAATGCATTGGAGACAATACCTGCCTGTGTCCCATGCCTATCCTTCTTTTTTTATCCCCTGGCATCTCAATAAAGATCATTTGATTTACAAGATTGATGAATTCCAATGTGTTGCTTACTTGCATCATAGAGAAGATACACTTGTGTACCACCATGGTTGGATTGGAACAGGTAACTATTGCAACAATGAGTGATATACTATTGAGGAATTGCAAGTGATGATTGATTATTCATGTGATGGCAGAGAGTATGGGAAGGTGTTCAACTAATTTGTAAACTTAAATTTGATAATCTTTAATGTTTGGGGTCTGATGGGTGATCTTTTTTCCTAAAGGTGATTGGCTTTTTCACACTTAGCAAGATTTACTTGCAGGGCCCGCTTCTTTTTTCTGGTTCATCAGAGACCAGACCAGTCACTTTAGTTAACAAACAAAACTCTACACAAAATACTCAAATTCTGTTCCTCTTCTTGTTCAGCAGTGCGCTCCAGGTCTATCTCGCTCAGGTCAGCATGGAGTTGGACTGATTCATTACTCGTAGTCAGGAGGGGGATAGGAGGACTCAGGGCTGCACTACCTGTACAGCCAGAAGAAGGAATCTATCGACTTCAAAGGGAAACCAACTTGATGATATCTCTCAGGCCTACTCAGATCTGTGGACTGGAGAGAGTTGCGTTGATTTGGGCAATGCTGCTGAGTGTGTCTGGTGACTCAATGTGAAACTCCTCTTATGTGGTTGTGGTAGGGGTGGCCTGTTGCTTGTACTTGGAGGCAGACTTATGATGCCAAATAATAATCACATGATGCATGCACTCGTCTAAATGATATGATGGCAGTTGTGAGATAGATCAGCACGGTACATACAGCTACTTGTCCATGATTGGTTACAAATTGCTCTCACTTCTCAGTTAATCGATCACACATGAGTCATAAAATGAATGATTGCAGAAGCCTATGCTCTTGCTCTGCCTCTGTGACTTGGTAGGGGTGGCCTGTTGCTTGTACCAGGAGAAAGACTTATGATACCACATCATAATCACATGATGCATGCACTCGTCTAAATGATATGATGACAGTTGTGAGATAGATCAGTCCGGTACATACAGCTCCTTGTCCATGATTGGTTACAAATTGCTCTCACTTCTCAGTTAATCGATCACACATGAGTCATAAAGTGAAGTAGGTAAGTCTCACACCTCACAGCTTCACTGGATCAACGGGCCCTGCATGGCATATACCCCTGATGAGGAGCCTGAGGGCCGCGTCTGGCTCCGCCTGGCTGCAGGACATATGTGCTGTCCCACTGGGAGTGTGGTGGCAGCCAGTGAGAAGCAGCCTGCTGCAGTGTTTGGTGGTCGGGCGTGCTGAGGCTTCGAGGGGGCTGGACCTAGAGGAAGCCTGCTGCTGGGCGCTGGTGCTCAGAGTGCGGCCTGTGTCCAAACTGTCCTATGTCAACCCCGATCCACGGTGAGCATTCCCCCTCATGCCTTCAGTGGGTGAGTGCTCTGGCTGTTGGCCTGGTGGGGGGTTGTGGCTTTGTGGTGTTGCAGCCTGGGTCCCCGGGCCATGGTGTTGCAGTTGCGGGCAGCCTTCAGTTTTGCGGACTCCTAGACTTTTGTGCCACCCTCATTGTGCACCAGCGGCTGGGCTGCAGTGGACGCAGTGTGATCCGTCCTCTGGCCCGTTGTTGGTCTCTGGTTTGCATGACCTGAGGACCATGGCCGAGGCCCGGCCTTGTCATTATGCGCCTGGACTGGTCTGAGCCGCCCCCGAGGAGACTTGAACCGGAGCTGCAGCTGGTGCGACATCCTCTTCCACCCCCCTAAATACTATCAACAACTGACGTGTGGATCATTTGGCGGCACCCAGCTGGCATACGAGAACCTGCCTGGGGGTGCTGTGACACAGTGGAGCTGGTGCCCTGCAGGAGTAACGAGCGTTGCATTCTGTGACCTTCTGTGGCTCACTGGCGGTGGGCTGGCCTGTCTCTGGGACACTCTATCCAGCCCCCACCTCCAAGTAGTGGACCTCAGTTGACAGCGGCATCACAGTAGGAGCACCGGGTGAGCTGTCCCATTTGTATCTCCCTGGGCCCTGGTGACGGAGGGCTGCACGGCGTCCCTTGGTTCGACCTCATCCCCGTGTATCTGTTGGAAGCTCTGCGGGGCTGCGGGAGACCCAGGCGGCCAGTGTATTCCCACCTGGTGCAGGAAGGTGCGTGAGTTGATCCCCTTGGGGTGGTAGGACATTCCTGAACCTGCACTGGCGTGGTCCCTGTGACTCTGCTTGACTGTGGACATTTGGAGTGTTTCTGCTGTGAAGCACCTGGCTGGTGCTGGAACTCTGACGTGGTGGTGGTGTGGTGGCTAGTGCGCCTTGTGATCTTACTGTGACCCAGCCATGTCCTCCCACCACCCAGTGAGAAATGACACTTCGGTTAAGGACATCTTTGCTAAATCTACCGCTTAGAAAGTAGAGGGGACGCCTGAGACTACAGCTCTCGATCTCTCTGCAGACAACACCCGAGCAGGTGAAATGGCCCAAGATAAATCTCCCATCACCAAGGCGCTCCTGGAACACCTGTCTATTTCATTTCAGCCACACTACGCAACCCCCATGAATGGACCACCGCTGCGTACACTTCAACGCTGAGAAACCCACCACCCCCAAACCCGCAATGGGCCCTCCACGGAGGAACTGGAGCAAAATCACTGAAGAGCAGCTCAATCACACCCTCATCTGCGACGCCCCCACAACCTCGACCAATGCCAACCTCGCTGCCAAAGAACTCCACACATGGATCTCCAACTGCGCAGATGAACACGTACCCCTACGCAACAGACAGCACACCAGAAAGGCCACCTGGTTCATCACCGACCTCCAAGAATCCAGACGCACCTGCAGATGTCTCGAGAAGAACTGGAGAAACAGCAAGCCCCCGGTGATCACACCACCTACAAGACTGCCATGACAGAATAACACCAATGTATCAGAGCCACCAAAAGGACCTTCATCCAAAACAAGATCACCTCCAACTCCAGCAACTCCAAGGAACTTTTCAGCATCATCCAGGAATTCACCAAGCCCCCAGCGAAACCACAGACATCACCCCCTCCCAGGACCTCTGCGACAAGCTCGGATCCTACTTCCATCTAAAAATCAAGGGACTCTACAACCATTTCAACGACCAAGCACCTGACACCAAAACCACTGCCCTCTCCAGCAACACCAACAAGCGTACCATCTCCTGCTGGTCCCCAGCCACCACCGAGGACACAACCTCGACCATGAAAGGCATTCACTCAGGAGTCCCCATGGGCCCCTGCCCGACACACATCTACCACAGAGCCACCAACGCCATTGCACCCAAATTTCGATGCACCATAAACACCACCTCCAAGACCGGCATTTTCCCCGATGACTGGAAATGCGCAGAAGTCAGACCCTTGCTCAAGAAACCATCAGGAGACGCAACAGACCTCAAGAACTACCGACTCATCTCCCTCCTCCCTTTCGCAGCCAAAGTCACAGAGAAGATGGTCAATGCCCAGCTAACTACATTCATCAAAGAAAACTCCATCCTCGACCCCTCCCAATCCAGATTCCGAAGCAACCACAGCACCAAGACCGCTCTACTCGCCGCCACAGATGGCAGCCGCATCCTCCTCAACCAAGGACACACCACGGCCCTGATCCTACTTGACTTCTCAGCAGCGTTCGACACCGTCTCCCACCAGACAATCACCAACAGATTCCACGACGCCGAAATACAGGGAACCGCCCTCAAATGGATCAGTTCTTCCCTCACCAGCAGAACCCAAAGAATCAGACTGCCACCTTTCCTCTCTGATCCCGCGGAAATCAACTGTGAGTACCACAAGGATCTTCACTCAGCCCCACACTCTTCAACATCTACATGGCCCCCCTCGCCGCCATCGTCAGACACCACGGACTCAGCAAAGTATCCTGCGCTGATGACACCCAGCTAATCCTCTCCCTTGCCAAGGACCCCATCACCACCAGACTAAACTTCCAGGAAGCAATGAAGGACATCTCATCCTGGATGAGCAACAGCTGCCTGACGCTCAACTCAGAGAAGACAGAAGTCCTCATGCTCAGACCCTCCCCCTCCGCATGGGACAACACCTGATGGCCCACCGCCCTAGGCAGCCCTCCAGCACCCACAGACCATACCAGAAACCTCAGCATCATATTCGACTCCTCCCTCTCCATGACCTGACAGGTCAACGCCATCGCTCCAGCTGCTTTAACATCCTACGCATCCTCAGAAAAACCTTCACATGGACCCCCCCCCCGAAGGAAGACCGTCACCCACGCACTCATAACCAGCAGACTAGACTACGGAAATGCCCTCTATACTGGGATTAACAAGTCTCTGACCCACAAACTACAGACCATACAGAACACCGCAGCCAGACTCGTCCTTGGCATCCCTCGACAGGAACACATCACCCAACATCTGCGCAACCTCCACTGGCTCCCCATAGAGAACACACGCCTACAAATGCCTCCACAACACCGGACCCCAATACCTCAACGGGAGAATCTCCTTCCACGTATCCAAGAGAAACCTCCAATCCACCAACCTCACCCTCACCGAAACCCCACGCATCAGTAAAGCCACAACAGGTGGAAGAGCATTCTCCCACATAGCGGTCAGAACCTGGAACGCACTCCTGATTGACATGAGACTCACCCCCTCCCTGAACATCTTCAAGGAGGAAAACACTCAAGACCTGGCTCTTCGACTGAATGGAGTTGCGAACCCCCCTCCCAGCTCCTTGAGACCCTCACGGGTGAGTAGCGCGCTTCACAATTACCTGATTGATTGATTGATTGATTGTTTGGGACCCTGCGGAATGGCTTTGCGGGCCCAAGCCGGATATTGTGACCAGGATTAAGGAGATCCATCACGATGTGGAAGCGGTGAGGATGAGAGTGGCGTCTTTAGAAGAGCGCCGAGATGCACTGGAGGATGTGTTGGAAGGCCACTGCCAGGAGTTGCTGGCAGTACATAACCAGAACTCATACCTCCGGTATCAGCTTGAAGATCTTGAGAAGCTGTCCGGTCGCTTTAACATATGAATTAAAGGCACCCCGTTACAGGTGGTATTAGTCAGTCTCGATGACTTTACCACCTATCTCTTTAAACATGTGGACCCTTCCCTGTGGGACTAGGAGATCACTATGGATCGCACTCACTGTGCTGGGCAACTGGGTGCTGCGCCGGGTCAACCTCAAGACATACCTGCCTCCATTATTACTGGCAGAAGGAAGTTATCATGGCGGCTGCCCAAGAACTGAAAATCATCGACTTTGAGGGCCTCCGGCTGTGGCTCAACCAAGATCTTTCCCCAAAAACACTGCAGTGCCAGAGAGCCCTCAAGCTCCTTATGGATCTCCTACAGGCCCAGGACAATAGATATGAATAGGGATATCCCTTACGTCTCCAATTTGTATGGCAAGAGGAGGTTTGAGTGGTACGCACGCTCTAGGTTGCCTGAGCGCTCCCTGATATGTCGGTCCTACAGTCTGCTGCATGAGCGACGTCCCCACAGCAGGACTCCTCGTCCATGGGCCCCAACTCCCAGCGCTCAAAGCGGTGGAAGACGAAAATGTTGAGCAAGCCGTCTGAAGCTGAGAATCGGGAGGCTCGCACCAGACTGCTTCAGGTGACCATGTGGGTGCAGATGGTGATCACTCATTTGCCCCAGGTGTCTTGTTCTTTCAAAGGAGCCTGCAACTCATACCAAGCCTTGCTGGTGGCCACGGCCATGGACACTTTGTCTTTGCACCTCCTCTGTCAGAGATCCAATACTTCTCTGGCAGAGCTCCTTCGTGCTGATACCAAATCCCTGTTGGTCTTGCCTACGACATAAACCCTAACTATTGCTCTCTGGCTGTCCCCATGCAGGGGACCTGTTTGATCTACTGTTTCACTTCTTTTTCTCATGCCCTTCTCCTTTTTCTGCTTCTCTATCTCCACACGTAGTATAGATAACCCTGCATGCTCCCCATAGGAGGCCCAGCCCGGCCTTCTGCTAGTGGGGTAGCGACCTACCCCATGCATACCTCTTGTTATACAATTGTACATTTCCTGAACTGTGTTAGTAAAACGTAGCCTCATTTGGAGGCTGGCACAATGAAGGGAGGATTTTAGAAAGTAGTGGACTCAGCCCCTGTTAGCATTATTTGATGCATATTGTCAAGGACTTCTCACAATCCTTCCCAGGAGAAGATCCTAGCGCCTGCTCTTTAGTCATCTTCAAACTCTTGTCTAATCATGTGGTCTTGCTCCTATCCACTTGCATTGAAATGAAAAATGTATACGGATATGTAAAAAAGTCAAATATTTGCATGCAGCTGCGCAAAATGTGATATGCTATTTATTTCCATTGGGGGGTTTGGGGAGGGTCTGTGGCAAACGAGGGGCAATGCTGTGATTGGGTCGTGATGCCCCTCCTCTCTCTCAAAGGTGGTGATATATGATATAATATAATCTGCCATCTGTATATGTGATTTATGCAGTGGCATCTTTTCCTGAGTATTTATTTTAACAAAAGAGATTTAACCAAAACAGAATTCAAGAAGTTAAATGTGTGCAGTCGGGTAAAATTCCATTGAGGATAACTCGTGACTACAAGGAGTGTTGTTTAACTGTGTGAAGTAACTGCTACATGTAATCCCTGAGGCATTAAACGGTGTTTTTGTAATGTCATTTTTGCGTTACAGTGTTAATAAACTCGAATTTGCCCTTTGCACTATAATAATAAATGTGTGAATATGCATTTATACGTGTGTATCCTCTAAATAACGTGCGTTATTGGGTCTCATTCATTTTCACTGTCATGGCACTTATATCTATATCTATCTATATTTGATTTGAATATACACATTCACACATTATTACGATTTCAAACACTGTATATAACTGTAAAAAAAGCAACACAGGTGATAGGTTTGTTTTAATTATTTTCTGAAGATGTGGGCTCTGTTCTCACTTGTAATGTTTACATGGCATGTATTTATTGTGTTTGATTAAAAAATATATACTCAATATTAGTCTTTCATTTTTAGAGTGTTCCAACACAATGTTTTACCTTGCTCGCAGTATTTAACATTTCCACAATAATTGTGGTGCAATGCCATTATACTATTTTGGGGGAACCGGCTACATTCTACATTATATTAGACAGAGGGGAGCAAGGCAGGAAAACGTCTGAAGTCAACTGCTCTAAACAAAGAGGGCCTCCTATCCATTAAAGACTGAATAAACGAAACCTCATGAGGCCTGATTACCACTGACAGCCGGTGCAGGTAGGAGTGGGAGGGGGTGTTGGGGGGTGTAGGTGGGAGTCGAAAGACGACGGCAAGGGAAAATAAAATTTTAAAAAAAGAAAACCACCTGCCTTACGCTCACCACTTCGCTGAGTCGGTGATGCGGTAAGCACTAGGGGTGGACAAAGCTGGCATAGTGCCTCTCTCTACGCATAGCTCCACGGAGTTTGAAAAAAACTCTGTGGGGCTATGCATCGCTCCGCTCCCTCCCTGCTCCCTCCCCCCTCCCAAATGCTTTAAAAATGATAAAAAGAAGGCATTTACCTGTGTTTCTGCCGCCTCCCCTGCCTGGGCGCTCTGCTTCCTGCTCTTCGCATCCTTCTTCATTGAAAAATACACTACGTTGTACATCTTGCGCGTGCACAGGCGCACCCGCAAAACGTACAATGTAGTGTTTTTTTTAATGAAGAAGGACGCAAGAGGAGCAGGAAGTTAGGCAGCCAGGCAGGGGAGGCGGCAGAAACACAGGTAAGTGCCTTCTTTTTATCATTTTTAAAGCATTTGGGAGGGGGGAGGGAGCGGCTAACTCCGCTCCACCACGGATGTGGGGTTTTGCCTACCTCCGCGTTTGCCACGGAGTGCGGAGTGGGAAAATCTATGCAAACTCCACTGGCAGAGCGTAGTTACCCGCCCAGGGTTAGTAAGCACAAGGTAAGTGGTTTTTTTTATTTTTTTGAATTTCCCTCGTCGTCTTCTGTCGACTGCTCCCCACCCCACCCCCACTGCTCTTACCTGCACCAGCCTTCACTGCTGTAATCGGTCTTTTGTTTCCAAACAATACGTAAACCCCTTTTTACGCATGGGTCAGAATTATGAGTTGAGTGTTATTTAACGCATCCGATAATTATCAGATGCATTACATTCCTCAACCTTCGCTATCTTTCGTTAGGTCAAACCTGCTGAAATTAAACTGGGGGAAATCATTCAGGGCCTCATTTATGAAAAGTGACGCATCACTGCGTGAAAACAGTGATGCGTCACTTTTCACTGCGCCCTCCCTGCGACTCCAATGATGCGTCATATTTACAGTATGGCGCATCATGTCGCAAGGAGTCACAGATACATCAGTATTTCTGACGTATCTGTAGGCGCAAAAGTGACGCATTGCTGGAGTGTGTCACAAAAGTGACGCAACTCCAGCAATGTGTCCTTTCACATGGGGCAAGCCCCATGTGAAAGGGCCTGCGTCAGTCTTACGCCTGCTGTGAGGCAGGCGCAAGATATTGACGCATTTGCACCCTAGAAGTGGCGCAGTGAAATCTCGTAGATTTCACTGCGTCACTTCTACGATGCATACTTACGTGGGTACGCCCACCCTGCATACATTATACCTGACGCAGGTATGATGTAGCGCAGGGGTTTACAAAGTGACGCATCTAGGTAGATGCGTCACTTTGTAAATATGGCGCATCATGGCGCATGTTTTACGCCACTGGTGCGTCACAAAAAGTGACGCACCGGTGGCGCAAAAGTGACGCAGGGGCTCATAAATGAGCCCCTCAGTATTTACTGTATCATGCGGATTTTGGTGTCTTAAACACCACAAACTGCATATTATTCCCCAGAAACTTGTAGTTGGTATTATTTACTGCACCTGATAGATAAAGATCCAATGGTATTGTTATTTATCAGGTGCGGTAAATAGCACCTATACTCGTAATCTTGGCCTTAATAGGGTCAAACCGGATTTGGAGAGGCCAATTAGAGCCCTTCTATATCATTTGGACACATTCTCTGGGCAAATCTCCCTATAAAGCAGATCTAGTAGGACATCTGGAAATACGGTTGAACTAAGTGCTTTCTTTTGAATCCAAAGTTAACAATTCATACCTAATGTAATGTAACATAAGATAAATATAGCCCCCACTAAGGTGTCTGTACTGGAATGCTCCTTTAGTACACACAATGCATTCTGCCTATGTCCAGGGACTGAGTCCTTGTTGGTCACCCATTACTCCCTTTCACTGACATACCCAGGGCTAGCCTTGCCTGGGCCAAAGAATGCCGAATGGTTTGGAAGATATTCATTCCTAGCTGCTTTGCCAACTGGCGTGGCCATCATATTTAATTTGTCCCCAAGAATGAAACCCATATGCCAATGCAAGGTGGCCAAATTGGAACTGGTCTCTGCTTGATCAACCCAATTGAAAAATGATACATGGCTGCAGCTGGCCTGTGTAGTGGTGTGTGACCCTTCCATCAACATAAAGAAAGGACTACAAGAAAAGCTACTGAGAACCTAAACACTGCATCATTGCTCCTGATTCCAGCAGGACATTTACATGCAAAGTGATGAATAAAATGTTAAAAGGAGCATACAGTTTCAGCTTAGTAAAGGTTCTGAAATATGTGGCACCAGAGAAGTTCTTAGCAGCCTGGGTTTTGGGGGACAACACTGGGAACTAGGGGCAATGCCACCATTTCCCTGACAGCCAGATTTCCCTGACCTCCACTGAAGCATCAGCATGTCATTTTGAACACACCTGAACTGGCAACAGTAGTCGAGGGCGAGTCCCCACTGGGGGTTCTATGTCTGGCTACAAACTGCACTGTGTTGCTGGGCACAGACTTGTGTTCAAGTCCGGTCCTTCTCTACTTGCTCTAGTTGAGGACATTTCCTGTACAACTGAGACTCAGATATTGGCGGGTAATGATGTCAGGCACACTTTTCCTCAGAGAGACGTATCCATCCACAGTGGGTGAATTGACTAAGGAGTAATGATGACTTCCTCAGGCCTAGCAGGCATGCCATCATGTGTATCGGATCCTATGGATCCCATATTCGGGTTGCCCCATCGTAATAGTTGATGTCCCAATGCTGCCCGAGTTAAAGTGCCACGTCACAAGTTCTAATGATGTCTGTTCCTGGTACTTTTCCTGCAGCTCCTGCCCTCATGTGTATATTTACAGCCCTATCGGTACAGCACTTGTGCCCTTCTTTCGCTAGATATCACTCATCCTTGCACACATTGGGCCTCATTTTCAAGAGGCCTGTACCAGTGGAGCGTCACTTTGAATGAGGCTTCAGTGGTTCAGGCCTCTCAATAATATCTACGAAGTGACACAGAGCCACCCTGCGTGGTTTTGCATGCCCTAGCACTGCCTTGCCTTACTCTACGCCAAGGAGGCGTTCCATGGGCTTTGCTGTGGGTTTTCCCAGTCAAAACCCATGGGTTTAGACACATTCCCAGATTTACAAGGATCTGCAAACCTGGTAATGCATCAAAACTGTATGCCTCCCTAGGGGAGGAGTATTTCCTATTTCTATGTGTGCTGCATTGTGCAGCACACATAATAAGAGGGAAATGCCTCAATGTATTGTTATTGTGGAGGAAAGTGTCCCTTCCTACACAAAAACAATTGTGCCAACAACGCAGAGGCGCCTGCGTTGGCACTAGGCACCAATTTGTGCACCAGTGCAGGCAGAGGAGGACAGGAATGCGCCACATTTCATTAATACGGTGCATTCCTGCCCTCTCCTTTTGACGCAGGTCAGCGCTGCAAGGAGACTTGCAGCGCCGCCCTGCGCCATATAATAGTAAATGAGGCCCTTTGTTTATAAAGAGTGACGGCTGTGGCATACTCATTGGATACCCATCATCCCACTGACAGACTTTACAGAAATACTGTGACATCAACAAAACCCAAATATGGGCATGGCCATCACCTCGTGCTCCCATGGACGCCACGTGACTAATTTACTGTAACTTCCACTGCTGGCATATGGGCGCTCCAGCCGGGCACCTGCATCTTGGCAGTCTCGGTGCTGGCCTTCTCACTATAATTGTTGTATTGATGTGAAATGTTGTCGATCTCGCGGCATCTCAGTGTCATGGTTTTCGATGTCGAGAGAGGACAACACATTTACTGTAGGGTATTCATTGCTCATTATCTTCACAAACATCTATAAAAAAGCTGCAGTTCGTGCCTGTGTAAACCGAGGTTTGTCCATGAAAGTGCCACGGTGCACTCCTGCAATGTTGTCTTTTCTGTGGACACTGTAATGGACCAATCAGCAAGGGTCCCTACTGGACGCCGTTGAAAGACTCACTATTGCTTTTGGTACACTGAAGTGAATTGAGGCAAGTAAAAGATACAAGAAAAATGATACACGTACACCAAAGCACACACTGAAACCAAAAGACACAGTGGGGTCTACTAACCAGCTCCCAGAGGCAACTGCACGCAGATGAGATGCTCTCAGTCCCCGTCACAGTTCAGCAGACGTCCAAAAACCCTAACGTGTAAATGGATCAAGTGGAAACCATTAATAACTGGTCCATCGATTGGCGTTCTCACCACGCTTAGCACGCGTCAGTATTTTCTAATGTGCCATCGGTCTCCGGTGGCCGGCGACAAGGAAGACGCGGTATTTCATATTTACACCCAGGGGGGCGCTGCGCGGCCTGCCTGCACGCACCCCGGAGAGAGCCAGACACCGTCTGAGCGCCTGACAGAAGTCACGCTGAGCTGCCGGCGGAGGACGATGGTGAAATACTGTCTGTGGGACAAGTGATTAATCCCAGCCCTGCTCGGGGCCCAGCTGCGCCCCACAGTCCTCCTGGGACTGGCACGAGGAAGGGGGACGGCATGTCGTTCTGCACAGACTTCCACCAACAGTGGTTCTCTTGGGCACACCTTTTGTGACACTGACTGAACCACAACAAGAGAGTGACACACAGGGGCGTAGCTTCAGGGGGGGGGGGGGGTTCTTTCTTGGGGTGTCCCACCCCTAAAAAATGTACTCTGTCGTAAATAGTTGGGTACAGTGCTTTTAGTCTGGTATGGGGAGGTGTCTATCGGATTTCACTTGAGAGTTTTACAGAAACATACACAAAAATATGCACACAGTTGTTGCTCTCTCTCATCTCTGTTTAGAAGGCCCTAAATGTTGGGTTCATTTGAAAAATATAAATAGAATATTATAAGTACTCCTAACAATATTCACTGCCCCTTAGCCCCCCCCCCCCCCCCGCCCCACACACACACTCACACACTGCTTCTCATATAATGTATTTTCACAAACTATACCCGGCATGGTTGTTGGGACATCTGAAGTCTGCCCCCCCCCCCCCCCCCCCGCCCCGCCCCACCCCCGCCCCACCCAATCTTACTGACCAATACGCTCTTGGGGACATAGAGCTCAAAGACAAGGAAAGTAGTAGTGCGGTAAAGGCACACACAACATCAAGGAATGGTAAAGAGCTGTCCACACAAGAGCGAGTGCGCATATACAGTTCAAAATAAAGGGCCTATAATTTGCGGTGGTGCAAACACGCACACGTTCACTGACTGACATAATCTCACACACAGGGCTACTTAAGGCACACGCAAACACAAAATACAGATCTTAGTAAGTGAAATGCGACGCACCTGAACGTGGGCGTGCAAACCACAGGCAGAAATTAACGGGTCACTTAGGTGAAGTGCCCCGACCGTTCACTGGAATGTTGTCAGGCTTCTCATAAATAGATAAAAATTAAGCAAACCAATAGAAGTAAAAATATTATTTTGTTCTCCTCATATTGTGAGACAATGTGTCTTTTTTTCTTAAATTCCTTGATTTCACCAAACCTGTATTGTTTGAAGCTGACAGTGCCATGTCTCAGCTTAAGTGCTACGAGAGAGCTTCACAAATATCTAAATATTACATAAGAAGGGCCAAGTAATGTCACTGTGTCAGAGCAGGACCCCAAACTTTAAGCATGCTTAAAGTCGAAAAGAATGAGAAACCACTAATAACTGTTTAGATGTTCTGTGTTGATCTCCTAAAAGTAATACACCCGCCCTTACTATGGAATGTCGGATGGACATACCTTAGAACAAACACCAACATACATATTCTAAAACCACAGATTATTTTATTACATTTTTTACACAGGTACTCATTGCTGCAAGAGTTCCATATTTTCATCACGCTAATGGCTTCCAGAAAACGTTAAAAACAGTGTATTCTGCAAAATCTACTGCTTCTCCTCTCTGTAAAGTTGCATAGTATGTTAACCTTCACCTGCAAGTGAAATTTTGTGTTTAACATAGCTTTTCTGAAATTTTTGCCAAAAAACCTGCCTTTTGAGGGTTTTATCTTGCGTTTTCTATAAAAAAGTAACTTCGCCTGCTCTGCTTAGTTCATCTAATTGTTAAAGTTTTACAAAAGCTTCGAAAAATTGATGATACCAAGGTTCACAAAGATCAAACAGTCCTGCAAAAAGTTGCGAGAACCGCTGCCGCTTTAATTTTGTTACAAGGGGGCGATACTGCAGCACTGTTGCAAAACCGATCCCCAGTAACAAAACCAACCATCACTGGCTGCAAAATCCGCCCGCCCCTCCGGCCCACTGAGCTAACGCCCGGTGCCCACTATGGTCAGTCTGGCCCTGACGGACACCCACAGACCTCTTCACATCAGCAGCTAATTTTGGCACCCAACAAAGACAAAGACAATACCTAAACACAAAATATCTGCATAACTGTACCGGCCTCAATACCCTTTGTACATCCATCAACCAGCTACTCTTGGTCCATATCAGCAGCATTGATGCAAATAATATGAAATCTTAGAATCAATTCAATTAATACACTTCGGACATTTTTCAACTGTGATTAACACATATCGTAGTGTTCCACTTCAACAGCCAATGCCAGTGTCTTACAATCCCCATCTTTGTTATCCAGCTTAAACATTTCAATTCATATTAACAAGTACTACCAAAAACGAGGGGTTGCAAGTTGAATTTGGCCAACTGTAGGGTGAATTTTTTTTAAAGCCTTCTCCAAGTAAGGATATTTTACTAAGTTAGTGACAGTTAAAATAAAAAGTGTATAACTTATCAGGAAAAAAACATGAACTTTGGGTAAAAAATTATGAAAACTTTCTATTTGAAAGCGAATTCTTAACACTGTGGCTCTATCCAGGGATATGACTGGTTCCAGGTTATCACTGTATCTGTCTGAACAACCTGGATCTGGTCACATGCGGAACAAGTTGGGTCAGATCAGGCCTTATCTCTCTATACGCCCACGTTAGTGAGGGAACATCAGAGTTTAATAGGAACCTCTTGTGATACCCGGAGTTGTTTACCACTGATGTACTGAACTCATAGTACTAATGGACCGCAAATAAAATTATCATGTACTCACCTTAGCAATTGACGCAGTGGCAAAGAGGCAGAGAAGTCCAAGGCTTACCCAAGGAGGTAATGAAGTTCAGATACTCAGATCTCAGAACACACAATTCCCCTTACTAACTGAATGCCCAGTCAGTGCTTTACATTATAAAACACATATTATCCATACAATAGGCATACACAAAACCCCAGAACATTGTAGCTAACTCGTGCCATGGATATATACCCACACATTTTTATTGTGCTTAGTGGTTGAGCAATATTTGTTTCCCTTAACGTTGGAGACTATGATCATCGTTAATCTATAGGAGTGTTCGCAATCACCTACTGACTTCACAAGCTCGGAACCAAGGCTTGCAGATTATTAACCATCTGATGTTCAAGGGTCCAAGACCAACGGAATATATGTGAGCATGGATTTTCACAATTAGCACTTGCATGCCCCAAGGGATCTGCAATCCAAACAGTAGCTGGTTCAACGTCTTAAATTTACCTCGTCAAAAGTTTAACGGTCCATGTTGCTACTCTTCAAAGATTAAAATGTATCTCTTTATTTATTCAGGACTGATTTGCATTTAAGTCACTGGTACCAAATGTTTTTAGCTGTTGGCACACCTGTCAAGAAATTCATCAATAGGGGCAGAAAAGCCCAGCCAAGACTGGCAAACTAAAGCAGTCACTAATGGGACATTGTGGCATTCAAGTCTTTCTCATGTGAGAGATAACTAGCCCACAGTCTAACAAGAAGAGGGGGTGTACGGATGGTTCTGGTGATAAGTCACCAGAATTTCTACACAGGACAGACATATTTAAGCAATTATGTCCCCAAAACATCCTCTCTTGGATATAATTCAGCAGTGCCATGGGTGCTAACACATGTAGGGTCATACACGCTAGCATACTCAGCAGCACTGACAAAGCTAGAGACATTGGACCATATTTATGGAATTGCTTGAAAGTTCCAGGTTCAGGGGCAACCTTGCTCAGCTACCTCTGAATCTTCAGCCAAGGGAGGGAGTTAATGGGATCCTCAAGGGTCCAGGCCCACACAGGCTCACCCTCTGTAGCGGGAGATATTGAAAGCGCTTCTCCTTGCACCAAGTGATGGAAGCACATGGTGTAGTAGCCTCACGCAGGTGGTTGTGTGGACTTCATGCTCCGCAGCTGGCACAGCACTGTAAGGGAGACAGATGCTGGAATTGTGTAGCCCAGGGAAAACAAGCTTTAAAACATGGTGGCCTCCTCAAACCAAAAACTGCATGGACGCTGCATGGTTCGCCCATGCCAGTGCCACAAACAACAGGAACTTCTTGCGGGCTAGTTCGAACTGTGTCCGCTGAAATATTTATTGGGCCCAAGACAGAAAGCCACTTCTTGTGTAGCTGTAGGTGAGGCAGGAATAGCCCTGAAAAGAATGCAAAGAGCTGCCCCATGCAGAAGAGCACTGGGAGACCACTCCTAGGAAAAGTGGGACCGCCAGAACCTTTTACATGGGGAGGCTGGTCAATCACTCACCCTGAAGGACACAGGGAAAAAGCTCTTTCCCTTTGCTGGATAACACGCTGCCACCATCGTCAGCCTCATAGAGCCAGGTGACAAGCGCAGCAGTCACTCTCTCAAAGTCAGGTGAAGTTTGGGTACTCACCGACCTCACAGCAATGCTCTGAAGTTTCAGCCCATTTAGCAAGGTTTCCCCATCTGTGAATAGATGCCTCGTCAAATGGAGGACAAATGACAAAAAGCAAAGGCTTTGCAGGAACGTGACACAGATCAGGGCAGCTATGGCCACCAGAGCCATGACAGGGAATGTGCCTCTTAATGCATCAATTTGAATAAAACACAATGATTGCTTTGCAAAGTAGCATTTTTGACAATGCGGGCCACATCCCTGTAAGAAACGTATTTACCCTGAAAGTGAATGTAAAATATTTTCTATGTGTTGTTTGTTATGATCCAACAAAGTGCCTCACCACCTCCAACAAATAGAAAGTGTCATTATTATCAACTGTTGGGGTGCTCTGTAGGTTCTGTTGAATGAATAAAGTACCCGATTGTCATTTTCTCATTTCACAAAGGCCAAGAAGCCACCATATTTGCCGTTACACTGTATGTAGGGGGCAGACTTTGCAATGGAAAGCAACCAGGGTCCTGATAGCAACCAGCCCAGGTAACACCAAACCCTGTGCAAACCCGTGTTTGTGCTGACTTTATACACCCAATAATTTTGGATGTGATAAAGTCTGCACCCCTGGATACACTTCAGCTGATCAAACCTGCTGTCATCTAAAAGGGAATAAGACCAGCTAATTACTGTGACGTGCATATTTTGGTGAAGTAAGCACAACATAAAACATTGTTCCCCATTTCTGTGAAGAAAATGGGAAGAGGTGCTATTTATCACACCTGATAAATGGTGAAACCTGGTTAGTCAGACTTTATTTTGTTCCATCAGTAATGAATACTGTTGGAAGTACAAGTATCCATTAGGAAGAAAAACACGGACCAGGAAAATGAGGTAAGACGTGGAGTTTAATAACACGTCCGCACATCACCAGTTCAAGTCTTCAATACCCGTTCCAACCCCCAGAGCTCATGCCCAGCCTTCCACCATTTCAAAGCTAAACATTCTTTCCACAACATGAGTCAGTCACGAGCTGAAACACAGAACTCCGCTCGTGACTGCTCATGTCAGCTTAACTCGTTCCCAACACATACCTCTCCAGGCCACCAGTTAACACGCTGTGAATGCAGTGCTTTAAATGGACATACAGAAGTGCTCATACTCACTATTTAGAGTACCTTTTGCTCCTCAGAAGTGCTGGTACTCCCCAATTAAATGTATTGCAGCAGAGCTGAAAAGTCTTCCTTTTAAATTAAAGAAGTTCAGGGATTCAGTCCCAGACATCACCTGCCCTATTAAAGCATTGCCTAAATGTACCTAGATTTAACTACTATGTACTCCGCCAGAGTTGACAGTTTGTTTTCGTTGATGCAGAGAAGTTGGCAAGACTTACGTTTCAAGTCATTCTGCCAACGCCCCCCAGTAAAGACTGAACAAAATGCATACCAGATTGTTGCAGACTGGTAATATACCATACAATGTAGACATGAGCTTATTTATGAGCCCTTTGCGCTGCCGTTGCGTCACTTTTTGCGACACTGCGGCGACATAAAAAATGTGCCATGTTGAGCCATATTTACAAAGTGACGCATCTAGGCAGATGCATCACTTTGTAACACTGTGTGCTACATTATACCTGCGTCAGGTATAGTGTATGCAGGATGGGTGTTCCCCCTTAAAAAATGCTTGTAGAAGTGTTGCAGTGAAATCTATTAGATTTCACTGCAACATTTCTAGGACGCCACAGCGTCAAATCCTTACCCTTGTCTCACAGAAGCCATAAGACTGACGCAGGCCATTTCACATTGGGCTTGCCCTTTGTGAAAGGACAGATTGCTGGAGTTGCGTCTGTTATCAGACACACTCCAGAAAAGCATCACTTTTGCACCTATAGATTTGTCAGGAATACTGACGTATGTGTAAATCCTTGCCACATGGAGCACTGTATAGTAAATACGGTGCATCCATGGTGTCGCAAGGAAGGCGCACCGAAAAGTGTTGCATCGTTGTTTTCACACAGCGATGCAACACTTTTCATAAAAGAGGCCCACAATTATTCGGTTTTTCATGCTCTAAAGAGGCTCATGATGTGGCTGCTCTCTGGATACAGACCCGCAGGTGTTTTCTGAAAAGAGCCTAAGTTCTAGTCTACAAACTCAGCCTGTCATCACTTCAGAACAGATCCACTCATTCTCAACCCACTGTCCGGCAAAGAATTCAACAGGCAAGGCCTGGTATAAAGCGCCGTGGATACACAGCCGGCTAAGACCCAGATTAATATCATATTATAACCAGGGCAACTACAGGCCTGTGGCTGTTTGTTCAGACACTGAATTAACCGTACAGTCAGTCCTCCCTTGATGCAGTCCAGAGCTCCATATCAAATGGTCTTAAGATCCGCCTGTGCAGTAAAATTATTATCTGCGCTAAGCTCCAAAATCCAAAAATGAGCTCTCTCTTCGAGAAGATAATCCTGCTTATTATTAACCCCGGTCAGTGTTCCTGGCGAGTTTTGTGGCGTAAGCAGCCAGCCCTCCTCTTCTTCCTCCTAGCGGCTGTGGGCGCTTTACATTGGCTCGGCTTCAAGATGTGCGGCGTGAAAGGAGCGACAGATTTCGTGGTATTGTGCTGGCCATAAAAGGATTACTTTTCCTCCCTGGAAGCTGAACCTGCTGCCAGGACTCTAAGCAGATTTACATTTGAACTCTCAACTTTTCCTGAATATTGATTTCATGGCTGACGAGAATTGGCATTCACGCAAGGGCCTTCACCGACAGGCCGTACTCCTGCGAGTTCTTGCGACAGCGCGATAATAAATCGTCTGGGTGGCGAGGCTGGGAGTAGGGGATTCGCCATCCCCTCACGGGGCCTGGTAGCGGCCGCGCTTCTTCCTCCCGCGGTCCTCCTGTCACAAAAGGGAAGGTGCCCTTGGAAAACGTCCAGCTGCAGTGAGGCCGCTGGCGCGCGGCTCTGCTTCTGGCGCGAGGCTCGGATCCTGGCGCGAGGCTCGGCCTTTGGCGCGCGGATCGGCTTGTGGCGCGAGGCTTGCCCCCTGGAGCGATTCTTAACCGAATGCTTTCGTAGAAATATTATATCATGCCAATGCTTGTTTTAATCTGTGTTTGTAGTCAATCCTATTTAAGTTATCCTCTATTGAAGAAAATATTCGTTTAGCGTCCTCGGTTGCTCTGATCAAATGAAAACAAGGCATTGGCTGTTGGCAGATGGTTGGGTCAATGCTTTGTCTCCCTTGACGAATCGAGCACCCCTCGGAGCTTGCTGCTGTCTCGGAGCACTGAAAACCAGGGCCTTGTAACTGAAGGGCTCGCGGCAGCGCCAGCTTCCGGGCTGTGCACATGGAACCTGGCCACTTCCAGAAGGGAGGCTAGTAAAGTCACAACCTCAGTTCAGAACAGGACCATTTGGCCAGAGTATCGGACATATGCCAGTTAGTGGCAACTGTGATAGTGAGCTGTAGAACACAGGATACGGTCAGGCTTAACACAAGGCCACTAACTTTCTCTGTGAACTAACTAGTTAACAAATACAGGTACTTCGCCATGTATATGAGAAGGGCTATGCCTACGATAAATTCAGTATCTCTCTTCTCGTTATCTCTTAATTTATCCAGGGAGTCAGGTATGTGCATGTTCATGTACCTGTCTTACCTGTCTTACTGAGCACGTCTCTGTGCCTATTCTTTCCAGCAACCACTCTATCCATCCATCATTCTCAGTCCATCCGTCCATCCGTCTGTCCGTCCGTCCGTCCATCCATCCATCCATCCATCCATCCATCCATCCATCCATCCATCCATCCATCCATCCACACATCCATCCATCCATCCACCCATCTATACACCCACCTACACATCCATCCATCCACCCACACATCCATCCACCCACACATCCATCCACCCACCCACACATCCATCACCCACCCACACATCCATCCATCTATCCAACCACACACACCTCCATCCACCCACTCACACATCCATCCACCCATCCATCTATCCACCCACCTACCCAAACATCCATCCATCCATACACCCACACATCCATCCATCCATCCATCCATCCATCCATCCATCCATCCATCCATCCATCCATCCATCCATCCATCCATCCATCCATCCATCCATCCATCCATCCATCCATCCACAAACCCACACATCCACCCACCCATCCATCCACCCACCCATCCATCCACCCACCCATCCATCCATCCATCCATCCATCCATCCATCCATCCATCCATCCATCCATCCATCCATCCACCCATCCACCCACACACCCATCTATCCACCCACACATCCACCCACCCACCCACACATCCATCCACCCACCCACACATCCATCCATCCTGCCATCCATCTATTCACCCACCCACACATCCATCCATCTATCCACCCACCTGCACATCCACCCACACATCCATCCACCCATCCATACATCTATCCAACGACCTACACATCCATACACTCACACATCAGGCGTGCAACGCCCATAGGGCTCAAAGGGCTTCAGCCCCCCGTCGTGTGTGTCTGCCGGGCTAAGACAGCTTCCCAGGCACACAGACAGACAGTTTTTGAGCTGCTGTAGTCTGGCTGGCTGGTCTGGCGTCCCTCTTATTGCAGCCGCACTCGAGTACTTCACAGGTTTTTAAAAGACCATTTACTTGTTAACCAGGCTTTGTTGTTTTTTAACCCCTTCTTAGAGCCCCTGCTTCTCCATCCACTCTGCGTATTACTGGAAGAATTAGCCCCCCCGAAATTTTTATTATCCCCCCAAATTTGGCTCTAGTTGTGCCTCTGCCACACATTCATCGATCCACCCACCCACACATCTATCCACCCACACATCCATCCACCCACCCACGCATCCATCCATCTTGCCATCCATCTATCCACCCACCCACCCACCCACCCACACATCCATCCACCCACCCATCTATCCATCCATCTCTCCACCCAGGCATCCATTCAACCATCTATCCACTCACCCACCCACACATCCATCCATCCTGCAATCCATCTATCCACCCACACATCCATCCACACATCCATCCACACATCCATCCACACATCCATCCATCCATCCATCCATCCATCCATCCATCCATCCATCCATCCATCCATCCATCCATACATCCATCCATCCATCCACACATCCATCTATCCACCCACACATCCATCCACCCACCCACACATCCATCCACACAGCCATCCATACATCCATCGTTCAATGTATGCCACATCCACCAAACATCTATTCATCTGCACAACCATTTTAACATTTATCCATCTTTGATCCAACCATCCTAACAAAAATCCCGAACCAAACCCGTCCATTAACTTATCCATACATACATCTATGCATCCATTCTCATTCTCCCTTGACCACTTAAGAGATTAATATTTACTTGACCATTCATAACTTCATTTAGTGTCCATAGCTCTCTATCTAATCTTGGCTTTCTATCCGTCTGTCGAAGGATCTAAATGTATTTGATTGTGCCAGTTTTATTTTAGTTTATGTTTATTGGTTTGTCTTACTATAGAGATATGTTTACCCTTGATTTGTATCTACAATTTATTTCTACAATCTCTTTCTATCAACAAATATTCTTGTAGGGGCATAAACAGGGCTCTGCCTTCCTCTAGGTCCAGGGAACGCCAAACTCTTATTACTTTGGGCGGCTCTAAGCCACTATCCCGTCATCGTGGCCTTGAAAACCTGTTTGGGTGTGAGTGTGGCTGCCACACATTCTTAGCAGGACCCCCCTCATGTTTCACTACAGGGTCGGATTGGTAATGTGGGTACTCGGGCAATGCCAGAGCGTCCGGTATCTGAATTCCAGCTGTGGGCTGCATTTTTGAGCAGCCTGGGGGCCTATTTGGGTGGTTTCTGCGTTGTTTGGATGCTGCCAGTGGGCCAGTGGGGTCCTGAGTGGCCTTTCTGGAGGCAGATGGGAGTCCATTACCTCCCTTTTATCAACGGGAAGAGGTGTCACTCCCTTTCTCTCGCTGGGCCGGCCCATTAATGTCTGCATATTGAGCGGGGGCAGGGGGCCTGAGCAAAAGTGGCCTCACTTCTTTTCAGGTGTGTTTCACCAGTGTAAACTTGTCAGTGCATTTTTTTTAACCCCTCCGCCCCCTTTTATACAATTTCACTGAAGCAGTGTTTTGCGGAAAGGCAATATGCAAATTTGGGCAACTTTTTTTTAGCGTGCCAGGGCCGATTTTTAATCCCAATCCAACCCTGCACAACTCTACATTCTCGTCCATCTGTCTGACTGTCTCTCTATGTACTTGTGTCTCTATTTAGACAAGAGGCGGGCCCAGCCCAGGTGGACCCAGCAAGAGTGGCTCACAGTTCGACCATCAACAGTAACGTTTTACACAGAGAAGGGAGAATATTCAAGCTTAACCTTCAAAATACCCTACCATTGGGTAGTTTTGACTTTCAGGGTCGGGTGAAGCTTTGTATTTGTATTATCAACGTTTGGTCAACTTTGTTCAAAGATGAACATTTCAAGGGACTTCAAAATTGCAGTTTAAAGATAGACAAGAAATGCTGTTTAGGACCACATCACGCATATATTGGCCAGTGATGGGAAATCTTGCACTGACAGTGGATAATTTTGCATTTTGTCAGGTAATTTGACACCAATAATTAACTTAAATTTGATTCGACTGACTAGCACAAAATGTCAGTTTTGCAAATGTGACGGCATAAGAGCCTGGCATGCACAACACTGGCAAGAACTATTGTAAAATTGCCACATACCCATGGGGGTTTATGTGATCTAGCCAGAGGTTATTTGGGGGCAGATTTCCTCCCCTTCTTTGCCAGGAGAACATGACACAGTCAGGGAGAATCTGGGGACAGTTGAAAAAAAGTGAGGACATTGAAGAGGAAACTGCTGATGCGGGGGTTGGGAACAAGAAAAATCTTGACCTCCTGCTCCCCAAAAAGGACAGTATCATACAATTACCAGCAAAGACAGCATCAAAGATGAAGACAATGTGCAAGACTGCCCCTCAAAAGGGCTCCCCGAGAGAGCTCCACATCAGCCGATAAGTAGTGGATAAACCAGCAATAACTAAAGTTTTTGTGCAAGAGGGACTTGTGAATCGGAGTCAGGTTGACGAGGGGACATTGGGTATGCTGGGGAGTGAACACGGGGTAGGCTAAGGAGTGAAAATTAGGTAAGTTAATGTGAAAACTGCACTTATGGTGACAAGTGAACATGAAACAAGTTCATAAGTGAACATAACAGATGAGACACATGAAAATGGAGTCCATGCAGTAAGAAAGAAGGGGCATATCAGCAACGGCTAGCGATAATTATCGCTGGCCGTTCTTAGCGTGAGAATTGTTATCGCCGGCTATCGCTGATAATTATCGCCATGCTAGCTCTGTATTAACAACGCATAGCTCAATGGCGATAATTATTTCAGCGATAGCATTGTTTTCCATGGATCATCGCTGGTTTACCAGCGATGTTCCATGGAAAACGGCGATAACCTTGCTGATATGACCCTGTGGTCGTATCAGCATAATCCCCCTCCATTATAAAGTATAGATAAGCCAGCATTTTTGCAGACATTAGTTTTTGGCAAAAACTAGGGTTTTCACCAAAAACTAACGTCTGCAAAAATGCCTGGGCCTCCTTGTAAATATCGCGATGTGCACATCAGCGATATTTACATGGTTGTTCTGCCCAGTGACGCCCACTCTGCATCTCATTAGAGATGCAAAGAGTGGCATCGGGTAAAAGGGTGCTAACATGCGCTAATGCATGTTGTCACCCTCTTGTTAATAGGGAGAAAACATTATGGTGCCGATTACGATCCGGTAAAAACCGGGTACGAACCGTCGGTCGGAGAGTTTTCTCCGTCCGACTCGTACCCGGTTGGAAAACTTTACAAACATGGAATTACGATTCGCACGGAACACCATTTCCGTACAAATCGTAAAAAACACCGATCGACGAAAATATACGTACGAATGTGATCCGGGAATGCTGCGACGTGACGTCGGGACGCTTTCAGGCAGCGTTTCACGACCCAGGAAGTACGATTCGGACCAACAGCAGTCCGGACGGCGATATTTTCACGGCACCCAAAAAGTGCGGGAAAAGCGAAGTACAGTACAGCGCGAAACGACCAGAGTAGGTGGCCCGGTACGTGCCGTACCCCCCCCGCCCCCGTACATACGCGCCGACCCCCCCAGCCCCCGTACGTTCGAGTTGTACCCCCCCAGCCCCCGTACGTTCGAGTCGTACCCCCCCAGCCCCCGTACGTTCGAGTCGTACCCCCCCCAGCCCCCGTACGTTCGAGTCGTACCCCCCCGCCCCGTATGTTCGAGTCGTACCCCCCCATCCCCCATACGTTCGAGTCGTACCCCCACCTGTGTATGTACGGTGCGTACCCCCAGCGCGTACCCTTGTACGTGTCGAACCCCCGTGTATGTACACCCGTGTACGTGTCGTACCCCCGTGTATGTACACCCGTGTACGTGTCGGACCCCCCGTGTATGTACACCCGTGTACGTTCGATTCGTACCCACACCCGTGTATGTATGGTGCGTACCCCCAGCGCGTACCCTTGTACGTGTCGAACCCCCGTGTATGTACACCCGTGTACGTGTCGTACCCCCCCGGGGTACGCACCGTACATACACGGGTGGGGGTACGACTCGAACGTACAAGGGTGTACATACACGGGGGGTTCGACACGTACAAGGGTACGCGCTGGGGGTACGCACCGTACATACACGGGTGGGGGTACGACTCGAACGTACACGGGTGTACATACACAGGGGGTACGACACGTACACGGGTGTACATACACGGGGGGGGTACGACACGTACACGGGTGTACATACACGGGGGGGTTCGACACGTACGTACGGGGGCTGGGGGGGGTTCGACACGTACATACGGGGGCTGGGGGGGTCGGCGCGTACGTACGGTGGCTGGGGGGGGTCGGCGCGTATGCGGGCACATGTCTCCATGGTTGCTATGGGAGTTCGGTGCGGACAGTGTTTTTTCCATACGGTTGTAACATCGGACGCACGGGATGGATCGTAATTCCGCGGTCGGACTTCACTTTTCACATTTGTACGGTAAATCGTCCGAGGACGTGTCGGACACATTTTCCGACCCGAGGACGTGTGGGGAATGATTCCCAATGCGATTCGTATGGACTTTTTCCCATGCGAATCGTACTTGGCAGTTTGTACGGCACTTGTACGATTCGTACGGTAAAAAGACCGGATACGAGTCGTACGGGGAATTTTTTTACCGGATCGTAATCGGCACCTATATCTGCTTTTTTGGCTTTTAAAGCCAAAAAAAGCTGAGATAAGGCCCTTAATAATTTGCCCCGAAGTAGGGTGACGTGTTTAAGAAATTATTGACAGCTGAGCACGGGGTAGTATAACCGATGGATATAAACACAGCCTGACAATGGAATATGAAAGCAGTAGAAATGAGAATCTGAAGAATTATAAAAATGAGAAAAGATGTTTGTGTGAATGTGGGCATTATAGACAGCGAACACATGTTGGACTGACCATTGGGTACGAGGCCTAATGATTAGTGTGCATAAAGCAGACTGACTGGTGAGTGTGAGGCAGGGTAATCAGTGAAACACGAGGCAAACTGCTCTGGTAGAAGGTAAGAAGGTCATTGATAACGAGGTTAAGTTATAAAACATCAAACACAAAAAGGGTGATGAGAGAATGTGTGCAATAAGTCCAATCACCGGCAGTCACTCATCGTAGCGTTCCAACCTATTGTTCTTTTTCCCACCATTCCACGTCAGATTACACCCAGCCATATGCAAATCAGTCTTAATCCTGCTCTAATAGGAACAGTCAGATTCAACTGTCAAGCCAGTGCATCTCAGAACCAGAACCCAAGCAATCTAAGACCTAGGGGCATATTCTCAAGGACTTATCGCCGAGTTATCGGCACTTTATCTCAGCCAAAGGGGTGATAAATGTACTGCCCTATTCACAATCTGGTGCTAACAGCTGACATCACCAGTTTCCCTGCAATAGCAGGCGCAAAAAACATCGCCACAGATGACACTGGCAACTAACGCTAATGAGATGCAGAGAAGGCGTTCCCGAGCAAAAAGCAACAACACCACTTCGCAACATTCTCAACGACAAGTCAGATTGGCAATAAGATCACAAAACATGCGATAAGGCGCGTTAGCAGCAGGGATTTAAGACCTGCTCTTACCTGGTGTTAAGTCGGACGACAACCTGCAGTATGAATGGAAGCCCAGCCTAAAGCCACACCTGAAGAACAACAGATGCCATGGAGCTACTGATCATGCAGCTCGGAGCCCCAAGAGGGCCACAACACCCACCGCCACCATACCCAGGACACACCATCCGGGCCCAACCCGCCCCCCGGACAAAATTATTTGACATCAACTTCACAAAAATCATGAACAAAACAATTCGCCTGATGTCACAAAATTACAACAATTAACATTCATGTGTAGACAGAAAAAGGAAAATCCTTTGTTCATCTATGAAGTTCCAAACAAAAAATTCAATCAACTTCAACCCAAAACAATTATTAGGAAGAGTCATGGCGGGTCTTCCCTGGACAATCTGTAAGTCACAGCCTGCAAGACAAAATTCAAGATAAGAAGGTGTGTCATGCACTCATCAAAGGACAGAGAGAGAGAGAAAGAAAGAGGGAGAGAGAGAGAGAGAGAGAGAGAGATAGAGACAGGGAGAGAGAGGAAGAGAGAGAGAGAGAGAGAGAGAGAGAAAGAGAGAGGAAGAGAGAGAGAGAAAGAGAGAGAGAGAGAGGGAAAGAGAGAGAGAGAGGGAGAGATATTGTGCAAGGAGCGCAAGGCCACTCGGCCTCTTGGCTCACACATGCCAACTGTTGTGTGTGTATCGCTATTGGTGCACCATAAGCCTAATGCCTAGCCTCAATGCAGCGCAAAAGCAACATCACATTTCCCGAATGCAAGCAATAGTCAGACTTACATTAGGGTTGAAAGATCCTTTGTCTCAATACATAAGGAGAAGGACATCTGCACCTCCGACCTTGGTCTGGCATGCGGCTGGCACCCCCTGAGAGAGATACCATTGCAGATGATGACGACTCCCACACCACACACAGAGCTAATGAAACACCAACGTATCCACACCCCACACACAGAAGTCCTTGCTTGAGGTACTCCTGCATGGGATGCCCTTCACACTTACGTACACAACAACCCATTCTTCCAAACGTTGTACACACATACGACTCATTGTTCCGAGCTGTGGCATATCATCCATATAACTGCTGCAGGTCAGAAGAGTGCCGGTACTACGAGAGCCACCAACGCAATGGCGGGACTTCCCGGGCACATGCACAACCCCTGTCACGTGGAACTGTACCGTGCACGTATGCTGCATTTGTTGGGAGCACTGCAACTGGCAGTGTTGCGCATCAGTTACCGTCTGAGCTTCCGTCTTGCGTCCGTCACCTGTTTCCAGCCCTGGTTCCACTGTCGATCATGCACATTCGAGTGGCCCATGGATGTCTGCCTATTCAACATAACAGTAGCTGAACTGGATTATGACTTGTGTGTGAGCCCCCAGTTGGCACACGACCAGGAGTGTAACCGTGATACCCGTGCATGGGATGCCTTGATATTTGGTATATGTGCTGGAAGTTGGGCATGGGAGATTGCACAAGTCCTCATGTGCAGTGACCACATTGACGCGCTCCCCTATTGGGCTGTTTTGCGGATTGGTGAAACGGCGTGGACGCAGCACATCTTTCCAGACCAGTTAATGGATTGGCTCACCCTCGTGTTCGTTGAAGTCGACAACGAAGTACTCTTGTAACTGATTGCCCATGAAGCTGCGCTCGCATTCATGGACGAGTAACTACGTTCCTGCAGCCACAACTGATTATAACCCAGAGCACAGGTCCCAACACTTTGTTACATCTTGGAGGAATGGTCACATATCCCACCACAACTGTGGATATGTCTGCATTCGCCTGGACCCAGAATGCATGTGCGTGCACCTACGCATGTTTACACACACCTTTGCAAGTTGAGGCAGTCCCATGGGCAAGCTGCACTGTGTCGTTTTGCAACGTTCCTAAATCTGACATACTGCTGGAGGAAGAGTACACACATGGCAATGTGGTACTACATGTGATCTTGTTGGGCCGTTTCACCTGCTCACTGTCAGCAGAGCAGACAGTCAGCGCAGTCCGGTGGTACAGCACTATGCAAATCCCATGGGCTGTGAGTCATGTCCCCTGATACGGGGCAATGGGCATACAACAAACATTACCTGACTCGTCCAGCAAGGCAAGGTGGGCTGAGACTGTTGCCAGCCGTAATGATTTGTGTTCATTTTTGCCTCCCCATTTCTTGCACCTATGCTGCCTGTTAGTGTCTGAAGCATTGGTCTGCATGTTGTGGCCTTTGTCTTGCCCGTACTGTCACACACATGCTAATAATGTCTTGACAACTTCACTAGTGGTCAACAGTGATGAGTGTTGATTAGAATGACAAATCGTGTGCCTCGATGAGCATTGTCCGTACACAGGGAGGGACTGACTGACGCATTTCACTTGGGGGTGAGTCCCTATTGGCAGCTCCACCTCTGTGAACTAGACATTGTGGTTGGGATAGTTGCTGGCAGACCTGTCCCCTTATGTGTCTTTAGCAATGTGAGTATGGTGTCCAACTTCTTGCCATGTGGATCAATATGATCCATCAAAACACACTGTGTCCACACAGTTGAGTGTGAGTAGGTATGCAAAGAGATGTCCTGTTGTCACATGTGATGGGGGACACTACTTTAGGCCTGCTACCGAATTTGATATTTTTACACACAGCTTGATTTAATTCATGGACGTGGGGCTACGTTGGGGAGTTGTGAGATTGTTCTTCATGAGCAATGAGGCCACAGGTAGTTCACACCTTCACAGTCATTTAATTAGCCATGTGGGTCAGGCTCAAACATGTGCATTGATGTAATTTCCCAGGGTGTACCTTTTTGTGCAATCAATGTCCATACATTCATCCACACTTTTATACTTGATTGAACATAGACATGACACATCTGTGTGATTTGGAATGTTTTATTCACATTCTGTGGTGTGTCGGAGCTGGAGCAGTACATGGCCAGGCAAACCACACATTACATGGTTGCCCATTGGAGGGACAACCTGAGTCCTTTGGGGAATGAGAAGTTAATCGGAAGAGTAGTAGTTCACTCCGCAGCCTGATTGCTGTGTCATTGCTACCCAGAGCAGATATGACAGTCCATGTCGGGGTCCAGGTGAATGTCGCAGAGTGTTTTGGGGACAGTGTAAGGTGTTGTTCCAGGGCATGATGCAGAGGGCTGAACCAAGCAGGAACAGGCCATATGGCGGGGATGAATGCTACAACTTCCTTTCTCACACAGAGTCATTACCATCCACATCTTAGTACTCTGATATGTCTTCTGTGTCAGGTGTGTCAGGTGTGTGTGGTGGTGTTATGGCTGCCTCACTGTGTGCCACTGGCACATCAGGGGGCGTAGGTGGTATGGCTGCCTCACTGGGTGCCATTGGCACATCAGGGGGGGGAAAGGTTATGGCTGCCTCACTGGGTGCCACTGGCACATCAGGGGACGGAGGGGTTATGGCTGCCTCACTGGGTGCCACTGGCACATCAGGGGGCATGGGTGGTATGGCTGCCTCACTGGGTGCCACTGACACATCAGGGGGCGGAGGTGTGTGTGTCGAAGTTCCTGCAGCAGTCATCTGGGACAGGCTCTGTGGCAGCAATGGCAAGATGAGGTTCTGCAGGGCATGGAAGATCCCAGCTGCATCTCGCTGGTGTACATCCGTGACAACCATCCTTCCAGCCTGCAGCCGCTCCCTATTCTCCATTGTCCTCCGCATGTGTCCCAACTCCCGGCTGACATCGCTGGAGCCTGTCTGACTAGGCAGTTCTTGTATCCGAGTAATGGCTCCAGCGAGTTCAGCCAAGGAGTGTTGTAAAGCATGGTACGGACTGTGGGTGTTCATTAGGGACTGTAAGTGGTCCCTGATGGGACTCATACACCCACGTATGGCATCAAGTATGGCTTCCATGTGGTCGAAACCCACCCTCACCTGTTCAGCCAGCCCCCTCTGGCAGTCTAACACACGGCGCTGGAATCCCATGTGTTTTTACGTGAGGTGGTGGGAGCCAGCCATGGTGGTGGGTGCTTCCTGCTGTGTGGGCTGTGCAGTGGGAAGGTCACCTCGATGTAGCTGGGCTGCCCTGCTCCTGGAGGTGGGGTGTGGAGGCCGTCCACGAGCCGTTGGAGGGTGTCGGGGCAGATGGCCAGGGGGTCCTCATCATCATCACTGAAGAGATGTCTGGTCTGCTCTGCAGGAGGTGTTGATTGTCCCTCTGCAATGTAAATGGGAGGTGCAGGTTAACAGTGTGTTCCATGTATGTTGACGCATTGCACATGTTTACATTCAGATTGCATGACAATGTACATAGTGACTGTTTTGGAGGAGCTGGATATTTGATGGGAGACAGTGGACATTTTGTCTACATGACGGATGTGAGGTTGTACTCGTACA
The DNA here is from genome assembly GCF_964204655.1 of Triturus cristatus. Taxonomy (NCBI): domain Eukaryota; kingdom Metazoa; phylum Chordata; class Amphibia; order Caudata; family Salamandridae; genus Triturus; species Triturus cristatus. The sequence continues at coordinate 363,279,849 of NC_140584.1, read as the reverse complement.
TCATCATCTCACCTTCAGGTCATCCAGCTCCTCCTGTGGCGCAGTACTCCCGCCTCCGGTCACCGTAGCTGCCTTCCAGTTGGCAGTGAGTTTCTGCTCGGTTTGACTATTCACGTCATGCCAGCGCCTCTTTACCTCCTCCATTGACCTCCTTGACACTCCGACTGCATTCACGTTGTTCACGATGGACTGCCATATTTCCGTTTGTGTTGCCAATGATACAGTGGAGGTGACGAACAGTTGTTGGTAGTGTTCTATCACCTCTTTGAAGATGATCTCTTCTCCTTGCCCTTCCCCGGGGTTCCTGGCTGGTCCTCCGTGGGGCTTGTGGGGTTCGAGTTGTCCTCTGCACTCGGGTGTGGGTGCATTCATGTTGTTATGCAGTTTATTTCTTTTTGCCTTTTTTTTGTTCTGCTTTTATAGTGCATTTTCCTGCATGACGCGTGGGAATTGCAGGCCTGTCGCTGGTTATCGCTGATTTTGTATCGCGATTTGGGGCATCGCAACTTATTTCGCGTTCCTGTTTTGCATTTTTTCGGCCTCGCGTTGATTCTCTCAAGGTCATTTGGCACGTTATCGTGAGACTATCGCATGGTGCTGCCGGGTTGAGAATACAACGTTAACACTGTGTTTGTAGCGATAGACTGCGATATGCAAAGTTGCGTTAAGCTAATTTTGCGATGATTAACACACGTTCTTGAAAATATCCCCCCTAGACTGTTCCTATTGGAGCAGGGTCAATAGGGATTTGCAGATGGATCGGTTACAAACTGACGTGGCATAGTGGGTAAAAGAACGATGGATTGGAATGCTATCCGAGTTATTGACGGTCTTTAGACTGCACACATTCTTTCCATCTCCTTTTGTGTGTTTGATGTAAAAAAAAAAACTTGCATGGTGAGAACGGTGTTGTGAGTAGGATAATGACCTAAAAACTAACTTATTTGCAACATTAAAGGTGTGGAGCAGCAGTAGCCCTTGCAGAATATTTCTCAAATGTCATTATCAAAATATATCCGCACTGCCCTTTTTGCAGTGTTGTAAAACTTCATATAGTTAGAAAAGATTATGAAGCTTTTCCTCTTCACAAAACTTCACCTGTGAATGAAAATGCTCGTCAAAAAACATTTGTGGAAGAAGTTATTGCTTCTAAATCAGTCCCTGTAGTGACTGAATCAACAACGTAGGAGATAATTTTCAAAATATTATTTATTCATACGTTTCGAGTAAATAAGAGCTGCTGTCAAAGGATCGGGAGCTACCCAGCAAAAGTGCCACAACTGAACATAAACATAATACATTCCATATCAGATCAATATGACATCCAATCAGCTGTGAGGACTAAGTGACACAACAGATGTCGCATGTCAACACAAAGAGGGCATATCAGATAGCCCATATATGCATAGAGGGGCGATGCCACCTTTCTTTTTTGTTGTAATTTTTCTCCGACAAAATCCACTTTTGAGAGATTTGTTTTAGTGCTTTGAGAGAACTTTTTGCAACTTTGTGCACACACTATAAGAGACACAGTAGGAGACACGCTCACTGATTTTAACTGTTTCCTGTGTTTAATTTGGAATTCACAACAAGCTTATATATATATGTATATATATATATATATATACATGTCATGTGAACAAGGCTTTGACGAGCTGAAACGCGTCATGGCGAAGAAGGAGTAAACAATCAATCTGAGCACTTACTTTGGGTCTGTGTCCTGTTTTGTTCGGCGAAGTATTGTCACCGGATTGGAAGTGAAGTAATATATATATATATATATATATATATATATATATGTGTGTGTGTGTATAAATAGATATGCATATATACCTACATATATATACAATTATATTTATATATATTTATGCATATATATATATATACATACGTGAATATATATATATATACGTATTTTTATTATGATTTTTTTTTTTAAAAGAAAGATGTTGGCGAGACAGCTAACGCTGTTTGTAGACCACACTTCGAATTGAGTCCTAAGAAGGAGCATTATGCTCAGGCCAAACCTAATTACTAATCAGAGACCTTTTAGGGCGTGGGCATAGTGAGTTCTGACCCTGGGCCCCAGCCTTTCAGGAGGCCCCCTGGTAGAGCCAGCTCTGATCTGCAGAGCTTCTTGCCCTAATAATAACCATGAATAATTGTTAAGCAGATTGTTTTAAATACTGTGTTCCTTTAATTTATTTTTTAATGTGAGCGATGTGTGAGAGTCTATTACAAACATTTTGCAGAGAAAGGTTTTCTTTATGTTTCATGCAAAATCCATTAAAAATATTTTAGATCAAAACAGGACCTCTCATATGAGAAATGGGAGGGCTCCACAGATATTAATTGCAATAATATTTGTGAGCTGCTGCTGTGTTTCAATATGGAATACTATCCCTGAATATTTACAAGTGAACACATTTAGAATTTGGAGGAGTGTGTCGGTGCACTGTCAGTGACCTGGCCATAGAGTGCACGAAAAAGCTGAAACTGGATCAAAAATACAAAGCTGCTCCGAACAGGAAATACATTTGGCCCGGGGCCCCAAAATCCGTAAGATGTCACTGTTTCTAAAGCAAAACAGCTTCACATGTGTGGTCATTGTGGGCTTTACCTGCTACACCCGTTTACTGTCTCCTGTGGCCCAGAACGAGAGAAATGTTGATGAAATAAATATCTTCACCTGGGCAATTATAATATGTATACACTTGTGACAATATCAAGATAGCACAAGGAAAATAATGGTTTAAGTTGCTAGTCTTCAAAACAGCCTTTCTAAAACTGTCATTATTGTACGTATTCGATGAGCTAGTTGTCCTCAGTGAAACGCACACTTTCTCTTCAGTGAGGCGCACAGACAAGACCCTCTTCCGTGAGGTGCATATTCTGCCTCAGTTTTAAAGAGATGCACAGAGTCCTCTCCGAAGTAAGTCTCCCATGCTTCCCGAAGTGAGCTATCCGGCTGCCTTCAGTGAGATGTACGAGCTCCTTTCGAATATAATGCACATACCTCTCTTTAGTGAGATGAACATGGCGCCCCCCAAAGTGAGTCTCCACTTTTTCACTGAGCTATCCACGCCGCTTTCAATGAGATGCAAAAACTCCTCTTCAGTGAGAGGCGCGTGCCTCGCTTCAGTGAGCTGCACTCCCGCCGCCCCCCTTGGAAACATGCTGAAGCCCATATCCTCACAGTACGGCGCCGGCGACACGCAAAAACGAGACATTCAGGCTGTTGTCAGTGACTCTTGCAGCGTGATGCACGCGCTCTCCCAAGAGATAACCAAACGGCCCCCTGCAGGTAAATGCACACTCGCCCCTGAGTGAGATTCACTATTTCCGCTCAGCGAAAGGCGCACGCTCTGTGCAGGGAAACGAACATGCTACACTCAGTGAAAACAAAAGCTTCCCTTGGTGGAAGTATAGGCGTCTCCCGGTTGAAATACACACACACACACCACGCTCGGTATCTTTTGTATGGCGTAGTTAAGTTATATGACACGGATCGTTCAAAATGGAGGTGCTGGACAGTTTGCGGGACACATTATCCCTCCCTAGTTCAACAGAAGACAAAGAAACTGCTGTCCATGGTGCTGATGGATGAGCCTTGACCTTGCGGTTATTACTTCTGGTTAAGGGACCCACTTCCTCACACAAGCAGACAACCGCCTATGCACCTTCCCTGAAGACACGCAGCCCAAAGAAGACAGATATAGTTGGAACATCACCAATCCGAGTCCCCCCAACCAATCATTCTCCTTTGGAACCCCCTCACACCTGGAAATAGATCTCTACTGCTTTATGCATTCCTTCTGGCTTGTCTCATCTCCTGCGCTGTACCCTCTCTCCAGTCTTTAAAATAATCCTTCACTACTCCCGCTTGTGAATATGCAGTGTGGGCGTGTCAGTGGAGTGTGTGCTGCCACTGCTCGTGTTCTGCCTGTTCAGTGTGGGCCCTATTCATCAAGAAGTGACGCAGCACAGCAAGCCACCTTGCTGTGCTGCGCTGAGTGACAGAGAAAGGGCAGGAATGTGCTGTATTTAATATTATAAGGCACACTCCTGCCTTTTCCGAGCGCTGGCGCACAATGTGCTGCCTAGCATCAATGCAGGCACTCTTACATCATGTTTATGGGTGTCTGCGTTACAAGCAGGGTTATTTTTGTGCAGGAAGTGGCACCTTCCTGCACAAAACAATCCCCTGAGATATTCTGCAGCACACATAGAAAGAGGAAAAAACGAGGAGAAGTAAAGATATTTCTCCTCTTTGAGCCTCACCTGGGAAGGCGTAGCATTTTAATGCATTCCCAGGTCTACCAGTAATGGTAAATCTGGGAATGCGTCAAAATCCATAGATGTTGCTTGAAAACACCTATGCACGACCCATGGAATGCCTCCATGGGGCACAGTAATGCAATGCATCAATTTACACTGCATTGCATTACTCTGACTGTATCAAGCCACTTAGAGCCATGCAAGGGGGCCTTGTTTGGCTTGATAATTTTAATCTTAGAGGTTGTGTCGCTTTTGCACCATATTGTATGGTGCAAAAGGGGAAACAACAATTAAAACGCAGTCACTACAATGCACTATCTTTACAATGCAGTCATTACAATGCAACATCCTTGGCATCCCATGCCATTACAATGCAGCCATTACAACGCATGTCACTACAACACATGCCATTACGACGCATGCCATTACAACGCATAATAAGGTAAGTAATGGGAAACAGTCATTTTTACCCCAACACTATCCAACTCTTACCCTACTGTTGCACTCACTGGAATGGGAATAGTAATTTTTACCCCTACATTAGCCAACAATTATCCTACTGCTCTATTAACTGGAGTGGGAATAGTACTTTTTTTACCCCTACACTATCCAACACTTACACGACTGTTGCCCTAAAAGTATTGTGCGCTGTAATGGTATGCGTTGTAATGGTATACATTGTAATGGAATGCGTTGTAAGTGTAGTTTCTAAAAATGCGTTGTGGTGGCATGCGTTGTAAAATCATGCGTTGTAATGGATGTTGCGATGTAAAAACCACTTTGTAAAGGCATGCATTGTAGAAGTTTGCGTTGTAACGTGTCCTATTCATGCAAAAGTTTGTTTAAGTCTAAAGGTAAGAAAAAAAGCAATGAAAAACTGCAAGCAGAAGCATCATAAATACCAAAAACTGGGCTTATGGCAACCATGATGCCCCAAGTTCCTGGTGTTCAGGCCAGTGACAGATAACTCTCTGCTAATTTCCCAAATATGTGGACCAGGGTTCCTTAATCAAGGAGATTCGGCCTTTCCTTACAGAAAATAAACATTTTGACCAATTTTTATTTACTCAATGGCTCTAAGTGTCCAATTAATGGCCATTCCATTAAATGTGTAAGTAACAATTAATGTCATTGACCTTTGTCCTCAGGCTATTATCTGACCTGCCCATTGAGTCCCAATGCCTTCCCTTTTTGATGTATGACATTCCTGTGTTGTGTTACAGACAGTCATTATGTAGATACCTGTTTTTCGGAAATTCTCACATAAGAGATTGAAAGAGAGAGAATGAGCTAAGACTCTCACAGGCCAAAACCAATACTGGAGTGCCGAGGGAGCTCGCCAAGTCAAAAGAGTGTCTTACTTTCTGAAGATACCCTGAAAAGGGGCTCCAACCAGATTCTCCAACTAATTTAGATTTTTCTTAAAGTCTATGGATTCCTCAGAAAAAAATGGATAAGTAACCCGATGGGGGTCAGCAATCACCTTCCTGAAAAAATCACAGAAGACAACAGGGTGCCTGAAAATTATGCAAAATGGGTATGCACTGAAGATCACAGGCACAGCATCGAACATTACATCTTCAGAAGCTAAGTCTGGCTGGTTCACGGAGTCCATATACTCATTAACAAAAGTGTATTAAAACATAATTTAAAAATGTTAATTAAAAACTCCCACAAACAATTCCAACCAGTTAGACCTGGCTTTTACAGCCGATTTATCCCCAGACTTTTTGATTTTTGGCCTCCTGTTTTTGACCTTGTTTTTGTTGGTTTTAGGACTCTGTGCTCTCTGTGTAAATTGTTATTATGGATTGGTGTGTCCATCTCTACCTAGTCCCTAGTACAGTGCACTGTGTGTGCCGAGTGCCTGTAAATCAAATGCTGATAGTGGGCCTACAGCACGGATTGTGCCACCCACACAAGCAGCCTTGCAAAAGGTTCTCATACCTGCCACTGCAGTGTCTGAGCACAGCCTCTACTGCCATGTCTACCAGGCAAGTGCACCTACTTGCTAGGCCCTAACCTTCCCTTTTATGACATTTGAGTCACCCCTAAAGTAGGCCCAAGGTACCCCTGTGGGTAGGGTGCAGTGTATGTGAAATGCAGGACATGGACTGACATGCGTGACATGTCCTGATAGTAAAATACAGTGTATTTTGTTTTTCACTATTGAAAGGTTATCTGTAGCATAGGATAGAATGAGAGTCTATTTATAACATCTTATAAGTATAGCTTCCCATTGGGACAAGATAGAAAGATGGATTTTAGTATGCTTGAACTTAGATTATAAAAATGCATCTTTTAGTAAAAATGATTTTTATATTGTGGGTTTGAAAATACCACGTTTAGAAAGCATGTATTTTCTTGCTTAGCCATCCTGTGTGCCTCTGCTGGTTTGTGTGGTGACTGTCTGGCTTTAGAGGACAGGAGCTGGGGATGTGCATTCTCTCAGACAGCCACTGGGGGGGTGGGGGGGTTGATGTGTGTCCTGCATTTCCTGAATGAGTCAGGGCTGGGCTGAATAGACCTGGGCTGCATTTAGAGTGGTGGGAGGAGATTTCCCTGCACCTGAATAGGCCTGGTCTGCCTTACACAATGCTGTCCCCACCTCCTGCTAGGAAGGTAGACCAGAGACGACCGAACTGGTTTGGACACTCTGCCACCAGAGAACAAAAGAAAATGCTGTTTAAATATTGAGGCACAGACCCCAGAACTTTAGAATACTTTTGGGTTCAAGAGGAACCTTTGCCAAGGAGAACTGGGAAAACTGAAGGAGAAGTACTGCCCCTTTGCTGTGTGCTGTCTGGGGTTGGCCTGCAGTGGCTGTTTCTGCCAAGGAGAGGATAATGACTTTGCTGTGTGCTGTGTATCCTGCTTGAAGAAGATCTCCAAGGGCTTGAAGTACAGCTTACCTCATGTTCTGAAGTCTCAGGTACTTACTTGCTGGGAGATCTGACCTGCCAAGAGGTGCCTGTTCCTGTGTTGGGCATCTGGAGGTTGTTCGTGCTGCTGGGAGCTGGGAAAAGTGAAGCAATTATAGAAGCGTGACGCATCCGCATCCATTTCTGACGCATTGTAGCTGTGCTGCTGAAGAAACCAACACAGCGCCTTCCCCCGGCTAGAGAAATTGCCGCACGCAGAATCTCATGCACCGATCTTCAAAGTTCGAGATCACTGCACTGATCCTGATACAGGCCCTGCTGTGCGGCTGCAAGAACCAATGCATCATGGGACTGTGGCTGGAGAGACCGATGCCGCCGCTGCATCAAGAACCGACGCATCCTCGATCCCCACGCATTGCACTAGGACGCCAAGTCTTTGAGAACGCAGTAAGAAACTGACACATCACCTCCTCTTTAGTAAGTAACAGACAAATCGCCTCCCCTGCGTGGTAGTAAGGAACTGAAGCATTACCTTCCCTGGGCATAGAGAACCCGCGCTTCACCCTCATTGCGACTGTTTTTGTTTATGATTGTGACACATCCAAGGTACTTTGGGGGATATGTACAAGGAAGTGGCAGAGTACAGCGTTAAGCCAAGAAGGCTAACGCCGCCACTTCTGAAGTGCAAGGCTGCACCATATTTACAAGAATGTGGTGCAGCCTTGCGTTTCCCCCTGCGATGGCGCTAATTTTAGCAACTTAGCGCCAATGCAGGCACCCTTGCATCATAGTGCAAGGGTATCTGCATGCAGGGAAGGATTGTTTATGTGTAGGAATGGGTCCCTTCCTGCACATAAACAATACTAAAATGCCATTCTATCACTGTCATGTGTGCTGCTTCATGCAGCATACATGAAAGTGACAAAATGCCATTTTATTTAAGAGTTTGTTTATGTACAGGAACGGACACCGTTCTGTACATAAACAAACCATGGCAATTTGCTTTTTCCATGTGTGCTGCACAAGGCAGCACGCATGGAAAAAGCAAAAACGATGAGAAATAATGCATTTCTCCTCGTTTCGCCAACTTAAGACCAGGCTTTACCTGGTCTTAATTTTGGTGCTGCCTCCTATGTACGCCACCCTTGTACATAGGGGGCAGCGTCAAATGAATGAGTGTTGCAGTGAAACGCCCACCTCAACACCCACTGCCCACACCTTTCACGCTGACCATAGCATGAAAGGGGGCCTTATGTACAAGTCAGAGTTAATCCACATTAAGTGGCCTAACGCTGCCTTTTACATAAGGCACAGCCTCTATCGCCACTACAATGTTGGTAAAAGTGACATTGTGGTGGCAATAGGGGCTTGTACATATCTCCCCTTGTGTTGAAAGTATCGCATCTATAGTTTGCTATGGACAGCACTATTTTTCCTTCTAAGAATCATATTTTGATTATTGTATGTTGGATTTCTGTTGTTTTGGTCTCGATTGGCTTAGATAAAGATTCCTTATTTTTCTAAACTGGTGTGGTGTCCATGTGTAGTGTTTTCACTGTTACTGTATGTGTGTACACATGCTTTACACACTGCCTCTGAGATAAGCCTGTCTGCTCGTGGCAAGCTCCCAAGTGGGTAAGCAGGGGTTATTTTGGAAAATATATCCACCATACCCTGACTAGGAATAAGGGTCCCTGCTTGGACACAGGTGCAAACCATTGCCAACTAGAGACCCTCATTTCTAACATGACCCAATCTAGAACTTAAGATTATCATCAAACAAGTGGAAATCAACAAAATCAGAAGTTTGATTTTGTAGGAAATATCCACCGTTATTTACAATGTAGATCTTTTCTTAATGTTCGTTGATCTCAGATGTTCAATAGACGGCCAGCCCCAACAAAAAAACAGACAGTAAAAATGCAAATCATGTAAGGCCTAAAGCAATTTAGACATGACATACAAACAAGATATCAAAAATCATCCTTATCCACAATATTTCCTAGCAGAAGCTCTAGGTGTATCAATGTTCTTGTACAAATAACAATCTAGCATGTTATTCTTCCATCCTGGGAACGTATCACTCTTTGTCCAGATAACCTCTAAACGAGCTGCACCCATGACAGAAAACCTAACATCCTCCTGTTGTGACTGTTAGTTCCAGCGGCGTCACTATGGGGATGCGGGGGGTGCGGACCGCACCGGTAGACACCCTCACATGGGGTGACACCAACAGGGCCGTTGTGTGCAGAGCAACCTAACCTTTCAGGAGGAGGAGGTGCCTGTGCGCAGTGCGCACTGTCTTCCCCCTGCCGCGTCTGCGCGCCACTCTAGGCTCGAGTGCAGGGGTCATTCCCGCATGCGCATTGGGCCCTAAAAGTGCGCGTGACTGGCCTGCAGCAGTATCACAAGTGACGAGGAGCAGAGGCACTGTCTTGACCACCGGTTTCTGGGCCGCCCGCCAACGTAGCCCCCCCTGTCTGCCACCAACACAGCAGGTGAGTCTCTCCGGCACCAATTGATTAATGATCGTGGGTGGTCAAGCGGTTATGCTGCCTGTGCGAGTTATGAGTGACTGACTTCTTGTGCAGGGCGCAGGGCGGAGGCAGTGCGGAGCGATGTTGCCTGCCTCTGATCACTGATCGCTGAGTTGTGGGCCCATCTTTGGAGCTGTCGGGAGGCCTGCGAAGACGACTTTCAGGCACAGCAGCTCTGTGTACATGCTGAGGCCTCTCGCCTACTAGCCCGGCAGTTCTTCTCTTACTGAAAACAGTGGCTGCAAGACGGGGTTCTCACTCTCTTTCCTCTCCTTTCTTTTATTTTCTTCCCTGTGAAATGGATCCAAAAAAGAAAATCACTTTTGCAGGAAAATCAATGTCGTATTTTTCTGACATTTAATTCCAAAGTGCAGCATCGGGAATAAAAGTTTAAAAATATGAAAAAGAAATAACTAAATAAAGTAAGACAGAGTGGTAGCAAACTGGCCAGATTGATTTTATTCACACCCAAACACATTAGCGCCACTTTTACGGAGTTTGCCAGTGAAGCGCTATTTTTGTTGTCTTGGCTTTGTTTTCCCTGGGCTTGGAACTAGTGCACCAATCCTGGAGGTACTGCAATGTGAGGATTGAAAAACAAAATTTGCACTGCTGCTCTGCATCTAGGGATGTTGTCTTTTTTTACCATACTGCTTACGTTTTGTAAGGGTATAAGCAATGGCCATTGGAATGGGTCCATTCAGGGCCCTGTTGTCATGTCCTTAACTATTCAGGCAAAAGCACTCACTGATTTCTGAACAGTGAGTGTAAAAGCGTTAAGGTAACCATGTTGTTCCTGCTTACATTTCACATGGTTTGCAAAATTTTGCATTCGCTATGATTGTTTGCTTTTTCCAGGATGCTGTCACTTTTTTCTTGTAGGCCACATATTGCTCTTGCTTAGTGCGTAATTTAAATTAAGCCGCATCCAGGTGTTTATAGCTGGCAACAATTGGGTTGCAGTTGAAAGCAGTCTGAGTTTTTCTCAGTGGGGCAGTATGGTGTTCAGTGGGGGAGAGGATGTGGCACTATGGCCAGAGCTGCTGAATTTGGAACTGGGGAACCAGGTTCAGCCTTAATAACCAGTCCGCCAGACCACTCTCCTGAGAGAGCACTCTCTCATGCTAGACCTTAGAAGGCTTCGCAAGACATTAGAATCCCTGGTGTCGTAGCACCAGCAGCTGGACCCTAGCATGACAAGTGTAGGTTAACCTTCAAGGCTTGTCCACCACTATTCATACTGAAGTTCACCTCCAGTCTTGCGGGCAGGCCTATGAAGCAGCACACCCTAGAACAACAGTGACCCTGTCACTGAGATCACAGGACCCTTGAGAAGGGCCAGCTCTAGGGCGGTGCGACCGGTGTGACCGCACCAGGTGCTGACTTTAGGTGGAGGCATCATTTTTGCAAGTATATTATGGTTTTAAAAGCGCTTACTGCCTCCTTCCTGGCCTCCAGCAATTTTCGGTAACAATAAAAATGCCATGATGACTCTGGTGATTAATGTTCTTCCTAGAGAGAGATCGAAATGTTGTCCAATGGAAGATTTGACTCATGGAAAGGTAGCTCAGAGGGTTAATGTACCTGCTGCAAAGAGCATGTACCATGCAGATCACAAAGTGCACATAATGTAAATAGGCCAGTGGGCTACTGCTTTTGTCAGAGAGATCCTTTTGTTACTTGCAGTTTATACGTTCAAATCCTAACATAGAACAGTGAGCTATTAACTGTCATCTACTCCACAGCAACACAAGTCACTTTTTTTAATTAACTTTGATACGTTTGAGCTACAAACAATTTATTAGTTTAAATGGTCAGATCGTGCTGCAGATCTTGCATTATGAGGCAAATATGGCAGAGCCATTATTATTCAGAAAACATTTGCAAACTAGGATTTTTAGCCATTCATGTTTGAACTGCTGTTTTGGAAAAGGGAGAAGTGCAGATGACAGAAACTCCATGGCTCGGAGACAAATGGCTTGTGCTTCCACATTTTTTCGTATTTGGCTACATTCTGTGATTAGAAGCATATCCCACTTTGTGAATACATTTTACTGTCAATAACTCCTTATAACCTTAAATAGTCATGTGTATCCATTGGTTGATAAAACTGGGCAGTGAAACCAAACAAATACAAAAAATTGGGATGTTTGCGCATTCTGGCCACTCCTCTGGCTCCTCCCACTGATCCAATCCTTGGGTTATTCCCGCCCTCTGATTCTCCGCCCACAGTTCCCCTACTTTTATCTCCCCACTTCGACCACTGATATATCGTGTTGCTGGATAGTGGGAACACCACACCAGTACAAAGTACCATACCTATGATATTATAAATTCCAATAAACTGTTGACTAGCAGGTAGCCCACTGTACAACCTGATTAATGAGTCATTATCACACTGCTGTTAACAGGCACATTTTGTAAATATAGGACCTACATTTACAAACGTTACTAAGGATTCTGTATGGTCTCGTTATTTGCCAACTGTGTCCAGGCTAATTTCTCTGAAAATGGCAACTAAAAAGGTCAATTTTATATGACAAGAAAAAACATATATGTAGTTTTTGGTCTCAAACGAGCCACATCTGGAACAATACACCTGTGTTGGACTTGGCCCTTTTTGGCTAAAGTTCCCTAAACTTTTTGCCTTCCCCCTAGACCTTTTTTCTGACATGGTGTTGCCAACTTAGGGGCAGATTTACAAGACCCTTGCGCCACTTTTGCGTCACTTTTCCAATGTTAAAAGTAACGCAAAAGTGGCACAAGGGGCTTGTAAATCTGCCCCTTAGATGCCACTGCTGATCAGTGTCAAAGTGCAAGTGCTCCCTGTATAAAGTGTTATGGTAATTGGTTGTCCATAATTGATATGTTTGCCTTACCAGTAAAGTCCCTAGTAAAGTGCACTATGTGTGCCAGGGCTGGTTATGCAAATGCCACTAGTGGGTCATTTGGCCTACAGCAGAGAGACACACTCTGTCCTGCTGTCTGCGTGTTGGATCGACACACGTTCAGGAACTCCTTTGATTAATCAGATAATTACCAACTGGGGACCACATCGGACTCAAGTTGCCCCATGGTAACGCATTGGTACCAACTGCACCAAGCATCTTATTGGTTCATCATTAGGAAATTATCGCCGACCTGCCGGTCTAACCACAGCTGCTGGAAAATTATTAAAGACACAGACCAGTGTGGTTGCACGACCCGTGCGCCACATCGATTACTTAATAACTCTGAGTTCCACATTGCTTGCACACATTGCTGTGTACCTACATAATACCCCTGCATTACCTGACTGTTAGTGTTGTGCGACATCGAGATATACCAGCCTTCCTCTACCCTCACTTGGGTACCCGGCTGGGTCCCTTGTGAGTATCTTTTCTTTATCAATCACTCGTGGCACATTCTCACTCACGCGGCTGCGTATTTGCCGAACCAGATGTCCCTACACTCTTTGGTCCTGAAGAGACCCTATATTGCACAAAGGGTCGAAACGTCGTTGACACTGAAACTAAAGCAAACCATTAAACCAGCGCATATCCTTGTATATAGTCACGGTCTACTCTGTATATATTTCCAAATGGTCGACTTTAAAATGCTTTGGAAACTAATCACAAATGTCATCAATTTGTCACCCATGTTTTAGGTTCCAGTTTCACTGGGGTTTCCCCGCACGATTGTTTATATTTATTTCTGTATATATTTGAGAAACATAAAAAAGTAAATTGGATTAACTGAAATCAAGGAAAATTTGGTCCTTTCTCCTTTTGGCATTACTCTAACCCTTCCCATTGCGATTGCGCACAGTCTTACCAGACTTGTGTATTATTCCATAGGAACCATTGTTTCTGATAAAAACTAGTGGGTCTGCAGCACTAATTGTGCCACCCACACAAGTAGCCTTAAAGAGGGAACTCAGGCCTGCCACTGCAGTGCCTCCGCACAGTTTGCTAACTGCCATGTTGTCCTGACAAGTGTACCCACTTGCCAGGCATTACACTTACCTTTCCATGCACATCAGACACCCCTATGGTATGCCCAAGGTACCCCCCTAGGCAGGGTGCAGTGTCTGTGAAAGGTAGGACATGTACTGAGGTGTGTACCATGTCCTGACGGTGAAATACTCTCCATTTTGTTTTTCACTGTTGCAAGGCTATCTTGCCCATAGGACAGAATGGGGAAGGCAGTGTAATATGCTTCCAGCCTATCTTCCCATAGCCTTAAGATGGAGAGGTGAAGTTTAGTGTGCCTGAACTCAAAATTTAATAACACATCTTTTTGTGAAGGTGGTTTTTGAATTGCGTGTTTAGAAAGCATGCTTTTAGAAGTGGCTGTTTTTTTTGGTCTAACAATTCTGTGTGTCTCTGCCTGGCTGTGGATTGACTATCTGGATTTGAATATGATAGGATCTGGGAAGCGTCTTGACCCAGGGGAGGGGTAAGTGAGATAGCAACAGGCTGACCTGCATCTGGAGTGTATGGGGGAGGAGTAGACCCTGGAGGTGAAGAGGCCTGGGCTTCTTCCATAAAACAATGGCTCCATCTCCTGCTGAGTGATTGAGGAACCAGTACCCCCACTATCAAAAGAAGAAGGTGCCACTGGCAGGGAGATTTCCAAAACTGATTTAGACAGGGTTCAGTGCCCCTGAACACAAAGACTTCAAAGACATTTAGGGGTATAGCTATGAGAGCTGAAACCCCTGAACGTTGGAATGATCAAGACTGAAGAGGATTGATACTACTTCGTGGTCAAGAGGAACCTCTGCCAAGGAAGAACAGCCGAAGAGGCTGAAGAAAAGGACTGACCCTTGCTGTGTGTTCTGGGGCTGGCCTGCATTTGCTGATTTAACTGAGGAGACTCTAAGGGACTTTGCTGTGTGCTGTGTCCCAAAGTAACTTGTCCCCAAGGGCCCGAGGAAAGCTGGCTCACTATTGTGGAAACTCAGGAACATCAAAGTTTCCAAGTGTGTCTCAGCGGCACTGTGTGCGTGTGCTTTTTGCAGCCTGAGACCTTCGTAAGCATTACCCGGGACTGAATGACCCGAAACCCAACCGAGTCTCAGCGACGCTTTGTGCGTGTGCAGCCTGAGACTGCTGTGGGAGTCCGTGGTGCTAGTTGGAAAGTGCCCTGTGACTGCAGTGCCCCCGCAGCATGATTCATCATCCACGCTGCACTGTAGCCGTTTGTGGCCCGAACCATCATCGTAACGGAGGCTGCGGATCAAGATCGCCGCCGCCGGCCCGAGCCGCAATGTGGCAAAGGATTTCGTAAAGCTAAGGAAGTTGTGAGGTAATCGTGATCGTTGTTCGCAAGAGGTATCTGCCCAAGATCCTCTGCAATGGAAAAGGCAGCGCTGTAACCTGTCTGGCTACAGCGTCACCTGCATCGGAGCTGCGTCGACATCAGATGCGCCCAGCAGGACGTCCGACGAGCGGGGAGAGAGAGAGAGCGAGTCAGCGCATCCCCCAGGTAAGGCTTGGACTCCGGTCGGGAGCCACAAGCATGTGTGGCCTGGGGAGGCGCAGGAGGAGTACTGGAGCGCTCCCGTCTCTCTCCCGCTGCATCACGTTAGACGCGCTCAGTCCTCGAGCGGCCCGGACCTGCCTGGCAGTCCCGGGGCCGCTCTCGGAAGTTCAGGACAGTTGTCTGTGGTTGGGGCCTAGTGGCGCCCGTGCTAATCGCATCTATTGGCCTGGTATTATTCCTGCATTACGAACTGCCTTATTACTTGCATTAGGGATTGTATTATTCCTGCATTACGAACTGCCGTATTACGTGCATTGAGGATTGCATTATTCCTGCATTACGAACTGCCTTATTACTTGCATTAAGGAGTGCGTTATACTTGCATGACAAACTGCCTGATTAGGCATATTGAGGGTTGAATTATTCTCGCACTGCAAACTGCCTTATTGCTTGCATTAAGGAGAATGTAATACTTGCATTACGAACTGCCTGATTACGTGCATTGAGGATTGCATTATTCTTGCATTACACGAACTGCCTGATTGCGTGCATTGAGGATTGCATTATTCTTGAATTACGAACTGCATTAGTCTGACTGCATTTGAACATCGTGAACTGCTCATTAATACTGCAAGAACCTACAAGTGTTTGTTGGCCTAATAACCGGCAAAGTGAAATATTATGAATACGCATATGTTGGGTTTTAATCGTGTGGTCTTACCGTATTTTTCTTCTTGATAAAGATACTGCTATTTTCATACTTCAGTGTGGTGTCCATTTGTGGTGTTATCACTGTGTCACTGGGACTGTGGTTGCAAATACTTTACACATTGCCTGGAAGATAAGCCTGGCTGCTCGTGCCAAGCTACCAGGGGTTGAGCAGGGGTTATTAAAGAGGGTGTCCCTCCTTTCCCTGACTAGAAGCAAGGGTCCCTACTTGGACTCTCGTCATAGACAAATATCTCTCATGTAGCAACTCAATTTTTAGATAGCAAGAACACTAATGTTTGTTTTACAACTCATGAAAAAATTTAGTAGAACTTTCCTGTTGTAAGTCTTGGGCTGGATATGAATACACACCAATTAAACATGCCTCTTAGTTCTCGTTACTTACAAGAAAAATATAGGAAAGGGTGTAATTTTACTTTGTTTTCACTCAGTGATTTAACACACAGTGGATTGAGAAAAAAAGCCCTCTTCTGAAATATGACTACACAATTTGATACAACGATGTGTATGATGAGTAGATGACATTGACAGAAGAATAGTTCGTGGCAATACATGCCATAACTTTGATACATGAGCTGACTTCTTTGAGTGATTGACTAATGATGCAATGGGAGAGGTTAGGTTTCAGGGTGATGCTAAAGCCAACGGCAAACTGTAAAAATCTGTAGAGAGGGCTTAACTTCCTAATTTGTTGAAAAAATGTAAGTGCAGGGTCTAAGGGGCAGATTTACAAGAAAGTGACGCATCTGTAGAGACGCGTCAATTTCCCTGCACCACCATGCAAAACCCTTGCATCACCATGGATGCGCCGTATTTACAATACAGCGCACCTTGGCGCTCTGTTGACGTAAAAGTCATGCATTTTTGGAGTCGTGTCGCAAGCACGACGCAACTCCACCAATGCGTGTTGCGGCCTATTCCCAATACACTGCATCACTTCTTGAAGCAGGCGTAAGGTTTTGACGCAGTGGCGTCCTAAAAGTCACACAGTGAAATCTTGTAGATTTCACTGCGTCACTTTTACGAGGCTTTACTGCGTGGGAACGCCTACCCTGCATACATTATACCTGACGCAGGTATAATGTCACACAGGGCTTTACAACGTGATGCATCTACCTAGATGCATCATGTTGTAAATTGGCCGCAACTTTTACGCCGCCGCTGCATCACAAAAGTGACGCCACCACGGCGCAGAAGTGACGCAAGGGGCTTGTAAAACTGCCCCTAAATATTTTTCTAAGGAGCTAACTGTTGAATCCTAGGGCTGCCAGATACCTAGTCTGGCTAGTCGTGATTCCATCTCCAGACTCTTTCTTCAGTCACTGTATTCTTCCTGACTCTATCTCACTTTTGCAGATTCTTTTTTATCCATACTTTCTCCATTTCTTCCAGTTTCCTTCCTTTTTCTTCCTCCAATGCCTTTCTCTCTCTTGTTCTTTTCTCTCTCGTTGTTCAGCAATAACGGGTGCTGGTGCCACCACCTGTCACCACCGGCAAAAATTAAGCACATTGTTATCGAACAAGGAATACAGTAAACATGAGTGACACTGAATCCTTATGTAATTTCTTGTCCACAATAATCAACAATATTTGGTGGTAAAAGGCACCTTTAGTGGCTGCCTTTTCTTTTTCAGACATACCAGAATCTTGTCTGTATTCCATAAAGATGGAGTGAGTTTAATCTTAGATCAGATTCCTCATAACCATGATAAACACTGGAGCTATAATGTGGCAAACTAGTTTATGAACTTCTCACGCAATACTATATACTGGGACCTTTATCTTATAGCAAGCACCAGAATATTTCCCTAAAGGAGCGCTCAGCCCCTCATGTGTCAGTCTGCGTGTCATGGAGTTTAGGAAGGTCAGATGCATAAAGATACCTATTCTTACCTTCCAGATTCACGTGGCCATGGTTTTAGAGTAGCACTGTTGCTGTGAAGTTTGAACACCTGAATTTTACCAGAAGGGGCCTTGATGATGATGTTGCTGTTTTTACTTTCTTTCAGCAGTTTTGTTGCTGTTAGTTTTGTTTGAACACTTAAATATTGCCAGAGGAAGCATTCATGTATTTGCCCTTAATTCAAAATCACAATAATTTGATTATGGGATATTTTAGCCATTACCACAAGTTTTTTCCCTTCACCTATATTCCATTTGAAACTAATAAGGGTGTCATATTGATAAAAAATATAAGGCCACTGTGGCATCCACGCCAACTCTTCTGGATCCTGGTGGCCCTTCCCCGCGACTTGGCCTTATCGGGTAGTAGCTTCTCGCTGTGACTTCCCGAATGATGACTTGTGATGACAGTGAAGGGAGGCATAGTGCACCCTGCTTATTAACACCCCTAAATGACCTAAGATGAAGCACACATGGAATCACAAGCTGCCCTGTGCTGTAGATTCTCCAGAAAATGTTTTGGCTAGGCATTGTGGGAAACGTGCTACCTGCGCTGAATCTGTTGTCATCCTAATTGGAGGAATTAGTTTTACAGACTTCTCCAATTAGTCCCTGTCTCATGAGCGCTAAATTAACGCCCAACAATAAAAAGTAAAACAAAAATATAGGGGCTATAACAAAAGAGTAAAATATGCAAACGAATGCGCGGCCCATCAACGCGATGCCCTCAATTACACCGGCTGCGGCTCTGAAATCAGAGTGGTTGGCAGCGCCACCAGTCTGAGCGCTCACTTCTGCTTTGGCATCACTCCAGGAGAATTACCGTACACAAAATTATGTTAAGACTCTTATTCCTGGGAGTGTCATAAGCGAGGAGGTTTTGATGAGTGTAAAACACTGCAGTAGACTCCATTCGAGGAATTATCATAAAAGCTGTGACAGCCCGACCTCTCCTAATCCTGTTTTGCTCTCACTTGTGAAACTCTTCCTTTTGGCAGCCGGTCTAACCTTATTAGGCATGTAATTGGCGTCCTCGGCGGTCACATTCGAGTTATCATTGCTGGCTCCATGCAGGGTTTTGCGGGGATTTCTCTACTCTGGTTGATTCACTACACGTTCTCCTCCTGGGGGGCTCCTGGCTCCATTCATCTCAGAGGTAGGCTGGCCAGGCTAGCCGTAATTAGACGGGAGAGGAGAACAGTCAAGGAAAATGTAGATAAAATGGCACGAAATAAAATGCACCACACAAACAGCTTGCTGAGTTAGCCTTTGATTGTGGGGCTTTTCGAGACCAAGAGGCTATTAAAAGGTTGGTGTGGACAATTCTTCTTGAGGCAACTGACATCTTTGTAGCCCTTCATCAGGCGTCGCTCCATCTCACAGGTACTTTCCACATTGTTTAATAAAGCAAAATTCCTAGGGTTAATAGAGTGCTAAAATATTTTTTTTAATGTAAATAGTCCATAATAGTGCAGGTTGCAGGGTTGATTCATGAGCGGAATATTTGTACAAAGTGTGCCCCGCCATGTTGTGGGTGGTGTATTAATGACTGAACGAGGTTGACAGGTGGCGGCCAATGTCCGTTCATGAAAACATGTGTGACCTCAGTCCCCAAGGTCCCCGGTCAACCCTTTGGAGGTGAAAATCTCGCTGTGTGCCCAGGTGTAACCTCCCGCCATAATCCGGCCCTATGCATATGCATGAGACCCACAGGCTGTTCTTTGCAGCAACCATCCAAAGGCTTCTCAAGGTCGCGAGGCCTCCACCAGCAGCGCATTGCCTATCGGGTATAACGCAGAAGAAGAGGGGATGCAGCAGCGCTCTTTACCCCTTGGGCCATGCTCCTCTGGGGCTCAAGGTCTGGTGGGGGTGGGGGCAGGAGGGCTGTGATTTCCCCAGTGACATTACTTATGCCGGTCAGGGCATGGGGTGTCTGCGACACGCCAGCCGCGCTGTGCATGGGAGCTCTCATTGCAACAGAGGGCTCTGGTGGGGTCATTTCCTTTCTGTGTCGGCGTTCGTATGGGCAGCCATGGTTCAAATGAAAAAGAAATTGGCTGCAGAGTCCCACATGGTGAGCCTAAGTTTGCACCCATTGATGTCCTTCCTTCACACACGTCACATTAATGTAGAGCCATGAATGGAAAGCAATAGATTTTGATATCAGGAAGAAAAAAAACTGGTTGCCACAAACTACTACTGCTGTTGTTGGCTTAAATGTAACAACTGTATTTTGAGTGCCATGTATATATTTGTGCTAAATCTATATACTTTTTTTTTTTTTAGAAAAGTAGCTATAATATTATATCTCTACCAAGTAGCGAAATACTAAATGGGCTTTGCACATTTGTTATTATACAAGCCAATTTTTGTGAAAATCCTTATTATTGGCCTTTGCTTAATTAATTTCCTGCTTTCCCTTCGACTTTGCAAATGTAATTTGTGTACCCTGTACTTACTGGCATAACGTATAAACGTTCTGCACACAAAGTACCTGAACCTGTTTCTCGCTAACAAAAACGTGGGCTCCATTTCCTCACTCGTGCTTGCTGTATGTTTTCACAGTGAAACCAGATCAGCATAATATTTTCCTTAAAGTGCGAATGAGGCTGAAAATAGAAGTGCTGATTCTTCTGATTTTACTGTGAACCCATTTATACGCTGCGCTTGGTCTCGTTTACACGTGACCAGGTAAAATGACGAGTTTGCAACATTATAAGCTTCTCAAAAGTCGCCATTTTGACATGAAACTCCAATCTTGGCTCAACAACATAAGCCTGGATGGATTCAAACTTTAAAGTTCACCAAATTCCAAGTCTATTGGATTCATTGTAGACACTGATCTCTCCCTCATGGAACACACTACCAAGAAAAACCAGATAGTTGAGTACCAGTTATTTCTTCTAAAGGAAGTGGAACATTCCACACAGACAAAATGACTTCAGAACTGCTGTTCAGGCCCTCATACTCTTGCACCTAGATGGTGGCAATGGCCTGCTCCATAGCCTCACAGACTTCCCACTGGCACCCCTTTAAGGGTTTATTATCACACAAACAAGAAGGGGAGAGAGGCACTTCTTTTCTATCCTCCCTAATATGAGCTTCATAAACCACAAAAAGGGGAAAAGGAGGGAGAGGTACGTTTATCTGGTGACACACCCCTACCTGGGAAAACAAAAAGTTCTTTAAAACTGCCTTCACTCACTATTTCAGGTAAACTATTTAGTGGGTGAGGGCAGTTTTAAAGAAGTTTTCGTTTTCCCAGGTAGGGGTGTGTCACCAGATACACATACCTCTCCCTCCTTTTCCTCTTTTTGTGGATTTTGACCCCTTTAAGGGTATCTTACACCCACATGTACACCTCATCTGGGGCTCAAAGCAATATGATGACCACATCACCCCCACTGTGATGGAATTCCAATGGTTTCCCTTGCTGGCCTACACCGTCCGCAACACCAGTTGCATCATCTACAAAATCACGACCAGCACCTATGCAAACAGGGATCAAAAGCTCACAAACTCCTGTGGCATGCAACACACTCCCAGCCTGGATGCAGATTAGAGATGAAGAAGTACAAAAAATACGAGGCAACAGACTTCTCCATCTATGCCCCCAGGACCTGTAATGACATAACCTGTAATCATCAGGACTGCCCCAACCCTGCTCAAATTTAGGAAACCTCTGAAGACACACCCGTTTCCCCATTTAAAGAATGCTACACCATGATGAAGTAACTGTCCACCTCCACTCTTAGAAACCAGCTACCCCCTCCAGTCACTCAGGGGCTTTGTGTTTGCCTTGGACTTCTACAGTGCTCCTCTTGCTCTTGGCTAGGGTAACTCCATATAAATAACATACACAATTGGGGGGAACTTTGTGGCTAAGGGGAGTTATGAGTCTGGCGGACCACGGACCACCAGACTCGTGGGCGCACGGCAGTGGCATTCTCCCGACTGCCCTATTACGATAAGTGCGGTCACCATTGCCCGTTCGCAGCTGCCAGTTAACCACCATTCATTGGCGGTGTTGCGGTGGTTGGGAGACTGCAATATGCTTGGCGGGACCGCAAAAAACATACAACAGTGTTGTAGTATTTTGGGAACAGTAACAACACCAATCCCCACAATATAGATGACTGATGCTATTTCCCAGCAATAAAGTGCAATAGTGCCTTCCAACAGATTCTATGGCCAGGGCAGACTGGGAACCCAAAGCAGCCCTGGCAATTTTGTCAGACCAGCTGCCCTGTGGGCTGGGGGGAGGAGTACAAACGTGTGCACTGATGCTTTTGTTACGGGACATGATATTGCAGTGATAGAGATCAGGGTGCATATAATATCCCTACTTCCACGGATAGAGTAATCTCACAGTTACACGCACATACATTCTTCATTCACTAGGGCCCATTTCACTAACATATGCTCAAATACTCTACCAGCAATAACCTGTGGAAAGAAAAACTCCTAAACACCCTGCATCTATATCGGGGTCGATAAGATCTGGTTATTGAGACTGCCCTTAAACATAATCTAAACAATCTATACAATAATAATCAAAATAGGATACTCAATAATTGACAAGAAATAAGAACCAACACCATATTCAAAGTTATATTGCTTTATCTAAAATTAGTCAAACAAAATCAATCAGAATAAATCATTTTTCTCATAGTTACCTATTCTAGCTAAATGTCAGAACGGGTCAGGACAAGTCTCTCGGTAAAGTCTCTCAAGACGAAGTCCTCTCAGCAACGATCCTCACCAACGCAGATTCGGAACGCGGCAAAAGGCAAATGGCAAGTGGCAAAGCCCTCTCTAGGCTAACAATTCTTATAGCAAGTTGAACAAAGAAAAACATAATTTGTAATAACTTCTTCCGTCAAACCTCTGAGCAAAGCGAGAAGGAAAGGATGTAGCATCGCTACATTTAAAAATATCCGCTCAGGAAAAATCACAAAATAAACATAACGGAACAGGAACCAAAAAATACATTTGTATCGTGTAACTCCACGTCTCCTCGGCAATGAGATCATAGTTCAGAGTCTTTCTTTAAAGCTCCTTTGTTTTCCCAAAGCTGCCAAGGATGCTTCATTTCACTTGGAGATTGCCCAAAACTGCTGCTGTCCTCACAGAAATTTTCAATCAAGCAAGGCAAGGACTGTGGTCAGCTGACTTCAGGACCATATTCAGCAAGGCTCTCTCTCGTCACGAATTCTACTCGAGGCCAGGCCTTTCGTATCGGCCATCTTTATTTAGGCCACAATAGGCCACAATAGACCAGCTTAATTAAAAGAGACAAAAACAACGTTACCACAGCATAGTGATTGAACAATGTTAACCCCACTAATACCCTTATGTGTATGCAATTATCTAGCTCTTGCAACATAGAAAAGCATTAATTCGAAAAGCATTTCGTGCTTAAAAATAAACAGCACTCAGCAACGTTTATTTAATAAAACATGCACATTGTCAATAGCAACACATAAGCGTCCCTCGTGTCGGTTTTTCTCTTGTTAATACATACATGTTGATTAATTAAAAAAAAACATTTACACAAAACAAATAATTAATAATTAAAAATTAGTAATTTTATTTTTACCACGTTTAGACAACTGAAGCTTCAAAACCCGATGAATTTTCAACAGAAAACTCTGCTCCAGCAGCAGCACTGCTGAAAAACCGGCCTCCAGTAACAAAAGCAGCCCCCACCACTAAAAAACCAGCGCCTACCCTTACAGCCTCCTAAGGAAACACCCGATTCCCGCTACGGCCAGCCCGGCCCTGTCTATGGCACATGCCATCTCTGGTAACAAAATACTTGTCAATATATGCAGAAGCGATCTATTAGCCAATGATACTTCTAGGCTAGATAAAAATTAGATGCTAACTGGGTCATGTGCTTGGTTCTAGAAGGTCATAAGGACTCAAGATATTTTGCAATAGTGAAAACTATGCACGGTCTTGTATCGATTATGCAATTTCTCAGGGCGTCTTGTGCTGACGAACTCCTCGGAATTGTCAAAGCGGCACAATCCAACACCTGCATTGTCTGATGTATGTGGGGCAAAAAACAAGAGATTCCCTGTTTTATCTGCCCCCCTCAACACGAGGCAAATGGCACAACCCTTGGAAAATGCCTTAATTTATTGGTGGTTTGCTAGTGGTTAGGCCCCTAGCCTGGTTGTCTCATTCTTAAGGGTGACAAAATGGCACTTCAATGCGGATAATCAAAATCCTTTCAGTCCACGGGCACCCCAAAGTATTGCCAATTATGTGCAAGCACAGCCAGAATCGGACTGGCCTAGAGAGCAATCTGCCAGAAGGGCTTGCCTGACAGGTCAGTGTGTGAGCAGTTTTTTTAGCAGTGTGTGGGCCTGTTTTATGGTTTGGTGGGCCGGTTTTTACTGTTGAGTTCCCCTGCTATTACCACAAACATTGCCTGCAGCAAGCACAAGTGCATGCAGTCTTCCATGCCTTGTAAAAACACCTATACAGCATGTCTTTTTAAGTTCAAAATTGTCCCAATGTGAACAATTTGGGCCACTCTTTCAGCTATCTGATTTGCTAATGGGGGCCAATTTTATCTTAATTATACTTTCTGTCCCAGTCTGACCCTGGGCGCAGTAGACCAGTGTACCAACAGTACCACCACCTCAAGAATGTTTGCAACCAATTGCTGCCGTCTAAGAAACATTCGAGATCTTTCAAGCCCCAACCTGCGAGACCTCCAGAGGTTTGCAGAATGAACAGTGCTTAGCTTTGCAATTCTGTGCCTCTCTTATGAATGTTGGTCAAGGATACAGGAGCAGCCCATGCAGGTAAGAGCGGTGGGGCAGAGGGGGAGGTGGGGGGCTCGACAGATGACGACGAGGGAAAATGTATTATTTATTTAATTTTCCCTCACCGTTGTCTTCCGAGTTCCCTCCCATCCCGTCCCACCGCTCTAACCTGCACAGGCTGATGCTGCAAGGATAGCTTCCCCATACTACCTAAAAAGAAACCCCCTTTCCTCCTTAACCACCCATTATGCTGCACCCACCGCCATCTTCTGCCCACGTAAGTCTTTCGTTAGCTTGTGAGAAGAACAGACGCCAAATCTTGGTGGCCCTGTACCCAACGCTCATTTGTCATCAGGGCCTTTAACACATTCCTCTGCTTCAGCTGAGATACTACTATGGTACTGATGCCTTAGGGAGGCCATGGCTCTTCTGGCTGACCTGCAGATACATAAATAACACATCATCTCACAGTACATAGCATAACTCATCCTAGCATAAAGAAAGCATAACATAGATATCCTTGCTTCCTTGTGGCTGTGTGGGGGGTTACTCTAGCCTGTATTTACCACAGAGTGTTGCCCAGTTAATGGATGGATGTCTGTCGTTTGGACACTCCAAGTTGCACCGCATAAGGGATTTGTCAAGTGTTGCATTAGTGTTTAGTGGCCTGCCAACCCATGGCCTATTTACACGAATTAGGAATATTGTCAAGGTTAGGACAGTGTGATTCCTCTACGTGATTTCATGTACTTAGATAGTAATGGTGGCAGCCGTGGCCCGTGGAGGGAGTATCGTGGGGCGGTAAGGCGGGGCGGGGGAGGGGCAGGGTAGGGGGTTCTAAAAACCAGAATATGGATAATTGCAGGTAAGTAAACAGTTAAATAAATAAAACGAATTTCGTAGCGCGCGCTGCATCGCATTTTATTTATCCCCTGCAGCCTAATTCCAGCAGCCCTGTCTGCAACTGCATCCATGTGGCTTACCACTGCCAAGACATAGGACGCTTTCTCACCTTAATAGTTTAAAAAGGCACGTTCTGAATTACTATGGCATCAAATAGACGTTTAATTAACAACAAATTTATCTTTCACACTCATTCCTACAGGACAGTTATCGTGTAATAATCATTTCCATGTATCTAATATTTCTTGGAAACCTCTTCTCAATGATCATTTTATCGCAGGGTGAAACTTTACCTGCAGCTGACGGCGATGTAAATCTCTATCCTTCTGCTGAGCACTGGTAATATTTTTGGACTTTTTCTGTATCTAACACAAGCAATGACAGTGCCCACCTGGGTGCTATAACATAACGCTGACAACGCACAGATATTCCTCCTTTTTACCTGTGAATGTATTTGTTTGCATTTATTTGGCACTTAATATATGTGGCAATGATCCGAAGCTCACTTTTACCACCACTCCATAGGTGTGCTTGAATGGAAGAAAGAGTGTGGGTTTCTGGTGTGACCTATGTGGCAATGTCGTGTGCCGTGCTTAATTTGTCAAAACATAAGTGCCAGGGCCATGCTAAGAGGCCACTGCAGCTTGCACCACCCATTGCACTTGCCAACGCTGCCAATGACAGCAACAACACAACTACTAACCCTCACACTACTACAAGCATGACAATTCAGACAATTACAGGTCCCCAAAGCTTTAACCCCTTCAGCGCTCATGACGGAGTTGGCCGCCGCTCCTCCCACGTTGCGCTGATTCCCCGCCTGTGCGGGCGATTAGCGCAGTGGGCGGAGTCATGACGGAACCACTCCGTCATGAGCACAGCTCAACCGTGGCTCATGACGGAGTGGCTCCGTCATGAGCACAGCGCCACCGCGCTGCCCCCAAACCCTCCCCCAGCGCTGCGGCGGAATTCCCGCCGCAGCCAAGGGGTTAAGAATGGCATGGGAGGCAGGTATTAGTGATTGTAATTGTCAAGTGAATTAACAAACAGGTGTTGTTGTGCTAATCACTAAGTTAGACAAAGAGCGCCATCATGTGGCAGGCTGGTATAAGTGCCGGTATTGCCAATTAAGTGCCATTGCCAAGCACTGGAAACCCCCGGCTCAAATTAAGAACTTGTCATGTGTGATGACCAGAGCTGTGCTCCTGGTAGATGTGGGTCGCTGTGCCTTTGATGTGTAGTGAAGAAAACACAGTCAGAGATAGAACAATTACATTTATGGGGATTTAGTGTATGGATGGGGAAGCGAGATAAGTGACTGTATTAAGTGTTGTGCATGTATTTCAAAGACTGTTCGAAATATGTCGCTGAGAGCGTCTTGCACCACTTATGCGTGGAGTGATTCAAAAGAGAGCAAGAGATAGCTAAACCACAAGTTTGGCCCCGAAAGCAAAAGTCACACAAATGATGGACGGAGTGCAGAACAAATCAAAACATTCTCTCTCAGTCAAGAGATCTGGGATAAATCCATCATTCTTTTGCTCACCGTGCCACCACAGTTTAGACCTGGCCATATGCAAATCAGTCTTGACCCTGTGCCTTATGGAAACAGTCCAGCCCGAACTGCCAAGCCAGGTCCTCCCTGGACTGGAAACAAGCATCCTAGGACCGGTTTCGGCGTTACACATCTCTTCAGCCAGGATAGCTTGATTCCAGTGGCACAGTGAGCCCAGGACCGAAGCCTGGTCATACCTGGCGCACTTAGGGCGAGAAAGCAAACGACACACAATTGATGGACGGAATGCAAAACAAATCAAAACATTCACCTCCAGTCAAGAGATCTGGGTTAAATCCATCATTCTTTTGCTCACCATGCTACCCCAGTTTAGACATGGCCATATGCAAATCAGTCTTGACCCTGTGCCTCATGGGAACAGTCCAGCCCGAACTGCCAAGCCAGGTCCTCCCTGGACCTGGACCAGAAACAAGCATCCTAGGACCAGTTTCGGGGTTTCACCCCTCTTCATCCAGGATAGCTTGATTCCAGTGGCACAGTGAGTCCAGGACCCACGACTGGGCATACCTGGCGCACTTAGGGCGAGAAAGCAAAAGACACACAATTGATGGACGGAATGTAGAACAAATCAAAACATTCACCCCCAGTCAAGAGATCTGGGTTAAATCCATCATTCTTTTGCTCACCATGCCACCCCAGTTTAGACCTGGCCATATGCAAATCAGTCTTGACTCTGTGCCTCATGGGAACAGTCCAGCCCGAACTGCCAAGCCAGGTCCTCCCTGGACTGGAAACAAGCATCCTAGGACTGGTTTCGGGGTTTCACCCCTCTTCAGCCAGGATAGCTTGATTCCAGTGGCACAATGAGCCCAAGACCCACGTCTGGGCATACCTGGCACACTTAGGGTGAGAAAGCAAAAGACACACAATTGATGGACGGAATGCAGAACAAATAATAACATTCACCCCCAGTCGAGAGATCTGAGTTAAATCCATCATTTTTTTTCTCACCATGCCACCCCAGTTTAGACCTGGCCATATTCAAATCAGTCTTGACCCTGTGCCTCATGGGAACAGTCCAGCCCGGCCACTGGAATCAAGCTATCCTGGCTGAAGAGGGGTGAATCCCCAAAACCGGTCCTAGGATGCTTGTTTCCAGTCCAGGGAGGACTTGGCTTGGCAGTTCGGGCTGGACTGTTCCCATGAGGCACAGGGTCAAGACTGATTTCCATATGGCTGGGTTCAAACTGGAATTGCATCGTGAGCAACAAAATAATGTATTTAGGCCCAGATCTCTGTACTGGGGTGAATGTATGACATTGTTCTGCATTCTGTCCATCAACTGTTGTTTTTGCATTTGTCACCCTGAGTGGGACGGGTGTGCCGAGACTTGGGTCCCGTGCTGTCCATGCCACTGGAATCAAACTATCCTGGTTGAAGAGGGGTGAAACCCCGAAACTGGTCCTAGGATGCTTGTTTCCAGTCCAGGAAGGACCTGGCTTGGCAGTTCGGACTGGACTGTTCCCATGAGGCACAGGGTCAAGACAGATTTGCATATGGCTGGGTTCAAACTGGAATGGCATGGTGAGCAAAAAAACGATGGATTTAGGCCCAGATCTCTGTACTGGGGTGAATGTATGACATTGTTCTGCATTCTGTCCATCAACTGTTGTTTTTGCATTTGTCCCCCCGAGTGGGACGGTTATGCCCAGTCGTGGGTCCCGTGCTCTCCATGCCACTGGAATCAAGCTATCCTGGCTGAAGAGGGGTGAAACCCCAAAACCGGTCCTAGGATGCTTGTTTCCCATCCAGGGAGGACCTGGCTTGGCAGTTCGGGCTGGACTGTTCCTATGAGGCACAGGGTCGACTGATTTACATATGGTTGGGTTCAAACTGGAATGGCATGGTGAGCAAAAAAACGATGGATTTAGGCCCAGATCTCTTTACTGGGGTGAATGTATGACATTGTTCTGCATTCTGTCCGTCAACTGTTGTTATTGCATTTGTCACCCGAGTGGGACGGGTATGCCCAGACGTGGGTCCCATGCTCTCCATGCCACTGGAATCAAGCTATCCTGGCTGAAGAGGGGTGAAACCCCGAAGCCGGTCCTAGGATGCTTGTTTCCAGTCCAGGGAGGACCTGGTTTGGTAGTTCGGGCTGGACTGTTCCCATGAGGCACAGGGTCAAGACTGATTGGCATATGGCTGGGTTCAAACTGGAATGGCATGGTGAGCAAAAAAAGATGGATTTAGGCCCAGATCTCTGTACTGGGGTGAATGTATGACATTGTTCTGCATTCTGTCCATCAACTGTTGTTTTTGCATTTGTCACCCGAGTGGGACGGGTATGCCCAGACGTGGGTCCCATGCTCTCCATGCCACTGGAATCAAGCTATCCTGGCTGAAGAGGGGTGAAACCCCGAAGCCGGTCCTAGGATGCTTGTTTCCAGTCCAGGGAGGACCTGGTTTGGTAGTTCGGGCTGGACTGTTCCCATGAGGCACAGGGTCAAGACTGATTGGCATATGGCTGGGTTCAAACTGGAATGGCATGGTGAGCAAAAAAAGATGGATTTAGGCCCAGATCTCTGTACTGGGGTGAATGTATGACATTGTTCTGCAGTCTGTCCATGAACTGTTGTTTTTGCATTTGTCACCCCGAGTGGGACGGGTATGCCCAGACGTGGGTTCCATGCTCTCCATGCCACTGGAATCAAGCTATCCTAGCTGAAGAGGGGTGAAACCCCAAAACCGGTCCTAGGATGCTTGTTTCCAGTCCAAGGAGGAACTGGTTTGGCAGTTCGGGCTGGACTGTTCCCATGAGGCACAGGGTCAAGACTGATTTGCATATGGCTGGGTTCAAACTGGAATGGCATGGTGCGCAAAAAACCACGGATTTAGGCCCAGATCTCTGTACTGGGGTGAATGTATGACATTGTTCTGCATTCTGTCCATCAACTGTTGTTTTTGCACAAGTTTGGCCCCGGCATCTTTGTGGATGATTTGGGACAGGACCCACCCAGGCCCAAACAGTCACATCAACTAAAGTGGACTTGAAGAAGGGACTCGAAGCCCAGTTAAACATTACCAAAGCCAGTTTAACACTTGCCCAATAAGACAAATATGTCTGAAAGTAGTTAGTCAAATAATCAATCCCAAGGGGTGAGATAACCCCAGGCAGCAGAGCCCACAAATGCTCAGTCACAACAACTAAAGCACACTTAAGGATGGAATCCAAACCCCATTTAAACATGACCAAGACCAATTTTTACCTGCTAATACCAGAATGTTGTGCTCTCTCTTAAAATGGTCGTTTTATTTAACATACTTATAGAGCGGAAGCTACCCGAAGGGATTTCCCGGCGCAGGATAGAGGCAGAAAACGGCGAACCCAGCAGACAGCTAAAAAAGCCAAGTCTTCAGATTTTTACAAAAAGCAAGTAAGGAGTTGCAGTTCCTAAGAGGGGCTGAGAGAGAATTCCACAACTTAGGACCTAGGTAGGCAAAAGAGCGTCCCTTCATGCGGGTTAGTCGAAACCTGGGGGTAGCGAACAGCGAGAGATTGGAGGATCTCAGCAGACGCGTAGGCACACAACTACCATTCATCCCCCACAGAACACTGATATTACACAGAATGGATGCATGGGCCTAAGATGGCCACAGTAAAGGCATGGCATCAAATTCAAAATATTAAAATAAGGATGCTGTCAGGCTTAAAATGGCAGTGATGGCTATGTTGCCAACCACTCCCCACCCCCCATAACATCCACAAGACATCCAAAAAGTCTGCCACTTAAGCATTTTGAAGTCATGTTTTCTAAACTAGAAAATAATAGTCACACGTGAAGCACATTTATAGAAATAGCAATAAAATAATACCGATTTTTATACAAAACTGGGACTGAAAATTCTGCCTGAAGGGAACAACAGATTTATGGCAATACGCTACAAAAAAAGGACACAGTAAATAACACCATTAGAGTGTGATGATGTGAAAGTAGGTCTGGGGTAAGCTTGACAGAGAGCACCAAGCCAGTGCCCACCAATGCTCTTTCTCATTTAGATATTGCTGATAAATGTTCCATTTCTGGCAAATCTGTTTTTTTCGGACGAGGTGATGCATTCAAATCAGAGATCTCGCGCTAATGTATGCCGTGCAATTTTGATGACAATGCCTCTCCTGGTCAGTTCCTGGTTCCTGCCCAGTGAGTCAGCATACAATTTGAAGAACCACTGGCAACCAGCTTGCCCTACAAAATCTTAAAAGAAATATTGGTAGAAATTAATGTTTGCGTTCTTGTCCTCAGACACCTTTAGGAACAGTTTGAAGGCCTCAAATTTCCCAACTAACCTACTCTGAATCTTGCTTTTGTTCCACCGGCAATGTGGGGCAAGTGCATTTTACAAAACACAAATACACTAAATATATTTATTTCGATTTTAATATTTATATAGCACCATTGTGGTGCCTTTCACCACTCCGTTGAATGGCGTTATTAATGCAAGCATTTACCGATACAAGCATTTCTCATTTAGCCAGAGTTTGTTACAAGAAATGCTATTGGTTCTACTTCGACCAATCTGGCACTTAGAAGTACCGGCATGTTAGCAAAAAACCACCTAAGGCCCCAAAAGGCCAGCCTCTCTCGGAGAAATACCAATATATTTAAACAAGCATTGGCATAGCCAATAGGTCTCGCTTTTGGGACCTTATAAGTATTTAGTTATGCAGGACAATATCCTTGGTGCAACAACATCAACTGTTGCATGGCTAAACACTTATAAGGTCCCAAAGGCGATACCTATCGGCTATGCCAATGCTTGTTCTTTTGAAAGCGGTTGCT
This sequence comes from Triturus cristatus, assembly GCF_964204655.1. Lineage (NCBI taxonomy): Eukaryota > Metazoa > Chordata > Amphibia > Caudata > Salamandridae > Triturus > Triturus cristatus. The sequence goes on along the minus strand of NC_140584.1, from coordinate 363,248,016 downwards.
GATCACATGAGTGAGGTGCTTCACTTCGCCACACATATATTTATGAATGAGTAAATTAATGATCTTATACTTTTAAAACACTCTGTCACTCAAAACTGAACATCTAGGGCAGTGATACTCAATGTATGGCCCGGGAGCAGCATGCGGCCGTCCTGACCTTTATGTGTGGCCATCTGGTCAACAGCAGCACTGGGCTGCTATTTACCAGACAGAGCACTAACATTAAAAATATGCTACATAAACACATTTTTAATGTGGGTGATGTGTGAGAGTCTACTGCAGATATTTTGCAGAGAAATGTTGTGCTCATGTTCCATGCAGCATCCATAAAAAAAGTTTATTTTGATCAAAACAGGACCTCACATATGAGGAATGGGAGGGTATCAAAGAGATTATTTGCAGTAATATTCTTGAACTGCTGCTGTGTTACAATATTGAAAACACGTCACTATTCCCGAATATTAGATGTAAGCACATTTAGAATTTGGAGGAGTGCGCCTGTGCACTGTCAGGAACCTAGCCAATGAGGGCATGAAAGAGCTGACATTGGATCTTAAATTCAATGCTGTCCTGAATAGGGGCCCCCAGAATAAGGTTCGCCCAGGGCCCCTTAGCATCCTTAAGATGTCCACAGGTGCTAACCTCTTCGAAAAGGTTTCAAATTTGTGCACAAGAAACGCCGTGCAATCCTTGCCTTGGTGCTGCATCTGTTTCATAGGTGCAGGGCCGCCAGTGTGGTGCGCCCTGTGCAACCCCTTTGCGGCGGAATCACTGTGGCGATAATGAAACTGGTATAGAGATTTGCGAAACGCAAACTTGCTTGGGTGCACTGAATGTTTGTTTTCTTCCCTACAACACATGCCTCTTCGCACAGCTTAGACTCTGCAAGAGAGAAAAACTTTGAACACCTTGGAGCCGATTAGGATGCCACCCTAGCGGTGCAGGAACCAGCCGCCAGTGGTGCGGTGATCCCGCACCTGCAATTAGGATGCCACCGTGGGATCCTCCATTCCCAGCATTGTGGCGGGTGGTGCTCACAGCACCGCCCGCCACAATGCTGGGAATGCACTGTGTGCATTGTCATGCACAAGGTGACAGGCACCTCGAGGTGCTTGCCACCATGTCCATGACAATGAAGGGGGGTACCATAGGTAACCCCCATGTGCACCCCCACCCCCCCAATACCCTGGGGTCCCGCAACAGGCCCTCAAAAGCAGACTCCGCATAGCTTTCCATGGCGGGGTCTCCGCCATGGAAAGCCATGCACCGCTGCCCATGCTAATATGGATGGCGGTGTCTGGCAGACACCGCCACCATATATAGCCCCTTTTCCGCCCGGTCACCTGTGTGACAGGCGGAAAACCGGAGGACGGTCTTTCTGTCCGTCGGGGTCTTAACCGCCATACTAATATGGCGGGGGGTAAATGGGTGGCGGGCGGGGAAGGATGTAGGGTGGATTGCCACCGTCATACGGGCGGTGGCAATCCGCCCCACAACCTAATCGGCCCCATAGTGTCCAATGTTTCCAAAATGTGGTCAAATAGTTCACTTTATAGCACAATTGTCTACCCATATTGTCCAAGAAGCCAACTCTTTCACTTTGAATTCTAAAGAGATACTTCTGAAATATTCCTAAACTTTAAGCTTGTGGTTCGGACCCTGGGCCAATAGTTCTTCACAGCAACACATCTTGAAGGGGTCGATAAGACAAGATCTACATGGGCGGTTGGTCCAATGAAGTAAAAATGCCACTTAAGTGCTTTGAAGCGACTGTAAGGTGGCATGTCGGTGCTTTGTAAAATACGTAAATAAAATGAGTAAATTGTCATTGCTAAGGAGAGGAGATGGACATCTGGCTTTTCAACTTGACAGAATGTGTGATCTTAGTCAAACTTTTAGTCACTGTTAGCTGCTCCTGAATTCACTCTGGAAAAGCAGCGCATTGGCGCTTTACAAATACAAACTCAAAAAATAAAACTGGCAAAGTGGCATAATTAGGAGGCTGAGCAGGAAATCTTGCATTCCCGGCTGAGACAATGTGTAATGTTCGGCACATTTTACGCTTTATTACTGGCATCCTTTTCTTGCTCTTGGGATTTAGGTAAAACTGAAGTAACCTACTCCGAAAAATCAAGGATCAATATTAAAAGTCAAAGGGCTGCGTTTCAGCCTGCGGATATGGAAAGGCAACAGGAAGACACATTTGCATTGTTCGTGTGCATACAGCTCGTCTCGTGACTTCACAGCTCTCTAAATAACTGGTGTTCTTACCCAACTCAACGGAACTCATTGTATTAATTTCAGTATAATAGAAGGTTCATACGGTTAATGGTTTAGAACCTGCCCCTGGTTTGCACTCGGACTTCCGCAGCTTGCGCATTAACCCACTAAGCATCACAAAAGACTGGAAGCGCACATTCCCCCACACCAATTTCAATCAAAGAAGCCAGCTTGTGTCAGACCTGAGATAATCCCGGTGCTTCAATGTACCACCCCGGTGAAATCATGCACTCGGTCGGATGATAAACGTCAATATTATTGTCTCAGTGCTGTTTAATAATTGCAAGATGACTCAGTCAATTCCATCCTCAGAGTGGTGCGTGCGTGCCCGCACAGTCTGTTCTTCTTGTAAGCACATACTCGTGCTTGTGGCGTGCCCCTGTGTGCTCCCGCAAGATAGATACCGTCACAAGCACGAGTATGCGCTTTCAAAAAGAGCAGAACGACGGCTAAAGGTCCTCCTATGCAGCGCATGCGCGCTGTGTCGGAGAGACATAAAAAGGAGTGTCCAATTTAGGTACACGTGGGCCTGGTGTACACCAGATTGTCAGCGACAGTGGTTTTCCTGATAACCTCTCGCTCTTGGGACTAAGTTGGACACTTGCTCTTTAAGCAAAGATGGCAGGTACAATGACTAGAGGTGTCTGATGGCGCTGGTGTGATGTGTAAATTACCCTTTCTCCCATTTATGGCGTGCTCTAAAAAGCAGTGAGCCTGGCGGCTGTTGCGCAGCCAAGCGCACCCCTGCCTAGGGTTGAAGCAGAAGGGTCTCGCAGGGAGAACACCCTTCACCTTCCCCGCTTTGGGGCCCACGTCTGCTGTGCTCTGAGCAGTACGCTTGCGTGATGACTGAGTCAGAAATGAACAAAAAAATCTCAATGCAAATCTGGCGATAAAAACGACATTAAAATGGCATTATAATTCTCTTTTGCACAGACAAAAGGCAGGATGTCCCTGTTTAATGAACCACAACACCAATAGCTTAACCCCCTCGTGGGCAGTCAAGAGACGTTGTACATGACGAACAGTGCGTCCTTTTAGAAACATAACCCGCCATACTTCCATTTGTACGTTTTCATCATTTTTGGCGTACCATCCAGGAATCACAGTCTGTCCTTTCCCCTGCACTGGTGCACAATTTGCTGCCTAGCATCAACGTAGGCGCCCGCAAGGGTTCCTCCATTGCAGGCAGGATTCATTTTGTGCAGGAAGGGGCATTTTCCTGCGAAAAAACAATTCTGAGAGGCGTTTTCCTCTTTCCATGTGTGCTGCAGCACACAAGGAAAAAGGAAAAAACTAGGAGAAATAAAAATATTTCTTCTCGTTATACCTGCCTCTGGGGAGGTGTAAGGCTTGGTGCTGCCCCAGGTGTACGTGACAAAGTAAATCTGGGGCTGAGTCAAACTCCATGGGTGTTGCGTGGGAACATCCACTGCAACGCCCATGGAACGCCTCATTTACGCAGACGTAGGTAAGGCAGCACCTTACTCCATATCTATGAGGCCATGCAAAGCCAAGCAAGGTGGATGTGCGTAGCCTTATAGATATGACCGAGAGGCTTGCGCCACCGGAGCAAAGCCGCTCCGGCAGCGCAAACCTCTCATAAACAAACTCCAAAGTTAGTTTAGCACAATATAAAAAAATAACGATTTTACATACAGATTAAACTCCCATCTTTGGAATTAAGGTTATCCACAAATGCAGTTCCCAAATCAAATTATAGTGAAAATGTTGCTGCCATATCAGACGTGCACGATTACTGACAACTTAGCTGAAGCGCTCTCGTGAGCAGAATAGTAGCGCGTGACAATTCTGCAATTGAGTCAAGCATTCATTTTAAGCGCCCAATATTTGTGAATTTTCAAGATGCACGGCTAAGCAAGACAGGTGGACCTCACTGAACAGATAAACTAATCAACTATAGATGAAGTGCCAGCAAAGAATGTAACAAGAAAACACAGCAGACTAGTCCACACCTCGAGGGAAAGTGTGCTTGGTTTAAATTGCAGGGTCTTCATAGCCCTAGCATTGCTAACTCTATTTTATCTGCTTTTTGTTGAGTGCTGACAACGTCTCCAAATGGCACCACAACACTCACACAGGGGCATGGAGGGTGGAAATTGACTTCTAGGGGGTAAGAAGGAACTTCGCCAGGATGACTGCGGCATGTCATGTATGACTACTTCATTCGTTTGGAGGTAGGGGTACTCGCTCAAACTCTTCTGTGACTTTCCAAGGTCTGCCTCAAGGCACAGGAATATAAGGGGGGAATCCACAGAGAGGTCTCCTGTGAGTGGAATGACCCGCCTCAAAAGCTGCGCAGATGTATGATTGGTCCTTCAGGAACTTTCTGAAGACCTGTTGTTTTCTATCTAAGCGCGCTGTGGGGTATCTTTCTGTCTGGTCACCATCTGCAGTTGTCTGCAGACCAGCGCTGGGTCGTCCCGTTGATGATGCAGCCATGCGCTCTACAAATCCTATAACATAACATACATAACATAGCATAACATAACATGTCTATGGGACCCAGGGTTTTGAAGTCAACCTTCAGCTTGACTGGTAGCTAAAGGAGCAACAGCAGTCCAGGGGTGATGTGTTTTGACTGTTTCGGTTTAAAAATACTGCCAATGCATACATTTGTTCCTTTTGGAGCAGGGTGGTGCATTGTGGCAGCTGGAAGAGCATCAAGATTCCAGACAAAATAATGCAGATTTGGTCACTTTGTTTTCACGCAGCATGAAAGCCATCTCATTGTGACAGGTGACCCCCCAGGATTCAGTGTGGTTGTGATAGCCAAGAGAGAAGCCCATTGATTACATTCAGATCAATAAAATTAACATGGGGAAGTTGGAGTGTAGACACAAGTCCTCCATTATGGAGACATTATTGCGTAGGAAGCTACGCCCCATTTAAGGGCTGAAAAGTAATAGATAGCCTATGGCCAGCCTTCGATTCGCAGGAATCCCAATATGTGGTTCAGATTCAAGACCGTGGGTAGGGTAGCTAATGTTGCGCTATCAAGGGCATGCATGGATGGTGTCCTGCATCCTAGAAAGAGAACTGGGTGCGCAGATTCCATTGATTCCTCCACAGCAGACAATGGCAGACTCTCAAGGAAAAAGGCATATGTAACATATTGGACACAGTATGAGAGAAAAGAGTCAGTAGGGCGTTTCCTCCTGTTCCATACGGGTTTGTGTCCCACTCTTTCAAATGGTGATGACAGGTCATGGAAGACTAGGACACATGCTTGGCCCTGATCACTGTCGCCAAGCTGTTCTTATCCAGGAGCATGTTTTCATTTGCATGCTAAGGGTAGAAACCAGACTGAAAGTTACTTAAGATGAACTTGTTTGCATTTCACCTTCCAGTACTGTAGACAGTATGGTTTTGTGGATCTTTATCAGGGATCGTATGATGGGGATGGGTGAAATGCTTGCAGCTTCCCCCCCACCCCCCCTAGTGCCTTGAGACCCTCACGGGTATGTAGTGCGCTCTACAAATGCTATGATTGATTGATTGAAAGAGGGTTCACTGGATCTGAATCAGGGTGTCCTGAAGCATAGTACTGATGCCTATCTAGAGATTATGTGGACCACTACTGCACTGGACAAAGGCATTAGCAAACTATGTTATGATTGAAGGGATGGTAGGTTGGCTCATTTAGGTGATGTATTACACATTTGAAAGGATAATCCTTAAAGTTGAAAATGTTTGAATGACTTAGCAAAATGATCTTCAGCCTTGGCTTTGAACTCACAGAGCAGGCTTAAATGAAGGATGGGGGGGAGTGTGTAAATACTGATGCTCGGAGTGATATATTGTCTGTGAAATAGGTCATATTATTGTCATGGAGCTAGTGTGATGCTTCGCCGAGGAAGGAACATACACCAGTTTTTGATCAATCTGTACTAGTTATTTCGATGAAATTGGAATTCTATTGTTTTCCTGGTGCATTCTTTGTTTGTACCAATGATTGCCACTGTGGCTTGATAAGTAATCTTGGGAAGTTTCAACTTCTGCTCTCTTTCAAAAGTCCTAACACTGCAGTTAAGAAGTCAAAGAACAGCACAGAGCCATTTATTAAAAATGTTTGTTCAATATGTAACACTTTTAGCAGAGGGGAGTGGAGCGCTATATCCAGTGTACCATGATCCCTTCTTTCATAAGGCCAGAGGGATGGACAAGGCCATCAAAACTCAAGGAAAAAATGGAACAAGGTATCACCCAAAAACTAGTAAACCTAAGTTCCCCACCATATCTGGCAAACAAATTAAAATTTCTTTTTTTTTCCGGAAAGATAAAAGATATATAGTGTTAATTCAATATCACTATAAAAACGGGGGAAAAAATAACTGTTAACTGAACAAGAAAAATATTGCTTTTTGCATTTTTCTTGTTGGTAAAGAACTTGGGGGCAGATTTATGAGGTTTTGCCGTAGGGAAGCGCAGCAGGCCTTCCTGCTGCGCTTCCCTACGGCAAAAGAAAAGGGCAGGGATGCGCCGTATCTATAAAATGCGGCGCATTCCTGTCTTTTTCCCCTGCGCCGGCGCACAATGGCATGCCTGCGCCAACGCAGGCACCTCTGCACCTTGGTGCAAGGGTGCCTGCGTTGCGAAGATGAATATTTTTGTACAGGAAGGGAAACCTTTCTGTACAAAAATAATCACAAGAGGTTTTTCCTCTTTGTATGGGTGCTGCAGAATGCAGCACACATAGAAAAAGGAAAAACGAGGAGAAATAAAGATATTTCTCCCCGTTGCGCCTCCCTTACGCCTCCCCTGGGGAGGCGGAAGCTTTTGGCGCTGCCTCAGATTTACGATTTCTCGTAAATCTGGGACAGTGTCAAAAGGCCATGGGTGTTGCTGGGAACGCCCCCAGCAATACCCATTGTATGCCCCTTTAACGCAGAACACTGCGTTAAAGGGATTGATATTTATGAGGCAGCATTAAGGCAAAAAAAGTGGCTCAGTGCTGCCTGATAAATATCACGCAGGCTTCTGCGCCACGGAACGTCACAAAAAGTGACGTTCCGATGGCGCAACGGGCCTCATAAATCTGCCCCTTGGTTTAAGCAAGGAGTCCTGTTTTGCTCCCCACAGCCTATTACATTAGCCCATACCGTTCAGTACGATCAAACTGTTTTAAAGTTAGGAACAATGGCTTCTTCTTCCTGCAAAAAAAAAGAATCTGCACATTTTTCACCATGAAGAACAGTTTATTGTAGTGCAGAGAATACTTAATGCCTCCCTCTTCCATTTTAATTTTTCTGCAATATACTACTTTTCATGCTGCTCTGTTAGGTGTTTATGCATTGATGGAATCCTAAATCTATGCTTCCCTCTATAACTCGTCCTCGGCTATTATCATACGAGGAGCAAGTAAGTTGTTTTGAGGTGAGTATTTTTTCACCTAGTGGAATAGTAGACAATTTACCCACTATTGGCTCTGTGTAAGTCTTCGAGCCTTTCACTTCAAATATGTCCAGTTCTCCTTCTGTATCTTTCTGTATTTTAGTATTTTTTCATTTCTCCAGAAGCCCTTGTGACTGTAGGCAAAGAAGATTTGTTTCCCCAAAAATCTTACTACCTAGCAAGAAAATGGAATTGTTTCTTTTGCTGCAGAACTATTGAACAAGAAGGAGCAGAATACATTCTTAAAGAAAAACAAGAACAATTTGTGTATGGATGATTATATACATATAATTTTTTTTAAATATACCCAGGAGAAAATCAAGATTCTCCAACCATCTGCTATGATCCTGAAAAAAGCAGGCGGTGGTTGGAACAGCCTGCCAAAGGTTCACGATTACAGTAACTGCTATTGTGAATTTTTTATCACTTAAATGTGGTGAAATTAAAATGTAGCTGCAACTTTTCAATTATGCTCTCAAACAACATAATATTTATTGTGGGTTTTCATAAAAATTTCAATTCCTTTAGAAATTAACAGGGTTTTCGGTATTTGGAAGGAAGTCTCACCTTAGTGATCATGGGAGAAACTTGGAGGCCCATTAGGATCTCCGGTGGATCGCCACCGCCCGCATGGCGGTGGCGATCCGCCTGAGATCCTTCCCCGCCCGCCACCCATTTCCCTCCCGCCATATTACTATGGTGGGGGGGGACCGTGGCGGACGGAAAGGCCGTCCACCGCTTTTCCGCCCGGTCAACAAGTCGACCGGGCGGAAAAGAGTTTAATATGGTGGCGGTGTCTGTGAGACACCGGCAGCCATATTACTATGGGCGCGGAAACATGCCTTTCCATGGCGACATTGCCGCCACGGAAAGGCATGTGGGAATAGCTTGCGGGGGCCCGTTGCGGACCCCCAGGGACTCTCGGGGGTGGGGGGTTCACATGGGGGGTACCTATGGTACCCCCCTGCATTTCAATATACAACATGGCAGGCACCGTGCGGAGCCTGTCACGTTGTGCATTGGAATGTGCGACATGCATTTTTAGCATTGCGGTGGGCGGTGCCTTCAGCACCGCCCGCCGCAATGTTAAATATGCGGGATGCGCCCGCCACTGTGGCAGGCGCATCCTAATTGCCCCCACGGGACCCCCGCCCTTATGGCGGGCGGTCCCTCTTCACGCCGGGATGGCGGGCAGACAAAGTCCGCCAGCCATCCTAATGGTGGCCTTGATTTCAAAATCATGTCTCGCAATACTGGACCTAGAAACATAATCAAAGAACATTTGTGGCTTCCTAACACATTCCATGATACAACAAAGGGGCATATTATCAATGGCCAGTGATAATTATCGCTGGCCGTGCTTATCGATAAATTTCTTATCGCAGGCTATCTCTGGAATTTATCGCCCTGGTAGCGCGTTATTAACAACGCGTTTCTCAAGGGCGATAAAAATTCCAGAGATAGCGAGGTTATCGCTGTTTTGCAGGGAGCATCGCTGGTTTTCCAGCCATGTTCCTTGCAAAATGGTGATCACCTTGCTGATACGATCCTGTGGTCGTATCAGCATAATCCACCCCCTATGTCAAACATAGGTAAGTCAGGATTTTAGCAGACGTTAGATTAGGGCGAAAACGGTAGTTTTCGCCAAACTGTAACTTCTGCTAAAATCCTGTGGGCTGCCTTGCAAATATCGCAATGTGAACATCAGCGATATTTGCAAGGTAGTCCATCCGGGGTACGCCCAGTGACAACCACTTTGCATCTCATTAGAGATGCAAAGGGAGGCGCTGGGAAAAGGGGTGCTAACATGCGATTATGCATGTTTGCACCCTCTTGTAAATAGGGCGATAGTTTTATCTCCGCTTTTTTGGCTTTTAAAGCCAAAAAGGCAGAGATAAAGCCCTTGTAAATACACCCCTAAATGACTTCCTGTGGAATGAAAATCACTTATTTTTCACAAAACTTTATTTTTTTTAAACGAGAAAATAGATTTCTAAAGAAATCTATACACTCTGCCTCTTGACACTGATAGCTTTTGCAAATCATTTGTGGATCCTTAAACAGAAAAAGAAAGACAGTAGAGATCTGATTGGCAAGAAGTAAAAAAACATCCTCACTTTTTCTTCCAAATAGAAAGTTTTCTCTTATTTAGAAACTAGAATCCCACCATTTACAAGACACCACTTTGAGTCCAACTCAAACTCAGAGAAGGATGCACCGAGAAAAACTGCATTAATTCAGCCGCAAGGAAAATGTCTCAGGAAGAAAGTTATGATACCCATCACAAATCATTTCCCACTTTTCAGGCTCCATCAACCCAGCCACAAGATGAAGATATGGTTGAGATACCAGCCGCTCCAAGAGGAAGTGAGCACCCACCCAGGGAGTTCCTGGTATAGAAGTATATTACTGATACACGGTGTGGCAAAAGGATGACTGCTAGAAATGCCACCCGCACTTTTCCTAATTAAGTATTGCAAACCTATATTTCTTACTCTATCAAGAGCTCTCTATGGCTCAAGAAGTTGAACAATTGGATGCTATCTGTTTTTGTATTTTAAGCTAGTAATAATGTTTTCAATTTTCGGATTTCATGTCGCAAAACAGTGGTTATTGTGCCAATCACCTTACAATGTGATTAAGGAAACTCTCTTTATTTTGGAACCTCTACCTTTCAATTACATAGACTTCAGCAGGTGCAAACATTTTGGGAACAACTGATTTTAATTTGCTTAGCACTGCGCATTTTTCAAGCCATCTTGGTAAACATCATTGACTCCAGTTTTAAGGTTACTTTGCTTTTAATGCCTGAGATAAACATGGCCCTTATACCTTAGGAACTTGGGGGCATACTATCAAGAAAAGGCGTTAAAATTATTGCTTGATTATGGGCTTGATAATATGCCGCAGAGAATTTCCATAGAAGCCCATGCTCTGGTGTCAACATGGGCTTCTATTGGAATTCTCTGCGGCATATTATCAAGCCCATTATCGCCGCTTTAGCGGCAGTTTTCTGCGGCTAAAGCGGCGATAATTTTAACGCCGTGCTTGATAATATGCCCAAAAATGTCATTTTACCAGCCAGCCCGAAACTCTACCTGGGCTAGCATCCCAAATATCCTGCAGAACGTGGAGAGGGAGATAGTCTTCCTTTTATCTGGCTGCCTACGACTGGAATCTGTTGCCACTGTCTCTCTGGCAGCTATTGGACGTCTCTCTGTTTAAAATGACTGAAGACTTTTCAGTTTCAGGAGTTAAACTCTTAGGGTGTATGCTTGGTTGTTTTCACTCATAGCACCAGGATACAAGTATGAACCTAAGATAACATAACATAATAAAATAACATAGCATACCATAGCATAACATAACATAACATAAGTTAATGAAGAATAATGTGAGGAAACTAGACAGCCAGAGAAGGTGGCCACAGAGAAAATTATTCAGAGATATTATTAAACAAAACACAGGTCCGTAGAGAACACTCTCAAGTCTTCAGAGCGACCAAGAGGTAATTCTCTTTATGTAGACATTCCCCGTATGTAGACAGATTCCGTAGACACGTATTCTCTGTATGTAGACATATAGACATATGTAGGACGTTAGGTGGTCCTGAAGGAATCTGAGCACTAGTTTCCGTATTAAACATGTTGACCATGAGACACACAGGCATCATTATGGCCAGTTTGTGTCATCCTTGCTTTTAATCATACAATCTGGACCTCATAATAAAATATCTTTCCCCATCCCAGGAACTCTGCAACACCCTGCACCCTGCCTCCTGGCAGTCCCTGCACCCTGCACCCTGCACCCTGGCAGTCTACTTGCACGGTGCACATGCATAATATCAAGTTTTTATTTTCCGAGTACAAAAATATCGAGTTGGAAGTATCGAAGGGACTGAATATCGACATCAACAATATCGGTAACCAGAATATCGAAATGAAGGTAAGAAATATCAGTTTTGTTAATATCGAAGTCAGTAATATCGTTAGTAAAAATATCGTTGTCAATAAAATCAATGTTTTTATTAGTGTTATGTATTTTAAATGTATGTGTTCTACATTTTTTGTTAAGTATTGTATTTTTTTTAAAATATATGAATTACATTTTTTGAAGTTATAAAAAAAGTTTAAAGTAAATTTAGCATTTTAGTTCCGTAGCGGTTTGTGGGTTTATAGGGGAATAGGGTGGGAAGTAATTTAATTATAGTAAATGTAATAATAATTTGTGGAAATTATTAATTATTTTTTCTTATATTTAATGTTCTTATTCCGTAGCGGGTTGTGGGTTTATAGGGGAATAGGGTGGGAAGTAATTTAATTTTAATAACGTAATTATACATTTTTATTTTATTTATTGGTATTGATAATTAATGTATAGTTAATTAATTAATAATTGGTCATTAATTTTTATTAATTGATTGATTGATTATTATATTAATTGTGTTAATTTTTTTAGGAGGGGGTTGTGGGTTTATAGGGGAATAGGGTGGGAAGTAATTTAATTTTAATAAAGTAATTTTGTTATTATTAATTAGTATTGATAATTAATGTATTGTTAATTAATTATTAATCGGTAATTAATTTTTATTAATTGATTGATTGATAATTACATTAATTGTGTTCTTTTTTTAGGAGCGGGTTGTGGGTTTATAGGAGAATAGTGTGGGAAGTATTTTATTTATAATGAAGAAATTATTAATTTGTATTTGTTATTATTTATAAATAATTTATTATTAATTAATTATTAATTAGTTATTTAATTGAAACATTAGTTAATTGATAAGTATGCTAATTATAACCGTCTGCTATCCAACACTTTCCCTACAGTTACACTCTCTGGAGTGGGAATAGTAATTTTTACACTTACACTATCCAACACTTTCCCTACTGTTGCACTCAGTGGAGTGGGAATAGTAATTTTTACCCCTTCGCTATCCAACACTTTCCCTACTGTTGCACTCTCTGGAGTGGAAATAGAAATTTTTACCCCTACGCTATCCGACACTTTCCCTACTATTGCACTCTCTGGAGTGGGAATAGTGATTTTCAACCCTACGCTATCCAACACTTTTCCTACTGTTGCACTCTCTGGAATGGGAATAGTAATTATTTAATTGATAATTATGTTAATTTTAACCCTCTGCTATCCAACACTTTCCCTACAGTTACACTCTCTAGAGTGGGAATAGTAATTTTTACCCTTATGCTATCCAACACTTTCCCTACTTTTGCACTCACTGGAGTGGGAATAGTAATTTTTGCCCCTTCGCTATCCAACATTTTCCCTACTGTTGCTCTCAGTGGAGTGGGAATAGTAATTGTTACCCCTACACTATCCAACACTTTCCCTATTGTTGCACTCTCTGGAGTAGGAATAGTAATTTTATCCCCTCCGCTATCCAATTTTGTTATATTTTTATTTATAATATTGGTGTATGTGTATATATATGTATTTATAATGTATAATATGTATTTTAAAAATGTATAAGTTATTAAAATAATTATTTATAAATATTATTAAGTAAGTATATATTATGGTGCCGATTCCGATCCGGTAAAAAAAAATACCGTACGATTCGCATCCGTATTTATTTACGTACGAGTTGCACAAGTACCGTACAACCTGGCAAGTACGAATGGGACGTGAAAAATAACTACGAATAGCGTTGGGAAAAGTCTACGAGCGTGCGTCGGAAAGTGACCACGTCCGAATATCGTCTGGAAAAGTGTACGAAAGTGATCCGGACAGTTCCACTTACAAATCGTAAAACACAAGTCCGAGCGCGCATGTACGATCCCGACCGCCCGTCCGAAAACCCAATCGCACGGAAAAAGGCCCGTACGGAGCCAACGCTGAAGCACACAAGTACACGGGTAAATTCATGCCCGTGTACGAGCCGCACAGCCCCCCCAATACGCCTGCACCGTACACCACCCTGTCCGCACTCTACCCCCAGCCCCCCCACCGCATTAACTTGCCGTACACCAACACCGAACCCCAGCACCCTCACATACCATAGCGAATGTACGGCGCCTACCTACGCGAAAATCACACATACAGAACCAGGACAGTGGAAAACAGCACAAGGAGGTCCAAAGCGACTCGCACAAACACACAAAACACGTTCACACTAAAAAACACAACTCAATGACTGACCTGCCACATCTAAACTGGCCAACAGAGGCCCCAAACACAACCACCTCTTATAACACACCCACCAAAATTCAAACACAGCCACACCCAACAATGGACCAATAAAAAGGGCCCACACACACAAACCATGAGCCCTTGCAACAGACCTACTGCGGACAGAGCTCACACACAAACCACTCCACAGAACTCATACCATTGCTACCCCGCCACTCACACACCTTCACACAACCTCCCCCACAAACATCCCCCTCTTCACAGTCACACACACACACATTCACACCCACAAACCCACAACCACCCACACCCCACACCATGCCCACAGACAAGAATCCAAAGTTCACTACGGCGGCGCTGGAGCTCCTCGTCGACGAAGTCATCAGAGTCGAGCCACAGCTGTTTGGAACAATGGTCAGACAGACCAGCATATCTGAAAAATCTGCCATGTGGCAGAGGATCGTCGACAAGGTGAATGCTGTTGCGCCCGTTCGAAGGACCAGGCATGAATGCCAAGCCAGGTGGTACGATCTGCGCAGGGCGGTCAAGAGGAAGATGATTGAAGAACATGCCCAGGCCAACATCACTGGAGGTGGGCCGCCCCGCACACGCGTACAGTACCATCCCTGGGAGGAGAGGGTGATGGCCCTGCTACCGACGGTGGGAGTACACGGAGTGGACGGAGTCGCAGAGCCTGGTGATTACACAAACAACTCATGTAACTTGGGGGAATGGCATCCACACCCCAACCACCAGAGGCGCAACTATAGCAAAATTTCGGGGGAGGCTAAGAAAAATTGCCGTGGGGGGATAAATCTTGTAAGCCATAGGCAGAGTGGAGCTGCAGGGGCTGTCAAAGGGGTGAAACAACCGCGAGGCCTCATTAACACGCAAATGGCCTCTGAAAGACCTGTGAACTGTTCGGGTGCGGCTGTGAGTTCACCGGGAAGCTGTCTCATCCTGAGCTGCCACACACGACGGGGGTGGGGCTGAAGCCCTGTGAGTCCAATGGGTGTTGCGCGCCTGCCAACCACAATAAATGCACGCACCCACCCCCAAGCACTCACCGCACACAACCACACTCAATAACCATGGCCATGCCACGAACGTCACCATTCACCCTTCACAAATCAATGCAAGGCCATGTCCAAGGCCACAAGAACCACAACCACAAGACAGGATGTCCGGGAGGCTGGGAGGGTGGGCCCCACACAACACATCGTGAAAATGAGATGCAGACACCAATGACCCAGCCCATATGGCATAGGGACATACCCATGCACAATGCACAGGGACTGGCAAACTACTAACAAGGTCGCTGACACTGGGCCCTGCTGTATGCAGCACAAGGCCCTCCTGTGACCACTGTACACTCAAACACCAAATCCACAAGCACAGGCATCCAGCACAGGAACCCACACACTCTGTCATGCCAACACACACCATGAGGGGACACACACATCACCTGGGAGACCCAATAACGACTCACACAACACACCACAGCACGCCAGGTCATCCCCCCCCCCACAAGCACACACCCCCGGGGCAGGCAACGGAGACACCCACTCCCACAACGGACATGTGACACAACAAGACCAATCCGGAGCCAAGTAAGCATCAGAGCCAGGCGGGCAACTACAGCCAACTTCCCGGGGGGGCAGTAAAAGATTGGGGGGGGCAAATCAACCAGCCCTAGGCAGAGTGACTGTAAGAATGGGTGAAAACACAACAAAGGCCGAATGTTCGAGTAAATGGTCTACCATACACCTGTGAAGTTATAGGGTCCGGATGCAAGTAGACAGATGCCAGCCCGCGAGGCTGTCTCAAACGGGCTGACACACATGACGGGGGGGGGGGCACAAGCCCGGTTAGCCCAATGGGTGTTGCGCGCCTGATCAGAGCCAACTATCTACAGGCCACACACTCAGGAGAACATCCCAATCTGTCCCCCGCAACATACCCATCCCCAAGTGGACACTGAGAGGAATGCCAGGGACATCCAAATACCTGGGGGAACTGTGTCAACTTGAATATGTATGAAATATGGATGTGGCATGAAACAGCATTAACATTGTCCCTCTCTCACACACAGGGCGACGTCGACGATCTCCCCCCAACACTGGGGGGGGAAGATTCACAGTCCCAGGCACCGCGTGACGACGATCCCACCGACAGCGACGACTCTCACTGTCAAGACGCCATGGTTTTGCTCTACTATTTCTACCAAGGATGTAAAATCATGCTTAGTTCGACAGAGTCCTGTAAAGTATCCACGATGGCTGAGATTGGCCCCTACTTGGAAGACTTCTCTAAAATCCATTTTATATGGATTAAGCGTTTCTTCCATCTTTTAGTAGATCAGCCTCTCGACTTCCTGGAAGTGTTCTCGGTCTAGTTGTTTCAGTCGCGAGACACTTCACTGTTTACAATGCGCCTGCGCAAGAATCGCGCGGCGCACTTCAACTGATTTCAAACTCCGTAACGGTCGCTTTTCTTGAAGGCGCCCGACTTTTTCCTGAGGAGAGTTTTCAATTGACTATATGAGGCCCGAGATATCTTCCTATTAGGGAAGTATTCAGAGACTATTCCTTAGTATGCTCAGAGTGAATTTTTATGTGCATTTTCTCGATGTTCTTGCTTTCAGTCAACGGATATCCAGTCAGCCTTAAAGTTCCCGAAGAGAGAAGACGTTCGAGTTGGAGAAGAGTTTCTGTGAAGAGAAGCCTTCTCCCCTCTTAAGTAAGCGTGTTCAGGTCCAATTGTTCTTTTGAAAGTCAGCTGAGATACTTCAAGTTTGAATCCTGGTATATAAAAGACGATCTTCTATAGACATTAAAGCAACTTTGAGATTTGAGTAACTTGGTTGCCCATACGAACAGCCAGACATTACTGAAAAGACAAGTTAGCGTCTGAGAATAGAATTGGGCACAACGTCTTACAACCTGAAGTTTTGGCGTTTCCATCACATGAAAAGACTCTGGCTAGAGTACTTACTTTAGGACATTAAGGCTCTGAAGACTGATCAAATAATAAAGGCAAACACAGATAGAGAGAGGCTAAGTCTCTGGTAAAGAAGGGTAAGATACTCAGCAGGTGAAATTCAATAATAAAAGTAGCCACATAGTTTTTGAGGCAAGAAGAGTTTAATAAATGTGTTTTATTTCAGGTATCTTCCACTAAAAGTCTACCAAGAAGAACCAGAGTCCTGAGGCAGTCTCTCTTGTGTTTGTCATCCACTTCCCCTTTCCCCCCTGGCTAAATTCAGAGGCAGCTGTTCACCATCTGTCACTGGGTTTGGAAAGAGGGAATAGAGGGCTTGGTCATCTGTTCCTGGGGAGATCGCAACCCTCGATTTGACAGATTGAAGTGCCTTCCTCTTAATTGAGGAGATTAGATCTCCCCCTGAGCAGAATGGCGGATGGGGTAGATTTGACGACCCTAGCTTCCATTTTGGAAGGAATGCAGAAACAACTAGATGGTGCGTTAGAAGAGAATAAGTCATTAAAAGAGGAAGTTAGGAGATCTAGTCAGGAATCTCTGCAAATTAGACAAAGATTAGATGCATTGGTGGCCTCTGGTTCGGGTCTTAAGAGTCAACAAAGTTTGCCAAGTAACTTATCCCCTACAGACATATCCACCCAGGTTATACATGCAGTCTCACCAATTATTCCATTGGCGCCTCCCGAGAGATTTGGTGGGGACCCACAGAAGGCGCAAATATTTTTGACTCAATGCTCTCTACATTTCTTATGTCGGCCAGTCATTTTTGTGGAGGATCAATCAAAGGTGGCTTTCATTCTGTCGTATTTGAATGGGGATGCAGCAGCCTGGTCAATGTCCTTGGTCACGCAAAATGACCCTATACTATACAATTTCAATGACTTTAAAGGAGAATTTTTACGAATTTTTGATCGGCGTTCAGCCTCACAAGCTACAGATAATGAGTTACTGGAGTTAAAGCAGGGCAATCGGGATTTGGTAGCATATCTGGCCCAATTTAATAAATTGGTTGTGGAGTCAAAGTGGCCGGACGCTAAGAGAGCAGCGATATTTTATAGGGGTTTAAAAGATGAGCTGAAGGACGCCCTGGCACAGATTCCCAGAAGACCAACCGAAATCTCTGAACTGATTGACTTGGTGCTGCAAATTGATCATCGATTGAGTGAGCGCCGACATGAAAGAAGAAGAGACTTTCGCCCGCTTCCTCCTCGTTTTGATCGAATGAGGACAGAAGTAAATAAGCCCTCAGAAAATTCATCTTCAGAAGAACCAATGCAGATAGGATCAATAAGAGGCCCTATATCTAAAGAAGAAAAGGAAAGACGAAGATCGGGAAACCTGTGTCTTTATTGCGGCCTCTCTGGTCATTTCGTCAAAGATTGCTCGAAGAAACCAAAATCAACACAGCAGGGAAAAGATCGGCTTCACCTGTAAAAGGAGTTGCACAGGTGGAAGCGAATTTAAAGTCAGCTCCAAAGGTACAGCAAGTGGTAAATACCTTACAATCTTCAACTCCTCATTTAGTGGTATCTTTAACAGCAAGATTTCGTGATCAAGAAGTGAGAGAGGTCTCTGTGATGATTGACTCTGGGGCAACCGGAAACTTTTGTGATATTAAATATGCCCGGCAAATTGGAATCAAATTTGTGGAGAAATTGGTTATGGAAGCTGTCAGAGCTGTAGATGGTACAAACTTGTCTTCTGGACCAATAACTCATGAAACTGAATTGATTCAATTAACAGGACTAAAAGGCCATTCTGAAATATTAACGTTAAATCTGATTGATGCCCCTCAATTTCAGCTGATTCTGGGTCTTCCTTGGCTAACAGAACATAACCCTCGCATCGACTGGGAGAAGAGAACAATTACTATGGATTCAACCTTTTGTAAAGAGAATTGTTTTTGCGAACAGCACCAGTCATTAGAAGAGTCACCAGCAAGGAAATTAGCTAGTCGTCCAGCCTTGATTTGCTCTTTAGAAACAACAGAGATCCCTGTGGAATATAAGGATTTGTCGCCAGTGTTTGATGAAAGAGAGGCGGAAAAACTTCCCCCTCACCGTCCCTATGACTGTAAGATCGACATAGATCCTGGGGCTGTTTTGCCTTGCAGTAGAATTTATGCATTGACGGAAACGGAAAATCAATATCTCAAAAGCTATTTGGATAAATTTTTGGCGAATGGATTTATTCGCCCCTCTAAGTCTCCAGTCTCGTCCCCTTTATTTTTCATCCCAAAGAAAAATGGAGAGCTTCGGACCTGCATTGATTATAGAGCCTTGAATCAAGTGACTATAAAGAATCGATATCCTCTCCCATTAATTTCAGTTTTGCTAGATCAAGTGAAGAATGCGAAAATCTACACCAAATTGGATCTACGTGGGGCATACCATTTGATTCGTATAGCCTCAGGCGACGAATGGAAGACAGCCTTTCGAACCCGTTATGGTTTGTTTGAGTATCGAGTGATGCCATACGGGTTATGCAATGCTCCAGCAGCATTCCAACATTTTGTAAACGACGTCCTTAGAGAATTTTTGGACAGAATTGCTGTCGTTTATATTGACGATATTTTGATCTTCTCTGACAGCATAAAAGAGCATGTTACCCATGTCAGATTGATTTTAACCAGATTACTTGAGAACCATCTTTTCGTGAAACTGGAGAAGTGTGCGTTCCATGTCGAAAAGGTGGAATTTCTGGGGTTTGTGCTATCTCCAGAAGGAGTGAGCATGGATAATTCCAAGGTGAAGGCAGTGCAAGAATGGCCCTCCCCAAAAAGTGTGAAAGAGATTCAGAGCTTCATTGGATTTTCAAATTTTTATAGAAGGTTCATTTCGAATTTTTCTCACAAAGTAAGTCCTATCACACGTTTGTTGAGAAAAGGAGTTAAGTTCATTTGGGATGGAGAAGCTGAAGAAGCCTTTCAGTTTTTGAAAAGATCATTTACGCAAGCTCCGATTCTGTTACATCCAAGAGCAGATGAACCATTTTATGTAGAAGCAGATGCTTCCGATGTAGCAATCGGCGGTATTTTATCTCAACGTCACAAGGATACTGGCCAGCTGCACCCTGTGGCTTATTATTCCAGAAAGTTGACTCCTCCAGAATGCAATTATTCGATTGCAGACAAAGAATTGTTGGCTGTGAAAAGTGCCTTTCTTGAATGGCGGCATTATTTGCTTGGAGCAATGCACAAGGTCACTGTGTACACCGATCACCGCAACCTCCAATTTCTCAAGTCAGCTCGGACATTAACGGCCAGACAATTACGTTGGTCTTTGTTCTTTGCTGATTTTAATTTTGTAATTACATTCAGACCGGGTACAAGTAATGTCAAAGCTGATGCTCTTTCAAGGATCAACTCGGACTACCCAGAATCCAATCAAAAAGAGCAGGCAATAATTCCAGAAGAGAAGTTTATTGTGGCCACTCTAAAAGTTGACTTTTCAAAAGAAATCCAAGAAACAATGTCAAATGAAGAGATGATTCACTGGGTGAACGAAGAATCAGAGAGAGAAATCAAGAATGGTCTTCCGTACGTAAAAGATCGTCTGTATCTTCCAACTAAGGAGCTACAGGAGAAGGCCTTGAAGTTATGTCACGATGAAATTCTGGCTGGGCATAAAGGAGTACAAAAAACCTTGGAATTGGTGGAAAGAAATTTTTGGTGGCCAGGCATGAAACCCCAAATACGACAGTATGTTGCCACCTGCGAGAGATGTTTGCAGGGAAAGTCTGATCGTAGGGCTCCCCAAGGGCTTTTGATGCCTATGCCAACTCCACCACATCCTTGGCATACTGTTTCAATGGACTTAATTGTTGACCTCCCTCCTAGTCAAGGGTTTAACACTATACTGGTGATGGTAGACATGTTCTCTAAAATAGCACATTTTGTTCCATTGAAGAATATCCCTAGGGCTCCCGAACTGGCTCAATTGTTTACCCAACATATAGTAAGGTTGCATGGCATTCCCAAAGTGTTGGTCTCCGATAGAGGATCGCAATTTGTTTCCCATTTTTGGAAGTCCTTCACAAAAAAGTTAGGGATTGACGCTCGTTTTTCCACCAGTTTTCATCCAGAAACTGATGGCCAGACGGAGAGAGTCAATCAAGAATTGGAGCAGTACCTCAGACTTAATTTGATGGATCAGAAAGTTGGGTGGTCAGAATTAGTGTGGTCAGCAGAGTTCGCTTATAATAATGCCAAGCATTCCACTACTGGTTATTCACCCTTCTATTTAAATTTTGGTAGACACCCCAGTTTAATCCTTGAGAAAGAAGAAGGCCCTGTTCCTGCAGTAGAAGAATTTGTAAATAGAATTCAAAGATCTGTAATTCTAGCTAGAGAGAATATTGAAAAGGCAAAAAACTCTTATAAAACTCAGGCTGATAAGAAGAGAAGAGAGAGTTCAGTTTTTAAACCTGGAGACAAGGTTTGGTTGTCCACAAAACATCTAAAACTAAAAGAAAATCGAAAATTCCAACCCAGATTTATTGGCCCATTTAAAGTAAGCAAAATGGTAAATCCAGTGTCAGTTAAGATCCATTTGCCATCCCATTTCAAAATACATCCAGTGTTTCACGTCTCTTTGCTAAAAAAGAACCCGCCCAATTTGAGAGTCCACCCTCTCCCAAAACCAGTAGTGGTAGATTCTAGGGAGGAATTTGAGGTACATGAGATTCTAGATTCAACCTTCAGAAAAGGTAAACTATATTATTTGATCAGTTGGAAGAATTTTGGTCCAGAGGAGAGATCTTGGGAGCCATATACCAACGTTCATGCTCCCAGGCTAATTCGAGACTTTCACAGGAAAAACCCTACCAAGCCAAGATTGAAGGGACGTCTTTTGGTGGGGGGTACTGTCAAGACGCCATGGTTTTGCTCTACTATTTCTACCAAGGATGTAAAATCATGCTTAGTTCGACAGAGTCCTGTAAAGTATCCACGATGGCTGAGATTGGCCCCTACTTGGAAGACTTCTCTAAAATCCATTTTATATGGATTAAGCGTTTCTTCCATCTTTTAGTAGATCAGCCTCTCGACTTCCTGGAAGTGTTCTCGGTCTAGTTGTTTCAGTCGCGAGACACTTCACTGTTTACAATGCGCCTGCGCAAGAATCGCGCGGTGCACTTCAACTGATTTCAAACTCCGTAACGGTCGCTTTTCTTGAAGGCGCCCGACTTTTTCCTGAGGAGAGTTTTCAATTGACTATATGAGGCC
The DNA here is from genome assembly GCF_964204655.1 of Triturus cristatus. Classification (NCBI taxonomy): domain Eukaryota; kingdom Metazoa; phylum Chordata; class Amphibia; order Caudata; family Salamandridae; genus Triturus; species Triturus cristatus. Next base: position 363,225,947 of record NC_140584.1, on the reverse strand, counting down.
CGAGATATCTTCCTATTAGGGAAGTATTCAGAGACTATTCCTTAGTATGCTCAGAGTGAATTTTTATGTGCATTTTCTCGATGTTCTTGCTTTCAGTCAACGGATATCCAGTCAGCCTTAAAGTTCCCGAAGAGAGAAGACGTTCGAGTTGGAGAAGAGTTTCTGTGAAGAGAAGCCTTCTCCCCTCTTAAGTAAGCGTGTTCAGGTCCAATTGTTCTTTTGAAAGACATCTGAGATACTTCAAGTTTGAATCCTGGTATATAAAAGACGATCTTCTATAGACATTAAAGCAACTTTGAGATTTGAGTAACTTGCTTGCCCATACGAACAGCCAGACATTACTGAAAAGACAAGTTAGCGTCTGAGAATAGAATTGGGCACAACGTCTTACAACCTGAAGTTTTGGCGTTTCCATCACATGAAAAGACTCTGGCTAGAGTACTTACTTTAGGACATTAAGGCTCTGAAGACTGATCAAATAATAAAGGCAAACACAGATAGAGAGAGGCTAAGTCTCTGGTAAAGAAGGGTAAGATACTCAGCAGGTGAAATTCAATAATAAAAGTAGCCACATAGTTTTTGAGGCAAGAAGAGTTTAATAAATGTGTTTTATTTCAGGTATCTTCCACTAAAAGTCTACCAAGAAGAACCAGAGTCCTGAGGCAGTCTCTCTTGTGTTTGTCATCCACTTCCCCTTTCCCCCCTGGCTAAATTCAGAGGCAGCTGTTCACCATCTGTCACTGGGTTTGGAAAGAGGGAATAGAGGGCTTGGTCATCTGTTCCTGGGGAGATCGCAACCCTCGATTTGACACTCACCACTCCGTGGATGACCCCGACCAACCTGGCCCCTCTGGTATACAAGCTCCTGCAGCACCTGCGTCAGGTAAATGTGCGCCAACCACCACCCCCATTCCCGCCACATCCCAGGACACACCCAGCATCCCTGCTCGCTCTGAACAACACAGCCAGTCTGACCGGGAGGCACAACATTCTGCGGGCACCCAGGAGGAGGCAGACAACCCTGCCGATGCCATCCCTCAGGGGTCCCGTAGACCCGATGTGCCCACAACGGCAGGCCAGGCTCGTGTGGGCAGGGGTGGTGGGAGTGGAGGCAGGAAGAGGCGCGAACCAGACCAGCTAGCTCAGGAGCCCAGTATGGCCCACCTACGCAACATCCTGGACTCATACCGGCGTGACACCAGAGGCATCGACCAGGTCGTGGTCATACTTTCCGGGATGCAGGGGACCCTCGATGGGATCAAGGACCTGCAGGTCGAGCATCATGCCAGTCACCAACAACAACAAGGACGGATGGAGGCAAGACTGGCTGAGCTCCTGGCGGTGCACAGGGACGTGGGACAATCACTCTGTCAGATCGCCCAAAGTCTGGCAAACCCTCCCTGTGCCACCAGGCATAGACCAGTACCAGACACAGGGAGGGAGGAGGAGGAGGATTCATCTGACGGAGCGTCCCTAGCATCGTCAAGGCCTGCATCTGAGGGTCCCCGGAGGAAAGTGGGTCATGCACGTAAGAGACCGTGAGAGTCAGCGGACCATCCCCATCTCCCAGGTCACCTGGCCTGGCACCTGGCCCTCGGGCGCAACAGCAGCACCTCACCCAATTACATTCTCTGCCACATGGACTTGCTGGTCCCAGTCTGACCAATGATGACCAACACTGTGGTCTGGACTCTGATGACTTCCGATGCCAAGGATGCCATCTCCCCCAGTGAACTTTGGATTCTATTACCCCGGTAGTGCACCTTAGCACATCCACCAAAAGACTCACCCCACCAAAAATAAAGTCACATTGTTCTGCACATGAGATGCTGCTGTCATTTTGCATTATTCTACGACATATGTGTGTGGAAATGTCTAACTATGCGTGAGTGTTGAACCAACTACAGCCATCCATCCCCTGGGAACAGAGTCTGGTACAGGACACACATGGGTCACATCATACAATGTAGGCATGGAGCACCACACTCACCTGTGATGGCCTCTGGCTGCTGAGGGGGGGGCTTGCTAAACTGTGCGGACAGAACTATTTGGGAGATCATCATCAAGGCGTAGAGGCCATGGCCCATGTGGAGGTACCCGGGGAGGGAGTCCCAGGTATGTGTGGCCAGGTGGGAGAACAATGTCCTGTATGCTGGAGTACGGTGGATGAGAAGAACGGGGGCCAGGGAAAGGTTGGCTGCACGGAGATGGACCAACGGGATCAAGGATGACAGACGTACAAGGTTAGCGTGGGGTCGGGTTTGTGGACTGCCTCCTGAGTGTGGGTGGGGTGTGCGGAGGACATCCTGCAGCAGACAGTGATCCATTGCAGCCAGCTATGGTGGATGGTGAGGTGGGTGGGGCGCAGGGCGTAGAAGCTGAGGTGTGCAGATGCCCCCTGGAAGTGGACCAGTGTCCTTGGAGTGTGGATGTACTTGCTCCGTAGAGGGCAGGGCAGTTGATGAGATGGATGTCGTCATGGACCTGGGGGATGGCCTGTCGTAACTTGGAGTGGATCTATCTGTGGATCATGTGCATGATGCAGAGTGCGTAGCAGCATGGGGTACAGATGCTGTGGACTAGCATGGCAAATGTGAGCGAGCAAAACATGATGCACAACATCTTGTGAGTGTGGCCACTGTGTGCCTGTGCAGGGCCTGCAGCAGCAGGTGCCATCCCCCTGCCGAATGGCCCATCTTGCACACAAACACTAGGATGTCAGAAGGGCAACTGCAACAGGCGCGTGTGTAAAGTGAGGAGTGTCCAGTGTCACATGGCACACCCAGAGACAATGCATGCCCAATCCCCAAAGAACCATTACACAGGATCAGGAAACTGAAGGTCGACCTGCGCACTGGAGACACACCCTCAGCAACTGGTGATGGCCCATTGTGTGGTTGACCTCGCTAAAAAACATACACGACCATGTACTACATGCACAATAGGGAGCCAAATCCATGAGCAACTGCATGCATGTCGCTAAACTACACAGGGACTCCCATGCATTATCTACAGCAAGTATGCCAGAGATGCCGCATGCCAAGTGGCAAGAGACCAGCATTGACAGAGACGAGGCACCTTGGAGTATGACGAACACCTTCTTTACTCAGCCTCACACTAATGGAGTTGCATTCATTGGAACAGAATCACAGGTCATTCGGCTGAACATGTGTGAGCCACACTGGACACTCCCTGCAACACACAGATGTGGTAATTCCTACTGAGCAGGCACACAAGGGAAGGGGTTGACCTCACACCCCTTGCTGCACACGGCGAGTCTACAATTCCACATTGAGCCTCATATGGGGATGTCCCACACCATGTCCAGCATGCCCATCCCGTATGTTCCTGAGGGACGTTAGACACACATTGATGCCTTCATCAGAATCCACAATCCATGACAGATGACTGTCAGGAAGGTTGACTATCAAGTAATGGGGGCCATGCAACACGTCACGTGGCCCATGGTGAGTCGACATGTATGCATGGTAACACAACATGCACAGGAACAGTACCCAAATATCACAAACACGTACCACCCCAAAAGGCCTTGCTACACTCCTTAACAAAAAAGACTTCTCACCATCTCTGTGCATGTAACTCTGATCCAGCACACGTTGGAAAAATCATGAGGAATAGCAGGAGTGCAATGATGACATGAGCAGACGACAGCCGCAGGAACCTGGGGAGGACAGACACACAACAAGTCAGCGAGGAGCTAGTAATCCGCACACATGTACATGCACCCTACAGGATTGATGTTGTCACCATGGGAATAATTATTTTTGTGCACCAGCACAAATATGGGGAATGACATTTGCACTTGTATGACACATCAGAACACACCTCCAAGTAACTTGGCACACAGTCAGCTCGACACACACATTGCAACACATGCCACACAAGGCACTAGGCGTGCACAATCAGACACGGGAACTCACCATTATGAGAAGAAGTTGCGGATCAGCTGACTCCGGATGTCCTCATCCTCATCCTCATCCTCACTTGCCCCGTGCCCTAGCCCTTCATCCTCCACGGGTGGATGATCATGCTCATCAGGATCCAGGATGAGTGGCACGGCCTTCTCCACTGCCATGTTGTGCAGCATGCAGCACACAAGGAAGATTTTGCAGACCTTCACCGGGGCATACGGGAGGGAGCCGCCGGTCTTGTGGAGGCACCTGAATCTGCTCTTCAGGAGTCCAAACGTCCTCTCAATCACGCGCCTCGTCTGCCCATGGGTGTCGTTGTACCGGTGTTCGGCGGCTGTTCTGGGGTTGCGGAGAGGCGTGATCAGCCATGGCATATTGGGATAGCCAGCGTCCCCTACATGGAAACATCATGGACAGAAGTGGGTCAGGAGAAGCAGTAAGACATGAAGAAACGGCTAAATACAGGACTAACAGATCATACCCACCAACAAGACATGCACGTTCGTTGCGCAGCTGCAGCATCATTTCGGGCACCCTGCTACGCCTCATGATGTATGCATCGTGTGCTGATCCTGGAAAACGTGAACAGACATGGGATATCATCATGTTGGCAAGACATACCACAAGGGCATTGATGGAGTGGTAATGCTTGCGGTTACGGAAGGCTACCTCCTGTGCGTGTGGTAACACCAAAGCCACATGTGTCCCATGAATGGCCCCAATGACATGGGGCATCCCTCCCAGGGCATAGAACTCACCCTTGACACCTGTCAACTGCTCACGAGTTGGAAAGGCAATGAATTCATCAAAGTGTACCAACATGGCCTCTAACACATCATGCAGGACACAGCTGAACATGGTCTGGGACATACCACCTACATCAGCTATAGTCAATTGAAACGTACCGGTGGCAAAGAAATGTAGGGCTGCCATCACCTTCATCTTGGGTGTCAGTGCAGTAGGATACCTGTGTAGCGGTTGGAGGTGTGGTTCCAGCCTTGTGGTCAAGTCGTCAATCAACGGTTGGGAGACGCGATAGCGGCGTATACAGTCACGTTCCCTCCCGGCAGCCAAGTCTGGCATTGGTCGGGGGAGAGGCGGTGCCCTGCAGAAATTTGGAAGGAATAACGAAGATTGAGTACAGCAATACACCACTGTCAGTGAACTGAGCACATGTTCAACAGCTAATGCACATATGCTACATACAGAGTCTGTACTGTGCAATGCATCCAGGACTCGTATGCCAGCCAGGTGACACCCCTAACAACAGTCAGCTACACACGTGGGTGCGCAAGGTCAACATGACATGACATGGAACTAGCTGTGGGCCAGTGTAAGTGAAGAGGCTGACGCATGACAGGAATGACAGACATCCACATATGTGCATTAGAAGGGTGTATTATCACACAGACCGGTTGCGGGACACTAGAGGCACAGGTCGCATGTCCTTGGACCAGGACAGTCCACACACCTTGGCAGGAAGGGGGACATGTCAGGTATGATGACACATACATTGAGACTACGCAGAATAGTCCTTGTCTCGCAAGTGCATGTGCGATGCACACATACACCCGTTACGTCTGATTCCACATGTGGCTTGGTGTGCGTAATAGTGTGCCATGCCCATCGACACGCACACACATGTTGGATGCAGCAAATGCAGATGCATGTCACGGAACTCATACAGCTAGCTCATAGGATCACATGACACTCACATGACATAGTCACAACGTGCAACGCCGGTAATAACATTTGAGGTGTCATTAACCGTGTCCCTGGCATCGGTGGACAGTTGCGGGTGCAGGTGACCGTGCCATGCTAGTGATGCAGTGCTCGACTGTCCCCAGTGAGTAGCTCCTCTGTATCGATTTGGGACCAGTAAATTTCTGTTGTGTCATGCTCCCCATTGTTTCCCAGTGGCATGGTGGGTAAACCAACTGTGTGGTGCAGGGCCTACTTATGTTTGTAGTTTTGAAGATGTCACCCATGTTGGCGTTAATGCTATGCGCTGTGTCCTATGTGGATTGGACTCATGTGTCATGTGTATACAGGTGTCTGGTCATGTCCTGTCTCTTCACCTTGGCCACAGCATCGTCGGGGGAAACAGAGGGAGACACTGGCACGGACGTGGGGGGGGTAGCCAGCACTGGGGCCACCTGTGCTGGGGAGTCTGGCGCAGCATGTTGCACGGAGGCCGAGGGGAGTCAGGCGGAAGACCCGTCCGGGCCCAACACCGAGTATGACGCTGACCGGTCCGAGGCTGAGCCCCCAGAGGGGGCGGAGCCTGCCCCCAGTGCTGAAGGCAGCACTCCATCCCTCAGCGCACCCTCCATTCTCATCACCGCCCCCCCAGTTGCTCGGGTCCCTTGTGTCCGTGCTAGGCGACAACAGGTGCGTGAGAGACGGCAAGGAGGTGTATTCAAGGAGTGAAGGGTGCACTTCCACTCCGGATTATTCTGTGGTGTGTAGGCACATTCAAGTGCATGGTGCTTGTTACATGCACGCTCATGATGTGGCTCGTATACTGAAGTGGATGCGTGTGCCAGTCATGACCCGATCTTGTGCGCTGCTTGCTAACGGCAATTATGTGCTATTCAATGCAGTAGCTTGCTGTGGGATGCTTCCGGCAATTCCTGAGATCGTGACTGTATCACTACGAGTGGTTTTCTGTAATTTCGGCTTTTCTCACCCCCGCATGTCCGGCTGGATGTATCCATCTGGCCTCCCATTGCAACCTTGAAAGCGGAGTTCAACAAGATGAGCAGTATAAGGGCTCCATTGTCTCAAACACAAGTCGTGTTGACTTTTTCCCGAGAAACATTTGGCCTTCACGAAGATCACACGCCCACAGAGGTGCAAGAGGCTTATTAACACTGATCTCCCACTACATATTTGGAACTCGGATTCAGACTATCTTTCATGCCTCATCAACAGGTGGCCTGCCTGTTTTTTTTACATTGTGGTCTCCGGCCTCGTGACCTCCTTTCAAACTCTGTTTAGTGTGCTCCCCGCATTTCATCATTCGCTTTTGTGTACCGTCTTCGGAGGTGTCCCTTTGCTTGTCGCCCTCGTAGCTGGGGTGTCATAATAGATCAGCGTACTACGCTGTGGCTTCACCTCTTGCGTTACAAGACAGCATGCACCGGCTGCTCCATCTTCGGAACATGATGCTTGAATTATACGGCACTCTGCCGCTGGCGACCTTAAGCAGTGCCTATGGATTGTCCTTCCGGTTTCCCTTCTTTCCCTGCGTGCAACCTGTCTTTCATTGCCTAGACTGTCCATTCGAATGGGCTCTGGATGTGTGCCTGTGTAACTCGGTGCCTCCTGACCCGGATTTGGATGGCCTGATGTGCCCCTTAGTGGCTCATGAGTTGGACTGTTCTGGCGTCAGTGTCATGGCCTGTGCTGCTGCACGTGGAGTCCTGGGGAATTGGGACATCCGAACAGCAGCAAATGAGTTCTTAACCAGGAGTTATCTTGATGTCCCCACCTGTTGTCCACAAGTTGTGCTGGATGGCCCGATTGTTGAGGAACACGTGTGTTCTTTCCCCCTGCTTAACTGGATGGCAGACAATTTTTCGGAACGTGCAGATGATTTCCTCTTGGAAGCTGTTGCAACTTATAGTGCCTATGCCTTGATGGATGAACTGTAGCCCTGCTCATTTCATGGTGCATCCGTCGATGTGATATTTTCCTCCCCTATTACATGGTTGTTTTCCCTGCAACATCGTTCAGGTGTGACATTTCTTTTCTGACTTTTTCGCTTCCCTTCTATGGACTTCCAGTTCATGCCCTTCGTTCCGTTCTATCAAACTTGAACTCAGCGTTCTCGAATTGGCGCCCCAAATGGATGGAGGACTTTTGCAGGAGATGGGACGAGATGATCCTGTGATGTGATACCACTGAGCTGATCTGTACGGTGGGGGGTCCCCCGTTCTAGCTTAGGGGCCTGCTATTAGTCGAATGATACTACTATTAGTTTACTGCCGACAGGAAGATTGCTGTTTCCACTGTCAGTTTCTTAAGATTGCTCCTTTCAATGTCTATGATATTGCAACAATGCTGATGTTTCTGGCCTTGACCATTTGTATGCTTATGTTGGCCACAGTCCTGCATCTTAGGATGCGAGGTTCATTGTTTGTACTCATTAAACTTTACCTTGTCTGTGTCTATTCTGTTGTGGACTGATCTGTGAATCATGACGCACAGCTATGTATGATTCACACCATTCATGGGGATGTTGTAAGTCGCTTGTTCTGGCTTGTCTATACATTGGGACTGCCGGGCCCAACCTCGGATATCGAATGGGACACTTAGCTAGTCGGATGTGGGGTTCTGGGTTCTGAGGGGAGTTTGTGGTACGCCAAACATGTCTCCTTCGTGCCAGGCACCGCACCCCCTGTGGTGGGGTCGTCCGTCCCTGCAGCCACGACACCTACCCGTGCCCCTCCTGTCCCTGCGGTGCCTGGTTCTTCCCCCCACATGATGCCCCCACTTCTGTGGATAATATGGTACAGTGTATTGTGCAGGCGAGCCTGGGGAAACGCGTCCCTAAGTGTCCCCCCCGGTGCTTCGCATCTGGTGTGGGCTATGGGCTTGTGGAATGGTGTACTGTGGCTACTTTCCTTCGAGATGCTGTATGTGGTTGTTATTTTCTCGTTTGCACACTATTTCTATTCTGCTGTTGCTGCTGGTGCTGCTGATCCCTGGGTTGGGGTGGTGATGATGTGTTGGGTGTCTGGTAAATGTTGTTGTGTCCTGCTCATGGGGTGGAGCCTGGTATCTGCATGCCATCACATGGTGTCTGCATATATTCGTGGGTCATGTTGGCTCTTACTGCATTGTGACATTGTCCCAAGGTGTGTTCCTTCCTCTGTGGCACCTGTCATCTTCCCTGCATGGTGTTTCCCAATTGTTGTGCTGAGCTGTGTCAACATTGCCTCAGTGTGTGACACATCCCTTCGACTTTGGCCATGCATGCTCTGCAATGTCTCCACCTGCATCATTTGTGGCATCCTTGCTGGTCACTGTACTTGTGTATGGCGTATATTGACATGACTTCATGTGGACATTTTCCGTTTTCCGCACTTTGCATGTGTGTAGTCCCTGCCTCACACACATGTGTTGCGTGTTCTGCAGAGTATTTGGGCACCTGCCTGACTATTGTGGGCATTGTATCTGTGTGTACTCCACCCTTTCACTTCCATGGGGGGCATCTGCTTGTTGGCTGCCCCGGCACCTGTGCATTCCTCTCATTCGTGGACTGTGCGTGACAGTGTGTGTTCCCTTTGGCTCGCATTGTTTAGTGGTGTTTGACATGAGGGTGCAGTCTTGTGGCAAAATCTCAGTGTGTGTATTGTGCTGCCTCAGCCAGGGGTGGGTATGCATGTGTAATTTGTCCTCACACCCACATGTGGTGTGTCATGCAGTGGGGGTAGGCCGACCATCCTCCTGGGAGTGGGACACTGCTGTCAGTGATGTGTTGTTATGGCACTATCGTCATTGGCCTGAGTTAGGGATACGTACATTCACCCATGGAGCTGTGGTAATCTGATAATGGTGTTGGCCCCCCCATGTCTCTGTCCACTGCTGGGGGTCCTCTGCACCCACCCCTCCTATGTCTGGGCACTGCTGGGAGGACTCTGCACCCACCCCTCCTGTGTCTGGGCCCTGCTGAGAGGACTCTGCACCCACCCCTCCTGTGTCTGGGCACTGCTGGGAGTGATAGGCACACACCCCTCCTATGTCTGGGCACTGCTGGGAGTGATAGGCACACACCCCTATGTATCTGTCCACTGTCGTGGTATGTGCCGTCACCACGCGCTGATGGCCTGGGTGGGGCCCGTGCCCCTGGGGCGCCCCAACTTTGGGGGTGCGGACCGTTCACATGCCTTTGGGACGTGGGTGTGTCCGTACCGGCGTAGTTCGTGTGACGTAGGGGTGGGCGTGGTGTGTGCTGTCACCACGCGCTGATGGCCTGGGTGGGGCCCGTGCCTCTGGGGTGCCCCAACTTTGGGGGTGCGGCCCGTTCACATGCCTTTGGGACGTGGGTGCGGCCGTACCGGCGTAGTTCGTGTGACGTAGGGGTGGGCGTGGTGTGTGCCGTCACCACGCGCTGATGGCCTGGGTGGGGCCCGTGCCCCTGGGGCACCCCAACTTTGGGGGTGCGGCCCGTTCATGTGCCTTTGGGACGTGGGTACGGCCGTACCGGCGTAGTTCTTGTGACGTAGGGGTGGGCGTGCTGTGTGCCGTCACCACGCGCTGTTGGCCTGGGTGGGGCCCGTGCCCCTGGGGTGCCCCAACTTTGGGGGTGCGGCCCGTTCACATGCCTTTGGGACGTGGGTGCGGCCGTACCAACGTAGTTTGTGTGACGTAGGGGTGGGCGTGGTGTGTACCGTCACCACGCGCTGATGGCCTGGGTGAGGCCCGTGCCCCTGGGGCGCCCCAACTTTGGGGGTGCGGCCCATTCACGTGTCTTTGGGACGTGGGTGCGGCCGTACCGGCGTAGTTCGTGTGACGTAGGGGTGGGCGTGGTATGTGCCGTGCCACCATTGTGGTGGTGACGGGTACGCGTCCACTTCTGTTGTGGCGGGACGTGGGATTGGTGGACACGCCCCCCGAAGTGACAAGTCCATGGTGGCAAGTGCTGTGCATGATGTTGTAGTTATTTGTGGGGTGTGGGTTGTGATTCCTGGCCCTTGCACACACACCCCCCCCCCTTTGCCCCTGGGGGTTGTTCTGACCTTCTGCGGCGTCTGCGTCGGTTTCTGTATACGAGGTGGTAGGCTATGAGGGCCGGGACGACGCGTAGGTTGGGGTCCATCGCTGTCCCTGGCATGCCGGGGCTCCTTGTTCACGGCGTCCTCACTTTCCCGGCAGTTTTTGGCTCCCCTAAAAACTGCAGCGTGCGGAGTGACGTCGGCACGAATCGTACTTGCTGGTCCGTGAAACGCTGCCTGACTCCGTCCGGACGTCACATGTGCGCCGTCCCGACTGTGATTCGTATGTACAAATTTTGCCGGTCGGTGTTTTTTCCGACTCGGCCGGAAATGGTGTGTCTGTGCAAATCGTACTTGCGAGTTTGTAAGGTGTTTTTCCCGGGTGCCATTCGACGGCAAAAACGCTCCGTCCGACCATTCGTACACGGGTTTTACAGGATTGGAATCGACACCTATATGTTATACACAATATGTTTAATTTATTTTTACATTATATGTATTAGTTATACTCTTTAACATTTTAAAATCATTTTAACTATGTTTCTTTTAATTATATGCATTATTTACTTTATTTTACATTATTTTTTAAGCATTAAATAAATTGATATTTTTAACAACAATATTTTTTACTATTTTTTTTCTCGATATTTTTGTACTTATCATTATTTAGATAGGACTTCGATATTCTGGACATCGATATTTTTGTGTCGATATTGTTGTACTTCGATATTCTGACTGTCGATATTCTGTCAGTGATCCTACTTGCACAACAAAGTATACCATTTAGAGTAACTTCGGACCCCAACCCACCAACCTCTACAGCACGCTGACACCAACTGACGCCACCCCAAATCCTCTGTTCACCGCAGGGGACCAGCTCATGCCAATGGATTCCACCCACAATACTCCACTCACCACATGGGAACAGCTTACCTCACAGAGCACTGTGGCCATCAAGAGCTCCATTCACTCTAGAGCACACACAGACCCCTGCCACTAAAACTTCTTCAAGCTCAGGAGCAAGGAAATCAGCAGCAAAATTACCTCCATTCTCAACGCATCCATCACCATGATCACCTTCCCCAACAAATGGAAATATGGAGAGGTCAGCCGCTTCTTAATAAAACCTCCAGCGACCAAAGTGACCTCAAGAACCCCATCTCCCTGCTCCCCTTCCCCGCCAAAGTCCTCGAGAAGGCAATCAACCGGCAACTCACCAAACACCTGGAGAACAACAACTTGCTGGATGCCTCCCAGACCAGCTTCCATGCCAGTCACAGCACTGATACCACCATGATCGCTGCCACTGACATCAAAACCCTCCTCAACCTGGGAGACATAGCAGCCCAGATCCTCGTTGGCTTCTCAGCAGCCTTCGATACTGTATCCCACCACACCCTTATTAAGGGACTCCACCACTAAGGGATCAAGGAAGATACCCAACAAATCGATCGCATCCTTCATCACAGGACAAACCTAGAGAATCCGCTTACCTCCCTTCACGTTGGAACCCATGAACAACAGCTGTGGCATCCCACAGGGTTCATCCCTCAGCCTCACCATGTTCAACACCTACATGATACCCCTGGCTGACATAGTCAGAACCCATGGCCTCAGACGGCATCCAGCTCATCCTCTCAGAAGACCCCTACACCACCAAGACCAACTTCCACAACTGTATGACAAGAATGTCGCCAACTGCATGAAGACCAACTGCCTGAAGTTCAACAAGGACAAGACTGAAGTGTTATCTTTGTAACCAATACCTCTCCATGGAACAACACTAGTTGGCCTACTGAACTCGGACCCACACCCATAATGACAGAACGCACCGGCAACCCCAGCATCATCTGGGGCAGCAAACTCTCCATGAAAAGCCAGATCAATGCAGTCTCATCCCTTTGCTTCTACACCCTTTGCATTCGCTGAAAGATCTTTAGCTGGCTCCCTGTCAACACCATAAAAAAACGTCACCCAGGCTCTAGTTACCAGTCGACTCGACTAAAGCAATGCACTCTAAGCAGGAATCACCACCAAACTCCTGAGTAAACTCTAGATTATACCAGCAGCGGTCCGTGGAGGGAGTTCCATGGGGCGAAAAGGCGGGGCGGGTGTTGTAAATTAAGGCAGATCGTGATTAAGCATTCACTGAAAACATTAATGTTTCCCTTTATCGTGTTCTCTTCAGTATGTTGGCCGAAGTCTGGACTCCATTTTGTATTGACGTGCTGCCACGTGTTCGCCATGAGGAGAGTCCGACCTCTGTGTTAGTTGCTCTTGTAATCTGCCTAGCAACAGTTTATAAATAGTCCTCTTGTCCATTTGGCGCATGCCCAGAACTGACCACGTCTGTTATAATTAGTTCTGCTTGACCATGTGTTTTCGCGGGCTCAAGGAGTGTGTTAGCTCCGCCCATGTATTGATTTAGAATCGAGAATGACCCTAAATGGTAATGTTCTTCGACTTCATGTGCTATCCACCCACTCATGAGCCCCTCTGTTGTGTATATAAGGGGACTGTGTATGTAAGTTCTTTGTGCTACTCCTTGCAATACTGAAGAGTGTTGTGTGGACTGTAGGACCACCCTTAAGGGTTAATAAACATTGTCTTTGTACTTTGCAGTTTCCGTGCCAACTTCCTTGTAGATTGCGTTACAGAAGAGCGAACCCTTGTCTCTTGCGGGCCTAGCTGGGGCTTGTATTCAACAATTGGCGCCCAACGTGGGGCTCATCGGCGACTCGGATGCTCGAAGGACTGGTCGCGACGAAGGTGAGGAATTTGGCCGGGGACGTGATCACTGCCAGCGGCGTCTTAGCCCTGGCATCCCGAGGTTTTTCTTCCTTCCCTTCCGAGCTGACCGTCTGGGTGGCGCCGGTCATCGACTGAGACCTCTTCTGTCGGTCCTGCCGTGAGAGCCGTTTGGGCGATTGTGGAGCTTGGCAGTTGGAACCTGGACTCTTGATTGGTAAGAACCGTTGTACGGTACTTGCTCCGAGTTTTGAAGCCTGGGTTGGCTATTTGAGTTTGATTTGTGATGACTAGTCATATTTTGAATTTGTCTTTGTGAAATATATGCGTTGCAACACATATAGGCAGGTAATGTGGAGAAATTTCTCCGGAGCTGTGTAAACTTGGAACGGCGCAACGATTAAGTGCCATTTTATTTTGATAATATTGCATATTTTGCATTATTTTTAGCATGCCTGCTTTTAGCGCACTCCGTAAGTGGTGTTGCTGCTTTGGAAACCGGTTGAACCTCGAGGAATCTGCTCCAGCCCCCCCAGAGGGGACTCCTAATAGGGATATGTATGTGAAACATGGTCTTTCTTCCATAATGTACAGCACATTGTGGAGGAAATATACCAGGAAGGATCCTGAGTTGCGATGGCCGTTGTATGGATCGTTTGATATGCGTAAGATTGAGTATGTGGAACAGTGTCTGTGTAAGCGTCGTGCTCGTCAGGATATGTTTGAGTGTGTGCGGTTATGGGTGAAAGAAGTGCGTGAGCGAGAGAAACGTGAGAAAGCGCTGTTTGATAAAGAGCAACGAAAGAATGATCATGTGCGAGCAGAAGAAGCGAAGAGTCGGGAGGACAAAGAGCAGGCGGAGACACATGAGAAAGAGCGTAGGCTCCAAGTTTCGGGTCAATATGTCGTTCGCCAGCCGCTTTATCCTGTCCTTAATAATCCTGATGATGATTTTTATCTACTAGATCGCTCTCCGCCCCCTTATGTTGGCGCATCTGCTCCACGGCCGCAAGATTCTGGCCCAGCCTCGGGTAAGGTAGACACGCGGTCCATGCTGTCGGCCGAGAACATGGCTGACCTTCGGAAACTTTCCTTTCGTGCATTCAAGGGCAGGATGTCCATAGAGGACTTATTTCAAACTTGGGGGTCATGGCAAGATAGAGAGAGGGTGTATTTTTTGTCTCATTTTGCTGACGACGTAATTGCTGCTTTCCGAAAATATTCCGGTGTTTTTGAGCCTGCAGAGGTGACCTCGGAGGTTAAAGCATTACATGACGGTGTTTTTTCTCCCCCTAAGGCTCCAGAGGCGGCTCGACGACTGTTCGCCTTACGGGACGAGGTGCTGGCGCTTAGAGAGAAAGCACGTCACCGAGCTGAGGAGGAGCAGCAGGATTCGGTTGCAGCAGGGGGCCATTCATCCACCTCCCAGTCAGATAAGGATGACATAGTGCATGTTAAACCAATGCGAGAGGCGGCACCTTTGTATGTCCCTCCGAAAGGAGCAGGGACTAGCTCGGACATTAACTCTGCCGATGCTAGGGGATATTTTGTGTATAATTGGGTTTATACTCCATGGCATAGAGCCGATGTTATGGCGTTAAAGAATGCATTACCTGACCCCCGCAAGAATCCAGCGGCCTTCTATGAAGAAGTTGAGGGGGCCTTGAATTCCTGCATTATGACCCTAGCGGATATAGATCTGTTCTTTGGCCTTATTCTACCACCAGACACGTGGCGATCTGTCCGAAAGGTGGATGATATAGTTGCTTTTAAGGCCCGGTGGTCTGACCTTGAGGATGAGGATAGGGAGCGGAAGCCCGCACAGAAACCACCCCAGAATATTCTAGATCTTCCGGCTGCTATTGTCGCTAAATTAAAAACCATAATCCCCCCTAAAAAGATTGATTGGAATATGTTGGCGGCATGTAAGCAGAAGGGTGATGAGTCAGTGGCGGATTTCTTCACGCGCTTTGAAGAAACGTTCCATGACTTTAGTGGTCAGTCGCTTACCGACGACACAGGCCGCCACCTTTTCGCGGACAAATATGTGGCTAATCTGCTGCCGGCAGTTGCGGCCCGGTTAAAAGCGAGTGAGAGTTCTTGGTCCTCCGCGACACCGACGGCCCTTCTGACCATCGCCCAGTATTATGAGCGTCAGGAGCAAGAGGCGAAGGGCCAGGAGGAGAAGAAATCGAAAGATCTCAAAACAAAAGTAATGTTAGCACAAGTATATGGCCCGCCCCGCCGGGGTAATACTAATAATAGGGGAAGGGGCGGATCTTATGGTCCCCCTTCGGGCCGATCTGATTTGAATAGAAACCAATGTGCGTACTGTAAGCAGTTGGGCCATTGGGCCAGGGAGTGCCCAGCGTTGCATGCTTCGCGGCAGGGGCACACCCCGGGTGGCCAGAGAGGTAGAGGGGGTTTCTCAAACTTTAGAGGAAATTCTAATGATAATGTCCGTTTCGATACTGCGGGGCAGCACCGGGATAGCCCAAATGTGTTCGATCGTCAGCACCAGTATCATGTATCAGACGCCGAACATTCGGGGTATCATGATTCTCAGCATGCATAGGAATGCGTTGGATGGGGGTCTGAAGCAGTTGAGGTGCCGGTCGATCAGACGGGTCCTTATGTATCGGCTGAGGTTTTAGGTTCTACTGATCAGTTCCTAGTGGATACAGGAGCGACACGTAGTGCATTATCTAGGTACCTGGCTCCAGGGGCTCCCCCATCCGGCTCCATGGTTACATCGGTAGGGTTTGACGGTGCGCTCTCCCGCAGCCCTCTTTCGCAGCCCCTTGCATTTCAGGTTGATTGTCTCTCTGCACCCTGTTCGTTTTTGCTTGCCCCGTATACACCGGATAACATTATGGGCCTTGACATGTTAAAACACTTTAGGGCTACGATTCGCTGTTCCCCCGAGGGTGTGAGAGTGATTCTAAATGACAATTACCCCCGATCCGAGCGGATGTGTACGATCTCAGAGGAGGCTTTGTTGGCTACCCTCCCCCGCGCTTTATGGGCGACTTCGGACACGGATGTGGGACAAATGGTGATTCCTCCGGTCCACATTAGTGTTCAGGAGGGGGCGGTGCTACCACGCCTCCCGCAGTATCGCATTTCCCAGGAGGGCGAGGAAGCTCTCATACAGATTGTGCAAGATTTGATCGCAGTAGGAGTAGTGGAAGAGGTTCCCTACAATATCTGTAACAGTCCGATTCTCCCTATTCTGAAAAAGGACACGGATGCCAAGGTCTATCGGTTCATTATTGATTTGAGAGAGGTTAACAAGATCGTGATACCTCAGTACCCGGTGGTTTCCGATATCACGACGTTGCTCACCCTGGTCCCGCCTACGGCGACCGTGTTCTCAGTGATTGATTTGAAAAATGCCTTCTTTTCTATTCCCATCCACCCTGATAGCCGATTTCTTTTTGGGTTCACATTAAACAATAGATCTTATCGCTTTTGTAGAATTCCCCAGGGCTACACAGAAAGCCCTAGTATTTACAGTCAGGCTTTGAAGCGACAGTTGGATTCCTTTGCTTTACTCGAGGGGGTCGCCCTCATTCAATATGTTGATGACATCCTGTTGGCGGCTGACACCCTGGAGTTGTGTGAGCAAAGTACGATAGCCTTACTTTCTTTTTTAGCGTCCCACAATCATAAGGTCTCTAGGAAGAAATTGCAATTCTGTAGACCAAAGGTGACTTATCTAGGTCACCTTTTGTCTAAGGAGGGGCGTGCACTCACACCAGACCGTATCCAAGTGATCTTGGACACACCGAGACCATCCACGCAGAAGGATGTGCGTGCATTTTTGGGTCTTGTTTCTTTTTGTAGACAGTGGATATTGGGGTTTTCACACATAGCTAAGCCATTACTAGCGCTCTTGACGAAAGACACGCCCATCCCGATCCCCTGGTCAGATGAGTGTGACGCTGCTTTCCAGCAATTGCGACAGGCCCTTTGTTCCGCACCAGTGCTAGGGACCCCTGATTATGCAAAACCCTTTTCATTATATGTGCATGAGAAAGATGGATGTGCATTATCAGTTTTAGTGCAAATGCATGGTGATAAGCAGCGCCCTTGTGCATATTTTTCGGCTGTACTTGATCCTGTCGCCCGCGCATTGCCGGGGTGTTTTCGCTCGGTTGCGGCGACAGCTGTGTCAATACGGCAGAGTGAAGGAATTGTGTTGTCCCATAAACTGTTGGTGTTAGTCCCCCATGCTGTTGATGCCCTGCTTAACCAAACAAAGACGCAGCATTTGACCAGTGCCCGTTTAACGGGATATGAGTTGACGCTTTTGGCTCCTCATATTACGTTGAAAAGGTGCGTGACATTAAACCCGGCCACATTGTTGCCATACCCCGAGACCCAGCCGGAGGCGCAGAAAGCGCATGATTGTATTCTTGTGACTGAGGAACAGACAAAGGGTCGTATCGATCTCCAGGATACGCCCTTTTCAGAGGTAGATGGAGAACTATGGGTAGATGGGTCATGTCTGAAGCTACCAGATGGTACGACTTCAGCAGCGTATGCAATTACTACGTTACAAACGATAGTGGAGACAGCACGCATACCACAGAAGTCAGCTCAAGCAGCAGAACTAATAGCGTTAACACGAGCATGTGAGCTCAGTACAGGATTGTGTGTGAATGTGTACACAGACAGCCGCTATGCCTTCGGAGTAGCACATGACTTCGGTCTACTCTGGAAGGAGAGAGGGTTTCTAACGTCACATGGGGTACAGATAATGCATGGAGAGTTAGTTCACAATCTTTTAACTGCATTGACGTACCCGAAGAAAATTGCTATTGTTAAATGTAGCGCCCATAGGAAAGTAGTTGATAAAGTTGGAGAAGGGAATGCGTTAGCAGACCGAGTGGCACGGGAGACTGCGATGCAGCCTGGTGCTACTGCCATGTATGTAGTGAAATCACAGATGGAGAGATGGCGTGATGCAAAGGAAGAAGTGCGAGAAATACAAAGGACCGCTTCTGAAAAGGAGCGGGAGCAATGGGCTAGCGAGGGAGAGTTGGATGACGAGGGTTGTTGGAGAAATAAACAGATGGATAGATGGAAGTTACCCACGGCTTTCGTACAACCTATGGTTCAAATGGCACATGGGCTAGCACATGTTGGAGCTTCCGCAATTGTGAAATTGCTTACCCAAGTCTGGGAGCATCCAGAGATTGCTAGCACAGCAAAGAGGGTGGTACAGACCTGTATGATCTGTCTGAAGTATAACCCAGGGAAAGGCACGCGAACTCCAGCAGGAGGATTTGCGACGCCCACTGCACCCTTTGAGGTTCTGCAGATGGATTACATCCAGCTTGAGCGCTGTAATAATTTGAAGTATGTTCTAGTAGTGGTGTGCGCCTTTAGTAAATGGGTTGAGGCGTACCCTGCGAAAGACAATACTGCGATGACTACAGCGAAGCTATTACTGAAGGAGTTTTTCCCTCGATATGGCGTCTGTAGGCTTCTGTGGAGTGATAATGGCCCTCACTTTGTAGCGGATGTTATAAAGTATGTCTTGAAGGGCCTAGGCATCACTCAGAAGTTCCATGCCGTGTTCCACCCTCAGTCTGCAGGACTGGTCGAGAAGTATAATGGTACACTGAAGCTTAAGATTGCCAAAATTCAAGCTTCAACATCTTTGACTTGGCCAGACGCCTTACCGCTGGCATTATTGTCAATTAGGTCGGTGCCACACTCTCGAACCGGCCTTACGCCCTACGAGATTGTATTTGGACGACCAATGAACATTTGGGGTCCACCAAGGCCTAAGGCTGTGTATGATGTACCTTGTGTGATGATGAGTGATTATCTGGCACAGTTAACGGATAACTTGGTTTCTATTCATCAACAGGTCCGAGAGGCGCTCCCTGATCGGTCTACTGGCGAAGGACATGGTCTGCGGCCCGGAGACCAGGTGATGATCAAGGTCTTCGACAGGTCGAATAGTCTGGAGCCCCGATGGACCGGACCTGAGCAAGTTCTTCTTGCGACGAGGACGGCAGTGCGAGTCTCGAACAAAAAGAACTGGATCCATTCCCTGCACTGTCGGAAGGTGCCGCCCGGATTGGTGGAGACTGCCGTGCTGACCGATCAACGAGAAGTCCTGGCAGCAGAGACAGGCCGTGCTGCAAAGCCAAACGAAACTGAGGAGCTCTTTTCGGACCACACGACTTCTGGAGGAAGACGATATCATCTGCGACCAAGGAAGTGAGATCTTTAGTACCGGGACATACTGTCAGAACGGCCCTTGGGTTAGTGAAACGGAGAGCCGCTGTGGCAAGGGGGGGGGATCAGCCCTGCATTAGTGTAGCGACACCCGTCTTGGCCCGTTGGTGAAGAAATCAACCGCTGCCCAAGGGAAAAGAGTTCTGACAGACTTTTTAGTTTCAGGAAGACATCAGAGTATTGTTTCTTTTTGACATGGAGAAGAAGAAAATCTTTTGTGCGTTGGGGTTCATGCTAACAATAGCTATTGTTGGCATAACAACATGGTTTGTGGAGGAGGCCACTCCAGCCCGAGAGACACTTGTGTTGACGACTCCAGTGCCTGCGGAGCACTACTTTTACACATTGCCATATCAGGAGTTGAAGCATCGACAATCTTATTTGAACAACACTTTTATCCAGATGCTGCATCATACCCACGTTGCTACAAATGCTACGAACTGTTGGATATGTGGGATGATGCCAGCTCATCAGAAGAAAGGAGGTACGCCATTCATACCACTTCCTTTCTCTCACAATGGCTCTTGTAGAGCATGGTACACTTTGCTGTTTGCCACTCGGAAACCAACAGTGGGACGATTGCTGTTCAGACTTAATAAAGAATGTCACCAGGACAGAAATGGATATCCACAAGCAAACGGAACAATTTGGGAATGGGAAGAGTACCGACCGGACAATGAATCCATTCCCTATATCTTTACGAACACTAGAGACACTATGGGGAAGGATAAGTTTGTGATCCAAGTGGCACAAGCCCAAGCGGATCTGTGTGTCCAGAGTGTGGGTTTTATCCCTGTTGGTGTCAGTGATTGTATAAAAGTATTAAATATTGACGGGCTGAACAACAGCACCTTCCTAGCATCCCATAATACCTACTTTGTGTGCGGGAATAAAGGTTATTACCGTTTGCCAGCTGGGTGGTCTGGGGTATGTTATGTATCATTCCTATTACCCCCTGTATTCCTAGCACCTGCATCGTATCACAAAGATCTGAAATTGCTGAATAATGTGACTGTAAATAGATATAAACGTACTTTATCGATTAATGAAGTAGATCAGACGGACACTAGCTTGCAACAGTATATTGATTTCAACTTGGGACTGTTCTTCTTTGTTGGAGCTGCTCTGAACAGTAGGAAAATCCGAAGGTTAACGAGAGTAGTAGAGGCTGCGACTAATCAGACTGCTGCTGCTCTTGGGAATCTTACGGAAGAACTGCAAATCACCAGAATAGTTGCATTACAGAATCGTATGGTATTAGATGTGATGTTAGCTGATCGAGGAGGAGCTTGTAAAATTATAGGAAGTAGCTGCTGTGTGTTTATCCCTGATCATACGCCATCCGTTTATAGCGCCATCAATAAGTTGCATAAAATAGCCGCCGAAATCCACACGGAAAACGGCACATGGTCCTTTTCTGGATGGTTTTGGGCGTTGGTTACTGCCTGGGGTTGGAAGGTTCTAACTGGCCTCTGTATTATCATAGCAATTCTGTTTTTTCTCTGTATGTGTATTCAATGTGGACCATTATGCTGTTCTGTATGCATTTCATTCTGCATTCCAGATAAGAAAGCTATTGCTGAAGTTGCTCGCCAGAAGGGTCTAGCTAAAGAGGTTAAAGGAATGATGATAATTGATATATACGATGATTATTCCTGGAAGCCGGATGTCTTCAGTAAATGCTGAAAGGGTCGTCTGTTGTAAATTAAGGCAGATCGTGATTAAGCATTCACTGAAAACATTAATGTTTCCCTTTATCGTGTTCTCTTCAGTATGTTGGCCGAAGTCTGGACTCCATTTTGTATTGACGTGCTGCCACGTGTTCGCCATGAGGAGAGTCCGACCTCTGTGTTAGTTGCTCTTGTAATCTGCCTAGCAACAGTTTATAAATAGTCCTCTTGTCCATTTGGCGCATGCCCAGAACTGACCACGTCTGTTATAATTAGTTCTGCTTGACCATGTGTTTTCGCGGGCTCAAGGAGTGTGTTAGCTCCGCCCATGTATTGATTTAGAATCGAGAATGACCCTAAATGGTAATGTTCTTCGACTTCATGTGCTATCCACCCACTCATGAGCCCCTCTGTTGTGTATATAAGGGGACTGTGTATGTAAGTTCTTTGTGCTACTCCTTGCAATACTGAAGAGTGTTGTGTGGACTGTAGGACCACCCTTAAGGGTTAATAAACATTGTCTTTGTACTTTGCAGTTTCCGTGCCAACTTCCTTGTAGATTGCGTTACAGAAGAGCGAACCCTTGTCTCTTGCGGGCCTAGCTGGGGCTTGTATTCAACACGGGGGAGGGGCAGGGTGGGGGGTACTAAACACCGGAACATGGATAATTGGAGGTAAGTAAACAATTAAATAAATAAAACGAATTTCGTAGCGCGCCCTGCATCACAAAATGCGGTGCAGCGCGCGCTACGAAATTCGTTTTATTTATTTAATTGTTTACTTACCTCCAATTATCCATATTCCGGTGTTTAGTACCCCCCACCCTGCCCCTCCCCCGCCCTGCCTTTCCACCCCACGGAACTCCCTCCACGGACCGCTGCTGGATTATACAGCACTCAGCTGCCAGACTCATCCTCAGCCTCCCCAAACATACTCACATCTCCACCCACCTTTGAAAGCTCCTCTGACTCCCCATCCTGAAAAGATGTCCATTCAAGATGCTGATCTATGCGTACAAAACCCTCCATGACCAAGGACCAGCATACATCAACCACTGCCTAAACTACGACCAGCCTTCCAGACACCTGCATTCCGCCTCCCTCACTCTCACTCACACTCCCTGCATTCGCCAAAGTGATGGTGGAGGACGCTACTTCGCCTACCTCACTGCCAAGTCTTGGAGTGACCTTCCACTCTACCTCTGAACAGCATCCTCTCTCAAGGAATTCGGAAAGGGACTCAAGACCTGGCTTTTCGACTGATTGCAGAAGGATTTAGCGCCTGGATTCCCTTGCCGGTCATTAGCCGCACTCTACAAATCACTATTGATTGATATTTTTAGCGCAGTTAGGATCTAAGATCTAAGATACACTCACTCAGTCAGACAAAAAAACAAAATTAAAGTAACACATCAAAAAATAGACAGTTAAGTGTCACTCTCCAACATTAAAACTGCACACTGCAGGCAAATCAGGCAATAGGCAATGGTTTTTGCTCTGTTATGAAACCCAACAGTCATGCCTCCAGAGCAATTAATAAAATGCATCATTAATCACCTTCGGTTATTATATGAAAATTGTAACTTAAAGCACTACTAGGCCATACTAATAGAAGATGTGCACTATCTAATAAAAGTAGGTAGGTATGAAGAGCTGAATTAAATATCTATTGGGAGGAAGGGCATGGCTAAGAGTACGTTTGCTGTCCTGCAAGATGTCTCCAGAAAAAACAATGCCAGTGCAAATTGTTGTGTTGCCAAAGGTGCAGTGAGAATGTTACACCTCAGGCACACAGGCTTCATACTCATTGTAGGAAACTGGAATATTAGTTGAGGTGGGTGAGAATACACCTCAAGTAACAATCACAATCCCTGTCAGAGTGAACCACTAAAGTTACTAAATAAAGCTGTGCGTGACTCTCTGGTAGCTTCACACAAAGCAGTCAGGCTTAGCTTAGAGGCAAAGTGTAAAGTATTTATGCAGCACTCAAACAGTAATAAAGCGAAAAGAAAAGACAGGAAAAAATTCAAGCCAATTAAGAAAAATAGAGTACATTTTAAATCAATATAATGACTCCAAAACAACAAATCTCCAATAAGTAGAACTACTGATATGAATTTTCAAAGTTTGAATTAAAAATAGCACCAAAAAGCTCAAAATGCGACCCGTGGTTATCTGGTTGCAATAGACTGGTTCAAATTCAAAGGTTAAGGTCAACCGCGATGTAGCACAGATTGAATACAGGGACCAGGTTCACCCTGGCAGAAAGTTTTCCTTCGGACTTAGAAACTTTTAGGGAGAAAATGTGGCTGTCAATGAGACATCGTCGAGGCAAGCTACAAGCTGGATCTGAAGTGGGGCTCAAAGATGGTGGGTTGCTAAAGAGCCTGTGGTCATCGATAAAGGTGGCAAAGCTCTAAGGGCCTCATGTAGGTAGCGTACCAGTTACCACTTCTTAAATACCGAGCCGTACCGACTCGGTATTTAAGAAGTGGTAACTCGTATGTAGGTAATGAGTCGGTAATTTTTACCGATTCGTTACTAGTCGGTAATTACCGAATCGGTATTTACCGATTCGGTAATGAGGCATACCTTCCCATTGATGGGAAGGTATGCCTCATTACCGAATCGGTAAATACCGATTCGGTAATGGGGGGAACACATACAAGGGTGGCAGGGTGTCACATTGACACCCTGTTGCACCCCTGATTCGGCCATGTGTGCACATGTGGCACACATACATGCCCTAAGGGCATGTATGTATGCCACATTGCACACTGCTGCGCGCGTTAAAATGCATCTACACATACATTCATTATTTACCACCAACTATAAGTTGGTGGTAAATACCGACTCATAAACACACACACACACTCCCCCTACATCCCGATTTTGCTTTCGGAATTTACCGAATCGGTAAAATTACCGATTCGGAAAAGTTACCGATTCGGTAACATTACCGATTCGGTATTATTACCGATTCGGTAATTTTACCGATTCGGTAAATTCCGAAAGCAAAATATGTCCCCCTACATACCAATGGCCAAAATACCGGTCGGTAACGGTATAATTACCGAAAATCGGCCGTTACCGACCGGTATTTGGCTACCTACATGAGGCCCTAAGTGGGTGAAGTCCGAAGTTCATGCCCAGAAAGCCTTGCTATTGATCAGATGCTGCTCAGAGTAGTCGGTCAACACTTAGAAACGTTTCTCGAAATCAGGTCTTTTTCAGCAGGGCAAAGCAGCAGGCTGAGTCCTACCGGCGAGTCAATGTCAACGGCCTCCATTGGTTCTCCCGGTAGAAAGTTGGCAAAATGTTTCAAAGTCTCAGATCTTGCAGTTTGGAGACAGGCGGAGTACACATTTAGCAGTAAGCAAAAGTCCAGGTCTTTTCGGGGAACCACTGGAGGTTAGGGCTCACACCAACAGAGGCCGGAAGCTAGGCCCAGGGCAGGTCCAGTGGGACTGGTCAACTGGGGAGTTGCAGGAAAAGGGCCTCAGGAAGCTAGTGTTTCCCTGTATCTCAAAGAGAAGGTCAGCCAACTGAACCTTGGAGTAATTTCTGGGGTCATGGGTTCAAGGCAAGCAGGTCTAGTCTTCCTTCAAGTTTTTCAGACAACAGGGAAGTCCTTCTTCTGAATCTTTACAGTTCAGGAATATTCTGGAGAGAGGCCTGTAGCATCCACTTTTGTACCAAGTGCCATGCTGTGGTTAAGGGGCAAGCCTTTGCACCCCCCAAGCCAGATCTGGTCAGATACTCTACTCCCGCTGGATTTGGTGCCAGCCTAACTAGAGAGACAAAGGGGAGGCAAGCCTAGGTGTGAGCTTTATCTGCCAGTGAATTGAGGGTTGTCCTGTTTTCCTATACTCTTATGGGAGTGCTCATTTAGGAGCTTCTGCCTGAAGTCGAATTCATACAACCTGGAGAGTATGCAGGTGCCTCGGTCTGTATGTCACACTTTCGTCAAGAGAACAGTAATTCAGTACACCTAGCTCCAGCCCACATCTCCAAATGTTAATCTGTCGAATAACATGGTTCAGCGAAAAGTTTCTAATGTGTGTGCATGTATTGTTACACCAGTGTGAATGGCTGCACCTAATAGTATAGGACCTTCCCCTTCAGGTGTAGGACCCTAGGTGGTCCAGAAGAAATCCGAGCACTGAGGTTTTTTTCAGATGAAACATTTCAAGTAAGAGACCCACCGGCATCATTGTGGCCAGTTTGTGTCACCCTTGTTTTTAATCATACCATAGGGATCGTATAATGAAGAATCTTTATGTAGTACCATATAGGTGTTTTTAGCTTAGTTAGGTTCTAAGAACTACTCAGCACAAGTAATACCAAAGAGCTTCCTATCATGCGAGGGCAAGCATGTCTGGAGTTGATTCCCTCCCCACACGCAGGTCCGATGACAAAGCATGCCACATGATTAGCGTGTGGGTGAGAGCCCTTCCAGACACAAGGGTGTGCCTGTGATACAAGCTGAGAAGAGTTTGGGAAAGGTTTTGTCTCTCTTCTTTGGACCGTCCTTCTCTTTGTGATTAACATATATGTGTTGGGGGACTGAGGTACATTCCCTTTGTTCCTTTTTCCTCTTACCCCTCTGGTGATTGAGTATAATAAGAATTTAGGCCGGACATAGGATGCACACGATAACTGACTTGCCTCTCAGTCCACTTAAGGCAGTGCCGTCAGTGGGGGAAGCAAGGATGTTTCTAAGTTTGTGTCTGAAAACTATCACTTTCAATAATTGATAGGGACATTTTCATATAATCTGTGTACTAGGGTTAAATGCTTACACGTGTTAGAGAAATGCACTTTTTGTATTTTGAAGAGATTTTATCATATTTTTACATTATATTTGTTGCAAGAATGACATTCTAAACATTCTCAAGGCTGGGCACATGTATGGGTTTTTAGATTCAGGCCAGACAGAGCTCTCCCTGTTAACTTGCAGGCTCACCCACCTCTCATGTCTGCTCACACAGCAGGCAGCAGACATAACTTGAGGTGTAGACAGAGAGGCACAGGTAGGGTGACCAGATTTTGAAAACTAAAAACCGGGACATTTCGCAGACATAGAAGAAGGACTACAACATTACATGAAACGGGGGCGTAGAATGACAGCGCTCATTTACATAGAAACAGAGAAGAGGCACTAAGAAAATAAACAAAATGCAATTTTGAAACCCAGTATAATACCGGTTACTTAAATGGCTTTCTTATAACCGCTGGTAACTAGCCCTGCTTTGGAACATGTCCTTTCAGCACGTTGGGAGGTTTTACGGCAGCCAGGTGCCTCGATGACCTTCGAGGCTCGGGTCAGGTTTCAGTCTCACGTGCGCTGGACTCTGCACCGGCGCTGCAGGTCTCCCAGAAGCGCTGCCCTGGAGTGATTTCGCAATATCCAACACCACTAAATAAAATGCTCGAACGGATGCTGCCTGACTCGTGTGTCTTCTCAATTAGACTGTTGCCGACAACAAACAATCCCACGGGCACATATGTAGCGTAGGAAGCCGCCCCCTCCTGCCCCCTCCTTCCCCGAGGGATTCTGGGCAGCCGAAGCCGCTCCCTCGGCCAGGAGGATGTAATCAGAGGCTGGGGCGGCGGATCAATACGAAATAGATCGGAAGATGCCCATTTCCAGCATTCATACATTAATGAAATGCAACAAATGAAATCTCAGGCGGGGAGTGCCTCTGGAGGGTGTGGGGTTTTCCATTCTTCAGTGGGGGAGCAGATCTTAAGCCCCTCCGTAGGCCAGGCAGACTACAATAGGGCCACGTGCCCCACACACATCCTCTTAGATAAAGCCAAGGCAGGAAATCTCTGCAAACTTCTCCAGGCAGAACGTTTGCTGTGAAGCCCAGGAAAGGTCCTACATGGTAGGGTGACCAGATTTTGAGAACCAAAAGACGGGACAAGCCAGAAATAAAAGTAGGACTAAAGCCTTCAGTCTTACTTCTAAATCTTGCCCGCCCTGGTTTTTGTTTAGCCTTGTAAATATGTCCAAATATATATATAGTAGGCTTTTAAACATATGTGCACGCGCACACACACTTACATTTACAAGGCAACATTTACTTAACATTATCAGTGGCAGGACCTCCACCCTATGCCCCTGATCTTCTCCCCACCCTGTCTCCCCTCTGCTCGTGCTGGGAGCATGCAGCCGAACTGCGGAAACAGAACAAATTGCTTATTTTTTTCATTCTTCTGAGTCATGCAATGAAAGCATACCTTCCAATTCTCCTTTCAATTGCAATTACCTGACCTATGTCCCAAAAAGCGGGACATTTATTCAAAATATAGAAATGTGTCGGGACAGTCCACTGAAAACCAGGACTGTCCGGGTAAAACCGTGACGTCTGGTCACCCTACTACCTGGTTATTTCTAGTTTTCGCCCAATGCGAGGACTGCGGTGTGTGTGTGCCCTTGCCCTGGTGCAGCAACAACTGTGTGCTTTAATTTTCCCTGTTGCTCATTCCCTAATATCCGTGTCCCACTCCTTGTATTCCGGTGCCCATGTCTTGCAGCTCGTGCACTAGCGTTTCTGTCAGTTCTTCCTTCACACAGTTTGTGCCCCAGGGTCAGTGATTTTGTTTTCTGCTATCACTGACCACTTCTGATGGCTTTTGTTCCAGTGTCTTTGTCGACAGGATCTTGCACAGGTCTCTGTGTAATATATTATATCCAGGGCTCGAGTCAGGGTACCACGCGGGTGGACGGCGTCCCCCCACTTATTTTACCGGGAGCTCGACAACTGGAGTAAATGGTCTTTGGCCTCTCTGGGGAGAGATCGGAGCTCATTCAGAACGCTTCTCACGCGCTGGCTTCTCTGATGCAATCGCATCTAAGGGTTGAGCGAGGGGAGGCAATGAGTTTGATGGTGCAAGCCACCTTTCGTAACATCACTTCCTGTTGTGACGTCAGCGTCCCCCCACTTCTTTTTTTAGGACTTGTGCCCTGATTATGTCCCACTATCAGTGGATTAATGTCCCGAAACCAATGTCCACTTCCAGTGGCCTGTGCTCCATGGTCTGCCTCTTGTGGTTGGTGCGCTAGGGCTGGATCATGAACAGGTGCGCTGGCACAGCGGAGTAATGTGCGCCTCTTTTTGTGTTTGGGAGGGCCAAAAGTTCATTCATCTAACTTGTTACTTGAGTTGACGCATGTTCCTCAGACAGTGCTAGAGGTGGGAGAGCTACTGAAAGCTCGAGCCAGACTTGAGTCTGAAGTCTGGCTCGACCCAGCTCGAAAAGAACCTCGAGCCCAAAACAAGCCGAACTTTCATGTGTCTTCTGCCTGCCTCCCACCCATGTGGTGTAATAGTCAGAGCTGCCAACTGGGGAACCAGGTTTGAATCTCGGTGTCGGCTCAACATCCTGTGATTCTGGGCAAATCACTTAATCTTCCCATGCCTATAAACAATGCATGTGACCTCGTGCAATTTAACTGATGTTCATGTTAAGTGCTCCAGTACCTTTGGGTCAAGGTCGCTCTTTTAAATAAAAATTGCAGAAAAATGGACTAAGAAGTATTAACAAAGGTTTAGCAAAAGGAAAGACAAATAAATACCCATTTACTGTCTGATTTGTACAAAGTGAAACCAGAAATCCTGGCTAAATTCAGGCTTTCCCACTTAAATTGTGCCATCGCAGGCAAATATTTTATTTCACCGAAACACTTTTTTCATCGTTATCGCGTATGAAATCAATTTCAAATATGTGTTCAGACTGCCAGTTGTTCAAATCTCGCACCTTTAATAAGTACTTCGCAGTTCTATAATGTGCCCTATTAATGTCAAAGCTTCCACATAGTAAAAGAATTAACTTTTTTCAATTTTGAGGAAACTTTTTCTTATTTTACCTGATGTTTGTTATATGAGTTACATAGCAAATATTTTCAGGGCTCGGCTCGTGCATGTGCTCTAAGATCCGAGCCAGAACCTTGGCCCGGCTCTGGCTCAGCTCTCCCTCTTAATTTGTAGGCTCGCCCATCCTTGGACAGTACAGGTCGGAAACCGAGGCAATCCCAGCTAGAGAGTCCGAGGGTGCTGTCTGATTTTCATGTATTAATTCAAAGAAATTCCAAGCTACAGGTACGAACTTCAGACATCTCAAACGCTGCAAAAACATAATATGAGCTGGAATTTGTGCTGAACCAGCGCTCTTTTTTTTTTTTTTTTTTTGCATCTTTTATGTAGCGCGAACTCGACCCGAAGGTATTGGAGCGCTGTATATGAGCACCGTATTTACATTACATATTCAGGCACGGGGAGATTAAGTGATTTGCCCAGAATCAAGGCATGGTATGCAGGGCTTGTACCACGGGTTAAGACAGAAAGTGTCCCCATCTCAGTGTCGACCTTCGAGAGCTTGTGTTTCCGTGACTGTCCCCGTGTGGGTGGGGGGCATCGCAGGACCCCTGGCAGACACCTGTACAGACTCCCTCAAACTCCAGTCTCTGCCCCGGAGAAGCAGGATATGTTTTCAAATGACACACACTCCTTACACAAATACTGGCTAGAGCTTCACCATGCACTCTCCCCGGCCCACGATTTGGCATCTGCGACGCTTTAAGTGATGTCATTCAAAAAGATGAGGGAGGCAGGAGAGCCCCCCTCCCGCCCCCACATTCTTCTTTTTTTGGGAACATCAGCTGGGCTCTCCTGGGGGAGCACCCGGTGCTGTACCGATTAATTAACACAAGCGTAATTACAGGGTTAACCTGAAAGCTTCATTTTGGCAAAATGCAAGAAACACGTGTACAGAACTGTGAGCCAGCACTTTGTGCCCATTCATCATGTCATATTAGCCATACCGTATGACAAAACACATTATCATAATACCGTAATAATACAGTGGGATGCACGGGAGAGTCTGTGCATTAGAGCTCATTTACCACCACATATTAACACCGCCGAATAGCACATTAGTGCAGTAATGGCGCAGAGTTGCACGGGGCCCAGACGCCGTGATTAATGAGCTTTAATGCACTGACACTTTTTATCATATCACCATTACATTCGGCTGATGTGACGCAGCGCGCCACGGACACCCAGCCCCTCCTGTGTGTGTGGGGGGTGGTCTGCTCCGAGAGAGTCTGACGGAAAGACAGTCCCAAAAATTAACATTTTCGCTTCTAGTGTGCGACCCCCGGGCACAGCAAGGCCGCTGCCAAGGAATGGCTGCGATTGGTGCTTTAAAGCTCGCTCCTACCAGAGGGACCGAGTGCTGGAAAAACCCGTGGTTAAGATCAGCATATTGGACTGCAAGGGGACGCTAGTGTCAGTGTACCGCATGGATGCCAAATAGCAGTAGCACGTGCCCCCCACCCCCCTCGCCAATGCTTGTGTGCCCTTACTACCCAGGTCTATGGGAGTAATAAAGGCCGCTGCAGCTCCAACCCGCCAGGGGGTCCCCATTCCGCCCAAAGCATATGAATATTTGTGAGATACTGCCCCCTTTTGACATTCTGCAGGGAGTCCTGTGCCATCGTTTTGCGTTATGCCACTGCCCCGGTCTGAGAGGTTGTGACGGCCCAGGCAGATGTAGTGGGCCACAACACGCCTTGCTGATGTCACACGCATCCCGAGGGCTGGGCGCAGCAGGAGGGAATAAATAAAGGAGCACCTGACCGCTGGAGGTCAGAGTGCACCAGTATCCAAAGCACCTGTGTGCAGGGCACAAGTCCTAAAAAAAGAAGTGGGGGGACGCGCCAAGTTAGGTGGTGTCACCGGAAGTGACGTCACGATAGGAAGTGTCGTCACGAAAGGTGAAGGGGGCAAGCTGCCACCAGCAAACCTCGGCGTTGTTATCACACTTCCTTCCTATTCCAAACCCGGCCCCCTTGTGAGCGCGCGCCGTTTCCTCTCTTGCTTTATTTGGTGGTGTGCTGGGATTATGTTTTCCTCGTGAAGCCCTCAATGCGGCCAGCTTTTGCGCAGGGGGGATGGCGTCCACCCGGTAAAATAAGTGGGGGGACGCCGTCCACCCGCGTGGTACCCCGACTCGAGCCCTGCCTGTGTGGACTCTGCATGTGGGGTACCTCCATGTCCTGGGCAGGCCTGCACTGAGAGGGCCTGGCCAGATTCTACAGAAGGTACAGAAAGTGATCAGCACATTAATAGGGGCTGTTGAGGAGCTAAGGGCAGGAGAAGGGGTCAAAGGATGCTCGCTGTCACTGCTGCTACACCCCTGGCGTATTGGTGAATCGATGCTCATCATGACTAAAACTATACAAGTGATCGTGCTGCTGAGTTGTGTACAATGTCACAGAGCAGGGCGTTCTAATTGGCTGCTAGAATTAGAACGTTGTGAAAACTGTTTATAATTAGGGCTCCCGGTTTTATGGTATTTATGTTTTTTGACATTTCTGTCTGTATTTATTTTTTTGCTAATATTATCTGTATTTCTCCATATTTATTTTGGGTTTTGTGGAAAAATGAAGCTAAAATTCATATATTTCCACGTTTATTTAACCAATAAATATGCACTCATGCTTGAATGCTTGCCAGATTTCAGTGATATGAACACCCGCAGAAGATAAATCAATGCACTTTTATGAAAATATGCACATTTCAGTATCAACCTTGTGCACATCTCCTGGTGTTAAAGCCTCTATGCTAAAATTCCTTTCTTTTTTAACCCCCTCACCTATCAATTCACACAGCTATTGGCGTGGCAGTCATGGCAGACAGTATTTAGAATCACTCACAAAGCAACCCTATTTCCGTTTTTATCCACATTTAAAAATAAATACAGACAAGAAAATACATGTTTTCTGTCTGTATTTATCTGTAAAAATCAGTAAAAACAGAAAACAGGGAGCTTTATTTATAATATAACACGTTTGTTCATTGAGTTTTCCAACACGTATACAAGAGAGACTTACATGGAACAGATCGTAACTCTGTTTCTACGGAAGCTTTAAGGGATAAGTGAAGCCCATTTTCTGATAAGAGTGGACCATAGAGAAAGAAGATCAAATGCTGAACGGAGCAGTTGAAGCTGCATGGACCAGTTATTTCTTGAGGTCCACCACAGAAGATATACCAAGGGTAACATTTCAGAAGTTAAGAGTCGCACTGGAGTTTCATAGAATGTTTTTTTTGGGGGGCTCAGTGGTATAATGCATTCACTTCAGCAATCTGTATTTGACCTCATGGTCACAGGTTAGAATCTCGACAGGTCCAATCTTCCTTCCAAGTCCAATACGATGACTACCCTTGACAGAGGTAACAATAAACATCTGTTATTTCAGCACCAAAATACTCTTCATGTTGAATGTGCATTTTACAAATACATACATTATGTTGTATCCCTCCATTGTGCTACTGAGTGTGGAGGCCCCAGACTCCACAACTTCAGGTAAGGTAGGTGCCATTCACTCATGAGACGGGAAATGGATGGGAGGCAGACCCAGGAGTGTTAATGCTTCAAGCAGTGGTGGCTGGCACCTACGGAGAGGGGGCGGGCAAATACAATAAAAAATTAAACACTTACCGAACACGCCCTCTGCTCCGAACCTCTTCTTTGGTTAACTTCAGGCACTAGCAAAATCCCTTAACCACTCCTGGCGCTGCTCACATGCTGCTAACTAGCATGACAGCAGCATCCTGATTGGAGGGAGCAGCCTCTCTTGGTGCTCCCCAGCGCACTGGAGACTTGCACTTGCTCTCAACTCAGCTGTCAAAGACAGCTGAGTTGAGCAATTTAAAGGGTGAATTTTTGGCTGACCGTCACAAGACGGTTGGCCAAAGAGACTTGCATACTTTAAACAGTGCCCACTACTCCTCCCTGCTGCCGCTCAGCAGGTCCCGCCCCATCCTTACACTCGCTTCAGGACGGGATGATGAAAAATAAAATAGTAATAAATGACCATTTTATTTTTAATCTTTGGGGCTTTAGGGACATTTAAGTGGGGCAACACTCCTCCGCTCTAACGGAGGAGCCACTCCTGGCTTCAAGACTTCAGGGGTTTTGGGTACCATGCTGAACGGACATCTTGTCTGAAGAGATTGCTCTTTCAGGAAGTGGAAGAATGAGGCGAATGAGCCATTGACGTCTGCATTGATTGCAGCAAAAACAAACACCAGTCCTACAACACCCTCATCCAGCACTTCACAGTCTGTGAAACCAGGCCACCTCAACTAACTGGAGGAAGGACAGCAAGCAATTCTGATCAGTGTTGGTGATTGGCGGAAGTAACAGATGTGGTCCAACCAAGTCATCTATCAAATCTACACCTACATGTTCAATGATGAGGCCATATTGTAAGCAGGTGACTGGCAAGAGACTATGCAGCAGAGAAGGAACAACTGTCATATAAGAACTGCCCAAAAAGCATCCACTATGTTGCCAGATATCAGATACCAACTAGTACCTCTGAGCGTAGGTAGATATCACTTCTCCTTCCCATGTCCAGGAAAGGTACAATTCCTGCCATTTTCCACTGCCTCCAGCATAGTCATCAACTCACTAGCATCACAGGCATGTTGGGACCATGGCCACCTTGAGTGAGCAGAATGGTAACAGGGATTGGTCATGGGCTCTGTTGGGGTTAAGGAATGGTCATGATTGCCCTGGGAAGATGCACATGATGGAATTGTTTCGTTAGGGTGTGGAGTAGGATTGGATTATAAAATAGTATACTGTTAGGCAATGATTTTCCATTTGATACATTTTTATTGCTTTCATTTGCTTTATTTTCACATTTGAGCAGTATTTAAGTAGAACATTTGTGCAGAACAAAAAAGCGTCGCCCACACTGCTCTGCACAGTTTAAAAAGGAAAAATAAAATAATACTAATACAATGTTGTTATCATTATATTTTTGCATTCCTGCTTAGGTGCGAGCGGAGCAGGACTGGGCTGATCAGAGCAGGGGCCTGGGGGAGGAGTGGGGAGTACACTCTAAATGCACATGACGGTTTGGCCGGCCGTCTTGGGTCAGCCAGTCATGCACACTTTGCATGTTCTCTACCTGCTGTATTGCACAGTTTGGGTGGAGAACATGCACAACCTCCCATTCCCTCTCTGAAAGCTGAACCACGGTGCTCAGACCAATGACAGCAGTATCATGATTGGCTAGGGGAGTCTGGGAACCTGTGTGCTTCCTGGTTCCTGCTTCTGGTGTCGACCGAAGAGCCGAAGAGGACCGAGAGGCGGTGGCTGGCCTGCAGGTAAGTGTTTGTTTAAACTTTTTTTTTATTTACCCCCATCCACTGTCCCTCTCACCCCGCCACCCCGTTAAGTATCGACCACCACTGGAACAAAGGCAGGTTCTACTTTATTGACTTCCCCCATCTCCAAAAGCTTTGCTTTCTGTTGCCCATGTTATGCTTCATGGTGCAGCCTTCACGATAGATGGAACAGCTCGTACCAAGTTGTCAAGAAAACTCACAAAACAAACATAAATACTTACAATCGCACAAATCACTATCCGGAGATAAAGTATACTAACTCATTAGTAGTATATTCACATGTAAGAGTAAACAGATTTAAAAAAAGAAACACATGTGAGCCTGTGATTTTTCATAACGTAAAAAGGTGAAAAACGAAGGCGGTACTCTTGAAGACAATTTAGGCATTCAGCAGAATGCTGACTGGAATAAAGTAAGAAAATGAACTTCATGCCTGAACTTACCACTGTCTTTTGTAGAAATATTGAATCTGGATTGATCGTGAGTAATGCAGAGGATGTCATGCCATGCAGCTGGAAAAGTAAATCAGATGATCAGTGAGAATGATCAATAATGCCAGTATGTCAAGCAACAAACACAGGAGGGAGTTATCCTTTCAGTTGTGCATCAGAAAACCAAAACAGAATTGTGATAGCATTGTCTCTGTTGAGTACCACTCAACCCAAACCAGAAGGGAAACTAATGTGTCACTGTTTACCAAAATTATCAAGATAGTGCAAGTAAAATGACACAACATTTACTCCCAGTTAATAGCCTTTTTTCTATATCTATTTTTTTATTGGTATTTAAAAGTATATACAGAACACAACATGACCTGTATTCATGATACATGCTATCAAACATATGTCTTAATTCAACATAGGTAAAATTATGTACTCTATGAAAAAACAGTTGTCTAATTCACATGACAGCGTGCAGTCCCATCATATTTTACCACCATATTCTGTGACAGCCTAGATAGCAAAAAGGAAAACATTAAACAAGAAACAGTAACCCCTCTCCCTCCCTTTCCTTCCTGCAAATCGATTCACGTCTGCTCGCTGTGATCACCAGTAGCTCTAACATACTTATATTAATCAAGTGACGGGGTTTGCCTATCTGGGTGTCCACCTGAGTTATCCTCCAGGGTACTGTCCCTCACGCTACTCTGCTGGGTGGGCTGTCCATGACCTTTCTGAAGGTCCGTCATCATGGATGCCCAAGGTAGTCTATGGTCCTCAGCCTTTTCCTCCTTCCTCACAAATCTCATCTGAACTAATTCCGCTGTCGCCCACTCATTCGTGTCCTGTAACCAGTCTAAATGTTTCGGAGGACGTGGTCGCATCCAAGCAATTACGATGGGCCTCCAGTCCCAGGTGCACAAAGCGTCTGCTCAGCTTTTTGTTTTTTGGTGCGGGTAAGAGGCCAAGTAATACTGTCTTTATGTCCCGTGAGATGGTCCAACCCATGGCCTCCTCCAGAATCTCTAAGACCTTTTCCCAGTAGGGCTGCAGTGTGGGGCATTGCCAAATCATGTGAATGAAGTCTTTCCCACGTGTGGTGCACCTAGGGCAACAGTCCTCCCGATCGGGGTTTAATATATGCAGCGTGCGCGGGGTTAAGTATACCCGATGTATAACATTATAGTGAAGTAATTTAAAACAAGCATTCGCATTCACTTTGTGTACTCCCACATGTACCTTCTGTCATTCCGCCTCTGTCAGAGGCTCATCTAAGATCACATCCCATTTCTGCTGAAGGCCCAGTGGCTCTCTCCCAGTTAATAGCCTTTGTAATATTTTAGTAATATTTTATGACCTCATTATGAGTGGCACAGTAAATGAGATGGATTTTCCTCAGCCCTGGATTTACCGCTATCGGGGGTTCGGTAAAAATGGGGTAGAGGCAATCCAGCACATTATGTTTTCGACCCAGAGGGAACACTAAGAAATGAGGAGTTATGAAGGCAATTAGTAATTGCAGGTCGATTACCCCAGTAGTTCCTCAGATTTTGACTAGGAGATCTCCGCGTCTTTTATAAGCTAAAATCTTGAGGTGAAAGTTAAGAGATCCTCAGTGTTCTCATAGATCACATTATTTCGATGGAGATGGGAACTACAACTTTGAAATCAAGAGGCCATTCATGAGTGCCTCGATGAGACCTCATAGGTGCAGAATGTTAATAAAGTGCACGATAAGAGAAACAAAAACTTGTATGCAAAAGTTAAAAAAGTATACACATGCTTGTCACAGATCAGTTGGAAAATTGGTTAAATGAAGTTTCACACTGTCCAAAGGGGCTGCAAGCATCAACAAAGTGCTAACAGTTTCTACCACACTCTGCCCCTAAAAGATGTACATATTACATAATCATGTTTCAACGTAGTTGCAATTTGCACATTTCATCTCAGAAAAACCCAGTATTTAGACTTCCAATTTGCAAGCTAAGATCTAAAACTGCAATCTTGCCTAGTGACCAATAGAATCCCAGGGAGCTTTAACTCAACAGACCTACTTGATTCACCAGATCAGCCACTTTCAAATTCTAGCACAAGTCTCTGGAGAAAGGTGAGGTATGGAAGAACCTTATGAACCCCCTCCCCTGCTCTAGTTACCCCCTTGTTTTCCCTTAAAAACATAAGCACGAAGAAGGTGGTCAAAGTTTCTTCAAGAGCCCCGCACCACAGCCACCAAGTGTTGTGGCTGTCGAGTTCAATGGTTGACTAGTCTTTTTCTTATAAACAATTTTATTGGAATTTTCACTGAAGTCAGACAAGGAATGATCACCATTGACATGTAAAGATGCACAATCAACCTCACGAGGTATACACACTGATAAAATACACTCAAACATAGAGAAAATATTTGAGCACTCAGAACTGCTGCGGTCGTGCTTCCAATTTACGACAGTATTTCACAAGACCCCACTTACAAGCATATTTGTTCGGCTCCCCAGACGTTCTGATGCTTATTAGCATAGCCTCTGGCTTTATAAATAAATTGGCTTTTCAACTAAGGCTGTCCAGTCTTGATTCCATCTCAAAATTCTATCCTCCTCCACCATACACTCCTGATCTCTTTACCACACTCTTGCAGGTTTGCAGGCTGTTTTTCTCCCTTTGTCACAGTATGTGACGTCCCGCCAAAAATCTGCACTTGATGTTATATCGGGGCGGGCGGGTCAAGCACTCCAGGTAGAGCAAGAGAGACCTCTGAGAGAGACCACAGAGGCACCTGCCTGCTGCCGCAGTTCCTCAACCTACTTATCTTGAGGTGGCCAGCCTGGTGGTGGACTCTTGGGTGGCCGTCTTCTTCTTGTAGGGCCTTTTGGAAGACAGCCTCGATGTCTCCATGCACCAAATTCTTCTTCCTCCCAGGTGTTATAGTCCTATCCAAAATGGTGATTTCTCCATTGCTCTCTAAAGGACCTTCCCAATCCAACATGGTAGTCTGATTTTCTGTGAGGTAGTTCCTGTCCTGAACCTATTTAAGGAAGGGTTTCTGCTCACTCCTTGCTTCTCAATGCTTCCTAGTCTCCCGTGGTGGGTTCCAGCGCTCCAGCTCTTCCCTAGGCACCTCTGGGACTTGGCTGTCTCCTTCCTGTTAGTTAGTTAGTTGTTTCTGCAGGTTTAGATCCCTCCACCTTGAACCCTGACTTGAAGTCTCTTCAATGTCCAGAAGTCAACTTGGAGGTTTTTTGCCCTTGGACTTTTTCCAACTACCTGGTGCCGATTACCACACCACACCACTGCACTTTCTGCTTTGGCGCTTTCTGTGTCGGCAGCAACATGGCTACTGAAAGGGGGTGCAAATACCTTTGAAAGTCAAGAACTGTGAAAACCTGGGCCTCCAGTCTAATAATGCAAAGCCAAAGACTCTGCCAGGGGTCAGCTCAGTGGAACTGTATTCCTAGATTTCTTTTCCTCTTCCCTCTTTCTGCAAGTCTCTCCAGTGGTGGCTGGTGCATAGGGGCGAAAGGGGCGTTGCCCCACTAGACTCGGAACGAGGATCGGGGAGGAGACAAGAGAGACACCACACGCAATGGAGCAGCCTCAAATGAAGTGCTCACTGCCCCGTGTCGGACTCGAACACAAATTAAAAATTCTGTTTTGTGTTTTGGTTTTTCCTAGGACAGGACGAGGTCACAGGTCAGAGACACCTCCTGCGCATGTGCTGGCCGGGGCAAGGACTATTGCTTGCCCTCAAAGCACATGCGAGAGGAGTAATGTCATCCTGAAGGGAGTGGCCAGAGAAAGCGGAAAATGGCTGGTTTCAAATGGGGTAATCAAAGTTACACCTTTACTGCACAGAGAAATCAGGGGACGCTTCTCAGCTAAGGTGACTTCTGGATCACTCTCTCAAGTTCAGAAACTTCCTATGAGTGTTCTTATTCCCAGGAAGACACTGGGCTTCTCCTTCCTGGACAGTTTCTCCTATTGCAGGGTCGGACACAAACATTCTCTCCTAGAGCAGGCAATTTCAGGCAGATCTTCAAATTCTACAGCAGAGAATAGTGATTTCATGTGATGCCCCCTCACCTCTGCTAGACTGGATGTGAGGCAGATGACAGCCCAGGGTACTCAGCAGCTCTTTAAGTACTGTGCAAAGCATTCCCTTCCTTGGTCAAGAACAACTTGGGACTGGGACAAAGTAGGATGGTTTCGATCCCACTTAGTTTTTATATGCATTTTCCAGACATGAGCTGTGGATTTACAGCCTCAGACTTCAAAACCGGTGTGGAGTAGTTCTTTTTCACATGTCCTTCTCCTGCTGCTCTACAGATAAGTCTTTGTGTAAAGTGATACTTCTCATAGCAGATAGCACTGGGGCTATCATTAAGCAGGAGCACAAACAACATAGGCCAAATGAAGTGTGAGTTTTCAGCACCTGGCTGGCTTTCCTGAAGCAGTAATCAAGGACACAAAAATGGGCACAACAGAAACTGAAGTTCCATCTATCCCCACTACTGTCCAACAAAAATGTCAAAATGCAGCAAGACATAATCAGCATCCCCTTGCTAAAAAGGTTTTCATGGAATTTCTAAAGGTAGTTCTGTCTGCATCCTCCTCACTTCAGTGTCTGGGTCTCCT
Organism: Triturus cristatus; assembly: GCF_964204655.1. NCBI lineage: Eukaryota > Metazoa > Chordata > Amphibia > Caudata > Salamandridae > Triturus > Triturus cristatus. The sequence goes on along the minus strand of NC_140584.1, from coordinate 363,186,338 downwards.
CCCTCAGGTCACAGGAATTCAGGCAATACAATTTCACAACCTTGGGTTTTTATCTTTACCCATCATCTTGTGCCATATTAATCCCATGGCATCCAAAATGGATCCAACTGGCTTTGGTGGTGGGTAGATACGCGCATAAAGACACACACACTAAATGTCAGCGCGAGATCCTGGGTCTCGCAAAATAACACAACTTTGCACGAAAGAGGTCAGTTGGCCATACTATCTTTGTCAGAGATAAAAAGAATTGGTCACTATATACATTATCAAATAAATTTCTGTGCCAACACCACTTTCAGCACCAGGATACCCTTTTTGTGGGATATATGAGCTTTGAAAGTGACCTAGCATCTGATAAACCCAGATAGCCCACCATTTAATATGAGGCCTGCTTGGAGCATGGGATAAGCCCTGGACCTCATGTTGTCTGAAACCGGCCTAGGCCTAAATGCGCTGGCTGGATTAGTGTGATGCCTGAGCTAAACGTCAGGCTATCACATTCACATGCCATTGAGCACTTAGGAAAGGGGAACACAGCAGTACAGCAAGAAACGGAGGTTGATTCTGTTTTCATGAATCGGAATTCAGAGATGAACATTTCCTCCAAGCCTTCGTGGGAGGTTTATTGTAGTTATTGCATAGTCTTACACCAGTGGGACCAACTTATGTGTTGGCGCAGAAAATGGGAACCTAAAAGGAGCTGATGCTGTGTTTAAGCTAAGTCACAGGATGTTTTTGAAGACTGGTAATGGTTAATTCAAAAAGCAACACCCATCCACTTGTTTTGTTATGTTTGTGTATTTGCTCCTGTGTGAGTTCATTGAATCAAAAAAACTCTGCTCATAAAATTGTGCGATTGTTGACTTAGGTATCCTGCAAGGTAATTATTCAACGGGAAACAACCTTTACAATGCAACCATTACATCGCACTACATTTACAACGCAGTCATTACATTGCAACATCCTTTACAATGCATGTCACTACAATGCATCCATTACATTGCATGTCACTACAACGCATGACACTACATTGCATGTCACTACAACGCAGGCATTACATCGCATGTCATTACAACGCATACCATTACAACGCATAGTAAACCTACACTATCCAACACTTACCCCACTGTTGCACCCCCTGGAGTTAGAATAGTAATTTTTACCCCTACACTATCCAACACTTACCCTACTGTTGCACCCCCTGGAGTTAGAATAATAATTTTTAGCCCTACACTATCCAACACTTACCTTAAATGCAATGTAATGGTATGCGTTGTAATGGTATGCGTTGTAAAGGTATAATGTGATGTAATGGAATGCGTTGTAAATGTAGTTTAAAAAAAGTCGTTGTAGTGGTATGCGATGTAAATGTATGCGTTGTAAAGGATGTTGCGTTGTGAAAACTGTGTTGTAAAGGCATGCGTTGTAAATGTATGCGTTGTAACATCATACATTCTTATTCAACAATAGGTAGGTTTTTGAAAAGGGAATTTGTGTATTATGGTGCATCTAAGCAACAAAGATTTTGAATTGCAGAAAAAAACAGAGCAGCAGTTCAGGAGGTTTTACAAAATGGAGTCCAGATGAATATTAAGCTAAATAAGGTATTCATTAAAGTGTTTGGGAAGCAGTTAGGATGGAAGGATTCACTCATCAGGTAAGACTGCAGAAAGGAATGAAACTGTGTTGTGCCAAGTAAGGATCATTACGATGAATTTGATCAAGGTAGTTTAGGAAGAGTTTAATCTGCTGTGCAAGGAGTTTCTGCTTGGACTAATGAAATGTGACTCATTAGGGCATTAAAGCATTCTTCTTCATCAGCTGCAAATGACACAGAATAGACCAGTCCACCTTGTCACTTTAGTCCCTCATTTTAATGAGCACCAGTTACACTACAAAAGGGCACATTCTTTTTGTCTTCAGTCACATGGAAATTAAGTGATTTACCCAGAAGCATTGAATGTTGAGCTGATGCTGAGACTCGAACCTGGTTCCCCAGTTTCAATGTCAGCAGCTCTGGCCATTATGCCTCATCCTATCCCTCGACCTTGCAATATACAACATTACCACCGTATTATGAAAATATATTTCTGAAGGTGGTGGTGTGTGGCATTTTTGTTGTGGTGGTGACATCCGTGGTCCGTGCAGTTAACAGCAGTTGGATGGTGGGGCCAGGTAAGGGGGGATTTCGAGGGATGATGCGCAGGGAAAATTAAATAAATAATTAATTTTCCCTCTGCATCGTCCCTCGAAATTTCCCCTTACCTGGCCCCACTGCTGTTACCTGCAAAGACTGCGGCTGGCTGGTGATGTATTCTGTTTTTTTTTGTGTTGCTTTCTTTTTGTCTGCATTATAACAATGTGATGTTGTGCTGTATTGTGGTTGTCGTGTGGCAATCTGTATTTACTCTTTTGTTATGCTGTGCCCTGCTGAGTTGTAAGGTTTTTTTGCTTTGTATATGTGTTGGAAATCGTCTTTTCTGGAGGATCACCCCCAAACCTTAATGCCTTCCTCCTCCTCTTTTGCTGAATTTGTTTTTGCTGGCTCTAGGACTTTGGGCACTTTACCACTGCAAACATGCTGACATTAGCTTATCTACAACTGGCATATTTAATTTACTAATAAGTCCCTAGTAAAGTACACTATATATGCCCTGGCATGTAAATTATATCTTACTAGTGCGCCAACAGCATAGATTGTGCCACCCACTCAGTAGCTCAGGCCTGCCACTGGAGAGCCTGTGTGTGCAGTTGTAAAGTTCCATTTCAACCTTGGAAGTTAACCTACTTGCCAGACCCAAACCTTCCCTTATATTACATATAAGTCACCCCTAAGGTAGGCCCTAGGCAAATCTAAGGGCAGGGTGCAGTGACTTTAAAATTTAGAACATATACTTTTGAGTTTTACTTGTCCTAGTAGTGAAAAACTACTACATTCATTTTTCAGTACTGCAAGGCCTATATCTACCATAGGTTAACATTGGGATTGCCTTAAAACATCTTTTAAGTGTAATTTCCAATTGAGAAAAGATAGAGATTTGGAGTTTGGTGTCTCTGTACTCACAATTTAAAATCACAACCTATGGTGAAATTGAATATTAAATTGTAAGTCTGAAAATGCCACTTTTAGAAAGTTGCCTTTTTCTTACTTTAAACTTTCTGTACCTCTGCTTGTCTCAGAATACACATCTGGGTTTGGTGACACCTGGGCTTTTTGCATTCCCCTTAGACAGTCACACAAAAAGAGAAGCGGTGTGACATTTGCATTTTGATGGCCCATCACCAGGCTGATGGGTCTTCCTGAGCTAGAGTGGTGTGAAGAAAGAGTTGACACTTGCACCTGAATAGGGCTGTGTCTGTCCCCACACAAAGAGCTGCATACCTCCCTGTAGTGAGTCTGGAGCCAGAGCAGGAAAGACAGGGACCGCATGATCTCAAAGGCCTCTTTCAAGCCTTCCCCACTTCAAAGGCACATTTGGGTATAAGCACTGGACACCTGACACCACCAAATCAGAACGTTGCTGGAACCAAGGACATTCTGCCTGGAAGAAGAGTTGATGTGCTGCAGGAGAGACTGCCACTTTGCTAACTGCTTTGCTGTGCTGGACTGCTGCCTGCGACTTGCTGTGCTCTAGGAGGGACTGCCACGTTACTACCTGCTCCGCTGCGATGGCCTGCTGCCTGCTGCTTCTTGCCTGGAAGTACAGTGACCCCTTTGTGCCGGTCGGAACCGATGCAGTGCTCTCCGATGCCGACGCAGTGCCGATTCGAAAACAATGACACAGGTCTCGCCTGCGAAGTTCAATGATGACGCAGTGCCGATTCCAAAAAGGACACTGCGAGGCTCAACTTCGACGCAGCGCTGATCCTTCGACACTGACTGCGAGGCTTGACTCCGACGCATTGACCCGACTGCATGGATCAAAACCAACACAGGGAGTCCACGATGCAGACTCTTGCTCTGTACAAGGTACTTTTTCAGTGGGCCCTGCGTGACTCCTGAGGCCGGGCTGCCCTCCATCGTGATCTGCCTGAACTTGATTTACCCTGGTTTAACGTGACCTTAAGTAGCCTTTTAGCGCTATGGACGTCTAAGCACTGCTTTTGGGTTTAATCCTTAAAAATTCATATCTCAAGTTCTACTTATTGTATTTTTATCGTTTTGGTCATGTTTTACCCAGTTAAATATTCTCTATTTTTCAAAACTGGTGTGGAATCTTTTTGTGGTGTTTTCAGTGTGTTACTGTCATTTGAGTGTTGCACAAATACTTTACACATTGCGTCTTGAGTTAAGCCTGACTGCTCTGTGCCAATCTACCATAGGGTGAGCACAGGTTAATTAGGGTATGTATCTGGCTTACCCTGACTAGGATTGTGGCTCCTGCTTGGACATGGTGTACACTCTGCCAACCAGAAACCTCAATTTCTAACAATATGTTATTGTGTTATGCGCTGCTTTTTACTTTGCAGAAGCAGATCATGCCTTTAGAGTTCCAGTGACAACGGTATCACTGCTGGATGTGGTAAAATGGCCCTATTCCAGCTCTTTCCCTATTTAAGACTCCAGCCAGCACAAAAATACTACCAGTCGCTGTCTTAAATTAACATGGTAGACACTGTATCTTAAATTAACATTTGCTGTGCTCACTTTATGTGATGCGGCCCAGCATAGAGCGCTACTGATATAAGCAACATGCTTTGAATCACTCATGTACAATTAACAGGGAAATCTTTAAAGAGGGCTGAATTAATGTGGCTCACAGACTTCTACGTTTAGGAAACTTACGCTACCAGATTTATTCCGCTACTTAAATATTTTTTACGGAAGAACCCATTAAAAAGATTTGTCAAATGCAAACATGTTAAATAGGATTTCTGCAGTACTCAGTGAAAGGTATTCCACACTGAGCAGCACACTTCTATCCTATGTCCTAAGCACATAAGTGAATGCTGGTTATGCCAAAGGTCATTGGATTTGTGCATCAGTGGAGGTCCAAATGAAACAACATGTATAAAAAAAATATTTGGTAAGAAAAGATAAATTAAGTGGCATAATGCAGCCCAGTCTGCAGTAGAATCCTTTGCAATTCTATCAGTTCAACAACTATTGTTAGTGACTGGGGACAGCTGAACCTCTTTAGTACCAGCTTTACCTCTAAATACAACCACCCTCTGAAAGGTGACTGTCAGCCTTTGCAAAGGATCTGCCATTGTGCGGAACTATGTGTAGTGCTTTTTGTTTATTAACTTTTGCTTTGTTTGAGCTAGAAACAAAATGCTGTGTAATGTGCAAACATGCAGAAGTTTCTGTTTTATGTGGCAAATGCAGCATATCCGGAATTATGCAGAAAACATTGCAGCACAGAATTACATTATTCCATCAGCTCTGGTTAAAGCCATAAATACGCTTTGGACCACTAGCTTCTGAAAGTGCCCACTATAGTAAAATAGAACATTTTATGGATTAAATCTCTTTATTGAGTTTTACGAATACAAATCAATCAGTGGCTAGTGGTCCAGTAGATATGGCATCTTGTGAACTGTCAAACAATCGACACCCTCCTACCTGCTCCCTCCCCCAGAACCACACAGATGAATCAAAAGAGGTATCATAGGAACTTTTAGACAGTGTCTGTATCTCCTTCAGGTAGAGTCTGTGAGACGTAGGAGGCAGAGGTATTTTGGCCAAGGGGATCTCAAAACTCTGAAGTCAAGAGTGAGAGGAATGGGCGCCAGAGATCTGGGAAGGAAGTCCCCTGATTCTACAAGGAAAGGGATATGCTCTCCATGCCAAAAAGATACCACAGTCGGTTGCAACCATCCCTGATAGGTAGGAACCTGCCCCGTACCCCACTGCAACAGTATGTTCTGCAAAGTGCACCCAGTGCAAGATCCATCTGCCTGCTTCTGCGAGACTTAAGTGGGAAAGTGAGGGCATTGGGTAGTCCCAAAATAATTTAAGTGGGGAAGCGGGGTAACTGTGTGTTAACGAGTGTCGATATCGTTGAGCACCCGTGTCCAGTAAGGGGTGAGTGAGGGCAATCGCACAACAGATGAGAAATGTGTCCAGGAAGCCTCAGTCACACCAACACTTAGGCCCATATGTTGGGTTGTCTTTGTGCAACCGGGGAGGGCTGAGCTACCAATAGGTAACTACTTTTCGATGCAAGCGACATTGCAGGCCATGTGTCTCACTCAGTAGTAGATAGCCCCCATTCCCGCTGTGTGAAAGTGCGGCCGATTTCGGACTCACCGGTACAAAAGGGGGTGGTGATGGACGGAGCATCAGAACCAATCAAACACTCACACCCAGTCAACAGATCTGGGTTTGATCCATCACCGTTCTTTAGCCCACTCTGCCACCCCAGTTCAGACATGGCCATATGCAAATCAGTCTGACCCTGTGCCTCATGGGAACAGTCCAGCCCGAACTGCCAAGCCATGCCTTCCCTGGACCGGAAACAAGCTTCCTAGGACCGGTTTCTGGCATTTCAGCCGTCTTCAGCCAGGCTTGCTTGAATCCAGTGGCAAAGTGAGCAAGGGACTCACGTCTGACCATACCCTGCCAACTAATGGCGAACAAAGCGGTACAAAAGGGGGTGGTGATGGACGGAGCATCAGAACCAATCAAACACTCACACCCAGTCAACAGATCTGGGTTTGATCCATCACCGTTCTTTAGCCCACTCTGCCACCCCAGTTCAGACATGGCCATATGCAAATCAGTCTGACCCTGTGCCTCATGGGAACAGTCCAGCCCGAACTGCCAAGCCATGCCTTCCCTGTACCGGAAACAAGCTTCCTAGGACCGGTTTCTGGCATTTCAGCCGTCTTCAGCCAGGCTTGCTTGAATCCAGTGGCAAAGTGAGCAAGGGACTCACGTCTGAGCATACCCTGCCAACTTATGGCGAACAAAGCGGTACAAAAGGGGGTGGTGATGGACGGAGCATCAGAACCAATCAAACACTCACACCCAGTCAACAGATCTGGGTTTGATCCATCACTGTTCTTTAGCCCACTCTGCCACCCCAGTTCAGACATGGCCATATGCAAATCAGTCTGACCCTGTGCCTCATGGGAACAGTCCAGCCCGAACTGCCAAGCCAAGCCATGCCTTCCCTGGACCGGAAACAAGCTTCCTAGGACCGGTTTCTGGCATTTCAGCCGTCTTCAGCCAGGCTTGCTTGAATCCAGTGGCAAAGTGAGCAAGGGACTCACGTCTGAGCATATTTCGGACTCACAGCATCTATGGCCAGGAGACTTATGTTGGGAAGCAGCAGGTTGAAAAAGGCTGTAGAGGTCTGTAATGTAACGGTGTTTGACATTTTAGAAAACAGTAACTTTTCGTAAGGGCTAAGATGCCGTTGTGCATTGGGTGTGCGTAGGGTGCATCACCCAGTGCCATACCTGACTGTAACAGAAGAGTTCAGTTTCAGGCAAGGCATGGTCAGAACAAAGAGTCTCGAAAGACAGAGGTCCCTCCACGTCGAATCGATGGCCGGTGGATCTGCAGCCGTCCTGGTTCCAGTGTAGAAAGGCTAGAGAGTCCATGCCTGGGGCAAAGTCAGGATTACCTACAATAGCTGTTAGAGGGGAGGTGAAAGAATTAGGTCTGCTCCGTTCCACCACAGAACTCCACGTGGTTAGTATGGATCTTGTGACAGGAGATAGGTACAAGATGTTGGAGCGTGTGGATTTATGAAGGAAGGGAATCCTCCACATAGATTGTCCAGCCAACGCTCTATCCATTAAAGGCCAATGTTTTTCTGATTCGGAGCAGGACCATTCCAAAAGGGCTCTGAACTGTGTGGCCTGTTAGTAACGATGAGTGTTCGGTATGCCAAGATCTCCCTCCCCAGGGGGTCTATAACTTAGATCTCTGCTCATTCTGGACCGTTTATCCACCCAAACAAAGCGGTTGATTTCTTGTTGGAGAGTGTGGGGAAATCCATGGAGGAGGGGGGGGGGGGCTCTACAGGAGGGACCCAGAAGAGAAACAGTATTTTTGGCAGTTTGGTCATTTTCAGGGCCGCAATACGGCTAAGCCAGGAGAGCCCTTATGGCTTCCAACTATGCAAGTCAGAATGGGTATGGTGGAGCATATTCTTATAGTTAGGAGATACTGTTTTCTGGGTTTTAGCAGTGAGCTGGAGCCCTAAGTAGGGAATTGATGCCACTGCCCATTATACCAGGTAGGAGTGTTGCAAAGCGTCCTAAGTAGCAGGCCAGAGCGATCGATTAAGTGCTTGAGATTTATGTACATTCACTTTGAAGCTCGCTGACCAGGCAAACAAATCTAGCTCATTGAAGAAGGCCAGCAGGGAAATCAAGGGTTCCTCTAAGGTAGCTATAACGTAATTCACACACAGGCATATGACATGTCTCTCTCCTCCGAACTGGACACTGGTAATGAGGGGGTTATCTCGGACTCTTTGGCCCATAGGCTCCATATATAGAGCGAACAATAGGGGAGAAAGAGGGCACCCCTGTCTCGTGCCCCTGCAGATCGAGAATGGAGCTGAGGAATGCACATTCACTCAGACTGCTGCCTCTGGCTGTGTATAGCCACTGAAAATCCATGTGCGAAAACGGCCTCCGAAACCCTTGTGTTGGAGAGTGGCTTCTAGGTATGGCCAATGATCTCTATCAAATGCTTTTCGGCGTCAATTGCAAGTAACATGCGTTCCCTGTCGAAATGTTGGGCCATATCAATTATATGGAGTAGACTTTTCATGTTGGCACTACATTGATGATTCAGTAAGAAACCCACTTGGTCGGGGTCTATGAGTCCTGATAGCATTGGACTCAGTTGGGCTGCCAGAATCCCGGTGGAGACTTTAAGGTCGACATTGAGAAGGGATATCAGTCTGTATGATGAGCAATGGCATTTGTCTTTGCCTGGCTTTGGAAGAACCACAATGGAGGCTGATAAAATTGAAGGGGAAATTTCGGAGATGTCGAGGATAGGAGCTGTGATCGAGCAGAATGTTTTATAAAAACTGTGGGGAAGCCATTGGGGCCTGGGGATTTAAGTAGTTTTTGACGGGCTATAGCAAAGAAGACCTCTTCAATGAAGGTGAAAGTGTCTTGGAGATATCGGGATGGTGTCTCGTTGGGCAGCTGTTCATCTGTGTAGAGGTTTCTATAAAAGTTGCGGAATGCCTCTACTGTATGGGAGTCATCTCTGCACTCTTACCCAGCTGAGTCCAGCACCACCTCGACCCCCACTGCCTGGTACCGTGTGTGCCTCCGACATAATCCCCCTGCCATAGGCGGAGAGCTGTGTATTCCGCCCTGTCCAGGTCAATGCCCACCAATTGCGAGTGTGCAGCTTCGAGTTATTTTCAAACCCGGGGAGCCACAGTTCATTTATGTATGCGCTCCAATTCGGGGACTTGGTGGGAGAGCTGATCCTGTTTGTCTTTGTGGATCTTATTGTCTGCTGAGGAGATTGCAATGAATGCACCCCTGACAATGGCATTTAGGGTTTCCCAAAGTGCAACGACAGAGATGTCTTGAGTGTCATTGAGGGGCAGAAAGTCTTCCAGCGTTTTGGTGATTTGGTTCACAATGTCAGGGCGGTGCAAGAGGGTTTCGCACAGGAGCCAGGTTTTCGGAGGCAGATTAGCCGGGGGATGGCCAGTGTGAGTGTCACCGCAGCATGGTCTGATAGAGAGCGAAGTTCTATTTCAACAGCAGTGGTCAAGGAGGCGAACCCCTATGAACCCAGAAAGTAATTGATCCTGGCGTAAGTTTTGTGGGCGTGGGAATAAAAGGAAAAATCTTTAGTGTGGGGATGAAGGGTTTGCCAATTATCAGCCATACCTATCTCTTGTAACCATCATGCCCCATTACAGGAGAGGGCCCCTGACTGTCCAGGACATTGGGCCCATCGATCTAATTCAGTGTCAAAGGGCAGATTAACGTCTCCCCCCCAACAAAAGGCAATGATCCGACGACCCAGTCAGTTCCGTCACAGCGCAGTGGATAAAGGGTTCTTGCCCATCATTAAGGGCATAAATCGTACCCAAAGTCAGGCTGCGAGATCCCATCATAAGTGAGTATGCCAGCACACTCCCTTTAATTTCAGCCTGCTTAGGACCAATCTTCCCACTAAAGGTGTTGGAGATGAGAATTGGCACCCTGCGGTTTTAGTAAAAAGAGATTAAAACTATTGTTGGGGAAATGCCCTGGAGCGAAGCCTGTGGGTGTCACTCATCAGAAGTTGTGTTTCTTGTATGAGACATATATGGGCCACAATATGCTCCAAATAGGAGATGATGGCACATCTCTTGGTTGGATTAACGAGTCCCTTTACATTGAGGGTTAGAATCTGTTGTCATCTGGGTAAAGGTGAGGTAAGATGACCTAATCGCCTACATGTAAAGCCCAGAGATAAGGACACATATTCTGTCGGCGGTGTGATGATAGAGGGCACCTCTAGGGTGAGATGTTTGTGAATGTGATCAAGAGTATGGGGGTTCCGGGAGGAAAAAGGAAATAAACAACCCTTTGAAAAACTAATGATTGCAAAAACATCACGAACATTCTCAATGTTCAAGGTGCGGTACACTACGGGTAGAAGGAAGGAGAGAGGGGTATAGTGGCCAGTGCTCCCCTCCCCTCCCTGGCCGGGGACGACTGCCCTGTATGCATGAGAAGAAAGAGGAAAAGAGAAAGAGCAGAGATAGAGGAGAGATAGGGGGACATAGCTAGCTTCATGTCGATGGTGGGTATGAAGGGACGTCAGTGAGCGATGCCAAGACTGCCTGCTGCTCTCTGGCCATGGTCCCCGGATCCCGACAAAGACTCGAAGGTGATTGCTTGATGATTCTCCACCTGTGGGCACTTTGGTGTCCACCATCTCACCATGCTGTCTGAAACCGATCCAGGGAAACAGCCTTAATGTCTTGATGCTTGCATGCCTCCTCCAGGCTTGCATGCCTCTTCCAGTGATCTGAGTTGATAAATTTCCCCCTGAAAACAGAAAATCAGTCGAAACGGGTGCCCCAGGAGTACAACACGCCAATGGATCGAAGATGAGCAGTGACCGGGCAGAAGGCTTTACGCTTCAGTAGAGTAGATGCGGACAGGTTTTGGTAGAGGGTCGGTGTATGGCCCTGGAACTGTAGTGGCTGCTTGCCTCTGGCCATTTGGAGGATGCATTATTTTAGTGTAAATGTATGGACGCTTGTCAGTATATCAGCAGGGGGAGGCAGAGTAGGTGTCCTGGGACCCAATCGGTAGGTGCGATCCAGTTCGATCCCGGATTTCGGCAGCTCATCAAGGATTGTATGTAAGAGATCAGCTACAAATGCGGTAATGTTAGAGCCTTCTGTGCCGGATTGGATGCCCCTAATACGGATATTGTTACGGTGGGACTGATTTTCCAAGTCCTCCACATGGGCCTGCAGGTCCAGGTGTTGATTGAGTAGACGAAGTGTAGTGTAGTTCCTATATCCCTGATAGGCTCTGCGCATTGGAATAATATACACTATAGATTTGACATAGGACTGAGGTCAGTATGTCTCTATCAAGTACATTAAACTTAATTACTTGTGTGTGCCAGCTAACTCAGAGGTCACTAGAAACTTCTCGAATATACAAGAAGGGATTAGTTTCTGACAACCGCATAAACATGACAACTTTGTTTCCCTTAGAGTCGGAACAATCTCAGAACCGTGGAAACAATATATAACAGTTTCACTCAGTCAATTGTACATGCTTAGTTTCTACAGAGTTGCACAGAAATAGAGAGACGAGCGTTTCAATAAAAAGGGTTTATTGAACAGTCTTATTTCTCATGCAAGAGATATGAACTGCTACAATTGTAAGACAGGCTGCAAAGAACAATATGTACAGAGTTAGCAGTAAGATAAAATAATACTGCAATAGCATGGTTTGTAGCTATGACATATATTTATAAAATACATACATAAATAACACAGGCTAAAATGTGAATACTCATCTGATGCTTCTAAAAAGTTCTACCCCAGTGTACCTAACCTAAGTGTAGTACGAGGTAAGAAGTAGGTGCTGTTTTCTAAAGTATAGGTAGCTATAGCTATAGTTTTGCCATGAGTTGCCAAAAGTTTCTCTAAGTTCTAGTCTGTTCCATACCTTAGAATGTGTGAGGTTGGAATCTCTTTCTGGGACTCAATATCTAACACCCAGCAAGGGGAGTCAGAAACACTGGAGCTGGATTCTCTGCGAGGAGGATGACAGCAGCTGGGACTCAATCTCCTTCCGAACTTGCCATGGCAAACCGCAAGTAGGCAGTCGAGCTGGACTGTACCGGAACCGTGGTTTGCCAGGGCAAGTGCAGGTATATTTATACCTTGAAGCTGTTTAGGAATGCCTGTATTGACGTAAAAGTCGGGCATCGGAACGTCATGAATGAACCCTTAAGGAATAGATGTTCATGATTAATAAATGAGTTCTTGAAGAAATCAATATCCGAGCAAGGGAAATTCCTAAAGGCTTAAGAGTCTGGTTTTCCAAGAACTCGTTGTGACGTGGATGGACGGATGTAGGAGACCATGCCTGTATTTGGTTAGCATGGACAATGCCCAAATAAGGGCTGGATTTTCTATGCCTAAATAAGGGCAATATGAATTATACCCATATAAGGGCATAAATCGGGAAACCTATATACGGAATCTAAATCTACACACAACAGAAGGACTTACCTATTGGAGTTGTTCGATCTCTTCCTCCCGGGTTGCCTCATGATCCTCCAGTGTAGACACTCTGTCGCCGGGGGCGTAAATATCTCGATGGACTTCCTGAAGAATAGTTGAAAGTTCCTTCCTCATGGTCTAGAGGTCTTCCCATAAGGATTTAAACAGAGCTTTGATGAATGAGCGGTTGAGCGGGGCCTCTGGTCCATCAGGTTCTGCTATGTCCGCCATGCCCAAAGGTGGCATAGGGCCTCCGTATGAGAACCGGTTGTCTTAAGTAGCATATCTTTCACAGAGCAGTGCTTCTCCCCCCTCTCTGTAGCCAAGTTTAGAGCAGTTGGCAAAAGGGCTGTTATATGTCTGGCAGGGCTGCCCTAAATCCAAGTCGGGTGGTGGAAAGCAGGACCCCAAAAGCAGGTGGCTCTGGAGGTATGTGGCCAGCCACGTCAGGCTGAGAGTTTCTGAGTACAGCAAGTAGTGTCGCGGATGGTCCCTCCACAGCAAGGAATGAGGTCAGCGTCCAACTAAACAGATGCAGTTCATGAAGGAAAGAGCACATGAAGTTGTGGCTTGCTTCCCTTAGTGCTAGAACCACTAGTGAATGTCGCTGCCATGGGATCCAAGCACCACAGGAGCCTCAGTGAAGAACAGTCCCTGGCTCCAACATCCCTTAAACCTCAACCACCGACAGATGGGGCAGTTCACACCATTACTCTGCGCCCCAAAGCGTGGTCAGAGTGGGAAAAGGAAGCCTCGAGAAGTGCTATTTGGATGCAAGATAAGGGGCACTTATCTGGGTCCTGTGTAGTGCCCCTATCAGCAGGCCCAGCAGCATTGTCTGTCCAATGGGCTGTCCCGGATCATAGGTGTTAAGTCAGGGTGGGGTGCCCCATGATTTCTAGAGAGGCCGTCCGCTGGTGTTGCACCCATAGTGCGGGCATTGCTGTAGCCTGGCTCGGCCTGGCCGGTGGCCGTTTTTAGAAGTCGGGAAGGGGGGTGAGGGGGCTCAGAGCAACTCTGCCTCCCAGTGTGGCCTTCAAGATCCGGACCCGGCGGCAGAGGCCTCCAGGTGGGGCAAAGCGTATTCCGACTCTCGCTGCAGTCTTCCTCCAGCCGCTCCCCGCCTCTACATGGCTTCTACAGCCCAGAACAGGGATGTCGGGACGCTCACCAATGGGGGGGTGGGGAGGCGGCGCCACACGGAGATTCAGTCCCAATTCTCAGCCCCCCACCACACCATTATGCCTCCAGCGCGGTCCTCTCCTCTCCCAGGACAGCGGCCAGCAGGAGCCAGGCAGCCAGGTCAACAGGCTGGCCACTCTGTCCTTTCTCTAGGCCCAGCCTCTGGGCAATGCAGCAATCTGCACGTCTCGGTGCAATCGTCCCTCAAAACTCGCCCCCGCAGTGCTTAGCGAAATATTGTGACTGCCGCCATTCAATCAATCAAAAATAAGTTTATTATGACCAATTGGTCTTTAAACTACATATACCATCATACCACAGCTAAAAATACAAGTATTAAAAATTTTAAAAAGACCTAAACCAAATTTCATTATTTCTCATAAAAACTTGTTTTTGTAGTATTATACTGTAAGCCAAGTCCGAATGCCTAAAAGTTCAATATTTAAAAATACATAAAATAATTACAGACATTCAATTTGACTCTGTTTATCCCTCCTTGGACCACTCTTTCTATGTTCTTATTCCATGAGAAGTCTTTTAGCTATTTGGACAAACTTTGCCAAGGCAATTGCAATGTCAAGGAACTGCATGTCAGTAAGGAGCTCGATTGCTTGGGTCCTTGACCTTATTCCATATTTTAATAAAATTGGCCTTAAAAGCAATCGCCGTACATATAGCAATTTTTGGCAATCCATTACAAAATGACCACAGGTACATTTTAAGCCTAACCCACATGTACATTTACCAAAATCATCCATTAATATGTTTTTTCTTTTTTCATTTGAACGAGCGGGGTTGATGCCTATTCTCACCTTTAATAATTCCAATCTCATCCAGTGATTCGGTGCAGTATCTAAATACGGATACCAATTATAATAATTGCTCCAGGTATTTAACATAAAATGCACAGACTCTTTTTGTTTCAGGTAATCCATGTCAATTTGTCTAGATTTTTCATTTCCCAAGATTTTTAAAACACTCTTCCATTCTTCAATACATAATGACTCTGGGTCAATTTTTACTTTTAAAGTTTCACAAATGGAGTGGTGTTTCTTTCTGGTAGCTTTTGCCCACTTCAGTTCACTCTGTTGGATCTCCCTCCTGCACCAACAAGACCCTTTCTCCTCCTCTCCTGATCCCAGCCGTTTCCAAAATCTACACAGATTTACCTGGACTTGTATGTTTCATGCTGGCCAATCTAGTTCTATCCTAATGGCCTGTAACATTGAGGAGCTGGGTAAAGAAAGAAGATTTTTTAAACATTTCCCTTCCTCTTTATCCCATGAACATTTCCCCCCCAAACACAAGATTTCTGTCCCATACTGCATCTGCGGGGGGATCATAGCCTTAAATGCTTTCAACACTGGTCTATGTGACATGTCTCCGTAATTACCATTACATTTTTTCAACCCACAAATTCCTGCTAGGCCTTTTGTTTTCTGGGCCTGTAAGTGCATGCCCCAGTTTAAAGCTCTATCGAACCATACTCCCAAATATTTATATTCATTAACGACTTCCAATTTTGTCTGACCCAGGAACCAGCTATATTTATGATTTTTCTTTCCAAACACAATATTTTTGTTTTTATCCATATTTACTATTAGGTGTTTGGATAAACAATATGTCTCAAATGCATTTAGCTTTCTTTGCAGTCCTAATTCCGTTTGATCAAAGATAACTAGGTCATCTGCACATAGTAGGCAAGACAGATGCTTACCATTTACCTTTGGGCTTGCTCCTCTTTCAGTTATTAATAAATTCGGTAAATGAGCAAGAAAAATAGAAAATAGAAGAGGGGCCAATACACAGCCCTGTCTTAAACCATTATTGATTTCTGTCTCTTGAGTGTAACCTCCTGCTGTATCTTTAATAACTTGTGCCTAATTTTCGCTGTGCAGCCCTTGAATAACTTCTAAGAGGTCCTCGGGATATTATATCTTTTTAGCATCTCCCATAAGCATTCTCTATCTACAAGATCAAATGCTGCCCAGAAGTCAACAAAGCAACAGTATAATCTACCCTGCTGTTCCACTGACATCCGAGCCACAGCCCACAAGGCAAAACAATGATCGAGTGTTGAGTGCCCCTGTTTGAACCATCCTTGTTCTACCGGGACAATCGCGTTTAATTCGACCCATTCCTTCAGTTTTCTCAAGAATATTTTGGAGAACATTTTCACACCGATATCTAATAGATTAATGAATCTATAATTCTTTGGGTCCTTTCTATCCCCTTTTTTATGCAATGGCCTAATTACGGCTCCCCTCCAAGATTTTGGAATTATACCTGAGGTTAGTACTACTGTAAACATTTTTGAGAAAAATTGGGCCCACCAATTTAACTCTGTTTTAATTATTACTGCAGGTAAATTATCAGGCCCTGCCGCACGAGTTCGATTTAACCTCTTAATGGTGTTCTTTACATTTTCGACGAGTCTAAAGGAATTAGATTTTTTACTACATGTCGCCTCCAGGTTTTCTCCCCACTAATTTCTGGCCCATTGCTAGACTTGTATAATCGATTAAGGTGCTCCTCCCAAGAAGTCTCATCGACTTCACAACTCATGGTTCCCGGAGATCGACCCGCTGCATCTTGGATCAACCTCCAGAAACCTTTAGTATTTTTACTTTCTATGGTTTCCAGTAGAGAGACCCAACATTTTTCTTTAAAGCTTCTTTTCTAAATTCTCACTAACATTTTATATTCCTTCCTCGATTTTAGTAAATCATTGTAGCCCTCCTGATCGTATCTTAACTTCAACTTTCTTTCTTATCTCCTCAGTAGCTTTTCTTTCTCTCTACATACGGAGTCAAACCAGCCCATTTGTTGTCTGCCACCCCCTTGCAGAGTTTTGCCCCCTTTTTTTGTTTTCTTTAAATTGACAGATAGGCATAGTACTGCCTGCTTGATTTTTTCTTCAAACCATGCAACACTCGGGCTCCATGCTATCTCAGAGGCTAGATTTTGTTGAAGACTAGATAATTTTGTAATATATTCCTCAGTCACTTTCGTGGACAGTCTTTTTGCCGCCACTCCATTCAGTCCCTCATTTCGGCTTTTAGGCATGTGGGCTTGGAGTCCGGGACGGAGAGACAGGGAAACACGTCTCAACCAACCTCCATCTTGGCCACGCACCAAATACAACATTTTAGAATTCGATTTATTCACATTCATGTTCAAAATTGCTGTGCTAATCCCTGTATTTCTAGTTATTTGAACAAACTGGGGTAAAAGATCAGGTAAAAGCATTTTTTGCACCCTAATCCAAATTTCCTCCTCTAAAAATGGGATATAACATGCAAATTGGGCCTAGTGATGCCACATTCATTAATCCTAGGTGTAGAGTCATCAGTTCCACTTGTGATGGGCTGAAGAAGTATCGTCCCCTCCGATGGACTTGTATGAGGCCCTTATTAGTAGAAAGATTTTGTGACTCACAGATGTAAAACAGTCAGAATAGGTGTCGCCTGTGCATCGTCACGCCTATTTTTATAAGTCAGACCGAGACCCAAGAATAGTACATCTGTTCAGAAAACAAAATAATTAGAAATAACTCCCATCTGACGCTTAGCATGTATATGAAAACAGTGGAACAGCATTCCTCTTTATCTGTCCTCCCTCTCCATCTCCTCCTGCATTCACTGGGTCGGTGCTGGACCACGGGTGGCGTTATTTTGGAGCTCAGTTACCCCGTCACCTACTGGACTGTCCCTCGGCTGTATATGAAAGGGGCTAGTATTTGCCAGCTGATGGTACTCCTGGCCAGCTGCATTTACACCAGTGGCCCCGTGCTCCATGCTGAGTAATGAATAAACCCAATGCTCCTGAGCCCCAACAAACAGGCCCCAACAATGCTTAAACAAAGAAAACTGCATGAGGAGAGTAGGATAATACTTGCAACGACAAATAAAGGAATAAAAGCCAATTAATGAGAAATAAGGGAACACTAGGTGACTGAAGACTAATTTAGTGAGGCCTAAAATAAAGTCAATAGGGATTGAATGTTATATATGGTCTGCGTAACAAGAAATCCTAACGTAGCCAAGACAGAAGTGATAAAAGTGCGGCCATTTTGGTCAGTGAGTCATTTCGATAAAGTTTGAAGTGAACCAATTCAGTACTACAACTCCCAGAATGCACTGGTTCGCTAAATAAAATCGCAGGACTGACTATGTGGCGGCCTGGTGATAAAAGGTCAGATTTCTGAACTATTACCATGCCTCTTGAAAAATGAACCGCCAAAGAGTATCTAACTCAGGAATGTATGTACAATCAAACGTTCCTGGAAGCCATTTTGAGTGACAGCGTAGCCAGGGCGCCGCGTGATGATCACATGGGATTCATCTTCCTTGCACCAAAGGTGAAGGTTAGGAGGATGGATGAGGCGCGTCCACCAGAGGGAGGGTGGGGGGACAGGCTGATAGAGTGGGAGGCTGTGCACACATGATCAATGGACTGGAATCCTGACTGGGCATGATCAATGGAGCAGACGTCTGGCTGATATCATCGCAGAAAGGCCATTCGCCCTAATATGATTGAGGGGATGTATCACCGAGCGTGACTTTAATTGGGTTTTTACTTGTGGAGCAGGGTGGGGACCACTTAACTTTGATTAAAACACAGAAATGCTCTTTGTGCAGTGGGTTGCACCCAGAATGTTGTGCAAAGTAAGGCGATGCAGTCTGTAATATTTGCGATCTTTCCAATAGGGCAATAACATTGTTGAACTTGATAAGCAATCACAAAATGAGCGACGATTTTTCCCCCCACTGGAACCACATTTCCTTTTCAGGCTAGTGTGAGCAGGGTCGTTCCAAGAAAGCTGGACCCGTGCCCGGTTTCCATGATAATCGCAGACTATGTAAATGAGCTCTGCCTAGATAAATTGCAAGCACGTGTACTTTTGTGGTTATTAGGTGCCATGGAATCTTCCCTCCTGGGTCCAGGGTGGACACCTCTGTTTAAGATTAAGGATATTTGACAGTGTAAGGGGTAGATTTTGCATTAAGTATTTTAGAATGATATCTAAAGCTGCTCATCTTTCAGGGAATCCTTTGTCCCCATCCTTATTCCTGATAAATGATCTTGCGGTGAACACTTTTAGGGTGACATGTCTCACAACAGAATGTTGGCAATCCTACACTTTTAAAGGGATAACTGATCAAAAATGCAGCGTTTGAATTGTTTAATAGGTACAGAGCTGCCAAGAGCCTCATTTCTTATGAACCATCTTCAGCCAGTCCCGGTACTTTAGTCAAAAAATAATTGCACTTTGGGACTTGTAGTTTCATATTTAACATTGTAAGGAAAGGCACAAAACTTCCAGCATAGAAAAGCAGGGACCAACTGGAGCTGTCACACATGACATCAAGCCATTTGGCAGCTGGGTGTGACATTCTGCCAACATAAAAGTAAAGACGGAACATCCATTTTAGTCAAAATTTCTTTGGCAACATATAAAGGGGCATATTATCAAGGTACGGCGTTAAAATTATCGCCGCTTTATCGGTAGAAAACTACAGCTAAAGCGGCGAGAATGGGCTTGATAATATGCCCGTGAGAATTCCTATAGAAGCCCATGTTCACACCAGAACCTGGGCTTCTATGGGAATTCTCTGCGGCATATTATCAAGCCCATTATCGCCGCTTTAGCGGCAGTTTTCTGCCGATAAAGCGGCGATAATTTTAACGCCGGACCATGATAATATGCCCTTAAGTCTCTTAGACGTCTTTACTACGTTGCTTACAATATTTTTTCAATTTCGGATTTATTCTAAGAATAAAGTAAGATAAAAGGTATTGGCTGAACAATTTTCACTTCAAATACTTGTCTCGCTGTCTTTTAACCTGTATATATATATTTATATGTGCTCATCCACATAAAAGTCTTTACATTGATTTTTGCTAATTGTACGAATCTGCTATTTCGGGGGCTTTAGTGATATCGTGTTGCATGGGGGGAGACCGGAGCGAGCCTGACAGTAAACAGTGAAGAGTCCGATGAACAAAATAGCTGATCTGATGGCAATATAGGCGCTTCAGCGCTCTTGCAAAGTGTTAATTTTAAACTTTCTTGTAATGCAAAAACTATTCCTAGAGCATTTCCAGAATTCTGCTACTGCCACAGATTTAAATTAGTGCTTACGTGGACAACCATACAGAAACACATTTCAGCAGGTGGTGCGAATCCACTAACTGTTGGCCTATTAGAGGAATCCATTCCTTACAACCCATCAGTTTTAAGGGTTATTCCCCCATTTTCAGACATGACAAATGGATTTACTTCTGCACTTGACAGGAGTAAATCCACAACCCTATTTACAATTGAAATTAGCTGGAAATGGGTTGTTACTATAACACAAACTTGTATGTTTGTGGGTGCTCGTCAACTTTTGAAGGTGGATTCATCATGGAATGGCTACAAATCAGTCCCTCTGGCAGATTTGCTCAAAATGAAATTCTACCACACTAGTTACATTTCCATGTGAGAAAATCATATTCATGACAGCAAATAACCCAAAGGATTTACCCTTGTAAATGCTTTTATTTGCCCAACCAAAGTTCACCAGTGAGGGCAAATGGCTTCAGGAAACTGACATTGTGGAACCTGAAAAAATCAGGAACAGTGTTTCCTAAACAGTGAGTTGCGACCTACTGTGGATCGTGAGCCGATTTAAGCAGGGTAGTGACATTTCAAGCAGTAAATAAAGATGCCTTTAAATTCTGTATTTATCTTGTCACATTTGCTGCACTTCAAAGACAGAGGTCAAATGGCAGGCTATGTCTTTTGACAAATTGCTGCTTATTTTTTTAATTTTAACATGGGGATTGATGTTTACAAACTCCTCTCACTTTCCAGTCGAAGAAAGAAAAATAAAGTGAATTATGTGACAATCTTGCTGCAGTAAAAGAAGTGTAAAAGAAAAGTTGTAGGAGGTCTTTTTATGTAACACTCAACAAAATGTAAAACCACTGTAAATGACCTGTACACTTTCAAAAGTTAGGAAAGCTAAAATGAACACATTCTTTCAAAAGTTAGGAAAGCTAAAATGAACACATTTTTTTTGTAATTCTGAAGAGTAATGTAAAAGATTTTAATGAGACCTAAACAAATAAAGACACTTTACTTAGTAATCCACAAATTTTAAATATTCACTGAAACCGGATTTCCACACATTATCATTTTTGTGCATTATAGTTTTATCAATAAAACTGTATGCCTGTGCAAATTTAGTGGGCATTTCAAAGGAAAATTTGCTGTCTGTAAATGACAGAGTGCTACCACATGATGCATTAAAACATTAAAAAATTGCCCGCCTAATGTCCATTAAAGCTAGGTGAGTCGTGAAAGTTTGCCAATCTAAAAATTGGTTTGTGATTAGAAAAACTTTGGGAAGCACTGCTTTGGATGCTTTCACAGGCATTATGAGTCAGGTGGAGCATCATTTCTGGATAGATACCACGCTGGCTGATTGTGTGGCCTGGTCTTCCAGTACCTAAAATTTGTGGGTGTGGGTAATAACATGTACAATTTTACACAGTGCGAGAATGCACCCAGTAAAACCACCAGGCATGAGGGGCAAGGAGAGGACACAGGTGAAGACCAACCACCTCAACAGCATGGGAGGAGCAGCAGGCAATGTTCCTACATAGAAGCCGAGGACCTTTCCCCACCCCAAAATCTTCAAAGGACCAGCTGTAGCCCCTCTGGTCTTATTTGCCGCCTGTTTACGACAGGTGGTGAATGTGAGCATTGAAGTCTCCTGAATCCATGAAAATCTTAATTTTTAACTTGGTAATGCTGGGTCTGTATGATTATTTACCATTCGTGGAACCTTAATCCATGATGGACGTATAGTCATGGTAAGATACTAACTGGAATCTTTAATTCTGGATCTTTTATTTCCCTGTGGAATTTACGACCACTCGTAATTGGATGTTTGTGGGATTGTTGGAGGTATGTTCTTCACCAACCAGTGGGAGGATTCACTGCACATGGTGGGATGGGAATAGAAGTGGATTTTGGCCATTTTTCATAGCAATGACCCAGATGGAGGGGCCCAATGCACAGTCTGACATGGAGGTGGTTCCAAAAGGGTACCTTTGGGAAGAACTAACCCCTCAAATAAAACATTAGCCATGGAATGGTGAACAATTTTGTAGATTTTACCTGCCGCTGGCCATCTGTTCTGTACCTCTCCAGTTCCTGGTTAGTGTTGTACGTGGATGGATTCTGGGAGAAGGAGGAGTACAGTGGTAACTATGTTGACCGAGAACTTGGACAATCGATATATCCTCTTTTGAAGCACACCTCATGGTGAGAGGGTCAATGTGTATCAAAACAGAGGATGAATGAGGATAAAATTGGGTTTGTCCTCCAAATCTGATTCACGACAAAAAAGAAGAACACAGCTAAGCCGAGAAGACTAACAATCCAAAGGATAAAACAGAGTTTTCTTGTCAAACCCTCACCCACCAGGGTTACTCCTTGGTAGCATGCTTCATCATGGAGTCCACTACGGAGTGGGGTGTGCTGCAACCTACGAACTACGTGGAAGCATCAAGGTGACCATACAATGATAAAGGTATATAGGAGTGAGGGCACTTTGTGCTGGAGTTTATCTTAAAAATACCTGGCTAGCATGCCACCAAGGCAATCTTATTTTTTGTTATGAGAGGGTCAATGCTCACAGCGTGAACTGGTGCGTCAATGGAGAATTTAGGAGTAGTAGACATGGTGACAATTTGTTTAGTAAGGTTAAAGACTCCAGTGAAAGAATCTGAGTAATAAATGGGTTATAATCTGATCCTCACCCGCTCATGCACAAATCCTTTCAACCAGAAGTCAAGCAATAGCAAAGCAAATTACCTTGCACAACCTGTTCAGAGAAGCGTGAGCAGAGTCATACTGATTGTATACAAGTAGAAAACAACAAACCATTTTTTCTTGGGCCTTTTCATGTAAAACATCTGTGCATGCTATTCTAACACAAATATGTCAGAATTAACAAAAGAACACAAGTCAAATATCGAGCAGCCAAAATATAATCGGGTCTACCAGCAGCTATTGAATCAATCTGCTTGCGCAAGAATAAATCCATGGTTGGTGTGAAAAGAATGTCTTTATTGATAATCAAACCTGCTCTTTAGTAACTACTTTTGGTACATTTGAAGAGGTGCAGAACTGAAGGACTTAGAACTGTTCAAATTATTTACTTCTATAGACTTCACAGTGTAATCAAATGAACAAATTCAGTGAAAATGTGAGAAATTAGACTTTAATTTCATTTTGGTTCCGCCATCCTCTGTCCTCCTTTAATTTTCATGACCCTGCTTCATTTGAGGGATGTAAACCAAAAAACTACAGTCACCATGGTAACTCCGCGGCTAAACCAGGTCCCCACTCAGTTGTTCATCTGGGAGGTTTGTGCCTTAAAGATCCAAACTCCACCATTCCTAAACAGTCAGACACACAGCTGCCTCCAAGTCAATGCCAGATCAGAAGCTGACCATTTTAACAACTGACACAGATCTCCCTAAGGCTTCTGTACTCGTAAATATTTGCCCAGGCCACAAAGTAGAGTTTGTGGTGTGACTGAGGGCCGCACTGATGCCAGTTGAGTGGCGGAAGGGGATATGGGTGGATCAGGGATTGTGTAAGAAGGTCTAAAAACATGGCAAGCATTTATTTGCAGGTTGACTACCACCATGGTTACTTCATAACTTCATTTTACCTGCAAATAAATGCTTGCCCATTTATTTAATATTTTTTATGAATATCAGTGCTCAGCAAGTAAACAGTTGGTTGCACTATTGTTCACCAGGTGGCCGTACATAAAGGTCAAGAGGGGCGCAAGCGGCCCCGGGCTATACTTTTAGTGTCACCACCCTAAGGCCTCAGTTCTGGGATGCTTTTCTTCACACAACAACTTTTCAAAGGATTAGACAGCCTTCGACTGCCCCATTCTACCACCTCCTAGTCATACTGTTCTATTGGCAAATGAAGATTCCAAGTTGCTTAGTGTGAGAGTGGAACTGATTGCCAAAATACCCTTATTAGTGGCATCTCTCCTCTGACTAAGCTAGTTACAGTAAACATCCAGCTTAAATGATGCACTCTGCTCAAAGCACTTTGTTCTCTCCTGCCTATTTGCCTCTTCAGCCATTAGCTGCACTTGGACTCAAGGGCTGATGGTGTGGTTACCCGCATCCCTCTCTGGCCTCATCAACGAATGGGAAAGAAATTCCTGGGGCAAGGGTCTTCAAAGTGGGGGGCCTCAACTGAACTCGGGGGGGGGGCACCAGGCTCTGGTTAAAGAAGGCATTGTGCTGATAGCAGCGCTTTGTTTTAAGCTGGAAACAAATGAGCTTCAGTAAGCCGCTGTGTAATGGGCCATCACTAACATCTTTTGTCATTTATATCTGTCTGGGAGTATGTGTCAAAAGGGAAGGGACTCCAAATATTCTTCAAACCTCCCCGCCCCATTTCAGATAATCAACCTATGGATACTTTTGCACGTTAGTAAGGTCTAGCTAACCAGAATACTATGTTTAGCAATCATGTGTTTGATTGCATTTTTTAAAGGTTTAACACAACTGTGATGTTTAAATAAGTCTAGACATATTTAAACATTGCTAATTTAATAGAATACTTGTGAAAAATGTGGAGGGTCCCAATGATTTTGTTTTAAACTGGGGGGTGGCATTAAAAAGTTTGAATACCACTGACCTGGGGGGACATTCTAGTGTGCCACTCGAGCCCAGGCACTCATGAACACCTTCAGTAATCTAGGACAGAGACAGAGGAGCATTAGCACAGCTTCTAGGCTCAACTTTTAGTCGAGTGATGATAACACAGATCTGCAGTGCAGTTGATTGAAACAACCACTCTGTTAGATATAGCCCAACTTGCTGTATTTGCTCCCCTACCCTGAACACATCTGCACGGCAATAGTGAAGTGAAGGAGTCTTTGCTACCCGGCATTATTCATTACATGCCTACAGAACTACTTGTCAGCCACAAACCTCATAAAAGTCTCCTAGACAACCGTACAAACATTACAAAGGAAGCCGCTAGCCTCAAAAATCAAATGACATGCAAGGTAAACAACTCAGATCATCAAAGACAGAAAATAGAGGGTAGTCACTCAGGTTCACCAAGCTGCAAAGCACACCTACCATATTACCCGTGGCCAAATGCATTAGCTCGAGCTACAATCCAATTGGCAGCAAAGTCATCGTCTGATGTCTTCCGTGGTGGATATTTCTCAACTTCCTTTCATAGTCATTTTAAATGTATCTCAGGGCATAAGAAATCATTACACTTCAGTGGTAAGATATAGACATGCAGGCCTAGCTGGAAATCCCTAATATTCAGTCAGCTGTAACTCAGACTGAAATAATTAACACTGCTGGAAACTATTGTATTCTTTACCCTCAATTTATCCTCCAAAATGTCCTTCCTGGCCAACAAGAAGATTGTAGTAGCCAAAACACTCTACATGAAAGGTGTTCTCCACCATATAGAGACTCCGGCATAAAACCGCAGCACCCATTCATCTAAAAGGCCTAAACTGGGCTCACTCCTTCCTCTCCTCATCAACCTTTCACGCTCCAGACCATGGTTTGATCTCTCCCTGCAGCACTAGAGTGACACCCTCTGTCTGCTCCATAAGAAAAAGCAAAATAAATGTGTGCAAGTTCTCAAAAGCAACTAGGCAAGGATAAACAATTAGTCCTACTAATGGTTCACTGCCACTCCTAATTTCTAAGTTATTTCTTTTGTCTCCTTGGAAAGGAGAGTTAGAAACTTAATTCCTTGGCCCTGTCTTGGGAGTCATCCATGTACTGGGCCCAAGACCACTCATCCAGAGATCCAATAACTGTTCTCTTATGCTAAAATAGGGGTAACCACATCCACAATGAAACTACCTCATATGACGGCTGAATATTTTTAAGGAAAGCTCTACGCCATGGCGCCTCTTACTATCACCTCCCAAAATACAGTATTCCCGAATATTATTGGTAAGACGGTCTTCGAGTTCGGGTACACCCGAGGATTCCCCGCTTTATGTACACCTGTCTCCTTTGCACATATGCTCCTGTAACAACCAGCCATCCAGACTCGCCAATATGGGGGCTCCAGCTAGATGGGCGGACTTTTGTCGATCCTGGATGCTAAAACTTCTTTGTCTGGCTCGGTGTGATTCATACTGCTGCCTGGAGAGCCAAGATCCTAAACCCCCACACTCTGCATGTGTGGTACAAAGTAAATCACTAAATCACAGCCGGCTCCTGAACACAACCACACGTGCAGCTGTAATATAACCCGCTGAATCTTGAAGGGTTTGCATGTGAACACTTGCATGAGGCAAAGTCACTTCAGACTCAATTATGAGTCCGAAAAACAATGGCCAGTGAACAGAATCCCTGAATAACCGCTGTGCCCTAGCATATTAAAATATCCTGCAAAGGCTATCTTCAATAAATCTACATACCATTATTTTTTCCAAATGTTGTTTGTAAATGAGTAATTCATCCT
Organism: Triturus cristatus; assembly: GCF_964204655.1. Lineage (NCBI taxonomy): Eukaryota > Metazoa > Chordata > Amphibia > Caudata > Salamandridae > Triturus > Triturus cristatus. The sequence continues at coordinate 363,159,935 of NC_140584.1, read as the reverse complement.
AGAGGAGATAACAAAGTTGGTTAAATTAGCACTAGTCAGAGAACCCGGAGTTCTTGTTCTTTGAGTACCACTCTTTGATATATGTTGCTTAATTTCCCTTGAATGAAGCTAACCACGGCTCCACTGTAATATTGCTGACAACTCCACTGCTTCATGTTTGAAAGGAAAGGGACAACCACAGCGGAAGGGCCACTGACTGCACGACAGAGACTCAAGGAGCAGAACCCTGCCTGACCGTGTGGCAACAAGCGCAGGATTGATAGGACAGGGCTGATGGAGGGACGTCTACAGGAGCAGGACTGATCATCTTCCAAATGAATATGAAGTAATTCGATAATATCAAATTAGAGCTTCATTACACAGCACAAAATGAGTAACTCGCCATTTTTACGGCTTCTATGGCACTTCCAGTCTTTTAGCCTAACAATTATGGTATTGATCAGTTAATTTTCTGGTGTTACACTAATGAAAATATGAGTGTCCTTAAATTACACAGGCGGAAGGGAGAAGAACTTGGCAGTTTCCATTATGGATGAGCTGGATGCCAAGAATCAGTAAACCAAATGGTGCTAAACTTCAAGAGCAGGCGTACGGTAATTCTCTTGTGATAGATAACGCATGATCTCAGCTTGAAAGAAAGATGTGCCTCCAACCTTGTCAGTGACAGCCTCTTTTTCAAAAGAAAATGAACGTTTTTTTAAATCTTAAAGAGATTGGTTGATTTTGAATCGTAACAGCATTTATTAAAGAAGCTTTTTAAGACCCCCCCCGCCCAAAGTATGGCTGCAGAAGGAACTTATTGATGTCACTGAATTAACTACATCTTAATGTAGAACATTGGGGGCCCGATTCACAGAACTAACTTAAGACAAAATCCTAAACTTACTACCATTTTCGTATTCACAAAAGGCACTTACTCATTTTGGTATTCACAGAAGACACTTACTCATTTCGGTATTCACAGATGTTAGGAGTCCTAAGTTTAGGACTCCTAAATGCCTTCTGTGAATACCGAAAGTCTTAAAATTAGGATTTTTCTCAATTTAGTAGTAGTAAAGTTAGGACTCCTAAGTTTAGGACTCCTAAATGCCTTCTGTGAACACCGAAAGCCTTAAAATTAGGATTTTTCTCAATTTAGTAGTAGTAAAGTTAGGACTCCTAAGTTTAGGACTCCTAAATGCCTTCTGTGAACACCGAAAGCCTTAAAATTAGGATTTTTCTCATTTTAGTAGTAGTAAAGTTAGGACTCCTAACTTTAGGACTCCTAAACTGAGAAAAATCCTAATTTTAAGACTTTCGGTATTCACAGAAGGCATTTAGGAGTCCTAAACTTAGGACTCCTAACATCTGTGAATACCGAAATGAGTAAGTGTCTTCTGTGAATACCAAAATGTGTAAGTGCCTTCTGTGAATACGAAAATGGTAGTAAGTTTAGGATTTTGTCTTAAGTTAGTTCTGTGAATCGGGCCCTATGACATTAAGGAGGCTTTGGACTCAGAGAGATGTAGGAAATTCAGGGCATGGACATTGCATTAACACCTTCAGTGTGAAATTCCTTGAATGTGTATCACTCAGAAAATTCCCTTGCAATCAGACATTTTATAGAGGACAGGGGGAAAGTGACCAAGGTGTCACACATTACAATGTGTTTTTCTTGAAATTGGAGTTCCGCACGTTAATTATTGTTGATATTATAATAGAATAGAACTGAGATGACCAAATGCATCAGTCTGCATCATCTATGGCCTACAATGCATCCAAAGTCCTTGTGAATAATTTGATCGATTGCTTGATTTCGGTCTTGTGATATATCAGGCGCATGCCTTAGGAGTTTATGGTAGAGAAGACAAACATACAAAATAAATAACCCAACAGGATTTAGATGTAACAAATGCATGTTATGTGGCCTACAAAATGTTGTTTTCGTGATGCAAGCGAGCTGGAACGTGATTTCACTACTTGGAGGTCAGAATAGAGAACCTACCTCACTTCCAATACCACTCTTATTGGGAGGCTACTATACCACTTAGCGTAGAGACATGCAGAATCCTGACAGGTTGATATTACCTATGGTTCAGATCTTGAAGCCAGGGGAGAGCAAAGAGATTATGTGGAATGTAATCACTCTTAAAGGTCACATTAGGCAGTCCCAGAATGGCACTCCGGATCCAATTATAGTTGTTTAATCGAGTGACCAGGAAAGCCTGAATTAAAAGACTTACCTTAATCAACCCTACAACCAACCAGATTTCTACTTGCTGGTATTCTGGAGTTCTGCCAAGTTCAACTCAGGTACAATCATCCTCCATAGTGTGAGTTGGCGGAGGCTGCAGCTGAAGATTTCACCTGCTGTGTCAGGAAAAGAAGGAAATCTAACTTGAAAACAAGGTTTGTTGCTGACAGGCCGGTGGGAAGAAAACTAGTCATTTCTCTGGATAGAAGACTTAGCCCAACACATTATCAATGTCTCCAACTACTGTGAGCTCTGTCTTAGCCGAACTTAGCCTCAACTTTCATAGTGATGAAGGCAACCCACTCCTTAGCAACATGGACTCCTGAAAGCATACAATTCATTTCACATTATTTTATCTGGGAGTTTTGAAGCAAGTCAAAGTTAGTGATGATTGTCAAAGTTATTCACAGCATGTTCTTTTGCACGCACAAAGGTGTAGTCTAAAGAAAACGTTTTGACGACGGATGCCGTCACCTAACTCTTCCTGGTGCACCATTTTAAAGTATACAATATTCTGGACACCATTATCTAAAAGGTTACTACAGACAAGGTCCCTAAAATATAATATTGAAGTGAAAAGAATGTAGTAAGAACTTGAACACAACATTCAGAGGCTTTATGAAGATCAGAAACTCGAACTTCTTTTTCAGAAGGAATCGAAAAAAATAGAGATGTAAAAATATGCTAGCATTACATTTTTTGAAGGAAAATCCAATCAAACCCTAAGGGTACTGGTACTGTATGAAATTTCAAGCAAAAATATATTATGGAAAATTATTTAAAAAGTACTGTGAAAAATAATCGACTTCAGGCAAAATTATGGCAAGCACACAAACGTTGCAAAGTGTTTAAAGGCTGTGTACCTCGGCAAAGTCGTAATTTCTCAAACCCTCTATGTTTTTGCCATGTTAGCTACAGTTTGTGTAATGAAACTGTATGTAAATCGGCAGTATTGCTACATTCACCTGAGTACTATGCACTTTATCATTTATTAGAGGCCACCCCTACGCGGGATGCGGGGGCCCAGTGTGTTTTTCTGGGTGAACCGTAAAGCAACAATTCCCGGGAACAACATTTATATACAGGAAGCACTTTTTCAAACTCAGAAAAAAAGACAATAAATGTGGCGGCTCCGTTTTTTGACCGCTGTGACTAAGAGCAAGAGCAAAAATGCAGACAGGAGGTTGTTGCCCTTATGGTTGCTTGGCATCAACCACTCAAAAGCTATGACAGTATGAATACCCCTACAGATAGAAACAAACAAGTTACCTGTGATTTTACATTTTGCTTACACCTGTGTTACTTTCTATGGTTCTATTCAGGGTCGGACTGGCCTATTGGGCGATCAGGCAATGCCTGGGGGGCTGGTCTGACACATCAGTGTGTGAGGCGAGTTTTCTTTAGCAGCTGTGGGCCGGTTTTGTGGCCAAATAGGCCGTTTTTTTATTGTTGAGTTTCCTGTTATTTCCACTATTGTATCAATCTGCTTCTCTAATGGGTACCATTTCTATTTTAGTGGCCGGGTCTATTTTTTGTCCCAGTCCGACCCTAGTTATATTTTAAATTTTTTTTTCTTATGTATTGAGTAAGGTTTTTTCACTATAATCTTCATTTCCGACAGGCTGTCGATGTCTCTTCGGTTTCTCTGAAATCTTCTATAAGTCTGGCGCTTGGCGCTCATCACCGACCGGCTCTGAATGTCCTTAGCTGAGCAGGCCAAACTGAAACGAGTTTGAGAAAAGGGTTTCCGTTTGGCTTGGAAACCCTACCCTTTGCATGTACCGTCAAAAACTCCACACTGTTGCGGCGACAGGTGATTGTGAGTGATGAACTTCTCGCCCTGCGGCCTCACGATCCCGTTATGGCCATATAACGGCTCCCTACTATGGCTTTAGTCCCGTATGTCCGCCAGCCATGAATCACTCGTAAAGGGGACTGGAGCGTGCTGCTGGCAAGCTTTGTGCGGTAGCGTCGGTCTACGCACATAGGAGGGAGGGCTCCTAGGGGCATATTTACAAGCAGGCGATAAAAAATTATCGCCGCTTTTGCGGCCGATTTCGGCCGAAAAGCGGCGATAATTTTATCGCCTAATTAGCAAGGCCACTCTAACACGTGAAACCTTGCTTTAGCGTGGGGATTCCTAACGCCCAGCTTTGCATCTCTAATGAGATGCAAAGTGGGCGTTCCTGACCTGGCATGACAGGAGAAATGTCGCTAAGCGACATTTCTCCTATCAGCAAGCCCCACGCTATGAAGCATAGCATCAGGAAAAGTAACGATAACCCCTGTTATCGCTACTTTCCTTGCGCCTGCTTCAGGACTGACTTAGCCATGATATCCTATGGAAGGTGGATATCATGGCTAAGTTTGTGAGTCCCTATCAGCAAGCTAACGCCACATTGCGTGAGATTATCGCTGGGTTTCCAGCGATAATCTCACGTTAGGCAGTGAGCGTGAGGATTTTTATCGCTGAGGAGATAAGCGTTGCTAATAGCACGCTATCTCAGCGATAAAAATCCACGCTAGCCGGCGATAATTATCCTAGCGCTAAGAGCGCTGAGCGATAATTATCGCCGGGTGTTGCTGATATGCCCCCTAGAAACCCCAGATCCAGTAAGTACCCAAAAGGGCTGAGTTTCAGTCTTTGTGCCAGATGTCACAGCCGTCAGTGTGCTGGAGCTACCAGTGGCGTAGCAAAGAAAGTGCCCCCTGCGCCCCCCCACCCCCTCGCGCAATCAACTTTTTTTATTTGTTAATTAAGATGCATGGCCCCGGGGCCCGGTGCCACTGCACCAGCTGTGCTATTGGTAGCTACGCCACTAGGCGGTTCTAAGTCTGCCATACTACTGTGGAAAATGATGCATTCTAATGACGTGGGCAGCGTCATCTTTCAGACAGCCTGTCTCTGCCATGCGAGATGTCACTTCAGGAGAAAAACTGAAAGACACCCATTTTGACTCATCTTTGCCATGATCTTTAGTGATGACAATAAAGTGTTAACCTTCATGGCAGGTGTCTAGCGATCTTAAGGTGGATAAAACTCCGCGTCCATGGCTCTACCCAAGCTACATCCCATACAAGTCATGACAACGTCCTGTCCTTTCCCATGGCCTTCGAGGGGTCTGGCAAGTTACCAATGGTGTAGTTTTCTCATCTGTATTCGGTGCTGGAAACATGTGCGTAGGGACAGGGAGAGGAGGGAATGGAGGAATGTATCACCCTCCCCGCACAGACTTTACAGAGGAGGGACACAGGGGCCCCCACCCACAGATTTTAAAATCGAGTGGAACCGAAGATTAAACAAAGCAGAAGAGTTGGGTAGTAAACCCCTCACTTTATCAGCTACAGTTGGGGCTGCCACTGGGTCTGGTTGGCTGGTAAACTAGACCCCAAAGAAATGTTTGCTAACTCTTTATGGGCCTTTTCTGTCTGCATTAATGATGCCTTTTAAAATGACACTGTTTAGCAGAGTTGAGGGGCGTCTGTTGAATGCTGCCAAATGTGGAAAGTAGTGTGAAGGAGATGGAGGAAGAACAAGCATTTGCAATGCAATAGGTCTCGCATTTACGTGAGTTTAAACTGTTGGCATTGTTAATGACAATGCCTTTTATTTATGTTTTAAAAACGAAAACAAAAATAAAAGGCATTGTTATTTGCAATGTCAATAGCTGAAACTTAGGTAAGTGCAAGACCTATTGCATTGCAAATGCTTGTAGCTCAGTGGGCTATGGTGCCTGCTGCAGAAATCCGCACTTAACCTCAAGGCCACACCTCTTGAAGTTATTTAAATGAGTTCCATTGTTAACGTCAGAAAACTCAGACCTCTCTCTTGCACCTGAAACGTACCACACTGCCAGGGTTGCCACCTTCCCAAAGGAAACATACCAGTCAGGTGTTGTTGTGTTAAGAGTCTGTGAAAGGCCCGGGCATGATACTAAATGTGACTTTAAACAAAATCGTATATATTAATTAATAGCATCACTTTACTGTCTCTGTTTTCTTTAATTATTAGCCCGGGACCGTTAGCAGCTCCCTCGAACACATCAAAAAAAGTGCTTTCTACTCATGTTTGCTATTTCAAGTATGTACAGGCAATGGGGAAAATACCTGCTTTCGGTTATTTTGCTTATTTTTGTACCTTCCAAGGCGTTAAACTACCGTCGGTGCCAATAGAAAACCGGACGTGGGCAGCCCTACACGCTGCCCGCTGATCAGGTGAGGGCGGCTCCATAGCCCGTGTCAGAACCGCTCCGTATGTCTTAGGCTGTCCTCGAAGCTATCACCGCTGGAATAAGTAATATCAAACCCTGGCTTTAATATGTGGGAAAAGGGCAGCATTGAGGTTTGGGTGGACAATTTCTTACTGCGAGTGAAACGGCGGGCCCCCAAATATAAAATCACAATTAACGGCTAAGACTTCGAAGATGAAAACAAGTAAACCGCGTGTATGTTTTTTTAATTTTTACTTTTGAGTTTGTTCGCGTTTCACTTTTCTAGTTATTTTTTATTTTTACAGATTATTATAGAATTCTTTTAATGTTCCTCTGGTCTTTCTCGAACACGCGACATCGAGAGGTAAGGAGGGGGTGAGGGCAGGAAAGCGAGGGAGTGAGTGGAAGGGGACTGTTTAGGGTGGGAGAGCAATCAAGACAAGAGTGAGTAGGTTAATGAGAGCGGTGCGGGAGAGACAGGGAGAGGTGAAGAGACAATGTGGGTGACAACGGAAGGGAGAAAGATTAATAGACAGAGAGGCACAGAAAGGACCCAGGAGAAGAAGCGAGGATTACAGGAAAAAGAAAGATAATTATGGTGTGTGTGCGAGAGAGTTGAGAGCGAAAGATACAGGAAGAGAGAGAGCGGAACACACAGATGTTGAGAGATTGAGGGGTGACAACGAAAGATTGCGTGAGAGACAGAAAGAGGAAACGTGAAGATGAGAGAGAGTCTAGAGAAAGAGAATGGGAGAAGGAATCAAGGGGGTAAGAATCCAATGAGATAGAGAACAAGCGCTAGTAATGTTGCCAATTGTGGGTGTGCCGGCAGAGGAGGATGGGTCTGCGCAGCAAAAGAAAGTGATCGCGATCGCGATCAAAGCGAAAGTGATCGCTTGGACGGGAGCGCTGCGTGTGGCAACTGCAAGCACGTGAGTGGTGCGCGCGCAGCAGTGATTGGCGGCTGCGCGCGTGCACGCTCACGTGCACTGTAGCTTTAGGCCACGGCAGCACTTTGAAAAGCCCAGTTATAAAATGTCTCTTCGAGCCTTTGGCACTCGTGGTGTGTGTGTGTGTGTGTGTGGGGGGGGCACGGTCTGCTAACAAGATCTAATCTGCAAGATTCCCCGAATACTCAGAGAATAATGCAGGATTGTTGTAGGGGCAGGAAACAGTGTTTACTTTGTGCAAGAAAACACCGGTGTTTATTTTTGGGACTCAGGCTTAATTTCTCACCAGACTTTGATTCAGAGTAAGCGATAGAAAGGCAGAAAAGAGAAAGAGAGATTAAGAGAAACCCAACATGACAGAAAGTGGGAAGATAGTGATGAACGTGAACATGAAAGAGATAAAGAGTGCGTAGAGAGGTGTAAAACAAAGGCATAAGGTGAAATAAAAGAAGAAAACTAGGCAGCTTTAGTATTCGGCAACCCTGGCATTCAGTAGCCCCGAGATTGGGCTCCTTGGAAAAACATTTCGCCCCAGCACTTGCTTTATTATTGTGTTCATTTGTCTGGCAGCAAGAGGGGCGGGTGCGTGGGCAGAGCGCCGAGATGCCAACAGATCCACGGGCTTGGCTTCCGCTCCTCTGGTGCTTCCCACCCAGAAACACCCGAGGTGAAGTACCATTTTGAGTGGGACAGAGGGCATCAGAAATATGAAGTTGCTACATAAATTTGAGATCGCCTAGGCAAAACCAGCAACAGGGTGCAATATGACCCGTGGGAAGGCAAGGTGGGGGCATAACCAGTATCTTCTGTCACTATGGTAACTAATTATGTTTTATAAACAAAATGTGACCGTTTTAAAATAGCACTTAGTAACAGATGCTTATCTACTGATGTTTAGTAGGTTTAGAGTACCAATCTTAGAGGTAGGAAAGGCTGCGTCGGTTCTGTCAGGAACCTGAGATTATCGTGCGTCGTGTTAGAAGCGAGCCCTTAACCGGCCCAGCCCAGGAAGCAGGTGACAATGTCCATGCCTTCCCGGGCAGGTCAAAGGGCAGCACAAAGGAGTGTGTGATTCCAAGCGAGAACTGGCAGCTCTGACTGAATTTTAGTGACATGGCTGCCCTGCTGTGGAAGGATCGCGATCCCCCAAAAAGAACACAAGACATTTCAGAACAGAGACACAATCCACCCATTTTGCGCTAGATGCACTTTGCTCGTTTTCCTTCAGCTTGTTTCCAATTCGTGACACTTGTGTGCAATGGCAAGTATAGAAATAAAAAACAGTCAAATGCTTCCACGCTCGCTTTCAAGTCAAAATTCCCACACAGTTGATACTAGGTTTTATTTGAGGACTAGTGCTATAAACTGGAAAATCATCCCGTGCCTCAAGTCCACAGATTCGTGGGCACCAGTGCCCGCACCAAGTGTGCAACAGAGCGATGCAGCTGCAAAATGCTCCTTCCCAAATATAAACGCGGGAGGCGTTTTCCAGCTCAAACTGCAGCACTCTTAACCGTGCTAAGTCTGCCGAGGATCAAACCACGGCGTATACAGGCAGCGCGAAAGACCTAAAAGAAACAGCATCTGTTTTGAATTTGTCATTTGGAAAACGAAGTTCGTTCACACTAGCTTCTGTTTCCCCGGAGCAACACAGGAACAGGTTCAGACTGCTGCACAGAGGTTCTTATAGACAGAAAGGTTGCTGTGGAGTCGGCGGATTTAAGAAGGGGCGCAGGCCTCGTCGCCATCCAGCAGAACACATGGTGAGGTTTTACCGACACAACTGAACCACAACTGCCGACAAAAAACAGAGAGGTGGCACGAGTGCAGGTTCGGACGTCCATGTCCGAAGTGATGGAGTCGGGTTAGATGGACGCCGGTCACAAGTAAGGGGCCGCAGTTCACAATTTGCTAATGTAGTGTTGAACAACCGATGAATGAGTGAATTAACACGTGCCAGTAACTTGTGAGCGGCGACGAACCGACAGCGTTTTAACCAGGGTTTGCGCTACACTGGTTAAAGGTTCGTTGTAACATTGTATCCATTCACTTCATTAAAGGCAAGGCGGGGCCACGACCACAGTGTCTGTTTTGTGGATGGTCTGCACAGCAGCACGAAGAAATGCAAGAACCAGACGTGCAAAAGCCAGCGTCACAACTTGTCACTAATTCGACTAACACAGATTCCACGTGTGGCTGTACTGTCGGTGTACACAAGGTAGTTTCCTGTTTAGCGCCCTCTTGAAAGTCCCCCTGTCATGCGTTATACTGGGCGCTTTCCGTGTAAAATCGATTGTTAAACCTTTAACGCACGTGCGCACCTTTGTTGCCCCTTCCCGGGATGCCTCACACGAGCCTTCCAGACGGGCAGCGTCTGTAATGTTGAAAGTTTGCGTCCAAGAGCCGTGGGAGAGGTGGGCGTGGTGCGTGCGGTAAATTACTCATTAATCTGTTAGAAACATTATGCAGATGCACTTAAACAAGGGCCGTCCATCTGGGCATTCATTTTAACACAAACAAACTCTCACACACAATAATCGCAATGAAAGACATGAGATATCTGACAACAAGTGAGCTCAGCTGTCACACTGTCACCCACCAGCAGCAAAAGAAAGTGATCGCGATCAAAGCGAAAGTGATCGCTTGGACGGGAGCGCTGCGTGTGGCAACTGCAAGCACGTGAGTGGTGCGCGCGCAGCAGTGATTGGCGGCTGCGCGCGTGCACGCTCACGTGCACTGTAGGCCACGGCAGCACTTTGAAAAGCCCAGTTATAAAATGTCTCTTCGAGCCTTTGGCTCGCGAGACCTAAAAATAATGATGATGGGGAAAATAGAGCGAGAGATGCAAATGGAAAAATCAAGCAAGAGCGAGAAAGGCAAGAAAGAAAAGAAAGAAAGAGGAGCTAATGGAAAGGGGAAATAAAGAAGGTGGCATGTATGAAAGTTTGAAAGGAAGAAAGAGTGAAAGAGTTGTGGAAGGAAAAGTGAAATTCAAGAAGCAAAGATAGAATGAAGGTTGAAAAAAAGGGTGAAAAATGCAATCAACATTCTGCAGTAGGACACACACAGGTTACTTGCAACTTTACTACAGATAATCTGGAAAACCTCTCTTTAGAATGGGAAGGCAGAGGAGCAGTGAGGGTGGAAAGAGTGTCCACCAGAAAGATCAAAGTTATGAAACTTGCCTTCATAAGGATGTTTCTACCCGCAAATTCCTCACCTTTTGAATCAATATCCAAGCAGTATGACAAGACCATGGGTCTGAGAAGAGAGATAAATCAAAAGTCTTGCAGAATGGACCTGGAAAATTACTTTACTTTCTGCCTTGAGTCAAGAAGCAGCACTCTGTGAAGCACACATCTCAACACAACAGATGTCCAGGATAAGAATACCCCTGGATAAGGTGACCACCTGGCAGGTAGGAGAATTCTGGGCAGTGACTGTAAACATTCATGACAAAAGGCCAAATTTATGGACACGTCTCAGCCGGTCACACAATAATAAAATAGATGGCTGACATAAGTACAAGCCAAAACAGATTTAGGTTCTTTGGGGCAAATTTACAAGAAACTGACGCATCTGTATAGATGAGTCAGTTTCCCTGTGCCTGAGTTAAAAACCCTTGCACCACCATAGATGCGCCGTATTTACAATACGGCACACTATGGCGCAAGGATTGACAGATGCGTCAGAAATTCTGACGCATCTGTTGGCGGAAAAGTCATGCATTGCTGGAGTTGTGTCGCAAGCACGACGCAACTCCAGCAATGTGTGTTGCGGCCTATTCCTACTACACTGCGTCACTCCTTACGTCTGCTTCACGCAGGCGTAAGGTTTTTACGCAGTGGCATCCTAAAAGTCACTTTTACGAGGCTTTCCTACGTGGGAAAGCCTACCATGCATACATTATACCTGACGCAGGTAAAATGTCACGCAGGGCTTTACAACGTGACGCATCTCCCTAGATGCGTCACGTTGTAAATTTGCCGCATTTTTTACGCCGGCGTTGTGTCACAAAAGTGACGCAATGGCAGCATAAAAGTGATGCAAGGGGCTTGTAAACCTGCCCCTTTGTTTTTTATAACATAGCAGTATTGATTAAACATCAGTAGAGTAGCAGGGGTGAAGGGTGGGAGGGGGATGAGGTACGCCCTGGGTGGCACGAGTTTTGAAGGCGGCGGCCTCTACCCCCACTCTTACCTACTGCTGTCGCCGGGTGGCAACGGCAGGAATAGCCAGCTCCCCCTTACATTCGGCAGCAATTGCAGTGGTCGCCGCAGGTGGCATAAGGCCTAGCTACGCCACTGTCAAACATTCATATGTAACTGGAGTTATTTAATGAATAATAAACTAGCACACATGTACACTGTAAGCTGAATTTGAGAGCCAACATCAGGGAAAGTTCACAATTCTAACTTCCCCTGCACCATCAATGATAATACTAGAAGCAGCCTTCTGTTGCAGAACGTGGACTTAGAATTCATAGGCGGAGCACTACAATTTTTAATTTGTTTTTTTTAAGGGGTTATTTTTGACAGAGGTGGCAGACTGGAGACGTTCTTTGTTCTGAAGAGCAAATGAATAGACATCTAAGTAGGCATGTTTCGACATAACCTTCATCTGATTTTCCACGTTCACATCACTGCTAGCGGCTGACGTCTTAGATCCATCTTTATTAATTGGCCTTGAGTACTAAGTGACTCCTGCCTCAGTCGTAGGGAGGCTGAGAGCGCCCAGTCTCATATTTATCAATGGACCTGGCTGGGGTGCATCCTTTCTGGAAGAGCAGTGCTGCAGAAGCAAGCAGGAGCGTCCCGTGAAGGTAAGAGCAGTGGGGGGAGTCGACAGACAACGACAAGAAAAAAAAAAGAAAAACACTTACCTTGCGCTCACCGCATCACTGACTCGGTGATACGGTGAGCGCAAGGCAAGTGGTTTTCTTTTTTATTTTTATTTTCCCTCGTAGTCTGTCGACTCCCACCTCCTGCCCCCCACCACTGTTACCTGCACAGCCCGCTCCTGGAAGCTGGAGTCTAAGGGTTTCAGCTCAGCCAAGACATCCTGCCCTCCTGCAAGTATTGCAGATTACCACTTTATTTATAGCTGAGATACGAACTTTTAAATTAAAAAGTGTATTTTGCATTGTATCACTTAAGCACATTAGATTAAATCACTGCGAAACATTTATTAGAATTAATGAGCTGCTCCCCTTCTACCCTGATTTTTTTTTAATGGCGAGGTTGAGACAGGTCAAATGTTTTTGACTCATGTATGATTGTTAGGATGGTAATGTCCCTCATGCTGTGCAAGCATGTTCCTGCCCTGAAAGTCCAACTGCGTGCATCTAGTATGCAAAGTTTTGATTTTTGACCCTGATTCTGTGTGTAGAGGACTCAGCCTTTCCATGACATGAGTAGGTCCTGCACCTGTCGTATGACCAGGAGCATTCCCCAATTTACTGGCAGTAGACTACTGTCTCTGTCATGGGTGTAACAAATACAGAGGGGGTGGTAGCATACTGTGTTTTGGGAATTCATACTGTGATCAAACCTTTTCATTTGTGTCACTTGAGTTGATGCCTACTCTACCACTCGTGTAAAAGTTTGCCTTCTATGCCCTTCCCAGTTCCTATCCGTAATGTCCTCGGTGCATGTCAAGCATTTAGTTGTGTTTAGCCTCTGTGATACTGTTAGACCTGGCATTTCTTGGCATGATTACCCCTGACTTTTTGCCTCTACCTCCTCTGTTTTTGATGCTGTGGTGGATTTCGTGTTGCCAACTTAGATGCTTTGGGCACTTTGCTACTGCTGATCAGTTTCAAAGTGCAAGTGCTCCCTGTGTAAAGTTTAATGGTCATTGGTTGTCCATGATTGGTATGTTTGCCTTACTAGTAAAGTCCCTAATAAAGTGCACTATGTGTGCCAGAGCTGGTAATGCAACTGCTACTAGTGGGCCTGCAGCACTAATTGTGCCACCCACATAAGTAGCCCTAAAGAGGGAACTCAGGCCTGCCATTGCAGTGCCTACGCGCAGTTTGTTAAACTGCCATGTTGTTCTGACAAGTGTACCCACTTGCCAGACCTTACCCTTCCCTTTTTATGCACATCAGACACCCCTATGGTAGGCTGAAGGTACCCCCTGGGCAGGGTGCAGTGCATGTGAAAGGTAGGACATGTACTACGGTGTGTACCATGTCCTGACAGTGAAATAATCTCCATTTCATTGTTCACTGTTGATAGGCCATCTTGCCCGTAGGACAGAATAGGGAGGCTGTGTAATATGTTTTCCAGCCTATCTTCCCAAAGGTTTTAAATGGAGAGGTGAAGTTTAGTATGCCTGAACTCACAATTCTATAACACATCTTTTTATGAAGGTGGTTTTTGCATTGTGTGTTTAGAAACCACTCTTTTAGAAGTGCCTGGGTTTTTGTGCTCTAACATTTCTGTGTGTCTCTGCCTGGTTGTGGATTGACTGTCTGGATTTGAAAGTGATAGGATCTGGGGAATGTCTTGACCCAGGGGAGGAGGTGAGACAGCAACAGGCTGACCTGCATCTGGAGTGTAGGGGGAGGAGTAGCCCTTAGAGGTGAAGAGGCCTGAGTTGCTGCTGCCATAAAACAATGGTTCCATCTCCTGCTGAATGATTGAGAATCCAGACCCCCACTAATCAAAGGAAGAAGGTGTCACTGGCAGGGAGGCACCCAGAACTGGTTTGAACAGGGGTCAGTGCCCCCTTGAACACAAAGACTTCAAATACATTTAGGGGTATAACTATGAGTGCTGAAGCCCCTGAACTTTGCGAATTGATTGATCAAGTTTGAACAAGACTGAAGCTACTTCATGGTCCAGTGGAACCTTTGCCAAGAAAGAAAGAACTGAAGAGACTGAAGGTAAGGACTGATCCTTGTTGTGTGTTCTTGGGCTGGACTGCAGTTTGCTGTTTTAACCAAGGAGAGGCTAAAGGGACTTTGCTGTGTGCTGTGTCCCCCCTACTTGAAAGGACTTTGCTGTATGCTGTGTCTGAAAGTAACTTATCCCCATGGGCCCGAGGTGAGCTGGCTCCCTGTTGCAGAAACTCAGGAACACAAAAGTTTCCAGGAGAGTCTCAGCGACGCTGTGTGCGTGTGCTTTTTGCAGCCTGAGACCCTCGTAAGAAGTGCCCTGTGATCGTGGGCACCTGGAGTCCAAGTGAGTCTCAGCGACGCTGCGTGCATGTGCTTTGTGCAGCCTAAGACCTTCGTGAGGATTGCCTTGATATCGTGCACCCGGAGTCCAAGTGAGTTTCAGCAACGCTATGTGCGTGTGCTTTGTGCAGCCTGAGACCTTTGTGAGGATTGTCCTGTTATTGTGTGCACCGGAGTCCAAGTGAGTCTCAGCGACACTATGTGCGTGTGCTTTGTGCAGCCTGAGACCTTCGTGAGGATTGCCTTGTTATCATGCACACCCGGAGTCCAAGTGAGTCTCAGCAATGCTGTGTGTGTGTGTGCTTTGTGCAGCCTGAGACCTTCGTGATGAGTGCCCAATGATCGTGCACCCGAAGCTCAAGTGAGTCTCAGCGACGCAGTGTGCGTGTGCCCTGTGGCAGCCTGAGATGTTCGTAGCATCAGCGGCACGGACAGGCAGCCCGGAGGATTTGAGCTGCCGGACCGAGCCCTCCGTGCCAGAGCGGGACCTCAAACCAACCTCATCGAGGGAGGGCCCGAGTCCCACTGCCCGGAATTCACAAAGGTTGCATCGGAGGCCCAAGTCACTGGAAGAGGAGAGGAGATCGAGGTCGCACCCCCCAGGTAACGTGTGTCGACGCCTGGGGCGGTATGCGGGCTCGCAGGGAGACACTCTCGGCCTCTCCCATTCCTGCAGCGCAAGCCTCTGCTTCGGCTCGTATCGCGGCCCGTACTTGCCAAAGGAGTGGCAGTACCGGGGCCGGAGTGCAGAGCTGCACTTTTTGTTCACACTATAACTGTGTGGGGGCAACTGTTGACAGAGGCTGACTGCGAGTCAGCACAAGTGGCGGAGAGACCGCCGAAGGCACCGTGATCGGTTCTGGAGCGTATTACGCATTGCATTATTTCTGCATAACAAACTACCTGATTGTTATATTACACTTAGCACTATTTCTGCATAACAAACTACCTGATTGTCGTATTACGCATTGCATTGTTTCTGCATAACGAACTACCTGATTAGTGTATTATGCATTGCATTATTCCTGCATAACGAACTACCTGATTAGTGTATTACACATTGCATTATTTCTGCATAACGAAGTACCTGATTGTTGCATTACGCATTGCATTATTTTTACATTGCAAAGTGCCTGATTCTAGCATTACGAACTGCATAAAATTGCATTAGGACTGCAGTGGAACATTTAGAAGTGCTCAATAATATCACCAGAACTTACAAGGGCTGGTTGGCCTAACAACCGGCCAGTAGGAATATTACAAATACGCATATGTTGGATTTATATCGTGTGGTCTTATTGTATATCTTTTTATATAAATTCATACTCGTTTTTATGAAACTCGTGCGGAGTCCATTTTTGGTGTCATCATTGGGTTAACAACTTGAAATGGCCCAGAGGCCTGTTCACTTCACTTTTTGAGCCGCGTCCGCTGCCATTTCAAGTTGTTAATTGGCAGTTACATGGATGGGGCGGGCTTGTACGGGCCATTACCGGGGCAGAACCGTGAGCCTGGTTACTTGCGGGCAGTGCACACCGCGAGTCTGTGGAGCAACCGTCCTGTTACTGTTTGGGACGGATCAGGAGCGGCTTTCATCATTACGCTGTAACCACAGTGCGGTTATACAGGTTACTGCCCTGATCCATATGGAGGGGACTGATCAGGAGCGGCTTTCATCATTACGCTGTAACCACAGTGAGGGTATACAGGTTACTGCCCTGATCCATATGGAGGGTATTTTATTTATTTTTTGTTTCACGTGCACCTCAATTTTAGTTTTGGTCCCGAAGAAGCGCAAACGACCCTTATGGCGATAGAGGCGCGAAACATGCCGACCTTTGAGCAACAACACCCGGGCAAAATATGCCACAAGGGGAACATTTTATTTAGCAGTTAGATTCTGCTATGGGTACATCGGTTTTACACTGGCTGCATGATGACCCTTTTTTATCTCCCACATTATTGCACGCACTATCTCCACCCTCCACAGAGGACCCACTCCCCACACACCCACACGCATCATCTGGCAGTCCTCAAAAGATCTCCGATAAAGTGACCCTTCGGGGGGCCCGTAGGGAATTGCAGCGCCGGCCCTACGAGGAGCACTGCCCGATGATGAAGCATGACATTCTACGGGGTGTGTGAGGGCAACAGAGGACAAAGAGTGGTCTTCCATTAGCAGAGTGGGTCCTTCACCTAGGATTTCCTTTCACTCTTCTCTCTTTTCTTCTTTTTTGGGCATGGGTGACTTTTTGCGCCTGGCCACAGGAACAGTGTCCTTTATGGGATTACGTGTTGTTATACAGAGCATGGACACCGGACCTTTATTAGCTCTCTGGTCCCCCTTTCTCCTTTTTGTGATTTAGATCCCCTAACCCTAGAACACTGGGATTTAGTTCAATGTGTTATAGATGAGGAAGGCAGATCTGGTTGGTCCGCAGACCCACACTCTGTCTCATCTCATGGGGAAGATGTGCTTTCTGGTAAACAACAGTCCCTTTATTTTCAGGGATGCAGTGGAGATTGGGAAACCCACCTTTTGTGCTCAGAAAGACAAGCTTCTGTCCTAATAATGACACAATGTTTCCTGCTGTCCGCAGGAACTGTATTTTGTTTTGTAACTGCACCAGGTTTGTTTTAATTTGATGTATGTTTATTTTCAATAAAAAGAGTTATTAAAAAAAAATAATTACACAATGTTGGTTGGAAAACATATATTGCCATAACCTGATACTTAGCACATGTATGTTGACCACACGCCATGCTCACATCACATCACACCACACCTGAAGGAGCTCCACTGGCTCCCCATCTACAAACGAGCACAATTCAAACTCCTTATTCATACTTACAAGGCACTACATAACACTAACTCAGAATACCACAACAATTGCATCTGCTTTCACAAACATTCCAGACACTTCACTCATCTGGATTCCTACTTGAACAAATACCTTGCATACAGGAAAACCAGATCCAGAGGTTGAGCCTACTCCTACATCACTCCTAAAGCATTGAATGACCTGCCACTACACATAAGAGACTCCTCCTCACTTTTTAGATTCAGCAAGAACCTAAGACGAACAACTTCAGTCTTTCTCTTCTGCAAAGTGAGGCACAAAGAGTAAATGGATTTAGTGGAGGGACCGCGAGCAGTGAGTTTGACATCCACACCTTCTGAAGGAAGGCCTAAAAAGTTTAGATTGCTTCTATTCATTTTCATGCTCAAAGGTGTACGCTGGGCAAGTCTGGAAGGAATACCTCGCTTCCATGAGGTCAACCCTGAGCAGAAGAAGAAGCAGGTCGATACCGGCACACCGACTCTCCTTGTATAGTCTCTGGGGAAATCAAAATCATCCTGAGTGCTGTGCTGCAGGACTCAACAAATCAGGAGAGTGGGAAGGAGTGCATAATACACACCAAAATCCCACCTCAGAGGGGTAACTCAGGACCTTTATAACAGAAATGGCAGGGCACAGGACAACAGAGACGGAATTTCACCAGTGTGGCTGACAAATCCAGCTAAGGCATGGTCTAGTGGATAAAGATCGACTGCACTGCCTCCAGATGGAAATACAACTCATGATCAGCAAGACAACACATTCTAGACTCATCCACCCTTACAATAAGGGAGCCCTTCAGAAAACTCACCAACTGTGAGACACTATGAGTAACAGTCCAGTCCTATAACTTCAGTGTCTCGAAACACAGAAAAACATTGCATGTAGCCCTGCTTGTTGATATGGCACACCACAAAGTGGTGTGTGGGTATATATACCTTTTCCCTAAACTGAAGACAGGAATAACTTTACGGCCAACTGAATCACCTACAACTTGAGCAGAATGATATGGCACCTCTGCTCTGCTGTGGTCAAAAGGCCATGAATCACCATGCCGCCCATGGGCCCCCAAGCAATTATTCTAAGATGTGTCATTTAAAACCATAAACCATATCTATAGGTGGCATAGGATAGAATGGCGCCCAACATGTCAGATGGTCCTGTACCAACCACCATTACAAGTGATCTGTCACTAACTCTGTCAAAAATCTGGGCATTAAGTTTGATGGTGAGCTCTCTATTTTGTCTTAGGTTAATGCAGTAGTAGGGACCTGCTTTAATTTGCTACATGTGCGTAGGAAGTTCCTCCATTTTCTGTCTTTTTCTGCTTGGAAACTAGTGGTAGGGGCTTTTATAACACCCAGGGTTGACTATGGCAATGCAGTGTATTTGGGCCTGCCTGATTACCTGATCAGTAAGCTGCAGGTGGTCCGAAATGCAGCAGCTCACACCCTTCTCAGCTTGCCACTGAGAACTCATGTATCCCCCTATCTTAGGGAGCTGTACTGGCTTCCCACTAGGTAGAGGATCCTTTTTAAGACCTTGCTATTGGTTCACAGGACTCTTCATCTGTCTGACAACAGGTACATCAGAGCAAAAAAATATGCTTTTATGCTTCATCCAGGTGTTTCTGCTCAGCCGACCTCTTTCTGGACAAATAGGATGCGATGTTCCAGAACGGGGGCCATGTCCTTTTTATTTTGGGACTTTCTCTGTAGAAGGAAGTCCCTCTAAAGTTTTGGTGCATTCCAGCTACCCCCCAGTTTCAGAAGAAACTGAAAACATGGCTTTTTTAATCAGGATTAGTGTTACTTCCTTCAGCTACATTTCACTGGAGGTGCAGAGTGCGAGGACACTCCATGGAGTAACAGAGTGCTTTAGAAATGTCCTTTAAATTACATTAAATTACATTACATTACAAGTCCCAGGGAAACTCCAGAGGGCTAAGAATTTTGTCCAACTGGTTGGCCTAGTAATGGGCCCACTAAAATTGGAAGCACTACTGAAGTGAATGAGTGTGCAGCCTCATAGGCAGAATGAGCAGAATATAGGCCAGGAGACCTAAAAGATGCAAGACCACAAGGGCTGGAAAACAATCTCATATCTGAAACATCAGAATCGTATCTCAATTTCCTGAACTTGCTGTGCAGGTGGAAAGGCATTCAAAGCAGCAGTATCCAGAATCATCCCAATGTGAAACCAACATTGTGGCTGAGAATGGGAGTTGGAGAAGTTAATAAAATCCCAAAAATGAAAATCAGAGAGATCACGCTTTGGAGGTGGTTCTAAGAAGGGAATGGCGTAACTTGTGTAATTTTGTATAGCGTAATTGCACTAAATTAATGCAAAATTACACTAAATTACGTTTAATTAAGTAAAATACATCTCAGACTCAAATAAATTACCTGAACGGTACATTCGGTTTAAAATTTAACTTGAAAATGTAATTTGGAGTCCATTTTTGGATGTTTGCATTCAAGACACTGCCACTTTCATTTGGATCTGTAGTTCTGCTCTCACAATTTGCAATTACATTCTGCTCAGGTAAAAAATCTACCTGAAATATTTGTTGACAGCCCACTTTAAAGAAACTGCCACATTAGAGGGTAGTGTTAAGCATTTGTTGTACACACTCAATCAGCAAATTATGTCACACACTCAAAGACTGAATTCAGGCCAATTCTGTTTGTATCAAAAATATTGTTAAGTTATTTTATTTCTAGAGCCAAGCCAAGCCTGGTGCAGGTAAGTGAAATAAACGCTTTGCAAAATCTTATGCACTGTTTTACAATTGAATTTTGGTTCAAATGCAGTTGAATGAATTACAGGTAAGTTACTGCTTCGAGATTACTTTTCAGTTACTTTGTAAATTACTTTACATGCTACTTTTTGGAATACTTTTCAGGTTACTTTTGATAATCAGAGTGATATGCCTAGATATCACACTTAGACATTTCCTAGACAAAAGGTAAGTAAATTGATTTTAGTACATTTGCAGTTTTGTCAATGTTCCATACAAACCAACTCCACACAGAATAATTTTCAAGGATAAACAATCAATGTATTCCTATGGAGAGAAATGAAGTTAACGGTTTGCAGGTAAGTACAAGTTTGTTGGAGTTGGTATTCTGGAGTTAGAACCAAGGTTACCCCAGGGTCGGGGATGCACTCTCAGAAAACCTTCAGCGGCTCTAGGGCGGCCAGGTACCGAGTGCTGAGGCCCAATGTTATCCAATGGGGGATAGGGGGCCTCCGGTTGGTGGCTGCTCACGAGCAGGCCACAAGGTTGTAGGAGCAAAGCTCCTGGTGTTAGGCTCAGGGCAAAGAGGGATCTGATTTAGCACACAAAGTGCACACACAGCTGCCCTGGGGCGGCCAGGTGCAGAGTGCTGTTTGGGCATCGGGTGCCTTGCTGTTTTCAATGGGGATTGCCGGTTTTGTTTCTTTAGCTGCAGGCTCGGTCCAGGAAGACTTCCGGGAGGAACCAACAGCTGGACAGGTATGTTGGAGGGCTCGGGGACGTAGGTGCACCTCGGGTTCTTTTCTAGAGGGCGCAGGTCTGCTGGATGCAGGGGTGTCTTTTGAGGTCGGATTTCACCTTAACGGGCCACTCGCAGTTTGGGGGGGTCTCCGTGTAGAGGCTACAAACGACGTCGGGGAGTCCTGGAGGGGTCAACCCATGGTGGACTCGGACTGTGGAGCGCTGAGGGACCTCGCTGAGACTGGTGGGCCACTCGAACTCGGGCGGTAGGCGACGGGTGCAGTGGTGGTTCCAGGCATCGGGTTTCTTTGTCCTCAGCAGGCTCCTAGTCTTGCTTTGGAGATTCTTTTGAACAGAGCTGCTGTTCACAGGATATCCAGTCTTTTTTGAAGGCAGTCATTCCTCCCAGGGTTTCTGGAGGTTGCTGACTGCAGGACAAGGCGACTTTTGCCGCAGGATCTCTGGAAACTGCAGACGGGCCGGTAGGTCTGGGGCCAAGTTAGTTCTTCTCTGCAGTTTCCTCTGCTGGGCGTCTTCTTTCATCCTTCTTCCTCTTAGGTTGCAGGAATCGGTCTTCTTGGTTCAGGGCTGTCCCCTACATACTGTATTTAAGGGGCGTTTTAGGGGTCTCGATGTCAGTAGCCAATGGGCTACTGCCCTTAGGTTGACTACACCCTTGGTGTGCTCAACCCATGTACGGGAGTGGGCACAATCCCTAATCCTTATTGGGGAGTGCCTGCCATCTGCAAGATGGCGGCACTGAAAAGTGGGCTTCACCTCGCCTCCCCCACCTGAGGGGTGGGGCTGGCAGAAGTGGACACACCTTCTGGGCTGGTTCATTGTTCCCGCCTGTCTTACAGATGAAAAGGAGGGGAGACAGGAAGGGGGCCTGCTCCTGAAAGCATGAGAGATTGGGGGTCGCATTGCAAAGGCGGCAAGGTCTTTGAAGCTCCCCTGCCACAGATGGCTCTTCCTAGCCTGGGGGAGGTGTGACCACCTCCGCCCATGAAAGGCTTTGTTTCTGGGGTCAGGGAGCGAAGGCTAACCCACCAGGGGTCCAGAAACATGTCTCGTGGTGGCAGGCTGGTGTGTACCAGTCTGGGATCCCACCAGAGGCTGGTCATTTTTCAGGGGCCATCTCTAAGATGCTCTCTGAGTGCATTTTTCATGAAATCCCACACTGGCATCAGTGTGGGTTTAATGTCATAAGATGTTTGATACCAAACTTCCCAGTTCTCAGTAAAGCCATTATGGTGCTGTGGAGTTTGAAATGACAAACTTCTAGCACCATATATGCTCGGGTTGGAGACAGCTCAGTGCGCATGTCGGTTTGGCTGTCGTGAGATGGCTGGCCCAACCGAAATGTGCACTGATGGCAGTGCCTACCACTTCCTCTCGTGAGTGCCCTGGCGGTGGCCCTGCCCACAAAACTCGTCAGGCCCTTCGAACTTGGAAAATAAACCGATAATAAATCCATTTTATTATCGTTTTATATTTCAAGTTTTGAGGCTAGCAGGGTGGGCGACGCTTCTCCGCCATAGCGGAGGAGCCGCCACTGAGGCGTTGAAAATATTTCAAACAAGGGTATCATGGAGATGCTTTGTCGACATTATATAAAATGGTTTCATAACATAAATAGAAGGGACTCGAACGGGTGACCTGCGAGGGGCATTACCAGGACCACACAGAGGAGCGTTGGCAATATATCAGAGGAGGCCTTCAGTAATATTGAGTTTGACAACAGTTGAAGGAGGGGCCCTGCCAATATTGACATGGACTGGATTTGTAACTGACGTGCCCTATACAACATCACACATCGGTCTGGAGAGGATTTGACAGGATCATAAATAACAATATTTGACAAGATCAAACGGAAGGTGTTTGACAAAACTAAACAACCAGCCGGTTTCGCACACAGGAGCCGAACATCAAAGCACTTCACAAAGTAACTAGGTTTGTCTTTCCAAACATCCTTGTGTTTAGGAGAAAAACAACATGGCGGGCACGCAACAGGAGGGATTGAAGCTGTAGGTTCTGTGACCACAGTTCTGCTTTAAGACTCCTTCATAATCCACTACTCCGCCTCCACCTAAAGGCACTTTACAAAGGGACATGTTTCCTTTATTTTGTAGTCACGTCGCAGCGTTTGGATCACACAAATCAGCTTTGCAAATCCTAACACATGTTTTCCTTGCCTCTCTGGGCCTGTTGCGCGCGATTGTCACTTGGACAGTTTCTTTTGGGGATATTTCGTCAATTTATCAAAGGCACGAGAAAAAATCCGTTGAGGAGGGGTGGTGGGACCTGACAAGACACTGCCCGAGGCGACAACAGATTCGAGTCATTAATCCTTTCACGATTTGCAAATAAATAGTTCTTCCCACCGAAGTATAGTCTCAGACTGTGCGGCAAAGAAGTAAACAGTGCTGGGCAGGATATCCCAGTCGAGCTTGACAGCTTGTTGACAGTAGGCCCAATTTTTCGCTCAAGGGCAGCCGATCGATGCATCATGAGATGCAAAATACGTTTGCAGGCAAAACGCTTGTCTATTTATCATGCTGTTTGGTTTTACGACTTCAAAGCTGGTGCAACCCGAGCCCTAGGGCACCCCAACACCCCACGCACGCGGGATGGACAAACACCCTCAAGGATCTGCTGCCTGTTGTTGGAAACTAGGACGTCACATGGGCGCACTGCTACAGAATTAAATTATACCGCGCACTTATGCATATTGGCAATTAAATGTTTTTAGGATTGTTCCTATGTCTCTGTTTAGGTGCTTTCATAGTGTAATGCAAACTGGGTGCGCTTCTTTTATTTGATTTCTAGCTTTTTAAGGTTTTTGCAGCATTGCTGTGATAGAAAGAAGGCAGCTCTTCCTCGTAAGTGCGCACCGCCTTCCATTTACTCGCAAGGATCCGAGCCTTGAATTCTCTGTGTGTTGTCACCGCTGCATTCTGATGTGGGGGTGAGGTGGTCTCACAGAAGCACTCGGGAACCTCCAATTCCACATTACCCTGGTTTATTTCAGCAGTCGAATGAGTCCCAGACACCCACAGGTGTGACACCGTTAGCATGATGTTTGTCTGCTGTAACGACTGCCAAAGACCAACAGGGTTAAAATTGAGGGGGTTCCACACCAGACACAACAAAGCTCCAGAGAATCTCTGCTAACTGGATAGCCCCTCTTCTCACCATGTCACAACCTTGGAATTGTTTTTCCACTTAATCTTATAGTATTCTTTTGGCCATTGGCGGATCAGCGTTTTAGTTGCTGGAGAATGAATTAAGACTCCCAGAAGTCTGAAGAACTGGTATTTGACAGCCTGTTATAACCAATATGGAAGAAAGTAAAAAAGGCACAGGCACTCAGTCAGGGTGTTCAACCAATCATTGAACACAACCACACATCTAAAACCCACGTGAAACCAGCTCAGTACTTATGTGAAACCTATGTGCAGGAAGTATAATCAAAGTTCAGAAACGGTGTTTCTTGGCCATATTCAGCTTTCCATGTCATATAATGTTTCAGTTGTAACTAAGGTTGCCTATTAGAGTCCAAAATAATTCACTATCTTGTGCATTATAGTCAATTCCTTCACACTGAAGTGTTCGTGCTATTCTTTAACTGAAGCACGCCAAAAATATCACAACTTCCAGGTCACAGACAACCGCTAAGTAAAAACACTCATTGAAGCACATTCCTGCGACTCAACACCTAACACCACACTCCAGCAATATTAAACTACTGGCCCAACTCACAAAGCGCCTCTGTACTCATGGCGGAGACCCTGCCATTTTGGCGGGGGGCTCACACCTGTGGCAGGACCTTCGCAATGAGAAACTACAATGCGGAGGTCCTGTCACGAGGCTGTGGGGTCTCGGGCACGAGTGTGGAGGCCTTTTGTGAACCAGGCCCTCAGTGTCCAATCTAACATTGTCACAGTTATCTAATTTGTGTATGTGTGAGATGGATTTTATTGTGTTGTTTCTGCAACTTTCAAAATTATGTTGGAAGGTTAATTGATGCTGGCTTGGCTGTTGCAGCATTTTTATAGTTTATTTTCATTTCTGACATTGCTAATATACTGATATACTGATAGTGGGTAAAGAGCAGTCTCATTAGTGGAACCAGAGACATTTTGGGTAAATATATTTGCGCAATTCTTTCCCTGCAATAAAAAAATTTACGTGAATGGTGACCAACTGGCCCATCTGAAAAATCAACACGCAATTATGCGGGAACTGCACCTCAAAAAGATAGCTGCTGGTGAGCGAGAAGAAGAAGTTGACCTGACAGAAGGAGGTGGTTGGGAGGAAGAAGAGGATGTTGGTGTTATATGTAGCAGGCCTGCGACTGTTGCTCATTCTGTGTGGTCACCACCTGCAGCAACCTCAGAATGGCACAAGGGACATAGGGGTACAGTCACACAAAAGTGACTAAGCAACCTACTTGCTTAGAAAAAAACTGTCAGAACAACCAACCCATGAGAATGCCCATACTTTGGGAAGCTGGCAAAAATGTTAATGCTTTACCTCCTCACTTTTTTTCATGGAATGAGAATTATTTTTGAAATGTGTAGAGACCATCTGCCTAAAATAGAGGGTTCAATACTGGATAATTGTTTCATTGTTGCTGTGTCAGGTCTGCATTCCCAAGTGCTGTAAGTGAATGAATGTTCAGTCCATCCTCCTCGTGATGGACATGTGAACCTGTTGTCAAGCAACAGATTACATGCGCTTGGCTAGATCTGCTTCAAGGGAGTGAAGTAAAGGCTAGCTCTGGCCTTACTGCTCATGATGCATTCTGAGGCATTTGGCAGCATGCCACAGTTGCGATGTTTGTCATGGAGAAATTACATATAGCTGCCAACCTCATGAAAGAATTTAACACCAAATTTTATGAATGGCTTAGACACAGAGGACTCAGCATTGGATTTGTAGCCACTGAAAATGGCAGTACAATTGTCAAAAAAATATGCATGTCTTCTTAAAAAAAGTTGTAGTAGTCAACTTAACGGCCTGTTACAGAATTTGCACTCCTTTTAGTCATTCATTCAAATCCTACAAGCAGTTGAGGATCATTCAGCATACTAAAAAGGTCCCAGTAAAAACACTGACTCTCTTCTAATATGGTGGTCAGGCAACACTCCTATATTTATGTAGAATATGTCACTTACCAGAAGCATGTTGAGATTCAATGCTATGCTGTTTTCTGTCATTCTGCATGTGTTAGTGCCTGGGTCATTGCATGAGTACCTGGGTAGTGACTGGATGATTAGAGTGCTGCAAAGACAGTGCATGTTGATTTTATAACTGCTTGGGTTTTGGCAGAGTGATTGGATAAGTACATGATGCTGGATGGGTGATTTGAGGAGTGCATGGGTAGTGACAGAGGGAGTTCTAGACTGAATGGGTACAACCTAGGTAATTGGAGGAGTGAATCAGTGCTGTGTAGGTGGTTAGAGGTCTGCATGGGTAGTGCATAGGGGATTGTAGCAGGCCGTGTGTTAGTGCCTGGGTCATTCCATGAGTACATGGGTACTGACTGGAAGATTAGAGTACTGCAAGGAGAGTGCATGGTGAATTTATAAGTGCTTGGGTTTTGGTGGAGTGATTGGATAAGTACATGGTGCTGGCTGGATGATTGAAAGAGTGCATGGGTACTGACAGGGCGATGGCTGGACTGCATGGGTAGTGCTCAAAGGATTGTAGCAGTGCATGTGTTAGTGCCTGGGTCATTGCCTAAGGTCATGGGTACTGATTGGATGATTAGAGTACTGCAAGGACAGTGCATGGTGAATTTATAAGTGCCTGGGTTTTGGCGGAGTGATTGGATAAGTACATGGTGCTCGCTGGGTGATTGGAGGAGTGCATGGGTAGTGACAGGGCGATGGCTGGACATCATGGGTACTGCTCAGGGTATTGTAGAAGTGCATGAGTTAGTGCATGGGTCATTACATGAGTGCATGGGTAGTGAGTGGATGATTAGAGTGCTGCAAGGAGAGTGCATGGTGAATTTACTAGTGCTTGGGTTTTGGCGGAGTGATTGCATAAGTACACACGTGTCACATCAGGCCCCGCCCCCTCCCTTCACCAATGTGCAAACATGCCCCCTGCCGGGATTTAAGTTGGGGGATTAATTCCCCTTGAATCCTGAGGGTCCCTGGGGGCCAACTAGCCCACCAGGTACCTCCAGTAAGCACCACAGAGCTACGTTGCAGAGAGGTGATCCGAGGCCATGCCCCTTTTTACACCTCTCTGCAATGCAGCTCTGTAGAGCTTACTAGACGTACCTGGTGGGTAGTTGGCCCCCAGGGACCCTCAGGATTCAAGGGGACTTAATTCCCCAACTTAAAACGCACCGCAGGGCGCGTTTGCACACTTGTCACATCAGGCCACGCCCCCTCCCTGCACCATTGTGCAAACACACCCCCTGGTGCGTTGTAAATTAGGGAATTAAGTCCCCTTGAGTCCTGAGGGTCCCTAGGGGCCAACTAGCCCACCAACTACCTCCAGTACGCGCCACAGAGCTGTGCTGCAGAGTGGTGTAAAAAAGGGGCGTGGCCATGGACCACCG
Source organism: Triturus cristatus (assembly GCF_964204655.1). NCBI lineage: Eukaryota > Metazoa > Chordata > Amphibia > Caudata > Salamandridae > Triturus > Triturus cristatus. The sequence goes on along the minus strand of NC_140584.1, from coordinate 363,132,457 downwards.
CTCTGCAACGCAGCTCCCTGGCGCTTACTGGAGGTACCTGGTGGGCTAGTTGGCCCCCTGGGACCCTCAGGATTCAAGGGAACTTAATCCCCCAAGTTAAAACGTGCCACAGAGCGCGTTTGCACACTTGTCACATCAGCCCACGCCTACTCCTAGCACCACTGTGCAAACGCGCCCCCTGGAGCATTGTAAATTGGGGGATTAAATCCCCTTGAGTCCTGAGGGTCCCTGGGGGCCAACTAGCCCACCATCTACCCCCAGTAAGCGCCACAGAGCTGCGTTGCAGAGAGGTGTAAAAAGGGGCATGGCCTCTCAACACCTCTCTGTAACGAACGCAGCTCCCTGGTGCATACTAGAGGTAGCTGGTGGGCTAGTTCGCCCCCAGGGACCCTCAGTATTCAAGGGAAATTAATTCCCCAACTTACAACGCGCCAGGGGGCGCGTTTGCTGACTGCTGCAGGGAGGAGGCAGGGCCTAGCCGCGATGCCGGCTGTTTAAAATTTATTTTTTATTTTACAAAGGGGGCTGTGTCTTTTTTTTTACTATATAAAAGAAAAACAGGAAGGGGGCAGCGCGGCCCCCGTCCCGAGGCCAATTTCAGCCCCGGGGGATGGGGCATGTCCACATATATATATTTTTAAATATATTTTTTAGGGAGGGGCCTGCGTGGCCCCCATCCTGAGGCCTCTATTGGCCTGGGGACCCCATTCCCCGGGGCAGTGCCTCCTATTTTTAGCTCTCGCCTGATCCAGCACATGCGCTGGTCTGGGCGAGACATTTAGTGTACGGGTTTTCAAAGTGCTGCCACACGGCTAGCGCTTCCGTTGACATGAGCATGCACGCGTGCAGCCGGCAGCTTTCAGCGCCCGAGGCGCCATCTGATGGCGATCACTTTCACTTTCGCGCGCAGCCGTGTCACTTTCACTTTCGCGCGGCCCGATCCAAGTAGCAAATGCATCCAGGCATCACGTGATCTTTTTTCTCAACCTGTCCCATTAATCCTTTTCAAGAGCCCTGACAACCAACTCATCCTAGTATCAAAACTGCTGTGTACTCCTACATTTCTATGAGCCATGATTGCAAGTTAGTATCGCTGTCTGCGTGCTTTTGTTTGTTTCCTAAATATGCCACATTCCATTTGGCAACAATGGCGGTGTACGCTACACAAGGATACATTCGATCCTCACATACCTGCTTCCTGTGGCTCGCTCCTCAGCTGTTCCCATGCTGTAGGAGGCGCCCGCCTCCCTCGTGGTTTCCTGGTGAGCAGCAGACTTCCCAGGTTGTCGGTGAGGCTGAACCACTGTTCCGCTCCTGCTCCTGCTGCAGCCGGCTTTTCCTTCCCTCCTGCTCACGTTGCTGGCTCCATCTCACGCCTGCAACCCACCCCGCAGGCTTGGCACCAATGCCATGCAGGACTTGGAAACACCTCCGAGGCAGCCGCATTCATCGCAGATGGGCCGCCGATGACCGGCTCCCGCCAGCTATAGCCGCCGCCACTCCTCGATCTGCGCAGGCCTCCCAATGACGACTCCCTGCTTGGAGCCGCTGACCTCGCTGTTCCTCCTGGCGATTCCTCAGCATGTTCCCTTTGCTCCTCGCTGTTTCTTCCTGACGACCACAGCTCCTTCCTCCGCTGGTCCCTCTCGGCGGCGATGGATCCCAGCAACCAGGTAAAGTTCTACTTGTCACATGTGGATGTCATTGAGAACGTTGCATGCTTAGAGAAACAGAATAATCTGTGCTCTGTGCGCAGATAATTGCCGTTCTGATAACTAACGGGACATAAAACGGGAGGGACATACTAGTTAACATAGAGTTAGTTCTGACCCGCGCTCTAGTTACACTAAGTTACCCTTAGAGACTGATAATGTGTCAGGCAAGAGCGGCATAATGGTGTGCATGGAGCGAGTATGCTCATCCGCACTATGAGTACAATTAATTGCCCATATTGATAATTGAATGGCATGTTAATACAAATGAGGCAAGGGCCAAAACATGGAGGCATCTACGCTCTTATTGATCACAGTCAAGTAAATGTATACAAGACAAGGCAGAGCACATGTAACTTCCTGTTGTTTTCACCAGCGTAAGTTAAACTAAACTGCACCACACGTAGTGCTGGTATACTGGGTTGCTGGGGGGGCTGAATCTGCACTTCTTTGACTCCATGGAGCTGGGGTTTTACATTCCAGAAGTGACTTTTGTTTGCTGATGTCTGGTTCCGTCATTCACTGAAAGGCCCCATTAGATGGGGCAGCTGGCCCTTTGATATTTTTAAAAAATACAACAGAAAGCACCAATAGGCCACAGTTCATCCTGTACTCAGCATTTTGTCATCCAATACGCATACTTTGCTGACGTCATGCGTACACATGCCATCAGCAAAGAAATGTGCATTGTTGCCCAGCGAGTCACAGAGAGCATGGACAGGGGGTTCCCCCTCAGAGGCGTGGAGGCAGCTCCCCAACAAAGGACTCATCTTCACACTGCGTTGCATCTGGTTTGTAGTGTCGACCCCTTGACACCTTCTCACAAAGGAGGAGGTGCTTGATAGTAAGGTCGAAAACATTGCTTTTTTGTAAGGCAGTTCAAACTTGCCAAAGAGTGGATGGTGTTTTATAAAAGTTTTTATTTTTAGTGGAACCCATTTCCGGCTTGCAAGCCTGCCTGATAGCACCATCTGATTTCAGTTCAGCATCTCAATATGCAACTATATGGTAATGACGCTTGGTCACATTTCTTTGCCTATAACCGGTGATTTTATTCTAAGGAACTTTTTAGCCCTGTTTCATTGGTTGCCTCTGCCATCATAGACATTAACTTCTATAGCACCATCACGGGTCAAGTGATGTGCTCTCCGACACTACAGGAAAGGCTTGTTATACCCTAGATTTTACATAGGTATTTTGTAGTGGTTTGGCATGCTGAAATGTATAGTGATAACAATAATATTCATTATCTTTTAAGTACTCACTAAGGCTATGGTGCACAGGACATACAAAGCAGGCATTAAAACAAAAACAAAAAATTCAGAACATCGCATGTATTATGCAATGTATTATGAGCTTTTAACAGCGTATACCTCCATAATTGTTGTGATTGCGTACCTTGCATTAACTTAGGGCACTTTTTTATACAGCAGGCACACAGAGCTACCCTGAAACTAACAGCTGTCATCCAAGTCAGTGGAAGCACTTGGAGAGATAACAGAGGAACGAGATACGCTTCACTGTAACAGATCTTAAAATATTCTCGCGATGTTACTGTATTGAGTAAATCATGACTAATTGCTGAAGTTCTAATTGTTAGTCAGAATAGTTCCTTTGTTCTCTTTTAGATCTATATAGCTGCAGCAACAAGTATTGCTCTTTCACAAGGAGTTCAATCTGTGATCATTTATAGAACTGAAGTATAATAAAACAGAATTTGGAAATGACAAAATAATGTAAGGCAATACTGCTGTGCTGTAATAGGCACATCAAAATCCATAGATAGCCCAGGTTCTAGGGGAGTTTGAAATTGCACGTTTTGATTCCGGATTTCACAAAATTGCCATTTGTAATTTTCTATATTCCATGACATAAACAGGTTCTGGAAATCACGTTTACCACCAATTCAGAGAATGGACAGTAACTATGCAGAAATTGACGGGCCCATATTACCAGTACTAGCAGGCATTTACACTATATTTGGGAGGCGCCTGTAAAAAATAAGGAGTACGTGGCGGTAACATTGCTAATGCTGGTCAAGACTTCATCATCTGAACACATTTGTGAAAATTACCTGCTGGAGTCGGCATTGCTTTTCCACATGGGGAGCTGCTGATATGCAGCTCCCCGTTTGGAAAAGCAATCAGCTTTGGATTTTGGAAGCGAGAGCAGGTATCCCTGCTCTCGCTTCCAAAATCCAAAGCAAGTTTGCTATCACAGGGCGGGAGCCGCACGGCTCCCGCCTGGTCATAGCAAATAGCAGTGTCCTGGAGATGGGCACCCCCAGACACTGCAGGAGTCGGCCCTGGGGGGTGGCAGTCCCCAGGGCCATAGAGGGCTCCAGGAGGGGGGCCACGCGCCCCCCCTGCCCATGTAATTGAGGCCCCGGGGAGGTGGTGGTCCCCGGGGCCTGGGGGTCCGTAACGGACCCCAGCCTTTGCTTTATAGTGCCCCAGGGAGGTGGTGGTCCCCCGGGGCGTGCGGGGGGGGGTTCGAGTCCCCCCCCAGTTTTTTTTTTTTTTAAAGAGCCCCGGGGGTGGCAGTCCCAGGGGCAGCAGGGGGGCCGTGTGCCCCTGCGAATATTTAATAAAAGCCCCGGGGGTGGTGATCCTCAGGGCTTGGGGGGGGGTCTTGGAGGCCTCCCACACATTAAAAAAGAAGCCCCGGGGGGCAGCGGTCCCCGAGACTGCCAGAGGGCCGAATGCCACAAGATGGCTGCCAGCACTTCCTGGTTTGGAGTGTTGACAGCCAATTAGAACAAAGCTTGTGGTCGGGAAGGGTCACACCATAGATATCGAAACTTTTATTTTTGAATTTCTCAGCAACTACTGAACGGATTTACACCATTTAAAAAAGGTCGCTTTCTGAACCAAGCACTACCTTTTTGCCAAATTTGGGGTAATTCTGTTCAGCAGTTCGGGCTGTAGCCCGTCTCAAAATTTCCTATGGAAATTAACATGGGGAAAACACGTTTGGGACCCCCCTTTTTTTCTCAGCCCCCGCTTGATGAATCACCCCAAACTTTCAGGATAGGAGCTGACCTGGATACACTTTTTTGGGGGAGAATTTTGCGAAGATTCGTCAACCGACGCCAAAGTTCATAGCAAATCAAAAAAAGCTTTTCCTGTGGAAACTAGGTTCTAACCATAACTACGACCGCCATTAGGTAATATATATATATATTCATTTACTATAACTTTGGTGTCATTTGACGAATCCTTGTGAAATTTTCAAAACTAGTTTGATGCTCACTTTAACTGCTGTCTTGAAAGTTTCGGGGTGATCAGTCAAGCGGGGGCAGAGAAAAAGGGGAGGGCCCAAAAACGCATTTTTCCCATGTTAAAAACCATAAGAACTTTAGACAAGGCTACAGCCTGAACTGCTGCACGGAATTACACCAAATTTGGCAGAAAGATAGCTGTTGGTCCAGGAAGCAACCTTTTTGTTAATTGGTATAAATCCTTTCAGTAGTTGCTGAGTTAGTTAAAGGCTTTTCAGATAAACTACTGGGGAGGCGAAGGCTTCGCGATCCCTCCTCATGCTGAGATCTGATTGGCTGCCAACACTTCAAACCAGGAAGTCTTGGCAGCTATCTTGTGACTTGGCTTGAACTAAGTCACAGAAAAACATAAATAAAAAAGAAAAGGGGCAGGATAGAAACACGTGACCCCCTAGGCCTCTTCGGGTTGGGGGGGGGGGGTCCCATAGGGACTCCGCAGGGCCAAAAAAAGCATTTTTTTAAAATGGCCCTGGAGAGCGACACCCCCCAGGGCCGGCCTCCTGTTATGTCACAGGGTACCCACCCCGGGATATAGCTGCCAAGCCATAGCAAACTGTGCTCCGTTTCTAGGAAGCGCGAGCAGAAAAAAATGCTCTTGCTTGCTAGAAGAGGAGCACTATTGCTTTGACAAAGAGGGAGCTGCATGTTCAGCTGCTCCCTCTCAGTCAAAGCAATGCTGGATCCCTCAGGAGGCGGGGAGCTGGCAGGGACTGCGGGGATTTGAGGCTCACCCTGCGGTCCCATGGAGTGGGTGACCTGGGTGGGATTAGGGCACCCACAAATGAGGTCGGTACTCGGGGGATGGGGTCCGGTGCCAAAATTGGCCTGAGAAGGGGGCTGCTTGGCCCTCCTCCCTTTAAGTTAATGCATTTTTTTAAAGGCCTGGCACAGGGGGATGGGTCCACGGGGCTGAGGTTGGCCCAGTGAAAGGGGGACATGCGGCTCCCCTTACCTATTTTTTTTTTTTTTAAATCAACCAACAAGTTGTCGGAGGCCCTGCCCCCTTTCACCACCACTCTGCAAACGCTCCTCCTGGCTAGTAACTTTTTCATTTCCAATGGGAAAGTTTTTCACCAAACATGCGGTACAGCAATGGGCACCTGCTTCACCCCAGCTATGCTAATTTGCATATGGGCTGGTGAAGGGAGCAGGTGATCTGCACCGAATATCAAGACATCTGGGACGAACATATTATTCACTGGTGTCATTTGGAGAGGATTGGAAGAAAGTGCCAAAGAATTTCTGAATTGAATAGAGGTCAATGACCTGAATTTGCACTTTACAAGTACAATTAGTGCAGAGGAAGTTAATTTTTGGGATATTACAGACTATGTTAAGGACAAGAGGCTAGGGACAATGCTATTCAGAAAGTCTACAGCAGGCAATACGCTGCTGCATTCAACTAGCTTTCATCCTAACAATCTAATCAGAAGCATCCCCTATGGGGAGAAACTATGAATAAGACACAAGTGTAGTAAACTTGAGGAGGAAGCATTGCCATAAATTATTTGAAAACTAGATTAAAAGCTACGGGCCACACACACAGTTGTATAGAGGAGGCAGTTTCCAAGGCCCGTGTGAAATCAAGAGAGCAGATTTTGTTAAAAAAAGTAAGACTCAGGAACATTCACTGAGTGATTCACATTTCAGATTAGTCACCACTTACAACATGAAACAAGCAGTGATACGTCCCATCCTACAAAAGTACTGACATCTCATAAACAATTACTCTGTGAAATAACACCACGCAGACCATGTATTGCATTTAGAAGAGCAAAATCAATGTGACAAGAACTAGTGAGAAGCAATCTTGAAAGCCCTAAAAGTAGTATGGCAACATGGCTGAGTAGAAAAGTTGGGTTTATAAAATGCACAAGGTGTTAAGCCTGCCAATATAGCAAAAATAAAGCACAATACAAATCACGATTGTCAGCTCACACTAAAAACATCAGAGGCAACTATACATGCAAAACAGAGTTGGCAGTATATTTACTGGAATGTTTTTGTCGGCTATCCTGTTTTGGAAGTACCATTCTGGCAGTCCATATGGGAACAATCCAGCATCTACGAACCACAAAAAAATGGGACAGAGCATATCCGGTGGCCCACCACTTTGAAGAAATTCATGATGGCCAAGCGACAGGCTTTACATATTGCGTACTAGATACACTGGCCCCAAACATTCGTCGAGCTAATAAAGAAAAGCAATTGAGTAGACTTGAGTTCCGTTATATAAGTGAATTAGATACCAAGTCCCCAGGGGACCTCAATGCAGAGGAAGATTTATACACACACCTGTAGTCCGATGAGATATTGATTCAACTAACATCATTGCATGCCTCTGGAAACCCTTATGATTAATAGAAAATAAAGGTTTTAAATGTAAATGTACTAAGATGAATAGATTTTAATTCACACACAGGGAACTATGGTACACTTTACAAGTGGGAAATAATAATACACATATTATAGGAACACTAGCTTTATTATTATGAATAGATAATGATAAATGGCCAACTTTCAATGCAGTTCCGATATGTGTTAGTTGTCACTGGAATTTACATGTAAAAAGAAAAATGGTATGAAGTGATGTGCCTCTCAGAAAATTGTAAGAGCTGCACAGATAAAATGCAACACAAGTAATAGGATGTGCATGCAAACTGTAAATGATGAGTATTGCTATTCATTTGGTATTGTTGATTTTAATGCTCAGGGGCACAGTACAATTATATTGTGATACATATTTATGGGTATTTGTCTAATAGAAATGAATCAGTAATTGTTGATTCGGATTTTAAGCGTCTCTCATGCCAAAATACATGATAAGTACACGTGGTTGATGTAGCTATTTCAACATGTACGGAATTTAGAATTATTTTAATTCCAGTGACATGACTTTGAATTATGACAGGATTCATTTATTGACATACTTTCAAGTTCTGATTGTTCTACTTATGTCTAATGACTAGCTATAGAGAAAAATAGAGTTATTTAGTGTGCATTTTTAAGAAATACATGGTTGACATACATTTCAATATGTATGGTATACATGATTTAGAATTATTTTAATTTCTGATGATTTTCTGAATTGTGGAAAGATTAATTAATTTTATTATTTCAATTATGACTTTCTCCGCTAGGTTCATTTACTATCTATATAGAAAGACAAGTGTAATTCAATGTGCATTGTTGAAGGCAGTTTTGAAGTCTGTTTCACTTGTGGTTATTGTACAACACGCACAAAGCAAAAGAAAAATGAGTTGTAAATGGCACCTCGGCTTCGGTGCTCATTGCTGTATTCAGCTGACACGTGTTCGATGGTAGCCAGACATAAATAAGTTGAACCATCCAACACACAGCGTCGTCATCCTTTTGGAATGAGGGAGTTGGGGCAATTTTATGGACTTTGCTGAGTCTGTTGCAGTGACACCGTCAGGTGTGTGGTGGCAATCAGCAGACATATTGAAGAAGGATATATATATATATATATATATATATATATATATATGTTCACAGCCGAAACGCGTCATGCTGACAATGGAAGAATGAATTAAGCACGGAAAAAAAACTCTCTACGGCGCACTTTGTGGTCTGTACCTGTGTAACTTGTGAAGTACTCTTCAAGTGATCCAGGATCATTGAATTTCTATATATATATATATGTATATGTATGCATATATATATATATATATATATATATATATATTGTCACTTTTTTATTGAATTACTAAGTTTTTTATATTGTAGTTCCAAACTATAATGTCCCCGTAACCTTTGTTTTTTTCAGTGAATTTCTAAAATTTTTAAAATTCTATTTACTAACTAGTGGAGAAAGGGGGCGGGGTCTGTGACAAACTCCCGGGAACTTACTGGAGGTAACAGGAGTGGCTCTTGGCCCCCAAGGACCCTGAGCATCCAAGGGGACTTCATCCACCAAGCAGTAGTGCGCCAGGAGGTGCATTTACAGAGTGGTGGAAAAAGAGGGCGGGCCTCGGATGAGCTCTCCGCAATCCAGTTGTGCGGGACTTACTGGAGGTAACATGAGGCGTTCTTGACCCCCAAAGACCCTGAGCATCAAAGGCGATTTCATCTTACAACCAGTAGTGCACCAGAAGGTGTGTTTGGAGAGTGGCGGAGAAAGGGAGTGGCACCTCGGATGACCAATCAGCAATCCTGCTGCGTAGGACTTACTGGAGGTAAAAGGAGGGATTGTTGGCCCCCAAGGCCCCTCAGCTGCCAAGGGGACTTCAACCAACAACACGTTGTGCACCAGGAGGCAACAACTGCGCAGAGTTGTTGAGAAAGGGGGAAGGGCTTCCGATGACTTCTCCCGGGGCCAGCTCCTCTGGGGACAGACTTATAGAATAAAACACTGCTGCCTGCCCTGGAGGGTGCCTTCTCCCTAGGCAGATCAGGATTAACCAAAGAATCACTGTGCAGGCTCTGTTCCTCCACCTCCACATCAACATTCTCATCCTCTGTGTGCTTCCCAGCCTCCCTGGCTGCCAACCAGGTCCTCAGCGCCTTTTGCAGCTACTCCTTCCTAGTGAGGCCTTTAAAAGAACACTTGAAATCCTTGCAGATTTTTTTAAGCTGAGGCACTGTATAGGTTTCCAACCTCCCTTGCTCATACTCCATATCTGCAGGTACAGCTGAAGGCTCTCTAGGACATTATTGTGGCAAATCCTCAAGTGTTCCAAAAAGAGAAAAACAAGAATAGTATGCTGGTGTGTAATGGTCTATGATATGGAAGTAGTGTACACCAGTCACTGTATGTAATATACAAATACAAGTCCTATACCTCTGCTACCACCAATGTTAGAAATGGGGTTTCTGGTTGGCTATCGTTTGCACACCTTCAAAGCAGTCACCCTCACTCTAGTCAGGCAAGTAAGTTACACCCTCAGAATAACCTGTGCTCACCACCTTGGTAGCTTGGCAAGAACAGCCAGGCTTATCCCCAGAGGAAATGTCTAAAGTAATTGTACACACACACAGTAACAGTAAAAACACCACAAAAATTCTCCACGCCAATTTAGAAAAATACCCAATATTTATCTGAGTAAAGCAAGACCAAATGACAAAATGTTGAATTCTCAAAGATTAAATGATGTTACAGCTCTTAGAAACACAATAGCTCCAACTGGGGATATAACAACATGCTTGACAGGGTCGAATCTCAAGGTTCGGTCCGACCGCGCTAGAGTGCAGGCCGGCTCCGGAGTCGTACAGACGCCAGTTTAAGTACCTTGGAAACGATGACAAAACAAAAACATGGGGCTGGTGCTGCTTCGGTTCCTTACTGTTGGTGCAGGTTGTTGGCACGTTGGTGCGAGGGACATTGCAAGGCACAGGGGATGTGATTTAGCGTTGCCGGTGAGGTATTGGTTTGCTAGCAGTGCAAGGTCAATGAAGTGTTGAGGGTCAAGCCACGCACCAGTGATTTTGCAGTGTCAATGTCTCACCACGGGGCTACCGGTGAGACGGGGAGTAGAGTCAGGTGCCATGGACTTCAGTGACGTAGTACTCGGGACTCCCTCTGTGGTAGTTCTTTGGAGGTGCAGCAGTGTGCTGTGGTGTGCTGTGGTGGCATCGGGCCTGCATTGCAAGTTGCGGTTGTTGCACTGAACGGGGACCACCGATCCATTAGAGGCAGCTGCATGGTGTCGAAGAGCGGCACCGGCTCCGAAGTCACAATAAAAGTCGATACGCTGGTTACTTCTTGTTTAGAACAGCAGACTCACGTCCTAGGGCCCAGGAACTGGATTTGGCACCACTTGGCAGAGTAGGGCTCTCAGCAAAAAAGCCCAAATGCTGCAGGTGAAGTCTTTGATGGCCCGGAGACTTCCAACAGGAGGCAAGCTCAATTCAAGCCCTTGGAGAAACTTGGAAAGCAAGATGTAGAGAGCAAAGTCCAGTTCTTTAAGTCCCAGGACAGACACAGCAAGCAGCAGGCCAGCCCAGCAATGCAAACCACAAAGTGGGAGTCCCTCCTGACAGCAAAACAGCTCTTCTTCCTGGCAGAATGTCCTCAATCCAGAAGTGTTCCGAGTATATGGTGTCAGAGGTCCAGTACTTATGCCTATTACAGCCATTGAAGTAGGGAATCTTCAAAGCAAAGTCTTTGTAGTGAACAAGATCCTGCTCTTCCTGGCCCTGGCTCCAGACAAACTACTGGGGGTTAGCGACTGCTTTGTGAGAGGACACGCACAGCCCTATTCAGGTGCAAGTGCCAACTCCTCCCACCACTCTAGTTCCAGAACAGCCATCAGCCTAGTGATGGGCCATGAGGATATGCAGGGCACACTGCAGGTCCCTTTGTGTGTGACTGCCTAGAGTGAATTCACAAAGTCCAACTGTCATTCAACCCAGACAAGTATTCTAGGGAACGACAGAGGCATACAATGGTTAAGTAAGAAATGCCCACTTTCTAAAAGTGGCATTTTCAGACCTACAATTATAAAATCCACTTCACTAAAAGATGTATTTTTAAATTGTGAGTCCAGAGATACCAAACTCCAATTTTCTATCAGCTCCCAGTTGGAAGATACACTTGTAAGATGTTACAAAGCAGCTCCAATGCTGACCTATGGGACAGATAGGCCTTACGGTAGTGAAAAACAAAATTAGCAATATTTCACAAACAGGACATGTAAAACACAACAGTACATGTCCTACATTTTAACTACACTGCACCCTGCCCAGGGTCTACCTTGGGCCTACCTTAGGGGTGACTTACATGTAATAAAAGGAAAGGTTTGAAGCCTGGCAAGTGGTGCACTTGCCAGAGAGAAATGGCAGTTTAAACTGCACACACAGCCACTACAGACATGTTTGCAGGGCTAGTGGATGGCACAATCAGCACTGCAGGCTCACTAGTAGCATTGAACTTACAGGCCCTGGGCACACCTGGTGCACCATACCAGCAAATGAAATAGGCCAACCATGGAGAAACCAAACACTATTACAGTTTCAACAGGGAGCACTTGCACTTTAGCACTGGTCAGCAGTGGTAAAGTGCCCAGAGTCCTACAGCCAGCAAAAACGAAATCCAGCACACAGTCTAAAACATGAGGTCAGAGGCAAAAAGATAGGGGAAACCAGGCCAAAAGATGCCAGGTCTAACAGACATGTTCTACAACCATGAAAAAAGATCTTGCAAGTCCAGAAAAGAAGTACAACTGAAATAAATATATATTCCCAATAACATTTCCCCAGTAGAAATTAAAACAAGCATTGGCATAGCCAATAGGTCTCGCTTTTGGGACCTTATAAGTATTCAGTTATGCAACTGTTGCATGGCTAAACACTTATAAGGTCCCGAAGGCGAGACCTATTGGCTATGCCAATGCTTGTTGTAAAATTGGGTCTAGGTCTGACATGCAAAACACTGTCTAGGAGTTAGCTACACCCACACTCATTTGTGTGGCTTGGGTTATCTCAAACTCCCTAAGCAGGGCTGCTAGAACCCTCCATGTCAGCAAGACCATGTTGCTAGAACACAGCATGCAGAATGATGTGGCGTGAAAACAAACAGTTGAAAAGATCAGTCTTACCAATGTGGGATGATCATTCAAGCAAATGCCTATCTGCCCGATATTGGCAAGTATGTTGCTAGTGAGAGCCCTAACGTCGAAGAGCTCACAGTGAGAAGCATCCCTGTGTAATGGCCCTGACTGCAGCCTCACCAAGGCCGGTATCTGCAAACGTCTGAGCGAGCTGGAAGGAGAGCTGAAGCCAGATTGCCAAGTTCTTCCCATCTCCCAAGTGAAATGTGATAAACGTAGACTGGTTGACATTGTACCATTGTGCTATTATTTAATAATGTATTTGCAATAAAATATGCAACTTGCCATCACTCACTACTTATTGCGTAAGAGTGCTTCAGTGTGTATTTGTTGCAGGACTGCACTACAGTGTTTGGAGGTTGGTATGGATTATATTTTTGAAACTCTACATATAATAACAAAATACAGTATACCTTAATGTAGACTGAAAGGACTGTGAACCAACCCTTAACAAGAAGTCTTCTCTATGTTGCAATAGCTCAGGAGACTAATCCACCAGAAGGAGGAATGACATATGTTAAAAAATAATATATAACATGATACTCAAAAACTGTGGAATATTCGAAATCATAACGGTAAAGGAAACTTACTGGTTCTTATTTACACCACTCGCTACTCAGGGAGTTAAAGTCAAATAAAAATAATACTGTGTCCATGCTGTTCTACCTCCTGGTTTAATGTTTCTTTCATGTAAATCTGAAGGCCTAATGCACACTGGCGTGGTGACAACCTCCTTTTGCCTATTTGTGTCTGTACATTTACAACCAGCATTTTGCATGTGGTTATAAAGATGTTTTTTGTATCTTGTGATGGGATTGATTATTGTGTCTGATGCGCTTAATTGTATCACTGTAGTTTTTGTACACTAAACATAATATACACAAACAGTATAATTTTTGGATATTGTATTTCCAAGTGCAAACACCCAAGAAGGATGGTTTTTTCCTGTCATCAATAGCTGTTGCAGAAACAGTGGTGGTTGGTATGCAACAAAATAAAGCAGTGCCCTCCTTGCACAGGGAGAGCATTCTCTGCATGCTCCTAAGTCGCCTCAAACAAAATAAAACATTGCTTCCCTACAACTATCTACTACTTAGCGAATAGCATCTTAATTGACTTGTTCATAGAAATGTAACTCATTATTTGAAATAAGGAGGCCCACCAACGTGAACTGAATCTTAGTAATACACAACATCTAAATTCAACTAAAGACAATAATGGAGATCTTCAAATCAGATAATGAAAATCTAACTTTACATTGTTTAGTTCACAAACCCATCTGAAATAGATTCAGCTTCTGTATCCCATTAACCCCTTCGGTGCTCATGACGGAATGGTTCCGTCATGACCCACGGTTGAGCTGTGCTCATGACGGAACCATTCCGTCATGAGCACACCCGCGCAAGATTCCGTCAGCACAGCGGCGGAATCTGCGCAGCATCGAAGGGGTTAACGCTACTGACTTTATCCTAAATACATTTTTGAATGAACAGTACAGACTCTAGGAAATCACTTGACTGCTGCTTTTCATTGAATAACCAATCAACATTCTTTCTCAGGAAATACAATGTGCACACTGAGGCTTCTCAGCATTTCTTGAAGATATCATGACCATGTTTTCCTTTGCAAAGGACGAAATATTTCAGAAGTATTCTCTGGTCATTCACTACTTCATTTTGATTCTACAATAGATTCCCAGGAAACAGGTACCAGGATAGAGGCTGCGTTATATAGAGTCTATTGTCAGGTAACCATAATTAATCTCTTCACACTGTGTAGAAGCGATCCGATTAGCAACAAAAAGCAGGGACTGGCCATGTTGACCACAACATAGAATTAAGGTTTTTGCCAAAAGCGAGTTGGAAGTAGCTGCAGTATTGATATTTCAGGAAGGCTCCTGTTTCAAGATTGTCAAATATTATCCAGCTTGCAATTTTTTTTTCAGAAAGTGATTGAGCTGAGGGTCGAAGTAGCTGATGTTTTAATGTGGTTGATCTGTTTCGCCTGCCTCTATATTATCAATCTGTACCTGCCCATAATGCATGTTTCTTCTGAGTCAGCTCTGGGAATGGTATTTTTGGCTCCCCTACTTTATGCAGGGTGGCGAGAGAGCGCTTGCATGATAGGAACCTAAATACTACAGAGGCAGAGAAGAACCTGCTCTTGCGTGATTCATTACGATTTATATATTTAGGTGTTCATTGACCGCACATGTATGCTTTCCTACTATGCAAATTAATATAAAATATACAGCAGAAGAATAAAAAATATTAAGAATCACAAATATGTATGCTTAGAGATTGTCGTCCCTGGGTAGGAAATGTCTCAATTGATTTTGTCTCGAAAAAAGTAGTTACCAGACAAAATATTGTTTAAATTGGTCTATTTATTTCTATTAATAGTAAACAAAAACATTTACATTTCCTTCTATTAATGTACTTGTGCATAGTCATTAAGAAGAAGTTTTTGGGATCATATTGTGAGCTTCTCTCTTGAAAGAATCACTAAAGACAAGCTGGGCCTGCACTGTGATACAGAAGGGGTGTCAAGCTTCACAACGAGCTGACGAGTAGGAAACCATCCTGGCCCACGGGCAAGAAATAGGGACACACAGATTAACAAGCGGCCGCAAAAGTGATCACGATCAAACATCAAAGCGGCTGTGCGGCCGCGAAAATGAAAGTAATCGTGGAAAAGCACGGCGCGCCCGCGCACATGCACTGTAGCTCTAAGCTGACATGGTAGCACTTTTTGGAGCCCTCTCAATAAGTATCGCCAGACCAGCGCATGCGCTGGGTCAGGCGAGACCTAACTATTAGCCTTATTAAAAATCGATAGATTATTATCAAAAAAGAGACAAAGGGTGAAACTTCGTTGTACTGAATAAGTACCCATGACAATTTAAAGCAAGCTAGAATGAAATTAGTAAAATAAAATAATACACAAAGTAAAATTATACCCTCATGTGAAACATGCTGCATTTTCCAATTACATTGTTTTCGATCAATGAATAAAATTGCATAAGAACACAAGGAGCCAGGTTTGCTCCATCCAGTGCCAACCTATGCTTGAGGTGGTTAGAGAAGATTTTTGCTTGGGTCAAAGCCATAAGGAAACATTAACGTAGTATTTGTTTGGGGGGGGCATATCAACATTATCATCCCGATATGGGAAGGAACGGCAGTGCAAATGGATAAACACATTGTTCATTTCAATTTAAACTCACATAACGT
This sequence comes from Triturus cristatus, assembly GCF_964204655.1. Lineage (NCBI taxonomy): Eukaryota > Metazoa > Chordata > Amphibia > Caudata > Salamandridae > Triturus > Triturus cristatus. The sequence continues at coordinate 363,116,664 of NC_140584.1, read as the reverse complement.
TCTTAAAGCTTTGCAATCAAACCGCATCTTCTTTTGGGTGTTCATTTCTACAAATTAGGGTATTGTTTCCACTCATTTCATACAGACAAGTAACAGCATGCACTTTAGTTTTGAGTTTGTAGTAGTGACTAAGGGGCAGATGCGACAAGCCCCTTGCGACATTTTTCCAATACTGTTGCGTCACTTCTGTGACGCAGCGGCGTCATAAACAATGCACCATCATGCGACAGATTTACAACGTGATGCATCTAGTGAGATGCGTCATGTTGTAAAGCCCTGTGCTACATTATACCTGCGTCAGGGATAATGTATGCAGGGTGGGCATTCTGTCGCAAGGAAGCCCCGTAAAAGTGACGCAGTGAAAGCTACAAGATTTCACTGAGTCACATTTACGTCCCCACTGCGTCAAAAACTTACGCCTGCTTCTAGCAGGCGTAAGTAGTGACGCAGCACTATGGGTTTAGGCCGCCCCTGAGCATTGCTGGAGTTGCGTCGCGCTTGCCACACGACTCCAGCAATGCGCTGCCATTAAGACATAAGATGCGACACGCATCTGACTATCCTTGCGCCACCGTGCGTCGCATTGTAAATGCAAAGCATCGGTGGTGGCGCAAGGGTATTCCTATGTGCCGCATCTTTACTGGCGCATCCCTGCTAATATGCAGGGATGCGCCGGTCCTTGTAAATCTGCCCCTAATTGTCCGAAGAAAGTCTGAGAGAGAATTGTAAAACGCTTCTAGATGGAAAATATTGAAAACTGATCATTCAACAAACGAAAGGAAGCAAAAACAGATAAGTAGCAATAAATATTGCTTCAGAAGTTTCAAAGAACCGCTTAACTGCAAAGAAGACCGACAGCCTCTGTAATGAGCCTGGAGGGAAAAACAATTGCAAACAATCAGATTCATGACAAATAATGGAAATTTGAAGAATCCTATATAACAGTAGGCGTTTCCTCCAAAGCTACGAAATCCTACATGAACTAGTAGGCAACGGACCCATGAAAACCCACAAAAGATTCAGGTATTTCAAAATAATCCCCTGTCCTTCAGACCTATACAAGGAAACAAAAAATATTTGGTTTTCTCTCTGGCTCACTTTGCAAACTCGAGTTTAATAACAGTGTGAGCTTTGGCTACAAAAATGTGAAACAGTACAAATGCAGACTGGCTTATTTTCACTAGAAGTTACACAAGCTTCACGCTCATTGATCTGTAGAGCAAAATGAGAATGTGATGCATTATCAGACAATTAAAACAAGCATTGGCATAGCAAACAGGTCTCACCTTTGGGAACTTATAAGTGTTTAGCCATGCAACACTTGATGTTGTTGCACCAAGGATATTTATTGTACTGGACAACTAAACACTTATAAGGTCCCAAAGGGGAGACCTATTGGCTATGTCAATGCTTGTTTTTTTTAAAGGACAAGCAGTACTACGGGCTCCGGCTGCCACTTAGTCCACCGCATCCCAGGTAGACGCTGCAGCCATCTTTGAATGGTTTTAAAACCAATTCAAAAGCGGTGACCAGTGTATGTGAATCCCTATCTCAACTGTGAGACTGTTCTCCTGCTTTCCAATTCAACTAAATACAAATTATGTAAAAAGAACATCCCTTTCTGAGCTGCACGGCTCATTCTACCCACGTTTCACACGCAGATTTGAAATACTGATGGTTTGGGCTTCCCGGAATTCAACTGGTTGAGAGTTGGAGAGTTGTAGAGAGGTAGAGAGAGAGAGAGGTAGAGGGAGGTAGAGAGAGAGAGAGGTAGAGAGAGGTAGAGAGAGAGAGGTAGAGGTAGGTAGAGAGAGGTAGAGGTAGAGAGAGAGAGGTAGAGAGAGAGGTAGAGAGAGGTAGAGAGAGAGAGAGAGGTAGAGAGAGGTAGAGAGGTAGGGAAAGAGGTAGAGAGAGAGAGAGGTAGAGAGAGGTAGAGAGAGAGGTAGAGGGAGAGAGAGAGGTAGAGAGAGGTAGAGAGAGGTAGAGAGAAGTAGAAAGAGGTAGAGAGATGTAGAGAGGTAGGGGTAGAGAGGTAGAGGTCGAGAGGTAGAGGTAGAGAGAGAGAGAGAGAGAGAGAGGTAGATAGGTGGAGAGAGAGAGAGAGAGAGGTAGAGAGAGAGGTAGAGAGAGAGGTAGAGAGAGGTAGAGAGGGGTAGAGAAGTAGAGAGAGGTAGAGAGAGGTGGAGAGAGAGGTAGCGAGAGGTAGAGAGAGGGGTGGAGAGAGGTAGATAGAGGGAGAGAGGGAGAGGTAGAGAGGTAGAGGTAGAGAGGTAGAGAGGCAGAGGTAGAGATGTAGAGGTAGAGAGAGAGAGGTAGAGAGGTAGAGAGAGGTAGAGAGAGAGAGAGAGCTAGAGAGGTAGAGAGAGATGTGGAGAGAGTGAGGTAGAGAGAGAGGTAGAGGTAGGTAGAGAGGTAGAGAGAGGTAGAGAGAGCGGTAGAGAGAGGTAGAGAGAGAGAGAGAGCTAGAGAGGTAGAGAGAGATGTGGAGAGAGTGAGGTAGAGAGAGAGGTAGAGGTAGGTAGAGAGGTAGAGAGAGGTAGAGAGAGAGGTAGAGAGGTAGAGAGAGAGAAGTAGAGGGAGAGAGGTAGAGAGAGAGAGGTAGAGAGGTAGCGAGACGTAGAGAGATAGAGAGAGAGAGGTAGAGAGGTAGAGTGGGAGGTAGAGAGGTAGAGGGAGAGGTAGAGAGAGGTAGAGAGAGTGAGGTAGAGTGAGAGGAAGAGAGGTAGAGGGAGAGGTAGAGAGGTAGAGAGAGGTAAAGAAAGGTAGAGAGGTGTAGAGAGGTAGAGAGAGAGGTAGGGATATATTACTGTGGCTGGCAAGAAGACAGGGATGACCCCAGTGATATCGGCTGCATCAAACCAGATGCCCCTGTCCCCTTGCAAGAGTATAAAGTTCGAAAAATGGTTGCACTCACAGATATAGGATAATAGTGTTGGTAGATAATCCTTGTAGAGAAACTTTGGTGCTGGTGAGACCACCTCCTAACCATAGAGGTGTAAGCAATCAATGTTAAGTAGCGCCTTTGGGAAAGACCGCTTCGAACTTGATCACATTTTATCTCAAGAAGCATGGTCAAAAAATTTGTTGATGTTCTACAGATATATCGATGATATCTTTTTAATTTGGAAAGGCACCCAAATTCAATTACTTACACAGATTACACATCTTAACACCATCAATGAACGCATTCAATTCACCCATGAAATCAACCAAAATCATATTACATTTCTGGATGTTGATATCTCCATACAAAACAACGAGTTAACTACCTCAGCATTCACCAAAACCACCGATCGCAACAATCTTTTACATTTTTCAAGTTTCCATCAAAAATCCTTGAAGAAACACCTTCCTTATTCTCAATTACTTAGGATTAAAAGGATTTCGTCTACAGAAGAGATTTTCCAAAAACAAAGTGGTGTCCTGTCCTAATTGACAAATTCAGAAAGAGAGCATATCCTGCGTCTATTTTACAAGATGCTGTAAACAGAGCTGAAACTAAGAACCGATCAGATTTACTACAAAAACAAATTCTCAAGACTCCAAATGACTCACGACTAGTTTTTGTATCTAAGTTTTCCAAACAAAGTCACAAAATTAAAAACACGATTCAAAAATATTGGCCACTACTACAGTCGGAACCAGATTTCAAAGGCATTTTCGACCAATTGCCAATTTTTGCTTATCAAAGAACACCCAACCTGCAACAACTATTGAACAAGAGCCCCTCCGAACCTAACAAAGTATACAAAGGAACTATCCGCTGTCACAATTGTGGTGGTTGTAACAACATCATTAAGGGTACCACTCTCATGCATCCCTCTAAAGGCACACCAATCAATCTCAAAGTCACGGCGACTTGTGATTCCAGTAACATAGTTTACCTACTCAAATGCCCATGTGGACTTCCATATGTAGGCAAAACCGAAAGAAAAATGAAAACTTGACTCATCGAGCACAAAAGCAACATTCGAACCCTCAATACCAAGTCTACAGTTGCAAAACACTTTTTTGAAAATAAACACAATTGTAGACAATTGAGGTTTCTGATTCTAGAACAAGTCTCGATACAACGAGGGAGAGATAACAGCGCTTTTCTACTGCAACGTGAACTGTTCTGGATTAATAGACTGAATTCTGTTCACCCTTCCGGACTCAATGAACGTCTTGAATACAGTTGTTACCTATAAAGGTTACATCCAGGCACTACCTGGTTACGTTCCATCCATTACTTTCATACTTTTAACGTTTTTCACCATTTCTGTGTATTTGTCTCGTTATATTACACATTTGTTCACGTTTCATTGTTTTCACCATCCTTTTAATTTTGAAGAAGTACCGACTCCCGTGCATTTATGATTCCAGTTGAGCTTCCCGTAATTATTACCCAGCTGATTTTGTTCACGTGTTACGATGTATTTTGTATTTGTTTACGCTTCACACTGGTACACTTTTACTGTATTTTTCTACTCTCCTTCATATCCGTACATTTATTAAGTTTTGAGTTTCTATCATTCACCAGTGTTTCACGGAGTTTCCATGACTACTCCTCGCAAAACCTTAGTCTTTTTTCACTTTCCTTTAGTCACATGACACACCTTTGCACGCCAACGCTGGTATCACTTCCGGGTTCCACGAGATATTACTTTGCGATTTACCCCGTTAGCTCTACAACCACTTCGATGAGGCTTCGCACTTGGGGTTTGCCGCTTTTCAGGTATCATTTACCATGGACTCTGATTTACTTTTTTTCTCTTGGTTTTCACTGGTGTACTATTTTATGTGAGAAATTTTCTCCCGTTTACCGCGTTTATCACCTGAGCATCAACTAACTTTATTTAAATCACGACGAGTACAACCGCACCTAGTAACACAAATTTTGTTTTATTTTTCATTTTATTTCTTCTGTAACTACGCACCTATACCTCTCACCTATGGGTTTTACTATCGAGCTTTCAGTTTTCCTACGGTCCACCAGTGGCGTTTTTTAACAAATAATCGTAGTACAGACAGCGTTCTCACACCTGCTTGCTTTGATTAAGAACACCTCCGTTACCCCAGATAACCTGACGATCAGTTCTTTCACATACTAACTCACATTAAATGATACTATGGCCCTACATCCTGGATCTATGCCTATTTTTCCTTTTTTTCTTGTAGAAAAATCCCCCTGACGAAGGGCGAGACCCAAAATGCATCGGGGACATCTGAAAAATGTTGTTTGCTAAACCTACGAATATGTAACTGCGATGTCTATCATCACTTGAATTCAGTCTCTAAAGTATGAGAATTATCATACCCTTCGACTTTTTCACATGAATTAAACAAATTATAATTGCCACGAGAACGTTTGTACCTTTCTTCAAAGCGGAAACCCGCCGTTCGAGTGCTATTGTGAGGACGTCTTTCCCAAAGGCGCTACTTAACCCTTGCAAGAGTACCCAGGCCCTGGAGTAGGAGGTCGAATCATCATACATGTCTCCTTATCCCCCTCTGTCATGGTGAATATCAAGCAACAATACCATAGCTTATGTGATACCCCTCAAAAGTTCTGTTAAGAATTACAAATTGTATTTGAATGTTACAGACACAGCTGGGCTAATGTTAATTATTATACATTATTATGCCAAGCGAAAAATTGATTGTTAAGCAAGGTCAGTTGGCCACAACAAAAGCCCATTGAAAAAGCCGCTGTTATAACTGCTAGAGAATGAAGTTATTATTGAATGTTTTGGGAAAACTGATTGGATCAAGATTTCTAATTAAAAAGACAGGCAAGGGGAAACTCCTGGTGATTAGATGGAGCAGTTAAAAGATGTGTTTGACCATTATTCTGGTACTGATAATGCTATAGAAACTACTGAACTGTTGAATCAGCGCTTGTCCAGGGGCTATTACCAAGGGGCCGGAGCAGCTGTGTACCATTCGCCTTGGATGGCAAACCAAAAGTCTTTTTGGTATAGTTGCTGAATATGAGAATGCTGTTCTGGCAGTCATGTGTAGAAACAATGATTTATGTGAAGCCAGTGATACGGTACACCCTTCACCTCAATCAGCCTTGATCAAGTTTGCTCCATTATATGGTCTAACATGCTAATTGTCAGGATCCCTGTGGTTCATCACCCCTTTCGCACATTTAAGGCCACATTGAAAACTACATCAAGGCACATATGTGGCAAAATGCATGTGGGAATCTGGGAACAGTGGCTTGGGTGTTGGTGATCATTGATGTTGGTGTCAGAGGGCTTTGCTAGGGAAATGGCCCACATCACCACAGAACGGCTCTAATGTGTGCAAATATCATTATTTGATTTCGGGCTTCAAGTCCCAGAAGACAGTGGGTGGAGGCCATCTTGGGTACTGCCGTTCTGTATGTAAGGAGCCCCGCCCTACTGCACATGCCCACTATGCTGCTGAAACCGAGGCCGAGTGAGATTCTGGATGATCTTCACATGCTCACTTAGGTAAGGAGAGGAGACCGGACTGGGAACGGCACTAAGGAATTATTGGTCTTAATGAGATCGGGTCGATCTCGGCTGTAAGAGCCCATATGTGTTTCTTTCTTGTTTTGCCTTAAAAGCGTGTTGGCTACTCTTTACAAAGTGGAATTTTCCAAAGTTGAAAGTGTAATTTGACAACTTGCTGGGAATCGTACATTGGATCATAGTGCTTTAACTGTGATTTCTTGCTGGAAGGAAAAAGATTATTCCATACGCAGAAGTTGAACCTTGCAAAAATTAAAGACTAGTGAAGCAGGGTATGCACAGAAGAAAACACTCCGGTAAGTTTTGCAATCGCCTTTGTGAATGGAACACAAGTTTATATTTGCATGACCATTTTAAAAACAAGCGCGCGCCTCGCGCTGAAAGTTTAAAAAAAAAAAAAAAAAGGCATGTAGGCTGCAGCGGGAGAGAGAGGCAGAGGGGTGCACCAGTGAGTGGTGCACGCGCGCTGGGTAGAGCAGTCTGCTCTTTTTCAAAGCACATACTCGTGCTTGGGGCGTGCTGCTACGCACTCCCGCAAGGCGTATGCCGCCACAAGCACGAGTATGTGCCGTGAAAAAGAACTGCACGATGGCTAAAGGTCTCCTATGCAGCGCATGCAGCGCATGCAGCGCAAGCAGCGCATGCACGCTGCGTAGGCGAGACCTAAAAAAGGATTCCAAACACAGGATCAAATCATCAAATATTTGACCCAAGGTACCCATTATTACAACATTTGTTAGAACAATGAATGAACTGGACTTCAGGATCCAGGCATTTTCCATGTACAGAAACCAATCAGAGGGCAAGGCCAAGAAGTTATGTTATGTTATTTATGTAATGTTATTTAAATTCCCCGCTGGGGAACCCGTCCTGGCTATCCCTGTGAGATGGTCCCTTTCTGGGTATCTCCAAGGTGAAACCAGGCATCCCCGGCGTCTGTGGGGGGCCGTTGTAGAGATGAGGCAAGCTTAATGCCCAGAGTTGCCGAGTGTGTTGCTGGTTAGAGTAGGTACCGAGGCGAGAATTATTGAGTCCGTTTTAACCCTGGTCCACGACCCTGCCGCGTCGGGAATTGAACCCTGGTCAATTCTCTGCTTACGGGTCTGCCGCCTCTAACAGTGAGCCAAGAAGTCCTCTTGAGATTAATAGAGTGTACATTGATAGTCTATTGCTACGCCTCTGATAGGATCAAGATGAAGAAATAAATGTCATATTGTTAGATTGGATAATTTCGCTTACATTTGTTATTTTTTGCTTAAAAACCCGTAAAGACAAAAATACATTACAAGGCGACTTATTTTGATTGAGGTATTTTGGAACAGATTCTTTCGAAATAATAGGGAAACAAACAAACTATTATATGAATCTTGATCTTCTTTTTGTTTTGAGAAAAAACACACCTAATAAAAAGCGCAAATAACATATTTTTTCGGTCATAAAATGTTACAGAATGGGTGTGACACATTCTTGCTTGAGGTTTCATCTGTACTTAAAACTAAAGTTGAAATGGCAAACATTCCTTTTTTGGCAGATGATTATTGTCGCTCAGCTTAATTCAAGTCATAGGAATGGCGGTCAAGGATTTATATTACAGGATTGAAAACGTTCTGCTTTCATCATATTCGACACAAACTTTGCTGTGAGAATAAATAATCCAATAGTTGACTAAAACATTAACTCGTTTCCCTTTTACTTTAAAAATCACAAAACAATAGGCACACAGATGCAGAGACGTTTTAGTCATGACTCCCATCGGATTCTTTGGTCCTCAAAACAGAAAGATGGTTTACCGGAAGTGGATGAAACTTGTCATAGAAATAGAATTTTACTCAAAGTAGCTTTACTTGGACTAAATGTTCCTCAAAATATATCAATCTGCTGTCCAGTAAAGTTTTTTTTTTTTTTTTTTTGTATTTCAAAAACCTTTATTCAGCATGATTACACATTACACAGCCCCATGCCTACAACCAACAAGTGGCCGGCGGCCTGGTACGAAGGTGGAGTTTAGAGTTGAACACAGCTGCCTGCCTACAACCCTCTAGGGGCCGGCTGTGGCATATAAACAGTGATAATAGGAGGCAAACTCGAAGAACAGGTCATATCTACCATGGAAGACTTCGCAGTCAGTAATCGTTTCATAGTAGTATACCCCGGGCGTGTAAAGGCGACTTTCAGTACTGTGTAATGTTACTCCCTCCCCCCCCTTCCAACACCCAGCGCAACATAGCAGTACCATGAGATACATCCATGCCGGAGAACAAGAGAGGTAGAGGGGGACTAAGGTCTCGTTGCTTGGTGACATCCCAATAATTCCCGCCTCCTCAGTTGGGGTGTAGCCTCACAATGAACTGCATGAAAATCTAATGTTGACGGGGTGGAAAGAGTGAGTTATATCTGCGGGTGTGACAACAGATACGTTTGAAGGGGACCCCAAATGTCAATTGGCCGGGATGCGGAAGGGAGGAGTTCTGCGTATAGAAGCACATTGTCCTGACAATGAAGCATGTCTTTGATCCAATCCTTAAATTTGGGAGCTCTACCCCTCCCCATCTACAGGCTACGAGTCTCTTAGCCATGAGAAGGGCGATAGTGACAAATCTACGAACCGGCTTCTTAATAGTTTTGGTGTAGCCCAATAGTGCCTGCGTCGGAGAGGGTACAAGAGGGACATCAATCATTTCTGAAATGCCGGAATACACATGTTGCCAGTAAGTGGCTAATTCACGGCATCCCCATGCCGTATGAAGGAAATCTGCCGCGGGAGCATGGCAGCGCCAGCAGAGATCTTCCTCTCGGAGACCCACCCTGTGCATGTGCGCCGGAGTACAATACAGCCGATGTAGGAATTTATAGTGAATCACCCTAAACCTACTGCTGGAGGAGATTTGTTCGGTTTGCAAGCAACAATAGCTCCAAAGCTCGTCATCTATGGGCTGACCCAATTCCTCCTCCCATTTGGCCCGTGCCCTACAAGGCAGGGAATCTGGTGAAGTGCGTAATGAGTGGTATAGGGTGGAGACCGCGTGTGAAGGAGTGACAGCCTTGAGTAGTTGATGGAGGGACTCTAAAATAGGTGGTTCGCTAGGGAAGTCCCCCGTCAGTGCTCGGATACCACTACGAAGCCTGATATAAAGGAATGTGTCCATGGAGGTTGGGGCAGTGTCATTGAATAAATGTGTCAGGGAGCGGAAGAGGCCATCATGATAGAGATCCCCCCACGTCTTGATATGGAATTTGGCCATAAAGTTTTTAAACAATTGTTCTTGTAAGAGGGGCAGTAGGGGGTGATATGCCAGGGGAAGCAATGGAGAATAGAGCAGTGTCGTGTCGGTGAGTTTCGCTATGTATCGCCACGCTAGAATGGAGCTGGAAATAGTGGTGCGATATGTCGATCGTGTCTCTGGCGCACTAAATATCGCCCCTGTCAGTGGGATAGGATCCGCCAGCCAATGTTCCACAGCTGTCTGTGGTAAGAAGGGAGTGGGGTGGATCCAGTGGTGAACGAAGTGGGCTTGTGCGCTGTAATAGTACAGCTCAAAGTTCAGCAGGTCCAACACCCCCTGCACGAAAGGACGAGTCAATGTCTCCCAACTGAGACGTGGCCTCTTTCCTCCCCAGACCAGTCGAATAAGCTCAGAGCGCAGGAGTTGAAAAAAAGGACCGGCCAGGGTAATAGGGGATATTGAGGAAGAGGTAGAGGAGCTTAGGAAGGACCACCATCTTGATGAGGGAGGCTCGGCCTGCGAGGGAGAGAGGCAGCGTGATCCACCTGGCCACGCAGGTCTGAATGTGGTCAAAGGTGCGACCATAGTTCAGCCGCATCAACTCCTCCCGATCACGAGAGAGAAGTATGCCTAGGTATCTGACTTCATCCTCCTCCCAGCGTTAGGGGTATTCCAGCTGGAACGGCTGAGCAGACGCGGTAAGCGGAAAGACAGTGGACTTGCCCCAGTTAATATGAACCCCAGACAAACCCGCGAAGCGAATAAACTCCCGAAGGATGGGATTTAGGTTAGTGGCGGGATCCCGGATGTATAGTGTGATGTCATCCGCATATAAGGAGATTAGCACCTCTCTCTGGAGACAACGCAACGCCTTGTCTCGGTGATGTTGTCGGAGCCGGGCAGCCAGCGGTTCCATCGCCACCGCGAACAATAACGGGGATAGTGGGCACCCCTGACGGGTGCCCCGCGAGATCGCGAAAGCCTCCGATATCACCCCATTTATCCCCACCCTAGCGATCGGCCGGTCATACAGGATATCGATCCAGCGTGTGAAACCCAGCGGGAATCCCATATTGCGCAGGATACAGTGCAGATAGTCCCATTCCAGGGAGTCAAAGGCCTTGGTGGCGTCCAGGAAGACCGCCACCAATGGCAATTCAGGGTCTACATTGTGCATAATGGAGAAAAGCGTCCGAAGATTATTGGAAGTGGCTCTGCCAGGAACGAACCCAGCCTGATCCGACAGCACCAGACCGCCCAGTAACAACTGTAGACGGTTGGCTAGAACCTTGGCCAGAATTTTTGCGTCGCAGTTAATTAAAGAAAGAGGGCGGTAAGAGTCGCAAGAATGAGGCGGTTTACCCGGTTTCAGTAGAGAAGTAATCAGCGCTTCCTGCATTGATGGGGGGAGCGCACCAGACTCATGTGCCTCCAGAAAAACTTCACGGAGCACCGGAGCTAGGATATCTATATAGGCCTTGTAGAAATCCATGGGCAACCCGTCCAGACCGGGGGCCTTTCCAGGTGCCATCTGATTGATTGCATCTCTGATCTCGTCCAGGCCTATGGGTTCCGCCAAGAACTCACGCTGGCGATCCGAGAGCCAGCCCAGGGTGAGCTCTCTCAGGTAGTCGTCCATGTCCAGCGCGCCAACTCTGGTGGAAGAGTAAACTGTAGAATAGTGTGTAGTGAAAGCCGCCAAGAGCGACTGTGTGTCGCGTATGGGAACCCCCTCTTCCCCCTTAAGTTCTAACACAAAATTGGAGCCACGCATCGGCCGCACCGCGCTCGCAAGGGATCTACCGGGACGTTCACCCTCCCCGTATGCCCGAGCCCTGAAGTATTTGCCCCGGAAGCGTACCTCTCTGTCAGCAGTGGAAGTGTATTCTGACATCGCCGTGCGGTACTGCGCTTGCGCATCCGTGTTGTCGGCAAAGTCTGGACTAGTTTCCAGGGTATGTAGCGTGGATTCTAAATTATGTAGTGTGGTGCGTAGGGTCTTTAACACCCCGGAACTCTTAGAGATGCAGACTCCCCGAATCGTGACCTTCAGTGCTTCCCAGAGGGTGGCCACGTGGTCTACCGATCCCTTGTTACGGGAAAGAAAGTCTTCTAGTTCTTGACATAGTTCGGATCGGAACAGTTCATCGAGTAAGATATTGGGCTGAAGTCGCCATGTTGGGGATCTACCCATTATGTCTGGTAGGCGGAACTTGGCGAGCACTGGAGAATGGTCGGAGAATGTGCGGCCTGTGTGTTGTACAGTAACAGGGAGGGGGCCAGTGCCCTATTTACCATGATGTAATCTAGTCTGGCCCATGTGGCATAAGCATTATTCCAGTGCGTGCCCTCCATGGAGGTCGGGTGTAAGTGGCGCCAGGTATCCACGACATCCTGAGTGTCGCATATGTCCCTCAGGTATTTGTGTGTGTTATCATAGTGGCAAGCAGAGGGGTTGGAGCTATCCATGGCAGGGTCTAAAACAGCGTTGAAGTCACCTCCCCAAATGAGGTGCGTGGAGCCTACCTCACAGATCTTGTTCCAGAGAGCAATGAAACTGCGTGGGTCATCGGAATTAGGACCGTAAGAGCAGGCCAGGGTAATTGTCTCGATGCCTATCCTGCCCCACGCTATACAATATCGGCCCTCAGTGTCCTTGGCTGTACCCAGGGGAACATAAGGAACCCCGCGTTTTAAGAGAAAAGCAGTGCCTCTGGCATAGGATGAGTATGATGCAAAGATCGAGTGAGCAGCCCACCTAGCAGCAAAGGATCCCCTACGGAGAGGGTCCATATGTGTCTCCTGTAGGAAGACCACCTGAACATGCAGTCTATCCAAAGCACCCAAGATTCGCCGCCTCTTCCTCGGGTCTCCCAATCCCCTGACATTCCAAGAAATAGCGGTGAGCAGTCCCCCCCACCTGGCTCAGTGTGTGTGGCGTGCGCTAGGTTCTTGGACATGGGAACCCCAGGTCACTAAATCCACCCGGCGGCTGTCCCAGACATGCAGCCAGATAGTAAGGGCGGCATACTGTGCTATATCAACAAATATGCGTGCAATGTTCATGCTGAAAAAAAACAACAAACTTGTAACGAATCCCTGAGAACCCACCCACCCTCCCACTCCGACATCCCAATCATGCCGGGCATCTTCCCAACCCCTCACAAACCTACAATGTTTTGTCATTCACTCATTGGGGAACACCCAAGTGGGGGACACCAGGGGTCCAGACCCGCCATCCCACTCCCCCGATATCGCACCCGCTATCCCCCGGAGCCTAGACCCAGTGGAGAAACACGGGAGGGGGAGGTTGGTGCCAGGGCGCAATCAAGTTAAAACATCGTCAAGGAACCATCAAAAAACAATAAGGGAGGGCAAGGACTGATAGGTGGTAGCTCCACCATAACGGCGAGCGCACAGAGTCACATATGGAGCAGCAATTTAACTTCACAGAAAAACTGGCAGAGGCAAAACAAGTGTACATCAAAAGAGTAACATAAGCGGAGCTGAATGGCAGCTGGAGATCCCCAGTCAGTCAAGGGCAGAAGTGGGTGATCGGGATCGCGCACTCCCGGAAGGGGAGTGAGCCAGTTCAGTTTTGTGGTCTTTTAGAAACAGTTCAACCTGGGCAGGATCCTGAAATATGTGGGGCTTGCCATGATGGACAACCCGTAGCCGGGCCGGGTATAACATGGAGTATTGAAGTCCATGTTGATGCAGTCGTTTCTTGACCTGTACAAATTTGCGACGTGCATCCTGTACAGATTGTGTAAAGTCTGGAAAGAAGGAGAGCGTGGTATTTTCGAAGAGGACTGGTTGTTTTTCTCTGGCGAGTCGTAGAAGGGTGTCCCGATCCCTGTAATTCAAAAAACGGATTACTATAGGTCTTGGGGGCGCTCCGGGCACGGGGCGAGGGCCCAAGGTGCGGTGAGCCCGTTCCACCACCAGCTGGGGAGAGAAGGCGTCCACGCCCAAAAGGTCGGAGAGAAGCTTCTCGATGAAAAGTTCCATCTTGCCCACAGAGGTAGTCTCTGCCAGACCAATAAGGCGTACATTGTTTCGGCGCGATCTCGCCTCTAAATCCTCATTTTTGTCAGCGATTACCTTCAGCAATCGCTCCATCTGCGATACCTTGGACGTGGTGACCGTTGCACCATCTTCCAACCCGGAGACCCGCTGTTCCGCCTCCTTAAACCGCTCCTCGTGCTGGTCCAGTCTATGCACCACTGAGTCCAGGCGGCTCGACATATCCTCGATCTTGGCGTCAATGGAGGTGAGGCTGGTCTGCATGTTCAGGAGGAGCGCTTTCCAATCCACCTCCTCTGTGCCTCCTCCCGCAGAATCATCGTCTCCAGGCGGAGGGGCGTGGGATTTTTTGGTTGGAGCCTCGAATGGAAGCCGGGATTGTTTGGCGTGTTTGGCATCCGTCTTCCCCATAGTGTCGGTCGGCCCACCGGCCTCGGAGCCCGATCCCCAACACGGAGCAGCCCCACCAATATATTTAGGGCCTGGACGTGTATGGCAGGGAGAGAGCCGGGCTGCACCCTGGTTACCGCCGACAGCGACCCGCCTGCAAATCCTGCGAAGTTGGTAAGTCGGAGGGCCCACAGACAGCCACCATGCGTCAGAGGCAGTAGTTCTTGCCAGGAGAAGGGCCACGAGCCCAGGGGGCAGTCTCAATCAGGCGCCTCCTGCACTGATATCATAGCGGAGAGCCAGGACAAGCAGCGGAGTCCTCGTGTCGCGCCCTGTGGGGGGGGGCATCAACAGCAGAGATAACGCACCTCCCGCCGCACCCAGGGCCGTCCGGAGCTAGATGGGGCACTCCTCGCCAGCCCCGCAAGGCATGCTCCGGCCCACGAAGGCAGCCCCGCAGCTCCGCGTCCCCCTCCGAGCCTCAGCTCACCCTCGCCTTACCGGTATGTCTGGAGGTCGGCGATGGGCAGGGGGAAGCCACCGCAGGAGCGTCCGGCGCCGGTATCTGCTCTCAGCCTCGGCCGCGCTCTGCGGCCCAGCGCGCCCGTCAGATCCCCGCTGCAGCGTGTGCGCGGCAGCCGGCCTCCTCGCATCAGCCGAGCAGTCACAGCGGCCGCGGGGGACGTCGGCGGTCTTTGCTGGCGAACCACCGGCCAGAATGTTCTTTAAGTCGGTGAACCTGTTCCGCGTCCACTGCCCATCAAATAGGGCTGGTCAGAGTCGTGTCCCTTAGACGTAGGATGGGCTAATGGAGATTCAAAGCGCCCGGCGGGCGAGAGCCTCACGGATGTGCGGCCATGTTGGTCTGGCGCCCTCTAGCGCCCCTTGCTGTCCAGTAAAGTTCAATGTATTGCACCATGGTAAAATCTATAATACTGGCAAATAACTTTAATGAATGTAAGATTATAGAAAATAATCTGGTGCAATCTGAATATTTTGGAATAAAGATATTCTAAAGAAAGAATAAATAATGTGAATGGCACCCCCAACATATTACCATACCAACCAACTCACACAGTGCCCCCGTGTGACACACAATATAGGCTCCCATCACACTGTCACCTGGTGAGGAGCCGACACCACACTGTGGCAGAGAAAATAGGATGAAAACCACTGTATGTAGAAAGTTGCTTTCCAGCTCTTTTTCCGAGGCTTTGAACTGTCGACGTCCATTAAGGGGTGTGAAAACACCCCAAGACATCGGCACCTGCCTCAGCAAGCTTTTTGGGGGGAGGGGGGCTTGGACTGGGGGGGGAGGGGTTCAAAAGTGCCTCATAGGTACTTCTCAGCATGAGGCCCTCCCCTTCAAGGCCCCACCCCCCCTCATCACACAGTGAGATTGTTCTTTAAATTGGCAGATATGTATTGCCTCTGGGCACATTTCAAAATGATAGATCGAGTCTACTCCAGGTACTTTACAGCACATGCCCCAAACACATTCCAAGTTCTTTGTGGGTTTCCACACCACTCTCACTGGTGTGAAATTAGACCCTTTAAAAAGCTGCCAATTTGAAAAGTTGGAACTGTGCCCATCACAAAAGTGCACTGTATTAAGGTAAGTGAATTTTCACGCAGAGTAGTTACAAAACTATTTCTAACCTAGACTTCACCAGCAGCATTTAAGCTTATTTTAAGATTGCATTCAAAAACATAGCCATCTGCACATATAAATACACACATATTAAAGTGGCAGTAGTAGCGTATCTGTAGTAATGGTTAGGACAGATTTTGCACTAAAAAGGCATTCCTTTGTTTTCTTAATAACTTTGGAGAGATAAGGGAATCTACATGAACTTTTACTCAAAATTGTACTACCACATTGGAAAAATAGGAGAATCCCCAAAAGTGACATTTAACTTTTTAACTCCCATCAGATTTTTTATGCTCCTCAATACAGAAAAAAATAGGGGAAGTACACCAAACTTGCCATGTAAATAGAAATTTACTCAAGGAAGTAGCTTTGCTTGGATTAGTGTAAAACATTTGTGCCCTATTTACGAGAAACTAATGCAGCGCGGTGCGCAAGCCATTTTACTGTGCTGCGTATGTTTCGAAGCACAGGGATGTGACATATTTACAACAATATGTCACATCTCTGTGCTTTTCCCTGCGCTGGCGCACAAACTGCTGCCATGTGCCGGCGCATGCACCCTTGCACATTGGGGCAAGGATGCCTGCGTCGTGGGGAGATTGTTTTTGGGCAGGAAGGGGCACCTTCCTGCACAAAAACAATCAATTGAGGTGATTTCCTCTTCAAATGCATGCTATAGAATGCAACATGCATTGAAAGAGGAAAAAACGAGGAAAAATGAAAACATTTCTCCTTGTTGCGTCTCGCTACGCCACCCGGTAGCATTCTGACGCATTTCCAGGATTACAATTGCTCGTAAATCTGGAAATGCATCAGTGTACATGGGTGTTGCGTAGGAACACCCACAGAACAGCCATGTCATGCCCCTAACAAGCAAAGTGTTGTGTGAAAAGGGGCGATATTTACAAGCACATGTAAGCCACGCTGGGTGGCTTTATGTGTGCTTGTAAATATCACGCAGCAGGTTGCGCCGCCAGTGCGTCACGCAAAGTGACACCTCAGCCGAAAGCTGTGTGCAGCAAGGGCTGGCTGGCCACAGGTAATTGTTGCCTGTGGTGTATGATAAAAAAGATTAGTTGAAAGTACATATATTTTTAGGTACGGCTATAATATATTTTATTATATTAGTTAAATGTATTGTCTGAAACCATAAAGCACTTCTTAAAAGTGCACTTTCAGTAATTCAAATATTGCATGAGTGATAGCACCTTTCATTCCAAAAGTACTTTATGGGAAGGTAACTTTAGTGGAGTTTCAAGTACCAATCTGCACACTCATTATTTTCATGGAAACCTAACAAAAATGCAACTTCCAGTAGATCTACACATCAGGCTTTACACAAAAGATGTGTATGCATCACAGGAGAGTCAGCTTATTCTTTCCCCCTTCATAGGTCAGGCTGTCTGTCAAAAAAAAGTTATAGCATTGGTTTTAAACATGCAAACCACATAATATTAGCACTTTGACATACAATTATTTCACAATAAATCTAAATTCATATTTCACCACTGTTAGAAGTGCCATCACATCCTTAGTCACTTTGTGATTAATTTCCTTATTAAGAAACCGCAGTGATTGCTTGGGACTGCCTCAGTGCTCCACAGACAAAAGAGAATAATAAACGTTTCCCGTAACCAGGAGGCACAGTTTAAAAGCCAATGCCACATGCTCACCAGATTGCAAATACCTTTTCTATCCAACCAAGCAACCACAATAGGGCATCTTTATGGGAAGCTGCCCCAGATGGATAAGCATGAACTCCCTTTGCCGCTTTATTAGTACAGCTGTACAGCAACACTTGGGGACAAGGAAGTGAGGTGAGTTGCCCTCAACTTCCAAATGATGGCTTTCCTTCCCTGCCTAACGAGGAGGGTGGGAGGTACCATTCACCTTGCTAGCACTGGAAGCTTTGCTACCCCACTGACCTATGTATCACAGGGCAATACATTGAGCTCCAACACAGTTAACGTGCACCATGTTATTTTTACAGTGCTTTGAGACTTTGATCTCAAAATTCACAGCTTCTTAAAGAGCTTACATGGTGCCCAGTTCCGACAGCGCCATGACACTCCCCAACTCGTACTAATGGCATTCTAAGAAAAATCCAAAGAGATAAAGTTAGCATAGCCCAGCAATGCAGAGAACAACACAAACCCTACAAGGACAGGTCAAGCAGGAATGACCCACCCCTCTTTGGAACTGTTTCTCCAATACCGGAAGAAGTATTCCAAGATTGCTGACAATGCACTTGGGGGCGCTTTGACCGACTGGCAGCCATTTTTCCATATTCTGTAAAACTGTAATGTACCAAACCAAGATGGTTGATGACCATTTTCAAACGATAAGTAAAAAAATGAATAAACATATGCATGTGATGCCAAGTTAAGGAATAGAAGAGAGCAGCTTAGTAGAGTTGTGCAACTGTCAGGTCTTTGCCAAGGCAATGTCTTTTAAAATAAGTAGAGTCAAGTGGTAAGGGCAGTGGAGCAACTGATGAGCAGGGAGACGGTGGAGTTGGTGGGGAGCTTGTAGAGAGAGAGAGAGAGTACAGAGTGTTGAACCTGCAGATGATGAACACACCAGGGAAAGACTGAGCTCCAATAGAGCCCTACCCCCCAAAATTAAAATTAGTTCCTTGATGTCAGAAGTGGAAGGATACAGCTCATTCAATTATAAACATGGTAACGAATAAATGATCCAGGGGCAAGACAAGAATGGGGAAGAAACTTTGAAACAAGGAGCATTGAACAGAGATAAACTAGAAAGGCATCTAATCCTAATGAAGGGGCGGACCCAAAGGCTACTGTATGCAATGTATTGTTGGCATTGTCTCTATCTAGAGTTGCTTGTAGGTGAGACATAACAAGAACACTGGCCAAAGAAAATAACATCAACATCTGGTCATGCTGATAGGTGTGTATCCCTCATACATTAGTAGTGACTCACTGCTGTTTCTGTAATGCTGTTACCATTGGGCCTCTTGCAACATTTCTCCGTACTTCAGGGAGTGTTACGTTATTTGGATATAAGTGGTGCCCATGCAGATAAAATAAGGCCAGAGGCCGTTTTGTATGTCCAATTAAAGGGGATGTGCCAGTGCAACATTTTCCCATTGGGTTGTGTACATCGCAGCCTATTTTGAGACTGGATAGTTGGTCAAGTGTTTTAGTTAACATCTACAAAATTGGTGGAGAAGCCTTAAGACAAATATATAGGAGTAAATAGTGTTCATAATGAGTGAATTAATTTTCTGTAATCCTAGCACCTAGGATCTGTAACAACATTCCCATACTGGTAGGCCTGCAAAAACACAGCCCCAATTTGGTAAAGAGTTAAAGACTCACCTCTTTAAAGAAAACTAGATCACGAGGTCGCCATAACTTGGCGACCTCTCCTATCACTTGTTGACTTTATGCTTGCCTTTGACTCTGTACAGCACACAGCTGCCTTTTGGGTAGGTTTGCCCCATGAAAATACATATACATACATACACCGAAAACCACCCAAGGGATGGTCTAGAATTCATGCTGCTCCACAAAAGGGTCCTTGGTTGGGGCGTTGTTAAAATGTCATAACGATCATGCTTGGAAGCCACCAGACCTCTACTTAGGTCGCTACTTTGAGTAATGCAGTACTGACCCTTGACTCTAACAGGTCAAGATCAAATTGAGGTGTGACCAGCGCAGTTAATGGGTAGAAATTGTTAAATCTTACATCAAATCTTCAGTGAGTTATATATCAGTAGCAGTAGGTCATCTACAAAATGTCAATAGCAAACAGACTCATGAAACCGCAACTTAGTCATCAGCTGCATGATAACAATAGAGAACATCCACATTCACAAACATGATCACTGGGGTACTTTGATTGAACTGTTGTCCATAGAATCTAATTCTGGGCATGTCAAATGACATTTTCAATATGATTCATGCAACATAAAAGATGTTGTTTTCTTGAAATGTCAAAATTAGCTTGGGGATATGAGAGATGTGGATCAATTGACATAAGATGTATCTGCACCGGTCCTGGTAATGGCAAGTATTGATCAATATATTAGTGGGTGATAAATAGTGAACAAAATGATATGAATAGAAGCAGTCATTACATACACTGACTCTGTTAATGGGACAGTTAGGTTCATTTAATGAAAAATGTACTTTATCTGCTTTCACTGCTTACGATGGAAACGCAGACCAATATAAAGAAAAGAATGAATTACTCCAATTACTCTGTTTTCACAGTAAAGCACAGGCACTGGTGAATAAAGAACATTAGCTAGTCAATTTGTTTCAAGTAGCAAAACGGTAGACCAAGAGTGACAAGCATTGGCAAAGCCAACAGACCTTGCATTTGCACACTATTAGCTTACCAATGTTTTTTTAGCAATGTTGTGCAGCATGGCTAAAGAGGAAACCAAAATAAAAAAAAGAAGTGTTATGAGGCAGCCGCAGTGGGCGTGTCATTTTGTAGGCGCGTGCACCTTGCATGCGCGTGCCTACAAAATGCACAGGATGTTTTTTAGTTACTGATTCAAGTGAGGGTAGTGAGGAGCTATTGGTGAGGGTAGTGGTGACGGTTGTGAGGATGTTTGTGGAGGTTAGAATTGAGATGGTGAGCGTTGTGGTGAGGGTGAGGGAGGTGATGATGGTGAGGGTGGTGGTGGTGGGGTGGTAGTTGTGAGAGAGGTGGTTGTTAAGGTAGTGGTGGTGGTTGGGGTGCTGGTTAATGTATGGTGGCGGTGGTTGGAGTGCTGGTTGTGGTTAAGGTGGCGGTAGTTGGATAGTGGTGTTGGTTGTGGTGGTGGAAGGAGGGTGAGAGTTAGCATGGTGATAGGGGTGGTGGTGGCAGGGAAGGGGTTGGGTTGGGTGGTGGTGGCAGGCTGGTTAGAGTGGTGGTGGGAGGCTAGTTAGGGTGGTAGTTGTTAGGGTGATATTACAGTGGTGGTAGTTAGAGTAGTGGTGTTGGTTAGGGTGGTGGTGGTAGGGTGGTGGTTGTAGTGAGGGTTCTGGTTTGGGTGGTTGTGATTAGGGTCATGGTGGTTAGGATGGTGGGTGAAGTAGTAGCGGTGAGTAGGGCAAGGGTGGTGGTGTTGAAGATGGTGGTAGTTAAGGTGGTGCTGGTTTGGGTGGTTGGGGTTAGGTTAGAGTGGTGGTTATTAGTCGGGGGTGGTGGTTATGGTAGGGTGTTGTGGTTATGATGATGGTGGAACAGTGGTAGTGGGAGGGTAGTGGTGGTGAAGGTGGTAGTGCTAAAGGTGGTGGTGGTGGTACGTATGGTAAGGTGGTGATTGGGGTTGGTTGGTGACTAGGGTGGTGGTTGGGGGTAGGGTGATGGTGGTTAGGGTAGGGTGTTAGAGTGATGGTTTTGGTGGTGTTAGGGTGGAGGTTTGAAAACAGGCACAGAAAACAGGAAGCTGAGACCGTATTTACTTATTTGTTCATATTACACTCATTGTGAATGATGAAATCTAAGTTTCTATCAGGTGAGACCGGGACTGGAGGCTCTCCTAACTTTGCTGGCCACCATTTAAGTGATCTGGTAATGCATAATGGACCAAAACACATGAGTTCTGTTTTGTCTCCTTTCAGTTTCAGTGCATTAGTACACATCCACTGAGTTACTGCCACATACAATCATAGACCTTAGCAGTTACTTTGGTCTCATCCATCACCAACACTACAATTTGGATGTTATCTGCATATGACATGAGGGATAACCCAAAGCTCTTATTAGTTTTACCAT
This sequence comes from Triturus cristatus, assembly GCF_964204655.1. NCBI lineage: Eukaryota > Metazoa > Chordata > Amphibia > Caudata > Salamandridae > Triturus > Triturus cristatus. The sequence goes on along the minus strand of NC_140584.1, from coordinate 363,095,146 downwards.
GGCCGAAATATTGAAATTGAACTAGGTGGGGCTCAAAATAGAGCCATGAGGTACACCACATGTCAGCACTATGACCATCTGAGAATGGTTGGATAAGAACGAAATAACCCATTCCAAGGTTCTACCTTATACACCGATTGTAAGAAATTGGGTTGTTGGTTGACTGGAGTGTGAGCCTTGGGCAAACAGCAACCACAATCCTTGTCAGGGTGAGGCACAAGCCAACCCTAAATAAACTTGTGCTCAACCCTCTGGTAGCTTGGTACAGAGCAGTCAGGCTTAACCTAGAGGCAATGTGTAAAGTGGCTTTGTGCAACACTTCATCAGTAATAAAATGAAAAACACCACACAAAAAAGATCGCTCCCACACCAAGTTAGAAAAATAGAGTTATTATGTATAAATAAAACAAGACTATAATGACAAAAATCCAGTTTATAGAACCGAGATATACAATTTCAAAGATTTCAGTGAAAGTAGCGCCAAAAAGCACAAAACGCCAACTGTAGATATCTAGTCACGCAGGACCGGGACAAAGTCACAAGTTTTCAGGCAACCGTGATGGAGGGCGGGCCAGCTACAGGGACCTAGTTAGGTCCACTGAACAAAGTACCTTAATCCTGGTTTGGGGAGAGTTGCGAGCATCCACTTTGAAGATGCACTGTGCAGCCAAAATGATGCGCCGGTTCCGATATGCAGTGAGGCTGTGGTGCGAGGCCCTGCTTCATCATCGAGGATCCTGTTGATGAAGGCTTGAGATGTGAAGACCTGCAACAAGGATACGTTGGATTCAAGGAGGTGCGAGGCTGCGATGTAGGGTTTGGCATCGTTGTTGAAGATCCCATCAATTAGGGATGCGAAGGCCCCTGAAAAGGCTGCAGTGGCGATGCAAGTCTTTGCAAGGAGTACAACCCACACAGCAGCAGTGATGCGGTGTTTCTACTCATGGCTACACTGCACAGCAGAGGAGATGCTTTAGATCTACTGGATCCACAGAAGCTGTCATTCATATTAGGCCCAGTTCCAAGGGCCAAAGACTGGGGTGGCACCACTTGCAGGGTTGATTCACAGGTGGCAGAGTCCAGGTGCATGTGCAGTGTTATTGGAAACCTTATGTCCCTGAGGCTTCAGACCAGGAGGCCAGCCAACTAGCCCTTGGAGTCACTCTGGGGTGCAGGTTTCAAAAGATGCAGCTCCTTCTCTCCCAGGCAAGAAGGCAAGAGATCAGCACATCAGGGCATCAGTCCTTTAGAGCAGCAGTCCAGCAAAGTGACAGCCCCATCAGCAGCAGAGCAGTCATTCTTCCTGGCAGAGTTTCCACAGGTTCAGAAGTGTACTCAAGAATTGGTGTCTGAGTTCCAATATTTTTACCTTTTTCTGCCATTGAAGTAGGGGAAACGTTTCTAGAGGTTTCCCTTTGAAGTCCCCAGGCATCCTCACTTCGATGTCCTGGCTCCAGACAAACTACAGGTGGTATAGAGGCAAGACACAGCCTATTCAAGTGTAAGACACCTACACTCTCTATTGTGTGTGGTTTTCTCGGAGGAATACACAAAGTCCAGATGTCAGCTACATCCATTCATGTGACCCAGACACAGGCTGAAAGCACTAAATAAGCAAAGGTAGGAAAATGTCATCTTTCTAAGTGTTATTTTCAAAATTGTAATTTAAAATTCGACTTCACCATAAGTTATGATTTTTCATTACAGTTCCAAAGACACCAAACATGAACTGGTTACATGCTCCCATTTGTAAATTACAGCTTATAAAATGTAATAAAGTAATTCCAATGTTGTCCTATGAGAGAGATAGGTCTTGCAGTAGTGAAAAATGAATTTAAGAGTGTTTCACTATTAAGACATGTAAAACTTAGAACTACATGTCCTACTTATTAAATATATGGCAATCTGTCTGATGGGGTTTGTAGGGCCTGCCCTAGAGGTAACTTGAATGCATTAAAATGGAAGGTTTGGGCCTAGCAAAAAGTTTTTTTTGCCAGGTCAAAATGGCAGTTTACAAACTGCACATGCAGGCTGCAATAGCAGACCTGAGACATGTTTAAAGGTCAACCTCAAGGGGTGTCACAATCAGTGCTGCAGGCCCACTAGTAACATTTAATTTACAGACCCTTGGCACAGGTAGTGCCACATTACTAGGGACGTACAAGTAAATTAAATATGCCAATTCTGTATAAGCTAATTCAGCTATGTCTTACAGAGAGAGCACATGCACTTTAGCACAAGTTAGCACTGGTAAACTGCACAGAATCCTAAGGCCAGCAAAAACGAATTCAGCAAAAAATTCGAGGGTAAAGGCAAAACGTTTGGGGTGACCTTGCAGAGAGGGCTGGTCCAACACCCGTAGTCTGTAATCTGGGTACCAGAATGTGAAGTGAGACAGTGTCAAATGCAGCACTGAGTTCTAATAACCCCAGCACTGAACTACGGCCCCTGAGACAGAGAAGGTGTTGGTGATACTAATGGAGGAGAACAGATTGCTTTTGGACAAGGGTGATAGTGCAGAGCTCTTTTTATTAAATCTCAGTGCTGCATATGACACCGTATCACACTACATTCTGAAATACAGATCACAAACTATGAGCGTACAAGTAGGATCCTTGGAATTATTAATTCTATTATTATCCAACCATTCTCGGACGTTCCCATGCCCTCTTCTTCTTCTAAAAATAGAGTGCTGCCATGCGGATTTCCTCATGGCTCTATTTTGAGACCCACTTTGTTCAATTTGTATACTGTGCTCCAGGCAAACCTTATACAGAGTTTTGGGTTGTCCCACTAAGGTCCATGATTGTATGGTGTAGTGTAGCAACATATGGGGTCGACCAAACAACCATCAGCACCAGGGTAATGACACTGAATCCAAAGACTTTCGTTCACTCAGGAGAGTCACAGTTATAGAAACAATCAAGTTAAGCCCAAAAATAGCCATGTGTATAAAATATATTCAGTTGCAAAATGACTGAGAACACACTCTACAACAAATTGCAAAAAAAGGAATGTTTATGCACACGAAAACTTTAAAAGCTCATCTCATGAGAAATTACAAAAAATGGAAATAAAGAAACAAATGATAAGACAGTAACTCAATAAATTCTGGTGCAATCAGAAGGACTGATATAGAATTCAAATCAATAGGATGCAATTTAAGAATAACAACATATGATACGGTTCTATAGTCAATTGAAGATATTCACTACTAACAAGAGTTAATCCCACACATTCATACAGTCCATATTATGTAATGTAAGTCAATGTTTCAGCCGAAGGGTAAAATTGAAACAGGGCCATCATCCGGATAATTTATGAAAAAGCATATTTAGAAGAAACCAATCTAAAGAGTTCCACTGGTTATTATAAAGGAATTTAAAGTAATAAACCACAAATTGGTCCTAAAAACAAAGCAAGAAGTCTCACACTGGAGAGCATTAATTGAATGTAGGTACATGAATTAAAGACTGCAGGGAAGTGACTCCATAATGGTACACGTCAGGTAGATGTGCCACAGACACAGACTGATGTGTACAGGCCCGATCGGCCCAATAGGATTTATGCGGGTTTACCTTACCTTTCGAGCATCACTCGTGGATGGTTGTGAGCCTGTTTCTAAGTTCTGACATTCCCCCTAGGTCGGACAGAGGACTCGAGGTTAGCTCATTATGTTTCCACAGCCCTAAAGGGAGTGAAGGTTTAAAAAAAATTATGCCCTGCTGCCCATGTGGCATGTAGCAGGCCCTGGTGGGCAATAAAAAATTAAATTAGGCCTGCCACCCGTGTTGGCGCAGCCAGGGGCCTACGGAGAAAAAGAAATTCAGGCCCACTTCCCATGGGGCATGCGATGTGCCCACATGGTCTATAAAAAAAATAAAGCAGAATTTAGGTCCATTGCCAGTAAGGCATGAGGTGGATCAAGGAGCTGTAAAAACAATAAAACTGAATTTGGGCCCCTTTTCCATACTACATGCAGCGGGCCCTGGGGAGCAATTTAAAAAAATCTGTATTTGTGCCCTTGGAGCACGCAAAGGACTCGTCAGGGGCATAACAAAAGTTAAAATATTGGGGCCACCTGTCAAGCCTTGTGAGTGCATGCAATGGGTCCCACATCCAACACAACCCTCTTCCACCTTCAAGCATATGTTAGGCCCTATTTGGAGACAGCAACCTTAACCCACCCCAAGCACCAGTGACCCCTTCAACCAATCACCACACAAAAGTAGGTTGAGCCTGCAGCAAGCTTCCACTCACAGCAGCCCCACGCAAAAGTAATTCCCAGTCACTCCACCAAAATCACTAGTGCTCTTTACACCCGCAATCACCCAAATGTAAGTTGAGCCTGCAGCAGGACCCTAGTTATTACTCCCCAATTCAAGGCACCTGTACCCACCCACCCCAAAAACACCCAAAAATAAGTTGGGCCTGCAGCAGACTCCAAGTCACCCCACCCAAAGTAACAATACCTCATCCAATCCACCACCCAAAACTAAGTGGTCCCACACCAGGCCATCAGTAGCACCACCATCCAAAGTTGCATTAAAACTGCAGAGGGCCATAAGTGACCCCTCGCCCACCTCAAGCATAAGGGATAGAATAAGGTGGCAGAGTAGCAGGTTGGGGGCAGTGTTTTGGGGGTAGCGAGGCAGGGTAAGAGACAGGGACCCCTTGCAATCTTAGTTTCACTTGTGCATATGCATTGAATTGATGTATTTTCTTTTTTTCTTGTTTTTGCAAACGGTTTAACATTTGTTGGGCTCTTAATTGAATCAATATTGCTTTTCTTATACTTTGCCAAAATTCATATTCATTTCAGGTACAAATGATTCACTTTTTTGGAGGGGTGGGATTAGGGTTTAGTCACAATTTTGAGTTAATGCATTTATGTTTCATTCTTTTAGTACTTCAGTTTTTAGGCATCAACAGCATTCCTTTTTTAAACTGAAATTCTTTTTTTAACTGCCTTTCTGTAACTTAGATTCAAAGGGGTTCTTGTTTTGGGGCACGTGTGCCTGTTCTGTTTTTAAACGTCGTTAGTGGATCTATTCCATTTTTCCCATTCTTCACCATCATCAGTGCTCCGTTGCGATTTTGTTTCAGTTTTCTTTTCCTTTTTGTTGCAGGTACTTTTGAGCAGACTTTGATGAATGTCATTTCAGATTTTACAGTATTTTCTTGACACTTTTTATGCCAATTGGGTTGTATTGCCTTGGAGCAGACACTACATTTTGAAATGCTTTCCTTAACCTGGACCATGTATTTTTTCCCCTCATTGTTCTATTTTCTCCTCCCTTGGGGTTTGTGAAATAACACTGAATATTTTGCGACCTAATGTAGCACCAGTAACTAACTCCTTTCAGAGGACTAAAATGTGCCTATAGTGCTCGGAACACCCCACCTGACTATACAGGACTTGTCTGTCCCTGCATTAAAACTCCACTCCTGCACCTTTGTTTCCAAAGCTGTCAGGTTTTTCTTTCTTTGCGGTTCACTCTTCCTGCTTCTAAACGGCATTGGTAACTCCATTTTGAAAAATGTAAATTCCCAGAGCACTCGTGTTTTAAATAGGCCTGGGCGAAGCACTACGCTACGCTCGCGTAGTTTGCGAAGTTCGCGCTACTTCGCACTACGCGAACTGCACGTAGCACAGTGCGAACACGCGTAGCGTAGTGTTGCGTAGTGCTGCGGTCATTTTTTGCTTGCTCGCGGTCCTCAACGTCAAGTTGGCGACCGCGAGCAAGCAAAATGACATCCTGGCGAGACTTTTTCCTTGTTCGCGATCGCGAGCATGGAAAATAAACCTCCCGGCGAGATTCCCAACGCGAGAAGGTCAGGTTTCTCATTGCGAGGGGTCGCGTATGCTCGCGACCGCTCGCGATGAGAAACTACCAGTTCGCGTTGAGAAAGCTGCAGCTCGAGGAAAAATCTACTCGAGCAGCAGAAAACTACAGCTCGCACTGTGCAAGATGCCATTTTCAATGATTGCACAGTGCCGGTTGCTTGTCCGCACTGTGCAATCATTGAAAACAACATCTTGCACAGTGCGAACATGTTACTTCGCAGTTCGCGAAGTGCTACGCGTAGCTCGCGTAGTGCGAACTTCACTTTGCGTAGCTTCGCGAAGTGCTACTTCGCGAACTACGCCCACCCTTAGTTTTAAATGGTGTCACCACTTTTTCATTTTATTTTAGTTGCAGGTACAGTTTAGAGTCAAATTTGATGCATGTTTTGTATAATATTTTTGTTTTTTCTCAACTACATGTTTTTTTCTGTTTTGGAGTTTGTGAAATAACAGTCAATGTATCTACAGATTAGTCCTGTGACAGTGCACCACAACACTACAGAGGACTCAAAGTTGCATAGAGAGATTTGACAGGTGAGCCACTGAGCAACAAACGGGTTCTTTCTTTCTATATTTAAACTCTGTGACCACAACTGCACTTCAAATGGTTTAATTTTTTCACTTTTCAGCTAGGACTTCTTTAAACAGCATTTGCGCAACTCCATTTGATTAGACTTCCAAAGTCTTTTTTTTTGGGGGGGGGGGGAGGATAGGGGGGTTTGGAGGAGGCATGGATTGGATGAATGTTTTTGATGTATGCATAGCAGGATACTGTTGGTGACAGTTAGTTAGGATAGATAGGTGGATGGCGCATCTGAAAGGAAATTATTTTATTTTCACCATTTCTGTTGCAGTTAACTTTTTAAATTGGCAACAAATGCATAGAACCTAATGGCTGCTGTTTCCCTATGCTTTAACAGTGGGCTTTCAGCAAATGATCTATGTTCTTCTCATTTGGGTCTTATGTGCTGCACCAAGGAAATTAAGGATTAAAGGTACCTTTCATTAAATAGTTACCTCTGGTCTAATTCACATAGCTGGAAGGGCTCCCACATTACTAGTTCACATGACTCAGGCGGTGTCACACCGCACTCCCCTTCCCTGGCAAAGAGGACTGAGGATTTACTGAGTTCACATCCTCCCAGGAACTGCCTCACCAACTTTGTGGCTGGGAGGATCAGGTTTCCTAGGAGGGCACTGACTATATTCATAACATCCAAGGCTCTGTGCTGTTTTGTAATCACACTCTGATATCATCAATGGTTTGAGTACTGCTTTTGTGCACTCTGTTTTTGTGCAAATTTTTTTTTAATAGAGTTTTATATAGTGAAAAGTTGACGCGAAGGTATCAGAGCGCTTTACGTGAGCATCACTTGTGTTGCACAAGGAAACATTCATTTTTGTTAGGCACGGGGAGATTACGTGATTTCACCAGAATCACAGAATGTTGAGCGTCATTGCTGAGACTTGAACACGGTTCCCCAGATTTGAGACCGGCCGTACTAGCCGTTAGACCACATCCTCTCCCCATTTCCCCATTTAAACTTAATCTGTAGATTAGTGGCCATAGATAGAATTTTCTTTACCAAACATTCTTTTTTGTGGATACCATCACTCATGCTCTTCTGATTCCTAGTCCCACATTGGATATTTATCTGATACTTGGACTCTGCATTGAATAGATGACTCTGATTCATCTGTACATTCATCTGCACATGTTTTGAGTTTGGACATTCATTTAATCCGGCAAATCCAGTGAAAAAGTGGCTGCATTTTTAGGTGAAATAAAATTCCTGGCTATCTTTAAGGTGATGCCTCTGGAATCAAGTTCGGATACCACCATTGTGTGTTGGTTTCTTGATTAAGTGAAACCTAGTTGAACATGCAGATTACCCCTTCTTCTCCATTTATTTTGACCTACATCTGTTATGTTATGCTGTTATTTCTCAACAAGTACCCCACGTAGAAGAAAATATTTTTATCCTCAGGCTGGGATTTATAGAATAAACTTCGCTGCTCCGAGGAAAACGTTTCACAAAGTATGTCTAGATGCTGCTGATTTGCACAGTATTATCACAAGAGTGAGACACAACTTTAACACTGATGTCAGTGGGTAGATTTTGGGAGCAGTATCGAGGGAGAAAACTCTTGCAGTAGAAAATACCTATACTTTTGCATCCTGTTCGCTCAAAGATGCAGAAAGAAATATTCAAAAATACAGGGTGCTTTCTGTGTTCTGAGATGTAAGAAAACATTTAAAAAATGTTGTGGGGCTTTAGTTTTGACGTGATCGGAGACCACACATCATTTAAAGAATTATTTCCAAGAAGGGTTTGGATTCAGTGTCACCACAGATCTGCAGGTGGGTGGTTGCCCTGTAATACTATGAAGTTCTCACCAGGTACAAACCTGTTGTTGATAGTAAGACTGCTGATTGTCTTTCTGAATTGGTGAATATTAGTGGGTATGAGGAAGAGGAGTACATAGATTTCGGGTCAAACGATTAAATTAAAGTTTGTCTGATCACAGAGGGCTGTATATCTGAGGAAGAATCAATTAGAGAGATGGGAAAGAACATGGAATTGTTTTATGTCTTTGAGGGTGCTAATAAGAGCAGATTGCAGTAACTGCAAAGACCAGAAAGTTTGAAGCAAGCTTTTGCAGACTGTAAGGGAGGAGTTGTCTATGTAAGATGGTTTGTTGTTCAAGGGTTTACTGATTTCACTCACAGGAGACAAAAAATACCTCACTGATCTAGCACACACACTGTTCATTTGGGAATTTGCAGGACTAATGAACGAGCATGCAATGATGACTGGTGGGCTGGAACTGGTCTACAAGATGAAAGAGCTATAAGAGACTGCTTGGAGTGTGTTCTTAGTGAAACAGTGAGGAATGTGAGGATGCCTCCCATAATATGTGGACATCCTCCGTCTGGCCCCTGGGAAGACGTTTCGCTTTATATTCCAGGCTCCATTCAATGTCAAAGTATTGAACAGTACACCTTGGTATTAATGGCCATGTTTTCCTCGTGCTCTCTAGAGCCCAACTCTATGAGCACTCAATGACATATTGAAAAATAATTAAAATGTGTATTGTCATAGTTAATTTAGTGAATGTGAACGTCTCGTCTTTTTTTTATTTAAAGGATTAAATTGTTCTCTTTGGCATGTTTCTATAAAAAATGTATGTAGGTGGTATTGTGAGGCTTCCTGGTATGTGGGTCTTTGCAAGTTTTATTATTATATGTAATGTTCTATAAGCACCCGATAAATTGTTAAGGGTATGCAGATTTTCGTTGCATATGGTGATAAACATCAAGCCACAGGTGGCAGTTACTTGTGTTAAGGATCACTAATTATCTTTTTGTTCACAGTGTGCTTATAGGTTTATAGGACTATGAGCTCCTGAACAAATGGCTGTGAGTGTGAAATTCATTAGGCTTACCCCATGTGCATGACTGATAGGCTCAATTGCCTTTGTTCGAAGGAAAATGTGCTGAATAGAGCAAATGTTAAAAAGTATATGGAAGGACTTCGTTAGTTAAGAGGACGAAATTAACAAAGTAACACTTATTCTAGGCCTGGGAGGAGCTCGCAGAGTTACCCAAAAACTCGGCCAAATTCCGCGGAGTTCCATGAGCAGGCGGAGTGAGTGAGTACAGTTAAGGTAATGCCCCATGACATGAACCCACAGAGATTTGCTGCAGTAAAAACAGAGACATTGGTGAAACTGCCTCTTCCAAGTTAGTGGGTGAAATATTTGCAAAACTTATCGGCAATCCTGTCCACATGTCTCTTCACACCCTTGCTCCCTAGAGCACCTTCCCCCCCCACACACGCTACGAATAACCCACAGTTAGGCGGTGGAGGAATATTTTTAATCCTTAATATAACAATTGGAACGTACCTGCAGCTGAACGACCTCCCAGTGGCCTACAGTAGCTGGGTCAATTGGTTTGCTGGTGTGTGGCTGGAAACTTCCTGCGTTCACATTACCAATGTCAGCAGCAGCCGGACAATCACCATTACTTCAGCCAGGGCCGGCGATGCAAGAGCGAGTGGCTTCCGGCTTTCACGCATGCGCGGCCGGCATAGGGCTGTGGCTGCCTCTCTGCTCCCCACTGCCCGGCTCCCCAGTGATGGAAATGATCTGTTCGACTGGGTTTTAGCGCCTCGGTGCTGATTACACCAATAGCATTGCACACACTTGGAAGCTCAGACCAATGAGGTCCCATCCTATACAGAATGTCCACCCCCCCTAATTGACCTGCACACACACTAACTAGTCGTTGCTAAAAAGTGGCATATCCTCCAACCAATTGTATTACATCCTATGCTGTGACTAGAGCCAGTCAACATAGGGAGGCAGGATATAGGCTATCCATGACCATGTGATGTTAGCCAATGCTGGCAAGTGATGGAGGAGGGAAGGGGGAACACTGACACAAACACAGTGGATTCTCGCCTGGCTCAGGAATCCAGACCCTGGCTGCATCTGCAAGGACAGAATTAGCTCCAGGGGAAGTAAGTGTCGGGGAGCAGTGCAGACCCTGCCAACTTCAGGTGAGAGGGGCTGGTGGGTGTGCGTCTGGAAGACCCTGTGCTCAGAATTAATGGTCTTGCAACAGATTTTGTAACCCATGTCAGCGGCAGTCCCTGGGTCTAGGGTGTCCAGCGCTAACCCAGTGCACCAATACCTGTCAGTATGCACCAGGTGCGCATCGCCTATTCGCCACTGTTTGTTACGCTGTCGACAGTCACACCTGACAGATTGGTGAAGTGCAGGTTGAGAATGAATGAACAGGGTGTCTCTGAGAACCCAACAAACGTTGGTTTACCAGCTGTCATCGCAACATGCAGATAAAGTTAGGGCTTGGAGCCAGTAAACTCCGCGGCGGTGGAGGAGTTTTTTCCAAACTTCACATTGCAAGCAGAGCGCGAAGTGGCAAAACTCCACAAACTCCGCTGGCAGAGCGGAGTATACCGGCCACCCCTAATTCAATGACTGAAGATTGATTACACAAATCCGGAGAGTGATTATCATTGTGTATGTTTCCCAGGTAGCCAGAAATAGCTATTGTGGGAGAAGTATTTCAGGAGAAAGGCAGCCTAGGTGCCATTTTGACTGGTAATTCCGTCCAATTTACTTATTGGGAAATTGGGAGTTTTTTGGCTAGAAAATGAGTTATCAATTAAAATTTCTCACTTTTTCACCCCAAGAAGAACGGCATGATTGGAAGGTACATAGATACTAGAGAGAAAGCATACAGTTGGCCAAAAATGCTGGAAGAAGGTGAATGGAGGTAAGAGTTAAGCTAAAGGTAGAAGTATACTGATGTTCTTCACATTTCATTATGAGTAAAATTTCTTTTGAATTAATTAAGCGGAAGCAAGCTAGTATGGCTATGTTCCCTGCTTGATGAAGAGAAAAATTAATGATCGGAGTGTATTTGACTACAGACTGGACAGTAGAGAGAGAGAGATTGAGAACCAAATGGTGAGGAAGACCAATTCTGGCACTCACAAAGCTGAATCTCTGACTAATGCCAGAAAGAATGATTGGGCTGTCGTGCCTTCAATGGTGAGCAAGAAGCCTAGATCAAAGTTCAGTAGACCCCTGAGGGGTGTTAAATTGTTTACGGTTGCAGTGAACATTGAAGCTGATACTGTTTGGAACCTCAGTTGTGTTTCTCTCTGCAGAAAAAAACTCATGAACCATGATAGTATTGGTTCTTGTTACGACAACCCAGAAACATTGAAAATTGTGGTTGCAGGTTGAGAGTAACGGCAATCTTGTGAAGCTGGTTGTGAGTTCAAAGAACCAATTAGGAAAACAAGTAAGTGTCCTACACACCTGAAAGACCAAATCTAAATAAGGCTCGAGTTTCTTCTTCTCAAGAGAGTGTTTTCTATTAATGCTCACTTCATGTTCATGTAATTCCATCTTTGGTATGTAGTTCAGTCTCACATTTTCCATTTGAGAGGGGTTGTATGGTATCTTGGGCATCATATTATTGAGGGAACTTACAATATAGCATGGATTGTTTGTGAGTGTTCATTGTGAATGCGTATCAAGAGCCTCACCACAGGTCTTTGTACGTGTTCTGGAGACTGGCTAAATCACTGCAGTTCACCCCTGGCTACAACCAGAATGACCCTAATCTGTCTCTCTCGCTCGAAATGCATTCTTGCAGAAGAAGACACCAGTGTTGCTGCGGCATGGGAGGTGATGGGCTAGGAGCCATGGCAAACAGCTCAGCTGCTGCAAAACTCACGTTCCAATGGTGGGCTGTGGGTGAGGAGGCCTCTGGGCAAGAGCATTTTTACGTTCCCTGAAACCCCTCAATAGTAGAAACCTGAGTTTGATGAATCCCCCGCCCATTGATGCTTCCCTTCACAGATTGTTCTGTGTGGATCTACAGTGCCCTGAAAGACTTGTAAAATTGTTGTTTACTGCCCTCTGCTAGAGAGGGCTCATAATAGGCCATCTTTGTTACAATGGTTTGTAAAGTGGTCTTTAAATGCAACAAGAACTAGGCTATATAAGGAAAGCATACTATGCCTCATCAAAAGCTGTCTGTGGCACTGGCATGATTAGCTGTAGTAACAAACATGGTACATCACAGTGGGTGTACACCTGTGGCCCTTAACTACACAACTAAGTTTACCATATAGAAAAACGTTCGCCACAAATCTCTTTAACCACTCAAGCAGATTCATACTCTCTTCTCACTTCAACACTACTTTGGTAGCCTAGCACTACCGCGCACTGTGACAGCACTCAATACCATGATGACAGCATGTCTCAAGCCATCACACAATGCAACCTAATACTTCCACATAGGACAGTCGCACTGACACTCCTATCTCAAAGGACCAAATTCTCTATACAGATAAAACACCTCCTCTACAGAATTAGCATAAGCTGCCACAGTGACAGTCCTGCTGTGACATGAACAGAGCAATCCCTGCCCTCTACACACCCACCCAACGCTTCACACACTAGACGCCCTCCACCTACACACTTCTCCAACCACTCTTGAAGTATCTGGCCTGCAACCAATCCCAGTCAAGACAACAGCACGGCAATGCCACACAATTACTATGTGCTTACTGGGCCCTACTCCCCTTTTCTAATTTGAATTATTTCTCACTAGAAAACTCTACCAACATCATTCTGAGACAGGCGCAATATTCTGACCACAGGTCTCAGCATACTGATTTAGAAATGCACTAATGTGAAATATTCAAGTCAAAAAATGCACGCAGTGAAAATGATTCATTTAAGCATTATGAAACATGACACTGTAACAGGCTTAAACTTAAAACAAGTAGCTCTTTTGAGAAATGTTACAATGAGGTAACAGTTTAAGATTAATGTTATGAAATAAAACGTTAATTTAAATATCTGGAGTTTGGGATAGCAAGTAAGCAAACATGGCTTTGGAAGAACCTAAAATCCCACCGTAATCCTCAAAAAGTGGACACATGCCATACCCAGACATGTCAACTCTCCACTTGAACACTGTTATCTCCTTCAAGGAAAAGCATTTTGTGCAAGGTGTTTTAGAATATTGTTTTCTATATGCATATGCTCAGTAGTAAAATACTAAATGCCAAAACAGATTCTGGACAGATACAAAGGCCTTGCTTAAAGTTTAGTGGAGTGGGAGCACTGCCATAACTTCCCAATTTTCTCCCACCTAAAGTTGGAGAACCACTGGGTTTCCAAAGGTAGCGCCTCAGAGAGCTCGGTCATTGAAACCCTTGACCTAGCAGCTTGTCGGCAATAGATGGCCAGATCACAGCGATGGGAGTCCCCGAAGCAAGACATGGTGGATCCTTCCATGGAAAACAAATGATGGCTCTGTACACAGGACAAAAGCTCACTGCGTGCCAGGGCCACGTTTTTCTGTTTCTTAAACAAACTCCTGTTTTGGAAGTTTTTTTCATAAAATAAAAAAATCATATCTAGCGACCAAAGAGACACAGTGCCCACTAAACATTAATCTGTGCCTTGAGTGCGTCCGCCGCAGTGGAAGATACACACAAGGCACAGAGATCACTGCAAAGCAGGCACCGATTTCTAAATAAAGCAGGCTAACCAGCATGAGAGCAGCACCTGAGTTGGATGGAGCGGGCCAGCTGGACGGTCCTTCAGACCCTGGAGGTCTTTGCTTGGTCGCAAGACAGCTGGGTGGAGAGCTTCAAAGTACGCATGTCACTTTGGCCGGTGCAAAACAGCAAGCCAAAGTGGCATGCACCAGTCAGCCTTGCTTCAGTCCTCCTCGGCTGCCAATCGGCAGCAGAGGACACTCCCAGCATGTCTCTGAGCTCGGCCTGGCGCTGCTGCAATGCGCACTGTGCCGGTAAAAATAAAATGGCAATGAAATCTTTTCATTGCCATTTTATTTTATCCTGCATGACTTGCAGCAGGCCGGGGGATGCTCCCCCGCCCTCAAGAAGAAACAGCCACTGATTGAAGATATGAGGGAAGGGGTCGAAAACATAGAGCTCTGACTAGAGGGACTGCATTACGGTAAACCCTTATGTGAATATGCTGTGTTTAGGATTTGTAGTTGGGCAGAATGGACTGTTTTACAATAGTCCCTTATGTTGCTAAGAAGTGTTTAGGATTGATAAAGGACAGTTTTGTGGGGGTGACCTGCAAGTAAACTATATTAGAAGCGTCCTAGTGCAAGCCATGTCCAGCAGATCCCGTCGGTCATTGGTTGCTTATCCAAATTCTGGAGTCGGGTGTTTAGTTAATCTGGTTTGAAATACAGTTTGTTATGCTTTAGTATGCCTCACAGTAGTTCCTGACTGCATTGGATATTTTGTCATGGCTGTCAGGTTGTAAGGGTTTAATTATCATGTACTGAGCACAGCTGGCTATGCACTCTTTAGTACCAATGATGAATTTATCTTGCACAAACCATTTAACATGCTCCTTTATAAAAATGATCCATTGTTGTCAGTTGAACCTATCATTACATTTACCAGTTTTCGCTTGCCTTTTAACTCCTTAACCGGGGCACAAATTCCGCCGCGGTGCGGCTGTTCTAATGAGTGGGCGAGGCCGCGTCGGTGAACGGACGTGCACAGCACTAGCGAGGTAGTGCTCGCGACGGCCGTTGGCCGACACGCGCACAGAACGGGTTAACCCAGAAATGTCCTCTACTATTTGTGAAATACATATTAAGGGGTAAAAGTTTAATGTCACAAGTATTTGAAAAGCCTCTTCCTTATGCCTGTATCCTTATGCCTGTACACCGGCTATTGGGAGAACACTTGATAATTATTCATGCGGATAGTTTATGGTGTGAGTTAGTATTTTGACCAGTCCCTATTATGTGCACAGACTGTAGATAACTGGAGCTAACGACTAAGCTGCAGGCTGTGAGCACACGATGGCTGATTTCTAATTTGAGCATTTTGACAGGACCACAACAGAGCAATCCTGAGAAAATACCTATTATCTCCTTACCCGTCTTCCTCGTCACAGTCCTGACATGGCTGAGTGATAGTCTCCTGCTCGGAGACAAACCTTATACAAATAAAAAGCCCTTATCCTTTCCTAAAATGGTCGACACTAATACTTCATGCTTCAGGTCACTGTGGAGGAGCAAAAGGAGAATCACTTCCTGTTTTAGTTTTTAGCATCGCGAGTGCGTCCTGTTAAACAGTTAAGACATTTGTTTTTCTTTATTCTCTGTATGTTACTAATTTGTTTATTTTTAGCAGCTAGGCCTGCCATAATTGGCTTCCTCTGCACCAGGTCACAGTTGATTTCCACTCTCGATCGGTCCAATAAAAAATAATGTCCCCCCGCTAAGCGATTGGGTGAGTGCAGGGCCAAAATACCTTGAAATCAGGGTCGCAACTAGACCCTAACTTTGGAGGGGGCTAAGATTCCCAGCCAGGGCCAGCTCGAGCGCTGGTGGCAGCCGCTACAACAGCCTTTTTTGGCGCTCTCCCCCTCATAACCTCCTTCTCCATGAATTCCCTCACTACCACTCTCCAACAGTGCACCTCATCTCTTCAAAGCCTCTCTCTGTTGTACATTTCCTTTATTTATAGTGTTACTCATAGTTCACTTACACTCGGTTCTGTGATCTGCATTGTACACGCTCTTTGCAGCAGGCACATTAACCCTCTGTGTGACTTTACAATGAGCCAAAACTGTCACTAGACAAAATGACGAAATCTCACTAGTAGAAACAATAATTACCAGAGTTATCATGACATTTTTATTGTTATCTGAAATCTACCTGATGCACAAGGAAGTTCATGTGCTTTTAAACCAGAAATTAATTCTAAACACAGCGCCCTCCACCAAAGTCAGAATCACGAGCGGCTGCACCAGTCGCAACACGCTAAAGCCAGTCCTACTCCTAGCAATGAGGCAGGGCAAGCATTTATAGAAATGGGGTAGAAATGGGGTGAGAGCTAACCTCATACCCACTTATGAGGCAAAAGATCTATGTAAGTGGTGGGGAGTGATATATCCCCTAAATTCCAGCAAGCAAAGCAAGTTACCAGATTTCTTGTAAATGACTTAAGAAAGAGCAGACTTCTGCCCTGAATTATTTTTTAAACTTTTGAGATCAAATTTGCTAAAATGCCGCAGACCCTTATAGGGGATTCATGAAATATTCTAGTACTTTCATGATACACCAGGGAAGCATGGCCTTTCCTAGGGGTAGATCTAATTTTTTTTAAATGTCTAAAGTCAGAAATTACTTTCACTATACCAAGGTCATAATTTCTTTATGTGTGAGCCCCTTATGCCAAGGAGTATATTCAATATGACAGTGCCAGAAATTTACCATGGATATTTCAGCCACAGCCATGGGTACCTCTAAAAATTCCCACCAGTATAAAATGTTGCCATTTACACCCCTCTAAAATGAGAACAGGAAATCTTATGGCCAGAGTTATCACAAATATCAGCTCTAATATATTACCATGTATACACCCCATATGCTAAGAATTCCAAATGCTGAAAGTGCATCATGCGAGGGCCTTCGGCCAGGTGTGGTGGATCATGTTCTGTGTCCCTGCCGCTGGTATGACTTGGCTAGTAGCTGTCTCAGTTGGACAGTTCGACTCTCCATAGCCAATGATGGTGTCTTAATAGAAGCTTGTCAGGGCCTGCAGTTTTTCATAGGTAACACCTCCCATCCATATGCTATTAGTGCCCTTGTCCATAAGGCAAGAATAACCTCCAGTATGCCAGACCAGAGGACACTTGCACACATAACACATATACACTCACACACACACACACATTCTCTCAAACACACATTCTCACTATCTCTCTCTTTCATACATTTGTACTCTGTCACACTCAGACACAGACACACTGCCACTCACACTTTCATTAGTCAATCTGCTTTTATTGTGTTAGAAAAGCATGCTCTGCTGTTTCTGCTATACCTGTCTTGCCTTTTAGTGCAGCCTTATAAAAACATATTCCCTATATGCTATTCAAAAATAATAAAATATTGCCATGTCAATATTTGTTACAAGTATGATGTGAAGGAAAAGTACTCTTCCTTAAAATAGCTGTACGGGGCTTATATTTGGTTTACTATGTGGAACAAGCAGTTAAATTATTGGAAACAAATTAATCCACTTTCTAACATGTAATATCAGAGCATCCAACTGACCTTATGAAATGTTTGACTTCTCCAGCAACCATGGGTTTTATCCAGTAACACTTTGCATTTTTGGGGTTTTGAGACCCAACTTACAATGTAAAAAAAAATACATGTTCCAGAATGAAGCACTGAGGTGAATGGAAAGCCAGGAATGGCTGAAGGTGTCACACGATCCCCAATCCATCACCATACCCCAAAACCTCAGCCCTAGTCTCCCTCCTTGTGCCATCCCATATTCTCAGTCCCCTCTCGCACCAGCCACATTGTTGCAGATGGAAATAAGTAGGCATCTAGTACTACAGAAAGAGCAGGTATACTGTGGGTGCCGTTGTAAAAAACAAATAGTATATTCATGAGTTGTGTAATTTTTATATGTGCAGAGTAAGAGGTGTGCTCATGTAAGTGCAGGGTGATGGTGAATAGTGTGAGTGAGTGCAGCATGAGTGGTGTGAGTGTAGGGTGAAAAATGTGCCGATGTGTCAAGTGAGCTGTATGAATGGATTGTGAGAGGAGGGCCCATGTCAGTGTCGGGTGAGAGGAGTGCATGCAGAGTGAGAGGAGTGAGTGCAGGGTGGTGTGAGCGGTGTAAATGCAGGGTGAGTGATGTACCTGTGTGTGGTGCAGGGTAAGTGGTGAGAGTGAGGCGTGATCTGTGAGAGTGACTGGTGAGTGCATGGTGGGAGGAGTTAGTTCAGAGTGAGTGGTGTGTCCCTATGAGTTCCGGCACACTTTTCAGGGGTGGCTCCTACACTAGGGCCGAGAAGCGTCGCCCCACTGCTTTCTTGCAGTGAAAGAAAGGCAAAACATAGAATGGTAATAACTTTTAGTTATTACCATTTTATGTATGCTTTGCGTATTGCGGGCTGGGCTGCTCTGCTCTTTGAGCAGTGGTTTGACCACTCATGAGTGCACAAAGACTGTTGGGTCAGCCCTCTGGGGCCATCCAAACCAGTCATGCACACTCTGCCCTTCTCCATGCAAGCTGGGTTGCAGCCAGCATGGAGAACATGACCACCCCATTAGCCCCTGGCTGGGTGCAGTCCGACCAATCACAACGCTGCTTGCAGCATTGTGATTGGCTTAGGGGAGGGAGCCTGGCTGCCTGCTTCCTGTTCCTGTTGGAGGCAGGAAAGCAGGAGTGCATTAGCAGTGAAGACGCAGGACCCGGTGGAAAGGTATGTTTTTATTTTTTAAATTATGATCCCCCTCCCCGTGTGACCCCCTGTCACACCCCCATACCGGTGAACCATACTGGCCGATCATGAGACTATTGTCCCTGTGTGCAGGCAGGATGAACAGAGTTCCTGTATGAATGCAGGCAGAGAGGTTTGTCAATGTGAATGCAGGGTGAGAGGAGGAAGTGCAGGGTGAGTGCTGTGACTCCAGGGTGAGTGCTGTACTTGTTTGCCTAGTGTGAGTGCAGGATGAGTGCTGTGTCCATTTGAGGGAAGGGTGAACTTTGTGAGCGACAGGAGTGCCTATGTGAATGCACACTGAACAGTGTCAGAGTAGGGTGAGAGGAGTGACTGCAGAGTGAGTGATGTGACATATGAGTTTGGGTGCGGGTGAAAGTTTAGAGTGGGAGGAATTATTGCATGGTGAGTGTTGTGCTTGTGTAGTGAGATTGCAGAGTGGACAGTGACATGTGAGTGAAGTGTCACATGAGTACAGGGTGAGTAGTGTGCTTGTGTAAGTGCAGGGTGAAAAGTGTGACTACATGGTGAGTGGTGTGAGTGCAGTGTGATCACAGTGAGTGCAGGGTGAGCGGTGTGCTCATGTGACCGCAGGTTAAGCAGAGGGAGAACGGCGTCCGTTCATGGCAAGGGGAATAAGTGCAGTGTGATTGCTGTGAGTGCAGGGTGAGTGGTGTGCTCATGGGAGCGCAGGCTAAGAGGAGGATGAACGGTGTGAGTGCAGGGTGATCGCTGTGAGTGTAGGGTGAGCAGTGAAAGTGACATGTGAGTGGAGTGTCACGTGCGCGCAGAATGAGTGGTGTGCTTGTGTGAGTGCATAGTAGGAGACGGATGAATGGCATGGGTGCATGGTAAGCAATGTGAGTGCAGCATGATTGGTGTGAGTGCAGGGTGAACATGAAATTGAAGACTGAGCGGTCAGAATGTGGAGTGACTTGTCTGAATGCAGGATGTATTCCCAGACACCTGGAGTAACTCAGCGTACTGATGGCTGTGGTAGGGTTTCAGATATAAGCTAAACTATTGCCATTATGGCATTGATCAGGGATGGAGGGTGGAGAAAATAAATACTGTGCGGATCCTGCAACAAACTTTCAGTCTCCTGATTGGGTTGCCAGCTACTGGCACCACTGGTAATTTGATGTCACAGTCAGTACAAAAATACCTAAAGTAGGTATTTTAGGCACTTATTTGTGCGTACTTCAAACAGCAAATTTAAATGTGTTCTATTACTCCATGACTAATAATTAAAGGAATTAAAGGAAACAAAGACAGAAAAGTCATGTTACAAATGAATGTATACCATTTTATGTACAGCCTTATTTAGTTTTAAGGCGAGGCCTTTGCTGCCTCTTTAAACCCCATCAAATGGCTGGAATTTTTCTTTTGGAGAGGTGGCATCCCTACTCGTGAGATGCCTTTTCACTAAATGCATTCTCCCACTGCAGCAGTAAAAATAAAACACAAATGTAAGGAATAGGGAGAGTGGGGACCCGGGGGTACTGGAACAAGTGAAAAAAAACCACAAAGAAAGCCGTGTTAACCAGTTCACAAAAGGCATGTAAATGTTCTTTTAAAGACCTGTGAAAATTCGGGTGTGGCTGAGATAAGACTCGAGACACTGCCTTGCCGATGCCACAGCAGCCGGGATGAGACACACTACGGGGTGGAGTGGGGGAGGGGCTAAAGCCCTTTTAGCCCTATGGGATTTGCACGACTGGTTGAAGTGACATATTTATCTTTGAAATGATACACTACCCTAATAATATTTGAGCTGATTGTTCTGTCTAATAAATATTTATATATATATATATATATATATATATAATCGCCCTTCTTGACTTGAAGGTGGCAGTGGTGCTGTACATCCAGGTTCTATGGTTGCTAGGCAAATATATATAACCAGAAAGTATTCCTTTTTACTTGCTGCTTAGCTTGGCAAGTTGTTTGGCATGGAAGGCAAAACAGCTGAGAAAAGAAGGCATGTTGATTTTTCATCTGGTGAGGAAGAGGTGGAGCAGAGACCGATATGTGCAGGAATCTGACCTCTGAGAGGTTATTTGACATATCTGGACTAATTTATCCCTTCCAGCTGGATGCATGACGATACAACGCGATCATTGAGATCACGTTACATTACATCGCGGTTTTTACAACGCAAGTCGTTACAATGACTTGCGCTGGAGGGCACTGGACTTAGGAATAGTATGATTTACTATTCCAACTCCAGCCTACGTAACAGTAGGGAAGGTGTTGGAATTGTAAATCACACTATTCCTTAGTCTAGAGCACCATCCAGCGCAAGTCGTTGTAACGACTTGCGCTGTATTGACAGCGAAGTAAATATATTGCGGTGTTTTGACCGCGTTGTAAAGGTCATTTTCCCTTCCAGCTCCATCGTCTGTGGCTGACGAGGATGAAATGATTGCATAGTGTAAACTCACAAACCCAGATTCTCTTCCCATCCATATGGCAATAAGGAATCTAATAGCATGTAAATAGTAAGATGTAGGGAAACCCCTCTTTCCAATGTTTCTGGCAAAAATATATCTTCTGGGCAGGACTCGAGGCATTCTCTGTGCAAGTGAAGGAAAGCACTCTGATGGTTGGGCAATCTTCTGGTAATACAATTGTCTCCAAAGATGCCTGTCTCTCTGACGCTTCAGATGAGAAGTTGCATGGAGCAATTATAATAGTCTATGACTCCTATTAACATCGCCTTAAGAACTGGTCGCCTTAGCCACATGTGTAGTTCAGTACCTGCTACATGATTTCCAGGCACTAGCTGAAGATCTCCAGCAGTGTGGTGATGGTAAATCAAGGCTGGCCATAATGGAGCAAGAAGTAAGGTTCTTGACAGACAAATCTTTAGATGGCTTGTCTGCGACTGCATCTGACTCTGGAAGTAAGGACACATCTAAGGCTCAGCAACTGGAATGTGAACAACTCCTAGAAGTCTTTTGTGTCCCACGTTCCTTTTACTGGGAGTAAGCTATTTGGCTCTCAGTTGAAGGTTCTGATTAAAAAGACAGCTGAGGACAGAAAACTGATATCTCCTTATTATCTCCGTATAGGGGCAGAGGCTCTGGTTTTCGATGTGACTTTGGTTCTTCAAGAAGGGGTAACCAGCCCTTTTGAGGCAAGGATCCTGGCTGGGTGACCCTTTATTTGACAAGTCCAGGAACCTGACTTCAGCCAATACTTCCACTTTCTCCCAGACGTCATGACTACTCTAGGAGGTTGGGAGGAAGAATCCTTCTGTACTCCCATGTGTGGAGAACATCAACAAGGGACTTTTTGTTCTGCAGATTGTGACAGTTGGATACAAAATATAATGTTCTTCCACACCAGAAGATTTATTCTGCCTGACTCCTAAACTGAAATGTAAATGCGACAACTCAGAGCTCAATTTTAGGGAATCTCAGACCTTTTGACAAAGGGGGCAATAAAAGCTGTTCCAGAGGGAGAGATAACGCACAGGGTTGTTGCTCTCTCACGTTTTTGGCCCAGAAACCAAATGGAGACTTTCGTCCTGGACTTGAAAAAGGTGAACCACCATGCCCTGTAACTAAGATTCAAGATGGTTTCCATCTAGTTGTGATTATCCCTCTTAGTCTCTCAAGTATGTATCTGACCTCCTCAGACTTATTACATGCCTATCTTCACATACCAATGCATCAGGACTCTCAAAATTTCCCATGAATTGCGGTCGTACAATGCCACTATCAATTCTGCGTCCTGCCCTTCAGGCTTTCGTCAGCCCCTGGAATCTTCAAGAAGACCTTATCTCCTCTGGTGGGTAATCGTCATGCCCTGGCCATTTTTGTGCTTCCCTACTTGGATGATTGGCTAAGCTGTGGTTCTTCATTCTCGAAGGCATTGTAAACAGTCTCCCAGGTGCACATAATGTTGCACTCCTGCTGAGCATGGAGAAATACCACCTGCATCATTCACATCTGGTACAGTTCATCTGGTCCTCTTCTGCATTGAGCTTGGGGCATTGCTTCTCCCTCCTCCAAGACAACAGATGCTGTTCTCCCATCTCCAGCCTCTGTTACAATGACGTTCGGTGATAGCAAGGCCCTGTTTGAAATGTGCACAGGGGTATGGCAGCGAACCATCATCTGGCCCCTGGGCTCGCTCCATCTTTAACCCCTCATCAACCACCTTCTATCACATAGGAATCCAGCCTCAAAGGACTATGAGAAAGAGATTCCAATGACCAAGGACAATACAAACAATACAATGGTTGGTAAGTGGTAGGCAACTTGAGCAAGGGAATTCCTCTTTCCCCTCCTCCTCCTCTGCTTGCAGCCTCAGATGCCAAAAGTCGGGGATGGAAAGCCACCTGGGCTGATATCTTTGTCCAGGAAATTTGGTCAGATAAAGACACTCGAAAAAGTTGGCCTCCTAGCTCTCGCCCCCTGCTGTTCATAATCAGCCTATCTAGATCTGTACAGACAATCGAGTAACTAGGGCCAATGTCAACCAGCTGGACTGCTCCAGATTCCATTGTTTGAATCTGTTAGCATGGGCAGAGGCCAATTTCCAGTCTCTCTCTGCGATTTATATCCGCGGGAGGGTGAATGGGCGTTCCAGCAGCCTGAATTGGGTCTTTCCATCCTCAATGAAGATGTCACTATCTCTCCAGGCCTTTTCGAGTTCTTGAGGTGAATCTTAGACCCCCGTTGTTAGACCTCTTTGACTCCTTCAGGATTTATTTTCTCTTCTTCCATCCCCAGGGATGTGGGCAGTGAATGCAATTAGAGTTCCCTGTACAAAAGAACTGGTATATGCTTCTCCCGTGGTCATCATGCTCAGCACCTCTGTGCCTGTCCCCAGGCTAGGTCGCTCCCTTCCCTTGCTGCTCAGTGCTGCTCCGCCTGGACGACCCAGCCTCCGCTGAGCCGCCCTCCTGCTCCTGATCGCCGCTCCTGCTTCCCGCTGTTTCCCTCACTTCCCGCCGCCGCTGACCCCTGAGGACACGCCCCCCTCGCTGCCCATTCGCTGCCACCCCGCTGACCCGCCCTCCCGCCTCGTTACTTAAGGGGCCCGTGGGTGCACACGAATCGTGACCTCTGTGCCTGTCCCCAGGCTAGGTCGCTCCCTTCCCTTGCTGCTCAGTGCTGCTCCGCCTGGACGACCCAGCCTCCGCTGAGCCGCCCTCCTGCTCCCGATCGCCACTCCTGCTTCCTGCCGTTTCCCTCACTTCCTGCCGCCGCTGACCCCTGAGGACACGCCCCCCCTCGCTGCCCATTCGCTGCCACCCCGCTGACCCGCCCTCCCGCCTCCTTACTTATGACGCCCCCAGAGCGACCGCGCAGCGGGAGTACCGATTGAGCGCCGAAGGTGCGCCAAAGGTAAGCCTGTCTGCGCCCGTCCGCGCCAGGACCGTGCCAAGCGCCAGACCCCCTGGTCCTCGCCCTCGCCGACAGCACACCCGTCTCATCTACGACGCAACATCCCTCCACGCACTCAATGCCGGCCGAACGAACGCCTGCTACCGAGCCACCCCGAGACGTACCCACGGACCCTTCACCTGCCTGACCTGCCGCTTCACCGGCCTCCGACCCAACCACGCACCTGCCAGACCAAGCCCCGGCAACAACCATTTGAATTGCATCCTGCTCAACACCCGTTCCGTCCACAGGCATGCAATCAAACTCTGGAACCTCCTCGACTCGACAGCTCCAGACATCGCCTTCCTTACGGAAACCTGGATGAACGCCTCCTCAGCTCCCGACATCGCCATCGCCTTCCCAGACGGCTACAAAATCACCAGGAAAGACCGCGTCAACCAGAATGGAGGAGGCATCGCCATCATCCACAAGAACACCATCCACATCTCGACCAACTCCGACGACACCCTCACCTCCGCCGAACACCTCCACTTCCAGATACACACCGACCCCAAAACCACGCTCAGAGGCACCCTCGTCTACAGACCACCGGGACCACACGCACAATTCAGCGAACACATCACAGACTTCGTCAGCCCGCATGCCATCAACTCCACCGACTTCATCCTCCTGGGGGACCTCAACTTCCACCTGGAGAACAACACGGACCGCAACACCACCACCCTGCTGGACAACCTCGCCAACCTCGGACTGAAGCAACTGGTAACCACCCCCACCCACTACGCCGGCCACACGCTTGACCCAGTCTTCTCATCCAGCAAATACGTCACCTTCAGCCACTCCACCAAACTCCTATGGAAGGACCACAGCTGCATCCACTTCAGCTTCGGAAAAACGGCGACCCACCACCACCCTCTACAGGCCCCTCACAGGAGCTGGAACAAGATCACCAACGACCAGCTCACCTCCGTCCTCAGCCAGAATGCCCCCAGCAACGCAACGGACCCCAACGAAGCTGCCAACAACCTCCCGCAGTGGATCACCAACTGCGCTGACACCCTCGCACCACTGAAGAAACCCCCCAGCAGACGTAGCAGCAAGAAAGCCTCCTGGTTCACCGACGAACTCATCACCTCCAAGAAGAACTGCCGCTCCCTGTAGAACACCTGGCGCACCAACCAGACCACGGACAACATGACGGCCCTCAAACACGCCACCCGCAAACACCACCGACTGATCCGCGCTACGAAGAAAACAGCCTTCAAGGAACGATTGGACAACAACACCCACAACGGTAAGGAACTCTTCAACATCGTCAAAGAGCTCTCCAATCCCGACGCCGGAAACAACGACTTCACCCCCTCACAAGACCTCTGCGACTCCCTCGCAGCCTTCTTCCACGACAAGATCACCAACATTCACAACAGCTTCGGCCCGCCTACCACGAACCCCACCACCGAACCTATGCCGCCCACCGCCATCCTCCGCACCTGGACCCCGATCAGCACCGAAGAAACCACACGAACGATGAACACCGTCCACTCCGGATCCCCTACAGACCCCTGCCCACACCACATCTTCAACACGGCCGACCACATCATCGCGCCCCATCTACGCAACATCATCAACGCCTCCTTCAACGCCGCCACCTTCCCGGAGTGCTGGAAACACGCCGAGATCAGCGCCCTGCTGAAGAAACCAACAGCAGACCCCTCCGACCTCAAGAACTTCCGCCCCATCTCGCTCCTCCCGTTTCCCGCCAAGGTCATCGAGAAGACCGTCAACAGACAGCTTGCAGCCTTCCTCGAGACCAATGGATCCCTCGACCACTCGCAGTCCGGCTTCCGAGCCAACCACAGCACCGAGACCGCACTCATCGCAGCCACAGACGACATCAGATCCCTGTTGGACAAAGGAGAAACTGCGGCCCTCATCCTTCTGGACCTCTCCGCGGCGTTCGACACTGTCTGCCACCGTACCCTGGTACAGCGCCTGAACAACACCGGTATCCAGGAGAAGGCCCTGGAGTGGATCATCTCATTCCTCGCCGGAAGAACCCAGAGAGTCCGCCTCCCCCCGTTCCGCTCAGCGCCCACCGAAGTCATCTGCGGCGTTCCACAAGGCTCATCGCTCAGCACCACTCTCTTCAACGTCTACATGAGCCCCCTCACAGCCATCGTACGCCGACACAACCTCAAGATCATCACCTACGCCGACGACACCCAGCTGATCCTCTCCCTCACCAACGACCCGGACGCCGCCAGAGCCAGCCTACACGAAGGGATGAAGGACGTCGCCGAATGGATGAAGGACAGCCGCCTGAAACTGAACTCAGACAAGACGGAGTTCCTCATCCTGGGATCCTCACCCTCCGCCTCGGACGACTCCTGGTGGCCCCCTGCCCTGGGAGCCACCCCCAAGCCACTGACCACGCACGCAACCTGGGCTTCATCCTGGACTCCTCCCTTTCAATGACCAGACAATTCAACACCGTCTCGTCCTCATGCTTCAACACCCTGCGCATACTCCGAAGGATCTTCCGGTGGATCCCCACCGAGACCAGGAAGACGGTCACCCAGGCCCTCGTCACCAGCCGGCTGGACTACGGGAACGCCCTCTACGCCGGCACCTCTGCCAAACATCAGAAGAAACTCCAACAGATCCAGAACGCCTCAGCACGACTCGTCCTGGACATCCCCCGACACAGCCACATATCCGGACACCTGAGAGACCTGCACTGGCTCCCCGTCAACAAAAGGATCACGTTCCGACTCCTCACCCACGCACACAAGGCCCTCCATGACCTGGGCCCCAAGCTCCTCAACAACCGCCTGACCTTCCACAAGCCCACTCGCCAGCTCCGCTCCGCCAGCCTCTCCCTCGCCGCCGTTCCACGCATCCACAGAGCCTCCGCCGGAGGACGATCCTTCTCCTACCTGGTGGCCAAGACATGGAACTCCCTCCCCATCCACCTCAGGACAACCCAGGACCACCTCGCCTTCAGGAAGCAACTCAAGACCTGGCTGTTCGAGCAGTAATTCCCCCTCCCCAGCGCCTTGAGACCCCCTGGGTGAGTAGTGCGCTTTAAAAATGTCTTGATTGATTGAGCATATTTCTGGGGGAAATTATATGACATCAAGTAGAAGTGATTGTGGTAGCACTGAATTGGTCTTGCCAATCTTGGTATTCTCCTTCTTCAGCCGGAGGTTCTACCTCCTCTAATATTTCCAACCAATCCACCTCCTCTGAGCTTCCCAATTCTATCACTAAGGGAGAGCAATTGTGTTGCATTGGTGGCTTGGAGACTGAAAGGGAGAGGTAAATGCCATGGGATGTTCTCATGACATTTCTATTTCAATACAGAACTCCAGAAGACCAACAAATCTCAGAGTTTACGAAAGGCATTGGAAGAATTTAAATTTTGGGGTTCTTGAGGAATCTGATAGCCTCATGTTGTGATAGAAAATGGGTGTTGCAATTTCTGAGGGATGGCTTTTTGTTGGGGTTAGCGGGTCCACTATATAGAGCTAGTGGTCTGCTGTCAGAGGTATGGAGTTGTGTCCTATGGACAACTTAGATAATCGCCTCCTGGGGAGTTTTGCATAAGACACTCAGTATGTCACTCTTTGTAGCCAGCCTGTGATTTCAGTTAGTCCTCAATTACTTGAGTGAGAGCACCTTTGAACTTTTTAGTCTGTAAATCTGAATTTCCTCACCTACAAGGTAACTTAATTTTCCTAGTAGTCAACAGTTCTGGGAAGAGATTGGTCCTCTGCTTTCTCATGACCCTTTCAGAAGTTTTTCTGATAAAGTAGTCTTCAGACCGAATCCTACCTTTCTACCAAAATTATCTGCATTTTTTATTGTTCTCAGGATTTGGTTCTCCCTGTATTTTTCCTAGTCCATTTTGAGACTAGGAGAGATTATGGCATATTCTGGCTTTGTACACAGCTTTGTCTGTTTCTCTGGACAGAACGTATAATTCTAGGCAAGTAAATGCTCTTTTTGTTACCTTTGGTCTGGCAGGAAGAGGGCAAAAACACTGACATCTTTTAATAGATGGGTGGAATCAGCTATTCTCTGTCCTTTTCGAAAGCTGGATAGTAGATGGGTGAAAACAGTTATTAGCAGGGCTTTTTGAAAACTAGGGTCCGTCTTCCTTCTGTGGTGATCCACTCGAAAGTGTCTTCAGCCTGAGCTGCCTTTAAAAGTGTATCTTTAAAGGACATTTGTGCAGCAGTGTCATAGGCCTCTGCCAATACCTTTATTTCTCATTATAGGCTTTACATGGGAGAAATGTTTTCTTCTTCCTTTAGAGGAAAGTTGCTGTCAACAGTCACTTGATTCTGAATTTCAAAGAATTGCACCGGGTGCATCATAAAGTTTGTTCTGTTCATTACTGAAATGGAGCAATTTTATCCATTTTTGGTACACGCACACCATATCAGGACAGTAAGGGGGAAGACGGGCAAGGCGGTAATGCTCTAATTCTAACGGTAAGCTTCAGTACTCCGCGTCATTGTCTTCCTTGTCACAGTCATTATATCCACCCACCCTCCTGGGTGGGATGAGGGATAACATTGCGATTTAGTTCATTATTATGGGGCTTAGCAGTAATGGAAAGTAATCTGAGTATTCTTCAGTCGCTATAAAAGAGATAGCTCTTAGACACAAGTGGAACACGTGCAGTAGCCTCAATGTGACAAAAAAAATCCCTGGTACATTCTGGTCATCCTGAAAGCACCTTCAAGGAATCCACCCTCTTGCCCCGTCACTCATACGTCACTCATGTTGTGTTGTGCTCTGGTACGTAACAGAGAGTTCGGCGCTGTATTCAGTATTACCTTGAAGTGCAGTGAGGCTGCCTGCCAGCGGTGATTGTATCTTGTGATAAAGTCAGTCAAGAGGTTGATAATTCTGAAAAAAAGTCACTTTCATTTGAAACTATTGTAAAAAAAAAAAAATGAGTGGTGAACTTCTGCTAGAGTGACATATTGCACAGCCTATTCAGAAAAAAAGTCTTTCGGGGTATTGTCAGCGGAGCAATCTGATGGCAATGACAAAATCATGTCACTTATACTGTATATGATCTCGCGTTGAGTTGGTAAATATTTTAAAGACACTGTAATCATGCTGAATTTCTCTAAGGCAAAGCCAAAACAAATTACTGAATGGCTGAAATAAAGCCTGCATCATAAGATATCGTGTTTTTCACATCTGCAATCCTCTTTTGAATCTCAGCACAACCACCAAAACGCCCTGTCTCCTTCGAAGCCGAGAGAATGCACCGAAGTCCCAGCGCTATTAATTATTCAGTCTTTTTTCTGTTTACCTTCGGGCAACAAGTAATTATTTTAAAATATTAATTTAGCTGTGTCATGTACAGTTTGCGGTTTGGCCCTGAGACCTCAGATCGCGTAAGGCAAGCCTCGCGTCTGATACCGAGTGGAGCCGGCGAGGCGCGAGGGCACCACCGCACCAACGTGGCCGCTCGACGTCCACCGACGGCTCGACGTGCACCGACGTCTCGACGCTTTTCATCTATATTAACACGTCCCGCTCTTTCAGTGGGAAATGAAAGCAAGATCGCTTTTATCTGCGAGGAGCCCGATTCATTAAAACAGCTGAAAGGGGTGGCAATCACAGAGCGAGTGTGTACAACAAAGCAACCGGGAGTCAAGGCAGACAATCCAAGAGGGATTTAATTTAACTACAGCGACCAAAATCTCGAGGCTAGTTAGCTGAGGCGCGCAGGCCCAACCACTGCTGCTCTCTTTATTAGGCGTGGGATTAAAAGAAAGAAGGGGTGGGGGCGAGAGTTAAAACACACACAGAATCTGCTCTCGATTGAAGCCTTCCCTTGAATTACCAAGGGCAAAATTAGGGCAAGATATATATTTTTTTAAAGCCACTCGACCGGTGTGCTTATTTACAAGCAATTATATGTTGCTAAGGGTCGGCTTTGTTTTCGAGGGCTGTCTTTCTGCTAGTCCTTTAGTCTCTGTTTTCCTGATAGGTCTAAGATGATGCGTCATATAATAAAGGGACCTTTTGCTGCAAAAATTAAATTTGCGTCGCGTCAGATAATTTAAAAGTATGTGGTAACGAACCGCCCTCTCTCTTGTAATGGAATTCGTTGTTGCTGCTTCTCCTTTAGGGGACCCGGCTGACCCAGAATGCAAGGCCATGGAAAATTCAGATTATCCGGCATTTTAATTGGTGCAATGCCTTCTGGTTCCTTTATAATTGTGGTTGGGAAGGTCTCTGTGGGATGCCTTCAATTCCTCCGGCACCTGAGCTTTAGGAGCTGGAGAACTTGATTGCAAGATGGATTCAGTTCGGGGCATGCTGGAGACACGTTCTGCATTTTTGATGAGTCTTAAGGCAAAGGTTCCTTAGATTGGACCTCAGGTGGCACGCGCGCCTGCTATCCAACGTGCCGCTCAGCAGGAGTTTTCCCAGGCAAGGCAGCAACGTTAGTGTGGAGTGAGATGGCGTGTTCATTTGATGCCAACAGTAATTTGTGTGATGACTAATATTATGCACCATGTATACAAAAATGGCCCAAACTAGGGCACAGTGGGTCAGCAAGCCGAATTAACACCCTTTCCCCTTCTAGAAACATTTGGCTCATAAACTATGTTAATTTATGGTATGTCAGTGGCATCCAATAGCATACAGGCTTTCATTTATTTGGCCATCTAACTCTGCTGGCTTTCTGGAGGTGCAGTGTCATGAGTCTAAGTTATTACCCAAAGACTTGAATTTGAGTCGACCTGTGATGATTTGGTTTGGGTGGTGAATTCTGTCGTATTTATGGTTGAGTGGCAATGTCATGTTCAATGCTCTGTGGGTGTGCAATGTTGCTGCTGGAGAGGTCTTTCAGATGACTTTCAGCAATTGCTTATGCACCTCTTATGTTGGTAACATGCCCTTTGTTATTTCAGCATTTTGTAGGGTGACTGCCACCTTATACATGTTTTGTGCCTTTACTGTACCGTCCATAATCTTTAATTGAAGTTCACTATTTGGATGCCTTTGCAAGAATCCAAATGACACACTCACTGATTTGATTTCTGTGAATGATCTATCACATGATGCGCACATTACTTCTTCCTTTTTAGGCTCGGTCTCTCCATTTACCAATCTCCAACAATGTTCTCTTTGTTTCTGTCCCCTTTGGTGGATTTTTATCTGTGCCCCATATTCTTAATTACTGTAACTTTAAATTGGTCTCCGTCTTCCTCCTGCTCTCTATCACTCTCATTTATCCTACCTCTTTTCACTTTACCTCTTTTTCAGTCATTTGCTATTTTTTCTAATCCTGTATTTCCCTTTCTCTTAACCTCTCCACTTGCCCTTCTCTTAGTTTGCCTGCATTTCTATAAAGTTGTGTGTATGTATTGATCATTCTGTCTCATGTTTCCCCCCTCTTTTTTCTCCTCAGTTACCTTTGATGTTGTTTGCGCATCAAAATGAGTGTGCCTAAGTTATATAGCCAAAACTAGATGCAAAGCAATAGAATTTACATGTACACAACGTACAGCACCAAACACAGGTTACAGTGGAGAGTGGAAAGTCACTAGGCTGAGTCTCCAAGGAAGAGTTGTTGTTTTCAGTTCCTTTTGCAAGTGCAGAAGGGATTTAGCCTGTTGGTTTCTTGATGCGGGGTGCTCTTTCGTATCAAAAGAGCAGAGCACGGGATTGCTTGGTCTGTTGTCTTCACCTTCCAACAGTTCCTGCTTACCAGTATGTCAAGGTTGATTCTGCATGTTGTGTGTGTTCCAAGAAGGTCTTAATCATATTCCCCATTTACCCCGAGGTGCTAGAGATTACTTCCTTGAAGCAACTGTCATAGGTTTTTAATCTGATGGAGGTACAATGGGAGCCAGTGAAGTACTTTCAGAGTTGGTGAAATGTTGTGCATTGACTTGTAATGAGGAGTGCTTCTGAATGAAGGCCACCTGACAGTCAAGTCAGGAGGATGGCAGTGATGCCCATTAGCAGTGTCTTGCCTCCATGAAGATAGAAAAGGGCTAAAGTCTTCAGGGTTTAAAGTCTGCTTCCATTAGGAAGGCCTTCAATACTGTTAGACCTGTTGGCCTTAGGGTGATCTTCCCCCAAACATTTTGACTTTTCCGTTAAATTTTGCTGAAATTTGTTTTTGTTGGCCTTTGGATTGTGTACATTTTACCACTGCTAACCAGTGCTAAAGCGCTTGTGCTGACTACCCTAAATATGGTAACATTGGTTTGCACTTGTTTGGCATTTTAATTTACTTATAAATCTCTTGTAGTGTTTTATACCATATACCCAGGGCCTGTACATTAAATGATAGTCGTGGGCCTAGAGCACTTATTGTGCCACCCAGTTAAGTAGCTTTTAAAACATGTCCTAGGCCTGCCATTGCAGCCTGAATGCACTTTTAAACCACCAATTCGACTTGGTAATATCGCCCCCTGGCCAAGCCTTAAACATCCCTTTTGTTGCATATAAGTCACCCCTAGATAGCCCACAGGGTAGGGTGCATTGTAATTAAAAGGATAGGCATGCTTTTTTAAGTTTTACATGTCTCTGTAGTGAAAAACTCCTAAATCTGTTTTTCACTGTTGTGAGGCCTACCTGTCCCATAGGATAACATTGGGTTGCCTTATTACATTTAATAAGTGCTAACTTTAGATAGATATGTATTTCATGTTTGATATCTGTGAAAATGTAATTAAAAGTCCTCTTTATTGGTAAATTTGGATTTTAAGTAAAAAAATTAAAATGGCAGTTTTAGAAAGTTTTATCAAAAAAGAAATGCAGCACTGACGGATTTCTTAAGAATCATACTTCATTTGTGGCCGCTTTAATCAATAACAGCGGTCACCATTTATATTCTGATTTTTAGTTCTGTATAAATATAATAAGACCATTTGTTGACACACACAGGTCACATACAAAGTGTATCCACTGCGAACGATCTTTACAACGCGGTCGTTACACCGCGATACATTTACATCGTGGTCATTACAACGCAAGTCGATACAACGACTTGCGTTGGAAGGCGCTATACACTAAGGAATAGTATGATTTACTATTCCAAGACCTTCCCTACTGTTGCGTAGGCTGGAGTTGGAATAGTAAATCATACTATTCCTAAGTCCAGTGCCTCTAGTGCTAGTCGTTGTAACGACTTGCATTGTAATAACTGCGATGTAACGTACCGCGGTGTAACGACCTCGTTGTAACATCACATATTCGTATCCACATGAATCCAGACAATACAATAAACAAAAACACGATTTAAACAGACCACAAATGACAACATATACTGCAAAACAAATAATGAACAAGACACAACAAATTTTCAGTTCATATTATGTACAAATCCAAATGAGAGCTTGAGAGAAATTGTCAATAAAGTTTTGAATACAATATAGAAATTCATTGCATTGTTCTAATATTAATGGACAAGGCACCTCTGCAAAAACATGATTATTGAGAACCAGGATATGATTTGAAACATTTAACATTGATTAATGTCCTAGATTACACCAATATTTCCGAAATAATGTAATTAATAATTGACAGTAGGTGCTCAGATGGTGGTCAACGCGTTTCAAACCCTCTGAAATTTCCTTATTAGGGTTCTCCTCAGGACAAGGACCTGATGTCTGTATTATAAAAAAAACATATAAACAAAATATTAAACACACTTATCTGTGTACTCTGACTTTAAAATACCTCTAGTCGCCAATGAGATTACCTCACAAGACTGATGATATAGTCACACAGCAGGTTTCAAATATTTTTACCTGCAATATAACAATAGAAACACTTAGTCACTAAAGCACCGTCTCCTAGGGCAATATGATGCCCAACACGGATACTAGTGAAACCAACATACTTGTAAACACTCCCATCAGCAAGACTGCTCACTTGGGGCACAA
Source organism: Triturus cristatus (assembly GCF_964204655.1). Classification (NCBI taxonomy): domain Eukaryota; kingdom Metazoa; phylum Chordata; class Amphibia; order Caudata; family Salamandridae; genus Triturus; species Triturus cristatus. The sequence continues at coordinate 363,061,145 of NC_140584.1, read as the reverse complement.
TTTTGTTGCAACAGTACTGCTGGGCACAACCTCTATGGCACATTGCATAGTGGAATAATCTACAATCTCTACATTCAGAAATGTCCTTGTCTATTTTTTCCAAAAGCTTTTTAGCTTCAGAAATTGATTGATTATCCTTAATTTTTTGTTCTATTTCTTTAATTTCTTCCAGTTGTTTTTCAGATAGTCTAAGTGCAGTGTTTACTGTTAAGACCATAAGATCTCTACTGCACTTGGTCTCAACACAACTGTAACCCTTTTTATATTCCAGATCCTCTATAAAGATGACTGGGATATTGCGGATCCGGAGGCCCCAAGGGATATCACCCACTTTCAAGTGTTCAAGGAGAAAATGACAGTGAAGTTCGGTCCAAATCTGTTTCTTTGTAAGTCTAATGAGCCCTTCTGACTCATTTTGTTGTTTGGCAGAGGAACTCAAGGTAACTGAGGTAAAGAGCAACGGAGTTGAAATACATTTTTGTATATGATCCTCTGTATACGACAACGTGTTCTGCTCAAGCATAGTCAATCTTATAATTACTCGTGATTGACAACCGATGCCGAACCCACTCCTGAATAAATCAGAAACACTACACAACAAAAGTGGAGTTAACAAATACCCCAAAGTGAACCCTAGCGAGGAATTTTCCTTAACTTGCTATTTGGTGCCTGCAGCCTGTCCTAGGTTGTCTCCTACTTCAAAGAAGGCACCAGGTATAAAAAAAGTCAACCTCAGACCCATTCTTAAGTTCACTCCTGGACCTCTGGAATCTACAGAAGTAGGACTGGTCTGCTGCTTTGCTGCCAGAAGAACTGCCACTCTGCTGCCACACGACTCTGTTGCTCTGTGTTCTGCTGCCCTTGCTGAGAAGGAAGACTGAACCTGCATCCTTCATTCCAGGCTGATGTGCCTCTAAGGGTCAGCAGACTAATATCCTGTTTTGAGCTACAGGGATATACCAAACTCCTGAGGCTCCCTCCAACTGCCCAGCTGACCTGCAACTAAACATGCCTGAGCCCTGCTGGCCTCAACTGGAGTGAGTTCCTGCCCCCCAAGAGGTGCCCCTCAGGTCCTGGACCCTTGGTGTGGCTTTAGTTGAGTTCTTCTCCAAAGAAAAGTAGAAATACTCAAGTTTTGGGTTCTTTGTGAATGGGCCAGTTCATGCCAATATCTTGCCGCCTACATCTCCCACCAACGCGAAGTGACAGAGAACCCGACTCTTCGCGCCACAGAGACTACCAACGATGTCCCACTGCACTTTGCGCTACAGCATCGACTGCTCGCTGTGACTACCTATGCAAAGCACCAGCAAAGACAATGCGCGACACTCAACAGGTTCTTCGCGTTACAGCAACCACCGTCCGTGACCCCCAGCCAGCTCTTCAAACTACATCGATGACCATCAGCAACGCTTTCCCAACTCCTTACAGCCCCTTTCTCCTCAAATGGAACTCCTCGTGCTGTACTTTGAAGGTACCTCTTTCAGAGGGGCTAACCTGGTCCCTGTGTCTGGCCCACACTCCATTGCGGTTAGCCTGAACCTGCGACTTTCAACCAATCTCATACGATCAGATAACTGCGAGTGGCGCTTTGTGCTTTTTGTTGCTACTCTTTCCAGAAATCTATAAAATTGAATATCTCTGGGTCTACAGATTGGAGTTTTGTTTTTTTGGTTTCAAATAATTCAATACATTTTACTCTATTTTTCTAAATTCGTGCCAGATTTTTCTTGTGTTGTGTTTTCACTTTATTACAGTTTTTTTGTTGTATAAATACTTTCCACATTGCAGCTAACTTAAGACTGACTGCATTTGTGCCAAGCTACCAGAAGGTTGCCATAAGTTAATTTAGTGACTTCTGTGGTTCCCCTGACAGGGATTTTGGCTGTTGCTTGAACAGGGGTCACCCCCCATTCAAACAACCCAAGTTCTCACAACTAGAAAGAGTCCACTGGTGCCAGGCACACTTTCTCTTTTGCAAATTTCAACCCTGAAGCTGAGTTTGGGGTCAATGCAAATGGTGAGTAACCATGCACTGTTGTCAAGTGAAGGACTAGAATTGTCAAAATTCCTCTCAGAAAGTTAACTGTGTCTACCCATTGTTTACAATCACCACACATTCCATATTGTAAGGGTTCAGTTTGAGGTAGACCATGGTCATTTAGTGATTGATTGATTGAAGCAAGGCAGTCCTTCTTTAATGCAATAAATGTGTAGTCATAAGAGACTTTCTGCTAAGGCTGAGGTTTACTGGAAAGAGAAAGGAGCCTTGGAGGATGCTATAATAAATGAAAATGGACTAGGACCTGGAAGAAAACAAGTCGCGCTGCTGGAGTATGCTTTCTGGGCATGAGTTAAACACTGGAGCATGAGTCTTTTGAAGTCTCATAGGAAAGCAACAGCATCAAGTAGGATTCATTGGTTGATAGTGTCAAGAGCTGTTGAGGCGTTAATAATCTTGAGAAGTCAGGAGGGGTCACAATTAGCTCAGATTAATAGGGCATCCTTAATTATTTAGATGGTTGCGAACACCATCGGTACAGGGGTCATAAACCAGACTGGATGGTATCATGGTGTTGCTTGGCACTATCCTACAGGATGATCTTCTGCTGTGTTGGCAGAGAGATGATTTCAATGACTATGCAAATTCCTCAGACCCAGGTTTAGATTGTTCAGGAGAGGATAATCGGACCTGTTTTGAGAATATTGAATAGTTAATGTTAGGTAAGCAAGGTGCTGACTAAATATTGGGGTATGGAGGAACTATAGTGTTTGACCACTATAGATGATAGTATTGTCATTGTACAAGTTGTCCTTTGGAGATTGCAGGAGTCTTTCCAGATCATCAGCTGGGAGGGTGGTTGAAAGTGGTTCACTTGGGTATGTATTGAGGTGGAATTGTCTGGTATGGTTGTAATGTAAATTTGGTCTCAAACATTGTCAATCTTGTCTTTGAAGAATCTATTAATTACTTTCTACTATTGCTTGGAGGATTTGATTCGAAGTTCTGAAGCAGGTCAATTGAGTGCTTGATCACCTTGAACAGTGCTCTGCTGCTACTATTGGAGCCCTGGTGCTAGTGGTTTTGTAGTACGCAGCCTGGGAGCTGTGATGGCTTCTGTTGAGTGAAGGGGGGAGCTTGAAATGAGGGGAAAACGACAGCAAATGGAGGAAAGACCCAGAAGGAGAGTGAAGGGGGGGAGATAGAAGTGAGGTAAAAAACGAGTGAAAAAGGAGAGAAAAAGCAGAGAAAGAGAATGGAGGTCAGAGGTCCACTGGACCACCAGGGCTGAGGCGCAGGTGAAACCTGCGGGTGGAGGAGGGCCTCAAACACCAAAACTCGAGAGTGCAGGGGCTTGGGGGAAGGCCTCACTTAATGGTGGAGCTGCGAGGGAGGGAGAGCAATTTCACTGACAATGAGTCAGTGGTCTTGCTCGCCTGTCCCCGCAGTGGCCGCCATCAAGTAGGGGTCGGGGAGGGCAGGGCAGCTGGGAGGCGGGAGTGGGGAGGGGAGCTGATTTCTTTGATATGTGGCATGCAGGAGTTGTCAAGTCATCTTGCATTTGTGTTTGGAACACCTTCTCCTGGCATCAAATTGCTCATTTGATGTCAACCACTTCCTGGTTGGGCCATACTGCGGAAGATTTGTTCTCAATGGAATAAGTCTTACGTAGGGCATAGATGTCAGCTATCATATAGAAGGCAGGGATGAAGTCATGTAGCAAGGTCATTCCATGGTCAGACATGGTTGCGAGGGGCAGCAAACTGTCTCAGAGAGTATCTTATTTGTCTAATCATTGCCTTTTATGGAATAGGATGATCTTATTGGGTAAGACAAGTATGTGGAGGTTCAACAAATTGGTACAGTTTAAGCATTATGGTGGGACAGATTAGGTCAGTAGGAAAGATCTAGGCTGTTCTCTTTGGAATGTGTAGGCAGTTTTATGAACTTAGTAATGTATATGGTGGTAAACAGGTTTACAAATGGTACTTTTATGGTCTTTGTTGGTACATCACTTGTTAGATCAAAACTACCAAGAATTTAGTGTCCTCCCAAGAGTAGCCATATAAGCAACCAATGGTGAGGTATTGCTTTCTAGGATCCTACTCCATGCCACCTTTGGCTAGATAAGTTCCAGTTCTCAGTTTCCTACAGTAATAGACGGCTCTAACTCAAACCAGTGCATTTCCTTGTCATCCGATAAATCTGAGCACCTGAAGGTCTTTCTTCAGTTTATGGGCCCACAGGCATGTGAGCTAATAATGTAGAGACAAGAGATAAGAACTTAATCTTAGTGTTAAATGCTGCCAGTAAGGGGGTTGTCATTATCCAACTTCACTGTGCTGTTCCAGACTCAGAATCCATCTAGTAGGTTACCATGAGTTGAAACCTCCTGGCACACTCTGGGTCCTGAAGTTTTACTCTGAAATATTTCTCTGAGTTCCCTCCTAAAGACATATGTTCTGTATTGATCCTCTCTGTAAATGTTTCTTTCCTACTATTGGCACTCATTCATCCACTGACTACCCCCCCCCCTTAATTACTCAACGTTAGCATCTCAAGGTCTCGTGGGCCCATCACAGGCCAGTACACAGAAACAACCTTACTATTAACATCCTTAAAGCACTGAGACCAGCTACACACTGCATTATCACACCGCCCAAACAGGGGAGGAGGGCAGGGATGTGGGCAGCGAGGGGGAGAAAGTGTTATAAGAATTTTGAGGGAAGACTATTCAATCCAAAAGCCCTCTCCCTTACCTACATTGTTTTCCCTTCTAATCTTATCATAATCAATGTCTCCTCTTCCTTGCTCACCATTTTGAGGTACTGTACTAATAAAGGCTCGTTACTAATAAAAGCAATATACAGGATTGACTCGGGAATAATTTAGCAAAGTGCTGAAGCAAATCCGGTAATTTACTGCTAAACCGTACCCAGGGCTGGCTTTAGCGCTGGTGTCGCCAGGTTCAACAATGTTTGCGCCCCAATGACCCCCTCCTCCAAGGATTTCCTCACTACCACGGTTTAACAGTGCCTCTCAATTCTCCATAAACACTCTTTCTCTCATGCATTTCTTTTGTTTTATAGCGCCAGTCTTACCAGTGTAAGGTGTAAGAGCACTTTACATCACATAGACATTACAGAGACAATGAATCATAAGTGAATCAATCATAAGTGTGTAAATCAGTGTATAGAAAATATTGCATCAGACAGAGGACTACAAGGTGCAGCAGTCACATGTCATCCATACTGGTAGACAGTATAGCTTAAGAGTGCTTGGTCTGGAGAAGCACAAACTCATAATTTAAAACATAACACCATTGTTGGGGGTTGGCTTCACTAATAAGAATTGATTTCTACCCAAGTGAACCCTTTTTGCAACATTAGGATAAAAAAAAAACTGGGGCAAAAAATAATACCGCTCTCATCTATACCTTGCAGTTTGCATGTAGCTGCAAGTAACAAACGGGTCTCTTTGACAGAAGCAGTAACCCACTGCAGGGTACACGTGCTTTGCAGCAGGCATTCTAACCTCCTGTGCTTTTTCATGATGAGTCAAAACTTCCACTAGACAAAACTCTGATCTATTTGTAGTAGGCCCATTCATCACCAGAGTTAGCTTGACATTTTAATGGTTGTCTGAAAATTGCTGGAGACAAGGAACGTGACAGAGGTGCTTTTAAAACCATATTGTACTTGAAAACACAGTGCCCCACCAAAGTCAGCGCCCGGTGAGGTGGCACCGATCGCACCACCCTAGAGCCAGCCTTGGCCTTAGCAATAACACGTGGGTGTTATTGAGGGTCAAGACCCATGTTTGTCCATATGGGTTAGCCTGATGAGGGTGTCGCTGAGAGGTACGGCTTGAGACCAAAGCAAATGTTTCTTCAAAAGCAGTCCAATACAAGTTCTAAGCACTTGTGATTGAACTCGGATTTTGTACAAGTTGTACCTCCACAAAACTGATCTCCTGCAAAATCTTTATCGCTATGATGTTGCCTTTGCTGTTAAAAAGTGATATTCAAACAACGGCAAAATATGCAGTTGGATTAAGGTTTGTTGATCCCTTGCCTGCTCTATAGATTTGATTTGCGAGCTTTGTGGTAATAATAAAACCAACACAAAATGGAAGTGCAGGTAGTGCAATTTAGCTGGTGTAAAGTATGCCCACCGAGGGTGCCTTGGGAGTGGGCACCCAGATCTCAAGAGGCACATATCAAGGCCTGTGCCCCACAGGGAAATTAATTGACAGGACAAGTAGCACCAATCCAAAGTAATACCATGGGCTGCCTGACACAATTACATACAGCATGGTTAGGGGTGTGCAGCCAGATTCTGTGCCAGGGACTCCTGCATCAGGTTATTTATGGAGACTGTGGCCCTCCACATACAGTCACAAAGTGAACGCAGCCTCATGCCTCAGGTTCCCCACCATAAGACTTTGGTTGCCCAGGGGCAAAACACACAAGATGAATGGGTGAACACACCAGTTCCATACAGTGTACCCCGCACTTTTCTAAGCAGTTTTTAACTTTGTGATAAATGCTTGTTGGGAGCACGGCCATTTGTAATGCACACAAGACCAACAATGCAGAATGCAATTGCGTAATATACCATTGCCATGATTGAAAACTGTACTTGAAAAAAAGTGATTTAATTATTGCATTCAGCTCAGCTATTGGTAATTTCACTAACTATGCCACTACAGACTTGGACCAACAAATTCAAATCAGGCTTGACCTCCTCCAGTCGAGACATTTGAGAACCAGGGTTTGACTGGGACAGAAAATAGGCCCAGGCACTAAAATAAAATTGCCTCCCATTGCTTAGTTAGAAAACTAAAAAAACATATGCTATGCTTGCAAATTGGAGGACTTTTAAACTTGACACGCTCTATAAGTGTTTTGTAAGGTTAAGTGGCTGCAAAGATTTTAACTTGCAGCCGGCAATGTTTGTGTTGATATCCAGGAAATCAACAGTAAAAAACTGGCCTAGCGGACCATAAAACAGGCCAACAAACAGCCCAAAAAAGGTCCACGCACTGCCCTGTCAGACCAGCCTTTCAGGCACTATTGCCTGCAGAGACGGCTTTAGCGGTGGTGATGCCCAGTGCGACAATTATTTTTATTGCCCCCCCACACCCCATGACCGCCTCCTCAGATTCTCCCACTACCACCGAGCAAAAGTGCCCCTCATCTCTCCAATCATAAGTTCTTGCTAAACATAGCGGCCCCCCTTTGAAGTCCGCACCGCCTCCACACTGCACCACACCGGTGGCACCGCCCTAAAGCCGGCTCTGATTGCCCAATGGGCCAGACCGAACTGTTGAGAACTGTAGTGCTTTGTCCCCTTTGCACAATAATTCAAGCAACGTAGACATGGCTCTGCCTTGCAGTGCATTGTTAAATGTGAAGCAGCTCGAATTGTATGCCACAGCAAGCACTGGAGCCACATCTGGGCCTACATCAGTGAGGTGAAAAACCTAGGCACCCACTTTCACGCGCTGCAACATTTGTCGAAAAACAATTCACACATCTCAACTTATTGGGTATTAAAGAAAATAAGAATTATTGTGGCTAAGTTTACCATTTTGTGTTAAGTTTGAAATCGAGGTTGCATCGTGAATATTTATGAATCCCAAGTCTAGCACCGGATTACATTTTTCAAACATTACCACCAGTGTTCAAGGACTATGAAAATCATCTTACGGAAAGACACCAGCTGAGTAAATATCAGGCATTTGGATATACTGCCATCAGTCAGGGGCTAATTCAGAAAAGGCTACCTCTGAAATCAAGATTTGAACACCTCCAGGAGATCCACATCGGAGCGCAGCAGTGGAGGTTTCATTATTTACAGTAGGGCTCGGCATAGAATTAATCTTTGCAGCATGTCACAGGCTCATAAACCAGTAAAACTGAAATTCATGATGCGGAAAACATACCGTGTATGAATAAATCAAGCAAATAATTAGAGATACTACGAATGGGTCAGAAAAAAACAGAGCATCGCGCTGACTTTCTCAACTCAGGGCAGAGCAGGTGTTTTGTCTTCTATTTACTTTTCATTCTTATGGTTTTCAAAAAGTGTGAAAAAAATACAAGTGTACAAAAACGCATATTGGTAGCAGTCAACTGTCAAAGAGACTATATGAAAGTCACATAGTGAGGGAGGAAGTAAAGAGTAAGAAAAAGAGAGTGGGTGAGAAAAAAACAAAAAGAGGAAATGACAGATGTGATGGAAACCGGTTGAGAAAAGAGAAGACTTATCTAAAATTTAAAATTTCCTGTTTATTTATTAGTAATTTTTTCCACTTATTTACTGTGGCCAAATGGTTATTATGTGTGCAACATTTAAAGAATATAGACTTAACACAATGTTTGAAAAATGAGTAGCACTGTGTAGTAAAGGTGAAATGTTTGCTGCAGGGTTTTGGCTAGTCGCATACAAATGGTGTGTTAGGGATAGAGTGGGAGAGAGGATGTTGTTTAGCGTGTGGGACTGAAAACTATATTATTGGTGAGTATTTGATATTCTGTGAAAACACCTCTAGTCTAACTAGTAAATAAGGGTGTTCAAGAGGAGGACTTTTAAATGTCTGTGGATTCAAGAAACTCAGTTCGGAAATCAAAAACACTTTGGGTCGTATTACAATGACGGAGGTCGGAGTTTAAACTAGCCGGGGGATTCGACTCGGTTCCGAAGGGCTCAAGGAGAACCCTTCGGCCAGTTGGAAAGGCCTCATAATCCCTTAAGGACGGCGTTTCTGCCATCGGGATTATGATGGCCGTTTCCGACAGCACTTGCATGTCGGTCTTTCTGACATGGAACTGCTGTCGGAAAGTGCCTTTGGAGGCACCCTTCTCCCCTGGCCCTCTGTTTGTGGCCCTGGTTCACATCCCTGCACCGTGTGGCCACACGGTGCAGGGATGTTTCCAAAGTCCCATTTCTCAATGGGAGCTTGTGGTGGGAGCGGTTTCCGCCCGCTGCACAAGCTCCCATGGAGAAATGGGAGGATGCAACTGCAACATGTGCGGTCGCATCGAGATCAGGTGTGCAGAACCGCCAACCTATGGTTGGGTGGTTCCCTCACAGAAACGGTGTCGGTCGGAGGCAACTCGCACCGACATCAAAATCAGACCCTTAATGTGTTTAAGTCTGGAGTTATTGGAGAAGAAAGACTCCTGTTCTTTTTTGCGCTGACCAAAGGCCTAGAGATTACCAGTGGAGCAGTGTAGTTTTTGTCTCCACACTTACACATCAAAAATATGCGATATAAATGTGCACCCTAAGCACCTGTTCTCTGTGTGCCCTAACAATATTGATGTAAAGTGTTGCACCTGACATCATTATTTAAGTGCACTCCCTGTAGGAGTGGAGAATGCATATATACTGTGTACCTGAACTGTATTAAATGAACATTTATTGTTTAGGTGATTGAATAAACCATCCTCACACTATCGACATGTATACACATCAGAAATGACAATGGGTTTATGAAATGTGTATACTAAACTTTCACCTTTGCTTTTGAATGTAGTTCCTAGTCACATTTAAAGACACATACTCAAGTTTCTTTCCTTTATGAACTTTAACCAGAATCTAATGTACGGACAGTTTTATTCATTTGTGTTTAAATGTGCACACGTATAATAAATGTGCACTATTGATTTAATGTTTTAAGTTGTCCTGACAAGGCCTATGTTCTTTTTGCAAACTATGCTATTTCCATTCTCTGCTTGCATGTCTTTTTCCTTGCAAGTACGTTCACATGGTTTGTTAGTTTGATAAGAGATGCAGCACTGTAGTAGTGATAGAAAGAGAGCCTGAGAAAAGGACCTTGACAAGTAACAAGGAAAGCCAGAGCATCAACTGAAAGTTTCCATGTATTAATGTTGCAAAGGCTCATAGGTGAAAATGAACAATACGTTCCAATGTCTGGCCTGGGAGAAATAGTCGATGTCACACCTTACAGCATAAGAATGAAAAGGACAATGAAGCCCCTGATGATACGAGCAGAGGGGTGGTACTCTGGAGATGTTGGTGCAAATAACTGGAGTTCATACTGTTTGAGGTTACAGCCATTCTCCCTGGGGCTATGAGAGGTGTAGACCTTTATGCTCATTCCCTTTGATGTCTCTGCTGAGTGTGGCTTAGGCTAACACTTACTCCCCAGACCCAAGAAGACTCTTGACCAAGCTTGTGATTGCTGATACCTTCCTTTACCTATTTGTACTTCCCACATTTTCCTATTGTTCTGCATTTCCAAGATCCTGCTAGGTCTAAAATCATCTTCTTAGTTTGGACTTTAACCTAGAAGATTTTTGACTACACTCATGTATGGAAGAGAAAATCTGAGCATCAAATCTTGCTATTGATCTTTTGTATTGCTATACTTCTTGTCTGCATTCTATTGGTACGCCTAAGCTTCTTCAGGAGGTATGGTTTTCCAATTGTTATTCTGTACCTTTATAGCATGGTACTGAGTTTTGATTACCATAACCTGATTGCTAACTTGGTACAAGTCTTAACTATAGTCACTGATTCCTGGCCCTTATTGTGTTGCCAAATTGAAATTGATTGATTTAAATGCTTACTATCTTCACCTCACAGGCGGTGAAGAAAAGATCCACTGGATAATCAATGGTAAGAATGGTTGGCCCAAAGCGCTGCACCAACTTGGTAGCTTGACGGATGGCTTGTCACTGAAGTGAGGGAGAGGGAGTTAGGGTGTCCTATTCAGAAATTGCCCAGTCCAGCACCCCTAAAGCCATGGTTTGTTCGGAGGATTGATGGGGTCTCAGTGGTTTGGAAACTATTTGTAGCAGCAGAGGTGTGAGTATTAATAGGGCTGTGCACTGTAATACCACAAGCGTGTGATGTGTGTAGATTGGGTGTTTTGCAATGAGTGTGTGGTATTCTGCAGAGATGTTTTAAGTTGTTGTGTGAATGTGGCGCGTAATGCAGAGAAGTCGAAGTGGTTCTCAGGTCCGACATGGCCTAAGATCTCGAGATATACAAATAAGTTATCAGTGTAGAAGACAGTGGGTGTAGTTTTCTGCTTTGGTGTGGTGCCGGTTGTGAGACGTCAACAGCATTATTGAGATAGTTACTCTATATTTGCGCGATTGCGAGGTGTGGTTGGTATAGTGAATCTCAGTGCACAGTGAGGAACTGTATCAATCGGAGTGAGACCCCGCTGATTATTTTGATCGAGAAAATGTGTACATTTTTGCCCCCAATTTAGGGTGAAACTATTAGGTGAAGCTCGTAATGCAGTACAGAATTTAAGGGTTCTGTGTCCAAACTGAATCCTATTCTATGTTTGACAGAGGTTTCAGAGCAGGCATTAGTTGTTATGAACAAATATTATTCGACCTAAACTTATGAGCCAGTATTTTTACTGCAGTTATCTGTAAATTGATTTTGAAAGCCTGAGTAGCATAATGGCTAGAGCAAGGGAACATAGAGGTCTGCTAATGTATGAATAATTGACCAAAGTTTTATGATACATGCAATGGCTACATTTATAACCAGTAGCTGGGCTCATATTCCTTGCCTTTACTGGCTCCTTTGTTTGATTCCACTGGCAGGAAAGTGAGGATAAAAGTAATGAATGAGTTGTGGGCCACAGGGTTACAGTTTAGACTTCTAGATATTGAACAAGGACCTATTGGGAGTTGTATTCTTCAGTTCTAACTGTTTGATATGTTCACTAATGATGTGAAGATAACAATATTGGGAAGATATTCTCAGTACAGTGGATAATATTACCCTCCATCTGTGTGGTTTGGCAATACTGTACTAGTAATGCAGACAAAGAATGTATTTCAGAAATTCTTACAAGTCTTAAAGATTTATTGTAAAGAATTCAATAAGGTGAAATATGCAATCCTTGTATTGGGAAAGATGAGACTCTTAAAGAGGCAAGACTGTGGTAGAAGAGGTGGGGAGTGTCACAGATCTTGACATAAGTGTCCAGTTCAACCACAACATGCAAACGGTTTCCATATTGGGAAGGAAAGGAACAGACTGGTCAAACTATGTAGAGGCAACACAGTTAAGTTCAGTCCTACAGCTGTAATAGTTTGAGGTCAGTCATGCAAGCCTACAAAACCAAAATTGAAGAATAGTATTAAACAGGGTGGGCATTCAGAGAGACAATAGGTGGGGGATTTGGCAAACCCAGAGAGCACGTTTTTCAGGGAGGTGTTGGGGTGATGCAGGGATCCGTGACGATTATGTTCACAATGTGGACGTAGATGGCAATACAGAGGTGGCATGCTCTTGGGATTAAGCAAATGGGTTCTGTGCCAATGAAAGTGTAGAAAGAAATACTATGATTAAACAGTATGTTAGTGGCATGCAAGTTAAAAAATAAGCAGGCCTTCAGCAAGAATTGTAAATTAGTAAGGATTGCTGGCTGGTTCTGTTAGCACTTTTTATCATAAAAAAGGGCTGATTGGATGGATCGAGGTCAGAATATCCACACAGGACAAGGTTCAAGTTCAAAGCAAGAAGGTGTATTCAAAATTTAGAATCATTAGAGAAGACAAATAGGCAAGTGGTTAGTCAAATCATTTAAAAATATTGAAACTAGAAACAAATATGAATTAGCATAGGCAATAGAACTTGAGTCCAATTCTATTTAATAGCCAGAACCAAATACGGTCTAGCACAAGGTAGATGAGTCAAAGAGCACATTGTCACAGGGACTGCTCAGTTTTAAAGGCAAGATGAAAATAATTAAAAAGTTTACGTATATAATCAATAAACAGACTTACATGGAGTCTGCTTGCTAATGAAAGCCATGAAGAACCTGGCTCGCATCCCAAATAGAATGTTTTATATACTTTTCAAATTGAGAAATCATATTGTCAAAGTGGCTTGAATGAAATGCCATGTTATAATAACCAATAGTAAAACAGAAAACACCACACCTGAAAAATGGCATTTGCTCTACCACTAACAAATGGTTTTAAATGTGCAGTGTACAATACTGCAAGTGGATTAAGGCCAGTTATGTCAACTTTAAATCTTCATTATGAAAATAAAGTGCATTTATATTATATGCTATGTATTTATGTGAATTAAACACCTATATTTGTTCATTTTAAACTCTCCCACAACTCCTCCCTCTGATGATATAAACCACCACAAACCATGCTACTAAAAAACACTATGGGGCCGATTACGATGCAGCCGTAAAAGGCTCCGACCCTCGGAAAACAAAATCCAAGTAAGAATAACCCGCCCAATTGTGGCAGATTAAAATATGCTGCCTGCCCTGATATTTATCATCTACCATAACTTTTTAACTACATTCACTCTTTCTAGTCCAGTGAAATGATTCCAGATTTTCAGTATTCTCAAGCACCATAAAAATAGCTCTTTTCCTCTTCTGTTCAATTCTAAGTCTAGTATGTATCTTTGAATTTCTAGATCTCTTTTCTTCTAGTTTCTTCTTGCAATTCAATCTATCTCAAGTCATCCATATTTCTAAAAATTCTCACTCTTCTCTCATTAAATTCTCTAAACAGTTTTGTTTCACATCATTCAGTCTACACACACTCTTCTCATTAATCATATTAGCCATGTTAGTATGTCAAATTAATCTAATACTTACTTAAAATAGAACCTAGTTCCACAATATTAGGAAGATTCTCTAATGGGAGTTCAACATTTATACCATTTATCTCCAAGAAATCTTGATCATGAAGACTTGGTGTGAGGATACTACAGGACAAGCTATAGGAAAGTAGAAGTTCATTGTATGTCACCCCCACTCAAACAGAAACTGCAAAATATATACATACATACCAATTTGGGCCATTTGCTAATATAAGGTACTCATTTAATAAACGAGTGAGGGTATTGTCACTAAAATCTTGCCTAGAAATATCTTTATCATCTAACCTTTTATCCCAAGTAATATTACTATTAAAATACAATCCAGGAGGGTATATAATATTGCAACCCGTGAAAGGAAGGGAACCCTTCTGAATGAACGATGGGAAACCTTATCCCAGGCCGCAAGTTTAAAAAAGGGCAATATTTTTTGGTCCACAGTTAGGGAGCTCTGATCAATGGACCAGTTACTAACTCCTATCAGTTGCAATATATCAAGTGAGACTTGGGTAAATCATTTCTCACAAATCTACGCAGCCGCAGAAACAGCGCCTGATCAACAGGACTATGGCCCCTTTACTGCCATTAAGTTGTCTATCTCGGACATAGAAGAGGCTACTCAATAGAGCATCAGGAATAAAGCACCTGGCCCTGACGGGCTACCAATTGATGTAATAAAATGGATACCAGACTTTTGGGCCCCATTACTCCTAAATGTTTTTAACAGTATAACACATGCTAACATACCGGACACATGGGCCAAGAGTATCATTGTCCCAATTTTTAAAAAGGGAGATCGGTCTCAACCCTGTAATTACAGGCCGATCTCATTAATTGATAATACCCTAAAAATACTAGGAAGAGTGCTGTACAATAAAATTTCACTATGGGCAGAGGAAAACAATATTTTAGAGCATTGTCAGTTGGGTTTCCGTAGCAAGGTGGGTACCATCGAGCAATGTCTCAATCTCAACCTGGTCATCGGGAAATACACCATTGCACGGAAATCCCCAGTCTATATGGCCTTTAGGACCTGTCTTCAGCGTTCGACCTTGTCAACAGGTCCAAACTCTGGGCAATTTTATTGGCCTATGGTTTAGATGAACCCCTGGTATACTTTTTAGCCCACCTTCATAAAGATCTACAGGCGCAGGTGCGGATTGGCACTAATGGCGCGGTCTCAGGGTTGATTAAGATTAAGGTTGAAAGAGGGGTCAGGCAGGGTTGTGTCCTGGCCCCTCTCCTTTTTATTATCTATATTAATGGGTTGAACAACTCGCTCAAAACCTCGACCCATGATGTCCCCTTGATCAATGGCAAAAGCCTCCCCGTGCTATTATACGCAGATGATGCGGTTCTTTTAGCCCGCACTCCGAACTCTCTACGGAGACTAGTACACTCATTTGTTGAGCATATGGATAGTCTGGATTTACGTGTTAATTTTAATAAATCATTTTTAATGTCTTGTGGCCCTGGGAAGCGCCAGCTAAGCTCTATTGCAGTGGGCAATCAGAAATTGACAAGTACCTGTACCTTTCCATATCTTGGTTTGGTCTTTGCTGCGAACGGCTCCTGGACTGAGCATTTTGCTCACTCCAGGAGCAAGTTCTCAAAGGCCACCAATTCAATTCTTAGCCTCCCCCGCCCAAAGACACATGGCGCTTTATCTGCCATAATAACATTTTTTAAATTACAGTGTGTTCCTGTTGCGACCTATGGGGCTGAGAGCTGGGGTACCGCAAACTGTCCAGGTATCCAACAGGAAGAAAACAGGTTTTGCAGGAAATTATTGGGCATCCCAATCTCTACACCACAATACATCTGTCATAGAGAACTGAATCTTAATTTTATTTCGGATTTCATTCGTGCCTGCCCTCTTCTGGATGTTGATATGGAAGAATCAGGCTGCCTCCCTCTCAAGAGAGATCATTAATGACTGTCTCTTGTGTGATAAAGGAATGGAAATCCCCTGGTTAAGTGGAGTCTATCAAAGCCTATGTAGTGTCAATAAAGGAAACATCTTTCTAAAACCAACTATAGCTGACACTGTGCCAAAAAATGTGTTCAGAGATGCGTTGTATTCTTTATACAACGAAGAAAGGACTGGCATGGAATCTAAGAAACCTTCTGTTCTCAGATATATGTCCATCGCACAGGACTTTCATTCCTTACCCTTATATCTCACCCTACACATGAGCTATTGGTAAAGGAGCCTACTATTTCGCCTAAGAGCAGGAACTATCAAATATGCACTATGTTTCCCTCTTGGCTATCAACATAATCTTGACCTTGTACCATGCCCTTGTGATGGGGTGAGCGGCCAATCAATCCTACACTTTTTATTTTTTTGTAAATACTATATTAATTATACAAAGTGGTTATTAAACCCATGTTCTTAAAAAGGAAGGCCAATTAGCTTGGATAATGCCTACATTTGTTTAGTCTCTCTGGCAGATGAGGAACTGATTTTTCGCACTAGCACTTTTTTAAGATCTGCAATTAGAGCACATAATACCATGCCCGAACTCTGAGCCCCTATCGGATGGATCACCTTGCACTATTGTTAGCTGGCATACTGTTTTATTTATACCAAATTATTTTATCACCAATGAAGATCCTTTTAACTTGCTATGAATTGTTTTAGTGATATCTTTGCAAATATTTGTGTATTGTGTATTGTCAATTCTTTATTTATGTTTTTTATTAATATGTTGTACTTTTATGGGTATTCATTTACCCGAATAAAGTTATTGAACTGAACTGAACAATCCAATTTCAGATTTAGGAGAAACATATCTAAATTAGGTGTGATGGCTTGCTAAAATACCTGCCAAAATTATTCAAAACAAAATATAAAAATTATTTTCAGTGCTGCAAACAGTGCTCCTTAATTTTGGTCATACCTCTTCAAGACGAAAATCTATCAAAAACAAAAATGTTAACTACCAAAGAATGGTGGAAAAATCACATCTTTATGGTCTTCAAAGGATTTTTTATATTAATATGTCAGTAATATGAAGTTCAGTTCAAGAAAAATGTTCTTAAGAAAATCTAACATCTTGGACTGGATATCAAAGGTACAAATCTTCTTTGTAAAGAAACACAATTCTAACTAAGAAAATAATGCAGACAGTTTTAACATTTCAAAATCTCTATGTTCATTTTCAGCACTCCATCAGAAAATATTCAATACTAAATCTTTTAAGTTTTGTATCACTAAAAGTTGACGGAGGTTCTTTAAAAACAAACTGATAGTCTTCCAAGTTAAAGTCTCTTTGCTCTGGTTCGATCTTGGTCAAGTATGCCCATTCAGACCCTGCATACTTATTGTTTCGTACTCTTAATATTTGGGTCTTCTGACCACTGGCTGCACTGGCTACCTGTCACTCAAATCTGTTTCTGTTTGATCTAGCTCTTTGTGTATCTGTCTCCTCTTCAACTGTGTACGATATTCCCTTGACACTCTTTTCCTTCCTTTCACGCTCTAAGGCCCACCATCTTGGATCCATCTTTTATCTTCAGACCCACTTATAATAAGTGTTCCATCTTCCTCTTCACTTGTCACCTGATCTGTGCAGTTTTTGACTGGAACAGTTTGAATTTCTCTGAGAGTTTTTAAATTCCAACATTAGTTTTTTGATTTTCTTGAGTTGAAGTTTGTTCCTCTTGTTGCACAGTTTGATCTCCTCCATCTCCCTCTGGATCCGCGTTGCTCACTTGAGTTTGACACTGTGATCAATGGTTGGTGTCACTACTTCTTCATCTGCAGTCTTCACTGTTTTTGTGTGAGATGTGTGACTCCACTCTGGCAAGCCTACATACTTCACAGCAGTATTTGTCACAAGTATGACTTGATATGGTCCACACCACCTAAGCTCCATGCAACTCTTACGAATGTGCTTCCTCACCAAAACCCAGTCGCCAGGTACTAGGTCATGGCAGTGTTCTTCACTTGCTGAAGGTGTTTTTAACTTCATCTGGTGAGAGATACAACGTACCACAGACGAACCTCTGTTATAGTCCAGAATATGATCATCATTGTTGACAAGTGCACCTGAAGGAATACCAGAAATCCGCATTACTCTGGCCGTGATCACTCCATGAGGTGGGAGCCCAGTGCAGTTATTAGGTGTGCTTCTTAAACACTTAAAATCATCAGTACCAGTAGTAGGGCATCTGGGCATTTCAGTGATGTTGAGATAGACACTTTGGACAACATTGACCTATGAGTACCTTTGATTCTTTTGACTACATCTGATTCTTCTGGTCCATAGCTACAGTGAAACTGTTGCTATACTATGCCGTGGGACTTCCCCTACTATCTTTTTCTGACCTCCTATCCCTGTCTACACCTACCCCCCTCCACGCAAGACTGACCTCACCTATCACTCTCTACCATGGAAGACCCAGGTCTCTGTTTCGATGACGAAACAGTAGCAGAAATTTTGAGGGCACCCTCTTTACTAGCAGAAGATGGTAATCTCCCATCTGGGAGTAGAGATGACGATTGGAAATCTCTCCAAACTTTGAGAAGACTACAGATTAAGACCGCTCTGCACGGCACCATCATGACCGAATATCTCAGAGCCAACATCGCTCCAAATGGTCTTCTTATTTCCCTGGCACCAAGAATCTTTTTAGAAGATCTCACCTTTAGACGAGAATGGTCTCGCATCTCATGGAAGTGCACCAGAGACTGGCTGGTACTCATTATAAACACAGCCAAACGCCTATCAGATGAACTTCTGATACAGATCACTCTCTCTGAAAATAGATTAAAGACAGGCATTTCTATCACGACATTTAAGTCTCGCCTGTCTGAGATTAACCAAGAGATGAACGAACATAAGGAATATCTCACAAAACAGAAAATCAACCAACTTCAAAAGGACGTAAAACGATTTGACAAGGAGAAGGTTTACCCGTACACTAAGGAAGACTATGTCTTTCAAACTATTGAAACATCGGACGATGCCAGCAGCATCTACTCATCAGGATCCAATTCCTCTAATAGCAATTCAAGCTATGAGAACAGGAAACCCAGATACCGTGGAGGATACAGAAATACATCTCAACCTCCCCCACTATTCCAAGGCTTCCCGGGTGTCCCATACCAACCACCCGTGTATCAGGGACCCTGGATGGGCCCTCAACCTGTGTGGAACCCCCACCTAGGTCCTAACTCACTAGTGCCTCAGTACCTTCAATTCGAGAACCCACCTTTTCTAAACAGAGGGAGGGGCAGAGGAAGAGGCAGAAGAAGAACAGGACCAAGGAACGTACATTGGAAAGACCAAGAACAGATGACCCTGAGGAGCAGAACACCCAAACCCTCGTAGTCAACCTGTCCACCAAAATTCTGACAATGGACGAACAAAGAATCTTGGACAAGGGCCTTGGTTTCGTTCCCACCCCAAGAGAGGACGACTTTAGACTTCACCAGGAACTCAACCAATTCTTCAGGAAGATCCGACTAAAAGCTTTCTTCGAAGGGAAACCGGAAACTCCCATAGTAGGGACTGGACTCAAGAACAAATCTAAGTTCACCCCCACATCGGCCATGACACCAAATGAGGTTCTCACCTTCGAACAGGCGGTCCTGAAAGATGTCGCCGACACGACCCCCAACCACCATTTTGACAACCTCTCAAAAATAGAACGACTCACCCTGTCCCAATTCACAGACGACCAGTCAATTATTCTAAAACCTGCTGACAAGGGTGGAGCCATCGTCATCATGGACAAGGATGTCTATGAAGCAGAATGCGAACGCCAACTCGCCGACATACAATATTACCAACCTATCAACGTGGACCCGACGAAACGCCTGATGACTAAAATACAGAACATCACCACTGAGGCCGAAGCTGAAGATTGGATTTCACATGATGAAGCTGCATTTCTCAATCAAACCAATCCACGCACTCCATTCTTCTACTGTCTCCCCAAAATCCACAAGGGTACCAACCCCCCCCCGGGCCGCCCTATAGTGTCAGGGATCAATTCTGTATTAGAACCACTAAGTAAATTCTGTGATTTCTTCCTACGACCTCTCGTAGAAAAAACCCCTACCTATTTGAAAGATACCATGGAAGTACTTAATCTGATACAACAGTTCAGTTCCCCTGACACGATCGATCTTCTGGTTACCCTAGACGTAGTAGCATTATATACCAATATACCCCAGGACGACACTCTGATGGTCCTAGAAGATGCTCTACACTCTCTCGATCCATGGCCATATACTACTCCCATACCGTTCATCTGCGAATGTGCCCAACTCGCGCTTAAAGAAAACTTTTTCGAGTTCAACAACAAACTGTACCATCAAATACAGGGCACATGCATGGGGAGCACATTTGCGCCGAGCCTGGCCTGTCTATACATGGCCAAGCTGGAGGAAGACAAAATTCAAAATCCTACCAACCCCTTCCAAGACAACATCCTTCTTTGGCGGCGATATATTGATGACATCCTTGTATTCTGGAGGGGGAGTACAGACGAATGCGCTGCCTTTTTTGCATGGATGAATACGATCGACCCTTTCCTCAAATTCACAGGTACCCACTCTCACGAGTCGATCCCCTTCCTGGATCTCTCTATATCCTTGAAAGATGGCTGCTTACTAACCACGAACTACAAGAAACCATCTGATAGGAACAGCCTCCTACTTTATCAGAGCCACCACCCGAAAGCTTTGAGGGACAACCTCCCAGTAGGACAGTTCCTCAGATTGAGAAGGAACTGTAACACCCTCAATGAGTTCGAAGCTCAAGCTGCCATCCTGAAAAAGAATCTTGTAACCAGGAAATATCCCACCAGCATCATTAAAACAGCTCACAAAAGGGCTAGGAATAACAACCGTGATGCACTTTTAGAAACAAGGACCAAATCAGAGAACACGGCACTGACATGTGTGACATCTTTCACCCCTCTCTCAAACAACATCCAGAGGATAGTGAAACGTCATTGGAAAATACTCAAAACTGGTTCCTTTGACCCCGGTCCCTGCCCCCTCTTTTCGTTCAAACGCACTCAGAACCTAAGAGATATCCTGGTGCATACCCGCCCCAGAAAGAACAGGAAACCACGAGAAACCCTGTGGGCACTACCCCCGGTTGTAGGCCATTTCCCATGTGGTTCTTGTACTACCTGCCACCAGACAAAACCTGTGAAAGAGCTGGATCTGGGACTTCCCAGACCTTGGCAATTAAGACACCACACCAACTGCAATACTAAAAACTGCATTTATCTGATTACTTGCCCGTGCGGACTCCGATACATAGGCATGACAACAAGACCTGTCAAAACCCGCATCGGAGAACATAAGAGTACAATACGGTGCAAGAAAACACAGACTAAACTGCAGAATCATTTCCTGGAACACAACCATTCCCCTGACAGTCTCAAATGGACTGTGATTGACCACAATCCCTCATGGACACCAACCAACCTGTTCATAACAGAACAACGCTGGGTCTTCAGACTCCGCACTGATGTCACAGGTCTCAACGACGACATCCCATGGAGTTCTCTCAATCCATAATACCAGCTATCATAACCTGACTCCACCACCCACTGCAGACCTGACACCTACCTGCTTTGACTGTAGCTCCATCCCTGTGTTCCATCTCCAGACTACTATTGCGGTCCTCTAATCATTTGGATCTAGATTACTGCAGTTTAATGTATGGACACTTGAGAGGGTTTGTGTACTGACACCTGTACCCAACGGACAGTCACTATATGTGTTTCTATCTCCTGACGATAACAGCGGGTCTCTTCCCGTTTACAATTAGATTACTACAGCTTTTAATTGTATGGACACATGAGAGTTTTTGTGCACAGATATCTGTAGTCTACGGACCCTTATTAATTGTGGATCCCCACCTCCAGCACTGAGTGTCAGATCACTTGTACCTCTCAGGTCAATCACACTCAGACACCACCATATCTATGTATGACCTAACTTATCCAGTCATTCTGCTGACACACACACACATGAACAGTGTCCCGTACCCACCAGGGCCGACGCTCCCATCCCAGAAGTGTATGGGATGATAGTACCTCACTCTACTGCCCGGCTTTTGGGACCACCACACGGTTGCTGTATTTATGCATCACCATGTCCACACATGTCTTCTAAGATCTTTGACACAGAGACACCCTTACGATGACACGTAAATTTGGAACGGACACAATTGTACCAACCCATGTGCCTGTATCCAGACCATGCAATCTTTCAATAATATACACACTTTGGGATATCTTCCAGACCCGTTCCAATATGGCCGACGTGCTAACCACAGTAGCTAGAGGTGCTACCAGTCAACCAACTCACTGCGTGACCCTGAGGCACTTTTATTATTATTTTATATTTTATATTTTTTATTTTTGGGTCCATACGCCACGCACACCCTCGAGACACACTCATGTGTTCCCCCCTTCTAAATCGTCGATACGGAGACTCTTACTCCTTGACATTTCTAGACCATTCAAACATGGCCGCCATCCACAACTTCGTGAAACACAGTCCCGCCTCTGTTTCCACGACACTCGCAGCTGTTCCGGGTTGAACACCCAATCAACTTTGGACATAAATAGTGCCTCCAAAACCGTGTCAACTACCGGCGATCCTGGAGGCACGTAGGTGTTCAGAGCAGAATACCCGGGGCGTGAGTAAGTACCTGTTTGCAGCCACTTTATTAGTCCTGTTTGAATTATCCTTACTCTGCCCAGTTAGCCCAACTGGCCTGGTTTACTATTTGTTTGTTTGTGTTATCTCTACTCTACCAAGATTAGCCTTACTGGCGTTTTTAACAATTTCCCGCTCCCCTTGAAGTGTTTATTGTAAAACTACGCTGGTTGTCTTTTTTAGCTGGCGCCCTCCGCCCCAGCCGATCCTTATCCGGTATAGCCTGGACCCATTAAACATTGGGTAGGTTTACCAGTTTGTCTATAAACAGTATATTGCCACACCACCACTATGTAGAATAGTCGTGATCACGGGATTCTGCTGAATAATTTCACCGGCTCCGTTATCCTCACTCACCAGATAGACCTCTAGACATGTCGTTAATAAGCTATCACACTCGACACAAAGTCAATTTTCAGATACCGATCCTATCATACCTCAATCTGAAACCCTGCATGACTCACCATGTACTAGGGCAGACCACGAGGCATGTCGTCAAGAAGTAGTCTCACTGGTCACTAGTCAACTTTGAGACACCAGCTCAACGGATGCAGTTATGCCCCCTGATACCCTGCATGAACTTTACACTGTGGAGCTGTCTACTATGCATGTGTCCCGCACTGATTTATCTTGCGTGACCCGTATACCGACAGAGTTGATAGAACCACTAGTCTTTCTTGCACCCGCCCCCCTCCCCTGGCATGTGGCACAACCATGATGCGAGTATTTCTCCGCACCGACTCGTTTTGATACCAGGGACATGTATTACGCCCCCTGGAGATGTTGTTGACCACTTCATTTTGCCTCCCCTTTTTTGTCTCCCTGTCCCCTTTTTCTCCTCCCTTTCCTTTTAGGTTCGCTCATAGGGACTCGAATAAAACGTGATCCCTATACTATGGACATATAGGATACATTCTGACCTATATCAAATTTTGTTACCACTTTCCTTTTGGTCCTGACGAAGCGCTACGGATCCGTTAGGGACCGCTGGGAAGCGCGAAACATGTTGACCACCCACCTCACGTTCTCACTCTCACTCTAACTTTATCACATACGGGTCGAGAGTAACAGAACTATCTACCTTTCCCCTACCTTTTTAGAGTGCTATTTAGGCACCACTCCCCGTTAGATTTTAACCAGACCCGCAGGACCCATTAATAAACCGTTTGGGGTTCCTACAGGTCTTTTTAGCCTCACCACACCACCCACCATCCCCACACACCCGCACGCACAACTACGGCTACTCCAGTAAAAAGATCTCCGACAGAGAGCCCTCCTGAAGGGCCCGTGAGGGACTGCAGCGCCACCCCCACGAGGAGCAACGCCCGATGATGATGCTTTGCACCCGCAAGGGTGTGTGAGGGCACTTGGAAATCCACCCAGGAGTATCTGGCCTACACGTTAGACATCACCGCGAACCTTCACAATCACCATTATTTTCCCAACCCCCCAGCAGTTCACCACTTTGGGACTGCCCACCATAGGAACTGGTACCATTTTGTGTATTTAGCTATACTATGAGTGTCATACAAAACATTTTCATTAGTTCACCTTTCAAGTGATTGTCCCTATCTAACTCTAAAGCAGTTGTCAAACTGAATCTTGGGATCAACTACCTCAACCTTTTCATTGGGTAAGCCACGACCCACTTGCAAAAGAGATAAACAAAGATTAAAATATATCTTAGCCTATTAGAAGGGAAACATCTCCACAAAATCAACCTCTAACCTCTTAAATTGACCTTCAGAAAGCTCATGACTTAAAGCCACAGATGTCTTTTGCCAACATTGTTAAATAATACAAAGCTAACTCAAGACTTCAGCTACCGCTCTGAATTGAGGATTAATCCAAGAATTCTTAAAAATCCTCTGCATACCAATCGTCCAACATGTATAGGTCCATGCATATATCTTGCCAATTGATTCAGAATCCAGTTTGGCATAACACATTTTTGATCAGGTGATCTCTACACATTGTTATCATCTTTCATCAAACCTGCTGTAAACCACTTTTTCATTTCAGCATCAGGCACATTGTTGTGCAGATTTTTCAGTTTTTCTAATGTCTGTACTGATGAAGACAATACGAATAAAGTATGCTTTCCTTTTCAAAATTACAGTCTTCATTTGGGTTTAATGTAGTGGACATAAGAGCACAGTATTGTGTGGAGAATATTATGTAACCATGTCATCTCTAATCTTATGTGCTGCACACTTAACACCCATAACCTCTCTTGGTAATTGTAGAGCATACAGTAAAGTCAAAATTCTTGGCCTATTCTTAATGGTTGTGCTAGAGTATGTCATAAAACCCTCTGTGATCACAGCTGACCAAAATCAGGGGTCACTCCAAACCATATTGTAATGGAAATTAATTCTGCTTCTTATGCGATGGTCACATTACACATGTATGATGCTTTCACAATGTATGTTGTTGTGGAAACCGCATATTCCATTCTTTCTATTCCTTAAAGGTCTCAAACAAGAAGCATCTACAAATAAAATCAAACCAACCAATTTGAGTGGTACATCTTGAATCTCTGGTCTTGGTTTGGTACACAGTTCTGTTACATTAATGCAGTCATGGGCATAACCATTGTTTCCATCATCAGTATTTTCTCCATCAGGATTTAGCAGAAGTGTGGTGGGATTCAGGGTATTGCAATGTTTAATTGAAATATTCCGAACTGCTAGAATGACTTGCTTGTACTTTGTGAGGTAACTATTTGTCAGATGCTGAGTTTGAATATGAGTCAGAAAAATCTGAACTGAATTAGAACTAAACGAATAGTGGATAACCCATCACAATCCCTTCACTCTGCTTAATGGCAAGACAGGTTGTGGCACTGCTCCTCAGGCAGTGTGGCAGCTACTGGATTTAATGTAGCAAAAAAATAAGCTACTGAAAATGAGCACCCTTCTCTCTCATGACAGAATAAATAAAAAGCTTTTTTGTAATTAGACATTCCAAGAGTGGGTGCAGTACAGAGGCTATGTCTGAGGTCTAGGAAGGCATTGGTGCATTCATTGTTCCATGGCACAGGATCACTCATCACTGTGAGCCTCTGTAAAGGCTTTACAATCAGGGTAAAGATAGAAATCCCTGACAACAGCAGCCAACCATTCCCAAAAACATCTTCTTTCTGGGTCATAGGTGGGTTCATTTTCAGAATCGTATAGATGTGTTCTGTAGACACCTTCTTAACTTCTTTCTCAATTTTGTAACCCAAATAACTGACCTCCCTCTGCTAATATTAGAGCACAGTTGGGGGCAATTTCTGACCATTTTCTGCAAGATGATTAAGCAGTGCAATCGTGTCTAGCTTGCAAGCTTCTTTTGTCCTGGCTGCGTCTATGAGATCATTGATGTATTGCACCAGAACTGAACTGCAGGGAAGACAAACTCTAAATCTGTCTTCAGAATATGCGATAAGATTGAGGGAGTATAGCCCTGTGGGATTCTATTTCTATTCCAGGCAATTGCTCTATTTAAAAATCTGAACACAGAGAGATATTGGCTATCCACATGATGAGGGATGAAGGTAAATGCTTGACACACATCGACAATTGTAAACCACTCTGCATCCACAGAGATTTGGAACAAAATGACAGCAGAATAAGGTATCATGGAACAACATGGAACTGCAATATTATTAATTTTGCCCAGATATTGTATGATACATTATTTCCAATTTGGTTTTTTTCACACCCATCATTGGACTTCCTACTACTCCTAAAAAGGCTTGCTCAGTCATCTTCTCAGCAGTGGATGCCATTCGCTCATCTGTGTAAGTTCAAACAGGTAGGGGTAATAATTCCAGGTTCTACGTCACCTGAATATGTATTATTTTGATCTATAGTGACTTGCCTTGACAACCGCAGTGAACGTACCGATCGGATACTGTCCTGATCCCATTAGAGTTGTTGATTCCAGATTCTTGAGAAATTACTCTGTAGGAGACTAAACTACATATACATTATCCAACCTGAATGAGACCTACAAATGTGGTACATTTTTATTGGCTGGAGAAAACCCCAGGCCTGAGCGGCATAAAGGGGCAAAACACATGTTGGCTAGCTTATTGTCACAATAGTATACATGAAAAACTTTTATTAAGGAAGTTACAGGTCCAGTCAGATTTAGTAATATCTCTGCTCATACCCCAAATGGAGAATCATATGACTGGTGCAACATCGTTGTGCTCCAAAACTACTGCTTATTGTTGAATAAAGGTTGCCGGCTCTAAAGTCAAGCCAGGTTTCAAAGAAAACACATCAGCCAACACGTGCTTCAGCCCTTTCCGGCAAACAGGCCTGGGTCTTTCTCAAGGCTGTTGAAATTAGTGAGGATAGAAAGTGATGAGGTGTACATATTGGAGAAAAGGGTTCACTGTGTGGGGGATGAGAAACAGTAATCCAATGATTTGTGAACATATCATATTTACAATAAACACCTGTTTGTGTCACGTTGAGGAGAATATGCACCATCAGTGGTTAATCAACATATAGTCCAGACGGTGACAACTGATATTGGAACCTTGAATTAGAAGTAAACTTGAGAGCTGAAAACCGACTAACCTACACCTGTATTTAGCCATTCTATCTTCTGGCACGGGTCCGCTTGCACTGAGGAGTACGAGGATACACTGTATATGGTTTCACTTTGCTTTGCACTGGCTATTCACTGCTTATTAACCTAATTTCTTACCTGTGAAATTCCAAACCTCTTTTCCGTTGTGACTTAAATCTGAAGGCAAGTTCTCTTTTCTGGGAACCAGGAACAAATTCTCTCTTGACTTTTGTGATTTTAGTTTTAAATCAGAATCCTCATCCTGTGTGTGAATTGAAACTCTATCCGGTGTACCATAAATTACACAGTTCAGTTTACATTACAGGTCATGACCCAACATACCAGGACTTTTGTCACATAATATGAACTGATGATGATTTTTAATTGAACCAATTTTTACAGGGACATTTGGTGGTGCCTTATTAGTTAACGGTTTACAACTGGAGCTTCTTGTTCCAAGAGGAGTAGGTTGGAAACCTCTATCGGTCTGACCATGGAGCGGGTGGTATCTTTATCAATCAAAAATAATACTGGGTGGCCATTCACCTCACCATCTTTATATGGGCCACTCTGGTCTACTTTCAGGAACTGCCCAAGCATGCAATCTACCTCCCACCAAGGCAGCATCAATGTGCTTGACATGGCTCAGTAGCAACTCAGATTGTGGCAGCAATTTGTGAAAATTGTTCCTAATGATTTTAGGATTTTGATGAAATTAGTATTCTGCTGAAAATTGTGTTTTATTCTACATACTTTGATGCACCATTGAGGCTGAAGTCAAGTTTTCATTGAACTATATTTGATTCTGTGTGGTCTACCAATAACCCAGTTGGGCTGGGGCCATTCACGGTCTCATCCCATTCTTAGGGCAAAATATTTTCTCTCTCACAAGTGGGACTTTGGACTTTTTCAAGGCGGAACCCATGTCCACTCAACCTAACTTTTAAACATGAACAAAATCAACAAAACACAATACAATTTCAAAACAAGAATTGAAACGTAACCTAAAATCCTAAACAAAATAGGAAAAAGCTATTTGTCCACCTACCAGAATATGAGACAGGAGACTAAACTCACCACAAAAATTAAGAAACACTAAAAACACCTTCCATCATTCTAAGATAACGTTTCTGACTAGCTGTAATCTTCCTTTGAGTCAGTGCATTTATTTCCAGTGCACAAAGAAATAAATGACACAACCCTAGTTAGTTGAAATGTAACTACACCTTTATGGCATTATAGGACTCTAGCCTATAATCTTGATGTGACACCACATGCCTAGAGAAGAGAGCCTAAATATATATCTTGACATATTGGATTTCTTTGAATCTGCTGACCCAAAAAACACATTCAGTCACAATACTGTAATCAACACACAATTTTAAAACAATTTCAGCAATCTGCACAAAATAATACAATGTGATGCAGATTTCAATTTCAGTGCTTTTGTAGGCCAAGCACCACATGAACATAAAATCACTGAGATAACACCACTGCAGCACTCAGCATAATACTCTCTGCCCATAATACACCACACCATAGCATTTTATGCCTCATATACAGAATAAATGACCCACTTCAGATCATATTTCTTAAGACACCTAACAATCCACAGAACAAAATAAAACATACTCAAGACAGCTCAATTCACAAACGTTTATTCACATTCACATAATGCAATCTCTAACAACTTTAACTGGACCAGTACAGCATCCATGCGATTCCAGGACCCGAAGCCAACGAAGCCCAAACTCTAAAAATGTAAGGAAATTGCCTTAACCATCCCATTTGCCATAGCTAATTACTTTGCTGTAACCATCTAGTTTTCCATAACCATCCTCTGCTACCAAAAACTGTCAGCTCTTTTTACCATAAAAAGGCCAATTGGACAGATTGGGATATTTGTGAGTCCCAAAGAATGAGGGCCCAAGCCTAAACTTACAAGAAAATCCTCAGATCCCACTTAAGAAAATCAGAAAACCCACACAGGAAATCCACACTGGAAAATGCACACCGAACCCGGTTCAAGTACAAACCATAAAGGTTTATTTTAAATTTTGAATCATTACAGACGGCAAGAAGGCAAATGATTAGTTAATTCCATTCAAACGATTCAAAATGCAAACAAATGTGAATTAACATTGACAATATTCTAATTATTAGCCAGAACCAAATATGATCTAGCACACAGTAGATAATGAGTCAAAGAGCGCATTGTCACAGGGACTGCTCAGTTTTAAAGGCAAAATAAAATCTTGAAAAATCTGTAAGTATTGATTTAATAAACATACTAACAAGTAGTCTCATCTCTAAAGAAAGTGAACAAAAATCTTGCTCCCAGCCCATATACAGAGCGCTATATTCCTTTTCTAACCGAGGAATCATACTGTAAATGTGATGTGAATGAAATGGTATACTCTAATAGCCTATAGTAAAACAGAAAACACATTAAATGAAAAAGTACTTTTGCTCTACTACTAATAAATAATTATATATTATATCTTGCAATAGAAAACAAAGGCACATTTAATACTATATTCACAATCTCCTTTAGGCCACAGGAAATGACCATGTAAAGAACTCTGCTCCTTCCTCCAGGAGCATCACAAGCACTAAAAGAAATATATTTGACAGTATAGCTGTACAGGATCGTAAAACTAGTTAAATACTTTATTAAATATTGAAGTACACATCTTAACACAAGCTGCAG
Organism: Triturus cristatus; assembly: GCF_964204655.1. NCBI lineage: Eukaryota > Metazoa > Chordata > Amphibia > Caudata > Salamandridae > Triturus > Triturus cristatus. The sequence goes on along the minus strand of NC_140584.1, from coordinate 363,031,539 downwards.
TGGGAAAAACGAGAAACCATGTTTTAATTGTGCATTGTAAAACCCAATGAGTGGATTTGAGGCCTATTTATATCAACTTAAAAGTTTCATTATAAAAATACAGCACATTTATATTATTTGCGAGTCATTCATGTTAATTAAACACATATAATTTGTTACTTTTACCTTTTTCTCCCAATTCCAACATGGCAAAGTAACGCTTTTCTCTTTTGAATGTAATAATTTTAATACTGTCCAAGAAGTGTCATTCCTCACTCAAATCAGTACAATACAAAAAACTGTTTTTGTCAACTATATGTCCTTCTGAACTTCCCATACTGCTGTGCACTTCTCCCCCAGAGGGCAATATGTAGACAAATTACTGCAATGTATCGCACACTGGTCACCCGCCAAACCCTCATGGAAGCTCCAAAGTGCTCAATATTAAGCCACTGGTCATATGTTTCTGGTCGAAATTTAAAAAAACTGAAAATTTCGTCATGCTAAAATAGCCCTGTTGTTCCTTCAGAGAGCAAACGACATGCATACTTTATGCTCAGTAATAAGCTTTCTGAAAGCGGCAGTAAGATTAAGAAACACCAGGGACTAACTTATCTTGAATAATATATCGCTTTTTATATGAATTGTAACAGTCTGACCGATGGTTATTTTTATATTTATGTAATATAAAATCATATGTGTTGTTGTGTTTTTATAATATGTACTTTTTATGATGATTTTTTTTACCATCGAAATAAAGAAATTGATTGATTGATTGAAGCCACTGGAATTATCTTGAAGATGTGTGTATCTGAATGCATAATTTCTACAGTATCAGCCCTCCATTGACTGTGGGTAGAAGCACATTTATTGTGACATAATGTACGCTGTCCACAAAGCGATGCATGGGAGGTGCCAATCAGCTGATCCTAAAATTTCCTGAAGTGGCGGCCAAACAGACAGACACTTATGGTGGTCTTCCTTGAACCTTCTTACCAACCAAGCTACCAAACATTAGTGCTTTGGTAAGAAATCTCTGTTCCTACAAGGCTGCCCTCCCTGGAACTCTCCTGATCTCCAAATCAGGATTAAGATGTTTAAATTAAATTTGGTAGAGGTCTGAATACATACATTTCCCTATATAGATCCAACATGAACGCCTCCTAATGATTTCTTTTGTATGGCAATACATTCATTTCTCTCTCTCTGTATTCCTACTACTTCTTCGCTCTCTTCCATCCCTTGTTAGTGCTGTGAAAGTTTTGTTAAGTGGTATTAAGCACTGTCCCTATAATCAAATAGCAAAAATAAAACCGCAGAATGTATTTTTGCTTCAGTGGGAATAAATTGAGAACTGGAAAGAGTTTTCTATGAGTAGATCTGGCTCATCATTAGCTTAGTAGTTAATTACTTCTGAATTTCCAGAAGCAGGAAGCATCTGGTCATGGAAAAACACGTTGTGTATCAAATCATTCTTTGCAGGCGCGTAGCTAGGGGGGGGCGGTGGGGGCGGACCGCCCCAGGCGGCACTATATTTAGGGCGGCGGTCTTTATAATTTATTTAGGGACACAGTGTCACTAAATAAATTATAAAGTCCGCCGCGGCCGCAACGCGGGGCCGGGCGGCCCACTTTAGTGCAAGAAGCGCAAGAAGCGCGTTGATCATGACCGTTAATCTGCCCGCGCCCCGCTCCAGGGCCGTCAATCTTGGATAGCGCGCCAGTTCGACCAATGACGGCCCTGGGCTACATTTTTGCCCGGCCCTCGCGATGAGAACGTAGCGGTGACGCGTCACGCGCGTCACCACTACGCACTCTCGAGGACCTGGCCTGGGGTAGTCTGCTCTGCTGCGTCCGTGGATAATTCAGTGCAGTAGTAGGTAAGAGAATGTGTTTCTTTTCTTTAAGTGCATGTGTAACTGAACAATAAAAAAATCGTTAGGGTTTGTTATTCGGTCGCTAGTATATAACTTTCACAACCATTAATTGTGTTTACTGGAAGCTAGGTGGATAGTGTTCTTGCTGCAATGTACATTATTTTTTACATGTTTTTGTTTGACTAGACATTATATACGAGGCATAGCTTTATAACGCTAGGGTGGTACTTCCGTAACTGTGCTTTCTGCTGCAGTGCAAATACATTTAGAAAAAGATCTTCAGCAATATAAAGCCAATGCATCTGCAGTCTCATTGGGTGAGTGTTGAAATGTTTGCAATAATTTTTGTCCTCCCAGGTTTAAGATTCTAGCACAAAAAACGAATGTATGTCGAGTAATCAACTAAAAAGATTAAGTTGTCAGTCAACGAGAAAACAATATTGCGCTGGCTTCCTGTAAACTGCACACCAGCTGGCTTGGAAAAGTATGGGACGAGTAAACATTTAAAGCTCTCCAAAAGGTAAGTGAAACGAATCCAACTTCACAACCTTGCTCACTGCTTTCAATAAGTTTTAAGACAAATGCCTTCTACTTTACGCTTCTGGCGCAGTTTATTAATTTGGTTCTAGATTAAAAGACGTTCAACATGCAAGTACAGAAGTGCCGACTAACAATGTGAAGAACAGACACAGGGGTGTAGATTCAGGGGGTGATTAGGATGTTACACCCCCCAACAAATGTATTTTATGGTTAATATTTGGGTACAGGTACTGTTAGTCGGGTATGGTGAGGTGTCTGCCGACTTTCACCAGGAATTCTTACATAAACACAGACAAACATGCCCACACACGCTCTCCCCTCTGTACTTTGAAAGCCATCAAAAATATTGTTTTCTCTCAATCATATGCATTCGTATCCCTTTTCACTGCCCCTTGAGCCCTTCTCATGTGCCCTGCTTGTCGTATAATAAGTTTCAACATATGCCAGGGTAATTGTTGGAAAATCTGAAGCTCACAACCCCTTGCCCAATCTTACGGACCAATATGTGCCCCTGCACAGACAGCCAAACCGGCATAACCGCTGTCTAAAAAGCCAGGAAGGTACTTCAAGCACGGACTGGAACGCACGCGCTCAAATGCTGAGTCATGGCTCGTCAGTAAAAACGCGAGCCAACGCGAGCCTTAGGCCGCTCGCACAGGTTACCTAAGCTTTCAATTAACCAGAGAGGCTGAAGAAAAAGAACAATAGACCACAGAGCTCAGTGGTAAACTTTAACTCAAAATGCTTTTTTTTCTTTACATTTTAATATTTCGGTTTTCCTACTTACTACACAACGTTTGTGAAATGGCAGAGCCAATGTGAATGTAAAATGAATAAACTAGTGAATGTAGCAGAAAATATGCATTTCGAATAAGACATAGCCATACAGCATATAATACTACAGGATTAAAAAAGACAGATTAGGACCAATACCTTAGTCAAACTAATGTGCAACGTGCAGAGCTAAATAATGTAAACAGGTGCTCCCTTTCCATGTCAGATTTATGACAATGGGGACTTGAGGGTGGGGGGGGGGGGGGGGGGGGGGAGGGCAGCCGACCGCAAAGAGGTCTGCCCCGGGTTGTTTGGGGAAGTTGATGCAGTCCAGTGACCGCACCGGGGTTTTTTGGGCTACTGTGTCACCAAGACAAAATGGTCCCTAGGCAGGTCGCTCATTTTTTAAACACATTTTGGCTCCGCGTAGTTTATGCATTTGTGGTAGAGAGGTACTCACTGGGATGGCAGGCGTCAGTGATAATGTGGCCCAGGTGGTGCAGCTCCTGTCGGAGGCAGGACGACTTGACCTCCTCACCTAAGTGGTCCTGGTTCTGGGAGGCCGCCCGGTAAGTAGGGCAGTTGACGGGGTCACAGCCATGGTTCTAGCCTGTGGGTCTCCGAGAAGGTCGTCAGCACTGATCCCCCAGGTAGGTAGGAGGCGCCACTCTCGTACTCGGAGAATGGCCCCGGGAAGAAGTGCGGGGCAGGCGCGTAGCTAGGGGGGGGCGGTGCGGGCGGACCGCCCCAGACGGCACTATATTTAGGGCGGCAGTCTTTATAATTTATTTAGGGACACAGTGTCACTAAATAAATTATAAAGTCCGCCGCGGCCGCAACGCGCGGCCGGGCGGCCCACTTTAGTGCAAGCAGCGCGTTGATGACCGTTAATATGCCCGCGCCCCGCTCCAGGGCCGTCAATCTTGGAGAGTGCGCCAGCGCGACCAATGACGGCCCTGGGCTACATTTTTGCCCGGCCTTCGCGATGAGAACGTAGCGGTGACGCGTCACCACTACGCACTCTCGTGAGGACCTGGCCTGGGGTAGTCTGCTCTGCTGCGTCCGTGGATAATTCAGTGCAGTAGTAGGTAAGAGAATGTGTTTCTTTTCTTTAAAAAAAAATGCGCAGGTCCAGCAGGACAGGTTCTTCGCGTGCGCTTTATTTTAATAGTTTTTAACATTATCATGGCCGATGCAGGACAACAATAAGACAATAAAAAATGCCCCAATAACGCTGGTGATTAATGATTCGCTGGAGAGCAATTATTTGTCTGTTAGTAGTTGTTAAATGCAGATGGACTGTATTTTGTGTGGAAGCTCAGTGGGTTGCTGCCTTTGCCACAGAGATCCTTGTGTTACTTGCAGTTCAGAAGTTACAATCCTAACATAGGGCAGTGACCAATGAACTGTCACCAAAGAGCTGCATACAAACATGAATGGTATAGATTTGTTTTGTGATATAGTTAGAACTTCCTCAGTCTTTCATCATTCTAATGTTGCTAAAATGAGTATGTTTGGGCAGAGATACATTTTTGTTTCCTCAGACCAAACCCTCTCTAAATATACTGCCCACCAGTATGGATGACATGTGATTCCTACACCTTGTAATCCTCATTAGCTTATGTGACATTCCCTGTAGACTGATTTACATACTTGTATGATTCATTGTCTCTGTATAATGTGTTCGTGGTGTAAAGTGCTGACACACTACACTGATATGAGTAGCGCTAAACAACAAATGCATATGAGAGAGGGGCTACGGAGCGATGAGGGGCACTGGTGGAGGGTGGCAGTGAGGGAATCTGAGGAGGAGGTAGTTGGAGGGGCTGTGGAGCGATGAGGGGCACTGGTGGAGGGTGACTGCAGGGCTCGAGTCGGGGTACCAGGCGGGTGGATGGCGTCCCCTCACTCATTTTTTTAACGGGAGCTCGATTACTGGAGCAAATGGAGCCACACATTTACTCTTTGGCCTCTCTGGGGCGAGATCGAAGCTCATTCAGAACGCTGCTCACGCGCTGGCTTCCCTGATGCAATGGCATCTAAGGGGTGAGCGAGGGGAGGCAATGAGTCTGATGGTGCAAGCCACCTTCGTGACATCACTTGCTGTTGTGACGTCAGCGTCCCCCCACTTCTTTTTTTAGGACTTGTGCCCTGGGTGACAGTGAGGGAATCCAAGGAAGAGGTCATGGTGTGGAGGGGGAGCTAGGGTGAGATGAGGAGCACTGGTGGAGGGTGGTAGTGAGGGAGTCTGAGGAGGAGGTCATGAGGGGGAGAGGCTACAGAGAGATAAGGGGCACTGGTGGATGGTGGCAGTGAGGGAGTCCAAGGAGGAGGTCGTGAGGGGGAGGGGCTATGGGGTGATGAGGGGCACTTGTGGCGTGAGGCAATCTGAGGAGGAGGTCACTAGGGGGGCCATGGAGGGATGAGGGGCACTGTTGGAAGGTGGTAGTAAAGGTATTTACGGAGAAAGAGGTTATTAGTGTGGCGCCAAAAAAGACTTTCGCCTCAGCGCTAAAGCCGGCCCTGTCATGGCCTTCCTGTTTTTGTTTATTTAATTAGCAGTCGGGTCGTAAGGGCTACTGTGGAACATACTTTAAAGTGCATGCTAATTATATTTACTGCTATATTCAATGTTTTAAGTTTGAAGGTGATTTTACTAATGTTTTTACTGGGAAAAAGCAAAGTGGAGCCCGATGGTGCCTGATATGGGGCTGGGGCCCAAGGTCAGATGTGAGATAAGGTGCACTGGAGAGAGGAGTAGTGGATAATCAAGCCTGTAAGGGAGAGCGTTGCCGAGTCCGGGGTCAGGTGGAGGTAGTAATGAAGAGGGATTCTCCCTGAAGGCTCGCACAGAGGGAGCCTGTAAGGGAGTGCGTTGCAGAGTCCGGGGTCAGGTGGAGGTAGTAATGAAGAGGGATCCTCCATGAAGGCTCGAACAGATGGAGCCTGAGTAGTATCACTTGCCTTGTACTCCCACCTCAGACACCTCCTCTTCCCATCAAAGGAACATTACATGGAAAGTGATAATATTTAGAAAGAGATTTGGAAAAGAGTGAGTTTTACTGGTCCATATAAGACTAAGAAGAGATGTATGGTCATTTAATGTCAGCTGTAGATGAAGGTTACATGAACAGTGTCATGTGTGTGCATGTTTGCATTGTGTTGAGGGGATTACCAGGTAATTGTTCACGCAGCTCTCTGATGGATGTCACATGCGGTTTTTCTGAGTCCCCAGATAGATCATGCAGTCTGTGTGTTCTCTTTTGTACTGCCAGTCACGCTGTATTCAACTGTGTAGCCTTGGACCGTGTCATGTATGTGCATGTAAGTTGCATGATCAAGGTAACTATTAGCGGCGATACTACGTGTCTCTCGGACCTCTTTGAAGTGCATGCCTTCCCCCCCCCACCCCCCTCGGGGGAGGCGGCAATCTGAGGGATAGCCCCGGGCGCCACATGCTCTAGCTACGCCACTGATTCTTTGCTCAGTGTTGACGGTGGCTAGGGGACATATGACAAAAGGTGAACTGTACGAAAGGTGTAGTTAGTCTTTTCCTGCAGCCACCGCTCTACACCACAGTACAACTTTTTGCTGGATTCATGAATCCAGGATCTGGACTGCCCACCTCTTCTTCCTTATTTAGAAAAGAGTTGAAGACACACCTCTTTAAAGACGATAGCAATGTGACACAGTAAATATTCACTTCTGTTAGAACCAGCACCCTCCACATATAATGGACAATTATCCTGCCCCTTCCCTTCCACCCCCAATCCCCCCCCCCCGAACATGCATTAATGCTTCATTGTTCATTAAAATGTTTTCAAACATTTAATTATTCTGAATATTGCTCGTTCCTTCATTTGGTTGTCTGGCAAGCCGGTGCCCTTTCGCAGCAGCGCGTGGCACACAGACTGGATTTGGCAGCCACGTGGCTGCGAGCTTCGGTGTCACTTAAAGTAATTGCTCCTCACGCGCACATGATGCTCTAATGTAACCTGCTCACAGTTAACACACCGGTAATAAATTCACCTGTGCTGCCCACACAGCTCTCAGCCGAAAGGAGGCAACGCAGGGAAACGCTGTGTTCCCGAAAAGAAGAGAAAACAAAGCAAAAAAAGTGGGATTATAAATAAAATATATTCAAAAAACATATAGCTAAGTACAAGTTTATTGTTTATCCAGACGGAACGGTAAAACGTACTGTTCATCTCACAATAAAAAATATGTTAAAGCTAAATCTTAAAAGAAATTGGCATTCTTCATTTCATTGGCATTCATAAAAAGTTGCAAAGTAAAAATGCTTTGAATTTGGGACCAGATGTGTCCTACATGCAGTAGATTCCCTGTTTTTTTTACTTTTACTGGTATACAGTCACTTTTTAGGTTCTAAACTAGTGCTATATGCAGGGCCCATTGGAGTACCGTTAAGACTGATTTGCATACGGCTGGGTCCAATCTGAGGTGCCAGGGTGTGCAAAATAACGCTGATGCTGAGTAAATACCAGTGGCTCAGAATAACTCAAGCATTCATCCATCACTTTTTTTAATATTGTAGTATGTCACCCTAAGTGGGACGGGTGTCCCCAGACGTGGGTCACGTGCACACTGTATCACTGAAACCAAGCCATACCTGGCTGATGAGCCCTAATTATGGTGAAACCAGTACTGGGTTGTTCTGGGTGGACCTGTCCTGGCAGTTTGGGCTGGACTGGTCCCATTGGACCTGGGTCCAAACTGATTTGCATATGGCTGGGTCCAAACTGAAGTAGCCAGGTGTGAAAAATTATGATGGACTGCTATGCGGCCTGAGTAATTAACAGTGGCTGAGATTAATTCAAGCAATCCATACATCACTTTTTGTAGACTACAATATGCAGCCCACTAACATTGTGAAGCAGGGCAGAAGCAAACTATGAGCCAGGGCTGACTAAATTATGCAGCATAAAAGATGAATGCACACATTTTGAAGCAGTATTTCTTAACTATTTTGTCATTTTTACACGTTAACACTGTATGGTCAAAGTTTTCACATCGTTAACATCAGTTTAACACCTAATTACAGCAACCAGCAGCCGAAAAGGTGGCCTGCCACTATGCAGCAACATGCGGTAGCATTTAAGTAACTTTTATATGTTTGAGCTAGAAACATATTGTTTTGATAAAATATTCTAATCATGCAGAAGATGATGGATTATGTAACAAATCGTTAATTATGTGGACGCACGTCATGGTGCCAAAATCACATAATTGGCCCTGGCTATTAATGAAGTGCCAATACATTCTGGAGCAGTACAATATGAGATGGGCATCTCACTCTCTCAGTAATGTGGCTCAGGTTAAATTGACCAGGACTCTTTGTGACTTCATGGTGGAAACAGCTGTTTAACTTACTGGGGAGTAGCCAACATTGGGCCTCATTTGCAAGCTCATTGCGCTGCCGTTGTGTCACTTTTCTTGACACACCGGCAGTGCAATGGGCTTGCCCATATTTACAAGGCCGCGTAAAGTCACTCTGTGTGACTTTTCATGGTCTTGTAAATATGGGCCCCTTTCAAGCATTACTCTGCGTAAAAGGGGCGATTCATGGGTGTTGCTGTACGTGTTCCCACGCAATATTCATGGAACTGGACAAATTGCCAGATTTACATTTTGTAAAGCTGGGAATGCGTGAGAATCCTACGCCTACCCAGGGGAGGCATGGGGTGGCACAACGTGGATAAATACTTTTATAATAAATACTTTTATAGCTGGGTTTGGTGGCTCAGTGGACTAATGCATCCACTGCAGCGGCTTGTGTTCGACCTCATGGTCACAGGTTCAAATCCTGGTGGATCCACTCAGCCTTTCATCCATCTGAGGTCGATAAAATGAGTACCGTTGGGCAACAATAAACATCTGTTATTCAGCGCTAAGAGACCTATGGATGAACGTGAGCTTTACATATACACATGTTATTTCTCCTCGTTTGTCCCTTTTTCTATGCGTGCTGCACGCGTAGAAAGAGGAAAATGCCATCAGTTATTGTTTTTGTGCAGAAAAGTGTCCCTTCTTTCACAAAAACAATCATCTTTGCAGTGCAGGCACCCTTGCATCATGATGCAAGGGTGCCTGCACTGGAGCATGGCAGCCAGTTGTGTGTCAGCGCAGGGGAAAGCACTCGGATGCATCTTATTGTTGTTAATATGACACATCCCTGTGCATTTAAAATGATGCTGCTTGGGGGAGCAAGATGGCATGCGGCACCACGCTGCTTCATCTCGTAGTAAATGAGGTCCAATGTTTCTGTACTTTACATAAACCAAAATCAGAAAGGGGTTTAACCATATTTTGTTCTCTTTTGGCCTGATGGTCAAATACATCATAGATTAACAATTGTCCACGCCAATCTCTTTGGGTGTAAAACGTTATTTTGTTTATAAAAAACTTAACAAGGCAACTGTAGTAGTAAAAGCCACAGACTCTGCTGGGCTCCAACAGTAAGGTAACAAATCTCACTGTTCATTAAATAACTGAAAGAACTTAGTATGAGTTTATCTTTAGCAGACTTTACAATCTTTCATACTCACAAATGACTCGGGACTACCTACGCTTCATTTTCTATTGCATATTTACTCCCCATTCATGTGGTGAATTTACATTACTAGTAGGAGGGCTTAATTGTGTCTTCTAATCTTTTTGCACACTTATTCATCACAATTTTATCAGTCATGCATGAACAGTACTCTGAAAAAACTCTCTTACCTCAGTGCTGCTGAATGAATGTAATCCTGGAGATTCACCTGTAGTACCAGTTATATGAGGGTTCATCTTTCATCTACAATTATCAGTATCAGAATGGAGGTTGGTTCAAAGAATAAAACCTTGGGACAAAATGTTGCGACTCTCATTGCAATACTCAGGAACTCAGTGCCCAAGTCTTGAATAAGAAAACTTAAGGGCATATAATGGAGCAGGGTGAGTACAGCCTAAAACCCAGGCCCATGTGGATGGAGGCCTATTGGGTCCCCCCCCGTCCCCCCCCCCCAGTGTTTTATATATTTTTGTTTTCTGTCCTGGTACTACCACAGTACCCAGCGAAGCCCCCATGAGGTACTGCAGTTCTGTCGCAGGACTGATAGTGCAGCAGTAGTGCTATGGCACCCAGAAATACTGAGGAAAAAAAGGGCTTGGCTGCCCCCTATGGGGTTTGGCCTCCATTCAGCACAGGATCTGACCAAAGGTAGACCCAGTGGCCCCCATCTCTGCACAGGACTTTGCTTGGGCACATGGCCTCAACCCAGGCCCTGCAGCCAAACCCCTCTGCGCACAGCCAAAGGCCATGTGCAGCAAGGGTTGGTCACCCCTCCAGGAGGTTGGCTGCAGGGTCTAGCCAAATACCCAGGGTTTGCAACCACCCCCTGCTGTGCAACGTGCCAAAGCAATCACAGACATAGTGGACTATTGACTCCAGCAGAAAATCATAGTAGCTTGCAATTTGTAACCTCTCTTCCGAATACTGATAAGGGAGATAAGATGGCAAACCACTATGATCCAGTATTTGGTGATCCAATCTATTAGTACATAGGTCGGGTTGCAAAATATCATTAGATTTGCAAAAAGTCAGTGCCCATATTACAACCCATTTTTGCAAATCTAACTATTACTTCTGGATGCAGGTGAACAGTAACATACTTTAGCAGTTAGGGACAGACACGATGAACAACATATTTTTTTTCTATTTTTAAACAAATAAATGTGGTTCTAAGAAGAACAATGCCTGGGAGAAATTTGTGTTATGCTCATGTAATTAGGGTAATTTTGGAAATTCCACTTTACTCTTGCTCTGCAAAGTTCCCAAAATGATGCTATTATGCCACATCTTGTCATTACGCACCATTCATGGTAAAAATGTATCACAAATGCAGGGAACAATCCAAACGACAGAGCACGAGTGGCTGTTGTTCACACTGCTTTTGTTTTTTGCATTTTTTTTAGCGTGAAATGCCAATTCAGCATTTTGTTGTAGTTACATGCAGTTTTGTCCTAATTCTGCAGAAATTTCAACGTAATTACACAAACGCAAATGAGTCAAATTTTACACACTTCTAAGGAGAATCCTCTTTTGTGTTTTTTTTAATACAGTTTTTTTTTTTACTTTTCTCTTTGTTTTTTTATGTAAGATATAAATACAATTCTTAACTACGTCACTTAAAACATTGGGGGGGTTTCAGTGAATTTCGATTTTTTTAACATAAAATAAGATTTTCATCACACTGCGTGGTGTGGGATTGGGCACAGGGCATGCGGGAAGGCCCTGCACCCAACCCCAGCTGGTGCCCTATCCTCCGCAGCTCACGGCTTCGGATAAGCCAAACCCTGCATGAAACTTCCTGCAGGCACCCAATCTCCCTCAGCACACAGTCTTTGACCGCGAGCGGCATGGAATTGGGTGCAAGGTATTAACCCCTGTGAGTATAATGATTTACTGACACCCATACAAGCAATGTCCTTCTCCTTTTGAATCTCACTGTACATCAGTAGTCATCCTCTTTGAAGCACATATTATAATCAACCATTAAAAAAATGTATAGCTCCTTGGTATAAGCAAACCACTTTTTTGTTAAACTTGATTCAGTCAATAATTACCTTTTAGCGTCCCATCTAAATCATACTTGTTTGCACCTTCAATCTGACACTCACAATCAAAAGCAAAGCATGCCTTTTCACAATTTCTCTCTGACCACCTGGTAACTAACATTAAACTTACACCGACACAATACCAAGAGAAATGTCTAAACTCAGACTTGTAACAAACACACTGTCCCCTTTAGAACCAGTTATTAACGTCCCAAGCTGAGCATGACCTAATTCACATTGTAGTCAAAATTCTTCCAATGCTTCCTCTGCCAAGCATTATCCCATTCCAAATTAAAAGACTCCTTAGGGTTCCTTCCATCATTTTTCCATTGAGTGCATAACAACCTTGCCTTACACCTCCATAGCACTTCATTTAACCACATTAACTATGCCACCAAACACGCCTTCAAAGCTGACAATCAACTATGCACCTTTTATCTTACTGCTTCACAGTCATTACTGTAGATATTGCCTAGTATTCATACCCTTAAGACCAAAATGAGATCATCACATCAATGGTGAAAAAACAAGAGCACCACTAATCTTTAGGAATATGAGCAAGCTTTGAACATGCTATCCAGTGCCCTTGACAATGCTTCATCTTCATGCTGTCGATCAAAACCTCTACCATACTTCAGCCTTACCAAACACATTACTCAACCTATTATCTACATCTCAACCCATCCTTATCAGAAAATGACTTTTATAATAATGAGGTTTTGGTATGTCTAGATCCTCAACTTAATGAACAGCAGGTGATCGAGGCATTTGGAAAGATTCTCGAAAGCACACGACTCTATTTAATGCCCTCCCCTCAAAAAAAAAATCCTGTGTTACGAGTAGGTGGTTCAATAAGAATTGCTCTCTTGCAGTAGCAAATCTTAGAAAACCATATTAAGAAACAGAAACTTAATTAGTGAGTGCAGGGGGGAATATGTGCTAGCCAGGAAAGAAAGACTCAGAAGCCTGGGAGAATCTAATCCAAGCATCAATTACCAGGGATAGCAAAGCCTTTTGGAAGGTAATTAATTCACCCTTCCTGCAAGAAGATAGAGGTCCATCACTAGACACATACATAGATGAAGACTCCTGGGTAACCCACTTTTAGTCAATCTTTAAAAATAATAGAATGTCGTGTGAGGGACTACCCGGTCTAGATCAAGGGGAAATACCCAAGTTGTCTTTTGAAATTAAAGAAATAGAATTGGTCCTCTCACAGTCCTCTGCCATGAAGGCGGCTGGACCAGATGGGGTCCCGGTAGACCTCTTTCTTGCAAATAGAACCTTATGGGCTCCCCTTCTAACAATTGTATTCAATGCAATCAGCAAAATAAAACCCCTGTTCTCCTGGAAGCAATCAGTCATCTTCCCGCTATACAAGAAAGGGGATGGGTCAAACCCAGCTAACTATCGCCTGATCACCCTAATAGATAGCACGGCAAAATTAATGGGAAGACTTCTGTTAAATCGATTAGAGGAGTGGGCAGAGGATAAAAATATCTTAGCACCGGTTCAATATGGCTTTCGAAAGGGCAGGGGGACCCTCGATCAGTGCCTAAATTTAACCCTGATAGCGTCCCTGATAGCGTCAAAATATGTAATTGTAAAAGAAGGTAAGCTCTACATGGCCTTCCTGGACCTTTCAGCAGCTTTTGTCTGCGTGGACTATGATAAACTATGGTCCATTATGAAGGCCATGGGAGTGGATGCAGGGATAATTGTATTTATTTGTCAATTATATATGCAGGCAGTAGCAATGGAATGTTTTGGAAAGCAGGGGGAGTGCACCTGAACTCTTAATATTCAGAAAGGAGTAAGGCAGCATTGTGTCCTAGCCCCATTTCTCTTTTCACTGTACACAAACAGATTAAATAAGGTGCTGATCGATAAAAGTAAGGATGTTCCCCATATCGCCTCTATAAAGCTTCCTATCCTGCTGTATGCAGATGACGCGGGATTATTGGCTAGAACATTGGTGGCCTTACAGAATAGCATCACAACATATTCATCTTTTATGGCAGAATTAGATCTGCAAATGAACAAAACTAAGACCTTTGTTCTGTCAGTTGGCGGGGACAAGCGAAAACTGAGAAAGTTTTATATAGAGGGTGGACAAATTTGCCTATCTTGGCATCCTATTTGATTAAAAACTAAAGTGGTCTGAGATGGTGTCAAACAGGGCAAATCTTATGATTAAAAGCATAGGTGCAATATGTAAATTTGCCAAAAATGTGGGTAGTAAACCTATTGAAGAATTGATTAAAATTTATACAGCAAAAACAATCACCATAGCCACATATGAGCCCACAATTTGGGGAACCGCGTACACAGAAGAATTACAAGTCATTGAGGATAAGTTCGCTAAATGGCTTTTGTCAATTCCAGGTACTTGCAGCAATTATATTGCCCATAAGGAATTGGGCTGCCTTACATTAGCGATACGATCAAAGTGGCCACGCTACTGCTGTGGCTTTTAATCTGAAAAAGGGATACAGTCCATTTTAAGCAGCACATCATAAGTGACATCATGAAACTTGATCGTGCTGAAACTATTCCTTGGTTAACACATGTAAGTCAGACACTTACTTCCATGGGCTTTGGGGATTTATATAAAAATCCTAGTAGCTGTGATTCGTACCCCAAGTCAAGAGTGAAAGCGCTCTTCATAGGAAAAAGTGAACAGATAAGATGGGAGAGGACTAAAGTAAAAAGCACAGTAATTACTTACCTGGCCTCACCTCCTGTGTTACGCAGTAGTTCCTCTTATCTTTCTTTTGTTGTGAATCCGCAGCATCGTTATTTGCTGACAAGATTAAGATTAAACTATGTTCTTTTGATGTTGGACTTCCCAGAAAATACATATTTACTAAAGCATGTACTAGTATGTCCGTGCGGCACCTTATCTAAACAAACTACTTCCTACTTTTTATTTTTCTGTGCCTTATATGTGACGGAGAGGAAAAAGTTTAGTGTCCCCCTATTGCGTAAGCTCACTTTGTGTAATCACTCCTTGGCTGTTTTAGTTCTGTTACAGTTAGAAACACCTTTTGTTTGCTTTATGATGGTGTCCTTTTTACAAGCTGTTCTGAAAACGAGGAAGACTGTTAATATAAAGTTATCGTGATTTAATCAACATCAGATAATGATGGCCTAATTGTGTGGGTCCTAAAAGGGGATATATGTTCATCTTCCCGCTGCTCCTACGCAATATTTAAATGTCCAAATGCGTAGATCACACGCTAATTAGCCCTATTGGTAAGGGTTGGCATTCTTCACAGGAGCACACCACCACCATTATAACCTTTCATCATTTTATAATATGTTATACTTTAAATAGTTATGTAATTTTTTTTATTAAATTAATTTATTGAAATGATATCTGATTTGATATAATGTGGTCATCTGTACCATATTGTTTTTTAGTGATATATTAATAGTTCACAGTGAATTTTATGTAATTTTATGCACTTTTAATGCGAAATAAAGTTAATGTTGGATTGGACTCTCTTATATCCCCACCACAACTTCACTTCAATAAAACATGGCCATTCAAAGTCATTCCTATCATCAAAGCAGCCAGCCCATATTGTGCACCATCTTATCCTTTCAGTTCTCCAGCTATCAAACCTCTGCTAGTCACACCCGGTGTTCTTCTTTGCCTGATCTCTTGTTTCAACTGTTCCTTCACATCTGGCATATATCTAAGGAGCTTCAACTTTGCAGTACTTCTACCTCTTCATGCTGATAACAACCAGCCTCAAATTATCGTCTAGTAATACAACTCTGTAGGACCTGGGGTCTCCAGGCCCTATGGGGTGGTAACGTGACACGAGCGGTCGGGCAACCGAAGGTCTGTGTGTAAAGCAACCATACAACACGCACCTCACATGCGACGAGGAACATACACAATAAGTGACGCCACACTGTAGGAGTCATGTAAATACTCAGGTTTATCCAAGTAGATCACGTTAAATGCAGTTCATGAGGGAGAAGTACATTCCATATGCTGATAATACAATAGCTAGCGATGTACATATCAGTCAGGAGCTATAAAGGCTGTTTCTACCACATATGCAATTCATGAAATAACAGTACTGCCTGGGGCACAACTACCACTCACGTAGCTGCACACGCGCGTTGGGCGCTCTAACCGGTGACGACCTCAGAACGGGGCACCTAGCATGGAGAGCTACTCGTGATCTCTGGCACATAGCACTGTAATAGGGAATATAAATAACAGAGGGCTACTCATAATCAATAGCGTTTAACACTTCAATATGGCACATGGATAATAGCGCGCTACTCGGAATCAATAGCACGTGACATTTCAACCTGGCATATGAATAACAGCGCGCTACTCGGAATTAATAGCACGTAACACTTTAAAGCAGGGCATGTAAAAACAAAGCGCCCCTCATAATCAATGATTCTCAGTACTCTGGAGCGGAGCGGATAACATAAGGCGCCACTCGTACTCAATGACTCTCAGTGCTTTGGAGCGGAGCGTATGACATAAAGCGCCACTCGTAATCAATGACTCTCAGTACTTTGGACGGAGCATATAACATAAAGCGCCACTCGTAATCAATGACTCTCAGCACTTTGGAGCGGAGCATATAACATAAAGTGCCACTCGTAATCAATGACTCTCAGCACTTTGGAGCGGAGCATATAACATAAAGCGCCACTCGTAATCAATGACTCTCAGTACTTTGGAGCGGAGCATATAACATAAAGCGCCACTCGTAATCAATGACTCTCAGTACTTTGGAGCGGAGCTTCCAGCGGGGAGCACCACGGGACCTGAGGAGCAAGTCTCTGGGCTCCGGTGCAGTTCGTCGGGCACCGCGCTTCAGTACCGCTTGAGGGGACACACGGAGAGGATCCCTCGGCGGGGTCTCTTCCGTCGCGAAGACAGGGGGGGGAATCCCACGGAGAGGAATCCCGGCTAAGGGTGCGGTGTGGCTCCCAACCCGCAGGGGGCGCACCGGGGGCGATCTCACCCTCCGGGCTTACCTCGATCTCGGCGTCAGCAGGCGTCCGCTCCCACGATGATGGGGGAACTCGGCCCCGGCCTCGCACACCTCCTCACGCAGCTGCGATGGCAGCGACGGGGCCCCGGGCTTCTCCGCGGGCCTCGTGACACGGCAGGGCACTTCTCCAGGCCTCCAGGCCACGGCGGTGAGCGCGCTGGCTTCGTCGTCACAGGGGGGGCTCAATTTAAGGATGGGGTTCTGTGCTCAGCGGAGCACGCTGCCGGGGGTCCCAGACTAGGGCAGGAAGCGCAGGGGTCACAGCGCTAATACCTGGTCGATCCCCGGTGGTTCTCCAGTCAGCTTTGCATCAGGGTTCAGGGGTCAGTCTGGACACGCAGTCTCAGTGCTTGGTGAATAGGTTTTAGAGTTCAGTCTGGACACGCAGTCTCAGTGCTTGGCTTGTAAGTTTCTGTTCTTAGATGTCAGATAAGGTCTTGTTGGCGCAGATGTATCTGGCGCCCTTAAGGGGTTCTGTTACAGGGGGTTAGGAATGGAGAGGGCGACTAGATCCTTCCTAGTCAGGCTGGGCAGAGAGTCTCTGGGTCCTCCTACTGCTGTGCAAGATCAGTGGGTTTCACAGGGTCCCCCACTCACTTAAGAGGCAACACCTAAATCCTGTCACTCTCAGAGGCATAAGTCCCTGGCTAGGCCCTACCGCCTACACTCCTGGTGGATTCTTCCAGCTCTGCTTCACCCCAATGGCCAACTCACCACAAAAGTTTCCCTCCCTTTCTTAAGTAGCCCTAGGTCAGGTGACCTCTGGCCAAGGCGGCAAAAGAAAAACCACACCTCCCTTCTAGAAGGTTCCAGCACATTCCAGGAGCTTCCCCACTCTACCTATGGGACAAAAAGGCAGGCTGGAGTCGCAACATTGTTGTGGGGTTCCAGCCAGCTCCTGGCAGCTAGGGTGCTACTATGAAAGACCACCCTGCAGTAGCAGGGGCCTGTGGCAGCCATCTTGGGAGAAGGGAGCACCTGCACCTTAACACTGATTGGCAATGAAAAGGCGCCCGGAGACCTAGTCCAACATAAAAATGAGGGTGGAAAAAATGAGGCACGATACAAAAATAGAAGGGGAGACCACCCTAGGGCTGACAGGTCCAACAAACTCCTTTTCTCTTCCAAGACACTGGAACAGTTTGACTTCAGTTGCCTCACACTTTACCATTCCACAATAATCTTCTCAGCCCTCTGCAGGCTAGGCTCCATACCCATCACTGCAGGGAATCACTGTCACACATAACTAACTTTATTATCACCAGTGCACACACACTACCAAGAGAAATTTCTAAACTCAGACTTGTAACAAACACACTGTCCCCTTTAGAACCAGTTATTAACGTCCCAAGCTGAGCATGACCTAATTCACATTGTAGTCAAAATTCTTCCAATGCTTCCTCTGCCAAGCAATATCCCATTCCAAATTAAAAGACTCCTTAGGGTTCCTTCCATCATTTTTCCATTGGGTGCATAACAACCTTGCCTTACACCTCCATAGCACTTCATTTAACCACATTAACTATGCCACCAAACATGCCTTCAAAGCTGACAATCAACTAGGCACCTTTTATCTTACTGATTCACAGTCATTACTGTAGATATTGCCTAGTATTCATACCCTTAAGACCAAAATGAGAACATCATCGCATAAATGGTAAAAAAACAAGAGCACCACTAATCTTTAGGAATATAAGCAAGCTTTGAACATGCCATCCAGTGCCCTTGACAATGCTTCATCTTCATACTGTCGATCAAAACCTCTACCATTCTTCAGCCTTACCAAACTATTATCTACATCTCAACCCATCCTTATCAGAAAATGACTTTTATAATAATGAGGTTTTGGTATGTCTAGATCCTCAACTTAATGAACAGCAGGTGATCGAGGCATGTGGAAAGATTCTCGAAAGCACACGACTCTATTTAATGCTCTCCCCTCCAAAGAAAAAATCCTGTGTTACGAGTAGGTGGTTCAATAAAAATTGCTCTCTTGCAGTAGCAAATCTTAGAAAAGCACCAAGAACCATATTAAGAAACAGAAACTTAATTAGTGAGTGCAGGGGGGCATATAAGCTAGCCAGGAAAGAAAGACTCAGAAGCCTGGGAGAATCTAATCCAAGCATCAATTACCAGGGATAGCAAAGCCTTTTGGAAGGTAATTAATTCACCCTTCCTGCAAGAAGATAGAGGTCCATCACTAGACACATACATAGATGAAGACTCCTGGGTAACCCACTTTTAGTCAATCTTTAAAAATAATAGAATGTTGTGTGAGGGACTACCCGGTCTAGATCAAGGGGAAATACCCAAGTTGTCTTTTGAAATTAAAGAAATAGAATTGGTCCTCTCACAGTCCTCTGCCATGAAGGCGGCTGGACCAGATGGGGTCCCGGTAGACCTCTTTCTTGCAAATAGAACCTTATGGGCTCCCTTTCTAACAATTGTATTCAATGCAATCAGCAAAATAAAACCCCTGTTCTCCTGGAAGCAATCAGTCATCTTCCCGCTATACAAGAAAGGGGATGGGTCAAACCCAGCTAACTATCGCCTGATCACCCTAATAGATAGCACGGCAAAATTAATGGGAAGACTTCTGTTAAATCGATTAGAGGAGTGGGCAGAGGATAAAAACATCTTAGCACCGGTTCCATATGGCTTTCGAAAGGGCAGGGGGACCCTCGATCAGTGCCTAAATTTAACCCTGATAGCGTCCCTGATAGCGTCAAAATATGTAATTGTAAAAGAAGGTAAGCTCTACATGGCCTTCCTGGACCTTTCAGCAGCTTTTGTCTGCGTGGACTATGATAAACTATGGTCCATTATGAAGGCCATGGGAGTGGATGCAGGGATAATTGTATTTATTTGTCAATTATATATGCAGGCAGTAGCAATGGAATGTTTTGGAAAGCAGGGGGAGTGCACCTGAACTCTTAATATTCAGAAAGGAGTAAGGCAGCATTGTGTCCTAGCCCCATTTCTCTTTTCACTGTACACAAACAGATTAAATAAGGTGCTGATCGATAAAAGTAAGGATGTTCCCCATATCGCCTCTATAAAGCTTCCTATCCTGCTGTATGCAGATGACGCGGGATTATTGGCTAGAACATTGGTGGCCTTACAGAATAGCATCACAACATATTCATCTTTTATGGCAGAATTAGATCTGCAAATGAACAAAACAAAGACCTTTGTTCTGTCAGTTGGCGGGGACAAGCGAAAACTGAGAAAGTTTTATATAGAGGGTGGACAAATTTGCCTATCTTGGCATCCTATTTGATTAAAAACTAAAGTGGTCTGAGATGGTGTCAAACAGGGCAAATCTTATGATTAAAAGCATAGGTGCAATATGTAAATTTGCCAAAAATGTGGGTAGTAAACCTATTGAAGAATTGATTAAAATTTATACAGCAAAAACAATCACCATTGCCACATATGAGCCCACAATTTGGGGAACCGCGTACACAGAAGAATTACAAGTCATTGAGGATAAGTTCGCTAAATGGCTTTTGTCAATTCCAGGTACTTGCAGCAATTATATTGCCCATAAGGAATTGGGCTGCCTTACATTAGCGATACGATCAAAGTGGCCACGCTACTGCTGTGGCTTTTAATCTGAAAAAGGGATACAGTCCATTTTAGGCAGCACATCATAAGTGACATCATGAAACTTGATCGTGCTGAAACTATTCCTTGGTTAACACATGTAAGTCAGACACTTACTTCCATGGGCTTTGGGGATTTATATAAAAATCCTAGTAGCTGTGATTCGTACCCCAAGTCAAGAGTGAAAGCGCTCTTCATAGGGAAAAGTGAACAGATAAGATGGGAGAGGACTAAAGTAAAAAGCACAGTAATTACTTACCTGGCCTCACCTCCTGTGTTACGCAGTAGTTCCTCTTATCTTTCTTTTGTTGTGAATCCGCAGCATCGTTATTTGCTGACAAGATTAAGATTAAACTATGTTCTTTTGATGTTGGACTTCCCAGAAAATACATATTTACTAAAGCATGTACTAGTATGTCCGTGCGGCACCTTATCTAAACAAACTACTTCCTACTTTTTATTTTTCTGTGCCTTATATGTGACGGAGAGGAAAAAGTTTAGTGTCCCCCTATTGCGTAAGCTCACTTTGTGTAATCACTCCTTGGCTGTTTTAGTTCTGTTACAGTTAGAAACACCTTTTGTTTGCTTTATGATGGTGTCCTTTTTACAAGCTGTTCTGAAAACGAGGAAGACTGTTAATATAAAGTTATCGTGATTTAATCAACATCAGATAATGATGGCCTAATTGTGTGGGTCCTAAAAGGGGATATATGTTCATCTTCCCGCTGCTCCTACGCAATATTTAAATGTCCAAATGCGTAGATCACACGCTAATTAGCCCTATTGGTAAGGGTTGGCATTCTTCACAGGAGCACACCACCACCATTATAACCTTTCATCATTTTATAATATGTTATACTTTAAATAGTTATGTAATTTTTTTTATTAAATTAATTTATTGAAATGATATCTGATTTGATATAATGTGGTCATCTGTACCATATTGTTTTTTAGTGATATATTAATAGTTCACAGTGAATTTTATGTAATTTTATGCACTTTTAATGCGAAATAAAGTTAATGTTGGATTGGACTCTCTTATATCCCCACCACAACTTCACTTCAATAAAACATGGCCATTCAAAGTCATTCCTATCATCAAAGCAGCCAGCCCATATTGTGCACCATCTTATCCTTTCAGTTCTCCAGCTATCAAACCTCTGCTAGTCACACCCGGTGTTCTTCTTTGCCTGATCTCTTGTTTCAACTGTTCCTTCACATCTGGCATATATCTAAGGAGCTTCAACTTTGCAGTACTTCTACCTCTTCATGCTGATAACAACCAGCCTCAAATTATCGTCTAGTAATACAACTCTGTAGGACCTGGGGTCTCCAGGCCCTATGGGGTGGTAACGTGACACGAGCGGTCGGGCAACCGAAGGTCTGTGTGTAAAGCAACCATACAACACGCACCTCACATGCGACGAGGAACATACACAATAAGTGACGCCACACTGTAGGAGTCATGTAAATACTCAGGTTTATCCAAGTAGATCACGTTAAATGCAGTTCATGAGGGAGAAGTACATTCCATATGCTGATAATACAATAGCTAGCGATGTACATATCAGTCAGGAGCTATAAAGGCTGTTTCTACCACATATGCAATTCATGAAATAACAGTACTGCCTGGGGCACAACTACCACTCACGTAGCTGCACACGCGCGTTGGGCGCGCTAACCGGTGACGACCTCAGAACGGGGCACCTAGCATGGAGAGCTACTCGTGATCTCTGGCACATAGCACTGTAATAGGGAATATAAATAACAGAGGGCTACTCATAATCAATAGCGTTTAACACTTCAATATGGCACATGGATAATAGCGCGCTACTCGGAATCAATAGCACGTGACATTTCAACCTGGCATATGAATAACAGCGCGCTACTCGGAATTAATAGCACGTAACACTTTAAAGCAGGGCATGTAAAAACAAAGCGCCCCTCATAATCAATGAATCTCAGTACTCTGGAGCGGAGCGGATAACATAAGGCGCCACTCGTACTCAATGACTCTCAGTGCTTTGGAGCGGAGCGTATGACATAAAGCGCCACTCGTAATCAATGACTCTCAGTACTTTGGACGGAGCATATAACATAAAGCGCCACTCGTAATCAATGACTCTCAGCACTTTGGAGCGGAGCATATAACATAAAGTGCCACTCGTAATCAATGACTCTCAGCACTTTGGAGCGGAGCATATAACATAAAGCGCCACTCGTAATCAATGACTCTCAGTACTTTGGAGCGGAGCATATAACATAAAGCGCCACTCGTAATCAATGACTCTCAGTACTTTAGAGCGGAGCTTCCAGCGGGGAGCACCACGGGACCTGAGGAGCAAGTCTCTGGGCTCCGGTGCAGTTCGTCGGGCACCGCGCTTCAGTACCGCTTGAGGGGACACACGGAGAGGATCCCTCGGCGGGGTCTCTTCCGTCGCGAAGACAGGGGGGGGAATCCCACGGAGAGGAATCCCGGCTAAGGGTGCGGTGTGGCTCCCAACCCGCAGGGGGCGCACCGGGGGCGATCTCACCCTCCGGGCTTACCTCGATCTCGGCGTCAGCAGGCGTCCGCTCCCACGATGATGGGGGAACTCGGCCCCGGCCTCGCACACCTCCTCACGCAGCTGCGATGGCAGCGACGGGGCCCCGGGCTTCTCCGCGGGCCTCGTGACACGGCAGGGCACTTCTCCAGGCCTCCAGGCCACGGCGGTGAGCGCGCTGGCTTCGTCGTCACAGGGGGGGGCTCAATTTAAGGATGGGGTTCTGTGCTCAGCGGAGCACGCTGCCGGGGGTCCCAGACTAGGGCAGGAAGCGCAGGGGTCACAGCGCTAATACCTGGTCGATCCCCGGTGGTTCTCCAGTCAGCTTTGCATCAGGGTTCAGGGGTCAGTCTGGACACGCAGTCTCAGTGCTTGGTGAATAGGTTTTAGAGTTCAGTCTGGACACGCAGTCTCAGTGCTTGGCTTGTAAGTTTCTGTTCTTAGATGTCAGATAAGGTCTTGTTGGCGCAGATGTATCTGGCGCCCTTAAGGGGTTCTGTTACAGGGGGTTAGGAATGGAGAGGGCGACTAGATCCTTCCTAGTCAGGCTGGGCAGAGAGTCTCTGGGTCCTCCTACTGCTGTGCAAGATCAGTGGGTTTCACAGGGTCCCCCACTCACTTAAGAGGCAACACCTAAATCCTGTCACTCTCAGAGGCATAAGTCCCTGGCTAGGCCCTACCGCCTACACTCCTGGTGGATTCTTCCAGCTCTGCTTCACCCCAATGGCCAACTCACCACAAAAGTTTCCCTCCCTTTCTTAAGTAGCCCTAGGTCAGGTGACCTCTGGCCAAGGCGGCAAAAGAAAAACCACACCTCCCTTCTAGAAGGTTCCAGCACATTCCAGGAGCTTCCCCACTCTACCTATGGGACAAAAAGGCAGGCTGGAGTCGCAACATTGTTGTGGGGTTCCAGCCAGCTCCTGGCAGCTAGGGTGCTACTATGAAAGACCACCCTGCAGTAGCAGGGGCCTGTGGCAGCCATCTTGGGAGAAGGGAGCACCTGCACCTTAACACTGATTGGCAATGAAAAGGCGCCCGGAGACCTAGTCCAACATAAAAATGAGGGTGGAAAAAATGAGGCACGATACAAAAATAGAAGGGGAGACCACCCTAGGGCTGACAGGTCCAACAAACTCCTTTTCTCTTCCAAGACACTGGAACAGTTTGACTTCAGTTGCCTCACACTTTACCATTCCACAATAATCTTCTCAGCCCTCTGCAGGCTAGGCTCCATACCCATCACTGCAGGGAATCACTGTCACACATAACTAACTTTATTATCACCAGTGCACACACACTACCAAGAGAAATTTCTAAACTCAGACTTGTAACAAACACACTGTCCCCTTTAGAACCAGTTATTAACGTCCCAAGCTGAGCATGACCTAATTCACATTGTAGTCAAAATTCTTCCAATGCTTCCTCTGCCAAGCAATATCCCATTCCAAATTAAAAGACTCCTTAGGGTTCCTTCCATCATTTTTCCATTGAGTGCATAACAACCTTGCCTTACACCTCCATAGCACTTCATTTAACCACATTAACTATGCCACCAAACACGCCTTCAAAGCTGACAATCAACTATGCACCTTTTATCTTACTGCTTCACAGTCATTACTGTAGATATTGCCTAGTATTCATACCCTTAAGACCAAAATGAGATCATCACATCAATGGTGAAAAAACAAGAGCACCACTAATCTTTAGGAATATGAGCAAGCTTTGAACATGCTATCCAGTGCCCTTGACAATGCTTCATCTTCATGCTGTCGATCAAAACCTCTACCATTCTTCAGCCTTACCAAACTATTATCTACATCTCAACCCATCCTTATCAGAAAATGACTTTTATAATAATGAGGTTTTGGTATGTCTAGATCCTCAACTTAATGAACAGCAGGTGATCGAGGCATGTGGAAAGATTCTCGAAAGCACACGACTCTATTTAATGCTCTCCCCTCCAAAGAAAAAATCCTGTGTTACGAGTAGGTGGTTCAATAAAAATTGCTCTCTTGCAGTAGCAAATCTTAGAAAAGCACCAAGAACCATATTAAGAAACAGAAACTTAATTAGTGAGTGCAGGGGGGCATATAAGCTAGCCAGGAAAGAAAGACTCAGAAGCCTGGGAGAATCTAATCCAAGCATCAATTACCAGGGATAGCAAAGCCTTTTGGAAGGTAATTAATTCACCCTTCCTGCAAAAAGATAGAGGTCCATCACTAGACACATACATAGATGAAGACTCCTGGGTAACCCACTTTTAGTCAATCTTTAAAAATAAGAGAATGTCGTGTGAGGGACTACCCGGTCTAGATCAAGGGGAAATACCCAAGTTGTCTTTTGAAATTAAAGAAATAGAATTGGTCCTCTCACAGTCCTCTGCCATGAAGGCGGCTGGACCAGATGGGGTCCCGGTAGACCTCTTTCTTGCAAATAGAACCTTATGGGCTCCCCTTCTAACAATTGTATTCAATGCAATCAGCAAAATAAAACCCCTGTTCTCCTGGAAGCAATCAGTCATCTTCCCGCTATACAAGAAAGGGGATGGGTCAAACCCAGCTAACTATCGCCTGATCACCCTAATAGATAGCACGGCAAAATTAATGGGAAGACTTCTGTTAAATCGATTAGAGGAGTGGGCAGAGGATAAAAACATCTTAGCTCTGGTTCAAAATGGCTTTCGAAAGGGCAGGGGGACCCTCGATCAGTGCCTAAATTTAACCCTGATAGCGTCCCTGATAGCGTCAAAATATGTAATTGTAAAAGAAGGTAAGCTCTACATGGCCTTCCTGGACCTTTCAGCAGCTTTTGTCTGCGTGGACTATGATAAACTATGGTCCATTATGAAGGCCATGGGAGTGGATGCAGGGATAATTGTATTTATTTGTCAATTATATATGCAGGCAGTAGCAATGGAATGTTTTGGAAAGCAGGGGGAGTGCACCTGAACTCTTAATATTCAGAAAGGAGTAAGGCAGCATTGTGTCCTAGCCCCATTTCTCTTTTCACTGTACACAAACAGATTAAATAAGGTGCTGATCGATAAAAGTAAGGATGTTCCCCATATCGCCTCTATAAAGCTTCCTATCCTGCTGTATGCAGATGACGCGGGATTATTGGCTAGAACATTGGTGGCCTTACAGAATAGCATCACAACATATTCATCTTTTATGGCAGAATTAGATCTGCAAATGAACAAAACAAAGACCTTGGTTCTGTCAGTTGGCGGGGACAAGCAAAAACTGAGAAAGTTTTATATAGAGGGTGGACAAATTTGCCTATCTTGGCATCCTATTTGATTCAAAACTAAAGTGGTCTGAGATGGTGTCAAACAGGGCAAATCTTATGATTAAAAGCATAGGTGCATTATGTAAATT
Source organism: Triturus cristatus (assembly GCF_964204655.1). NCBI lineage: Eukaryota > Metazoa > Chordata > Amphibia > Caudata > Salamandridae > Triturus > Triturus cristatus. The sequence continues at coordinate 363,005,195 of NC_140584.1, read as the reverse complement.
TGCCAAAAATGTGGGTAGTAAACCTATTGAAGAATTGATTAAAATTTATACAGCAAAAACAATCACCATAGCCACATATGAGCCCACAATTTGGGGAACCGCGTACACAGAAGAATTACAAGTCATTGAGGATAAGTTCGCTAAATGGCTTTTGTCAATTCCAGGTACTTGCAGCAATTATATTGCCCATAAGGAATTGGGCTGCCTTACATTAGCGATACGATCAAAGTGGCCACGCTACTGCTGTGGCTTTTAATGTGGAAAAGGGATACGGTCCATTTTAAGCAGCACATCATAAGTGACATCATGAAACTTGATCGTGCTGAAACTATTCCTTGGTTAACACATGTAAGTCAGACACTTACTTCCATGGGCTTTGGGGATTTATATAAAAATCCTAGTAGCTGTGATTCGTACCCCAAGTCAAGAGTGAAAGAGCTCTTCATAGCGAAAAGTGAACAGATAAGATGGGAGAGGACTAAAGTAAAAAGCACAGTAATTACTTACCTGGCCTCACCTCCTGTGTTACACAGTAGGGGTGGGCGGAATTTGCGGAATTAACTTCCGCAAATTATCGCGAAAATGGAGAAAATCTCCGCAAACACTCCGGAAATATCGCGAAGACGCGGAAGTTTTTTGCCGTCTGTTCGCGGTATTTTTTGCGTGCTCGCGGGTCGCCAACTTACCCATGCGGTTGCTCACGGGCGCGGCCATCTTGTTTTCACTTGTCCCGCCCTCTCGCGATGCTTACTTCCTGTTCCGGGTCGCGCAATGCATGTTCGCGCCTGTTCGCGGTCGATATTTCCTGTTCGCGACTGCTTTTACTTGATCGCGTTGCTTTTTGCTTGCTCGGGGAGAAAATATCGCGCGAACTTGCGCACGTGGTCGCAATGGGCGCGGCCATCTTGTTTTTCACTCTATTGCATGGTTCTGGGGCCTGATTTTCAATCCTCCCTAAATCTTTTCAATCCTTTGTTTATAGCCTCTTTTTTTGGATCTTTATTACTTATTATTTCTCTAACTATTTTCCTGCTTCTATATTTTTGTTTTTTGTCTACTTTTTTTTTGTTTTTTAGCTACTTTTTCACTCTTTCTATTGCCTATTTATTTCCTTTACTTACTTTTTTAATTTTATTTCCTTTTCTTTCCCACCCCGTCTCTCATCCCCAGAACCATGTCAAAGGGTAGGGCTCGCCGCAGCCAGAGCCGCGACCGCCTTCCATGTGGAAGGCGGCGCCCACAAGGGGTGCAGGCACGGGCCTTATTTGGGGAGGTGGAGTTGGCTGCACTCATTTTCTTTGTGCAGCGCCACCTCCCCTCAACCCTGGCAGCAGGTGGCAGGCCTGGGTCCGGGTACGGCCTCCGGGAGCGTCGGCAGCGGTGGGGGAAGGTGCGCCGGGCAGTGTCGCGCATCTCTGGGGTCCGGCGCACCCAGGCACAGCTGACGCACCGGTGGTCCGACATCCTGGACCGTGAGCAGGACCTGCTGGACCTGCTAGGAGTGGAGGTCCCGGGGCTTGGTGAGTACCTATTTAATTATTACAACTTTGTGTCTGTTCTTCTGCTCTATGTTATATATTGCGAATATCTTTTTTTCCTTCCAACCAGCTAGAATGTTGCTGCTTACAATACATTCCAGGTTAATAACGTTTAAAAGTCTTCTGTGATTATTATGACACAGGTGCTCTTCTGCGCTACTACTAATCTTACTTGTTTGCAGCTTTGCGTTTGCGCTTGCTTAGCGTGATTCTTTACGAGTTTATTTTAGAGAAATTAAGTTACGTAATGCTACAGTGACTCACGTCCACTCCTTACTTTGTCCTGTCACTAATAGAGAGGGGCGGATTGATACTTAGGTTTAGGGACTTTGTAGTTGTATGAGCTTCTAATTGGTTAGTGGTATGCGTGATGCCCCCCCTCACTCAGTTACGTGACGTGCTGCTATTACGGAAGTCTTTAGAACCTTTTCTAGTTTGTTCAATGAGTGGAGGTAGGCTTAGCAGTTACTTAGCAGTAGCAGATCAGCATCAATCAAACCAAAATTTGGTGTATACAAAAAATGTAGTCATGTTCATGTGTCCTCCATGATTGGACCATACGCATTGTTGAGGAATACAGTGGAAATGCATACTTAATGTACAATTGGCATGCCTGGAATAGGTGGGCTAGGTTGGGTGGTACGTTGTACTACTACTTAGGCTTAGTTGTAACTTAGTTTTCTGGAATCAGAATGGAAGACTGGATTACTGTTGATAAATAGTAACTTAAGTAGTCGAACTGCGAATCCCCCGATATTACATGTTGACCAGATGAGATCGGTCAATGTAGTTATTGCAATTGTTTACATAAGTGTTTTTTGACCGTTGTTGAAAAATATTGTATTTGTTTGACACCATCCATCAATGTTTGTCTCTTTCTTATATCTTTCCTGTTCATCAGCACCCAGGGGCAGACGGGCAGGGACTGGGCAGTCGGCGGGACAGGAACACCACTAGGAGGACACCGCTGAGGGCTCCTCTGCTGGCCCCAGTAAGTCTTCTTGTTTTTAATAATATTTCTTATTCCATAACTTTTACTGCCCCATTTCTCCCGAACTATAGTGTGTTTCCAAATGCTATTTTTTTACCACCAAGTATCCTTCGATCTGTACGGTTTCAAAAATCTTATCCCTGCCTCCGCTATGATGACTCTGAGTACTACTACATCCTATCAATCTGTCTGTACTGTAGTAGCTAGTCTTGCCCAGTTGGCCAGTGCCACTCTTTGTGAAAGGTTGTAATATAAAACTCATATTCACCAGTAGCACGTACAATCCGTTGGGTCGTTGTCTTGTACTACTTTTACTCTTATTGATGTTGAGGCTTTGAAAATTCACAGCAACAGCCCTACCAGATTTCTTAATATTTTGATATGATACCCTCTATAGGACATACCACTGTTGTAGGGATCTTGCACATACATTTGCACCAGAAAATAGGATGTTGGTGATGGTAGGTTGGACCTTCCTTGCACACCTCAATCAGAAATTCCGCACCCACCACAATTCCACTGCTTGACTATAGTACTGTCTTGTCATACCTATTAGGTCTCGGAACCCTCCCCCCAAGATACCAACAAGTAGACAACCCAGAACATAACACACCCAACCTCTCTCGTGGAAGCAATTCACATGCACACCCTTACTTTCATTTGCTCACTCGTGTAACTTAGTCCACTCCACACCAAATACCACGAAGTCTATGTAAGTTTAAAATGTTTATTTCAATTTGAGAAGGTCTGTACACTGTTTTCTTAGCAGCACCAACCGGCAAATCAATAACATTAAAACAATATACATTGTTACACTTATACAGTTGGGAATTAAATCATGATAACTGAACAGTGGTGGAAGGCAGCACCACCATCCCATAGCAATTTAGTTTATATACATTTATAAATGAAGATGTGAGTAAATGGACCCCTCACCTCAGAAGAACCTAGTACTGGTAGTTTGTGCATCATTCAGAAGCTCTGGTTCGTAGAAGGGAATCTTGCGTCTAATACGAAAAAAGAAATGGTGTGCGTTAGTATATTGCAACTTGCAAGCATTTCTCAGCCGTGTCAAAAAGTGTAGCATCTATGGATAAGCAATATGGACTAACAGTAACAGTAGTACACCAGTTCTTCCTAAAAAAGTGGCTTGTTAATGTTTGTTGACCGCTTGTACGCAGCGCGTAGACTAGACAGTAGCAGTGTGAGGCAGGTCATGTGGCCTCAAAGGTGTCTTAAGAAGCTGCAAGGTAAAGGTAGCGTCACATGTGCATGGCTAGGGCTAATCAAGCAAAGGCTACAATGATCATATAACTATTAGTGTTTACTCTACTACTACCTGATTTGTACTAGTGATGTATGTTAGTATTAACTCATTTTTCAACCTTGCTACTGATCAATAGGGGGGAGGTGTATATGACGCCTAATAAATGTGTAATGTTTTCTAGGCGCACTACCGACCTCCAGTGCTGGGGCCAGTGAACAAGGCGACGCGGAGGGAGAGGAGGCGGCAGTTGCTGCCGATACCGACGATGGAGCGGTAGGGGGAGTGGCAGCACCAGTGGCAGGCGGTGGTAAGTTAGATTCATAATCTTTAACTATTGTTGAACTTGACAGTACACTCACTGCAAGGGTGTACTGTATGTATATGTATACTGTACAGTTGTGACTTAGGGCCCCCATTAGGATGGTGGGCGTATTGCCCCCGCCGGGCCGGCTGGAACTGCAGTCACCACAGGGGCAAACCTCCCGCCATCCCTGTAGAAAATATTCAGACATGTCCAGGCGGAAAAGGGTTCAATATGGCGGTGGTGTCTCTCTCACCACACCGCCAGCCATATAATCTGCATTTTGGAATGCCTTTGCGTGGCGGCATTGCCCTCCGCCACGGAAAGGCATGCACACATTGCAGAGTATGCTTGGGGGCCCCCATGGAGGGTACCTACCGATGCTATGGTAATGGTACCCCCCCGACTTTCAAAGCAAAACGTGACAGGCTCCGTGCGGGGCCCGTCATGTTGTGCTTGGAAAAGCAGCACAACATTTTAGCATTGCTTTCAGCAAAGCCAACTAGAATTTAAATTAAAAAAAACAGGGTGTGCCCGCCACTGTGCCGGGCGCATCATCCTAATTAATTGTCCCCACGGGACCCCCACCCTTTTTAGCAGTCGGATGGCGGGTGGTCAAAGTCCGCCCGCTATCCGATGTCGTAAGTAAGTATGAGTTCTTGGGGACGTTTGAAGAGTGAACTAGAAGACTAGAATTCCCTTTAATTGGTATAGGACTAGGAGCCGGAGTATTGAGTAACCAATGGCCTCATCTATCTGATTTGAACTCCGCTTTGAAAGTTTTATGGAGAAGAGCACCTGGTGCACTGTTCAACTAAAAAGTGTAAGACAGGTGGAAGGAAGAAGGACGGGCGCCTTTTAAAATGTTATGTACTACTGTGCTTTATTTTATAGTGCTACTCTACCATGCCACTATGTGTATAAATAATTACCTTGTCCTACTGTTTTATTAAGACTATATTTTACAATTGTCTTGTTTTTTTCTTTTTGATACACAGCAACTCCGAAAGTCAACTGTAAGGAGTTGGCCGCCAAGGCACGGTGCCGGAAGCTGGAGGCAATCCAGCAGGAATACCGGCGGCTGGTGGTCCTAGCCGAGGAGGATGATGAAACTGCAGCAGCTATTGAAGCCTCCTCCAGTGCCCCGGGCCCCAGCCACCGCTCTCCAGCGTTACGGCGCCACCGCCTGGCGGCTGCCCGCCGCCACCGTGTCATCTCCGGTGCCCCCCCCCACTGTGGCTGCAACTGCCACGGCCTTAGACGCCGCGTCGCCCATTTAGAGGAGGAGATGCGCCAGATGCGTGTCCTCCTCCAGTCCCGCCTCACCAGTTAGTCCCTGTCACTGCCCCTTTTTTAATTCTTGTTCGTTTGGGCGTTCCAGACTTTTTCTATGGACAGTGGTTGGGGTTAGGGAGGGGGGTGGGTCAGCTTTTGTGGGTTTAGTTTATTTGTTAGGGTAAATTAAATATATTTTTCTATGTTACATGCAATGTTGTTAATGTTTTGTAGGTGGGGTAACTGTTTTACATCACACTGTTTCCTTGCTGGTGCATGGCCGCCCATAGCCTGTGTTTGATTTCAATAATTTGCTGAGTGTATAAGACACAAACAGATAGATGCGACACACCACACTCATTGACTGGTCCTTCTAGTACTTTCAGTCTGTCCTCTAGTCTATGCATTCTTTGGAGTGGTGTTTGAAAATGAAATCATTGACAACATGTCCATTATTAATTCTGCCTCCCCCAAACTTCTCTCTTACCGGTGCTTGATGTTTATGTCCAACTGTGGCACAGCACTGGCTGCATGGTGAAGATGGTTTCCTTTTTCATACATGCCATGATTGGGGTGGTGGTGGTGGTAGTATAGTAGTAGTAGTATACACTGGCAGGGTGGCAGCATTTCCAAAAAAAGAAAAGGAGATAGTCAATCGCCTTTGAGAGACTGTTAGAGGAGTAGTTGAATGAAGTACATCACAGAATTTACCGAGCAACAATTATATGCTCAAATATTTGACAAAAAAACTGAATGGTGGTTATTATGAGGATAGCCTACTAGACAGAGTTACAAACTATAGTTTTGTCGACTCGAGTCACTTGACTATGCCTACAGTCTAACAGTTAGTGCTGTATATGAGGAATGACAACAAACAAATCCAATCAATGCCGGCAATTCATGCGGAGGTATATGTTCCTTTGTTAAATAAAATAACTTCTGAAATATCCTACTCATGGGTGGGCAAGCAGAAGAAGATCATCGCTCTGCATTGAAATTGAAGTAGTGTTGCTTTCACCACATCCGCCCCAGCAAGTGTGTGATTAAGTATCGGTGTACATTTCATTTAGTTACACCTCAACAATAAGTCACACAGCCCGGGGGAAGAGGGTTAGGGTTTGTTGAATGGATGGGAAAGGGGATTTTGGGAAAGGTTTGACATAGAAACACAGTATGCATACATAGACAAACAAACGACAATCATTGAAGACTACCATACCATATCCATTCCATATGTTAAGGGAGAAAAAGGCAATGCATGCATGATGATGAGACCCGAATTACATACACTTCTATTTCTTGTTCTGTTCCGGCCTTAATACTTTAACAGATAGCAAATAGAAATTTTAAATATTGGTAGTGAAGAATCGTAAACACAGAGCAAACGTAATGATGATTGATAATAACAACTCCAAGAAAACACTGTTGTAAAGATTGTATACAAGATAGTAATCAAATTATTTAAAAGAAGTTAAGTGGATACTGTTACTGTCTTATCCTGGTCAAAAAGGTGGACTGGTTTTGCGCATCTCGGCATTCCTCTTGATCCTCTCGTCCATCAATCTTGGGTGTGTCGCCTCGCCACTCGCCACTGCCCGGCTGGAAAAAAAAGGTGATTGATTGGTAAGGTAATTAATATGCATTGTAATGTTTTACAAAGTTTTGGCCAAGGCCCGGCCTGTAATTTTAGATTGAAAACCAAAGGGGATATTGAGAAAGAAAGTGAAAACAAATGCACAAGTGATGGTGTAGTGCAACAAGAACACTTTCCGAGGTGGCATGTATGCATATGCATCATCTCTACTCTAGTCTGTTTCCAGCATTGACCTTCAACAGTAACAGGAGAGATCAGGCCCACAGTGCTTACCACCATTAGCACATCCTACGTTAACACTTTAGAGTCCTTTTTTTTTCTCTCAAAGAGTTGGACAAACGCAAAGCACATTATCCATTCCAAACATAGCATTTTACAGTTAAAGTTAGTAAAATCAATGCACTGCAGTCATCCCACCGCTACACTCTATTCAACTTCTACACAGACATTTGGGTCTGCTGTGGTTGTTGTTGACGTGTTTACCTTTAGGCTTTTCCGTTGCCACTCCTGAAACATCCTCCTCCTGACTTCATCATCATCTCTGAATCGATACTTTTACTGACTGAAGATCGGCCTGCAGTATAAGTATAATTTTTATGAATCACCCAGAGTAGAAATATAAATATTACTGACTTGAGTCATTCTTTATTGTGTACAGAAAGATAGATTACTACTAGTACACTTTGACATCACTTTGTGCACAACAAACAACGCAAACACAAAGACCAATAGCTCAGAGTCAGGTGTCCAGTCCACTGTCCAATGCATGCCATTAATTGTCATTCATTACCTGTTCCTTCTCATCTTAAGTTAACGGGCCGTCTCTTTCGCCATCATCATGAGGGACGGTGCTGTTAAGTCAGTCATTTGCATTGCGCAGATTGAGTGAGTCCCCTTCCTGTATTGAATTAAAAGCAATGTATCACCAAGAAGCAGGAGAAGCACACATTTCTTGTTTTCAAGAAGGGGAAAATTAGTGTGTTCTGTAGAAAGTTGATTAGTGGCAGTGCACAATTACATCAATTCATGCGCAACACACACAACAAAATCTACATCATTCAGTCTGCGATTCTGCGGCCAATGCATGGCATCAATCATTACCTGTTGCATCTCATCTCGTTAACGCTGCAGGCCGTCTTTCGCCACCATCATGATGGACGGTGCTGTTAAGTCACAGTCATTTGCATTGCGCAGATTGAGTGAGTCCCCTTCCTGTATTGAATTAAAAGCAATGTATCACCAAGATGCAGGAGAAGTACACATTTCTTGTTTGCAAGAAGGGGAAAATTAGTGTGTTCTGTAGAAAGTTGATTAGTGGCAGTGTACAATTACATCAATTCATGCGCAACACACACAACAAAATCTACATCATTCAGTCTGCGATTCTACGGCCAATGCATGGCATCAATCATTACCTGTTGCATCTCATCTCGTTAACGCTGCAGGCCGTCTCTTTCGCCATCATCATGATGGACGGTGCTGTTAAGTCACAGTCATTTGCATTGCGCAGATTGAGTGAGTCCCCTTCCTGTATTGAATTAAAAGCAATGTATCACCAAGATGCAGGAGAAGTACACATTTCTTGTTTGCAAGAAGGGGAAAATTAGTGTGTTCTGTAGAATGTTGATTAGTGGCAGTGCACAATTACATCAATTCATTCATGCGCAACACACACAACAAAATCTACATCATTCAGTCTGCTATTCTGCGGCCAATGCATGGCATCAATCATTACCTGTTGCATCCTATTTTCAGTTAATGGCCAGTCTCTCTCGGCTCTGAAGGAGGATAGCTATAGAAGTCATCAGATTCATGGTCCACTTGTTTTGGAAGGACGAGGAAAGTTTGAATTTGTTGTTACCATCATCCAATCATCATTCATGAGGGAAATGGAATTGAGCAGGAGATGCAGTATGATCGAGCGGAGGAGCTGGATTCTGAGGACTGTAGTGTCAAATGGCAGACACCTGAAACTTGTATCTTAAATTAGAAGAGTAGAAGACGGTGATAATGCATTTGTTGCGATTCACAAGTTTATAACCGGAACGACAGACACAAACAAAGGGGGAAAAAAGGGAGGCAGACAGTAAGTGCGAGCCTAATTGTCAGGGAAGTATAGCCCGTCCTCAAACTCTGGGGGATCTTCCAGTAGTAGGTAATCATCTGACACAATACTTACGTCACCTGAGCCGCTGTCCTCATCTTCCTCTGTTGATTCATGCATTGTGTAATTCGGTGGTATGAAGTGCTGATTCATTTTGATCATTGTTAACCTCTCCACGTTTTTGGGAGATAGACTGGTCCTTCTCAAGGTTACAATGGAACCAGCAGCACTGAAAACACGTTCGGAAGAGACACTTGCGACAGGGCAAGCCAGATAGCTTATCGCCAGCCTGCTGAGCTGTGGCCATTCAGACCTTTTCCTATACCAATACTGCACTGGGTTTTGATCAACGTACACCTCTGTTGGGTCGTCCAGATAGGCCTGGACCATCCGCTCAATGTTCAGGGTTGCTGCTGGTAAGCTTTTGTGCTGTTTTTTCTGTGCATCAGCACTGTGCTTAAGGCCCATCTTTACATACCAATCTGATAATGATTGTACTCGGCCGAATGATCCAGTTATTGTTTTTGTAGTCGATGGTGATGGTGAGTGTTGCGATTGTGAGCCAACCGCACTGCCCTCAGCCGACGAAGTTGCACTTGATTCTGCATGGCCTGCTTCAGTATCAGTACTTGTTGTGGGTTGATGTGGCGGGCTTTTAATTAGCAGCCCTTCGTTTTCAAACTTGATGGCTGCTTCAGCTATACAACTTTTGTAGCGGGCAACATCATTGTCGGAAAAAGAACGGAATAGTCCTAATTTTGCACGTGGATCCAGAATTGTGGCACAAATGTAATGTTCTTGTGACAAAATTTTATTTTGTATCCTTACATTTTCTGATAAGCGCCTGGATAAGCTCTCCACCAAGTCATGGGCTTGCCTTCTGTCCTCTACACCTTTGTAGGATTCAGACACATTATTCAGCTCATGCTCTAGCATTTGCAACAATGGGATAGCTTGGCCCATTGTACAGTCCTCCTTGCTGACTTCACGTGTGAAGACCTCAAAAGGAGACAGCATCTCAGTCAGGCATTGAATTATGGTCCATTGCTCCCTCTGAAGGGTCATGCCTTTAACACTAGCATCACTGCTTCTGTACCAGACATATTCATTGAGGGTGTGAAACCATTATGATTAACATCCCTATCTTAAAACCTAGAATTTCCTCTCATTCCCCTGGAAATGTGTCTGAATAGTATTTTGTACAAAATCTACACTATATATCCAGAACCATTCCACAGTCCGACCCTTGGTATCCCCTAGAATTTCGCTTTATATTTCTACGCACCTTCTTGAATGGCCAATGATCCATTGGCCCCTTTCAACTCAACTAAATCCTTATAATTTTTCTTACTAGAAACTTTATTTGTCCTTGATTACTAACATGACATTTAAACGGCCAATCTACCTCCCCCGTCCCCTTCCCTATCCAAAATGGCGCTCCCGCACGAACCAGGCCACTTCCGGGTCCCGACCCGGATGTCCTTCCATGAGCCCCGCTATTTACGCTGCCTCCGCTAAGCGCACAAACAGAACTGAATGAAACAGAACACTCGTACCGGGCATTAGCCTAGATTTGAGGTAAGCATTGCAACGAAGCAGTTACTCCCGTCGGCTTTACCTCCTTCTTTGAACTAAGGATTTCTTTTCTCCTTTTTGATCCCCTCCCCTTAGAATCCGACTATATCTTTCTAGCACATCGTGGAAACGTCCATTTTCAGTAATACCCGGTAAGCTCTACTCTGCCCTTCCTTGCCTCTAACGCTTAAATACCTCACTCGTCACGAATACCATCACTGTAAAATATAAATCTGCACGACCACAATACTCGTATTTTGTTATACTTTTAAATTTAAAATTAAACACGCACAGTGAAAACGCCTCTCTGATCACGTCTTGCTGTAATCACGTCAAGTCTTGTCACCACTGTATTATCAGTTTCTACTTAACTTCATCATTCAAGAGCACGCTAAACCTTTTACATATGCCCTCACAATACCGCGCCACGTAAATATAAATACGTCTATCCCGTTTGGGACCACAATTTGCCGTGCTGCCGACCTCGACTTTTTGACGGCCGATTTATAAGTTCACGCATGAAATACCTAGTGCACGTTAATGAACTCTTTCGAATGATTCAGACGCCTGTAAATTCCCTCCTTGATTACCCTATTCACGATCTCGCGTACAACCAACCAAGATACTCACCTCGAGCATTTTATTACACAACAACCACGCCACCTGATTTTACCTGATCACTGAATCACGACCACTTGGCTTTAAGCCTTCTCACTTTTCTCGTCTATAATTGAGATATCACCATACTCGCCTTGCATGCGCTACGACCAGTTCCATTATAAAGACTAATTTAAATCCTCTCTCTCGTGACAAACCCTACCGACGCAATATCAACTCATCACCCTGATGCCCATGACCCGGTACAAACCTGTAAATATATAACTTTTACTTATTTACACACCAAACTTTAATGTTTTGTTGGCCCACAATGTGTCATATATACGTTTCGTCATTGCCGTTCTTCACCAATGTATACTTTTTTGGCACTGTTATTTATTCACTCTCGTGTTCCATACTCTATGACTTGTCGAAAATTTCATACCGTTACGCGTATGTGGATCACATTACATTTACCCTGTAAATTGATACAAATAACGTATTTTTCTCGATATATGACAATGTTTCTGTTTATACACTCGAATGATCTGTGGCATATGGAACCTTTGACTTCTTTGGTCTTGATGACCTCCATTACGTCCTGTGATTCTTCTTTCTCTAATATGGACATGCACAATATTGTATTGTATCCTATAATATGTCACACACTGTACCTTTAACTTACTTATTCTTGATACCTACTGTACCGTCCACACTAACCCTCACGTGACCTCTCCAAATAATTAAAACAAACCCCCCTTCTTTTTTCCTTTGGCTTTCTTCTATAAAACGCACTATCCTTTTCCCTACTAATTCTCCGCTGTTAAACATTACTCCTAAATGTGTATCTTATTGTTCTTTCTGTTTTCTTCTCCCATTAACGTTCTTACATTTTGACTCACTGGCCTGTTTTCTCCTTAACTCTTGTGCTTAACATGTCATATGCATTCGCATATCCCAAATGTTTTTTACCTACCCTTAAAATGAACAGCCCTGAAGAAGCCCCAGGCCTATAGGCCATGTAGGGGGCGAAACACGTGTTGGCTGTGCCACCCCTTGGTTTTTTCTCATACCCACCCCTATGTATGAGTGCAAATAAAGGACTAGCTCACGTTTAAATCAACTTGCTTTGAATTGGAATTTTTTCCTCCAAGAATCAGAATACACTAATCTTGCCTTGACAACCCATCAGAACTTTTGCTAAAACTAGGGGGATAGGGGTTTCCCCCTGTCATTGGGCAAGAACCAGTACCTCTCGACTAACGCTTATTACCTGGCGAGTAAGGGATAGGGGCCTTTCTCCCCTCTTCCGAAGAAAAACTTTACCATAAGGCCATATCCTCGAAAACCGATAAGCTTGAAATTCTGTGAATAGATACTAACAAACACCACCTACCAGGTGACATCGGAAAACTTGTAAAATACATCAAATACAGAACCCATGGCATCGTGCCAAGACCGACGAGCACAACGTTCAACAAGGATTGAGGAAACTTTCTCAACTGAACCTCTAACCAATAGGAGCACAACGTCCAAACCAAACCCTACATCAGCAAGAAATACATTTCAAAACTTGGAACGCGCAGTAAAAAGAGAAACCAGCAAATGGTGGGAAGCAGAATCTTTAAAAAAATACCTTGAAGCAGACCGAATCCCACGGGGGTTAAGAATACTAATCTTTCCCCCTTCAGACTCCACCAACCCTCAATACATGAAGAAATGGGAGGAGAACCTTAAAGAATGTTCTAATAACATGATCAGACAACTCATAGATCATGCAGAAGAGGAATACAATATAGCAAAAACTGAAGTTGACTCATTAAGCAAACACATAGAGGATTCTAACTGGGGAGAACTCATAAAGAAGAACTACGAGATCCTTAATCAAATCATTGACGAATACGAAGAGGATATCATAAAAAGAAAGAATCGTAAATTCAGGAGAGACCAACTTGACTACCAATTCGGAAGAGTGTACACTTTTGCCAAAAAGTACGACACGAAACCACAAGATACTCCAAATACGAACAATTCTGAGCAATACCCAGGAACCACTACTAGCTCTGACATCGACTCACCTGCACCGGCATCGGAAAGTGAAAATCCAAGATGCAAGGTCAATTTTTTAGAGGAAGTACTACGTTACCGACTCGGTATGAAAGCCTCAAACACCACAAATACTACAACCATGGGAGGTTCCCAACAATTTGGACGCCAACAGACACCAACAATCGGCGTAACTACGAGATCCAGAAAAAAGGAGATGGAAAGAAGAACATAATGTCCAGCAACCTAATAAAAAATCTATCCCACATCCAACTGTCCGAAAACGAAACCAGCATACTCAACAAAGGACTCTCATTCTGCCCAACTGCCCAATGGTATTTGACCAAAACACAAATAGATCTCTTCAAATTCATTCGCAAACTAAAACTCAAGGTTTTCTTTGCAGACAGGGACATAAGACAGGAAGCGCCACTCATAGCTACCACTTCGGAACTATCAATCCAAGAACTAGAAAATGTGGATTTACTAACTCACCTGAGCGAGGAAGAAAATGACTCAGATACACTGACCACAACTGCGCTGGAACTAGGAATTGAAACCAACATTTCCATAGACAGCAAATTAACCAAGAAATCTACCTTCCTACCACAACTACCGGCAGGGAACAACATAGATGCCTTTCACTTAGCAGTTACACGTGATCTGGAAAAAGAATACACTAAACACCAACGAAAATTAAAATACCTCCCACATAACACCACTCCAGAAGAGAGGAGAGCGATAAAACAACTAAAAGACAGGAAAGACCTGATTGTGAAAGAGGCTGACAAAGGAGGAAACCCGGTCACAATACACATTGATGACTACATACTAGAAGCAAATCGACAACTTGGGGATAACACCTGTTACGAACTTCTCACGAATGATCCAACCGCAGACATCCTCAAATCCATTAAAACCAGACTTGACAAATGGTATACCTTGGGACTTATATCCCAATCAGAAAAATCATTCCTGTACATACCGTACCCCACCATGCCAACCCTCTACCTCCTTCCCAAAATACATAAAGGCACCTACCCTCCACCAGGAAGACCCATCATAGCAGGAATTAATTCGCCCTGCTCACGAATAGGAGAGTACGTGGACAGAAAACTACAGGGACTAATGAAAGAAATACCGTCTTTCATCCAAGACACAAAAGACATTCTGAACAAACTCCAAGATATAACGTGGGAACCAGATTTCATACTAGTCTCTATTGACATTGTCAGCCTGTACACATCCATCGAACACCGCGATGGACTAACTGCAGCACAACTCTCATTATGGACACAATCAGCCAACTTACTGGAATGCAACAAAATGACTCTTGAAATGCTGAACTTCTGCTTGGAAAACAATGTCTTCAGCTTCAATGGGAAGATATACAGACAGAGACGCGGGACAGCTATGGGAGCCAAATTCGCGCCGCCGTACGCATGTATCTTCATGAGCCACGTGGAAAAATTCTGGCTGTGGGACCATAACTTCGCCGATTTTACCTCACACATAATACTCTGGCGACGATACATCGATGACATTTTATGCATCTGGCAAGGAGATGAAACACTTCTAAAAAGATTTCTGGAAAAACTCGACCAAAACCCCTGGGGAATCAAAACGACTCACACTTTCTCCAAAAAGGAGGTCAATTTCCTGGACGTTACTCTTTATGTCAAAGACAATACGTTACAAAGCAAACTTTACAGAAAGGACACTGCAGCTAATTCCATCCTGCGAGCTGACAGCTTCCACCCACGTCACAACATCAAAAATATCCCTAAAGGAGAACTTCTGAGGACCCGCAGAAACTGTAGCGAGGATGAAGTCTTCGAAACCAAAGGGAATGAGATCATATCAAGACTATCCGAAAGAGGATATGAGAAGTCCACACTTAAAAACACCATGACAACAGTATCAAAGTTAGATCGCAAACAGATGTTTACAACTGATGGTAGAAGAAAAAATAAGAATGACTCAGCAATAAGATTTATTACAGACTACAGCATTGGTCATCACCAAATCAGGCAAAGCCTGAAAAGACACTGGCACCTGCTACAACACACTCCAAATCTAGCTGATGAAATCAAAACCTATCCGGAGATAACCTTCAGACGTGCCCCGAACCTAAAAGACATACTGTGCAAATCAGAATTTGAGGATAAACGCAAACAAGTTACCACCTTTCTAGACAGACCGCCAGGATACCATACCTGCAAGAACTGTAGTGTCTGTAAACTGAGCCGCGACAAAACCAAAAAGATACCAATGACACAAGGAAAAGAATTCACAATAAAAGAATGGATTGATTGCAATAGCAAATTTTGCATTTATGTGATCCTTTGTCCATGCAACCTACCATACATCGGGAGTACAATCCGACCCCTACGTATCCGGATACAAGAACATTACCGTAATATCCACAAACACACATCCGGTCACCCCCTGACGGAACATTTTGCAGACAAACATCAACACAAAAAGGATTTCATCTTCTATGGACTGGAAATTGTACACCAGACCAAAAGAGGAGGAAACCGAGAACTGAGACTTCGCAGACGCGAAAGCGAGCTGATCATGAACTTCAAAACAACTGAACTAGGACTCAACAAAGATGCAGAAATGCATGTATGGCTGGGAGATGACTAATTGTATTAACTGAATGTCCACCTTTTCTGATTGTTTTTTCTCCCTAGGGTGTGAAACCATTATGATTAACATCCCTATCTTAAAACCTAGAATTTCCTCTCATTCCCCTGGAAATGTGTCTGAATAGTATTTTGTACAAAATCTACACTATATATCCAGAACCATTCCACAGTCCGACCCTTGGTATCCCCTAGAATTTCGCTTTATATTTCTACGCACCTTCTTGAATGGCCAATGATCCATTGGCCCCTTTCAACTCAACTAAATCCTTATAATTTTTCTTACTAGAAACTTTATTTGTCCTTGATTACTAACATGACATTTAAACGGCCAATCTACCTCCCCCGTCCCCTTCCCTATCCAAAATGGCGCTCCCGCACGAACCAGGCCACTTCCGGGTCCCGACCCGGATGTCCTTCCATGAGCCCCGCTATTTACGCTGCCTCCGCTAAGCGCACAAACAGAACTGAATGAAACAGAACACTCGTACCGGGCATTAGCCTAGATTTGAGGTAAGCATTGCAACGAAGCAGTTACTCCCGTCGGCTTTACCTCCTTCTTTGAACTAAGGATTTCTTTTCTCCTTTTTGATCCCCTCCCCTTAGAATCCGACTATATCTTTCTAGCACATCGTGGAAACGTCCATTTTCAGTAATACCCGGTAAGCTCTACTCTGCCCTTCCTTGCCTCTAACGCTTAAATACCTCACTCGTCACGAATACCATCACTGTAAAATATAAATCTGCACGACCACAATACTCGTATTTTGTTATACTTTTAAATTTAAAATTAAACACGCACAGTGAAAACGCCTCTCTGATCACGTCTTGCTGTAATCACGTCAAGTCTTGTCACCACTGTATTATCAGTTTCTACTTAACTTCATCATTCAAGAGCACGCTAAACCTTTTACATATGCCCTCACAATACCGCGCCACGTAAATATAAATACGTCTATCCCGTTTGGGACCACAATTTGCCGTGCTGCCGACCTCGACTTTTTGACGGCCGATTTATAAGTTCACGCATGAAATACCTAGTGCACGTTAATGAACTCTTTCGAATGATTCAGACGCCTGTAAATTCCCTCCTTGATTACCCTATTCACGATCTCGCGTACAACCAACCAAGATACTCACCTCGAGCATTTTATTACACAACAACCACGCCACCTGATTTTACCTGATCACTGAATCACGACCACTTGGCTTTAAGCCTTCTCACTTTTCTCGTCTATAATTGAGATATCACCATACTCGCCTTGCATGCGCTACGACCAGTTCCATTATAAAGACTAATTTAAATCCTCTCTCTCGTGACAAACCCTACCGACGCAATATCAACTCATCACCCTGATGCCCATGACCCGGTACAAACCTGTAAATATATAACTTTTACTTATTTACACACCAAACTTTAATGTTTTGTTGGCCCACAATGTGTCATATATACGTTTCGTCATTGCCGTTCTTCACCAATGTATACTTTTTTGGCACTGTTATTTATTCACTCTCGTGTTCCATACTCTATGACTTGTCGAAAATTTCATACCGTTACGCGTATGTGGATCACATTACATTTACCCTGTAAATTGATACAAATAACGTATTTTTCTCGATATATGACAATGTTTCTGTTTATACACTCGAATGATCTGTGGCATATGGAACCTTTGACTTCTTTGGTCTTGATGACCTCCATTACGTCCTGTGATTCTTCTTTCTCTAATATGGACATGCACAATATTGTATTGTATCCTATAATATGTCACACACTGTACCTTTAACTTACTTATTCTTGATACCTACTGTACCGTCCACACTAACCCTCACGTGACCTCTCCAAATAATTAAAACAAACCCCCCTTCTTTTTTCCTTTGGCTTTCTTCTATAAAACGCACTATCCTTTTCCCTACTAATTCTCCGCTGTTAAACATTACTCCTAAATGTGTATCTTATTGTTCTTTCTGTTTTCTTCTCCCATTAACGTTCTTACATTTTGACTCACTGGCCTGTTTTCTCCTTAACTCTTGTGCTTAACATGTCATATGCATTCGCATATCCCAAATGTTTTTTACCTACCCTTAAAATGAACAGCCCTGAAGAAGCCCCAGGCCTATAGGCCATGTAGGGGGCGAAACACGTGTTGGCTGTGCCACCCCTTGGTTTTTTCTCATACCCACCCCTATGTATGAGTGCAAATAAAGGACTAGCTCACGTTTAAATCAACTTGCTTTGAATTGGAATTTTTTCCTCCAAGAATCAGAATACACTAATCTTGCCTTGACAACCCATCAGAACTTTTGCTAAAACTAGGGGGATAGGGGTTTCCCCCTGTCATTGGGCAAGAACCAGTACCTCTCGACTAACGCTTATTACCTGGCGAGTAAGGGATAGGGGCCTTTCTCCCCTCTTCCGAAGAAAAACTTTACCATAAGGCCATATCCTCGAAAACCGATAAGCTTGAAATTCTGTGAATAGATACTAACAAACACCACCTACCAGGTGACATCGGAAAACTTGTAAAATACATCAAATACAGAACCCATGGCATCGTGCCAAGACCGACGAGCACAACGTTCAACAAGGATTGAGGAAACTTTCTCAACTGAACCTCTAACCAATAGGAGCACAACGTCCAAACCAAACCCTACATCAGCAAGAAATACATTTCAAAACTTGGAACGCGCAGTAAAAAGAGAAACCAGCAAATGGTGGGAAGCAGAATCTTTAAAAAAATACCTTGAAGCAGACCGAATCCCACGGGGGTTAAGAATACTAATCTTTCCCCCTTCAGACTCCACCAACCCTCAATACATGAAGAAATGGGAGGAGAACCTTAAAGAATGTTCTAATAACATGATCAGACAACTCATAGATCATGCAGAAGAGGAATACAATATAGCAAAAACTGAAGTTGACTCATTAAGCAAACACATAGAGGATTCTAACTGGGGAGAACTCATAAAGAAGAACTACGAGATCCTTAATCAAATCATTGACGAATACGAAGAGGATATCATAAAAAGAAAGAATCGTAAATTCAGGAGAGACCAACTTGACTACCAATTCGGAAGAGTGTACACTTTTGCCAAAAAGTACGACACGAAACCACAAGATACTCCAAATACGAACAATTCTGAGCAATACCCAGGAACCACTACTAGCTCTGACATCGACTCACCTGCACCGGCATCGGAAAGTGAAAATCCAAGATGCAAGGTCAATTTTTTAGAGGAAGTACTACGTTACCGACTCGGTATGAAAGCCTCAAACACCACAAATACTACAACCATGGGAGGTTCCCAACAATTTGGACGCCAACAGACACCAACAATCGGCGTAACTACGAGATCCAGAAAAAAGGAGATGGAAAGAAGAACATAATGTCCAGCAACCTAATAAAAAATCTATCCCACATCCAACTGTCCGAAAACGAAACCAGCATACTCAACAAAGGACTCTCATTCTGCCCAACTGCCCAATGGTATTTGACCAAAACACAAATAGATCTCTTCAAATTCATTCGCAAACTAAAACTCAAGGTTTTCTTTGCAGACAGGGACATAAGACAGGAAGCGCCACTCATAGCTACCACTTCGGAACTATCAATCCAAGAACTAGAAAATGTGGATTTACTAACTCACCTGAGCGAGGAAGAAAATGACTCAGATACACTGACCACAACTGCGCTGGAACTAGGAATTGAAACCAACATTTCCATAGACAGCAAATTAACCAAGAAATCTACCTTCCTACCACAACTACCGGCAGGGAACAACATAGATGCCTTTCACTTAGCAGTTACACGTGATCTGGAAAAAGAATACACTAAACACCAACGAAAATTAAAATACCTCCCACATAACACCACTCCAGAAGAGAGGAGAGCGATAAAACAACTAAAAGACAGGAAAGACCTGATTGTGAAAGAGGCTGACAAAGGAGGAAACCCGGTCACAATACACATTGATGACTACATACTAGAAGCAAATCGACAACTTGGGGATAACACCTGTTACGAACTTCTCACGAATGATCCAACCGCAGACATCCTCAAATCCATTAAAACCAGACTTGACAAATGGTATACCTTGGGACTTATATCCCAATCAGAAAAATCATTCCTGTACATACCGTACCCCACCATGCCAACCCTCTACCTCCTTCCCAAAATACATAAAGGCACCTACCCTCCACCAGGAAGACCCATCATAGCAGGAATTAATTCGCCCTGCTCACGAATAGGAGAGTACGTGGACAGAAAACTACAGGGACTAATGAAAGAAATACCGTCTTTCATCCAAGACACAAAAGACATTCTGAACAAACTCCAAGATATAACGTGGGAACCAGATTTCATACTAGTCTCTATTGACATTGTCAGCCTGTACACATCCATCGAACACCGCGATGGACTAACTGCAGCACAACTCTCATTATGGACACAATCAGCCAACTTACTGGAATGCAACAAAATGACTCTTGAAATGCTGAACTTCTGCTTGGAAAACAATGTCTTCAGCTTCAATGGGAAGATATACAGACAGAGACGCGGGACAGCTATGGGAGCCAAATTCGCGCCGCCGTACGCATGTATCTTCATGAGCCACGTGGAAAAATTCTGGCTGTGGGACCATAACTTCGCCGATTTTACCTCACACATAATACTCTGGCGACGATACATCGATGACATTTTATGCATCTGGCAAGGAGATGAAACACTTCTAAAAAGATTTCTGGAAAAACTCGACCAAAACCCCTGGGGAATCAAAACGACTCACACTTTCTCCAAAAAGGAGGTCAATTTCCTGGACGTTACTCTTTATGTCAAAGACAATACGTTACAAAGCAAACTTTACAGAAAGGACACTGCAGCTAATTCCATCCTGCGAGCTGACAGCTTCCACCCACGTCACAACATCAAAAATATCCCTAAAGGAGAACTTCTGAGGACCCGCAGAAACTGTAGCGAGGATGAAGTCTTCGAAACCAAAGGGAATGAGATCATATCAAGACTATCCGAAAGAGGATATGAGAAGTCCACACTTAAAAACACCATGACAACAGTATCAAAGTTAGATCGCAAACAGATGTTTACAACTGATGGTAGAAGAAAAAATAAGAATGACTCAGCAATAAGATTTATTACAGACTACAGCATTGGTCATCACCAAATCAGGCAAAGCCTGAAAAGACACTGGCACCTGCTACAACACACTCCAAATCTAGCTGATGAAATCAAAACCTATCCGGAGATAACCTTCAGACGTGCCCCGAACCTAAAAGACATACTGTGCAAATCAGAATTTGAGGATAAACGCAAACAAGTTACCACCTTTCTAGACAGACCGCCAGGATACCATACCTGCAAGAACTGTAGTGTCTGTAAACTGAGCCGCGACAAAACCAAAAAGATACCAATGACACAAGGAAAAGAATTCACAATAAAAGAATGGATTGATTGCAATAGCAAATTTTGCATTTATGTGATCCTTTGTCCATGCAACCTACCATACATCGGGAGTACAATCCGACCCCTACGTATCCGGATACAAGAACATTACCGTAATATCCACAAACACACATCCGGTCACCCCCTGACGGAACATTTTGCAGACAAACATCAACACAAAAAGGATTTCATCTTCTATGGACTGGAAATTGTACACCAGACCAAAAGAGGAGGAAACCGAGAACTGAGACTTCGCAGACGCGAAAGCGAGCTGATCATGAACTTCAAAACAACTGAACTAGGACTCAACAAAGATGCAGAAATGCATGTATGGCTGGGAGATGACTAATTGTATTAACTGAATGTCCACCTTTTCTGATTGTTTTTTCTCCCTAGGGTGTGAAACCATTATGATTAACATCCCTATCTTAAAACCTAGAATTTCCTCTCATTCCCCTGGAAATGTGTCTGAATAGTATTTTGTACAAAATCTACACTATATATCCAGAACCATTCCACAGTCCGACCCTTGGTATCCCCTAGAATTTCGCTTTATATTTCTACGCACCTTCTTGAATGGCCAATGATCCATTGGCCCCTTTCAACTCAACTAAATCCTTATAATTTTTCTTACTAGAAACTTTATTTGTCCTTGATTACTAACATGACATTTAAACGGCCAATCTACCTCCCCCGTCCCCTTCCCTATCCAAAATGGCGCTCCCGCACGAACCAGGCCACTTCCGGGTCCCGACCCGGATGTCCTTCCATGAGCCCCGCTATTTACGCTGCCTCCGCTAAGCGCACAAACAGAACTGAATGAAACAGAACACTCGTACCGGGCATTAGCCTAGATTTGAGGTAAGCATTGCAACGAAGCAGTTACTCCCGTCGGCTTTACCTCCTTCTTTGAACTAAGGATTTCTTTTCTCCTTTTTGATCCCCTCCCCTTAGAATCCGACTATATCTTTCTAGCACATCGTGGAAACGTCCATTTTCAGTAATACCCGGTAAGCTCTACTCTGCCCTTCCTTGCCTCTAACGCTTAAATACCTCACTCGTCACGAATACCATCACTGTAAAATATAAATCTGCACGACCACAATACTCGTATTTTGTTATACTTTTAAATTTAAAATTAAACACGCACAGTGAAAACGCCTCTCTGATCACGTCTTGCTGTAATCACGTCAAGTCTTGTCACCACTGTATTATCAGTTTCTACTTAACTTCATCATTCAAGAGCACGCTAAACCTTTTACATATGCCCTCACAATACCGCGCCACGTAAATATAAATACGTCTATCCCGTTTGGGACCACAATTTGCCGTGCTGCCGACCTCGACTTTTTGACGGCCGATTTATAAGTTCACGCATGAAATACCTAGTGCACGTTAATGAACTCTTTCGAATGATTCAGACGCCTGTAAATTCCCTCCTTGATTACCCTATTCACGATCTCGCGTACAACCAACCAAGATACTCACCTCGAGCATTTTATTACACAACAACCACGCCACCTGATTTTACCTGATCACTGAATCACGACCACTTGGCTTTAAGCCTTCTCACTTTTCTCGTCTATAATTGAGATATCACCATACTCGCCTTGCATGCGCTACGACCAGTTCCATTATAAAGACTAATTTAAATCCTCTCTCTCGTGACAAACCCTACCGACGCAATATCAACTCATCACCCTGATGCCCATGACCCGGTACAAACCTGTAAATATATAACTTTTACTTATTTACACACCAAACTTTAATGTTTTGTTGGCCCACAATGTGTCATATATACGTTTCGTCATTGCCGTTCTTCACCAATGTATACTTTTTTGGCACTGTTATTTATTCACTCTCGTGTTCCATACTCTATGACTTGTCGAAAATTTCATACCGTTACGCGTATGTGGATCACATTACATTTACCCTGTAAATTGATACAAATAACGTATTTTTCTCGATATATGACAATGTTTCTGTTTATACACTCGAATGATCTGTGGCATATGGAACCTTTGACTTCTTTGGTCTTGATGACCTCCATTACGTCCTGTGATTCTTCTTTCTCTAATATGGACATGCACAATATTGTATTGTATCCTATAATATGTCACACACTGTACCTTTAACTTACTTATTCTTGATACCTACTGTACCGTCCACACTAACCCTCACGTGACCTCTCCAAATAATTAAAACAAACCCCCCTTCTTTTTTCCTTTGGCTTTCTTCTATAAAACGCACTATCCTTTTCCCTACTAATTCTCCGCTGTTAAACATTACTCCTAAATGTGTATCTTATTGTTCTTTCTGTTTTCTTCTCCCATTAACGTTCTTACATTTTGACTCACTGGCCTGTTTTCTCCTTAACTCTTGTGCTTAACATGTCATATGCATTCGCATATCCCAAATGTTTTTTACCTACCCTTAAAATGAACAGCCCTGAAGAAGCCCCAGGCCTATAGGCCATGTAGGGGGCGAAACACGTGTTGGCTGTGCCACCCCTTGGTTTTTTCTCATACCCACCCCTATGTATGAGTGCAAATAAAGGACTAGCTCACGTTTAAATCAACTTGCTTTGAATTGGAATTTTTTCCTCCAAGAATCAGAATACACTAATCTTGCCTTGACAACCCATCAGAACTTTTGCTAAAACTAGGGGGATAGGGGTTTCCCCCTGTCATTGGGCAAGAACCAGTACCTCTCGACTAACGCTTATTACCTGGCGAGTAAGGGATAGGGGCCTTTCTCCCCTCTTCCGAAGAAAAACTTTACCATAAGGCCATATCCTCGAAAACCGATAAGCTTGAAATTCTGTGAATAGATACTAACAAACACCACCTACCAGGTGACATCGGAAAACTTGTAAAATACATCAAATACAGAACCCATGGCATCGTGCCAAGACCGACGAGCACAACGTTCAACAAGGATTGAGGAAACTTTCTCAACTGAACCTCTAACCAATAGGAGCACAACGTCCAAACCAAACCCTACATCAGCAAGAAATACATTTCAAAACTTGGAACGCGCAGTAAAAAGAGAAACCAGCAAATGGTGGGAAGCAGAATCTTTAAAAAAATACCTTGAAGCAGACCGAATCCCACGGGGGTTAAGAATACTAATCTTTCCCCCTTCAGACTCCACCAACCCTCAATACATGAAGAAATGGGAGGAGAACCTTAAAGAATGTTCTAATAACATGATCAGACAACTCATAGATCATGCAGAAGAGGAATACAATATAGCAAAAACTGAAGTTGACTCATTAAGCAAACACATAGAGGATTCTAACTGGGGAGAACTCATAAAGAAGAACTACGAGATCCTTAATCAAATCATTGACGAATACGAAGAGGATATCATAAAAAGAAAGAATCGTAAATTCAGGAGAGACCAACTTGACTACCAATTCGGAAGAGTGTACACTTTTGCCAAAAAGTACGACACGAAACCACAAGATACTCCAAATACGAACAATTCTGAGCAATACCCAGGAACCACTACTAGCTCTGACATCGACTCACCTGCACCGGCATCGGAAAGTGAAAATCCAAGATGCAAGGTCAATTTTTTAGAGGAAGTACTACGTTACCGACTCGGTATGAAAGCCTCAAACACCACAAATACTACAACCATGGGAGGTTCCCAACAATTTGGACGCCAACAGACACCAACAATCGGCGTAACTACGAGATCCAGAAAAAAGGAGATGGAAAGAAGAACATAATGTCCAGCAACCTAATAAAAAATCTATCCCACATCCAACTGTCCGAAAACGAAACCAGCATACTCAACAAAGGACTCTCATTCTGCCCAACTGCCCAATGGTATTTGACCAAAACACAAATAGATCTCTTCAAATTCATTCGCAAACTAAAACTCAAGGTTTTCTTTGCAGACAGGGACATAAGACAGGAAGCGCCACTCATAGCTACCACTTCGGAACTATCAATCCAAGAACTAGAAAATGTGGATTTACTAACTCACCTGAGCGAGGAAGAAAATGACTCAGATACACTGACCACAACTGCGCTGGAACTAGGAATTGAAACCAACATTTCCATAGACAGCAAATTAACCAAGAAATCTACCTTCCTACCACAACTACCGGCAGGGAACAACATAGATGCCTTTCACTTAGCAGTTACACGTGATCTGGAAAAAGAATACACTAAACACCAACGAAAATTAAAATACCTCCCACATAACACCACTCCAGAAGAGAGGAGAGCGATAAAACAACTAAAAGACAGGAAAGACCTGATTGTGAAAGAGGCTGACAAAGGAGGAAACCCGGTCACAATACACATTGATGACTACATACTAGAAGCAAATCGACAACTTGGGGATAACACCTGTTACGAACTTCTCACGAATGATCCAACCGCAGACATCCTCAAATCCATTAAAACCAGACTTGACAAATGGTATACCTTGGGACTTATATCCCAATCAGAAAAATCATTCCTGTACATACCGTACCCCACCATGCCAACCCTCTACCTCCTTCCCAAAATACATAAAGGCACCTACCCTCCACCAGGAAGACCCATCATAGCAGGAATTAATTCGCCCTGCTCACGAATAGGAGAGTACGTGGACAGAAAACTACAGGGACTAATGAAAGAAATACCGTCTTTCATCCAAGACACAAAAGACATTCTGAACAAACTCCAAGATATAACGTGGGAACCAGATTTCATACTAGTCTCTATTGACATTGTCAGCCTGTACACATCCATCGAACACCGCGATGGACTAACTGCAGCACAACTCTCATTATGGACACAATCAGCCAACTTACTGGAATGCAACAAAATGACTCTTGAAATGCTGAACTTCTGCTTGGAAAACAATGTCTTCAGCTTCAATGGGAAGATATACAGACAGAGACGCGGGACAGCTATGGGAGCCAAATTCGCGCCGCCGTACGCATGTATCTTCATGAGCCACGTGGAAAAATTCTGGCTGTGGGACCATAACTTCGCCGATTTTACCTCACACATAATACTCTGGCGACGATACATCGATGACATTTTATGCATCTGGCAAGGAGATGAAACACTTCTAAAAAGATTTCTGGAAAAACTCGACCAAAACCCCTGGGGAATCAAAACGACTCACACTTTCTCCAAAAAGGAGGTCAATTTCCTGGACGTTACTCTTTATGTCAAAGACAATACGTTACAAAGCAAACTTTACAGAAAGGACACTGCAGCTAATTCCATCCTGCGAGCTGACAGCTTCCACCCACGTCACAACATCAAAAATATCCCTAAAGGAGAACTTCTGAGGACCCGCAGAAACTGTAGCGAGGATGAAGTCTTCGAAACCAAAGGGAATGAGATCATATCAAGACTATCCGAAAGAGGATATGAGAAGTCCACACTTAAAAACACCATGACAACAGTATCAAAGTTAGATCGCAAACAGATGTTTACAACTGATGGTAGAAGAAAAAATAAGAATGACTCAGCAATAAGATTTATTACAGACTACAGCATTGGTCATCACCAAATCAGGCAAAGCCTGAAAAGACACTGGCACCTGCTACAACACACTCCAAATCTAGCTGATGAAATCAAAACCTATCCGGAGATAACCTTCAGACGTGCCCCGAACCTAAAAGACATACTGTGCAAATCAGAATTTGAGGATAAACGCAAACAAGTTACCACCTTTCTAGACAGACCGCCAGGATACCATACCTGCAAGAACTGTAGTGTCTGTAAACTGAGCCGCGACAAAACCAAAAAGATACCAATGACACAAGGAAAAGAATTCACAATAAAAGAATGGATTGATTGCAATAGCAAATTTTGCATTTATGTGATCCTTTGTCCATGCAACCTACCATACATCGGGAGTACAATCCGACCCCTACGTATCCGGATACAAGAACATTACCGTAATATCCACAAACACACATCCGGTCACCCCCTGACGGAACATTTTGCAGACAAACATCAACACAAAAAGGATTTCATCTTCTATGGACTGGAAATTGTACACCAGACCAAAAGAGGAGGAAACCGAGAACTGAGACTTCGCAGACGCGAAAGCGAGCTGATCATGAACTTCAAAACAACTGAACTAGGACTCAACAAAGATGCAGAAATGCATGTATGGCTGGGAGATGACTAATTGTATTAACTGAATGTCCACCTTTTCTGATTGTTTTTTCTCCCTAGGGTGTGAAACCATTATGATTAACATCCCTATCTTAAAACCTAGAATTTCCTCTCATTCCCCTGGAAATGTGTCTGAATAGTATTTTGTACAAAATCTACACTATATATCCAGAACCATTCCACAGTCCGACCCTTGGTATCCCCTAGAATTTCGCTTTATATTTCTACGCACCTTCTTGAATGGCCAATGATCCATTGGCCCCTTTCAACTCAACTAAATCCTTATAATTTTTCTTACTAGAAACTTTATTTGTCCTTGATTACTAACATGACATTTAAACGGCCAATCTACCTCCCCCGTCCCCTTCCCTATCCAAAATGGCGCTCCCGCACGAACCAGGCCACTTCCGGGTCCCGACCCGGATGTCCTTCCATGAGCCCCGCTATTTACGCTGCCTCCGCTAAGCGCACAAACAGAACTGAATGAAACAGAACACTCGTACCGGGCATTAGCCTAGATTTGAGGTAAGCATTGCAACGAAGCAGTTACTCCCGTCGGCTTTACCTCCTTCTTTGAACTAAGGATTTCTTTTCTCCTTTTTGATCCCCTCCCCTTAGAATCCGACTATATCTTTCTAGCACATCGTGGAAACGTCCATTTTCAGTAATACCCGGTAAGCTCTACTCTGCCCTTCCTTGCCTCTAACGCTTAAATACCTCACTCGTCACGAATACCATCACTGTAAAATATAAATCTGCACGACCACAATACTCGTATTTTGTTATACTTTTAAATTTAAAATTAAACACGCACAGTGAAAACGCCTCTCTGATCACGTCTTGCTGTAATCACGTCAAGTCTTGTCACCACTGTATTATCAGTTTCTACTTAACTTCATCATTCAAGAGCACGCTAAACCTTTTACATATGCCCTCACAATACCGCGCCACGTAAATATAAATACGTCTATCCCGTTTGGGACCACAATTTGCCGTGCTGCCGACCTCGACTTTTTGACGGCCGATTTATAAGTTCACGCATGAAATACCTAGTGCACGTTAATGAACTCTTTCGAATGATTCAGACGCCTGTAAATTCCCTCCTTGATTACCCTATTCACGATCTCGCGTACAACCAACCAAGATACTCACCTCGAGCATTTTATTACACAACAACCACGCCACCTGATTTTACCTGATCACTGAATCACGACCACTTGGCTTTAAGCCTTCTCACTTTTCTCGTCTATAATTGAGATATCACCATACTCGCCTTGCATGCGCTACGACCAGTTCCATTATAAAGACTAATTTAAATCCTCTCTCTCGTGACAAACCCTACCGACGCAATATCAACTCATCACCCTGATGCCCATGACCCGGTACAAACCTGTAAATATATAACTTTTACTTATTTACACACCAAACTTTAATGTTTTGTTGGCCCACAATGTGTCATATATACGTTTCGTCATTGCCGTTCTTCACCAATGTATACTTTTTTGGCACTGTTATTTATTCACTCTCGTGTTCCATACTCTATGACTTGTCGAAAATTTCATACCGTTACGCGTATGTGGATCACATTACATTTACCCTGTAAATTGATACAAATAACGTATTTTTCTCGATATATGACAATGTTTCTGTTTATACACTCGAATGATCTGTGGCATATGGAACCTTTGACTTCTTTGGTCTTGATGACCTCCATTACGTCCTGTGATTCTTCTTTCTCTAATATGGACATGCACAATATTGTATTGTATCCTATAATATGTCACACACTGTACCTTTAACTTACTTATTCTTGATACCTACTGTACCGTCCACACTAACCCTCACGTGACCTCTCCAAATAATTAAAACAAACCCCCCTTCTTTTTTCCTTTGGCTTTCTTCTATAAAACGCACTATCCTTTTCCCTACTAATTCTCCGCTGTTAAACATTACTCCTAAATGTGTATCTTATTGTTCTTTCTGTTTTCTTCTCCCATTAACGTTCTTACATTTTGACTCACTGGCCTGTTTTCTCCTTAACTCTTGTGCTTAACATGTCATATGCATTCGCATATCCCAAATGTTTTTTACCTACCCTTAAAATGAACAGCCCTGAAGAAGCCCCAGGCCTATAGGCCATGTAGGGGGCGAAACACGTGTTGGCTGTGCCACCCCTTGGTTTTTTCTCATACCCACCCCTATGTATGAGTGCAAATAAAGGACTAGCTCACGTTTAAATCAACTTGCTTTGAATTGGAATTTTTTCCTCCAAGAATCAGAATACACTAATCTTGCCTTGACAACCCATCAGAACTTTTGCTAAAACTAGGGGGATAGGGGTTTCCCCCTGTCATTGGGCAAGAACCAGTACCTCTCGACTAACGCTTATTACCTGGCGAGTAAGGGATAGGGGCCTTTCTCCCCTCTTCCGAAGAAAAACCATATTCATTGAGTGACCTGTGCTGTTCGTACAGACGATCAAGCATGTAATACGTTGAGTTCCAACGTGTTGCCACCTCCTGGATGAGTGCCTTGACTGGCATCCTACGGTCACGTTGGATGATCCTCAGCTGCTTCCGAGCTTTAAAAGAATGGCTGAAATGAGTGCATATTCTTCGGCAGATGGCCAGTAAATTGCTTACTATGGGTTCTTTTTTCAGAAAGTCTTGCACTATAATGTTTATGCAGTGTGCCAAACACGGAACCCTGAAATATGAACCAAGTTCCATGGCCTTAAGTACATTACTGCCATTGTCTGTGGCAACAAAACCAATACCAAGCCCTCTGGGCCGCAGCCATTCCAAAACCTTGGTGCGAAACTCTTCTAAAATGTTTTCAGCCGTATGAGATTTCTCCATGGCGAACATGGCTACAGTTGCATGTTTCCGAGTACCTTCAAAAATCGCAGCTGTGTCAACAACACCTCGTGCAGATAGTTGATCTCTAACCCCCACAAAAGAGATCCAGTGTGCAGTGATGCACATGTAATCTGTGGCTTGGCAACTGGTCCACATGTCTGTTGTCAGGTGGATATGGTGCACAGCACTCTGCTGCAAACCGTGACCAACCAATTCCAGCACATCATGATGTAGTGCCGGAACAGCAATTCTTGCGAAATAGGACCGGCTGGGAACTTTCCATTTCGGGCAGATGGCAGACACAAATTCAAGGAAACCCACCCCTTCCACAAATGAAAAAGGAAGAAGTTCCAGCGCTAACATTTTAGCCAGCTTCGCATTGTACAATCGTGCCGTTGGGTGGTTGCGTTGGAACTGCCCCTCCAACCTAAACATGCTGTCAATGGTAGGCTGGCTTACTTTCCTTAGTGGTGCTGTTTTCATTAACCCACTATGGCTCAACGACACAGATTGTCTCATTGAGGTACTCGCCGGTCGCCTTGGTGTCTCACCCACACTCTGAGTATGGCTCTTACTGCGGTGCCACTCTGATGTTACTGAGGAGGATGTGGGCGTTACCACTGCAGTGACTGCACTACTGGAGACAGGGCTAGAAATGCCTCCCTGTTCTTCACCTGCCACCACAATAATATCGCTCCCTGATTCCTGACCAACTTCAAAGGGTTTAGTTTTCCTACTTTCTTTTAACTTACGTAGGTGATCCTCCCACACGATATTGTGGTGTATTTTTAGATGACTTGCTTGTCCTCCGGTACCATAGTTTGTACCAAGCTTACCACGCCGAACACCTTGCCGACAAATTGCGCATATAGCAACGTTCTCCTCCTTGGCGCTAACAGAAAAGAAGTCCCAAACTGGGGAGGAGAACTTTCTGGCACTGCTGGATGTGCCACTTTCAACACCAGATGAACTTGAGGGGGTGCTTGAAAATATGTGACCCTGTCCACCTACACTGTGACTTTTACTACCACTTCCTACTGAGATGGTTGAGCTGGATGTAGGTCCCTGCCGGGCCTTGGAAAATATGGCAGCTGGAGGTAGTGGTGGTGTAACCTGTGTTGGTGAGATCCGTGCTACATCCCGCTCAGTAGCAGCCTTTCTGGATAGGGTGAGAATGTCGGTCTCCAATCCCTTTGGGGCGGGAGTAATGTGCGTGATGACTGGCTCGTCTTCATCAACATCATCACCCCCCTCTTCTACATCTACCTCCATAACTCTAAGTTTTTCTGGGACCTTCCTTTTCAGAAGAAATGTCTTGTGGCGTACTTCACTCTCAGACCGAGCTGGTGGGACCCAAGTGTCATCACGATCATCAGAAGCGGGGCTTGAAGAAGAAGATGATGGACTAAGCCTCCTTTTCCTTGCTGGTGGTCTGGAAGACAATTGATCTTCTGAA
Source organism: Triturus cristatus (assembly GCF_964204655.1). Lineage (NCBI taxonomy): Eukaryota > Metazoa > Chordata > Amphibia > Caudata > Salamandridae > Triturus > Triturus cristatus. The sequence goes on along the minus strand of NC_140584.1, from coordinate 362,973,346 downwards.
ACAGTGGTTTGACTTCGCTCCACTTTGTCTGCAGGAAGCTCAATTTCCTGAAATGCCCCTACGTCAGGAGCAACAACTACTATGGTGGGCTGTTGCGGCGGCTCTGGTTGCGGCGGCTGCTGCTGTTCTGGTTGCGGCGGCTGCTGCTGTTCTGGTTGCGGCGGCTGCTGCTGTTCTGGTTGCGGCGGCTTGACACTGATCTGCTGAGTTTGCGCCTGCGTTGAACTTGATTGTGTACTACTTTGCGGTAATGACATTTCTTCAACATCGCTGCCCGTTAGTAGACTGGCTACCTCTGCGACAGTAAAGCCCTTGGGCCTAGGTTGGTGGGGTTGCTGGACCGCTGTGCTGCTCCCAGCTTGGTTCCCGGACAACGCTTTGGTGCCAAAAAAAACCTTGGCCGGCACACCACCAGTTGTGGTTAATGGCACTTCCTTTTTCTGTTCCTTCTTCTCACCAGCAACTTTCTTGGTACTGGACCTGGTACCTTTCTTTGGGGCCATCTTCTTCCGATGTCAGGCAGGAGGCAGATGCACAACAAGTTCTGGTCACACGTGGGCGTGATGCGCAGCAGGACTTCTGTCTGGCTGGCAGTACAACGGGTAGCCAGGTGATGCCGATGACACCTCCTACTCTGTCTTTTGTGCACCTAAAAGCAAAGAAGACAGGAGAAGAACATCAGTGAAATGTTGCATTTGTTTTTGTGGTTCAGTTACTTAGTACTGTACTAGTGCAAACAAAAGATAGTCTAGCCATTTATGACTTTTTTTAACTAGAGCTATGTTATACTACTAGTACTGTGTACAGCCACACACTACACTCTCAGGAAGGTGATGTCTAAAAATTCAACAGATCACATAGAAAACACTTGATCAATAAAGCTGTGGCTACCTGCTCGGATTCTAGTTGATGAAAAAGCAGGCCTGTTGGCAGACAAGGCCAGGCAAGCTTGTAGGCCTAGGCCCCAAAATGGCCACCAGCCACATGGCCAGGCCCAACAACATCAGCAAGGCCACCCCCAAAAACACACTTCCCCAACTCAATCCACTGCAATCCATGCCCTAAATGATGTCTAAATTCAACAGATCACATAGGAAACACTTGATCAATAAAGCTGTGGCTACCTGCTCTGATCCTAGTGGATGAAAAAGCAGGCCTGTTGGCAGACAAGGCCAGGCAAGCTTGTAGGCCTAGGCCTCAAAATGGCCACCAGCCACATGGCCAGGCCCAACAACATCAGCAAGGCCACCCCCAAAAACACACTTCCCCAACTCAATCCAATGCCATCCATGCCCTAAATGATGTCTAAATTCAACAGATCACATAGAAAACACTTGATCAATAAAGCTGTGGCTACCTGCTCTGATCCTAGTGGATGAAAAAGCAGGCCTGTTGGCAGACAAGGCCAGGCAAGCTTGCAGGCCTAGGCCTCAAAATGGCCACCAGCCACTTGGCCAGGCCCAACAACATCAGCAAGGCCACCCCCAAAAACACACTTCCCCAACTCAATCCAATGCCATCCATGCCCTAAATGATGTCTAAATTCAACAGATCACATAGAAAACACTTGATCAATAACGCTGTGGCTACCTGCTCTGATCCTAGTGGATGAAAAAGCAGGCCTGTTGGCAGACAAGGCCAGGCAAGCTTGCAGACCTAGGCCTCAAAATGGCCACCAGCCACATGGCCAGGCCCAACAACATCAGCAAGGCCACCCCAAAAAACACACTTCCCCAACTCAATCCAATGGCATCCATGCCCTAAATGATGTCTAAATTCAACAGATCACATAGAAAACACTTGATCAATAAAGCTGTGGCTACCTGCTCTGATCCTAGTGGATGAAAAAGCAGGCCTGTTGGCAGACAAGGCCAGGCAAGCTTGTAGGCCTAGGCCTCAAAATGGCCACCAGCCACATGGCCAGGCCCAACAACATCAGCAAGGCCACCCCCAAAAACACACTTCCCCAACTCAATCCAATGCCATCCATGCCCTAAATGATGTCTAAATTCAACAGATCACATAGAAAACACTTGATGAATAAAGCTGTGGCTACCTGCTCTGATCCTAGTGGATGAAAAAGCAGGCCTGTTGGCAGACAAAGCCAGGCAAGCTTGCAGGCCTAGGCCTCAAAATGGCCACCAGACACATGGCCAGGCCCAACAACATCAGCAAGGCCACCCCAAAAAACACACTTCCCCAACTCAATCCAATGGCATCCATGCCCTAAATGATGTCTAAATTCAACAGATCACATAGAAAACACTTGATCAATAAAGCTGTGGCTACCTGCTCTGATCCTAGTGGATGAAAAAGCAGGCCTGTTGGCAGACAAGGCCAGGCAAGCTTGTAGGCCTAGGCCTCAAAATGGCCACCAGCCACATGGCCAGGCCCAACAACATCAGCAAGGCCACCCCCAAAAACACACTTCCCCAACTCAATCCAATGCCATCCATGCCCTAAATGATGTCTAAATTCAACAGATCACATAGAAAACACTTGATCAATAAAGCTGTGGCTACCTGCTCTGATCTTAGTGGATGAAAAAGCAGGCCTGTTGGCAGAAAAGGCCAGGCAAGCTTGCAGGCCTAGGCCTCAAAATGGCCACCAGCCACATGGCCAGGCCCAACAACATCAGCAAGGCCACCCCCAAAAACACACTTCCCCAACTCAATCCAATGCCATCCATGCCCTAAATGATGTCTAAATTCAACAGATCACATAGAAAACACTTGATGAATAAAGCTGTGGCTACCTGCTCTGATCCTAGTGGATGAAAAAGCAGGCCTGTTGGCAGACAAAGCCAGGCAAGCTTGCAGGCCTAGGCCTCAAAATGGCCACCAGCCACATGGCCAGGCCCAACAACATCAGCAAGGCCACCCCCAAAAACACACTTCCCCAACTCAATCCAATGCCATCCATGCCCGAAATGATGCCTAAATTCAACAGATCACATAGAAAACACTTGATGAATAAAGCTGTGGCTACCTGCTCTGATCCTAGTGGATGAAAAAGCAGGCCTGTTGGCAGACAAAGCCAGGCAAGCTTGCAGGCCTAGGCCTCAAAATGGCCACCAGCCACATGGCCAGGCCCAACAACATCAGCAAGGCCACCCCCAAAAACACACTTCCCGAACTCAATCCAATGCCATCCATGCCCTAAATGATGCCTAAATTCAACAGATCACATAGAAAACACTTGATCAATAAAGCTGTGGCTACCTGCTCTGATCCTAGTGGATGAAAAAGCAGGCCTGTTGGCAGACAAGGCCAGGCAAGCTTGCAGGCCTAGGCCTCAAAATGGCCACCAGCCGCATGGCCAGGCCCAACAACATCAGCAAGGCCACCCCCAAAAACACACTTCCCCAACTCAATCCAATGCCATCCATGCCCTAAATGATGTCTAAATTCAACAGATCACATAGAAAACACTTGATGAATAAAGCTGTGGCTACCTGCTCTGATCCTAGTGGATGAAAAAGCAGGCCTGTTGGCAGACAAAGTCAGGCAAACTTGCAGGCCTAGGCCTCAAAATGGCCACCAGCCACATGGCCAGGCCCAACAACATCAGCAAGGCCACCCCCAAAAACACACTTCCCCAACTCAATCCAATGCCATCCATGCCCGAAATGATGCCTAAATTCAACAGATCACATAGAAAACACTTGATGAATAAAGCTGTGGCTACCTGCTCTGATCCTAGTGGATGAAAAAGCAGGCCTGTTGGCAGACAAAGCCAGGCAAGCTTGCAGGCCTAGGCCTCAAAATGGCCACCAGCCACATGGCCAGGCCCAACAACATCAGCAAGGCCACCCCCAAAAACACACTTCCCCAACTCAATCCAATGCCATCCATGCCCTAAATGATGCCTAAATTCAACAGATCACATAGAAAACACTTGATCAATAAAGCTGTGGCTACCTGCTCTGATCCTAGTGGATGAAAAAGCAGGCCTGTTGGCAGACAAGGCCAGGCAAGCTTGCAGGCCTAGGCCTCAAAATGGCCACCAGCCGCATGGCCAGGCCCAACAACATCAGCAAGGCCACCCCCAAAAACACACTTCCCCAACTCAATCCAATGCCATTCATGCCCTAAATGTGCTTGAAAATGAAATCCATTCAAAAAACAAAAGGAACAGTTGCTTCATCATGCACACACACCCATGAGGCCATGCCCATGGCTAGCTCGGGCCTACTACTACAACCCACAAAATTTAAAAAACAAAAAAAGGAATGATGATAATTAATTAATTAACAAAAATAAATTGTAGTTACAAGTACAACAACTGCAATACCCACAATCAAACACAACAACCACTTACTTGTAAAATATCCTATTCCAAAAATCCTGAAATCCAATTGCAATGATGCAGCAGACAAAAAGAGTGATCTTTCCAGCTCCAAATCCAAAGACAGAATGAGCAGGAGATGGACAAAGCACTGGGAGGAGCCTGCTGGACAGGAAGAGGAAGTTGGAGATTCTGTGTCACTTCCTCCCTCTCTCCACCTTTAAAAAAAATGACTCCTTGCACAAAAATGCCAATGTAAGGAGTTCTTTTCATCCAAAATCAGCATTTGCAGATGGTTTCATGCTGCTAGAGCCGATATTCCTCTCCAAATTGTAAATTTTACGTTGTTGAGTTCTCGAGCTTCACATTACTTCCGCCGGCGTGTCGAAAACGATATGATCGCGTTCTCTTCTTTGTCCCTGTCGCGTTGGATAGGACGTGTTCGCGGTCTCTTTCTCCTGTTCGCGTTCGATTACACGTGACCGCGTCCTCATCCTCTAGCTCGCGATGTAGAATGACATGTTCGAGATCTCAATCTTCTCATACTCGCGCGGTGCATGATCGCGAGAAGAAAGACGTGATCGCGCGACAAATGACGTGATTGCGTGACAAATGACGTTAATGCGGCCGCGAACTCTCGCAAGACATCGCAAAATGGCTATCAAAATCCAACATCTCGTGGAGAACGCGACCGGGTCAAGAAAACTTGTCGGAGAACGCAGGGATTCAGGTAAGGCGATCGCGCGCGCGCGAGAATGTATTATTTTACAGCGCGAGCAAGAAACAAATTATCGCTAAGCTGCGGAATGCGGAAATTTTGACATTTTCGCGCTTTCCGCGGAACGCGGAAATGCCAAAATATCGCAATTTCCGCGAACGGAACGGAATTGTGGCCCAGGCCTATTACACAGTAGTTCCTCTTATCTTTCTTTTGTTGTGAATCCGCAGCATCGTTATTTGCTGACAAGATTAAGATTAAACTATGTTCTTTTGATGTTGGACTTCCCAGAAAATACATATTCACTAAAGCATTTACTAGTATGTCCGTGCGGCACCTTATCTAAACAAACTACTTCCTACTTTTTATTTTTCTGTGCCTTATATGTCACGGAGAGGAAAAAGTTTAGTGTCCCCCTATTGCGTAAGCTCACTTTGTGTAATCACTCCTTGGCTGTTTTAGTTCTGTTACAGTTAGAAACACCTTTTGTTTGCTTTATGATGGTGTCCTTTTTACAAGCTGTTCTGAAAACTAGGAAGACTGTTAATATAAAGTTATCGTGATTTAATCAACATCAGATAATGATGGCCTAATTGTGTGGGTCCTAAAAGGGGATATATGTTCATCTTCCCGCTGCTCCTACGCAATATTTAAATGTCCAAATGCGTAGATCACATGCTAATTAGCCCTATTGGTAAGGGTTGGTATTCTTTACAGGAGCACACCACCACCATTATAACCTTTCATCATTTTATAATATTTTATACTTTAAATAGTTATGTAATTTTTTTAATTAAATTAATTTATTGAAATGATATCTGATTTGATATAATGTGGTCATCTGTACCATATTGTTTTTTAGTGATATATTAATAGTTCACAGTGAATTTTATGTAATTTTATGCACTTTTAATGCGAAATAAAGTTAATGTTGGATTGGACTCTCTTGTATCCCCACCACAACTTCACTTCAATAAAACATGGCCATTCAAAGTCATTCCTATTATCAAAGCAGCCAGCCCATATTGTGCACCATCTTATCCTTTCAGTTCTCCAGCTATCAAACCTCTGCTAGTCACACCCGGTGTTCTTCTTTGCCTGATCTCTTGTTTCAACTATTCCTTCACATCTGGCATATATCTAAGGAGCTTCAACTTTGCAGTACTTCTACCTCTTCATGCTGATAACAACCAGCCTCAAAGTATCGTCTAGTAATACAACTCCTATTCTCTTCCAAGACACTGGAACAGTTTGACTTCAGTTGCCTCACACTTTACCATTCCACAATAATTTCCTCAACCCTCTGCAGGCTAGGCTTCATACCCATCACTGCAGGGAATCACTGTCACACATAACTAACTTTATTTTCACCAGTGCTCAACACAGCCAAATGTATTCCATCCTGATATTCCTGGACCTATTGTGCTCCTTACACTGTACTCTTATCTCTACGTTCACCTGGGGGAGCTCATAACTCTCCATGTACTTATTCTCAATTTTGTATAACTAAAAGACATCAACACCCATCAATCTACCTGTAGGGGCCCACCAATCTTCTTTCATAGGGCCCCTCCCCTTCTCACTTTACACTTCTTCCCTCAGCCATATTAGTTCATCATTCATTTATTAATATCACTTCCATGTTCATTACACCACAATCATGTTCAACATTTACAGCGCATCTTGGGTCACGGATCACAAACAATTTCACTATGATCAGGCACTGGATAGCATTATGGTCAGTCACTCTGAACTCCTCTTGAGCATTATCAATCTCTTTTGCTGACAGAAGCCACACTTACCCTAACCCTCAAAAATTCATTTATTCAGGCAGAAAACTTTGAGTTCATTTCTGCTCATAGTTTATTGACAACTAAATGAATGCTGCCCGCTTCCAACTACTGAAAACATTAAAGATATTAATGTAGCATTTAACACAGGAAAAAACACTTATCAAGTCCTTACTTTTCAGCCTCTCTCAGTGCCCCTTCACTCCATTAGACAGGCTCATAAACTTTGGTACCCAAACTCAATAAAATGTACCCAATCAGGGTCTCAGCTTGGGTTACTGCCACCAAGTGAACAGGCTCACTGCCAAAAACCAGGCCTTGTTTATGTTCATGGTACTTACTTTCAAAGCAGCAAATTGTCTAACTCCAACTTACCTCCCTGATATCCTATCCCGACTGATGTCTCCTCAAACTCTGTGTTCTACCTACCTCGACTATTTAGGTACCTCTTCGCCACAGGTGCTACTTCAAATTCAGTTTTTTCGCTTTCTTGGCCCTCTATATTGACTCTCCATACCACTAGTAACTCGGCCACGCACGCTCTACAAAAATTCTAAACAGCCTTGAAAAGCCACATTTGTGAGTTGAAAAAAGTGGATTATGACTCCACACGTTGCAGTAATCATGTATTATTCATACCATTGTTTACCCATACTCCCTTGTTAGTATTTTCATTTTATGTCTACAGGATCAACTAGCTTATATGTCATAGCCGAAGTTAATGTTTTGTCATCACCAGTCTCAAACAGAACTGGTGCCATTAAAGTGTGCAACAACTATTGTTTATTATTATAATTTTCGTTGGCTGAACATAATGATGAAAATACATTTTATTGTAAAGCCTCCCCAGTGAGTGATATTGTCAACTTAATTATTTTGAAGCCGCAAACCATAAATACAATAGTATCTTTTAAGTAGATTGTTACTTAAAGCAATAGCTTGAGGTTTTTTTTGCTTAAATTAGCATTTTGTGCAAAGGGCCCAACCCCACTAGGCTTTAAAATGGCACCACCCCAGTTTGGTCCACACTCACATTAAAATGCCAGATGCTGTCAATGATAAACTTTATTTTAGATTATGCTCCACTATATATTTGATTTAGAGGTCAGTGGAGTGTTTACTCCACCACAGACTTTATGGATATCCCTTCCACTGTATTAGAAGTGTGTTATATTCAATAACACTTGTAATACAGCTAATGGGATGTCTGGTATGTTTGTGACGAAGTAACCTGCCCGCTGAACTCTAAATCAGGTAAAAAGTCTTAAACTTTTATTACTAGAAAACATGCATTTGGCCATTTATTTTACTGTAGTTTGTAGTATAATTTTTACTATACTTAATTTTATTACATTGTTATTAATAAAAAAAAAATGTAATTTCATTATCAGGGTGAATGATGAATCTCAGAGAGACAATAGGAATAGAATGGGAATTATTTTGATTATATTTTAATTGTTGGCATGCAATAATGTCCTAAGATAAAGGTCATTTGGTTTGTTTAAACAGCTGCAAGTAGGTAATTGTTTCATAGCACAGCTTCTTCTTTATTGGAATCCATTCTTTCTTCCCCAACTTAAGGTCCCTGATGCTGAGTCTGGTTCACCTAGAGTGCCAATTGGCACCGGACATGCTGACTGTTATCTTGTGTATGTGGTCATTATTTTGTATGAAATTTAATTATTATTTGCATTTGGGGACTGTCCAAATCAAGGAATAATCACAACTCTTTTTAGGGTGTTCCCTTAAACTCACTAAGATAACCTGAGCTCAACCCCTGCTAGCTATGGCACAGAGCAGACAGACTAAACATAGGCAAAGTGTACTTTATGTATTCAAGTCAAAACATCAGGCAATACAAATCTCAAACCAAATTAGAAAAATAGACTAAAATGTACAAATCAAAATGATACAAATGCAATAAGGGGAACCAGAGATATGATATTTAGATATTTTATGAAGAAATCATACCAAGAAAAAGTAAAGTGCCAGTGATAGTCAATGTTCTTGGTAGACCAAGATTAGGATCCAATTTCAGTCTGATCATGAAGGATACCATATCGGATTTACAAAGTGCATTGGTCCCTGTGAAAGTTTGGAAGTCAAAATTTCAAAAGCGTTTCTAAGTCCCACAGGTCTGGAAGAAAAGTTTTCAAATGTTTCCAAACCTTCATATGGTGTCCACACTACCATAGGAATACACTTCTAGAGAACCAAAGATTTCAGGGGATGCACTTGGAGACTCATTTCTTGTCTGGCAGAGGCTGACAGCAGAATCCAGTTCAGGTTCAGTTATCACTGGTAAGCTGGGTACTTCCCGAAAAAGGCATTTTGCAGCTTACCTTATCTCTGTAACCACACAGGAAGTCAGACAGCTGACAATTGGAGTCAACTTCCTTATCCTGGGTACAAGGAAGAGCAGATTCAATCTTTCAGGGCTGGTCTCAGGTCACAGACAGTAGGTCTGTTCTTCCACAGGTCAGCAAAGTGTTCTAATGCTGTGCCTTATGGTGCCACATTTATGCAGAACACTAGATTGCTGGGGTGCGGGGAAGTGATCCATGGGCTCTCCCTAGGCAATGTGGTAAAACTTCCTGGGGACAACCCTATCCACTTTTTTTGTAGTTTAGTTTGCCTCACTGCAAACAAGCCCAAATGCCATTTACCCGTGCTTTTTCAAGATAGCGAAAGTCTTCAGCCACGCTAAACTTGGACTCTAAGGGTTGTGGATATGTAGGGTAGTACACTATGGTAATCACAGATTTCCTCTCACATCTAACATTAAAATCCGCTTTGAAATGAGCCCTGCTCCCACAACAAACTAGGACTAGTTTGTTAGTTCTCAGTGACCCACTATCAAATGAGATAATGAATCATCTAATTTTGAAGGTAGGAGTTTTAGGGAGTGCTTCTTAGCTAAAGGACAATTTTAGCCTTTAAGTGTGTAGTCATAGAGAACATACCCACAGCACAAAGACAATCAGTTGAGAGTTTGTCAAGTACTATCTTAGTTGCTAAAGTTTCATTCGAAATCTGACCAAATTTCGAGGTGTATATATTTTATTGATTATGTGATGTGCTGAAATAAATTAATAATAATCACATGAGGTTGCATCATAAACACTGAGCAGTGGTTGTCACTTTGCACTTCCAAGCTGTGATATTCAGAGCTCATGCACTAACTTGTAGAGTACATGAGCTGTACACTGCACAGTTTCTTTTTAAATGGGTCCTTGTCAGTGCTTGGGCGCGTGCTAAAAAAATTCACATTATGGCCTCTGACCCAAGTCTTGTTCATCTTCCCAGAAGACAAGTAGAATTACTTGAGGCATAATCCAGACAACTCCTTCTGTGTTTTTCAATCTTCCAGCTAGCTCTGGGTGAAATAGTTCTGACAAATTCCTTGGGCTTGATTTAGAGCTTGCCGGACAGGGTACTCTGCCATAAATGTGGCAGAGTACCCTGTGCATCAAACCCATGGTCCATCTCCGCTTTTATGAGTAATGCAGACTGTCATCTCACCAATGGCGGTGTTCAGCTGGCTCTGTAGTTGGAAAGCTTACTCGGACAACCTGACTAAGTAGGGGCCATCGGCGTAAGGACTGCTAGCCCTACATTGAGCAAATGGTGTGTATAATTTTCTGTCTTTCAACGCCAGAAAAAACCTGGTGGTCATGAACAGAAAAAGAGAACTATGGACCTAACATCTAAGGATAAAACACCAGGCTGTGGGGGTCAATAGATTTTTTCTTTTCAATAAAAAAATCCCCCTTTTGAAGTTGGTTTTTCAAAAACAGAAATGTCAGTGTGCACCTCCTGGAAAGATGGCGGCTGCGCACCATTCAGTGCCTACAAAAGAACAATGTGACAGCGGTTCCTCTGAGGGCACAGAGATCACTGCTGGGCTGGCGGTGATCTCTTAATATGGCGGTCTTCTTTCCATAAGGGTTGTGGACGTAATGTCCTCTGCTACTCTGATGGACACCACCGCACTATAAATCAGACCCTATGAAGCAAGGTCATTAGGAAGTTTCGTGTCTTTTGGAAATAAAAAGTCAGACTTTGTCAATATGAACACACAAATTCATGGTCTCTATAAATGGAGAGAGGGCACCCCCCCTCGGATACCTTTAACCCCTATGGCTGCCACTGTAGGCTGGCATTGTTTTCATTGTCAACATATCAAACATGTGGAGAGAATACATTGTCATGAAAATATGTGATGTTGCCTTTAAAAAGGAACAGACAACACTATAAATATTGCTGATGAGAAGCTAACAACCAAGTACTGCGCATCCCTACTTGAATTGCCGCTTTTTCTATTTGGTACTGGCAGCTGACATAAATAGAACATTCTGTATATCTCAGAAACAGCAGTAATTAAAAGTCCACACTCAACTTTTGTGGTCTCATTCATGCAAGTGTCAAAAATTGTAAACATCCAACCGAACTTAACTTTTCATACAAAAGACGCAACAAAAATGGACCGCACTATAAAGCCTGCCCTATACTATTTAGGGAAGCAGTATGCAAGCCACTGTTTCACAGGAGTGTCCTCTGTGCTTGCTCCTTTATCATAAAGTGGGAGAAGATGTGGCCTAAGGGTCAGAGCTGCAGATTTTGGAGCTAGGGAATCAGGTTTTAGTCTCCCGGCGGCTCAACATCCTGTGATTCTGGGCAAATACCGTAACCTCCCCGTGCCTACCAAAAAAATAATGTGTCCTTGTGTAATGTAACTGGTGCTCATGTAAAGCGCTCCAATACCTTCGGGTCAAATTTGCGATCTTTAAAAATGCAACAACAAAAAAAAAGTGGAGGTGCTATTAGCCGAGGGCCTAGAGCAAGAGCAAGCGGTGGATAGAACGAAAGGAAGTGACGTCAAGAGGGGAGCTGAGCCGTAGTTTTTCATGGGCATATGGTAATGTTCATCCAGTTCCTTTCAGTGCAGCAGCATCCTTGTGCGACTGCCCACTTGTGCATAATGGGGAATGCTTGCACTGTAATCTCTCCGCTCGTATTCTGTGTTAAATTGTTGCTTATGAATATCATCGGCAAATAGTCTTCCAGGAGGTTAAAGACATCCCTTAACAGAAGCAAAAAACACTGTATTTTAACCTTCGGTTCCTTGCATTCCGCAAGTGCTTCCCTGGTTCAGCCCATTTTCGTCCTGAGGTTGGTCCAATCTTTTTGGACAGAAAGATAGCACCAGGACCACACTCACCACCATGTTGCACAAAGTGGATTATAATTTAATTATTTGATTGCATGCGGTCTTCAAGGTCCCACATCAGATTTCACTTGAGCGGGTAAAACCCTGAAGAACACCCACCCCTTAATGGTGCCTCATAGAAAGAAGACAAGAAGTTGCACAGTATTCGCTATTTTAAATGTACGACACTCAACTCCCCATAGGAGGAGGGGAAGAGCCTCAAATAAAAGCTCGATGAGATTCCAAGATTAAACCCCCCCTTCCTCTCAGTGACAGCCAAAGACGCATGAGGGAGAACCACATAGATCACGATGAACTCCCTGAAACTACGTTTAACACGGTCTACACCCTACAGAAGTGACTCTGGGACAACCAGGGGACCGCTGCGACAGGAGTGACGTGCAGAAGGCTGGTACAGCCGGTATGCAATGTCTGTCGGCAGTGGTATCCGGCCCGCGGCCAGAGATGAACGCTGGCCGCCCGGAGCACGCGCGGCTAGAGCGCTTCCATACCTGTTCTCTACACGGAGCGAGATTTTGCTCGAGGGATGTTGGCAATCAGCTAATTGGCATTGAATTACCCATGAAATGCAGCAGAACCGCAACCCTCGCTGAAGCACACTTCACAGATACTTTAACAAGGCTTTTAATTATTGATTATTACCTACCACGCGCCAGCGACGGTCTCCCTCCGCTTCATGTTAGCGCTGCGCGTCCTTGACAGCTCAGGTACTACAACGCGCCTCTTCGTCGCCAGATCAAGAGGCAATTAGGAATAATACAACAAATACTCGGATAACCTTTTAAGAACATCTTCAGGGGGAATGAAGCCGCGGCGGAGACGGCGCCTCATAGAAAATGAGTATTTTCCTAAACACGCTGTTAAGTGATGTCTACAGTAGGCGATGCAGAGGCGCGGAACAAACACTGATGCAATTGTAACCAATTGAGAACATTATTTGTGCTCATTCGTGTGGTTAACGGGAAGTGACATCACATGACTTTTGACCCGGATGATTGACCATTGAGTGGTTTTTATAAGCACTCTATTGAGAAACTCAGTGCTCATCAAAAGGCACATGAAGCCAGTTAAAAAAATAAATGCCATCTTCACCTGTACCTACTTAAAAACGGCTGGCACATAATATTAATATTAAAACAACAAATAGAACCATAACCATCACAATCAGAGATGATAATCTGTTTTTATAGAGCACTTCTCCCTTTTCTAAGCAATTTAAATAGCACTTGTTGGTAAATAATTCAATAGTACTCCATTTACAGATCTCAGAAGGATGGTAGGCGGAGTTGACCCGTCAGGATGTCAAAGACTCAAGTGGAAGGGACACAATTATGGGTGTGCAAGTATTTAGGTTTAGGTTATGTCCTTGCACTATACAGACAATGTGCAGTGATGATGAATTAGCACTGTCAGGTCTTGCAGCGAAAGAACTGCTGTAACTTGGGGAGAGGATGTGGCCTAACAGCTAGAGGGGTCGACCTCGAAACCGGGGAAGTGGGTTCCAGTCCCCACAGGGACACTCAACATCCTGTGATTCTGGGCAAATCACTTATTCTCCCCATGCCTGACAAAAAATGAATGTGTATGTCTGTAACCAGGGCTTCAAGTGGGCCGTGTCTGTCCGGGTCTAAGCACCGGCAATTATTTTCAGGGGGCTTCGAAGCAGGTCTCTATTTTCGGGCCTCGCAGAGGTAGTCCGTTTTCTTTTTTTTTTCTTGGACTATTGTTACACACATACTTAAGCAAATCAAGCTAATGCGCTCCCAGCACCCCTGGCATCTCCACACCAGCTCGATCAGAGGCGCAACTAGAGCCAAATTTCAGGAGGGGCTAAGGGAATATTTCAGGGGGGACTCATTATTCCAGTAGTAGGAAGTGTGGAGATGCACTAAGAAGGGGTGAAAAAATGACAAAGAATCATTAACAGGCAAATGGACTTTTAAAGACCTGTGAAGTACTCGGGTGCAGCTGTGTGTGTGCCCGGGAAGCTGTTTCAGCATGGGCTGCCACACATGCCAGAAGGGGGGGGGGCTGAAGCCCTTTGAACCTAATGGGCGTTGCGCGCCTGAGCTCGATTATAAGGTCTTCCTTTAAAGTCAACTTCGGTCCTCCGATTCTGAGGTACCTCTTTGATTGCCAGTTTCTGAGTTGAGTATCGCCCATATGCCCGAGGCCGGCAGAGCTCTCGACATTGGCATTTGGGTTCACCCCGTCCGGATTTTCCAGTTTATGTAAGTACCAAACGGATGCCATGTTTTTCAAAAACACCTCATTCCGATGATAAAATACCTTTTTAGAAACGTTATGTGAACTGGACCTATCTGATAGACGTAACCAGATAGGATGGTGTAGAGCACTGCAGAACTAGTCTGGTCTGAGCACCAAACCACAAAATCAGTTGAGATTTTAAAAAGATAGGATAGTGTCACGCAAGAACATTTAGGGTTTATTTTGAGCAAATGACAACTTCTAAAGTACTATATACGATGAAAGAGGACGTGTTACCCTTGAGCTTTTTCTTTTCGGTAAAGTGACTGCTTCCTGAAAGCGGTTTTGAAAATAGACCTTTCCACCATGCAGTTTACTGCAGGTCAGCAGTGTTGGATTGGGATAAAAAATGGTCCGGGGTATGCTAAAAAAAAGTGGCCCACATTTGCAGATTGCCTTTCCGCAAAGCACTGCTTCTGCAAAGTTTTTTTTAAAAAGAAGGGGGTGGGTGGGTCTCTGACAGAGGCATGTTTTCTTAAGAGGGGAGAGAGCAAGCCTGAGCGGGGAATTCCAAATCTAATGACACTTTGAGGAGTCCTAGAGCTGACGGCTTGTCAGAGCCTGGAGTCTATGGGCGCAGATGGGCTGCCTTCGATGTGCCTGCGGCACGTCTGTGTTGCAGATGCCATTAAGTAGTCCTGGGAGGGGCTAGGGAGGAGTGCAGGATACCATGATGTCATGAGTCATGCCATGATGCCATGAGTACTGATAGGTCATGGGAATGAAGTCCTCTTGCTTGGCTTCTTTTAAAGATGGTTTTAATGGGAAAACCAGTAATGTCACTTCCTGTCCAGATGGGTGATGGAAAATGTAGTGATATCACTTTCTGTGCGGGGGTTTGATGATGGTATATCCAGTGATATCACTTCCTGTGCTAATGGGTGATGAGAAATTAAGTCCTCTTGTTTGGCTTATTCTTTTAAAGACAGTTTTGGTGGGAAAGACAGCACTGCCACTTCCTGTCTTTGTGAATGATGGGAAATTCAGTGATATCACTTCCTGTGTAGGTAGATGATGGGAGATCCAGTGATGTCACTTTCTGTGCTGATGGGTGATGGGGGACATTGTCACATAATTCACTTTAAAAACGCCTCCTAATTTGCAGTCACAGAAAGAAAAGTTAACGCCAATCCTCATGTTAAAAGAGTGCAGCAACCTGACATTTGACCTCTGTCTTTGAATGAGCAGTAAGTGTGGCAAGTTAAACACAGAATTTAAAGGCATCTTCAAACACAGAATTTAAAGGCATTGACTTTAACAACCCACCAAAAATCTAGCACGTCACGAAATACAGTTTATAAAAAACTGCAGTAGAAAATACCCTTTCCTCTTGCATAACATACTATCAGTTATTGCTTCAGGTAACATTGCATAATGTAATAAACCGTTCCTCCATCCTCCATCCATCCCTGTTCTTTTTGCAACCCTCCCCTTACATGGCTTCTCCTCATATTCTGCAACCTCAAGCCTATGTTAATCTCTTCTGTGACCCACTGCTTGTTTGCCACTGATACACAATTATCACAACAGTGTGGCACATCTCCATTCAAATTTAATGGTGCACCCAGAGCAGTTTTCCCATTCCCTCTCCTGTATCCTGAAAAAACATCCCCTATTTCTCTCTGGTCATTCTATCTCTGGGTATGTGCTGCTGTTATGTCTTCATGTGCAACAAACTTAGGGTTTTGATAACATTCATCACTGAGGTGAGGCCCAGGCAGGATGTAAGGAAGGTGAATGTGTATACATAGTTGAATACCTGTTTTTTGACACTAGTACATGAGACTGGTAACTTGCTGCTACTGATATTTTTTTTCTTCATAAATCCTGCAAATAAAATTCAGTGCTTTGCATCCATTGTCATGAACCTAAAAATATGTCTGCGGCTATAGTGGAACTTTCTCCTTATTGGGTTCCAACAACTGCTCACTCTCCACAACAGCAATATCCACAACGTCAGTTCAGAACCAGAGCACTGGCGGACTACGATATGTTGGCCTGGATTGCTGCTGGGTATATCTCTTAATAAACAATGAATAAATGCAACAAGGAATGATGACATGTAATCGGCTTTGCATCTTCAGAACTTGCCTGCTTCATTAAGTGGCTGAGAGAGAGTCATCCTCAAATATTTTGCCAACTTCCTGATGTGGCTTGAGGCCGCCCATTTTGAAATCCGAATTCTGGAACTGAGGAAGAGCTTCTTGAACTGAACAATGTGTTTGAATCTTTAGGCGAATCTATTGTATTCATGGTAATAACAGTCAATATATGCAATGAATTGGAAATTTAGTGGTCTGCAAGACAAAATATTTCTTCTGCTGGTGCATTTCAGTGAAGGAGGTACCAGGACTTTGGGCCAGATCTATATATTGATGGACAGCCTGCCGTTCGACCATGGGGAAGGAGTAAATAACTCTGTCCCCATGTTGGAGGTACTGCCCGTCAAATTTAACAAGCATTGGCATAGCAAATAGGTCTTGCGTTTGGGACCTTTAAGTGGGATGAAAAAACTGTGGGGGGCGGGGTCTCTCATAGGGGCGTGTCAGATGTAATTAAGGGCGTGGCTTAATACACAAGCTAAACATCTGTACTTAGCATAGTGTGCTGCCCCACTGGTATTTTGCTGCTTCTGTCCATTCATCCAGAAATACAACACAAGTAACATCGCAACTACAACACGCCAGCGCTATTGGCTTTGTCAATGGTTGTAAATTGCATATGATACATAAGCAACAACTATGAATTTGCTGTATATTATATTGAAAATGCTTCCGTTCTTGTTGTCCTTTGACAAACATGCTTTTGCTCAGAGCTTCATGGGGGGGTTTTGCCTTCTACCTGTCACTTTCTCTCGAGCGCCAGCATATTATGTTCTCTCAAACATTTTTGAGCCTGACGTTGGCTCAACATCCTGTGATTCAAAACATGAATATGTCCTTGTGCACATACACATTAATGTTTTAACTTGTGAAGATTGTACCCAAAATTTGGCTGCAAAATTGTGGCTGTTCAATCGTGTGATGCGTATGATGTCCCTTCCGGACACGTTGCTTCTGTAACAGTATTATGCTTTGTCTATGCTTTTTAGTCAAGCCCGAAGACTTGACTCGCACAGCCCTAGAACCTACCACATCTTTCCTGAAATCGTTAGTAAAATTATGACGCTGGGTTGTTGAGGAGGTTATGTGGCAACACAGTTGAGGGAGAAACTTGCTCAGATACCGCGAGTCGATACGCAGACGTGAGGTATGAAGTACTGGAGACAAGACACATTATTATCATCTCCCTTGCTGGCTCAGTTCAACAGCTGGGCTGGCAAGTTACAAGCTTCACTAAATGACACGTTATTGACTGTCTCCATACATGCGGACAGACAGAGCGGTAACTACTCGCATGGCTTCCCAGTGATGAGGCAGAAGAGCTTCAACTCAGAGGGTGCTTGAAAGCCCCGAGGCGGGCTTCAAAGAGCAGATATGCAGTTGAGTGAAAAGAACATCCCTGCCACGACCAAAAAGAAAGCCCGTCTCGGGTGGGTACTAAGAGGCTCCACGCTTTGTTTGTGGCCACGGGCAGTGAAGTATTCGAGGAAGTGCCGTGACCAAATGCAGACCATGGTGATGGGACAAGGGAGCATCCGTCAGGATATCCATGCTTTGTTGGTGGGTAGCTCTGTACGACACTAACTTCTTCCGCTTCTGTGGATGCTGGGGGAGGGTGAGCACACCACAAGGTTACCTTGAAGAGGTGAAGCGGCAGCTGTTATGCAAACAAACTTGTTGCATCCACTGTGGTCAATGAGATGAGCTGACCACAGGGCGATGTACACACACAACCCTCTCTAGGTCTGAGTTCGCACCATGGGGTTGCTAGTGCCATTATTTGTAGTAGCTGCGGGGGTTCGATTTTTGATACTAAGAGCAAATGTGCTCTTTTGCCTGTTTTTTATGGGGGTTTTGTGGAACCTCTCCTCATGAACTTGTTTCTATAAAAAGTAAATCCCTATTGATTCTTTCATAGATGCATGTGATTCTGAACATAGAGTGTATCGGTTCAGGATACAACAGCATTGGCACGTCGTTGAGAGGTGACAGGGAGGGAGGGGGCATCATAGCCCGTTCGAAGACATTTGCATTACTAGGGAATCTGCAGTGCCTGTGACTGTAATTCAACTCATGAAAAGCATTATGATAACTTCGGGTCGGGTTTGCGCTATATGCAAAGTGACTTTCTGTTGTTAATCCCGCAGATGCTCACTGGGGGTGGGGGGTGCCGATAAAAGCATGAAAGGCAGCAATCGGCGATAGTGGTATAGGGAGGGCGAGCGAGCTGAAGAAAACCAAAAAGTAGTGCGCCAAACGTGCATAATTTGTGAAAAGTGACCTGATCCATGTAACTGGGTCAGTCGACAGGACGGAAACAAACAGACAAAAGGCGGGACAAAGACATCAAAGCCACCATAGAAGAGGAAGATTTTACAAGAGGCATTACCCAGAGCCATTTACAAGTGGTGGACGTGGCCTCAGCACACAGAGAGACTACCCCATGCCTAACAGAGCAGCACCTGCACACTGCTAGGCTCGACCTAAAAATGACTACTGCTAGAGCTTGGGGTCTCTAGTTGGCAGAGGTAGGTACCTTTGACCAAATAGGAACCCTTGCTGTTAGTCAGGTTAAGGGGGTACACTCCCAAAATAACGTCTGCTCACCCCCTTGGTAGCTTGGCACGAGCAGACAGGCTTACCTCAGAGGCAGTGTGTAAAGCATTTATGAACACATACAGTAACCCCGTGACAACACTACAGATGGACACCACACAAGTTGTAGCATAAAAATAAGTATTTTTATATAGAATTAACACAAGACCACAAACGACAAAAATCCACAATACTGTACTTTAAAAATGGTAGAAATAGCTTAGTTCTCTTACGATGTAAAATGCGACACTTTGAGTTCAATGTACCTTAGGATACGTAACGCTATACAACGAAAGTGGTGCAGGGAAGGTGATGCGTCGGTTCCTTATACGCAAGAAAGCTGATGCGTCGGGTCCCTGCGTAGGGGATGCGTCGGTTCTTCTCTGCGAGGTAAGGTGATGCGTCGGTTTCTTTCTGCGCTTTCGTGGTGATGCGACCCGCAACACCGTGATGTGTTGAAGATCCGGTGCAATGAAGCAAAGATGGCGTCTTCTTCTTGATGTAACACGATGCGTGCTCGCCCGACGGCCATGTGGCGACTCAATGATTCTTCTGAGCCGCGACAGGCCCAGCGACACGCTTCCCGGTGATGCGGCGGCGTCTGATGCGACGTCGATCCTCTTATCCGGTGATGTGAGGTGCTTCGG
Source organism: Triturus cristatus (assembly GCF_964204655.1). Classification (NCBI taxonomy): domain Eukaryota; kingdom Metazoa; phylum Chordata; class Amphibia; order Caudata; family Salamandridae; genus Triturus; species Triturus cristatus. The sequence goes on along the minus strand of NC_140584.1, from coordinate 362,953,709 downwards.
CAATGATGTGACAACTGCAGCGGTGATACGCTTTCCCAGCGATGCTACGACAGATGCTGCAGCTGCGACACGCTTCTCCGATGATGCGGCGGCATCTGGTGAGACGTCGATCCTCTTCTCCGGCGATGCGAGGCGCTTTCACGTTGTGAAGCGACAGCGGCAGTTCAGCGACACGCTTCTTCATGAGTCGTGCTTCCAGCTCCTTGCGACATGCAGTCCCTCAGAAAGCCAACACAACTGCAAGCACTTCCAAACAACTCTTGGGGAGCTGGTGGGTGAAGTCTGTTGTCCCTGAGACTTCAGCAGGAGGCAAGCTCTTTCTCAAGCCCTTGGAGATCCTTCACAAGTTGAATAAAGTACACACAAAGTTCTTTTCTCCTCTCTTTGGCAGTCAGGCAACCACTGCAGTCCAATCCCTCATGCTTAGGGATAGTCTCTCCTCAGTCTCTCTGGTTCCTCTCCTCAGCAAAGGTTTCTTCTCGTTTCCCAGAAGTGATCTAAAGTTCTGGGGTATGGGTCCCCCTTTTTATACACAGTTTCTCTGAAGGCAGTGAGGCCTTTGCCTAGTCCAAACCAGTTCTGGTCAGTCCTGGAGCACTTTGTTGACAAGATTCCTTCTTTCCTTTCACAGTGCAGGGCAGGGACATCAGACGCACCACAGGAGGTGGAGCTGACATTGTGGAGGGAAGGCACAGCTCTATTCAGGTCCCAGGTGCAACTTCCCCACCCATTTACATGCAGATCTCTCTATTCAGCCCTGTGCTGACTCACCCTGTCTCCTGGAATCCCCCAGCCCCTGTCACTCAAACTCCAGACAAGAAATACACAACCTAGCAGAGGCAGGCTTGGACAGTTAGGCAAGAAAATACCTACTTTCTAAAAGTGGTATTTTCAAACACAGAATGTTAAAACCAACTTCACTAAAAGATGTATTTTATCATTCTGAGTTCAGGCATACTAAATTCGAATTTCTACCATGTTCCCTGGGTAAGTTAGGATTATAAGGTGTTATAATCAAACTGCCCATTCTGGCCTATGGGGAACAGGTAGCCTTGCAATAGTGAAAAAACGAAAATGGCTGTAATTCCCTATTAGGACATGCCACACACACCAGGGCATGTCCTACCTTTTACTTACAATGCACCCTGCCCTTGGGCCTACCATAGGGGTGTCTGATATGAAGAGAAGGGAAGGTGTAGGGACTGGTAAGTGGGTGCACTTGGCCAGTCAACATGGCAGTACCAGACTGCACATAGGCTCTGTAATGGCAGGCCTGAGACACTCTTTACAGGCTGCTTTGGTGGGTGGCACAACCAGTGCCGCAAGCCCACTAGCAGCAGTTGATTTACAAGCCCTGTGCACCCATGGTGCACTGTACTAGGGTCTTACAAGTAAATCAAATAAGCCAATCATGGACTCACTAATCCATACATCAATTTACAATAGGGAGAGCATATGCATTTTAGCAGTGATCAGCAGTGGTAAAGTGCCCAGAGTCATAAAACCAACAAAAACAGGTCAGAGAAAATACAGGAGAAAGGCAAAAAAGTTCAGGGATGACCCTGCAAAAAGGGCCAAGTTCAACAACTACCAAGCAGGTGGTTATTTATAATGCACTGGCACGAACCGCCCTCACTGCGGTTCCTGTCAATACAGCACTCTGTTTGGTGCAGGGCTGTATCAGCATAACGCAACCCTGCACAAAACAGTTTTCTTGTTTTATTTCCCAAAAGAAAATCTCGAAATGGGATTTTATTTTTTAACATAAAAAAATACTACTTCCCTTACCTTAGGTGTCTCCTATGGCGGGGGAAGCAATATTTGTTTTTTACTGTCCCTCACTGTCAGGTTTTCCTGGCAATGTCGGCCATTAATAAAAAAATGTCTATATGTCCACCCATCCAGATTGGATGGGCAGACATGTAGCCATTTCTACAGTGGCCTTTATTTCGTCTGCCGTCACAGAGGTTTGGCTATGTCGGTGACAGAGTAGTCACCATTGAAGACAAACCTATGGTCCGCCCCAATTAGATTTGGTGGGTGGACCAAATATATTGGCCTAGTGTATAATCCGTCATATAAATCGGACCCTTTATCTCACATTTTGACAACTGGAACGAGGTGTATTGACTGTGCCCCAAATATTATTTTTCCAGCACATAGTAGACCTAGCAAAATATAACGGAAAAAACAGCCTCTACTGTTGTAAGCACTGCAAATAACAGGTGATATTATTACCCAAATTACCTTGAGAGGGTTAAATGCTCAGTTGGCATTCCCAAGATTTTAACTTGTGACCTGCATATCACCATAGCTGTCAACTGGTAGTCATCACGTCACTAAGCCACAGTGTCGGTATTCTTTTACATCTTTCAGACAGTTTGAAAAATAGAACACAGTCTATATTTTTTCTTACTTCTTTCTTTGTCTTCAAAATAAATAAACAGATGCTATAAGGTACAAACATGTTTATAATCAGGAGTAGCTGTTCTTCACACACAAAAATAACTTTCACAAATACTAACATTTTTGACAAGGTAAGCTTTAGTAACATTTCAACCCAATCTTTGCTCACTGAGAACACCCAGGAGGAGACTTAATAAGATTGTATGCCATGTTTGTGCCGCAAACACGGCATCATTTTTTTTCCAATTTACTTTCCAGCACTAAACTTGTTTAACACTGGAAATAAAGTGAAAGTAACACAAAGCAGCAGTGCTTATCGCTGCTTTGCATTACTTAGCGCCAAGGGGGCATACCATGGGCGGAGCATGGGTGTCTCCATACAACCTCCCAAGGCTTCTGACCCTTAACCCTACTTACTAGGGGGCATATTATCAAGCCAGGCGATAAAATTATCACCGCTTTAGCGGCAGAAAACGGCCGCTAAAACGGCGATAATGGGCTTGATAATATGCTCTATGGAATTCCAATTGAAGCCCATGTTAGGCGTCCTTTACATTTAACATGGGCTTCAATTGGAATTCCATAGAGCATATTATCAAAACCATTATCGCCGTTTTAGCGGCAGTTTTCTGCCGCTAAAGCGGCGATAATTTTATCGCCAGGCTTGATAATATGCCCCTAAATAAAATAGACAGGGTTTGGCATCAGAAAACTGCGCCCTTTTGAAGTAGGCGCAACGAAGGAGAAATGCTTTCATTGCTTCTTCCTTTTCTGACTTTGTATGTGTGCTGTACTTTACAGCACACATACAAAGAGGGAAAAGGGTTAAAGTCCGTCTATGCATAGTATTTTTGTACTGGAACGGCAGCCTTCCAGTACAAAACCTATGCTAGACTCACGGCGACACCTTTGCACTATGGCGCAAAGGTGTCTCTGTGGCTCACGGAGCTGATTTCAGCACCGTCGCTAGGGAAATGGGAGGCAAGTGCCATATTTCTGTATTGTGTGGTGCTCTCCTCCTCTCTCCTCAGCATTTGCGGCTGCTTTACTGCACTGCATGAGTAAGTGGTAAATCTGACCCATGGTGTTTTAAGAACTGGATCGTGTATTGTAAATCACTGCCAAAGTGAGGGGAAAAACACTTCCACCCACTCAAATATGTGGCCAAAAACATGGACCAAGTATGATCGTCCAGAGATTCTCTTCAATAAGCCATGGTTTATTCATGGACATGAAAAACAGACTTGAAGTCATGAAGTCATACATTTACATGTAGGAAGGTTACATCTGCCAGGGTCTCAAGATCATATGAGATCTCACTCTCCCTCTGTTCAAAGATTTGAGGAGAGACCCAGTGCTGACAGACATGCCAGCTGCACACAAACATCTTTCCATGGCTCTGGACAGCTATCAGGAGAGGCCTGGAGCAATTAACGCCACACCAATGTGGACTACCCCTGAAGTGATAAAAGACCCTATGCAACAACTCTTGCCGCTATTATCTGCCATGCATCTCTTGCTAGACACTACCTTTGGTTTTTTCACTTCCACAACTTTTTGTCTCTGCTTCACAACCAGCTCAAACAAGCAAGAGGTACAGCTACGCCGTTTGCCTATTGTACTTGTACTGTCTGTGTAAGCTCAAAAACAAGAGGAAATGGAAAAGCTTCTTTGAAGGATGAGAACTGTTTCAAAACAGCTATTCATCAAGGAGGGAAAACGTCGCCTATGTGTTGCTAAAGCGTCAAACCAATACAGCCAGTCATTTTAATTAGGATCCCTTTGTGCCTATTGTACAGCCATCCTCCCTTCCCCTACCACACAGCACGATCAATGGTCTTTGACAAGCGGTTTGATGATCAACAATGGGAGGGCCTTTAATTAGTTCTGACTATAGATAAAGTCATCTTTTAAAATTAATGCCAACCGCAAGGACAGTTCAATAGCAACGCGAAACATACAGTCTTTTCAGGGTTGATACAAATTAACTTCACCTACGATTCACAGAGAAAGACTACAAAGCATTTCAAACCACGTGGGAGTCGCTAGCCCACATCCCTGATTGCCCTCAGACGAAACTGAATGGGAAGCATTTGATAGCAAAAGTGGCAAAAAGTGGCGACAGTAGCGGTGGTCCGTGGATGGACACTTTAGAGATGGAGGGATGGATACTTTAACGCCTCCGACGTTTTAGCGTACAGGACTACCTCTTCTGCACCTCCTTTGGTGCCTGGTGCTGTTGGAGTGCTGCATTACAGTGCAGTGTTAGTGTGCGGTGGCAATCTGAATACATCTCATAGCCACTGGTTACAACAGTACTGCAATCCTTCACTTCATGCTATGTGCATGTGCCAGTTCACAAACATTTGCAAGATAATTGACCTACGTGGAGGAAATGCTATACTGCCACTGAGGCATTTCCGGTGTGCAAAGGAATGCAGATTGCTTACTCGACGCAATCTGGATCAATTGAGAAGACCCTCTAACTTAGAACCACGCACGTAGATATCACGGACCCCAACGAGATTTTTAACATCCCTTGATGGGCCTGCTAAATTAATTTTAGTTTCTTATAGCGCGAACTCGAGCCGAAGGTATCAGAGCGCTTTACATGAGCACCGGTTGCATTACAGACTGACACACACATTTCCAGACAAGTGATTTGCCCAGAAACACAAGAAGCTTGAGCCTTCTGCCAGACTCGAACCTGGTTCCCCAGCTTCCAGGTCGGCCGCTCTAGCCGTTAAGCCACCCTCTTGGAGACCAAGAAGGCTATGTAATTCCTCACGGTCATACAACATGTTGAATAACGGTGGCAGGAGTTCCTAAGGATAGACATTTACAGGCAATGCTTCTTCTGCTAAGGACAGAATGAATCCAACAGACCAGCTTGGACTGTTCTATCCTTTCAAAACCAACATTTTTAGTATAAGTGCCCACGGAGTTGTCTGGTGGAGGAGCAACTATGGAATCACTGGCTCAGTCAGCCTCTTTAGCTGGTAAATAGTGGAGCAAGTGACCCCTATGTGCTATCATCTTTATCAGGAAATCTGTTGTGCTCCTAAAGCTCCCGCCTCGCCACTGAAGAAGCAATGACAAACACATTGAGGGAAAGAACCACAGAAAGTGCATAATGGATGAAATGAACACTTACACAGGGCAACTTGAACTATGCGGGAAGAGAGGGCCAAATTATGCGGCAGGGTGGAGTAAATTATGTGGCAAAAAAAGGCACATTATGAAGCATAATGCGGCACATTTTGTTACAGTAATACGTCCTTATTTTCTCATTTCTACACATATAAACACTGCCTGGGCATTGATTGCACCACATTAGTACCAGTTTAACACCCTAATATAGCAATAAACAACAGAAAGGTAACCAGTCGAGCTTTGCAAATGGCCTTCCTCTGAGAGGCAACACAGGTAGCTGCATTTTTAGTAACTTTTGAACCATTTGAGTTTTAAACAAATTTTCTGGGGGTTAAAATATGCAGATTGTGTGGCAGACAGTGGATTATGTGGCAAATCTATGATCATGCGAAAATCGCAGCAGAATTGCATAATTCAAGTGGCCCTGCCCTTAGGCCTTGGTTGGGAACTTAGGCAGAGAGTGGGTGTGGATGTTCATGGGCAACTTTCAAACATGGTAAGGAGCAGCAGTAAGAGAGGTTGGGTATTTGGCAATGAAGTAGAGCCCTGATAAGAGAGCTCCCAATTATACTCTTCATCTATTACTTCATTGTAGCCTTAATTCTGCACTGTGCCGGCCCATAATCTCACCTCTTTCTTAGGGGCCTCTTTATTAGAGAGCTCCTGGACACTTTAGCTAAAGCGGTTAGCTCTTCTTCAAATTTCTCTGTTTTGGGTGATCTCAATATTCACTTGGATCGTTCCACATCTGCAGATGCTGAGGCGATCATAGACAATCTGGGTGCGTTGACACTCACTTTGAAAGTGCTCGACCCCACCCATCAGAAAGGCCACCTCCTCGACCCACTCTTCTCCAATATTGACAGCCTTGTGGTAGGAAAGCATACACTCCTGCCTTGGTCAGACCATTTCCTGGTCCCTTTCGGTTGGACAATCCAGAAGGGTAGCCAGCCATGGGAAAAGGAAAAAACATGGTGCCGAAACTGGTCTAAACTCTCTGTTGAAACTTGGGCATCCACCCTCGACAACTCCAGACCGGTGTTAGGGGATGACCGTGAACAGGATAATCATATAGTCCAGCAATGGCTGGAATCATCCTTAGATACACTTATCCCGGAAAACTGGATGACGAGGAAGAAAGTTAGGCTTTGTGTAGCATGGTATTCCCCCAAACTTAGAGAACAGAAACAAGTATGTAAACGCCTGGAGAGACGTTGGAGGAAAGATTTTTCAAGTACGGAGAAAATCAAATACAGAGAAGCGATTAAAGTTTATAAAGCAGGAATTAAAAGCGCCCAAGCTGAGTATTATGGAGCAAAGATTATCCCCGCATTACTCCCCCAGGGAAATTTTTAAAATTATGAAAACCCTTATTAAACCCCCTGCACCTCCACTGCCTTCAGAGGATGTCGCAGGACGGTGCACAAGGTTTGGCCAATATTTTCATAAGAAAATTGATGATATTTACTCCACCTTTACTCCCCCTCTGACCACAGGACTGCCCCCTATAGAGGCAGAGCCCCGTCTTTCGGAGCCCCCCATTAAGACCATCCCTCACCTAGATATTAACTCCCTTAAGACCTACATGGAGCAGCTGAAATCAGGCTCACCAAGAGATGCAGCAACTCCCGTGACCCTCAATCGGGTTTTAGACTCTGTCGCACCAACCTTTTTGGAGCTTATTAATAGTTCGCTGTCCTCTGGAATATTGCCGTCCACATGGAAACGAGCTATGGTCAGAGCATTATTGAAGAAACCCTCCCTGGACCCCGAGGTGTTTGCCAATTATCGGCCAATTTCACTCCTACCAGGGATTGCAAAGATATGCGAAAAACACGTTAATCATGTTCTCTCCACATTTCTGGAGGAAAATGAACATCTCCACCCTTCTCAAACGGGTTTTAGACCCCAACAAGGCACAGAGACAGCCTTGCTAGCTGTGGTCGAAGAAGCTAGGAAAATCGTAGACAGTGGCGGGTCCGCAGCTATTATATTGCTCGATCTTAGTGCGCCATTCGACACTGTTAACCACCAACTTCTGATCACAAGACTTAGAGAGGTGGGGGTGTCAGGAACTTTACTGAAATGGCTGGAATCTTTCCTGACAGCCAGGTGCTTTCAAGTTTTTGAGGGTAGCACCAGCTCTGAAAGAATGCCTCTACGATGCGGAGTGCCGCAGGGCTCCTCGTTGAGCCCCACACTTTTTAATGTCTATCTGCGCCCATTGGCTGAGGTGGTAAAACCCTTTGGGGTTAATATCATTACGTATGCTGATGATACTCATCTGATTGCATCCCTGAATAGTTTGGATAATACTAGGAGCAACTTGGCCAGCTGCTTGGAGGGGATCTCTGTTTGGATGGACAATTTCTTCTTAAAATTGAACGCGGCCAAGACTGAGGTGATGTTCTTGGGTAAAACTAGCAATATGGACATCAGTTTGCTTTGGTCGCAATGTCTGGGGACTTTACCTGCCCCCAAAACTCAAATAGAAAGTCTTGGGGTGTGGCTGGATCATAGTCTAAATCTTAAGGAACAGGCACGCAGGGTGGCAGGTACCTGTTATGGTATCCTGAAAATGATCAGGAAAGTTCTTCCACTTATGCCTTTTGTTGCCAGGAAGCTCTTGGTGCAAGCCCTGATTCTTTGGAGGCTTGATTATGCCAATGTGCTTTACTTAGGGTCACCATCTATAACCATCAAAAAACTACAAACAGTTCAAAATTGTGCGGCTCGATTGCTGCTGCAGGTTCATAAGCAGGAATCGGCCAGATCTCACATTAAATCCCTGCATTGGCTCCCGGTGGCGGAGAGAATTCAGTTTAAGGCCTTATGCGTTGTCCACAAGGTACTCTCTGCTAAGGCCCCGCCGGTCCTTCGATCTATGTTTCTCCCATACCTCCCAAGCAGATCCCTCCGCTCTGAGAAAAAACATCTAGCTATAATCCCCAGAGTACATCGAGCCCGGAGTGGGGGACGTCTTTTCTCCCTCGTTGCGGCTAGAGGGTGGAATCAGCTTCCGGATCACATCCGACTCGAGACCAACCACCTCATCTTTCGTAAACAACTGAAGACCGCGCTGTTCTCCAGAACTGTCTGTTTGCGTGATTGTCTGGCGGCTTGTCTCTAGCGCTGGGAGGCCTTTGGTAGCCATGCGCTCTGTAAGTGTTAGTCATTCATTCATTCATTCTTTCTGCGATGGATTCTACAATGAGCAACAAAAGCATACAACTGCTCAGTCCGTCCCTCATCATTCATGGCAGAAGTGCCTAAGCTCCTTTAGACATAACTGTGACATACATCGATATGCATTCAGGACACAGATCTACAGCAAAGACATGGCGTGGACAAATTATTACACAATGGACTTATGGTACATTCTTCTTTTGAAAGGCGTTTGTTTTTGGCGCTGTCTCAGATTTACAGATCCTTGTACATCTGGGGCAGCATCTAAAAGCAATGGGTGTAGCCGTGGAATGCCCACAGCAACACCCATTGCACGCCCCTTTGCCACAGAAAATTGCAGCGAGGAGGGCCATATTTACAAGGTGGCATTAGGCCGCACAAAGTGGCTTAGCAGTGCTTTGTAAATATGAGGCAGAGCCTTGCGCCAGCAGCGCATCAGAAAAAGTGACACTCCAGCGGCGCAATACCCTTGTAAATATGCCCCCAGGTTTCCAGGCACTGTGTGGATAGAAAACTAGGGATCATTTGCTTATGGCGATAATCAGTTTTTGTTTATTTCAGCTAAGACCCAATAACCTTAAAAACAATAGAACAAATAATTTAAGACTGTCATATAAAGAGATTAAAAACATCACACACCAATAGAAACAGAAACAATTTTAACCTCAGGACATAACACAATAAGAGATATTCATGACAGAGGCATTACACAGGATAAATGTAAACACCATGATCATTCGAGAGTAGTATATTGCATGATTTTCCAGGCAACCAGCAATAACGGTGAAAGGGCAGATAACAAATGTATCAGGTATCAGTTTTAATCAGGTGCATCTCAGACCTCACATTCCGATAAGAGTGTTTCTTAATCGCTTTTTAAGCCATTTTACCCTCAGATTATTAAACATCAAGTAGATAAGCAGATAATGTGTTTTATCTTTCACCCACTTCTGACACTGATTGTATATGGTATAGCCTTGTTTTATGTGGTCTCTACTCCAATTGCAGGTAAAATATCTCAAGAGTAAGATGCCAATCCTTGGTTTAAGATACAAGACTTTAGCCAATATCGGTTCCAACTCACCCAAGTAGGTCTCACATTTGAGTACATATTTGCTTAGATTCCCTTGGGTGGGGTTTAAAAACATCAACCTCTAGATGTGAAGAGTGGGTCTTCTGGGTAAAATGTCCAAAAGCTTCTTTGTGCATAGAAAAGGCTGTTTACTTCCGGAGGCAGCTCCAGAAATCAGATTGAACAAGAATCAGGAACTGCTCCAGAGAAGGAGAAAAAACTGGAATCCAAAAAGAACCTTTCAGACTGGTTTGAACAGGCAGCAGGAGATGGTCAAGAGAATTCAAATCAACTGGAGACGGTGGAGGATCCAAAGAATCTATGAGCGAGCAAAGAATGGAGAAACACTTGGATGCAACTGAACTTCATATTGGAGCTCCTTAAATAGTGGAAAACAGGATGTAACTTAATTCCTCGAAAGGTTCGGCCATCTTGGATTGGGATAACAGAAAAACATAAACATGAATAAACATATACATGAAAATATATATTAACAAATTTCAGGGTACAATATACATTATAATATTAGGTTACATTTACCATGGTTTGAATTGAAATGTAGTTCCTACATGTGGCGTATGTCAGAAGTTGGCATGAAGGATGTCCCCATACTACCCTGCGTGGGCGAGATGCACAGAAAAGAAACATGGTGGCGGGTGAGGACACAGTGGCTAGGTACAACTTGGTTCCAGTGACACAGTTAGCATGGGACCCTCATCTGGGCATACTCATGCCTCTTAGGGACGTACAGGCGACACAAAATCCAAACTGAGGTTGCATGGTGAGGAAAATAACGATGGTTTGGAGTTCTACTCTGAGCGATTGCCGGTGGTTAGACTTATTGAAAGCAACCTCCCATCACCTTTTGTGTGTTTCATGTACCGCCCTAAGAGGCATGGGTATCCCCATACGTGGGTCCGATACTCAATGAGTCACTGGAACTAAGCTGTACCCACCTGATGAGTCCGGTGGCAAATTAGGTGTGATGTTTGATAAGCGACAAGCAGGCATGATGGTTTGGGCCACTTCAGGCGGACTCTTCCATGCAGTGTGTAACTGCTTCTCCCCCACTACTCCCCCATACCCTAATTAATATACCAGGTGCTAAATCATGTGGAACCCTCTCAACTGTGGGCTATAATAGGCAGATTATTTGACTTGTTTGCTCAACGCCCCCATGGCACTCCCTTCCAGCTGATTGCAAGTAGCATGTGAGTTAATGGCAGTAGGAGATGATATTGGGTGTAATGTCGGCTCTTGTAAACCCATGCTGAGGGCTAGCTTAACATGGCTTGTTAATCCTAATTCTATAGCAAGTGGACAAGCACGGATTGGTTCCAATTTAGCATCCAGAACATCGATAAATGTATTGTACAAGGAGTCCATCAAACTCTCCGATCTATCCTTTTCCCTAGGCATAATACCACTAGGCCGAATACCACTAGATGCTATAAAGGCCATGGTTTGGATGATATTTGCCCTGGTATTTATTCTGGCCTGTTTAGATTTGGGTTTACCATTCATCTCAAGTCTCTTCGTTTTTGCTACTACCCCACAGCCCTTAAATGTTCCCACCGTAACTTTAGGCTCCAGTGGGATGGGCGCCTCTGAGCTCCAGGTAGCAAAGGGGGACCCACCATAGGCACAGTATGTAGTGCTGATGAATGAACCATGTGCCCCGTGATCTCTGTGGCTTGAGGGGGAGACACCTTCCTAGGATCTTGGGCCTGGGTGGTAAAAGTCCCCAGGAGTGGTGAGATGGAAGATGAGAGGGATAAAGGACGTTCAGCCAACTTGATTACCTTGTTGATGACCACAACAGCACGTTGCAGCAATGAGTCCATAGTTGTGTTATTGTGGGATGCAGGAACGCCAGCCTGTAGCTTCTTTTTCCCCATTGCTCTTGTTTCTATATAATGTCAAAACTGCGTTTGTATCCAGGTCCAGGACCAGATTATCAACATGCTCCTCAATACACCTAGTACTCCTGAAATAAAGGGGTACAGGGAATAGCCATGTGCCTCCATGGTGTTTTCCAGTGGATGCAACTGCATCACCTCAGATGCAACCCCAAGAAAACTGAAATTGTGACCTTTGGAGATGTTCCACATTACTCTGTGGTAGAATGCTGTCCTAGCAACTGCCCTCACTCAGGATCTCCTAAAAACTGAGTGAAAAACCTAGGAAAGAAAATTGATAGCTCCTTGTCCTTCCTTCCACAGATCCTAGCTTTGCCGAGGCCATGCTTCAACGTGCTTCGCACGCTGAAAAAATTCCTCCCTCTTCTCTCCGAGGCGGCGGGTAGAAAGGCTCTGATTACATCAAGACTGGACTACAGTAATGCACTGTAGCTGGGCCTTCCCGACTACCTCTTTAACCGACTCCTGGTAGTGCAGAATGCTGCAGCTAGACTTCTGCTTTCTCTCCCTTCGAGATCCCACATGACCCCGCGCTTAAGGGCCCTCCAATGACTTCCGATGAAACAGAGGGTGATGTTTAAAGACATGGTCTTAATGCATAAATCTTTGAACGGGTCGGTTCCTACCTATCTTAAGGAGAGAATTACTCCCTATGTCTCTGCCTGCACTCTTCGCTCTTCCTCAACTCATATGGCAAAGGTTCCTCGATGTAACCATCTTCGGATGGGTGGGCGGGAGATCCTTTGCCTATCTGGGTCCTCGCGCATGGAACAGTCTTTCTCTGTCCCTAAGGCTGATAGACAATCTTGAACTTTTTAAGAAGAAGCTGAAAACCCATCTTTCTAATGACTAGCCCCCTCCCCCCCTTCCTAGCAACCCGTCTTCGCTCTGCCAGTGCTGAGACACTCTTCGAGTAGCCGCGCTCTTGACAAATACAAATAACAATAATAATAATAATAATACAGGTTTTTAACAGGTTCTAAAATTTGAGGGGGGAGGTGGTCCTGTCTTTTCCTGCCCCAACACACACAGGGCCTAATGCATTGGTATTTCCAAAGACCGGGGAAATCACAAGCCAACGATACCAATAGTCTTGAGGCTGATTGACTCAAATGGCAGCAGGGCCCGTGTAATGCAATATAATGGTGAACAGTCAGTAGCAGCAATGAATGCAGTAATGCATAAAACCTAAAACGTCCACTTACCTCCTCCCCCTGTGCTTGTGGGCTGCAGCCTACACCACACACCCAGGTCCCATGGTTGTAGTCAATAAAATCCAATGGTATCCTGCTGTTTGAACTCTCCTTCTCTTGCCCTCAAGAGCAGGGAGCTTCAAGAAGTCTCTAGAAGTTGCAAAGTTGGAGGATGGGCTCTTAGGTCTAGGTTTAGGGCTTAAGACTACACACAGTCTGCTCAACCTATTATTAATGGCATCAATGCAGGTACAGGCACCCCCAACAGCCCCTGCAGCCCCTACAATAGCCGCCCCCCCTGCTTAAGGGTTCACCAGGAAAGATATTATTTATTTTATTTTATTTACTGATTTGTAAAGCGCATGGCTGCCCGTGAGCGTCCCAGCGCTAATGACAAGAACCTGCTGAGGGAGGCCCTCATGGAAATAGCCAAGTTTTAAGTGCTCTGCGGAATGAGAGAAGATTGGGTTGTGCTCTAAGGTTAGGGGGGAGAGTATTCCATAATTTGGATGCATTATACGAGAACATTCGACCACCCGAGCGGGTTTTCTTAATGCTAGGTACAGAAGCTAGATTGCAGTTGGAGGATCGAAGCGTTCTAGTGGTGGTGTGAGGTGAGATGAAGTTTTGGAGTATGGGGGGGGCCTTGCCATGTAAAATTTTGTGAGTGGTACAGAGAGCCTTAAATTGTATTCTTTCATTGATGGGGAGCCAGCGTAAGGCATTTAAGGATGGCTTGGCTGAGCAGCGCCGATGGGTTCCTGTGAGGATGCAAGCTGCGGCGTTTTGTATTGTCTGAAGTTTAGACAGTACTTTTTTGGGGGCGCCCAAATACAGGGCATTCCCATAGTCCAGGCGGGACAGTACAAGACCGTGAACAAGGAGTTTGCGGGACTGTGCCGGGAGTAGGGGTAGAATTTTCCTGGCGGATTTTAGGAGGCCGTAACACGTACCCGCCGTTTTCCTTGTCTGGGCTGAGAAGTTAAGGCCTTCGTCTAGCCATATCCCTAGGCTCTTTATTTCTTGTTTAGGAACAGGGGGGGGACCCATGGTTGGGGGCCATAAGGATGTGGGGTGATAAAGAGATTTGTTACCTAAAATCATTGTAGGAAGGTGGATATCTGACTATGGTTACCCCCAAATTTTTGCCTAGTGTCTAGCTGGTTTTTCGACTTAGTTGGCCTGAGATCCTGCTATTCAGGATCTCAGCCTGGCTGTTCTCTCTTTAAAATGGACTCCATGTACCCTAGGTACATACCCAATTGGTTGGATCACCCTGTCAGCCCCTGTACCAGTGTACACTAGGTACCCAGGGCATTGGTGTACCCAAGGCCTGCCAAGGGCTGCAGCATGTATTATGCCACCCCAGGCTTGGCCTAACAATTTGACACAACTGGCTGATCACTCAGCTGGGGTAAGTTGGTGTAATCACCTCTTACTTAGGTGTAGTATACCTATACCTAACCTTAAATGGGACACCTGGTAACCTATAAGTCACTCCTATGGCAGGCCTTAACAATCCTGAAGGCAGAGTGCTTGGTTCCATGTGAGATGGTGCTCTGGCATGAGCTGAGCCTGTCTGCAGTGGTCGGAACAACTTCCTTCTACTGTTTCCAGATATCGTCATACCATATACTCTTAAGTGCATTATGAACCTCGCGGTTAAATGCTATCTTTGGTTTGGCTTTATCAAAACATGTTGAGTAAGGTGTCATACGAATTGGAATACTAACCCCTCGCCAATTCTGGCGACGGGGTTAGCATTCCACCCTTCTAGAGGGACACGACATGTACAGTACCTGAAACCCGGGTAAAATCAGACATAGCCTCAGCTCCACAAAATGGATGCTGCCACCACAGACACAAGTCTGCCCTCCTGCTGCTGGGAGTCCTTCCAGCTTGGGAGGTGTGGACAAAGGGTTTCCTGCCAGGGGAGGTGCGTGCACCACCCCAGACAGGATTTTGTGTATTGGTCAGGTAGGGCTTGAAAGAAACCAGACATGCCTGTGGCTCACAAGGAGCCTCGGTGCATATGCCAGTTCAAACCGGTCCTGGGGCACACCAGTCCCGGGCCTGGGGCGAGCTGAACAAAGGATTGGGGGTGTAACCACCCCCCTTCCTGGTCCCACCCATAGGGAGGGACCTAGCAGGTAGTCCGGCCCCTAGAATCCGCTTAAAGGTAGGAGCTGTGTCCTAAGACTTCAGACATCCTGGAATCAACTTAAAACTAAGAAGAAGACGGGAACTTCGACGCTCTGCTGCACAGAGGACTGAAGCCAATCTCCCCTGTGGTCAGGGAGTGACCACCTTGCTAACGCAAGCACCATCCAGCGAATCAACGTCTGCTTTGCCGCCGCCTCCCGCCCGAGCCCAGAGACTGACAAGACCTGGACCTCCAGACCTCTCACCGCCCGATCCACAGTCCCTGCAAAGAGGAGACCCGTGGAGGCACCGAGACACGTGGAGCCAGCCATCTTGAAACGACTACGACAAGCTGACCAGTGCAACAACCGAGGCTCCCTCCAAGTTGTGCTTTGGGTCCTGAGAAGCCCAACCCTCGAGCAGCATCTGCACCAAAGGTGAGCCCTCCAGCATCTCCACGATCTGCGTGGGGCCCTTCTGCATTTTGCCACTCGACGCGCCTAACCGGTTGCTGGCCCGCTGGCTAGTGGCCATCTTGGCGACGAAATCTACGACAAACACCGCTGGTCTGGTTGCTCCAGACTGGCCCTTGCTCCCCTCCAAAGGAGCAGTTCCTCTGACCTTGCTGGTCAGAACCCTCAGCTTAAACTCCTTGCCCACAACAATTGCTTTTGCCAAGGCTTGTTTGCTTCGATCAAGTCGCCGATACCGCCGACAGCGAGAGCCGGCGTGGGACAGCTCGTGACTCGACTCCTGGACGTCGTCGACCTTCAGGGACCACGTGGCTGCAGAGTCAAGCTACACCTTCCTTCCTGTTTGCACCCGACATCACCTGGTACCCACCTGGTGCCACGCTGGTCACTGGCTAGTGACTGTGAACACTGTCCCCTCTGCTTACAGGTCTTCAACATCTCCGATCCACTCTTGGATCCACTGCATCTCTCCCGGACCGACCGCCTGCAGCATCTTTGTCTTCAGGCTCCACGGAACAGATAGAAGAAACCCGACGCACTTCGAGGCCTATGCACCCGCTTCCTGTGGGTGAGGTAAAGCTGGCACACCTGTGCCCAAGTGTAGTATTACATCTCTAGTGCCTGTGTTCCAAGTCTTAAGTTCCTAGGTCATCCGGAAGATTCCTTTTGCAGTAACTTTGTACTTTTTACGCACCCATTGAAACCTATGGGAGCACGCGTGTGACTATTTGCTCTGCACACGCCACCCGTGGACCTCCTGGTCACTAACTGACGTTAGCTCCTTGTAGGCCCAGCGATTCTAGAGGCCCTAGGCCTTTTCCCTTTTCTGTTCGTGGTACTTATACCACTATTTTAGTATATGGTTCGAGTGGCCACCAGGGCCTATCCATATAAAGTGCAACTTCTGTGTATTCTGTGATAATCTTGTTTGACGATTTGTGCTCCTGTGCTCATAAAGAGACTAGGGGTTACTTTGAGAAATAAATACATATATATTTTGAATATATATCTGTGTGGTGTCCTTTCATTGGTATAAAAGGGGGTTACTATTGGTAAAACAGCTTGCTTAACACGCTTCACGAGTTTAGCCTCAAAGACTGCTTAGCCTACGCTACCACTAGGGCAGCTAGTCCAAAAAGGTTGACTTACAACCACACCATAAGGGTTGCTTGGCATGGTACAAGGTGGTCACTAGAACTAGTGAACAGCATATACCAGGCCAACTTCTCACAATCATTATCTCAGTTTTGTCGTTATTTAGTTTGAGATGGGAAGTATTCATCCACTTTGTTATTTCAATAAGGCAGGTTTGGAGGTTGGAGAGGGAATGGTTTTGCTGGCTTAAGTATACCACCAGCTGAGTGTTGTCAGCGTAGGTCAAGAGCTTAATTCCGAAGGGAATGACGACTTTCTCAAGGGGGGACATATAGACATTAAAAAGGGTCGGGCTCAAAGATGAGCCCTGAGGGACCCCGCAGCTGATGGCCGTGGGTCTGGATGTGAAGGTGCCATCGGCCACCTGGAAGGATCTGCTCTCGAGGAAGGATTTTAGCCAGGCCAAGGCCATACCTGCGATACCAAGGTTACTGAGCCTTTGGATCAGCGTTGAGTGGTTGATGGTGTCGAAGGCAGCACTGAGGTCCAGAAGGATCACTGCCACTGATCCTCCTGAGTCCATGATTTTCCTTGCCTCTTCGACTACTGCCAAAATTGCAGTTTCTGTGCTCTGGCCTGGCCTGAATCCTGTTTGAGAGGGTTCCAGTAGTCCATTAGTTTCGAGATGGTGGGAGAGGCTGAGGTTAACATGCTTCTCGGCTATTTTACTAATGCCTGGGAGCAGGGAGATCGGTCTGTAGTTACCCAGTTCCAGCGGGTCAAGATGAGGTTTTTTGAGCAGAGCTTTAACCATTGCTCTTTTCCAGCTAGGAGGGACGATGCCGAGGGTGAGTGAACTGTTAATTAGTTTAGTCAGATGGGGTAGAATGGTAGGTCCGACTAGTTTCAGGGTGTTGAGTGGAGCAGGGTCAGTGGGGCTACCACTTTTGATGGAATTGAGTATAAGAAGAGTGGTGTCAGTTGTCAAAGGAGTGATGTCTGACAGCAAAACAGTGGTTGCTATTTGTGGGTGAGGGGGTTGATCAGCGTCAGGGGGGGCTGAGTAGGCGTCCGGAGAAGTAGGGGGAAGGGATTTAATAATGTTGGAGATTTTTTAATTGAAGAATTCTGCGAGTTCATTGCAGCGAGTGGTTGAGGGTTCTACCAAAGGTGGAGGCTCCGGCACTTTGAGAAGTTTCTTGGCTATTTGAAACCTTTCTCGTGATGAGTTGGTAGCTGATCTTATTTTCTCCTCAAAGTAATTGACTTGGGCAGCTTTAAGTGCTTTTTTGTAGGTAAGGAGGGTTATTTTATATTCAGTTTTTTTTGTGGGATCAAAGTTTTTTCTCCAGTCTCTTGCTGATCTCTTGCAGGTTTTTTTTAGAAGCCGTAATTCCCTTGTGAACCAGGGGGAGGTGGCTTTGTTCTGTGGGTTACTAGAGATTTTTTTCGGAAGGGTTTTGTCCAAGGTATCGTTTATCCAAGCTGCGAATTGTGCGTCAGCGCAAATAGGGTTAGCATCAAGTTCCGGGGGGGAGCTCTTTAGAAGATGTTTCCAGGTTTCTACATCTAGTTTGGACCAGGGACGAGAAGGTTTGCTAGGAGGGGCAGTAGAATGTGAGGTACGGATTAGCTGCCAGTTAATTGGGACTAAAAAATGGTCAGTCCAGGGTACTGGAATGGGATCGAGGACAGTGAGATCGGTGATGTTGGTAAATACCGGATCTAGCAAATGTCCCTTTGTGTGAGTGGAGAGATGGCCTAGTAACTTTAGTTGTAGAGTTTCGAGATCTGCTAACAGGTCGGCAGTTGGTTTGGCTTCCTTATTATCGAAGTGGATGTTCAGATCACCCAGAATCGGGCATGTAGGGTTGGTCGCTGCAAGTGTGTATGTATGCTCCATAAGGGATTCGCAAAATTGACCTAGTGGTCCTGGAGGGCGGTAGATGAGAAAGCCTGATATAGATTGACACGGGGAGACCTGAATAGAGAACTTGACGTTTTCACAGTCTAGGAGTGGGCTGCCTTGAAGACGACAGGAAAAGAGGTCTTTGTAAATTATGGCAATACCCCCACCTTTTCCCTTAGGACGGTCCATGTGGTGGATAAGGAAACCAGGAGGTAAGGAGTTTATAATGTCAGGATCAGAGTCCGGTCCTAACCATGTTTCTGTTAGGAAGAGGACTTCAAGGCCATAATTTTCCAGTAGTTGGTAGATTTCTATGGAGTGCTTGGGAAGGGATCTACAGTTGATTAAGGCCATACATATCGGGGTAGGGGAGGGGTTTTTAGGTGCAGTGAGTGTGAATCTGTACGGGCAATGAGAGCATCGATGGAGGGGGTGATCCCCGAATACACTATGTTGGCATGAATCATGTATCTTTTTATTAAGGTGAAGTAGGGTGTCCCTTGCGTAGCTGCGCGTTTTCTCGGCGATTATAAGTGTAGGCTCTGGCTCTGCGCTCTGCCTAGCGCAGACGAGCTTGCCTTAAGCGTGCCTTCGGCGCGCCATCGGCGCGCCCGCTGCGCTCGTCCGCTGCGCTTCCTGCCCAAACACATGCTTTATAGATGGTGTTGTGTGCGTTGGAGGGTGGGTGTGGCCACCAGGGGTGGGCGTGTCCCGTGGCTCCTCGAGGCAGGTAATGGCGGCGGGAGAGCAATTTCAGCCCCTGACAGCGTTCCGATCGGCTGTTCAAGAATGCAGGGTAAGTGCTGGGGGGTCAGTGAGGGATGTTAAAAACAAGTAATACACAGTTTTAAAATTAAGTTTCTTTAAGCAGCGCGACTCCTGGCTTTCTGCCTCAGGAGGTTCGTGTTACAGTGAGGCGCTAAGATCAGCGTGCACTGCTATACCTGGCGAGGGTGGGCGTGGCCACCAGGGGTGGGCGTGTCCCGTGGCTCCTCGAGGCAAGTAATGGCGGCGGGAGAGCAATTTCAGCCCCTGACAGCGTTTCGATCGGCTGTTCAAGAATGCAGGGTAAGTGCTGGGGGGTCAGTGAGGGATGTTAAAAACAAGTAATACACAGTTTTAAAATTAAGTTTCTTTAAGCAGCGCGACTCCCGGCTTTCCGCCTCAGGAGGTTCGTGTTACAGTGAGGCGCTAAGATCAGCGTGCACTGTTATACCTGGCGAGGGTGGGCGTGGCCACCAGGGGTGGGCGTGTCCCGTGGCTCCTCGAGGCAGGTAATGGCGGCGGGAGAGCAATTTCAGCCCCTGACAGCGTTCCGATCGGCTGTTCAAGAATGCAGGGTAAGTGCTGGGGGGTCAGTGAGGGATGTTAAAAACAAGTAATACACAGTTTTAAAATTAAGTTTCTTTAAGCAGCGCGACTCCCGGCTTTCCGCCTCAGGAGGTTCGTGTTACAGTGAGGCGCTAAGATCAGCGTGCACTGCTATACCTGGCGAGGGTGGGCGTGGCCACCAGGGGTGGGCGTGTCCCTTGGCTCTTCGAGGCAGGTAATGGCGGCGGGAGAGCAATTTCAGCCCCTGACAGCGTTCCGATCGGCTGTTCAAGAATGCAGGGTAAGTGCTTGGGGGTCAGTGAGGGATGTTAAAAACAAGTAATACACAGTTTTAAAATTAAGTTTCTTTAAGCAGCGCGACTCCCAGCTTTCCGCCTCAGGATGTTCGTGTTACAGTGAGGCGCTAAGATCAGCGTGCACTGTTATACCTGGCGAGGGTGGGCGTGGCCACCAGGGGTGGGCGTGTCCCGTGGCTCCTCGAGGCAGGTAATGGCGGCGGGAGAGCAATTTCAGCCCCTGACAGCGTTCCGATCGGCTGTTCAAGAATGCAGGGTAAGTGCTGGGGGGTCAGTGAGGGATGTTAAAACAAGTAATACACAGTTTTAAAATTAAGTTTCTTTAAGCAGCGCGACTCCCGGCTTTCCGCCTCAGGAGGTTCAGGGCAAGCTGCACATGATAGACCCGATATCCTGCCCATCAGCAACAGCTGCTTACCACCTAACCTGCCCTGCCATTCACCCGTACGTGCCCGCCTCCACTAGCAGGCCGGGCGCAGTGACGATGGTGAGAGCGCAATAATAATGCCAGCAATGTCAGTCAGTGTCTTGGCTCCAACAGTTGCCTGCAGCCATGGCCCAATAACCTGATAACCTGGGAGCTTGGCAAAGCAACAGTCTTTTGGGGGAAGCGTGAAGCTCAAAACAGGCAAAATCCCAACCAAAACCGAAGTCGAATATGGTGCCTCCACAGCAGTCCTTCAAAAGCTCCAACTAAATGTGATTAACTTAATTTTAGTTTTGTTGATAGTCAAGCTGTTGGAGGTACAGAACTTACCAAATTTATCAGACAGGTTCTGTGTCTTAGAATAAGTAAGACGTCATCAGCCAATAGCCGTATAGCAATCTTGGATCATGTCAGGGCATCATTCATAAATGATTCAACAGCTTCTACTACCTGATGTACATGCATAGATAATAGCAGAGGGGCCAGTGACCAACGTTGGTGGACACCTTTATTGAGAACGAAGTATTTTTAGATGAAAGTATGCGGCCCCAACATACTTTCGTAACATTATCTTCATGGAACCTGCCCATAACATGTGGGAGACCAGGGGGGATATGTTAGGCATGCAGTGAAATCCATCAGAGATGCTAGGTGCATTATCAAAGAGGTACCACAAACCCATAAATGCAATGTAAAGTTGTTCCCTCAAGAGCACCACATGTATTGCTGTAGAAATAACTGAATCATAAAAACCTGCTCAATCATGCTATTTTCTCCAAAGACTGCTGTCAGTGTGAGAGAATCTGATTAGTCTCAGTCCAGTTTTCCAATCAAGGAGACATGCACATGCATTATTTTTGGATATTACCTAGAAGGCTTGTCAGACACGAGTTGGCTGGGTCACTTTTTATCATCTTTCTAATGTGAGGATACTATCTCTGCATATGGCCAGGTCAGGGAAATGGGGCCAGTGCCTAATGTGGCTTTGCTCACAAATGTGAAGTGTCTGCCTCATAAAATGGGATGCAATATTTTACAAGTTGGTTGGTATCCGATCCAGGACAGGTGCCTCACCCCTCATTTGTCTACCAATTACCTGCATGATCACCCCAATGAAAACAGTTCAAAGTGCATGTGCCCATCTGTACTATAAGATAGGAATTCATCTCATTCTGGGCACCTGGAGCATAACACAGGGATAAGGTGTGTATGTACGAGAGATCTTCAGGAGATCCTCAGTAATCTGTAACTCTGGCCTTGTAGAGATAGGAAAAGCCATGTTTTGTGATGTATTCAAAATATGGGATTATGACTGAAGACATAAGGAAAAAGGATGGATACTCCAGTGTTTGGCCACTAAATAGGGAAAAGGACTGTCATTGTTGCATTTTCTAAACCTTGACACCAGAATAAGACTAGCCAAGTTGAAACCTTATCTAGATGGCAGATAGGGAATAAGCAGCTGCAGGAGATTCTAATGGCCACATATGTTGAAAGCAGGATGACACATACAGAAATCCTTAGATATTGCATGCTTTGCAATAGGAAGCCAATTGTGTGAGATCACAAAAGTCCGCACAGAAGTACGAGCAAGAATGCCCAGAACCTAGCAGCAGCTACATTCTGATTGATCAGTTAGTGAGAGGGAAAGCAAGCTTGAATGCTAATTAGAGTGAATTACAGTAGTCAAAGTGAGGCATGATGGGTCACCAGTATTTTCTGACAATCCATAAGCAGTGACGGCAAAACTTTCCAAAGAATGCCTAACTTAAACAAAAAAACTGGCGATTACACCATTTATTTGCTCAGAAAAGGATAGATCATGATTGAAACAGACACCAATGTTCCCGGCAAAAGATGGTGGAATGAGAGGATTGTCTAATTCCAAGTCCACCATAAGGCATACCACACCAAAAGAAGACCGCTAAAAATAGACCCTCCACTTTCTCAGAATTTTATTTGCTGAAGGTTGATTCCCTGCAAGTAGCAACATTGGCCATACAAGCAAGACACTGAGATTAAGCATCACTCATGCTGTCACTAAAAAAGATGGTCATTTTGGTATCATCAGCCTAAGGCATTGATGAAAAATTGTCAGACATGATTAGGATATCCATGGGAATGATGTAGAGATTAAAAAGCGTGCCCATAACCGACAAGCCCTTGTGGCAGCCCACAAGATAGAAGTTTAAAGTCAGAGTACCAAGTAGGGAGATGAACATCCTGAGAGAATCAGCAATAAGCAATTTAGGATTGGCCACTGACACAAATTCCTATATGATGAAGAAGAAAAAGAAGTATGTCATGAGACACAATGTTGAAGGAAGCACCTAGGTCGAACAGATTCAGAGCAGCTCTCCCTTCCTTATAAAGGATATTGCAAAGGTAATCAGTGACTGCTGTCAGACCTAATACAGCATCTTGTAGGGGTGAAACTGGATTGATCAGAATTGAGTAATTGATTTTCTTCAATGGACAAGATAATCTAATGACTGACCCCCCCCTCTACATTTTTGGATGGAAGAGGACTCAAGAGGGCCGGGTGTAAGTTACTCATTACTTGGAATCTTTAACTATTAGCCCTCATCCCAGGTCAACAATAAATACACGTTTCAAAATATCAAAGCTAAAACATACACTCTCCATCCTCAATGTAAATACAATCGTACTAAAAATTATTTTTTAAAATTTGTAACCTAGAAAATATTTATAAAACACTTTTAAAATGTAAAAATGACGGTTATAGCATTAAGCTCAGGATATCGCCTTCATTGCACACTTTTAATTCACTTAAAATGTATCAAAACAAATTTGCACAAAATTGGCCAAGCTCAAAACTCTTCAAAAGATATTATCCAATGCCAAGGCAAGCAGTTTCAGGTGACTATATCTCCATTATAAAAGATAAACAAAAGCAATTTTCAGAGTAATTAATGGATGTTTCAAGTTTAGATGGAAAACCATTATCTGAAAACAGGTCCGCCTTTAAAAACCATCAAAATGAACCTGTCTTAGAATGTAATAATTTAAACCCTCAGCGCTTTACAGCAGTGCAAAATAACACGTAAGCAGACAGGATTACTGGACCAGTGTGTTGGATGTTACTGCTCCTTGGTAAGAACGCCAGCTGTTGGAGCGACCATTGGTGGCCTTCCTTGCTGGGCCCCATCCCTCCCCCCAAAACTTTCGTAAAAAATTTGGGAGTTTGGCTGGACCCATCGTTGAGCTACCAAACCCACACCAAAAGAGTGGCAGCTACGTGTGTGGGCCTGCTGAGAAGCCTTCACCCCATCCTTGGCTTCTTCGATCCCAAAACACGTCAGCTCATAGTCCAATCAATCATTCTTTCCCGGCTGGATTATGCTAGTGTCCTATTGTTAGGCGCTAATAAAGTAGAGACAACACGGCTTCAACGAATTCAGAATTCTGCGGCCAGGGCTATAGTCGGCCTTCCAAGAAGATGCTCGGCGAGAGCCACCATACACAAACTCCACTGGCTCCCAGTGGAAGCCAGGATCCAATTTTAGGCTCTTATCACTGCCTTCAAAATCCTTAAAACAGAAGGCCCTGTACTTCTCCGTCCACTTCTACTACCCTACACCCCCAGCGCAATCTGCGTTCCCTAGGGCTACATTTGGTAATGGTCCCCCGTACGAAATTCTGCCGTATCGGGGGGCGTTCCTTCAGAGTTCTGGGAGCAAAACTCTGGAACTCCCTTCCCCTGACCATTCGTCGCCTTGATAATCTATCTGCCTTCCGCAAGGCAATTAAAACTCACCTGTTTCCACTGCCTTAAGCCTTCGGCCTCCCCCCCCCCCTTCTCAGTAGGTTATTCTATGGTTTATCAGCGCCGGGACGCCCCGTTGCTGGGGCAGCTGTCGCGCTTCAACAAACTCGTAACATAACAACATAACATAACTGCGAAAAGGTGTGTAGAATCATCTCCTCTGTTTTGTGATCTAAAGACCAGACTTTATAGAGAGTGTATACTGTTGAAGAAGAAGGTGGATTTTTCACAATATATGTCAATTAAACATGCTTAAAGTGCATTTTCCGAACATCTTTATCAAACTAATTGATTGTTCCACTATGGCTTACA
Source organism: Triturus cristatus (assembly GCF_964204655.1). Classification (NCBI taxonomy): domain Eukaryota; kingdom Metazoa; phylum Chordata; class Amphibia; order Caudata; family Salamandridae; genus Triturus; species Triturus cristatus. The sequence goes on along the minus strand of NC_140584.1, from coordinate 362,929,007 downwards.
ATGGGATTTAAGGTCTAGATCTTGGGAGAAAATTCTACCTAAATAATGATACATTTTCTCACTATTCATTATATCATCACACCACATTTCCAGCAGTGTGTACTTTATTTCTTTCCTGCAACACATACTACACTTAAAAGCTAAGAATCTAAGATACAACCTTGCTTTAGTCCACTTTCAGTCCTAATTACATCAGAAAGTCGTCTATCTCATCTTCCAACTGTACTTTACCCCATGTTGATAAGTAAAGAGCAGCTAAGATTGTTCGCAAGCTATAACATTCTCCCCTTCAGCACAATCTTAAAGATTTTCATTAGTGCTCTTTGAGAATATATTGCTCACTGCATTAAATAATGCAAAAAGAACAATTGATGGACAGAATGCAGAACATTGCCAAACATTCACCCCATTACAGAGATCTGGGCCTAAATCCATTGCTTTTTTGCTCACCATGCCATTTCTGTTTGAACCCAGCCATATGCAAATAAGTTGTGACCCTGTGCCCATTGGGAACAGTCCAGCCCGAACTGCCAGGCCAGGTCCTCCCTGGACTGGAGCCAAGCATCCTAGGACCGGTTTCGGGGCTTCACCCCTCACCAGCCAGAACAGCTTGACTCCACTGGCATGGAGTTCACGGGACCCATGTCTGGGCATACCCGTCCCACTCGGGGTGACAAATGCAAAAAGAACAATTGATGGACAGAATGCAGAACATTGCCATACATTCACCCCACTACAGAGATCCAGGCCTAAATCCATCTTTTTTTGCTCACCATGCCATTCCTGTTTGAACCCATCCATATGCAAATCAGTCTTTTCCCTGTGCTCAATGGGAACAGTCCAGCCCAAACTGCCAGGCCAGGTCCTCCCTGAACTGGAACCAAGCATCCTAGGACCGGTTTCGTGGTTTCGTCCCTCATCAGCCAGGATAGCTTGACTCAAGTGGCATGGAGAGCACGGGACCCACGACTGGGCATACCCGTCCAACTCGAGGTGACAAATTCAAAAAGAACAACTGATGGACAGAATGCAGAACATTTCCATACATTCACCCCAGTACAGAGATCTGGGCCTAAATCCATCGGTTTTTTTCTCACCATGCCATTCCTGTTTGAATGTCTTTTGGTTTCTCGCCCATGTGTGGGTCCCGGGCTCACTGTGCCACTGGATTCAAGCCTGAAACCGGTCCTAGGATGCTTGTTTCCTGTCAAGGGAGGGCCTGGCTTGGCAGTTCAGGCTGGACTGTTCTCATGAGGCACAGGGTCAATACTGATGTGCATATGGCCAGGTCTAAACAGGGGTGGCATGGTGAGCAAAAGAATGATGGATTTACCCCGATCTCTTGACTGGAGGTGTATGTTTTGATTTGTTCTGCATTCCGTCCTACAATTGTGTGTCTTTCACAGCACTAAATAAAGCAATCTATCTGTAATTTTGAGGACTGTCTCTTGAAGCTTTTTTGTGTATAGGAAGAATTTTTCTTCCAGCCCATGATGTAGGTATATTATCTGTTTGGTAGCAATACCTAAACAACAGTGCTAAGACATTACCCCATCCCTTAGGATTTGACTTCAATACTGATACAGTTTTCTGATCCAAAGCTATTTGGGCAGCTGTGAAGAGCAAATATAGTTTTTCATATTCTTCACTGATGAAGAATACATTTCTGCTCCTGCCCATTTTGGATGTAAGGATAGTTTATCCAAGTTAGTACCTTGTGCTGGGTTACTTTTATAAATTGCCAAGATACAATATATTTTTTTTTCTGAGCTATGTCAACAGCTGATGATTTCATTCTGGAGTGACATTGCTGTTGGTATAATTTGCCACAATGCTCTTGAGTTTTCCTCACATGCAGTTTTAGATACATCAGGCCATAAAAGATCAGCTTGCAGTTGTTTCTGTGCTCATCTAATTTTATTTCAACATCTCCTAAGTTTTTTTATTTTAGTGGCCCTTAATGGGCATGAAGACAAAATGTGTTTGTGTGTCATATAATTCAACTCCCTAGAATATGGCCCAATTTGTCACTCAATCATACAGTATTTTTTGTTGAGTTTCTATGACAGAATGATGCAGAGGCTATTGATTGTAGCAAGTAATTGAAGATTTCAAGAGCAGTCATATCTGTGGCTAGTCGAATATATTTTAATGGATGGTCAGCAGCAACTCTTCTGCAAAAATTTTTTTTCTAGAATTTCAAACTGTTTTCGCATTTTTGTAAGATCTATTGATTCAAGTTCCAGTTATTGGTCTATACTAAGGGCCATATTAACCAAATTCACAAAATAGAGTTATTACTTAGTGTATTCTTTATTACCTGTTATTCGGAGAAGAGGTTAAACAGTACATATTTGCATACCAAATAGTTGATTATTGAAAAATTAATAGTACCATATCTTGTAGGGTTGGCGACGGAGTCGTCTTCAAAATGTGCATTCACAATAACAATTGAGCATCCTAATTCACTTCATTTAGAGAGAAAAGCATACTTTGTATATCTGCTTTGCTATAAAATGGCTGGGAAATTGATGGAATTTCCTGTAATTTTTCAAGGTCCTTATGTATAAAGACTTTTGCGTGGTAATTTAAAATCATACAAAGTTATTAACCGATATGGAGGCTCATGAAGTACAAAAGATTAAACATTCAAGGTAGTGATAGTGCAGAGATTACATCAAACAATTTTACTGATAAAAGAAATGATTATGACTACTTTTTTGCAAATGATGAGAAAATGTGTGTTAAGTTCCACGTTATAAAAAATGATGCAGATAGTTAAATTCAGATACTGCATCATACAAGCATGCAGATGAAAAGATAGATTGAGACATATATGTTTAATTAATATAGTTGTGACTATTGATTATGAAATACACTTTTTTACTCATTTATATGTGTTGGAATAATATAGGAGAAAAATCTCACAGTATGGATTTTAATTCTAATGAATTTGAATAATGTGAAAAGTTACAAAAATGTTATTTCATATTATAATGCATGCACCGAAAATGAAAAAAGAAAAGTACGTGTTACATGAATATACTTAAATGTGCCATCATGAAACTCTATTAACATGGATTTTATATGTGTATTAGTGGAATAACACATAAAGGACAAATATTAATATGTATTTTCTTATATGTATAATGATGATACAATTTTTTTTAGGAGTACCCTATACTTATATGTATTAATTATATTCAATTAAAATGTTTATCAATGTATTCTGAAGTTACATGATAATGTGCGATTCACAATTCAATGTGGTCATGGTCGTACATTAGCCAAATTTCACGTAGGCCTCATATTTTGCTTCCCCTTTCCAGTGGAATCATGGACTGAATATTCTAAAGCATATGGGAACTTTATGTAATATAGCAAACTGTATTGAAATGATAACTGTTTCCTTGGACATTTCCCGGATTAAATAGCTTATTTGCAACAAATTTACACACTCTGGGACAGCTGCATGAGAACGGAACTATTTTAACCCTCGTGTCTTCAACGCTTCATTGTTCAGTGTGTCTTTAACCTAAATGACACGAGAAGCTGCATAATCGATTCATTTGATTTTTTTTGATTTTTATCTTCTTTTCTGCTACATCACCCTCATCTTACTTTGGACTGACCAATGGAACTGAGTGGTCTGACAACTTGTTGATGCCAGTGGGTGTCACCACGGAAACCTATTGAGTGTAATTGCTCAACTTTGGGAGAAGTGTGAGCGGTGGTTGTTTCTCTAAACATGGGTTATCTGATTTGTGATTCAGATTTCATTTCTGCTATTGGGACAAGGACTTGCTGCTGAGTGGTGTTGTGATGCAGATTGAACCTTTCAGATAAAGGGTTCTTGTCATGCTGCTGTGACTCTGGTGATTACAGCGACAGACTGAGATAGACTGCTGTCCTGACAAACTGGAACTGGCTACTTGGAAGTTTGCTGAACTTTCTTAAGAGTCTTTACAAGGCTCACTTGACTTCCCATGTCTATCTACACATTCACTGTATGAGTCCAAATCTACCTCTGCTGAGGAAGATTTCCCTGATCATCCATAAAATTCTCCCTAAATCTCAGGGGCTTGGTATATTTAATTAAATTCTTTACTAATTGATTATTAGGGCTTAATGCTATTTCATTTGAAAGCAAATATTCCTTTCCATTAGAGTGAATAACTAAACTTTAATTTCTTTAACTGACTCTGCTGTTCTGACTCATCATTCCTTGAGAGTGATTTATTGGTTTGAGTAACTTATGATAATAGTCAATTTGAGAGCTTTATCTAAGTGGAACAAAATTGAGTTGCAGATACAGTTATCCTATTCCTGGTCCTCATTGGTTAACTGCACTTCCTCCGAATATTCAACCCCTGGCAGCACAGAGCAAGATCCATCGGAGGACCAACTGTATGTGCAGTATAGCAGTAGGTTAACAGTATATTGAAATGTTATGCAAGAGCCCAGTAAACGCTACACAGTAGTGACCTAAATTTATGTCATTATTGCTGCCAGGAGGACAATAGACATTCACATGCATACATGACATTGCTTTGGACAGTAGTTGGTGGGGGGTTTGAAAACTTCAAAACTTCGATATTTATATCTGGAAGTAAGTCTTTTTGATAATTCCAGGTGTGCTTTCTTGATAAAACAATTGAAATCCAGTCACTTATATAGTCTCCTATGCAGATGACACACAGTTATTGGTCTCCTTTGCCAATAGGTCGAACTTGGAACATCACCAACTAGTGCATGTTTAGAAAAGTGGTTACATGGATGGCAAGTTTCTGTTTAAAACTAAATGGAGATAAGACAGAGTTAATGATCTTGAGGAACAACACTCTCTCCAGGCTGGTGATTGGCTGGTCTAGTTGTATGGAAAATCCACCTGTCCCCAACTCCCCTATAATGAGTCTGGGAATGTGACTGGATACAGCCTTAGTGATGGACGCTCAAGCAAAACAACTTCCTGCAACCTGCTTTGGGCTACTTAGAACAATACAGAAGATTCTGGAGCTCTTACTGGAATACTCATGAAGAATCGTGATACAATCCTTGGTGGTGTCTCGATTGGTCTATGGGAATTTACTATAGTTAGGCTCGCCAAAATATGTGACAAAAAACCTGCAGACAGTTCAAAATGCAGAGGCTAGACTTCTTTTCAAAATACCTCATCACAAACCTGTGAGGAAGGCTACGAAAGAGCTGCGTTGGCTGCCTATTGATACGAGGATTACCTTCAAATCATTATGCCTCGCACATGAAGCTATCATCAGCAAGGGCCCCTTCAAGATCAGAGACCTCTTCTACACTTATTTACTGACCAGAGCCCTAATATCAACCCATGATCCTTTAATGCAGATTCCTAGAATTAGGAGGATGGGAAGGGGAGGCATATATTTCACTTATCTAGTCCTCAAACTTTGGAACTCTTTGCCCCTGAGTTGAAGCATTTGGGAGTGGAGTCAGGTTTTAGGAAAAGCCTAAGGAAGTTAAGAGTTACATAAATCAGTCGGATTTGATTGAGTGTTCACGTAGTAGTACTTAAGTATTTGAGACAAAGCTCAGTCGCAGCCCTTAAGATATTAATGATACTGTATGAAACAGAGGGATCTAAAGAAGAATGACTGGAATTGAACTTATCACAGTTCACAAGAGCAGTTGGTGGAGGACTCAATCAATTAAGCAGGAGTCTCTTAATAATGAATAATTCATATGCTGTACACAGATTCATACAGATAAATAGAAGTCCATCTGAGTTTATTATAGTAAATCTATGAATATATGAAAACTTCTAAAAATGAAACATTCAGAGATGATCACAAAACAGAAAAGTATTTAAGTACATTTTTCAGCAGTCTATAAGTGATGCCTTACACCATATATGTACGGAATTATTCCCACTCAATTTTTTTACATACATGGTTATCTTTCTTTATCATTCTTTAATGTGCATATTTGGCAATCGACTTACCATCTAGCATAGGTTAAGTTGCATAATGTATCCTTGTATAGCATTTATAATGCTCACAAGAAATAGGAATCCAGGTGTGCTGAATAATTTTAGAAGATTGGAATGTTGAGCGCTCCATTGAAAAAAAATGGAGTGATCTGAGCTTCTAATGTCTGTCAGAAGCCCGGAACACCAACATTCCAATGTTAGTTCACAGCAAAAGCTGTGAACAAAAGCCTCACGGAGCCCAATGGGATTTCAACCCCGTCAGGCTCCGTGAGGCTTTTGTTTTACAAATTAGAACATTCTGTTCTCTAGGGGTGGAATAATCTAATAGTTTTAGAGCCCTCCGTAACGGGCTCTAACGGCCATTAAAGGCCTGCTCACTCGTTAAAGGCTCTCACCTTTGGCTCCGGCCTTTAATGCTGGAATGGGTCTTTAATGGCCGATAGAGCCCACTACTGCGGACTCTAGGGCCAGAGTGGCTGTGAGCAGTATTATTCCATGTGATGTTCCCATTTTCAGTATCTATTCATGAGAATATATTTTCTTAATTCACTTTCATCGGGATTGTGAATTGCTATGAGACATTTCTGCTCGACCTTTTCGTTCAGGAAAGGCCTATGGCCTAAGTGTAAAGAAAAGAAAAAAATATTTGAGCTCCTGGTAGCCCAAACATCTAAATATGTATCAGATTACGCTTGCATGATAAAAGTTAGACAGGGGACTATTTCTGACATTAGTACCAAGGTACCCAATGTTTAGAATGTTTGCAAAATCTCATCTCACTTCCCAGCAAACATTAAATCTATAATAAAGTTCATTCAATTTGGCCACTTCTCCACCTTGGGCAGTGAGGTCAGCAGAAATTAGAATTCTAACTGCCAAGTTTAGTGAAGTTGACAAACTTTAGCCTACCTCAAACTTGTTAATTGTATTTGCAAAATTAGTCTGAAGGTGACAGTTCGTGAAAAATCTAGTTTTTAGGGAGGACTTTTGTTCCAATTAAAGCTAATTTTGTGAAATTGTTTCCAGCACAATTGTTTTAAAAACTTTTCAACCTTAGTGAACTTTACAAAGATATAAATATTTTCATACAACATTCAGTAAGTTGGTGTAGGAAATCTTTTGCTGGTTTTCACATCCCCCACTTGATGTTTCATTGTATTAGCTTCAACACGGTAACATGTACGGGGACACTCCCTAGTCCAATAAATGTTTCTTATTTTCCTCAAATTACGTTAATGACATGCAGGTAAGCTTTTCGCATCCTGTCAAAATAGTCCTATTATGTTGGTCTTGCAGTGTATTTATTTTCTTGAACTCAAAACTGGACAAGTACAAAGAGTATTGTTCGGAAGCCTCCAAACAGTTTTTATAAGTTTCAGCTATCACTGAGAACATCTGTTAGGTTGGTGTCCCACTTGTATATCATGAAGTGGTTTATTTAAAAGCAAGATGGACTCACTCATCATGTCACAGAAGAGCTTTTCTATTTGTATTTGTATTACATAAGTTCATATTACACCATGGCTTCCACTTCATGGCCTAAAGTCCAAGGCTATCTTTGTTCCCGGCTGGCTGGACCTTAAAGGGGAAAGTTTGTGACAGGATTGTGTCCCTAAAAGACTTGAGGAGAATGGGTTCATGTCATGTTGTTTTTATGTCAGGAAGATAGCAGAATTTCTACTTTGAGAAGAGCATAGAATCCTCCCAACAAATCAGATGTCTACTAAGCCACCAAGCTTATTTGAAATGAGAGTATCAATATGTTCCTTTGATGGATCTCCTTCCTACATGTGAACCATGGTCAGTAGAGGGTGCACTTTGATAGCTGTTAAACAGTGGTGGAGGAAGAATCAGTGGTGGTGTAACAATAGACCAGGGATACTCAAAGTAAGGCCTGGGACCCGCATGTGGCCCTCCTGACCTTTAATTGTGGCCCCCTGGTGAACAGCACCACTGGGCTGAGCAGAAACATTCAGAAAGCGGTGAAACAGGCATACTTTACTTGCACGATAACAAAATAAGAGGTAAAGAAGCAAAGCAAGTTTCCCTGACAGCTCACTTTTAGCAAGCATCTGCTTTGCCTCCCCCAAAACCCACCTTTCAAGACCACTACCCTTGCCCTGCTGGCATCGGTGCGGCCCTCAGAAAGCCACAGACAGTACTTTGTGGTCCCTGGGTAAATGTTTGTGAGTACCCATGCATTGGACCATCCGCCGAGAACAGTACCACGTTTGATAGCTAATAGGAGTGAACAGTGACAGAAGTGTGCATTTTAAAAGGAGGAATAACTAATCGGCATCCACTCCTGGTTAGATTAAATGTTGAGTTATGTCCAGAATGCCATCAAAGTGATCCATCTTAAGGAGTTCCACCTAGGGCGAGCAAACCACAGCTCTGGCATAGCAAAACATGGGTGAACATTTTTAGATACTCCACCTACTCTTCAAAAGAATAAACTCCAGGCTGCAAAAGATATTTCCTGTGAGACACCCACTGCCAGAAAAGTAAGAATGATAAGCGAACACCCCTCCACAGCTGGCCTGAGAGTAAGGTAACACATCTTCCATAAAGACTCAGCAAAATCAAGTGAACTATATTTCAGAAGACATAAAAGCAAAGAGTTTTGTATCATCTTGCCTTCCTGGAATGCTAGATGAACCAAACATGGCCATCCACCTCCATCCGTGCATCACCTGTACTCAAATGTATCATGGTTTGCTCTCCTTCAATAACCACAAGAGGTTTATAAAGCACTGAAAATGTGTCTCTTCTGCTCGTCTTTTCCAGCTAGTGATTGAAATTGACAAAGTGGAAATGAAGCTGTGAAGTACTGTAATGACTCTCCTTATACAGCCAATAACACAAACAATGTGGTGACCCGTTATTATACAGGAATATGAGTTTTTTTATTTAGTTCCAATGCTGAAATAGGAAAATATTTACTCCAGGAACCAACACATTGGGGTAAAGATGTGGTAAAGGAAAGGGGGTGCAGTCACGAGGGGTGGAGTCATGAAAAGTGGTTACTAAAGCTCTGCAAACTTAGCTGGCGGAGTGGAGTTCATCGCCCGCCCTTACTTTTGGCACAGAGATCCTTGTATTATTTCCAGTTTATATGTTGCGTTCCTTCTAATATTAGCACAGTGAGCTATGGACTGGCATTAAGGGGCTGCATGCAATCTGCAAGTCATGGCTTCAGATCCTTTTTTTTCTCAACCTGGTGTTATTATAAGTTTCAAAGAAGGGTTCCTTTGGGTATTCATGAAGTCTTGTTAGCACAAACAACCCCAACCACTGTGTTACATTTATAATCCAGACTTTGTGTTTCTCCAGACCATGCACTCTTAACATATAATGTTTAGATGTATGGAGGATATGTGACTCCTACACCTAATAAGCCTCATTGTCTTATGTTATGTTTCCTGTACATCGATGTGCAATCTTGCATGATTTATTGTCTGTGTGTGATGTAAAGCGCTTTGACACCCTACACTGGAGCGAATAGTGCTATAAAGAATGAAATAGAAAATTAATTAGTAAATGCTATTTAAATCATTATTTATGTAATTACTCCTGCACTCTGATACAACCGGCATTCTTACATTGCTTGCACATCCCTTACATTGGGGGTGGTGAACAAAGTCAAAGTCAAAATCATCTTTACTCGGCATATTTTGACATAAAAGCATGAAGCATATACAAAAGAAATCATAATAAAATATTTTAAAATTTTTCAATAGTCATGTTTTATATTAATCTCAAAAGACAAAAACAGTGTGTATTTGTTAGTAACTAACAATAGTACTCATAAGGGATTTAATAAGTAATTGCATAAAATGAGGTTTACAGCCAATTAAAAGTTTAACAGCTCATAGCGTCGTCTAATATTTAACGCACTCTTAACAAAATTTAGGACTGCGTGGCACAAATCCATTGAGACTAATTTATGTAAGTACTCCATTGCATGCGGATAAAATGTAATTCCTGCCTGACGCAGTACAGGTACTAGGAAGGCAACTCTTGGGCCTGAGCATAAAGGACAAAATAAAGTACAATTCTCTGTGATGAACATTATTACAATGACTTGGTGATAATTCATAGTTCCATGTACGTGGAGTTGGGAAAGCAAATTTACAATGGATAAGAGTTAGTCTAAAGAATGTTAAAAAGAAGCGGTGAAATGTATTATTAATCCAGATCAAGTAAGTTTCGACATTAGTACTGTACCCGTTGGCATATGGGCATGCAACACAACAGACTTCATTTTGAACACGCTCTGCAATCTTTTGTGCCTACAAAACTCTGCATGACGTGATTTCACAATGGCCTTTTCATCTGCCTTAATGTTCAAGGGATGTGCGCACATATCAGTAAGGCCCAATTTCAGAAAATCAAATTTAATATACAACAACCATGGGATTTTAATAGGATTTTATAAGGATAAGCACTCAGAGATACACTCTCTTACCAGCTCAGCCTCAGGATTCAGCCTGCATTTGATCCAAAACAAGAGTGGGGCAATTTTTATCTGGTTCCCTATAAACAGGATGCCCGGCTCCTCATGGCAAATAAAATTGGCAGTGTTTTTTAGCACCAGCCCCATAGACAGCAGCTGAAATGCATTTTGATTTAAACAAAGCAATCATTTTAGGCAGGGGTTTGTGATTTATAGTTCTTGAAAAACGGAAGATAGTTCCCATGTTTTTGCCCATTTGTAGGGATTTCGTTTGACTATGTGCCTTCCACCTTAGAGTAGAGCTAAAAGTTATTCCTAAGTAACAAAAATTATTTGGCTTTTTGAGTTAAGACCCCCATTCTCATGAGCTTTGTGTTTGTATGTAAAAGCCCACATGTCATTGTATAAGATGTTGCCTGATTACCTTTTAAATCCAGACCTTCCATGTACTTCATAAAGTAATTTAACAACTTCTGGAGACCGTTTGGCATGAGCGCAACCAGAATCGCATCATCAGCATAAAGAAGTATGGGGAGTGAGCAGTCACAAGGTGTTCAGTTATACCATTTATATGTGGCAAAAACAGGAATGGGGCTAGGAGGCAGCCCTGTCTTACTCCTCCAAGGGACAATATTTGAGAGGTTTATTCCCCCTGAGGTTTATAATGTACTGTAGTGCCGATGTTTTACTAAGGTGCAGAGTTCAGGTTCGACAGCCGTAGTCTGCATTAATTCCCAACGTTTGACCCTATTAACCAGATCGACTGCACCTGATAGATCTACAAAAGCCATATGCATGCCCCATTTTGCCTTTACATATTTGCAAGTAATAAGGTGCATGTTTAATGATTGCTCTAGAGTGTCTATGCCCAGTCTGAACCCAAACTAAATGGGGGTTAAGATCTTATTCTCGTCATCCCAAAATTTCTAGATGTGCTAGTATTACCCTCCCCAAGATTTTTGCAGTAGTGTCAATCAAAGAGATTGGCCTATAACAGGCAGGGTCTAATGTTTCTCCTTTTTTGAAAATATGGATTAAGTTAGCAGAACTCCAAGACTCGTTTATGTGGCCTTCCACGACGCACCTTAAAACTTTTGTTAAAACTGGACCCCAAAGGTATATTTTTTATTTAAATTCATCAACTGGCACCCCATTGAGGCCAGGGGCTGAGCGGTTTATCACCATAACTACCTCGCCCAATTGAATAGGCCTGAGCAAAGGGGCCTGAGTTACATCTGACACAACAGGCCTCAGTGGGTCAGCAATGTTGAGTCGACCTCCCTGGTTAGGTTGGAAAATTCCCGAAAAATGGGATACCCATTCAACTTCGGGGATCAGAGCTTCAACCTTGGGGGTATCAGAATCTGAGGGAAAAAAGGTGATTTACTACCTCCCAAAATGTCACGCTGTCACTTAAGGAGGCAGCAGCTGTCACACCTTCCCAGGGTTTTGTTCTTATTTCCTTTTTCCTAGCCTCCACAATATTCTCATATTGCCATCTAGCTCTGCGAACAAACACAGTGCATCGTGGGGTCGATTTCAATGCACGTGTTAAACGGTTATGGGCAGCAGTGCATATGGCATTAAACCAACGATGTAAAGGGGACTCTTGTGTTGGCCTATTGACCGTCAAGCCCTCGGATATTGCCCCACACAAACGATTTCGATGGGAGAAGGGTTTTCTGCCAGGCCACCCAGTATTGATTCCAAGTTCTCCTGAACCATTTTTGCGTAAAGCACACGGGATCCGTTTTTTACCCACTTTACCCTCATTCTTTTATTTACACTAAAGACCTCTTTACACCCTTTGGCCCCAGAGATTTTCCTGGCATTTAATTCTACGGAAAAAAACATACCAGGTTGTGATCACTAAGCCAATTAGAAATAGTTTTATGTTCCGAAACAAGGGGGACTGCTTCAGCTGAAATTAGTATAGCCCTCTCCCCCATCCCCCTCCTGGACCTCCCTTAAATATAGTCAAAACCCAGCCTCCATATCATATAGTCTCGAAAGTACTTGTGTAGCGAAAAGCTGTATGTCTTTTTTTACTCCTTTCAAACGCCTAAAGAATTAATGTATAAATGAGTAAATAAAAAAAGAAATGTGCTATATGGCGTGCAATGCCTGTCAGAGGCGTCCCCTTCCAAAGCCTTGATCGTTCCTGACTGACGCCCTGCGCGAGCCACACGCTCCCTTCCACCAACCGGGGAGCGTCTGCCACGCGGAGCGCAGCGCGGGATAACGGAAACATTCTAATCTGAGGTGTCAGACTTCAGAGAGGCACCCCTCTCTCCGCAGGTGCACACGCCAGCGTTAATTACACAGCCGCTGTCTACCAGATGTCTCGGCACTCTAGTCGCATCCGACCTGGTTACCTGCGTGCTCAGCGTGGATACGCCTGTGCGTGCTTGTTGAGCGTCGCCTGCCAGCTCTCGAGACAGCTGTGGTCGGCCCATGGTGAGAACACCTGGTTCCGACTGCCAGGGCCTGCTGTGAGACTAGTACGGAACAACTCCGTTTGACAACAATCCTGTGCTCCTCCCTTAGGCCTGGATGTATGCTTCTTAGCTAGCTGCTATCCAGGCTGACCGCTGTATCTGCAGCCAGGCGGGAAATTATGGAACGTCCCATAGGGGTACACCGAGCACAAACGCAGGCAGAAAGAAGAGACGTCAGAAGGTATAGCGTGGAGGTAGGAGAAGTGCCAGGAATTTCAGAGCTCTAGGTAAAATAGTATTTTGCTTGCTCGAGTGCTAACCATACACTGATTAATAATGCCATTTTATATATATTTTTTTCCTGCAGATAGGGATACATATAAGCCTACCAAGATTTAGGGAAACAATGGCCTACACCGCGAAGGAAAGTCGGGATTCGATGTTGCAGTTCCCTTTGCGTTAAAATCATAGGAGTAAAATTGCACTATACTAGTGTATCTTAAAAGCTTAGACTCATTCCTGATGTGCAATTTCACTGGTATATAATGAACCATTGCAGTGCTGTTTAGCATCCAGACAACAATGCCGCCTTGTCCTTTTACATCCATGGTTCACTATTGCAGTGTCCTCTTACATTTATTTAATCTTCATTATTGCGAGTTTATGTTACATCTATCATTCACTACAGTAGTGCCCCTTCATCTTATAATGCACCACTGCAGTGCCATTTTACATCTAGGATTCACTACTGCAGTATATTACTATATAAATGATTCACTATTTCAGTTACCTTTTATCTAAGATTCGCTACTTTAGCATTTACAATTCTGGTTACCCCCCTCCTTCCTGTTCAAATGTCACCCTACCATCTCTTCAATCGTCCTCCATCTCAGCCCCCAGCTCTATCGTTTGCACTCATGTGGTTATTTACATATGATGACAAGGCCCTCGTGCGCTCTCGTAACTAAGCGTGTTTAGCGGGTGCCTCTAGCACTATGTATGGCGCTCAGTGGTCGAAGTGGGAGGAAAAAAGTAGGGGAACTGTGGGCGGAGAATCAGAGGGCGGGAATAACCCACGGATTGGATCAGTGGGCGGAGCCAGAGGGGTGGCCAGAATGCGCAACCATCACAATTTTTAGTATTTGTTTGGCATTTCACTGCCCAGTTTAATCAACCAATGGATACACATGGTTATTTAAGGTTATATTGAGTTATTGACATTAAAATACGTTCACAAAGTGGGATATACTTCTAATCACAGAATGTCCTAAATACGACAAAATGTGGAAGCACAAGCCATTTGTCTCCGAACCATGGAGTTTCTGTTGTCAGCACTTCTCCCTTTTTCCACAACAGCAGTTCAAACATGAATGACAAAATATCCTAGCTCTCAAATGTTTTCTTTTAATTATTGCTCTGCCATATTTGCCTCATAATGCAAGACCTGCTGCATGATCTGACCACTTAAACTAATAAATTGTTTGTAGCTCAAACGTATCAAAAGTTAATAAAAAAGGTGAGTTGTGTTGCTGCGGAGTGGATGGCCTATTGCAAAGGTTGTATTATCACCTTTCTCACTGCTACATTTTTATGTTACATTGGTACTAATAAGGCAAAATCTTTCCAGAGACGGTTAGTGTGGGTACACATGTCAAAATAATAAAATGTCAGAAAATATACTGCATTACGCTGCAGCCTTTTTTTTAATGCATAATTTAGTCAACACTGTGGCATAATTGTGTCCTCCTTTGTTGCATAATTAATTCCTGTGGCCCCACAGCACGTAGCACAGGTTAAAAGTGCTTGTGAATGAAGCAGAGAGATTGTAAAGTTTGCGAACTTAGTTTGGTGTGTGTGCAACTCCTGCATTGCCAATCCCTGATGAGTTGCAGCTACTACTGCTGAAACAATGCCAATGGAGTTACCTATGGGTGAGGCAGACTGGCCTCAAGGGCAGGGCCGGCGTTCGCACTGGTGGCACCCTGTGCATTAATATTTGTTGGTGCCCCCCCAATGACCACCTCCGCCACGGATTCCCTCACTACCACCCTTTAACAGTGCCCCTCAAGTCTCCATAACCAAACTATCTTTCAGTTGCATTTAATTTGATTTACAGTGCCACTCGTACCATTGTAGGGTGTCAGAGCACTTTACATCACACACATTACACAATCACTATGTGTGTAAATCACTGTATAGAAAATGTTACATAAGACTAAGGACTACAAGGTGTAGGAGTCACATGACAGCCATACTAGTAGGCTGTATAGTTTAATAGTGATTGGTCTGGAGAAACAAAAACTCATAATTTAAAACGTAATACCATGGTTGGGGGTTCTCTTTAATAATCAGAATTGATTTCTATCCAAAAAGAACACTCTTTGCAACATTAGGATAATCAAAGACTAGGGGAAAAACATAACACTCTAATTTATACCTTGCAGTTTGTATGCAGCTCTTAGATGACAGTTAATAGCTCACTGTTTTATGTTAGGATTTTAACTTATAAACTGCAAGTAACAAACGGATCTCTCTGATCAAAGCAGTAGCCCACTGACCTATTTATATTATGTGCACTTTGGGATCTGCATGGTACATGTTCTTTGCAGCAGGCATATTAGCCCTCTGAGCTACCTTTCCATGAGTCAAAACTTCCACTAGACAAAACTCCGATCTCTCTCTTGGAAGAACATTAATCACCAGAGTCATTATGACATTTTTATTGTTGCCGAAAATTGCTGGAAGCCACGAAGGAGGCAGCAAGCGCTTTTAAACCCATAATATACTTGCAGAAATGATGCCTCTACCCAAAGTCAGCACCCGGTGCATTCACACTGGTTGCACCGCCCTAGAGCTGGCTCTTCTCAAGGGTCTTGTGACCTCAGTGACAGGGTCACTGTTGTTCTCGGGTGTGCTGCTTCTAGGCCTGCCTGCAAGACTGGAGGTGAACTTCAGTATGGATTGTGGTGGACAAGCCTTGAAGGTTAACTTAAACTTGTCATGCTAGGGTCCACCTGCTGGTGCTAAGACACCAGGGCTTCTAAGCTGTTGCGAAGCCTTCTAAGGTCTAGCATGGGATTGTGCTCCCTCAGGAGAGTGGTCTGGTTGACTGGTTATTAAGGCTAAACCTGGTTCCCCAGTTCCAAATTCAGCAGCTTTGGCCATAGTGCCACATCCTCTCCCCTACTGAACACCATACTGCCCCACTGAGAAAGACTTGCACTGCCTTCAACCACAGCCCAATTGTGCTCCACTATAAACACCTGGATGCGGCTCAATTTAAATTACGCACTGAACAAGAGCAATATGCGGCTTACAAAAAAAAGTAACAACATCATGGGAAAAGCAAACCCTCATAGGGAATGCAAAATTTAGCAAACCATGTGAAATGTAAGCGGGAACAACATGGTTACCTTAACGCTTTTACACTCACTATTCAGAAGTCAGTGAGTGCTTTTGCCTTCTAAAGTTAAGGACATGACTACAAGGCCCTGTCCATTGCTTATATCCTTACAAAACGTAAGTAGTATGGTAAAAAGACCACATCCCTGAACGCAGAGCCGCAGTACACATTTTGTTTTCCAATCCATGCATTACAGTACCTCCAGGATTGGTGCACTAGTTCCAAGCCCAGGGAAAACAAAGACAAGAAAACAAACAAAAAATAGCGCTTCGCTAGCAAACTTTGTAAAAGTGGCGCTAATGTGTTTGGGTGTGAATAAAATCAATCTGGCCAATTTGCTACCACTCTGTCTTACTTTATTTATTTTTCATATGTTTAACCTTTTATTCCCGATGCTTACTTTGGAATTAAAATGTCAAAAGAATACGACACTTCCAGCAAAAGTGTTTTTCTTTTTTGGATCCATTTCACAGGGGAGCAAATAAAAGAAAGGAGAGGAAAGAGAGTGAGAGTCCCTTCTTGAAGTAACGGTTTTCAGTAAGAGAGGAACTGCTAGACAGAAAGAGAGGGGAAGAGGGAAAGAGTGAGGGGGCAGCTGAAGCGGCAGAGCACAAGTGGACACGGTCTTTGTCTTCCCTGGGCAAGAAGGAAAAGACAGAGTCCTGTTACTTCTCTGTGGCCCCCACCCCTCACGAACGCCAGGAACGCCCAGCTTTATCTATAGGTGATGGCGATTTCTTGCATCCTGGGGCGCATTTTCAAAATAAATAAGTAGGGGAACGGAATCTTTGGAATTTAAGAAGTAGAGGTACGCCGTACCCTGCCGATCCCGCCCACTTCGACCACTGAAGGCGCTATACCTACACGTCCCTCCCCAGACCCCCTCACCCTCCAAGTACCCTCCACCCTCCCTTTCCGCTGCCTTTTGTCCGAAAAGTCTGGTTTGGGATTTTCGGTGGCAGCCCTGCTCCTTTCAGCACTCATGCCTCATATCTTCTAGAGTGATACAGTATTATAGATATCACCTAGTACAGCAGTGGCATCTTTTCATGGACGTGACAACATTTAGGGATACCATGGTGGCAAAATGAGGCATTCACTGTTTACTGATAGATGCAGGTCGAGGAAACACAACGATACTGTGCAAATCACAACCCTAATATAAAGGAAACACTAACAACGCGCCCCTAGGATGGGTGACATTGTGTTCCATGCCCCGTAGTAAAAGTGCACGCCAGTAAACTGAATTATGTGGTTTACTGCCGCACTATTGGTTATGAAACGCCCTCCTACTGACACGTGTGTGATCTTATACATACCACCTCAGGCCCTTGTTTATGTTACTTACTTTCTTGTTTACTTCTTATGCATCTTGTATAATTACAGTCGCACGCCTGGAATGGCACCTACGCTGTGCTCGATATAGCTGTGCATGTGCGTATAGTTGCGTTATGTGCTCAGTTACATATGATAATGCATCTCTTACCCATTAATTAATGGTTTGTACTACTGGCGTCAGTCTCAACAGTTAACTGGGGGGTTTAACTAGGACAGATTTCGTGAAATCGAAGGATTTTTTTCAGGCAGGGCACTGTGAATATGTGGTATCATGCCAATAGGCGTAATTTGACTTCTTGTGTTCAGGGCGGTTATGTCCATTTTAGGGGCATATTATTAAGACAGGCGATAAAATTATCGCCGCTTTAGCGCTAAAACGGCGATAATGGGCTTGATAATATGCACATGAAAATTCCAATTGAAGCCCATGTTAGATGTGAAGGACATCTAACCTGAGCTTCAATTGGAATTCCATAGAGCATATTATCAAGCCCATTATCGCCGTTTTAGCGGCAGTTTTCTGCCGCTAAAGCGGCATTAATTTTATCGCCTGTCTTGATAATATGCCCCCTGGTGTTTCTAACTCTCAGGCTTGTTGTATGGTTATATTGGCGCGCGATAGTACGTGATTGTGGCACCTTAGGGATTACTGTTTGTGTCTATGATCGATGTCTGTGTCTGTGGGATTGGGTGAGTTTGAGATCCAGCGCTTGAGTCGTCATGGGTTGTCTGCTGTTTGAAGTGGTGTAAGAGTAAAGCTATGACCCTTATTCTGGAAGGGTCAGACTTACTATGCGGTAATTTTTCAAAGGAAATATCCCATTACAGTACCTTGTGGTTCTTCTCTGCGACAAACCTAGTACCTGTTCTGCTTCCTGTTCAGTACACAGAATAAAGTGTAATAGGCAGAATCGGACCCATTTTTCCACATTGTCCCTCTTTATAGCCAGCTGCTCCCTTCAAATTCCGCCAGGTTTTAGCTTGCAAAATTTGCATAGGGACAATAGTCAGTAAACACGCGCTCCACTTATTATGTAAACAAAATAGTTTCGCAATGTTGAAAGACAAAGGACAGACACTCAAATAAAGTTTAGTAAATAAAAAAATACGAATGTGCATACAGTACGATTTAAGGGTATGCATAATAGATAATACATAATCTTGAAGTGGAGTGAGACACAAGAAACGAGATATTGCCTGAGAATGCTTTGCAAAGTGAACTTTGCACCAGGCGTTGCTCAGAGTTTCATCTTGCCTGGCACTGGAGAAACTGCGTTTGTCCTGAGCCGCAGAGCGGCCTGTGGTCACACCTGCAGCTCGTTAAGCATGTGCTGGAACCCCCTTATTCTTATAGAGAAACCCAGACTGCATGTCCCAGACTGGTCCTGTGTCGGAGGTCCCTTTGCCTGCGTTTGAAGAGGGTCCTGGGCTTCCCAGGTTAGTAGACAGCCTTTGGTCAAGGTGAATATCCTGAAAATCTGACAAGGATAGATCTCGTTGAACAGCCTTCACATGCATAGAAAATAGAGTTTTAATGTTGAATAATGATATTTAGGTCATGTTTAGTTGTGTTTTACCTATCATGGAAGAAAATGTTGCTTCTAGTGAGGTTGAGTTATAAAGATGGGCATGGGAACATGTTTAGACATATGGTTGCATAACAATATTTTGGCATGAGTGCATGCATATTTAAGTAGTTGCATTATCTGAAAAGACCCAATTCAACACACACTCCCAACAGTGTCATATAAACACAAGAAAATACAGCCATGTGCTCTGCAATTAAATCCTTTAACAGAACATGATAGGAATCAGACGATTCTATGTCCCGACATTACTAAAAGATTCTAAAATTGAAATTGTGTATACAACCAGGACTCCAGGATGGATTACTCCATAGGAATAATATGCATCATTCTGTCCCCTTTAATACGTGCCTAGTGTCATGGTGCGATAATTATGGGTTAGAGATGATGTTAGAAACTTTAGGCCTTTTCCTTAATAAACCTATTCTTGAAACTTAAGAAACTTTAGGCCTCATTTACAAACTTTTGACACACAACAGCACAGCAGGCCATCCTGCTGCGCTTCTGTGCTGGGAAAAAATGTGCCGTATGTTCAAGATACAGCGCATTCCTGTCATTCTCCCATGTGCCGGCGCACAAACAGTGCAGGCAACGTTGCATCATGTTGCAAAGGTGCGTGCTTTGTGGGGAGGATTGTTTTTGTGCAGGAAGGACACCTTCCTGCAAAAAAAACAATTGTTGGTGACATTTTCCTCTTTCTATGCATGCTGCAGAATGCAGTACGCATAAAAAGAGAAATAAAAGGAGGAGAAATGAAAGTATTTCTCCTCGCTGTGCCAGGAATCTGACACATTCCCAGGTTTATGATTCCTCGTAAATCTATGAATGCTAGAGATTCCATGGCTGTTGCGTTGAAACACCCACAGCAAAACCCATGGAACGCCCCTTCACGCAGTGTCCTGCGTGAAAGGAGCACATATTTACAAGGCCATGAAAAGCCACATAAAGTGGCTTTCCGTGGCCTTGTAAATAAGCTGCAGCATTTTGCGGCACCAGAGCGTCAAAAAGTGTCGTCCGGCAGCGCAAACGTGCGGCTAGTGCCTCATAAATGAGGGCCTTTGTGCTCCTTACCGACAATGTTGGTTATGCTGGATTCATGTTGGAGTGGCTGTTCAGATTCATGCATAGATTTGTGTTTTATGTACCAAGCAAATACTCCAAATCAGCCTCCGCCTTGATGATAGTTAATTCATCCTATTGAATCAAATCCTCTCTAGCATATGAAGCGATTTATTTTGGAAATTCTTCCTGTCCTTCTGAATTTTGTAATTCTGATAATAATTCAATCCTTTACTAAGTTGAAACATTGCTTCCTGTAAATTTGCCAGTGGAAAAGGAATAGTTGTGATTTCTGTTAGCATTTCCAGTTTACCTCTCAGGTTTGGTGACCTTTGAAAAAACATCTTAAATTTAATATTTTGTTCAATTACCATCTTAAAGTCAAAATCAAAAAGAAAGTTTAACTTTCCAGTGAAAATATATATGCAATTTGTTGGGCCTGGCCTTCTCTGTAGGGTGACCCCGAAACGTTTTGACTTCACTGTTGAATTCGCTTTTTGGACTTGGGACTCTGTGCACTTTACTACTGCTAACTAAAAGTGCTTATGCTCTCTCATTAAAACTTGGTAGAATTGGCTTATACCCAGTAAGCCTAATTAATTTACTTGTAAGTCCCTAGTAAAGTGACACTACGTGTGCCAAGGGATTGTAAATTAAATGCTACTAGTGGGCCTGCAGCACTGATTGTGCCACCCACTTCAGTTGCCTGGTAAACATGTCTCAGACCTGCAATTGCAGCCTGTGTGTGCTGTTTGAAACTACCATTTCGACCTAGCAAAATAAACCTCTTGCCAGGCCTAAACCTTCCTTTTTAATACATAGAAGTCAACCCTAGGGTAGGCCCTGGATAGTCCAGAGGGCAGGGTGCAGTGTATTTAAAAAGTTTGAAATGTAATTTAAAATTTTACATGTCCTGGTAGTGAAAAACTCTTAAATTTGTCATTTACTACAGTAAGGCCTACCTCTCCCATAGGATAACACTGGACTTACCCTATTACATTCAATAAGCTGTCATTTCCAAATGGGAGCAGGTAACCAGTTCATGTGTGGTATCTTTGAAATTGTAGTGAAAAACTTTCTTTATTGGCAAGGTCAGATTTTTAATTACAATTTTTAAATTGTCACTTTTAGAAAATTGGTATTTTCCTGCCTTAGCCAGTTAGTTCTTGTAGCGTGTCTATGGGAAACATGACTGGGTGTAGCTGACAGTTTGGCTTTGTGTATATCTCCTAGACAGCCATACACAATAGAGAGCTTAGGTGTGCCTGGATGGGCTATCACTGGCAGGATGGGAGGACAGAGCTGGGCATTGTCCTACTTACACTTGAGTAGACTGTGTCCAGTCTCTACAGAAAGGTCTGCATACCCCCTATAGTTAGTTTGGACCTCGCTGCCGAAGTCTCACTTAGCGACGCCATGCCAGGATTTAAAGTTCTGTGTTTAGCGGACCTAAGCTGGTTCCTGCAGTCTGTCAGCACTCCATCACAGTTGGTAGGAACTCTGTTCCAGTCCGGGGCAACTAGTTATCAATAGTTGGTGCTTTGTGCTTTTTGGCACTATTTTCACTGAAATCGTTAAACATGCAACTCCCTGGTTCTGCTGATTGAATATTTGTTCTTTTGGTCTTGTTTTATTTATTAAAAGTTAGTCTATTTTTCTGATCTATTGTGGGATCCTTTTGTGGTGTGTTGTCACTGTGTTACTGTTTGAAGCGTTGCACATACATTTTACACATTGCCTCCAAGTTAAGTCTGACTGCTTGGTGCCAAGCTACTTGAGGGTTGAGCACAGGTTAATTTAGGGTTTGCTTGTGCCTCACCTTGACAAGGATTGGGTTTCTGATTAAATAGGGTTTAACCCCCGCTCAACCAGCAACCTGATTTCTTACACAATTCCTTTGTTACAATGTCAGAAATCTTGATACCACCCTAGCTGAAAAATTTTAAGACATATTTACCCCAGTCTTCTGATCAAACATTACTAAAACCTCTCCAGCAGTGGTGAGCTCCTGTATATGTTTTCTGTGCATTTTCCAGTTTTTACACCAGTGCTTTAAGCTAATTCACTAAATATTTTTCAGTTATCTTTATTACTCCAATTACCCTTCCTTGTGCCAGTACTTACTATACAAGTGTGGGCCAGTACAGAAGAACTATGGGGATTCACATTAGATTTGCAAGGATCTTTATTTCGACAATATCATAACACAGGCAATCTCAGTGGTGTGGAGGCTTAGTCCGGTTATTTGGGCGTTGTTATGTTTCCCGAGAGTCTCGATCTTCCTCCCTTGGTTCTCAGGCTCCCCGGGAGACTCAGTGGAGGTGGGAAGAAAACAAAAGTAAAAAAGGTAAAGTCCGTAAGATTTGAGGCCAAAAATGGATCTGCTTATAAGGTGGGAAGGGAGTGTGGGACAATGCACCCGGAACCGTCACCAGTGGCTAGCTCGTATTCAGTTGCACGCTGCTTGTGTTTACATGCCAGACTTCTGCTTTAGGTAGCACCCAGTCCTTTACAGCCCTCCCGGTACGTCTCTTGGTGACTTTCCACCTTGATCCCCTCTACCCCACACGGCACGGATGCAAGTATGTATCTTGTGGAGCCATGTTCCTCCAGGAGCGTGGCTGGGGTTTGCGTAGTGTCAAAGCGGGTGCAGCTTTCTCTTTACACTGGATCAGTCGGCGTTCTCAGGGTCGGATGCTTCTCTCGGCGGCAGCAGAGGTTCCACCTCTAAACTTTCCGGCCAGATACTACAGCCGATGTCCTCTTCTCTTCCGCTTTCCAACTGGGGCTCTGCTGCGCTTGTTTCATGGGGCGGTTCTCTTATCAGGTCTTCCGTAGCGGCGCCGTATCCGCCCATTGGGGCATGGACCAGAGAACGTGGGTCGGGGCTGAGTCTGGAGAACTTGTAATGTTAAAGGGCCAGAGCGGTTCCTGAATGTCGGCGTCAGAGCCAGACTGGAAACAGAGGAGAGGAGACAGGTGAGAGGGGAATGGATCCACGTTGTCTTCTTTTAGTAAGGTTTGGGTATGCATTTTGTGACACCGAGGTGTACCCTCCTCGCTTCAGGCATCATGTGACTTGGTTAAAAAGCAAATTCATCCTCACCCTAGGGCCCCTTCCAAGTCCAGCACCAAAAAGTGGTCAGGGACCCACAGCACTTCTTGGCATCACCAAGCACTCGGGAGCTAGGTAGTGACAATGTATCTACAGGAAGGGGAATATGTACAGAGGAATCAAGATTTCCAGTAAGTAATTGCCTCATTACCTCCTCAACCATTCCTTGTTCAAGTCCTCACTTTATGAGGATGTACTAGAGCACCAAGGACATGCCTCAATCCCAACAAGTATACAAGCCCCTGAACAAAGCAAGAAGACTGTCGGCAGAAGGGGCCCCGCAGCACAGGAGGAATAAGGTCCAGAAGAAGAGCCAGAGGGAAAAGTATCGCCCAATCAGAATGTAGACCAACATTGAACAGTAAGCAAAACAGTAGAGGCATCACAAAAGAAATCAATCAGGACCCCACCCTAGCAGAAGTGCAGCCCAACCAAGCCAAACAGCATCTGAACAGTATAACCGTCCCCAAGCAACAAGATGGGACACCCTAAATATCAGGAAAACAGCATTATTTTATTCATTTATGTTGCTGAATATGTCACATACAACTCCACTGGTGGCTTCAGAATGATGCACAGGTTTGGCTAGATACTGAAGGGATATAGATGAACTTGTTAGTACAATAGAGAGGGCATAAAGAATAGAAATTATAATTCCACATGAAACACTGAGAACTAGATTGCCCGTGTAGTATCTGGATGGCATTGTCACCTCTGTTCTAAACATTGCTCTGCAGGGCACCTCTCTCAAAGTACCCCAACGAACATAGTCAGGGCTGTTAAGTTCCAGAAGTTGTAATACACATCAAAACATGTAAAAACTAGGTAAAACAATAAAAATGTTATGTGAAAGGATACATTCATGAAGGTTTGTTCAATGCTCCTTCAAAAATCTGGATTCCACATAAGAGACACACACAATCACAAGAGCAACCATCTTGAAATTAAAAAAAATATTATGAGATTGCAACCAAGCTTGCACCTAATTGAAAGAACTCTTAAAATCCCTACCATATTTCATACATTTGGAACTTTGCCACATGGTATCAGTGTTACAGAAAGTATATCTAAAGAAGATGCAAGAAAACTCCAGGAATGAGAAAATATCAAAATGTTATTCTGCTACCTGACCAGTTTTTACAAGCTATCACGTTCAGTGAAACCTTTTTTGAAAGGGTGGTAAACACACACTGGTTGGTAGCCAGATCATGTGTGCAGCTTCATGCAGAAGGATGTGTGCCATCCTTGCCTAGGATTAAGACATAGAAGAAAAAGGAAACAAGCGTTGAAAGTGCCAATGGTGGTCATGATTTCTATTGCGGGATCCAGAGCACTACTAGCTTCCATATGTCAATGAAAGGTGTACAGAGCAACATGGAAGCAAAAGGTATGAAAGGAAAAGTAAGAAATGGATGTGCAAAGATGAACTCATTAAAAGCAAAAGAATAGTAATCAGAATTCTAGGGGTGGTGAACATGCACAACCTTTCAGAACAGCCCCTCTCGCAAATCTATACGCTCTACTGGGAATTTACAAAGCAAAGACAAATAGATCCACTCAGAGTGCAACATTTACTGTACTTCCTCTCTCGCAGCCTCCACCCTGACTTCTGAGCCCTCCATCCACTTCCTCTAGCAAAGCACTGCAATTTAGTTGCAATGTGCATACTCTCGTTCCTGTTCCTTCCTTTTATAATAAAATGCAATTTTTTGTGTACAATGAAAGCACTTGGGGATCCATTTACGGGTCTGGTGGTCCATGAACTGCCGGACTCGCGGAGACTTGGCAGTCTCGCGATTGCTCAATTATGAGTTGGGTGGTCGGACCGCCATGGGACCAGAACCGCCGTTCCTTGGAGGTGACGCTGCGGTCCAAAAGCCACAATATGCTTGACGGGACTGCCGTGGTCCCACAAAGCATATTCCAAGATTGCTCTCCGCCAGGGTTTACATGGAGGCTCTTACTCCATGTAAACCGTGGCAGAGAGGAAACAAAGAGTGCCATACAGGTCCCCCTGGTGCCTCACACCCTGTGTGCAGGCACACCAGTTTCTGCACGGAATGGACATTTTAGTCCATGCCAAGCAGAAACTATTTTTAGAGTTCCCTATGCCGTGCCTGTTTTTAAAGGCACCACCGTAGGAATGCCAAAAAAAAGCCCGCCTGACGCAAGTTTAACTCGTAATCTGCAAGGCAGCCTCACCACAGGTTTGGCGGTGCGGTGGTGGGTGGACCCGGCACGGCACTGCCAAAGTAGTAAAGGGGCCCTTGGAAGGCCCAACATGCACAAAAAACTGAATCCAGATCTGAACACAGATATCTGATCAACTCTTTAACCATTCTAATTAGGTTATGATTTTTTAGAACCACTCAAATGTAGCGAAACATTACACTTCTACTGTATCATATGAATAGTCAGAAGCTGTGTTTTTTGCTTGTGTCTCCGCGTTCCCTGGTGGAGAAATCTCATTTGCCAACCACGCCGACATGGATAGCTTAACTAAGTGCCTGCCCACAAAGTTCCTCTCTGGCGCTGAAAACTTCCTTTCCCTGCTGATTGGCAAGAGGTTCATAAAGCTGTTCCAAGCGGGGCTAACTTATTTTATTGCACAGGAGGCCAGAAATAGTTGGCAGTCCTACTGTTTATGTGTATCAGGAGAGATCCGCCGGCCTCCTACACACTCCCCTGTGATGTAGTTATCACTACATTTCATAAACCAAACATAAATTCATCATAATAAGAGAGGAGTTCTCTTTCCACCGGCCCTGCATATCCGCTCTAATTATTACTGATGTTTATTACTATTTTATTTGATAAAGCTACTATTTATTTATGTCTTGCCTTTGCTCATATTTCTTGTCCCCTTTTTCCTGCCAGAATTCTCTCTCAGTGAGGAGCATCATCGGCAAGGGAAAATATTAAAAATAAAGTGATCGCCCAAGTCATAATGAGCTTGCCGCATACTATAAGAATAGCAAATGTGTTTTTGGCTTGCTCAGCACCAACCAATCTCCTGCTCTCTTTTGACAGAGGAGGGGCTTACCCTAAGTGACAGAAAGTAGAAAAAAATCCCGCTAGCCCGCACTGCATCATCATTATGACTTCCAAGTCGCAGATGCGCGGGCAATTTGCAGGCTACATAGCATGAAGAAATCCTCATTAGCGGTCCCTTTTCAATTAAGGAATGAGCCACAAGAGGCTTCTGAAAATGGCTGCTGGAGATAGGTGAAAGCATGTGTACTGTCTGTAAAGCACATGGATGTTGATGCTATTCAGTTCCACAGCAAACAAATTCTACCCCATGGAAATTGATTACACTTAATGCCTGCCAACAAGCATATGAACACTAAAAATACAACTATCGACTTTCACCACACACTTCCATCAAAAACATGGAGAACAGTGCAAGTTAATAGAGAAGCATCTTCACCACTGCATTGGCGTGTGGGGGGGGTGCGGGATATGCAGTCTACCCTGGGCGGCACGAGTTTTGGTGGCTGTGTCCTCCCCCCTCTGCTCTTACCTGCAGCCATCGTGGCCCCTGCAGGAATCACCAGCATACGCCCCTACTCTTACATACAGCCACCGCCGCCAAGGGGCGGTAGACGCAAGAACCGCCACGGGTGGCAAACTGTCTAGCTACGCCACTGCCCCACTGACTGTGACAGACGTCAGTGAAATTCAATCAGTGGACAATGCTATGTCCAGGCACTTCTACAAGAAGACCTCCATTTTCCCTAGAAATCTTTTATAAGTACAGCTATTGATATTGATATTGGCAGTTTATAATGTGCTCTATCGCCCAAGGGCGAATTGGCGCTGACGTTCGTATGTACTGAAAGGAAAAAAGCTGATGCATGGAGGAGTAAAAGATGGCACTAAAGATTCATGCTTTGTGAAAAGAGCCATGTTTTAAGTTGTATCCTGAACTTTAGAAGGGTTGGTAAAGCTTTGAGGTACAAGGGTAGCGTATTCCACATTTTAATGGTGGTGTCAGAAAGACCGAATTCCTCCCCAAGATGCTTTCCTAATTATAGTTGTCACCGTTAATTTGGTAGAGCCAGAACGGGGGATATTTTGGGTATATACCGGTGGAATACATTTCTTAAATAGGGTGGGCCTGAATTGTGAAGTACTTTGCACTTTTGGGCATATTTACAAGGGCTTAACGCCACAGGAATGTCATTTTTTGTGACGTTCCTGTGGTGTTATGTCCTTTGCCCTATTTACAAGTAAATAAGGCCCCCTTTCATGCTACACTTAGTGTGAAAGGGTTGGGCAGTGGGTGTTGTGGAGGGCGTTCTGCCGCAGCAACCATGGATTTTGCACAATGCAGCACACATAGATGTTACAAATCGCCATACTGGATTGTTTATGTGCAAGAATGAACACCTTCCTGCGCATAAACAATTATTCCCCCCAACGCAGACACCCTTGCACTGTAGTACAAGGGTGCCCGCATTAAAGCTATGCAGCTAGATTTAGCGCCAGCGCTAGGGGAAACGCAGGGGTGCGCTGCATTCTTGTGAATACGGCTCATCTCTCGTTTTCAGAATGGCAGAGCGTGGCGTTAGCAATGTTTGCTTAACGCCATGCTTCAACATTCTGTTGTAAATATGCCCCTTTGAAAGCTACTCTTTTCCTAACTGGAAGCCAGTGAAGCAGTTTGATGGTTTGGGAGACTGATGTGTATATAGGAGTTTTCATCAGAAGACGAGCTGCTGTATTTTGAAGTGTCTGTAATTTTTTCATGTGCCTTTTTTGTATTCCCATATAAAGGGCATTACAGTAATCAATCTTGGAAAGGACTAATGTAGTTCTTACTGATTTCTGTAAATCAAAAGGGATGAACGGAAGGATCTTTTTTAATCTTCTTAAAATATAAAAACAAGAGGAGGTAGTTTGATTTATTTGATCTGCAAAAGTAAGTTTTCTGTCAAAAATGACCCCAAAATTTCTGACCTTAGAGACTGGAGGGGGAGTGAGCCTTGTTCTTGGCGCATGGGATTCCAAAAAGATGTTTCTTTACTAAAAAGTAGGACCTCTGTCTTCTCAGAGTTCAACTTGATAGTTATCTCCCATCTAGCCTACCACCTCACGCACACATGCTCTGAAGCGATTAGCAACCTCTAAAGGATCACCTGAAATTGAAATCGTAATCTGCGTATCATCTGCATATGATACGGTGGAAAAACCAAACAACCTAATCAGTTTGGCTAGTGGTGCCACGTAACGTATATATTAAAAAGGGTGGGGCTCAGGGAAGATCCCTGAGGGACCACACTTGGCAACGCATGAGATGTTGATGTAAGGTCATCAGAGGCGACTGTTTGTTTTTTATTTGAGAGAGATGAAGTCAATAGCTCACGTGCAGAACCTCGGACACTAATGCTATCCAGCCGTTTGATAAGCACTGTATGAGAAACAGTGTCGAAAGCGGCAGGTAGATCTTATAAGATGTCCATGATCCTTCTGATTTCTTCTGTTGCCGCTACCAGTGTTGACTCTGTCATATGGGTGCAACATCTAGAATCTCATTGGCATCCAAAAAGGACGAGAGTTCAGAATTAAGATGTTTTTCCAGTATTATTGCTGGGAAGGTAAGCTGGGAGATAGGTCTGTAATTCTTAACCTCGTGGGGGTCGAGTGAGGGTTCTTTCAATAGAGGAAGAATGGAAGCTTTCTTTAAATCGGCTGGAAAGATTCCTGCTTGAATGACTGAGTTTAAAAGTATATTGAGGTGACCTGTAATAATAAAAGTTGCAGACGGTAAAATTATTGGGCGACAGGGATCTAAGGAAGAGCCAGATTTTGTGGACTCGATGATCAACTTGATTTTATCCATATTGAGCAGGGGGGACTCCAGAAACATGGCCTTTAATGGCAGTATGCTAGCCTGACAGTTACCCTACAAAATTATGTTCTGTCTGGGAATACATTTGCAATATATTTCCTGAAAGAATGTTGGTATCTTATTGCACATAGTTTGATAGGGCACCAAAGTATTAGGGGCATCCGTACTAGATAGCATTCTAACTGTTTAGGCCAAACTATTTTTGTATGTAAAATCTTTGGATTTGTTCTCTATGATCAAGTTCTTATAGTCCAGTATGAATTGCTTGTATTTAGATCTTTCTGTCTCACAATAGTTTTCTCTCCACACCCTCTATTGGCGCCTGCACTTTTGTTTAAAAAGTCTCAGGTCAGTTGAAAACCAGGGAGCAGTGGGATTGTTTCTGTGTTTTCTATGCGTTTTCGTTTTTTTTTAAGGACACTGCTTCCTTAACCCAGTCCTTGTAATTAGAGGCGACTGCATTAGGCTCTTTAACTAAAATTGACAGGGAAGCAGCCAAAATCTCAGTATACTTCTTAGTGTTAATATTTTTCCAAGCTCTGATTTTATCAGGCTACTGTGGGATGTTGGCTGTTGGAAAACCTTTTGAGATTTTAAGTGTAAACATTATAGCTTTATGATCGGTCCAGGTCAGTACAATGGTTGATTTGACCTTAAACTCTTTGGGGCAGATTTATGAGGCCCTTGCGCCTCATTTACGCCACCGTTGCGTCACTTTTGTGACGCAGCGGCGGCGCAAATCCTGCGCCATGCTGCGGGGGATTTACAACGTGACGCATCTGGAAGATGCGTCACGTTGTAAAGCCCTGCGCCAGCAGTAGGCGTACCTGTGCAGGGGGGGGCGTTCCGTCGCAGGAACGCCTCCTAAAAGTGGCTGAGTGAAATCTTCAAGATTTCACTCAGTCACTTTTGAGCCCATGCTGCGTCAAAACCCTGCACCTGCTTGAAGCAGGCGTAAGGATTGACGCAGCATTGTGAAGATAGGTCCCCCCAAAGCATTGCTGGAGCTGCGTCGTGATTGAGATGCAACTCCAGCAATGCGCCACTTTTACGGCACAGATGCGTCACGCATCTGTGCCGTTTTTGCCCCATGGTGCGCCGCATTGTAAATGCGGCGCATCCATGGTGGCGGAGCTGTGGCGCACAATAACTGGCGCATCCCTGCGGATATGCAGGGATGCGCCAGTTATTATAAATCTGCCCCTTTATTATTAGTAAAAATGTCATCTAATGGATGGCCTGTTATATGAGTGACTTGCTCAGCCAATTGATCGAGATCAAAGGATTGTAAGTTATCAACCGATTGCTCGGTATCTATATTGCTTGAGTCCTCCAGATGAAATTTAAAAATCGTCTAGAATTAGTAAAACTGGGTAACTGCATGCAGGACTCAATACATTCATTTAATGCAAGTAAGAATTTTGTTTTAGAGCTTGGTGGTCGATAAATAAGAAGACCGCTAAAATCTTTGTTGTTGCTGATTTTGCATTTGAAGGTAAATGCCTCACACTTTTATTGGGATACTTCCTCAGATGTGATTTTTATTTGGTGCTGATAAATTATTGTGATCCCACCTTTGCGTTTATCTTTGCGGTCTACTCTATCAGAAATGGAACCCTTCATTACTGCAACCTCAAAATCAGGCAACTGATCTGGTCTGCCCATGTCTCAGTTATAAACACTATTTCAGGTGAGTGATCATCCAAAAAATAATTTAACTCATAACAATGTTTAATGAGCGAGCTGGCATTTAACAGAACACATTGCAGTTCATCTGCCCCTTCTGAACATGCCATGAATGTAGCTTGAAAAGTAGGGCCTGTAGATGTGCTAGAAGTAACTGAAGGGTGAGCCAATTCTGTTTTAAATGCAAAAAGCAGTGTTTACACTCCAAGCCATGGATATCGTTTTTCAACTCAAAGGTTTTACAGTAGTTACTTACACGCTACATTCAGCTTCAAAAGTTGTTCCTTTGTATATGTTAGTGGAGGAAAAAGGCCTTGGGTTCTGGGGCCTGGCACCATCCAAGCGCAAACCGATGCACACGACTTTGCCTTTGGTGTGCCCGCTGCACGTATGCTCTTACATCAGCCTTGAATAAGCTGTGCATACGCGCCGACATCTGCAAAAACAACAATTGATGGACAGAATGCAGAACAATGTCGTACATTCACCCCAGTACAAAGATCTGGGCCTAAATCCATCGTTTTTTGCTCACCATGCCACTCCAGTTTGGACCCAGCCATATGCAAATCAGTCTTGACCCTGCACCCAATGGGAACAGTCCAGGTCCTCCCTGGACTGGAAACAAGCATCCTAGGACCGGTTTCGGGCTTTCAGCCAGGATAGCTTGACTCCAGTGGCATGGAGAGCACGGGACCCACATCCGGGCATACCCGTCCCACTCGCGGTGACAAATACAAAAACAACAATTGATGGACAGAATGCAGAACAATGTTGTACATTCACCCCAGCACAGAGATCTTTTGAGCCTGTTCTGCATTCCGTCCATCAATTGTGTGTCTTTTGCTTTCTCGCCCTAAGTGCGCCAGAGGTCTAAACTGGGGTGGCATGGTGAGCAAAAGAATGATGGACTTAACCCGGATCTCTTGACTGGGGGTGAATGTTTTGATTTGTTCTGCATTTCGTCCATCAATTGTGTGTCTTTTACTTGCTAATATCGGCCTAATATAGGCGTATGTCAGTTACAAAGAAGCACTAGACCAGCGACCTCCAAGAAGGCGGAGCAATCTCAATCTGTGCTTAGTTCAACCAGGAAGTAGGCAGCTCGATTTAAAAAAACACTGTCTCCTTACAAAAAGCGAAGCTGCGGCGGACAAAAGGGCTGTTATTGGTACAAAGTAAGATGACAAATACAAGTAAATGCCCCCCAAACAAAGTCCCCATATAAATGATTTAAAAAAAGTTTAAAAGGTGCTATTCCTGTCACCTACGAATGCTGCTAGCCTTAAATAAGTGCAATGCATTACATCTCAGATTGGCTCATTAGCAGATGCCAGTGAAGGCTACATCCAATCGCCATAGGGAGTGTTGCAGAATAAAGTCTGAGTGAGGAGGCAGTTGTAGCCTATCAGTTTGTGAGCACATCATTACTCATCATTACTTTAACATGCACTACACTCATTTCAGCTGTTCAGGGCATCATTCCATGAACTGGGAGGCATATATTACTCTTATGCGAACTCTCGTGTCAGCCTATCATGGTGTCAAAGATACTTGGACGCTGTCACTGTAGTCTGTCTAGTTGTGTACTTTTCCAGTGGATGACCTCGTTCTTGAGGTTATGTGATAATGTCTTCAGATCAAAAATGTAAGGACAGCAATGATTAGGTTAGGGAGCATCAGCGTTTTGCAGTCTAGAAGAATTGGTCAAGAGGATCCAATCAGTGCACCACCTTATATAACAAAAAAGGGAGGTGAACGTCAGATAACATGTGATGCACGCAAATACTAATCTAAGATAAAGTGTTTTCGTGAGAAATATTTTTGAAAGATTATCGCTTTCATAATGCAGAGAGTTGTAACCCATAAACTGATGAGAAGAGTGCACTTGAAAATAATTATTTAGGTCATTTAGAAGCATGAATAATGCTATGAATAGCTATGCACATTTTCATGTAGAATGACATTATACAATCAATGTAGTTGTTTAGTGTTCTATTTAACCTCCCCTGCTCACTCCCCTTCCAATCAGTGTCCCCTGCAAAGCCATCTCTTCATTTTTTTTCTGGGGAGCATCAATTCAAGGATATCAATATAGTAAGGGTGTACACCATTTGATAGAAAGCATGTATAGTGAATGAGGCTTCCATGATGTACACAACGGTTCATTTTCAAGGACTCCTGCTGAAAGTTTAGCTGGAGGCCCCTTGGTGCTAGTTCTATGAGCCATTGTTTGAGACATTTTTCATTTATGTTATACATCTCTGAAGTGCAGTTGCTGAGGAAACAAGTGGAAGATTTCTCTTATCTTAAGAAATGGGTTAGTGCTAAATAATTGCGTAGTTTTTAATTAATACATTGTTGTTTCTTATTTGTCAAATGTCACCCTAAGCATGATCATACTATGCTGAATTTGCAGAATCTATTATTAGCTTGTGTGGTTTTTCTATAAAACCTCTAGGATTCTGTCTTTTATGGAATTTTGCAAGATTTCTTTTGCCATTTTCTCCTAGGCGACATGTTATGCTGGCAGTGCTCTTTATGAGTCAAAACATAATATTTGTTTTGCCTAGACTTTGCCTTCTTAGGGATTATATAGTTTATGATTTTGTTTTTTCTCTGCTTCTGGGTCTTCATGGTGAGCCATGCATTTTTTTCTCTGTACCTCATTTTTATTTTTATAAATACCTTTTTTGCTCTATTTTTGATCTTGAACACAGTCCTTTATGGATCTAATATGCGCCTAACATTTTATTCTGTTCAACTCTGCTAAATTGTGGTTTCCTAGATCAACTAGAGGCTCTGAAGACAAATTATTTTGGTAAAGTTTTGGAGGGGATCAGTTTTTGGGGTTCAGGTGAATATTGGGATTCTACTGGCAGTTAAGCACCTTATTCAAAGATATATTTATTGGCGGCCCTGATATCTACTTTAGAAGTTTGCAGACAATGCAAATGGAATAACCACACATTCAAAATTTCAACAGAACCATCAGCAATTATGATGCAAAGCAAAATGACTTGAATAGCCTCTGTACATATAGGATGAATCCAAACCTTGCATTCGTCTACCTGTGTGATCAATTTTCCCATCATCTACCCATTGTCTAAAGAATTGTACAGATATTCTATCTTTGCCCTTTTACCGTCAGCCGCAATGTACTGAGATAATTTCAGAATTTCAGGAGCATCTGTTACCTGTGCAGTAGAATGATCTAACCACTTCTCCCTCACATCCCACTAGCCACAGAGTGTTAAAAAAATCGTGCAGAGGTGGTGAGAGATGACGATAGTGGCAGCGGAAAATGTAGGAATATAACCTAAAACTAATACTCTTCATACCATTCACAATCAGGTACAAAAGGAAGGTCGAAAGGCCTTCTGCATATTTACCAATGAAATGTATAGGACGATATGAATGAAATAGTAGTGAAGGCACACTCCTTGGTTCAAACATTGGAAAAGCAATGAAAGGAATTCTGAAACAAATTTGTCAGGTATTTACCCAATTCTTCAGTTGCACAGCCAACCAAGTACCATCAGCGTAGAGAGTTTTGATGTTCCTAGCTAACCAGGACACAGGCTATATGGGAAGCTGGCTTGCCAACTCTCCCTGACTTCCTCGGGAGAGGACGTGGTCCGTCGGCTACGCTGCCGCCTCAGGTGCAGGAAACCAGGGTTCGAGCCTCGAGGTCGCGTCCACATCCTGTGATTCTGGGAAAATCACTCCGTGCCTTAATGTGTAATGTAAATACGGTGCTATGTAAAGCGATCCAATACCTTCGGGTCGAGTTCACGCTATATAAATATGCACAAAAAAAAATATATATATGAGCAATCAAGAACCAGCACAATTGAGGTAGTGCACGGTTGACTTAAGAGCACAGCTACCAGTTTTAATAGCGATGTGAATATCTAGTTAGGGTTGTGAATATTTGTACACAGCCCTTGAATAATATGCCAAAATATATCAATATATGCACAGCATAAATGAAAGAGAAGTGGTTGACAGAAACCGACGCAAAATAAAATATGAATATAAGACAATATTGTGAGAAAACGTGTCCTTTGGGATAAAAACACTTGAAAAATGTGAAGCACAATTCAAAATACGCAGTTGTTTTCGATGGCTAAATGGTGCACACAGTGTTCACAAGCATGTAAAGTTTTTTTTAATTCTACCCCATTGCAAACACTTTCTTACAAGGAGGGCAGATTGCAGACCTAATGCAAAACTAGCTTACTTTTTTACAGGATAGCAAACCTTAGTGTTTGTGACCCTGTTGATCATGAACACTCAAAACAAGCTGAAACAAAGAGAAACACTTTGGCAGTTTATATAAAGTGCAACACAAACTTTGCAAGTAAAATTAAAGTCTCTTGGAGTTAAAGATTTTGGGCTTGATTTAGATCTTGGTGGACGGGCTACTGCATCACAAAGGTGATGGATATGCAGTCTGACGAAATATAAATCCCATAGGATAAAATGGAATTTATTTTTCAGCGGACGGGATATCCGTCACCGTTGTGACAGAGTAACCCATCCACCAAGATCTAAATCAGGCCCTTTGCCTGTGAAGGTAAGGCTATTGCTGGCTCAGAACTTGTTGATGTCATAGGTACCACTGACTCCTGGTCGATGGCACCTCACTCAGGGAACCAACTCAAATGATAACAGGGCAGACTGCAGTGAAAGCAGAGTTAAAGGAACAATATAAACAAAAATGGTGGGCCAAGCAGGGAGTGTTAATGCTCAACAGAGTTACCATCCAGTTCCTCTGCCCCATGGCAGTTAGTTCTCGGGGCAGCCCTCCATTAACCTCTAATGATGGGTGGACTGGACTTTTAGATTCTGTGTCTGCATCGATATACTCCTTGAGCTAGCTCGCTAGTGGCCGCCATGCAGGCAAGATCTGCAGCACTAGCAGGGCAGGCCAACAAAAAATAAGTAGAGTCTTCTGGCTTGCTCCTAACCAGGATGAAAGGGGTCACATTCAGCGCCATGTCGCCGAAGCAACACAGCAGCAGGGTCCAGACTTTTCTATGTTGAAGAAGTTTAATAAGCTGGCGGGGAGCTCAAGCTTATATTTTAAATTTCCAGCAGCTGAACAGCAGCCAAGTGCTTTTCAAAGTCAAAGCATCTAGACTAGAATAGAAGTCCAAAATGTTTAGAGGAGAGTTTCCCTCCTTAGAGCAGCTTCTGTGAAAGTCACCCATTGCCATCTTCTCAGAATGCACCACAATGGCCGCTGTCTCCATGCAACTAATCAGGGACAACCTGCAGGGCCTGTTCTGCTGAGAAGCCTTGTGTTATTCCCCGGACAAGCTATGGACTTAAAGGAAGAGGAGAAGAAGTGTGTGTCATTCATACAGACTTAACGATTTGTGCCCCCTTTATGATGTCCGCAATCATTATTGCAAAAACGAGGCACATAAGGATCATAAATTGTTTCCCACATAAGACATGAAGATGCCATTAGCTGCTGCATGTCACCAGGCTTAATTTAGATAGTAGGCATCACTGCCAACTGTAGCTCCTGCACCCCAAAGTCTACTATAGCTGCCACAATCCAGGGCCTGTTTGAAGTGCCAACGTGGGATGTCCTCTCTAGACAACATAATGAAGAGACAAATATTGACTCGCTCTGATCTCAGGACGCAACAAGGGTGTAATTGAGGTGCCCCTGGTTATCAGTTGCAGGAGCCCCTCGTAATGAGGAACTGTATAAAATGGTCCCAATTTGAAAAACAAACAGGGGAAGTGTAAGTAACAAACTAAGAATGGCAAGGATGATAACGCTGCACAGGTTGTCAAAGACCTTTAGCCTTACAGAGAGGGCTTATATCAACAGGAGTGCACTAAGGAACATCTCACAATGGGAATATTTCTATCTACTACAAAACCAAGACACACCTTTTATGAAGTTGTCCAATGATGAGGTTCATGTTGGTAGATAAGCAGGCAGCAATGGTGGGGTGTATCATGAAATACTAGTAATCTAACTGCATCATGCCATTCAAGGTATCAAATGTTTGAGAAAAGAGAATAATATGGTCAGAATATAAGAACACTCAAAAGCATAAGTGTGACTTTATAAAAATATTACTAAGTGAGACAATACTTTACCAAGGAGTCATTTAATAAGACAATTTTGTAAACTGAATAGCAAATCCTCAGATCAATGTTTATAAATAGTAACCTCACCTCTCAAGATATGCAAAATGTCTTCTATTTATTTATGCCAGATACGGGGAATGACCTTAAAAAAATATAGGTTTGCGGGCAGGTAGAGGTCCTCTTTTTAAATAAAAAAATATTTTATTAGTTTTATTACATGAAATAGGTCAGCATCGAGATATTTACCATTCAACATTTGACTAGCGCATTATGCATGTAATTAATTACATATTATAAAGTGCACAATACTGCATTTTAATCTCACAGTCTGACCAAACAACCCAACCCCTCGCACCTCCC
The DNA here is from genome assembly GCF_964204655.1 of Triturus cristatus. Classification (NCBI taxonomy): domain Eukaryota; kingdom Metazoa; phylum Chordata; class Amphibia; order Caudata; family Salamandridae; genus Triturus; species Triturus cristatus. The sequence goes on along the minus strand of NC_140584.1, from coordinate 362,891,636 downwards.
CACAGCAACCGTCTATTCTGACCGGGGTCATTGACGGTCTTCAAAAAACACGTAAGGTAAGAGGGGAGCTAGTTTATCAACGGAGACAGATTGTAGTCCTTCCTCATACTTAGAGTCAAGCATACATTCCATTGATGCCCTGGAAGAAATTCCATTTCGCTTCTGCCTCTGTGCCCGTGAGCCAAAGCACCTCCATACTCCGTGTTCCTGATAGTGTGACAACCTTACTTCTTCGGCTCAAAGTGGGGCTCCTATTGCCAGTACCTGCCAGCCTTACTCCAACAGTGATTCAACCCCTCATGTTGCCCACAAGAACAACATATATGGCCATGGTAGTGGGAAGCCTCCCAGCTACTTGATTGCCCAGCGGGTGTGGCTGTTCTTCTTTGCTGCAAGACTTGCTGCCTGTTTCACTGAGTGGCTCTGCTTTGAAGGATCTGGTGGCCGATACCCTGCCTGCCATCCATCTTCGATATTGATGATCATTGTACAGTGAAAATAATTTTTTGCATTTATTGGGACAGTATTATAGCATTGTTAACCTGTGTCTTACTGGGCCCGTGCCTGGTTGCCTATGATAGGAAGGGAAGTGTACCTATGGTTGCCATTCTCTTGATTTGCACTTACATTGGCAGTACCACAATGAATGTGAAACTGTCTCACTCCTTTAGCCCCATCAAGAGCAAGTTTCTGTTTCTCGAACCATATTCCCACAGCCGCTCCTGTGAACAACCTGGCACACACTTTGTTTGAGGCAGCTTGGCATTTACCTGATTAAATCACAAATGAAGGCAGCAGGGAGAAGGATGAAGGTCAGTGATAGCACCTCCCTATACTAATATCTACAAATACCACAAAAGATATAGCCAACAAATGTGGAATGGAAGTGAGTTGGACATTTCAATCCAATATAGAGAAAACACTTGTCAGAGGCCATCATGTGTTTTTTAAAAGGACTCCACCCACATACATCATCCAAAATGGCCATGTATCTGGATCAGCTCAACCTGTGAGGGAGCTCTTGATGTTACAGTTCTGAGGGATATAACAAACATTGTGGTTAAAATTAACCAGTAGGCTACCCAAATACTATCTTTACTGGTGTGGTCCTCCTGTGAGATTAAAAATGTGCTTAATATTAGAGCTGATTATTACTCTACATCATACTTCTATTAGTTTACACGATAAGGCTGATTTATTTGCCCAACGGCATCACACATCTTTCTTCATGACCAAGGATTACTTCCTGCTCAGTGTTCCTTGCACCAATCTGTAATTCACTCTTGGGAAAGAAAAATACCCATGCATACACACACTCATGCATGTATACATGCATGCATAAGTTCCCCAGAAGGAGTATGCCAGGTTTATTCCCATAGTAGTGTTTTAATCAGGCCCTATTGGGGTCAAGGGAGTAGGCCATCCTCATACCAAACTTTCATCAAAGGATGCAGCCACTGGTAACACCTAGCATTCTCCCGCCCCTGGATGTTCTATGCTTCACAGGTTTTAATCTTTCCAGAGGACCGCAGCAATAACGATATTATTGGTGTGGCCTATTAGATAATTTTACCTACAATTTTCTTGCGAGATCCTTCAATCTTGTAACATCAAGAGCTCCCTTATGGGTTGAGCCAATCAAGATGCATGGTCCTTCTGGATGAAGAAATCCAAGGTGAAGCATGCAACAAAAAATATGTGGGTGAGAGTCCTTTTAGAAACCACGTAGTAGTCTGTAGCATGGGTTTTCTATGTATTGAATTAAAATATCCAGCTCACTTCCATTTGACTATTGTTGTCTGGGTCTCTGGTGGAATTTGCACATATTTCTGCTTACACAAGGACTGGTCTATATCCTGTAACCTTTCATACATTGTCACAGTAATATGTTACACCATTGCAAAATCTCCTCATCAGAAAAGACTGACTGGGAAATATCTGAGACTGCTCGCTTTAGTATTTTGTTTCCCAAATATTTCACTACAAGTGATCCAAATAGCAGCTAAGGTTTTAGAAAAAGTTGCAAACCCTACAGTTATGGTGTTAGGGTTGATATCTGACCAATCTGAGACCCAAAAAACTGTCATTTTACAAAAACGAATGACTCCTAATTTTGTCCTGGCTGCCAACAGTGGAGTCTGTGAATTTGTAAGATCAGAATGTTGTTCATTTATGATAGGCAAGGAAGAAATGTCCCTTTTCCCTATGTAATCTTGCATAATTTGCATAATTTCATGTCATGCTTTCTATGTGAAATTCCAGAAATTACATCATTATGCTTTGTCATGTAATTAAAGATAATTCGCGCAAAAACCCTATCATGGAGAAGTGTTAACAAACAGAACAAATGTGGCTGTTGTTTGTGATACTTGTTTTTTTGTCCTCTTGTTTTAGAGCAAAATGTGCATTCCAAATGGACTCATAACGCATTTCACACTAAAATATAGCACTAAATGCTGGATTTCCATTCTAAGTAATTTTGCATAAACTTTCCCACGTTTCTTGTCATTAGGCAAAGTAAATTGTGCGAATTTCACACACCCTTAATTTATAATTAATGTTTCTTTATGCATGGACAAACAAATTGCTCATTGTTCTTACAGCGTTGAGGAACTACATAAATTAATGATAGCTTTAGTGTTGATGGATAGATTATTTGGTCTTGGTTAAAAGGTATTTTTGAAGAATTTGGCATTAAGAAATTAGAAACCATTTGGGTGATCTTTGTCCTCCTCCTATTGCTCTACATCTTGTCAAAATATGTGTGTGCTCCATCATAGTGACACTAGCAATAGTAAATCCTTTCCCAACTCCCCACTAAAGATAACTGAGGCTGATCACCAGAGGCTTTGATAAAGGATTGACAAAGTGGGCATCGGTCCAGCCGCTGACCCCTATTCTAAAGGCCCACCCTCATAAAGGGATTGGAACAGTCAAAACTCCTGTCATACTAACAATGTATCTGAAACCCTAATTCTGTTGTAATTCTACAGCTAGGCATGCATAAAAGAAATGTAGGCCCTCATTACAAGTGGCCCAGTGGGGGATGCATTATTTATCAATTCTAATAAATGCAGATTCCTAGGAGATCGTTAATTTTTGGGGCAGATAAATAACACTTACTAGGGTGTTTGCCATCCATTGGGGGCTAGCCTGCAGTTAAGGAGTTTCTGCACCAAAATCCGTAGGCCCAACTGTTTACTGGATATTTTCTATATATTAAACTTGGGCAGATTTTGAAATTCAACTCAAGAGATCACACTCTTTCACACTCAGTAATAGTCATTATGATTCCAGTGAAAACAAATGTTTGGTCACAGGCCACAGTTAACTGGAGCACTTGTAATAAGGGCTCATGAGTGTATGCCTGGCCAGCAGCGGTGCAGGTAAGAGCGGTGGGGCTGGGTGGGGGGGAATTTGACAGGCGACGATGAGGCAAAATTCATTATTTATTACATTTTCAATTCAATTCAAATCACTTTATTCGATTAATAAAAATATCAATCATAAAAGTACGAAGTACAAAAATGCATCACAATTAGTAACCAGAGATAACAGAAGAATTCATATCAGCGAATGGTCAGTTTTTTTGTTCTCTAGATAGATATAAAAACAAGCAGAACTAAAAACAAGGCTAAAGATAGATCAAGTCATGGATAATATATACATAAAAACCACATAGCAGTGTAATTAAAAAACCCATCCAGAACAAGAGAGCTCGGTGGACAAAGCTCACAACATTTTAATTAGCTGATTTTCCCTTAACGAGCCTTTGCCTTATCCTCCAAGCATGTCCTAAAAACTTTGCTGTACCACAGATAACACTTGGGATTAGCGTCTCATAAGTTAAAATGCGTAGGGCCACCCGATGGGAAGAACAGCCCAAATTGGAACAAACTGGTTTTAGCCACCTGGACCTCACTTGGCTGTATGCCCTACAAGCAAAGAAAAAATGTGCTATAGATTCCGTAGGGCAAGCACAGCCCGGACAGCCCTCATTAATTCCCGAGTGGCCGCTCCAACCATACTGGAAATCTCGGAGAGGGAGCGTGCCATACCTGAGTTTCAGGTAGAGCACTCTGTCCCCCGGGGACTCGATGAGGTCGAGGAAGGGTTCCAATTTTAGAGTGGGCTTAACATCCAAGAATCTCTCCGACAAAATGCCATTATGATTTTTGTTGGACATAGCGGAAATCCAGACCCAGTAAAGCCTTTTCACAAGAGGTTTGGGCGGGGGCATCTGACTCTCCCAAGCCTGGTCCAGACCAATTTCGACCACTAATTTCTTCAAGTTGGACACCCAACCAACCTTGTGACCTGCGCCCAAACTTATCAGTTCTTTTAGACCGGATGCATAGTGGCATAGGTCAGGAGACCTCATAAGCCGGGTCCAGTATAACAGAGGGCGCAGCCTCGCCACTTCGTTTATTGGGTGCCTCCCAAGGTCATAACGGAGAGGTGTTAGAGGGGTGGAGAGGGGGAGCGAGACTAAGTCACGAAAGAATTTGTTTTCTGATTTTACTAGTTCAAAAAGATTATCGAACCCCCAAAGTTCCGCCCCGTATAAGCACCCAGGCAAGGCCTTACCCTCATATACTTTAATGGCTGGGGCTACAGGGCGACTATAGGAGAGTCTCTGGTGCCTCGCTATGGCCCTGGAAATCCGTTTGTGGTTTAGGACCATTTTGGTCAGATGAGGTGCCCATTTTAGTTTGTTGTTCATCCTTACCCCAAGATAGTCAAAGGCCTCTACCAGCTCCAGCGGGCTGTCATTCAAGATAAATTTGTTCCTAAAGCTTTTAGATGGTGCCAAAGCCATTAGCTTGGTTTTAGCTATGTTGATTACCAAGCCTCTGTCTACACAGAACGAGGTGAAGCGATCAAGAAGTTTTTGCAGGCCCATAGGGCTCTTGGAGACCAGGAGGGTGTCATCCGCAAATAATAGGGTTGGTATTTTTTCCCCGCACAGGGTTGGGGCATCGGCCGCGTCCTCTCTCAAATGGTCTGCCACCCCGTTTATGTAGAGAGAGAACAAGGTCGGCGCCAAAACACAACCCTGGCGTACTCCTCTCTGGACAACTATTTTCTCTGTGAGCTGGCCCTGCCCCCCCACCTTACTCTGGCAAAGTTGTCTTCATGTAGGCGTTTAAGAAGAGACAAGATCAAGGGAGGAATTCCTAGATCGAGCAAGACTTGCCAAAGCTTGGAGCGGGGGACCAGATCGAAGGCTGTCTTTAAGTCTATAAAAGCCAAATACAGGCTACCCTTCTTGATGGTTACAGTTTTCCAATGGATCAGGCAGAGTCTGAATACCTGATCCATTGTGCCAACCCCACATCTAAATCCAGCCTGGAAGTGGGACAAAACACCCTCCTCATCGATCCATCCCTTCATCCGTGTTAAGAGGACCCTGCCAACTATTTTTTGAATGACGTCGATCAAACTAATCGGTCTGTAATTTGCAGGATCCTCTCTATCCCCCTTCTTGTAGATGGTCACCACCTCAGCCCCTTTCCATGATTCGGGTACAGGGTGGCCAATTGCTATGAGGTTTAGGGATCCACAAATAAATTGTGCCCAAGGGTTTCTCTCGTGGATCATGAGATCGCCCGGAAGGCCGTCGGGGCCGGCTGCTTTGCCGGGCGCGATTGAAGCAATAGCTGTAAGTACCTCATTAAGGCCAAAAAGCTCGTTCACAGAAGGTACCACTGGGGGCTCTAATTCATACCCTTGCTCTTGCGGGAGCACCCTTCATCACCCCTGTATAATTTCTGAAAATGCTCGAACCAGTCTCGCCCCGAGATGTGGTTCGGTAATGGATCAGCCCCCCTCCTTGTGCCAACATTAATAAGATCCCAAAATAATGTTGCATCCTTCAGCTGGGCAGCAGATTTCAGATCTTGCCAGTGGGCTTCTTCCCAAGCTCGTTTGGCTAAAACTATGGACCTGTAATATATTTTCCTTGCAGACAAGATGTTGCTCTGGACCTTGGTTTTTAGGGCTTTTGAAAGGTCATGCCTCCGTGATCTGCACTCGTTAGAGTACCACGGGTTTTCGCCCTTAGGAAGTGGGCGCTTACAGCCTTGAGGTATTTTGGCCTGGAAGAACTCACTTACGTGGTCCACAGTTGAAAGGTATATTTCCTTAAACTCTGAGCAGTGCGTAGGAGAGGGGGGAGTATCGGAAACGTCATTAAGTAATGAAATGTTATCATTGATGATCTCCCTAATGCCCTCCAGTGATAATTCGCTTTCGGCAACCTTGTGCCATTTAAGGCGCCGGTTGCAATTGGAGGGGACAATTTCCCTCATCCGAGTAGTCTTAGTATTGACAAGCTCGATGGAGATAAGAGCAGGATTACATTGAAAATGCAAGGACAGGGGGTTGTGGTCACTTTCGCATCTTTGGACCACTTCCATGTCTATAAGGTCACCCCAGGAACCAACATCCAACAATATATAGTCAATGCGTGAGGGCACCTTGGTTCTAGTAAAAGTAGGGGCTCCCATTGAATCGGATTTAGATCTACCATTGGTCGCCCTCAAATTATGCTCAAGAGTCAGGGCATTGATTTGTATGACTCTAGGAGACCATTTCTTTATTGGAGGGAGGTCTAAACAGGGAATTTCCCACTTGGCATCCAGATCCCTTGTGCCCTGGATATCCTCATTGCAGAGTGGCTCAAAGGTACAATTTAAGTCTCCTGCGACGATTATACCTGCTGTAGGGGTGATGGCCGTAAGCTCAGTATCCAGGGTTGATATAATGGGGCTTGCTTGTCCACCCGAGGTTCCTCTGGCATATACATTAAAGATCTCCAGGCCAGCTTTGGGGTCTGGCCCAGTAATGGAGATATGGAGAATGTCCTGGGAGGGGGTTTCCCGGTTTCTAACAGACCAATTCAAGTGGATGTTAACCCAGGCAAGGAGTCCCCCCGAGGGCCTGCCTCTGGGTGAACTGCTGGCCGGGACATGAAAGGTGGTATAGCCTGACCTATAAAGGGGGACTAGGCTCCATGTCTCCTGGAATAAAAGGATATCGAATTTGTTGATGAAATCATTCCAAAGGGGGTCGGCAAGATTTTTATCCAGACCCGCAATATTCCAGGATAAAAGGTGAAATGATCTTGAGCAATTAAGAGGAATGTCTTTATTTACATCCACCACCACACTTAAGACGCTTGCTTCACTTGGTGGTTGGGGGGAGCCAAAATAGCACTACTAACCCCACCCGGGGCCATGGGCAGAGGGTGTACTAAAACAGTGTTAACCACTTGGGAGAGGCGTTCCGAGACAGGAGAGGGGTTATCTTGATGGTTGTGACTCAGTCAGTCAACCTGTCTGAGACCTGAATCTCCGGACTCATGTAGGAATGACCAAGAAGGGGAGGGACGGATCTGGATCGAGGAAAACTCCAGCGGAGATGTCCTGAGTTCCAGTAATAGGAGGTTTTCTGCTAAGGAGGGATCACTGAGTTCGATCTCGAGGCAATCCGCCTGAGCATCTGCCCTGGAGATCCTATTTACTCCAACCAGATCGTCTCGAATAATGGATCTACACCCCCTTACATAACGCAACCAATGGATAGCTTTATTGAGTAGTGAATCCCTTCGTTCGTATCCCCCTTTGCTGGTAAGTTTCGGAACGTTGGTCATGTACACCTTGGTCCTAATAGGTTGATGGAGCGGACGCGGGCCATAGGGGGTTCTATAGGGGGGTGATACGATGGGTGTTCGTGACAGCGAGGATATAGTGTGGATATGGTGATCCGTTGGCGTAGGTCTAGTTTCGGATACCACAGTACGAGGCTCGCCTCTCGTAATGTCTACATAAGAACCAGCCTTATCGTTAATGGCCTTCTTCTTAGCAAGCCCCCTCGTTCTTTGATCTTGAGATGAGGTTGAACAAGTGTTTGGAGTGTGGATTGTGAGCCCCTGTGTAACCCGCCCAGTGAGTGCGGCGACCTCCCTTGATGGAAGTGCTAGGGAGGTAGTAGTTGGAGAAACTTGACCCTGGGCTAGACTATCCAATCTTGCGGTCAATGATGCCACAGTATCCTCCAACTTCTTGATCCTAGCCAACAGAGCCGACTCAGAATGCCCAGCCTGTGTGCCCACGGCTGGCCTTTCACTTGGAAATAGTACCATAGATTCCTCTGGGGCCGATATAGTGGTAGTGCTAGTGTGTGAAGCAAGTAGGGAAAATCTATTTGAGCATAGAGTGGGAGTAAAAGTGGGAGATGCCTGGGCTTGTTGCTGTACCAACCCTGGTTCTAGTGGAGGGGATAGAGGACTAGGAAAAACGGCGTCAATGAGTGGGTCTGAGGGAGCTAGCGTGGGCTTATTGCTACTAGACTGATTAGTAAACATTGTGGGGATGGTTTTCCTGCGTGATTTATTACACGATTTGCCATCCACCTGTTCCAAGTTTCCTATATCTTTTTGGGTGTCATCACCAAGAGCCTCCTCACAGTCATTAACAATTCCCTTAATTCTCTCCAGGACACAGTTAAGACCAGCATGCAGAGTCTTTTTAGCTTTTTTCCCTTTTTTTGTGCCAACAACAGCACCTCCCTCCATGGCTTTCCTCTTCCCCATACTCGATCCACACAAAAGTTTTACAAGCTAGAATGATGCACAAGAAATATAAAATGTGTCACAAAACGAAACTTGCTAAAATATTTAAAAACATAAAACCAAATCGTCGCAGGATGAAAAATAATTAGCGCTCGGGACAATGTGCGCATGTAGCAACAAGGACTAGGACCTACAGCAGACCCAATGTGATGGTACAAGCAACCTGAAAAGCACCCCGTGGGGACCACCAAGAATCAGAGTCAAAGGACTGCAGTGAAAACAGTTCACACCGGTCAAAGTACCTGTATCTGGGCATGTACGCGAAGGAGACAGTAAAGGAGGGGGCCCAGCCCAGCCTCATCCGGCCTCTGACGACCTCGGACGGCCCGCCCTCTGCCCGGGCTCAGCCCGGCGTCGCCCGCGCGCGTCCCGCGACGCGGAGGCAGCGACGGTCTTTTGAGCGCCTCGTGGCGCGAACAGGGCGTCTGTGGGTCTGGCGCGCTCAGCCTGCTGGGGGATGTAGTTCCTGTCCCCGCTCTGCGGTCGCTGATGCGGATGGCGGCGGCGGGGGACAGCGGCCCGGCAGCGCCGGCACAATGGAGGCAGTGTCAGGTAAAGATCCAGAAAGGCACTAGGTCCTTACATTTTCCCTCATGGCCCTCTGTCAAATCCCCCCCACAAGCAGGCCCTACCGCTCTTACCTGCACGGCCTGCCCAAGTTTAATCCTCACTCTTTCAGGCAGTTGGTGTCAATCATTTTAAAAATAATCTTTCTTTTTTGCGACCCTTTCCTGACATCACCTCACTTCTCTCTCTTTCTCTACCCATCTCTAGGTAGTAATATAACTTCCACCTCTCTGTCACAGCTTTGTTTGCCTCTTTCTTTGAATATATATCTCTACGCCACCTCGCTGCCTCTTTAATGACCCCACCTCTCTCTTTGAACCTCTCTCTGTGACTACCCTTATCTCTCTCCTTCAAATCTCTCTATACCTCACGCCTCTCTCTGCACCTCACTGTTCTGTTTCCATCACACCTCCTCTACTTCAAATCTCTCTCAACCCCATCTTGCTCTTTTCCTCAGTTCTCTATCTTTCTCTATCTCGGTATGCCTTTTAATCGTCTCTCTACATCACAATCCTCTGTCCCACTAACATTTTCATTTCTCTCTCTCTCTACCTCACATCTCAATCACTACCACATCTCTCTCTCTATAAATGCCTGGCCTCTGAACCTAACCATTTATATGCAACCTCCCCTCTCCACCTTCCATTTCTCTACCTTTGTTTCCACTACCTCACCGGTGTCACCGATCTACTTTTTTCTCACTACCTACCTCTTCTCTATTATTACCTCTGTCTCTTTCGCATAACGCACACAACCACATGTCTCTGCAAATCCTTCGCCATTTCAATTCACCCCACCTCATCTAAATCTGTACCTCTTGCTTTATAGATCTCTCTGCCTCGCCTCTCTGTCTCAATCTCTACCTCATAATACTCGCTCAGTTTCATCCTCTATCTCGCTTTACTTCCGTCTCTCTGCTTCATTTCACTTTACACCTTTTTGTTCTTTACCCCTTCATATATACATCTCTCTCTCTCTCTCACTCTCTCTCCTCTTTTTGCCTGGCCTGTCTATCTATACCTCTTATCATTTTGCCCCTCTTTCGACTTTCAGATCTCTATCTTGTATCATTTTTTCTCTCACTACCTTAGGTCTTCATCTGTCAGTCTATGTGTCTCTACCTTGCCTTGATTTCTTCTTCACCGCTCTCCATACATGTCCTTCTCCCTGTCTCTAGACAAAATATGTCTTGCTCAGAACACCAAAAAAACTTAAGATGTCACTGCCGATGATGACTTAGACCAGAAATCTATTTATGAATCACTGGAGTATGTTATTGATAAAGTATCTCAGGAAAAAATGGTTAATGGTAATTATTCTGCTTCTAGGGTTATACAATAAAATCATGAAAAAGAGGAGGATTGTGAGATAAAAATTTGTGCCTTAGTGTAACCGTAAAGGCTGCAGCCATCTTTCTGCTCGTGCTAACCATGCTTTCAAGTTGTGCCTGTCTATGACATGTGAAACCTCGTTGCCATGCCTGGCTCTTGGAGCGAAACATTTCTGATCAGCTTGCCAGCGGCAATTGTTTACATTTTTATCTGGTTGAAGGTCATCTATATACATACATTTTCATTGCTTCAGAATCGTGCACCCGTGTAACTCCTTTTTTGCAGCGTCATTACATGACCACCATTGGAGCCCTATGTGCCAAAACCTATACACTTATGCCTTGCTCTGCTTCTGTAGCTTATGCTGGAAGATATTCTTGTTGTCCATTTCTGTGCCTTACAGATACAGTTTTCTTTTGTTAATGAGCATCTTCAGGTTTCAAATTGACAAGTCCGAACAATTTCTCTAACAAGACTTACCACCCATGACAGTACATTTCCAATGAGGTAAATGCAGGATTTTCCAATTTAAGGAGAGGACAGCACAACTTGACTTAGACCTACACACAGCTTTCGAACACAGGAAGTTAATGAATTATTAAAACGAAAAGGTCATATACATGATAGCTTTATTGGCATGACCACTAGGAAGGCGAACAGATGAATCATGGAACATCATTGCAATGCTCATTGCAAATGTTTTAATACTAAGATGACAACACATTTCCTAGAACATGGATACAACGAGGATGATGTCAAATGGGCCATTAATAAGAAACGACACCACCCAGTAGCACAAACTGATATCAATACTCTATTCTTAAAAAAAACAACTTTGGGACGATAAGCTAAAAACATATCAGGATGGCCTAACCAATGGAATGCCACAGTTCTTGCTGGGTCCCAAATAGTTTCTTACATACTCACTTGGGTGGAAAGGATATATTTAAGCCTTAGCTCTTTTCCTCCAATACAAATTTGAGTACTAGAGAAATAACATTTTCATTCTTCTGTGCACTTATTGTCATATTCCAGTACCTAAGTTGCATACACCAGAATAATTAGAAATTCTATGACTACATTTGATTTGGGCATCCTCAAAATAATTTTTAATACAAACTTGCTCATTTCACTGTAGTGAGCTTTCGACATCATTTATTAATTATTTTTCATTTTTAATCCTATAGCTGAGTTTGTTGTTAGACAGTGCTTGCTCGCTCTATTCTGACACGGAGGATCTAACACCTGGAGGTACACCTCATATCCACATTCTTTTGTTCTTACATTAAGATAATTGTGAGGAAAAGTACCATGTCACTGTGCATCCTGAAACAAGCAGCACCACAGGAAGCAAGAGCAAAAAAAAGTAGATTTTTGCAGTGTTTAGAAACTAGAAATTGCTATAAGACAAAAAATAAGTTTGCTGGAAATTTGAGCCCTACACGTTCCTGCGTGTGTAGCATGTCTATTCCTTATCAAGTTTGACGCTCAGGAGAATCAGAAGATTATCAAACACCACTCCACGTCACTAAGCACCATAATATGGATTATGTCCCCTCCCTCGTGAACTATTAGGGGTGGCCACAGTTTAAAATGACGTGTCAGAGATGAAGGAAAGGAAAAGAGAGCTTCAAATGCTGGAGCCTGTTCTCATTCATCTAACGGAGCTCTTTGTGGTTTTCTTTGTGTGAGTAGTGACTGTGCAGTTTGCGGAATGATAACTAAATAGTTATTGCGTTGGAATGGTAAGACATACAGGTGTAACAACCTTGCTGGCATGACTGCATGACTATGATCTTTCTCATACAGTAATAAATCAACTCAACAGATCCATTGACCAGTGCTTATACTTCGTTTCCTTCCTTCTGTCTGATGCCTGAAGCATCCGCCTTCACAGTAGTTCCCTCTGAGTATTAACTGGTTGGCAGTCTAGTCTTTCAATGTCTCTTTTGGTATTCATTCCTACAGGGTTCAAATGGTCAATTGAAGTCAATCCATTTATTGCTACTTAGCTGACATGGTGACAAAGCATTATAGCAAGTATTGAAGAGATGGCATTATATCTCTGGCTTTGCATTCTGCCGGTGCAAATCTAATTTAGTTTTTCTTATAATAGAAGCATCTATTCTACTTAAGAGCCTCCGCAAAGACAGCCATGCCACCTTCTCTCACAGACTGTGTGCCTTCCGTAGTGAAAGGAGAGCATGGCTGATATGCTTGACCTGTGTGTATCTGGCAGACACTTTTGAATACATAGCATTCCTTAAGTTCCTCCCACTCTTGAGCAATTTTGATTGCTACATCTCTCTTGCCTTTCCTCTGAACCGAGGTCTTCCTGGTTCCCAATGGAACATTTTTACAAACGTAACAGATCTCCGAACCCTGCTGCTCCAGATCTATGCTAATTGTCTTCATAGTTTATAATTCCATGTTTTGGTCTTCTTATAGCCATTAGGGCTTTGGGGGGGCGGCCGACCAGCGGGAGGCTCGCCCTCCCGGGGAGTTTTGGGCCAGGGGAGGGGGAGGGCATCCGGAGCACGGGTACGCTCTTCCGGGTCCGGGGTCTCCGTTTGGGCTGGTTGGGCTCCTTGGGCTGGTTTTGGGCTGGGGGGCTATTTAGCCGGCCATTTTGTGTGGCGACCCACCATTTGGTGGATCGTGACACAACGGCCGGCTGGGTGTGTGTCGGGGGCTTGGTTTATCTCTAATTGGGCCTGTCAAAGGCTGGATGCGGAGATCCCTCTGGTATCTTCAAGAGTTATTTGGAGTTTGAGGGCTTCACTCAGCAAACTTACAGTACTTTTAAAGAATGTGTTGTGACAGTGTCTCCTCTGAACGCACAGAGATCTCCACCAGACAAGCAAAGAACTCTAAATACGTTGGGTTGTAGTCCAACAAGGTAGAGCAGCATATGACTCCACTGCACTGGCGAAATGGAGTGAACAGTGGCGGCTCCTAGATGGAGAGCTGTGGGCCGGTAGGGCGGGGTGGGGGAGGGGCAGGATGGGGGGGGTAGTAAACTACGGCATACGGCCTAACAGAGTTAAGTAACTAAATAAATAAAATGAATTACATTGCGCGCTGCATCGCCATTTGCGATGCAGCGCGTGCAATGTAATTTGTTTTATTTATTTATTTAGTTACTTAACTCTGTTTGGCCATACAACCCAACATATTTAGAGTGGCTACCATGTTTTATGCGGCTGCTCACCAAACTTTTTTTTTCTTTAAAACCAACTTCCAAAGTGGGACTTTGGTTTTGAAAAATTAATGACCCTAACACCCTGGGAGTTTTCTCACTGGATATGGGATTCCTTTTATTTTCTTCTCTTCAGGACCACCAGGATTTTCCTGACAGTCATGAACAGGGGGGGAAGTATGTGAGGATGTCTTGTCTATATCAGGTGGAAAGCTTGGAGGACTCAGAGTGACAGGCCAGACTCCGTTGGGCTGTCAGTCTAAGGTTTTGACCTGTGGAGCCAGTGTAGTAGTAGAAACATGACAACCCACCAGACTGTAAATACAGTAGGGGGACCATCCTTTTGGTGAATAGGTGAATCCACCATGGTTGTGGAGTGCCCTGTCCACCAAACTCTGTATAAGACCGTTGGTCTTGGCACTTGTGCAGCAAAGGCAACATCCACTGGTAGCCACATTGTCCCTTAATAAAATATAACCTGCAATTGATTATGTGCCTGCTGTGATGGGTAGCACTGGATAAGAGGAAAAAGAAACAGGGCATTAAACATCTCCCAGACGAATAACTTGAAGACAGAAGGTTCAGCAGAAAAGAAGAACAAGCATAACAGACCGAGACTGAACTGAAATACAGGACCAGACTGGGGTGAGAATTGGTGTGAAACTGAAGAAGAAACACAAGATGCATTGTGAAGCAGAGCTTGAACTTCACTGTAGTCTTAAATGCCTGAAAAAATAGGAAATTACCTATAGGAACAGGATGTGATACTGCTTCATGTGAGATTGGACACCTTCCCACGAAAAACACCAGGGAAGCCATCTTGGATTGGTACAAACTAGTTTACTGATGTTTCTGCTTTGAAAATGCTCTTGAGGCAAACAATGCTATTTGTCATTCCACTGCAGCAATTTCCAGTTCACCCACCATTCCACTCGCCATTCTACAGCGAGAATCCTTTCTTTCTCTGCATGGCGGGTTGCCGCATTACCCTTCTACTATTTACCTGGATGCGACTGACCTGCCGGCGCAGTCTTACTTTGAGGTATTCTTCTCCTTGGGGGCTGTTTTGTAGACAATGCTTACTACTCTATGGCCCGCTTAGGCTTCTCCTTCCCAGGGTTCCTTGGTGTGATCGTCGGAGAAGGTAATATCTGTCCAAACCTACGCTGGCAGTTGCGCTGCAAGTTACTGATACTGTTTCTCAAATCAACATGGAGATGACTTGACTTCCTATACCCTGACCTATAAAAAGAATTGACTCATTCAACTCTGCGCCACAACTCATTGAGTAGTAGATCATCGGATTCCGTGCTCCCGGATTTCTTCCTTTAACAGTTTTCTTCTCACTGCCTTGCCTTTTCTGTATCATTGTTCAAGACTGCAAATTCAGCTTCACCCATCTAGTTTAGCTTCAGCTCATGGCATCTTCGGGGGTCATTATCGCAGCCTTCGGGAGCATTTGGGGATTGTTTTTGGAGGTCTTTATTTTTTCTGGTTATTACATATGCAACCTACTCTTTTGCTGGATGACTGCTGTAGTTGATCTTTACTGATTGCTTTATGTGTCACTCCCAGTTGGTGAACGATGTAGAGATCAAAATTGCTCTTTGGGGCCGGTGGATGTGCATATCTCTGGTTGAATTGATTTGAATGTATGCTACTGATCATTTTATATTCTCTGTAGACCTGTGGGTGTTGTAAATATTTCTGTCCTGATGATGGCCGCCTCATATAATGGTTCAAGGACGAAAACATCCATCTTTTACGTTGGATAACTATTATACAGAATATTCTCTTTGTGCATGCCAAATCTATTTTTTGTTTTCTATGATAAGATCTGTATATGTAAAGTGATGGCAACTGTTTTGCTGTATCTTTGCACACAATCTGTCTATAATTAGTAATGAATGTATTTGAAATCTCTTTTTACTGTCCTCTGTTATACTTATTGGCCTATTTATTTTAAAGTAATGGATCGCAACACAGCAGGGTACAGGGAAAAGGGCAGGAATGCACCATATTTAACACAGTACGACACATTACGGCCTTTTCCCTGGCGCTGGTGCACAGTGGGCTGCCTAGCAGCAATGCAGGCACCCTTGCACCATGGTGCATTGCATGCAGAATTGTTTTGTGCAGGAAGGGGCACCTTCTTGCATTGCAAGAGGAAGTAACGAGGAAACATAAAGATATTTCTCCTCATTACGCCTCCCCTGGAAAGCCATAGCCTTTTGGCACATTCCCAGGTCTACCAGTAATGGTAAATCTGGGAATGCATCAAAATCCATGACAGTTGCATGGGAACGCCCACGCAATGTCCATGGAACGTCTCCCTGGGGCAGAGTGATGCAACGCTGCCATTTGCGCTGCGTTGCGTTACTCCTGGTTTATGGAGCCACACAGGGCCATGCAAAGTGACCTTGCAAAATTGCATTTTAAGGTGTGCGTCGCGCATGCATCACGTTGCGTGGTGCAAACGTGACGCAAGCCCCTGATAAATATGGCCCTTAATCTGCCTTGATTGGAGATTTAATGTCTCTCCACTTATATGTGAAATAACAAAAACACCTTGAGCCTATTCATTTTCCTGGGGAATCCCTTATTATTACTGTGAAACCTGCTTTTAGGCCAATATCATATATGCATCATCTCATGTATGAAGGAGTGCCAGCATAACGACTCAAAGATATATAACTCTCCTCCTTTTTAAAATTGGCTTCAGCAGATTATCAGGGGGATCATACAAAATTCAAATCTTAATTGAGAACATGTATCACATTTATAAATATTATTTTTAAACATAGCACTATTATGCTGAAAAGTCTGCAAGGCAGAAAAGGGAGAACAATAAGAGGGGAACCCAAAGCAATCATTTGGAGAAATTGGCATGCAGATGGGTCGTGGGGGCCCTTATCTATCTTAACTTTTTAGTTGGGTTTGGACTATCATTAAAACAAACTCTCAAGAGCTAGATCCCCATATTTACCATGCATATTCTAATTATGGCCCCTAGTTTCTAAATCAGGCAGGTTCAACAGAAGTTCAGCAGTTCCGAATCCATGCCAGATTGTGAGAATAACCATGAACTATGCAAACATGTCCATTTAAATTCTCTGTATGTAAATGTATCTTCTATACTGGCAATCTGACATATATATATATATATATATATATATATGTATGTATGTATGTATATATATAATGTTAATCTGGCATGGATCTGGGTCTCTGTTCTAAATATTATTTTGCAGGCCAACAGATGTTAAACTAAGCACCATAATGCATTCCCATCCCCAAATATGTATCAATCAGTCAATCAAAGATCATAGAGTTCTTATAACGCGCTACTTGTCACCCCGGGTTCTGTATACTCTTTTAGTTGCAGGATGCAGTAGAATGCGGTTGAGGCCCTCCACAGCCCGGTGAAGAGTTTTCCATTTTCAGATTGGCCGGCGCTTCCTTATTCCGCGTACAGCATTGAACGTATCGCTGAGGACATTAGGTGGATTGGCTTCATCGCTAAATTGGATGATACATGATTTAGACTTGAAATTCATCTTTATGCAAATAGACAATGACTCCCAAAGCATGCAAGCCTTCTAAACATAATTACAATATGGTCTTATTTACAACACAACCTTTTATGAATAATTTGAATAAGAAAAAAAAATGCAAGGATGGTCCAGAGCAGAGGGGATTCAGGCGCGTGATGTCTGTATTGTCTTTTCTGCGCGCGGCAAATACAGGAGAGATGACAAAGGAGACATACTGTACATGTTTTATCTCATTAATAAATAAGCATATTTATCTCTTAAATCAGATGTGACTTGCACCACAACATCCGTAATTAAATTAAATATTGATGTGTGATGGCGGTGTGTGGAGCCTGCATGGGTAAATCGAATTGCCATACTTAATTAACATATTTCTGAAGTGGCCCCATCGGGGTTGTTAGTTAAACCTCGGAATGGTAATAGTAGCAGAAGCGTAACTAGCACTTAACGTCTCTAATTAATAGTAAAGTAATTATATTTAGAGAACATCTTATTTAATTCGTCTTCTAGACTGTAAATACAGGCAGTTGTGTTTTGGCGTTGCCAATACAGACGTGTCCGGATCAATGACAGCGGAAGGGGGAGGGCGGGCCTCCTTTGTCTTTCCTTCTCAAGGAGACAGGCAGCTGGGCCTGTGCTGGGAAAAGGCGTGTATGACGTGCTGGGGTGAGCGGCCATTTTCAGGTCCATTACCTCTCTGGCTGCACGAGGCTGTGTGTGCTAGTAGGCCAATGTGATTGGTACCTTCCGTAGGCTTGTTTCGTGCGTGTGTGCATTCTGTTTGTTTCCATTTCTATTCACCTCTAATTGTGTGTTTATGTTGTGAGGGATATAATGTCCCGCCAATTCATTAAGAACACTGTTTTAAATCCCGAAACACCATTCACCACCACCATTGTCCCTTGCCCCATTTGTAAAATGTCGTGAAACGGTATTCTACCGGCTTTGTTGTAATTTACAGGTGTGCCTGTGTATTTCTGCATGAGTATATATGTATTTGAACATAGATGAGCTCTTTGGGCATATTTTGATTGACAAGCAGAGAGATAAACAGTTTGGATGGATGTATCACTAATATATGTCTTTATACTAGTCATATTTCTATAATATGTGGGTGCGGCGTGTGTTGACGAGCAAACTATGTTTCCAGGAATCCATTTCTGACAGGAGTTATATGGTTTAGGAGGCAATATTATCAGCTGGGTGTTTGTGATAGTGTGTTGCTTGCAGTCGGTTCTACTTAATCATTGATAGATCAATAGCTTTAGAGTTTGGTGGGTGTGGGAAGAGGGCTTGTGAAACCAAACTTGGTGTCATCTGGGTCATTTAGATTACACTTTGCTCCACAGAAGATGGACAGATTAAAAATATAGAGTTTGTGGCTAGATGAATAGATGGACAGATGTGTTAATTTACACCGTTGTAGCAAGCGCTACACAAAAACAAATATTTGTGTTAAAGAGAGTTTACAGAGAAGTTATTCTCATTATTGAGTGAACATACAAACCCAAGTGTTACTCACCAGCGATCTTGAATGTGGCATCACCTTGTTCCATGTCACCTCTAGAATTTGGTGTCATATTGGATTAGCACAGCTTGATCAGGAACAAAACTAATATATTGGGCTGTGGCATCACCAGACCAAACGTAATATGAACAACATATGGGCTACTTACCATGATCTGAGACCTCGGAAAACAGCTCTACGGACAACAGTAAGTATTACAACATGACAATAGGAGAAAGCCTTTGCTTACATACTTATAGGACTTTTACTAAGTGTCAGTGTGTTCAGCAGGCTCCCATGCACAAGCATGTGTTCTAACAAGAGATCAGGTAGTGGGGGTAGTTTCCATGGTTAAATGCAGCTCCTTGCACATGTATTGTAAGAACAGTAAGACACGTACGGTGTTGTAGTTCAATTGACTCACTTGAATATATAAAACTGAAGTCAATTGTGGTACATGTCGCTCTGTGTTTTCAAAGCCCCAATGCACATGGATGCATGGAAATGAGAAGATACTTGGTATATATGTGCTCCGTAGGCCTCTGTTCACATGGTTTCCTGAAAGAGCGAATGATATGTACATATCTGAGTGTTCGATTCATCAGCAAACATGTATGAGAATAGCAGGGCACTCAGTATGAGCATGTCTGTGTGTTCTTTGATCCTTTGTGTGCATGCCTTTAAAGGACACTTAGGCCCAGATTCACAAAGGTGAATTACCGCTTAACCTATGTGGGGATTAACAAAGCAACGCTAATTGGTATTAGCTTTGGTTTGTGTCAACCACTGCTTTGATTACTTTGCATCAAGGGGGCGTTACATGGGTGTTACAGGGGCGTTCCCATGCAACCACCCATGCTTTTTGACACAAAATCCGATCTACTAACATTAGTAGACAGGGTTTAGTACTAAAAGGTAACGCCGCTGTAAAGCAGGCTTTAAAAGAATAAATGTTTTCCTTTCTCCTTTATTTTTCGAACTTTGCATGCGTGCTGCACTGTGCAGCACACATACAAAATAGGAAAAGCTTTGAAGTGTGTCTAGGGATAGTATTTTGTACAAGAAGGGTAACCTTCTTGTACAAAACCTATGCTAGACTCAGGCACCACCCTAGCTCTATGGGTCTAAGGTGGGTGCCTGGCGCACAGCAGTCGAAATTAGCTCCTGCACAAGGAAGAAGGGAGGAGAGTGCCTAAATCCGTGTGAATATGGCACTCTCCTGCTCCTTCCCCGTCGCGCAACGCAGCACAGCCTTTTTGGGGGCTGCGCAGCGTTCCGTTTTCAGAATCTGAGCCCTAGTATGCATGTCCCTGTTTATTGGGTCTCCACACACGCAAATATGAAAAAGAATGGAAAATGTGTTCTCATGAGCCCAATGGGTGTCTATTCACTTGCATATGTCAGGGGACACGTGGTGTGTGCAATTTGAGATGGGCTTCATGAAAATCGTGATTGTAATAGCATTTATATAGCGCTTACTACATCTGACGAGGCATTGAAGTGCTTTATGCTGAGCTACATACTGTTCCTTGAACCCAAGGTTAGTGGTTTGTCTAGTGTTACTGGGATTATTCTCATGCGCTCAGCAAAACAATCCCACGCATTCACTTGAGTGTCTTTGTTGTCTTTAGTGGGGATGGGGATGTATGTAAGTTCATGCTGATGTTTGCCTGGATCTATAGATGAGCTGGAGGAGGCTAGGTAGTGTTAGGTTGCAGGGGTGTAACTTTACAAAGAGCGATTGTGATCTTTAAGATGATTTGCTTGCAAATTTCAGAAATATATTAAGAGAGATTAAGACAAACATGCAGAGCAAATGTGTATATAAAAGGGTATTTGGTACGAATATGTCCACTTGGTTAGAGTGCCTCCATGCACGTGAATGAACAAGATTCGTGGCATGTGTGTCTTTGTGTTTAGTGTACCTTCAAAGACATTCACATTTATGAAGACTTGTGGTATGTGTGCCTACAAGTCATACACATGCACGTATGAGGCATGTGGTGTTTGCATGTTCATGCCTAGAGTAGTTCTTCATGCATACATTAGATGACATATGTATGTTTCGAGATCATCTCCATGCACAGCCATATTTAAAAGACATGTGGTTTATGCTTGTTCATGTGTTCAGTTGCTCACCATGCATATAGAAGAAGGCATGTGATAAATGTGACTGTCCATGTGTTTAATGTCTTCCACACGTATGTCTATATAAAAGGATGCACATATTTGTGTATTTGTAATCAGTTGGTCTTATGCACATGAGTGTGTTAAAAGAGATGATGCTGTATGTGTATCCATGATTTCTGATGCTCTTCATACATTAGAGGATATATGATAGGAGCGTGTTCAATTGATCTCCAAGCACATCCATATTTGCAAAGGAGTGGTATACTTTCAACCGTGTTTTTAGTTGGTCTACTTGTGTCGACTGTGTCTTCACACATACTGTACACAATATTCGTCGTTTGTGTGAGTCTGCATGTTCTGATGGCCAGTATGTACATTATAGAGCAGAGCATGTGGCATATGTCCTTGTCTCACAGACGTTTTAAGGCATGGGCAAAGTGGGCTCTGGCCCAGGGCCCCACCTTTCAAAGGGACCCCTTGTTATTTAGTCAAGACTGGGCCCCTCATTAATTTATCAGAATATTCAAGCTGTAATAACTAGTTATACCTCTTCTGGCCATAAAATGTTTTGAAATATACCACAACCTCATACAGAGCTGCCCCGTGGTCCACTTCCATGCCAATCTGTGTTGTATGTGGATCCAGGCAGTCCGAGGGCAACTCCTCCTCCAGTCTCCTAGAGTAAGACGAGCCCGTACTGGAGGGAGAAGGTTCTCAGTGAACACGGCCTCCGTGTGGAACTCGCTTCCACTTGTTCTGCGGGCTGAGATTAGTACTCGGCGTTTCCGCAAACTATTAAAAACTCATCTTTTCCCAGACTAGTGTGTCACTTGTTAGCTTCGGTTGGTCTTTGGATAGCGCTGGGATGCTCAAGGGTAACCGTGCGCGATATAAAACTCCAAATAATAATAATAATAATAAGGTAAGGAGGGATGCTAAAAGGTACAAGTGCTGATTTTAAATACGCAATTGCCTTTCATTCGTCTTTTTTCTTTTACTATTGCTTACATTTTAAGGTATGATCAATGGGCGTTTTAACTGAAAATGGATCATAAATCCAGAGTTTTAGGGAACAGGGGCCCCAAAATAGGTTTTGCCCACGGGCCCCATAGTCCTTAAGATGTCCCTGCCTTGTCTTCAGCAAGCTTCTAAGCACGTGCTTATAAAAGAGGACTTGTGGTTTATGTGTGTGTCCCTGTGTTCAGTAAGCCTCTACCAACGAGCTTCTAAAAATGGCCGTGCACATGTAAAAGGCTTCATGGGTGGGTCTCTGTGTCCAATGTGCCTTCCCACCCATGCATAAGAGGGCGCAAGGAGCTTGCATGTCCATGTGCACAGCAGGGATCTCTGCCCACGTGTGTGTAAGTGGATCAGCACTTCACTTCGGGCTCTGCTGTGGTCATTATCCCACCCCCCGCACATCTATCTTCTGTGACATGCCAGACAGTCTCCTTGGAGAACCCTTCAAGGATATTTTGTCTGGATACTCATTATGCCTTGGTGCCTTGTAAGCAGCTGAGTGATGTTATCTTAATTCTGATTACTGTACCCCGAGCAGAGACTTCAGAATGTTTTTTTTTCTTCTCAGGAGCAGAGTTAGATCCTGTCGCTGAGTTTGCATGGCAACATTTCACTATTAACCTTCTGGGACTAGATTTCCCATATATAATGTAATCTAAGTAGTCGCCGGAACAGATTGGTGTTAATCCTCGGAGATGATAAATGAACAGGCTCATTTTCTTCTAATAGAGGTGCTATTCCCAGCTCCCGTTCAGTTGATAAAAACTCCACTCTAGGAGAGGATGCGCTTCTCTCGCCAGCAAGTTATATGTAGAAACAGTTTTTTTTATTCTCTCAATTTCATTGTAGCGTTAATTTACAGCTACTACACAAGCATCTGGAGCCACATTTTTATATTCTACCCCCTGGGCAAGGAGTCGATTTACATAATCTTTTTAGTAATTATCATTATTGAAACTATTAATACTAATTGTTCTCCTTTTTACACAAATACTCACAAATCTACCAACTGTTAAGTACATTTCAAAGCCAAGGCGGGTGGAAGTGCTTGCGCTGTTTGTTTGCAGTGCAATGTGGAAGTTCTGTCGAGTAGATCTGATGCACCAACATAAAGGCCTGATGACCTCCTTTGATGTTTAGGGACGATGTTTTGGGATATACATTATCAGCCATTGAGCACAGTGTACCCGCCCCCTGAATTCGAGATGCCACTGAACATACACATTCTCTGTGTCTTCTTAGGCAAACATTACATTTTGCAAACCAGGAGTCAATGTTTGGCCAAGCTTCATCTTTAACCCCTTCAGTGCCCATGACGAGCTGGACTCGTCATGGGCTGCGGTGGCGCTGTGCCCATGACGTGTCCAGCTCGTCATGAACTCCGCCCGCTAATGCAAGGCGCGGCACTGGGCGGGGAAAGGGGCGGGCATGCAAGGGGTTAAGATCAAATACCTCAAGTTCGGATTTGGGCCAAAGTCATATAAGCACTCGCAAATTGTTAATTAAATTCATGTATATGATTCTCAAAACCAGACTGTATAGATAAAAGAATTATTAGTGGTAGTCCGATTCTTCTAAAGAAATTCAACCTGACTAAAATCATACAAACCAGAAGTTCTGTTAGAGCAATACAACACAATAACATTAAAACCTGATGATTAGAGATCTCTCTATATTGATCTTTCCCTGTCATTAATCGATTAATTTGGAATGCACAATCAACTCAAGGAGACCAGTCATGATAAACACAGACGCTGGTTTAGTTAAAAGTATATTGACAGTCGAGACCGCTGAGACGAGACTACGGGCTACCACGCCGTTAAGATATTGCATATTATGGAGCGGGAGATTGAAAGAAGCTCTTTCTGGAGGATTTAATTTATCCAAGTCTGCGACAAGGGAAAATTAACTAGAGTGTTGAGTTTCATCGGGTATTGAACATTGTTGAACGAAGGCTCACATTTGCCTTCATCCGAATAAAGGATTTTTATTCCTGAACTGAGGAAATTCTATCAATTATTTGTTTGCCCTGAAGAAGTCTCCATGCAGGAGACGAAACGCGTTGGCTATGGCTATCTCATGTTATCAAGGCTGTGATATTTTATGCCTGTGAAAAAAATTAAATAAAGAAAGGAATTCGTTTGAAAAACAAATTTTATGTCCTGGACATTCCTTTAATTGCAACGGACTCCTTATCAATAGTGCTGAACCCTGTTGCATGTACGATTTTGATAGGACTTGTTCCTGATTGAGGAGCTCAGAGGGGAGTGCTCCTCGGTTCTTTGCACTATAAAAGTACACTATACCGACACTATTCACTTGACAGGTGTGGTAATATAGCCTTCTCCCTCTCTCATCTGTTTGAAAAAATGATCTTTCCCTGTCATTAATCGATTAATTTGGAATGCACAATCAACTCAAGGAGACCAGTCATGATAAACACAGACGCTGGTTTAGTTAAAAGTATATTTTATCAAAGATATTGAAAAAGTCGTGTATTGTTAATAAACATTTAATATCTAAAGATTATAGGATAGTCTAATTAATCTAGGCTTGCCTTAGGGGGGGAACAGAAGTTTTGGAAAGTTCAGCAAGAATATGAGCCACAATAGCTCATGGGCAATGTCCCATTGTTGGAAAACGAGGCAGCATCTGTGAGGCCTGCACAAATAGCATGACTACATTTGTCCTTCACTGGGAACCAAACATCCAATTGTAGCGCCTGACTCTCAGAGGGTAGCGTTGCAGAGCAGTCGGAGGCTTACTCAAGGGAGGTGGTGTGGGCTAGTAATCGCCATTTGCAGGTGCACAAAAATAACACTCAATAATTGATTGTCCAGTCTGTACTTTGCTTTATAAAAGTAAGAGTACATTTATTAAACACACACACCACTCAATACTATGCACCAATTTACAAATATACATAAGCTGTTGGAATTACTTTGTGACATTGCATAACATATCCACCCCTCCCGCAGGGGGGGGGGGGTCTAGTACCACCACTCCCATTATGCACATCAACTTGCCCCCAGTGCAGTTAGTTGAACATAACCTGGAGTGAGGGCCCTGCGCACTGGCACCATCCCAGTGGCGATCAACCCCATTACCTCAACAAGCATTAAAAAGGGGTAAACCTGCCTTGGTGACACATGACCCTGACTGAGCATCTCCTACTGACCATAAAGTATGCACCTCTATATCTTAATGGCTAGCAGTCTGGGGTCTTCACCTAAGCGCAGCAGCAAGAATCCATGTTTACGCACACTTTAGAATGACAGTACTCATCACCTTGGTTGATCATTTGAATGCGTTGCAATTACAGCCCCACGGGCATCACAGATGAAATCACAGGATAGCGCATATACAGCCAGACACCCTAGCAGGACTGTCTGGCAACATAGCCCCACTTGGCTTATGACATCTCCTTACACGTGTGACTTACAGTCCCTTCAAAAGAAGTACTCCTGGCAACTACACTTCTCCTGCAGTGCGTCTCTTCACTTTAAAAGGAATCACAGGTAAAAGCATGGGATTACGTAAATACAGCCAGACCCCCTAGCACGCAGGTCCAGCAACATAACTCCATTTAGCTTAACATCACCTTACACATGCACTTCACTTTACACATGTGACTTTCAGTCCACCTAAAAA
The DNA here is from genome assembly GCF_964204655.1 of Triturus cristatus. Taxonomy (NCBI): domain Eukaryota; kingdom Metazoa; phylum Chordata; class Amphibia; order Caudata; family Salamandridae; genus Triturus; species Triturus cristatus. Next base: position 362,866,042 of record NC_140584.1, on the reverse strand, counting down.
GAAATAACCAATAGTAAATGCATTTTGGTGCAATTACACCACTTCACCTCCAGGGGATGCCCTTCTCCAGACATCCCCAACTCAGCCCTTCACTCCATGATGCACTTCATAGTACACCCTCAGCTGTAGAACATAAGTTCCAGCCTAGAAGGTGTTAAAGGCTGGCTGAGTCCTGGAGGGGTTATTCTTTCAGATGCCCCGTGAAACTTGGGGGTGGACTGTTCTTCTTTATGCTGGGGGAGACTGCGGTGCTCCTGCAGCTCCCCTGCACCCCTTTTCACACATGAGGGTGACCCCCTCCTCTGGGGGCCACCAGGCACCAAAATGGCAGATTTCTTCGTGCTGGGGGGGGTGGGAAAGAAGGTGCTCCTCCAGCTGCTCCCCCAGCACCTTTTCACAAGTGAGGGTGACCCCCCTCCTCTGGGGGCCACAAAGCACCAAAACGGCAGATTTCCAAATGCCTGGCGAGGCATTATGGGGCGCTTCATGCTCCTCTTTACCAGCCCCTGCCACTGGGAACACTCTCCTCCGCCCTCAGGGTCTCTGATTCAGCAGGGTGCTGTCTTCACTGGCTCCCTGCGCCAGCCTCTCGCCAGGCTCTCCTTCTGGGACTCTCTTCTCCCTGCGCAGAGGCCCCTGCTTCTGTGCACCAATCCTGGGCTCTTCTTCTGGCGCTGATAGGGTCCTGGGGGCAGTCAGGGGGTCTCTCCTTCCAACTGCTCATTGCGCCAGGCACCAGCACCTTCACCCTCAGCAGACCACACCCCAGAGAGAGCTTCTCTTCCTGTGCAAGCACTTTTTAAAAGTTGAGTAGGGGGCTGGCAGGAAGTCTCTGTTGGTCCTATCAAACAGCGATACATCACGTCCCTGCACCTGCTCCCTCCTTGTCCAGCCTCTGAGCTTGTTCAAAATGGCGTCGTCCAGGGTTTCTGCCACATGTCTCGCAAGCACCTTCCCCCCAAGCTGCCTTCCCTCCTTGGTGCAGCCTGGTGCCTGGCACCCAGCAACAGCGGTTGATGGATTGGCCTGTAGCCCCACCCATCTTCTCTTCATGGAGAGGAGGCCCTCGCTTGTGGAACAAAGGTTATCAATCCATCCAGCTGAGGTCAGCCCTCAGCCTGGGTCTGGTCATGGCTGGCTCAGAGAAATATGACAGTTCTGGATGACCAAAAGCAGTACACATATGACTTTGGACTCTGCAGAATACTTATTTTCACATTCGCTACATTGGACTTAAGTGCGTGTCTGGAATCTGTAGGCCTAATTGAAGTTAATCTAGCCCCTGGCTCCACATTCCCTTAGGGGAATAATGAAGTGAAAACACAGTAAAACACACTGACTTTCCCTGGCATGTTTCTTTCCAGCCTATAAAGCCTATTCCATGTACACACGTGTCTGCATGTAACCAGCCCGGTGTCCCTTACTCCAGCTGCTGTGCAGTGGCCTGGTCAAGCCAGGGGAACACCAGTAAAATCCCCATGCAGTCTCTTACATCCTGAGTTCACTGTGGGTGAGTCCCAACTTATGAGGCTCCCCCACAGTAAAAGCTCAACAATTAGGTGCTCAAAAAGCGAAAAATCCGGGCGGCCCATATTGTCAGAACCACCTTCTAACACACGCCGCGCCCAGCTGATTCCTACAGGGAAGAAGTAGCCATTCTACATGGGGGAACTTCCCGTAGTCAGCGATAACTAGTTAGAAGGGGTTCTGACCAGACCCCCCTTACTGACCAGTTATCCGCTTAGACCACCTACTCCTCCAATCCATGAAATCTCCACCCATGACAGGGATCCCAGACTACCCTAAGAACCCTCCAGGCTCTAGGTTAGATACCTCTAGGTCACTCATGGTCTACATGGACTCAGCCTAACTAGGCTCACCTTTGCCCTTGGGCATGCAACACTATGCCTACCACTTCTCCGGACAAGGATCCAGTGCCTCAGCACCGATGCGGTCTTCTGGGATAGGTCTAAATCCCATCCCCTGGGTCACTAGCTGGTCTCCCTTCCAGAGTCTGTTCCAACCAGTACCCTCTCTCCGTTTGGTCCTTGCACCCCAAAGATGCAACCTCTCTGGACCCTCACCCTCAGCCTGCCGCTGAGGTCATTCTGCTGCCACCACCCTTTCGGGATGACTGTCTTCCCTAAAGAAAGCACAGCCACTTGTGCTTCCCCACGCAGAAAAGCACCCTTTGGCCACTGGCCTGGCTCCCTGATAGGATCTCAGACCGGCCTCACCACCACACTGGCAATGCCAGGGAGGAACACTGAGGGTGCCTCATCAGACATCCTACCGCTCATTCTCCCCGTCAGTAGCTCCACCCAGAAACTACCCCGGGAACCTAGACCCCTTCCTTGTTCTCCGCTGCGAGAACAGGGCCTATGTACCCTTCCCTCCGAGAGGTGCGCTCTCCTCCCGGAGTACCCTTAGAGAGCCTGTGGATCCCGAGTTTGCTAGACCCAGGCCCACCTTTCATGACTCTCCCCGGTCTCCCTGCAGCGCCTTGGGAGACCGCCCAGGGTCCTACATGGTCCCTGGATGGCCTGCACCACCCCTTATGAAGAGCAGGGTCCCTTCACTTAAGATAGGCCCCACCTGCCTTCAGGGTAGTACTACCGCTCTCAGCCAGGGACCCTAAAGATCCCGGCTAGGCCTGCACCACCCCTTCACGAAACACAGGGTCCCTTCACTTAAGATAGGCCCCACCTGGCTTCAGGGCAGTACTACCTCCATCAGCCAGGGACCCTAAAGATCCTGGCTAAGCCTGCACCACCCCTCTGGGGAAACACAGGGTCCCTTCACTTTAGCTGGGCCCCACCTGTGTCCAGGGTGGTACTACCTTGCAGAAGTCCACCTCCTGCCTTGAGCTAGGGAACACCCCCATGCTCCTGGTCCTTGGGTCCAACTCCCACAGGACCTACCTAACTGGTTACCGGCTAGGCATCGCCCCAGCCACCACTTCAGGTCCCCTCCACCAGCTCCCGGTCCTGGGGTTCAAGTCCCACCAGACCTACCAGACTGGTCACCGGCCACCCGGCCCTTACACCTCAGGGTCCACTGCTAACCCTTTCCCTGGAAACTAGGGAGCACGTCACCCCCACTCAGATCTCCACTGGGTCAGTTACCTAGCCCACCTAGGGTACCTATGGGCTACCACCACACACCATCACTAAAGAACTACCCTCCTTGGGGGCCACCCACTACCAGCGGCCACCACTGGGTTGCTCACCTCCCCACCAGTTAACCTGGGGGACCTGCCGGACACTCAACTCTACCACACCCTCCTCCCACAGTGGGAAAAGTTTCTTGGGGTCCCCCACCATGGGAACCCCTGGGGCGCTACTACACGGGGTAAAGAAACCTCCTGCCCCACCCTTCCAGTGGTTTTGGCCTGCGCCATTAGCAAGAAACTTCCAGTGGGGGGAAGGATATCTGGGGCCCCTCCTGTGGAAACCCTCCCTGCCCTTAAAAAGCGCAGGAACCTCCCAGAACCCCTACTACTCCTGTCCCCCTTGAAGGTCAATCCACCCCTACACCCCCACCTGTGATGTAGGTATCAGTTGCTGTCCCTATCTCTTGAGGAGACACCCTCCTCATGCAGGTGTAGTGTATGTGTGTTAGGGTTCAAAGGTGTACAATATGGCTTAGAACATTTGTATGCAATCATTTCCTGGAAAGCACCATCCCGCTAGCACATTATAATCAACATAGCGCGGTCATCAATACAGCTTACATTTAAACCATAATAACTTCACATGACACATATGGGCGCGGGGCTTTCCTTTCCCATACCTTTAGTTCACATAACCAAAACGTTGAACCTTTCTCAGAGCCTTGCGCTCTTCCATTTGCTCTTGCTGCATAGGTAATGTGTGGCAAATCTGGACTTATCAAATGCTATAAATGCACACCAGAATGGGATACTATGTTTCCCGCCGCTAGACACCAAAATGTTGGAAAACGAGACAGCATCTGTGAGGCCTGCACAAATAACATGACTACATTTGTCCTTCACTGGGAACCAAACACCCAATTGTAACGCCTGACTCTCAGAGGGTAGCATTGCAGAGCAGTCGGAGGCTTACTCAAGGGAGGTGGTGTGGGCTAGTAATCGCCATTTGCAGGTGCACAAAAATAACACTCAATAATTGATTGTCCAGTCTGTACTTTGCTTTATAAAAGTAAGAGTACATTTATTAAACACACACACCACTCAATACTATGCACCAATTTACAAATATACATAAGCTGTTGGAATTACTTTGTGACATTGCATAACATCTCCACCCCTCCCGCAGGGGGGGTGGGGTCTAGTACCACCACTCCCATGTATGCACATCAACTTGCCCCCAGTGCAGTTAGTTGAACATAACCTGGAGCGAGGGCCCTGCGCACTGGCACCATCCCAGTGGCGACCCACCCCATTACCTCAACAAGCATTAAAAAGGGGTAAACCTGCCTTGGTGACACATGACCCTGACTGAGCATCTCCTACTGACCATAAAGTATGCACCTCTATATCTTAATGGCTAGCAGTCTGGGGTCTTCACCTAAGCGCAGCAGCAAGAATCCATGTTTACGCACACTTTAGAATGACAGTACTCATCACCTTGGTTGATCATTTGAATGCATTGCAATTACAGCCCCTAAGGGCATCTCAGATGAAATCACAGGATTGCGCATATACAGCCAGACACCCTAGCAGGACTGTCTGGCAACATAGCCCCACTTGGCTTATGACATCTCCTTACACGTGTGACTTACAGTCCCTTCAAAAGAAGTACTCCTGGCAACTACACTTCTCCTGCAGTGCGTCTCTTCACTTTAAAAGGAATCACAGGTAAAAGCATGGGATTATGTAAATACAGCCAGACCCCCTAGCAGGAAGGTCCAGCAACATAACTCCATTTAGCTTAACATCACCTTACACATGTGACTTACAGTCCCTTCAAAAGAAGTACTCTTGGCAACTACACTTCCCCTGCAGTGCGCCTCTTCACTTTAAAAGGAATCACAGGTAAAAGCATGGGATTACGTAAATACAGCCAGACCCCCTAGCAGGAAGGTCCAGAAACATAACTCCATTTAGCTTAACATCACCTTACACATGCACTTCACTTTACACATGTGACTTTCAGTCCACCTAAAAAGAAATAACCAATAGTAAATGCATTTCGGTGCAATTACACTACTTCACCTCCAGGGGATGCCCTCCTCCAGACATCCCCAACTCAGCCCTTCACTCCATGATGCACTTCATAGTACACCCTCAGCTGTAGAACATAAGTTCCAGCCTAGAAGGTGTTAAAGGCTGGCTGAGTCCTGGAGGGGTTATTATTTCAGATGCCCCGTGAAACTTAGGGGTGGACTGTTCTTCTTTATGCTGGGGGGGACTGCGGTGCTCCTGCAGCCCCCCTGCACCCCTTTTCAGACATGAGGGTGACCCCCTCCTCTGGGGGCCACCAGGCACCAAAATGGCAGATTTCTTCGTGCTGGGGGGGGGGTTTTGGTGGGAAAGACGGTGCTCCTCCAGCCGCTTCCCCAGCACCTTTTCACAAGTGAGTGTGGCCCCCCTCCTCTGGGGGCCACAAAGCACCAAAACGGCAGATTTCCAAAGGCATGGCGAGGCATTATGGGGCGCTTCATGCTCCTCTTTACCAGCCCCCGCCACTGGGAACACTCTCCTCCACCCTCAGGGTCTCTGATTCAGCAGGGTGCTGTCTTCACTGGCTCCCTGCGCCAGCCTCTCGCCAGGCTCTCCTTCTGGGACTCTCCTCTCCCTGCGCAGAGGCCCCTGCTTCTGTGCACCAGTCCTGGGCTCTTCTTCTGGCGCTGATAGGGTCCTGGGGGCAGTCAGGGGGTCTCTCCTTCCAACTGCTCATTGCGCTAGGCTCCAGCACCTTCACCCTCAGGAGACCACACCCCAGAGAGAGCTTCTCTTCCTGTGCAAGCACTTTTTAAAAGTTGAGTAGGGGGCTGGCAGGAAGTCCCTGTTGGTCCTATCAAACAGCGACACATCAAGTCCCTGCCCCTGCTCCCTCCTTGTCCAGCCTCTGAGCTTGTTCACAATGGCGTCGTCCAGGGTTTCTGCCACATGTCTCGGAAGCACCTTCCCCCCAAGCTGCCTTCCCTCCTTGGTGCAGCCTGGTGCCTGGCACCCAGCAACAGCGGTTGATGGATTGGCCTGTAGCCCCACCCATCTTCTCTTCGTGGAGAGGAGGCCCTCGCTTGTGGAAGAAAGGTTATCAATCCATCCCGCTAAGGTCAGCCCTCAGCCTGGGTCTGGTCATGGCTGGCCCTGAGAAATATGACAGTTCTGGATGACCCAAAAGCAGTACAAATATGACTTTGGACTCTGCAGAATACTTATTTTCACATTCGCTACATTGGACTTAAGTGCGTGTCTGGAATCTGTAGGCCTAATTGAAGTTAATCTAGCCCCTGGCTCCACATTCCCTTAGGGGAATAATGAAGTGAAAACACAGTAAAACACACTGACTTTCCCTGGCATGTTTCTTTCCAGCCTATAAAGCCTATTCCATGTACACACGTGTCTGCATGTAACCAGCCCGGTGTCCCTTACTCCAGCTGCTGTGCAGTGGCCTGGTCAAGCCAGGGAAACACCAGTAAAATCCCCATGCAGTCTCTTACATCCTGAGTTCACTGTGGGTGAGTCCCAACTTATTAGGCTCCCCCACAGTAAAAGCTCAACAATTAGGTGCTCAAAAAGCGAAAAATCCGGACGGCCCATAGTGTCAGAACCACCTTCTAACACCCATCAAGGAAGGAGTCCAAGAATGGCGCACACAGTGTATGCCTCAGTCCGAAAGGAAGCACATAGAGTCTGCAGAAGTTCCCAAAAGGCAGTCACTGTGATCAGGTCTGGCTAGAATCAAGAAAGAATAAAATGATCACCTAAAATCTCAGAATGAGAGAGAGAGAGAGCTCAGTCCTCCTTCAGATCAATAGATAATATAACCCTCTAGTTCTGGTGGTGACACCTTCTTGGCCACCTCATGGTGTCAGACCACTCAGTCCATTGGTCAGTTTGTGTAGGATGACTGTCATATGGCATACAGGAAGAACAATATTAAAGGAAGAGGTGTTAGAAGATACATACTTTGTCAGATTATCCGTTATACTTAAACCTCCAAACAATGATCCTTTAGAAACAGGCACATGAGTGAGTGCAAGAGGACAGTTTCCCATGTCAGATATTCTCAAATTACAACTTTAGTTGCAGATAGTCCTTGTCAGCGAGTGAGAAGTCTTCTAGTAAAACACAGTTTTGTTTCACATTGGAAGCTTAGAGAAACTTTCCAAGGTGTAAAACAAAGCAGAAGAGGATAATGCAGGGCTGGAGGCCTATAGGAATGAATGAAAAATTGCAAATAGGTACTCGCAAATTGCGCGTGCAATTTTAAGGGTGCAAGGGTGTCAAAAGGACACCCTGTTGCACCCCTGAAATTTTGATGTTCACCCATGTTGGCCACACACATGCCCTAAAGGCATGTGTGTGTGTGCAACATAAAACTTTGAAAATGGACTCGCAAATTGTGCAATTACTTAAATGCAATCGCAATTTGGGAAATCGCAAAAAATTGCGATTCTTGAAATTGTGCATGCCAAATAGTTTCATGCATTGCAAAAGCCCATTTTGCGATCGCAAACGGACGTTTGCGAATCGCACCGTTTGCGATCGCAAAAAGCTTTGATGCATGTGCCCCGTAACCTGTTTCCTACACTTTCAATGAACAACTAAGGCTAAATAATAAAATGCGAGCAATATTATTTAATGTAAATGATTTCATCTATCCTACAATTTATCTGCATGCTTTTACGATCTAGTAACTAAATCTGCAAACTCATATTATTCATGTCTCATTTAACGTGTGATCAGTGTACGTTTACTCATCTTTTTCAAAATGTCTCATAATAGGTTTAGATATATATCAAAGGATTCAACTGATTATCAGCTGTATCACCATTTTCTTGTACCAACCATTTGGTGCCTGCAGCCTGTATCCTGGGTCACATGACCAGGTGTAGCTGGCAGTTGGTCTTTGTGTATTGCTCTTAGACAGTAAGACAAAGGGGAAAAGGAGCTGCAGGATAGGATATCTCTGACCTGACCTCATGAGGGGGAGGACCTACCACACTTGCACATCAGAAAGGCTTGCCCACCACACTCACATAGGGTTTTGACACTAGTCTTTTGTGACTCCAGACAAGCTGAGGCACAGAGGAAGGAAATGGCAAACACCTCTGAGGGTGGAAGCCTCCAGAATCTTCTCCTACTTCAAAGTTGGCACCAAGTATAATAATGGACCCTTAGACCCAACTCTTCCGTACACTCTGTACCTGCGGAAGACTCGGAAGGACTGCTGTGCTACTCTGTGAGAAGGACTGCTTCTCTGCTGCTCTGATGTCCTGCTGCCTGAGTAAGAAGGACAGGGCCTGCATCTTGACCCCAGGATCACCAGAGGGTCTCGAAGGGCTAGTTTGCTGATCTCCTGATCAGAGCCTCAGGGACAGAAATGGCTCCAAACACCTTGAACCCAGCACCTGCAGTCTCTTTGCTGTGAGTCTTGCCTAGTGGTGGGCGGAGTTCATGGACTTGCACTACGCGGAATTCCACGGAGTTGCATAAAAACTCTTTGGAATTCTGCAGAGTTACACTCTGCCCTAGAAAATTCAAACATCTTGTTCTCTATAGGGAAGGTGCACATCCTCGCTGCAAAAGCAACTTTATCAAGAGCTTCAAAAACCAAATGAATTTTTTAAATTACTTGGAGGCAAAACAGCTATTGTCGATCAACTGTGAAAAGAATTGTTAAAATAAATTGCTTCCACTGCCTTTCAGTGCATTACTGTACACTGTACTAATTTTTGTCAAGCACTGCTCACAACGGGAGAGAGGACAGAGCGCTCAGATGACGGCCTGCGTCCTCGTGCCATGCTGGTTGGCAACACAGCAATCACAAGAAAAGACATATTAAAGCACTTTGCATTGCATCTCTTTCTGACCTCTGATAATGGAAGCTGTGTGATCAAAACACCTTTGGACTTTCCAGGAGGAGGCAGGTAGAAGCCCAAATTATACTTATGTGACCAGTAAACCGATTAAGGTGAAAGGGCCGTTCCTGAAGGGAGCCAGGAAACATTCATACACTGGCCAGGGGCAGCTAAGGGTATGGAGAGGGTGCTCAAACTCATACCCGCCCACAACATGTGTATATGCTGTGGGGTGGACTCAGTGTCAGGTTTGTGACTTGCAAGCCCGCCAAGACAGGATTATCTCCCTTATCTACATTTCTTCCTGGCACATCAAAACACGCTGTAGGCATCACCCAGTCTAGAGCTCTTTCGCGGGCTCGGCAAACTGTCCGCTTTCTGCCACTACACTCTCACTGCACCAGTATCTAAAACGTAAGATACAGAAGGCACACACAAAGAAGGCTGTGATTAATTGAATGCTGCGCTAGTTCTTCTTCACTTTCCCTGGCCGGAATAGGTGCATCAGGAATATGGGGAGGGAGGGTGGTTTGGAAGGGGCTGTGTTAAAACATCCTCAGCACACTAGGTCGGCTGCAGGCTGCGAGCTTAAGTGACCTGGCTCAATGTCTGGGTCACACGGGTCCCCAACACGGGGGACAGCTCTGAAAGATCTTCAGGAAACTCTGAGGCGAAGGCTACATGTAGACGTCGTGTATAAAGACTCGGGAGCGACCCCATTGCCCAAGAGACAAGGTACCTCAAGTATGTGAACAAATCATATTCTCTTGGGTATCTATAAAGACCACCTTATTCCCCAAATATACAATGTCATATCATACATACATCAATACATACATCAATCACTGTAATTCCTAATCAGAGGTGAAGGCACCCCAGTGTTTAACCTGGCTCAAGCTTCAGTGTGGACCCCAACAAACAACCACATATGACTAAATGATAAAAAACTGAGTTGATAAAAATATACCCAATTTATTAAAAGTTACATTATCACATAAATAATAATTAACAGAATCATATAATCCTAATAAATGAAGTACATAAAAAATACATATCAATAATAAAAAGAAGACCTAGAGAGCAAACACATAGCGTGAAATCAATACATTCATCGAAGAAAGGTTATTTCCAGTGAGAATCAATATATAGAAATCATCAGTCTATTATTTCGTAATAGATCTCGACATGAGATAGTTCCTGGATCTTAACCAATTCTTAAAAACACAAGCATCGACGCGTTTCGGTGGTGGATACTTATTTGAATGCCACCTTATCAGGCCAAGAATAATAAAATCTCTCCGGCTTTCATACGAACTTAAAAACCTGATAAAACAAAAAGATTTATAAAATTTAAGCAACAACAGACTTAGCTATCTCTTCATCTTAGTAAGTATTCTTAATGTTCATAAGTGAATATGCTATTCATTTGTACTGTACATTCATACTACCCAGTGTATCCTAAAAACATTTCTACATTTTTTTAAAAAAACTCTAAAAAGGCAGCCCATATAGACAAATTATAACATAGAAAACTCTTTTATATATATATCAAAAGGTTCATATAGCTGTTTGAGGGGGTTCCCACCAGGCACTCAGTTAATTCATAGCCCAATAGAACTATCTTATTAGTTTGCTAAAGTGTATTATACATACAACCAAACCTATCACTTACATTACAAATCATAGGAGATTTACATAGGTCCTCTGCCCAACATAGAGCAACTCACAACATTCCTTAACATGCTCACTTCTTTTAAAGAAGGGTATGTTTCGATAATAATACATACCCCTTCTATGGTTTAAATTGAATAAGGAGGACAACCTAGTTGCTAGCTCCTGGTCCGTCGATTCCACTCTTGAGAACGATAGTTCAAAATATCTGGTCCTAATGAAGGATACAGGTAAATGATCAGTATTGGGCCCAATATGATATATAGTGGCTATACGAGATTTTTTTTTTTTTAGAACTTAAAAGGTCCCTTACTTACCTCAATTAGATAGTTTGAAATGTTCTAAATATGGGTCCAACGGAGTATATCCAAAAGAACTCACGGTGATATCTCAATTTATATATATTCATTTATATAATCATCTCGTGAATGGCACATAGTCAAATCCACCTACAATACTAGTAAATCACATATGTTATTTGCACAGTGAACTTAACTAATATAATATAATAGAATCATGATTATAACAACCTGGCATTTATATGTTGTTAATATTACCTAACTCACTGAGAGTCACATAGTTAGCTGACATTGAAAAGGCTAAAAAGCGGGGGTAAATAGCCTCAGTGCTGGTCAGATAGACACGTCCTATCGGTTTAAAATCATGCTTATAATTGTCAGGGACTGTGCATTATAAATAACAACCTGGCATTTATATGTTGTTAATATTACCAAACTCACTGGGAGTCACATGGTTATCTAACATTCAAAAAGCTAAAGAGTGGAGATAAATAGCCTCAGTGCTGGTCACATTGACACGTCCTATCGGTTTAAAATCATGCTTATAATTGTCAAGGACTATGCATTATAGTCAAACTAATTTTGTAAAATAGCCAACGTGGTACTTATGTCTACCAAAACACGGACCGACATTTGACCCTGTTTTTACAAAGAATCAAGCGTCTCTAGACAACGCTATTTTATTGTATAGTGGAAGCCAAAAGTTATTTAGATCTAACAGTTCCCCTCCCTATTGAGAAAATACCTTAAATCTACCAATACATGCCACGATGTAAATCTCGCCCATACAGCGCTTACCTTAGTGCGAAAATTGGGGTTGTAATCTCGGGTTCCGATAGATTTTCCCCGTCTGCCTCGTCTCCAGATAGAGGACCGATAGACCCGTTATCGTTTAACGGTCGATTTTATATGTGAGATGATTAAACATAATCATTCTCACCTGTGATGTTACGTCATAATCGCGCAACTCTATTATCGCGTTTCTTAAAGTGGCACTTTCCCTCTTAAAGCGGCACTGCCTAAAAGAGCATTAGTGGGGCCCACCTATTGAAAGTAGCCGATATACATCGTGAGTCATCATGCCAGCCATTTAGAATCAGAACTTCATGCGGGGGGGCATGGAGATTAAGTGAACAAATCTAAAATATTAAATAATTCTCATACTCTACATATATTACACATTACTATCATGTGAATCTCATATCCTCTTTAATGAAGATAGATCCAAGTGAGGCACAAAGGGGCAAAATTACATAGCTACGAATATGATTGATTATGATTGTTCCCATTCATATTACAATCCAATATAAAGGTTATATACAGGTGAGGGAGACAGGGTGGGCATGATCTCCCTGCAGAAAAGCTGGCTGCCAGTACGCCAACTATGCTGACAGCATGGGGATCTGCCCGCTGATCTACCCACACCCGACATGAAGCCTAAATCGTAAAGTTATGGTCCATTCTAGTCTATTAGTTTCATCCAATCTTCCTTAGTGTTTAAACCAATTCTGATGGTATCTAGAATAGAAATGTACCATTGTTCGCGCTTCTTGCATTTTAGGGTTAGGTCACCCGACCTTTTGTTGCCTTCTATCTTTTCTATAATAAACCACCTAAAATCCATAAGGGTGTGTCCCTCTTTTAGAAAGTGATTTACAAGTGGGGCATTTTCCTTTTTATTCTTAATTGCAGACTTATGTTCCCCTAACCTAATTCGCAGTTCTCGAGATGTCTCACCAACGTACCCCAAATTACAGGGACATAGGAGCAAGTATACTAAATTTTTACTTCTACAGTTATTAAGGGTTTTGGAAACCAAGGTTTGTTTATTATAAACCACTTCTTTGCCCTGTATGCATTGTTCGCACATATTGCAATGACTGCATTTGTAATTGCCAATAGCTTGGGTGCCCATCAATGTGCGTTGGTGTCTGGGGGAGACTTCTCTATAAGTGTGAACCAACTCTCTCCTCAAATTGTTGCTCCGTCTAAATGCAAACAATGGTTTGTCTAATTTGGTGGATGCAGTATCATTAAGAATGCTCCAGTTTGAGTTAATAATTTTCTTTATTTTGTTACTCAGACAGGAGTATTGACTTAAAAACACTAATTTTTTTGCATCATCACCCTGTTTTTTGGCTCCTTTTCCCTCAGCATACTCTCACGATTATAGAATCGAGCTCGTTTGAAAGAATGTGAAATCAATATCTTAGGATAACCCCTATCCTTAAGTTTACTTGTAAGGGCCTCAGAGTGTTTGTAAAAATCATGAAGAGATGAACAGTTCCTCCGCAAGTGGAGGAACTGTCCAAAGGGGATGTTTTCTTTTTGTGCCTTGGGGTGGAAGCTCGAGTAATGTAGCAACGTGTTCTTATCCGTAGGTTTGGAAAATAACTCAACTTCTAATTTACCACCAATTTCTTTAATCCTTAGGTCAAAAAAATTTACACTTTGGTTACTATATTCTGACGAGAATCTGAGGTTAACATCCCCCAGGTTCAACCAAGCCAGAAAATGTTCCAGCATATCAGTTGTACCCTCTCAGATAAAGAGGATGTCATCTATGAATCTGCTCCATTTCACCACATTTTCGTACAATGGAGCAGACTCATTAAAAATGTGGGTCTCTTCAAATTGACCCACATACAGGCACGCTAGACTCGAGGCACAGGTGGCCCCCATGCTTGTGCCCTTGAGTTGGAGATAGAGGTCATCCTTAAACGAAAACAAATTTTGTTTAAGTACCAATTCTGTACAGGCCAGAATAAAATTTGCTTGGGCCCCTCTTCACTCAGTCAGCCCCAGGATGTCACTGATGACTCTAAGGGTGGCATCCTGGGGCATGTTCGTGTAGAGGGCCTCAATGTCAAGGGTGACTAAAAGTTGAGTTTGATTGTTAAATTCATATCCTTCAATTGTCGTAATCATGTCGGCAGAGTCCTTGATATAGGATTTTTGTTTTTGGACTAATGGTCTTAAAAAACTGTCCACGTATTTACTTAATGGTTCCAGCGTAGAGTTAATACAGCTAACAATTGGTCTGAGGGGTGGGTTATTGATATCCTTATGGATTTTAGGTAAACCATATATCGCGGTGATAACCGGTCTATCATTGCACAACAATTTGTATTCTTTTTCGGAGCTCCATTCAGTCTCTTTAGCTGTAGAAAGGAGTGTAGAGATCTTCTTATTTAGTTCACTCCAGTCATTCATTGACACCTTAATGTAGTGATCCTGTATGTTTAGGAGATTCATTACCCTCCTCTCATAGTCTGGGTGTAAAAAATAACCACCCCACCTCCCTTATCCGCGGGTTTGATTGTGATCCCTAAATCATTTTTAAGGTTAGAGATAATTTCTCTATGAAGTTTACTGATGTTATGTGTGATGGGAGGTTGGTATTTCCAAATGTTCTGTATTTTCGATTCTACAACTTTTCAAACAACCTTGTTAATCTAATCTTACGAAAAAACACTTAAGGTCCTTCTCTAAAAGGAATTTATTAGCTTGAGTGGAGGGCGCAAAACTAAAACCCTTAGCTAGTATCTCTAATTCTGCCTCTGTCAAAATACGTTTGGATAAATTGATAATGGGGTCCACACTGAAGCTTGAGCCAGAATAAACACTGGGGTGCCTTCACCTCTGATTAGGAATTACAGTGATTGATGGATGTATGTATGATATGACATTGTATCTTTGGGGAATAAGGTGGTCTTTATAGATACCCAAGAGAATATCTTTTTTTCACATACATGTAGACGTCATCAGGGAAGCATGCAGCCAGTGGTGGAGTGGTGCACTGCTCGTTATTGTGACAGTGTTGGTAAATTAGTCGAAGAGTCTTGATGTATAGTAAGTCTTTAGTAATTCTTTATTTTCCAAAAATAACACTTTCTTCATTAAGCGGACAGCTCTACTCTCAGCCCGCCATACAGACTTTGCGCATACAGGCCCTTATCAAGGCGGCCCTCAGCGCTGAACACTTGCCACCTCACTGCTCCGATCCAACAAGAATGCTTATACATGCCCTGAAGAAGTTCCATTCTTGAAGGAAACGTGTTGGCTGGCAAACTATTTTTTTACGACCCCCACTCTAAGCCACTTCCCTCTACGCCACTGTACTCAACTCTGCATCACTGCACTCTTCACCACTGCACTCTACAAAACTCTACTCTAGGCCACTCCACTCTACTCTGCACCACTCCAATCCATGCCACTCCACTCAACGCTTCTGCACTCTACGCCACTGCACTCTACGCCACTGCACTCTATGCCACTGGAGTCTACGCCACTGCACTCTACACCAATACACTCTATGCGCATGCATTCTACTCTGTACCACTCCAATCAATGCCACTCCACTTTATGCCACTCCACTCTACGCCACTCTAATCTACTCTGCACCAATGCACTCTATGCCACTGCACTCTACGCCACTCAACTCTATGCCACTGCACTCTATCCTGCACCACTTCATTCTACACCACTTCACTGTACTCTGAATCACACTTCTCAATGTTACTGCATTCTACTCCACTCAACTCCCTTCTGTGACGCTCCACTCTACGGAACTCCACTCTACGTCACTCAAGTCTATGTCAAGGTATTCTACACCACTCTAGTCTACGTCATTCCACTCTTCGCCACCTCACCCCACTTTACAGCACAACACTCTACGATATAACACTGCACTCTATGGTAGTTTATTCCATTCTGCACTACTACACTACTCTCTTCTCCACTCTACAACACTTTACTCCACTCTATTGTATGCTACTCCACACTATGCCACTCCACTCTACAACACTCAATGCAGCTCTGTCTATGCCACACTTTGGCACTTTCCTCTATTCTAGTCTATTGCACACCACTCCACTCTACAACACACTGCTGCACTTTATGCCACTACCCTCTATGACACTCTATGACACTCCATGACACTCTATTCCACTCTTTGCCCCTAAACTCTATCCCTCTCCACTCTACCTACACTCTACAACACTCTACTCACTCAATGACACTCTGCGCTACTTCACAACACTACACTCTGCTTCATGCCACTCCACAACACTCTATGTCGCTCCATTCTATGACACTCTACTCCACTCTACTCCACTCTACTCCACTGTACAACACTCCACTCCACTCTTGGCCCCTACACGGTAAAACACTCTATGCCACTCATTGCTATTGCACTCTATAACCTGCCACTCTACTCCACTTCATTCTAGTTCCTCCACAACCCTCCATTCTATGCCACTCCACTCTACGCCACTCCACAACACTCTACGCCATTCTGCGACAATCCACTCTACTTCACTCTACTCTGCGCCACTCTACGCCACTTCATTACTCTCTACACCACTCCACGACACTCTACTCTACTCCACTCTAGTCTTCACCACTGTACCCCACTCCACAAGACTGTAGGCCTCTCTATATCACTCTACGCGACTTAATGACACTCTACGCCACTCCAAGCCACTCCATGACAATCCACTCCATGCCACTCTCCTTTATGCCACTAACGTTTAGCCAGGCTGAACAGCAGCCACGGTGGTGTGTACAACATGGCTGAAACACTGTCAAAGCCAATAAATAGCTCTTGCTTTGCCAATGCTTGTTCATTCAATCAATCTTCAATTAGTCTAGCACTGAAAGCAATACTCAAAATTAAGGCTACTAAGGGAAATTTTTCTTTATAACATCTGGACCTCTTTCCTGCAGATCACTATTAATCACTGCTGGCAGACGAACATTTATAAAGATAATATGTTTGCAACCTGCCGCATGTAACTCTTTAACGTGCTCCAGTTTTAACTCTTTGCCTCGGTTTGCAACTCTCATCTAAAACTTCCCATTACCAAGGACCTCGGTTGCTTCAGAGCCTTTCTCACCTTCCATCAAGCTTAGGCAGAAGAGCCTATCTAATGCAACTTTCATCAGTTAGTGATCATGGTATCAAGATGTGCCAAACAGAGGATAATGCAAGCAGAGGAAAGATGCAACGCGTACATTTTCAGTAATCACTACACGGAGCATGTGTATAAAATGATGATTATGTGTACAAATGTCAGAAACGCAGCTGTAACTGGGCAGACAGAGGTGTACCCACATGTTACTGCAGACACACAGTTCATGGACGGCCCGAAATATCTGGTCCTACAGTTATTTCTACATGTATGTTGTTGCACGTCATAAACTTTGAGTGTAAATGATGCAACAAGTCTAAGACTATCGCAAGGGAGGGGCAGCCATGGTTGTGTACTTAAGTCCTCCTGCTTTTAAGAGCCTGATTTAAAGTTGGACATACATTTTATAGTAAGAAAGTTCCACCTTTAGTGCGCTCCAGACCTCGGTCTGGAACCCACTAGGAGGAGAAGTGTTTTATTTTTCCTTAGACCACTCCTTTTACATCTGAAACCTAGGTACTTGCAACTAGTAAAAAGAACAGCACCCGGAGCCAGGTAGGCCTCTACTCGGCCAGGGGCCATGCTTGCCTCGATAGGTCTCTGCCTTCTGCTTTGGCCTTACCCCACTTAGCCTACCACCTTGCAAACATCAAAGCAGAGACGGCTCAAGAGAAGCATTAAATCCAGTTAGAGAGGAGATGGGTGGTTCGTGGTGGGCTTATTTTAGTAAGATTGGGAAGGGTGGTTAGATTGAATTTTGTGAATTTAAAAAGTATAGTATAACCTGTGCAATGTTAAAAGTATATAGACCTGATTTAGAGTCTGGCAGAGGGGTTACTCCATCAGAAACGTAACGGATATCCCGTCTGACGTATTACAAGCGCATTACATCCCATGGCACTTGTAATTAAATACTGGTATGCCAAACTCTAAAACATGTCTCCCTGTACACCATAATATTGGAAAGTATCAAGTTACAATACATTCTATGATGAACTGCAGGAAAAATGATCCCTTTACAACTTAAATCTTTTTCAAAGATGAATAATGTCCAACCTCGTTACATTTCCATACTCTGCACTCTGATATCCCAGTTTTGAGGTATTTGCAATGCTGTCATAATGCACTTTTATCCTGGCCAGTATCTTGTATGTTCTTGCCAACATTTGAGAACAATGAAGTGGAATATTAAAAGAAAAGAGAGAGAGAAAACGATTGCTGCCATTACCTTTGTGAAAACGTATATTCTACCGGTTACATGTTGATATGCCTCTATGTAGTACTGAGTTATGGATGCTGTTTTCTAATAGTTTGAAGCTTCTTGTAGCTCTGAATATGCTTTCCAATTTTCCAGGCACAACTAGGCAGGAACACAGACGGCCCAGGGTTGTACATTTGCACATTTCCTCGAACTGCAACCATGAGTTGAACCTGGCAACTGTAAGTGGGAGTTTAGGACAATAATGAGCCTGGTATTGTATGTATGAATGATAGGGCTTTCCTCAAGGACATCCAGAGCTTCCTTAGAGAGAAGATCTTGCTACCTGCTCATTAGATAGGTTTTCACCGAGAGTAACACGTTTTTGTCACATGATCAAGTTGCATAGTTTTAAGAAAAAGCTTATATAAATCCTGATCTAAAGTTGTTAATTTTATAGAAAGAGCCCTGGTCAGTTGAAATGACAATTGCCTTTGAACCTTTTTCTGTGCGGCTTGCTATTTTGCATTAAATGCTGTTTGGAGCGGTCTCGCGACGTGTTGTGTTTTATTTGTAACATCTTGCACAGCACTTAGTGAAATTTTTGGCAGGAGACGGCTAAAATTTCATAATTCAAGATCAGAAGTATGCCCAAGGAAATCAGAAGTGTTGGCATGCAAGCATATATAAGTACATTTACTAAGCTACATCAATATATTTGTCCTAGTATGCATCGTCAACTGATTTCAAATTACTACCCACATCTGAAGAGCTGTAACAAAGAGCCATCCATACGCACTGGCATCCCAGCGCAAATTGTTAGGAAGGTGGCTTACTGGCTGCAGGTGCGTCAGGGTTTCACTCGTAGGTCTGCTTCTGGCTCCACTTGACCTGCACCGACTATGTTGGTGCTTGTTCTTGCGGACCACCATCTCCATGTAGGGAGGTGGCTTACTGGCTGCAGGTGCGTCTGGGTTTCACTCGTAGGTCTGCTTCTGGCTCCACTTGACCTGCACCGACTATGTTGGTGCTTGTTCTTGCGGACCACCATCTCCATGTGTAGATCACAATGTATCCTTGGGCATGCTGTCCTCTGTGTTCCTCCTATGCCACAGACTCATGCAGAGTTCATTTTTGTTGTTGTGATCTTCCAGTCATTTTTAGGTTACGTGCCTGGTGTCTCTGTTCGTCACATGCATTCCTTATTGGCATATTTAGGTCGAGCCTAGCGGCAGCGCGCATGCACAGCTCGCTCTGCCAGGCAAGCAGTAGTAGAGTATGCTGTGTAAGCCTCGCCACTCCGCCCATACTTTTCATTGGCTGGTGTAATGGTGTCATTGTGGTGTCATTGTTCTTGGTAAATGCTGGCTTCCAATTTATTATGCGGCTTGTTAGTCCCTCCTTGTTACTGCCTTGTCGCCGTTTGTTACCTTACATAACGACTGAACCTTTTACTTGGCTCATTACACAGTCGGATTTATCTCGGGGGTCAGCATTAGTTTGTTTATGGGCACTTATGGGGACAATGGCGGATGCTATTTTTTTGTATTTGTATCCTGAGCGCGACGCCCGCTTTAGGGACACAGCGCTCAGTTTATTTATTTATTTATATTTAACTTTCATGTTGAGCACGGCGTCCACTTCTGGCGCAACCTCTGTTTAATATATATATATTTTTTTAACTTTCATAATGAGCGCGGTGCCCGCTTCAGGGACACCACACATTGTTTGTTTTTTTTACTTTAAAATTGAGCGCGGCGCCGCTTCAAGCACACCGCACTAGGTTTCTTTTTCTTTTTTTTTACTTCAACACTGAGCGCGCTTTAAGGACACCGCGCTCAGTGTTAAAGTTAAAAAAAAAAGAAAAACCGAGGGCGATGTCTTCGAAGCAGCGCCGCGGTCAGTTTTAATCTTAAACAAGCATTTGCAATGCAATAGGTCTCGCTTTATTGTAAGTTTAAGCTATTGGCATTGTAAACGAGAATGCCTTTTATTTATGTTTTAAAAAACAAAAATAATAGGCATTGTCATTTACAATGCCAATAGCTAAAACTTGCATAAATACGAGACCTAATGCATTGCAAATGCTTGTTACTTTCTAGTTTCCAGTCCAAGTTTTTCCTCATTGGGGTTGGGCCTTTGTTCCCATTAGCCACTATTGTTTTTTCACAAAGGAACATGGTGTGAAACTACTTCCTGTGACCTTAGAATTTACTTCCTGTTTCTATGGTATTTAAGGAAGTCTGAATTGAGACCTGATGTGTCACAACTGGTCTGTGAGTTAGTTGCTCGCTTGTCATTTTGTCTAATATTCCTGTTCCTGCTTGCTATCTTTAACCTAGTCTGTTTCCAGTCCCGCAGTCCATCCGTGTCTTTTGGCTGGTCCTCGGGAGGGTTTATTAGCTATCCTACAGCTTTTTTTCTTCCAAGGACTTTTGAATTTGTGGTTAATACCAAGTGCAAAGTTTCAATGTAAAGCCAGAAATTGTCTCCATGAGCAATAGGCCTGATATGTGGACTAAAAGAACTATCAAGTTGTAGCCAAGAAGACCTGCCCGTGACACAAAGACTTCCACAGATTCAACAGTGAAGTGCCAGCCACACTTCCAGTAAATGCGGGTATTGAAGTGATAAGCCATTCAGAAATATTTTATAAAGCACTTATATCTTTGCTTTTTGTGCTCATCTATCAACCTGGGACATCCTACAAAACTCTGACAATTCACCTCCAACCTGATCTTCATAAACACATTATTATTCCAGGACTGACAGATCACGTTAAATTGATTATTCATGTTGCTCAACATCGTCCAGTAAGAAATTGACGCAATTCATCCTTTCTGGTAAGATGATCAGGAGGTTAATGCATCTGCTGTATAGATCTGCTTGCACCACCGCTTCCAAAAGTTGTAATTAGATCCTTTCCAGTTTGAACAATCGTATGAACGCAATGTGTGATGGAATATGCAGTTTGACAATATATTTTCCTACATCTGTTTTTTTAAAATCTGGTATTGGAACCTAAAGAGCTTTTTATCATCTTCACAGTTTAAGGACGACCGAGAACAGGACACCTGGAGGGCAGGCAGACAGGGGAGATTCGCACTGCAGGCCGGGGTCTCCCACCATGGTTGATAGGCCTTTTTGTTGGGGCGTATGAAAGTTTTGATTTGTCCTGCATTGTTGCCCTGGTGTAGGCATGATGGAGGAAGAGAAAGGTATGCCTTAGCCGTGCATGTCGGGTTAGAGTGCAAGGGACAAGACCAGTCTAAGGTGCCGGACATGTGAAATCACAAGCTTTTTTAACCAATGAAGTGACGCAAATATGCCTACAAACCTTTTTTTCCTCTAATTTCCCCTTACAATGTCTTGTTGGTGAACCACAATGTAGTTGTAAGCAGTTATTAACAAAAGCTTCTGAAAGGCCTGGAACATTGGAAGCTATGCTTTCAAACCTATTATCTCTAGAGTAAGAAAACAAGTTTTCTCTACAAGTGTCCTCATTCCGAGCCCTGCCCTTAAACCGCTTTTCATGTAAATAGGAGTTTGCATCTCCATCAGAAATATCCGATTTTTACTACCTTGGAAAGACCCTGCGATTTACCCGTTCACACATTTTGCAGTTTTTGCAGCTTGAAATGAGGGATGTCCGCGATTTCACTATTTGTCTTATTTCGACACGTGAAGCTGATTACGATGCAGTAATAATGCACCGGGGAAACACTGCACTGAACCCTGCAGGGTTGGGAAGTGCTAGTGTAGCACTGCTGCATCATTGAAGTGGTTTTTCTGAAATAGCCTCATATAAAGAAGAAATCACTGCTCTTGTTGGAAACAGAATGGATGTGGGGTTGGTTCCCTTGCACTACGTCATAGCGACTAGAGTGAGTAGACTGCAAAAGGAGTTTGAGATTGAATAATCTGCAAAACCCTTAAACATGGTATTAAATATATACATTGTAAAAGTGGTAAAGACCATAAAAGCTTTAATTCCACTTCGAGCACATGTATTCTTAATTAAACAGGGACTAATTGATTCCTGAGTTTATGATGATTTATCCTTTTTCTCTTTATTCTCTACTGGAAATTCCGCTATTGATTTTCTAAATAATTGTGCAGAAATGTATTTTTTTAAATGTATAAAATAGTTGCAGATTCAAAGATCTGCTTTATGTTCCCACGCTTTGATACCTGATCTATTATGAACATTTCTATAACCATTCAACCGGCCGCTACATAACCTTCGATAGTCATGTAGATAAGATAGAAATAATGCCTTTATTCACCCTGGGCCAAAAAAAAAAAAAAATTAGATTTGTGCTATTTCACTGCTCTTTCACATTATTTTTACATTTTTTCATATTTCATTCACATCATGGACGATTGTGTTTGTATCTATTTATGAAAAATTATAGCATCAAAATCATTTTCACCCTCAGGGCCTTATTTATGAGGCCCTTACGCCACTGTTGTGTCACTTTTTGTGACGTTGCGGTGGCGTAAAAAATGCACCACAATGCCCCATATTTACAAAGAGACGTATCTAGCTATATGTGTCACTTTGTAAATCCCTCCGCTACATTATATCTGCAACAGGTATAATGTATGCAGGGTGAGTGTTCGGTGCAGAAAAGGCTCGTAGAAGTGTTGCAGTGAAATCTATGAGACTTTTACGGCGCCAGTGAGTCAAATCCTTCCGCCTGCTTGAAGCAGGCATAAGGGGTGACACCAGCCATTTTTGTGCCTACAGATAGGTCAGGTTTACTGACGTATCTGTATATCCTTGCGACATGAAGTGCCGTGCAGTAAATACGGCGCATACATGGTGTCGCAAGGAGGGAGCACTGAAAAGTGTTGCATCGCAGTTTTACCGCAGCGATGACACACTTTTCGTACACAAGGCCAATATGCACGTATAATAATTTCTCTGTTAGCCCCATTTGTACAGAAAAAACCAACTATATCTTTAAACAGAGTAATATTATCCTAGGCACCCATGAATGAAATATTTATCTATTTTATGTGATAAAATGTTTGTTATAATTGGATCCTAAAACATACCCCTACTTTTAAAGAACACTTTTTTTTTTCTTGCAGAGTTTTATATAGCTCAAACTTGACCCGAATCCAATCAGGTATCAGAGCACTTTACAGAGCATCAGCTACGTTACATGAGGACACACATTCATTTTTTGTTAGGCACGGGGAGATTAAGTGATTTGTCCAGAATCACAGGATGTTCAGCGTCATTACCGAGACTCGAACCCAGTTTCCCCAGGTCCGAGGTCGAGCTCCCTAGCCGTTAGGCCGACTCCTCTCCCCAAAGACTTAACATCACTAAAAGATGCACAATGTCCTATATTTGTGGTATAGACTAAAATGGTCTCTACTAATGTGCTGCAACCGATCTCGTCTTCAGTTTTCGAGAGTCACTCTTTGACTCGTTGGCTGGTGTTGCAGTTCTTGGGTTGCAAAGTCTCAGGCAATTTGATCCAAACAGTTCAGGTTTCAGCTAATATGTTAGGGTCAGAATAAATACCCGTTCCACAGGAATGAATAATATATTTGGCTTACATACATGTTTGTTTGGGTCACAGAGATCTGTGTTAAAGCCTTTAGTCTGTAGAGCTGCAAAAAGACACAACGCCTAGTTTAAAGTTTGGCAGACCAGCTGCCAAGCACCTCCCTCAGACCAGCGTCAGACCCTCAAAATTACAAGCTGCGTGTGATTATGGTGGATATTTTCTTCTCAGATCTGCTGCCACATGCTTGGCAGGTGCTTCTTCAATAAAATCTATATCTGGCAGTCGGACTGCCATACTTTGCCGGCAAGGCGGAACTATCACCTGCCATATGATCAATCGAGATAGCCTCCAAAGTGGAGTGCCTATTTCTTGAATCACATAACAAAATGTTCACTCGCGTTTTCTTTCTTGCATGTGAAGTTAAAGATAATCTAACCGGGATCATCGTAGTTTCAATGGAGATCTCAGATGGAAGGTATGACTTTGGAGGGCGGCCCTAAATTGTGCAGCCCAATACTCTTTTGTCATCATTAGATTAATCAAGAGTGTTCATGATGGAAGAGTAGCCATAGGGATTCAAATCAACTGCTATCCTCGAGATGGTGTGGCACTTTAGGGAGATGAGACGAGACACCTTCTCTTTTGTGGCAGATGTTCTATTACCACCTACCACCAATCAGAGGCACTAATTTAGCATTGGTCAGGCCTGGCAAGGTGAAGATTTGGCACCCTCTATCCAACTCTGACATCCATTCTTCTAAATTCACTCAGATGGTAGATTTCTAGTGTTTACAGAGTTCAGCCTAATTTACAAAGATATTGCTGTGTGTACTGGTTTGTTGAAATGTGGCTTTACACTTGCAAACATATGTACTCTCATAAAACTCAGCATAAGTTAATCTCTACTGGGGCAGGGAATGTGCATTTCAGAACTAGAATGGTGTGAAAGTTTGATAGTGCCCACAAAAGTACTTTTTTTATGGGTATTCAGAAGCTATTGTAGCCAATTCTTACCATGGACTTGGTAGTTAATGTTCTGATGTTACAGGAATAAGTAAATCTGTTTGCATGGTGGGAAAGGGAATGGAAGACATCCGTAATTGGTGGGGTTAGAGAGGGAATAATATTTTCCCCCTTGGGTGGACACTTCTAAGGTGCATGCATTTCCTCTCATGTGAGACATTTCCACATGTGTAATTTTACGTAGAGTCCAATTACACATGCGGAATCCCTTTGGCTTCATTGCAGGAATTCTCACATACCTTTCAGTTGTGCTCCTGGAACATAACATACTCTTCAATCCTTCATGAATTGCAAAACAAGTCAAATAATCTCCAAATTATGGAGGACACCTACAGAAGTATTTGGTTAATGTAACTGACCAGTATGTGCTTGCAGTAGCCAATGTCCTTTTGACTCCCAGTTACTGAGATTTCACTTTTAATGCTGAGGCTGGAAAGAAGGGTGGCTGATAATGCATATGGTACGGTCTTTGATTATCCCAGCTTTTCTGACTGCAGAATAACATCATCCAAAGTGTGTTCCCCTTTTGGATAGTCCCTCAGAAAATCCTTCAATGACCCTTTGCCAGACTTACATTTTCACCGTTTGCCTTTATCACAAAGCTCAAATGTGCTCACATTTAATGGAGAACAGTACAAACAAGAGCAGAATTGTTTTTAGGTACATCTGTTTGGGTTTCTTTTAAGGACTATGAAAATGAATTCACCAAAATGGCAGTAGTAGCACAAGTGAGACATCCCATGTAATGACCCTTATGACATCACAAGGTTGTTTATCTTTATCTATTTAGCAACTTCACATTTGCTGATGAGGAATTAGTTGAAAATCCATTAGTAGAAACAACATAAACTGAAGAGGAATTATGGAGTCTGATGTAGTTATAATGATTTTGCACTCAAAATCCTTGCAATTTGCAAAATCACTGGATTTGCTACTGAAAAATCCTATTTTTTATGTACCAAACCAATTTTATGAGTCAGAAAAGTTTTTCTGGCTAATAAAATGGGTTGTACGACCTATACTGAATTGCAATTTGGAAGAGGCCATCCTTCCTGTTTGCGATTTGTAGACCTATGTATGATAAGCAACCCCAATTCCAGTCGCAAACCATTGGGCAGTTACCTACTCGCTACTCGTCAAAAAAGGTGGTAATGGATTTGTAAAGAGGAATGGGTCTTCTTCGCATCTCTTTCCCCTTTAGGAATCCGATTGGAAGTCTGAGAGCCTGAGGGAACATTTCCCAAACAATTAACTTACATTTTTTTAAGGAGTGCCTGTTCCTTTCGAAACTCGGGCTACTTTAAAAAAAAAAAAAAAAAGATTCCCGTGTGGGAATGCAAACACAGGGATGGTGGTTTGCTGTCCCTTGCCGGCCACCATCTCTTTGTTTGCAGGCAATCACAGGGGTTCACAAATTGAAACCTGCTGAATTAATATTAAAAAGGCTTTTCATTCTGCAACTCCTTGCGAATGGTGATTTTGCAAATCGACTTATGTACTATTGGGTCAGATTCCATTTGCAAAAAGTCCCGCTGCAATTTGTGACCACTTTTTGCGAATCAAATCTTAGTACATCTGGCTCTTAGAGTCCTATTCACTTTGTCTTCCTAATATTGCCAAGACCAGGGTGCCAAAAGGCAATTCAGGGGTAGCAGCTGTGTCTATTAGCACCCATGGCTAATAGACACACTCTAAATGACATCTATACTCCTGCCTTATGCTGTATTTACATAGTTTGTCATACCCATTTTTGCCCTGAGCGGGGTGACTTCATGCGGCTATCATCATAGTGAGTCGTAAAGTCACTTGCTGCAAGCAGTGCTGAATTAAATATGCAATAGAACTGTTTGCTTAACTTAAGGCTGTTTTCTTCTACAGGCTGATTTTTTTTTCTCTTATAAAGAAGGAACCGGACATAGACGTCCTGAACTTAAACCAGCTGCCTTACATCAGAAAATTTCACTTTTTTAATACTTTTGCATTTGTATAATGTTATTATTTCTTAAATTGTTTTACAATAGAATTGGCTTACAATTGTAAAATAATTTGTGTTACATTGAAAAATAACATCTATTTTACACAAAGCAATGAATCTGGACGTTTTATGAAATATTTTATGTTTTAGAATGCTGGTCGTAAGGAAGTTATCAATGTAATGACAATTGTTACTTTTAGTATTAAATGTTTTTTTTTAATTAGAAATCAAATATTCATAGAAGTGACTCTTAACACTGTTGAGTACAAAATACATTGGGAGAATAGGCTAGGCAGGGCAGATACCAGAACTGGCTCATGTTCAGTGACTGTTGAAGAAAGAGTACATTTTCAATTCTTTCACACTTTAGATGCATTGGATCGTCTCGAATATCAAATGGGGTAGGGCTCCATAGTTATGCACGTGACACATTAAAAGTACTTATACTCCACTTTAGTACATCAAGGTTGTACTTCCATCACGAGATGGGTCGCAGATCTCAATCAAGCCTGGGGAATATTTTTGTATATCTTGATCACAGCAGATTTAGTTTAGCATACAATACTGAATCTAACACAATTCCTTTTTTGGGAAGGCAGAAAACGAAACAGAAAAGTATGAATAGATAAGTGACATATTTCAGTTCCACAAATGGTCTTCGAAATAATTCTGAGGTCACTCAAGTCCAATGATGCTCTTTTGTGACGCGCCCAAGTAGACCGAGATACCAAAGTTTATCCTGAACAGAGAAAAGGTATTAATCAGCAATGCAATTCACAGAAAAAGCGAATGAGACATACACAGGTTACTATTGAAAGATTCCCCGATTCTGGGAGATCCTATGGACCTTGGCAATAACTTTTATTAGTCAAAGTAGGACCTTAAACCAAACTACTTGAAAATCAATTAAAAATGTGAACAGTATAGCCTCACACCCCCCTGTGTGTTATGCTTCATCGTAAGCCATCCTACCATGCCATTGTTTCTCTAGTGGTGGTAGTGCTTCACCAATGAGATAATTAGGAGCTTATATCAATGAGGATTGAGATGGGATCCACACAAAACACAAAGGTTAAAAATCCCAGGAACCTTCACTATGGTGATACCGTTATTTGATTAAGAGGTTGAGGGGATGATTGAAAAAAATAGAGTGATGCTTAGGAGACATTATCATTCCTGAATCTATTTGGTCAACAAGTTTCAGCCAATTGGCCCTACGGGGTCCGCAGGGATTCCTATTCCCTAGATTCTTAGAACTTACATCTTACAGTTCAAGCAGGCAAGCATTGGTATAAGTCTTTTTCTCCTGCTAATTGGACCTGCGCTCAGTCAGCATGAATTCAAAGAGGTCCTGCAAAGACATGTGAACATAAATAAACCGAAATAAAAATTTTAAAAAATAAAACATCAAATGACATAGAAATAATAAAAACACAGAACATATAACTAGGAGTAAATGCTCCTTTAGAAATGCTGGATTCAGCTGATCATGAAAAGGTCATGCCACACACGTGGATGAGGTTTAATGCGCTCCAATGTAAAACGTGAAACACTCTGTGACGAGAACTGATTAGCGTTCCAGTATACACTGCCACATGGTGTTTGAAATTCATGAATAGTGGTCACACACATGCTGGCAAATCCTGTGGCGCACTGGCTTATGCACATATCCTGTACTAAACTAGGGAACAGCTAATGGAGGAGGTACACGAGGGTTGCATTGTAGTCACACAGTGAAAGTGAGAGAAGTTAGGGAAAATGTAAAACCCAGCTAGTAGTCAAACAAATATGGTGGAAATGATCATTGTAATGAATCTCATGTTTCCACTCACTTCATCAAAGGTTGCATTCTGCAGATTCACCTATTACGGCATTTACTCTCCTCCCGATGATGCGGGCAATGGAGGCATGCCGCGTTATAAGAAAGAGGCAGGACGTTTGTCGGGGTTACGTGGGCATGTGTACCACGGGGTCATGTAAAGTGCAAGGACGTTAGCCGGCACGTAGTGTCATGGTGCATGGTACTTCTTGGAATTTTAATTCTGCGCTGTTCCAATGGGATCAAATGAAGACCCACCGAAAGAATAGCTGCTGTCAAACGGGCATACTGGTACTGAGTCCAGCTTTTTAGCGAATGTATCAAGGTTGAGACATAGGAAAAAAAACTATTTGTACAAAAAAATATATCTTTATATCTTTGTGAAACTCAGAATAGATATATGCGGCCAAACAATGTATATTTAAGGTCCACATGGTATAGTTAAGGTACAAAATTCAAATGAAGCATGTCACAGTATACATTTTCAAAAAGGCCATATAACACTAATAAAAGCTCAGTAAAGCTGCATGAATATTAATGTGTCCTTATTGTATAGTGTCTCTGAACCTATACAAAATCTGGCTAAGCCTGATACGCAAGTCCTTGATTGGTACATACAGGAACTATCCCAATACAAACAGAGGGTCATGGGAGCTTAATCTACAATCCGTGATCTCCAAATGTCATAAACTGTTATTACGTAACTTGTCACCATGGAATCGCATAATTTAGTCCCTTTATGTGTGCTCCCAGGTAGTACACCCAATGTTGTTCCCTACTAAGCTGCATATAATCACCATGTATTCGAGGAGGTACTGCAAAGATTCCCCCCATCACAGGGCACTACCCATGTGGCAGGTGTACTGTTTGCAAGTTTACCAAGACCTATAAATACCTATATAAATACAATCAAAAGAGTCAGGTTCTGGCTCAGGCCAGGTATCAAGTCCACTGGCATTCTGTAAATCAATGTATAAGGCATCATCAATATAATGAGGTGGAAGCAACGCATCACAATCATCCTGATCATTAGCAACATCTTGGCATAGGATCAGAGTCAGAACTATTAGTTACTGCTAACTCTGCTGCTAGGTGCTACGTGGCAGATGCACTGGAATGGAGTCGGGTTACATGATGACCAGTGGCACTTTTGTTATTTCATAGCTTGATATAGGTCGGGTTCGAGCCAAAGTAGGTTTGGGGTCCAACACTGGCATTGTCACCGGATCACCTACTGGCACCAGTGGCATCTGCATCACTGTAAGTGTAATAGGGACTGGTGCAGATCTCAGGGCTAGAGGAGACGTCTGTACCGGCATTGGTATAGGTATGGTAACAGGTCCAAAGGGGACCGACCGTGCCATGGATGGACCCACTAGCGGTGATCCAAATGTAAGCCAATGCTGCGCCATAGAGCCTCAAGGTGGGTCCGAGGTAGCCAGAATGACACTGCAGCATGGCGTCCTTTAAGGCCTTGATCTGCTATGGGTTTGACAACTACCAAGAACATACAGGTCAAATGGGGACCAATTAAGGATTCCGATCTGTAGCCA
Source organism: Triturus cristatus (assembly GCF_964204655.1). Lineage (NCBI taxonomy): Eukaryota > Metazoa > Chordata > Amphibia > Caudata > Salamandridae > Triturus > Triturus cristatus. Next base: position 362,836,052 of record NC_140584.1, on the reverse strand, counting down.
TTTACATCGAAGAAGTGCAACTAACATTGTGACATCCTTGCGCCTTCTCTTGGTGGTCAGAGTGGCTGGACACGCTTGAGTCTTACTATGCTTTCTTATGCTTGCATTTGGACTTAGACTTCAACTTATCGGAGGACTTCGAGTGCAAAGTTGAATGGTCTTGGGACCAGGGCCAAGACCGATCCCACAACTTGAAACTTGAGCAGGAGGCTGTGACTTCTTGTGTTTGTGACAGACAGCTTCACCTCCTGGTCTTGGATCACATTTGTGTGAAAAAGGGATCTCATATCGCATGACTTAGGTTTGTGTCCCAAGTCCAGAATCCAAAGTCACACCTCATGTGTGTACGTAACTCACATCTACTTCTTGCACTCACGTCATTGCTTGAAGCCTTTTAATTTAGGTAGGAGCATCATTCTCTAGCACAATGTGAAATTGTTAGAAATCGAGTTAAGGGGAGCGTCTCTTGAGCCGCCACAAGATGGCTACTGTTTACTGAGGCTCCACGCATCGGCTGAGACATTTCCCGATGCGGAGCGGTGGCGGTTATTCCCCGACAACATGAACAGGTGTACTTCAGAGCGCTGGCGCGGGAGAGCAGCTAGCGTTTTTCCCCACATATTTATGCTTCTCCCGCGTGGCTTTTCCCTCAGAGGAGACACTAGCGCCCGCCATTTTGTTTGCCGCGGATCGCGGTGGTGACTGGCTGCTGGTTTCCCTGTCCTGGCTTATAACTGCTAAAAAGGACACTGGAATTTTTTTGGAGCTGCTCTATTATATACTTTGTCCCTTATTTTTATAATTTTAAGGCTGACTTCGCTTTGAGGGTTATCAGTGGTTCACGGCCGATTAAAAAGGTTACTGGAATTTTTTGGAGCTGCTCTACTTTATACTTTGTTCCTCATTCTTATAATTTTAAGGCTGACATCGCTTTGAGGGCTATCAGTGGTTCACGGCTGATTTTCCCCTTCTTCTCACCTGCTTGTTTGCAGTCAACGAAGGAGAGTAAATACATGAATAATTAAAGATCTTCTAAGCGGCGTTCTACTGTGGCACAATATCAGCTCTGCTCCTTTACCTACATTGGTGATATCTTTTGCTTCATCATTATATATAATAAAATCCTTCATTTAATCAAAGAATTGCCTCTGCCACCATGTCTACTATGCGTAAGGACTCCACCATGGCTACGTCGAATCGCTAAACGAAGGAGCTCCACATCTCCACTTCCCATAACATTGGAAGATCTCAAGGAGGATATAAATAATTTAAAACCATTTGTGATTGAAACCAACGCTACCCTTCAGAGACTGGAAGACAAATTGATCAATTTAGAGTCAAGGCTTACGGTTGTGGAACAGAGGATTAGTGATAATCAAGATGTGACACCCAAGGTGGATGCTATGTCTAGAGAAATAGCTATTCTCAAACAGCAAACTGAGGACTTGGAAAATCGCAATAGGTGCAAAAATCTCCGTCTTTATGGTATTCCTGAAGGTGAGGAGTGCTCCAACATGATTGCTTTTCCTAAACTTCACATTCCCAAGCTAGTTGGTGTCAAGGAAGGTACTATCCTCAACCTGCAGCGTGCGCATCAAATTTGTCCTAAACCTGGGGGCTCCCTTTCTGCCTCATCAGCCAGCCACCCTAGAAGGATAATTGTTCTCTTCTTGGAATATACTGAGTTATTGATGGTTCTGTCTGCAGCAAAGCAAAGGAAGCAGAGGTTGTGGTCTGGACAGAGAGGTTTTCTCTCACTGGATGTGGCTCGTGCCACCGTGGCTTGTCGTAAGGAATTCCTTTCCTTTCGCCCTACTCTCCATTCCATGAACGCTCGATATGGCCTTGTCCATCCTTGTTTTTTTAAAGTTACTTACAAGTAACAGACCTATTCTTTCGACCACCCTGAAGATTCAAGACAATTTATTTCTCGTCACAAAGGAGAAGAGATGGACTTTGGGGAAAGCCTGAATAATTGCTGTTATACCTTGTTTTCTGTATCCCATATGCTTACCTTTTTCAATCTACCTGTTTGGATGTTTTTCTTTGTCCTTACCTGGTTTTCTACTTTGCGAACGTTGCATTTTATCCTCATAAATTAACATCTGCTAATGTTTTTGTGGTTTTTCTTCACAGAGTCACCTTGTTCAGTATGGACTCCCCTCCTTGCATTTATCTCCTCAGTGTGCTTCCCTTCCTAATCCTATTGTCTATAGTACTTCACGTATTGGTAAGTCTTCCCTCCCCATTACAATGAGTTTGTTGCATAGAATTGTTCACATTATATTTGTTCCTTATGGTACTTTGCATATACTGTCTCTACGCTGCTTCTCCCTATTTTATTATATTATCTTTTTCCTACTTATCTATTTGTCTCAGTCGCTTTTCCCTGTATACTTTGACTCCCATCTGTCTTCTCTCCGCAGCTCCTCGCCTCCATTTGTTAAGTTCCTCACTCTGGCAATATGCTTTGGTTCCTTTGACTGGAGTCTTCAGACTTCTTGCCAACTTTTCTTTCTACATCATCTCTTTCTTCCTTTGCTTTTTCCTCCCTTTTCTTTCTTTTGTTTTCTCCTGTATCCTCTGTGCTTTTTTAGTCTATCACTTTTGACCACTTTTTTCTTTTTCTTGCCCATTACTCTCTCATTGTTCACTCTCTTTGTTTGCTTTTATTATGCAATTTTCTACTTGTTGGTTTAACATTTTTGCTTCTTCTGTTTTTAGTGTTATCAATTTTAGATTGCTCATCGTGTTATTCAATGTCTCTTCGATTTTACTCTGACTGATAATGTTCGTATAATATGTTGGAATGTGAAAGGTTTGCGTAATCCTGTCAAGAAACAAAGGATACTTACCCATTTATCTAGATTATGTTGTAAAATTGCTATGCTTCAAGAGACTCACCTTAATGATGCAGATATTAATTCTCTCAAAAAACAATGGGTAGGATCTGTGTATTGTTCTCCAGCTAAGGACAGGATAAATGGATTGGTTACATTATTACACAAGTCCCTCTCTATTCTTGTTGAAAAGGAAGGGCGGGATGCTGATTGCAGATGGCTTCTTTTGCATATTACCATAAATGATTCCCCTTTATTTCTTCTTAACATTTACGGTCCCACTGGTGTAGACACACAGTTTTGGCAGTCTATGTCTTATACCCATCACTCCTGCCCTGACCCTAACCTCCAGGTGGGTGGAGACTGCAATCAGGTCTTAGATCTCTTCATTGACAGAAAATCCAGTGCAAAATAAGTTCCTAATAAAATGCATAAAACTTTTACTAACACTATTCGCTCGAGATGGCTGGTGGGTGCTTGGAGAATATATAATCTGGACAGCCTGGAATTTACTTTTTGCTCCCCCACTCATAATTCTACATCCAGAATTGACTATATTTTTTTGAGTCCTCATCTCATTCCTAACCTAACTCACGCTGAAATTGGTTCTGTTCTTATTTCTGACCATGCTCCTGTTTTTATTAATTTAGATCTCCCTTCGGAGCCCTCCAAATCTCGTAGATGGTGCGTTAACAATTACTTACTCAAAGACCCCATATTTATTGTTCGCTTCAAAGACTTTGTCAGAATTTTTTCTCATCAATACTTGTCCTGACATCCCTTTTCACACCATTTGGGATACTTTCAAAGCGACAGCCAGAGTTTTTATCATTGATTATGTTGCTGTCAAAAAGAAACAACTTCTCCATGAATCAGCTTCTATTAAACAGCTTGAACATACTTATTTCTCTTCTAAAAATGATGATACCCTTAAGAAACCTGTCCAAGCCAAAATGAATTTTAACAGGAAATCGACAAAACACGCTTCTGGGATGTTGCTTAAAATCAATTCTAAATTTTACAGTGGCGGTAATAGGGCTGGTAAATTACTTGAAGGTCAAGTCGCAATGCTCCAAAATAATTAATTTCATTGATGATAACGTTATTAATCATTTCAAAGATGAGGCGATATTAAAATGCTTTACAGATTTCTATATGTCCTTATACACTTCTGAATCTTCTCCATCGGATACTGCTTTGGAGTAACTTTTTGCATCCTTGCCTCCTCGCTCTCCTTTCTCTACTGATTGTTCTTTATTAGAGAAAGATTTGTCCCTTTCGGAGCTCAAGGCAGCCCTAGCTATGTTACCTAAAGATAAGGCTCCTGGCCCAGATGGGTTTACCGAGGAATTTTATTCCTGTTTTTCACAAACTCTTCCTCCTTATCTTTTATCTCTCTTTCAGTAGTTTATTTCTCACAATGAGGCTCGCAGTTCCTTTCTTGAGGCCATGATCTGCCTAGTCCCAAAGAAGGATAAGGACCCCTCATCCTGTGCTAATTATCGGCCCATCTCTTTAATCAACCTAGATTGCAAAATTCTTACTAAGGTACTGGCCCTCCGTCTTAATCAGGTTACCCCTCATCTGATTGGCCACGAGCAGACTGGGTTTGTCAAAGGCAGAATGTTGGCGGATAATTCAATAACTTTTTAAAATATCATTCATCTTGCGTCTAAGAGTTCCTCTCCTGTTGCAGCCATCTCCTTGGATGTGGAGAAGGCTTTTCATTTCATTCACTGGCTTTTTATGATGCGCGCACTTAAGTGGCATGGTTTTGGTCCTGTTATTCTATCTTTTATATATTTGTTATATTCCTCTCCCACCACCTCTGTTTTTCTTAATGGACTTCAATCTTCCTATTTTACTCTTCAGCGAGGTACTCGTCAAGGCTGCCCTCTTTCTCCTTTGCTCTTTATTTTATGCCTTGAACACATTCTTCGTTCTTTACGTCATTCTTCTGCATTTAGAGGTTTTACACATAAGTCAATTGAGATCAAGTTCACCGCATATGCGGATGATATTTTATTATATCTCTCTGATCCTTCTATCTCCTTACCCGCTTTCTCAGATCCTTTATCTTTATATGCAGCCCTGTCCGAATATAAATAAAAAAATTCCAAATCCAAAATATTGCCATTAAATAAATATTGTTTGAAAAGTATGTTCGAAGGAACAGATTTTAAATGGAATACCAATTACATTAAATGTTTGGGAATAAAATACGCTTCTTCACTCCCTAGAACGGTACAGCTTAACTTGGAGGATGTTATCTCAAGGATATCAGGTATGGCAGAAAAATGGTCCCCCTTATTTTTGTCTTGGTGGGGCAGGTTGGATACATCTAAAATGATGATGCTTCCTGTTGTTTATTTCTTCCTGTCCATGCTACCAGTAAGGCTTCCCGTAAAAGTTTTTAAAACTCTTAATGGTATTTTGAGTAAATTTCTGTGGAACGGCCAGAAAGCCCGTATCTCTATATCTTCCTTGTCTGCTCCTAAGGATAGGGGAGGTGTCAACTTTCCCAATTTTCGTCAATATCACTCCTCCTTTTTAATACGTCAGGCTTTACCTTATCTGTCTTCTTCAGATGAATCCTCCGCGCTGCTATGGTATAAATTGGAAGAATCTGTGGTTCATCCGTTTCCCTTTTCCTCGTCAGCCAATTTCATGCATTCCCCTCGTTTATTTAAATCTCCAACCATTTCACAATTCATATTGACCTTAAACCCGGTCCTTAAGAAAATCACTTTCGCCTTTGCAACTATTTGTGGAGTCTCCTATATGGCATGTTAAATCCATTAAACTTTCCAATCGTACCCTTTTCTGGAAAGCATGGGCGGTTAAAGGGATCATCCAGGTTAAACACTTATTACAGGATATGCAGTTCCTATCCTCTCAGGAAGTGCAATCCAAATTCGACTTGCCTGTTACTTCTTCCCCTAAATACGACTCTTTAAGATTGCTCCTAACTCAACAGCTTTCCCTTCTGTCTGGAGCATCCTCCTCTTCTTCTGACCCACCATTTGATCCATTATCTACCTCCCTCTCTGTTCGGGCCTCTCATATATATCAATATCTCCATTTTTCTCTTTCCACTCGTCCCAAGAGTAAAACTGAAATATTATGGGAATCGGATTTGCAACGCACTCTCCCTCTAGATACATGGAACTCGATTTGGTCACAAATTCATCATACTTCATGCAATGCTAGCACCACTCAAACACGTTTTAATTCTATCAAAGGTCGTTTCTAACAACAGTATCTATCTCTAAATTCAGTTCTAAAAACACCCCTGGCACATATTTACACTCTTTTTTCCTTTGCCTTAACATTTCTCTTTTTTGGAACAAGGTCTGTAAAGTAATTTCCTCCATCTGCTCCTCTAGCTTTCCTTTTGATATATACTCCATATTTCTGGGTAGTAATTCCATACATTGGTTAGGTGCTCGTAGGATGGGCACTTTTGTAGATCTGTTACATGCCATTGCATTTCAGGTTATCACTTCCGACTGGAAAGATGCTTCTAAAGTCAATGTTTCCGCATGATGGAATCTTCTACGTTCCCATCACAGACTTGACAGGGCATCTGCACTCTCCTCTCAGCAACTCCTCCGAAAAGAAGCCTTCTGGTCTCCCCTTACCAATTACTTATCCCCTTCTGCACTACCTTTGTCTTTCAACCGCCATAAGTATAGTGTTAAACTTTTTTCATAAAGTTCATATTTGATTGCTATTATTTTGACATTGGTGATTGTACAATATTTCCTATTGGATATTTTTATCTAATATAGTGGTCAAGAATGTTGATTTTCAGTTTTTTGCTATTCTTCTTTCTTTCTTCATCCATCTATTTTCTCTTTCTTTCTCCCTTTCTTTTTTCTTACTTTTTCTTAATAAACCCAAAAATGCTAATACGTTATGGTACATAACTCTTTAATTGCTTATAACTTTGATTATAGTTTTCTCTGTCAAAGTTTGTTATCCTAAGTTTTATCCATTATTTCTTCATATATTTTTTATGATACCTTTTGGTACCTCTTTTGACTGATGTTACATTATTGTACCTTGTTCTTTATTTGATTCAATAAAGCTCTTTAAACTTGAGAAATCGAGTTAAGCACCAGATCCATGATGGAAGGTGCAGAAATACTTGAAAAGACATCAGTGCTTATAAGCAGTTCCGCTCTGTTACTTCTGGGGAGTCAGCTTGGAGCTGCACGCTGTCACTAAGTGATACATTGGAGCGCTGCTATGGGAAAAGTTTTCCAGATCCAGTGTGATGCCTGGGGAGCATTCCAGGGAGAGGAATCTGCGGTAAGAAGTATCCATTGAAGCAGAAAACTCAACCCTCTTGTGCCTGTATTGTGGGTAGTCCAGGCTAGAGATTACTCTGCTGTGAGGAGAATCCATCTATACAAAGACCGTGTCAGGGGAACAGCCTAGGAAGTACAGATGAACAAAAACTGACCAAAACTTATTCTGAAAGTGCATAGAAAAAAGCCACATCTCCTGTCTATTTTGACTGCATAAAAGTGATCTATGCCCTAGAACTCAAACCCAAAAGTGGGGGTTCTGTTTAGTACAGAGGAGGAACATCCAAAAGAAGGGGCAAGAGGGGGCTGGACCTTGGGTGCAGTATGCCAAGGGCCAGTAAAGTAATTGTGCCTTCATACTAATTTGTGTAGTAACGAGTGTTAGGTCTCTAAACAGTACTTTTATTTATCAAATTAAATCACTGGGTGGAACGATCAGTTGTGGGCGTACCTAGTTATCAGCTCCACCACATTACCTCCCTTGATAAGCCTGTGACTGATTGCCATCTCTACCACTGAGTCAAGTGTTGAAGGTGTTGCACTTGATATAGTTTTGCATAGCCCTGGTAGACCCCGAGACTTGAGAGGGTAACAACCCCATACCCATGCTCTTTAATTTCCAAGTTATTTTTGACCAAGGACGGCGTGTTTTACAGAGTACTCAGAGAACGTCTATGCAACCAGAGCTGGTATATGACTGACAGCCAGCTACCAGAGGTGTAGGGGTACCACCTGGAGTCCCGCCTTGCCTTAAGGAGCTGATCCTTCGACCTGAAGCCCCATGAAGTCAATCTGCTCCTAAGAGAAGTAAGAAGTCTGCCAACCCTGCTGAGGTGTGTGACAGGTCTGAGTTGCTACAGCAGCTTGACCCCTGCCTGCTGTGTGGGTCCACCAATTGAAGGAAGACTTAGGACACAATGTGGGTCTAAAGAATTCTTTAGCCGTCTCTCCACTCAAAGGTTTCCTTGAGGGAGTGGTGTCAAGAAGTGTTCCTGAGCAGACTGTACCACTCCACTAGACAAGTGTGACAGAGCAAAGTGAGCTGCTACTCCAAAAAGCATGTTTTAGCAGGCTGTACTGCTACACTAGAGGAATGTGCCCAAGACCACCGAGCTGCTACAATAAAGAAGGGTGCCTGAGTGCACTGCAGCACTGCACCAGAGAAGTTGTATTCCATTATGAAGATTGCTCAAGGTGTGGTTATGCCACTGCAAAGACTGCGCCAAGGCTGCCCATAACATCTATTCTCTGTGGCCGACAAGCTTGATGCACCAAGGCAGAGAATCATATTCATCATCACCCTGAAGACTGCTTTGCTCCTTGAGCCCTGAACACCTGCAAGGACTCCAAGCGATGACCTCCCCTATGCTTGCCACAGCCATGCCAAATGCAGAAAGAGTCTCTAGTTGGAGTGTCTTCTTCCAAAAAGGGAGCAACACAGGTACATGCTGCAGGTCTCTGCTGTCCACTTGAAAAGTACTGAAGTAACACTGCTGTGGTGACTACTAAGAAGCAGGGATGGTTTTAAAATAACTGTGCAGACAAACTATAACCAAGGGTAATCTGCGCCTGAACCTTGATCTATGCCCTAGAACTCAAACCCAATTGTGGGGGTCCTCTTTAGTACAGAGGAGGAACATCCAAAAGAAGGGGCAAGAGGGGGCTGGACCTGGGGTGCAGTAGGCTAAGGGCCAGTAAAGTAATTGTGCCTTTCAAACTAATGTGTGTAGTAACGAGTGTTAGGTCTCTAAAAAGTACTTTTATTTATCAAATTAAATCACTGGGTGGGACGATCAGTTGGGGACGTACCAAGTTATCAGCTCCACCACATTACCTCCCTTGATAAGCCTGTGACTGATTGCCATCTCTACCACTGAGTCAAGTGTTGAAGGTGTTGCACTTGATATAGTTTTGCATAGCCCTGGTAGACCCCGAGACTTGAGAGGGTAACAACCCCATACCCATGCTGTTTAATTTCCAAGTTATTTTTGACCAAGGACGGCGTGTTTTACAGAGTACTCAGAGGACATCTTTGCAACCAGAGCTGGTATATGACTGACAGCCAGCTACCAGAGGTGTAGGGGCACCACCTGGAGTCCTGCCTTTCCTTAAGGAGCTGATCCTTCGACCCGAAGCCCCATGAAGTCAATCTGCTCCTAAGAGAAGTAAGAAGTCTGCCAACCCTGCTGAGGTGTGTGACAGGTCTGAGTTGCTACAGCAGCTTGACCCCTGCCTGCTGTGTGGGTTCACCAGTTGAAGGAAGACTTAGGACACAATGTGGGTCTAAAGAATTCTTTAGCCGTCTCTCCACTCAAAAGTTTCCTTGAGGGAGTGGTGTCAAGAAGTGTTCCTGAGCAGACTGTACCACTCCACTAGACAAGTGTGACAGAGCAAAGTGAGCTGCTACTCCAAAAAGCATGTTTTAGCAGGCTGTACTGCTACACTAGAGGAGTGTGCCCAAGACCACCGAGCTGCTACAATAAAGAAGGGTGCCTGAGTGCACTGCAGCACTACACCAGAGAAGTTGTATTCCATTATGAAGATTGCTCAAGGGGAGGTTATGCCACTGCAAAGACTGCACCAAGGATGCCCATAACATATATTCTCTGTGGCCGACAAGCTTGATGCACCAAGGCAGAGAATCATATTCATCATCACCCTGAAGACTGCTTTGTTCCAAGAGCCCTGAACACCTGCAAGGACTCCAAGCGATGACCTCCCCTATGCTTGCCACAGCCATGCCAAATGCAGAAAGAGTCTCTAGTTGGAGTGTCTTCTTCCAAAAAGGGAGCAACACAGGTACATGCTGCAGGTCTCTGCTGTCCACTTGAAATGTACTGAAGTAACACTGCTGTGGTGACTACTAAGAAGCAGGAATGGTTTTAAAATAACTGTGCAGACAAACTATAACCAAGGGTAATCTGCGCCTGAACCTTGATCTATGCCCTAGAACTCAAACCCAATAGTGGGGGTCCTCTTTAGTACAGAGGAGGAACATCCAAAAGAAGGGGCAAGAGGGGGCTGGACCTGGGGTGCAGTACGCTAAGGGCCAGTAAAGTAATTGTGCCTTCATACTAAGGTGTGTAGTAACGAGTGTTAGGTCTCTAAAAGTACTTTTATTTATCAAATTAAATCACTGGGTGGGACGATCAGTTGTGGACGTACCAAGTTATCAGCTCCACCACATTACCTCCCTTGATAAGCCTGTGACTGATCGCCATCTCTACCACTGAGTCAAGTGTTGAAGGTGTTGCACTTGATACAGTTTTGCATAGCCCTAGTAGACCCCGAGACTTGAGAGGGTAACAACCTCATCCCCATGCCTGAAGCCTAGTGGCCCCTGCTTGATCTATGGCCCCCACATGGAGATGGACAATACTACTTTCTTATTCTAGCAGCCACACTGAAATATTTGCATCAATGCAACACAAGAAGCTCATTCAATGAGTTGCTGTTAAACTAAGGTCAATGAGAGCCCTTGCGAGAGGACTCCCATTGAGCTTGGTTTGATCAGTTCTTGTTGTGGGCACTAGGCCCAGCCACACAAGTGGCACAATGTTTTTATTGGCACAGGCGGGGTAACGCTGGGTAGTAGTAATTTTGTGGAATCTTGCAGATTCCAGACATTGTCATCACAAAAATGCAAGAAAAACGAATGATTTAAGGCAAGGTTCGATGTTTGCAGGGCATTGTGTTAAGAAAACCTTGTGGGATCTACGTAAGGCACACCATCTTAGAAACCCCTGGTTGTCTAGCTTTTAAAAATGTCTGTAGTTGGTAGGGTTCCATGAATGGCAGCTGAGCACTGCCCCAAATCCCACAGCTACCCCTATCACTGATCTCTCCCTGTCGCGTAGAAGATCAGAAAGACTGATGCTTTAGGTGTAGGGTGGGGCCTGAAGTAAGGATGGGCCAGACCCACCCCAATATTTTATTCAAAACATGTATACCTGGGGGCATGGCTATCGGCCAAAGCAAATGGCCGCTGCCTAGAGAGGCTCCGCGATTGAGACGACCTCCCTATTGATCCGAACACAGATCCGACGGTGAAGGACGCTTGAAAGACAGTGAATAGAGCATCGGAAACACCACAGAATCATATAATTCGCTCCCGAGCCCCGAGCGTCTAGTACAACGCTGCCTACGTCGTGTCAGGGAGACGCGGCCTGAGGCACTCGGTGAAGCCGGGGTATTGCGTAAATGAATACACACAAGCACTTGTGGCGAAGATAAGCGGCGTGATTGCAAGGACGTGGGACGCTCGTGGGTCGTCCTGGCAATGGGCGACCTGCACACTGACTACAGCCTGTGGAGAAGCGGAGATCTGCCTGAACCAAGTAATGCGGAGGGACGCGGGAGCTGCGCATGATTGAAAGGGTGCTCGGCAGCGGGACCGCGGGCCCCAGTCTGTGCCTTGCTGGTGGGGGATTGATTGTGAACTGGCCTAACGGGGAGTGGGGGCATCCATTGTGTGCCTGCCCACAGGATAGGGCTGCACTAGTACCCTGGTAACTGATACCAATCGAGGGGCCAAAAGTTGGGTCTGCCACCGGCCCCCACCCCCGGCCCACGACAAAGAACCTCCCAGCGCTCGCACATGCGCCTGATTGCCTGTGCACAGTGAGGACAACAAACATCCAGCGGGACTTTTGGCGGCTGTCGAGCCGCTCCCAGAGATGGCACAGGTTGTGCTGAGGGCCGGGACCTCCTGCAAAGTGCCAGCCAACGCAAAATCACCAATGCTGCATCAGGCGCGTCGCGCTGCCGTCCCGGGTGTTGCTGCGTGAAGGTCTGCGCCCTAGGAAACGAACAACTTTATTACTGGCATTGACGCTTGGAATGGCCTGCGTAGAGGCCCAAGGAGAATGAGTGGCTAAGAGCATAGAGACTTCTAATATCTGAGCAGTGGAGCCAACACTTTAGTGGATGCCCCCTTTGCAGCTCAACCGCATACAACTGCTGCCAGGGCAATTGACGGGGTGCTAAATACGATCCGGAAAACGAGCAGGCCCAATACCAGCACACCCCCATTGTCACATATTTCTGGCTATTCCTGCAAAGGGAGGGCAGCAGGAAAACTGAAAGGCTGCACGTGGCTGCTAGTTCCACAGGCAGGCAGCGGCGAATACTGCCTCCCACCCACGTGGTCCAGGGTGGATCATGTAGGCCAGGTAAAGATGGGGGGCCGGGGTCAACGGACAGTGCAGCAACCTAAACTGGATAAATACGCCTATAATAAAGACTTGCCTGACCAGTCTGGGTCACAAACTGGATGAGAGGAAAGCCTTATGACCGATAAACCCGCAGAGGTCACCTTACAAGACATTATGACCACCTTGACTAAGCTTCAAACGTCTGTGGGGTCGATCTCTACCGATATCTCACTGATTCCCAAAAATGGCCACGCGGGTTGCAGAGGTAGAAACCACAACAGCAACCCTCTCCACAGACACCGCCGCTCTACAGCGTCAGGTCATGAAACTGGAAGCAGATAATAAACTAATGGCAGCAAAGCTCGACAACAAGGAAGGACGCATGAGGCATAACAACGTTCGCATCATTGGCGTGCCGGAAAGAACAGGGGGCCCTGCCTTGGACCAATTTGTTGAGGACCTCAAAAAGAATCATCTGCAACCATGGGGATTGTCCAACTTCTTCCTGGTCGAACGGGCCCATCGGGTGCCGGGCGGCAGACCTCGACCCGGGGCCCCCCTAGGCCCATACTCGACTGCATCTTTAACTTTCGTGATCGCGATGCGATCCTTCCAACGGCACGCATTGCTCCTCCAATCCGTATAGAGAACTACACTGTTACATTTTTTCCAGACTATACGGCAGCGGTGACCAAACAACCCCGCAGCTTTCTGGAGGTTGAGAAGGAAATGAGGGCCCGAGAGCTGAAGTACTCCATGCTATTCCCGGCAAAGTTGCGGGTGGAGGCTGAAGGGAAACTTTGGTTCTTTGAAACTCCTGAAGAAGCACATGACTGGCTGGAGGGCTGGTGCCAGGTGTCTGGGCCTAAAAGACTGGGAAAGAAGCAACGGCATCACCTACGGGGGAAGATGCCCCCAGACTCAGAGGACCTGGGCTTAACGGAGGAATCGCTGCAGGAGAAAGGTGGACACTAAGAACACACTGTTGCTCTGGCACTCCATGCCTGATATGGGGGCAGGACTCGATGTCTCTGACTGCCAGGCCCGTAGGCTGGCCTACTTATCTGCAAAGGTTTAACTCTCGTGACCGGGAACATTGCACACTCAGCACTGCCCGGCGTCGCCTCAGTCCTGGACCGAAGACTTTTTCTGGACCATCAAGCCGATATACACTGTTTTAACCATGGGGATGGTTTGGTGTGATCGTAGGACTACTCTCCCCCCCACAGGCAAATACAAGTTATGGGGACAAAGCACTCTGCAAAGTTTGGGTGGCAGGTTTTAAGTCCGCCGAGCAGGAAGGCAGGAAGGGTGGAAGGGATCAGTTTCATGTTACGGGTTTTTTCAAGTTACAGGTACACAGCGAGAATACTAGGTACATACAAAATCTCTGTATGTTGGTTGTGTTGCAATGCTCTTTATGTTCTCCCATACATGACATAATACATGGTACAAGCGATTGCTCTGGCCGGCTCCTCGGCTGTACACTCATTGACCTCTAGTACGAAGGGCCCCCCTCACTCTGTAATATCCTGGAACGTAAACGGCCTTGGGGATAAAATAAAGAGAGGGCTAGTCCTACAATATCTTAAACTCCAGGCACCAGCAGTGGCCCTGATCCAAGAATCCCACCTGGTTGGCTCGTCTTTTTTAAGGCCATGGACAGGTGGGGTTTCCAAATGGTGGCGCACTCTGAGTTCTCCTCTGGTTCTCGAGGAGTAGGTGTCCTGATCAATAAACGCTTCCCGATTATTATAACTGGGTCATGGTCCGACACTCAGGGCCGTTTTGCGACTGTGGCATGTCAGTGTGAGGGGCGACCATATAACCTGGTATCAGTCTATATCCCACCAGCTCTGCACCGGTTCACTTTCCCTGCCCTGGGTAAATTCCTACTTCCACTTCCACAAGGTGAGCTGGTAATAGGGGGCGACTTCAATGCCACTGTAGATGCCGGTATAGATCGACGACCCCCAGGGATCAATGTGGTAGAAACCTCCAGCTATCAGAATTCCTTGTTGCCTTCAGCTTTGTGGATACTTGGCGTTCACGGTTTCCACAAGAGCGACAATACACCTTCCGCTTCGGAGTGCACGACAGTCTCTCAAGAATAGATTATATTTTCACATTAGCAACAGGCCTAGAGATGATACTAGAGGTATCACATTTACCCAGGGGTATCTCTGATCACTCCCCTTCCTTACTCAAATACTCATCTCATATCCTGGGCCGACAACAAATTTTTCCGGTCTACCCGAGGTTCCTTAACAACCCCAAGATATGGAAGGGTCACCTTACAACCACGAGATAGTACTTTGCGGAAAACGAGCACTCAGTCACATCCCGACAACTTTATGGGAGGCATACAAGATGGAACTACGGGGTCAAGCCATCTCACTGATCACACACCACAAACAGGAACAATCAAGTCATTTAGAGGCTCTCGAGAAAGGGAGGTGGGCCACGCAGTAGTAGATCATGCATCGGATGCCAATGACACCACAACACATAAATTGAACTTGGCCAAGCAGGAAACCTGTGGGAAGAGGCACACCAAAACACAGCACACTATTTATGAGGATGGAGATGAGGCGGGTAAGCTTATAGCCTGGTTAGATAAACGGGAGACTGGTAATCACTGGGTAACACAGTTGAGACTAGACAACGGACTCAATACAACAGATCCACAACAAATAGTTGATGCGCTTGTGCACCACTACGAGACAGTGTACACACCTACCGCCACAGCCACGATAGACGATAATCTTGCATTTCTCAAAGATATTCAAATGCCTGCACTTACCCCTAGCAAACAACAGGAACTAGAAGCAGATCTGACGGCTGAGGAACTGACACTAGCAATCGGTGCACTACACACAGGAAAGGCTCTGGGTCCTAATGGGATACCTAACGAAATGTACAAAAAAGCGGCAAGTCACCTAGCGCCACACCTGCTAGAAATGTATACAGACAGTCTGGAAAGGGGAGAACTTCCCAGGGATCAACGTCTAGCCACGATAGTGGCCATTCTCAAACCTGGCAAACCACCGCAGGAATGTACATCTTACCGGCCAATTTCATTGCTCAACTCGGAAGCCAAAATATTGGCTAAGATGCTAGCCACCAGACTGCAACCCTATCTAAAAAAGCTGGTGTACCCGGATCAGTCAGGGTTTATGCCAGGTCTCAATACGGCACTTAACCTGCGGCGACTGCATGGTGTCATGGCACGTATACCATTCATAGAAGAAGACACTGGCATCCTCTCACTGGACGCACGTATGGCATTTGATCTTGTCGAATGGCCTTTTCTTTTTACAGTTCTACGACGCCTAGGCTTTGGCTCCAAGTTCTGTGCATGGGTACAACTACTATACACGAAACCCTTGGCGCATGTAGTGATGAATGGCCACATCTCGGCGGACTTTGCCTTGGGCAGGGGGACGAGACAAGGCTGTCCCTTATCACCGCTCCTGTTTGTGCTGGTGCTCGAGTCATTGGCGGCTTGGATAAGACAAGATCCGGTCATCTGAGGGCTAAAATGGGTGGAGGGATGGGAGGACCGCATTTCCTTATATGCGGATGATGTGTAGTTATACTTGGCATCCCCTGCACGCTCCATTAATTGCCTCCTAGATATCTGCGCTGCATATGGTAATGTTTCAGGATATACCATTAACTGTGCGAAATCACTGTTATATGTGCTTCGGGGCCCTCCTCCCCGACGACCAAGAAACTGTGAGATAGAGATTGCGTAGGACGGGTTTAAATACCTAGGACTCCATATAACACCACAGCCTGAGCGGTTTATTGACAAGAATCTCCTGGAACCCCTGGGTAGGTTCCGACGAAATGTAAAGCACTGGCGCTCCCTGCCACTGACACTGCTGGGAAGAGCTGCCCTCTTCAAAATGAAGGCACTACCTAGGTTCTTGTACACCCTGCAAAATACCCCGTTTCTGGTTCCCCCCAGCTATTTTGAAGCCATTGAAACCGAAG
Source organism: Triturus cristatus (assembly GCF_964204655.1). NCBI lineage: Eukaryota > Metazoa > Chordata > Amphibia > Caudata > Salamandridae > Triturus > Triturus cristatus. The sequence goes on along the minus strand of NC_140584.1, from coordinate 362,819,747 downwards.
TTAGCCATCTCCTCTGGGATGGGAAACCCGCCCCTATAGCGATGCATGTATTAGTAAAGAGTTGGGATGATGGCGGAGTCACCCTTCTGAATACAAAACTGTACTATTGGGCATCACAGCTCACTGCAATAAACCAATTGCTCCATGCTGTGCAGGAGGAACCAATATCAGACCACAGGAGGTAGCCCGTAAACCACAGTGAGACTGGGGCAGTACGTTATATCAAACAACAATGTCTCAATGTGGGTTTCATTTTAAGGAACAAATATAGTAAGCACAAATAGTATCTGTTAAGGAGTAAATCAACGTGGGGAAAGACACAGGGAGACAACAATAGGTAGAACATTTTTGTATTCGAATTACTTAAAGCATGTTGGACATATTAAACATCATATGTACAAAACACATGGACAGAAAGCACTGCGTTTACATTATTGGAAATGTAACCAATGGAATACTGTGCACAAGTGCTCGTGATAGTTGTGACGGCGCAAGTGACACGTGAAGTGGTATATACAGCGGTGATATAGGGCGCAACAAAGAATAAAATGATACAGTAAATTTTGCAAAAATTAGGACATCGAAACAATTAATGGTGAAAGAATATGAAAAACAATGAATTGGATGTCCATAGCAAGAAGGGCCAAAAGTAACGCTGTTGGAGTCAACGGCGTTTCGGCCTGTTGAAATCTAGGCCATCATCAGGACTGGTTACATACAATTTTAAGGCAGTGCTAAAAATAAGAGAGAAACGTATCTAAAAAAACTGTGGACCATGATAGAATAATAGAGGGAAAAGATAGATAGGAAGACGCTAAAGGCTGCGGTCGCTTAATGGTGGTTAAAAACGGAATGCAGTAAATGAGATGCAATGACCAGTGGTAAGATCCCCGAGTATTTGTGGGTAATCTGCGAGAGAAGACAGTGACAAATATGAATGAGGAAAAACGGGAGAGAAACAAACAAATTGGTTAGGGAACAGTGTGGTGTGGTGACAACGTGCGTATTGGAGGAATAAAACCGAGTACGGGAAACATAGGCCAAGGAAATAGTGCAAACGGAGAGAGAATGGTCAAATATCGAGAAAAACTAGTAGGTGGCTTGAATGGGAGCAGAAATGCCGAAGGAAAAGTAAACACCACGAGCAGGTAGAGCGACATAGGGAGTGCGAAGGGAGGTGAGAGGCTGCCGGAGAGTGCTAATGGAGTGAGGTGGGTTGGGGAGGCGGAGCGGGGGCATGAAGGGCCGACATAAAGAGAGCATAACTTACTAGGGTATAATACTGTGAATGACTAATAACCAAGCAACCACGGCGTCACGGATGTAGTTCGGGTATTCAATCGGGCGACTGGAAGGCAATAGGGAGAGGAAGTGAGGGAGGAATGGGAGCGATCAGAAGTATAAATGTGGGAGATGGAACTTACTGCGGGAAATTGCGGTTCGTAACCCAGTAATGAATAATCTGAAAAGGGAAAAACGGAATTAGGATCGTTGTCCTGGGTCGGGGAAAGGGCGGCTAGTGTACAAGGCTGGGTACACACAGTGGGGGTACTCACAGTTGAGAGACGAATAAATCGTGCACCAGAGGAATCGTGGTGTGCAGCGGGCCGGCGTTAGTTCGGCAGGTTCGTTCGCTGAAATGCAAGCTGGCGAGGACATAGAGAACCAAGGGGGGTCACGTGGGAGGTGGGGCTAAGCAACTAGAGCGCGCCGAGAGCGAAGCCGGAAGTGTGGTAATTTAGGGAAAGAAAGGAAAGAAATAAAAGGACAATATCGATGTTACAAGTTACATAGACACTGTACATTTGAGAAGGACGACAAAGTTCGAGATAATCCGGATACATACATAGCCAAAACAATTGGTCTGGTGAAAACGAGAGACTATGTATGAAAACATTGTTATACGCAGGAGGAACCGGCATTCCGTATGGACAGATATGTCCTCGGTGTGGGGGGCGTCATGGGAGCGCTTTACAATAAACATCGGGGACCTGATCTCATAGGACCAGTAGCACACACGGTACGAATATGGTTCATTGCACTCCGTGCACTTGGTTGGGAGGGGGGAATGACACAAGCAACACCACTTTGGGAAACCCGACACTTAGGCCAATTACAAAACAGCAATGGATTTAAACAATGGGACCTAATTGGTATTTTCCGGGTTGGGGATTTGTAGAATAAGGGCAAGCTCATTTTATTCACTCAACTTCAAGAAACATATGGGATGGCATCGACTGAAACTTTCCGATACATGCAGATCACCCACGCACTGACAAAACTCATCCCGCCAGGAACTGAGCTCCCAGAGGCCTCACCTCTAGAGGATAGATTATTGACGGATCACATGACAAAAAAAGTGATTTCTGAACCATATCGCAAAATTGTAAATAACAAACCAGACCCCACAGAAACCCTTAGGGATAGATGGCAGACCAACATAGGGGAAATGGACGAGACAGACTGGCAGGAGGCACTTGCATCCCCACGAGAGCTAGCAATCCCCTCTAAATTAAATCTAGTGCAACTCAAAATTCTTCATTGAATCTACTACACACTAACAACTATGCACCTCATGGGACGCGCTGACACACCTCTCTGTCTGCGGCAATGTGAAGGGCTGGGTACCTTTTACCACATAATATGGGATTGCCCGGGGATCAAACCGTATTGGGAAGCAGTCATGCGCACCATCTCGCGGGTGGGCGGTGCTACCATTGAGCCAGAACCCAAGAGATGTCTTCTAAATATCTGGGAGCCGACAGACCTTAATCAAATGGCCCAAGGGTGGGCGACATTAGGCATGATGATAGCAAAATGGAACATTGCCCAACAATGGGGAGCGAGACTAATCCCCACATACCGTCAGTGGTGCTGTGACATGGATGGCGCAATGATAGTGGAAAAAGTGGTTATATACATAGAGGTGCCCCAAGAACTGGACGCGGGTTGGGGAAAGTGGAATGGCTTCCGGGGCAGCATTTGCGATCCGCCTACAGTTGAGTCGGTGTCTGATGTCAGCGATTAATTATACAGACCGGGGGTGTTATGTTGGTCTCGCCAATTTTCATAACATTTTTACTGTGAATGTGGGAGGAGCATGTGCAGAAGAGTAAGTAGTTGTATTTAATTTGTATAAGAATCTTTGTAATAACATGCAGGGGCATATTTACAAGGACGGCGATAAACAAACGCAAAGCGCGCTTAGCGCTTTTCTATTTATCGCCGTCTATTGCTGGTTTATATCGCCCTGTTAGCGCGTTATTTACAACATGCTTCCCCAGGGTGATATAATTACCAGCGATCGCGGGGAAATCGTCGTTTTGCAGGGAACGTCGCTGGTTTTCCAGCGATGTTCCCTGCAAAACGGTGATAACCTTGCTGATACGACCCTGTGGTCGTATCAGCACAATCCACCCCCATATTAGGTATGCCTAAATCTGCAAAAAGCAGACATTCGTTTTCGGCGAAAACAGCGGATTTCGCCCAAAACTGATGTCTGCTAAAATGCTTTGGCAGCCTTGTAAATATTGCGATGTGCACATCAGCGATATTTACAAGGTTGAACTGCATAGTGACGCCACTTTGCATCTCATTAGAGATGCAAAGGGAGGCGTCGGGTAAAAGGGTGCTAACATGCGCTAATGCATGTTAGCACCCTCTTGTTAATAGTGCAATAGTTTTATCTCCGCTTTTTTGGCTTTAAAAGACAAAAAAGCGGAGATAAAGCCCTTGTAGATATGCCCGCAGTTCTTTTCTATCTCAGTATGCAGAACTATGTACCAATTAACGAAAAATGCAAATACAAATGTTTTTTTTTAAAAAAAAGCATGTATACCTGACCTGCCATACAGTGGAATGATTTCCCCCTGTTGGACCTCCCCAAATGTTTGCCTTCCTCCTTCATTTTTGTTGACCTCATTTTTGCTGGCCTTAGATCTCTGTGCACTTTACCAGTGCTAAAGTGCATGTGCTCACTCCTTAAAACATGGTAGTATTGGATAATCCCCAATTAGCATATTTAATTTACTTGTAAGTCCCTAGTAAAGCGGCTCTACATGTGCCCAGGGCCTGTTAATTAAATACTACTGCGGGGGTAGGAGCACTAATTGTGCCACCCACCTAATTAATCCTTTAAACATGTCCCAGGCCTGCCATTTTCACCTGTGTGTGCAGTTTTTAACTGTTCTGTCAACCTGGCAAAAAAGACCTTTTGCCAGGCCCAAACCTTTTCTTTTTGTACATATAAGTCACCCCTAGGGTAGGCCCTGGATAGGCCAGAGGGTAGTGTGCAGTCTATTTAAAAGGTAGGACATATACTTTAGGTTTTACGTGTTTCTAGTAGTGAACAATTATTCAATTTGTTTTTCACTGCTGCAAGACATACCTCTCGTATAGGCTAACATTGGAGTTACCTTATTACATTTAATAAGCTGTAATTTCCAAATGGGAGCAGGTACCCAAATCATGTTTGGTGTCTTTGGAATTGTAATGACAAATCCTACCTTCTGATGAAGCCTGATTTTAAATTACAATTTTCAACATGCCCTTTTTAGAAAGTTAGCATTTTACCCAACGAAGATGACTGACGGGACAGGAGACCCTGTGTGAGCTCCCGAGAGCCTGGATCACCATTCGGTGGAAATCCAGCACTTTTGTCCTGTCCACCGATCCATTAAGCCACAAGCACAGATGCAAGTGAAGAGACTGAGCTGTTTAGAAACAAGAATTAAAAAAACAAATAAAAAGAAAAAGCTACAGAAGAATCCGGGGGGATTGCCCTCTGCCAAGAAGAGACTGCCGAGGTGCCCACAATCTACTGTCCGAAGCCTGAGGCAAGGCTGCTGATCTCCCTTGCATCACCTCCGGTGAGGGTGAGTCCAGAGCCCCGCTGCCCCTGGGTTACGGGTGGCTCCTATGTCCTGGCGGCTGCAGGTCGGGGTGGGCAGGCGCTTTGGTCGAGGCTGCGGTGGCTCTGCTCCAAGTCCACTCTTGGTTGCAGACTAGTGCGATCCTGCCACAAACCTGCAACTCAAACGGAGCAGGCTCCATGCTGGTGGACACCATTGAGCAACTCTGGGCGTAGTTCGAGTAGTAGCACTACGTGTAGCTACGTGAAGTGCTCTTCGCACTACGCGAGCTACGCGTAGCTACGAAAAACTGCGTAGTGCACTGTGCAAAATGCTGTTCGCACTGATTGCACAGTGCCGGATGCTTGTCCGCACTGTGCAATCAGTGCAAACCGCATCTTGCACAGTGCAAGCGGCCGTTTTCTGCCACTCGATTAGATTTCTAGCTGCAGCTTTCGCAACGCACACTGGTAGTTTCTCATCGTGAGCGGTCGCGAGCATATGCTATCACTCGCAATGAGAAACCTGACCTGGTTCATTTTTCACACTCGCGATTGGCATCTTGATGTTGCTGATCGCTAACGAGGATGTCATTTTGCTCGCTCGAGGCCGCCAACTTGACGTTGAGGACCGCGAGTAAGCAAAAAATGACTGCTATGCGTGTTTGCACTGTGCTACGTGCAATTCGCATAGTGTGAAGTAGCGCAAACTTTGAAAACTACGCAAGCGTAGAGTAGTACTTTGCCCAGGGTTACCACTGAGCCCCCGCCGTGACTGTTCTCTTTGTTTCCTTTACTCCTCTCCGAAACCCAGAGTTTGTTAATGGACTGTGTCTAGCAGGCCCCAAGCCCCCACCCGTGACTGTTCTTTCTGTTCCGTCCTCTATTTTTTACCAGTCCTGGTGTCCTAGAAATCAGGGGCGGTATCTGAGGATCGAAAGTACAAGACGGCTCGGTCCCTGGGGTGGATACAGGAACCCATCTTGGGATTTTTGAGCCTCCATTTTGAATACTCTATCCTCTTCTCTTCCCCAGTGCAAAGTAGAAGCAGAAAGAAGACTATACTTCAGTGCACTGGAAGAAAAAAACATAGAAAGAGGACTACCTTAGCCCCTCTATAAGACTTCAAAAAGAAGAACACCCCTTGCCCTCCTGAGCTTCAGCCCCCTCCTACAGAGACCAGTAAACACGGAAATGGAAAGAGGACTACCCAAGCCCACACAGCCACCATCTTGGGATCAAGAAACCTCCTTTCCACTTTGTATACCCTTCTTAGTCACCCCTCCACTGCACCAAATTCTGTGAACCTAAATATTAGTCACCCCCATTAGTTACAAATGTAAAAATGTATTAATAAATAGATTTACGTGCGTTTATTTAGACATATGTCTTGTAATGCAGAGTAACCAAAGGGTCCCCTGACTTCTGTCATTTCCCTCCACTCCAATCACTACTGGCCCACGTTTTGGGGGACTAAATGGACGAAATAGAACCCATCCCACATTTATTTATCCCACCCGTCCAAATCACCATGCCTGCCTCCACAGTACCCCACTTTCCTATGTCAAACCACTTGGCCCAACCTCCTTCTACATCTCCTACCCCCGAACCTCTCACTTACTGCTTCAAAAAAACTCAAACACAATCTGATCAAACAACGTCATGAAACGCTCATAACAGATCTTTATTACAACCCCTCCAAAGGTCAGGAGAAAAATGATCTCATCTTCTACACTACCCGACCTGCGAAATGGAATACCACCCTCACTAACTACCTACACATAAGCAAAACCTATAACATACCACACGGTCACATACTGATGATATCTCACTCCCCCATGTTCAAAGGCAAGGCCACCCTTATTATCTACAGAAATGAAATCGTACTGATTCAAGCCAAAGATGCCAACCTACGCTCCTTCAAATCCATATTCCCCACACTCTGCAAGGCTCTCTCTCTCATATGCAACCCCCCTAAACACAAACCCCCACACAGAAGCCATCCAGCAAGGGGGCATCCAGACAAGTCTCCCTCGAGTTTACAACCCTACCCTCATCACAAACACGGTTTCTGATCACACCCCATCCCACTCTAAGCCAGACACCAACATCCCGCTCACCCAAATCATAAACCCTCACTCCCAGAACACTGACCGCACAGTTAGAACTCTCAGACCGGATCTGAACACCAACGTCAGTCCACCCACTCAACCCGGGTATTCTCCCACTACCCTGCCCCTCAACCAAACACCCCCCACCCTCAATCCACCCATGCCACTAGAGAAACCGTCAAAACAGCACCCACACACAACAAGCACAATGTATCCTCTCCCCCCCTCCAAACCGTTGACTGACTCAGTGCCATGCCCACAAAAAGTGTCCTCTGAAACAGCCCCAGCAAAGAAATTACGCGCACACCCCCTGCTCATCAACTCTCTGACCTGCTCCCTGCGTACCTTGAACACCGCACAACCAACAGATCGAAGCCACACACCTCCGTTCCTACCTCCTCTAACCAAATACCCGCACTAGACCCAAAGAAAAGACTAAGGGCCTCATTTATGAAAAGTGACGCATTACTGCGTGAAAACAGTGATGGGTCACTTTTCACTGCACCCTCCCTGCGACTACAATGATGCGTCATATTTACAGTATGACGCATCATGTCGCAAGGAGTCACAGATACGTCAGTATTTCTGACGTATCTGTAGGCGCAAAAGTGACGCATTGCTGGAGTGTGTCACAAAAGTGACGCAACTCCAGCAATGTGTCCTTTCACATGGGGCAAGCCCCATGTGAAAGGGCCTGCGTCAGTCTTACGCCTGCTGTGAGGCAGGCGCAAGATATTGACGCATTTGCACCCTAGAAGTGGCGCAGTGAAATCTCGTAGATTTCACTGCGTCACTTCTACAATGCTTACTTACGTGGGAACGCCCACCCTGCATACATTATACCTGACGCAGGTATAATGTAGCGCAGGGGTTTACAAAGTGACGCATCTAGGTAGATGCGTCACTTTGTAAATATGGCGCATCGTGGCGCATGTTTTACGCCACTGGTGCGTCACAAAAAGTGACGCACCGGCGGCGCAAAAGTGACGCAGGGGCTCATAAATGAGCCCCTAAGTCTTATGGAAAGTCAGCTCAACAAAGTGATACTAGGTATCAACAAAATTCTAATGACCCTCAAAACCTCCCCCGACTATGCCCACTGTTCACTCCTCTCCCCCTCTGGCAATACCAGACCTCCACTTTAGCCTTCAAAAACTCAGTCAAATAGGTGGATTAATACTCCTTTAAATAACTGAGCTCACAGACCAATTCAATCTAATCCTAGGATGTCACACAGCAAAGCAATAGAGCTGGCCAAAACATATCACATGATGCCAACCAGGAAAAAAGAACCCACCTCTAAGATCCAGGTGATCACTGGTATCGGCAGAAACCCTATGCCACCCAGGAAAACAGCCAGACTGCTAGCACACCTCTCTGATATCACCAGGGCACCCACCTCTCAGAAACACAACAGCAACTCTAGTAATATCAACTGTAGCTCTGCCTCCAAGCATGCAACTAAATTGGCAGAAGCCATCCTTAACCATGACATCGATATTGCATTCATCACAGAAACTTGGCTTAATGAATCATCCTACCCGATCCTCGACCTACTAGTTCCTCCTGGGTTCTCAATCATCAAGAAAGACAGAATGGATCAACAAGGCTGTGGCATTGCCATTATCCACAAAAATACCATCTCAACGGTGGAAACTGTCTCCTCCACTTATAGCACTTTTGAAAATCTCAGCACTACTATACGGACGAAAAATAATAAAACAACAAATTGCCACCTCCTCTACCACCCTCCTGCAAACACTCACCCCTTCCACGAACACCTATCAGACCTGGTAGCTCACTGCTCACTTTCAAATGCCAACAACATAATCCTAGGTGACTTCAACCTCCATTGGAATGATGAGAAAACACACTAATCCAATCCTTAAACAAACTCTTTCTTGAGTACAACCTTTCCAACACTGCAAAGAACAAACCCACAACAGAGGCTCAACCCTTGACACCATTAGGGCCCCGGAGAAGGCGATAACCATCGATAACATCCTCCCAGTCGGCTGGTCAAGCCACTGCATCATCCTGTTGAACTTAAACCTGGAAGAGCCATACCCCATCCATACTAAGAAAACCCTCCAGTGGACCAGAAACTTAAGCCAGGCTCCCCTAGCTGATCTGGAAGAAAAAATGATCTCTAGCCTTCCCCCAAAGACAGACAACCTCTTTACAAATGAACTCACAACCTACTTTAACTCTACGATATCAGCCGCCCTAGACCAAGTAGCCCCTCTGAAACTAAAAAGGATTAGAGACAGCCATTCTAGATCCTGGTTTAACAAAGACCTCAAAACAGAAAGAAGGCAACTCAGAGCTGCAGAAAGACTCTGGCGAGCAAACCCTTTCTTAATTCACCTTCACCAACTCAGAGCAGAACGCAGAACATATAAAAATCACATCATCAAAGAAAAAGCTGCCTTTTTCCGCAGCGCCCTTGACAATACAATAAATAGTCCGAAAGACCTTTTCAACATCATAAAAAACCAGACTTCCAAACCACCCGATAAAGCCCCTCAGGGCTCCAAAGAACACTATGATTAATTCGCTAAATTCTTTGAAGAGACAATCACGATGATTGAGTCCTCTCTTGAATGCCTCACAAAAGCATCTACCGTAATCACCCTCCACACCACAGATAAAAAAGATCCCACCCTGCTCTCCTCTGACTCCCACGTAGGGATCCCCCATCCTGAGACAAATGAGGGCAACCAAATCCTAAAATCCCCCTTTACCCTCAATCGTTGGAAAGCATTTAGTGCACTCACAGAAATGGACATCTCTAAAATAATTGTGAATTCAAAGCCCTCCTACCACTTCGCAGACCCCCTTCCTGCATTCGTGGCAATAAATCTCAATCACGTCATTACCTCACTCTGGATGATGATAATAATAAGCACGGGGTCATGCCACACTGCCTAAAACTTGGCCAAGTCTCTCCACTGCTAAAAAAACTGCGATTACACCTTATGGACCTCAACAACTTCAGGCCAATCTCAAACCTGCCCTTCCTGGCCAAAATCCTCGAGAAATGTGTCCTACTCCAACTCAATCAGCACATCGACACAAGGGGGCCGATTCACAGAACTAACTTAAGACAAAATCCTAAACTTACTACTTTTGGTATTCACAGAAGTTAGGATTTTGTCTTAAGTTTGTCTTAAGACAAACTTAAGACAGACTTAAGACAGTCTTAAGACAGACTTAAGACAGTCTTAAGACAGACTTAGGACAGTCTTAAGACAGACTTAAGACAAACTTAAGACAGACTTAAGACAGACTTAAGACAGACTTAAGACAAACTTAAGACAAAATCCTAATTTAAGTCTGTCTTAAGTCTGTCTTAAGTTTGTCTTAAGTCTGTCTTAAGTCTGTCTTAAGACTGTCTTAAGTCTGTCTTAAGACTGTCTTAAGTCTGTCTTAAGTTTGTCTTAAGACAAACTTAAGACAAAATCCTAACTTCTGTGAATACCAAGAGTAGTAAGTTTAGGATTTTGTCTTAAGTTAGTTCTGTGAATCGGGCCCATACAAGCTCCTGGATTCTCACCAATCAGGCTTCAGCAAGGACTGTAACATAGAAACAGCCTTACTAAATATAGCAGATGACATCCACAAATGTATGGATGCCGGCCGTTGTTGCCTGCTCATCCTCCTAGACCTATCTGCGTCCTTCGACACGGTGGACCATAAACTTCTTCTTAACAACGTCAAACAACAGATTGGAGTGGACGGCATGGTGCTGAAATGATTCACTTTCTTTTTTCCACAACACCTCTCATCAAATCAAAATAAACAATGCGACTTCAGATACCTCTACTATAACCAGAGGTGTTCCACAGGGCTCAGTCCTCTCACCTACTCTCTTCAATATCTACATGGAGCCCCTCACTACCATAATCAAACAAGCCAACATCACCTTTTACCTCTATGCAGACGACATCGAGCTCAACCTGGAAGTATCCTCCCTAGAAGACAAACGCCGTCTATACGATGGCTATCACACAACCACTTAAAACTCAACCAAGAAAAAACTGAAATTCTTCTTGTCTCAAATGACAGACAAACCTACCAGGTCCAAGAATTGATAAAGCTTATGAACTCCCTAAACTACGACCTAGCCCTGGCCGGCTCCGCCAAATTACTGGGAATCACACTGGACCCTAACCTGAACATGAGCTCATACATTAAGACTACTGCAAGGAGTGCCCACTACAAATTAAAACTACTTAACAAATCAAGCCCTTCCTCCTGCCTAATGATCTCAAAACTGTAACACAAGCCTTGCTTCTATCCAGACTAGACTACGGGAACGCTACCCTCACAGGCATAGCCAAAATCCCACCCAAGCCCCATAAAAACAACTCTAAATGCAGTAGCAAGGATGGTAACCGGAGCCAAAAGGCACAATCACATCTCCCCCTCCTTGAAAGATCTCAAGTGGCTCCCAATTGAAGCTCGTTGCCACTTTAAAACTGCCTGTCTCACCCACAAAGTCCTTCACACTGGTAAACCAGTCTTCCTGACAGCCAAGCTTACCAAGGCAGGCCAGGCAAGAAACTTACTTCTTTTTCCCCCAAAGAGGCAAAAATAAAAAGCCCTGGCTTGCTCCTTTTCGGGCAATGCCCCCAAAATCTAGAACTCCCTACCAGCAGATCTCAGAACCAACCCCTCCAATAGAACTTCAAGAGAAAACTAAAGGATCTCCTCCTCGCTCGACACCTTTAACCTTCTGAACAATACACCGTAGCTACAATCAAAGAAACTCTCGAGTCTATTACCTGCCTTCCAAATGGCTTTTCATCTGTTTTGTCTGTCTGCTTTTCCTATTGCCTGTGTACATGTTGTAAAGCACTCTGATACCCACTGATCCTGCCAGCGCTACATAAATCTTTCTAAATAAAAATCAAAAATAAAATACTTTGATATTCTGTACTATATGTATTTGTGTTTCGCATACTTTGTTATTTACATGTCAGCCATTATAAGTTTATTTCTGCCTTCCATACTTCAGAGTTCTGGAACTCTGAATACCAAGCTTCAGCATGGAATGTATATCTTTCATTTAGTGAAGCAGTTATTCCGTTGTCTACTCTGAAGGTGGTACTATGATGCTGAGGTGTTACCTTTCACTTAAATAAAGAACCTTTTATTCCAACTTTGGCTTTTGGAGGATCTTGACGCAGCTCTTTGTGGTTTCTTTCGAGTTAAGGATGAACTGGCATGTCAGAATGGAATTTTGATGAGAGGCAGAAGACTCATTCCACCAACCTCTTTAAGGTCGCAACTTGTAAACTTTGCTCACGAGAGCCATCCTGGGATCTCCAAAACCAAGGAGATTCTTAGGCAAACTTAATGGTGGCCTGGGATGGACACTTTTGTGTGGAGGATTGTTAGAGATTGTAATGAATGTAACAGAAGTGACAAGATTTTAAAACCTCGTGTACAACCTATGTCTTTGAGAACACTTCCTAAAAATGTCTGGGAGGAAGTAGTTATCGACATCTTGGGGCCTATCAAACACACAAGTGTAGACAAGTTTGTCATAGTTCTTCTTGATATCTATTCCAGGTGGCCTGAGATTAGAATAACGAATTCAATAGAAACCAAGGATGTTACACGGTTTCTTGAGAACATATTCGAAAGGGAGGGTTTTCCGTCGACTCTACTTTCCGACAATGGTGTCCAATTCACATCCAAGGATATGATTAGTTTCTTAGATGATAAGGGGATTGTGCACAAAAGGTCAGCACTTTATCATCCAGAAACTAATGGTATCGTTGAGAGGTTCAACAGAGTTTTCAAAGAGACTATTCAGAGAGCTCTTTCAAATCATATCCCTTGGGAAGTAGAGGTTCATAATAAAGTAAAAAATTACAGATTAACTCCTCATTCTTCTACAGGTAGGACACTCTTTGAGCTCTTTCGTAAGCGTAAACCATCCACCTTGTTGTGTCCTTCTTGGATACCCAGAGATTCGTCTGGTTCTTTGTGCACAAATGAAGACAAGGAACACATCGAGAAAGAGATTAAAAATATGTACATGAATAAAGGAATTTTTGACAGAAGAAAAGCGGTTAAAAAAAACTGTTGTGAGGGTTGGATATTTAGTTAAAATTTGCAGCCCTCGTAAGACATCTGTCTCTGAGGGATCTAAGTTCTTACATCCCATGAGAGTCATCACAGTGTTCAAGAATGCCATAAGAACAGAAGACCACAGGGTATGTGTTGGACTTGGCCCTTCTGGCAGGTTCACCCCTAAACTTTTTGCTTTTACTGGTGACCTGGTGGTAGTGATTTTTGGCTTCTGCGCACTTTACCGCTGTGTCCCAGGGTAAAGTGCGTGCGTGTAGTGAGGTTGGCCTGCCCTCACATAGGAATGCCTGGGGGAATGTATGTGTCCCTGGTAGTTCCTGATGCGTGGGGAGTGCAGGTGCGAGTTTGGTATGTGCGGACACGTGTGATGAAATGCTGCGCGATGATGTGTGCGGTGTCCATGTAGCTAGTGTGGAAGTGCCACTTCTAGACGCTGGCATAAATGTGCAGTGACTGCCTGGCGCGTGATTGGCTGGCTGAGGTCATGTGATGGGCTAGGGAATCCCCAGAGTCAGGATGAGTCACCCAGTGGTGAATGGGGAGATCAGCAGCCAGATGGGTGGGAGGAGTACACCTAGGACCTGAATAGGGCTGGGCTTTCCCCACACAATGCTGGCTCCACCCCCTGTGGTGCGACTGATGACCCTGGCCTGTTCTCTGAATAGGGAGAGGGGCTGAGCAAAACAAAGTGCTCAAGAACCAGTTGTAACTGGTTCGCCCCTCCCCTGCACCTTGAAACAAAGGTAAATCTGTGTATAAGAAGGGGCTGTGACCCCATGTAAAATGTTCTCTTCCAGGATCCTAACTGAGGGGGGCTGCTGCTGCTGGAGGCCAGGAGGAACCGCCACTTGGGACTGCCTTCCTGCCTGGAGGGCCCAGTGAGCTGGCCCCTGGCCCAGCCTTGCCCCCTGCCTACCTTCCTGAACTTTGCCAGGTCTTTGTTGCTGGACCTTGCTTATAGCGCTGGGAGCGCTTTATTTTGTCCCCATAGCGCCTGGGGGCGCTTTTCCTCTAGCGCCTGGGGGCGCTTTACGTGGCCCTAGCGCTGGGAGCGCTTTATCCGTATTGGGCGCAGAGAGCTCTTTAAATTCCATTGAGCGCTGTGTATCGAGGGCGCTTGTTGGCGGGTGCCCACCCCGCTTATTTCCTTGTTTGAATTACGGGAGCCCACCCTGTTGCCGGTGCCGAAGCTTCCCAGGCCGCCGCGCTGCCCGCGGTGACCCGGAAGCCTTAGGGTGGGCGGGGCCTCGCCCCGAACCCGGAAGCCGACGAGAGCCTACCCCGCGCTCCTGCGACGAGAGCGCCGTGTCCCCAGACCCAGGCAGGAGCCCACCCCACACTGGGACGTGCTGCCGTCAGGTTTGGAGCCGGTAGGCTCTGCATTCCATTCCCGGGTCCCAGGAGGGGGCCCGGGTGAAGACCGCCATGAAAAGTCTGGTGTGCCTGGAGGGAAGAGCTCCGGTAAAGAGGGCTCCTCGCTAAAGGGCACCGTCCTGCCCGCACCGCAGGAGAAAGACTGCCGCCGCCTTCTCCACGAAGAACCTTCCCCCCAGCTACGAGCCGATGAGTCGAGGCGGTAGGGTGGGGAGGAGAGGGCCGGCATTGTTTGTTCCAAGCGCGAGTGCGCTCACACGTTCAGCGAGGCAAATTGCTTGTCACGAGTCCCCCGAGCGGGACTCCAACGAGGAGGGCAGTCTTTGTCTGCCAAGTGGTGCCATCACCTTCCTCGGCTCTTGGAAATGGACCAGCGTCTGTGGATACAGCGGAACCGACGCAACTCCTCTGCTGAGACCCTCATTGAAGCCTGTCACCACATCGGAACCGCTGCTTCATGATGATTCTTTGGCGCAGGCCCTTGCATCCCTCGTAGATGGCAGCCTCAATTGCAATGACGTACTCCTGAACTTGTGACTTTGTCTCAATCCAGTGCAACAAGATATACACAGTTGCTGCTTTATGCCTTTTGGTGCTTTTTTACTTAAATCTTTAAAATTGAATATCTCCAGTTCTACTGATTGGATTTTTGTCGTTTCAGTCTTCTTTCATTTATTAACAATTACTCTATACTTCGAATTCTGTTGTGGACTCGTTTTGCGGTGTGTTTTGACTGTGTTTATTGTTTAAAATGTTGCACAAATACATGTCTCTGGTATTTAGTGGGCCTTCTGTCCCCCAGTTCAGGTTGTGGGTAATCACCCCCATTTTACCCTGGGGGAACGCTCAGACTGCCAGCATAGGTTTCTGGTGAGGGGGGCATGGCCAGGATGAGGAATATGGCACATTACAATGCAATGTAATACATTGCGTGCCATTACAATATGGTCGTTACAACAACTGCGTTGTTAGTACGCGATGTATTACATCGCGCAAGTCTTTACAACTACTTCCACTAGAGGGCGTACTGGACTTAGGAATAGTATTATTTACTATTCCTACTCCAGTTTGTGCAACAGTAGGGAAGGTGTTGGAAATTTATTTCCAATACCTCAGCTCACCCTAGTGGAATTCGTTGTAAAGACTTGCGATGTCATTACATTACGTACTAACAACGCGGTCGTTGTAACAACCGCGTTGTAAAGGTATCACGGTGTAATGGCCACATTGTAAAGGTCGTTTCCAAGGATGAGCAGCCCCTACCATTGGACTTCTTTCATATGTCCCTGGTGTCTAGTGGGTTTTCTGCCCCCCACGGGAGGGGGGAAGACTGGGAGTAATCACCCCCACCAGAAAGACTGCTTTGGTGAGATGGGGGCATGGCCCTGTCTGTGATGGACAGTCCCCACCTCTATATCCCATTTTCATGTCCCTGGTATCTACTGGACTTTCTGCTCCCCATGGGGGAATATTGGGGGTAATCACCCCGATCTGCCCCCAGGGGGGCAGAAGGACTGCCTGCATGTTTTTGGGGGTAGTGGAGTAGGGCATGACCATGCCGAGGAAGGGCAGCCCCATCCCTATATTTGGATGGCTGGTGGGTTATCTGCCCCTGGGGGGCATAATGGGGTAATCACACCCATATGCCCACCAGCAGGGGCAGAAGAACTGTCAGCATATTTATTTGGTGGGGTGGCGGTATATATATATCACACAAGAGGACCAGAGGAGATTTAAGGAACTGAAAGGATAGACTCCCCTACGCAGGTGGACTAGGTGACCACCTAGCCCCCCTCCCCAAGCCTATTATTGCCATGGGGACCCCATCCCCCAGGGCTATATATATTTTAAAGGGGAAAGGGCCATTTTTCATTCCCCAAACCTACTTTAATTTCAAATATATAGCTTTATTTTGAAATATATTGTCTAATCTTACTTATTTCTACACATATGTATATGTATTATTCCTATTTTATGTACTATTTATGTCTTTATTAGTTACATAGTCACATAAATCCACAACCTCCCTATATATATATATATTATCTACTGTCGGTCGCCAGTAGATAGTTATAGTTAGGACCGTGTTTCCATAGGAAATCCGCAACATTCTATTTGGAATAACTTTGGCGCCGGTTGACGAATCCTCGCTAAATTTTGAAAATAGGTGGGGCACTCCGCTCCGCTCCTACCCTGAAAGTCTCGGGGGGATTCGTCAAGCGGGGGCTGAGAAAAAAGGGGGGTCCCAAAACGCGTTTTCCCCATGCAATTTTCCATAGGGACCTTTAGTCCAAGGTACAGCCCGAACGGCTGAACAGAATAACTTTAAATTTGGCAAAGAGGTAGTCCTCAGGTCAGGGATGTGCCTTTTGCAGGTCTGGTGTAAATCTGTTCAGTAGTTCCTGAGAAAATCAAAAGTAAAATCATATATATATGTGGGCGGAGCCTAACCACACATCTCATCCTGAGATCTGATTGGCTGTCAGCACTTCATCCAAGAAGTGTTGGCAGCCATCTTGGGACCAATATACATGATAGCACCTCATTAAAAAGCATTGCAGTTAATAGAAGGTTTTAAGACTTTAGTTACATTATAAATCATTTGTTGATGGTACCAGACTCATTTTAGGAATTGTGGTATGTTCTAAGGTGATTTCACCATGTGAAAAAGCCTTCTGCTGGGATATCATGATTGAGAGAAAAATATTTTCTCATGCTTTTCCCACAGAGGTTTGGAAGGTGATCTATAAGCTAAACTGAGAGCTTATTTTCTGTAAATTCACATTATCTTTCTCAGTCATGTGAGAATGAAGTCTGACATTCTCAGTAAAACATGTACATCCAACAAGGGCAGAAACTGTCAGTTGATTCCTTTGTGTTCTACTGCAGCTTCCCAGAGTGTTCCAAAGAACAACTAGAGCGCTAACAGTCCTACTTATGATAAACGTATGGCACACCTGAAGCCATCTTGCTTGGATTAAAGTGGTAACTCTTAAAACATTTAATTTAAAAAGGACCAAAATGAGGGGGTTCATTTTTCCATAAAAAGTATGATTAGTGCTGCAGAAAGAAAAATTAGGGCACATTTTGAGTGACTTCTCAAATCCTCTTCTATTTCATTAAAAAATTCTGATATGCAGACTGAAACATGCACTTTCAATACCAGCAGCAGTTTTCCCTGGTGAGCAGTAGCTTTACTACAGTGATCTAATAAGCAAAAAGAGTGATAACATTCTGAATTTATGGCAAATGTGTGACACATCTGAATGCCTTCTTGATGGAATCAAAGTAAAAAACTGAAAGTATTTCCTACTGAGGAGACTGCAGTAAATGAGGAAATTAGGAAACTTCATAAACAAATAAGTCTCCCAAGATGGCCACCAGAGACAAAAGAGCCCAAATGTAGCCCAAATATCACCCAGATGTAGCCCAAGTATAGCCCAATGACAGAATGTCCCAGAGTGTTCTTAAAAACAACTAGAGCGCTTACTGTCTTCATTATGACAAAAGTATGGCACACATGAAGCCATCTTGATTGGAATTAACTGGTAACACTTAAAACATTTAATTTGAAAAGGAACACAATGAGGGGGTTCATTTTGCCATAGAAATTATGATTAATGCTGAAGAAAGAAAATGAGGGCACATTTTGAGTGACTTCTCAAATCCTCTTCTATTTCATTAAAAAATTCTGACATGCAGACTGAAACATGCACTTTTAATACCAGGAGCAGACTTCCATGGTGAACAGTATTTTTACTACAGTGATCTAATGAGCAACTAGAGTGCTAACTTTCAGAATTTATGGCAAAAGTGTGACACATCTGAATGCCTTCTTGATGGAATCAAAGTAAAAAACTGAAAGCATTTCCTACTGAGGAGACTGCAGTACATGAGGAAATTAGGAAACTTCATAACAAATAAATTTCCCAAGATGGCCACCGGAGACAAAAGAGCCCAAATGTAGCCCAAAATCACCCAGATGTAGCCCAAATATAGCCCAATGACAGAAGTGTGCAAAACACTTATTATTTTGTGTTTTTGCAGTGTTATATAGTGCAGACTTGTCAGGTATTGGAGTGCTTTACATGAGCATTGGTTACATCACACAAGAACAAATTAATTTTGGTTGTAGACATGGGGAGACTAAGTAATTTGACCAGAATCACAGAATGTCGAGCTGAAGCAGAAACTCCAACCTGGTTCCCCAGTTGCAAAGTCTGCAGTTCTGGAAGTAACACCACATCCTCTCCCCTAAGTGCAACATTTAATCAAGTGGTCAACTGGATAACAAAACATAAAGATAACAAATAATTTAAAAGTGCTTTGTCACTATTTGAAAACTCAGAAAATATGTCCTTATTTTAGTCTTTTAGAGCACTAACCATAATGTTGATGCCAATAAGACCCTCTCATATATGTAATTTCTAAAGGAAATGCTCTAGGTATTACAATTTTGATTACATCAAGATGTCGTCAGGCGTTCCACACTTTTGTAATAAATATAGAATGTTAGCAATCTAGTTGTTCATTAGGATACTGTTGAGAGGCAGAGGCCAGGGGCACGGACTCTGAAAATTGAAGGCAGGTAAGAGGGTGCAAAGGCAACAATTTAACCACACTGAACAGGCAGGAAGGGCCGTGGCAGCACAACAGACTATGGAGGGCAGTGGAAAGGGGGGCAGGGGTAACAAACCAACAATACAGGACTTGCAAGAGAGGCTGTGGCAATGTAATAGACCATTGTGGGCAGAAGGAAGAGGCAATGGTAGTACAACCATACATGCCAACAGACACGATTCAGCCAGGAAACGTCCAATGTTTTTAAGCTCAAATGGGCTTTATTTGATCTGTCTCCTGTCTACAATCTCCTCTTTTTCAATGTACCTCAAAGGGGAAAATCAATACCCCAGTTTTTTTTCAATATCTCCCTCTTACCAAGCTCAAAATGTTCGCAAGTATGGTACATTGGATCATGGAAGGAAATGGGGTAGGGACATGGACTTGGATAACAGAGGACAGGAGGGACATGGAGAGGTGCACCAAACTGACCCTGCAGGGCAGGCATCAGGGTTTGCAGCAGCACAATACACCACACAGGGCATGCGGGACGAGAGTGCAGCACAACAATTCATAAAAAGCAAGAGGGAGGGGACAGGACCATGCACATGGACAACAGAGAACAGAGGGGCAAGAGGCAATGGTAGCTAGCTGACCATAATGGACAGACAGGAGAGAAAGCTGCAGCATAACAGACCATAAAGGGCAGGAGGGACGGATCAGGGGCATTACAATGGAACAGACAAGCCAGGAGGGAGGGAGTAGGGGTCTTCACATGTAAACAGAGGGCTGGGGTCAAGGGGGCAGGGCAGGAGCAGCAAGATAGCCATGGAGGTCAGGCAGGATGGGCACTAGAAGCAAGACACACCATGAAGAGCAACAGTGAGACTGTGATGGCATACACACAGACCATGGAGGGAAGGTGGAAGGGGGTCAGGGGCAGCTAACTGACCACACAGGGAAGGTGGGAGGGGCCATGGCAGCACAGAAGACCATCCATGGCAAGTGGGAGGGTTAGTGGCAGCACAATGGCTATGATGGGCAAGAAGGAGGGTGCAGGGGCATGCACAAAGGACGATGGAGGATAGAAGGAAGGGTCAGGACCTGTGCACAGACAAGAAAGTTCAGGGGAAGGGGCCTCACAACAGACCGCACGGGGCAGGCAGGAGGAGCAGTTGCAGGACAACAGACCGGGGAGGGCAGAAGGGTGTGGCAGTACAATGGACCATGAAGGACAGGAGGAAGAGGATAGGGGCATGGCATGTGGACAGGCAGGGTGGGGGTGGCAGGGACAGGTTACAGTCATCTGACAATGCTAGGCAGGTGGGAGGGGAGTGGCAGCTCAACAGAACACTCAGAGTAGATAGGAGTGGCAGGTCCATGGAACATGGTGGGCAAAAAGGATGGAGCAGGGGCATGCACAAAGACATCGGAGGGCAGGGGGAAGGAGAATAGGGGCAGCAAGCTAAGCACAGAGTTTAAGCAGGAGGTCAATGATGGGGCATAGAATTGGGCAATGGAGGGCAGGAGGACGGAACTGGTACATCATACTAAATTGAGGGCAGTGGCAGCACATCAGACCATGCATGGCAGGAGGGAGGAGGCTAGTCCATGGATTCACACAACAGAGGATAGGGAGGAGGGGGATGGGGAAGCAAGCTAACTGTTCAGAGAAGGCGGGTATTAGGAACTTTATTGTTTTTAATACGTGTGTCTGTGCGAACTACTTAAAATATGAACAAGTATGCAGCATAATCTCACTTTTATTCAGGAAGAAGAGGACGTTTGTGACTGTGACTCCGGGCTCACTTGGTAGAAACACCCCCTGACCCTCCACCCTCCACCCCCTATCGCAAAATGTAATGCCCGTGAAAAGGGTAGGTGAACACAGTGTTATATAGAACATAGTCCTGAGAGCACGATTGAAAATGAAAACTAGATATAGTGTATGTTATAAACTATGCACCAAAAAGTGTGATATAAGATGAACCGGGCGTGAAATATAATATGCAATACATTGTGCACAATGACAGATTCATTGGAGAGCGCGAGATAGCACAGGCACTAGCGCGTGCTATGCGATGTGCGCCTTGGAGTGTAATATGCACAGGGCAGTGTTGTGTAACCTAACTAGTCTCTAAAGTTGTAATATAAAATATGTGCTGGGGAGTGTAACGTTGCATATGCACTGTGACAAAGATATGGATCGAAGATTATAATATGTATGGCATAGCACTGTGTGTTATAACATAGGCATCGAGTTAGATGGGGCAATATAACCCGTGCGAAGACAAGTGTGGCATGACATATTCACGGGGTGGTGTTACAGTGCACATGGGCTAGAGAATGTCATAGCATCTGCACTAGCTGGTGGAATACAACACAGAGGTGTGTGGCACTCGGCAGGCAATGGTGGGTGTAACACAGCATTGGGCTCTGCCAGGAGTGCGCTGTGACTCTCAAGTGATGTTCGTCCACTTTCCAGAGAGTAAAATAAAAAGTATTACACATCTGGCAGTGGATGTGTGTTTTATTAACCGTGAGGGGGGTTTCTTACATAGTTTTGGTCGAATTTTTGTCGAATCCCCTTTGAATGGTTTGGTGTGCATGTGTATTAAATGTGCCCGTCAATAGCTACCCATGTTTGTATAAATAAACGACAAGGGTGTCTACCGGGATTAGGCACGGTAGGGCATCAGACATGTCAGAGCTTTACTAGTGGTGTAAATACATTCCACGTGGATTCATTGTATGCATAGTTGCCTTTTAATGAATATCACTCAAATCGTCATGGTGATAGGTACGTACAGTTTGTCCAGCATGTCCTAGGTGTGCCTATAAATATATATTTTTTAAAAATAATAAAAAACAGTTGCCGGCCCTTGGGATTGGGGTCAAAAAAATATAATTAGGAGACAGGCCCTGGGGGATGGGGTCATCAGGGCCAATAAATTAGAATAAGAAGGGGAAGCACACAGCCCCCTTCTTAAAAAAATAAAATAAATAAAAGACTGGCGTCGTGCCGGAGGCCACGCCCCCTTCTTGCAGCACTCTGAAAACGCGCCCCCTGGCGAGTTTTAAGTTGGGGAATTAATTCCTCTTCAATACTGAGGGTCCCTGAGGGCCAACTAGCCCAACAGGCATCTCCAGTATGCGCCAGGGAGCTGTGCAGCAGACAGGTGTTCTGAGGCCAAACCCCTTTTTACACCTCTCTGAAACGCAGCTCTGTGGCGCTTACTGGAGGTACCTAGTGGTCTAGTTTTACCCTAGGGACCCTTAGGATTCAAGGGGACTTAATCTCTCAACTTAGAACAGCCACAGGGCGCGTTTACACAGTGGTGAAGGGAGGGGACGGGGCCTGAGGTGACGTGTGCAAACACGCACTATGGCACGTTTTAAATTGGGGATATAATTTCCTTTCAATACTGAGGGCCCCTGGGGGTCAACTAGCCCACCAAGTGCTTCCAGTAAGCGCCACTGAGCTGCATTGCAGAGAGGTGGTCCAGGCCGTGCCACTTTTTACACCTCTCTGCAACGCAGCTCTGTGGCACTTACTGGAGGTACCTAGTGGGCTAGTTGGACCCTAGGGACCCTCAGGATTCAAATGAACTTAATCTCCCAACTAAAAACGGACACAGGGCGTGTTTACACAGTGGTGAAGGGAGGGGACGGGGCCTGAGTTAACGTGTGCAAAAACGCCCTGTGGCCTGTTTTAAGAGGTAGTTTTAATCCCCCTGCCCTATTATATACTAGGGGCTTACAGAGGAGGTCATGCTAATCACAGGGGGACCCCAACGCATAATGTTCCCTAGTGTATGTAGGTGTTTTCACTGTATTCTAAGTGTCTTTTAACATAGCACTGGCTCTAGGACTGGTTAGTCAGACTCAGTTACCACCAGTATCCGTCTGAAAAAGTTGAGGGTACAGGATGATTTTGCAACAAGGATTCTTTCTGCTCTTCTTTTTGTTCTTTCTGCACGTTATCCTTCTTCCTGCACTTTTCTTCGTCTTTGAGGACTTCTGTTGCTTCTTTCTGCACTTCTTTTTTCTTTCTGTGCATTTTTTCTTCTTTCTTCACATGTCCTATCTCTGTAGGCATAGTTAGAAATTAGCATTTAAAAAACCTTTGAAATTCACAGAAAAAACCATAGGTTTCAGGCACGTTATAGTTAGGAATTAGCATTTAAAAAACCTCAGAAATTCACTGAAAAAACCATAGGTTTCAGGGGTGTTATAGTTAGCTGGACTTTTCACTTGTACAAAACCATTGAAATTCCCCCTTTATAGTTAGTTCAGCTAACTATAACTCGCGCGCCTGCAATGCACTGCTGATGACGTCACATATTACATCACTCATGACATGGTCAGTGACATCACTCATGACATCACTGATGACATCTCAAATGACATCACTGATGACATCACCGATGACATCATCCTTGTGATAGAGTGGCAGACCTCCTCTCACCCTAATATAACCTTTGATACACACATTCAAAAATAGAGACTAAAATTTTCAAAACAATGGACATACCAAAACCAGTTACAACAACCTCTTCAGTAATTCTAAGATCCACATACACATCCACTCATTCACCAACAGTCCTATACAGTCACTCATACATGTACTCACTCATCATATGTACTCATACACCTATACATCCTGTTACACAATGCCACTCATCCATAGAGTAACTCACACACATAGTCACTCATGCTAATAAAGAATCAAACATACATTTACTTGCATATACAGTTATACACACACCACCACACTTACTTCTACGGAAACTTACACATACTTAGTCTTTTAAACAATCACTTATAGAAACACATACTTATTCATACAGAAACTCTTTCAATCTCTCACTCTCACATATACTCACTTATATACACCAATAGTCACATATACTAGTTTAAAACATATGTAGTTACTCAAAAAGAC
This sequence comes from Triturus cristatus, assembly GCF_964204655.1. NCBI lineage: Eukaryota > Metazoa > Chordata > Amphibia > Caudata > Salamandridae > Triturus > Triturus cristatus. The sequence goes on along the minus strand of NC_140584.1, from coordinate 362,795,806 downwards.
ACTATTGAGACAGTCATTCACTCACTAACACACCCATACACACACTCATCCACCCATACAGTCCTGCACACATGCTGTCTTCAACACAAACAAACAGTGAGTCACTCATTCATGCACCTATGCACTACGTAATACCCCCCACAGAACCATGCAGACACTCAGACTGATACTCAAAAAACCAACTAATAACCTATATAGACACCCATGTAGCTACTCACCAACCCATGCAGCCACTTATACACAAAGTGAGAGACTGATACAGATATTTACATATTTAAACATTACTCACTAAGCCATGTATTCACTATGATACACTTAATCAGTCAGTTACACAATCAATTTTTCAAAAACAAATCATCCATTTAGACACTTATATACCCATTTATTCTTCCATCGACCTTGAGATATACATATATAAAACATATTTAATTTTCAGAAAAACAGACATTCACTGGATGATGTCATCAGTGATGTCATGAGTGATGTCATGAGTGATGTCACTGACCATGTCATGAGTGATGTAATATGTGACGTCATCAGCAGTGCATTGCGGGCGCGCGAGTTATAGTTAGCTGAACTAACTCTAACGGGGGAATTTCAATGGTTTTGTACAAGTGAAAAGTCCAGCTAACTATAACACCCCTGAAACCTATGGTTTTTTCAGTGAATTATATATATATATACACACTCACACACATATATAAATATACACATATATAAATAAACACACACACACGTATATACATATATATATATAGTATATATATATATATATATATATATATATATATATATATTCACTGAAAAAACCATAGGTTTCACACATGTTATAGTTAGCTGGACATTTTACTGATAAAAAACCAATGAAATTCCCCCGTTATAGTTACTGCAGGCAACTATAACTCACGCGACCGCAATCCTCTGCTGATGCTAATACTGTATTTAGACACTTATTTGCCCATGTCTTCTTCCATTAAATTTTAGCTTTACATATATTACAAATATTTTTTTTTCATAAAGACACATATGTCATCAGCAGAAGATTGCGGTCGCGTGAGTTATAGTTGCCTGCAGTAACTATAACGGGGGAATTTCATTGGTTTTTTATCAGTAAAATGTCCAGCTAACTATAACATGTGTGAAACCTATGGTTTTTTCAGTGAATTTGCAAGGTTTTTTAAATGCTAAGTTACTTTACGCCATTCGTGGCGTGCGCGCCCAGTTAACGCAGTTCGTTCCGTGCGCGCACGGTGCGCTTCGCGCACCGAGCGCGCACAGTGAGCACGCGGTGCGCTTCGCGCACCGCGCGCCCACTTTACGCAGTTAGTGCCGTGCACGCACAGTGGTCACGCGGTGCGCTGCGCGCACCGCGTGCCCACGTTAAGCGGGATGGGCCATGTACGCACGATGCGCTTCGCGCACCGTGCGCACATGGGGGACATATTTTGCGCATCTTTGTGAAATGTATTCTTCGGGCACCATTTCCACACGGGGTGGGGAGAATGTGGATAGTTTTATTTTTTTTTATAATTTTTTACCGTGCGCGTACGGTAAGCGTAATCGGCGATTTTCCGAAAAAAAAATTGTTTTTTTTTTTGGGCTTGGGGGTGGTTTGGGGACCCCTGTATCAATGCTGGGTGGTTAGGATCTCATGAAACTGCCTCTTTACATATATTTGGGGTACGTTTTTGCTGCCCAACTCAGGAAGCGAGAGAGAAAATGGCGGCCGCCGCTTCCTGGTTTCGACCGACTCGAATGTTTACTAAGATCTAAGAGCCAATCAGAATCGCGGTCGCGCACGCCACCGTACGCGTACGGTAAGCTTACGGTAAGCGCACGGTAAGCGCACCATAAGCTGCCACAGATATATATATTGATTTAAAGGCTATTTTCTCAGAATCTACTGAACAGATTTACACCAAACCTACAAAAGGCACTTCCTTGACCTGGGGACTACCTCTCTGCCAAATTTCATTAAATTCTGTTCAGCCGTTCGGGCTGTAGCCCTGTCTAAAGGTCCTATGGAAAAATGCATGGGAAAAACGCGTTTTGGGACCCCCCTTTTATCTCAGCCCCCGCTTGACGAATCCCCCCGAGACTTTCAGGGTAGGAGCAGAGCGTAGCGCCCCACCTATATAATTCACGAGGATTCGTCGACCGGCGCCAAAGTTATTCAAAATAGAATGTTGCGGATTTCCTATGGAAACGTGGTCCTAACTATAACTACCTACTGGCGACCGCCAGTAGGTAATATATATATATATATATATATATATATATATATATATATATTCACAGAAAAAAACATAGGTTTCAGGCACGTTATAGTTAGGAATTAGCATTTAAAAAACCATAGGTTTCAGGGGTGTTATTGTGGTAAATTTAAATTACCTAGACTTAATTTATGCGGTAAAATTCAATAGGAATAACTCAGTAAAAATAAGAGGCAGAATCCGTGGTATTTGAGGTTATAAAAGGGAATTTATTCCTTACAAAGGAATTATGGTTCGAACCAGGCAATCGAGTTCCGTCACCACGAAGGTTCAGGAAGGAATCAGCCATACATTATTGACAGGTTATCATATTTATAGTAAAATGCATTACAGTAAAGACATATGCAGAAGGCGTTACAGCTGAGAAGAAAGATAAGAATACACATACGTAATGAAAAGGCGTTTACAATAGGCGTGCATAAAGGCGTATACTAGAAACGTCATTATGATGATGACACAAGTGGGTGGATCCATAAGAGAATCCTGCAAAGTCAGCAGAAATACATGGCAAAGATGCGCGCGCAGCCGCATGACGTGTGATTGACGTGTAACTAGAGGGTGAAGGGAACTTGACATTTAGCCCTACATGAGGAGACAGAAGTCTGGGATGTCAGGACAACCTAGCCCCAAATCGTATCTAATATCTTGTGTTTAAGGAACTATATTATCTGGAAGGAAAGGTCTTTTCGGACAGGGCCTATTCTAAACTGGCTGCTAGTGCGTGTACAAGCGTCTAAGTGTCTACATGAGATGCGAGGGGGCATGGGCCTACCATGACAACAGAAGTCATGAATTATTTGCACAGAGACAGTAAGGCCGGGCCCTTTGCTCTGCAGCTGGAGGGATGTTTACCTAAGCCACTACACAGGAATGCATTTCTCGAGGAGCGGAGCAGATAACTTGAAGGCTGAATACAGTTTTGGCAGGCAACAGGCCGGGCTAGGCACCGTTAGCCGCGCAGGAAGTAAGACAAAGTTCATGGATACAGATGCAGGTCCAGGCTGGAGCATTCAGAGGCAGGAGCAGAAAAAGCTCGATGGCAGAATTCAGGGCCTACCTTGCCAGAGCTGGAAAACGTGAAAAGTATACCGTATAAAGACGATGGCAAGGCATACTTAGGAACGGAATATCTGACCCATTCATGGCAGATCTGAAAGAGGACATATTAACGTTGGACACAATTGTATTTGCGTCTTCATAGCTTGAAGTGGAGGGAACATACATGTACTTGTAGCATGTACATGGAGCCGTTGGGGTCTAGGTAGGGGACACAATTGATCATAAAAATTCATATTTCCTCATTCCCTCCTTGTCCCCTACGGACCCTTCATGAAATATCGATCTTCAGGAATCCATCAATCTGTTCATGTAACATCATTTGCTCTTCTTTCTCCTTCCGGGATTTTGAATGAAAACTTGAACGTGGAATACACGATGTGGCACACAGGCCGCAAATCGCTGGTCCACATTGTAGACACAGGCAACAACTGAATACTATGAGAAGGCCAATACCTAGGAAGGATAGGACTTTCCATCCCCAGGCTGACAACACGCTCCAGAACCAACCGGACCATGTCCAGGTGCCTGGATTCTGATGTATCTGGTTTGCAATCTTGTGAAGACGAGTTATGGCTTTATATACGGATGGCGCGTTTTCTGGAATGAAAACACAGCAACTTGATCCGATGACCCTACAGGCTCCGCCCCTATCGGCTAGGATGACGTCAAGGACAAGACGATTTTGGAGAACAACAATCCGCATCGCAGACTGCTCCTCTGTTAAGTTGCCTAGGGCGGAAGTAGTTTCATTCACTACTGCTTCAAGGGTTCTGGTTAATCTACGTATCAGTTTACTATCTGAGACCACACCTATGTAAGGAAAGAGACCTTTATTGAAGTCTGTATATTGTTCCCATGCTGTTTCAGTGTAGTCAACAATCGGGATATCTCTCTGGGGTCTATGGTGTACTAGATTGGTATTTCTATGATAATCAGGAGGGGCTAGGAAAACAGGTGGCAGAAGGAATGCAATGTAACAGGTACCATCCCAATCTAGAGGTAGGCGTATATATGCGGTATGACCACATATGAAGTAGGAATGACGGGAAGCTCTAAATGTAGACTTGCCTTTATCACTGAATTTGATCACAGTAGTACATTTACTATGACCCAGGTGTACTGAACCATTCTTTCTTACACAGAATTCACCTTTGACTGGTAGTACTGACATAGCAGGCAAGACTAGTGCAGCTTCAGATTCAACATTCAGAATCATGAGGTTAAGTGTAAAATTACCTAATCCATATACTTCATTTTCTAGATCAGTTCCTGTTCTTTTGGGAAGTGCCTCCTTGTTAGGATAACAGGCTTTAAGCAAAACTAAGTTCAGGTTTCCCCATACCCAGTTGCTCTGGTAAACTACAGTGTTTGAATCTAAAGAGTTAATCAAACTAAACCATGCTCCACAGGAACCATTGTGTGTGAACGGGTACGGAAAGAGAGGCAGAACTCCTTTGTATTTCTGATAGGGAGGGAGTTGGCCACATATCCAACAATTTGTAGCATTGCTGGTCTGAAATGGTGTAACATAATAATGAATGTGTTGTTGCGCAGCGCAAATCTATAGGACAACTCATGTGGAGGTAGTTCACTAAAAGAATGTTCGGCAGTAACATTGTAAGCAGAATGAGCACGCTTGAAAATAGGATAGTACATGTGCAACAGTATACTTGCAGCAATAATAAAAAGACTTAGAAAAAACATAATCAACAATGTCACTATACAGTGACTATGAAGTGATTTGCAGTATGCATGTTTCTTGAGCTGTTTCTGTCTATTTCTCTCTCTAGTTCGGTCTAGAGGATACATGTCAGAGACTTATTCAACCGATTCACCTTGGAGAGGACTTAAACAATCGAATTGTCTGACTTACTAGACCTTAGTTTCAGTTTATAGTTTTGAGATTCGGTCTTTTCAACCAGGGGGAGTTTTGAATCAGTCTGTGGAAGGGGGCAGGGCTGAGAGTTCAAATCAGATGGTAGTCCATGAAATTTCTTGATATGGCTCGAGTGTAACCAACCTTTGCGACCCTCGACCTTCACTGCTGTCCTCGTGGTTAGAAGTACCAGCTTTGGCGTTTGCCAGCGAGGCTCCAACGGGCTCCTCCTGTCGAAGTTTCTTATGAAGACCAAGTCTCCAGGAACCACTTCATGGGGCTTCACCTCGGTGTTGTCGGGAAAGGCTGCAGCTACCTGTGAACGGCAAGATTGTAGTGCAGACATCAAGGAAGCAAGGTAATCTGTCAGCATATTACAATCAACATCAGTGATTTTACGAGGTATAGGCGTCCCCCACATATTTGGTGGCCTACCGAAGACCACCTCGTACGGGGATAGCCCTGTGCGAGAATGTGCTATCATTCTCATGTAAAATAGTGCAACTGGTAAGGCTACTATCCAGTCGACACCTTTCTCTCTACAGATTTTTGAAAGTCGGATTTTCAGGGTCTGATTATGACGTTCCACGAGACCTGCTGCCTCGGGATGTCGGACACAGTGGAATTTCCATTGATAGCCTAACAAGAGTGAAATGTGTTTCATTAGCTCGGATGAGAACGGCTGGCCATTATCTGAGTACACGATACGGGGCAAACCATACCGTGGGAAGAATTCACGAACTAACTGTTTGGCAGTAGTCGGGGCGGTGTAATCTGAGACGGGATATGCCTCTGTCCAACGGGAAAGAGCGCATACAACTACGAGGACATATTTGAATCCTCGACATCGTTCCATCTGGATATAATCCATCTGGAGGACTTCAAAAGGATGATCGGGAGGTTGAAATCCACCCTGCTCTACGGGTACGCCTTTACCTGGATTGAACTGACAACAAATCATACAAGTTCGGACTTTCTGTTTGGCTGCAGCTCGTAAGTGTTTGTTGAACCAAATGTGTTGAATACTGTCTAACATAGCTTTTTCTCCTAGATGTGCTGGACTATGTATTGTGTTAATGATAACTTGAACCATTGAGTCGGGGAGAAACCATATAGATTTTCCCTTCGTCATCCATCCCTGATCTGTTTGGATCCCTCCTAATTCAGTCCATTTCTTTATTTCCTCTGGTGTAGCATGTGTCTGTATGTCAATTACATCAAGGGCGGGATCCCTAACTGTCATGCAGTGTGTCGACGTCGGAACTATTGTCTTTGTCAAGTCAGTTGCATGAGTCCTATTCTGTGCTGTTTGCTTAGCTGTTCGGTCTGCTAGGTCGTTACCCTGGGAAATGATATCGGTGACTTTTGTATGGGCCTTACACTTCATGATAGATATTGAAGTAGGTAGATGTATTGCATCTAACAGAGCTTGAATGAGGGGACCGTGTTGAATGTTGGCACCGTGAGAAGTCAAATAACCTCTCTCTCGCCAAAGGACTCCGAAGTCGTGTACAACTCCGAATGCATAACGTGAATCTGTGTATATGTTAACTTTTCTATTTTTGGCTTGAATACAGGCTTGTGTCAGAGCAATGAGCTCTGCTGCTTGAGCTGATAATGTGTCAATACAATTTGTTTCAATGACTTCGGTGTCTGTCGTGACTGCATAAGCGGCCACTAACTCTCCTGTACTTGTTCTCATACATGAACCATCTACATAAAATGTCAGGTCTGGGTCTGGTAATGGGACATCTGTCAGGTCTTGTCTGGGTTTCGTCGTAATAGTAATAACTTCGATGCAATCATGTGCCAATGGGTCTGTTCCACTTAATGGCAAAAGTGTGGCAGGATTTAATGTACTACAACGTCTGATTTCTATGTGTGGCTGAAACAATGTTAGTTCGTAACCTGTCAGTCGTGCTATAGTCAAGTGTTGTGTTTGTGTCCGGTTCAAGAGAACCTCTACTGCGTGTGGTACTTGTACTGTCAATTGATGTCCTAATACTATGGAATCGCTTTGTCTGATCGCTAGAGCTGTCGCTGCGACTGATTTCAGGCACGCAGGAAGAGCCTGAGCTACGGGATCTAATGTGCTAGAAAAGTAAGCACATGGCTTGTGTGATCCTGCTTGTTCCTGAGTGAGTACTGACAAAGCAGTACCTTCACGTTCTGTAACAAAGAGTGTAAAAGGCTTACTGTAACATGGTGTCGCTAAAACAGGTGCTTGGCATAAAGCCTTCTTTAAGTCTTCAAAAACTTGTGTATGTTCTGGAGTCCAAGGGAGGACAGTCGATGTCGCTGCCTCCTGGGTTGTCAACTGAATGAGTGGTTTTGCTAGAAATGCATATTGGGGAATCCACTGCCTACAGTACGAAGTGAGGCCTATGAAGGCCCGTACCTCCTTTTGTGTCTTGGGTGGTGGCATGTTTACAATTAACTGGATGCGGTCAGGTGTGAGCTGTCTCCCCCCCTTGGACAGCAAGTGCCCTAGGTACACAACTTGCTGGGCACAGAATTGCAGCTTCGAAGGGGACACCTTGTGCCCCTTGTCGGCCAGGAAATGTAAAACCGTCAGTGATGCTTTTCCACATTCGGGTTCGCTTCGGACGGTGATCAGCAGATCATCGACATACTGAAGCAGTGCAGTGTTAACTGGCATGTGGATACTGTCAAGTTGTCTTTTCAGTGCTTGGCTGTAGATGCTAGGACTTTCTGTAAATCCTTGAGGCGCGCGTGCGAATTTAAAGCTTCGTCCATTTAAACTAAATCCGAACAAATATTGGCTTTCCGGATCGATTGGGACGCTAAAGAAGGCGTTCTTGAGGTCAATTACAGTAAAGAACGTTGCTTCTGAATCAATAGCTGTCAGTAATGAAGAGATATCTGGGACCACGGGATATTGTGGTACAATGCATTTATTCAATTCGCGCAGATCAATAACTAATCGATATACTGGGGGTGCTTTTGGATCAGTTCGTTTAAGAATCGGAATGATCGGAGAATTACATACATTGGAGTCGGTTTCTACAACCACTCCTTGTGCAATGAGCTCGTCAATGATTTGCAGTAAAGCCACTACAGCATCTGGAGGTAACTTGTATTGTCGCATTCGTGGTAATACCACTCCTGCTTTGAGTGTGACTCGATATGGTGTAATGTGCATACAACCTACATCAGTGGGGCCTTGTGCCCATAAATGTGCAGGTAGATTCTGTAACCGGTGATCCATGTCTCTTGACACGTAGTGACCTTTAAAGTCACGCAAAAATAGTCGTACTCCGTCCGGAGAACAACATATTATAGCTCCTAGAGCTTTCAATGTTTTTATACCTAACAAGTTTTCTGGGCATGATTTTGTAAGCAATAGATCTGTAGTCCGTGTCAATGGACCAACTGTAAATGCAAGCGGTTGCGATACTTCGTTAATAGTAGGCTTTCCTGAAAAACCAAGGGAAATATTTTGTGAGCCTGAGAGGGGTGCCCCTGGGACTTCGTTGTGACTTATAGTTGTTCTGCTTGCCCCTGTATCAAGTAAAAACTTTCTGTCTTTCCCTAATACTTGACTCTGTACATAAGGACCCTCTTGATCTACAGGAACCTCAATAAGGGGTAAGCCAACTTCCCTCTCTAGGCTATTTCATGTGTAGCGCTGATAATCTGGATAGTCATTTTGTGCATACTGGTACATTTGTTGTGTCGTGTTTTGTGTTGCGGCAATAGGCTGTGGCTGTGGTACCACTACGGTCTGTTGTGGAACCGGCATAGGCTGTACATGTTGAGGTGCTTGTTGTTGGATCTGATCCTGTCTAGGCGGACGCGGTCTCTCCTTTGTTTTACCCGTAGAGATATTATGTTTCAGAACTGCACAGTCGTTTATATAATGACCTGGCTGTTTACAATAGTTGCATGTCCCTTTAACGGGAACCGCTGAATTACTGGACTGTGTCGCACCCTTTTTATGACCGTCAGCTGGAATTGACTGAGCGACGAGCATTTTCATTTTCGTGTCTTTCATACGTCTTTGTTCGTGTTCTTGTTCTTCTCTAATTCTATTCTGGTGATACTGTAACATTTGTAACATTTGTGAAGGAGTGTTAGCTTGCCAAGTGCTCTCAACTTTCAATACTCTATTTTTAACCTGTGGCAGGGAATTCTCGACTAATTTTGTTACAAAAAGATGTGGATATGACTCGCTACTTGCTTTCAGGCCGCTATTAATACCAAAACATTTTTCAAATCGGGAATAAAAATCACTAGTGTCTTCATCGGGTTTCTGTTTACAAGCTGAGATTGCTCCCCAGTCTTCCTTTTTCGTAGTTAATAAACGTGGAAATGCTTTAGTTTTGTCCCCAAGCCCTACGCCTGCAGTTCGGGCATTTTCTTCTGTTTCTAATGCGGTCCAATCAATCTTTTGGTCTCCCACTTCCCACTCTTTTTCTTTGAGTTTCTCGTAAATACCGGCAGGCAATAATACTTTCAATATTTTCATAATGTCAGGATAGGTATAATCACCCATGAGTAACATGTCCTTTAGTTCACGGTGAAAACCTGCTGGATCTTTGTCATGGCTGGGCACTAATTTTTTCATTTCCAATAGTTCTATTTTAGTTATGGGCGTGTACACAAACACGCGTCTAAACGTATTATCATCATTTCTAACTGGGTGTACTTCGCGTAAGGGATTCTGTCTGTCTATGTAATACGTTTTTCTCTCCATGGAAGGAGCTGGATCATGTTCTGGACACAAAAAGGCACTATATCTATGTCGGTATTCTAGAATTACTTTAATTAGATCGGTACCTAGACCTCTCCATTTATTCAGGAGTAGTTCTATCAGTATATCAGGTAGGGGACCAGGATCGGAGTGTTGGCCTTTATATAATATAAGGAGATGTTGTATCATGTATATACTAGCTAAACGCTGCTCATCTGGGGTGAGATTCAGAAACGTGTGTGCTAGCGCATCATCACTGTATTTTTCAGAGCTGTCAGCCCATTGTACTGCTGACCTGGCTAATTCTTGTTCATCCATAGAATCGAGCACATGGTACCCCCTTCGTTCTCGAAGTAATTTATCAGTAGCCTGGAATAAGTGTTCAGGGGTCCTTGGATTTGAGATAGCTGTTTGAAAAATTCTGTTACATTCTGGACGTATCGGACGCATTGGATTATTGAAAGATCTTCCTTTTCCTACATAAGCTATCGTTTGTCTAGCTGGTAATTCTAATTGTCCTGTGTTCATTTCTGACTGTTCCTCCTCCTCTTCCTCTGATTCAGTTTTATCTGCTTCTAATCTTCTTTCATGTATTCGTTCTACTTCTTTTCTGATCTTTCGGCACATGACTTCTATATACTTCTGTTTATCATGTTTTCCGTCTGCTATATTCTGACCCCATCTGGTAAGTACTTGCATTTCCTCCGGATCTACCTCAGGCCTATCTCTGTTTCTGATCAAGCAGTTTATGAAAAAGCGTAACAATAATTTCTGCATATCTACTTTCTGGTATTCCATGGCCTCGCCAATACTTTCAGGACCTTGCCCTGTTTGGACAAAGCGATATATTTTGTCTAGATGTTTAACCATTCCTGGTAATGTCATTAAATAGTTTGCAACTCGTCGTAAACGTACTGAAGATAGCAACATCCTGTCGTGTTTACCTGGCACTGGATCATATCTACAATCTGTAAGAGGCTCATTTAATATATTGTCATTAGCTCTTTGGGGTGTACGTTGGTGTGCTAAATCCCTATAAGTCAATCTAGTTGCTGGTGGTGGCGTGGAAAAACCTCCTGTCGCACCTCCTGAGGTGCCAGGTCCAAAAGGATTTGTTGGGTGTAGGGTAGAGAGTGTGGATGCAGGAAGGACTGTAGAAACAGGTGGAACGGTCTGAACGTGAGGAGGAGTTTGTTGCTGCGGAGGTGGGGGCGGCTGATCTTGGGGTTGAGCGTCGTTAACAGGTGGTGTGCGTGGCTGCGCACCATTAGCATATTCGGGGGCTGTATCATCTAAATAGGAAGAAAGGAAAATGTCCTTTGCGGTCTTGGGATGTACTTTAATCGGGAGTAATGGAGGTGGCAGATCTTTTGGTACCTCCAGGGTGGCCTTAGGCAAACCCTCGGCCAGAAGAGGATACATACCATTCATAAGAGTGTTTCGTTGTCTGTCTACTTGTTCGGTTTTTACTCGGATACCTTCGTCAATTAATATGTTTTCTCGGGCTCTTTCTGAATCTTCCCTACTTTTCTCTTCTTTTCTGAGCGCTTTCTCTGTGCGTCTATGCGATTCTTTACGCCATAGTTCAATGGCATCTTTCTGTGACTGTCTGGCTTTCTTTTTCCATAATACTTCTTCTACTCTCATGATGCAATCTGCATCCCATGTTCCAGCAGCGGGCCATCTTTGACTCTCTGCTAAATCCTTGGTGTAGTCCACCCATAGATCAAGATATAATAAGGCATCTAGGCCATGTTTATGGTACATAAAGTACCCTGGAGTGTCCCTAGGTGGAATGGGAACAGCTTCCTCGAGTATCCCTTTTCTAGTTCTTATCTGTCTTAATTTTGAAAATAACGGCATCTTGAACCTTGCTACTTAATTCTTACTCGGTCTTGAACACAATAATTACAATAAACACAATAATGAAGATCGAACAATCACTCATACCACGACATTTAAAACATATCACAAACTTTTTAGAAACAAACAATACTAATTAGAATAAAACTAGTTAACTGCATAATACTAAATATACTGTATGTACTGCTAAACAGTACAGATACACTGCTAAAACAGTGCAGACCAGGTCTGTGTACCCAAACCCGTCTTGACCGGCACAAACTAATGTGCACGTCTAGATGCGTCCCCAGCAACGGTACTCACCGGGAAGCACGGAACGGAAGGCCTCGGAAGTCTGGACTGGACTAGACCAAACTGGACTGGACTCGACTCGTGACTTAGATACTTCGGAAACTTCGGAATCTGGTGGGCCTCTATATACCTCGGATCTTGCTCTCTCAGCTAGGCTCTGGTCGGGATTCTCCGCACTCCTCACCGCCTCGTCTGGGTGTTGATCGCAGCCTCAGTCGCCCCCGTTGGCCTGAGGGAGATACAGGAAATCCTGCGGGTACGCGTAATTGTCCGTCCGGCTGTGGCAGGAGACCGGGTCTGCAACGCACCTCCGGCGCGTGGGGTGTGAGAGGTGTCCCTGTTCGGGCGCCAATTATGTGGTAAATTTAAATTACCTAGACTTAATTTATGCGGTAAAATTCAATAAGAATAACTCAGTAAAAATAAGAGGCAGAATCCGTGGTATTTGAGGTTATAAAAGGGAATTTATTCCTTACAAAGGAATTATGGTTCGAACCAGGCAATCGAGTTCTGTCACCACGAAGGTTCAGGAAGGAATCAGCCATACATTATTGACAGGTTATCATATTTATAGTAAAATGCATTACAGTAAAGACATATGCAGAAGGCGTTACAGCTGAGAAGAAAGATAAGAATACACATACGTAATGAAAAGGCGTTTACAATAGGCGTGCATAAAGGCGTATACTAGAAACGTCATTATGATGATGACACAAGTGGGTGGATCCATAAGAGAATCCTGCAAAGTCAGCAGAAATACATGGCAAAGATGCGCGCGCAGCCGCATGACGTGTGATTGACGTGTAACTAGAGGGTGAAGGGAACTTGACATTTAGCCCTACATGAGGAGACAGAAGTCTGGGATGTCAGGACAACCTAGTCCCAAATCGTATCTAATATCTTGTGTTTAAGGAACTATATTATCTGGAAGGAAAGGTCTTTTCGGACAGGGCCTATTCTAAACTGGCTGCTAGTGCGTGTACAAGCGTCTAAGTGTCTACATGAGATGCGAGGGGGCATGGGCCTACCATGACAACAGAAGTCATGTATTATTTGCACAGAGACAGTAAGGCCGGGCCCTTTGCTCTGCAGCTGGAGGGATGTTTACCTAAGCCACTAGACAGGAATGCATTTCTCGAGGAGCGGAGCAGATAACTTGAAGGCTGAATACAGTTTTGGCAGGCAACAGGCCGGGCTAGGCACCGTTAGCCGCGCAGGAAGTAAGACAAAGTTCATGGATACAGATGCAGGTCCAGGCTGGAGCATTCAGAGGCAGGAGCAGAAAAAGCTCGATGGCAGAATTCAGGGCCTACCTTGCCAGAGCTGGAAAACGTGAAAAGTATACCGTATAAAGACGATGGCAAGGCATACTTAGGAACGGAATATCTGACCCATTCATGGCAGATCTGAAAGAGGACATATTAACGTTGGACACAATTGTATTTGCGTCTTCATAGCTTGAAGTGGAGGGAACATACATGTACTTGTAGCATGTACATGGAGCCGTTGGGGTCTAGGTAGGGGACACAATTGATCATAAAAATTCATATTTCCTCATTATAGTTAGCTGGACTTTTCACTTGTGCAAAACCATTGAAATTCCCCCGTTATAGTTAGTTCAGCTAACTATACCTCGCGCGCCCGCAATGCACTGCTGATGACGTCACATATTACATCACTCATGACATGGTCAGTGACATCACTCATGACATCACTGATGACATCTCAAATGACATCACTGATGACATCACTGATGACATCATCCAGTGAATGTCTGTTTTTCAGAAAATTAAATATGTTTTATATATGTATATCTAAACAATGATGGAAGAATAAATGGGTATAAATGGATGATTTGTTTATGAAAAATTGATTGTGTAACTGACTGATTAAGTGTATCATAGTGAATACATGGCTTAGTGAGTAATGTTTAAATATGTAAATATCTGTATCAGTCTCTCACTTTGTGTATAAGTGGCTGCATGGGTTGGTGAGTAGCTACATGGGTGTCTATATAGGTTATTAGTTGGTTTTTTGAGTATCAGTCTGAGTGTCTGCATGGTTCGGTGGGGGTATTACGTAGTGCATAGGTGCATGAATGAGTGACTCACTCTTTGTATGTGTTGAAGACAGCATGTGTGCAGGACTGTATGGGTGGATGAGTGTGTGATGGGTGTTTTAGTGAGTGAATGACTGTCTCAATAGTGTCTTTATGAGTAACTACATATGTTTTAAACTAGTATATGTGACTATTGGTGTATATAAGTGAGTATATGTGAGAGTGAGAGATTGAAAGAGTTCCTGTATGAATAAGTATGTGTTTCTATAAGTGATTGTTTAAAAGACTAAGTATGTGTAAGTTTCCGTAGAAGTAAGTGTGGTGGTGTGTGTATAAATGTATATGCAAGTAAATGTATGTTTGATTCTTTATTAGCATGAGTGACTATGTGTGTGAGTAACTCTATGGATGAGTGGCATTGTGTAACAGGATGTATAGGTGTATGAGTACATATGATGAGTGAGTACATGTATGAGTGACTGTATAGGACTGTTGGTGAATGAGTGGATGTGTATGTGGATCTTAGAATTACTGAAGAGGTTGTTGTAACTGGTATTGGTATGTCCATTGTTTTGAACATTTTAGTCTCTATTTTTTAATGTGTGTATCAAAGGTTATATTAGGTTGAGAGGAGGTCTGCCACTCTATCACAAGGATGATGTAATCAGTGATGTCATCAGTGATGTCATTTGAGATGTCATCAGTGATGTCATGAGTGATGTCACTGACCATGTCATGAGTGATGTAATATGTGACGTCATCAGCAGTGCATTGCGGGCGCGCGAGTTATAGTTAGCTGAACTAACTATAACGGGGGAATTTCAATGGTTTTGTACAAGTGAAAAGTCCAGCTAACTATAACACCCCTGAAACCTATGGTTTTTTCAGTGAATATTTATATATATATATAATCTGCATCAAGTTGTGTTTTACTGTCATTGGAGTGTTGCAAGTGCTCACAAATTTTGCCTTACAGTAGTGGACTAGAGTTGAGGAGAGGTTCAAATCTCAGAGGACATAGGACCTCCTTTAGAGGTAGGTAGTCAGATGTGACAATCCCCCAACCTCTGTGTTCTGCTGACTCTGTTTGATAGAGCAGGAAAAAAACTTCTCCTCTTATGTAGATACCCTATTGGCAGTTATGGCACCAATGGTAAATGCATGACAGGGGTCACCCAATGAAGGGCAAATTCCCCCGCTCTCATCATTCTTTCTGGTAGACTTCCTGTTTGGGACTGACATTGAAACCATGGCAATTTTCTACAGAAAAAGGCCCCTCATGCAGTGAAAGAACACTAGCAGACCGTGTGGCACACTAGTCAGCTAATACCTGAAGATGGACACCTCTTATTTGGGATGATCTTTAGGAATTAGATTTGTGATGGAACAATCTAAATGAAGACTCTCAGGATCAAGGGGAGTAAGTTGTAGGCTTTATTAAGCAGAAGAACAGCCAGCGGTAAGGACGTGGCTCATCCCAAGCCAGCCTGTAACCAACTGACACACAGAGAACCCCACAACAGTGAGTGGAATATGGAACACACCAGGCACAGTGCTCCGCGCTCCACATGCATTAAAAGTGGTAATTACAACACATCCTTTTCCCTTATAATAACGAATGAAAGAAAAGGAAAAGAGACAGAAGTGAGGAAACTAGAGAGAAGAGGAGTAGAAAGAAAGAGAAGAAACAAGAAATGGCTAGAGAGAGTTAAAGAAAACAAAACAACAGACTAAGAAGAGAACTAAAGTTAAGAAAGCAGCCATTGAGAGAGAGAAATAAACCAAATAGAACATTAATTGCAAAAATAATCACTGAGATAAACAGAAGGATGATGTCCTCTTCTTGGTCTCACTTCTCTCTCAGTAGGAACACAAAGATCGTAGAGGCATATTATCAAGCCAGGCGATAAAATTATCGCTGCTTTAGCGGCAGAAAACTGCTGCTAAAACGGCGATAATGGGCTTGATAATATGCTCTATGGAATTCCAATTGAAGCCCATGTTAGATGTCCTTCACATCTAACATGGGCTTCTATGGGAATTCCATAGAGCATATTATCGAGCCCATTATCACCGTTTTAGCGGCAGTTTTCTGCCGCTCAAGCGGCGATAATTTTATCGTCTGGCTTGATAATATGCCCCAAACTTAGTAGAACCATCCCCACCACCTTGGGTAAAACCACTAACACCAGGATTGGCACAACAGGAACGAGTCAGTTCAGTGTCAGACATCGACATAAAAACATTGTTGGTACTTTGATCATTGCATTTAAGTACAACATTGTCAACATCATTGCACTTCTGATAAAGAGCTACACGCCTATAGTTCCATTTATCACCATTCTCAAGAACCACAGAGTGAGGTAATGTACGCACCACTTTATAGGGTCCCAGAAACTTGGATAAACCAATACCGGTCCTACCACTGCGTAGTTTTACTTAATCACCAGGGCAAATGCATTTGCAAAACCTATCCTTAGTTTGCAAAGTCGAAGAAGAAGAGGAGGAGCTGGGAGGAGTCACTTTACTGACAAAATCTTTCATCCAAGTAGGAACAAGTTTGGTATTGGGTAATCTTCCACGCATCATCTCAAAGGGTGTTTCCCCAGTCACAGCATGCAAACTTGAGCGACAAGCTAACAAAATTTCTGAAACTAATAACTTAACATCACTCCCACTAGACATGGCCATCTGAATGGTACCTTTAATTAACCTGTTGGCCTTCTCAACCATACCCTTGCCTTGTGAGTTAAAGAGTGATGTGCGGTTGTGCTTAATACCGTAAGTGTTGAGAAAAGAACGCATCTCCACAGAAGTAAGCTGGGTGCCATTATCAGTAATTAAGACAGGGGGTAAACCCTCCTCACCCCACATTTCTTTCAGAGTGTTGATGGTAGTTTTGGTTGTGGTTTCTTTCGTAAACTTCACAATCAACCACTTGGTGTGAACATCAAAAACAACCATAGCAAATCTGAGGTCACTCTTGAGTTCATTTATGGGACCAATGAAATCCAAGCAGATGGTATGCCAAGGAAAACAAGGGTCAGTTATTTGCCCCAAAACTGCTTGCACTCCCACCTTTAAACATTTCTCACTTTCTTTGCATAATTCACATCTCTCCACCCAAGCATCAACATCAGTATCCATTCCAGGCCACCACCAATTCACTCTTAACATTTTTTTAGTACGGGTTTGGCCAAGATGACCCTCATGTGCCAATTTGATCAATTTAGTGTTAATCCAGAAGGAGGAACAGATAATTCTCCTCTCATAATTAGCGTCCCACCACATACAGACGACTCTTCCAATATATTGACAAAAGGTCTAATGGAAGGAGAGACAGAACTTTCTCTTCTACTGCTATGTAAAATCAAGCGCTTGAGTTCAACCATGGAATTATCAGAAGACATCTCTTTCAACCATTTACTCTCAGTAATAGCTTGAGTGTCAAACACGTTCAACACGTCTTGTATGGAAGCTACAACTCCTTCTGCTTCCTTTGCTAAAACAGATGATTTATCAACGCCCTCCCACTCAAGAGAAAGTCTTGACAAGCAATCAGCCTGAACATTTTTCCAAGCCTGGATGTACTCAACTTTATAGCAATACTCTTGTAAGCGAGAGGCTAACCTAGCTAACCTTGCAGAACACTTACTGGTGCCTCCTGGCAACAACACCCTAATTAAGGGTTTGTGATCAGATCTCAATCTGAACTTAGAACCCCACAAATAGATTCTGAAATACTCACAACCCCAAACTGCGGCTAATGTTTCGCGTTCAATGACTGAGTAATTCCTTTCAGAATTAGTCAGTGTCCTGGATGCGAATGCCACAGTTCTTTCACATCCTTTATTAACTTGAGAAATGATGGCTCCAAGGCCTGTGGCACTAGCATCAACAGTAAGAATGGATTCCAGCTTGGTGTCAAAAGGGATAAGTATACCTGCTTCACAAATGTTCCTCCTGATGCCATCAAAACATGCTTGTTGTTGAGATTCCCACACAAAAGTAGCACTTTTTTTAAGAGTAAGCTAAGAATTTCTGTTTTGGTAGAAAAGTCTTTCACAAATTTAGAGTAGTATTCAATAAGACCTAAAAAAGATCTCAATTTTTTGTCAGAAGGTGCAGGAGCTAGTTTGATTGCATCCAATAAGTTCTTTTTTGTTCTTACACCTTCAGCAGAGATCTAATATCCAAGATAATCAACTTTGTCAATAAGGAATTTACATTTCTCTCGTCAAAGAGTTAAGCCAGATTCTTTGATCTTGAGCAATGCTTCCCTGAGAGTGCGATTTTGCTGATCAATGGTGTCTCCAAATATGAGGATATCATCCTGGAAATAAACAATGTTATCAACACCTTTGTAAAGTGCACTCATAATGCGTTGAAAAACACTTGCAGCAGAACAAAGTCCGAAAGGCATTCTTGTGCACTGAAAACTGCTGTCCAAAGTAATGAACGCCGTGGGGGATTTGGAGTGTTCATGGAGCTTAATCTGATGTAAGGAGTTTTTTAGGTCAAGTTTAGAGAAAAACCTCCCACCACTCAAAGCCAGGACTAACTCGTTAATGTTAGGTAGAGGATAGGTGTCAACAAATATATTTTGATTGAGGGACCGCAAATCAATACAGAATCTGAGTTCGCCATCAGATTTTTCCGTGACGACAACTGGAGAAAACAACATGGAACTTTCTACAGGTTCAATAACACTTGAAGGCACCATATCTTTAAGCATATCTTTCATAGCTGCTCTGGCTACTAAAGGTATCCTGCGTACCTTGTGTTGTACAGGAACTGCATCTCGTTTTAATACTATTTTGTGACCGTAACCCTCAAAGCATCCTACTTTTTCTCTACAAACCTCTTTGGCTTCTTCTAGAATAGCTTTCAAAGACAAATTCTCAACTACTATAACCTGTGTTGGAGCTCTAGGGTTAACTATGATACACAAATCGTACTGGTGCATCCATCCAAGAATGGGTGCACCATCCATGGCTACATATACTTTCCCTTGTATTGATCTAAAACTAAATTCTATATTAGTGTTCTTGAAACCTAAAAGA
This sequence comes from Triturus cristatus, assembly GCF_964204655.1. Classification (NCBI taxonomy): domain Eukaryota; kingdom Metazoa; phylum Chordata; class Amphibia; order Caudata; family Salamandridae; genus Triturus; species Triturus cristatus. The sequence continues at coordinate 362,776,608 of NC_140584.1, read as the reverse complement.
TTTATGTTTTCCCCTTGATAGCCACCAGGGTTGGTGCCTTTAGGAAATAGTGTTAAGCCTGACCAAAACATGTCAAACACTGATTTGGGAATGATAGTATATATGGAGCCAGAATCTACCATAAGTTGCACAGATTGTCCATTAATTATGAAATTTGCCTTGGGTCTATTTCTTCTACCAATGTCATCAGAGGGATCATTAACACTTAAAATGTTGTCTTTATGAGGAAAAGCTTCCAAATCCTCATGAAGTGGTACATTACAATGAGACATGACCTTTGCACTATCATCCACCATAGCAATTCGCTGTTTGAAGGATTGTTTGCACACATTAGCAAAGTGACTCTTGTGCCCACAACTACCACATCTATAACAAAATCTAGATTTATGTCAGTTCTGTTGTGTAGATTTGCTGGACTTAAATACAGCAGCAACATCAATGTCTTCCTTTGCTACAACTGATACACTATCAGGATTGCTGTCACTTTTTTTTCCTAACTCACGCATACAAAATTGAGACTGTTCAACCACCTTAGAAATCTCAACTGCATCTTTCAGTGATGGATGCTTTGCTGCCCAGAGTCGTTTTTGTGTTTTTTTACACTTGCAATGGACTATTAGTTGATCACGTACAAGTTCATCTGACATTGTTCCAAATTTACATTTCAAAGACAGTTCTCTAAGTTTGGATACAAAATCATCAATATATTGGTTCTCCTCTTGGCAGTGAGTATAGAACTTATAGCGATTCATGACAATGTTAATTTCTTTGGCAAACCTTTTTTCTGAAAGTTTTTTAGCTTCAACATAAACATCCTCAATTGGATCACCATTAGGTAAAGTGACAACTGGTAAGTATTTAAATATGCCTTGACCCTCTTTGCCCAAGTTGTTCAATAAAAGCACTTTTGTCCTTGAGGAGCTGAACTCCATGCCATCCTTAGCTTCTAAATAGTTTTCAAAGATGGGTAACCAATCATCCCATTCAATAGCAAGTGGACCAGGAGAAGATAAAAAGACGGGGGGAGAGATAATTGCTCCTGAAGATTGCATTGTACAAGGACCAAGGAAACACTGGGTATAAAGAGGGTAGTAACAGCAATTAATAAATACCCCCAATGGAAGTATGAGTTGCTAAAAGAAAGTACTAATTGTAGTCACTGCTCTGTTAATATGTACAAAGTAAGTGAAACTGAAGAGGCTTGCTGATTTGTAGGTAAAGTGAGGAAGCTAAGTACACATTAGACTCACTGTAGGTCACACCTTGTTTGTGTACTGAAAAAAACGATGTTCGCTATTTGTAAGAATAACTAAAGCGTAAAAGTAACAGTAATGCTTTGTGTGTGAAAAACACACATCCAGGATGGCCGCCGACGTCGTTATACGTAATTTTTGTAGGTTGGTAGAGCTTGTTTTGTTGGCTGAGTGAAGTGGAGCTGCTCTAAGATGACCACCAACGTCGTCTTGCACTGGCAGAGGACTTCAGGCAGTAAGATGTATGACGGGCAGTAACGTGATGCACATGCAGGGTCGCGGACGCAGTGTTGCGAGCAGTTTCCAACTGCTCCTTGCCTCACGCGCACACCCAAAAGCACATCAACCCACCACATAGTCCAAAAAGAAACAAGCGGAGGCTCACCCAAGATCAGTTTCTTGGATGGGTGAGGAGATGGATGCAGAAGCAGCTTGACGCCAAGTACCGACCTCTGGAAACTTCAAGGAGTGCAGGACGTCCGGGTCTGAAACCACTGCTCACCGCTGGCGTGCTGGCCAAGTGGTCGCCAAATCTTTAAAGCTGAATGAAGACTCTCAGGATCAAGGTGAGTAAGTTGTAGGCTTTATTAGGCAGAAGAACAGCCAGCGGTAAGGACGTGGCTCATCCCAAGCCAGCCTGTAACGAACTAACACACAGAGAACCCCACAACAGTGAGTGGAATGTGGAACGCACTAGGCACAGTGCTCCACGATCCAGGTGTATTAAAATTGGTAATTACAACACACTTCCACCTTGCCACCATGAATTGCAAGCCTTCCGGCACTGTTTTCCCCCAATGCATGCAGAGCGACCAGGGGATGGAAAGCTGGAAGATCCGGCAAAATTTTCCGGAGCACAATACTACCACATTTCACTTTTGTCAATAATTATTTTTATGTATCTCTATATATCCCTCTTCTTCTGGTGAATTCCTCGAATATTCCATGTTCACTTCAAGTGTTCCAATGGCATAAGGTCAAAGAAAGTCTTTTGCAAGTCTGCAGGTCGCTTGCTTTTTTCAAGTCTTGTATTGACACATCAGAAATGAGCTATGCACAAAGCACGGAAGCCTGAGGTGTTGTGCGCGCACTTTAGAAAAAAAGCTAGATTAAGGAGAGAGATTGTTCAACTACCTAATGAGAGCAAACAGTTGAGAATGAAGCAGGGGTCGTGCCTTAGAGCATAAAGGCGTGTGTTTCTTGAGTAAACCAGGATGCAGCCGTTTGAAAGCTGAGCTGTCAGGAGATCTACGCTTGTAGAAGCACCAAAATAGATTATAGAAAATAAGATGAGGACTATTCCTGGTCTGTAGATGTTTTAAGCCTAATTACTAAACTATAGGAAGCATAAATATGTATATGTCGAGCTATCAAGGGAAATTGGTAACGATTTAAATAATAAAGGATGCAGACATTTTATTATCTTTAATTCACATGACAGTAATTACTATGATGACTAATGTCAGGAGGAGTACTACAGCAAAGAGTAAACAAGCTAGACAGCAAGTAAAAAAAAGAATTATATACTCCTAAAGTTCCACTGGAAAACACAGGCATTAGATTAAAAATGAAAGTGGCTGAGGGTGTAAAAGAATCTCTACCATTGCTCATATTTCACAATACGAGGAAAGTATACGACAACCACCCATTAAAAATGTTCATAACATCGAAGCTTTCCATGTCGATGTTTTGAACTTTGAAATTACCATTTAAATCATTCGGTTTGCTGGTGGTGTACAGGACTAAGATAATGAACTTTTGCTGAACGGTCCTCTTGTGGCAAGGGACGTATCCCTGAAAATGTTTTCTTTAAATAGCAATTTCTTTAACACAATATTTTGTATTTATTTATTTATTTTTATCAAGTTTTATATAGCGCAAACTTGACACGGCACCGGGTATCAGAGCGCTTTACATAGCACCAGTTGCGTTACATGAGGACACATTCATTTTTGTTAGGCAGGGGGAGATTAAGTGATTTGCCCAGAATCACAGGATGTTCAGCGTCATTGCCGCGACTCTAACCGGTTCCCCAGATTCGAGGTCGACCGCCCTAGCCATTAGGCCAACACTTCTCCCCACATATTCACATATAGGGCATCCTTAAAAATATAACTTTGAAAGCAGGTATTGTTCTATGTATGACGATTTGGATACATGTATAAACTTCTAATTTTCAGTGGGTGCTGAAGCTCCAAGGCCAAAAAGAGGAAAAAGACAATCATTTACTCACAATGGGCTTATGTTAATTATTTGTTTGATGATAAGAGGCATATGGGGTCTCATGTACAAAGAGGTTTAGCATTCACAAACCCCCTGATTTGGTAAATGAGAGGATTTGTGGGCACTAAAACCCTTCTACACATGTATCAAGCCCATTTTATGATTCAGATAACGTTTTCCAAATCACTAAATGAGTTTAGGAAACCTCTGGCCTCATTAGTGGAATATTTTGGATATAAAATAACCCTGGGCGTAGTTGCACTACACGTAGCTACACGAAGTGCACTTGGAACTACGCTCAGCTACTCAAACTGAGTAGTGCATAGCTGATAGCACTGTGTGCTTGTCTGCTCTGAGCAATAATTGCAAACAGCATCTAGCAGAGTGCAAATTATGATAAAATAAGTATTTCTGTCTTTATATATATTATTTATTTTTTTAAAACCTTTATTTAAGTTATATAAAGGTACACATACAGGAAAAAGACAATCTACAATATGCTCAAAATATGTGAGAATCCCTTTACAAAATTACATTTCTCGCAGGTGTCAGAAAAAAAACCTATATAAGTACCAATCCTTATAACCCGTGACAGGGTATTATGCATCAGAAAGCAGCAAACGTGAAGCCTGTGTTAAATGATCCACCCCTTCCATTTGTCTGTATGCCAGAGTGCACCAGCTTCTGCCTTCCCCAAAAGTGCTCGGTCAACATAAACATAAGTCATTAGTTTGTTAAGGAAGAGGTTCCTGCAATCATCGGCAGAGATTTCTTTATGCAACAAAAGGAACAAGTTCCGTGAGTCCCACAGGGATTCTTTACCACAGTTCAAAAGTCTCCAAGCCGTGGGAGGACATTTCTCGGAGATAGAATGTCCATACAGCACAGTGTCACAATTCAGCACAGCAATGTCCGCGATATGGAGAAGAAAAGGCTTTACCAAAGTTCAGAACAGGTGAAACGCGGACATTGCGCTGATGGTGCCAATCCTCTGTGATGCTGGAACACCTTCACTGGCAGGCAGTTGTGTATGCTCATCTTTGCCAAGTCCCTCTGGCTGTGTGTGAGACCTCGGTGACCCACCATTCTCCAGACATGCAAGGACTGAGTCTCTGACAGGAAACGCACTTGTTGGGGTTTTTCACGGGCGACCAAAGCCTGTTTCAGTTTTTTCGCATGGGAACATATCGCTCTAGAGAGTATGCTGGAGTCCAGAGTCTTTAGAAAGTTGCAAAGTCCATTTTAATATGGGGGTACATTCAGTGCAAATGGCATTAAATTTGAGTGTGTAAACAATCCATATCCCCGCAGCATAGTTCCGAAGAAATACTTGGTGACGAAACTTGGTACAGACATGGAGTCCACGTTTGACCGTGATACAGCATAGCATAATACTTTAGAAAAGAGAAACACTTCGATATTAGGCATACTTTTCCACCCATTTTTTCCAAATGGTGCACATCTTTTCCCTGCTCAACCTTTCCGTTTTCGAACCCCAAATAAAAGAGAAAATCAATTTGGAGCATTTCTGCAATGTGCGAGCCTGTGGAGGGAAAACCATAGACAGGTATAGCAGAATAGGAAGAAGAACAGCTTTTGTTACCATGATCTTACCCTCGATGGTGAACCAAGCAGATGCCTTGAAAACAAAAAGCACATCTTCTTGAACGATGTGGTGGTGGTCCCATCCACTTAGCACCACCCCAAGCACAGTTATTGGCAAAAATATAATCCCAACCAAAGGCCCTGCAAAGCATTATGGGACGAGATTAGCAGTGGGCAGTGAATATTATAGTATCCAATATCAAAATAATTCTACAAAGAGCTGCAGTTAAACTAGTCGTTACTTGATGTCCCTCACGAGTCAAATGCAAAAGCATTGAAATTATTATTACATCAAGTTGCAGATCCACTCGTCGTTACTAGATGTCCCTCACAAGTCAAATGCAAAAGCTTCATGAAAGGGTTTGGTTGGGATTGTATTTTTGCCCATAACTGTGCTTGGGGTGGTTCTAGGAGGAAGGGACCACCACTGAATCGTTCACCAGCATGATATGCTCTTTGTGTTCAAGGCATCTGCTTGGTCCTCCCCCTAGGTTAGGGGGCACCCCAAAATCATCACATGTCTAATTGCATAATATTTTCATTCACAGTTCACTTTTGTAAATTGGTTATTTGCTGTTAAGCATGTAAAATTGCTTTATCAAAACATTTGTGGGTATTGTTGATATTGCTGCTACGCTACATGTTGTAGCACAGTGTTTTTGCACTGTGCTACGTGCATTTTGCGTAGTGCGTAGTAGTGCAAACTACGCACGCTCCATGAGCGAAGCGTAGTACTATGCACAGGCTTAACATAAAATAATTTCCTATGCGGATGACACCCAACTGCTTTTCACTTTTGAGGGTCCTCCATTTCCGGTTGAAAAGACTTTCAAGGACAGGATGCTTTTGGTCATTAAGTAGATACAAAGCAGCCAGCTAAAATGTAACGCAGATAAAACCAAAATTCTTCCTTTTGGCTCCTATTCAATAAACTGGTGGGAAGATACCTGGCCCACCACTCTACCAGCCCACCCCCCTTCTCTTGTGGTAAAACATCTGGGTGTTACTCAATACTTAGCTGTTCTCTGTTACAGTCTAGGGTATTTGTGTTTGCGCTGACATGTGCCCAGCGCCCAGACATTCTTTGAGTAGCTGTGCACTTTACAAAACAACTTTATTCATTAATTTATACAAAATGGGTATTAGGAAGGGGTGTGTTTAGGGCGTTCCTTCCAAATAATGATTCCTTATAGTATGTATTAAAGTTTTGCGACCAAACATCAGCCACAAAGCATTAACATTTTACCAAAGATTCACATTCAGGCCAGTGTTCTGAATAATAGTATAAAGAATTGTTAGACTATACCTAGCCAACATATTCTATAGTGCAGCACACGCTCTTTTATTAGGATCTATTCTTACCCTTAGACTTTGAGCTCCTGTTTCTTCAGGGTTCTCTCTCTATAGGAATAAGATACCCCCTAACAATAATCCTTCCGACCCTAGGTGTTATCTTCTAAGTACTGTCTAACTAAACATACCCAACAATGTTCTTGGAATCTCATCGTTATCCTAGTCTTAGTAGTTAATTTAGATTCTAACAAAGGGATTCCTTTTGAGTCCTTGTGGCAAGAAACCTTTTCCCTTCACTCTTTAGTCTTGTTCTGCATTCCCTTATGATTCCTTCTTCTGGTTTGCTATTTAGAGGCTTCCATGTGGATCTCAGTAAGATAAATGAAATTTCTCTTAACTTCAGCATTCACTTCTTGCTATTTTACTCATTCTGTCATGGTTTCCCTTGAAGGGTCCACCACTACATTTGGGTTAGGCTTGCTCTTGTGATGTGATGTGCTTGTAACACAGCTTTCTCCTTTGTACTCCCAAGTTGTTCTGCTTGTCCAACTTCTTTTTCTCTGTTTCCTGCTGACTTTCTTTAATTAAATATTAATTAATAATTAATTTGTTTCCTGCCTCTGATGGTATAGCCAGATCACCTGACAAAAAGAGCTGAAGAAACATACTGTTTAGCTGACCTTTTTGGTGATCACTCCTCTTGCCATTTATACGGTATTCAGACAAAATATCGGAAAAAAATTGCCATACCAAAATATTGTGTCCAAAACATCATGATATTGAAATATCGTCAGCAAGAATATCATTGTCAAGAATATCAAAATATGATGTACATTTTTTGTATAATTATTGTTTATGTTTTTTAATATATTTGTTAAATGTTTAGTAGTTATTACATTTAGGGGCCGATTCCGATCCGGGTCGGAAGAGCAAAAACTATGAGTCGTATGCGTGTTTTCCGCCTGACTTGTAGAGCTGTACGAACGAGCAAGTACGTTGCGAGCTACCTGAAATTCACCGACTGAGTCATTTCCGGGTCCGAACCGCTCCATATGTCTCGGTCGTAAGCTAACCGTAGCGTGCAATGGATGCGATTTACGACCGAGCCAGTACGATGCACACGTCGGACAGCCTGTGCGAGTCGGAGTGTCCGGCTCGCAAAACGTCAGGTTGGTTGCCTTTGGGGGTCCGCGTCGGGCCCCCTAACACCCGCAGCCCTACGACTCGGACACAGGGGGAGACCCAAGAGTCCCCCCAACACAGGCATGTACGATGCAGATGGCACCAACGCGTACCCACTGTAGGGGCGCCTTTGTGTGAGATGTACCCATTCAGTCAATGGGAGCCCATGTACGCGTCGTATGACCGGCTCCCATTGACTTCTAGGGGAGTCCGACCGAACAGAGTCCGGCAGCATATGGCCGCATCGTACTTGCTTGGTCGGACTGCAGGACTCCGGCTCGGTCGGAAAACACTCCAGATCCGGCTCGGTCGGAGTGCTTTCCGACCCGGATCGGAATCGGCACATAAATGTAATTACTTTTTGTGTCTTTCAGTGCCATAGCAGCTTGAGGATTTAAATATAGGGTGGGAAGTAATTTAGATATAATATATATAATGACTATTTTTTATTTAATATTATTTATTTGATTGATACTTAATTATGTTAATTGTGCTATTAATTTGTTTTATGTCGATTTTATGTGTGAGTTGTGGGTTTATATGGGTAAGGGGAGTAAATCAATTTAAATGAATTAATAACTAGTTGTTAAATGCTATTAAATATTTAATTGACAATTAATTATTCAACTGTGTAATTAGTTTTTAAAGTATAATTTTAGGTTTGGGTGGTGGGGTTTATAGGGGTAAAGAATGGGAAGTTGATTCATTTTAATGAATTAATATTTAGTTTTTAAATAATATTTGTTTAATTGATAATTATGTTAATTGTGCAATTCATTGTTTTTTAAAGACTTTAGATGTGAGTTGTGGGTTTTGTAGGGGGATAGGGTGGGGAGTACATTAATTGTAAGTAATTAATAATATTTTTTTAATGAATAATATTTATGAAATTGATAATTATGTGAATTGTTTAAATAATGTTCTATTCCATTTTATGACTGCATTGTGTGTTTTGTGGGGGTATATTGTGGGGAGTAAATTTATTTTTAATTATTTAGGAATTAATATTCAATTAATGATAATTAGTTTGTTGATAAATATTTTAATAAATAGTGTAAATATTTTGCTTTTTAAAGTTATGTTTTAGGTCAGGTTGTGAGTTTTGTGTGGTTATAGGGTCGGAAGTAACTAAATTAAATGTATGTAATAAATATGTTTTGTTAATGAATAATTTCAGAATAAAAATATTTATTTATATGAACATTATTATTGCATTGCATTTATAATAATATTTATTTGGGTTTTTTTAAAATATTTTTTATTGAGTGGATTTCGAACATTACAATTGATGCCAAAAAAAACATAGTTTCATAAAACACATCTGTCCAATAGAGCAATCAATACTTGAGTTAAGTGCTAGTGCTTTGAAGATAAAGAAAGTGCTAACAATACAACCAGGGATAGAGTGTAAATATCGCAAAAATAGGAAAAAAAGATCAGCAGTCATTATACATTACTTCTGTAGCAGCCAAGGAATATTTGTTATTTGTGAGATGTATTTAACAACGTAATACAGTTTTTACTTTTTTTCAATAATAAATACATTTCTAATTTATTATGTACATATTTATATTATTCTTTATTTGCTTTGTTTTTTAAAGAATTTTATTTTCTTCAAGATATTTTGTTTGTTTTTAATGTTGCTCTGACAGAAGTGGGAATAATACATTTTACTGCTCCGCAATCCAGCACTTTCCCTACTGTTGTACTGACTGGAGTGTGCATAGTAAATTTTACCCCTCCGAAATCTAACACTTTCTCTACCCTGGTACTGACTGGAGTGTGAATAGCACATTTTACCCCTCTGCAATCCAACACTTTCGCCGATATTTTTGTACTTACCATCATAAGTATAGGATAATGATATTTTTGACATCTGTATTTTGGTCACAATATTTTGGTATGGGGATATTTTGAAGATCGATATTTTGTCAGTGAATCCATTTATACAAGGCAACAAACTTAGGGCTTGATTATGATGGCAGGGAGACCACTACCGACAGGCTGTCGGTGGCGGTCTCCCCGCCATCAGAGACATGTTTCTCGCTCGCCATATTACAATGGCGGGCGGGATGATGGTGGCCGGAAAGTCCAACTGCCACGCATCCGATGGGCTCCTTGACCCTGCCAGTGCGGTGGAGGGGGTTGTAGTCCCTACCATGTTGGCGGTGCCTGTAAGGCACCGTTGTAGGGATTACAATGTCCCTTTTCATGGTGGTAAACCCGTGATGAAAAGGCTGGCGGAAAAGGACTTTCGGGGCCCGTAGCGTGTTCCCCTTCCTCCCTAGCCCTTGACATATCCCTACACCATGTGGTAGGCACCGCATGGTGCCTGCCGTGTAGGGCAGGGATATGTGTGGGGTATCTGTTTTGTCTTGCATCGGGTGTTGCAGAGCGCAGCACCAGTCGCAATACAAAACATGGGCAATTCGACTGCCACGGTGGGGGTCGCATCATAATTTGCCCTGTGGGACACCCACCTTGTAGGCAGGTGGTCCCAAATACGATACTGAGTCCGTTGGTCATCGTAATAAACCCCATAGGGCCTCATTAGGATGGCAGTCGGACTTCTGTCCGACCACCATCCATTCGGAAAAGGGACTGCCCGACCACAAGTCGGTGGTCCTGCAGTCCGAATAAGGATGTGACCGCAACCATGGCGATTGCAATGTCTATTTCATGTATTGTGGTGGGTACTGCAGGCTGTAGGACCCACTGAAGTGTATGTAATATACCTGTAACATATCCCTGCACTAAGTGGCAGGCACCATCCGGTGCCTGCCACCTGGTGCAGGGATACGGTGCCTCCCAACACCCAAATCTAAGGGCCAAGGGGAAAGGGGGCCCACTACGGGGCAATGCCCCTTTCCACCAGCCTTTTCATGGTGGATAAACCACCATGAAACGGCTGGCGGGGAGGGACATTATAATCCCTACAGCAGGCACCGCCACCATTGTCGGGATTATGGCTGCCTCTGATGCACCAGCGGGCTCAAGGAGCCAGTTGAATGTGTGGCGGTCAGTCTTTCCGACTGCCAGCCATCTTCCCGCCATTGTAATATGATAGGCTGTAATCATGCTTACGATGGCGGTGAGACCACCACCGACAGGCTGTTGGTGGCAGTCTCACCGTCATCGTAATTAGGCCCATTCTCTGTCTACTCATTCATTCTCCACTGTCATGAATTAATACCATTCAAAGAAGAATGAACTTCCTGTTGCCTGCTCTCCATCTGTCTCATGAATTATGCCATTATTTTTTCACCTAGGCCAACAAACGCCCGACCACCCATAACATTGCACTGCTCACAATATTCACATCTGTGCAATTGCTGCAATGCCATTTACTCTAGCTCTCTCTGCTTTACTAGCTTGCTCAAAGTTTACAGATGACATCCTTGACAATTCTGGTAGTTTTAGGATAATTGTAGGGTGGATGGCTACATTTGAACAAGGGGAAGAGCAAGATTTTATTGATTTGCCTATATAATGAAGAACAGCAAGCACAGGACCTACATAAGAGTGTACCCTTCTCACTAAGGGCATCCCACTTAGATATACAAACCAGCAGTGACAACACAAACCAATCTCACTTTTTCCTTTGCAATGCAGACCTATTGGCTTTACCAATGGCTTTTGCCAATGCTATTCAGCATCACCTAAAAGATAAAAAAATGGTTATTGCCGATACTGAACAGCATCATCAAAAAGAACAGAAAGTACTATGATCTATATGCAGACTTACACATACGCGTCGTGACCCTAGGACAGCCACCAAGATAAATAAGTGCATGGGTCAACACACGTGTGCATGCATAATAATGCAGCGACAATTTTGTTATTTTAATTTACTGATCTAGGATGACGGTACCAATGGAGCAGAAAATATAAAACAATATATAAATAAAAGCTGCGTGGAATTGCCTTCTTAGAAATGAGGGGTGCATCAGCAATTTGCAAATGCCAGTCCTCCCTAAAAGGTTTTAAAAATTAAATAAAAATAACAAGACAGGGGGAGTAGCAAAAGAGGGGCAGAGGTAGTGGAGTAGCAAGAGTCGACAAACAAATGTGTGGGAGCAACGAATGAGACTCTAAAGACAGAAAAGTAGATCAAGATATGTAGAGGTTAAATGGGAGCTGGGGTGGAAGATCACATAGAGCGCGCAGTGGCAGGGGTGTGAAGGAGGAAGCAGGATGCAAGTTAAAAGGAGAGAGATCAAGAAAACACATGCACTCCTGGGGAGTACTAAATGGGAAGAAAAAATGAGTTTTCAGAATGTAAGCACTGTACAGACACAAATCACCCAGTGAAAACAAGGTAAAGAAGAAATGCTTTGGAGGTGGGACAAAAAACATTTACGAGGAAGCAGTAGGGAAATAAGATAGAGCAAGGGGCTGACCCAAAGGCCAAAATATGTATGGATTGTAATGTATTGGAGACAATAGCTCTTAGACAACAGACAGCTAAAGCTGTTTGTAGGCAAGATCTAAAAAGTGATTGGTGAAATGTTTAATTATTGTGAGCCGCTTATAATCATGCTGCATCACCAGTACATGGTATAATTCCTTACTCTGCCGTTATAGACTGAGACTAACTCTATGCAAATAATGAATTGGCCCTGCTCCAGTAGGAAATGCCCAGTCCAAACTCAAGCATTCCACCCTCAATGCAATGCCCTAGGTGCAACAGATATGTCCAGAAGTGGGTCATGTGCCCACTGTGCTAGAGGAATCAAGCTGCAACTCATTGATAGGACCCAAATAGCCGAAACTGCTCAGAGGCTGCTTGTTTTCCCATATAAAGGGCCCTTAAGTTTCAATCTGGAACTGAACGCAGTCCATACAAGCAGCATGTTTGAGGGTGGATAAAAAAGATAGAGGTGGGGCAAAATGTAATAGATTGATCAAAGCAACTTGGTGCAAACTTTCCTACATGTGTACTCAGGGTAGTTTCAACTGACTTTGGTGGAGGCCACTAATCTTTGAACATTTTTTTCTGAAATTGACAGAAAGTCTAGGTTACTCCTTTAGTCACAAACCATATGATCTACATTTTAGAACTGCTACGTTGGAGGGTAGTATACGGTATTTCTATAGCCTTCAATAGCCTATGCGACTCTGCTGTTGAGGCATCCTCCTGGGATGACAATGGTGCTCTACTAACCTGGGGAATATGTATTCTGACATACAAATGATGTCTTACATAACAGGGCAATATGATTCATAGCACAGCATACTTGCTTTTTATTGCCCTACAATGTGCTTGATAGGCCGGTGGAGCAACTGCCTTCTTGCTGCGTTGTATTCATACTCGGGCAATATAGACACTGACATTGCAGCGTACATACAATAAATCGAACCAATAAATAAACACAATGTCTGAGGCCTGCCTGAGTCATATCACCTTGGGCAATAGTGCTGTGCACCTAAGCAGCCCTGAAAAGGCGAGCTGCCTCTGAATGGCGCAGGACTTGTTGAACAGGAGTGTTTTTCCCCTGCGGCACTAACTGGCGTTTTGGTGAGTAGTCTGACATAGTAGATGGGCTTTACGTCGATTACGTCCTGATATCGAATTGAAACTTGTGTTGTTTTTCTGGGCATGGGAATTTAAATTCGCTTTCATTCAGGGCGCTCGCTGCACGAGCCCGGCACTGCAACTCAGGGAGCGCAAATATTTGCTCGCTGTTCTTCGTCGTGATATTGTTGCACTCGGCTCACAATTTTGTTGCAGGCAGGTCTAGGATGTTATAGGTCGGAGGAATATTGGTTATCGGTAGTCTGCAGACCCTAAAGTACTGTAACATTCCCTAGTTCCCCTTTAGAACTTCTCGTAAAATCTATGGGAGTTAGACAGTCTATTTTATAAGCTGTTAATGATAAAATGCTTCTGTTTTAGCCCGTATTTTAACAGAATTATTTCCAAGGAGAAGCACGGGGACGTTGGGCTTGGCTCGCTCCTGTGATGCAGGGCGGGGCTGGTTTATTTGCCGGGGCTGCTACGGGTCTCCAACCTGCCGTGGATAAAGTTGGAGAGTAAATAACTTTAACAACTTTGCAGAGGAGATATAGTTTGACACACCCTACCTCTCGTTAGGTGAAATAATCTACATATATGTGTTATTGCGGGTATTGTGTAAAAGCGCAGTTGGTGCAATCGCGAGCAGTAAATTGGAATAGACAAACCATTTTCACTACCTCATAGAAACTTTGCCCTTGCGATCTGCACGCCCACGATGACCTCTGCGGCATCTTGACTTTTGGCTACCTACAGCACAGCACGTTATAATTAACTTAAGATTTGATTAAAGCAGATAAAAAAAACCAGCTTTATAAATCAGAAATCTCGGCCTTTTTTAGAGATGTCTCCAAAGAGACAGGCGTTTGATTGACCGCCTGGTTTATTTATTTGAGGATTAACATAGTTGGACCCAGCCCTATTGACACAGAGCAAAATGTTGTGCACCCTTATGCGTTCAAATGTATAATCATGCAAATGTGATACTATAGCTCGCCTTATCGTGGATCCTCTCTCTCTTCTTTTCTCTCCTCTTTTCCTTTACCCTTTCCTTTGCCTGTCCTGTCTATCAGCCACCAAGGGGTGGTGGGTTAGGCCAGTGATAACTAACCCTGGGTGGACAACTATGCTACGCTTGCAAAGTTTGCGTAGTTTGTGCTACTTCGCGCTACGCGAATTGCACATAGCACAGTGCAAAATCGCGTAGCGTAGCGTAGTTGGCTTTTTTTGCTCGCTCACAGTCCTCAACGTCAAGTTGGCGAACGCGAGCGAGCAAAATGACATCCCGGCGAGACTTTTTCCTCGTTCGCGATCAGCAACGTCAAGTTGCCGATCGCGAGCGTTGAAAATAAACCTCCCGGCGAGATTCTCACCGCGGGGAGGTCAGGTTTCTCATTGCGAGTGGTCGCGTATGCTCGCGATCGCTCGCGATGAGAAACTACCAGTCCGCGTTGAGAAAGCTGCCGCTCGAGTAAAAATCTACTAGAGCGGCAGAAAACTACAGCTCGCACTGTGCAACATGCCGTTTTCAATGATTGCACAGTGCCGACAAGCATCCGGCACTGTGCAATCATCGCGAACAGCGCACTACGCAGTTCGCGTAGTACTACGCGTATCTCTCGTAGTGCGAAGTGCACTTTGCGTAGCTACGCGTGGCGGTACTACGTGAACTACGCCCAGGGTTAGTGATAACTATGAAGAGTACCACACTCGCGTGAAACATGCACATGTAAAATCTCGCCTGGGATAACTTTGCGTGCACTGCTATACGATTTTTTATACCTTCTTAAAAAACCCATAAAGTATTTGGAAAAAAAAAAGTTGGTTATGCAAATGTATAGAGGCCAAGTTAGCACTGTGGCCCCTTATTAAAAATATGTCAAAATAGCAGTTGCGGTCTGTGCATGTAACAGCGGTGGGGACGGGTGTGGGGGTATTTCGAAGGACGATGTTGAGGGAAATTAAATAAATTATTATTTTTCCCTCTGCATCTTCCCTCCAAATACCCCCCCCACCCAGCCCCACCACCCCACCCCTGTTACTTGCACAGACCGCAGCTGCAAAATAGGGCGGTATATTTACCACACAAGGTAAATACCATTAACCCAGGGTGAAGTATTTGAAAATTGTAGAAAAAGAATATGGAGTTTTGAGCAATAAAACGAGGTATAACACGCAGAATCGAATTTTAACATACAAATTCTGCAAGTTTTGCCTTTTTTCCTGGCCTTTCTCCCTCAGTCAATTTCATCAGGTTTGACCTACCAGAATTTATCAGGCGAAAAACTGAGAGGGTGTTATAATTATCAATCAACTGGTAATTCCGATCTCTGCGCAAACACGTTTGCGCTTTGATTCGGAATTAACCCTGAACCCGCAAGGAGACAAGAAACAGTGACAGGAGATAAAAAGAACAAACAATTTGCATGTGGTAAAACAGCACGACATTTGCACATAGTGTCAACACTGCCAACACTGTAAACGAAGGAAGACGATATTAACAACAGAAGTGACATAAGGGGACAATACTTTAGTGCTCAGAAAAGGACGTATATAACATAAGGTATTAGTGGTGGAGTAGTAGTGGTGATATAGCATTAACAGTGGGGACAGATAGGCAACAGTAGTGTCTGAGACAGAGGTCGAAGTGGGTAGGGGAACGTGCAAGGACATCCACAAACTTTATTAATTTGATCAAAACAGTTCTCATAGTTTTATAACAGAAAAGAAAACACCAGTTTCTGAACAGGTGATGCCCCGTTGTTTGAAAGGGGAGAAGAAGTAGTGTCCTCTCTTGTGAAGTGAGAGAAGGGAGGGGCAGCCAGTAGCGGGTCATCCCCTGCCAAAGTGGCGAGGCGGGCCGGAGAAGGGAGGTGGGGGGAACGGGGAAAAAAGAAAAAATAACATACCTGAACGCCGCCGCCCACCTCACTGCGCTCTTCCTTCTTCTTCTTCTGGGCACAGGCTCCCAGACTGCACTGCAGCCAATCCTGATGCTGCATGAAAGCAGTGCCAGGATTGGCCTGAGCACTGTCAACTTGCACTCCCAGGTAGACCGGGAGCCTGTGCCTGCTCTCTCCAGCCCCAGCAACGTAGGGTTGGAGAGAGCATCAGTGCGCATGACAGTTTGGCCGGCCTGAGACAGCCTGCCAAACCGTCAAGCGCATTGTAAAAGTTCACTACCACTCCCCTGCCAGCAGTTTCATCCCACTGGACCCGCCCCCAAGACTCACCAGAGGCTTGGGGTTGGTCCAGGGGGATTAAAATAAAACGACAATAAAACAGGTTTTAACCCGTTTTATTGTCGTTTTATTTGAGGGAGGTGGCAAGGGGGGGCGGCGCTGGGGGCTGCTGAAGAAAAAACAAGTGTTCTCTCCAAGACACCTGGTACCTGAAAGAAAGCTAAATGTTTGAAAATTGTTAATCAGCAAATCTAAATATTTCCTGGGAGCCATGAGAGGATTTCATTGATAGAATCTGCAATTTGTCCTTTTGATCCAAACCTATAAAAAAGGTTTACACTGGGTGCAGTCGGCTTTCTTACTAAAAACATAACTTTTGAGTGCACTGTAAAATTGAAACAATCTTTTTGCACATTTTAAGACAGCCTAATCCTACTGTAGTCAACATTATTCTATGAGTAATAGATTTTTAAACTAGGGACACACATTCTAAGTGCTATGAGCCACAGGCATGGTAATCTTAGCACTATAATACAGGTCCCTATCTCCCCAGTGCTTCGATCAAATCAGTGGGTGTCCGGTTGCAGCAACAGACATCTAAAGGGATGGCATTAACCAACCAAGCCTTCCTACCAGAAAAATGCATTTCACAAAGATACATTTTGTTTGCTTCTAGTTTTCCTTTAAGGTTTGTGCATTTCATTTTATATGCAGTTACCTGTAGGAGAGAATATTTTTTTTCAGCTAAGTCTCTGACTCCACCCCCACACTCAATGATCCAGCCCCCACCGTACTAAGGATCACAGTTCCCATAGGTGTCTTCATTCATTTCGACCACTGCCCTAAGGTTGCACAAATGCCAATAACACATACTTGCTTAACATAGTGGCAACAGGAGTCAAAGTGGTACTTATTTCCATCAAGACTGGGTAACAACATGTAGGGGTAGTATACACTGGCAAATATAGCATGTATAGCAATATATGCGTAATCCAATGATGCACAATGTTAGGCTCGACTGATAACACTGGAATGTGAGAACGTTGGAGCATTTGTAACAAATGTGAACTAATTAAGTGATGGGGAAAAATCCTGTTTAGCCATCTTCTTGTACTTGATGTCTCTTCATAGGAAGTGAGAGAAAAAGCAACATTCAGATCTGCAAATGAGCTTTCAAGCCTCTCTACACACTACGGGCCTCATTTATGGGGAATTGGCGAAAGGCAGCGCGACAAATCTTATTGCTGCACTGCCTTACACCAATGTGAAAGGGCTGGAATGCACCTTATTTATCAAATACGACACAGTTATGCCCTTTCCCCCTGCACTGGCACACAATTTGCTGCCTGGCGCCAATGCAGATACACTTACACCATGGTTGCAAGGGGCACCTTCCTGCACAAAAGCAATCCTGAGAGGTGTTTTCCTCTTTCTGCGTGTGCTCCAGAATAGCGCACATGGAAAGAGGAAAAAACAAGGAGAAATAAAAATTCTTCTACTTGTTGCGCCTGCTCTGGGGAGGCATAATGTTTTGGCACTTCCCCAAGGGTTATGTAATTAAGTAAATCTGGGTCAGGATCAAAACCCATGGGTGTTGCGTGGGAAAGCCCACCGCAACACCCATGGAACGCCTCCCTGATGCACAGTAAGGCAATGCATCAACTTGTGCTGATTTGCCGTCTCCATATCTTTGAGGTTATGCAAAGCCACACAAAGAGGCTTTACGTGTCTTACTCCATATCTATGAGGGTGTGCAAAGCCATGCTTTGCATGACCTCATACATATGGTGGAAAAGTTTGTGCCGCCAGAGCATCAGAAAAGTGATGCTTCGGCAGCGCAAGTCTCTCATAAATAAGCCCCTACATTTTAAGAACCAATGACCTAATGTACTATATACGTTGGAAAACCAGGGATGCGTACATCGTACACCGGCTGCAGTTGTAATTTGCAATGAGACATGTATTAATAAGTCACATTGCAAATTTGGATAGGTAGAGGACCACAAAACCGATTGCCAAATGAATAGTAATTAGGCAGGTCACATTTTGTGTCCCCTTCTGAATAGCATTGAATAGAGGGATGGTGGCATTAATTGCGTTCCCAAATTCCCCAAATATATATATATGATTCATAATTGGGAATGTGGTAACGCAAATGAATGCCACCATCCCTCTATTCAATGGTATTCAGAAGGGGGCACAAAATGTGACCTGCCTAATATATATATATATATATATATATATATATATATATATATATATATATATATATATATATATATATCTCTGCTACGAAGGTGCCCGGTCAGGTAAGGAGCACTCGAACATCAGCGCTTTGTCTAGAAAGCTTTTAATGGGTATGCATGCTAGTCCGCCTGCAGATAACATTACAGCACTGCCATTGAAAGTCCTGACGCGTTTCGGAGTCAATTATACTCCTTCCTCATAGGTAATAGCAGTTAAGCGTGCACGTGACATTACCCCTCGATGCTGGATGCAAAGTCCTGAATGGATTCTTTGGCTGCTCGATGAAACCAAAGCTTTCTGGGCATTGTAGTGTCACTTAATAAACTTGCTCAATTAAAATGCTGGTTGTAGTGCTGAAAGCAATTTATGAGCCCTCAGATGGGCCTCCGCTGACGACTGCATGCTCAATCCCGTGTAACCGATGCTTCCACACAACAGGCCGGACGATACCGTTCTTCGTGGCCCCCACGCTTCATGGGGTGGTGCTTCCTCGGCGGCGGGGCTGCCGCCTAATATCTCTGCTACGAAGGTGCCCGGTCATTACAGCACTGCCATTGAAAGTCCTGACGCGTTCATAAATTGCTTTCAGCACTACAACCAGCATTTTAATTGAGCAAGTTTATTAAGTGACACTACAATGCCCAGAAAGCTTTGGTTTCATCGAGCAGCCAAAGAATCCATTCAGGATTTTGCATCCAGCATCGAGGGGTAATGTCACGTGCACGCTTAACTGCCATTACCTATGAGGAAGGAGTATAATTGACTCCGAAACGCGTCAGGACTTTCAATGGCACTGCTGTAATGTTATCTGCAGGCGGACTAGCATGCATACCCATTAAAAGCTTTCCAGACAAAGCGCTGATGTTGGAGTGCTCCTTACCTGACCGGGCACCTTCGTAGCAGTGATATATATATATATATATATATATATATATATATATATATATATATATATATATATATATATATATATATATATATATTTTTATATATATTTATATATATATATATATATATATATATTCACTGAAAAAAACATTGGTTTCAGGGGCGTTATAGTTAGGAATTAGCATTTAAAAAACCTTTGAAATTCACTGAAAAAACCATAGGTTTCAGGCACTTTATAGTTAGAAATTAGCATTTAAAAATCCTTAGAAATTCACTGAAAAAAACATAGGTTTTAAGGAAAGTTATAGTTAGTTGGACATTGCACTCGTACAAAACTCGTGAAATTCCCTCGTTATAGTTAGTTCAGCATTTAATTTTTAGCCCTGGGTGGTGGCGGTCCCTGGGGGCCCCTCTGGCCCCCCATCAAATTTAATATTTTTGCCCCTGGGATTTGGCCCCCTCGGGGGCTAATTACTAAAGAAGCGCGGGAGCCCGCGCTTCGTTTTAATAATTTTTTTTACGACAGGATCCGCGCACCCTGCGCGCATTTTGCCGTTTAAAAAAACATTTTTTGGGACCCCCTAAGCAGGTCTAGAGGGTCAGAGTATTTCTAACCTGCCCCCTTTATACGTTTTGCACACTTGATCCACTGATTTCTTGAGCCTCGCTTCTACCGAGGCACAAAATGGCTGCCAACACTTCCTGGTTTGGAGTGTTGACAGCCAGTTGACAGCCAATTAGCATGTAGCTCGTGATCGGGAGGGTGTGTGCTTGGTGCTCATAGGGTGCGCGGATCCTTCGAGGCCATAGATATACATGTGATTTCACTTTTGATTTTCTCAGTAACTACAGAATGGATTTACACCATTCAACCAAAAGGCACGAGTGTGAACCAAGGGCTACCTCTTTGCCAAATTTGGTGAAATTCCGTTCAGCAGTTCGGGCTGTAGCTGCGATTAAAGGTTCCTATGGAAAATTGCATGGGGAAAATATGTTTTGGGAACCCCCTTTTTTCTCGGCCCCCGCTTGACGAATCACCCCGAGACTTTCAGGATAGGAGCAGACCGGAGCGCCCCACTAGTTTTGAAAATTTCGCGAAGATTTGTCAACCGGCGCCAAAGTTATTCAAAATAGAATGTTGCAGATTTCCTATGGATAATAGGTCCTAACTCTAACTACCTACTGGCGACTGCCAGTAGGTAATATATATATATATATATCTTTATTTATATATATTACCTACTGGCGGTCGCCAGTAGGTAGTTATAGTTAGGACCCTGTTTCCATAGGAAAAGCGCAACATTCTATTTTGAATAACTTTGGCGCCGGTCGACGAATCCTCGCCAAATTTCAAAATAGGTGGGGCGCTGCGCTCCGCTCCTACCCTGGAAGTCTCGGGGGGATTCGTCAAGCGGGGGCTGAGATAAAAGGGGGGTCCCAAAACGCGTTTTTCCCATGCATTTTTCCATAGGACCTTTAGACACAGCTACAGCCCGAACGGCTGAACAGAGTTCCTTGAAATTTGGCAGAGAGGTAGTCTACAGGTCAAGGAAGTGCCTTTTGTAGGTTTGGTGTAAATCTGTTCAGTAGATTCTGAGAAAATAGCCTTTAAATCAATATATATATCTGAGCCAGCTTACGGTAAGCTTACCGTGCGCTTACCGTACGCGTACGGTGACGTGCGCGAGCGCGATTCTGATTGGCCGTTAGATCTTAGTGTACATTCGAATCGGTCGAAACCAGGAAGCGGCGGCCGCCATTTTCTCTCTCGCACTCTGACAGGGGGTTGAAAAACAAAGGGCAAAAACATGTAAAGGGGCTGTTTAGACAGCTCCCAAGCACCTAGCCATGTTGAGGGAGTCCCCAACGATCCCCCAAGTGAAAAAAGGCAATTTTAATTTTTTCGAAAATTTCGCCGATTACGCTTACCGTACGCGTACGGTAATAAATAATAAAAAAAATCAAAAAATATCCACAATCTCCCCACCCCATGTGTAAATGGTGCCCGAAGGGCACCATTTGTGCATGGCATATCACAGCAATGCAAAACATATATTTTACCTGTCACAACGATGCTCATCATATGTCCTCCATGTGCGCACGGTGCGCGAAGCGCATCGTGCGTTCATGGCCCATCTAGAGTAACGTGGGCACGCGGTGCGCGAAGCGCACCGCGTGCTCACTGTGCGCGCACGGTGCGCGAATCGCACCGTGCGCGCACGGATCGAACTGCGTTAAGTGGGCGCGCACGCCACGAATGGCGTAAAGTAACTTAGCATTTAAAAAACCGTACAAATTCACTGAAAAAACCATAGGTTTCACACACGTTATAGTTAGGAATTAGCATTTAAAAAACCTTGCAAATTCACTGAAAAAACCATAGGTTTCACACATGTTATAGTTAGCTGGACATTTTACTGATAAAAAAACAATGAAATTCCCCCGTTATAGTTACTGTAGGCAACTATAACTCACGCGACCGTAATCCTCTGCTGATGACATATGTGTCTTTATGAAAAAAAAATATTTGTAATATATGTATAGCTAAAATTTAATGGAAGAAGACATGGGCAAATAAGTGTCTAAATACAGTATTAGCATCAGCAGAGGATTACGGTCGCGTGAGTTATAGTTGCCTACAGTAACTATAACGGGGGAATTTCATTGGTTTTTTATCAGTAAAATGTCCAGCTAACTATAACATATGTGAAACCTATGGTTTTTTCAGTGAATATGTATATATATATGTATGTATATAAATATATATTCACTGAAAAGGCACGTTATACTTAGGAATTAACATTTAAAAAACCTTAGAAATTCACAGAAAAAACCATAGGTTTCAGGGGCGTTAAAGTTAGCTGGACATTTCCCTCGTACAAAACCCTAGAAATTCCCCTGTTATAGTTAGTTCAGCTAATTATAACTCGCGTCCTGGCAATGCACTGCTGATGACGTCACATATTACATCACTCATGACATGGTCAGTGACATCACTGATGACATCACTGATGACATCTCAAATGACATTACTGATGACATCACTGATGACGTCATCTAGGTGACAAATTAGTGCACCTTCTCACACCCTAATATAACCTTTGATACACCGACTCAAAATTTCAGACGGCCATTTTGACAACCATAGATACTCCAATACCAATAACTACACACCCACTCATTGACTTTTAGGTCTACATACATGTCCACTCACTCACCTGTACATTCACTCATACTTACAGTCACTCTGTGCATTTATACACCTATATAGACACTCACACACCGCCAATCATCCATAGAGGTAATGACACATCTAGTCAGTCATGCAAATAATTAATCACAGTCCAATTTACTCACCTATACAGTTAAACACACTCAAGTTCACTTACTCATAAAAATACTAACAAATTCTGTGTCTTCCTGCAGAAAAACAAACAGCACATGACACAGATATCCTTGCACTATGGCGCATATAGACACTCCGAAAATCACACATTCTCACATATAGATAGTTATATACTCTTACACACACATACACTGCGTTTCACATATGTAGTTACTGACACATGTACAACTGAGATATACATTCAATCACTAACACACCCTTACATACAGTCACCCAACCATACAGTCCATCACAGATGCACTCTTAAAACCATGCACCCACTGAATCACCCACTCACACATCTAGTCACAGAGTCACACATACCCTACCCACACAAACACTCAGACACCCATACAGATACTCAGACAACCAATCAATAACCCATATAGACACTCATATAGCTATTCACAAAACCATGCTGCCACTTATACACCAACACACAGACACATACAGACATTCACACAGTTTAGTCACTAGTCTGCAGTAAGATACATTTAGTGACTCACTAATAGAGTCAGTTACGTACCTAGAAAATCATCCATTCACACACTTGTACACCCACTTATTCTTCAACAGGCCTTTCCCTCTATATATTAAACATATTAAAACTATTCAGAAACACATACTCAATGGATGATGTCATCAGTGATGTCATCAGCGATGTCATTTGAGATGTCATCAGTGATGTCATCAGTGATGTCACTGACCATGTCATGAGTGAAGTAATATGTGACGTCATCAGCAGTGCATTGCGGGGGCGCGAGTTATAGTTAGCTGAACTAACTATAACAGGGGAATTTCTAGGGTTTTGTACGAGGGAAATGTCCAGCTAACTATAACGCCCCTGAAACCTATGGTTTTTTCAGTGAATATATATATAGATATAGATATATATATATATATATATATATATATATTACCTACTGGCGGTCGCCAGTAGGTAGTTATAGTTAGGACCCTGTTTCCATAGGAAATCCGCAACATTCTATTTGGAATAACTTTGGCGCCGGTCGACGAATCCTCGCGAAATTTTCAAAATAGGTGGGGCGCTACGCTCCGCTCCTACCCTGAAAGTCTCGGGGGGATTCGTCAAGCGGGGGCTGAGAAAAAAGGGGGGTCCCAAAACGCGTTTTTCCCATGCATTTTTCCATAGGACCTTTAGACACAGCTACAGCCCGAACGGCTGAACAGAGTTACTTGAAATTTGGCAGAGAGGTAGTCTACAGGTCAAGGAAGTGCCTTTTGTAGGTTTGGTGTAAATCTGTTCAGTAGATCCTGAGAAAATAGCATTTAAATCAATATATATATCTGTGGCAGCTTACGGTGCGCTTACCGTGCGCTTACGGTAAGCTTACCGTACGCGTACGGTGCCGTGCGCGAGCGCGATTCTGATTGGCTGTTAGATCTTAGTAAACATTCGAATCGGTCGAAACCAGGAAGAGGCGACCGCCATTTTCTATCTCGCACTCTGAGGGGGGGGAGGAAAAACAAAGGCAAAAAACATGTAAAGGGGCTGTTTAGACAGCTCCTAACCACCTAGCCTTGATGAAGGTGTCCCCAAAGAACCCCCAAGGCCACAAATTCAACTTTAATTTTTTTTGAAAAATCGCCGATTACGCTTACCGTACGCGTACAGTAAAAATAATTTAAAAAAAAAAAATTATCCACACTCTCCACACCCCGTGTGCAAATGGTGCCCGAAGTGCACCATTTGTGCATGGCATGTATTAAAAATTAAAATGTAAAAGATTACCTTTCACAACGAAGCGCATAATATGTCCTCCATGTGCGCACGGTGTGCGAAGCGCATCGTGCGTACATGGCCCATCCAGCGTAACGTGGGCACGCGGTGCACGTAGCGCACCGCGTGCCCACTGTGCGTGCACGGCACTTACTGCGTAAAGTGGGCGCACCGTGCGCGCACGGAACGAACTGTGTTAAGTGGGCGCACACGCCACTGTGCGTGCATGGCACTTACTGCGTAAAGTGGGCGCGCGGTGCGCGAAGCGCACCGTGCGCGCACGGAACGAACTGTGTAAAGTGGGCGCACACGCCACGAATGGCGTAAAGTAACTTAGCATTTAAAAAACCGTACAAATTCACTGAAAAAACCATAGGTTTCACACACGTTATAGTTAGGAATTAGCATTTAAAAAACCTTGCAAATTCACTGAAAAAACCATAGGTTTCACACATGTTATAGTTAGCTGGACATTTTACTGATAAAAAACCAATGAAATTCCCCCGTTATAGTTAGTGCAGGCAACTATAACTCACGCGACCGCAATCCTCTGCTGATGCTAATACTGTATTTAGACACTTATTTGCCCATGTCTTCTTCCATTAAATTTTAGCTATACATATATTGCAAATATTTTTTTTTCATAAAGACACATATGTCATCAGCAGAGGATTGCGGTCGCGTGAGTTATAGTTGCCTGCACTAACTATAACGGGGGAATTTCATTGGTTTTTTATCAGTAAAATGTCCAGCTAACTATAACATGTGTGAAACCTATGGTTTTTTCAGTGAATATATATATATATATATATATATATATATATATATATGTATATGAAGTACACCACAGCTCCCACAGCTTGCTCCACGATCGAAACAAAAATGGGACATGGACTCCAGGTTAGTGCGCGATTCCTTTCATTATTTAAAAAGGCAGACGCTTCGGCATGGTGGGTATATATATATATTAAGTCGAATACAGGAACCCCTTTGAAAAAAGGCCACACAAATAATCTTGGCTTTAACAAATGTATTGACAGCTTGCCAGCAGGCTCTCAGTTCGGAGTGCCAATCCATAAATAAAAACGCCAGACGCATTTCGGGAGATAAAATCCCTTCTTCAGCGGCGTTGGTTTACAAAAGCAAAGAAGCGCATTTGATCGCGCACATTGATATAAATAGTTCCTGCCCAGATGGGCGTGGCCATCACTATGGCCTTCTGGAAACTGTAGTGCACACCTCGTCATCCCCAGTGGGTGCTCTGTCTTTGCTTCAAAGTGACACCAATATTAACATCCAAGTGGATTGAAGTGCAGCCAAGACGGGTGCCTGCCCAGCTTTTCAGTTGTCAATGAAAGTGTCACTGGAAACCCCCTGTGGAGTGCCAGATCGTTCGTCCTGTTGCTGAAACCCCCTGGTATCAGCATAGACCCGCTGCAGCAGTGGGCCTCTTCTCACGACAGGGCCGGCCGTTTAAACATTAAGTCGAATACAGGAACCCCTTTGAAAAAAGGCCACACGAATAATCTTGGCTTTAACAAATTTATTGACAGCTCTATTCGACTTAATATATATAAACATATATAAAAACATTACTTGTCTCATTAGTGGATCCAAATTAAAAATAAAATATATATATATAAATATATATATTTATATATTTATATATATTTTTTATTTTTTATTTGGATCCACTAATGAGACAAGTAATGTTTTTATTTTTATAATAAAGTTGCGGCCTGGGAATATACCAGAGGGATCAGGTAGTGGCTAACCACCCAATTTCCAAATAAACCCATCCCAAAATTGAAACATTATGACAATTCATGAAAAAATATTAAAACTAAATGTCACAATAAAATAATAAGGAAATAAAAACAGCTTACAATCCTCAAACATTATAATAAAAAACACAGTGCTATTGCAAACAGTATTGTATACTTCATTATCATTGTGAAAACCTAAAAAATACATATTTACCTTCAACATTTCCGTTCATATTAATTTTGTAGTCATGATATTTTGTCCTCAATATTATGGTCATACAGTATTTTGGAGTAAATCTTATGGTAAATACCAGTGAAAACAACCAATAAAAGTCAAAGAAAGTCACAGCACCCATTTAACCAAGACGTAGGTGTGATATCAGGCAGAATGCGATGAAGCGGGGTCTAATAGGCCAGGGGGATCACATTGATCAGAATTTTTATCTTGGAATTCTTTGGTTCTCAAAGTCCTCCAGTGTGAGAGGCAGGATGACAAAGCTAGTGAGTGTCAATCACAGTCAGATATTTCATTGTTAAACTCATTTTGAAGCCTTCTGTTTTGGTGCCAAAAGCTCTAAAAGGAAAAAGCTAAATTTCAAATCTCAGAGGGGCTGCGGTAGATTGGCGGCCTCACACTCTCCTCATCAAAGGTTTAACCCTCAGATGTAGTCCCTTTTTAGTTCTTGAAATCCTCCAGCATGTTAAGGATAGAAATGATTGCAAGGTACGGCTCTTCGAGGCCGGATACCTAGGATTTGTATTCAAAACTGAGGTTCAAAGTTTGCTATGACAGTTTTAAACCAGATTGCTCTGAGGCAGTACAAAACGCCATTTTTAAAAGTTGTATTAGATTTTTAATAACAAAAGGAAAATGATTTTTAAAAACATTCTAATTTCACAAGCTGATATTTACATGGCAAATTACATTTAATTGTCATGTTTTACTATAGTGATTATAAACTGTAGTCCAGCCAGACCACAATGTTGCTTGCTGAAACCATACACTTGAGTCATTCAAGTGTGGAGTAAAAAACAGTACAGCCCCCAATTGACATTTAACTTCCATGTCTAATGAGCAACTCCTGAGGCAACCTACCATGGCCGTAATGAAGAGTTAAGTAAGCCAATTTGGTGAAGCTAATTTATAGTTACTTTAAGGGGAGAAGCACATGCACTAGATTTCAGTGTGATAGCACAGAATTCTAACGCCTGGAAGAGAAAAGCAAAAAAATCGGGGCACTTCTACAAAATTATGTCCTTCCTTACAAAGACTATCACTTTAGACCATCTTATCTTCTTAATCCCTTATGGTCCTGGAATTCTCAAATTAGGGTCTCAGCCAAAACTTCTTTACAACGAACTATGATAGCCATCACTTAATGCCCAGTCTAGCCCATATTACTGAAGCAATCAGATTTCCACATCAGATTTGAAGAAGAACCTTGACCATAAGCAAGGGGTCAGAGAACACTATCAAAATCCCACAGCAAATTAAATTCCTTAAAAATTCTGCAGCTCCACAGGGTGAACACATTTTTGGTGCATTACGCATTTCACGTAGAATTACCTCAATGTGCTGCCAATTTTTGGCAACTAAGGGAAAGACATAAAGGTAGAGGTAACAATTTTCCCACAACAAAACAATTTGGTACACAAGACAGTCAGTAATTAAAGGGAATTTTAAGACAAAAAAGGAGACTAGCATTGTTTATTAACTGTTATTCACTCTTGTGAGTAGCAAACACTTTAATGAGCCAAAAATCAGAACACTGAATGGACACAAGGAAATAGAATCCGAGAGTCCTATAAAATTCTGCTGTCCACCATCTTCTTCCCCTTTTGTTTGCTGCTTCTGGACAGAAAAGTACTATCAATGTCATTTACTTTAGTGTATATGAGGAATGTTGTTTAATTTATTATTAGAATTTTCTGGTAGGAGATGGTAGTTTTACCCAATTTTTGTATAGAGTATAGTATATTGCGGTATAAGCATGTTGTTATGTAAGCTTCTATATAAATCTTTTGGGGATTTTTGATTATTCTAATAAGTTTTCTTTAGTAATTTTGATTGAGAAATATTATTGTTAAAAAAAAAGAAAGAGTACAAACACAATGTGTTTGTGATAGTAAAACCGTGTAAGCTTTTGCTTTTAGAACAAGTTCATTTTTACCTGAGGAGATGGGCTTCTGCATTTATTCACGCCCTTAAAAACAGGAAATTTGGACAAATGGCTTCAGATAAGTAATAATCGTGGTGGCCATATTTAGTGTGGGCGTCTAATGTTTTTGTCAGCGTGTGTGTTTCTGATGGAATTTAGGCATGTTTTTAAACGGGGGTGTTTATTTCAAAAGGAATTAGGGCACACAAATCTGTTAATCAGCAACACGCAATTCTGTTGCCATCAAAACCAGGATCTGGAGAGGATGCTTCTTGATTTCTTGAGTTTCAGAGTGGCAACTGCTTCAACGAGTTCTGCCATTTTCGTGTTGTAGTGGGTGGTAAGGTCATCAGCCTAGGAGAGGTTGGGTGGATGTAGGGTTTGGGAACTGACTAATGCTTCTATGTCTGCCTGGGTGATTCAATGTAGGTTCCTTGTCCAGTGCTTGGGATGGCTAAAATTGTGGGTGTGCCTTTGGTTGGATGGTATTGAGGATGAAAAGAATTAGATTGTGATCAGTCCAGTCAGATGTTTGGATAGAGTTGAGGGATAGGGTGCTATGCTTAGAAATGATTGCATCAAGGGTAGATCCCTTATCGGGAGTTTGTTTATTGCAGTTTTGGGTAATATATCGTTAGCTTCCAGGGGGGTGGATAGGGCTTTTACTTTAGGCTCTTTTGCATTATTCACTAGAAGGTTTAGGTCTCCTAGTATAATGTCTGTGCTGCCGTTTAGGGAGATTTGCAGGTCTGTTAAGTATTTAAGGAATTGTGATCTTTCGCCTGGAGGGTGACATGAAATTTGATGGGGTTGTGGCATTTGGCAGAGAGTTGAACTCCTAAATATTCAAAGGTAGGTTATTTGGTAATGTGGAAGGAGGTTAGGTAAAAATCCTTTTTGTGTACGACGGCTAGTCTACCACTAGTGCGATCCTTACCGTCGCAACAAATGATTGAGAAGCTCGGTTGGGTGAGGAGATTGATGGAAGGGGAAGAGTGGTCATTCAGCCAGGTTTCAGTTAGGAAGCAGATGCCAATTTTGTGTCATATGATAGTTTTAGCTGTTTTAATGGCATGCTTGGCTGCTGATTGGTAGTTTAGTAGCCTTCAGCAAAGCGTATGTAATGATCTCGTACCAGGCTGCTTGGGTAGCATGGTAGTTAGCTGTGCAAGCAGCCTGAGAGGGCGAGTGGTGTTCATGGTTCCACTCGTGCCAAGGATGACTGGAATCTTGTGGTGGTAAGGTTGTCTAGACCCGTTGTCATAAGTATTGCTCAGCATTTTGGCTTCCCGGTGCAACATTCCAGTCATGGTGCATCTAGGATTGAGGTGGTGATGGTGTAGGTGATAGTTTGCCCAGGGGTGAAGTATGGGGTATTAGAATGTGTATTTGTGGTGGGATTGGTGCTCTTCAAAGATGTGTGAGGTTGTGGCCGTATATAGCTAATCCTTGCATCCTTACATAGATTTATAATACTTTTTGAACATTGTATTAATTATGTAATTTGTTTAATTTTTGATAAAATGTAGTCATATAATTTTTAAATGTAAATATTTATATTATTTGCTATTAAAAAGAGTTGTTAAATATGTTATTTGTTTGAAGTGAACTACTCTCTCTCTACTGTTGCACCGATTGGAGTGGGAATACTAAATTGTACCCCTCCTGAGTCTAACGCTTTCCCTACTGTTGCTCAGACAGGACATGGACTTCTAATTTTTAACCCTCCTGAGTCCAATGCCTTTTCTACTGTTGCACAGATTGGAGTGGGAATAGTACATTTAACCCTTCCTGAGTCCAATTGTTTCCCTATTGTTGCACTGAATGGAGTGGGAATAGTAAATTTTACCCCTCCTGAGTTTAACGCTTTCTCTACTGTTGTATAAATTGGAGTGGGAATAGTATATTTATTATTTATAGAGTTTATTTCTTTTTTATAGTGTTTAAATATATATTATTATGTGTTTGTGCATTTAATTATACATATATATATATATATATATATATAATTTTATGTAATTTGTAAGATATTTTTAGTAAAACATATTTTTATATATGGTTTACTTTTTCTGTATGGAATTTTTTTTGTTGCAGTTTAGTTGGTGTACTGTTTTTGATTTTTTATGTGTAGATAAATGCACATATAGGCCCTTATTATGACACCGTTTTGTTGTGGGAACCGACCGACCGTAGGACGGCATTTCCGAACACTGTATTATGATGCGACCGCACATGGTGTGGTCATAAACTCCCATTTCTCTATGGGAGCTTGTGCTGCGGGTGGTTTCCACCCCCAGCACAAGTTCCCATAGAGAAATGGGAGTTTGTGTAAATCCCTGCACCACAATGTGCAGGGATTTACAAGCAACAGAGGTGCCCCACAGAACCCCATCCAGAAGCCACTGAGGGATCTGGGCCCTGCTAGGGGCCCTCTAAGTCGTTTTCCGACAGGCTTTCCATGTCGGAAATATATGGAAAGCCTGTTGGAAACCGACATCATAATCCCTACAGCGGAAATGCCGTACATAAGGGATTGTGTGGTCGTTTCCGACTGGCCGACGGTCTCTTTGAGCCCGTCAGAAGCCAGCTAGAAGGAAGGACGGATTAAACTCTGATCGCCTACATTGTAAATAGGTGGTTGGACTTTAAACCATGGATGTCCGACCGACATCCTAATGAGCCCCATAGTTTTTATACTGGTAAATTTAAAAACAATAATAAAATGATAATGTAAGTTACAATTAATATTGTGTAAAAGAGTAAAAGAGTTTTACATTATATAACTGTATATAAAGATGCACACTTTCATATATATGTATGTTGTTGTTTAAATTAGTAAACATTTATATATTTTTTTAAATATTATTTAAACATATTTAATTTACATTATATTAATGTTATATGTTAAAATATTGAAGTTTTACTAATTTAAACTACATATATAATTCCAAATTATATATTTGTATATATTTTTCGAAATTAGTGTAAAACGATTCTTTTTTTCGATATGTTTGTAGTTACCATCATATGTATAGAAAAACAATATTTTTGTGATCGATATTTTTGACACAATATCTTGGTATTACGATATTTATGGGTTTGATATTGTGTCAGTGATCTATCAAGGAGTATGAGGTAAGAATAACAGAGAAAAGGAGTGCTGGGGTGGAACATTATTTGATTTCTTAGGTGAGGCCATTTATGGGTGATTCGACTGCTGTCACTGCAAAATGGGTAAAATAATTTTTGAAGGAAGCAGGCATTAATTTACTCCAATTTACATCTCATTCTGTGATAGGTGCTAAGGCAAGTAAGGTTTTTATGACGGGAAAGATTGGAGGAGATATTGAAAGCAGTCGTTTGGTTGAATCCTGATGTGTTTAATTTTTTTTATTTTAGAGCATAAGTGCATTTAAAGGCTTTGAACGTGCATATTGCTAGCCTCCGGTTTTGCCTTAAAATGTCAATTCTCATTGGTTTTACTGCATAGAGAATCATAATTTTATGAAATAAGGAGACTAGCATTATACTGCCCTCTCTCTCTTGGGAAGAGGTTTATATTATTAGGAATTGTTACGTTTTTTAAGAGAATGAATTGTTTAATGTAATTGGTTTGTTTAGCGGTGTGGTTGTTGACACTTTTTTGTTAAGATGCGGGGAGATACTTTTGTTTTGTAGTTGAGATACTTAATAACACTTGATGATGAAGTGAGAAGGGAGATCAGTTTAAGAGAATGACACCAAAGAGGAAGAAGATGGTGGACAGTAGGATATTAAAGGGCTTCAGGATTATTTTTCATTGTTTGTTCATTCAGTGTTCTGTTTCTTGGCTCTTTAAAGTGCTTATGGGTCAGAAGAATTAATGCATAATGCTAGACTTCTTGTCTTCAATAAAATCATGATTCTTAAAGCAGGCAAACCTATGAGAACTGACATTCTCCTGCATCCTCAATCATCAGTGTGTAACCAAAGATACATCCTGCAAGAATATCACAAATCAAACATTTCACATACCTTGTGGAATTACAATTCATCTTCCAGCAAACAGGGGTTCTAAGAAGATCTCAATGTCTTTGGTCACATTACTCCATGGACAACAATTATGGGCAAGTAGTCGGCAGCTGCTAGCCCTGTCTTGCCCTTTTCTACACATGTCCTTCCTTATTCTAATCTTAGTCTTAGAGGTCAGGAAGACTACCACAGAAACAGAAAGAAACATCATTCCACTATCCCTTCCACATTATATAGGAGGCTATTCTTGCTATAGTAGATAGGTAGCTGTTTTTGGAAGCAGGAGACCTGTCCCTAATTATGCATTCAGCAATTGACCCAAGAATTATATGACTCTGGGTAAATCCCATAGTCTCTATGGGCCTTATGACTTTGGTGATCTCGGAGTGGGGCCGCCACATTTCCGCGCTGCTCCAAGACCTCCAAAGCCATAAAAAGACACGCTCGCCAGAGTATGACTTTTAAAGCCACTGGCAGGCAGTACTTTGACAGTCCCATGGCGGTGCCTTTGAAAAAGGCACCGCAATGGGAGCGTCAAAGGCAGTTCCTGCGGGGCATGTAATACCAAGTTCATGCCCTGCAGGAACTGTGGGTGCATGCTGACAGGGGGGCACCACATGTGCCCCCTGCATGCACACCATGGTGCAGAGTCACAAGAGGGCCCTGTAAGGTCCCCTTTGTTTCCTCACCGCCACACTTTTCATGGCGGTCGCACTGCCATGAAAAGTGTGACAGTGAGGAAACTCGTAATATGCTTTGCAGGGCAGCAGCAGCCCCACCAAGCATATGGCGGTCTCAAGACCTCCCCTCCACCGCCAGGGATCTCTGATCCCTGGCAGTTGCAACGGTGCCAGGGCAGCTCAACTGCCCTGGTCATTATATGGCAGTCAAAAGACTGCCACCGTCACACCCCCGTGAGTCTGGCGGTCCACGGACCGCTAAACTCATAATGAGGCCCTGTGTGTTTTGAATCGTAAATATGTTTAATGTGATGTAAAATCATGTTGCTGTAAGGATGTAAAAACAAATGTAACAGTGACTGTCTTGTACACTTCTATTTGTATATCCAACACCATTCATGTTACATATCGGTTTCTTTAATTTGGCGTCAACAGAATCCCAAAAGTGCACTATTTTATCTCAAGCTTGAGGTGCTCCACTTACAAACAATGCTTCTTGCATAGCTGTCTGCTTCTACTAGAATTTGAGTTTGTCTTTTACAAAAAGCATTAAAAAAATAATAGAACGTTGCTTGCATATGCTTGTATTCAATGTCTGTTGTTGCTGTGTATTTGCCCAAAAGCTAAAAAAAGGTAAGCGGAACGATGAATATTTATTATTTGTTCATAAAGTTTTAATCTTTATTACCTCCTTTTTTTAATATGTAATTGGATTGCTACCACCATAATTGGCCATGAGCAGGAAGATACTCATTGCTTTACATTTTGTTTCTTCAAAAATAGGGTAGTCATTGCAGTGCAATTTGCAGCAATGCATTTTGATATAAGGCTGATACAATGATCCACTTTTATGCAGGTGAATCCTTAAAGAAAAGATTTGTTCTGGTATTTTAGGAAAAGTGTCAAAGGCATATGACAATATTTCTCTCTAAACACACAAAAGTGTACAAAGAAGCAGGATTTGTGAATACTTAATTAGAAAACATGCACACCACAATTCATTTCAACCTCTCTTTAAATCAAGGGCAAAGTCAAGACATTGCTTCTGCTTTCAGTATTTTTATTCAAGTATGTTGGTGTGTAATCATGTGGAGAGGGATTTGTTGTTCTAACAGTATCCTGATTCATCTTTGCAGCTGTCTTCCTGTGATTTTGTTTCAATTTTCTACTTTTTGTCTCCAGTGCCTTAATATGCTTTATGTATATATTCCCTTTGATATACAGTGATGGTGTAACAAGCATGAAATGCCACCACAGAAGGGGGCAGGTCGGGATGTGTGTGCGTATGGGTGTGTGCGTTTTACTGCACAGTGTAGTGGTTCGAAAATACATATTTCGCACTGACCCACGAACCAATTTCCATATTTCATGGAAATTATATAATAAAAAAGACTTTGAACCAGCCAGTAGAATTTTACCATTGTTTAATCAACATTTTATTTATGAATGCTTAAACAACATTTGAACATTCCATTTTCCCTCCAGTGCTCACTGTTAGTTCATCCTTGCAGACAACAAAATCTCCCTTCTATAAACAGAATGTTTTAACGAAGCAAACCAGTTTTTGTAAATAAATCTACATTTATAACTTCATAGTTCGACATTAATCTTCTTTTTCTGTTTCCTTTCTTTATTTGTACGATTCTTCCATCTCCACCTCTTTTTTTCCTCTCCAGACAGTCTTTAAGGTCCCTCGCACAGCGTCTGGCTGACTCGCACCTCAGACAATGCAGAGGGCCGCCTGTAGTGCCACTTTCCATCCTGAAAATCAGCAATGGCAAAGACGAGCTGGCACCAAAGGGGCCAGGCATTGCAACTTCCACCTGTGTTTCATGTGTCTTTAGGTGGAGACTATTTTTTAGATTTATTTTTATTTCAAAATAAAAAAAAATGACTATTTTTTAGCTGGAACTAGACAGGACTGTCATGCTCTACATTCCCACGCCTGACACATCTGGCGCCCAACCTCATGTCCCTCCTTTTTTTTCTTAAAAACATGCCACTTAATTTTAGGCTTTTTCATGGAGTGTTAGATTTGGACTAACATTTCTGTGATACAGGACTATTGCAACTGTAACTGGCTTAGTGACAATGACCCTCACTCTGCCTTTATCCGGTGTGAGGCCTAAATCTCCAAATCAGATCACTATACAAAATCCTAACCTACTCTCATTTTCAATTATTGGGGCATATTTACCACACCGTCACTTTTAGTCACTTAATGTGCCTTAACGCTGTCTTGTAAATAAAGCCCCTTTTGACGCTATACTTAGAGTGAAAGGGGAGAGCCATGAGTATTGAGGTGGGCGTTCCACTACAACACCCATTGATTTTGACACTGCCCCCTATTTACAAGGGTCGCATAAATAGGAGGCAGCACCAAAATTAAGACCAGGTAAAACCTGGTTTTACCCTGGCGCAATGAGGGGAAATGTTTAATTTCTCCTCGTTTTTGCTGTTTCCATGTGTGCTGCGTTGTGCACCACACATAGAAACAGCAAAATGCTATTGATTGTTTATGTGCAAGAAGATGTCCCTTCCTGCACATAAACAATTATTTTAAAATATGCAGTTTTCCAATTTCTATGTCTGCTACATTAATTAAGAAGCACACATGGAAGTTACAAAAAGCCATTTAAAGATTGTTTATATTTTATATGCAGGAAGGGAGACCTTTCTGCGCATTAAACAATCTTCCCCTCAACGCAGACACCCTTGCACTACGGTGCAAGGGTGTCTGCGTTGGCGCTAGGCTGCTAAATTTAGCGCCTGCGCAGGGCGAAACGCAGCACAGCACCATATTTTTGTAAATATGGTGCAGCCTTGCGTTTCAGAAGTGGCGGAGCGTTAAGCCGAAAGACTAACGCTGCACTCCGTCACTTCTGAGTAAATATGCCCCATTGTTTCTAGCACGATTGGATGGCTCATAGTAAAGAACATGGGCTCTGCATAGAATCTACCTCAAAACTTCACTATAGGCGGATATGCTTTTCTAATTTTGTGGAGATCACTTTGCAGTTTCCATAACGTTAAAATTAATTCTGCGCCCATTGCTGCATGGTGGAAAGTCTTAAGAGTATTAGTGTATTTAGTTTGCCCTGGTAAATGTTTCAGCACCTAAACTGCTGGTCACAACTTCAGGCAATCTCCAAAAACTTTTAAATAAGTTACAAATTCTACAAGTTTTGATTATAAGTGGCAGCCTCTGGTACGTATCTGACGCTGAGAGTGGATGAGAGACGATTTTAGCACGCAATGCAAAACTATTGAATGTTTAGTATGTCAGGAGTTAAATAGTCTCTTGTGAACTTTTTTTTATTATGGAAGACTCCAATTGCCTAAAGTAAAAAACTATATTAATGTTTGCTCAACTTTTTTAAACATGGTTGTTTGCAGTTCTCACTCACAACCCAATGTGAACTGTCTGGGATTTGAACAGCATATCCTTTTGAAGATTTATAATCCCATAGCTTTTCCCCATATTTTAGCCACTGTGGCGGCATAATAATTGAGGATTTATTTTATTTTAAGTATTATTTGTTTATTTACTTATTTATTTATATCTACAGGAGCTCTTTTGCCCCTTGCACTGTACAATATATATCAGTATAAAAGAACTAAAGAAATGAATCACGGAAAATATAGAAGAGTCAAGATTGGTAGGGAAAGTCAAAAACCATTTGCCATACCAACGTATCTCAGGCCTTATTTGGGCCAGAAGTGAACATGTAATTTAAAAGGGGTCGGTGTAACTCACGTAATTCCGTATAGCATAATCACATGGAATGACCTAAGAATTCTGCGTAATTACGCTTGAATTATATGAGAGAGTAATTCTCTGTTTAGTGGTATTTCTCAGTGCAAAAATGCCCCGCGTCCTAAATGGATTAGAGGATGCATTTAGTGCTCAGAAATAACGCTAAATGCAACAGAACTCGAATGGAGAGCGCAAGCAGCTGCTTGTGGTTGGTAAATGTGACTGGATTCCCCCCTCCCCTTCACTACCAGGATTTAGCTTTTCTTTCTTAGCGCAAAATGAGCTTTGCATACAAAATGTACCTGAGGATGCATTTTGTGCTAAGAAACAGTGACAAATGAATCAGAACACAAATGGCAAGCGCAAGTGCCTGCTCAGGCTCGCTATATGTGCTCTCGCAGTAGAATTCCCACCCTATTTACTCTTAATTAGGCAAGCAGGAGTATGGTGTAAATATCGGTAATTCCACGTCAAAGAATAATGCGGAATTACCAAAATTACTCCAATTCCCCTGGCGTAATTGAAATTCTCCCCAGGTCTACCTAAGTACAGGAAGCAAATTTGTAATTTCAATGCTGCCTTTCAAACGATTCTCTGCAGCTGCACACAACCCTCCTGTAAACGCAAACAGAATGTGATGCATATATGCTTGTACGCATGCATTGTGACTGTAAATCTACAAAATAGTGTTGTACATCTTGGAGTTTCCCTATCGGAGGCAGAGTTAGAGCAGGCTTCCAGTGCTATACAAAATGGCAGTTATGGCTTTTATGTGCCAACACCAGGCCTTAGTGAACTACCATGCACAGGTAGAGATGCACTCTTTTGCACCACTACCTAGGCATGTGGGTAGTAGCTCTGTATATTTGCTTACCTCCTTCTTCATCTTGATAAAGGACATGACTCGCCATTAATCCTCTGCCACCAGAAGAACACAGGTCTTGGCTGATGTGTTTGGTCACAGCTAGGAACTTCTGCAGTAGCAGTCTGGTACCTGATGGAACTGATCAACATATTGAGTAAACAATTTCTCTATCACTAACAAGTTGAGGCATAAGCCTCAGATTTCAGGCGGGGTAGGAAAATATGCAGAGAATAGCAGGTCAGACGAGCAGCACAAGATGAGAGGGTTTTAAATAGCAAAATAAATAGCTGAATGTGAGAAATCTGGTTATTGGTTGACTGGGGTGTCAGCCATCGTCAAGCAGCAAGCACAATCATTGTCATGGTGAGGCACAAGCCAATCCTAAATTAAGCTGTGATCAGCCCGCTTTATAGCTTGGCACAGAGCAGTCAGGTTTAACTTAGAGGCAATGTTTAAAGCATTTTTGCAACACTTCAAACAGTAATAAAGTTAAAAACATCACACAGAAATTATCCCACAACAAGTTAGAAAATTAGAGTTATTTTTCGTAAATAAAACAAGACCAAAACAACTATAATCCAATCAGTAGATCCAGAAATATGCAATTTACAATATTTCAGTGAAAATAGGGCCAAAAAGCACAAAGCCCCAACGGTGGATATCTGGTAGCGCTGGACTGGTACAAAGTCAGAAGTTCAAGCCGACTGCAATGGAGTGCAGACAGGCAGCAGGGAACCATTAAAGCCTGCTGAACAAAGTACCTTAAATCCTTGTTTGCGAAGCGTTGTGAGGGTCCTTGTCAAAGATGCATCGTGCAGCTGAAGCTATGCATCGGTTCTGAGATGCGGCGAGGCTGCAATGCAGGGTCCTGTGTTGTCCTCGAGGATCTGGTCGATGAGGGCTTGCGATGCAAAGTTCTCTGTCAAGGATGCATTGCGCACTTGGACAATGCGGCGGTTCTGAGGAGTTGCGAATCTGTGATGTGGGGTCTATAATCGATGCTGCCGTTAACAAGGGATGCGAGGGCCTGCACTGAGGATGCGTCGCTCAGCGGTGGTTCTAATGAAGTTACAGGCTGTGATCTGCATCTTTGCGATAGAATCGATCCACACAGTAGCAGCAGTGCGTCAGTTCTGATCGGATTTACGCGGCACAGCAAAGGAGTTGCATCGGTTCTGCTGGATCCACAGAGCTGGCAAGCACCTAAGTGCTGGGGTCAAGATTGTTTGAGCCTTCTGTCACTGACGCTCAAGTCAGGAGGCCCACCAGCTAGCCCTTGGAGTCATTTTGGGGTCCTGGGTTAAACAGATGCAGGTCCAGTCTTTTTCATCCAGGCAAGGGGGCTGCAGGGAGCAGACCAGCACAATAGGGCAGCAGTTTCATCAGACCAACAGTCCAGCAAAGTGGCAGTCCTTTCAGAAGCACATCCGTCTTTATTCCTGGTAGATTATCCATAGGTAAGATGAGTACTGAAGTTGGTGTCTGAGGTCCAGTATTTACACCCAGTTGTGCCTTTGGGCAAGCTTCTAGAGGCATGCCTTTGAAGTGCACTGGTGCTCTGCCTTCCCTGCCCTGGCTCCAAACTGAACGGACAAACAGGCAGGGAAGCAGTCACAGTCTGGGGTCTGGGCCATTACAGGCCAGTACAGGCTGATAAAACAAATACCAAAAGCAGGGAACCTCCAGGTACCACTGTAGATCTAATAGAGCCTAGCAGACCAGTGGCCACATGCCTTTTATGCCTTTCTGTCCTTCAGAGCCTCCAAAATGCAAGAGCAATGTGCCTTGCCTTGTCCCTCAAAGATTTCAGACGTCCCCCATGCTGCATTAAAGCGCTGATAGAAAGCAAATGCAGGAGAGGAAAGAGCTGCAAGAATCGAGCAGTGGCAAGTATGGCAGTGAAAGTAGACAGTGTATAGAACTGATTATGGGGTCAAGGAGAAGGAGGGAGGTGGGGAGCCACGCAGTGTGCAAGCTGCACCGACACCTATGACGGTCGCCTCCGAGCACCGCTGCTTGCTTTCACAGTTTAGCCACACATAAAGTGCATCGGCTCCCCCCTCTTCTGCCCGAAGCTCTGCAGCACTGTGACAAGTAGATGGAACAGCTGTGGCTCCAGACAGATGATGCTCTTCCCCCTCATGGCTCCTCTCCTCTTAGGTCCACTGCAGAGGCACGGGGCACAATGCATGGAGGCTCGAACTGACCTTGGCCTGACTTTGCAGGAAGAGTCCAACATCCAATGTCAGGGGAAGCTGAGATGCCAATAGAATCGAGGAATTGGGAGTCAGACAACGGGCAGTTAAGCCAGTGAGCATTGTGTTGTAGGTTACACTGACCTGACCTCATAGATTCCGCTTATTCTCCAGACCAACTACAGGGGGGTATTCAGTCTATGTGTAGAGGCAGAACACCGCCTATTCAAGTACAAGTGGGGCTTTGCCCAGCTTCTCCCTCCCATCCTGCCGGTGATGGCCCAGCCAGGCACACCTACGCTCCTATTGTGTATGGCTGTCTTGGAGTAATACATAAAGTCCAACTGTCAACTACACCCAGTCATATGACCCGGAAATAGGCTACAGGCACCAAATGGCTAAAGCAAGGAAATGCCATCTTTCTAAAAGTGGCATTTTCAAAATTGTAATTTAAAATCCCACTTCACCATAAGTTAGAATTTTTCATTACAGTTCCAAAGACGCCAAATATGAATGGGTTACCTGCTCCCATTTGGAAATTACAGCTTATTAAATGTAATAGGGAAACCCCAATGTTGTCCTATGGGAGAGATAGGCTTTGAAATAATAAAACACTAATTTAAGAGTTTTTCACTATCAGAACATGTCAAACGAAAAGGTACATGTTCACCTTTTTAATTGCACTGCACCCTGCACTCTGGGCTGTCCAGGCCCTTCCCTAGGGGTGACTTAAATTTATTGAAAAGGAAGGTCTGGGCTGGCAAAAGGGTTTTGTGGCAGGTCGAGATGGCAGTTTAAAGCTACATATATAGGCTGCAATGGCAGGCCTGAAATGTGTTTAAAGTGCTATTTAAGTGGGTGGCACAATCAGTGCTGCAGGCCCACTAGTACCATTTCATTTACATGCCTTGGGCACAGGTAGTGCCAACTTACTAGGGACTTACAAATAAATAAAATATGCCAATTGGCTAAAAGCTAAACTTACCATGTTTTAAGGAGCAATCACAAGCACTTTAGTACTGCTTAGCAGTAGTAAAGTGTGCTGATTCCTAAAGCCAGCAAACACAATGTCAGCAAAACAGGAGGATTGAAGGTAAAATGTTAGGGGGGAAAACAGGCCAAGGATGCCAGGTGTTACACTAACACTCCCCTACCTTACAACGACTTTAATTTTAAACCCTCTTTTAAGTATTATTATTTGGGATTGAGCGACAATCCTTGCACAAATACTTATCATATTATACAAGAAAGCATACTCAGGTTTGTAAATACAATTTGCTGTCTTTTACTCTCAAACTAGGTACTGCATTTTCTGTCTTTAGAAAGTTAGATAACATTATGAAATACGTTTCATTTTCTTTATGATCTTGTGGAAACGAGCAAGTGAAGTCACCTTGTTCCAAAACAATAAGCAATGGGAAGTGCTATGGTGACTAGGAGTATTTGATTTGTTCCTTATCAATAAAGGTATTTTGTGCCTAACACGCCTTTGTAGCTCCTGAAATAATATATGACAGAAATGGCTACAGGATTAACTCATAACTATTCATGTGCTGAAATCTGAAATCAGTGCACGGCTAAAAGACTTTGTGGGCTGTAACTTTCATATATCCAGTGCCCCGAAAAACTATGAGCTGATTGGAGTAAAAGTCAAAGGGGCATATCAGCAACAACCGGCGATAATTATCGCTAAGCACACTTAGCGCTAGGATAATTATCGCCGGATAACGTGGATTTTTATCGCTGAGATAGCGTGCTATTAGCAACGCTTATGTCAAAAGCGATACAAATCCTAGCGCTAACTGCCAAACGTGAGATTATCGCTGGAAACCCAGCGATAATCTCACGAAGTTTGGCGTTAGCTTGATGCAAGGGCCTCACATACCTAGCCATGATATCCACCCTCCATAGGATATCATGGCTAAGTCAGTCCTAAAGCAGGCGTTATCGCTACTTTTCTTGCCGCTATGCTTCATAGCGTTGGGCTTGATGATAGGAGAAATGTCACTTAGCGACATTTCTCCAGTCATGTCAGGTCAGGAACGCCCACTTTGCATCTCATTAGAGATGCAAAGCTGGGCGTTAAGAATATGGGTGCTAATGCAAGGTTTCACGCGATAGCGTGACCTTGCTAATTAGGCGATAAAATTATCACCGCTTTTCGCCCGAAAACGGACGCAAAAGCGGCGATAATTTTATATCGCCTCATTGCTGATATGCCCCAAAGTTTGCTATGAAGCAGTCACATATATGGAGGATAGACAGTGTTTGCTATAATAGTCTCTGGGAAAATACTGCTGGAAAATTGACCGTTGAAAGGGAGCAATGCAAGTATCGTTTATGCAATTATTTGTTATCTATAATCAAGTGGTGGCTGTCTCCTAGCATCACTAAGGAGAGCCATGTAATGTGGCTATTAAGGCGGTCATTGGACTGGCCTAGATGATCCTTTAAACGTGGCATGAGACTAGGTATGGGTTGTCGAGCTGCTTAAGGTGAATGTAGAGGAAAATAGAATTGCTCTAGCAGTTCTTACCTGGCTCTAGAACTTGTACCTTCTTATATATCTGTCTGCTGAAACTTCGAATTGTGAGCAAGAGTGGCACATGATATGGCCAGTAAAGCCAATGTTGTCCCCAACAGGATGGCAGATTTAACCTGCAAGTAGAAAATTGAAAGAGGAAGGATGTCTACTGCCACTCGGCCTAGACCTGTCAATATCCTTATACAGAATTGAGTGGGTGAAAGAAATGCACCCGATTATGATGTCGGTGGGGCTACCACCAACAGCCAATCAGTGGCGGTCCCACTGTCATCCAGCATATGGGTCCAACTGCTGCATTACTATGCGGTCGGTCAGATCGCAGCAGACGAAGGGGCAGAACGACTCCTCTGACAGGCTCAAAGAGCCCATCGGAGCATTGGTCGGACCGTAATCCATACAACAGAGGCGGTGCCTGCGGAGGCACCGCAGCAGTGATTACAATGTTCCTCTTCCCTTTGCCTTTCCATGTAAAGGCAGACAGAATGGGGCTT
Source organism: Triturus cristatus (assembly GCF_964204655.1). Taxonomy (NCBI): domain Eukaryota; kingdom Metazoa; phylum Chordata; class Amphibia; order Caudata; family Salamandridae; genus Triturus; species Triturus cristatus. The sequence continues at coordinate 362,733,625 of NC_140584.1, read as the reverse complement.
TGGGGGCCCATAGCAGGGCACCCGTCCCCTGTGGGCCTCTCTGATGGGCCCATGGGGGCACATGTGGTGCCCCCAAACATCCATGCATCGTGTGTCAGGCACCACATGGATGTTTGAAAACTGCAGCTATTCCACTGCGACCCTTTTCTAGGGCCGCAGCTCAAGCCGCAATGGAAAACAGCAGTTATGCGACCGCCTGCATGGAGGTTGCATTGTAATCGGGCAGGTGAAACCACCGACATGTAGTCAGTCGGACACCTGCCCGATACGTCCAACCAGCATCGTAATGAGGCCCTAAGAGATGGTTAATTGTATTGCCAAATAGCTGTTAGTGACAACAACAGTAATGTTATTGCATGCTTCCTTGTGTTGGTGCTCACAAGTTAGCATTGCCAGCTGTTACTATGCCCTGCTAGTTATCACACCAGCAGAAGACCTATGCTCTTCTTACTCATGCATTTCCATTCTAGATCAGCGGAAGTGCCCGGCTATGGCTGGGGCAGCACTTCCTGTTACTGTTAGCGCTGACCCCTTCTTCGTGCAATGCATCATCAAGAACATCAGAGCCAAGGTCCCCATTTTGATCTTTCAGCTGGAGGGCCTTGGATACAAGTGGATCACGAGGCTTTCAAACCGCGCCCGCCGTCCGCGGCGAATTTCAAAGATGCACTAAACCCAAATTGCCCCTCTCCCTGTACCTCGACAACCTTTTATAGATGGCTAATCTACATTGTACTATACAAGCCTTCATTTCCATAATGCTTGTCTAATGCACATGGCATTTTATCGAGGGCCGACTCTGTTTCATCTTGAAAGGCTTTTTTAATTAATCCAATTCATTATTGCCGCTTGTCATGGCTAAACTCTTGAGACTCAACAAAAACTTTGCTTTGCCAGTTGTCAACACATTTCCCTTAAAATTGACATTTTTGAATGCTCTCTGATAACATATCTAGTTTTCATATGCAGAGTGCACTACTTAGTTGTATTAAATTAAGAAACGTCGGCATAAAGGTTTTTATTCTCTTGATCAATTATGTGGCTTTAGGCATTCTTTTTAAATAGGGTGCACAGCAGAGCAATTTTTTTTATTGAAAAGCAAACAGGTCATTGATTTCAGGGTTTAGTGTTTCAGTAGGGCAAAGGGCCGAAATATTTTTTTACTCGCAATTTCAAATGTACAACCTCTATATGCAGTTTTCTATTTTCATCTTACCTGCTAACAAATGGGGCCCGCGGTGATTCCACTTTGCTTAATGGGAAACATTTAGTGCAATCCATTTTGAAGCCTTTTCTAAATGACCAGGCCCAAAAAACACTGGGGCATATTTTCAAGTCCCCTTTGCCACCGGCGCGTCACTTTTTTTGACACTCAGGTGACATTACACCATTCCCCATATTTCCAGGGTGGTGCTAAGCCACTTAATTTATTTATTTATTTATTTTAAGAATTTGTAGAGCGCGAACTGTCGCCGTGGCAGGCATCCTGGCGCTGACAGAGTCTGAGGAGGAGGGGGGGGGGGAAGAAACAGGGAGGCTAGGGCTAGCCCGGGAAGAGCCATGTTTTAACCTTTTTTCTAAAAGGAAGCAGGTCATCGGTATGTCTAATGTCGGCGGGGAGGGAGTTCCAGACATAACGCCACCTTGTAAATATGCCCCTTTCTGCAGCAGTCCTCTATGGCAAAGGGGCATGCAATGGGTGTTCCACAGCAACACCCATTGCTTTTCGATGCTGCCCCAGATTTACAAGGCTGGGGCAACGTCAAAAACTAAGGCCAGGTAATGCCTGGTCTTAGAATGGCAATATGAAGAGAAATTATAAATTTCTCCTTTTTTTATATGTGTGCTGCATTATGCAGCAGGCATAGAATAAGCAAATTGCCATTATAGATTGTTTATGTGTGGGAAGGTGTTCCTTCCTGCACATAAACAATTGCCCCTGCAGCGCAGGCACCCTTGCAACATGGTGGCAGGTCGCCTGTGCTGAACACAGGGGTGCGCGTATTTTTGTAAATACAGTGCATCCCTGCGTTTTAAAAATGTTGGAGCACGGTGTTGCCAAATTTGGAGTAGCACCACGCTCCGACATTTTTTTGTAAATATGCCCCACAATCTGGTAATTTCCAAGATGGCCTATCTGTGGGCCTCATTATTTTGGCCGATTTCCTCCCAATGCATGAATGTTGCTTACTTAAACGTTTGTAGAGAAGAGGGTTCTCCAAACATAGCTCAATAACCACTGTCTAACAGCATTATTGCAATGAAACGTGGAAAATGTGGAATTGGTTCAACAGTTGTCGACCGACATTGGAGACAACAATTGCAAAGAACTTTAAGTTCAAGTTTCGAGGGGAATGTGTCAGTATGGTCGCTACGGTGGCCCTAATGCAGGGCACAAATATGTTGGGTTCCAAGTTTACACATGTGCTGTAAGGCCAATGACATTTGTGCAGACATAATCACCGGTCATTGTGTATTATCTTGCACATGCGTATCATTCATTGCATCCCTGCTCACTCTTTGCAAACACCCTTTAAGGACAATCATTTGCCAGAAACCATGGGGCCTGTTCCCAAAGGCGTTTTGGAGTACATAAAGTAGTATTATTCCTCTACTCTTTTACATACTCTTATATGCCTTTGTACATTGGTCCCAAAAAATTTAAGTTAGGAATGAAATGAGAATATGCAGGGAATAGTCATTTACAATCAGTACAAATCGAAAGGACTTTTAACTATTAGGGAGTTCAATGTATCTGGTCCTATTCACAAAGGCAGGCATGTAAGAGTATTTAAAAAGAGTACTCCTGAAGTACTACTTCACTTAATCAGAAATGATTTTGTGAATCATTCCTTATGTCTTCATTGTGTCTTCCTAATAGTTTATAGTATTTGATATGATTTTCAAAGCATTAGATGAAAATTAAAAAAAAGACTTTCTAGCTTTGAAATGCAAACAATGACCAAATGCTATCCCAGTATTTCCCACACTGTGGGTAGGGACCCACTGGTGGGTCACAAGCCAATTTTTGGTAGGTCGCGAAAGTCCTGGCCTATCAATAGGTGATATTTAATATTATTAGCTCTGTTATATTTCTAAAATGCACCACAGGGCCTCGTTCTAACACATACTTACCACATGGCTACAAAGGTGCTTATCCTATTTGCCAAAATAACTGGTAACGTCACCTAGATTTTTCAAAAGCCTTGTGACTTTAGTGAACAGATACCACAGGCCAGTACCCCACTCTGAAAAGAGATCAATCTCCAGATTTAAGTGCAGAACACTATCTGCTGCTTTTATGAGCAGCTCAATATCTCGGCCACAGTCCGTTATCGAAGGGCGTGGTCAAGGTTGTGCCTTTACAAACAATGACAAAATCATCCCACCTCAGGACAATTAAAGCTAGGTGGATCATGAAACTGTGTCATTCTAAAAATTGGGTAGTGGTTCTATAAATTTGCAAAGTACTGTGCTAGACCTATCCAGGGTATGAAGGGGAGAGGAGAGGATAGAGGATATTATGTTAAATGTGGACTGTTTTTGCCTTCATAGCTCTCTGACAATGTTTTGTGCCCTCGTCGTGCTGATAACAAGAAGGCAGGTGTCTCCTGGTATGCTTTCTAAATTAAATAAAAAAAGTTAGTGACTTGGTTCACCTAAGACTGGGCAGGTGAACTTTTTGCAATGCAAAAATAAAGGCCCTACGCCTAATAATCGAAATCCCAAAATTATATCTCGTCATGTAATTGAAGACTGTTTGCACAAAAAATCCATAGCAGAAGCATGGGGACAGAGAGAAAAACCAGAACATGAGTAGCTGTTGTTCACAAATCATGTTTTTGCTCTAACATATAGCCTCAAATGACGGATTTCCATTTCACATAATTTAACATTTCTTTTTTTTTTAATTGCATAATTACGCAAAAGGAAATTACATGAATTTTGCACATAGCCCTTAAAAGATACCCTCAATTTTAAGACCAGCGTGCCAGCGTGGTTGTTTGTGTTCAGCACAGTCGTTCCTCCTTTCTTAATCCTATGAAGTGTGGTTGGACTTGTGAGGGATACAGGGGATGGCAATGCAAAAGAATTCCTGGAAAGCAGCAGTGGGGTGTGATTACTTTATTATGTCACAGGGAAACCATGTACTGGACAGTTGTGCCTTAGCATCGAATTGAACTTACTGGCCTTGAGAGGCGGCATTTTTTGTATTCTGGTGATGCTGTCTTTGGCGCAATAAGGCAGATTGACTGTTTTGCTTATAAATGCCAGCTCAAGCTGTTTCAGGGCAATTTTCTCTGGCCATCTAGCAGCTGTTTGATTTTTCTTGTCCATTGTTACCTTACAATGAAACACATTTGTTCACCTTGTGAATCTGGGCATGGCTGTGCTGTGTTTGTCAATCGTAATGTTTGTGAAACACACTTGAAGCCTCATTATCGAAGAATTATAGCAGGCTATATATTTGTCATCATCTTATGTGAACAATTGAATGGGAAATAATCTCATATGAAACACAAATATGTTCAACTGACAATGCATGGGATAGTGGTAACTATCTGATGGTTGCCAAGTACATCTATGACATGCGTGTAAACAAATACAGTTGGGAGGAAGCATATTCTGCCATTTGTAAAAAATAACACCAGATTACCCCTTTGGGCGAAAAAATAAGGTTTCTGCAAAAGAAAACACAATAACAGCGCATGAGCATTTAGTAACCAGACAAATCACAATTCACATTTGGAAGCAGCAATGGAGTGTAACCTTCCTTTTTTTTAAATGTGTTTTTTAGAGGAGCTCATTGCTGATGTTATTTTGGCCACTCATTTTCAAAATTGGTGAATTGCATGTTTTCTTCAATGCAGATGGCCAATGGTAAGTCAAACACAGGTGGTGTGAATGCACACCGCGGCTGTAATTTTATCATGATCAGGAACACAGAGGAGTTGTTATCGCGAAATATAGCAAGTGGTATTTATACAGCTTATTTTTTCGCTATAGAGACTCCATGCCTTTTGCCAGCTGACCAACATGGCGCTGGTTCTTTCTGTTATGAAGAGCCAGGGACAACAGGGAGATGGTCAATGGAATGCAAGGCACAAGTGCGCCCTTTAGCTTCAGTGAAATGAACTTGGTGTTGGTTTGATTCACCCCATTACTAAACCCTCTTGATGCCTTGCCATGTCATCTCATTTCATGTGGTCAGGATTGTAAGGTGTATATTAGCCTATAGACTTCAAACTTGTTAAGGTCTAGCTTGGCAGAACAGTTGCCTGTAAGACCTATTGTTTAAAATTCTTTAAAACAGGAGCGGGCGTTGTTTCTGCCTAGAGGAGAATTTCTCTCTCACCATAAGCCATTCACTGTTTAGTGTGTTATTCCACCTTCTATGCTGCTTTTATTGTGCATAGTTCTTGAATTACAATAAGGGACTATTTTACAATTCAAAACTATACTGACTCATCGTACATTATGTTATTTTTCTCATAGATGAATTGTAAATTTAAAGCAGTTGTAATTTGTTTTTCAATGCATGACGGCTTTCAATATTTTAAGCATGGCTCAGAATGCAAGCTAGACCTGTTGGCTTTGCAAATGTCTGTTTTTAGTGCTCTTGTGCCTCATTCAAATGATGACCTATGCCACGAAGACACACAGACAATCACACAGTCTCTTTGAAAAATAATTGACATGCAATTATTTGATTTTCACCGGAGGCATGTATGGTCTACACCTGCTGTGGTACACCACGGTCAGTTGAACACATACCCTTTTGATATGTTTGTTTTTATATTTTGCAGTGTTAATCATACTGCGTACTGAGTGCGTTTACCAACAGGACATCTGTTAAGTTTACACACCCATTCCATTCCCATTCTCTCGAGCACTGTTATTGTTGTTTCTTTGTACACCTCTCTCTTTCCCTCTTTACTAGCAATGTTTTCGATCTTAGATCATAGTCGAGCAAATCACAAACTGAGGAGATATTGTGTTGTCTCCTTACTCTGAGATTGTATTCTGAGAAAACTCTTAAAGGGCACATCCAGTGAATGATGTTCCAGTACATCTCTAAATCCAAGTAGACGTCATCAGACAGAACAGCCTTCTAGAATGCCTATTGATGGTGATTGTTGGAGATGCAGGAATGAGCAAAGAGGTATGATTTTTTCTGGATGGTCCTGTTAATAACGAATGGGTCAGTGTGCACCGAGTGTGTAGCTGTGGGGGTATAGGTCTAGCCTCCGTCTTGGGCTGTAGTTACGGCCACCACACTACTAGGACATACCAACCACACAGAAAGATGACAGTTGTTATTGGGACAGACTTTTGATTTTCCTTAAAATGGATAGTAAATAATCCTATGTCACCCCTTGGACATTTGGCAAAAAAAGGATCCCTAAAAACCACATTTTAAGGCTCTTCGGAAGTGCCTGTGATCCAGCGCGAAGGACAAAATTGACATATTCTCCATATGTCACAGATTCTTATTCACAAATTCATTCATACATTCATTGGTGGGGCCCATAACACCAACACACTCTTCATTCAAACAATCTCACTCGAATCTGTACACAGGAGAAAGGGGCTGCTGGACATGTGGGTACCTTATTACCTATCAGGATTAATTTGCTTATTACTTCATATACACATCCTATATACAACTTTCAGAATCCTGACTTTAACATCAAGGCACTCCACTGTTTGGTCGATGGACCAACTAGTTGGACTGGTTGATGGTGAATTAGAACCAGCTAACACACAAATAAAGTCTAGAAGTCATTTAATCTCTTCAGTGATTAATTTAAAGAATCCCAAAACTCGTTTCTTATTATTTCAATGTTGTTTATCTACTATTAATAACTTCCTTAAGTTTGCATTTATTAACTAAAGCTCAAAATATGAATTTTAGTTTTATTAAAGAGAAATCAAACATTTAGAAATGTCATTTAATCATAAATCCAAGAAAAATACAGTAAATCATTTACCAATAGGCAGGCGATGATAGCTTCAGATCAAACAGGGAGTTATCCGCATTCTCAGGTAAAAACTCCCTAGACAGGCTGTCTGACCCATACCAAGGGATCAAACCGTCCGGCAGAAATACAGGATACAATGCAACAATTCTTCAATGTCCATATGTCAATCCGCAGCATGGATTAACTCCACACCCAGACTGGACGAAAGGAAATTAATGAAGTTTTAGAAAGTCGGAAATTTAAAAAGGAACAATCACCCAACAAGAACCCCCTTTCAGGAAAACTCAAAGGCTATCACGACCGCAACTCCAACTGCAACCAACAAACCCCGTAATGACTGATGAGGGGTTATTATACCCTTTCTCATCTTACTTCATACAAAATATGGCAACTTTAGGGACAGAGAAAATGGTCTGTTTGGACAGTTCGGGGTTATCAATAGTTCATTGCACTTTTTCCCAGTGCAAACTGGTTCTTCATGGTGACTTGGCATAAAAAGGCACAAATTGACAATGTTCTCCCATCTCTCAGACGGGAACAGTGAATTTATCTTTTCAAGGCAAAACGGTCCTATTGACAGGTTCATTCTTTGTCTTTTCCGTTGTTCCCATACGATCATCTATTGGTTTGCGGTCAAGTCCCCAACACTTTGGCCTTGGCAGGGAGCACAATGTCAGAAGTTCATGTCACCTTGTGATCTCCAGAGCTATTTGGGCATGCGCAGAAATCATCGTGCGCACATGGTGGCATCTGCTTCAGTAAACGCCATCTTGGGTACTGCGTCCTAGTAGGCCCGAATGTCAACTTAAGCAAAAATAGACATAACAGCAATTAAAATATAGAAATTCAAGAGTCTAAGGTTTAAACCCACACTAATCCCAATATATATTAGTATTTTCCTAGCTGTAGCAACATTTAAAGCGATAATACTTACCATTTGATAACTTGAGGCCACAATACAATCACAAAGCAATATAAACCATGCAATTTACTATTTTAACACACTCTAAGGTTAGTTTGCGTACCATTGTTAATTAGTTAATTGTTCTGCCATGCAATTACCAATTTAGTCCCACGTGTATTGTGTGTTTATCAAGGTGCAAAGATTGATTAGTATCACTTCCACTCCAAACATATTATGCAAATTAATTTTAGAATGATTACGTAATTAATTACATGAAAATTAGAGGAGGTATACAACATTTTGTTTTACCTGCTCCATCACCTGCATTCCGTAATTTTCCTGAGACCTGCTAGTAAGGTAAAGTAATTCCATTAACATCCTTCAAACCTCGAAGGACTGCCACCGCTAGCATGGAACAACCAAGGATGGCTCAGCTCCGGACCTAAGGATAGAAGTTGTTCTAATGATCTGCAGATTGCTACCTATATCCAATCAATGCTCCGTGCTAGAGCAAGAGTTTCAGTTTTCTCTGACACATAGCAGCAGCCAGTGCAGTTGAGCTAGAACTGCAGAGGCCCAGTCCCATTCCTTCAATTTGCAGATTACGCTTGCCACATGATTTTGCGCCTTAAATAGGTGGGAATTACCTTGAGTTGAACATCCTAAGTACTGATACTTTTAGTACCTATTATGGTCCTCACCAGCATTACCTTGGGTGGTAGAAATAGTACATATATTCTGGCAAATGTAGATGAAAATTACACATATGTCTGTATTTTTCTATCATCCGTGACTTTGCTAGCATAATTCACCTTGTTTGTGACAATCCTGTGTTGGGGTGGTGCATTTTCCTCGCTGTTGCATTGTATTTCCAAGCACTTCACTGTGATGTTGCCTGCTACCACAGAGGAGCTGTTGGTAAGCACTACCATGACTGCAGCCAATCTACGAGATTTTTATTTTAGGATCTAATTGATTCTCCTTGAAGTTATGACCTAGGCCATGATGTAAACTCAGAGTCTGCCCCACTGGCTACAGTAACGGAGACCAGGGTGAAATACGTCAAAAATGGTGACTGATTTTTATTTACTTTTATAAAAAACTAAAACCAAAGATGAAGTGCTAATGACAAAGTAGAAATGAATGAAAATAGAACATGTAAAAGATGTGGACAGATATAAAGGCAGATTGATTTTGACATACTCAGAAGAGAGCAATGAAATCAAAAACTTGTCTGGAAAGTTTTGGAAAGTGATCAAGGATGATAAAGATATTTGTAAATTCCCAAGCAAAAGGCCAACAGTAACATCACCGAAAGTACCTGCTTTTAAAGGACTAATTGTCATGAGTCATTTTGTGCACAGGAAAAGTTAACTGAATTGGCTAGAGAATAAACAGATTGAATTAAACAATGCCACGGGTACAAGGTGTGTAAAATTTGATTTACTACCAAAACCTTTTAAGAAACAGATGGATCAATAGAAGAATATCTTGTGACGAACGCTATGCTTTCTATGTATTGGAATACGTTTGGAATTTCAAATAGTGGACAGTGGGCCAGATGTACGACTCACCAATTTGCGAATCGCAAATTGCATCACATTTGCGGCTTGCAATTTGCGACTCACAAATTGGTATGTATAACAGTGTCTCAGACACAATGAGTGATTCATAAAGGATCGCAAATTGCATGCCTCATGAATATTAATGAGGCTGTCATAATTTTCGACCAGGAATGCACTCCCAAGGATGGTGGCCTGCTGGGGTCAGCAGACCACCATGTCTAAGACTGCTTTTAGATAAAGCAGTCTTTTTTTAAATGCAGCCCGGTTTCCTTAAAGGAAAATGGGCTGCATTTTAAAAAGAAAAATGAAACGTTTTTGAGGGCAGGCAGTGGTCCCTGTGAATATTTTCTCACATACTCACAAAGGGGAAGGGCTCCCTGGGGACCCCTTCCTGTTTGCGAGTGTTTTACCACCTACTTGAAGTAGGTGGTAAACTGCGACTTGTTTGCGGCCGCAAATGCGGTAGCAAAACAATTGTACATGGCATGGTACTCGCTATGAGGAAGGGACTTCCCTTCCTAATAGCTGGAGTCGCAAATGCTATTTTGCGGGTCAGTGACTCGCAATATAGCATTTATACAGGCCTTTAACCTTTTTTGCGATCGCTAACGGGAAGACCTTCGGCTTTTGCGGCTGCAAAAAAGGGTTGTACATCTGGCCCAGTATCTTTAATCCACAATGTAAATCCATTCTAGAACATTTTTGTATGATCAATAGTCATTTGTATGCTACGCTAACACATTATGGAAAATGGCACAATGATGAGTAAACAACGTTGATATACTATAACATGATATATACCCAAGAAATGTGGAGGGGTAAGGGAGAGAATACCACAATTAAGAAACCTGGAATCAAAATACTTCATAAGATTAAAAAACACAATGTCCTTTCTGACTGAACCCAGGTGAAGAATAACATGTACATCTGTAACCAGTATGAATTTATAAGAACATGACAACTATATAGTGGAATGTAAATAAAAAAGTATTTTTCTTCAACAAAACCCTACTTAGGGTGCAATAAATGGGAAGAAGGTTAATAAAAACATGCTTAACAATAACTCAGGTACCCACTGAGGGTTTATTTAAGCGAGTCATAAATAGTCACCAGAACATGACCTAAAGGATATAAAAGACTTTTCAAGAAATAGCAAAAATTAGAAAAAATGTAAACTGATAATAAACAAACTACATATACCAATGTTCCCTGAAAATGAGTGACTGGTGCATACTATACAAGGTGATAGTATACGTGCTCAGGTCAGCCATTATCAAGACCTTAGAGGGTCAAAAAGCTTTGGCTATGCAGCCGTTTACTTTTTTTCACAAAAAAACAAAAGTGCCTTATTTCTGCATAACGACGTACCAGGTGGTTGTATTACGCATTGCATTACTTTTGCATTGTAAAGTACCTGATTGCTGTGTTACGCATTGCGTTATTTTTACATTGCAAAGTGCCTGATTGTTGCTTACGCATTGCATTATTTTTACATTGCAAAAGTGCCTGATTCTAGCATTACAATCTGCATAACATGGTGTTAGGATTACAGAAGACTGTTTAGAAGTGCTCATTAATATCGCCAGAACTTACAAATGCTGGCTGGCCTAACAACTGGCCAAAGGGAACATTACAAATACGCATATGTTAGATTTATATTGTGTGGTCTTATTGTATATCTTTTTCTATAAAGTTTATACTAGTTTTTATAAAACTCGCGTGGAGTCTATTTGTGGTGTCATCATTGGGTTGCTGTGAGTGTGGTTGAAAATACTTTACACATTTGCTTTGAAGATAAGCCTGATTGCTCGTGCCAAGCTACCAAGGGCGTGAGCGGGGCTATCTCAAGAGGTGACCTTCCTTTCCCCGACGTGGAACCGCGGGTCCCTATTTGGCCTAAAGTGCCTACCTCAGCCAACCAGGGATCCCGGGTCTAACAGTAATAATTGTGAGATTTTGAAAAATACTGATGTAGAGATGGTTTTCTACCAGTGACCATCAGCAGAAGTGTTCCAGTGGAAGCTTTGCGCTGTGACAGAGATGGATATACACAAACAGATAATTTGGTTTTGTAAGCAATGACTTGAGTTGTACTCTTATCCTGATTTAGGTCTCTATACCAAGGTGGGTAAATAGAGTAAGGATAAGTGAGGGCTAGAACACATGAGCTTTATATTAAATAATTGTATTAATAGTGTTTGGTTGGAATGGTGTGGTTTATGGGTGTGCCCTGTGTGGGATGTGCTTCATTGTCATGAGTGATGAGAGGCATATAGGACTTCTCTTAATCCTGCAATTGTGTAGCTGCGTCTATGCTTGGAGGGGAATGAATATAATGAGAGGTACATCTTCATGTGTGTTCACTACTGTCTTTGATTGAAGAATCTTTCTGATTCTTCTTTAGCATGGTCCTGAATCATGTTTAAGTAATACAATTTGTGGGTCAGTATAATTTTGCATTATTAGATTGGGAGAGCTAGGTCTCTACTTTTTTCACGAATGCAAAGTGATTTTGGATACTTCCTGTCTTTGCTTGGGGGTTCCATAATTTTGAAGCTTGTAGAGAGAAATCGATTCCACTGATGTGTTTCTTCCTTTCTGTGGGGTGAAGAATCCAGGTGCCTGGTTACAACGTAGTGTGTTCTTCTCTGACAATACAATGAACTTGCCTTGGATTCCTGACTGGGATAGTGCTGTGCGTTTTTCCGAGCATCTTGAAGGTAGAGTGTTTGGCTACAGGGAGTCAGGGAAGCGTTTACTCCACCGGATGAAAATGTTGTAGCTGTCTTGCTAGAGCACTTTGTAATTTTTGTGTTGAGTAGGAATAGTGGGGCCTTTAGGTAAAGACTATTTGAGTACTCTACTCAAGACTTGACAAGGGTGATAGTGGCATGGCCTGCTGTTTCTGTAAATAGACTTAATGATCGAAAATGAGTTGAAGAGTTTGAATGGTTCAGAAGACTCTCCTCGTGACTTGATTCACTTTTGAAGGATCTGGCAAAAGTTGCAGTCCATGATCACTCTGAGATCTATTGCTTCATTTGATGTTGATGGGGGATGCTTAGTTCCTCAGGTCAAATTGCTGTAGGTTGGTAGTTACTCTATCTTCAAGAGGTCAGGACTTCAGTTTCAGTGGTTGTTCACCATCAATTCATCAATGGCACAGAGACAGGGATAGTGGTCAAGTCTTAGTAAGTCTAACTCCATGTTTCCAGTTGTAGGATTATCTGTGTGTTGTCAGCATAGCTGTAGTATGTAAAGCTGAAGGACTTGATGAGGCCCGGTAGGGCTGTGAGGTAGAGGTTGAACAACAGTGGTGAAATGATCAACCTGGAGGTATATCACGGTCGGTGATGAAAGAAGCTGGTGTGAATAGGGGCAGTGAGACGATGCTAAACTTACCATATAAGTTGGAGATGCACTCTAGAATGCTTCCTGAGATGCCAACTTCCTGATATCTCAATACTTGAGTCTATTAGTGGACAATGTCAAAGGTGGGTAATAGATCAGCCGGTAGTAGTGCTGCTACTCCACTTCTGCTCGCTGTTGCTTTCAGCTTATCGCGGAATGGATGACTCGAGAATAATATGCAGAACAAGCTTTCAGAACAAGTGCTAGAGTTAAAAGCAGAAAATGTATTAAACAATCTGAGACAGCTTTACCCATGTTTGTGTGAGAATCATGGGCAAAGGTGGTGATTGACTAAAATCCCTAACACCAAGTGAAGGAAGGTGAAGACACTTTAAGGCTGAGGGTTCAAACCTGCATTCATATGACATATGTGCACTGACATATCTGCATAATCAGCTCAAATAAACCTATGTCTCTGCAAGTATAATGTCACGTCCACATCTGAGATTTCTTCGTCATTGTTACCTCTTTCTACTTATGAATCTTCCTGAAATAATCATTATTTTAAATCACTTGAATTTTCATGAAATTCATTATTTATTATTTGGCATATCCAGTCACACAACTGGAATTCGTTTTTTATGTTGTCATTCCTTCATTAGAGGCACAAGTAATACACTAAAACAACCGACTGTGCTAGAAACTGCAAATGTAATTTATCTCTGGGAAAGTACTATGCGTCTCTTCTAAGACTTTCTGCACTTTCTCTGGGGAGGGTTCCCAACACCTCACCATTTCATCATTACCGAACTGATGGCTAAGAAAATTAATTACATTTGTATTTATGCAAAACAGACAATGTACTAAAAGCATTTGCAGCAGTCCAGACTGAGGCGCCAAAATCCACGTTCACACCATTTTTCATAAGTATGAAAAGAGGCGCCCCAAGGTATCCAGCGACATGATAAAGTAGTTTCCATGAGAATTTGTTGGCTTACCAATGCCATTATTTTGATTTTTTTCTAATCCGGGGCGAAAATATCCAGCGCTTTTTCTCTACAGTCCCTTCCTTGGAGAGAACAGAACATGCTTCTGGCGCCTTTTGTCACAAGTTGTTATTAATAATAAAATAAACACGAAGATCGTGTGACCTGCTTCCCTGACACCAGGCGCAGGCTGGGCTTCAGACCTGTGTACCTTTCATGTATTTTTGTGGGTGAAAGTAAATAATATCAGAGGAGGCCCACAGGCTTCTGTACCTGCTTCTAAGCAGCCGGTAGATTTAAAAGAAAGAAACCGCCTCCTGCATGTGTTCTGCTACCAGCAGCGATTGCACAAATAAAGAAAAGGAAATATACACTGTTGTGGAGCAGGCCAGTACTCACGATAATAAAAATAAAATTCCTCATATTTTTATTGGTGGCCGCGCGTCCATGAAAAAGGCAGGTTTCATTCTTGTGGAGATGGCGCACTTCGATAAAAAAAAGTGCTGCCCCCATCCGTTTGCAGGAGAAGGTCGCTTCGCCTCAAGCAAACATCGCTCCACTATGTTCAATGACTGAGCATGGACCCGCCCCCCTCCATGACTCCATGTTCCAGCAGCAGTTCAGCAGTTGCAAGACTTTCTTGGTGCTCTTGTGATGGATGCCGGATTTTGGTCTTGTTGGCTTAATTTCAGGGAACGGCTGGAAATCTCGCGATGCCCTCTTTGTTTTTCTAGGCAGTTGGTGTATAGACCTGCTTTACAAAGCCACGTGCACAGAACTATGCGTGCCAGCATGTGAATTCAAACTCTGCTTATCACTTGGGCCGGCACTCGTTATGAGTGTGCCAGCCTGCTTTAGTTTCACTAGCTATGTTTTTATAGCACTTGTATGAAACCACAGAGCTACTCTCGGTTTTAATCGGATATTATGGCTATAGCTTCATTGAACTGATGCGAATATTCTATTACAGCGATGACGTAAAAAAATCATACGACAGTTAATAAACGTTTTCTATTTTCGTTTTGTGAGCATCTCAAATAGGCACGCAGTAGTGAATATATATCAAATTATATATAAGAATGTAAAGGTAGCAAATAGTATCTGAGACAGTGTTGTGTTAGATATTTAAAGTTCATTTCAGCAATTACAATTTTGCCTGGCTAGAACGGATCCATGGAAGACTTCAGAGCAGTAGCGGCTGCTACCGGACCCAGGTGGTGAGACGAGGGCGGAGATGAAATACGTTTTTTTGAAAACACTTACCTGTGACTGCCAGCCGGCAGCCGCCTCTCCTCCATCCTCTTCTTCCTGACTCTGGTCCAGCAGTAGGATGCAGGAAGCACCCGGCTCCCAGCCTCCCGATAGCCAATCACAATGCTGCAATGCAGCGTTGTGATTGGTCTAACCACCATGGATCAGCGCTCAGCCAGGGAATGGGGTCCAGGCAGTGGTCGAAGTGTGCGGGAACGGCAGGGCACGGCGTGCCCCTACTTCTTTAATTCTATAGATTCCGTTCCCCTACTTTTTTATTTTGAACATGCGTCCCGGGACGTAAGAAATATCCACGGCCTTAGAGAAGGCTCGGCATTAGTGGCTGTTCGGGGACGGGCGGGGAGCAGGGAAGGAAAAGATCTCCGTCTCTTGCTTCCTGCCCAGACAAGACATGGAAGGTGTCCGCTTCTGCTCTGCGTTGGCAGCTACCCCCCCTCCCCCTTTCTTACTCTTATTCCCTCTCTCTGTCTAGCTCCTCCTCACTTACCGAAAACCGTGACTCAAGATATGGTTCTCACCCTCTCTTTCTTCCTGTCGTTCATTTGTTCCCCTGTGAAATGGATGCAAGAAAGAAAACCACTTTTGTTGGAAATGCCGTTTTGCCATTTTTCTATTCCAAAGTGCAGCCACGGAAATAAAAGGTTCAAAATATGAAAAATCAATAACTAAATAAAGCAAGATGGAGTGTTCTTAAAGTGCCCAGATTGGTTTTATTCAAACCCCAAAAACATTAGCGTCACTTTACTGAGTTTGCCAGTAAAACGCTGTTTTGTCCCCGGTTGGGAAGTGCGCCAAACCTGGAGTTACTGCAATACCTGGTTGATGGGTGGATTGGAAAACAAAATGTGTAGGGCGGCTTTATGTTCACGAATGTGGTCTTTTTGAACCATACTGCTTACGTTTTGTAAGCATATAAGCAGTGGACATTGAAATGGGTCCTTTCTGGGCCTTGTAGTTTTCTGGCAGAAGCACTCACTGATTTCTGAATAGTGAGTGTAAAAGCGTTAAGTTCAACATGTTGTTTCTGCTTACATTTCACATGCTTTATTTAATCTTTCATTCCTATGAGTGTTTGCTTTTTCCAGGATGTTGTTACTTTTTCCTTTAGGCAGCATATTGCTCTTGCCTAGTGCGTAATTTGAATTGAGTCGCATCCAGTTGTTTATAGCAAGTCAAATTGGATTGTAGTTGAAGGCAGTGTGAATTTCTCTCAGTGGGGCGGTATGGTGTTCAGTGAGGGAGCAGATGTCGCACTGGGGGCAGAGCTGCCGAATTTAGAACTGGGGAACCAGGTTCAGCCTTTATGACCAGTCCCCCAGACCATTCTCCTGAGGGAGCACATTCCCATGCTAGACCTTAGAAGGCCCCGCAAAACCGGAAAAGCCCTGGTGTCTTAACACCAGCAGGTGGACCGTAGCAGTGGTAAGTGTGGGTTCACCTTGAAGGCTTGCCCACCACAATCTATGCTGAAGTTCACCTCCAGTCTTGCAGGCAGGCCTATGAAGTAGCAGACCCTAGAGCAACAGTGACTCTGTCACTGAGGTCACAGGACCCCTGAGAAGAGCTGACTCTAGGGCAGGGTGACGGGTGTGACTGAATTTGAGTGGGGGCGTTGTATATTATGGGTTTAAAAGCACTTGCTGCCTCCTTCCTGGCCTACAGCAATAATAAAAATGTCATAAGTCTGGTGAATAAACGTCTTCCTAGAGCGAGATCAGAGTTTTGTCTAGTGGAAGGTTTAACTCATGGAAAGATAGGCTTAATGTGCCTGCTGCTAAGAACATGTACCAAGCCCATCACAAAGTGCACATATTGTAAATAGGTCAGTGGGTTATTGCTTTTGTCAGTGAGATCCTTTTGCATACATGCAGTTTATAAGTTAAAATCCTAACAAAGAACAGTGAGCTATTAACTTTCATCTAAGAGCTGCATACAAACTGCAAGGTATAAACTAGAGCGTTATGGTTTTTTCCCTAATCCTTTGATTATCCTAATGTTGCAAAAAGTGTTCATTTGGATAGAAATCAATAATGATTATTAAAGTGAACCACCAAACATGGTATTAAGTTTTAAATTCTGAGTTTGTATTTTTCCAGATCAATCACTATTAAACTATACTGCCTACTAATATGGTTGTCATGTGACTCCTACACCTTGTAGTCCTTTGTCTTATGTAACATTTCCCATATAGTGATTTACACACGTAAAATTGAGTGTCTCTGTGTATATTGCTGACGGCCGAAAATCCATGGCTCGGAAACAAATGGCTTGTGCTTCCACTTTTAAACATATTTGGGACATTCTGTGATTAGAAACATATCCCACTTTGTGAATTTATTTTAAGGTCAATAACTCATATTAATCGTTAAATAATCATGTGTATCCATTGGTTGAATTACATAACATAATAAGCTGTAACTGGTCAGTGAAATACCAAACAAATACTAAAGATTGGGATGTTTTGCCAATCCTGGCCACACCTCTAACTCCGCCCACTGATCCAATCCTCAGGTTAATCCCGCCCTCTGATTCTCCGCCCACAGTTCCCCTACTTTTTTTTCCCCACTTCGACCACTGGGTCCTGGGCATGTTCTCCGCGCAGGCTGTAATGCAGCCTGCATGGAGAAGATGCAAGGCCGGACAAACAGTCATGTGCACTTAGAAGAGGGCAAACCACTCCTCCCCTGCTCCTCTGTCATCGGAGCAGCCACTCCACAAATGCAAGGCTGCAGCAGAAGGAAACATAAAAAAATAATAATGCAAGTTATCATCATTTTATGTTTCCTTTACTTCATTGCTGCACAGCAGTGGGGCAACGCTCCTCCGCCTTGGTGGAGAAGCCGCCACTGCTTCAGCGTTCTGCTGCAAATGGACTTTCAGCTGCAGGGTGGAACTAAAGAGTTTTCTGGTATGTGTGGTGCATACAGTGTGCTTGTGAGTGAGCCAGAGTAATGGGTTCCACTGGGTTCAATTTTGGAAGCCTGTGACTTATTCCTGTTTCAGAAGGTGGAGCAGGGACATTTTAAGTATTTTGGGGGCCCTGGGCCAAACCTATTTTGGGCTCCTGTTCCCAGCAAGTTTGGAATTATGATCCATTTTCCCATAAAACACTCATTGATCATACCTTAAAATTTAAACAATAGTAAAAGAAAAAAAGACAAATGATAGGCAATTGCTCATGTAAAATCAGCACTTGTCCCCTTTAACATCCCTTCCTCCCTTGAGTTTCCTTCGGACTGCCTGGATCCACATACATCACACAGATAGGCATGGAGGTGGACCACGAGGCAGCCCTGTATGAGGCTGTGGTAAACTTGAAAACATTCTATGAACAAAAGAGGTATAACTAGTTATTAAAGCCTGAATATTCGGATCAATTAGCAAGGGGCCCCATCTTGACTAAATAACAAGGGGCCCCTTTGGAAGGTGGGGCCCTGGACCCGGTTCCACATTGCAATTGCCCAAGCCTTAAAACGTCTCTGAGGTGGAGGTGAGGTTGTTTTCTCAGACAGTGGCAGTGTTTTGCTAACATTCCTGAAGCTGAAGGCCCAGACACAGAAGTGGGGAAAGTGGAGACAGGACTTCTTTAGGAATTTGATTAGATCCTTTTACTGAGAGGAGATGCTGCTTGGGTTGCCTGAGCACTAACATTGGTAGATGGTGGTGGTGAAAGATGGAACTGTTACTTCTGTTGTTCAAGGTGAGGAGGGTCCTTTAGATTATTCCAGCTTTTTGTCTCTTTCCTGATTACTGTCCGTGGGGCTGATGATGAGTTACATGCAGAAAGCTCAAACCTCTTTGTGCCTCTGTTGTGGGTACTCCGCTCTGGAGATAACACTGGTGTGAGGAGTATCATGCTGCACAGGTGTTGTGTTTGGTGAACAGCCTGAAGAGGACAGATGAAGAGAGGTCTGACCCAAACTAGTCTGAAAGTGCAGACAGAGAATCCCACGTATAAACCTGTAGAAAAGTGGGGGCAAAATGACCCACTTATTGTCCAGTTGAAAGTTCTCTTCACCTAAGGAAGGGAATGCTTTGCAGAATACTCAGGGGATTGGGGTACAACCAGAGCTGGCGTCTGCCTGACAGCGGCTTCTCAGAGGTGATGGGACATCACATGCATGCTCACCTTGCTGGAAGGGTCTGATCCTCAGACTTGAAGCCAACCTCTACTGAGAAATGGAAGGAACCTGCCCATTCCTGCAGAGGTGTGACTGTCCTCAAGTGCCAGAGCAGCTTAATCCCTGCTTCTGTGGTGGGTCACTGCTAAAGGAAGTCTGAGGAGGTTATTCTACATACCCTGGGGCTTGTGGGCTGGAGACTTTCCATGTGGATGGTTTCTGATACAATTTCGGACAGTAACCATCACCACTGGCCCCAAGATGCTTGTGTCCGAGGCCGAGCGTGCCACCGTCAAGAGGTTCTGTGCTGAGGAGGAGCATGCTACCACCAAGAATTTTTGTGCCCAAGGTGGAGTAAGATGCCATTCAGAGGTTTGTGCCAAAGCGGACCTTGGCCACAGCTGTTCAAGTGAATGAGTCCAAGCAGTGCTGTGCAACTGTGCCCATGACTTCAGAGGTGACCCACCTTATGCTGCTCTGACCTTGGTAACATGTTGCCTACAACTCACTGATGATCCTGTTAAGAGTCCTCTGCTCACCAGAGTTGACACCATCCCATGAGGACCTCATATGTCAGCACTCACTTTTGCTCTGCTGTGGTTCTTCTCGGATTGTGGGCCAGCTTGGAAGCAGCAGAGGAACTAACCAAGTGCTACAGGCCCCTGCCATGTGAAATCAACCTCTGAGACTTGCATTGTGGTGAGACTTTAAAACCTAAGACTTGCTAAAGGTGTTGAATGCTAAAAACTGAACTTAAGTAAAATCAGCTCCTGAGCATTGATACTTGCCTAAGAGAAACTAATTTGCAGTGTGAAGATTTACCTAGACTTTAGTGAGGTAGGGCAGAATATAAGGTGCAGTAGCCCAAAATCATGTTTAAGAAATGTGCCTGCTTTATGTGATGTGAAGAATTACATTTTAAGTGTATACATTAACATAAGTTTCTATTATCAAAATTAAGAACTGTGTTGGATTGGGTTGGAAATTGTGTTATTTAGCTGCTCGGTGATTATTGAGTGCTGAGTTTTGCACGTCCCTGTGAAGCCTGCGACTGCTTGCCATTTCTACCACTGAGAGTCAAGTGTTGAAAGAGTTTTAATTTACCCAGTTTGAAAAGATATTGTAGGATGGACTCCCGACATCAGAGAAAATAACCCCAGCCCCATGACTGAGTCTCAGTAGCCTGCGCTTCCCCGTGCCTCCCCCCACCCCACAAACACAGTCTGACAAGTCCATGTGATCACTTCCTAAAGGATCTGGGATCCGCCCCTGTAGTGGTTGGCTGGGACAAATTAGTCGGAAGACTACTGATGATATATTCTTCAGCTGATGAGACAAACATTACATGTAATTGGATATGCAAGCTTACCTCTGTGCAACATGCATGTTTCAATGAAGCGTTCTGTGGAGGAAAAAGTATTATGAAGTTCTGAATAAAACACCTAAATAAATACATTTAAAAACAGCTGCTCTCACTCCCCAATGGTACGTCAGTATCTGAAAGACCATATTCATAGTCCGTAATGGAAACATCATGTTGTCTCTACCAGGAATTGCTAGATTTGCAATAGCTATGAGTTAATCGAGTGTTTCAGACTTGGTATAGCAAACAACAACAAAGGTTTAGCTATCATTACTTGAATTAGGCCCATAGAGCTTTCGCCACACCAGAGATCCCTGATTCCTTACCTGGGGTATTTTTGGGCAAAACACCACAATATTTGGCCATTGTATTTTACCAAAACTCCAATATCCAGAGATTTGTATTAATGTGCCACTTTCCATAAATCCTGGGGTTTGTTTGATTTTAAGTGTGGCAGCATATCCATCTGCCCATTTGATGTAGACATATTCCAGGCTTTTCTCAAAGTGCATTTTTTTCCGTACTCTTCCAGGCCAGGCCCTATGGTCCTGATGGCACAACTGGGCTTTGAATATGGCTGATGGTCATAAGCCTGATCTCCATCTTGAACACTGAAGGGCAGATTTGCAAAACCCTTAAATTGCCATTGTGTTATGCAAGGTGATGCAAGGCAACGCAAGCCCTTAAGTGGGATTTATAAAGCCTCACAAAGCCACCTTGCGTGTCTCTGTGTGGGTTAGTAAATCCACAGTAACGCAAGGCAGTGCAACTCACTGCTTTGCATTACTCTGCACTGAAAATGTGTTCCATGGGTGGAGCATGGGCATCCCCACGCATCCACCCATGGGTTTTGATGCAGTCCTAAATTTACTAAGGTCAGTAAACTTGGGATTGTCTCAAGATGGTATGCCATCCTAAGTGAGGCATAATGAGTATAAATATTTTTATTGCTACTCATTATTTCCTCTTTCCACGCGTGCTGCATTCTACAGCACACTAAAAGGAAGAAAATGCCTTTATGGATTCTATTTGTGCAGGAAGGTGTCCGTGGTTGAGGAGGGTAAAACCCTACCCTAAAAACTGTGCCATATTATCACCCTCTCAAGTGATACTTTGCCGTTTATAAAGTTATCCTATGTTCTCTCTCTCTCTTCAACATTCCTTATGCAGCCCTTCTTTAGTACAGTGATGTTTACATCTGATTGTATCTGCAAAATAATTCACAAATGAGCACACTGTTACCTCATGAAAGCTATCGCCAGACAGGTTTGTGCACTTGGCAGTGGCGTAACAGAGGCCCCTACAGCCCCCCAGGGGGCCACCTCAGCACAGTACTCTGGCCTGAAAGCTCCTGACCAAATCCAGAGTGAGTGACCCCTCCTTGCACCTTGCAGAGGGGACCCTCAAGTTTCGTTACGCCATTGGCACTAGTTAGCCACTAGAGGTTAGCATTAGGGGAGATGTATCCAGGCGGCTAGGACTGTCGACTTGAACCTGGGGAGGCAGGTCCAATTCCTGGCCTCAGCTGAACTGCCCGTGATTCTGAGAAAATATGAATTCTCCCTGTGACTACAAACGTGTAACTTCTGTTTTTTTTGTAAAACGCTCCGATGCCCTCTGGACAAGTTTGCGCTATATAAAACTACAAAAAAATAAAAAATAGCATACTGCATGGTGCCGGTGTTCTAAGGAGGAGTGCTCCCCCATCGGGATTTGCTCCCCCTACGTCAGAGGGGAGCTTACAAATATAGCATAAAGCTATCGAGCTCTGCTCCCCCATCGGTATGTGCTCCCCCTACGTCTTTTGCTTGTTGGTGCCTGGCCATAAGTCTATGCCTCCCCTAAAGCGCTGCAGCTATTTTACCTACCTGACTGAAAACCTTTCCTTTTTTAGGCAATACTTTTGAATATATTTTCATATGTAGCATATGCATCAGGCATTTGAACATCTTTATTTTTCCGAAATTTTTGTTATTTAAAGTATTTTTAGATTTTGAAAAAAGGAGTTTATTCGTGAATGAGTAATGCCATAATTTTTTCTACAAATATGTATATATTTATACATAAATATAATAGTGCCTTTCCCCACCACCCTGTGCTCATCCTTCTTTTTTTTATTTTTGTGTTATTTCGCACTTAGGCCCTTGTAACTTTTTGTCCACATAAGGTATCAATGTTAATTTTTTCCACTTTTTCCCAACAACCGCAGTATTGGAAAGGTACGCAGGGTTTTTTAATTCCCCTGGAAGGTACCCATACATTTTCTAAATATTTTAATTTTTTGCCTTTTTAAATGAAAAATATCTACATTCGAAAGGGTCTGCTGTGTTTCCTGTAAATGGCATCAACAATGTGCTTGTGGTGATAAAATCTTCATCATCTCTGATTTCAGGGGCAAGTAAACTTTTGACAGTAATTTAAATTTTCTTTGAAGTTTTTAAATCTTTCTGTGGTAGGAATGGGTTTTCAAAACAAAAATGGAGCCCCGAAAACTAGACATTTCTGAAAAGTAGACAAAATTATGAATTAAGTAATGGGGACATTTGTCTAAATATTTGAATCCGCCTAACCCTTCTTTTTTTGGGATATGTAGGACTTATAGGTTCACCAAGAACCCGCGGAACACAGATCCAAAAACTGAGCTGCGTCTTCTACTTGTTTCATTGTGTACTGTGTTTATCGCAATTCATTTGGTAAATATAAACAGATAAATATAGGTACAAAAGAAAGCCAAATATTTCTTAAACAAAATATAGCTTTTACAAGCAGTGTGTTTTGCACATCTCCTGTAAGCAGCACCCGCTGCAAAGCCAAAGTGGCATGTCTTGCATTGCCATGCACAACGTAGCATGCACCTCTTTGTGCCTGCCACCTTGTAGTTGACAATGAGGGTGGTACCATAGGTAGCCCCCAAGTGCAGCCCCCCACCCCTCTAACCCCTAGACCCCCAAAGCAATTCCCGCCAGCCTTTTCATGGTGGTGAAGCCGCCATGGATAGGTCTTCTAATTACACCATCCTAATATGGATGGTGGTGCCTGCTAGGCACCTCCAACATATTATGGGCCAATTATGCCCAGTTGGCATTTGGAATGATTGCCTGACGGCGCAAAAGCGGCAGACGCACTTTGCATCCGCTGGGAACCCCCGCCATTGTAATATGACGGTTGGTTTAAGTTGTTACGATGTGGTGGTGGTCGCCACTGCAGGCTCGGCGGTGTCGAACGTTACGACATACTAATGAGCCTCCAAGTGAAATCCAGTATGGGGTCACTTCTGTGTCTCTCTTCATGTTCTATGTCCCAGAATCCCTTGCAAACCTTAAACTTTAAAAAAAATTAAACACATTTTCCTCTTACTACTGGGATGTAAAGTTATTGAATCTGCCTTGGCCCACAAAATTCTACCCACCCTGTATTCCATAATTCTCCTGATAAAAATGGTAGCTGACTTGCGTGTGTAGGCCTAGTGCCTGCAGCAGGAAATGTCCCAAAATGCAATGTAGACACACCACATTTTTAAAGTGAAAACTGACCCTTATTTTTCCAAGTGCCAAGCTTTGGATTTTGCACCTAGCGAAACCTAGCAAATTTATACATTGTTTAAAACTAAACATGTCTCAAAACTAGACATCTGGGCGAATACAGGGATTTATGGCTTGCGTGTATCCTCCAAAAAATATTCCTGACCTGAATTCCGTGCAAACCTCAATTTTAGTTTTAAAAATCACATTTTCCACATATTTTGGTGCCGATTCCGATCCTGTAAAACCCGGGTACAAATGGTCGTAAGGAGCGTTTTCTCCGTCCGACTCGTACCCGGGAAAAACACCTTACAAACACGCAAGTACGATTCGCACAGAAATACCATTTCCGTACGAGTCGTACAAAAGACCGACTGGCAAAAAAATACATACAAATCTGAATCTGGACGGCGCATACGCGACGTCCGGACGGAGTCAGGCAGCGTTTTACGGACCAGCAAGTACGATTCGTGCCTACGTCACTCCGCACGTAGCATTTTTTACGGGAGACAAAAACTGTCGGGAAATTGAGGACGACGCGAACAAGGAGTACCGGTACGCGACGGACAGCGATGGACCCCAACCTACGCATCATCCCGGCCCTCATAGCCTACGACCTCGTGTTCAGAAACCGACGCAGACGCCGCAGAATGTCAGAGCAACCCCCATTGGCAAAGGGGGGGGGTGCAAGGGGCATGAAACATAACCCACACCCCAACAAAAACAAATATATCCTGCGCATTAATTACCTCCATGGTCTGGTCACTTAGGGTGGCGTGTCCACCAATCCCACGTCCCGCCACAATGGAAGTGGACGCGTACCCGTCACCACCACAATGGTGGTACGGGACGCACCCACGCCCCCCAGAGCGTACCACCATTGCAGTGGTGATGTAGGTGTACGCCCCCAGAGCGTAGGTACGGTCCGTACACGCGTACCCCTACATCACCACTGCAATGGTGATACGTCCCGTACCCACGCCCCCCAGAGCGTGGGTACGGGCCGTACCACGCGTACCCCTACGTCACCGCCACAATGGTGTTACGGCCCGTACCCACGCCCCCCAGAGCGTGGGTACGGGCCGTACCACGCGTACCAGTATGTCACCGCCACAATGGTGGTACGGCCCATACCCACGCCCCCCAGAGCGTGGGTACGGGCCGTACCACCATTGCAGTGGTGATGTAGGTGTACGCGTGTACGGACCGTACCCACGCCCCCAGAGCGTGGGTTCGGTCCGTACACACATATCCCTACATCACCACTGCAAGGGTGGTACGGCCCGTACCCACGCTCTGGGGGGTGTGGGTACGGGCCATACCACCATTGTGGCGGTGACATTGGGGTACGCGTGGTACGGCCCGTACCCACGTCCCATCAGAGCGTTGGTACGGGCCGTACCACGTGTACCCCTACATCACCACTGCAATGGTGGTACGGCCCATACCCACGCCCCATCAGAGCGTTGGTACGGGCCGTACCACGCGTACCCCTACATCACCACTGCAATGGTGGTACGGCCCGTACCCACGCCCCCCAGAGCGTGGGTACGGGCCGTACCACGCATACCCCTACGTCACCGCCACAATGGTGGTACGGCCCGTACCCACGCCCCCCAGAGCGTGGGTACGGGCCATACCACACGTACCCCTACAGTCCCATTACATGATGGATACAAGGCGTACACCCGCCACGGATGTAGGTGTACGGCTTGGTGTAGCACACCAGCTATAAATTGGGGGTAGAGTATGCCCAGGACAGCAGTGTACCACAGCAAGGGCGCACGTGGGTGGGTGGGTGGGTGCAGAGGACTCCCAGCAGTGGACAGAGACATGGGGTGGGTGCAGAGGAATACCAGCAGTGGACAGGGACATGGGGGTGGGTGCAGAGGAATACCAGCAGTGGACAGAGACATGGGGGTGGGTGCAGAGGAATACCAGCAGTGGACAGGGACATGGGGGGGTGTACATAATTATCAGATGACCACAACTCCATGGGTGTATGTACGCATCCCTAACTTTGGACAATGATGATAGTGCCATAACAACACATCACTGACAGCAGTGTCCCACTCCCAGGATGATGGATGTCTTTCCCCCACTGCATGACACACCACATGTGGGTGTGAAGACAAATAACACATGCATACCCACCCCTGGCAGATGCAGCACAATACACACACTGAGATCATGCCACAAGACTGTATACTCATGTCACTGCCCACTAAACTAAGAGAGCCAAAGCGAACACACACTGTCACGCACATCCCAGGACTGATAGGAATGTTCAGGTGCCGGGACCAGCCACCAAGATGTTGTCTCTCATGGAAGGAATAGGGTGGAGTTCCTACACATACAATGCCCACAATTGTCAGGCAGGTGTTCAAATACCCAGCAGAACAAGTCCCATATGTGTGCTAGCCTGGGATTACACACATGCATTGTGCGGAAAAAGGACAAATTCACCATGAAGGCATGGCAAAATACTCAATACACAAGTACAGTGAGTACCAAGGATGGCACAGATGATGCAGCTGGAGACATTGCAGAGCAGGCATGGCCAGAGTAGAAGGGATCCATCACCAACAAAGGAAATGTAGACACAGGGCGACACAAATATTGTGCAACTCTCTGCAGGGAAGATGACATGTGCCACAGAGGAAGGAACACTCCTTCGGACAATGTCTCCAAACACAAAGAGCATAAACGACAAAGAATCTTTGCAGAGACCTTGTGATGGCACGCAGATACCAGGTTCCACCCCATGAGCAGCAGACTACAACATTTCCCTGAAACATAACACATGCCCACAACCCCCACTCCTGTAGCATCAGCATCAACATCAATACCTGATTTACAAGACATTTCGAACGAAAATAGAAAATGCTTTATTCAGCATGAAAATAATAATGTGGAAACGAGACTATTCACAAAGGCCAATGGCCAGTCCATATCATCAGTCCTTCGGGGGGGGACACATGGCCATGCGTCTCCCCTAGCTTGTCTGCACAACAGAAGACTCTGTGTCGTCGACTGGGGGGGGGGGCATCATGTGGGGAAGGACCAGGCACCGCAGGGACAGGAGGGAGAAGGGTAGGTGTGGTGGGTGCAGGGACGGACGACTCCACCACAGGGGGAGGGGCAGCGCCAAAGGTGGAGGTGAGCTCGGCGCTGCACACTTCTGCCAGTTCTTCAAGCGTCTCCCCTGCACCCGGAGAAACAACAGGCCCCAAGTAGGGGGGGGTGGGTCGGAGGGATGTGTTGCAGCGCTACTGGGGGAGGTGGTGGGCAGGCTGGGGGACTTAACTCCCCTACCCGTGGAGTGCCTTGACCGTTTCCGGCCAGGTGAAGTAGTGTGCCGGAGGCCCAGCCCAGCAAAGTAGGCCTCCTTCTCCAAATCTGGGGCAGGGGAGCCAAGGGGAGTGACATCGGAGGGACTGGGGAGTGAGTCATGTGGACGAGGACTATGGCTGCGTGCCTGCCTGTGTGCCCCAGACCAAATGGGTGTGCCTGCTTACCCCTGAGTGTGCGTGTCAGGAGGTGTGCGTTTGCCCATACGTGGTGGTGTGCTGCTTGTGTCTGGTGGGGTGCGTGTGTGTGGATGTCTTGCTGTGCTTGGGACAGGCATTGGTGTGGGACTTGTGGATGGGGCAGGGGTAGGGGGGGGAGGCAGCGCTGCAGGTGACTCGCTACTGCCGTCAGTGACGAGTCCAGGGACCTCAGCAACATCCGTTGGTCAGACATCGCTGATGACATGCCCTCCATGTACGACACCATCTGGGTCAGCAGTCTGGTGTGGCCATGGAGGACAGTCAGGATCGATGTTTGCCCAACTTGCAACTGCCGCTGAATGTCCACAGACTCTGCAGTGAGGGCAGCAGGGGGGACAGGGGCAGGGGGTGCGGTGCCTGGCACGAAGGAGACACGTTGTGGCCTAGCACGGACAGAAGGGACCCGAGCAAGTGGGAGGGCGCTGATGGGAATGGAGGGGGCAGCCATAGATGTACTGCTGCTTTCAGCTGTGGGAGCAGCCTCCGCCCCCCCTGGGAGCTCAGCCTCGGACCCGTCTGCCTCGTAGTCAGTGTTGGTACTGGGCAGGTCCTCCGCCTCACTCCCCTCGCCCTCCGTGCCACTTGATTCCGCCGACTCCACAGCACTGGTGGCACCAGTGCTCGATCCCTCCTCCATGTCCGTGCCGGTGTCTCCCTCGGTGTCCTCCGATGATTCTGTGGGCAAGGTGAAGAGACAGGAAGAAATCAGTCACCTGTATACATCTGACACATGAGTCCAAACAAAATAGGCAACAGTGCATAACAGGAAAGGCATCATGAGTAACATCTAGAATACTCCCCACATATGTAAGCCCTGCACTCCCCAGTTGTATGACCCACCATGCCACTTGGGAACAATGAAAATTGGGGCACAACAGCAAAAAACTAGAAATACCAAGATCATGAGAAGCTAGTGTCTGGGATCATTTGAGCACAGCAAGACTATGAAGGCATGCCACCTCTTGTGCACTGTGAACCAAACAGTATTGTCGCACCCAAGGCAAAATACCACATGCCAATGCAGAAGGTGTTCCCACACTCAGAGACCTGTGAGTACTTTTGACACCCCAACGAAATACATTGTGACTCCTGGAGAATCACAACCCTTCACACAATGGACATGTCTATCATGTGTGAATGTGGCACTCTGTGAACATAACACACATGTGTCTGTATAGCATAAGTCACACAAGGATGAGCACACCAAACTACATGTACACAGTCATTGTTGGAGCTGCCAGACTCATTCAAATCAGCCACTGGTAGGCAGAAATGGCGTATCAGTAAGTACATATACATGTACAAAAGCTGGCGACACACAACAAACACACATGTACCTACCCCCTTCCTGCTGCTGTAACTCCTGTATCCTCCTATCCAGGTCAGGGAAGACCACCGCCAGGACACGCTTCATCTGGTGGGTCAGGCGCCGGTGCCCGCCATGCTTGCGAGGAGACTCATCCTTCAACATGACCCGGGCGATCCTCCGGGTCCAGCACCGGATGTCCTGCCATCTCTTGCTCACTTGTGCCAGGCGCCGACTGCGACCCTCCACCGATTGCACGGCCTTGACGGCGTCCTTCCAGATCTTCCCCTTGTGGTAGGCGGTTACCTGTGTGGATGACAAAGTGGGACAACATCACTACACCTGCACCATGTCACAGAGACACACATTTGAACATCTTTTATTTGTTGAACAGGGCATAGTATGCTGGCAAGTAATAGCACCTAAGTCATAGGGACTAATTCCACTGGAGACGCTACAATGCACTACATGGCATAGTAAGTACACAAGTGGCATGAGGGGTGCCAAACAATCCCTGATCATGGCACACACTGTGCATCCCAAGCAACACAAGGCTGATGGACAGCACCTCCAAGCAGTCACATGCCCCAGGCCACTGACTTAACCTCAGCAGAGTACACAGACACACACAGGCACACATCAATCACCAGCCATTGGCAACAGCGGATGCAAACATCACTCTGCACATGTGCCACTTGCCAGGGGGTGGGGGGGGTCACAGGTGTGGGGCTAGCTCAGCAAGTCAGACACACAGCACGGCTTACTTCACACATCAGATGGATTTAGCAGTTGCATCCACTATGCAGCTGTGGTGCAACACTCCACATAGACACTCACCCACATGACAAGAAACATTCACACACATCAATGTTCAGGGGGCGTACACATCATTTTGACACTCACCACTCTCACCACAGCTCCACTCAACTCTCACACACATTTGTGGGTGCAGTCACCTGTCACACCGGGGTGACCACTGCATCACCGCAGGACAATAGAACAAGAATGCCCAAGAGGATTAGGCTGGCTGAATGTGCCATGCACTAAGCAGTGAATGTCACAGTAAGCACAATGCAAGTGATGAGTGCACACATTAACTACATCAAGCCCTGCATGAGAGACATAAGCCACCCCTTCCCCCTGGGACCCAGTCCAACCAACATAGCATGTCTGTCACACCTGGACACAATGCCAGAAGTGACAGACACAATAAAGGTGCACAGGCAAAGGTAGTGGAGTCAGCACTCACTTGCTCCCCTGGTCGACCATACAGCATGGGGTACTGTGGGAGGATCACATCCAGCAGGGCCTGGTTCTCCTCCTGTGTGAAAGGCTGGGCCCTCTCCACAGTTCTTGACATGGTGCCAGAGGTAGACAATACAGCAGCAGTGGTATCGACTGACATGTTGTGCAGGCAAGTGCCCTCTCATGGGTTCTGCCTGCCTTATATCTGCCTTGCTGGCCTATTTCATTTACAGGAGTACAGAGTGATTGGTCAGACTCATTTGCATCCTACGTTTCCTCCAATCCCTTTAAACCTACACCAGTGACAGCCTTTGCATCTTTCGATTTTGCAGTATCATGTCAAGTCAACAACCACTTTTCAACAATGTATAATGTGGCCAACTGATTTTTCCAGACCACATGATGTAAAAATTTGAACTTGAAACTCGGTATCCATGACAACCAGCATGCATTTAGACCCTAATACTTGTCCCTCATGTGTCTCCATTGTAATTCTTACATCCCCACACAGGTACAGCGCGTTACACACGTACCCCTAGGGCACCGTCACTACAGTGATATGGACCGTACACGCGTGAATACGTGCCTATCACTATAGTTGTGTTACTGTAGGTCAGAGTGATCAGCACATACTCACGTGTTTACGGGCAGTACACGCGTGAGTGCGTGCCGATCACTCTGCCCTACAGTAACACAACTATAGTGATCAGTGATCGGCACGAACTCACGCGTGTACGGGCCGTACACGCGTGAGTACGTGCCTATCACTATAGTTGTGTTACCGTCGGCCCTAGTGATCGGCACGTACTCACGCGTGTACGGGCCGTACACGCGTGAGTACGTGCCGATCACTGATCACTATAGTTGTGTTACTGTAGGTCAGAGTGATTGGCACGTACTCACGCGTGTACGGCCCATACACACGTGAGTACGTGCCGATCACTGAGCACTATAGTTGTGTTACTGTAGGTCAGAGTGATCGGCACGTACTCACGAGTGTACGGCCCGTACACGCGTGAGTACGTGCCGAACACTGATCACTATAGTTGTGTTACTGTAGGGCAGAGTGATCAGCACGTACTCAAGCGTGTACGGCAGGTACTCACGCGTGAGTACGGGCCGTACACACGTCCTCAGAGCGTGTGTAATGCGTTTCACAGCTTACACTGGTGATAGGAGGCGCACACGAAAGGAATGGAGGTGTCAGACTCGCACAAGGCTGGACATCAAGTCATTGTCAGTGCAGTCCTTCATGTGCAGGGCCTAGGTGTGTCAGGCAGTGATGCGGCATATGTGTCCTCATGTAGTGGCACAATAGATGTGTGATTAGCTGTTTACACATGTCATGTGTGATGGGGCACTACGTGGCACACTTCCCCTTCACACTTTGCACATGTGTGCATGTGGGACACACGTGTCAAGCACTGCATCACTGGTATGGCACAGTCAGCAATACCCGCAACTGTCCCCTGATGCAAGGTACATGGATAATTACACCTGACATGTGACTACCAGCGTGCCACGATGTGACTGTCATGTGTGTGTCATGTCTTCCCATGAGCTTGGCGTTGGTGTTCCGTCAACTCCATCTGCTGTTGCAGCATCCAACATGTGTCTGTGTGCATATGTGCATGACACACATATACGCACACCATGCCGCATGTGGACTCACACTTTGCATGTGTCATGATGGTTCGAAGATGACTTCCTGACATGAGGCAAGATCTGCGTTCTCTCAATGTCTGTGTCATCATTTTTTGACATGTACCCCTTCATGGAAATGTGTGTTATCTGTCCTTATACAGATGACATGTGACCTGCGCGTCTAGACTCCCGGCAGCTGTCTGTATGATATGACATCCTTCAAATGCTGATATGTGGATGTCTGTAACTCATGTAATGTGTCTGGCTTGTCACTTACACTGGCACACAGCTATTTTAATGGCATGTCACGTCAACATTGTCATGCAACTATTGTGGCTGGCACTTCGTAGGAGTATCACCTGGCTGGCCTACGTGTCCTGGATGTATTGCACAGGCCAGACTCTGTATTAAGCAGATGTGTATTAGCTGTTGAACATGTGCTCACCTCAGTGACATTGGTGTGGTAATGTACTCACTCTTTGTTATTCCTTCCAAATCTCTGCAGGGCACCGCCTCTCCCCAGACGAATGCCAGACCTGGATGCCATGCGTGAACATGACTGCATACGCAGATACCGCTTCTCGCAAGAGTTGATAGAGGACTTGACCCGCCGGCTTGCACCACACCTCCAACCACAACACAGGTATCCTACGGCTCTGACCCCCAAAATGAAGGTGATGGCAGCCCTACATTTTTTTGCCACCGGCACGTTTCAATTGACCATAGCTGATGTTTGTGGCATGTCCCAGACAATGTTCAGCCGTGTCCTGCATGATGTTTTAGAAGCCATGTTGGTGCACCTGGATGACTTCATCCATTTCCCCACTCGTGAGCAGTTGACACGTGTCAAGGGTGAGTTCTATGCCCTGGGAGGGATGCCTCATGTAATTGGGGCCATTGATGGGACACATGTGGCTTTGGTACCACCACAGGCACAGGAGGTAGCCTATAGGAACAGAAAACATTATCACTCCATTAATGCCCTTGTGGTGTGTCTTGCTAACATGCTGATATCCCATGTCTGTTCACGTTTTCCAGGGTCCGCACACGATGCATACATCATGAGGCGTAGCAGGGTGCCAGAAATGATGCTGCAGCTGCACGCGGAACGAGCATGTCTTGTTGGTGGGTATACTCTGTTAGTCCTGTGTTTAGCGCTATCTTTGTATCGTACGGCATCTCCTGACCCACTTCTTCACATGATGTTTCCATGTAGGGGACTCTGGCTATCCCAACATGCCATGGCTGATGACGCCTCTCCGCAACCTCAGAACAGGCGCAGAACACCTGTACAACGACACCCATGGGCAGACGAGGCGCGTGATTGAGAGGACGTTTGGATTCCTGAGGAGCAGATTCCGGTGCCTCCACAGGACCGGCGGCGCCCTCCCATATGCCCCGGTGAAGGTCTGCAAAATCTTCATTGTGTGCTGCATGCTGCACAACATGGCAGTGGAGAAGGCCGTGCCACTCATCCTGGATCCCGATGAGCAGGATCATCCACCCGTGGAGGATGAAGGGCTTGGGCAAGTGAAGATGAGGATGAGGATGAGGATGAGGACATCCGGAGTCAGCTTATCTGCAACTTCTTCTAATTATGGTGAGTCCCTGTGTCTGAGTGTGCACGCTTTGAGCCTTGTGTGGCATGTGTTGCAATGTGTGTGTCCAGCTGACTGTGTGCTAAGTGACTTGGAGTTGTGTTCTGATGTCATTAAAGTGATGATGTCATTCCACACCTTTTTGCTGGGACAATAAATTATTAAGAGCATGGTGACAACATCATTCCTTGTGGATTACTAGCTCTTTGCTGACTTGTTGTGTGTCTGTCCTCCACAGGTTATTGCGCCGGTCGTCTGCTCATGTCATCATTGCCCTCCTGCTATTCCTCATGAGTATTGCTACGTGTGCTGGATCAGAGTAACATGAACAGACATGGTGAAATGTCATTTGGGGGAAGGAGTGTGGCATGGCATTTTGTGGGTGGTACGTGTTTGTGATATGTGGGGACTGCTCCTGTGCATGTTGTGTTACCATGCATACATGTCGACTAACCATGGGCCACATGACGTGTTACATGGCTCCCATGAATTGATAGTCACTCTTCCTGACAGTCATCTGTAATGGTTTGTGGATTCTGACAAAGGCATCAATGTGTGTAAAACGTCCCTCAGGCACATATGGGATGCTAATGGTGGACATAGTGTGGGACATCCCTATATGAGGCTCATTGGGGAATTGCAGACTCTCCGTGTGCAGCAACGGGTGTTAGGCTCAACCCCTTCACTTGTGTGCCAGCTCTGTAGGACTTGCCACATCTTTGTGTTGAAGGTGGTGTCCAGTGTAGGTCACACATGGTCAGCCAAATGACCTGTGAGTCTGTTCCAATTGATGCATTTCCCTTAGTGTGAGGCTGAGTAATAAAGGTGTACGTCACACTCCAAGGTGCCTCATCTCTGTCAATGCAGGTCTCTTGACACTTTGCACGCGGCATATCTGGCATAGTTGTGGAAGATTATGCAGAGGAGTCCATGTGTAGTTTAGCAACATGCATGCAGTTGCTCATGGATTATGCTCCATATTGGGCATGAAGTACACGGTCGTGTATGTTATTTTGCATGTTGGTCCACACAATGGGCCATCAACAGCTGCTGAGGGTGTGTCTCCTGTGCGCAGGTCGGCCTTCAGTTTCCTGATCCGGCGTCATGCCTCTTTGGTGATTGTGCATGCATTGTCTCTGGGTGTGCCATGTGGCACTGGACACTCCTTACTTTACACATGCGCCTGTTGCAGTTATCCTTCTGACATCCTATTCTTTGTGTGCAAATTCGGGCATTTTGCAAGGAGATGCTGCCTGCTGCTGCGGGCCCTGCAGCAAGGGCCCACAGAGTATCCTGATTTGGCAACACACACGCCTCCAAGATGCTCCTCACTTCCTCCCTCCACCCATTCATTTGGCTGTCCTCAGCTTGTTTATGCCACTGTTGCCGCCACGCGGTGCCAAAGGCTGGACCATCAGCAAATGCAAGGTGAACATTGCACCACCCTCCTGTCCTTGCATGACCCACATCACACTGCAGTCTGATGTAGCAGCCACACTCCGAGCTATGTCCATCCGCACATCTGACGCCTGCTGTCAGACATACCCTGGGCACACACACGACACCTTTGCATGCTGAGTGTGCAACTCCAACTGCCTACACTGCGCTGCCCTGCCTTCCAGGCCCTGTCACACCAACCAGGTCACGTCCCTAATACTCCCCACCGGCTCAGTAGCACAGCAAGGGCATGGGAGTGGGACTCAAGGCTTCAGCATCTAGTATGGTGTCATTGTCTGGGACATGGCACAGGTATCATCTCTCAGCATGTCAATCTACAGAGTGTCCAGGACCCCCCTCTCCACCATCACATGCGCACAGCACCTCATCATCAGCTCGTATGCCATTGACAGCCAGGTGCTCCACACCCTCAACAAAGACACAGACATTGGCAGTTCCATTATTCAAGTATGCATGAGATCCATTGATGAATGGCTGAACACGAGCCACCTGAGGCTGGACTTGTACAGGACTGAGGTGATCATCTGAGGATTGTCCCCTTCCAGCTGGGTCAAGTGCTTGTGTCCCACACGCAGAAGCCCTGCACAAGCACCCAGTGGCCACACACACAAGATGGCGTTCATCATGTTTGGCTCGCTCACATTTCCCATGGTAGTCCACAGCATCTGTACCTCATGCTGCAACGCCCTCTGCATTATGCACATGATCCACAGATAGATCCACTCCAAGAAAGACAGACCATCCCCCAGGTCCATTACAACATCCGTGTCAAATACTGGCCTGCCCTCTACGGAGCAAGTACATCCAAACTCCCAGGAAAGTTGTCCACATCCAGGGTGCATCTGCACACCTCAGCTTCAACACCCTGCACCCCAGCCACCTTACCGTCCACCATAGATAGCTGCAATGGATCACTGTCTGTCATCCTAGATCCCGTTGGGCCATCTCCGTGCATACAACCTTGCCCTGGCCACCGTTCTTCACATCCACCGTACTCCAGCATACAGGACATTGTCCTCCCACCTGGCCACACATACCTGGGACTCCCTCCCCGGGAACCTCCACATGAGCCATGACCTCTACGCCTTGATGATACTCTCCCAAATGGGTCTGTCCGCACAGTTTAGCAAGCCCCCACTCAGCAGCCAGAGGCCATCACAGGTGAGTGTTGTGCTCCATGCCTACATTGAATGATACCTTGTGACCCATGTGTGTCCTGTAGCAGACTCTGATCCCAGGGTATGGATGGCTGAAGTTAGTTCAACACTCAGGCATAGTTTGACTTTTCCACACACATATGTGGTTGAATAATGCAATATGACAGGAACGTCTCATGACCAAAGTAATATATTTATTTGCGGTGGGGTACGTGTATTGGTAGATGAAAATAGGGGCTCTACCGGGTGAATAGAATCCAAAGTTCACAGGGGGAGATGGTATCCTTGTCATTGGAAGTCATCAGAGTCCAGACCACAGTGTTGGTCATCATTGGTCAGACTGTGACCAGCAAGTCCATGTGTTAGAGAATGTCATTGGATGAGGTGCTGCTGTTGCGCCAGGTGCCAGGCCAGGTGACCTGGGAGATGTGGATGTTCCGCTGACTCTCACGGTCTTTTCCGTGGACGACCCACCTTCCTCCGGGGACCCTCAGATGCAGGCCTTGGCGATGCTTGGGACGCTCCGTCAGACTCATCCTCCTCCTCCTCCTCCCTCACTGTGTCTGGTGCTGGTCTACGCCTGGTGGCACAGGGAGGGTTGCCCATGCTTTGGGCGATCTGACGGAGTGATTGGCTCATGTGCCTGTGCACCGCCAGGAGCTCAGACAGTCTTGCCTCCATCCGTCCTTGCTGTTGTTGATGACTGGCATGATGCTCGACCTGCAGGTTCTTTATCTCATCGAGGGTCCCCTGCATCTCTGAGAGTCTGGACACGACCTGGTTGATGCCTCTGGTGTCACGCCGGTATGAGTCCAGGATGTTGCGTATGTGTGACATACCGGTGTCCTGAGCTGGCTGGTCAGGTTCGGGCCTCCGCCTGCCTCCACTCCCACCACCCCTGCCCACTTAAGCCTGGCCTGCCGTTGTGGGCACATCGGGTCTACAGGACCCCTGAGGGATGGCATTTGCAGGGTTGGCTGCCTCCTCCTGGGTGCCCGGAGAACCTTGTCCCTCCTGGTCAGACTGGCTCTGTTGTTCTGTGCGAGCAGGGCTCCTGTGTGTGTCCTGGGATGTGGCAGGAATGGGGGTGGTGGTTGGCACAGATGTACCTGACACAGGTACTGCAGGGGCTTGTGCACCAGAGGGTACAGGTTGGTCGGGGTCAACCATGGAGTGGTGAGAGTCGTCGCTGCCGGTGGGATCATCGTCACGCGGAGCCTGGGCCTGTGATTCTTCCCCCCCAGTGTTGGGGGGAGATCGACGACGTTGCCCTGTGTGTGAGAGAGAGACAATGTTAATGGTGTTTCATGCGACATCTATCTTTCATACATATTCAAGTTGACACAGTTACTCCAGGTAGTTGGATGTGCCTAGCATTCCTCTCAATGTCCACTTGGGGATGGGTATGTTGCGGGGGACAGATTGGGATGTTCTCCTGAGTGTTTGACCTGTAGATTGTTGGCTATGATGCTTATTTGGCTGTGGATTGGTCTTGTTGTGTCACATGTCCATTGTGGGAGTGTGTAAATCCGTTGCCTGCCGAGGGGGTGTGTGCTTGTGTTAGGGGGGGTTTGTGACCGGGCCTGCTGTTGTGTGTGGTGTGAGGTGT
Organism: Triturus cristatus; assembly: GCF_964204655.1. NCBI lineage: Eukaryota > Metazoa > Chordata > Amphibia > Caudata > Salamandridae > Triturus > Triturus cristatus. The sequence goes on along the minus strand of NC_140584.1, from coordinate 362,695,991 downwards.
AATTGGGTCTCCCAGGTGATGTGTCTGTCCCCTCATGGTGCATGCAGGCATGACATTGAGTGTGAGTGCCTGTGCTAGATACCTGTGCTTGTGGAGTTGGTGTTTGAGTGTACAGTGGTCCCAGGAGGGCCTTGTGCTGCATACAGCAGGGCCAAGTGTCAGCTACATTGTCAGTACTTTGCCAGTCCCTGTGCATTGTGCATGGCTATGTACCTATGCCATGTGGGCTGACGGCATTGGTGTCTGCGTCTCATTTTCACAATGTGTTGTGTGGAGCCCACCCTCCCAGCCTCCCGGACATCCAGTCTTGTGTTTGTGGTTGCTGTAGCCTTGGACATGGCTTTGCCTTGATTTGTGAAGGGTGCATGGTGACGTTAGTGGCATGAGCTTGGTTTTTGAGTGTGGTTGTGTGCGGTAAGGTCTTTTGGGGAAGTTGCGTGCATTTGGTGTACATGTGGTGTGGACCCCATTGCCCCCATGTTACGTAAGTTGTTTGTGTATTTACCAGGCTCTGCAACTCCTTCGACTCCGTGTACTCCCACCGGCGGTAGCAGGTGCATCACCTTCTCCTCCCAGGGATGGTAGTGTACGGGTCTGCGGGGCGGCCCACCTCCAGTGATGTTACTGTTGGCATATTCTTCGTTCATTTTCCTCTTGAGCGCCCTGCGCAGATCGTACCACCTGGCTTGTCATTCATGCCTGGTCCTTCTGATGGGCGCAACAGCATTCACCTTATCTACAATCCTCTGCCACATGGCAGATTTTTCTGCTATGCTGGTCTGTCTGACCAATGTTCCAAAGAGCTGTGGCTCGACTCTGATGACTTCGTTGACAAGGAGGTCCAGCTCCGCCGTTGTGAACTTTGGATTCTTGTCTGTGGGCATGGTTTGGGGTGTGCGTGTGGGTGTGGATGGTTGTGGGTGTGTGGGTGTGAATGTGACGGTGTGTGTGTGAATGTGAAGAGGGGGATGTTTGTGAAGGAGGTTGTGTGAAGGTGTGTGAGTGGAGGTGTAGTGCAGGTATGAGTAATGTAGATTTGTTTCTCTGTGGGGTCTGGCAGCAGTGGGTCTGTTGCAAAGGCTCATGGGTTATGTGTGTGGGCCCTTTTTATTGGTCCATTTTCGGGTGTGGCTCTGTTTGAATTTTGGTGGGTGTGTTATAAGAGGTGGTTGTGATTTAGGGCCTCTGTTTGCCTGTTTGGATGTGCCAGGTCAGTCATTGAGATGTATTTAGTCATGTAGACGTGTTTTGTGGTGTTGTGCGAGTCGAATTGACCCTCCTTGTGCTGTTTTACAGTGTCCTGGTTCTGTAAGACTAGTTTTCGCGTAGGTACGATCCGTACATACGCGATGCTGGGTGAAGGTGCTGGGGTACGGTGTTGGAGTGTGGCGCGTACATGCGGTGGGGGTACGGTGTGTACACGTGCGGCCCTGGGGTACAGCGCGTACATTTGGGGGTACAGCGCGTACATGGGGGGGTGAGGTGCGTACATGTGGTGGGGGTACGGTGCGTACACGTGCGTCCCTGGGCTACGGCACGTTCATGCAGAGGTACGGCGCGTACATGGGGGGGTAAGGCTCGTACATGGGGGGGTTAAGCACATACATGGGGGGGTAAGGCACGTACATGGGGGGTGGTGGTATGGCGCGTACAGGTGCGGTGCTGGTATACAGTGCGGACAGGGGGGGTTAGGCGCGTACATGGGGGGTACGGCATGTACAGTTGCGGGGCTGGGGTACAGTGCGGACAGGGTGGTGTATGGTGCTGACATATTTGGGGGTGGGGGGGCTGTACGGCTCATACACGGGCATTAGTTTACCGTGTACATGTGTGCTACTGCGTTGGCTCCGTACGGGCCATTTTACGTGCAAATGTGTATTCGGACGGACGTCGGGATCGTACTTGCGCGCTCGGACTTGTATTTTACGATTTGCACTTAAAAATGTCCGCCTCACTCTCGTACACTTTTCCCGACTATATTCGGACGTAAAAACTATCCGACGCACTGTCGTACCCTTTTCCCGACGCTATTCGTAGTTATTTTTCACTACCGATTCGTACTTGCCTGTTTGTACGGTACTTGTACGACTCGTAGGTAAATAATACGGATACGGGTCATACGCTAATTATTTTTACCGGATCGGAATCAGCACCTTTGTGTGTGATCACCATGCTGGCACAAATGTCTTACCACACAGAGTCCTCTCAGTCTTCCGAGTAAAATGATACCTCACTTGGTCGGGTGTCCAATACAGAATTGGCATAATTTTTTTTTTACGCCTCTAAGTTAGCCTGAATGACCGTTTGAATTCCATTACGACTGCTATCATGAAAATGAGGCACTCGTAAAGTAATCTTACAGGCATATTACGATGCATCTTTAAAGGCTCTGATGAAGGGTCGGAGGCTTTTACAGCTGAATGCTAATCATCCCTTAAATTATGTTATAATTTTAAATAATATTTTTTTTAATTTATCACTTGAACCTGAAATACAGGTTTATACATAAAAAAAATTTTATCCATAAATTATTTTTCTATATTTAATTTTTTTTTATTACTTTTTCAACATTTTTGTATAATTTTTGGTACAAATAATCATCAACCAATTATTCAAACCATTTTGTGCTGAATCAGCGTTACATGCAAGGACATGGTGAAAAGTCTCCTTTGGGTATAGGATGCAGCACGGCTTTTTGGGTGTGGTATTTGTTTACAATGTGTGTGCACTGCTCCTGTGCTTGTTTTCTTACTATGCATACATGTCGACTCAGCATGGGGCACATGACATGTGGCAGTATTCACATGAATTGATAGTCACACTTGGTGACAGTCATCTGTAATGGGACTGTGGATTGTGATGAAGGCATCAATGTGTGTCACACTGCCCTCGGAAACATACGGGATGCACCGGCTTGACATAGTGTGGGACATCCCCATTAGAGGCTCAATGGTGAATAGCAGCCTCTCTGTGACCAGCAGGGGGTGTTTGGCTCAACCCTGTCACTTGTGTGCCAGTTCAATGGATTTCCAGCATCTGTGGTGCAAAGGGGGGTGCCAGTGTAGGCCCCACATGTTCATCCACCTGACCTGTGCGTCTGTTCATATTGATGCATTTGCCTTCATGCGAGCATGAATAATAAAGGTGTCCCTCATGCTCCAAGGTGCCGCATCTCTGTCAATGCAGGTCTCTTGCCACTGTGCATGCGGCATCTCTTGTTTTGTTATCAGAGATTGTGCATATGAGTCTATGTGCAGAGTAGCAAGATGCAGGCTGTTTGTCAGGGATTAGAATCTGTATTGTGCATGAAGTCCATGGCTGTGTAGGTATTTTTGCATCTCTGTCCCCACAACGGGCACTCAACACCTGCTGAGTGTTTGTTTCCTCTGCGCATCTCGCCCTTCAGTTTCCTGATCCATTGTCAGTCATCTTTGCTGATTGTGCATCCATTGTCTCTGTGTGTGCCATGTTGAACCAGACACTTCTTCCTTAACATACACCTTTTGCAGTAGTCCTTTCTGACATCCTTGTCTTTGTGTGAAACTTGTGGCATGGTTTTCAGGACATGCCGCCTGCTGGTGCAGGCCCTGCAGCAAGGGCACACAGTTTCTATATTTGGCCTCACACACACGCCTCTAAGATGCTCCTCCCTTCCTCCCTCCACCCATTCATTTGGGTGTAATCAGCTTGTGTGTGACACAGTTGCGACCACGCGGTGCCAAAGGCTGGACCGTCTGCACATGCTACGTGCACATTGCACGAGCCTCATGTCCTTGCATGAGCCACATCATGCTACAGTATGATGTTGCAGCCACCCTCCAAGCAATGTCCATCCAAAACATCTGTCCCCTGCACTCAGGCATGCAGTAAGCGCCCACACGACACCTTTGCATAATGAGTGTGCAACTCCAACTGCCTACACAGCGCTGGCACGCCTTCCAGGCCCTGTCACACCAACCAGGTCATGTCCCTCCTACTCCGCACCGGCTATGTACCCCAACAAGCCCATGGGAGTGGTACTCAAGGCCTCTGCATGTAGTATGGTGTCGTTGTCGGACACATGGCAGAGGTATCATGTCTCAGAGTGTCAGTCTACAATGTGTCCTGGATCCCCCTCTACACCATCACATGCGCACAGCACCTCATCATCATCTCGTGTGCCATTGACAGCCAGGTGCTCCTCACCCTCCCCAAAGACGCTGACCTTGCCAGTTCTCATATTCAATAATGCATGAGATCCATTGGCAGATGGCTGAACATCAGCCACCTGAGGCTGGACTTGTACAGGACTGAGGTGATCATCTGCGGATTGTCCCCTTACAGCTGGGTCAACTGCTTGTGTCCCACCCGCAAGAGCCCTGCACAAGCACCCAGTGGCCACGCACACAAGCTGGTGTGCATCATGTATTGCTTGATCACATGTGCTATGCTGATCACCAGCATCTGTACCTCATGCTGCAGCGCACTCTGCATTATGCACATGATCCCCAGTTCGATCCACCTCAAGGCAAGACAGACCATCCTCCAGGTCCACTACAACATCCGTGCCAAATCCTACCCTGCCCTCTACGGAGCAAGTAAATTACCACTCCCATTATACTTGTCCACATCCAGGGTGCATCTGCACAGCTGTGCTTCAACATCTGGCGACCCTGCCACATCACCGTCCAGCAGAGATAGCTGCAATGGATCACTGTCTGCTGCAGGATGACCTTCACAATCCACACCCACACTCAGGATGCAGTCCACGACCACGAGCCCAAAACAACCTTGTGGCACTGTCATCCAAGACCCCATTGTGCCATCTCCATGCTTCCAACCTTGGCCTGGCCACCATTCTCCACATCCACCTTACTCCAGCATGCAGGGCACAGTTCTCGCACCTGACTACATATACCTGGGACTCCCACCCCAGGACACTCCACATGAGCCCTGACCTCTGCGCATGAATGATGCTCTTCAAAATAGGTCTGTCCGCACAGTTGTGCAAGCCCCCCCTCAGCAGGTTGAGCCCATCACGGGTGAGTATAGTGCTCCATGTCTGTATTGAATGATACATTGTAACCCATGTGTGTCGTGTGCCAGACTCAGATCCCAGGGTATGGATGGTTGGAGTTACTTCAACATTCAGGCATTGTTTGACATTACAACACACATGTAATGGAATAATGCAAAATGACGGCATCATCTCATGATTGTGAGGATTTTTATTTGTGTTGGGGTACGTGTTTGGGTGGATGAAAAGAGGTGCTCGCCGGGTGTCTAGAATCCAAAGTTCACAGGGGGAGTTGGTATCCTTGGCATTGGAAGTCAGCAAAGTCCATGGCACAGTCTTGGTCATCATTGGTCAGACTGTGACCAGCAAGTCCATGTGGCAGAGAATGTCATTGGATGAGGTGCTGCTGTTGCGCCAGAGGGCCAGGTGCCAGGCCAGGTGACGTGGGAGATGTTGATGGTCCGCTGACTCTCACGGTCTTTTCCGTGGACGACCCACCTTCCTCTGGGGACCCTCAGATGCAGGCCGCGACGATGTTTGTGATGCTCTGTCGGACGAATCCTCCTCCTCCTCATCCCTCCCTGTGGCTGGTGGTGATCTTCACCTGGTGGCACAGGGAGGGTTGCCCATGTTGTCGGCAATCCGACGGAGTGAACGGCTCATGTCCGTTTGCACCGCCACGAGCTCAGACACTCTTGCCTCCATCCGTCCTTGGTGTTGTCGTTGACTGGCATGTTGCTCGGCCTGCAGGGTCTTCATCTCCTCGAGGGTCCCCTTGATGTCTGTGAGGGTCGACACAACCTGGCTGATGGCCCTGGTGTCACGTTGGTATGTGTCGAGGATGTGGCGTACGTGTGCCATACCGGTTCCCTCAGCTGGCTGGTCAGGTGCTCGCCTCCGCCGTCCTCCACTCCCACCACCCCTGCCCACACGAGCCTGGCCTGCCGTTGTGGGCACATCAGGTCTACGGGACCCCTGAGGGATGGCATTTGCGGGGTCGCCTGCCTCCTCCTGGGTGCCCGGAGAACCTTGTCCCTCCTGGTCAGACTGGCTGTGTTGTCCAGTGCGAGCAGGGCTCCTGGGTGTATCCTGGGATGTGGCAGGAATGGGGGTGGTGGTTGGCACAGTTGTACCTGATGCAGGTGCTGAAGGGGCTTGGGCACCAGAGGGTACAGGTTGGTCGGGGTCAACCACGGAGTGGTGAGAGTCGTCGCTGCCGGTGGGATCATCATCACGCGGAGCCTGGACCTGTGATTCTTCCCCCCCCAGAGTTGGGGGAAGATCGACGACGTTGCCCTGTGTGTGAGAGAGAGACAATGTTAATGGTGTTTCATGCGACATCCATGATTGATACATATTCATGTTGGCACAGTTCCTCTAGGTAGTTGGATATGGCTAGCATTCCTCTCAAAGTACACTTGTGGATGGGTATGTTGCGGGGGACAGATTGATATGTACTCCTGAGTCTTTGGCCTGTCTAATGAGTGGTAGGATGCTTATTTGGCTATGGATTGGTCTTGTTGTGTCACATGTCCATTGTGTCAGTGTCAAAATCCGTTGCCTGCCATGGGGGTGTGTGCTTGTGTAAGGGGGGGGGGTTTGACCGGGCATGCTGTTGGGTGTGGTGTGATTTGTCATTGGGTCTACCAGGTGATGTCTCTATCCCCTCATGGTGCATGCTGGCATGACAGTGAATGTGAGTTCCTGTGGTAGGTAGAGGCATGTGGAGTTGGTGTTTGAGTGTACAGTGGTCACAGGAGGTCCTTGTGCTGTCTACAGCAGGGCCAAGTGTCATCTACCTTGTCTGTACTTGGCAAGTCCCTGTGCATTGAGCATGGTGCATGGGTATGTCCCTAGGCCACTGCTTTCCTGTTGGTGACACACTTTTTGTAGATGCTTCATTTTGGGACTCAGTAAGTCTGTTTAGCGAGCGAGCTTAGCGAGCGAGGCAGTACCGCCTGACGGTTTGCACTTTAAGTGGGCAAATGGTGCATTTTCAAAACAATTAGAGTAAGCAGGAAGGTTACTTATGTATTTGTGAATCAGTTTTAACAAACACAGTGAGTGGCAAAACTGTGTGTAAGGTTAGGTTTGTTCTGAAGCAAGAATCTACTCATGCACAGATTGACACATGCCCCAGTGATTTACAACACAAGAAGGGCTGGTTCACGCACTGCCAAACCTTGTAACCATGCACATAGTCCACCTGCTGACGAGCGAGCAAGCCCAAACCACCCAAGGGGGATTTGGTCTCCCTCTGTCTCCCTCTCTCCATCCCTCTGTCTGTCTCCCTCCCTCTAACTCCCTCTCCCTCCGTCTGTCTGTCACCCTCTGTCACCTCAGCCCAGCTTCCTGGGCACACACACTTTGCAGGTCTTTCACAGGCCATTTGCTTGTTCATGAGGCTTAGTTTTGAATCTCCCGGCCCCCATAGAGCAGAGTGTCTCTGAGTCTGCGCTGCTGCGGCGGTGTGTGCTGACACTCTTTCAAAGGGATGCCTCTTCATTAGCTGCTGTTATGTGCAAAATGGCTGTTCATACCGATGTCATCCTGCGACGCGCCCACCATTTGCAGGCGACACAGTACTGTGTCGGGACACACTGTTTGGAAAGCTCTGCCCTAGGCCATATGGGCTGAGGGCATTGGTGTCTGCTTCTGAGTTGCACAATGTGTTTTGAGAGGCCCACCCTCCCGGCATTGCGGACATCCAGTCTTGTGTTGGTATTTTGTGTGGCCTGTGACTTGGCATGGCCTTGCTTGATGAATGGGGCATGGACCCGTTAGTGGCATGTGCGTTTTTTTTTTAGTGTGGTTGTGTCCGGTGTGGGCTTTGAGGTAGTTGCGTGTATTATTTGGAGTTGGCTTGCGGATGCGGTTCCCCCATGTAACGTGAGTTGTTTGTGTACTCACCAAGCTATGCGACTCCTTCAAGCCCATGTACTCCCACCGGCGGAAGCGTGCCCATCACCTTCTCCTCCCAGGTATGGTAATGTACTGGTCTGCGGGGGGCACCGCCTCCAGTGATGTTTGTCTGGGCGTGCTATTCATTCATTTTTCTCTTTACCGCCCTCCGCAGATCGTACCACCTGGCTTGGCATTCATGCCTGGTCCTTCTGATGGCCGCAACAGCATTCACCCAATCGACGATCCTCTGCCACATGGCTGATTTCTCCGCTATGCTGGTCTGTCTGACCAATGTTCCAAAGAGCTGTGGCTCGACTCTGATGACTTCGTTGACAAGGATGTCCAGCTCCTCCCTTGTGAACTTTGGATCCTTGTCTGTGGGCATGGTGTGGGGTGTGGGTGTGGATGGTTGTGGGTGTGTGGTTGTGACGGTGTGTGTGTGAATGTGATTAGGGGGTGTTTGTGAAGGTGGTTGTGTGAAGGTGTGCAAGTGTAAGGTGTAGTCAGGATTCAGGTATGGTGCAGTGGTTTGTATGTTGGGTCTGTCAGCAGTGGGTCTGTTGCAAAGGCTCATGGTTTGTGTGTGTGGGCCCTTTTTATTGGTCCATTTGTGGGTGTGGCTGTGTTTGAAATTTGGGTGGGTGTGTTATAAGATGTGGTTGTGGTTTGGGCCTCTGTTTACCTGTTTGGATGTTGCAGGTCAGTGTATTCCATGTATTTGGGCTTGTTGGACGTGTTTTGTGGTGTTGTGCGATTCGAATTGACCCTCCTTGTGGTGTTTTGCAGTGTCCTGGTTCAGTACGAGTGTTTTTTGCGTCTGTAAGGTGCGTACATCGGCCATGTTGTTGTACAGTGCTCACATTTGCAATGGTTTGGTACGATTCGTAAATGCACGATGCTAGGTGAGGGTGCTGGTGTAGGGGCCTGGGGTACAGGTCGTACTTACGGGGGGCTGGGGGTACGGCGCGTACATTCGGGGGACCGGGGGTACGGCGCGTACATACGGGGGGGCTGGGGGTACGTCGCGTACATAGGTGGGGCTGGGGGTACGGCACGTACATACAGGGGACCGGGGGTATGGCGCGTACATACGGGGGCTGGGGGTACGGCGCGTACATACGGGGGGGTGTTCAGCGCATATGCGGGCACATGTTTAGACATCTGCATGGTTGCTATTGGAGTTCGCTCCGTACGGTGTTTTTTTCATACGGTTGTATATTTGGACGGACGGGACGGATCGTACTTGCACGCTTGGGCATCAATTTTACGAATTGTACGTAAAAATGTACGGGGACGTGTTGGGGACTTTTTTCAATCCGACGACGTGTCGAGAAATTTTCCCAATGCGATTCATATGTAGTTTTTCACATACGAATCGTACTTGCCAGTTTGTGCGGGACTTGTACGAATCGTACGTAAAAAAATACGGATCCGATTCGTACGGGGAATATTTTTAACGGGTCGGAATCGGCACCTAAGTGTATTAGGTAAGTACTATTTTTTTTTTAATTTAGAGGTGGCTTTTCAAATTTTATAGTCTTATAGGGGAGATAATAAAAATAAGTACGTTTAAGTAAAAATTAATATTTTTCTTTCTTTTTGGGTCAAGCCAATTTCTTAAGTTTTTTTAATTCAATATAATATTTAGTCATGTGATATATGCATTTATCCTTAGTATATGTTTTGCTCAATATGTAATATTAAATATATTTTCAATTGAATTTTTATCAGATTTATATATATATATTTTTTGTGAATAAGTTTGCTGTTTTTAATATTTTTATTCTTTTTAATTTGTTACTGACTGTAGTGATAATATTAATTCTATTTATTGATTGCAGTGTGAATTTTAACATTTAGCTTGCTACTATCCAACACTATCCTTACTGTTGCACTCAATGGAGTATGAATAATAATTTTTGCTCCTCTGCTATCCAACACTTTCTCAACTCTTTCACTCATTGGAGTTCGAATATTATTTTTTACCAGTCCACTATCTAACACTTTCCCTACTGTTGCACTCATTGCATTTCTAATTGTAAATTTCTACCCCTCCGCTATCCAACACTTTCACTACTGTTACACTCATTTTATTGTGAAGCTTAATTTATACCCCTCTGCTTTCCAACACTTTCACTACTGTTTCAATTATTGTAGTGGGAATAGTAAATGTTATCCCTCGCAAATTCAATTTTTTCCCTACTGTTGCACTCATTTTGTTGGCAACAGTACATTTTACCCCGCCACTATCCAACACTTTCACCACTGATGCGGTTAGGAATTCCTCCTAATGGCATTTGCTCCTTCCAAATTGGATCAGGAACGTGTTTTCCTGACCAAGGGTCCAATTATGATGCGGTTAGGAACATATGCTCCCATTTAAGTCCAGGGGAGTCCAACCATATGGTATCTGGAAGCATCCGGATGCATCGTACTCTGCCGGCTGGACTCTCCCGATCCGAGTGGGTCGGAAACGTTTTCCCAAAAGATTTGTTTGGGAAGCTTTTCCAACCCGCACCAGAATCGGGCCTTTACTGGAGTGTGAACAGTAATTTTTACCCCTCCCCTATGTAACACTTTCACCTGCTGATACACGTACTCGATTGTGAAAAGTTTTTTTAACACCTCCGCTATCCAACACTTTTACTATTGTTGCAGTCCATAGATTGGGAATAGTACTTTGAACTCCATTGTTATTCAACATTTTCCTTACTGTTGCACTGACTGTATTACTATATTATAGTTAAAAGACTTTTAGATTTATTTTTTACTATTTTTATGTTATTGAAATGTGTATATATATATATATATATATATATATATATATATATATATATATATATATATATATATTCCATCAATCAATCCTTTGCTCATAAAGATTGCGCCGAGCCCCAATTTGTTTGTAACAGCGTGCTCTATTCCATCAAGTTTGTGGCAAACAACTTCCGACGCGTTTGGAAACCCTCCGGTTTCTTTGTGACCAAGAAACCGTAGGGTTTCGAAACGCGTCGGGAGTTGTTTGCCACAAACTTGATGGAATAAAGCACGCTGTTACAAACAAATTGGGGCTCGGCGCAATCTTTATGAGCAAAGGATTGATTGATGGAATACTAAGGGTCGCGTCCTTGCTGGCAGCCCGCCACCCTTTTGAGGCAGAGGATATCGCGAAACAAGGTTTGAAGAGATATATATATATATATATATATATATACATATATATATATATATGTGTATGTGTGTGTGTGTGTTTATATTTCGAAATAAATTTAAAACTAAAAAAACAAAAATGTATTTTTTTTTAAAGTTAATATCTATACAATTGTTGATTATGTATGTTTGTTTTACCTTCATTTTTATGAGGTATATGTTGTTAAAAGTTTATTACTTTTATTTTTTAATAAAAAAAGAATTTTTTAATTATATATATATATATATATATATATATTTAATTTATTTCCCACACAGATATATATATAGAAAATATCTATATAAAATATTAGATATATATATATATATATATATATACACATACATATATAATTTTCAGAACAATATTTTTAAATTCAATTAGTTTTTTTCCAACATTTATCGAATTTACCTGTTAAGGTATAGGTAATTAATATGTTGGCTTTTTTTTTAACCTTTTTTAAATGATCTATATTTTTTACATCAATTTTTTGATAGGCATGCAAATAAGGAAATAAGCCCCCTACTTAATAATGCACGATTATCTGGGATGCTGGATATACACAGTATCATTTTGATGTTAAAAATGCATTATAATGTTTTAAGTCTGTTCGTTGAATGCAATTGGAAAAATTTATTTTTTCCCGTGTCCTTCACAGTTGCGTTCTTGGAAATTTAATTGTGAATTTTATTGAAACACTAGTTTTGTTAAAGAAGGTTATTGCCTAGTTAAGTAGGTAAGTGCCTTGCTAATAATTGCATATTTACGCAATTTTTCTTGCTTGCCAGTTACTGGCATATCACGTTTATTTTATTGTTTTTATCATTGCACACGACTGAGCATGGTAAAACTCTGCAGCAAATCAACATCCAGCCTTTATCCTTTTATTAAAATTCGCAGCTTGAAGAAAAAATTTATTTTCTCTTTTAACTCCTTACAATAAGTGATTCTATTGATCTTGGTTTTTTTAATTTCAATATGTACTGAGTGGGTTGGTAAACTGTTATGTGCCATACTCAGGCAAATGATCATGTCAGTCAACCACTTGCATTGTTTCAACCAACTTGGCTTGCAGGCAGTTGAGTTTCTCAACAAATTTCCTCTCACGGATTAATATCTGTCTGTACAGAGTACCTGTGTAGAGCAAATTAATACAGCATTCTAATACCAAAAAGAATCTCAGTTAGTGACCCAACCAATGCTTGTCCTCTGGTGCCTTGTACTGTATATTGGTCCTAATCAAGGGCTCCTGGTCGGGTTACAGGAGACACAGTTCAAGTTACAGCAACACACATTCTTTCTCAGATGTATGCTTCACTACAATCTAGGTATTCAATATATTTTGTTTTTTGAATAAAATATGTTACATAAAATACTGCCATGCATAAACATCGAGTATTAAATATTGGCACATAGAAATAATTTGTGCTAGAATATAAGAATCACAATTATTGCTTTTGATTAAATTAATACAGTTGTTAGTATTATTGAAATTATTTCTATATTTTACATAAATTTGAAATTTAAGAATATTAAAGATTTTTTTTTAATATGTTTTCTGACTTTATCTGTTATAAAATGTTTTTTCTTATTTTTATCTCTATTAGTGTTTTTAAAATGTAATTAATTTTTTTAATTACATTTTATTATTTTTGTGATGTTAAAATACACAATGGTTGTGTGGTTCATAACCATTTAGGGTGGATAGTAAATAAATTATAATTCATCAGCAAACTATTAATATATAAAATTTATTAAATATAAATAAACATTAATTGTCGCTTATATAATTAAATGTTATTTATGAATAAAGATTATTTAGCGGCATGTGTTTTTTAGGTGTATAGATAGTGAAGGTATGTAATGAATTGAAGTTAATTATTATGTTTTGGATAGTATTACTTATTTATTTGAGAAATATGTATGTCAATTGAATACTACAATTTTTCACAATGGGGGTCATTAGGATGCAGGTCGCAAAATCACCCCGACCTTCATGGTAGCGGAAAAAGACCGCCCACAAGGACCGCGGCATTACCAACGGTCCAATTAGTATGCTCCGCAGTCCAAATCCGACCTCCGCGGTACAATCCTGGCCTTTAACATTGCTCTGGTTGCTGCTGCCAGCAGCACCTAGGCAATATCAAAAGGGGTATGTCCTGATTTCCATGCACTGTGTGGCAGGCACTGCACAGTGCCTGCCACCTGGTACAGGTACATATTAGCCCCCCAGCGCACCCACACCCCCCCAAAACATTTGGGGCAGCCAATTGGCCCACCGGAACATGTCTCCGCCATCCTTTCAATGGAGGTTCCAATGCTGGGGAAAGGCTGGCTTCCGCTGTCATCATAATAGTGCCGGAAGAGCCTCCCCCTGCATATGCACCATTTTAGCGGTCCATCTCTGCCCACCATGCAAGCGTGAGGACTGCTAACTGCGGAAAAGTGGCCTGTGGAATTTATCACCGCAATGCTAATGTGACCATCCATTTTTCGGGTTTCGCTCTCAGACGGATGGCCGCCGCTGGCTTGGTGGTTGCTACCGCCGGCCTTGAGGCAACCATTTTTCTGCTATCCTATTAGACCCCTATTTTTTTGCTCAGTCTTTTGTGTTGTGCAGTTGCATATGATGTTTATTCAAAGATTTTGAATGTAATTATTATTATTAGTTGATTTTCAAGGTTAGCTTGAAAATTTATTGATTTTATTCTGTAATACGTACCACAAGCAAACCCCAAGGATCGTCCCTTAGCCAGACACTCTTTAACATCTACATGGCACCTCTCACCAACATCACCCTATCGCACCACCTCAACACCGTCTCATACGCTGACGACACCCATCTGATCCTCTCCTTCACCAAGGCCCCCACCACCGCCAAATCGACCAACACGAAGGAATGAAGGCCAACTCCAAACCGATGACAAACAGCCGCCTTAAACTGAAATCGGACAATATGGAGTTCCTCATCATCGGATCCACCCCCTCTGCCTGGGATGACTCATAGTGGCCGTCCGCACCAGGAGTTGCACTGAAGCCCTTTAACCACGCACGCAACCAGGGAATCATCCTAGACTTCTCATTGTCAATGACCCATCAAGTGTACGCCGTCTCCTCCTCATGTTTCAAGACCATCCGCATGCTCCGCAAGATTGACAGTTGGATCCCCCCCCGGTACCAGAAGGACAGTTACCCATGCCCTCGTCAATTACAGACTGGACTACGGCAATGCTCTCTACGCAGTAACGTCACCTAAACTCCAGAAATTACTACAACGCATACAGAACGCCTCTGCACGCCTCATCCTCAACAACCCACTCAACAGCCACATCACAGCCCACCTGAAATACTTGCACTGGCTCTTAGTCAACAAGAGGATCACCTTCAGTCTCCTCACCCACCCTCACAAATTAATCCACAACTCTGGACTAAATGAACGACTCACCTTCTATACCCCGAACCGCCAGGCTTCGCTATGCTGACCTCGCACTCGCCACAGTCCCTTGCATCTGTTGATCGACCTTCGGCGGCAGATTGTTCTCCCACCTCGACGCAAAAACCTTGAACACCTTCCACACAAGCCTACGACAGACCCTGGACCTGCTGGCCTTCAGCAGACTGCTTAAGACCTGGCTGTTTGAGCATTAGCAGCATCCACGCCCTCCCTCCCCCCAGCGTCGAGACACCCTCACAGGTAAGTTGTGGGCTCTACAAATGTACTGATTGAGCGACTCTAATACAATATGTTATTCCAGTATGTTTAAACCCTCTGAAGTAATGTAATTTTAATCATTAAATACCATGTTGATCCCTATTAACTAATGAAATGTTAAATATTTATTCTTATTCTGTACTTGTGATAATGTTTATTTGATATAATCGGTGTGACGTTTGGCATTTGTCGGAACATTATTGAAATTAAGTTAATGTAATATAATTCATTCGCTTTAGTTAATAACTAATAATAATTAAACTGGTAATCATCTAAACAGCACTGAATATTATCTTAATTTGTATATTATGTTTTGGTTGATTTTTTATTCTATCCTCTTAACTGTATGTATGTTTATAATTAGAAATAGTGTGTTATATTATTAGTTGCTATTAATAGATTCACATATTACAATTTTAATAACGTGTATATTACATCATTTGAATACTTTGTTTACGATTCTTTTTGTGTACTTTGTATATGTAAAGTGTATACATTTTTAAAAAAAATAATAAAGGTTTTTAGAATTACTTGTTTTTTTACAATATTTGGTTATTGTATATTTTTATTGTCGTGTGATTTGGCTTGTGAATAACATTATTTCTTATTATGATTGCATTTGGAAGACTGTCCTGCCGCCATTGTTGCAAGAATGTGACGGACCAACAGGTACTCATTAGTCCCACCATACCAAATTTATCATCAGACTGCCTTTCAGTCATTCCTAAACATGTCTATTTTATAAAGGCTTGTACTGAAGCATTGCAAAGTACCGCATCACCAGCTTCAATCCAAGGAGGCCTGTTTTTAAACATCCCTGTACCACATGGCAGGCACGGCATGCAAGTATGTTTAGGTGTTGCACCATGGAAGGATTTGAACATTGCGGAGGCCCATAGGTGGCACAGCCCCCGATACGTACCCCCAAAACAATGTTCCACCAGCCTTTTTAAGTCAGCACAAGCTAAGCAAAGTGGTTGGCAGAATGTTGCATCATAATCCATTGCGGTGGAATTCAATCGTACCGTCCGCTGTTTTACTTGAGGCAATTGGAAGATTTGGCTTGGTTGATCCTTCGGCAATTATTTCGGACTGCATCCTAATGTGGCTCTCGCCCGTGTGTAGAGATCAAAGTACTACAGATACTGACGGTCCTACCGATATTATAATCATGCACATTGTTTTTAGAGTTATAACACATATATATTATATAGTTTTTGAAATATTTATATTTTTTGTGTATTATCATATTTTGATATGTATTTTCACATGTAATTTTTGTGTGTATTTAGTATTATTTCAAACATGTTATACATTGTTTGAATAAGTTACTCTGTTTATAATATTCCACTTACTGGAGTAGTAATTAATAATAGTTACCCCTAGGCAATACAACTATTTCCCTATTATTGCGCATACTAGAGTCTCAATATTAAATTTTAGCCCTTTGTCAAATAACTCTTTTCCTACTTGTGTGCTTATTGAAATCGAAATACTTTTTTTTACCCCTCGACAAATCCTATTTTGTTACTAATGTGTGATTTTCTTTTGTGGTTTGCGTACATTTTACACATTATAATATTTAAATTTTTACTATTTTTTAATACCTTTTAGTGTGAATATTATATCTTTCAATTGACAGATTGTATAGTATAATCTACATTTATAAAAAGTTTATTATTACGTTTAGGTTTAGAAAGAATTTTCAATTCTTAAATTATTCATTTATTATGTAATTTTTTTTTCTTTAAAGTTTTTTTGTGATTTAATATACAATTCAATATCAAACAAAATTGTCAAAACGTTTTACTGTATAATAGTTTTAACTTTGAATCTACATCTTTAATTAAATTATTACTTTATTGTTTTTTTGGTTGAAAAAAAAATATATATATAGATATTCCCACATATATATATATTTTCACATTTATATATATACACATAAATATATATGCTTATATTTATAGTTTTATAGATATATATATTTTTAAATATGTGTGTTTTTCTGCGAATTTCTATAATTAATTATATTTAATAGATATTTTTCTAAACCATAATATAATTTGCATGGTATTTAAATTTGTGTTCTTATTTGCCTTATTTTATGCTTACAATTGAGATTTTCATATAAACTAAAATATATATTTGCTCAAATGCTATTAGTAGCAACGAACAATTAACTTCAATGATTCTGTGATTTTCTGTGCTAATATATATTATGAATAGATTTTACATATTTAAATATTTTTGCTGAGATCTTAAGGTGAGGATTTATTGTTTTTTTTTTTTCCAGTAAAATCTACCTTAACAAGCAGCGCGCTAGGGAGTAAAAATTAGTCGATATGGAAACCTGTGCTTTGGAGGCATAAGGTCAAAGGGTGGTCTTTGCCTCTCTGGTGTGTCTTTCAACAGGGATCTGTCATGGCATTAACATCTCTAATGTCAGATAACAGGAATCTGTTCCGCTGGGGTAGCACCATCAAATTACCATCTGTGTCAAGGTCCCTCCCACACAGAAACACACAACCATGAGCACTCTAGACATTGCAAATCTCGGTTGCCAAAAAAAAGAGGTAGTTTGTGAATTTTGGCAAGGAAGCCCACTTTTTCACATCCGAAAGCAGAAAACTTACCATTTTTTCAGGACCTTATTTGTTGTCCATATTTTTACTTAGACATATCTACCCATTGGTTCTATCTGTGTCCACAATGATCTGAGCACCAGGGATTCAATAACAGGATGGTCACACCTTTTTTTTTCTGTGTCAAGTGGCTACTTGGGTTGTGGGATTTGTCTTAATTGCAAGTATCACAGCACCCACACAATCCTGTCTGACGGGCATATTCCGATGCCTGACAGACCGGAGACCATCACACATTGGTTATGAACAGTAACTGAATGACCATCTGGAGTTGGTTACAGCTCCGCAAGTGCAATGCCATTCAACCTTGTTCGGTCGCAATCCTTTGCATTACAATTAAAGCTTGCATTAATTAAGCAATGCATGCTCTCATTGTAAAGATCATGGGTGCATTTCAGTTCTGCACCCGGGCGCAGGTACCTTAATTTAACGCCTATTGTATCCATTGATCTAAAGTAGTGAGTCACAGGTATCCCCTAGGTTGCCAATCTGCATCCTTTCACTCATATTGTACATCCTGGGGGGCCACAAACATAGATTCCCAATGCTTTTCAGTGTCAGAAAGGCCTGCACAGAATGGCAGTGGTAATCCGCCATTGTAATTTCTCGACAGTAATATAGCAGGGGGTGTGATTACTGCAGGACTTCTGAATGGCTGACGGGCTATCAATGCCCGTTGTACTATATTTTCAAAAACAAATTGGACTCACTTTCAAACTAATTTATTGAAAAGGGTCTGTCTGTACAGAATCAAAAACGAGAATACGATCTGGGCTGTAGTTCTTCGCTCGATGTTCGCAGCCCTGACAGGCCGCATCTTAATTGGTCCCTGGGTTAGTCATGCTCTGTGTGGGGAAAGGTAACTGCTACCAAGGCCACATCAAGGAGGTGCATCCGCTTAACAGAGAGTATTATCGACAAAGTGCAGGTTAGACCATGTTTTGAGGATAACGTATGCAATGATTCTGTGGAAGGGAAGGAAAAGGTTGCTAATACAAGTGAAAAAGGTACCTGAATTCAGTTACCTGTGGATAACTACTGACTATACAAAATTCCTTCTCCAATTCCCCTGGCAGGGTGTATTATAACTAAACTAGAACACAGTCAAGTCTATGCCTACCAACGTAAAGACCTCTAGTGGTATCAATAAAGCTATAGACGAGATACATGCTAAAAATGCTGGTCAGCGGGTTTTTCTAAGCCCTAGCAGCTCAACCATTTGCCATCTCCATCTGCTGCAATCCTGCTATTGTGGGCATCTCCTTTGGTGGCTGAGATCATAAGGTTAACTTGTTTGCAAATCATCCCTTGCTTACTTCTGTTGGACCACTACCTCTCTACTGCCTATAGTTGACAGACGTGCCACATTTGCGGCGGTATCGGTCTTCAAAATCAACATTACTAAATCTTGCATGCTCAATCGAACTATAGCCGGGCAAGACCTCCCTACTCTGCAAGCCATAACGCAGTTACAATGGGCACCCAACGCAATTAGATATTTGGGTGATAATCTAGCCCTACGCGGTCCTCTTAGACACAGACCAAATGGCAGTAACTCCGAAGGTCCATCCTAGCAGATCTAAGACATTGGAAACCCTTCATTGTTTCTTAAGTGGTTCACATTAATGCCATAAAAATCAATGTCATCCCATGGGCCATATATCTTTTTCCAGTCCCTGCCTACTCATATCACCCAAGATTATAACACTCACATACAACAGGGCATTCACTCTTTTATCCAGAATGGGAAGCAGCCAAAAGATCTGCAACTCTTCCCTAGAGAAAGCGGTAGACTGGTCTGCCCTAATATTCTCTAGCACTATTTGGCCGCCCACTTACATGTCTTGGGTGGTCCGCTAGAGTGTGAAAAATGGGATCCACATGGATCTGGCAGTGGCCTGCCGGACAATCCGGGTTCTAGCATGGCTATGCCAGCACGCTCGACTGTGCAGCACCTATAGGTATGTGTGTGTGTGTATATATATGTCTATGTTGGTAGCACAAAAACAGTCTGAACAGCTATGCCCACTAGAACAGTGCTCAACATATAGGACAGATTGGGAATAATGGAGGGGCTTAGTATCTTCTCCTCCCCCTCAGTCTGATTGCATGCAAATTTGATCTTTGTGGGAGCCTCCATAACGTTTTTTGACCAATGTAAGGCTGATTACCATCACCCTGAAACGACCAGGCTGGAGTATCGCCAGCTGTATCATTGAGTGTTGCACCCCTCTAATTATTATAGGGCTACCATATTGTATATTCCATCTGAAAAATGACTGCAAACATGACGGTTCTAAGGGACTAATTTCCAACATATACCGGACCATTCAACACTCCACACCCCCTCAAACCCACAGATTTCAAACTTTCTTGCAGACTTCCAATATAGAGGGCATTTCGTCTAAGCAATAGGAAACCCTTTGGTGAGACTCCTAAAACTTACCGCAGTTTATCCCACAGGTAAATGGCTTACAAGATCATGGTTCAATGGTATTATACACCAGCTTACTTGTCCAGCATATACCCATCAACATCTTCCCTCTGCCATCAGTGTGTGCTAGTAGTGGGATATACTTACCACCTCCGATGCTCCTGCAGCCTCATTACCACATATTGGAAAGTGATTCTGGAACAAGGTCACCATAGGGGAACCATTCCCTGCCTCTTACCACCACAGTTACACTAGGTGTGCAATACCTTGCCTTGAAAGCAATAACCCACGCTGACTGGAAGCTTATTAGCCACATACTGAATGCTGCACAGCTGGTATTAATATAGTTGAAAAATACAACTGCCCTCCCAATAATTTAATGTTTCACCGCCCATGGGAGGGGATGGTGATGCAACAACTTTTCCACAACTTACCTCACATAGAAGTTACATTTCATTAGATTTGGCAACCGCTGATCTGCTATCTCACCCACTTGGAGTTCACCTGTTTCAACCCAGCAGAGCTTGGAGCATTTCAGCTTTTTAATAACTTTTAATCCATGCTTAGCTTCAATCGAAAGGCCATGTCCCCCCATCTACCATGAGCGTCAATCCTGCGTTCTCTATTTCAAGACTTTGCTTATATTGTGAAGCTGTATGTTAACAACATTGACCTGCAAACCTATGACGATCCCCCACCCCTCAAATGGGACTGGAGACACTGGTAGATGTTTCGCATGGGTGCCAGAAAATTAGGACTTTGTGTAATGTGTTTGTTAGGACCTGCTCTGCAGTCAACAGCTAACACTTGACAGTTTTCATGCTGGCTTCGGTGTCTCACAGAGCCTCCACCTCTTAATGGTGTCCCACTGCCCATATCTGGAAGCATTTGAAGGCATGTTGGATTATGGTTCTATTCCTCTATCATCCATGGAAACTAGGGTCACCTCTGCCTGTCACCCCCAAAAGTAACTGTGACTACCTCCATCACGATCACTACACTAGACAACCCAGGTGTCTGCCCACAGGTAGAGGGGTGTGCCCTTATGGGACATTTGCGTTTACCCTTGTTGTGCCCATATTTGTAGCACACTGTACATTGGGGTGCAACCATCCTTTTACTATGGTTAAGGAAGCCATTTCAGAGAGTAAGCCTTTATTTTAGGTTTTTCTCCTCCGTCTTTATTTTGTTGGAAACCCTGAGCACCTGTGGATGTCACCACAATATACCTTATTTAATCTTTAAACTTAAATATATTTTGGAACTGATGAACATTCACCTTTAGGAAAGAGAATTCATTTTAATACCTGTGTACTAATTAATAGGCTTTTAACTGAAAAAATTATTAAACATACATTTTTTTAAACCCAAATTTAACACTTTTAGGGACAAAGTGCAAATAATATTATGGTAACGGGAGATGAAATTGTATTAATACCCAGGCATAAATTTTAATTCCAGAGTACTAATTACTAGGGACACGATTACGATGTCAGACACCGCTATTACGATGAGACCGCACCATGCACGGTCACATTCTCCGGTTTCTCTATGGGAGCTTGTGTTACACCCGTAAACCGAGCATAACACAAACTCCCAATCAGAGATTGTGTTAATCCCTGCACTCCTTGGCAGGAACCTCAAGGTGGAGAAGCAAGGGCAACGGGGCCCCCAAACTCGCTTTCCATCAGGCTTCCCACGTCAGAAAGACTGTGGGAAAACAAGAATCCTAATACTGAAGGTGGAAACGCCTTCCTATGGGACTACAGGCCGGTCTCCGAATGGCCAATGGGTTCCTAGAGCCTGTCTCAATTCAGCTGTAATGACCAGCCAGTTTCAATTCTGACCGGCTGCATTGTAATCAGCTGGTCAGAAATAAAACAGGCGATATCGTCGTAAAGCCTCTGACCTAAGGTTGGAGGGTATATGATAGAGTTCGTCATATGCCCCTTGGTCTTTAAATACATTTAATTTTAGCATTACACTTCAATAATTTAATTGCACTACTATATTCACCTTTAGTGACAGGATATAAGGGATA
This sequence comes from Triturus cristatus, assembly GCF_964204655.1. NCBI lineage: Eukaryota > Metazoa > Chordata > Amphibia > Caudata > Salamandridae > Triturus > Triturus cristatus. The sequence goes on along the minus strand of NC_140584.1, from coordinate 362,674,072 downwards.
TAGGGGTAATGGGCGGGGTAGTACATTAATACCCAGGTAATACTTAATTTTTACATACTAACTGAAATTTATTTTAAGGGCAAAAATGAATACAACAGTGAGATTTTAACAGACATTTAAATATTAAACCACAATCATTATGAATAAATAATAATTACAGCGAAACACCTTATTTTAGAGTGAGCAACAGGAAACAAATAAACACCACTTTTCTTTATTTCTTTGAAATTAGATGATGAATTGAAAATTTGCAAAAAAAACATATATGTACACCTTAAGTAAAAAACCAAGCCTTTATTGCAATAAAAAAAAATCTTTAAAAAATGGCAGTAGTTTCCAATGCATTTACATTATTTTAAATGTTGAAAATGGACCTTTTTCCGTTGTTACGCAAAGCCAGACTCTCTTTGTCAGTGATGACGAGGAAAAATCACCTTGTAGTTGCATATTCAAAAATGATTGATACACCCAAGACAGTATAAAGGAAAACCACAATTCACTTTTCAAATGTTTACAGTAATCTTTTCACTTTTGTACAAAAAGGGTGCTACAATTGGTAGATAAATATGAAATTAAACTTTTACTTTTAAAACCAGAACAATGAGCACAACAAATATTTATATTATTTTAAACACATTAAGATTCTACCTCCTACGTATCATGATATTTCTATTCGATCCACTAAGAGCATAATGGGGTTATACTTCTGCATTTAATACTCCAAAGATCATTAATAACTACATTGAAAGCCTTATTGCTTTAGTAAGGTTGCCTCTTCTGTTTGAAAGCATTGTAAATGTATCCATCTGAAGAATTAAATACATAGTACCTGCTGGGAAAAGGGAACAAATAAAACAAAAATATGTTAGACAGTTTGCTTATTAGGCATAACAAAAGTTTTAGCTTTGCTAACTAAGGGCCTGATTACAAGTCTGGCCGTCTTGCGGTGGCACGGGAGGAGGGTGAGGGATGGGGACGGTTCACTGTACTGCAGATTACAACTTACAAAGTCGTAATGGCGCCGGTGGAACACAAGCTGCGCCAGGGAACAGTGGCGGTGGTGCTGCAGCGCCACAACGCAATATACTGAGCAGGGACTGGCGCAGTCCGAGGCAGCATATTTTTTAGTTCTTGCACCACCAGCATTTTCATGGCACAGGCCCACCATGAAAAAGCTGGTGCTGCTAGTACTACAGGGTGTACATTTGGGGGGCAAAACATGTCCCCCCCCCCTGTATTTCCCACAGTTCCAGCACAGCATGGAAGTCAACGCCCATGCATTGCTGGAACTTTTTGGCAGTTCCTATTGGGGTGCATCACCATGGAAAAGGCCAAAGAACTGCCGACCATATTACGAGCTGCACATTTGCAACTCGTAATACGGTCGGCGGTGCTTGTGCAGCAGAGGCTGCATTATGCCGTTGCTGCTGCGCTAAAGTTGTAATCAGGCCCCTAGTCATGTTGAGGATTTTTTTTTGGAAAGGCCTGTATTAAAGTGCCCCTTTTGGACATGGCTAGCCCCATGATTTGCATGATATCTGATGCATCTTTGACTGAAGAGCACTGGGTTCCTGCTAACCAGGTGCCACAGTGCCGGTATTATTTCCCAAAAATGTATGTAAATGCTTAATTGTGCCACAATTGGCAAGGTCCTTTGCACCTCTGTAAGGGCTATCTTTTGGTATGTAGGGCATGGGTCCTGAGGAAGGCCCCTTATAGCTGCAGCATGTATTGTGCCGCTCTAAGGTAACTGGGTCTCTGAATTTACACAATAAATTACTTGCTAAACTCACGCATGTGCACAACACAGCAGTCCACTGTATAGAACGGCTCTCCATAGCTGCTGCTGGTGAATCCGCGTACTAATTTACATGCCTAGACGCACTAGCGTACCAGATTGCAGTTAGCATTCTAGTCACCGGCCGCTTTCCAGGGTTTTTTAACTATACTGTCAATACAAACCACTGCCAGGTTACCTGACCAGCACGTCACACTCGAACTAAAGAGACCCACTCTGGTGGGAACTTAAGCCCGACTGAGTTTTGCATGAAGTACGTTTTTCCTCCCTTCTCCGCCCCTGTCCCCGCTAAGTCCAGGCATCTATTGCATGGATACCTTTTTTTTTCCCAAACATTTTTATTGGCATTTATTTTAATATACATCCATAATTGTATAGTTCAGCAATTAGTGATATATCACTATACAGCACTTATTTGGCATATAGAATATATAAAATCGTCCTGTACTAACTTTATTTACATTTCGAAGAAGCCACAGAGCAGGTTATCCATTAAAGTTCTTACACATGAATCATAGTCTCATATGTTAGTCTTATTTTGCCTGAAACTTTACGGTTATTGTATACTATCACATATTATATGCCAGTCTGTAAATATCTCACAGATTTAATAAAAAAACTATACAACTCGTGAATCATACTATGTAATTAACTAACTGTGCAGTGGGGCCAAGGGTTGTGTATTTGCTAATAAGTTAAGCAGGGTGTGTGGGGCATGGGAGGCGGGGGCCGGGTGAGCGCTAGACCACCAGTGGGTCATTATCCACATGTCGGGCCGTAAGTTCACAGTGTCCCCAAGTTTTATGTGTGAGCTGGGCAGTGTGTGCAGTCCCTATCTGGCCATTGTCGTGTGGTATATCAGGGTCTGTTTGCAGTAGTGTTTTTATGAAGGTCAACTCAGTGTTTTCATTTAGGCGTCATACCTTTGGTCATCCTCCTCGCCGCTCGTATGTGTTCCCTCTTCGCTCCCCCCCTATGTCGCACCTGTCTCGGTCTGTGTTTTCCCATGCCTCCAGTATCTTTCCGGAGGTCGGCAAGGGTGAGTTGCCACAATCCAAGCACCTTTTACCTCGTCAGTACTATGATTTCTGCCCCCGCCCAATGGGTTACATCGTGTTTCCAGGCTTCCATTGCTGGTCCATGTACGAATTCCCAGGCCAGTGCTATTCTTCTCCAGGCTAAGACCAGGGTTAAATCTAGGAATCGGTTTCCCAATTTCCTTTTAGGAGAACAGGGAAAGAGCCCCAACAGGAACACTCCCATTGAAGGTTAAAGTATGCGCCCCACAGCTGCACACATGAGTTGTATTGTTTCCTCCCAGAACTAGCGTAGTGGGCCACAATCCCAAGTCATGTATAAAAAGTCTGCGTCTGCACAGTCGCATATTTGCCATTTGTATCCAGTGTCTCCAAAGGCAAGCTGAAGTTTGTGAGGTGTCATGTTTATGTAATTGAACTGTGTGTACTTCAATCTAGTATTGCGTAACAATTTCTTAGGGTATGGCAACATTTTGGACCATTCTGGGTCTGTGATGTGTCTATCCAGAGCAGTCTCTCAACAGGTGCGCAGTTTCGTTAGGGTTGTGCAGACCATCTCCAGTTGCGATGTATAGAACCATTTTACCTGGTGTCTTGCAGTGCCTAATGTAAGGACAGAGTGTAATATCGAGTGTGATTTAAGCTTCTGTTGGCTCCCTCCCATAGTCCTCAAAAGGTGCGCAGTATTATCTCATAGGTTAAGATTTGGCCTGTTAGTAGGTCGTAGCTCTCAAGTAGGTCTTCAAATGGAGCCAGGGTTGCTTGCTGGTAGCAATGCCCCACCAGTTATGGTCTGGCATTATTACAGGGCTTCAACATTGCTGGGGTTAGTATCTGCTTGGTGTTCCCGTGGGTGAGGCCCACCAGGGGCAGGGCCGGGGTATATAGGGGAGATTTTCATTCTTTAAAGAGGCAGCGTTTCCAGCAGCGTAGAGCCGTGGTCTGCAGCAGGGATAGATGAGATGGTGTTGTCCGCGTCTAGCATCTTTGCCAGCATCAGATACGTACGGATCCCTTGGTCAGTGCCTACTGTGCCCATATCTGCCAACCACTGCACCAGCCACTGGAGTGGAGAATCTAAAAAGTAGAGCTCGAATTTAAGCACTCAGAGTCCTCCCTCCGCGGGTGGGCGTTGTAGGATCGACAGGGCTACCGCCTCCTCCCTTTTTACCATATCATATCTCGCAGTAGAGCATCTAGTTGTCCAAACGACGAAGCAGGAACGGTTATGGGGAGATTGCTGAAAAAGTACAGCAGGCGAGACAGCATGACCATTTCTGCAAGGGAAACCCAGGCCATGATCGGCAGTTGTAGAGTGCACCAGAAGGAAACATTTGATCTCGGAGACCGGAGGGCCATGCCAAGATTACCTTCACGTACGTAGTCCATCGAGTGGAAGACCGGAATCCCCAGATGACTGAAGGTTGTGGGGGCCCAGTAATGCCCACCATAAAATCGAATGGGTGAATCACATTGGCAGAGATGGGGAAGAGTTAAGTTTTGCCACGGTTAACTTTGAGGCCAGACAGCAATCCAAACTGCTCTATCAGGCACAGTGCAGTATTGGTACACACCATTGCGTCACTGAGGTATATCAATAAGTCATCTACGTACAGGGAGATATTATGAGTGTTACCCCCTAATGGGATGCCTAGTCCCTCCCCGCCTTGGTGGAAAGATGCTGCCAATGGTTCCATTGACAGTGCAAACAACAGAGGTGACAATGGGTATCCCTTTTGTGTTCCTCGGAAGATCTCATACTGTGGGACAGTTTTCCCTGTCTGTATCCTAGCTGTGGGACGTTCATAAAGCACCCTCACCCAGTTTACCCAGCTTTCCCCCAGACCCATGTGTCTAATAGTTTCAAGCAAGTAGTCCCATTGCATGAGGTTGAAGGCCTTCTCGAGATCTATCAACAAGAAGGCTGCATGCTGTAAATAACAAGTATCTGCATGGAACAGCATCAAGTACATCCTTCGCAGGCTGTATGATGTGTTCCTGGCCAGAATAAATCCATTCTTGTCAGCGAGAACCAGGGTCGGCACGTGGGGTAGGAGGAAGAGCGCCAGGGTTTTACCAACGATCTTGAAATCCATGTTTAACATAGAAAGTGCCCAGAAGTCTTCGACTTATGCCACCTGTTTAGGCTTTTTGGGGAGGGGGGATGACCAGCACATCGCCTGTGGTCTCTGGCAGGCATCAAAGTTTCAGGGATTCTGCGTAGAGCTTCTCCAATTGCGGCAGAAGCTGTGCAGTGTAAGTTGAGTCGAATTCGTCCGGGAGACAGTCAGGTCCAGGGGTCTTTACTCACAGCCCGGATCTCGGGGACTGTCAGAAGCCCTACCAGCATGTCAATTATGTGGTCATCAAGGATTTGGGGGCACAGCAACTTCAGGAATTCCTTCTGTATATGAGGGGAGGTGCCTTAGTGATGAATAGTAGTCACAAAATAAGGCATGAAGGGCCTACGGACCATAAAATGGGTCGCCCTCAGGAGGTATAATTTGCGTTTGGGGATCCCCGCGTCTCCGGCTAAAATAGCCAAGCCACAACCTACCCAACCCCCAAACTACTTCTTGCACCTAGGTGAGGTAACTCCTAAAGTCGTGACACAGCTGTCGGTCAAGAGCTTGATATGACGTGCATGTTTGAGGGAGTTGGATGTGTCTACTCTAGTTCCTTGTTAGTTTTCCTGTCTATGTAGGTCACCTTCTTAGGTGTCCACTTTCCAGGTGAAGTTCCCTCTGGGCTCCCACTGTTTCCCCCACACATTTCACCCTCTGTCCTACCTTGAAAGCCTCCCACTCTATCAGTGTATTGGAGGCAGTCTGTCTGTTGCTGTCGAAGTAGAAGTCTATAGCTGTGCCTATGGTCGCTCTGAAACAAGTATATTAAAGACCCAGAGTGTTCAACCGCCACATTGGAATTGGCGGGCGGTGTTCCTCCGGCTGGACTGCTAGCAAAAGGGGACTATGGTCAGAAAGCGTCCGCCCCAAATATTCTGTGTTTTACTAAGCGACTCAGGCCCAGTGTACCCAAGAAGAAGTTCAGTTTTGTTTGCAAGTGATGTAAGGGCGAGTAATGAGTAGTCTCGGTCTCTGGCATGTCCTCCAGTGTCCTCTCCAATCTTGGAACACCGCCGCAGTTTTATGTATTTGGGCACTCGGCAGTGGGGGGTGAGAGCAATCTAGAACCATGTCAGCAACACAATTGAAGCCCCCTCCCAGTAGTACGCTTGGGGTTAGCACCGCAGTCAAGGAGCATGAAAGCCTACGGAGGAACTGCACTTGATCTTGATTAAGGGCATGTATACTACCCAATGTGAGTTCCTGTCCATAAATTCTGCACTTCAGCACTACATATCTACCCTCTCTACCAAACAGTACGTGCAAGGGTTCGAATGGTATGCCAGTTCTGATCAAAATCAATGGCCCTCTCGCGTATGCAGAATAAGAGGTTGCAAATACCTGCCCTCTCCATCGTCTGCGCAGCTTCTCACCCTACCCACAGGTAGTGTGTGTTTCCTGGAGGAGTTCAATCTGCACCCCCTCATGCGCAGATATCTATGTATATTGTGATGCTTGACGGTAGAGCCCATTCGACTAATGTTCTATGTTACACATTATAGTGTAAGCCTTTCCTTGGGCATTGTAAGAATAGAGGCATCCAGGTCTGCCTCCCCTCCCTCCACACACAGAGGCGATGGGCCAGGGCCCCACTTGCACATAAAAACCCAAAACATGGATATGAAAACTAAAATTCCCACAAACCAAAACTCCCTTCTCCCCGGAGCAGCCTGGCAACGGCCAGCCGCCCAACCTATAGGCCAATTGTCCAAGACTTCGGCAGGCTCCATCCATGGGTGGGTGGAGCTTTCCACAGGGGCAGGCTATTGATGGACAAACCACTGTTTATTTCACGAAGTCCTGTGTCCGACGTAGCCAATGCCAGTCCATGCATTCAACGTTTCCAGCAGTAGTGTCCTTTGTCATGGTGATACGATTCATGATGTCTTCTCCTTTTGGACCCCTAATGTGGAGGTTCTACTTGGCTATAGGTCATCACCTGTTCTAGCGGTAACATCTGGCATTATGGCACTATTTGCTTCGTAATTGTCCGAATCTGAGCTATCATTTCATTTGAGGGATCTAGTTCCGGGCTCTGAGACAGTCAGTTGGTTTCATGAGGTCAGCCACCGCTTGTAGGGCTGCAGCTCTCCTTCACAGTTTGGGGTGGGCTCGGTCTTTTTGGTGGTTTCCGTCTTGAATGGGTCTGTGTTCTTTCCTGGTTACGCTATAGTTAGTGGGCGCTCAAAGACTGTACCTGGGTCTTTATCACCTTTGTAGGATTCAAACCATTCCCAGGCTGAAAAAGTAATTTTTCCCATCTAGTATTATACGAAGACGAGCTGGGAACTTCAGAGTATTGTAAGCCTTCATCTCAAAGTGGTTTTTTTTGCCAAATATGAGGCTGATCTTCTCTGTAGTTCAGTGGCGTAGTCGGAGAAACTTGAGACCCAGGAGTTGTCCACGGTGAATGGGCCATCCGTACGTGTCTTCTGCAGTAGGATGTCGATCTTTATAGTGCAGGGGTTTCGCTACCACTGCGTGTGCTGGGCGCCCCGAAGCCGGGGGGGTGGTGGGGGAGCGAGGGGGGGTGTGGGGGGCGAGGAGGGACCCTGTGCAAGGTAGGTTTGGTGTCCACTATCGCTTCCAGGATTTTAGTTAGTCACCCTTGTACTGGGTCGGCCATTGATGGCGTTGCCTCCGAGACCTGTGGAGGGTCTGCACCTTTATACGCCTTCGTACTGGGTTTACCCATGTTAGGGTCTTATCGTGTACTTAAGAGTGTCATCAGCGGGGCTAATCTCCAGGCACCAAGGGGGTGGTTGTCGACCACGGGGGGGAAGGGGCAATAACTCCAAACAAACAAAATGTATAGTTGTCCCCAAGGGCTTATGCGAGTGGACGTGCCCCTAACAATTCAAGCTGACCCTCCTCCGCGGTGTATCCGAGGCAGGGCTAGATCTCTGTCCTCTGAGCCCACCCCCCAGTTCCACAGGTTGTGGGGGTCATGATGGAGATCGAGGTTTAGCAGTATGGGAGGCGCAGGCCTGCCCCTCCAGGCCACGCATGGGGTTGGATGAGTACTCTCACATTCCAGTTACTAGGTCCAATGAGGAACACCGCTGCATTTCCCCACTAGTGGCGTCCAGTGATTTTTCCAGCTTGCAGGCCCCAGTATCTTGCATCTCCCTGATTTTGTGGAGGGCTGTCAGGTCTTGCCTCCCTCCACCTGGGCAAAATTGTCAACTGGGCGGTGAGGTTTGAAGTCTCTAGTGCAGACCACCTCACCCGCCCCAAGTCCTACTTTCGTTACGAGGTGTTTGGGGCAGGGCTCAACTTCTCACTCAGTTGAGGGTTGCAGACAAGTACAGGACTCTCCCCTCAGGCAGATCGGACTGATGCAGTTTTGGGCAGTTGTGCGGCTCCCCAAGGTGCATCACCTTTTTCCGGTGCAGGCGGTGTCGCAGGAGCTAATCAAGTGGCTAATCTCTCCTCCCTCCCGTCGCAGATCCGGTGGTACGCACCAGCAGCAGGCCTCAGCCCTCCGCTCCCAAACTGGTTCTGGGACGGTGACCAATTCAGGCTCCCAACACTCACGGCCTGATCTTCGGCAAAGCGTGTGGTTCACGGGATCCAGGCAGTCAGCTCAGCAGTCCTTCAGGCCCTCAACAAGACACAACCTCATGTTACCAGCAGGGAGGGAGGGCCACATCTCTACATCCACACATCACTGCCACTATATTGCGATCAGTGGCGACGGGGCAGATGAAGCCTCGTAATAATGCGTCTCTTCCTCTCGCCTTGAATCAAAGCGTCTCAATTGATGCAGCAGACTTTCCCCTTCCTGCGCCACCGTTTCAATCTCGGGCGTTGCGGGCTAGGGCTTGATTACGGCATTAAAGTTGTTGGGCCGGCGCGGAGCTACTGGCTCACACGTCACCATTCGTGGCTCCCAAAACACGCCTCCAACCATCTATTGCATGGATACTTAAACTGAAAGTTTCGATCCGTAATTCAACTAGTTGCGGCAGAATTAGCTTCAGAAATAGGTGTGTTAAACCTTATCCGGGAGGATTAGCACAATGGCACTCTAATTGGTAACGCGACGGGTAGATGACTACTCAACGCTCATGCCGGTTTTGATAACCTTTAAGTGTTCAATTACAATTAACAGCCTCATTACGATGTCAGGCGTAAAGCCGCCTCCCAACAGTTGGATTCCCCTATACAGTGTCAGAAACCTTCCGACCACTTACAATGTTCACGGTGGGATTTCAAACCAAATGGTCTTTCCGAATCGGTTATGATCAGCTCTCGGAGCATTCATGTCGGTCAGACCCGCATCATACAACCCTACAGACTGCATTTCCAGATGAGCAATAACGATGTTGGCTTCAAACAGCATGTCTGAGTCGGGCCGACACGAAAAGGCTGTGGTAAAGTGACTAGTAGGGCCACCCTCATCCTGAGTCCTCCGGTTTGGAGTCAAGGGGGTAGACAAGGAACCCCCCTGTAAAATAATGCAGTGTGGTCACCGCCACAGGGTGCAAGGTTTTCTGCAAACACCCATTTTCCCCATAAAGGCACCTGTGCTGTTGGTAGGAACACAGGCTGCCATTTAAGTCAATGTGAGTCCTTCCAAACGGTGTTCGGAAGCATAATAATCAGTCAGGCGTAACAGCTAACCACGAGTCGGTTGGAACCGTATCCGACAAGAAGTCAGGTGGTTTACTTTCCGACCGAGATCGTAATGTGGCCCCAAGTAATAAATCAAATAAATTATTTTAAATTTAGCTGCTAAATAAACTTCCCACCTTGTTCTCCTACAACCACAAAAACACCAAACATACAATGTAAAAAGTGCAAATAGAATTTTGCAAATTATCACTAAATTGAACATTTTAATAAAGATTAATTACCAAATAGTTATTTAACTACCTGCCAAGCCATTTTGACCTACAAACTAAACCTGCCGCTAAAATGTACCTTTAAAAATATGATAGTTACACAATTTACATTTTATTCAATTAAATAATCAAGAATAACTTAACTTCGCACCCAAAATCTCCAACACAACCCACATCTAATATAATTTAAAAAATATATTCAAAAATGAAGACATACTCGAATTAACAGAATAACACGGCTAAACTACAAAGTAGCCAACTAGCACTGGAAAAAAAACGTTGCGCGTCGAAGGCGCGGAAAAAAAGGAACTGACGTCATCACGCTGACATGGGCTTCTTATGGCTCCGGTGACGTCGATCGGAGTCGCGAGCGGAGCCGATGCATTGTGACGTCGCCCACGTCGACGTGGAGTGCTGGGAAAGAAAAGTTCCGTGGAATGCTGGCGCAGGGGATATTCACAAGGTGAGGAATCCACTGGCAGATGTATCCATCAGAATCACTATTACAATACAGGCACAATTACGAATCCTGGTGGATCAACGCTCACCAGGCACCACACCTAATCACTAGGCGAGGTGAGGGGGCAGCGACAGCGACACTAGCGGAGCTGCTTGGGCAGAGGGCAGAGTCCCTGAACAGGAGTTCAGAGGTCTTGCCTGGTTCCTTCATGGCCCCTCTTGTTGCCACTGCTTCTTTCGGGTTCGTGGGGCATCGGTGACAGCCTCCTCTGCTGTCCTGGCCTGCTGGTTCCATGTTTGGTGTCCGGTTGTTTGGTTTACCAGGTTGCCAGGCTTGGTTGCCCTCCTGGTCCGGTTGGTCTTCTCTCGGCTCTTTTTCTAGCTTGGCTGCCTGCATCCCATGGGTTTTTCCTGCATGCAGTACCCCATTTCTTTTCCTTCTGTGGGGTGGTTTCTGCCTGGATGAGATTGGCGTCTGTTTTTCTGCTGTCCTGCAAGGTCCCTCTGGCTGTGTGCCTAGTCTGGGGTGGCCAGTGTGCACCTGTCCTGTGGCTGGTTGGTTGCCGTGGGTAATCCTGCTGGGGGCTTGCCTTTCCTTCTAGTGGGTGTGTTGGATTGTTCGGGTCTCCCGTCTTTTCCTCCAAACTAGTTTGTAGTGCCTCCCTGCTCCCGTACCCTGGCAGGCCCCCTTGGTTCTGCCGGCTTTGGGTCAGGGGAGGGACATTTGCCGTTGGCACTTGGGTCTTCGTTCCTGCTTCTTTTTGCTGGTTAAGTTCCTGCACGTCCCCGTTGGTCCATGTCTTCTGCGTTGTTTGGGGGGTCCGCTGTGATCTCTGAGCCTTTCTGGTTCCTGGCGACCGGGCTATATCCTGTGATCACCTGGGTGTGGGTTGCCCTAGGGGCTGTTCAGGCGCCTCTTTTACATAGTTTACCGCTTTGGTTTGTGGATGTGGGGGGGTTGCTCTGCGGTTTACTTGACCTCCGGGCCTCTTGGTGGCTTCTCTCTCTAGGACTTGTTCCAGGGTTCGGTTTCAGTGGGATGTGAGTCTGGTTTTCTGGTGCCTCCGGCCTGTCCTGTTCCTTTAGTCCCTCTGTTATTGGAGTTGGTGGTGGGTCTGGAATCTCCGAGTCCGTTGGTGACTGTGGCCTTGTGGTTTCTTTTTTCCTGGTGCCCTCTCGGGTGTTTCCCAAGTGGGCGTCTTGCAGATGGAGCATGGTGGACGATGGTGCCTTGGTCTCTCGGCTTTGGTCGCCTCTTCTGTGAGAGTGCCTTTTGGGGGTCTGTCTGGTCTTACGGTGCTCTGCGTCGACTGTTGGCTGGGACGTGGTGTGCTCGTGGTTCCTTTCTGTTTCTCTGGCACTCCGGCTGGACTTTAGGGGCTTAGCGGTCCTAATGCTGGGGTCTGTTGATCAGTCTGGGTCTGTTGTACCGGTCCTTTTGTTGCGTTTATCTGTGGGTGTTGCACCTTCTGGTTCTGCTGGCTTTCTTCCTTTTGTTTTCGGGTTGCCTTTTGTGTCGGCTTGCAGGCTCGGGGGTCCTCGGCTCGTTATCTGTGGGTCATCTTCTTTCCTGTGTTTGAGGCCGGGCGTACCTCCGTGATTCGGTCCACAGTGTTGGGACTGGCCTATCTTTTCTGTTTGTTTGCCCTTCATTTGGGCATCTTTTGTGGTGCTCTGGGATGATGCTTGGACCGTTGGCCTGTTTTTTTCCTTAGCTTGGTATGGCTCATTGCGTAATGGAGATAAGCAAGAGGGACGTGGAGGTAATATTACTTACCGGTAATTACATTACTCCTAGTCCTGCTCTCGCTTATCTCCACTGCGGCTCACCCTTCCTCCTGGTGGCCCGGCCAACTGGCTATGTTGGCTTGGTACATACAGGTATTGTGTACTGGCCGATGTCTTTTTATATTGGTAGGGGAGTGTGTCTACGAGGCACACGGGCCTGATTGCATAATAGAGATAAATGGGAGTAGGACTAGGTGTAACGTGGTTACCGGCAGGAAATATAAGCATTTTCACTATTATCGTATTTATTGGAGGGAGATTTAAAAAAAAAAATATTACTAAATGCGTTGCGTAAAGTGGGAATTGTACGTTTAACTATTTTTATTATAATAGTTTGCATAGTTTTAAATACATTTTAGTGTGAATAGTATATGTATTAAATGTTATATTTTATGACATATTTTTTCAATTGGTTTTTTTTATTCAAAATTATGATAATTTTATTTATTGTTTTTTCATGAGTGAAATATCTTTTACCAAATTTTTAAAAAGTTGTTTTGTTTTTTAATTAGAATGGTGTTTTAGTAAAGATTTTATTAGTATATGTATTTTTTTAGAATATATAATTTTTGAAATTGATATAAATTAAAATTATTAGTTTAAAAAATTATATATTTATTAATGTGTTTCACTTTGTTGAATGTTATTATTTAACTTATTTTTTAAAAGTACATAAAATAAATAATATTAAGTATAATGCTAGTAATTACATAAATTTTTTTTGTTGATATTTCTGTACTTCAGATTATGAACATAGGATGAGAATATTTTTGTAATCGATATGTTGGTTGCAATATTTATGTATCGCAATATTTTGCGGTCGATATTCTGTCAGCGAACCCTCCCCAGGGCAGATATGACCAACCGGCTGATGAAACTTTGGTCCTGATCCCTCAAACGTGTCACGTACGAAATGGGTCCCACGGAAATGCATTACAAGTATCTGTATGCAGTAAATGTTATTCGACTCATAGGAAAGCATTACACGTAAAGACGCAATACATTTTATGTTTGACTTACCTGCTAAAATCAATAACACAGAAAGTACATACCTATATACGAAGTTTGTGGTATCTAAATTGATATAAATGCTTAGCAATAACCTCTGATAAGCCTAAACTTCCCACCCACACTGCCACAAAATAGAGCATGTAGTGGTCGTCATTTGAGCCCTGTAAAGCAAGAAGGGTCATCTTAACTCTACATAGTATACCTTACTTGGGTGCACTATATAGAGATCCAGGTTCCTACAATGCCAAATCAAAATAGGTTTAATATTTTCCTAATATTGACTTGTAGATTAATTAAGGCTCTTCACAAGGAGGAGAGAGCATGTCCGACTTCAAAAGCACCATAGGTAACACATCCAGAACCTTACGACGCCTGTGCGACACACCTGACTCAGCCAGAATAATGGCCCCTTCTTCAATAGTGATTTTCCATGTAATTTCCAAAGCACAATTCCTTGATTTAATGATGGCTAGACCATGAGTAGACATTGTGTCCAAGACCTAATAGTAGTACAGAAATACTAGGTCTATTTGATTTTTTTTTTTTTTTTACATAGTCTAAGGAACAGCCCTGGACACTGATCATGTTGTCCTGTGGAGTGTGTTATTAACCCCCTATGTAGTTATCCAGATGTCCTGGAACCCATCCTTGTTTGGCTGTACTTACACTGAAACCCTTTAAAACGTTTTGAACATCTGAATCCTTGGATGAACACGAAAAACATGCAAAGTATATTTGTAACATTATTATTACTATACCACTAATCTACTTCAAGATGAAGTCCTTGAATGTGCTCCTTAATGCAAAAGAGAAAAACTTTTACAAAATGTAGAAAAAAATAATGCGTTAACACTGTACATTGGGTAATGAGTTTTACAATTAAGGGGCCGATTCCGATCCGGGTCGGACAGCAATCCGACCGAGACAGATCCGGAGTGTTTTCCAAAAGAGCCGGGGTCCTGCAGTCCGACCGAGCAAGTACGATGCGGCCGTATGCTGTCGGACTAGGTTCAGTCGAACTCCCATAGAAGTCAAAAGGAGCCGGTCGTACATGGGCTCCCATTGACTGAATGGGTACGTCGCGGACAAGTGCGCCCCCTAAAGTGGGTACGCGTCGGTGCCATCCGAACCGTACATGCCTGTGTTAGGGAGACCCATAGGTCTCCCCCTGTGTCCGAGTTGTAAGTCTGCGGGTGACGGGGGGGTCCGTCGCGGACCCCCGAAGTCCATCTCCGGGAGCTATTGCAAGCCGGACGCTCATACTCGATCTGGCTGTCCGAATCGAGCATCATACTAGCTCAGTCGTGAAACGTCTCCATTGCACGCCACGGTTTGCTTGTGACCATGTTGTACCGAGCGGTTCGGAACCGGAAAAGATTCGGACGGAGATTTCGCGCTTGTTCGCATCGTACTTCGACCCGTGTACGACTCGGACTGAAAATCAGCCTCCGAATCGGATTCGTTAATGCCGTAACCCGATTCGGTGCCCTTCCGACCGAGATCGGAATCGGCCCCTAAGTGGTATACCATATACAGAGCAAGCATCTGCCAACATCCAACTTTTTAAATAGGACCACACTCTGCTCTGGAGATTTTTCTAAATATACACTAGCGAAAAGCAAAAATACTGCTGTTCAGTTTCATATTGTCATGGGAACCCTAGGTCGTTTGGGCAGGTCATATGGTGCCGAGCCAGAACATCGTGCTAAAAATATTGTTGGTCAAGAATATCGAAAGAAAAATATTGTGATGCAGAATATCAATTTTGTGTATTTAATATAAATGTAAAACATATCGAAGTGTTTAATATAGTTTGCAGAAATATAGATGTTAAAAATGTCAATTTTTGTATTAATGTTATGTATTTTAGTAAATATGTTATGTTTGTGATGCATGTATTTTTTGTATAAGAATTGTTTGTATTTGTATTATTTGTGTTATGGTGAGAAGAGTGGGAAGTAGTTTATTTTTAATTGATAAATTAATTAGTTAACTATTTTGAATTAATTAGTAATTAATTATGGTAATTGTGCAATTAATGTTAGGGGTGTTGTGGTGTTTATAGGTGTAAATGATGAGAAGAGTGAGAAGTAATTTATTTTTAAATTTCGGAATCAATAATTAGTTTAAAAAAAATTAATAAGTAATTTTGGTAATTGTTTAATTTATTTTCGGTGTGTTGTGCATATTATAGTGTTAAAGAATGTGCATTCAACAAATGTGTATTAATCTTTTTTTATACTAATTTGTAAAATCATAATTAATTACGTTCAAATTTGAAAACCAAAAAAACATTTAAAACATAAATTTATTTATTTTGTTCCCTACCATATAACACCACCACCACTTTCCCTATTGTTGCACTCACTGGAGTGAGAATAGTAATTTTTACCCCTCTGCTATCCAACACTTTCCCTACTGTTGCACTCGCTGGAGTGGGAATAATAATGTTTACCCCTCCGCTATCCAACATTTTCCCTACTGTTGCACTCTTTGGAGTTGGAATAGTAATTTTTTCCCTTCCACTATCCAACACTTTCCCTACTGTTGCACTCACTGTAATGGGAATAGTAAGTTTTACCCCTGTGTTTTCAAACACTTTTCCTACTGTTGCAGTCACTGGAGTGGGAATAGTAATTTTTACCCCTCCGCTATCCAACATTTTCCCTACTGTTGTATTTATTTTACTGTGAAATGTATGTTGTAATTATTTTTATAATAGTTAAATGTTAGAATTACTTATAAAATGGTATGTTTAAATTTTAAATTGATATAATTAATTTTATGTTTATGTAATTTAAAAGTTTACAAATTCAATAAAGATAATTGTTAAATTATTTTTAAGTAAATATATGTATAAATTATTGTTTGTGTGTTTATATTTTTTAAATTAATTTTATTTGTAATATTTAGTTAAAATGTCAATTAAATTTAATTAGTTTGGTTAAAAATAACATTCGTATTTAATACATTATATTTTTGGTTATATATATTTTAAAAAAATCTATATTATTTACATCTATATTTTTGTACTTACCTGTTCAAGTTTTGGGTAGTCGATATTTTGGTATTCAATATTTTTACTGCGATATGTTACATCGATATTTTAACAGTGAACCGGTCATATTCTTCCTCCTTGGACCTTTCTGTAGTTTTCAGCTCCCTATGCAACAGCTTAAACATTCCGACATATAATCCCTGCCAGATCTTTTCTGTGGTGGACAACAGATTGTGTGCCCCCATCTGTTTTGTCACCATGTATGAAAACTTTTTTCAAATCCTTTCTTTCTTTGAACTCCGCTATTTTGACCGTACCTTTCTACCTCTCATCACAATCTGTTCCACAGCATCAGTTCCCGTGTTTGACCTTGCCCCCTCGTTGTTCTCTTGCTGACTTACCTGTCCGTGCACAAGATCCTCCATCTCTTTGTACAGCCTCCTTTTTTTGCGTACCTTCTTCCTTTGTATCAGAGCTTCGCTCCTCCGTGCCTAACCCAGTGTCCTTAACATACCAGTACATCTGTAGACATGTTGTTTACTACTTTCCATTCTCAGCCTCCACCACAATTGAAAACATAACAGTGGCAGAGAAAGTGGCACTTACATCCTCACCTGGCATTAAAGTCAGTACCCGCTCCGTAGTCTGCTGCCTTGCTTCTGTTGCCTTGCCAGTAGAAGTCACCTGCCCGCCAACCTTGTGTCAGTGGATCTGGACAATACTGTGTCTTAAACCTGTTAAACACTAGGTGGACACTGATTAACAAATCCAGCCCCCAGCACCCACTGACCTTCCTGCCCCTTGCTGCCACCACGTCTGTGACGCCTTATCAATTACATGACTGCCCAAGACCTCGTCCTCCTCCAGGCTATCCTTCTCATAGTCAAAGTCCATACAACCCACCAATTCATTTTCCTGGTCTCAAGATGGCCGCTTTCTAGGTGAGCTCCGTATGCAATCGTAACTATCCGGCAGGAATCCGGCAACATCCAAGCAACAAATTACATGCTCGCTGCCGCTCTGTAAAGCACTTGAGGTGCATTGCCCATCGGCGTGCTCATCGTGTCTGTCCGAGTTGCTGGTGGACGGGGCTGCGCTGCGGCCTCCAAGGGCCTAGTGAAGACGAGTGCTGCAGTCTATTACCGGCTGAGACGTGGCAGCACGGACACCAGTAGTCTCAGGGCCTGTGGCCCGTACTGACCTCCGCTGGTGAGCGGAGCACATACCTTGCTCGGATGGCATCCTTGGGGCTGGCGGCATCTGGCTCGTTGCTGACCGGTCTGGGCACGGACAAGCTGCTTGTGCGGCGAGGTGTGGTACGCTTCTGCATGGCTGCCCTGTAGCCCAAAACCGCAACCGTGTGCCCACATTGGACGTGAGCGATCTTTGTGCCCAACCGGTGGACGGCGGGTGGTGCTGGGTCCTGGTTGTCAGCGGCTGGGCAATATCCACGACGTTGCCCGGATCGAGCACGCTCCTGCTGGCAGACAGGGAGTGCACTGCAAACACCGGTGGACGGCCCCCAGCCGCCTCTCTGACAGCAATTGCAGCGATAGCAATTTGGGCCCTGTTATACTGGTTCCAGATTGCTGGGGGAGGCCTGGTGAGACTGCTAGGGATCGGTGAGGGGAGACTTAAATTGCTGGCCGGCTGATGAGGGACATGTTTAGACGTTATCGCTGCACACAGAGGGCCTTGTTACTCTGTCCTGTCTGGCACCAGAAGATAGATTAGGGAGTTCCCATGCCCACTATCAACTGCTACGATCTACTAACGACTCAGGGATTGGGCTTTCCCCCTATGGTTTTCTCCTGTTTGTATCCCTGTTGTGCTACCCGTGTAGGCTTTTACTAAGCAGAGGACTCTTGCCTGGACCTGAATATTGAGCGGATTGATTTGTGGACCCTTGCTGACGTGGGCAGAGTACTACGAGACTGTGAGCCTTGTGGCAGCTGTGGTGGGGCTTGGACATTTAAAGACTATGGGCAAGATGGACAAATCACAGTCTAAGCTGCAGTTTGAGCAGCGCAAGTCGAAACAGAGGGATATAGGCGCTGACAAGTCTCCCGATGTGCAGAGTGATAACACCGAGGAGTCTGAAGGTGATATCCATCAAATTTTGAGGGCAAGACAGAAAAGCTGGTCTACGATAAATGGCAAAAGTGACTCTCTGGCCTACCGGATGGACCGCATGTCTGAGCATAGTGAGCGCCTAAATATGGCGGAGAGACTGGTGTTCGAAACTGAAGACGCTGAGATGGAAACAATTAATGCCCAGAAACAGATGGGGAAGCTCATTACCGTCCTGCAGGACAAGGGAGAGGATTTGGAGGCTAGATCAAGGAGATGTAATATCCGCATCACAGGCCTTCCTGAATCTCCAG
This sequence comes from Triturus cristatus, assembly GCF_964204655.1. Taxonomy (NCBI): domain Eukaryota; kingdom Metazoa; phylum Chordata; class Amphibia; order Caudata; family Salamandridae; genus Triturus; species Triturus cristatus. Next base: position 362,655,624 of record NC_140584.1, on the reverse strand, counting down.
CAATGGGCAATATGGAGGCATTAGTTGAGCAGCTCTTGGTGACACTCCTGGGTCGCGACACATTTTCAGCCATATTTGTCGTGCCCAAGGCTCCCTGGGTCCTAGGAAACCGCCTGGTGCTCCCCCACATCCTGTTATTGCTAAATTATTGAACTAAAGGGACAGGGATGCTGCGTTGAGGCAAGCTAGAGAGAGACTCGATATACAATTTGAGGGTTCCTCGATCTTGCTTTTCCCAGACTTCACCATGAGGGTGCATGAGGAAAGACAACAGTTTGCTCCCTTGATGAGTTGCCTATGGGAGCATAATTGAGGGTCATCGTGGATGGCGGATCAAAGATTTTCACTGACCCAAAGTCACTGCAGAAGGCCAACAAGGAGTACATCAAGACTGATGGACGGAGAAGAGACACTGAGGAGCTGGCCGGGGCGTTTGGGTTGATATGGAGGGGCAAGTATAACACGGTTGTCCTCTGGTTTTCTTACATTTCTCTGAACAGGTATGTAACATATGGACTGTTTGAAGTGCACTAGAGGTGATTCATGGATGCCTGCTGCCCAGAGTTTGAGGGGATAACTTCAGATGCTTGTTTGGGGATGCGGTCAGCTTTGATGGAGATCGACATTGAGACTTTAGATCTGCCGCAGCTTGCGAATGGTCCTCTCTGGCCTGGCAGGAAGGCCTCGAGTTGGTGACAGTGAGACTACCTCAACTTTTAGGGGATCCAGTTAACTGTTGCTCGATGGGTGTATAAACAGTGTTCAAATGGCCACGTCTTATTTCTGACTTTGTGGATTTCCAAGCGGTGAGCTGGTAACAGTATGCATACAGTACTTACATAATTCTATAACAATGCACTGTTATATGAGAGAGGGTTGGAGACGCATGGATCCTATAGATAGTGCAGATCTAGTTAATGTAACTTGAAATGACGCAGAGCCAGGGCAATAGAGCTCGCTTCCTCACATGGAACATTTGGGGCCTTAATGATTTTAGAAAGACGCGAAAGGTGATATCTCATCTTACTAGGCACGAGATTGATATCGCCTTATTACAGGAGACCCATTTGCCCATAGATAGTAAAATGCTTACACTTAGGCGTTTACATGGTACCTTTCATGCGGCGGGGTTCACTACGCATGCCATGGGGGTGCTCACCTGGGTCAACCCCAGATCAGGTATACATTTGGAGGTGCTTGAGGCAGACCCAAGGGGGCAGGTTTGTGATCTCTAGCTGTCTAGGGCAGGGAGCTGACATACTTATAGTTAAGATCAATGGACCTAACTACGATAATCACCAATTCTATCACAACTTGTTTGGGGGTCTGGAAGGGGAGTCCTCTCTAACGCAAATATGGTGTGGGGATCTCAACTGCGTGCTGGGCCAGGCATTGGACCGATCCTGGGGCCCTGCTCGTTGCCCTTCAGCTGCGGATAGTGATTACTGATGTGGCAACTCAGTTGAATATGCTGGATGTCTGGCAGACATTCTCACCGGCTGCCGGGGGCTTTATCCACTACTCAGCCCTGCATGACCTCCATACCAGAATGGATTATTGGTTGGTCGCTAGAACTTTGTATCCTCAGATTTGCGCCTGGTTGACTCACCCCCACTCCTTTTCAGATCACTCACCAATAATGCTGGACATAGAGAGACCTGAGAAGAGGCCTGCTCCCTTCACATGGCAGTTTCCGCCATACTCGTTGTTAGACAGGGTCTTCAAATCCGAGATGGCTGCGGACATAGAGAGCTTCTTTGAAACAAATATTGGCTCTGTTCGCCAGTTTTATACAGTATGGGAGACTTTAAAAGTCTATATACAGGGGATAGCCATGTCCAAGCGTTTTGGGGTCCTCTGTTCTCTTAGAGGGAGACTGGCTGCGAGTAAGTGCCCTCTTTCTGCATGGTTGTCCCCACTTTTTCTGAATAGATGATGTGCTTTGACTGAGTGTGCCCTGGGCTCCTGCTAATCAGGTACCCAGGGACTATGTTCTTTCCCTAAAACTGCATTGAAGCCTAAACCCAATTGGCATCTCTGGCCAAAGGTCAGCCCCTGGTAAATGGTACCACAGGTACCCAGGGCACTGTGACCAGAGAAGGCCTCTAAAGGCTGCAGCACTTATTGTGCCACCCTTAGAGGTCCTGTACCATTTCACTCACACACTGCCTTTGCAGGCTGTGTGTTTTGGTGCAGAACAAAGTGAAGAGTCAACATGACACACTTCTCTTTGTGCCATGCCTGCAACCCACTGCTCTGGCATAGGTCATGCTCCCCTCTAGCTGGGTGGACTATACCAGTGGTGAGGATACAGGTGCATGAGCCATGTCCCCCTACAGTGTCTAAGTCCATTCTTAGATGTTGTAAGTGCAGTGCTGCCATTAAGAGTATATGGTGCTGGGAGTTTGTCATTATGAACTCCAAAACGCCATAATGGCCACACTGTAAACTGAAAAGTTTGGTATCAAACTTCTCAGCACATTAAGCACACGCGCATGCCAGTGTGGGACTGAATGAAAAATGCACACAGAGGGCATCTTAGAGATGCCCACTGAAAACTAACCTACCACTAGTGTTTCAGCTGCCACCACCAAACATGTTTCTGGACCCCTGTGGCAAGAGCTTACTGCTCTCTGGGGCCTGAAACAATGTACATCCTGGGACGAGGTACAAAGCTTCCTCCCCCAGGATTGGCAGGGTTCACGAAGAGGAAGCGTCAAAGGCTTACCGCCTTTGTAAGCTTCCCTAGGCCACTTGCTGCTCTCAGCAACTGGCCCCCAGTGGTTTAGAACCCCACTTTGGGCGGGAAAACCGGCAGGAACAACAAGTGAGGAGAGAGGTGTGCCCACCTCTGCCAACTTCACCCCTCAGGTGGGGGAAGCGAGGTGAAGCACAAATCTCAGTCCATGCCATCCTGCAGATGGGGGGACCCAGCTAACCAGGGATAGGCCTATGCCCCCTCCCACTGTAGGGTAGCATAATAGGGGCAGTACCCACCACAGGGAAGGGAGCCATTGGTCGCAACCTTTTTAACAAACTGTAACGCCCCTGAATCTAGTATTTAGGGGCACTCCTGAACCTTGCTTCCTCAAACAAGATGAAACTACAAGAAGAAGAAGAAGGACTGAACATCCGTGCAGAACCTCACAAGTGGAAGACGCCCACTGACTTGGCCCCAGCCCTACCGGCCTGTCTCCCCCTCGAACCTGCTCCTGCAAAATCCTGTTGTGTCCTGCAGCCAGCAACCTTGAAAACCCCGGAGGACCTACCTGCCTTCAACCACAAAGACTTTGTCTCCCCTGAACACCGGATTTGTCAACCTGCAATCTCTGGCATCGGCCGGAAATTGAGAATTCGCACAAGTTTGCACCCGCCGTACACGGCCGGAGCTCGAGTGGGCAAACAGCACGAGGTGGTCCCCCTGGTGATCCTGACCCGAGATCCAGTGATGCCCGACTTGCCTCAAGCCTCCAGCCGACGCCTGCAACCTAAATCCAAAAGGACCCCTCAACCGCGACCAGGAGCTGGTACGAAGATCCTACCCCAAAAGGGACCCCAAAAGGCAACCCAGCAACCGACGCCGCGTGGCCTTGGGTGGCCCAACCAACGGTGCTTAGCCAAACCCCAATTTACCTTTTGAAGTGGTGGTCGCACCCAGAAGACCTTCTTCCCTGCAGTGCCTTTTCAAACCGGAGGTTCCCCATAGCAAACAACAGGGTGCCTGACGTCGAAACAGCACCCTGCACCCGGCCACCCTAGTGCCGCTGAGGGTGCACCTTTATTTCCCCATTTGCCCTGAGCTAAAGTTCAGGAGCTTTGCTCACACAGCCAACTGGCCTGCTAGCCAGCAGCCACCAACCGGAGAACCCCCATCCCCCATTGGATAATATTGTGCCTCAGCACTCTTAACCCGGCCGCCCTAGTGCCGCTGAGGGTGTAACGAGAGTGAATCCTTGACCCTGGGGGAACCCTTGTTCTAACCCAGAAGCTCAACTCCAAAGACCGATTACTTACCTGGTAACCATTAACTTAATTTCTCTCCATAGGAACCTATTTACTGTTTTTCTCTGAAAAATGTTCCAAGTGTGGAGTTGAATTGTATGGAAACCTGAAAAATAACAATTGTGCAAAACTGACTTAACTTACTTTTTCTCTTGGAAATGTCCCGGTGTGATAGCTAGGCATATCACAGGGAGTAGAAAACAATCTAAAAAGAAATCTGAAAGTAACGTAAAAATAACTTGCCTGTAATTTTAACTGCAAGATCAATACAAAGTATATGTGCAGCAGTTCACAGTATTGCATAACCATTAATTCAAACTGTAACCATTCCAAAGTACATTTGCAACGGCATTTCAAACTGTATATTTACTGCAAAGTAATTATCAACTTACCTGTGCCAGGCTTACTTGGTTCTAGGAAATAAAATAACAAAGAGTAATTTTATACAAAACCAATTGGTCTGAAGTTCAGTCTTTGAATTAATTTGCTTACTGGGTGTGTGCAACAAATGCTTAACATGGTGCTCTGATAATGCCTTCCTGCTTGACCACACTACCACAAATAGAGAGTGAGGTGCTATCTAACTTTACCTCTGCCTACCTTTGAGGTTCAACTGGACTCTGTGCACACTATAACTCACTTTGGTATAGTATATACAGAGCCAGTTTCCTACACTGGCTAGCCTTGAGAATCGTTTGGTTGATCGAGATAGAGCAGGAGGCCTTGGTGAGTTGGGATGCTCGGGTAGCGGAATAATTAAATTCATTGGAGGAGTACCACGAAATCGCTGACAGCAAGGTTAAACACATGGGGAAATACGCAGTTGCCAAAACATATGGGGAGGGGAAAGGCCGGGCTCAGTGTAAGAAGCTGTGCTGAGAGATTGGTGTGAGTCGGGCTGTGTGTCTGAGTTGCGTGCAGAGTGGCGAGCTACTGAGAGACCCAACAGCAATAGCAGATAAGTGTGATCAGTACTGTTCCTATCTGTACCACTCTAGAGTGACTGCTGATGATGCAGCGATCAAAGAATACTTAGAACATATTTGGATGCCCTGGTTGACTGATGAGCATAAGGAGCACCTAATGAGGCCGTTAGATGCCGGTGAAGTGCTTGCTGCGCTAAATGCAATGTGTGCTGGAAGCACCCCAGGGCAAGATGGCCTTACTGTTGCTTTCTTTAAGGAGTTGCTTACTCCACACCGGATTACTCTTTTTGAGGAGATAGGGGGTGGGGGGAATGCCCCCTCAACGAGGGAAGCCTTAACAGTTACATTATTAAAGCCAGACAAACTCCCTAATGAATGTTCATCCTTTAGGCCCCGGTCACTTTTTAATGTGGATACCAAGCTCTTCGCTAAAATCTTAGCTAACCAGCTGGCCCGCTGGTTGCTTTCTTTGTTGGTCCGGAACAATCAGGGTTTGTCCCAGGGCATACCTCGACATACAATCTACCGACTGATTTTGGAACAATACAGCATATTAAGCCGGAAACCAAAGCTGCTGCATATTAAGCCAGAAACCAAAGCTGCTGAGGTCTCTCGACGCAGTGAAATCCTTTCATGCAGGTAGTGTTGAGGCGGGCCCCGGAATTGGAATTAAATTATTTTGTGGAACAAGGTTCACATGCGTACCACTGGGTACACCAGTGGCCTCCCACATGTACAGATTGAAATGGTTGCGGCTGGGCCCCCTCCTCTCTCATTGTTGTTGTTTCAGGCGAGCTGGTATTTTGGACTCCGTTAATTCGGGTACTCATGCATGTCAAAATTTGTTAAAAAGGCAGGCGGCCACTATCTTGTATTTCCCTTCAACCCCGCTGGAGTGATGCCATTGGCTGCCAGCATACCGTGAAAGAGAGGTGGTCCAAGCACTGGTATCAATTAACATTGTTAAAATTGGGGAGCTACTTTCTGAAGGCACGGCTAGAGGATGAGCTGATAATGAGGCGGAAGTGCATGTTCACACACCGCTTGTGAAGTTTCACTTTCACAGGGTGAGGCATGCCATTCGCAGAACACTTGGGGAGGACATGACGGAACTGCCCAAGATAGCCTCCTTTTCTTTCCTTCTGTGTACGGAATCTCCTAGTAAGATAGACTCCAGTATTTAGAACATATCACTGGACTATCGTAGGAATCACTTCAGCAAGGCTAGCTGGAATGGCAAAATGATCTTGGGGAGGGTCTCCATGACATCACCTGGCCATATTGCTGTGAGGTCACGCAGAATGTCTCCTTGAAAGGGATACACTGAGTCATACATTTTAAGTTCCTTAATAGAGGTTATTATACGCCTGACAGGCTGCACAGATATGCCCTCCATGACTCTGCAGAATGTGAGCGGTGTATAGTCACGCCAGCTGTGTTCTTGCATACCGCTGGTCGTGCCCAGTGATTGCGAACCACTGGAGATTAATTTGTCGCATGGTGAGCAAAATCACAGGGTTGCCACTGCCATTGGACCCACTATTGGCTTTGCCGGGTTGTACAAGGCGACTGCTGAAAGACACGCCGATTAATAGACATGGGTCTACTGCTTGCAAAACGCAGGGTTGCGATGCGCTGGGCTCGAGGACCAGCTCCTACTGTCAAAGACTGGTCAAAAGATATGGTTTAATGTACTACACAATCTGAATTGTATAGTGAATTACTATCGTCCTAGAATCGCCCTAAACGTTTTTGGGGTCTGTATCAGCACTATATAGCGGGAAAAGAGATGGATGTGACTGAAGGGGATGGTCCTGACTGATGGTGCAGACTGAGACAAGGGTTTCACCCTGTGGGATGATTGGACAACAACCCTGTTATTCACTGCATGTGTTGTAGCCCTGTGAGTACTAGATTCTGCTCGTCGTTGATCAAACATCGTGTCTATTTATGCACCTAATTGCATTGATGTATCTCCATGTAACATACTGAGTAGATGCTTTGCATTCTTTATATTACTGCGTTGTCTGCTCAACACTGATGTACTTCTGGGATTGCTTTCTGTTATCGTATTCACGAAAATGTAAAAAAGGTATGATCACGAGACTCTCTGATGAACTCAGAAGGTTACGGATGTCCTTTTGCCATGTCTGGTTTTTACCTACAGAGAAGTGCCACAGAAAGCAGTGGTATTTAGTCCCTATGAGCTTCTGTTTGGTCATCCTGTGAGGGGACCACCATGTCTAGCAAAGGCTGGGAGTGAACTCTCAAAGAGGCCCACCTAGCTATTTTGGACTATGTGCTTGGCCTACGTCAGGCAGATCCCACGTCACCCTTTTTGAAGCTATCTTGGTACATCATTACCCGTGACTGCTCCATTGTTTTTACTTTGTCAAGGGGACCACTTTAGTAAAAGTAACCTCGACACTCCTTAGGCTATTTTCGGTCACCGAGACACCACCCTTATCTTACACCCACTCACTTGAATTCATCAATACGGCTAAGATCAAAGCTAAAGAACCCCACTGAGGAGCCGGTCAGGCACTGCATCATCAGCCCAATGTGGAGCTGCTCAATGATGAAGCTGGACACCCTTCAGGGTGTTTGATGGCATTCAGATCTGATCACTTAGACCCCCCCCCGCTGCAACCGAATCCCAGTACACCCACCCTTCTATCAGCCATATCACCCCCTCACCCTATGTGAGGAACTGTAACCTTATTTTGTGCAACATTGCCTGTGAATTGCTTTAGCCTGCTTTCTTCTGTGGCCGCACCACAATGCATCAGTCTTTGTTTACTACCCTGGGCAAGACACCTCTGTGCCCGGACTCGCTTGCCATGACTTTTGCCCAACCCCCACATGCGCTTCATTATGCTAGCTATCTCTGTTTCTCTGCATGCCATGAGTCCAAGCGGGAAGCATCTTGCACTGTAAGTGCATTGAGTTATGCCACTTGTCTGCGATCCTGCCACCCTCACTTCACTCAGACATCTCCCTGCTTTCAGAGGCCCTCCCTGAACCCACAAGCGGCCCATCCAACTACCTAGGCTTCATAATGTCCCCTGGCTCTGACTTAGAGTGCATGCCAATACTGCGGCGGCTAGCCGGACGAACTGACACAGAGATCGCTCCCATGTCCAACAGGGAATCAAGGCACCTTGCTTCTCGCAATAAGCGTAGCAACTCCTGCACTCTGTCTTCTGCCATGAAGTCTGAAGAGGTCATGTGACAGACTGTAGTCAAAAAAGTCTAATAATAATCAACAGTAAACAACACTAAGTTCAGATGTCAATCAATAAATCTTAAAAATAGAAATGTGGATTGCATTTTCTCACACAGGAAGGGAAAACACAGGGTGAAGGGAGAGCAAGGGTCTGCCCTGCATTTCAAAAGGTAACTCTTTCATTCGTAAGGAATCACTGGTCAAAGGAGGCCTGAGCACACCTGTCGAAGACTATAGGACTGATAAGGGAATCACAACGAGTGGGAACAATGTCACGGGTAACCTTTAAAACCACATATCACTGATGAAAAAATCAAGGTGGCCTGTGTTGGGAGTTCCCAAATTTGAAGACTGTTCTTTAGTGATAGATGACTTACAGTGTCATAAGATGTGGGCATTTGCAAATAGGCGACCCGTTACACGAACATAAAAAGCAGAGAGACAAAATCTAACAGTGTATATGGAAAATATTTAAATAGGAGGCTTGAGACGAAGACTTGGTCAAAGTTCAGCTTATTGCAACCAGGATTGTGACCCAGAGGGTCGTCCAATCTCCCATGCTTGCTGAGGAAACATCACCCAAGAGAATCAAGAATTCTCACCTAGTGCACAACCTTCTACCTAACCCAAGACCAGTGAACTCTGAGGTTCAGGACAGAGCTAGTCAGTAGCAAGATCTAGAAGTCATGGTGCAAGAATCTGAGAGGCAGAATGAAAGGTTAGGGTGCATCCGGACCACTGCACCGATCGGACTACCTGTCTGCATGCGAGACATGACCCCTGAATTAGAAAAGGGGGGACTGAAACTTTAGGGCCATCGCGTTTTAACAATACATCAGAGACTATAGGGCTGCCATAAATGTGAGAGACAACCACTGCACAAGAGTGAGCAACAGGAACTTAGGGACAGTTGTCCTGGTTCAGCGATGTTGAAATAATAGGGCTATAGCTGTGACCCCAAGAAGCTTGCCTCCTTAGGCGAGTAACACAACCTCTGTATACCAGGAAAGGCTCATGGGGATTCAAGGGCCATCGCCATTGGTACACTGCTGCTGGAGAAGACCAGGATGTCACCCTAGGCAGTGATGTGACCAGAATTGGGACGTCGTCTTGAGTGTGTGAAAGACACCTGAGATTTGCAAGAGGAGATCTTGAACACCAGCGTGGGTCGAGATTCACACAATAAGTGCATCTGCTCAATAAACTTTGTAAACACTGACGCACTCAAAATCTTTGTCAGAAACCAAAGGAACTTACTGTCAACTCTGAAGAGCAGCGTGAAGATCCAAGTCCAGAGATGGTTGCAAATAGGCGGCTATTCTTTTCCAGCACCAGCCGCTGTAGAATTATAAGCCAGACTACCAAATGTTTCTGGGCCTGCAGCTAGGTCTCCTGTGGTGCGGGCAAGATAAAACTTTGTGGTGCACAGCCCATGGGTGGCAGCTACTTTAACTTTAACACTGCCGGCACTAGGACAAATTGTCCTTATCCAGGAAACTGTGGGAATTTAAAGCATCATTCTTTTTTTTATACCCAAGTTCTCAGATTTCGTCATTTTCCACAAAATTCTACAAGACTAAAAAAAAATGCATTGGAGATATAGACATAGTAAATACATTATCATCAACATCATTACCCATTCAGGCCATGATTTATCCAACACCCGCTCCACATCTTATAATTTCGTTGGCAAAACAGGGCCTTGTAAATCGGCTTCTCATGGCTGGCACACCAGTCCACCCCCCTCTACCCCTCGAATGAGGCATGGTTCCAGCGACTTCCAGTTACGGGCGATATTTTTTTTGCCCAACAATCAATCAATCAATCATAGCATTTGTATAGCGCGCTACTCACCCGGAGGGTCTCAAGGCGCTGGGGGAGAGGGGTCCGTTACTGCTCGAAAAGCCAGGTCTCGAATTGCTTCCTGAAGGAGAGATGGTCCTTGGTCAGCCGAAGTTGGATGGGGAGTGAGTTCCAGGTCTTGGCTGCCAGGTAGGAGAAGGATCTTCCTCCGGTGGTGGCTCTGCGGATGCGTGGTACGGCAGAAAGGGCAAGGCTGGTCGACCGAAGCTGGCGTGTGGGTGTGTAGAAGGTCAGGCGGTTGTTGAGATACTTGGGGCCCAGGTCGTGGAGAGCCTTGTGTGCGTGGGTGAGGAGTCTGAACGTGATCCTCTTGCTGACGGGGAGCCAGTGCAGGTCTCTCTGTTGGCCGGAGATGTGGCTGTGTCGGGGGATGTCCAGGATGAGTCGTGCGGAGGCGTTCTGGATGCGTTGGAGTCTTTTCTGAAGCTTAGCTGTGGTACCGGCGTAGAGGGTGTTCTCGTAGTCCAGTCGGCTGGTGACGAGTGCCTGGGTGACCGTCTTCCTGGTTTCGTTGGGGATCCATCGGAAGATCTTAGGGATCATGCGTAGGTTGTTGAAGCATGATGAGACGGCGTTGACTTGTCTGGTCATCGAGAGGGAGGAGTCCAGGATGAAGCCCAGGTTGCGTGCGTGGTCCGTAGGCTTGGGAGTGGCGCTCAGGGCGGGGGGCCACCAGGAGTAGTCCCAGGCGGAGGGTGATGATCCCAGGATGAGGACTTCCGTCTTGTCTGAGTTCAGTTTCAGGCGGCTGTTCTTCATCCATTCGGTGACGTCTTTCATTCCCTCCTGGAGGCTGGTTCTGGCAGTGGCGGGGTCGTTGGTGAGGGAGAGGATCAGCTGGGTGTCGTCGGCATAGGAGATGATGTTGAGGTTGTGTTGGCGTGTGATGGCTGCGAGGGGGCTCATGTAGACGTTGAAGAGGGTTGGGCTGAGGGATGATCCTTGTGGTACGCCGCATATGACTTCGGTGGCCTCGGATCTGAATGGGGGGGGAGGCGGACTCTGAGTTCTTCCGGCGAGGAACAAGATGATCCAATCCAGTGCCTTCTCTTGGATCCCGATGTTGCTGAGGCGCTGTACTAGGGTGCGGTGGCAGACAGTGTCGAATGCTGCAGAGAGGTCCAGGAGGATGAGGGCCGCTGTGTCCCTGTTGTCGAGCAGGGATCTAATGTCATCGGTGGCTGCGATCAGTGCGGTCTCGGTGCTGTGGTTAGCTCGAAAACCGGACTGCGAGGGGTCGAGGGATCCGTTAGTCTCCAGGAAGGCGGCGAGCTGTCTGTTGAGGGTCTTCTCGATGACTTTGACTTTGGCCGGAAAAGGGAGGAGCGAGATGGGGCGAAAGTTCTTGAGGTCGGTGGGTCCGCTGTTGGTTTCTTCAGGAGGGCGCTGAGCTCGGCATGCTTCCAGCTCTCCGGGAAGGTGGCGGTGTGGAAGGAGGTGTTGATGATGTCCCGTAGTTGGGGTGCGATGATGGAGTCGGCCTTGTTGAAGATGTGGTGGGGGCAGGGGTCGGCAGGTGATCCGGAGTGGATGGTGTTCATCGCGCGGGTGGGGTCTTCGGTGCTGACCGGTGTCCAGGTACAGAGGGGGGGCGGGGGGGTGGTGGTGGTGGTGGTGGTGGTGGGGGGCGTTGGTTGGGTGCGTGTTTGGTGTGCCGAAGCTGTTGTGTATGTTGGCGATCTTGCGGTGGAAGAACGAGGCGAGTGAGTTGCAGAGGTCTTGTGAGGGAGTGATGTCGTTGTTTCCGGCGCTGGGGTTGGAGAGCTCTTTGATGATGCTGAATAGTTCCTTGCTGTTGTGGGCGTTGTTGACCAGTCTTTCCTTGTAAGCTGTCTTCTTGGTGGTGCGGATCAGCTGGTGGTGCCTGCGGGTGGCGTGCTTGAGGGCGGTCATGTTGTCTGGTCTGGTCGTGGCGCCAGGCTTTCTCGAGTGTGCGGCAGTTCTTCTTCGAGTCCTTGAGTTCGTCGGTGAACCAGGGGGCTTTCTTGCTGCCGGGTCAGCTGGGAGGGTTCTTCAGTGGTGCGAGGTCGTCGGCGCAGGCGGTCAGCCACTGTGTGAGGTTGCTGGCTGCTTCGTTAGGGTCCGTTGTGCTGGCGGGAGGGTTCCGGCTGAGGGAGGTGGTCAGCTGCTCGGCGGCGATCTTGCTCCAGCTTCGGCGAGGAACCCGTTGCAGGTGGTGGTGGGTCGTGGTTTTTATGAAGCAGCTGTGGTCAGTCCAATGAAGTCCGGTAGAGTGGCTGAAGGAGATGTGTTTGCTGGATGAGAAGACTGGGTCAAGCGTGTGGCCGGCGTAGTGGGTGGGGCTGTTCACCAGTTGCTTGAGTCCGAGAGGCGAGGTTGTCCAGCAGGGTGGTGGTGTTGCAGTCCTTGTTGTTCTCCAGGTGGAAGTTGAGGTCCCCTAGGAGGATGTAGTCACCGGAGGGGAGGGTGTGCGGGCTGATGAAGTCTGCGATGTCTTCGCTGAATTATGCGCGTGGTCCCGGGGGTCTGTAGATGAGGGTGCCTCTGAGGGTCGTCTTGAGGTCGGAGTGTATCTGGAAGTGGAGGTGTTCGGCGGCGGTGAAGGTGTCGTCGGAGTTGGTCGTGATGCAGATGGTGTTCTTGTGTACGATGGCGATGCCTCCTCCAATCTGGTGGACGCAATCTCTCCGGGAGATCTTGTATCCGTCCGGGATGGCTGTGACAATGTCTGTGACAATGTCGGGCGCTGAGGAGGCGTTCATCCGGCCGGTACAGTTCTAGTCGAGGCAGCATAAGCTGCCAGCCAAAATAAGAGCTTGCTAGATTTGTATCTATGCTCGTAGACCAGCTAGGCCAACCCTCTCTATGGCCATGCCGATAAAGGTTCTCTCCAGTCTCAGTCAACCAACTTCCTCCAAAAGGCACAACAGGGCTGTCCTCGAAGGATTGTGTGATGGAAGTTCACAATGACATACAAAAAGCGGGAAGCACATCTGCTTAAATAAAGCTACCCGCCCCATAGCGCTTAAAGGCAGGATGCCCCATTTCTACAGGTCCCTAGTCAAGGTTTTAGTAAAGGGGCTGAAAATTAAGAGTCCAAGCCAGGGCTGGGAGGTGTAGAATATACATACATCAAACTATTTGAAGGAGTAAGCATATCGGGATCGCAGGGCACCAGGAATGTCCTCCTGTGTCTTCAACTGGTACCAACAGTGACTTGTTCATGTTTATCTGCAGACCAGAGGCTTCACCATATAGGTGGAGGTGTCTGGGGCCGAAAGACTGCATGTAAACCAGAAGTAATGGGATGTTATCCACATACAGAGCTGTGCGCTCTTCAGGATCCTCCTCTTAAAGCCATCCAGAATTTGGGAGTCGCATCTGATAAGACGTGCCAAGAGTTCAATTACTAAGCCAAGAAATGGAGACAGAGAACAGACCTGTTTGGAGCCTCTGACTACTGGGAAGGGCGGGTATAGGACTCAGTTTACCTGGACTTGGATGCAGCGACATTGTATGGCAGGCTGATGAGCCCAAAGTAGTAAGTTAAAAAAACTGCGTGCTTCAGCACAGCTTCCAAGAAGGTCCACAAAACAGTGTCAAAGGCCGTTTCAAATTCAATTCGGTAGGGGGGGCTGCTCAATCGGCACGCCTGGGGCAGGGTGAGTTGTACCCTCCGTATGCAACAGCGGGTGCTCCTGCCAGGCATGAACCAACATTTGGTCTGGGTAGACTAGGTAACTCAGTGTCTGACAATGTAGTCACTAGGACATTCGAAAAAATGTGATGTCTGCGTTTTTGAGAGAGATAGGCATATACGAGGAGCAATCTTCTGCGGCTTGGTTGTCCTTAGAAATCACCACAATAATGGCAGTGCCAGGTCTTGGGGTGAATGATCAATGCTCTGCCCCCTCAGTTTAGAGGGCCAGTAGGTGATGGAGCGAACGGGTCGGGTAACTTTTAAGGAATGCCATGCTGAACTAGTCTGTGCCAGGGGTCTTTCCCAAATTGAGAGCTGAAATTGCCATGTTTATCTCCTCAGTTGTGATCTTTTGGTCAAGTTTTTTGGCTATAAAAGGCAGGGAATCGAGTGCATGGGAAATCTCCTTTAGCAGTGGGAATGCAGACTCCTGTGGGGGTACAGGGGTTGCACCCTACAAGTCTTTTTTACACTGCGATTACATGAGCAACCTCGGGCATACTTTCATGAAGGGTTCCATGAAAATTGCAAATGGCCGGTACAGTTCTAGTCGAGGCAGCATAAGCTGCCAGCCAAAATAAGAGCTTGCTAGATTTGTATCTATGCTCGTAGACCAGCTGGGCCAACCCTCTCCCACACTCCCTCTAGGAAGATCTGTTTCAGGGTGGGCAGTCCAGATCCTCTATCTAGAGTGGTGGACTTGCAGCTGTCGCTCAATGTCGCCGAGGTGCAGCCACAGGTCCACCACTCCAAGGAGAGGATATGGGCTCCTAAATCCATTACCTGTACCAGTTGGCGTGTCTTCTTTCCCCCTACATATCCCTTGGTCAGACCCCCTCAGGGTGGGTTTACTGGACGCCCATAGGGGTTCCAGCAGAGGCCACAGTATTACAGCTGAGCTTAAAGAAGATCTTTAGTGCTCTATAAAGTCAATACAGTCTTGGTCTACTAGATGCCAGGCGTTGATGCGCTACATAGGTCATAAGGTGCACAAAAGGGTTTCCATTTTAAAGAGGGGTGTGTGTTCCGAGATGACTCAGGTCAGGATCTTTTTGCATTGTAATACAAGGGAGGTCACTGGCTGGGAGCCAAGTCAGACGGATTAAATCAATCATGATTTGTAGAACACAGATGCTTCAACAATGAGGGTCTCAAGGTCTTTGACCCAGTTTATGCGCTGCTGACACGCAAGTGTACAGCCCTTGTGAGGGGTTACATAATCTCCAAGCATCGCATAGGCCAATTGAGTTGGCCTACAATGTAAGTTGTGATGAGCGCGCAATTCAGCCTGGGCAAAGGGCCTCGAAAATATCAAGACTGGGGTCTGGGACGGCATTAAAAATAACCCACACCCCCAATCAGATAGGCCAGGGGGTTGGGAGGCACCACAAGGTCCTGGAGAGCCTGTAGTGTCCAGTGCAACCTCTGTTGGAGAACGTAGGCCGATATGAAGTACTGGTGTCTAGTCTCTAGAGGGCCCTCCATCCCTATGTACCTCCCCTGTGGGTCAATGTATGAGGAGGACACCGCAACTAGGAAGGACATATGCAGCAGGATCACGACCCCTCGTGAACCTCTTAAGAACTCAGTTAAAAAACTCAGTCATAGCCAAACATGATGCGAAGGGACAGTGGGAACCTAAAAGATGCGTTTCTTAAAGCAGGACCACATTGTTGCTAAACCGCTTTATATAGCAAAGTACTGCCAATCTCTTATAAACTGAGGACATGGTTTACATTCCAGGAAATTACCTTAGCCATTTGGGGGCTGTACTGGAAAGTGGTGAACTGGCCCCTCTCCTCATGAGAGGCCTCCTGGTCCAAAGGGGGATAGACTTAGTGGAGCCGTAGAGCATTTTGTATGAGAGTGCCCGCAGTGGACGAAATTTGATTTAAATGCCTGCAAAAGAAAACAAGAATAAAAGGAACACAGAACACTTACCCATCCCACCCAACAGCCCCACCTCCAGCACATACTTACAACTATAAAGTATCTGTCGCCCAATATTTCAACATAAAGAAACTAGTAGGGTGGGTCAGGATCCATCGGAGGCTCCCTGTTGCTCAATTGAAGGATCACACTGGCCGACAACAATTTCTAATTCATACAATAAAACAAAAGAACACAGGAAAACACTCCCTCCACCCCACATCCAAAACATTTTTAAGCAATATAGCAATAGAATAGTTCACAGCGTCTGCAGCAATGGTTGGCTATCCATGACTGGGGCATTCTGCACCTCTCCACCTGCCAGGGTTCAATTGATTGGCTCATGATCGCTATCTTAGTCTGAAAGAGAGTGGGGGTGCCTGAGAGCGACGCCTTTGGGTCCAGAGCTCCTGGTGGACTCCCAGCAGGAGATGGGTTCAATAACCATAGTCACCTGTGCTGGTTCGGTCTGTCTCTCCTTGAGTGGGTTCTCATTCCCCAGGGGTACCTGAGAGAGCTCACGGGGGACCCAGCTGTCCTAGAGTTTGCTGCCTCCCCAACTCTGGTGGGCCAGAGTACCCATCGCTCACTTCCATGCTTGTTGGTGAATTTCAAAGAAATAGGTGGACGGGTTGAAAATAGCTTTCAGATGGACCGAGAATGGGAGCATATATTGGATCTGAAGGGCCACAAGTTTGTTTAACGACCTAAAGAAAGCATCTGCATTGCTGGGCTGCCCAGGTGTAGTCTGGGAAGAACATGGGCTTGGTGGTGAAGCGCAGATATTGGTGATTTGAGCATCCTGGAAGATGACATACCGACAGTGGTGGTTGAAGATGTGGCCCATCATGGGATGAGAAAATCCTTGGGGGAAGACATTTAGCCATGACCCGCTGCGCCCTCTCCTCCACGAAACTAAGAGACAGCTTATCCAATGGGACACAAGAATGGAACCATTGCTCCAGAAAGCAGTCTGTCACTGAGGTCTCAACTCCTTCTGGGAACCCAACGAGCCACAGGCTCTTTCTCAGGCATTGGTTTTCAGCACCCTGTGCTCGTTCTTCCAGTATATCCATTGTGGAGAGCAACTTGGAGGCCTGGAGTTTAAGGATCGTCACTTCATCCTCAACCGTTGAGACCCCGGCTTCAGCCTCAGTCAACCGGTCTGCTATTTTGTGAGTATATTGGCACAGGAGGGTGACATCCACCTAGACCTCATTCACTTTTGTCTCTACTGATACCAGGCGCCTTGAATTGCTTTGAGAATGATGGGCATGTCTGTTTATTGTTATTAATGGGGAGGTGCTCTGCGGTCCACCGGGTATCTACAGTAGGTTCAATGTACTGGTGCATTTGTCTTTGGGCCAGCTGTGGGAGCTAGTCACGCCCCTCTCCAACAGCATAGCCATATTCACGTTGGGAGGGTATAGGCACACCCCAACCGGCCCGCATGACTCGAGCAGCCTGAAAAGGCATCCAAGAGGTGGACCACAGAGAGTCATTGCTGCTGTGCAAGGCTCTGAGTAGGTACAGAGCAGGATTCAGGCTTCTGCAGTTCCCTACACTTATCCAGGTGCCACAGAGCAATTGAGGGGACAGTCTAGGACCTCTTAATCAATCAAGGATTTATAAAGCAAGGCATCTCACCTGTGAGGGTCTCAACGCACTGGAGTTGCTGAACTGCTTTGTGGTGCTCTTTTCATTTTAACAGCCAGGACTTGAGCCATTTTCTGAATTGCCGGAACGGCCAGAAGGTGCAGGGGAAGGTCATTCCAAGCTTTTGCCACCAGGTGTGAGGAGCGTCCTCGACTATTAACCACGGGGCATCAGAGGGCTTGTCTGCGAGGAAGAGGGAAGCCGATCGCAGGTGTCTGGTCTGTTAGTGGAAGGTTATGCTTTTGTTGATGTATACTGGTCCTTCGTTGTGCAGGACTTTGTACGAGTAGATCAGCATCTAGAACCGGAATCTCTTCCGAAACAGGAGCCAGTGTAGTTTCTTGATGTTGAGTGTAATGCTGGTCTGTCTGCGAGATGAGGAAGAGTCTTGCCGCTGAGTTTTGTATTGTCTATAGTCTCTTCAGAAGATGTGCGGTGACTCCTTTGTAGAGTGTGTTCCCGACTACTGGTGACAAGGGCCTGCATGACGGTCCTTCTGGTGTTAAATGTGAGCCAACTGAAGATCTTGCCAAGCTGGGTAGGGTGTGGAAGCAGGTGGATGAGACTGCGTTTACCTGTTTCTTCATAGATGGATGGCTGTTCAAGATGACGCAGAGGTTGCGGGCATGGTCTGTCGGGGCGGGGCATGGGCCAAGTTAAGCACGCCACCATGCATTGTTTCATGGTGAGGTGTTGTCCACAAAGATGAAGACTTCAGTCTTATGTGTGCTGAGCTTGGGAGAGCTGCCATTAATCCAATCAGCTGCGTTTCTCATACATCTGTGGAAGTTGTCTGTGGGGGGAGGGGTCTTCGGACAGTGTGAAGATGATCTGGGTGTCAATGGCACAGGAGATGATGTGGAGTCTGGGCGATCTGACTGTGTGTTTGCCGGGGGGGGGGGGGGGGGGGGAGAACGGGCGGAGGGTCATGTGCATGTTGAAGAGAGTGGGGCTGATGACCGATCCAAGTGGGATGCTGCATATCTTCTCCGGCTCAGAGGTGACTGGTGCGAGAAGGATTCTCTGAGTTCTTCTGTGAGAGGTGATTCATTTAAGAGCGTCTCACTGGATTCTGATGTGGTGAAGTCTGTTGATCAAGATGTGAAGGGTGACTGGGTTGAAGACAGCTGATACGCCCAAGAGAATGAAGGCCCCGATGTCGTTGGTGGCTTCAATGAGGGCTGTCTCTGCTGTGTTTGATTCGGCATCCAGATTCAGAGAAGTCCAGGAGACTGTTGTGTTCTAGGTGTTTGGCGAGTAGCTGGTTGAATGTCTTTGAGATCCTTTGCTTGAAACGGGTGCAGGGAGATGGGCCGGTAGACCTTCAGTTCTCCTGGATCAACAGATGGTTTATTCTGGAGGGGCTGCACTTAAGCGTGTCTCCAGTCTTCAGGGAAGAATGCTGAGGGAACGAAGGTGTTCAGGACTTTGAGCTTGTCGCCAATAGTCTTGCTCCTGAGGGTGAAGGCGGGGTGGTGACAGTGGTCTGTGGGTAAACCTTTTTACATAGAGTTCATAAGGGAGATTGTGGCTTGAATTGTGAAGGTCCCAATTGGTGAGCAGGTGTTGGGGGTTTCTGTTTGTGGGTGTGAGCAGGCTGATTATGTTGGCAGCTGGGGGTTAGGCTTTTGAAGTTTTCGTTGTTGACTGATCTGGTCATGGAAGTAGTTAGTCAGGGTGTCACATGTCTATGGAGTGGGTGGTGTAGTTCTTGGTGGCTGGGGAGTTAGAGAACTCATTCACGATGTCGAAGAGCTCCTTGCTTCGTTTTGTACTGGGCTCTATGCGGTCAGCTAGAGCGTTCTTTTTTTCTATCAGGAGGGGGTGGTACTGGTTTAGAGCTGTCTTGAAGGTGGTGCGACTCCCCATCTCATTGCTGATGCGCCACTTCTTTCTACTTGCCAACAGTTGCATGTGGTGGATTTCAGCTCAGCGATTAACCAGCTAGCTCTTCTGACAAGTTATCTGGATCTGGCTTGCTTGGCAGTGGTAATTATGTCGATGGATTCTATGAAGTTTTTCACAGCTTATTGTGGGAGGTGAGAGTTGAGAGTATTGTTCCACTGTTCTGCTATATTTTTCAAGTTTCTGCGCATGGAATTGGGGAGCATGGTGCCAGTGTTGGTAAGTCTTGAGATGGTGGAGTGGATGCTGTAGTGGTTGGCCCAGGTGAGCTGCGAGATGTGGTTGAACCTGACCAGGTCTCTGGACGTGAAAATGGGGTCAGGCGTGTGTCCGGCTATGTGGATAGTGTGAGAAGTTGGCCTGGTATATGCTGTCCACTAGTTCTAGTGGGCACCTTGCACCAGTCCAAACAACCCTTATTGATGATAGGTTAAAGACAACCTTTATTGAAAGCTATCCTAGTGGTAGCTATGGTGAGCAGCCTTCAAGATAAGTTTTGAAGGAATGTAAAGCAGCTTGTTTTACCAGTCTATAATCTCTTAAATAACCAAATAAAAGGAGATCTACACCAGGTGTGTGATATATATATATATATATATATATATATATATTTTCCAACTCTCCCCCAGCAGAGGAGCAAAGGAGGCACACTCGCACAGTTGGCTTTTCACTTTTTAATAATTTTGGCAATCCGGACGCGTTTCGGTCTTACAAAGACCTTTCTCAAAGGTAGACCAAGCACACACGGCACTGCTCAAATGCACAATGATTGCCTAAATTTATTTTTATAGCCCTCTAGGGGGCGCGATCACAGTTCGAAAGGCATCCTGGAACTTGTGGTTCTTTGAACAGTTTTTAGTCCATACCCTCCAGTGGGCGGTTCCTCGTTGTTGGAAAATTATTAACATTTGTTAATTTCAGCTCATACTTGTGCTCCGTGTTCAACCCATTTTCAAGGATGTTTGGATCTATACCGGAGACAGTCTTCGGTAGCGCCAGTCCACCCTTACACTCTCGCGGGCAACAAAAATGGTTAAAGGTCGGGCAAATTTGGCACACTTGCTGGTGGTGCGTACCTCCACGCCGGAACCAAGCCGTTCAAACCTTTTCCAAATCTTCCCCCGACAGAGGAGCAAATATATATATATATATATATATATATATATATATATATTTATTTCTGAACACTCCCTACTAATCTCTTTATGAGATTATAGGTCAAAGCACATATGTTGCAATCAATACAACACAGTAAATAAGCACAATATACTACAGAGCCCCGTACAATGCTATGACAAAGTTGCGGTTGAGAAATTAGAGTTTAAGGACACTTAGAGGAGGACTAGGAACAAACCCTTTTGGACATAGAAGGTTCTAATGTCAACACCCACGGGAGCACCGGAGTACTCGTGTTAACTAACCCAGGGAAGCCGGGTGCATGGGTGTGAAATGGTGTCGGAAGTCGTCCTTGTTTTCAATGGCGAGATGATGTAAAGTGCTGCTGCCGTGAAGAGGAGAAGTGTCCGAGGAGATCCAAGCTTGGATCCGAGATGGGAAGAACCTGAAAGCAGAGGGGACAGAGTCTGGGTCAATAGCCAGTGACCAGGGGCAAGATAGGCGAATGCCCACCGATGTCGTGTGCTTCAGTTGAAGACAGGTGAAGTGGGACTCTGCTGCCACGAGGACCAGGAGAAGTCGACGACGACAAGGATCCGCAGGCGAGCTGTCCCACAAAGGATGTCCAGTGAGGGGTCTCAGTTACCGGATTGGAACCAACAAGCCTTGGCAGTGGCAACCCACGTGGTGAGAGAACAAAGGCTTCGGTGGGGACAAGCGAGGTCCAGGGGACTCCCCAAGCAATGGAGAGTCAGGGAACTTGTGGAGCAATCAGGAAAGCCTGCTAAAAGTAAAGTTGCCCTTCTCAATGACCCACAAGTCAACGGACAAGAGATCTAGAAAGGGGTGTTGAGAGAAAACACTTGGAACCAGCCCACGGAACACAGCCCACGGAACACTCGGAGAGTGTAGGCCAGTGATCTTCAGTGCAATCGCTGCTCGGGGTCTGGACTACAAGTAGCCCAAAGCACAGCCTCGGGGAATGCCGGGAAGAGTGTGCAGCTGGAAATGGTCACAGTGTCCAGGGGTTCGGGTTGCACGGTCCCCACAAGGGCTACGGGTCTCATGTTTGCTGAGGAATCATGTAAGCCTCATGGACGCTTGGAAACCCACCTCCTGTGTGGCAACAGTCTTCTGTTGGCATCTCCGAAGCTCCTGAGGACTCCGAACAGATGCGTCTTTTTGGTGCCTGACAAGCAGGGGAGTAACTCCTTTACTTCAAGGGAGATTCTTCAGTTATCTAGTCTTGTAGATAGTCGAAGATCCAGGATTCAGTGTCAGAGTTTCTTCCAGGAATATCTAAAGTCCTGTAGCCAGGAGTTCCTACTTTATACCCAAGGAAGGGATTGTACACTCTGTGGACCCACCTATGGGAGGGTCAGGAAAGAGGGGTGGCTACACCCATTTCATTTGTCCAGTTTTGCGCTAGAGCAGGGGCTGGTAGCCCCTGGGACCGGTTTGAACTGGACTATGCACAGGGGCACCAAACGTGCCCCAGTGCAGACATCAAAGCACTCTTGGAGTGCCCCCACCCAGGCCCAATACAATAAAGCCTGCATGGGAGGTGGTCACACCTCCCTGTGACAGGAAACCGATCGTCAGGCCTTCCCCTGCCAGAGTTTCGTCCAGCAGCAGGAGGGCAGACTTGTGTCTGCAGCATCCATTTTGTGGTGCACCGGGGTCTGTTAAGCTGGTACCAGTGTAGTCATGTTTCTCCCTCTAGTAGGGTGGAATCATACCTCCCACGCCAGTTACTGGCAGGGAGGTATGATTCCAAAGTGTTTGGCACCAAACACAACATGTTTCTGTGCAGCCATTCCAAAGTTAGCATTTACCGCGAGGTTATAATGCATTTAATAGTATATGATCTGGCTGCATCACATACAACCCTGGGGATTAGATTCCGAAGGCTGCAGAGGGGATCTGCTCATGCATGGGCACCCTCTCACATGAAAACAAAGCACCCTGCCTTCAGGATTGTTAAGACTTATAGGTTTATATGTGTGTGATCAAAATTTATATAGGTAACCTATACCACAGTAAGGGGTGAATGCACCACCTTACTGAGGCTGCAGTAGCAGACCTGTGGTGTCATTTTGGAAGGCTGCTCAGAGGTGGCATAATATATGCTGCAGACCCTGGTAGACCTCTGGGGTACCTATGCCCTTGGTACATAGTGTACCGTATACTAGGGACTCATAAGGGTACCCCAGTATCCAATCTGGAGTGTACCTAAAGTACATGGAATCAATTTAGAGGGAAATCAGATAGTCTGACTGGGATCCTGCCAATCAGGACCACAGCATAAGTCAAAAAACAGTGAAACATCAGCAAAAAGTGGGGGTAACTATAAGAAGCAGATCCTACTCTCCTACAGGTAGAGTTGGTGACGAGGGAGGGAGGGGGAAGAGAGAGAGAGGGGTGAGAGAGAGAAATAATGAGGGGAGACAATGTACCAGATTTTTAACAAACACAGTCTAACAATAAGGAGTGGAGAGGCCAAAGCACAATGAAGGGGTAAACAGTATTACCGGCAGGTCAGTAGGGAGAGCACGGAACACTAGGATATCTAATAATCAGGCACGAGAGAACGCGGCACACTTGGGAGGTAACAGCAGTATAGCAAACAGGCAGAGGAAAGAGCGAGGCATAATGAGGATATGCGGTATGAGGCAGCAGGAGCAGAACCGTGAGAAGGTGGCTGCTCTTAGAGCTCAGAATAACTCCTAGAGGGGAGAAGAGACCTGGAGAAGAACAGGGATGGACGCACCACAGCCCTAGCAAGATGACAAGAAAAGTGTCCCAGGTCTTACAGGGCCCTCTCTGGACCCGAGGCAGAGGTCGCTCCGCGTAGCCTCAGTGGTGAATCGAAATCGGCAGCAACGGCCTAGGCGTCCGTGCTGGCCTGTGTCTGTGGGCGAAGATGTGCAGATACAAAGCAGCATCCCAATATAAAACAGGCAAGAGAAAAATCTAAAAAACTCTTCATGTGGAATGGGCAAGCGAAAATCTAATGTAAAAAGTTGAAAATACCCATGTTTAAAAAATAAAGTTGGAGGAATTTTGAAGATCAATCATCTGCTGCATGTGGATTCTGAACCGTCATGCTCAAACACATAAGGTGCAACAGTTAATGTACAACGTGTAGGAGAAAATCTAAGAATAAGGTGAAGATCTTCCGCATTTTAAAGAAATGCAGAGAGGAATACCAACAAACACGGAATTATTTTCCATGGAAAACAAAGCAACAAGAAGTGTGGTTATGTGAATTGTGAAGAGACTTCACTTGCTCCACATGGCTTATGCTTGCCACACTCAAACCTCACAAAGCAGAATCCCTCAATGTTTAACAGGAGGATGGAAAGCCTGATGTACAAAGCTAAAAATAATATACAGGTTTAGGCCGCATGTTTTAGTACTCATATTTACATACATGTTTGAACATCAAAGTAGCATCCTTCAATGTAACACTGTGGTACTGGACTAAGGCCAACTCTAAGGCTGGGGAACTGATAGCCTCCAGCACATCAAGTGGCAAATGTGGGCTCTGGAGCGGGATCGGAAGTCTCAGTGGGCTTAATATCAAGGGGACATCTCAGACTAAATTGATATTTTGGAAGACACTGCAAAAGATCTTCAGTGATTCTTACTGAACTGTGATTGAGTCAGCAGTAGAGCCTTCCCTACCCAGAGCGGACAGTGACCAATGCGTTGCTTCTGGTTTGAGAGTGGCGATCTGTGAAAGATGGGGGGGGGAGGGGGTGAATCAGTGGCCTCTGTCGAAGTCCCAGCCCCACATCAACCTTCTGGAGTAGAGGGCCATCAATCAATCAAGGATGGTAAAGCACAACTACTCACCCGAAGGGTCTCAAGGCGCTCGGAGGGGCAGGGGGCACGTGCAGGTCCCGGATGTTCACTGAGTCGAAGAGACAGGTCTTGAGGTCCTGCGTGAATTTGGAGAGTGTTGGCGTCTGTTGGAGGTGAGGTGGGAGGATGTTTCATACCCTGGCCACATGGAAGGAGAAGGAACAGCCTCCTGTTCTAGTCTTCTTGATGAGCGGCACCATAGCAAGGGAGAGCTGGGCTGACCGGAGGGATCTTTGGGGTGCGTAAAACAAGATAGGTAGGTCTGGTGTTTTGGAGGGCTTTGTGGGCGAAGCTTTAAGGGGATTCTATACTCAATGGGGAGCCAATGTAGTGTCCGCAGGTGTTGGGTGATGTGGCGAAGTAGGTTGAGTAGTAGTCTAGTGCAGGCGTTCTGGACGTTTTGTTTGGGGTAAGATTCTTGTTGATCTCAGCGTAGAGTGCATTGCCGTAGGCCAGACAGCTGCTGAGGAGGGCGTGGATGACAGTTTTCCTGTGCTCAAAAGGAATCGAGTTGAAGGTCTTTCGTAGGGAACGGTGGGTGTGGAAACAGGAGGACAAGGCGTTTATTTGGCAGTTTTAAGTCCAGGATGATTCAGAGGTTCCGTGTGTGGTGGTGGGGGAGGGAGGGTTCCAGAAGGTGGGGGCCACAAGGAGTCATTACAGGCATCTGGGTGTGGGCTTATGAGGAGTACTTCACTTTTGTCCGCGTTGAGTTGTAGGCAGCTTTTCTTCATCCACCTGGCGACAGCTTCCATTACTTCTTGGAAGTTGTGTTTGGAGATATTGGGTTTATTGGATAGTGAGTCCGTGGGATCCGACGATGGGTGCGAGCGGGGCCATGTAGATCTTGAACAGGGTGGGGCTGATGGAGGATACTTGGATAACTCCGCAGATGGTCGGTGTGGGATACGAGAGGAAGGGTGGGAGTCTGACCTGCTTCATACTGCCAGATGGGAATGAGAGGATCCAGTATAGGTACTTGTTCTGGATTTCTGCATCATGTAGTGTTTGGGCTAGGGAGTGATGAGATACAGTGTGGAAGGCTGCGGAGAGGTCCAAGAGGATGAGGGCCACAATCTCTTCTCTGTCGAGGAGGGAGAAGATGTCGTCTGTCACAGCGAGAAGGGCGGTTTCGGTGCTGTGATTTTACGTGAAGCCAAATTGGGACGAGTCGAGGATGCTGTTTTCTTCTAGGAAGGAGGCAAACTGGCTGTTGAAGACTTTTTCAATGACTTTTGCCGGGTAAGGGAGTAAGGAGATTGGTCTGAAGTTTTTGGAGGTTGGTGGGGTCCGCTGAGGGTTTTTTTAAAAAGGAGAGAGTTGATATTGGCGTGTTTCTAGTCACCGGGGAAGGAGGTCTCGAAGGAGCGGTTGATGATTCGTAGAAGCTCAGTGGGTCAATGATGTTGGCAGCTCTGTGGGAGATGTGGTGGGGGCAAGGGTCAGTGGGGCCCCAGAGTGGACTGACTTCATAGTCTTCAGGGTGTCATTGATGGAGAGGGCGGTCCAGCTGTCGATTGTAGGCCGCATGGTGTAGGGAATGGTGGGTGTAGGTTCCGCGTGTAGGTTGTCCTGGAGGTTGTTCTAATTTTGTGGTGGAAGAAGGCGTGGTTGGGTCGTCGTCCACGGTGGTGGGAGCAGAGCAGATGAGGGATGCGGGAGCTGTTCATCGGGGATGTGGTTTCCAATTCCTGCATTGGAGCTGGTGTGGACATTTGCGAGTGATGTTGGCTTTGTAGGTGAAGTGGACGCAATGATGGTCCATCCATGGGAGTTGAGTGGTGGGGCTGAAGGTGATGGAGTTTCCTGCTGTAAAAATGGGGTCGAGGGTGTGTCCTGATGAATGTGTGGGTTCTGGTACGATCTGTTTAAATCCGATGTTGATGAGGTTGTCCAGGAGGGAGGAGGAGTTGGGGTCTTGGAGGTTGTCAACGTGGAAGTTGAGGTGTCCCTGCAAGGTGTAGGTCGGTGGAGGCGAGGTCATGCGGGGTGATATTGGTGATGGAGTCGGAGAAAGGTGTGCGGGTCCTTAGAGGAGGGTGCCTCGGAAGATGGCGGTCGGGTTGGGCTGTATCTTTAAGTGAAGGTGTTCCATCATGTCTGTGGGCCCGTCAGTGTAGGTGCTCAGTCGGAAGTTGGATTTGTGAGCAATGGCGATGCCTCCTCCGTGGCGGTCCTTCCGGGTGATGTTGGAGCCTTCAGGGATTGCGATCACGATGTCCGGTCCCAAGACGGCGCTCGTCCAGTTTTCTATGAGGAAGGCGACGTCAGTGGAAGTGCTGTCAAGGAGGTCAACGATATGTTTGTGGAGGGAGTCCACGTTGAGGAAGATTCATTGCATGGTTTGGGGTGCAGTGGAGTTGTGGCGGGTGGGTTGAGGTGGGTCCTGGGTCTCAGTGAAGGCGAAGAAGTGCCGACAGTGGCAGCAGGTAAAAGGTCTGTGTGTGTCGATAAGTGAAGAATGCTTGTAGTTGTCTTGGCTGGCATTGAGTGCGTAGAGGATCGGGGAGCTGTAGTGCTGGTGGGTCGAAGGACCAGGGTCCCTGGCACTGGTCGGGACGCAGACCGGCTTGCCTTTGGTGCACCCACTGCTGCCATTAAATATTGGGACGGTGGGACAGCTGAGAGGCGGGAGCGCCAACACGTGGGGGCAGCAGCGACGAAAAACGCAGGAAAAAAAAAAGAAGGGGGAATTGGGAAGAATAAATAAAGGAACAAGAAAAAGGCAAAAAAGAACATGAAAAGGAAAAGGAAAAGAAAAATTAAAAGACAAGAATAAGGAGGAAAGAATCAGGCACAGAAGCAGAGACGAGCGGGAGGAGGCACAGAAGCCTCGAGCACCAACCTTGCAGCGCTGGGGGCAGGCACTCAACGGGGGTGCTGCATGAGGGGAAAAGCAGTATTCTGACCAGGAGGCCAGAGGTCTTGGCGGATTGGCTCAGCAGACAGCGCCTAGTGGATCACGAGCGGCAATTACACCTGGAGGCAACGGCAGGTTCTCTTCCACGAATGGGCAGAAACTTGGCTTGATCTATTTGCCACCATCAAGAACGAGCAATGTCAGCACTTCTGCAGAACAATATTTCCAAGGCATCTCTCACTCAGATGTGCGTTCCGCCTTATGTAATGTAATGTAATGTAATGTAAAAAGAATTTATAAAGCGCGGCTAACACCAGACGGTTTCTTGGCGCTGGAAGCAAAGAGAAAAGAAAACAAACAGTCCAAGGGGTTAAGGAGAGTAGTTATAGGCTATGCGAAACAGGTGGGTTTTTAGGAGAGACCTGAAGTGGGTTAGGGGGGAGGCCAGTCTTAAACTTAGTGGAAGGGCATTCCAAAAGGAAGGGGCAAGAAATGAGAACCTTCGTCCTCCCTGTTTTTTACGTTTGAAGGTTGGGATCTGGAGTAGAGCCAGGTGGGCGGAACGAAGGTTGCGAGAAGGAACATATGGGTGCAAAAGTGAAGAGATGAACAAGGGTCCTGTACCAACAAAGGACTTTGGTGTTTGGGTTGGTGATGAATGAGCCGTGCTGCCTGGTTCTGGACCAGTTGAAGCTTCTTTGATTGGTATACTGGTATGCCAACATAGAGGGAGTTGGCATAGTCTATCCTGGAGATGACTAGCGCCAGTAATGCCAGGGTGAGGGCTTCGGTGGTCAGGAAGCGGGCAATCTTATGGATTTTTCTCAACTGGAAAAAGCTGGAAGACACCACCGCACCAATCTGGGATTTCATCGAGAGATCATTACTAATGATGATCCCAAGGCTCTTCACTGAGCTGACGGGATTAGGGGGGGTGCCCAACCTTGTGGGCCAAAAGGTGGAGTTCCAGGGGTTGATTGTACCCCCGACAAGCAGGAGTTCTGTCTTGTCAGGGTTAAGTTTCAAATGATTCGCCCCCATGCAGTCACTGATGTAACAAAGAGTAGTTTGAAAATTGTCGATAGACTGGGCCGTGGAGTTAATATCGAAGACCAGCTGGATGTCATCCGCATAATTAAACGCGGTGACACAGCTGCCTCGTAAAGAGCGAATAAGGGGGGTAAGGTATAAATTAAAAAGAAGGGGGGATAAGGAGGAGCCCTGCGGGACGCCACAGGTTACCTCAACCTCGTCAGCAGAGAACTGAGAGAGCCGAACCGCCTGATGGCGGTTGCTCAAGAAGGAGCGGACCCAGGCCAAGGCAGAGCCCTGGATGCCGGCCTCCTAGACGCGGCCGACCAGACTCCTGTTTGCCTTCCTGTCGATACCACTCCTGTCTCACACTCAAGAATATTAGGACCAACTTGGATAACTTGGACTCAGAGGACCCCAATTGGGCACGGAGGGTATGATAATCAGAATTCCTGGGTTTGAATATCTGTCCACTGATGTGGCTGTGTCCACGGGAGAACCTGCTATTGCTTTAGAAGGGCTGGGTTCCCAGCCTAGGCATTTGAAAAATCCATGTTCGTGCATGGAGATTGAGCGGCGACAGCGGAACATGTTTGATCTTACTCCAAAGGTGGTTGATATCCTCTTGGCAGCCAGGCATCCCTTAAGTAAAATTAATAAAGCCAGTTGTTAGGACAAATGTGTCGCCTGGTGCAGTACTTGGAGCACGAGAGTGCGGACTTTATATACAGATTGTACCAAAAACCATCAGGTGAGTCATCAGCTCTTTGTGGAGTTCACTGGAGTGAACAAGCATCAGCATAGCCAATAGGTTGCACTTTTGGGACCTTATAAGTGTTCAGTTGTGCAGCACATTATCCGGGGTGCTGTGCCGCCAGGGATTGAAGAGCTATACAATTATTACACACTGGGTCATACAGTCTGATTCAGGAACTCATGCTTGCCTCAGGAAACAATTATGGACACATTGGAAGCCTTTTTAATGCACTGACAGAAAGGCAAGTGCATTGATGCAAGT
This sequence comes from Triturus cristatus, assembly GCF_964204655.1. Lineage (NCBI taxonomy): Eukaryota > Metazoa > Chordata > Amphibia > Caudata > Salamandridae > Triturus > Triturus cristatus. The sequence goes on along the minus strand of NC_140584.1, from coordinate 362,626,563 downwards.
CAACCACTCAATAGAATTCTGTGTGCGACTGAATCACAAGAGTATTGAAGAGTTAATGAAAGACTTTCCAATGAGGGAAACGTCACATCCCTCCTCCCCCAGGCCCCTATTTATCAGTCGCCCTTCTCAAGAGGTTTCCATTTAAAAGAATGCACGCACCATCCGTTTACCGACAGGCCACGCTCCCGCCCTGTGTCACAACCCCCTCGGTACGGGAGCACTAAACATGGCAACAACATCAAAATGCTCCCATTTGTCAGATACAGGACAAATAATAAATAAACAGGGGTGGCAATGGCTGGGAGTCGTAAACAATCCAAAGGAAAAGTGGGAAATAAACAACAATGAGAAAGATGGCTTAAAATACCGGACAATCTACAAACATTGCAAAGACCAAGAATTTTGGGAAGTAAGGAATCATATCAGCAGACCACATAACTAAAGGGCGGTCTATGTGATCCGTCCCACAGTGGCAGGACCAGTATTTGTAGTTTCACTGCACCCAGTACACACCAGGCTGTTCTAGGTGAGTGTTCCCTATAAAATCTGATTTCCTGGCCTACTTTTCCCCTCACAAACAGGGAAGATAATTAACACTTTGGCAGTATCCACATTCCCACCGAGTGCAGGTGGTGTGAGATTAAACTAAAATGTGTGCGAGCCACTGAGAGCTTTGAGCCAGAGCTCAAATAATCCGAGCTTCGTTGTGGCTTTTGGATGTCACACGCTGTAAACTAAAGCGCCACAAATTAAAGAAAAACACATTATTAAAATTAACCTTTAATGTAAAGTGTAAGAGGGCAAGACATGATAATCTGGTAGCTGAATGAGGAATGTAAAAATCTGAAAACTTATTATTTTTTCCTGGCTTCCCTGCTAGAACAATTAGTTAAAAGTGCTTGTGCCTGAAGCGTGCAAACTTAGATTGGTGTGCGTGCAAATCCTGCATTGACAATCCCTGGTGAGTTGCACTGCTGAAACAATGCCAATAGAGGTACCAAAGGGTGAGGCGGACTGGCATCAATGGTCCTGTGACCTCAGTGACAGTCACTGTTGCTCTAGGATGTGCTGCTTCGTAGGATTGACCGGAAGACTGCAGGTCAACTGCAGTACGGATTTTAGTGGACAGGCATTCAAGGTTAACCCACAAATGCCACTGCTAGGGTCCACCTGTTGGTGCTATGAGACAGCAGCGCTCCTAAGGTGTAGTGGGGCCTTCTAAGGTCTAGCATAGGAATGCGCTCCCTCTGGGGAGTGGACTGGTCATGAAGGCTGAACCATAATTCCTCAGTTCCAAAATCAACAACTCTGGCCATAGTGCTACATCCTCTCCCCACTGAACACCATACTGACCCACTGAGAGAAACTTGCAGTACTTTTAGCTACAACCCTATTGTGCCCCGCTATAAACAACTAGATGAGACCCTATTCAAATTACGCACTAGACAAAAGTAATATGCTGCCTGGAAAAAAAAAAAAAGCCTTCGAAAAAGTAAACACTTAAAATGAATGCAAGTTTAAGTAACGCGAGTGAAACGTAAGCAGGAACAACGTGGTGAACATTTTTTTTACATTATTCAGAAATCAATGAGTATTTTTGCCTCAAGAGTTAACATGACAGCAGTAAGATTTAAAAAGACCACATCCCTGAACAGAGCAGCGGTACACATTTTATAAACTAAAGTGAGAAAAACAGCTGACACAGATCACATTAAACAATTTCCACTCCACATGCCAACTAAGTATTGCAGTACCTCCAGGAATGGTGCGCTTCCCCATACGGGGAAAACAATATTGTTCAAACTAACATACCAAAAAAAAAAAATAGCGCTTCACTGGCAAACTCTGTAAAAGTGGCACTAATGTGTTTGGGTGTGAATAATAACCAATCTGGCCAGTTTGCGACCACTCGATCTTGCTTTATTTAATTATGTTGAACCTTTTTTCCTATCCGTCGCTAGGCTGCACTTTGGAATTCAAAACTGTCATATAAAGACAACATTTCCAACAAGTGGGTGGTTTTCACAGTGGTCGAAGTGGGGAAAAAAAAGTAGGGGAACTGTGGGCGGAGAATCAGAGGGCGGGAATAACCTGTGGAATGGGTCAGTGGGTGGAGTCAGAGGTGTGGCCAGAAAGAGCCAAACATCCCAATTTTTCGTATTTGTTTGGCATTTCACTGGCCAATTACAACTTATTGCATTATTTAATTCAACCAATGGATACACTGGTTTATTAAAGATTTAATGAGCTATTGACATTAAAATATATTCAAAAAGTGGGATATGTTTCCAATCACAGAATGCCCTAAATATGCAACAAAGTGGAATCACAACCCAGTTGTGTCCGAGCCATGCAGTTTCTATCATCATCATCACTTCTCCCTTTTTCCATAAGAGCAATTCAAACATGAACGGCAATATATCCTAGTTTTTAAATATTTTCAACATAATTATGGCTTTGCCATATTTGCCACATAATACATCCTCTGCTGCATAATCTGATGATTTTAACTAATAAATTGTTTGTAGCTTAAACGGATCAAAAGTAACTAAACAATTTGACTTATGTCGCTGAAAAGTGGTTGGCCCTTTCAAAAGGTTGACTGGTCACCTTTCTCACTGCTGCATTTGTATGTTACACTGGAACTAATGAGACAAAATATGTGCAGAGACTGTTAGTACATATAAAAATAATAAAGTATCAGAAAATATACTGTATTACGCTGCAGCCTTAATTTAGTCAAGACTGCGGCATCATTTTATTCTCCATTGCTGCATAATGTTGTTGGCCCCAAAGCAGGCAGCCCATATTAAAAGTGCTTGTGCATGAAGCAGAGACCGTGAAGTTTGTGAACTTAGTTTGCTGTGCTTGCAAATCCTGCACTGCCGATCCATGGTGAGTGGCAGCTACTACTGCTGAAACAAGGCCTATGGAGATACCAATGGGTGAGGGGGACTGGCTTCAAGGGTCCTGTGACAGAGTCACTGTCACTCTGGGGTGCGCTGCTTTGTAGGCCTGCCCGCAAGACTGGAGGTGAACTTCAGCACGGATTGTGATGGACAGGCTTTCGAGGTTAACCCACACTTGCTATCGCTAGGGTACACCTGCTGGTGCGAAGACAACAGGACTTGTACAGTCTGACGGGGGCTTCTGTGGTCTAGCATGGGAATGTGCTCCCTAAGTAGAGTGATCTGGTGGGCTGGTTGTGAAGGCTGAACCTGGTTCCCCAGTTCTAAATTTGATACCTCTAGCCATAGCGCCACATCCTCTCCCCCACGGAGCAACATACTGCCCCACTGAGAGAAACTCGCACTGCACTGACCCGCTATAAACACCTGGATGAGACTCAATTCAAATTATGCACTAGACAAGAGTAATATGCTGCCTGAAAAAAGTAATAACATCTTACAAAAAGCAATTACTCATATGGAATGCAAGATTAAGTAAAGCATGATAAATGTAAGCAGGAACAACGTGGTCTTAACAGGGCGCAACGAGTAGAAATGCTTTATTTCTCCTCGATTTTGCTGTTTTTTAATGTGTGCTGCATTGTGCAGCTCACATAAAAACAGCATAAGACCATGAATGATTGTTTATGTACAGGAAGGTGTCCCTTCCTGCACATAATCAATAATGTAAAAATTGACGCGTTGCAACTTCTATATGTGCTGCACATAGCAGCACACATAGAAGTTATAAATCACCATTTAAGAATGTTTATGTGCAGGAAGGGGCACCTTCCTGAACATGAACAATCATTCCCTCCAGCACAGGCGCCCTTGCACTATGGTGCAAGAGTGACTGTTGGCGCTAGGCAGCTGAAATTAGCGACAAACGCAGGGGGAAACTCAGGACTGCACCATATTGTTGTAAATAGGGTGCAGCCCTGCGTTTCAAAAGTGGCGTAGCGCGGCGTTAGCCAAGAAGGCTAACGCCTCTGCTCTGTCACTTCTTTGTAAATAGGCCCCGTTGTTCAAAAAAAGATGAGAAAATGAAAGAAGCGTTTTACTGGCAAACTCTGTAAAGTAGCCCCAATATGTTTGGGTGTGGATACAACCAATCTGGCCACTTTGCGACCACTCTGGCTTGCTTTATTTAGTTATTTTTCGTATTTCTGACTTTTTTTCTCTCTGCCCGAGGCTGCACTTTACAATAGTAAAATGTCAGAAAAAGACATTTACAGTAAAAGAGTTTCTTTCTTTTTTGGATCCATTTCATAGGGGAACAATTAAAGGAAAGATAGGGTAAGAGCTTGAAGTTACGGTTTTCAGCAACTGAGAAGGAGCGAGACAGACAGAAAGAGGGGGAAGAGGAAGAAAGAGAGAGAGATGGGGGCAGCTGCCAGCAGCAGAGCGGAAGCTGACACTGTACTCGTCTTCTCGTAAGAAGGAAAAGTCTTTTCTGCCCGTCCCGAACGGCCACAAAGGGGCGAACCTTATCTATATATAGGCGTGAAAAGGAAGAGACAGACCTTTTTCTTCCTCGAACGGCCACCACGCACCAACATCCACAATCACTGGTAACGGTTAGGTAACCACAATAGGTAACGTTGCCACCGGAGCTTTGAATACATGACAAAGACGCATGCGCAGGGCAATGCTTCCGCGCATGCGCGTTGACTTGTGCGCTGGGGAGCAGATCCTGATAGCCTGATATACAGCCTGAATGTTTTGTTGATGCATGCGCGTGCGCGAAGAAATAGGCATGCGCTCATGCTTAGGGGGAGCACATTGCCGAGGGGAGGCAATCCATTATGGAACACCGGCTTTCTCACTTTCATTTCCTCACATTGACAGTAAACATGTTTGAAATGCCCTTAATGTGCAATGGCGCTATAGGCAAGTAGTGACCTGACCTCACTGACGTTGCACCCTTATAACTCAGGGTAGATTTACCGGCAGTGATGCACGGTCCCCAAAGAGCGGCGTAGGACGCGCCGAATGCCCAACCGTTGGAGTGGGAAACGAGTCCCCGAGACCCTGCGTGCCATTTCTTGGCCCCGTTGCGCACACGTCTGTCTCCTTGAGAGTGGATTGGTCCTGTGAGCCGCCGGAGCACGTGAAAGCCGCTATGAATTTAGCCGCGCGGCCCTGGGGCACTTAAGCATGCCAGAAGAATAAGGGGCGAGATGTTAAGGCTCACACACAAGGATCTCCGCCGACACAAAGGGCTGCAGCCGGGGACTACTGCACATGCCTCTGGTTACAGTTCATGCACATTTTTTCTTCACTGACATTTTTAATAAGGCATAAAATGGCATGCAAGAAGCAAAATAAATCCAATTATTTCATCGCTTTACGTGCAATTAGACTGTTAATCTTTCACTTATTATGACATTGGATTTGCAAGATCGCGAGGCCATTAGAAGCCCCCCCAACACCCAAGTTCAGGAATTATTTAATATGCAGTTTCTTTTGATCCTATTAAAATATTGAAATTTCTATCAGCCGTTTGAAAATGAAGAGGCCCATTTTCTGCTGCATCTCCCTCAGCTGGAAGCATTCAGAGGCAATTCCGCCTGGCGTGTCCTTTTTTCCCCCCTTTCGAGTTGTGAAAAACAAAACCTGCATGAAAGAACAAGCCCCATGTGAGGGCAAACGGAAGTTTATGAGCGTCGCCCTGGTTCAATAATATATGCGCAGCCCCGGCTCGTGAATCACGGCGCAGTGATACACATTAGAAAAAGAATCCCCGTGGCGCATAGAACCTCGTTAATCAACGTGCGCACTTGTGCACAGGGGCTCGGCATAGCGCTGAAGATGGCATGAAAGCAGAATATCCCAAGCAGGGCCTAAAACGGCCTCAGAGCCATGTGCAAAATCTGACGTAAAAAACCCCAATAATAATAAAATAAAAAAATCTTGCCATGACTTCAAGGAGGAGAATTGTAATCAACGAAGATGAATGGATGCCTTCATGTGCCCTCTTGGTTGCCCTTAGGGGCATACGTCTGAGGTGTTGGTCCAATCGAACCAGGTGGCCGCACAGGGAAGCAGTTGCTACCCCTGGATTGCCCTTTGGTACACCTTCAAAGGGCCCTTGCTACCACCGGTTTTAGGGGGCATGAAGTCAGTAGCAGGAACGACAACTGAAGGTGGATGTCCACTCTTTGCTTCGCCATAGCCCTGAAGCAGCAAATAGGTGACTACTGGGGCACTAAGGTCTGGACAAAGGGTAAACCGTGTGATGTCATTCGTGGTAAAGAATAAGGTGATTTTATTTACACTACCCTTGGAAATCTGGTGAGTCAACGTCCTCGGAGAGAGTATTTGGTCCTGTGAACAAAGGTGTAGCATGTCAGAGCGCTTGGAGTATTATGACACTGAAGCAGTGTGGGAAACCTAGACTGGATGCAGGCCAAGTCACATCCAATGCAAATACAAGGTTACAGTAGTAACATCACAGTAAAAAGGTTGGACGAACCTGCAGAATCTAGCAGCATTAATAACAAAGTATGAGGTTTAGACCAATGTGCAAAGTCAGCAGTATGTTACAGATAAAGTGCGATAGCGTGCAATAAATCAAACAATGATGGGTATCAAGGTACAGATATAATTTAACTAAAACCCCATTTTCAATTCTACCAATACTAGCAGCTTTATCAGAATATTTAGTTACGGGCAATATTAATGACTATTATAAGAGCAAAGATAAAAGGTGAATTTGACTAGGCAGTGTTACAAAATTTGTGGCACATTAGGGTTCGTTCATGAAAGCACGTGAGCGTACCGCAGCTTGTAAAAACGTGCTTACTCGGAAAATCAAATCATCACTTTCTAGCCGTAAAATTTCAAAATATGCTAATTTGAAATCAAAGATAGCCCATGCCTTAAAATAGGGAGTTAAATACTGTTTTGTATATCTGGCATAACATTTACAAAAAAGTAAAAAATGTAACAATGTTTGTTTACTACCAATACCGCATGGGCAACACAACTGCTCAAGGTTGTTATTAAGTCCTATCGGGAAGCAAAGTGAATATTTTATACTACCATCACTAAGGTGGAAAAGTAAGCTCCTTTTCCATCTCCCTATATTCTTCCTGAGGTATTTCTGTGGCATATGATGTTGAGTGCTCGGTGCCTCCAGAAAGGGCATATACCTAACAATCGATGATTTATGATGCTCGATGTTCTGTCTTTCTTTATGATACAGGTCATACAGCGCCCCCCCTAAGTGATTTTGTACTTATGCCTTCCAATGCTGATGGACATAAGAAAATATGCTCCAACTTCACACTGGCTAAACTGTTTTTAACTGCAACAAACCAAGGTATACTACCACTCTTATTGCATTTAAGGCAATCTATAATTATCTCTCGTGTTAAAATCGCAGCGGGGTTCTGCCATATTTTTAGCCAGAATATAGCTGGACGAGACCTAATAAAATACTCCACATAATATAGGTTCAATTCCTTGTGGCATATGTAAGTTGGAGATGAAATTTGAGCCCAGAGAATTTTTCTACAAAATCTATTCTCTTCAATTTGGATCCCGCTACAATTTACATACCCCCAGACTTCAGCACCATAGGTGGCCGTCGATACACATTGCGATTTATATATCTGGATTAAGGGTAACACCACTTCTGCTTGTTTTGGCTGCCGAAGACTAATTATAGAATTAACCGCTTTGGAAAGTTTGCTTCTGCTGGGGGCTACATGGACTTGCCAAGAGCCTGGTTCTGAAAAAACTAAGCCCAGATAAGGAAAAGTGCTTGTGCGTGTTAGGGATTCGCTGCCCGATGTTATAGAATTAATACAGTGTTTTTTCGGCCCACACATCATTATATAAGATTTTTAAAAATTAGTGCAAAGGTCCAGTTCGGCCATAAAAGACACGAACCCCGTAACTAAAGTGCTAAGTGCGTTGGGGGTGCGGCCCATGAGGACTGCATCGTCTGCATATAAAAGCACGGGGAATAATTTGCCATTAATTTTCGGTACATCATTGGTCAATTTAGACAGGGAATTATGTAATTCATTTATATAAAGAATAAAAAGTAGAGGGGCTAGAACACAGCCTTGTCTGACCCCTCTACCAATGACAATATCCCCAGAAACCTCCGAATCATTGCTTATCCTCACCCGTGCCTTTAAATCCCTGTGTAAATACGCCTAAAAATGGACCAAAGCCTCATCCAACCCATAATTTAAAAGAATCTCCCATAAACGTGATCTACTAACAAAATCAAAGGCTGAGGTTAAATCCATAAAACCCAAATAAAGTAGAACTTTTTGAGCGATCGTATATTTGCCCAGAATAAGATTTAAGTTCAAACACTGTTCAACAGTTCCGACATTGCTTCTAAAGCCCAGCTGACAACAATTTAAAATTTGGTTGTCTTCAGCCCATTTCCTGATCTTATTAAAGACAACCCTGCCCAAGATCTTCAAAGTATTGTCTATCAAGGAAATTGGGCGGTAACAGCTGGGATTGGATCTGTCACCTTTTTTAAAAATGGGCACAATGATACTGGTCGACCAAGCGCTCGGAATAGCCGTATTGGTCAGGTTATTAAAAACATTGCATAAAAGGGGAGCCCAAAAATCTGGTTCATATTTAATAAGGTCGATTGGTAGCCCATCCGAGCCTGAGGCTTTATTCCCTATACTTTGTTTTATGGCATCCTCGACTTCAATTACAGTTATAGTAACCTTTAAAACTGGGGGGCAGATATGACTATTAGAGATCTTTGTAGAAGCTGTGTAGATTCTGGCAAAGTGCTCCTCCCATAATTCGCTAGTTATATTACAGCTTATGGGGGTAATATTTGAGCCCATAGATCTCATGGCTTTAACTTCTTTCCAAAATCCAGTTACAACTTTAAGCGCGGCAGCACTAGCAAGGTTATACCAACGTTCTCTCAATATCTAATCTGAGCGTAATTTAGTTGCTTTCTTATAGCAGGCTGTTAATGATCTAACTCGGGTTATATCGCTGGGTATGGCCGCTAGTGCTTCACGCAATTCTCTATTAGCCCGCGAGCATATGCCATCGAACCATCTAGGATTCTTTCTTGATTTGGTAACAGGTCTTGAGATTATGTGTTTAATACCAACACATAAACCACTAAAGGCCTCAATGATCTCTGCACCCAAAATGCTGCTCGATAGGCACGTCTCTACCAGTAGGGGATACGATTTTATCATGCGTGCGAATAGGGCTTTATTATCTATGCCTTTCCAAATCACTCTAAGTTTGTCAGTTGATGCCTCCAAATGTTTAGCCCCTATTTCCCTTTGGGTAATAAATTTAGAAAAAAATCTCATGGTTGTTAAAATTGGGTTATGGTCACCTTGGCTAGTACATAAAACTTCAGCCTTTACTAAAAAGTTTACCAATGAAGATGATATAAAAACATAATCTATAATAGATGAACAGCCACGTCCTCTGTAGGTAGGCAGTAGACCCTTATTTGAGACAACGCCTGCCTTTTCCATTACATTAATTAAATTACGGGAAGAAGTATAATTACGGAGTTCCTCCCCTCTTTTACATAGGTTGACCCTAACCGGGGCAATGGTTATGTTGTCAATACCACTATGCAATCGTACGTTAAAGTCTCCGCCTAGGCAGATTCCGTCCAATTTGCCATACCTCTGCTCATCTTCTAATTTATCAATAAATTCAAACAAATTAATAAAATTCCTATTTGGAAGTGATGTAAAATCATTATTATAAAAATTAATTAAACATATCAAGGCCCCCTATGAATAAGCAGGGGCTTGAAAGTTCTCGTTATTTGTCACCAGAGGTTTTATACTACCCCCAACTGAGATCTTCGACGGTGGGTTACACACTGGCAGGCCATCCACTGAGTCTTGAGTGCCACATGGTGAACTGGGATGCAACTTGGTGGGAACTTATTTCAGAATGTGTAATTAAAACATGGAGTCCAACCCCAAAAATCCTTAATATGAATGAAGTATCATTTGGAAAAACTGCTCCTATAGGATATGCTTCCATAAACAGTTGACTTTGTGCAAGGACAGATATCCTCCAATCCTGGTTTAAATTCTGAAAGTTATCAATTCTTATAATATGCTGTGATGTATAAGGGGTAAGGGTAGCTGACACCAATAACTTTAGGTCTAGGCTTAATTTTGCTCCTACTTAGGCCTCGATTATAAACTGGATGTGAGCGTATCACATTATTGGAAATAGCTCTGTCCAGTTAGAATTGGCATGTTGTTCCTGCACCCAGGTTTCCAGGGCACTGGGACACAAGATCCTATATCACCCTAGACAATCACTTTAGGCTGGGGCTGGAAGTGCAGCTCAGTTCAATCCTTAGCCCCTGTCCAACCACCTCCTATAGCATGGGGGGACTTACAATGCTCCCCTGTGCCAAGCAATGTGCTCCCCTGCCCACTGCTACCCTCTGCTCATCCCATCCCAGCCCTCACTCTCTGTCCCTACCAGACTCCCACCCCCATTTATCCCAGACTCAAAGCAAGTGGTAAACGGGAACACTAGTCCACGGAATTTACCTGGAAAAATGGGCCTGTGTAGTTGTTCTCCATTCTGTGTGGATTAGTGATTTGTAATTTACAGATTTAAGGGCAGAAACACTGTCTGGAATCATTTATTACGCAGTATCTTTCCATCTACGCCCATCTCACTTGTAATGCCGGAATTTGTGTCAGGCATGGAACATTCATGCATATCAGTATTCACTGACACTCACTAAAAGCTGTCACATTGCATCCAAGCCTGTTTGAAAGGTCTATATTTTCGTCTTGCCACTATACCTAAAATTGCTTTCCGGACCTGACGCCAGCCCTATGGTTTGAGAGGAATCTCTAAGGTTGTTTCAGATGCATTATTTTATTTTGTGCTTTGTACAGCGCCTCAATGTGACCTTTGAGGCATTCCAGTGTCCCAGCAAGTGGACAGTGAGAAAGCAGTGGTGATGGTCTAGTGGCAGAGGGAGTCAGTGCTCCAATGGGCAGTGGGAGGTGTTATAGTCTAAACCCGATCTGCCAGAGGGTGAGGTGATATGTGATGTCACAAGCGGTGTATTTGATAATGCCATATGTGATGTCACCTTTGACATCATTTTCAAGTCCTGGGCATCGCACTGTGGAAGAGTTATGGTTTGTTCAGCTATAGATAACTGGATAATATCAATGATATTCAAGTTTTATTTTGTAACTCAAGCTTATGTTTAGCTTTGTTTTTTTCAGTCGATTTCTGAGGTTGAATTTTTTTAAATTGATTTTTGCCCTATTATGAATACATTCTCTATGCATTTTTTCAGCACCACATGAGTAAACAGTGTGTGAAGAAATTGGGAAACAATCACACTATAGTTAACCTTAAAACGAAAAAAATAAAACAGTGGTTACATTTAACATCAAACGTAAAGCACTCTTGTCTTGCTTAGTCTTATCAATAGCAAAGGTAAGTTGATTATAATACTCATCCTCTGGGTATATTGAATTATCGGTAAAATGAATAAAATCAGTTAGTAAGGAAAGAATATATTCAAACATATAATATTTGTTTCTGGTTCCTACAGTCATGGAGGTTGTTCGCCATATTTGGATTATAGTTGTGCCAAGCCTAAATACCAGTTTGATATCTCTGTTGCTTTTCCAGCTTTGTAACATATGCGACTGCTCACAATATCCGTGGCTAGAGCACATCTCTAGTTTCCATTTGTTAATGTCTGGGATTAGTGCTTTGGTGAGAATATTTTGTTACCATTATGGCCAAGTCTGAAAACGTGCTTGTCATTTTATCTGTTTTTGGCCTAGACATTGAGCCTAAGAGGAACATTTTTAGGCACGAGCAGATATTGGTGGTTGGTTAGTTCAGTGACTTGGTCTGTTATCTTGCCCCAGAACTTGTTTATCATTGGAAATGACCAGATCCTATGATAAAAGTTGCAGTGACCGCTGCTATTTACCACGGGTGGCAGGGGGTGAGGGGGGGGGAGGTGTTTGAAAATTAAAATAATAAAAAAGATACACCTTACCTTCAAGCCGGCCACCCGGCCGGCTGCCGCCTGTCAGTTCGCTTGCTGCTGCCGCCTCTTGCTCCTGGAATGCAGGAACCAGAAAGCACCCAGGCCCCTGACTCCTCTAACCAAACACAAAGCTGGAAAGCAGCGTTGTGATTGGTGTGAGCACTGTGGTTCGGTGCTCAGATGGGAATGGGGGCCTGGGCATATTCTGCACCCAGACTGTAATGCAACCTGGGTGCAGAACATGCAAAGTGCGCATGACTGTTATGGTTGGCCCGAGAGGGCCGGTCAAACAGGTATGTACTCTTTAGAGTGGAGCAACCACTCCTCCTCTTGGCCCCTGCCCTGGCAGTCCAGCCCCACCAACACCAGGAAACGGAAAAGGAAAATGATAATAACGCTAGAGCCGCCCCTGAAAGGTTGGCTTCTGAGTAGGGTGTGTGTGTGTCATTCATTTGATTTGCTTTTACGTAATTACACGAAATGGCAGCAAAATTAAGCGTAATCACTCACAACCCAAACCCGTCATTTTGCGTTATATTTTAGTTTGAAATACCTCCTCACATCAATTTTTGCAGTGAGAATTCATTTAAACAAAAGCTCCATGAATAACAGCCACTCGCAGATTGTTTTTTCTGTGTGTTTGTGGTAATTGTTTATTACGAAAAGAGCGTAATTATACCAAGTGGTGTACTGAATAATTTTGAGAATTTTACATATGAAGTGTAAAGTACAATGAATTCCCAAAACTACACGAATTACACAGGGTAATGTAATTTTCACGCAGGTCTACTACTGCGCTTTCTCATCTGGGGCATTCACCTGAAATTACGGACAACATATTGTGTAACTTTCATGGGGCAATGTACGAGCAATGTACATAATAAATTGTATGAATTTTAGTTGAACGTTTCTGGAGACTTTCAATACATAGCTAAGGTCTACTTTCGATCATATCTGACAGCTATGTATCATTCCACATGACAGTTCTCCGAAATCTTGTTTCCACAGCTTTCAGGATGGCTCTGAACCTGCTTCACATCCAATTCTGTATCACCTCTTGAGTAAGCGAGATGCAAGCTGTCCAGTTCTAGGCATGGCATTTGATTGCCCTGTAGCTCCCAAATATCCTTCTAATGACAGTAGTTTCAAATGGTGTGTTAGTGTTACCATGTAATTTATGTGCTCAATACAGCATATTTGTTGCTATCTCTAAGGGCTATGAAAATGTTAGGGTGAGAAAGAGGTGCCTTGTTTGTACGTGTCCTATTTGCAAAGTAAGTTCAACAGCTTAATGAAATGCATTGCACAGTTCACATATAACACATAACCACAGCACACAGCTGCTTCCCTTTGACACCAGTGAAGGAATCTCTGTCGTGTTGCATGGCTAGGGGTGAGAAGGAAATATCAGATTTTTCTTGTCTTGCATTGCAATGTGGCCCATCTTCCAAGTGACTTGTAGTATGGCATTGTGGTATAGTGGAGCAGCTTGGTGGCCAGCGAACTGGGTGAAGGTCCTGGCTGGAGTGGCATGCTGGAACACAGTGGGCCATCTCAATCAAAAAGAAGGAGGATAGTTCTGCAGTGCCACTATTTTTGAGATCCAGTCTTTGAGGAATTCAACCATATAATGACCTTCTATGTCTTCTGGCATCCCGCGCATTTTAATATAGCTGCATTGCGATCCACTCTCTGCATTTTCTGTCTTTCCATTGAGAAAGCAAATGTGGGCTGGGATGACTTGAATCTGATGCTGCATACCATTCAAACAATATTTATAGAGCGCAACTTGTTACCCATGAGCGTATCCCGGCACTGAGATCCCTGCTGCGATGGAGGATCAGTTGGGCAGCAAGGTCTTGAGTCCTTTCCTGAATTCAAGCAGCAAGGATGCTGTCCATAGGTGAAGGGGGAGTTCATTCAAAAATTTTGCAGGGAGGTAGGAGAAGGAGCGTCCTCCACAGTTGCTATGGTGGGTGTAGGCAAGGAAGAAGGAGATGGATCGCAGGTGTCTGGGGTGTTGGTGGGAGTTCAGGCCATGGTTAGTGTAAGCTGGTCCCTGGCTGTGAAGGACATTGTAGGCGTGGGTCAACATCTTGAATTGACATCTCTTCCAGATGGAATAGGGTGTCAGTGGAGATTCTTGAGGTGAGGGGTGATGTGGGTCCATTTGGGGAAGTCGATGTTGAGTCTGGCCACTGAATTCTGTATTGTCTTAAGTCTTTTCAGGAGGTGAGAGGTGATTCCTACGTAGAGGTCATTACCATAGTCGAGCCATCTGGTGATGAGAGCTTGAGTGACAGTTCATCTGGTGTCAACTGGACCCATTTGAAGATCTTACTGAGAATGCGGAGTGGAGGTGATTGCATTGATCTGGGTTATCATGGTGAGTTTGCTGTTGAAGATGATTCCAAGGTTGCAGGCGTGGTCTGTCGGCATGGGCGGGAGTCCCAGATCAGAATACCACCAGGATTCACTCCATGGGGAAGTGTTGTTCCTGAAGATCAAAATTCCCAACTTGTCTGTGTTAAGTTTTAGACAGTTGTCTCTCATCCAGTCATAGATGCTTGTTATGCACTGGTGAAAATTGGTCATGGTGGAAGACAGGTTTCTTAGAGACAGATAATGAGCTGACTGTTGTCTGCATAAGATATGCTGTTTAGTTCGTGGTTTCTGACGATGCTGGCTAGGAGGGTCATATAGATGTTGAACAGAGTGGATCTAAGGAACGTGCCTTGAGGTACTCTGCAGATGATGTTCTTAGGTTCTGAGGTGAAAGGAGGCAGGTGGATTCTCTGGGTTCTGCCAGTGAGGAAGGAGGCGATCCATTTAAGGGCATCTCCTTGGATTCCAATGTGGGGAAGTCTCTTGAGGAGGGTGTGATTGGATACAGTATCAAAAGCTGCTGATGGGTCAAGGAGGATCAGGGCTGGTGTGTCTCCCCAACCATGAAGGGTTCTGATATTGTCTGTGGCTGTTCTCGGGGTGGTTTTGGTGCTGTGGTTGGAGCGGAATCCGTAGTGAGAGGTGTCCAGATGGTTGTTTCATAAGCCAGAGAGTAAAGTGTGTGTTGAAAGGATTCCTTATGGGATATTCTTTCTTTTAGCTTACATTGGTCATCTCTTATGTACTCCATATCAATTGCTCCTGCATCGATTTTGAATTCCAGATAGTTCTGTATTATGTCAATTTCATTTAAGATAATGTCTAAATTATCTGATTGGACATTGTTGTCATGGTTGGATATTAGTTCTCTTAGTCACGTTATGTCTTATGTATCCTCAGCTGTGTTTTTAAGTCTTGGAGTATTGGCGGATTCATTAATTTACTTTGTTTAGTTTGCATCATGAATGCCTTCTATTATGCTGTGAAGTAAAGTGTTAATGAATGGTGTTGTTGTGAATTGGGTTGATGTCACTTGCTTACAGTGAAACGATTGTCACTCTTGACTAGAATACATTTCTCAGTCTCTATATAGATGACTTGCTTGTTTCAAAAACGTTGTATTCTTGTGCAGGAAGAAAACCAGTCAAATGGGCAGTGAGATAGAGGTGCATTCCCGGCCTGCAGTGATCAGACTGTGTATGCTGTCACATATTATACATGGCCACAGACTAAGTTCAGTTAGTGCATTTATCCATGTCCATTATTTGTATTGCCAGAGAGGAGAATTTAATTCTTTGTTTCGGCGTTCTTAGTTTCACTTGTGGGTTGGGTGTTGGGAGGGTGGTGGCACATATTCAATATTTAATTATGCTGCAAGGCCGGTGTCTTTGTTTGTTTACACTGGGCTCTCTGAACAACCAGCCTTGGCTAATCCTCAATGGAGCTTGGAGCATAGAGGGTGTCAGATGGAGCACCAATGGCCTCCAGGTCCAGCACCGCCTCAGGCGCACCAGTTCCAGGTTAATCAGACCACCCATGGCAGTGTCTTTAATTATTATATGTCAAACAGGAAGGGTAGGGAACAGCCCAAAGATATCTCCTCTCAGTCTGCTCCTGAGTGGAACCCCCTGAGAGTGGGGAGGGTAGTAAGTATACCATTTTATATATACCACAAATCCACCATGCGCTTTTTCCTTGGTCTGCCACACCCCACAAAAGATTTATGTTGTCTGGAGAATGTTATGTTTGCATGTGTATATAAATATATAAATGTCTTACCCAGTGACAGTCCCTACTGGGTAGTTATAGTTAGGTCCAGGTTTCGTTAGAAAAAGCGCCCCTTCCTGGAATATTTTGGGGTGATCAGTCAAGCGATTGCTGACAAAAGGGGGCATTCCAAAATGCGTTTTCCCCATTATTTTATCCACAGGAAAATTGAACAGCGGAACCGCGAAAACTGCTGAACTGAATTTCACCAAATTTTGTAGATATTAGTCTAAAAAGCATGCCTTTTGGGATTTGGTGAAGCTTTGTTCAGTAGATTCTTAGAAATTAAGTATCTAAAATATTGTATATTTCACGCTGTGACTGATCTGCAGAGCCAACAAATCTTAAAATAACATCTGATTTTCTGCCACCACGTCAACAAAGATGTGGCATCATCCATTTTAGAACTCATGAACTGAGGGCCAGATGTACGACCCTTTTTTGCGCTCGCAAACGGGAGATCGGCCAGTTTGCACCCGCAAAAAAGGGTAATGGCATGTACAAACGCTATTTTGCGAGTTACAGACTCGCAAAATAGCGTTTGCGACTCTTGCTATTAGGAAGGGGCATCCCTTCCTAATAGCGAGACTAACTGCCATGTACTATTGTTTTGTGACCACATTTACGGCCGTAAAACACTCACAGTTTACCACCTACTTCAAGTAGGTGGTAAACCACTCGCAAATGGGAAGAAGTCCCCAGGGGACCCCTTCCCCCTTGTGTGTGTGTGAGAAAATATTTTTTAAGAGCGGACAGTGGTCCCAGGGATCACTGCCTGCCCTTAAAAAATGAAACTGAAAAGTTTCATATTTGTTTTTTAAATGCATCCTATTTTCCTTTAAGGAAAACGGACTGCATTAAAAAAAAACTGCTTTATTTAAAAAGCAGTCCCATACATGGTGGTCTGCTGACCCCATCAGGCCACCATCCCTGGGATTGCTAGCCATTCCCAATGGGGTCGCATGAATATTGATGAGGCATGCAATTTGCGACCCCATTGGTGATCGCTAACTGTGTCTGTGATACTGTTGTACGTTGCATTTTTCAAGTCACAAATTGTGAGTCACAAAATGTAAGGGTCGTACATCTGGTCCTGAGTCCCTTGTCCAGGAAATACATGAAAAAAAATAAGGGGGCACGTTAGGCATACCCTGCTCCCCAAGGACTGGGGAGGGGGGTTCCCAGAAACCCTCCCCCCACCCCGGGACCAAATACATTTTTTGTTTGACATTTTACCACATATTTACAGAGGATTCATGCTTAATTTAAAAAAAAAAAAAAAAGGTGGGACAGAACCGGGGGCAGGGTGAAATCGATTTGATTGGGGAGGGGGTATCCATCCACTTGTCCCAGAGCCTCTATAAGGCCCCGGTAACCCCATCCCTGGGGCCATGTGGATGTATGACATTACAATGCATACCTTAACTATGCATGCCTTTACCACATAACTTTTACCACACATATGTATTTATTCATCATACATAACACATTACAATGCATTTATATAAAATCTAACTTTACCATGCATACCTTTACAACACCTATTGTTACCATGCATGCCCTTAAAACACATTTTTTTAAATGAATAATTATAAAAAATATTTTACACATTAAATAACCTTTTTAAATGTAACATATAATTTCTTTCACAAATTAGTCTTATACTGCATTTTAAAAAAATAATAAGGTATAAAGGCCCCAACCAAGATGGCTGACCCCCTAGAAATGACAAATTCATGATTAAAAGCTTGAAATTCACACACCACTTAAATTATAGGTTTAGTCATATATTTAAGGAGAACAATTCAACCTTTCAAACACATCATTTAGGTTTTATCACAAAGCAGTATATAAACAGGTGTTCACCATCTTGTAACCATGGAGGTGACTACACATACAACAGCAAACAGCAGCAACTGCCACACCTAGCTTTCACTGTGGCCAAACCTACGGCCACCTATGGCCAATTGTAAGCATCATTTCTTACAATAATGATTAGTCTATTAAAATGTATTTCTACAAATCATTTCTAATACGTTTAAAATGTTATTTTCTGGTGTTTTTCGGAAATATTTCAAATAATAAATTACTCACAACTTGACAACAAACCTGTTTTTGAAGAAGCAAAGTTTTTTCATAATGTAATTATTTCTGCAAAATGTTATTAAACCATTTGAAAAAGTGAGGTTTTTTAGAAACAAAGTAATATAAGTTTCGAAGAAGAGGTAACCAAAATCAAATAACTGAGAGAAGATGCTGATTACTGATTGGGGCAGAATTACTATTCCAACTCCTCCCTGTGCCATCACTGGGAAGGTACTTGAAAACTATCTGGGGGGCAGAATTATTATTCCAACTTCGCCATGTCCCTAATCGGGGAAAGTGCTTGACACTGACTGGGAGAGAGAGGGGGGATTACTATTCCAACTCTGTCTTGTAGCAACACGGGGAAGGTGCTGGCTACTGGCTGGGAGGCAGAATTTATATTCCAGCTCTGCCCTGTGCCAACTTGGGGAAGGTGCTAGACACTGACTGGGGGCAGAATTAATATTACAACTCCGCAATAGTTTGTAAATCCATCAGGTAAATAAGTTCTGCAATTTTTGGACTAACACTAATAATCATTTTTTGCCAAAACTTTACAGGAGAATAAACAAGAATCAAATACCATAGGAAAATATGTTATCTATTTTTTTGCATTATTTTGTGATTACACCCTGAAAAGAAAAATAGAAAAATCTACCACCAACTTCCTTGGAGGGAGCTTCAGAAACAAATAGTCAACTGAAGGCCAAACTCAATCTCAAATATACATAAACACATTTCATATTAAAAACCAAATATTTTCTCTTTCAAATAGAAACATTACCCTCTTTTAAATCTCTCTACCATAATAATTAACTGAACTTACCTATTTGCTCTCAACAGGACACCATAGATAAATATACATAAACACATTTCATAAAAAAACACAAATATTTTCTCTTTCAAATAGAAAAACAACCCTCTTTTAAATCTCTCTACCAAAAGAATTCGCTAAACTTACCTATTTACTCTCAACAGGACTCCATAGATCATTTTTTATTTTTTTCATGTTTACAGTATTAATAAAAACCTTGTAATGAATTAAAATTAATAAAATCTCTCCACAAACAGACTTACAGTCATTTCTTTCTTTCATAAGCAGAGCTTGAAAATCAGTAATCAATGATAAAACATTTTTGCAGGAATATAATTACGATAATAAACATTTCCATCACATAGTTGGAATTTTGTTTTGATTTTTAGAAAGGAAAGATAGAAAATCCAAGACAAGCTGAATACATACTCTCCAAGAGGGCCAATAAGCTCCTAAATTATAGTGATATGGTAAGGAGAGACTTACTGAGCCCAGGAGTCATTGGAGGTGTGTGGAGTACTTCTCAACCAGTTGTAAAGGCAGTGTTACTGCATTTGTTGACACAGATGACAGAGAAAGAGAGCTGCCTCTGCAACAGAGTTCGAAGCATGTGCAAATGTACAGCACATTAATGCACTTAGTGCTACCTCCACTGAAACCTGGGGTTCAATTTTGAGGGAGGTAGCCCAGAACATCCCCATGCATGTTGCTGGAAGTATGCCCACACTTCCCAAACTTAGAAGAATGGTGCTACGTCAAAAACAGGCAAGTAATCCCCAAATAACAGCTCTATTTTGCACCACTGAAGAGTTAGCAACGCTTGTACAATGGTGTTCGCTGGTTCGATGCCACAGAGGTGTAAACCTCAGGGTTGTGGACTTGGATGTGACCAACGCCTTGAAGAATTAGGAGAAGTCTAAATATTATTTTGGCAAAAGGTTTCATACAAAGAGTAATCTATTTGAAATGGACGACTTCATTATTTTAAAGAAATGATAATGGATAGTCAGAGGTCATTCTAAATTTGAGGCACCACATATAGTTTCAAGAGTTAGTAAGAGTTCTGTTTTACTTAAGGACAAAGGGCTGTGGAAAATGAATAGAATTATACCTATTCATTTGGAACAAGTAAAAATTATGAACAAAAGCAAAGGTTCAAAAAATGAAATTGATAATCATGTGTTACTTGAGGTTCCATTAAACAACAACAGTGTTAACAGAAATGTTGAGTCAGAGAGTATGAATGAAGATGATGTTCAGAGGAATCTATTTTCAATCCAACAATTATGGACACAGAAGTATGTTATGAGGTCATTCATAAACATAGCTGTGGTGATGCTACTTGTTCTGGATAACAGAGAGTCAAAAGAAACGTTATTCTGAATGAATGAATGAATCTATATTTATTGAGCGCATGGCTACCAAAGGCCTCTCAGCGCTGAAGACAAAGCAAACAGTAAAGGAACATCTTAAGGGAACAGCAGAGTCTTTAGAGCTTTCCGAAAGGAAGAGTGGCTAGTTTCGAGCCGAATCTTATCAGGGAGCAGATTCCATTTTTGAGAAGCGATGGTGGAGAACATCCGACCCCCACTCCGAGCTCTCTGTACTCTAGGGGTTATCGCTAGACGCTTTGATTCTGATCGAAGAGTTCTCTTAGGGAAATAGGGGGAGAGGATGGGAGGAGCCTTCAAGGACATTACTTTATGCGTGATACATAGAGCCTTGAACTGGATTCTTTCAGCTACTGGGAGCCAATGCAACGCGGCAATCAGAGGACTGAAAGCAGTCATATAGGGAGCCTGCAACAAAGAACGGGCCGCACAGTTCTGGACCCTCTGGTGCTTTTTTATCACAGAACTAGGGGCACCAAGATAAAGAACGTTAGCATAATCGATTCTAGAGAGAATCAAGGCCTGGACCATCAATTTCCCAGCCTGAAATGGCAAAACTGGAAGAATCTTTCTGATCATTTTTAGGATTCCAAAGCACGTGGCTGCCACTTTTTGTGCTTGAACACTGAGGTCAAGTTTGTGGTCCAACCACACTCCAAGACTCTTTATATGTTCTCTAGGCATGGGCATCTCCCCTAGGCACTCCGGCCAGAAAGCCTTGGGGTTAATGTTGGTGGGTTTCCCAAGGAACATCAGCTCTGTTTTTTCGCCGTTTAGTTTAAGGAAGGAATTATCCATCCAGTTGGCGATGTGCTCCATGCAATTAGCCAAACCGAACTGTTCCTTATTCAAATGGTTAAGGGAGACGATCAGTTGTGTGTCGTCTGCATATGAGACGATCTTCACCCCAAATGGCCTGACCAACTCACTCAGAGGACGCATATATACATAAAAGAGCGTGGGGCTCAGGGAGGATCCCTGAGGGACCCCACAATGCAATGGTGTTCTTTCCAAGACCGAGTCATTCTGGAAGACTTGAAATGACCTGTCCCTAAGAAAAGATTCTAACCATTTAAGCAAAATGCCAGAGACTCCAATCTCTCTCAGTCTTTCCAGCAAGATAGAGTGATTGACAGTATCAAAGGCCGCGCTGAGGTCGAGTAGCACAATGGCTACCGACCCTCCCGCATCTAGAATTTTCCTCGATTCTTCAACCACAGTTAACAATGCAGTTTCAGTGCCTTGCTGCGGTCGAAAACCAGTTTTAGAGGAGTGAAGACGGCCATTTTCTTCCAAAAATGAAGAAAGAATGTTGTTAACATACTTTTCACATATTTTTGCGACTCCCGGCAGCAGCGAAATGGGTCGAAAATTAAACAGAATTTCTGGTTCCAGAGAGGGTTTCTTGAGGAGGGCTCTTACCATGGCCTGTTTCCATGAGGACGGCACAACACCCGTAGTAAATGAGAGATTAATGAGGTCAAGAGTGACAGGACCAATGGTGTCAAATGCCTGATTAAAAAGAGCAGGGGTAATCGCATCCTGAGGGGAGCCGGATTTAAGCTTATGGGCATAACATTTTAAGGTGTTCATATCCATCGAGGGTATCACAGCAATTTCCAACTCAGACCACTAAGTTTAAGGATATGATGTTTGCCTTAACAAATGGTATGCGTTCCAGATTAGGAGTTGGACGGACCGTTGGAGTGGTGAAACAAAAAGGCTAGCTAATGCGCACCATCAGCGAGGGCTCTTTTATTTCTTCAAATAAACCTCAGTGTTTTCCTTCAATTACTTAAGTGGTGTCGTCCATCTCTACCCATCAAAGATACTACATGATGGCAAAAAGGTTAGACTAATTCCACTTCTAAGTAGTGCCATGAAAAAGGAAGCTCTATTGATGATCATATCGGTTCTAGTGAAAACAAACGCATAGGGTAATTTCGGTTCCCAGAATGGACATGAGAGGGGTATATCATCCTGATCTTTTTACATAACATCAGGCAGACATTAATGGTTCTTAATCTCAAGTCATTCATCACATTTATTTTATACCACCCCTTCAAGAAAGTGCAACTCCAGGCCTTTATACGGTTGGTAAATTACTTAATTGCTTACTTGTACTTAAAGAATGTCTGTTTGTCTACATCATGAATGTAATAGACCAGTGGTTTCTGAAATGTGCTTTCTATTCGAAACATTTCTATTCCACAACCTTTTAGTCTCTTTGTTGTAAATTGAAACAACGATGTGATTAAGCATTTACTAAAGACATTAGTTCCTCTGTTATAGATCGTGTTTTCTCTGTTATGTTGACCGAAGCTTGGACTCCATTTTGTATTGTCATGCCTCCACGTGTTCCCCACGAGAAGAGTCCAACCTCTGTGTTAGTTGCTCTTGTAATCTGCCCAGTAACAGTCTATAAATAGCTCCTTTGTCCATCTGGCGCATGCCCAGACTTGACCACATCTGTTATCAGTTAGCCTTGCTTGACCATGTTTTCGCGGGCTCAAGGAGTGCGTTAGCTCCGCCCACATATTGATTCAGTATCGAAAATGACCATAAATGGTAATGTTCTTCGTCTTCATGTTGTATCCACCCACTTATGAGCCCCTCTACTGTGTATAAAAGGGGACCATGTACGAATGTTCTTTGTGCTACTCTATGCAATACTGAAGAGTGTTGTGTGGATTGTAGGACCACCCTTAAGGGTTAATAAATGCTGTCTTTGTACTTTGCAGTTTCCGTGCCAACTTCCTTATAGATTCCATTACAGGAGAGCGAACCCTTGTGTCCTGCGGGCCTAGCTGGGGCCTGTATTCATCAATTGGCGCCCGTCACGTGGGGCTCATCGGCGACTCGGATGCTCGAAGGATTGGTCGCGACGAAGGTGAGGAATTGGGCCGGGGACGTGATCACTGCCAGCGGCGTCTTAGCCCTGGCATCCCAAGGTTTTTCTTCCTTCCCTTCCGAGCTGACCGTCTGGGTGGCGCCGGTCCTCGACTGAGACCTCTTCTGTCGGTCTTGCCGTGAAAGCCGTTTGGGCGATTGTGGAGCTTGGCAGTTGGAATCTGGACTCTTGATTGGTAAGAACCGGTGTACGGTACTTGCTCCGAGTTTTTGAAGCCTGATCTGGCTATTTGAGTTTGATTTGTGATGACTAGTCATATTTTGGATTTGTCTTTGTGAATATATATGCGTTGCAACACATATAGGCAGGTAATGTGGAGAGATTTCTCCAGAGCTGTGTAACTTTGAACGGCGCAACGATTAAGTGCCATTTTTTATAATATTGCATATTTTGCATTATTTCTGAGCATGCCTGCTTTCAGCGCACTCCGTAAGTGGTGCTGCTGTTTCGGAAACCGGTTGAACCTCGAGGAATCTGCTCCAGCTCCCCCAGAGGGGACTCCTAATAGGGATATGTATGTGAAGCATGGTCTTTCTTCCATAATGTACAGCACAGTATGGAGGAAATATACAAAAAAAGATCCTGAGTTGCGATGGCCTTTGTATGGATCGTTTGATATACGTAAGATTGAGTATGTGGAACAGTGTATGTGTAAGCGGCGTGCTCGTCAGGATATGTTTGAGTGTGTGCGGTTGTGGGTGAAGGAGGTGCGTGAGCGAGAGAAGCGTGAGAAAGCGCTGTTTGATAAAGAACAACGGAAGAATGATCATGTGCGAGCACAGGAAGCGAAGCGTCGGGAGGACAGAGAGCAGACGGACAGGCAAGAGAAGGAGCGTAGGCTACAAGTTTCGGGTCAATACGTTGTTCGGCAGCCACTTTATCCTGTCCTTAATAATCTTGATGATGATTTTTCTTTACTAGATCGCCCTCCGCCCCCTTATGTCGGCGCATCTGCTCCGAGGCCGCAAGATTCTGTCCCGGGTCCGGGTAAGGTAGATACGCGGTCCATGTTATCAGCCAACCAAATGGCTGAGCTTCGGCAAATTTCCTTCCGTGCACTTAACGGCAAGATATCTATAGAGGAATTATTTCATACTTGGGGGTCGTGGCAGGAGAGAGATAAATTGTATTTTCTGGGTCATTTCGCGGATGAAGTGATTGATGCTTTCCGGAAACGTTCTGGTGTTTTTGAGCCCGACGAAGTATCATCGGATGCTAAAGCATTGCGTAATGGTGTTTTCTCTTTTTCTAAGGCTCCAGATACGGTTCGGCGGCTGTTCGCCTTGCGGGACGAGGTGCTGGTCTATAAAGAGAAAGCGCGCCAGCGAGCAGGGAAGGAGAAGCAGTCGGATTCGTGCACATCAGAGGGCCACTCATCCACCTCCCAGTCAGATAAGGATGACATAGTACATGTTAAACCAATGCGAGAGGCGGCGCCTTTGTATGTTCCTCCTAAAGGAGCGGGGACTAGCTCGGACATTACCTCCGCCGATGCTAAGGGATATTTCGTGTATAATTGGGTTTACACTCCGTGGCATAGAGCTGATGTTATGGCATTAAAGAATGCGCTGCCCGATCCCCGCAAGAATCCAGCGGCCTTCTATGAAGAAGTCGAGGGGGCCTTGAATTCTTGCTTTATGACTTTAGCAGATATAGACCTGTTCTTTGGCCTTATTCTACCACCAGACATGTGGCGATCTGTGCGGAAGGTAGATGATGTTGCCACTTTTAAGGCTCGATGGTCTGACTTGGAGGATGAGGATAGGGAGAGGAAGCCTGCGCAGAAACCGCCCCAGAATATTTTAGACGTCCCTGCTGCTATTGTGACTAAGTTGAAGACAATTATCCCCCCTAAAAAGATTGACTGGAATATGTTAGCTGCATGTAAACAGAAAGTTGATGAGTCAGTTGCGGACTTCTTTACGCGCTTTGAGGAGACGTTTCATGATTTTAGTGGCCAGTCGCTTACCGACGATACGGGACGCCACCTTTTTGCGGATAAATATGTAGCTAATCTGCTGCCGGCAGTTGCGGCCCGTCTAAAAGCGAGTGAAAGTTCTTGGTCCTCCGCTACGCCGACGGCCCTCCTGACTATCGCTCAGTATTATGAGCGTCAGGAGCAAGAAGCAAAGGGCCAGGAGGAAAAGAAATCGAAAGATTTGAAAACAAAGGTGATGTTGGCGCAAGTCTATGGCCCGCCTCGACGGGGTAGTAATAGAGGTAGTGGAGGATCTTATGGTCCTCCCTCGGGCCGGTCTGATTTGAATAGGAATCAATGTGCGTATTGTAAGCAATCGGGTCATTGGGCAAGGGACTGCCCGGTGTTGCATGCATCGCGCCAGGGGCATACCCACGGTGGCCCGCGAGGTAGAGGGGGTTTCTCGAACCTTCGAGGGAATTCTAACGAACAGGCTCGTTTTGAGTCTGCGGGGCAGCACCGAGATAGGTCAAATGTTTTCGATCGCCAGCATCAGTATCAAGCGTCAGGGATTGACCGGTCGGGGTACCATGACTCTCAGCATGCATAGGATTGCGTTGGATGGGGGTTAGAATCAGTTGAGGTGCCGGTCGATCAGAAGGGCCCTTATGTATCGGCTGAGGTTTTGGGCTCTACTGATCAGTTCCTAGTGGATACTGGAGCGACACGTAGTGCGCTATCTAAGCAATTGGTTCCGGGGGCTCCCCCATCCGGCTTAATGGTCACATCGGTAGGGTTTGATGGTACACTCTCCCGAAGCCCTCTTTCACAGCCCCTCATGTTTAAGGTTGATTCTTTTTCTGCACCCTGTCCGTTTTTGCTTGCCCCGTACACACCGGACAATATTATGGGTCTTGATATGTTAAAGCACTTTAGGGCTACTATCCGCTGCTCCCCTGCTGGTGTGCGGGTAATATTGAATGATAATTACCCCCGATCTGAACGGATGTGTACGGTGTCAGAGGATGCGCTGTTAGCTACCCTCCCTCGTGCTTTGTGGGCAACTTCGGATACTGATGTGGGACAAATGGTGATTCCGCCGGTCCACATTAGTGTCCAGGAGGGGGCGGTGTTACCACGCCTCCCACAGTACCGTATTTCCCAGGAGGGCGAGGAGGCTCTCATACAGATAGTGCAGGATTTGATAACGGTTGGGGTAGTCGAGGAAGTCCCCTACAACATTTGTAACAGTCCGATTCTTCCCATACTGAAAAAGGATACGGATGCCAGAGTTTATCGGTTTATAATTGATTTGAGGGAAGTGAACAAGATCGTGATACCTCAATACCCAGTGGTTTCCGATATCACGACGTTGCTTACCTTGGTCCCGCCTACGGCGACCATGTTCTCAGTGATTGATTTGAAAAATGCCTTCTTTTCCATTCCCATTCACCCTGATAGCCGATATCTTTTTGGGTTTACACTGAATAATAGATCTTATCGTTTCTGTAGGATTCCCCAGGGCTATACAGAAAGCCCTAGCATTTACAGTCAGGCTTTGAAACGACAATTGGATTCCTTTGTCCTGCTCGAGGGTGTCGCCCTCATTCAATATGTCGATGATATCTTACTGGCGGCTGACACCCTGGAGTTATGTGACAAAAGTACGTTATCCTTACTTTCCTTTCTAGCGTCCCGCAATCATAAGGTATCTAGGAAGAAATTGCAATTCTGTAGACCAAAGGTGACTTATCTGGGTCACCTTTTGTCTAAGGAGGGACGTGCACTCACACCGGATCGTATCCAAGTAATTTTGGATACACCGAGACCATCCACACAGAAGGATGTGCGTGCATTTTTGGGCCTTGTTTCTTTTTGTAGACAGTGGATATTGGGGTTCTCGCACATAGCTAAGCCATTGTTAGCCCTCTTGACAAAGGACACGCCTATCCCAATCCCTTGGTCAGATGAGTGTGATACTGCTTTTCAGCAACTACGACAGGCCCTTTGTTCAGCACCAGTGTTAGGAACCCCTGATTATGCAAAACCCTTTTCGTTGTATGTGCATGAGAAAGATGGATGTGCATTGTCAGTTTTAGTGCAGATGCACGGTGATAAGCAGCGCCCATGTGCATATTTTTCGGCTGTACTTGATCCTGTTGCCCGAGCATTACCAGGGTGTTTTCGCTCGGTTGCGGCGACAGCTGTGTCAATACGCCAAAGCGAGGGAATTGTGTTATCTCATAAGCTGTTGGTATTAGTCCCCCATGCTGTTGATGCCCTGCTTAATCAAACAAAGACGCAGCATTTGACCAGTGCCCGTTTAACGGGATATGAGTTGACGCTTTTGGCTCCTCATATTACGTTGAAAAGGTGCGTAACGCTAAACCCGGCAACATTGCTGCCATACCCCGAGCCCATAGCCTGAGGCGCGGAAAGCGCATGATTGTATTCTCGTGACTGAGGAACAAACAAAGGGTCGGTGTGATCTCCAGGATACGCCCTTTCCAGATGTAGATGGAGAACTGTGGGTGGATGGATCCTGTCTGAAGCTACCAGATGGTACGGCTTCAGCAGCATATGCAATTACCACATTACAAACGATAGTGGAGACAGCACGCATACCACAGAAATCAGCTCAAGCAGCGGAACTGATAGCATTAACACGAGCATGTGAGCTCAGTACAGGATTATGTGTGAATGTTTATACAGATAGCCGCTATGCCTTCGGAGTAGCGCATGACTTCGGCCTACTCTGGAAGGAGAGAGGGTTTTTAACGTCACATGGAGTACAGATAATGCATGGAGAGTTAGTTTATAATCTTTTATCTGCATTGACATACCCAAAGAAAATTGCCATTGTTAAGTGTAGCGCCCATAGGAAAGTGGTTGATAAAGTTGGAGAAGGGAATGCGTTAGCGGATCGAGTAGCACGGGAGACTGCGATGCAGCCCGGTACTACTGCCATGTATGTAGTGAAGTCACAGGTGGAGAGATGGCATGATGCGAAGGAGGAAGTGCGAGAAATGCAAAGGACCGCTTCTGACAAAGAGCGGGAACAATGGGCTAGCGAGGGAGAACTGGATGACGAGGGTTGCTGGAGAAATAAGCAGATGGATAGATGGAAATTACCCACGGCCTTTGTACAACCTATGGTTCAGATGGCACATGGGCTAGCAGATGTTGGAGCTTCCGCAATTGTGAAATTGCTTACCCAAGTCTGGGAGCATCCAGAGATTGCTAGCACGGCAAAGAGAGTGGTGCAGACCTGTATGATCTGCCTGAGGTACAACCCAGGAAAGGGTACTCGAACTCCAGCAGGAGGGTTTGTGACACCCACTGCACCCTTTGAGGTTCTGCAGATGGATTACATCCAGCTTGAGCGCTGTAATAATCTGAAGTATGTTCTAGTAGTGGTCTGCGCTTTCAGCAAATGGGTTGAAGCGTACCCTACGAAAGACAATACTGCAATGACTACTGCGAAGCTGCTGCTAAAGGAGTTTTTCCCCCGATATGGCGTTTGTAGACTTCTGTGGAGTGATAATGGCCCTCACTTTGTAGCGGATGTTATAAAGTATGTCTTGAAGGGTCTAGGCATCACTCAGAAGTTCCACGCCGTGTTTCACCCTCAGTCTGCAGGCCTAGTTGAGAAGTATAATGGTACACTGAAGCTTAAGATCGCCAAAATTCAAGCTTCGACGTCTTTGACTTGGCCAGACGCTCTGCCACTGGCGTTATTGTCAATTAGATCAGTACCGCACTCTCGAACTGGCCTTACGCCGTACGAGATTGTCTTTGGACGCCCAATGAATATTTGGGGTCCACCAAGACCTAAGGCTGTGTATGATGTACCTTGTGTAATGATGAGCGATTATTTGGCACAGTTAACGGATAACTTGGTTTCTATCCATCAACAGGTCCGAGAGGCGCTCCCTGATCGGTCTACCGGCGAAGGACATGGTCTCCGGCCTGGTGACCATGTCATGGTGAAAGTCTTCGACAGAACGAACAGCTTGGAGCCGAGATGGGTGGGCCCTGAGCAGGTCCTCCTCGCAACGAGGACGGCTGTGCGAGTCTCCAACCGAAAGAATTGGATCCACTCCCTGCACTGTAGGAAGGTGCCGCCCGGATTGGTGGAACCTGCCGTGCTGACCGATCAACGAGAAATTCTGGCTGCAGAGACAGGTCGTGCTGCGGAGCCAAACGCCACTGAGGAGCTCTTTCCGGACCACGCGACTCCTGGAGGAAGGCGATATCATCTTCGACCACAGAAGTGAGTTTTCCAGTACCGGGACATACTGTCAGAACGGCCCTTGGGTTAGTGAAACGGAGAGCCGATGAGGCAAGGGGGGGGGATCAGCCCTGCATTAGTGTAGCGACACCCGTCTTGGCCCGCTGGTGAAGAAATCAACCGCTGCCCAAGGGGAAGAGTTCTGACAGACTTCTAGTTTCAGGAAGATATTGGGTTTTATTTTTGCTTTGATATGGAGAAAAAGAAAATACTTTGCGCATTAGGGTTCATGTTGACAGTAGCCATTGTTGGGATAACCACATGGTTCGTGGAGGATGTAACTCCCGCTCGGAAGATTCTTGTGTTGACAACTCCGGTGCCTGAGGAGCACTATTTTTATACATTACCGTATCAAGAGTTGAAGCATCGACAATCTTACTTGAATAACACTTTCATCCAGATGCTGCATCATACCCACGTTGCTACGAATGCTACGAACTGTTGGATATGTGGGATGATGCCAGCTCATCAGAAGAAAGGAGGAACGCCATTTATACCCCTTCCTTTCTCTCATAATGGCTCTTGTAGAGCATGGTATACTTTGCTTTTTGCCACTCGGAAACCGACAGTGGGACGATTGCTTTTTAGACTTAATAAAGAATGCCATCAAGACAAGAATGGGTATCCACAAGCGAATGGGACAATTTGGGAATGGGAAGAGTACCGACCAGACAATGAATCCATTCCCTACATCTTCACGAACACCAGAGACACTATGGGAAAAGACAAATTTGTGATTCAAGTAGCACAAGCTCAAGCGGACCTGTGTGTCCAGAGTGTGGGTTTCATCCCTGTTGGTGTCAGTGATTGCATTACTGTTTTGAATATTGATGGGTTGAACAATAGTACTTTTTTAGCCTCCCATAATACGTACTTTGTGTGTGGAAATAAAGGTTATTACCGTCTGCCGGCTGGGTGGTCTGGGGTATGCTATGTATCATTTCTATTACCTCCTGTATTCTTAGCTCCCGCATCTTATCATAAGGATTTGAAATTATTAAATAATGTGACTGTAAATAGGTATAAACGTACTTTATCAATTGATGATGTAGATCAGACTGACACCAGTCTGCAACAGTACATTGATTTTAACTTAGGACTGTTTTTCTTTGTTGGAGCTGCCCTGAACAGTAGGAAGATCCGAAGATTAACAAGAGTGGTAGAAGCTGTGACAAATCAGACTGCTGCTGCTCTTGGGAATCTTACGGAGGAATTGCAGATCACAAGGATTGTTGCATTGCAGAATCGTATGGTATTAGACGTTATGCTAGCTGATAGAGGAGGAGCATGTAAAATTATTGGAAGTAGCTGTTGTGTGTTTATCCCTGATCATACGCCATCAGTTTATAATGCCATCAATAAACTGCATAAAATTGCAGCTGAGATCCATACAGAAAACGGCACTTGGTCTTTTTCTGGATGGTTTTGGGCGTTAATTACTGCCTGGGGATGGAAGGTTCTAACTGGTCTCTGTATTATTGTAGTGGTTCTGTTCTCATGCTGTATTTGTATTCAATGTGGTCCCTTACTCTGCTCATTATGTGTATCATTCTGTATCCCTGATAAGAAAGCTATTGCCGATGTTGCCCACCAAAAACGTTTAGCTAAAGAAGTTGAAGAAATGATGACAATTGATATATATGATGATTATCCTAACAAACCGGATGTCTTCAGTAAATGCTGAAAGGGTCGTCTGTTGTAAATTGAAACAACGATGTGATTAAGCATTTACTAAAGACATTAGTTCCTCTGTTATAGATCGTGTTTTCTCTGTTATGTTGACCGAAGCTTGGACACCATTTTGTATTGTCATGCCTCCACGTGTTCCCCACGAGAAGAGTCCAACCTCTGTGTTAGTTGCTCTTGTAATCTGCCCAGTAACAGTCTATAAATAGCTCCTTTGTCCATCTGGCGCATGCCCAGACTTGACCACATCTGTTATCAGTTAGCCTTGCTTGACCATGTTTTCGCGGGCTCAAGGAGTGCGTTAGCTCCGCCCACATATTGATTCAGTATCGAAAATGACCATAAATGGTAATGTTCTTCGTCTTCATGTTGTATCCACCCACTTATGAGCCCCTCTACTGTGTATAAAAGGGGACCATGTACGAATGTTCTTTGTACTACTCTATGCAATACTGAAGAGTGTTGTGTGGATTGTAGGACCACCCTTAAGGGTTAATAAATGCTGTCTTTGTACTTTGCAGTTTCCGTGCCAACTTCCTTATAGATTCCATTACAGGAGAGCGAACCCTTGTGTCCTGCGGGCCTAGCTGGGGCCTGTATTCATCATCTTGTTTGCATCTTGTCCTCTCATTAAAGTAATACTGCTGTCTATTACGCTTCCATATGCAAGATCAACTATTTGAATACTCCCAACAAGTCACAGTGCCATACCCAGTTCAGTTACCGGAGGAGATGTCATACCTGAAACCAATACAGGAATTATTCTTAATCGTTGCCCACTTTTGAAAGGATTTGAGGAAATGGACTTAGGGTTGCTGAAGTATCATTCTCATAAAATTGCTCTTCTAGAGACATCATAAGCTCCAGTCTGGGAGTGAATTTGAATCTAAGGGGACATGCCAGGCACCAAACTTTGAGTATGGCTTCATTTACAAATAGATATTCATCACAATTTGCTTGGCTTGCTGGTTTATTGATTCCTAGGAACACAAAGGCTCTGATCCCTTTATAGGGGTATCAGAAGATCTGTCTGTATGGCAGAAAAAAGTCTAGTTTGTGGTCAGTTAATCACTTGCCCTGACTTTCATCTTTATACATGGAAAGAGACCCCAATTTCTGAATCTTTAAAAAACGATATGTATAAATCCTTCAGTGAGGCATAGATGAAGCAGATTGCATACATTTTGACTCAAAATGTAAGGTACAATAAATAAAGAATCTTCAAGGTTAAAGGTATAAGTGAAACCTCAAAGAAACAAATATCAAGAATAGGAGTAGGGTCCCTTTAAAAACCGGCAACACACTTGGGGGTGTAATGATCAGAGTGACCCGGACGTAAAAAGCGGCATGGTAACCGGCAGGTTGCCGGTTTTTCAAGGGACCCTACTCCTATTCTTGATATTTGTTTCTTTGAGGTTTCAATCCTCAAATTCCTTGTCTGACCATGTAGTTTAATCATATGGGATCGCAAAAGGAGTCTAAAACTCTGCTGTCAAGTGTTAGACCTAGATTGCATTGGTTGAGGAAGCCCCTTGTCGCTGGCCATGTTTTGAGAAGCGGTAGCATCACTACGCCATGATAATCAATACTTTCCTTAGTCAAATGTTTTTTTAGTTCCGACTAAATGCTGGTGCTATAAAAACATTTTAAATGAAAAAATGCTCTAGTTTTTTAATTGCACTAATTGAGAGGGCCACTTTTGTGACTACCAAAATGGTAATCTTTAACTTCATTTGCTTCTGAAGTGTGTCATGCTGACTGCTGAAGAGACCCCATACCTGGCACAATTTGTAATCATAGCAGCCTCGTCTGTGCCAGGTGATAATTTGATTTTCATCAGCTTGCAACCTGAAGCTCCAAGGACTCCTCTCAAATTCAGTGTAGATGAAGGCCTATGCATACAATGGAAGGATGTGCAGGTTACAGAAACACTTTGGGGCATATTTATGAGGCAGTTTGCATCGCTCTTGCACCACGCGATGTGGTGCAAGAGCGATATAAGCCGTAAGACTGATTTTTGAAGCCACGCAAAGCCACTTTGCGTGGCTCCAAAATATGCAATGCAGTGCAAATCGCTGCGTTGCATTACTCTTCCTTGGGAGCGAGTTCCATGGGCGTTGAGTGGGTGTTCCCATGCAACTCCCATGGTTTATGATGCATTCCAAGATTTAAAAGAACTTGTAAACCTGGTAATGCGCCAAAACCTGAAAGCCTTCCCAGGGGAGGTGTAACAAGGAGAAATATTTCTCCTCTTTTCTTCCTCTCTCTATGTGTGCTGTATTCTGCAGCACACGTAGAAAGAGGAATATGCCTCCCAGGATTGGTTTTGTGTGGGAAGGTGCCCTTTCCTGCACAAAAACAATCCTGCTTACAATGCAGGCACCCTTGCACAATGGTGCAAGGTTGCCAGGCAGCCAAAAGGGCGCAAGCGCAGGGGAAAGGACAGAACTGTGCCATATTGCCTTAAATACGGCCCATTCCTGCCCTTTCTCTGTCACGAAGAGCAGTGCAGCAAGGTGACTTGCTGCACTGCATGACTTCTCCATCAATAGGCTCCTTTGAGCTTTATCTGAAAATATACCGTCTTGCATAGATCCACAACATATTCACATGATGAGCGTAACCTTTATAGAGTGTAAAAGAGAGTGTAAAACGCAAACTACAAGCACAGACCACACTGCTAACTGGAATAAAAGTTAACACAGGCAAAGGACCTACTGTAAATATTTAAGCTTAGCACATTAGCACATTGAGTGATTTATTTTACACAAAGAGATATGGACGAGCCGCAAATGGATAATCACGGAGAGGGCGTGAGAAAGAGAGAAAGAGAGATTGTGTGAGATTAGATAGATATACAAATGGACAGAAACACACATTGATATACATATATTTGTATATATTTATAGGGAAATCACATACTCATCCACATACGAATTTATAAATCTAGATGACTTTATGTACGTTTTATATTTATGAATATATCATAAATTGCATACATACAGATATATATATATATATATACAGACACAAATATATATATATCTATGTGCATGTGTGTGTGTGTGTGTGTGTGTGTATATATATATATTCCCCTGAATATTCATACAATCAGCACACAGTTCTGGTATGCAGGCATTTTATTTTTCTTCCAAGGAAGTCCAAAACCAGACGTCTCCTCGGGAAAACAAATGTTTTTTTACAGTTTGGGATAATTGTCACCACAAAGAAAAAAAACACAATAAACCTTTAATTAAAAGTCATGCAAGGAAAAGCGAGATTTGTAAGCTTAACCCAAAAGCTGAGGAGCCTGATGTAAAATATTTGTAATATTTAGGAAACCCGGAGTTTTACATAAAAGTAAACAGCATTGCCTGAAGGCGCAATTTCCAGCAACACAATAAAATGTGCACTGAATTTATGGCGGCCATCCATTAACTCTACCAAGGCAACATCACCCATATCTGTCGTCCATCATTATAATAGAGGGTTAATACACTGAATTTACATAAAAAAGTCATATTGTCTGCATGAATTATTTACACTCTCAGCTGTTTTTACAGCTTGGTTTCAAGCTGGATTCTGGGAGGGATTCTGCCAGTAAATTACTCTGTTGAGACCCAGCCCTATAACTACAAACAGAGCTGCCAATGTGAGGAGGAAAAGGGGAAAGCACAAATCAGCAGCCGGGCTTCTTTCATTCCCTTTAGCCGGCTCTAAAAGAGCAGGCGAATTGACACAGGCGGTGTGTAGCAGGAGACAATCCACGGGGAGCTTTAAAAGATTACCTGCAGATAAGTCTATGTACCTTCGAACATCTGCCTGTATCATAATTTGCACAACTTTCTTTCCCTGGTTTCTCCCTCTCTCTGACCACACACTGTCGGATATACGTCCATCTATGTATACATCTGTCTGATTTATTGTGTGTCCCTTTATCTCCCCATTGTTTGTCAACCCCTGTCCATAATCTTACTATTGCTCTGCCCAGGGATATTTTATTTTTCATGGCTGTTTCCTTCTCCACTCCCCTCTTCTTTCGAAGCTATTAGTCTCTGTCCTCATCTCGGCAAATCTTCTAGCCTCTTGCATCACTGTCCCATTGTGCATTGTCCTTCAAGCGCCTGGACAGTCATTGTCCATCTGTCTGTATTTTACCTCCTCTAATGGTCTATTTCCATTCCTTTCCTATTGCCGCTCTTGCGGGTCTCCCCAATACCTGGGCTCGGAAATTATGGCAACCAAGGGTGATACAGCACACTCAGGGGGCCGCGGGCAGAAGTGAAGCACAGTGATCCAGGGACTGGAATAGGACCGTGGTATAATATTAATGCAATAAAAGGAGAGGGCTTCCAGGTGCACTCCTAAGGGAATGGGTAACCCTGGAACTCCTCGTGAACAGAGAAAATAAGTGCAGGAAAGTCCCCGATTCAAGTTGGTGACTGCAGTGAAAGAGATAGGGTCGAAATACTAGTGAAAGGAGGAATCCCTGTCCATGATAGCAATCAAGCTTGAGAAAGGTTTCTTCTGATATTCCAAAGATAGCCCCCAACATGTTGGAACGATCTCCATAATCTGTCAGTCACTTTGCTCACAGCCTGCTTGTCTCTGTCCAAAATAAATTCATTTAGGCTGCTGTGATCTTCATTTCTTCTAGCTTTACCGTAGTAGTCTTATATGGTCTCAAAAATGTGTTTTCTTTTAACTATAGTAACTGATAAAGTGTACTTTGCTCTTTGCAACAGTTTATGCTAGTGTTTTAAAGCAAAAAGTTTAGAACGTACCTTTGAGAGCATGCCAAACATCAGTTGTCCACTTCATGAATTTTCTCCCTTTTTAAGTCATTCTCAACTTGAATTACACCTTGCACTAGTGAATCGTCACTTTCGGATCTTTGCAGTAGCTGGTGCAGCAACAACACTTGTAACATATAAGGGTGTGGTATGGTGTTCTGTCAAATGGGTGCCTGTCTGTGATTTGTCTGAGACCATTATTGCTGAGGGACTATGTGGAAGAAAACCCTCCAGTGACACCAGATGATATGGGCGGGCTTATGAGTGCCTGACCCACTACAGAATTTAGAATTAGTGTGTCCGTCACTTTGAGATGAGAGATCTATTGCTGGAAGGATTTCAACCGACTGGTTGGGTGCCATTGCATAGATTTAAGTGGACAATGGGCAACCTGGACAAGGGAGCGGCACCCGAGGAGGTAGTTTCATGAGCAGGTTCAGCAGACACTGGTGTTAGAGGGTGAGTAAAGAGGATCCCTGATTGACACGTGCAGCATTACTCAACGATTCAGGAAGATAAGTCATGGTTTGGGAGAGGCTTCAAGAGTGCCAGTTTTACAGTAATGGTCCCAAGGAGCACAGGGTTGCAAGTGCATACAAAACAATAAAAGGCGGGATTATGCCAGCACCCTGTTCCCCAATAATCCAAAGATTTGTTGCTTGTGCAGCTGAATCCTTGACTGGTTTGGGCAATCTAGCAAAGGTACAGGATGACAGAATTGAGAGAGAGATACACGGGGTAAATGAAGAGGGAGCATCCGGAAATACTGGAACAGGAGGATACCTGAGCCTGTCTTCATCATGTTAGACACCAGTAGAGGAACAGATACGCCACCCTCACACAGAGTGCACGGGTGCAAGTTGGACACCACATGGCACAATCCTTTGATTAAGAAAAACACACACAAACACTCTATCTCTCCTACATTTCCACTCATTCTCTTTTTACATGGGGGTATGAAAGGATAGAAAACAATTGAGATGACTAGTCTGCTTTCAAGTGATCAGACAACCTCATCAGAATCAAGTTGATTGGACTCAGAAGGAGGAGTGTGTGATGGTGGGTCTTTCCGAAGGTAGGAAGCTCATGGTGGCCCAGTGAAAGTGAATGTATTACTTTTGGGTATCAGCCCTGAAAGAAGGAGCGAACGCGAAGGGTAAAATGAAGAACTGTGCTTCAGAAGCTATGTATCTGGGACTAAAGCAGTTCGATTTAACCCATTAAGATGTTTACACTGTCCTCTAAATGGGTGCACCGAGAGTTTAAGAATGAAGGCACAATTCTCATACCTCCAACATATCTGGTTTAGGGGAGTTATACGTATTAAGGATCCATAAAAGCATTGAATTACTTGAAGTTAAATATATATATATTTTCTCAGAATGTATGGGCTCATTTACTAGTGGGTGGTAGTAGGACATCTGCGAAAAAGTAAGTGGCTGTCCATCTGGAAAGTGGTGTTCCTGATGTAGGATCCACTCACTCCACCATTGGGGAGACTCTTTGTGCCTTGTTGTACTGGCAAAAATGGCTTATTTTCTGTCCAAGTCAGCAATTTTAATCCACAATATTAAGGATGGAATATTGAAAGGCCATAATATTGTGACCAAAATATAGAAATCAAAATAGAGAGGAGGTAAGTGCATATAGGTAAGTATAAATGTTCTAGTCATAAATCCACATCTACGTACCTTATATGTTGTCAATATCTGGAGGTAGCTACAGAAAATGTATACATACTTACTTTACGATATTTTGACCATTGATATTTTGGTTGCACTATTGTGGCCACTTGATATTCGATCCTCGGTATTCTGGATCTACACTGAGGA
Source organism: Triturus cristatus (assembly GCF_964204655.1). Taxonomy (NCBI): domain Eukaryota; kingdom Metazoa; phylum Chordata; class Amphibia; order Caudata; family Salamandridae; genus Triturus; species Triturus cristatus. The sequence continues at coordinate 362,588,717 of NC_140584.1, read as the reverse complement.
AGGCAAGATAAACCAGGGTGGCACAAGATGACATCAAGTCTCTTCCAATGTTCTCAGTATACATTGATAAATTCTACAAGACATGAGGGACATTATATTTATGATTCCTGCAAATTGACCACCACTTTGTCAATAGGTCTCCAGGAATTGCATAAGTGATGGGAGATCTGCCATTTTCCACCAAAGCAGTTCCAGGTATGTACATGGAAGATATTTAGGGGAACAATGTCTGCAACAATGGCTAGTAAATCTAAGTTAGGTGGCAGAGCAATTGCTGGTGGTAGTGAGTCTGAGCCACTCACCTTTGAATGATGCCCTTAGTTTGAAGACATACGGTGCTGTAAGCATCAAAAACTGTTTGAGTACCAAGCAGTCCATACCACTGTGTGCCAACCAGCTTAGATCAGAGTCAGTCAACCTTAGTGACATATTCTAACGTTTTCTCAAGCTGAGACAGTCCAGTCCTTTCCAAGCAACATGGAAAAAGGAAGGTATCACATTTAATGGGAGGTATGGAAGAACTTTCACTTGGAGGTTACGGTCTTGGCTAAAGTACTCTTGATATTTTAATGATTTTAGCGAAGAAGTCAAAATTTTCTCATCCTCCACCCTACATCTCAAATGGCATATCTCTGCATCTGAGCTCCGATCAAGTAGACAATCTCCCTTTTCCCAAAACACCTCTCACTAATGGATCCTCATTCGAGGATTGCTGCAGCAGGCCGTTTCCAAGCAGGGATCAACCCACTAGGCACCAGGGATGGCTTCAATGGGTGTGGTGTCCACCCCAAGCATGGTCAATTGGTCTCCTCCTTTATGGATCCAATTTGGGGACAGATCTGAGGGTTTTGCCCCACTACCATTTGCTTTATACAGGGAGAGAGGAAGCATCCTAGAACCCAAGCACTGATAATTAAAATAAAAAGAATGGAGTGGGGTTCCGCCCATCCTGACATCAGGTGAGATCCCCACCCCGGTGCTCTTAAAGGCACGGCAATTGAGCGGGATACACCTAAGTCACATGACTATAAACCCCCCTGGGTGTCTACTTTTGTGAAATGTCTCAGGTTAGTAGGCTTCCATGAGTGTCGGCCAAGCCCGGGTCCAAATACATCAGCGTCTCACATCACTAGAAGGGGTCAATTTGGAAGGTAAAATGTTGATATTTGTTAGGGGTGTTACCTGTCACAGGTGATAAGCCAACTCACAAAAGTGAGTACTGTTCTCATTGGGAGAAGTGAGGAAATACTGGGTGGCGGAAATATTGTAAATGCTCCCCATATTCTGGACCTTTATTTCCCAGAAATGCGAGGAAAATCCTTCATTTTATGCAAAAAGTGACATTTGCAGGGCATTAAGATTCAGAAAACAAATTTAATGGGATCCATGCAGGCCACACCACTCTGGACTCTCTTAGGTTTTTAGTGTTCAGAAATGTCTGGTTTATAATAACACAGCTACCAACCTCACCAGATCAAGTGAATTTCAGAGGAAAACTCTTGATATTTTTTTTACACATTTTGGGGCCTTTTCTATCAATAGTGATTGGACAAACCACACAAGTAGGGTACTGTTTTTATCAGGAGAAGTCTGCTTAAACAGAATAACAGAGGAATTATTATTATCAATGGAATTTCTAGTTGCACAAATAAGCACTATACCTAAACTAATAAACTTCGACATTTCACAAATGAATAGGTTTTCTTCATACCTATTTTCCATTTATTATATGTTACCATAGGAATTGATTCAAGGTTAGTACGCAATGAAAATTCATCATAAGCTGCAGCTCAGTTGTTGGCTCTGAGCATTGCATCATTTTTGGACAACTAACAAAAACCATATATCCTTGCGACCAGACAAGTCAGGTGTACGTAACAATATATTACTTTTGTAGATTGGACATTGGTGTAGGAAACAAATATAGATGAAAACATTGTTGCAGATTGTATTTTTTCTACTTACTTTCATTAGTTTATTTGAGAAAACCATGAACAACCTTCATAAATGTTCCTTGCTGAATTTAGAATAGTGCACAGCTTTCAATGTTCACCCTTGGGTTTTCACACCTCTATTCCCCACCAACTGTAGCTAGGTATACCACTGAGAAAGCTGTAAAAACGGTGGTAAAAAAATTATCCTTTTATAACTCTGTCTATTCCTGAAAGCTGGGAAGGGGGTGATCTTGGCACAGCAAACCATTTTTGCTGATGCACTTTTTAGACAAAAAACATAAACCTTCTTGCACAGCGCTTTTTCCCATTTTCCAAACAAACCCAAAGTTTTGCTGCATTTTGGCAGTTTTCTAGATTTCTTCCACGGGAGTCCACAAAGCTTGGGTACCTTTATTAACCTCAACATGTGGGAAATAATGGCACAGATTTTGCTTCCATATCTTTTGTGGGAAAAGTTATGAAGGGTTACCTGCCAGCTACCTCAAACATTACAAATGTGCTTGCTATTGGGTAAGGGGGTGGGGAATGCCTCAGCCTCATGTGAAAAGAGTACTGCATGATTATTTCCTCTGAGTTGAAATAGCAGGAGAGCAAACTAGAATTTCAGAATGCCCATAATCTATAAACAGGGTCATACTGGGAAAGAAAATAGGCCAGGGCACTAAAATAAAAGTGGCCCGGGTTAGTGAATTATATAGCTAAAATGTTGCTCATGTTTTCAAAATTGGGACAGTTTTGAACTTATAAGTGTATAAGTGTCTTGAAAGGTATAGAAGACTGCAAGGATTTGTGATTGCTGCATGCAATGCTTGTTTTAATATTAGGGACATAAACAGTAAGCACCGGCCTAGCAGACCATGAAATAGGCCCACGACCTGCCAAACAACCGGCCCGCGCACTGACCTCTCAGACCAGCCCTTAGGGCACTGCCTGATTGCCCTATAGGCCAGTCAAACCCTGTTCATAAACGTAAGCATATTCAGCCACTTTCCTCTCTTCCCCCAAGTTTAAGGGTAGTGCCACCTGATTGTCATGTGCACACTAAAGTCTGAAATTCTAATAAAATACGTTTTTAAGTTCTTAATGTGATGATTTTCATTTTTTGTGTGAAGTAAGTTAATTTTCAAATTACATTTTACTGACAAAAATGACTCAGCTTGTGAAAAGGCAAGATCATTTCAAAGCAACATAAACACGGCAAAAATACTGGAAGTGGCGTAGCTAGGCACTTGGCCGTCCGTGGTGGCCCCTTCCGTTGTTGCCCCGCGGCCGTGCTTAAGCACGTGGGGGACACTGGGTGGGGGTGCTGGCGAGATTTCCTGCGTTTGCCGCCCTCGCGTATCGCCACCCCCAAAACTCGTGCCGTCCAGGGCGGTCCGCCCCCCCTTGCTACGCCACTGTATACTGGGCTCGATTTATACATTGAGGGTGTCATTTATGATAAGTGTTGTATCGCTGCGTGAAAGCAGCGATGCAACACTTCTCAGAGCGCCCTTCTTGCGACATGGAATGAAAGATATGTCAGTATTACTGACGTATCTGTCAGCGCAAAAGTGGTGCATTGCTGAGGTGTGTCTGAAAACAGATGTAACTCCAGAAATGTGTCCTTTCACATGGGGCAAGCCCATCTGAAAGGGCCTGCGTCACCCTTACACCATGAGGCAGGTGTCAGGTTTTGACGCGTTGGTGTCCTAGACGTGGCGCAGTGATATCTTATAGATTTCACGGTGTCACTTCTATGACCCTTTCTTGCGGGGGACTGCCCGCCCTGCATACATCATACCTGTCGCAGGTATACATTATACCTGTCGCAGGTATAATGTAGCGCAGGGGTTTGGGAAGTGACGCATCTACCTAGATGAGTTTTTCATAAATATGGCACATGGCGAATTATTTACTCCACCGCAGCATCACTAAAAGTGATGCAACAGCGGGGTAAATGTGACGCAGGCCTTCATAAATAAAGGCCTGAATGCACTGTCCCTATTTGTGCTTCAGGACACCCTTAATTAGGTGTGCCTCGAACAGACCAGCACCTGGTGCCCAATTACAAAAAACGCTGTTACTAGCAGGCACAATCTCTGTCAGCTTGTGTCTGAGCTGACGAAAGTGTACTAGTGTAAGGAAGGGCTGAAGGTAAAACCATAGTTCTGTCTTTCAGTAGAGTTAGACAAGTCTCTCTTGGAAGAGGCTGATGCCTGAGGGGTGAATCGGGCTCCCATACCCCTTACCAAGAGCCAACCTAGGAGGCACACTGACTGTGCAACATCTCTATGTAGCACATAGTAAGAGGTTATTGCCTGTATGCCTCATCCATGACTATGTGTTCTCTCACTACATGTGGCCATGCCATATGCAAATGAGGGAAACTCCCTCACAATTACGCCTCCTCAAAATGTGGACAGTGTGATCTATATTGTAGATGGGGATGCACAAGCATTTGTGGCCACTTTTATAATTCCAATGTACTCCAGGGTTGCAAGGGGCTGGCGAAAACACCTGTTGCACACCTGGGCTCTTTCTGTACTATGGCCCTCGCTGTCTAGTGTATGGTCTGCTCCCTTGCAAAGTTAAGAATTGGAGATTACCACCCAATATGCGACCAAGGGGGCAAAGAAAAACTGTTTAGGTTTCAGGAGTGTGAGTGCAGCTGGAACATCCTCTCCTATCTTTATATTCTCTGCTGAGAAATCTAATTGAGGACAGAGGACAGAGATCCTTCAACCCTTTGATAACAGAAACTCTCTTTTGATTGGCACAACCAATAACTCCTGCAATTTTCCATTTCACAGCTCAAATCCTAGCTGGCCTGAATAAATAAAACCACACCTTCGAGACCATGAAAAACATCTAAGGGCATTCAGTCAAGGCCTGAGTTGCTTTCAGGCTTTCTTAATTACATTCAATGCCATCAAACTTCAAAAATATAGCTATTTAGCTTCCTAAACAGTCACCATGAGTGGCCTTCTTCATAAGTTGGGTCTGGTGGCTCAGTGCATCTTCTGCAGTATGTATTTGAAGCTGTTGTTACTGGTTTGAATCCTGAAGTGTTCACTCAGCCTTTGATTTTTCCAAAGTCCATTCATTAAGTACAATTGAGTTGTGACACAATAAACATCTGTTATCAACCACTTCTGCCAAATGTCAGGGAAAGTGTGTTCTGGAAATATGCACCCCACATATTTACTAAAAACTAAAATCTCAGGGATTTAATTACAAAATTACTGTGGTCATGAAACTGACTAACTTCTCTTTGAGGGTTCAAATTGTACACAAACTGAGCAACATCCCTCTTGTCAATATAAAGAAAGTGAGTTGGGAAATAGATATGCTGCTGGGGAAATGGAACAATTTACCTTTAACAACATACAGGAGAGTGAGTCTAGTCAAAATGTTAATTCTCCGTAAGGCCACTTCTCTATTTGATACAATACCGATCACTTTGTCCAAAGGGTACATCAGTAAGATCCAGGGCAATCAGCAGCTTTATTTGGGCATCTAAGGGCATTGGATTGTCATGGGAAAAGCTTAGGAGGGAATTGTTGGCAGGAGGATTGGCTCTCCCTGACTTCAGCTCTATTGCCGTGCCTATCAGTTTAAGGACATTCAGAAGTGACTGAATGCCCCAGACAACTCGAATGTATAAGGCTATGTTAGAGGAGGTAGGATGCCACCATTTTCTGAACAAATATGGAGACCCAAGGTATTTTAAGAAAGTTAGGCTGAAAGTGCTTATAGCTGCATTAATGACAAGGATGTGTGCTGGGAGAATTTTCAATATCCCATACTATGCTGGATCCACCCCAATTTGGGATTTACCAGGGACCCCTGAATACCTGAAGGATGTCCTTAGACCGCCCCTGGAAGAAGCAGGTGGGAATCGCTGGTGAGATCTGAATTATGGGGCAGGATTAATGGGCTGGGAGAAGCTGGCAGCACTTACCGAGGGTATGATCTCTACATTCAAATATTATCAGCTGCAGCATGGTAAGCATCACAGGCCTGGGGAGAGGAGGCGGAATGGAGGATCGTTTAGAAAGCAACAAGGTCCTAAAAAAGGAAGTTGCAATATGGTATTGGGATCTTTTGGAGGACGAAGATAAACATCTGGCAGAGCCTTTTTTTGATCTGTAAGGAGGACTTAATTGAGACTAACGTCAACCAGCTCTGGTAAGTATCACTAAAAAATGTATATTCAGTAGTGAAATCAGTGCCTCTTAAAAAAATTCACTTTATACCATTCATAGGGCCTACTGGACCCCGGGAAAGCTGGCAAAAGTGGCATATATGAATTCATCTTGCCTGAAGTGTGGAGCATTACAAGCGGATGATAAACATATATTTACAGCCTGTCCTTCATTGTCAATGTACTGGAATGATGTTAGTAAGATCTTAAGTGACATATCTGAGGGGCAGGTTAAGGTTCTTTGGCAGATACTTTCGCTAAGACCTGAGTTTGAAGATAATAAGGTGAGACTCATTTTCTTTCTAGTTCTGCTCATGAGGCGTGAGATATGTAGGAAATGGAAATTGGTGGACCCTCCCACTATCAGCGATTTGCTGAAGTATGCTAACTAGGGGTGGGCGGAATTTGCGAAATCCACTTTCGCAAATTATCGCGAAAATGTTAAAAATTATCGCAAACACGTGGAAATATCGCGAAGATGCGGAAGTTTTTTTCCCGCTTGTTCGCGAGATTTTCTGCATGGTTGCGGCTCGCCAACTTACCCATGTGGTTGCTCGCGGGCGCGGCCATCTTGTTTTCAGTTGTCTCGCGGTGCATGATCGCGAGAAGAAAGACGTGATCGTGCGACGCATGATGTCACTGCGGGCGCGAACTGTCGCGAGACAGCGCAAATGGCTAAAAACAATACATCTCATGGAGAACGCGACCGGATCAAGAAAACTTGTCGGCGAACGCAGGGATTCAGGTAAGGCGATCGCGCGCGAGAATGTATTATTTTACAGTGCGAGCAAGAAACAAATTATCGCCAAGCTGCGGAATGCGGAAATTTTGACATTTTCGCACTTTCCGCGGAACGCGAAAATGTAAATGATCGCAATTTCCGCGAACGGAACGAAATTTTAGCCCAGGCCTAATGCTAACCATGTTTTTCAAGTAGATGTGGCATGTGATTTTAGAAGGTATTAAAGGGTATGGAAGTACTATTCTGAAAGGTAATAATATATTTATTGTCCGATTATTACCCTGGAAAAGCTGTGCGGTAAACTGGATTGGTGGGTCCAGCAAGTTTGCAGCAGTTGTCTCAGTGAGTCAGTTTCCCTCTGTGGAGTGAACAGCACTTTGAGAAACTGAAGGTGCAATGAGGACAACAACAAAAAACTTCTCTTTGAGGGTACTGAGCTTATGAATGCAAAATGAAGCTTTTGTACTTAATGGTAAAACGTTTGTGTTTTCAGAAACTGGCAAGTGGGTATTTCCCACACAATTATTACATTTCCTAATTCCATTGACAACTGGTATCTAAATGACAATTCATGTTAAGTTTGGGGGTATTATAGACAAACGTAGTCCTATGATAACAGAAGGCATTTATGGCTATCACTGTTATTTCATGGGCCGTGTGGAGGCATTTCATTGCTTATGCAGATTTTTTTTAAATATATTACTGCTGCCGTTCGAGACTTGAGCTTAAAATACCTGTGTAACATGCAATGTGTTAGATCCTGCAAGCTTTCTATAATGTGATATGATTATTGCATTGCGTCTGAGCCTGTGAGGGAGTGTAAGTGTGCCCACTGCAGCTGGTGTCTGTGAGATTTTTTTCTAGTTTGATTACATTTTTCTTATTTAAAATAACTGATTGATAACATAATTGGAAGATGAAGGAAGGAATATGTCAAAAAGATGCTGAATATAATTTTTAAACGTGCAGTTGCTGTTTAGCCAGTTGTTGGGCATTGGAGTTGAAAAATCCACATTTTCATTAAAAAGTCAAAGCTTTATTGGGACTGAAAACGCACAAATGTTTGCCATTTTCTGTTAAAATTGATCTGTTAAATACACAATTTGGCCATTTTTTATAACTTTTCTTGCGGAGAACCAGTTTGAAGCCGTTTGGAGGAAACGGCTTACCTGATTAACTCCCACACTCTGTTCATTTATAGGTAAGTATTTATACCACTTCCCTACCATAATGAATGTCCCTGCTTATTGATTCACTCATGAACTCTGTACCCATGACCTCTGAGGTCATTTATATTTTCATCAAAGGCTTGTCCTATTTTATACAATTTCATTCTTATTTGACAGCTTTAGGTTCTTTCATACCTTTAATGGTTTTGTTGTTCATTGAAAAGTGCTCCTACCCCTCAAAGTGAGGCATTGGATTAGACCCAGCGGATTCGGGCTGGCTGAGATTCATCGCAGCCAGTCAGAATCCACCGTACCAAATAGGATGAGTATGATACACTTGTCTGATAACCTGTGCTCACTCTCTGGTAGCTTACCACTGAGCAGTCAGTCTTATCCTCAGGGCTCACGTGCAAAGTATTAGACCTACAACCCTACACACTGCATACGCCACAAAAATATTCCACACCGTATTCATAAAAAAACTTGTCTTTGTATTGCACACACACACATTGAAATCAAAATGAGATACACATTGTATATACACTTTACAGCTATACACATTTATGAAACTTCTCTAGTTAAATCAAAATGAAACACACATTGTATATACACTTTAAAGTTATATGCAATTGTCAGAATTTCCCATTAGCAGAAAATGTTAAAGAGTCACAGTTATTTGACTACGCCTCGTGACCCAGCCTCTCAGTCTTCAACTACACCAGCCATCAATACACGTTGCCCCAGCTGGCGCTCTGTTGACTAGACAGTTGAAACCACCTAACACGAAAAGAAACAGTTACTTATTTATGTCCATCCGAATTAGACCTCCAGGCTTCCGACAGCACTTGCACGATTGCCGGATCAATATCCTGCCCATAGACAAAAGGTTGTGACCCAGGAAGTTGGCATGCTTACAAGTCTTTGGAAATGCTTTCATCTGAGGCGAAGGTGTAACCTACTGTAGACCCCTGACAGTCAGCTGCAGAAGCCCACAAGGCACATGAAACCCTAGGGTCTCGTCACAGTGCTTTCCAAAACAATGCACACGCAGAGTGGGTCATGGAAGAGGGAGCCAATGACCTTGAACAGAGATCGCTGTGTCAGGCATTGTCATCCTGGTGGCCGAAGACAGTCTCGGCTCAGGTTTCCGCAACACCCCCCAGAAACCACACGCTCTAGAGCGCAAGCTAGTACAGGTCCCCTGGTTGTAAACACGGGTCCCTTGGACTCTGCAAACATCCCCTGCACTCCTCAAACTCCTCATGCCTTGGCATCTCAGATGGCTTCTGATCTTGTGCACACTCCTGCTGCACAGCGAGATGATGGTGTGTGTCAGGCAGCAGCAGCTGCTCCCGGATGGGGGTGGTGATGTAGGAGGGCGGGTTATGGCAAGAAGGGCGGGCGGAGGTGGGGAAAATGAAAAGGACAACAAAAAAAAAACACTTTAGTACAACCGGCAACTGCCTCTCCTCCGTCCTCTTTATCTTCTTTCTGGAGTCTGCAGCAGGAAGCACCCGGGCTTCCAGGCACCCATTAAACAATCACAACGCTGCAATTTAGCTTTGTGATTGGTCTGAGCACCATGGTTCGGCACTCAGATGGCAATTAGGAGCCTAGGCATGTTCTCCATCCAGGCTGTAACACAGCCTGGGTGGAAAACATGCTAAGTGCGTATGACTGTTTGGTCGGTCAGAGACGGCTGGCCAAACCAACATGCGTACTTGGATAGTGACACCATTCCTTCCCCCTGCAGTGCTCTTCCATCACTGAGCCCAGCCACACCTACAGGAAACAACTGAGCCACTGCAGTTGGACGAGGACATGAGGCTGGCAGACAAAAAGGTTAGGGCAGACCACACCAACAAAGGCCCAGTCTAACACACTGCTATAGAAAAACTCCAGCAGCCTTCACAAAGCTATTGCAGTCGCGGCTCCTCGTGGGATTGCTGCGGGGAGGTGGGGCGGGGTGGGGGGTAGTAAACTCCGGCATAAGGCCGAACGGAGTTCAGTTAATAAATAAATAAAACAAATTGTATTGCACGTGTTGCAATGCAGAGATGCAATGCAGCGCGCGCAATTAATTTTTATTTATTTATTTATTTATTAATTGAACTCCGTTCGGCCTTATGCCAGAGTTGACTACTCCCCACCCTGCCCCTCTCCCGCCCCACCCCACCACCCTGCAGCACTCCCACAAGGAGCCACGACTGAGCTATTGACACCTGTAAACCTAGGTTTCTGGGATAAAATTGCTTCTTTTATGCCTTTTCAGTATCCACAAAATGGTGCCTGGCAGGCACAAAGTGTTCTGCTACTCTACAATTGTATTCGTAGACTGCATACATTTATGCAGCTGTAAACCCTATGGAATGGACAGGGAATTGGCAGAAAAGGGCATGGTTTGACTTGAATGTTTGTACTACACCACAAACTGGTAAGTTTGGTGGCTTTCACAAACTCCTCTCTGACCCATTTTCACCTTGGAAATGATTGATTTGAAGATTTGATCCAGGGATGGACTTGACTAACTCCCCCTAAATTAGGAAGGTAAAACGAACTTTGTGAGGGTGAATAACAAAGGGCTTCCCCCAGCGAAGAAATGTTTGTGAATCAGTTATCACCCTAAGTTTGGGATATACATTTTACTGTGAAACCAAATTGAAGAGGGGGGGCTATTTCACACAACCTCCTATTTACATTTTGTAATAGATCACAAAAGCCCTTTTACGAGTGGGAAAGACTGGGGGGCATATCAGCAAGAACCGGAGATAATTATCTCAGCGCGCTTAGCGCGAGGATAAATGTCGCCGGCTAACGCTGATTTTTATCGCTGAGATAGCGTGCTATCAGCAACGCTCATCTCAACAGCGATAAAAATCAACGCGCAAACTGCCAAATGTGCGATTATTGCTGGAAATCCAGCGATAATCGCACAACGTTTGGCAAATGCTTGCTGAAAGGGCAGGGACAGACTTAGCCATGATATCCACCTTCCATAGGATATCATGGCTAAGTCAGATGAAAAGCAGGCGTAAGGAAAGTAGCGATAACCGAGGTTAGCACTTCTTTTCTTATCGCTCTGCTGGTTAGCGTGAGGCTTGATAATAGGAGAAATGTTGCTTAGCGACATTTCTCCCGTTATTCTGGGGAGGAACATCCACTTTGCATCTCATTAGTGATGCAAAGATGGGCGTTAAGGGAAAGGGCGCTGAGGCAAGGATTCACGCGATAGCGTGACCTTGCTAATAGGGCGAAACAATTATCGCCGCTTTCTGGCCTAAAACGGCCGCTAAAGTGGCGATAATTGTCTTGCTGATATGCCCCCGATTGACTTGTAAAATTTCCTTGATACCGTCTAACAAGATGTTTTGCTGTCAAAAACCCTGCGCTTTTGTGAGTAATAGGCTTTACGACCACAAAGCACCTTTGAAATTGGACTTTCTAGTCACTAAAAGTCAGGCAACCAGACACACTTCTTCACACTGGCCAACAAACAAACACAATGAAAATGACATTAAACAATGACACAAAGGGGCAGAATATGGTACAGAGGTACAGAAGTGACAACAATCTCAGTAATGTCATGGTAATATGCCCTATTTTCTAGTATTTCTCAATATTTTCCAGTTTCAATTGGTGTACACTACATATTTGAGTTATTTATAAATAAAAGCAATAAGTACATTAAGTATATGAAATAAAAATAGGACGATATTATTATAAAATACTAGTTTACAAACCGTGGCAACTTACAATTCACAGTTAGAGCCGCTCCTAGACTAAATATTGTGAAATTATCTGGAATTCTTAAAAGCTCTTTTCAGGATAATAACACATTTTGTTGGTGGGCCAAGAATCAAGACGTTGCAAACTTCAATTGTGGAGTGAAACAAAGTCAATTATGAGGGACTTTTATACACTTTTTTTGAGAGTGGATTTAGGTTCTGCAAGGGAAATGCAGCACACCTGTGACCTCATTGCGAGAGCCCCAGATTCAGGGGTCTTTTTAGTACCCCCTTTATGACACGGGGGTCCTGCGAACTGTGGGGGGTGCAAAAATAATGGAAACCCTGAGAACCCACTGTTGAGTCACTGGAGGAAATCAGTAATTCTGGGTCTGATTCACCAAAACTTTCACCTGAAGATTTAGACTGCTGAATCTCCAGGTAAAAGCAAAAAGATCTGCAGTGTTCCCATGGATCTCATAACTTTGATGTGGTGGATAACTTGTGTTACTAGTCCCATCAGAATTACAGGTGAATTTGTAATTAGCCCCTAAGCCCATTAATGGTTCCAAACCCAATCCGAAGAGGGAACAAGTTTAGGCTGTCGACATGTCCAGTTGTCGTCATCAGTTCTTATAACTCAACTCTGTATTTGAGATGGAAGAGGTTGAGGTATACCAAGGGTGTGAGGGTGGTCAGACCAATTATGCTCTCAACGCTCCTGCAAGCAGTAAAAATATCCCCGCGTAATGCATGCACAGACTTGCTAATACGAAATGGCCTGGTGCCCAGACCACAAATAAAAGACCTATCATGGGCTGGTCCAGGGTTTTGAGGGTGGTGTCTCCTGTCCGCACAAGAACGAGCAATTTCCCTGGTGACGTAGATTAATAAATAATTCCCATAGGAATTCATTCACATCCGAGGGTCATTCTGTAGCACAAGAGGGTCTTGTGAAAGCGAACATTTGAATTTTCAGGAGGCTCCTTAAATGTTTGCGCGTGTAAGATCTCAAAACCCTTACTCTAACTGTGGTATCCCGCACAGTCCATAAAAGTAATGATATCCCAAAGTGGCTATACCTATGCCTACGCATGCTGGCGCTGCACCAGCAAGCAAGTGTATTTGCACGATTTATTACTAATCAGCCTTTAGAGCGCCACGCGCGAGGGAGGCAAATAAAACACTCCGAAGGCATGTGAATGGGATTTTTTTTTGTATAAATGTCAACCTGTCTATACATATTTATGGACTTTCTATAAATACAAAGCATACCAAATCTATATAAATGTCTAATTAAGATTTCCTTATGCAATCTTTGATGAAATTGTAACTCACGGCCCTTCCTTGCACCCACTCCACCCCCCACCACCAACCCCCCGAAAGATAACACACTGTAATTCTTTAAAGGAGCCCTATTTTAATAATCCCCAACAAAAATAATAATAACGAGAGGCAAGAAATGCAAGCATCGGAGGTTGTTATTCATCAGGCTCCAGAAGCGCATTCTAATCTACTATATAAAACCCCCCAAATTATTCCCAGCTGAAATGGCGCGCGCGCGGGCTCAGCCATAGCGAGGTGCACATCACGGCATAATCATAATAACCGAAGTCGGTTTCCCTGGGGGATTATACCTCTGTGTGATTTAATCCTTAAATTTGTTTTGCTTTCATCCCCAGAGAAGGCAGATTTCCGTTATAAAGTATTCCAACTCGAAATATCAGACAGCGCGCACGTGCATGAATAATCCGCGCTCTCATTCGCAGCCCGTGGCAGGAGGCGAGGGGAATTTTAATGGCAGTGGGTGTGCTTTTTAACACTTCATCTGAACGGGCAACCGACATCATAACCAGAGGGGGGAGGAGCCGGGGCAACCGACTAATATTCCTGATGACGGGAGCAGCGTCATCGGGAAATGCCATGCGCTGAAACACGCGTAACATGGCGTCTCTTAGAAAGGAACGGCGACTGTAAGGAACCCTTAAATACTTTTAGTGTTTTCACAATTAGACAACTGGTTCTGGTTAAGAGTTGCCTCAGACTTTCGGGCGTTAATTGCTAAATTAACTTGCGAAACTGGCATTTTTTCTCTTGAAAGATATTCGTCTTTGATTAGTTCAGAGCACTAGAGTAGTTTTCAAAGTGCAGTTTGGTAAAGAGACAAGGGAAGCGAGTCCAGTCAAGGCAAAGCGCGCGCCACACATTCCTCCATTGGGACACCGAATCTGAGGAACATTAGGGCACATTTCTGTATAGTTAATTCAGACTTTCGGCGTTTTCTGCTTGGTAGGTGGTTATGTGCTTATCTCAAGGTGGGGTTGACGGCGTTCTAGTCCTCAGCCCTGCAGGCCCAGGTATTTGAGACTTTCACGTTGAGCAATTTTCTGCAGGTGTTCATGGCCATTGCTCTAATTGGCTCTATGGACTGTACTGAACATACTGTCTTTGATCCTGGCTTCTACTGAGAGGCAGTGAAAGTTTTCAGGGTGGCCAGAACGAGGCCATATTTTTGGAGGTTTAAGGACAGCCTGTTTGCCAGGTTCTAAAGCATTCGTACCCTGGTGAAGAGTTTCCATGCAGAGCAGTGAAGGAGATATATTGCTGTGGCCCAGGCATGCCGCGACCAGAAATATCGACAGCGCCACCTGATGTGTCGGTTGAAGGATTTTACAAACTAGGGAGGGTTAGAGATTGGTACCTTTTACCTTTATGTAGACTTCAAAAGTGAAGGACAGTTCAGAGTCAGAGATTTTACATGTGATGTACATCTGGAAATTCAACTAGTGCTGACCAAGTAACTGTGCCACAAGAAGAATTCAGATTTTAAACCAAAGACAAGAGACAGATGATGCACGTGGGATGCCAAAGAGACAAATTATGTTACTTAATGTTGGAGAATTAAGTATGTAATTGTGTTCAGCAGATAGAACAAAGTGTGTAGCTAAGATAAAGAAGTGGTGCGCTATAAGGTACACATGAGCACCCCTTGTTTGTTTATTTCTTAAACATAAATTAGGACTGTGTGAAGTTGGTCCCATCTTCCTGGCTCCCATGCACTGACAGAGCCCTGCTACTGGTCTCTGCACTTTGCCATGGCTTCCTCTGGCACCCTACCCACACAAGCGGAGCTGTCCCTACCCGCTGGGCTAATCCTGTCCTAACCAAGTCTGTTTCTACACCCCTGCACCTTTAATCTGCACTGAAAGGGGTTGGGGCATAGGATATTTTACCTGTCCAACAGTGTGTGCAAGTAAACTTGGTGAGTAGAAGGCTGGACAGGTTTAACTAGACCCTCTGAAAAGTCAAACATACTCAGAAAACACTGTACTCCCTCATTAGGTCGACTTCCTGGACAGAGGCGGGCAGCTATAGTCCGCCCGTACGCTCCGGAAATCCCCCTTGGGATGTGTACAGCGCTCCCACATGGGGGTGATTGGTCAGGGCCAGCGAATTGGGAGGAGCTGGGAGTACAGATGGTAGGGGACCTATTCCGGGATGGTGTGTTATTGCCCTTCCAGGACTTACAGGACGCCTACGGGCTCCCGCAGGGGGATTTTCTGCTCCATGCGGCTTTGGTGGCGAACATCCAGAAGCATTGGAATATGGGGTTGTCGGAACCCCCGACCGCGGCGGGTTGTCAATATGTCGTGATGGCGGCAGGGACGACCAAAGCCATTACATGCCTATACCGCAGATAGTCGACGGAGGGCTTGCAACCTCTGGCCGCTCTGCAGGAAAAGTGGGAAACAGACCTCGGGAAAACGATACCGGAGACCACGTGGTCCACGCTGGTGCGGAGGGCCTGGAAGGGAACTCGGAACGCACGGTTCCAGTTAGTTCAGTTTTTCACGTTACATAGGGCGTATATGACGCCGGCCAAGGTCTTGCAATACTTTGGTGGAACACAATCTCCATGCCCTCAGTGTGGGGGAGAGGGGGCAGATTTTCGCCACCTGTTTTGGGCCTGTCCGCAGTTGGGCGATTATTGGGCTGAGGTAGTGGACTGCCTGAATCAGGTGACAGACCGCTCTATCACTCCAGAGATGGGGACTTGCTTGTTGCTATGGTTTCCCCACACCCGCCGTACGAAGGTCACTAGCAGGTTCTATGATCTGGGGCTGATATTAGCTAAGAGAGAATTGACCCTGCACTGGAAATCCAGGGGGGGGCCTAGCTACGTGCGGTGGAGGGCAGCACTAGTGAGATGGGCGGGGGCGGAGGGTACGCTCCGGGTGCAGGTGGCACTGAGGAGAGACGATGAGAAAGCGTTAGCGACGGCCAGGGTATGGGAAGCGTTGGTAGTTGAGCTCCAGGGGCTGATATCTGAGGTGGGGGAAGGAGGGAGCACTTCGGATCGGCAAGAGGCGAGGGGAACTGGGGAATGAGATGAGATGGGAATGAAGGAGGTCCCCAGACATATACCGGAGGCCTGGACAAGAGGGATGATTTGCTTACGCAGA
Source organism: Triturus cristatus (assembly GCF_964204655.1). NCBI lineage: Eukaryota > Metazoa > Chordata > Amphibia > Caudata > Salamandridae > Triturus > Triturus cristatus. Next base: position 362,572,477 of record NC_140584.1, on the reverse strand, counting down.
GAGGGGGTGAGCAACTGTAAATGATCTCCTTGGAAGGGGGGGCACATCGGGGGAGAAGTAGGGGGCAGGGGCGCACTGACATGGGGGTGTGGGGGGGGGGGGAGTTGGGGTTGGGAGGGAAGATACTCTTAATGAACACGGGGACCCGTGATGTAATGAACAGTCATTGTTGATTTGGAAAATAATAAAAAATGTTTCAACCAAAAAAAAAAATTAGGTCGACTTCCTGGATGTGCCATTTTCACAGATATAGTTAAAACCTTCACCCACCCGCAGTATTAATACAGTGCAGATCAAGAGTGGGGGGGGAGGCATGGGGTGCTGCACATTTCAAGTAAAAAGAAAAATGGCGATTGTACAAATACAGGAGAGGCTGGTGACTTTTCAAAGTGGTGCAGCAAGTGAAGAGCCCCACCACCTCCAAAAAACGCAAAAAACACATTTTCTCATACTAAAAAAATCCCTTCATCAAAAGCCTAAATAAAAACAACCCCTCCCTCCAAAATAAAAAAAAACACATGCATTACACATTAGTTGAATAAAACTAAATTGTACTTACCCACGTGCTCCATATCCTCCTCACTGTCCTTCCGAAGCCTGTGGAACGAAGAACCCCCTAACCAATCCTAGCACTGCTCTCAAGCTGCATGAGAGCAGAATCAGGATTGGATGGAGTGGGTTGGTCTAACGCTCCTTCAGGCCCTAAGGGCCTGTGCTTGGTGTGGCGTACCTCTGCCATAGGTCACCCGTGGCAGCCCATGCGTTTGTCACCCATGGCAGATCGAAGAGTGGGGGCTGGTGAAGCATGGAGCCGCGACGGCCGCAGGTAAGTGCTGGGGGTGGGGGTTGCCAGGGCCAGACTGGGAACCAAAACCGGCCCTGGCAAAGTGCTCAGCTGCCCCTCTTCTCCCCCCCCCCACGGGGGGTTGGGTGTGCCGCCGAGCTCTTTGCCAGGGCCGGTTTCCGGCCCCCACCCGTGCGGCGCACCGGGGGATTGCCTAGTGCCCCCTACTGCCAGTCCGGCCCTGGGGGTTGCTGCCAATTCTTGCGGTCGTTACGGCCACAGGTAAGAGCGAGGGGAAGGGGGCCGGCTGCTGCCCCCAAAACTTGTGCCGCCTGGGGCGGTCCTCCCCTACCCCCCCCCCCGTCCCCTATCCCCCAGCTACACCACTGATGTCACTTTGGCCGGCACAAGGCCGCCGGTCAAAATAACATGCACACTTTGAAGTGTGGAGCCACCACTACTGCAGTCCTCCTGCTGAGTCAAGCCGAATATTGTTCCATTCCCCAACTGTATTACTAGTCCCCTGAACCTTCCATTTTGCGACTCAACACTGGTGGTAGACTCTTACACTGGCAAACATGAACGATCAGACTTCCCTCTGTCCCTTCTCCTCCTTAATCATCAACAAAGTCCAAAAGTAAAAAACAGAATTGCATTAAAATTGAGGTCCTCAGTTAGGAGTGGGTGGAGAGGGGGGGCCAGCTGCACACTGACAGTGCTCCAGCTTGACAAACCTGCCGTTCTCAGTCCTCATTTAGATTTGGACAGTGCCACATTTCTTGCTCTGGCCCCGCCATCTTAAACCCCTGACCCAGCGACTGGTCCACCACAGTGACACCACAGTATACGGCTCAGCTTCGGGCAAGTGTCCTGCCACGGATTTTTACTGTGTTCCTTTGGTAGTCATGAATGGGAAATGATTGAAATCTTGCCGCTGTGAAGGAGTAGAAAACTTCGCCTGTATCCGGGTCTTTTCTATTTAACAGATGATTTGGCGGCACATTGTAATTGTTAGAAATACATATTCATTTTAAAGCTTTAAGACAAGGTACAAATGAAGGAATCAGCAAGTGGGGTCAGGGGATGTGGGAAAAAATAAACAGATCACAAACCAGACACATGAAAGTATGTCTGGAGGGAGGAAGGGGGCACTACAACACACAAACAGCCCCCTGAAAGAATCTCCCGCCCATCTCTGGGCAATCCATGTGAAGAACTGGATAAGAGATACAGTGAGTTCTAGGGAGGAGTCCATTCTGAGCTAAAGTAAGTGCCAACGAGGCACGACGAGCAGCATTGTTTGGTCTGGTGCCCTTCAGTGCATTACTGTGAGGAATCACAGCAAAGCCGGTAGGTAATGGATCTCTGTATGAAAATGATAAACACATGGACGTCGATTGCCAAAAATCTGTGGCTAATGGAAGTGACATCATGCTCCCTTTGATCCATTATGACATCACAGGGCTGATGTCTTTCTGCACCCATCAACACTCTCCTTTTTGAAACTGAGTGGCTAGGACAGAGACTATTGAAAGTTAAAAGGACTCTAAAGTTTAGATTAATTTTTTTTTCTGTCTCTTGTCATGATGCTTGAGATTTGGGGCAGCATAGGAAACTACTTGCCCCTACTTGTAGGAAAACTGAGGATTCTAATCATTATACCAGAGTTTTCGTCGAAGGAAATGGCTACTTATAATCCAAGCAGCAGCCCTCGATCCACCATCACCCAACCACTTACCCCATGGCAGGCTGTTTGATTTTTTTATTCAGCTACTTTGACCATTACGTACAAATGTATAAAAAACAGACCAGTGATTGTAGTTTGCAGCGCGGTTTAATGGGTGGTTGAGTGTGAGGTAGAGAGTAATAAGTGTCTGGGAGGGAAGGAATAGGGCTTAGGCCATATTTTAACTGTATGAAAATTGGTGCAAGAAGGAAAAATGAATAGGGGCAACAAACACATTCCTCATTAGGATATCATTTAGTCTGTGAACCTAATAGGGGGGCGGCTGGGTCACTGGGGTTGGGTTAAAGTGTGGGATAAAGCCAACTTAAGGTTGTGTGTGAAATGTCCTGTGGTCTTGTCACAGGTGAAGTCAATAAGGTAAAGGGATGAGCTAGGAGGGGGTGAAAGAGAGGAATTACAAAACATTGGAGGTTTGTCTTAGGAGCCATTTTCATTCGGATACCGATAGATTTATTGAGATATTTTTCCCCTGTACAGACCTTGTGAATGCTCGAATATACCTGAAATGCATTGTTGGGTTTACTGATCCTCGGGAACGGATAGGAGGGTCAATTTCCTTTTTTGTAGCCACTGGGGTGGTGCGGGATTATTTGAGTGCGAAATGGCTGCAGCCACCATGTGGACTTTGTGCTGGCTGAGAGATGTTGTTCCTATGTTGTGAGCTGTGACACCTGAAAATTCATACTGTGGGCTTAAATCTAGGAAGCCTGCTCTTCCAGAAGTTGGGGCAGTAAAGAAGGATGCATTGCTCAATATATGAGGCATAGGCATGCCACTAGCATAGGTTGCCTGGCAGGGACCATGCTCTGGTGCTTTTCTTCTGACACACCAGTCTAGTTAAGGGCGTGCATGTTACTTTGACATGGCTCCTTTCTTACCTTGACTGTTTTCCCCAGATATGGGGCCACCTTCGTGATTTCCACCTGGAATGGATCATATAATAGGCATTTGGTAATTTCTTTGCACAAACAAGTATTTTCCTACTAAATGGTTTTCTGTATATGCTTCCTCCACATTTTTTTCAGGGCGGCACAGAAGATGAGAACTTGATGGAGCAAGTTAGTTAGGCTGACCCAAACTACACTTACAATGTGTAAATGTTTCCTGAGAAATCTCAGCTCATGGCTTTCCCAAAGGTACATACTGGTCAACACAAACAAAACTGTTACCTCGTGAGTGCCCTAGGGGTGCTAGGCTCTCATGCCATTGAAGATCTCCTTCTAGGGAAGATGGTCTAGTGCATGCACAGAAATTGCTTTGAACCCACAATTTTCATCCGGAGCAACCTTACTTGTAGTTTGAGGGGAGTGACAAATGGCCTATTATATGGATTGCTATTGCTCGATGTTGACATGCCGTACATCTCTGGCCCACACAGCATAATAGAGGACACCTCTGTTATAGCCATCTGTTTGAAGCAGATGGCCATCTGGACACCAAGGGTCATTCCAATTTTTTAAAAAATGTGGTCACTGCTTTTGCCTTAATATATGTGGATTCAATATGAGCCCTGAGTATGGAAGATCTGGACTTTTTCCAGAACACCACATTCCTCTTTTAAGATTCTTTTTCCCTGCCATCGGTCTTTAGAAGCTAGAAACCATCATCATTGATTTGTTTTTCTTAATTAGGGTACTGTATTGCACTTTCAGAAGCAGCTGGTGTGCATCTCTAGCCAGAATTAACGAGTTATCTGCTTTTAGCAGTGAGCTCTTGAAGCCCAGTAATTTGTGGGTCGTCATCGAACCCTGCCTGGAGCATGGAAGGAAGATTATTAGTGTAGCTATCAAAGTGAGTGGTCACCTGCAGGGAACCTTTCTTCCTATGTATTGGCCTAGAATTTCTCATGGTTTGACTAACTTTCTCAAGGTGAGTTATTGTGGGGACTTGATCTACAGTTCTCCCATTAAATGGACCAAATTGGTGACTGACCTGGAGTAAATCATTTTACATCCTCCTCAGCTTCTCTGAAATCCTTTGCTGAAGGCCAAGGGAATATTGATTGGAAGGTGCCAAAATGTCTCCTCGTTCTATTCAGTCCAGTAGGTGTATTAATACTATTTTCAAGAAGAAATTAGTTTCTGTAACATTGGCTTTGTGGATCCTCAGTGGGGCTTATTTTGTTTTGCACCAAACAAGCTGTTTTATAGGATTGTGAAAGGATAAGTGTGTATGATTGGGAAGGCTCACAAACAGGTTACACCAATCCCAACAACCAGTGTAAGTAAATTCATATGCATGAAGCTGAGTCAAGGACTGTGCTAAGACCAATGGTGAAAATGAATGCAAGGCTTGCACTGGTCTGCAGCTGAGGTGCCAGGAGTCAATATGAAAAAGGCGTCATATTTAATTTGGGCAAAATTATCCTGGTTCGAGACCATTTTACTTTGAAGTATGTGGAGAAACAATTCCCAAGAAGGCCCAAGGGACACGGCCAGTGAATCCCTTTTAGGTCGAGCATTCGAGACCTTTTGTATATACTTTAGCATATACTTATATGTGTATGTACTTTGTGGGCTCTGGAGATAATTCCTAGGACTTGTCTGCTTCCACTTAGGGGCCTTTTTACTGTTCAACTGCCTCTATTTAACTGTCTTGATAGAAAACAACCAGTAGAGGTCAGTAAAATACCACAATTGCTTTCTGCTTGTTCAACTTCCTCTATTTAACTTTCTTGATATAAAACGACCAGCAGAGATCAGTAAAATACCAGAATCACTTTAGCGTTCTCTAGATTCCAGTCCATAGAAATTGTCTTCCACGAGCATCCGTAGACAATAATATTTTTTTTAAATCTTGTATTTTCAGTGATATGACCACCAAAGGCCCTGATTTTATATTAAAAACAGAGCTTTGGACTATACCATTTCCAGCTGAAAGGCAATATTTTTCTCCATGTGTTCCCATACTTGGCATGTCACGCAGTTTGGTGCTTACTTTCCCTCCATGTTAAAGAACAGTAGATGTTTCAGCACCAAGGCTAATGTGCTGCAAAAATACATATAAGGTTCCAAAGGCGAGACCGATTGCATTGCAAATGCTTGTTTCTTATGGTACCAGCTTCCATTTGCAGACTCTTCTGGATGCCTAAACCACCCGATATGTTTTAAATAAGGCTCAATGCAGTTGTGATATAGCCATAACATATTGCCATTTATTCAAGAGTATATTGCATTATGGGATTACTTGGTGTGCATTTATCAAGATAAGTAGGTAACTGCAAGTCCCAGGACGAAAAGTGTGTTTAGCTGTGTTCAATCTACTTTGTATGGAGGTGTGTGTGGTTACAACAATTTAAAGCTGTTGCGCAAATTATAAATTAAAGTGAAATATACTCGGTAACCACACCACATTAACTATAACTGGTACTCTAACATGCACTGTGTTCTCACAAATTATGTGTTTTGCAACGTTATTAGTGTTATTGTAAATGCTATTATTTTAGATGTAATATAAAAATGTATAAGCAGTGCACGGAGAAGGCGAGAGTTATACTTAGTGTAATGTGGCTACCAAGTTCAAGACACTGTGTACGAATGCGTGTGAGTTAAAATAATTTGGAGATGTTGTGTAAATTATAAATTAAAGGTATGAGCATAAGTTTAGAAGTTACGTTTTTCCTGTAGTTTAAGTTTGGTTTGTAGCTAAAGAATAAAAAAAATTGTTGCAATACAAAGGTGGTGAATACATTATAAAGTTAAAGTATTACTATAACTTTAGAATTTGTACCTTTTGTGTAGTTTAGGTTTGGTTTGTATAGAAAGAATAAATAAATGGTCCCTAACTATAACAAAGGTTTAACCTTTGATTTCACATTGAATTTTAATATTTTTTATTCTAATACATAAGCATGCAGTTTTGTGACGATGAGTGGAGTGTCATTAAGAGGAGTGGTGTTCAGTAGAGTGGAGGACTGTGTCACAGAGAGTAGTGTTGTACAGTGGAGTAGAGTGGAGTGGAGTAGAGTGTAGTGTGGTAAAGTTGAGTGGCGTACAATGGAATAGCTTACAGTGGAGTGGTGTAGAGTGCAGTGGCACAGAGTTGGGTGGTGAACAGTGGAGTCAAATAGCATACAGTCAAGTGTTTTAGAATGGAGTGGCATAGAGTGGAGTTGTGTAGTGTGGAATCACGTACAGTAGAGTTGGATAAAATCAAATGGTGTACGTTGAAAAGACATAGAGTGGAGTGAGGTACAGTGTAGTTGTGTAGATTGGAACTGCAAACAGTGGAGTGGCATAAAGTGGGATAAAGTTGAGTGTAGTGTCGTTGCATAGACTTGCGCACAGAGGAATAATGTACAGTGGAGAAGACTACAGTGGAGGATTGTATAGTGGAGTGGCATAGAGTGGAGTGGCATAGAGTGGAGTGGCATACACTGAAGTGTTGTCGAGAGGGGAGTGGCGTACAGTGGAGTGAAGTGGCATACAGTGGAAAAGCATACAGTGGAGTGATGTACACTGAAGTGGCACAGAGTTGAGTGCCATAGAGTGGAATAGTGTAGAGTGTAGTGTTGTACAGTGGAGTTGCATATAGTGAAATCAGGTAGCGTGGAGTAGCGCAAAGTGGTAGGGCATAAAGTGTGGTGGCATACACTACACTACACTGTCGTAGAATGGGGTGACGTAGAGTGTAACAGTGTCCAGGGGAGTGGTTTAGAGTGTAGTGGTGTAGAGTGTAGTGTGGTATGGTGGAGTGACATACAGTGTATTAGCGTAGAGTGGAGTGGTGTCGAGTGGATTAGCTTAGCGTGGAGCGGCACATAGTGTAGTGACGAGTGGAGTGGCACATAGAGTGGAATGTGGTACTTGAAACAGACGTAGCATGAAAGTGTATGAATAGTAGCTTAAAAATGTTTTTTAAGTCGAGTGGAAATTTATAAGCATTACTGCGGTACTCTGTAGACGTTTTTGTGACAATTAAATATGTCAAAATTATTCGAAAATACATTGTAGCCCACTATATTTATAAAATATAGTGTATTACAGTGCATTTTGATTTTTGTCCCATATTTTTTTAAGTACATTTGTACTTCCTGGAAAGTACTGCAGTACTCCGAATATTGTTTTTAAAATATATAGAAACTTATAAATATTCCTCCCTACTTATTACCACTTTAACAGAGCGGTAATAGGTGGGGTAAAAATATAAAATCTAATACATACCTGTATCTAAGGGCATAACACAGAGCACAGGCAAAGTGTACCTAACAACAGTATGGCTGCCATCAACTTTTGTACAGAAAATCATTAGCCAATCACGTAAAGCCTCATCATCGCTATGTTCTGCGGTGCTTCTTTGAAATACAGTAAATTTTGCGAAAGTACCGCAACAAAAGATACCACTAAGTAAAAATGCCTTATAACTTAAAAAAATACTTACCCTTGTTACCTGTAGCACCTAAAAGGATTATCTGCACACCATAATATGTAATCCTGGTAAATTTCACGGTAATCCATTTTGCGTTTGCCTGCTACGCTTGCATACATAGTCCATGTGGAAATTCATTAGTGTCCAAACCTATTTTGCAATCCCCCATTCACCTTTGCTCCCCCTTGACCAATCACCTAAACACGTTCCATCCTCCTCCTGTAGAAAAAGCAATAGGTCTGGAAAGTTTTGTGGAGGTTTGTCAACGGGTGTATATTAATGGTGAAAACTCAGATGAATTCCTATCTTTGGTAACCCTAACTATAGCTACAGAGTTGCTACTGCCACTCGGTGATATATTAATACACTTATTAATATCTATAGCTATACATATATTCAACCAAAAAAACAAAGGTTAAACTAATGTTATAGATTAGGGCATGTCCAGGGCTGCTCCCTGCGGGCGGGAGCAATAGTTAGAGCTTTTGAAACAGATCTATAGTCCCCTCCCATGTTGGAGCATTTTTCAAGCTCCTACCTGCTGGGAGCGGGCTTTGTGTTTTCTCCCGCTTGGCGGGAGATTTGAAATTGCTCCCAACAAGCGAGAACAAACACAGGTTCACCCCACCTACGCCAGTGTGGGCAGTGAAACCACTATGTCCCGGGGTAGGCACCCCATGACATAGCATAGCAGCGAGCCATGGGGGTAGGGGAACCTAGGGCCATCGCATATATGGCCCTCGGAAGGGTGGCTGTGTGACCCCTCCCCCGTTACCACTTGGCCTGTCCCTGGGTAATAGGGTCCCCAGGGCTAATATCAGCCTAGGGAAAGGTCCACGTGCTACACTCCTCTTTACTATGTGGCTGGGCCCTGGGGGAGGGTGTCTCCAGTGCCGAAAACAACAAAGGAAGTGGGAGCCATGTCCCCTTTTCTCCCTGTAGCATGCGGGCAGGCCACAGGTGATAGGGTCTCTGGGGCTAAAATCGGGCTGGGGATGGGGAACATGCACGTCCTGTTCCCCTAAATTATAAATATTTTTTCCTCCCAGGACTTGGCCCACCCGGGGGACTTGAAAAAAAACTAGCGGGCCCCCATGGGTGCAAGGCCGCTGAATGGCAGCCTAGTGGGGCTCTATGGTGCCCCACTGTTGATCCCTGAACCTGGTGGCAGGCACCTCTCAAGGTGCAGGGATGAACTGCACCTTAGCATTTTGCTTAGAGAGCATGCATTCTGTTCGGAATGCATGCTCCCCTAGCAAAGTATAGGATTGTGACCAAACAGGGTTCAGTCGCATCCTAATTCCTGGAATGGAACCGATGACATGAGGTCGTTCGGTTCCAGTTCCAGAATGATGCCGGACAGACTCAGGTCTGTCCGGCATCGTAATCGACCCCTCAGTCTTACAACCTAACCTATGTGAGTGAGAATCATCTTACTGATTATCCCTGCAGAGTAATCTGCGTATGGGTTCAGGCCTGTTCTCATGCGAGATTCATGGTTCCAGTGCCTTTCCTAGAAAGCTGTCATTGTATGTCAGGAACTTTATTGCGCATTATTTGTGCGCGAACTGTTTTCTTTCTTCATTGTATTTTTCCGATATAAATTCTAATGAGCCTGTGTCAACAAGAATTTATTGTAGTTTATTTATACATTTTTTACACACAATTACTGCATGAGTAAAATGGAAATTGCAACAGCTACTTATGTGTCCACTTTCTGCTCAGTATATTTGATAGAAATTGATTTTCTCTTTTGTGTGTTTTTTATTTTAAATGTGTCTGAGATATTCTGAAGCTCATTTTGGGCTTGTGTTAGTGTGCAAGTACTTTACTTATTTATTCAAGTTTCAAATAGAGTGTTGACTGAATGCATCTGAAAGCTGATAAACTGTCATGAGGTTCCTCCAGGAGAATATTTTTCATAGAGATTGTAAACAGAAGTCATTTTAATTTCCTTCTGAAGGTCAGAGCATCTATTGTAGAACTAGTAGTCATAAAATTCCAGAAAGGACATGAAAATAGGACATATAACTGTCCCTTTTTATATATTGCTTAATATTTGACTGTGGCTCCCGTGTTTCTATGATGCTTCCAATTTCATCAGTAAAGGGAGCAGTGTAGGGTAAACAAAGTGGTTTGGACAAGATCACACTGTGTGGTAAAACCTGTAAGGAAACAAGAAAAGCATGATTTGAAGAAACAGAACGATGGAAAATGCACCAACAAGCCTACCTCTAGTGCACAATTGCTCTATTCATGGCATAAGACCCCCTTGCGGAGTCTCTTTTGGCTTTGTTGTAGACGCCCCGGGGTTGTTGAGGCAATGCCACTGAAAATGGAGGCAAATTATCCACCAAGTATAACGTTTTTTTATCTGTCACCAAATCTGGCAAAGCTGTCTTCTTGAAAGTCCACCCTGCTAAGTGTGGTAATCTTCCGTACAAAAAAAGTCCTACATTGTCCTTAATATGCTAGAAAACAGCACTCTGTATGCTAGGGGGACAAGATATGTTGAATGTGCCTTTATATTGCGGTTACATGCAAAATTCCCAGATTGGGTGAAGGGATTTCCAAAAGCAACACAAGTATTGGCGGAATTTGTACTCGAGCTTACACACTAAAGTCTCTTCACTCAAACAGGGAGACTTTGTAGGTGACACTCCACGTTCCTGAAGGAAAACTCTTAAGTTAAATATCTTCCACCACTGAGACAGGGAAGATCACCAACACTCAAACTCCACATCAAGCAATTCAACTCCTTTCCAATGGATCCAGTGCCATTTAGTGAACACTTAAACAAATCATCCACCAAGGCAATACAACTCCTATTGTGCAGTCTCAATGATAACACAAGAAAATGTACCTCATTTATGTCTGTTTTGCTGTTTCTTCCTGATTTAAATGTCAAAGTTTTATGATAAACATTAAGGGACAAATTACGAGAATTGGGTGAGTGGTGGCGCAGATGTGCAAACTGCTTATTCGTAGTATGGCGGGCGGGTTGTGTGACATTTCCCATTGCGGTGCCCTTAAAAAGGCAGTGGTGCGGGAACGCCTCACAATGTTCCTGCACGGCATGGACTAGTACGTCCATGCCATGCAGGTACCTATGTGCATGCACACAGGGGTGCACATGTTATGTCCCCTTGTGTGCATCCACATATGTCTCAGGCACAGGGGAGCCGGGGCAGTCCCGTCATGCATATTACAGCCTCTGACTGCCTCTCCTAAGCCAGGGAACACTGTGTTCCCTGGCAGAGCCGGCGGTCCAAGTGCAGTCCGACTGCCTGAGTCGTAATCGGGCAGTCGGACCGTGGGGGTGGTGGTATCAGCCACCGCCGTGCCACCACGAGCCTGGCGGTCCTCGGACCGCCAGACTCGCAATCGTCCCTAAGTGTGTTAAAAGTATGCTCTATGTTTCATGATATTGCGGTGATAAAACTCAATTTGAATCATCATTAGGGGTCACAGAAAAGGGAATATTCAATTCCATATAAAGACAAGCAAAATGGGGCTCTTTTCATTCTGTGTTAACAAACTTCCCTTTGGTGAGTCACTATGGCCTTCAAGGCTCATAATATCTGTCAGCGGCAGAAGTTCCTGTTACTGCCAAAAAAAGATTGTCCGACAAGCATGGAACAGAAAGGTGGATGTAACTTTTTGGCCAACCTGATTAATCATGTGTCACCACAAGTCTGGGTCAGTCCCACATTAAGGGTTAATTCTGGTTTCTAACATTGGTTTGCGCAGGGGATAGCTGAAACTGAATTCCTTGCATTCCACACATCCCCACCCTCAGCTATGAGATCTCTTATTCTCTTGCTTGCATAATGACATTTCCCAACATGACTAAAACATCATTTGCAAGGGTCTGAAGACGGCATATCCTCAGTAATAGAATGAATTAATCATCACTAAAACAGCAGCTTCTTTGGAAGCCCTGTAATGGTTTGACTCAATGTTACTAACCTGATTGTAGCTTGTGAGGCTGTTCAGTTTATATGTGTTCAGTTGCTATATGTTATCAAACTAATACTTAAGATCAAAAGGGTTTTTGAAGAAAACTCCTAAAGCACGTTGTGGTATCTTGCCTTTTGCTCTACTCTGTCCTTTCTCTGTGTCCTGTCCTCTGCTGCTCAGCCAGTCTATGTGTTGTCATGGAATGTTTCCTCTGCGTCTGTTTAAGTGTATTTGTCAGTTGATCCTTGGAGGCTGAGCAGCAGGGCTGCTGCTCCCGGTGGGGCTTTCCATCCTATACCTGACTACTTTGGAAATCAATGCTGCATATCCTGTATCTTCATCTTGTAACTAAAGCTACATCCTGGATACAGCTACAACAGGGTTTGCGTTCCTTCTTAAGATTTCACACATGTATCTTCCCGTTTTCACATTTTCTAATGGTTGATGTTCCGGCTCATTTCACAGTAGTTTCTAATCAATCGTTCAAGCCAGGATCTGATACCTACGAGCAAGTACATTTCCTAGCAGCTCTGCATAAAGCAGTAGCTCTCCTGCTAGACCCATGTTTCTCCTCACACCTGCGATTTCTCTTTGATCCCTGAAGTACAATGAGGCCATGTCTTTCTATTTCAGGTGCTGAGGGGATCAAAGCCACCTTTGAAAAGATATGCATTATAATTGGGAGATAATTAACAACTATATTTCACAGGGACGCTTTGAGCCGTGGCTTAGTGTGCAGGATGGTCCCAATGAATGCCTTGTGCACTCACTTCATCTGCTATCAAGAGGACTGCTAGCACTTATCAAGCACTACAGAGCTTCAACAGTTTTACTGAGAAATAGTCTCTCTTTTGTGCTTCAGACAACGGTGATGGTGACACTGAACGCAGGGCCTGATCACTATCACCAGGGACAGGTACATTGCAGATCGTTTGGCTCTTGAATGGGGTTGTAATTTGTGATGTGACCTTTGTCCTAGTTGGTCAGACTGAAAAATGGCCATCTGCAGAGAGCCTGAAAACTACCTGCCTAAGGAATATTAATTAGACACGTCACATTTTGCTAGATGCTGTGAATAGTTGTGAATGCAAAGTTGGCGGCCTGCAAGGGAAAGCAGACCACCATCCCTGCATTTTTCTTTCCCAAATGTGTCTGTTTTTTTTTTTTAAAGGAGTCTGTGTCTATTAAAGGGGCAGTTTTTTCCTTTAAAAAAATAGTTACCATATGGGAACACAAGAGCATGCATTGGTCCCCTGAACCACTATGTACTAATCCCACCAGGCCATCCATCACAATTCACAATTCACCTTTGCAAATCAGTTACCACCAAAACTTGTGAGGTGGTAATGTTCCAGCACTTTGTAACTGCAGTTGAGGTCACAAATCATTGATATATTCTTTTGTGACTCACAAAGAGGAAGAGAACCCTTTTTATGAGTCAGAAAGACTGTTTTGACACGTGAAAATGGTTGTGCACTGTGAAAAGCTGATTTGCGGTCTGATTTCATGATTCACAGGCTTTGCAACCACAAACAAACTTTAATCGAGAAGGCCCTTAGACCTTGCACATGTTTATAAAAAATACATTTATCAGAGCGCCGCCATGCTTTAAAGACAAGGGTGCAGGTGATACACTAGGCATGCATCCAACATCACCAAATGGACACAGCAAAACAGTCATCAAGACTAGGTGGCACTGGTGTTAATGCCTGCATGTGATGTGCAATGAATGAAAACTACTTTTCCAGAGAGACACAGGAAAGAGGGCACGAAGACAGGGTAAACAATACTGCCCTATATATAATATGTACTAAGACTGAACTTAACATTTCTAAAAAGTTACACGGTATCAACACTAGAGCCAAACTTCAGTGCTCATTCTACACTAGAAAATCAGTAGGTTGAGTTTCTGGTGGCAGTAGATTTGCCCTAGTGGAAGAATCGCAGAGCAGTAATAGGGCACTGAAGAGACTTTAGTTGTTTATGGTTTGGGTTAGAAGCAAACACAGAAAGGTGATGGAAAGAATGCTTGAATTAGTCTCAGCCACTGGCAATCACTCAGGCTGTATTCAAGACCATTGTGTTTCTTCTACTGTGCCATTCTAGCCAGAGACCCGCCTTATGGAAATCAGTCATGGTTCCAATAGGAACAGTTCCGCTAAAAACAGTAGTGCCAGGTCCCATCCGGATTGCCACCTTCTTAGCTCTCATCAGTGAAGTATACATTAACTCCTATGGCACAGTAAACACAAGACCTATGTCTGAGCATACCCCTCACTCTTGAGACATTTGCTGCTAAAACAACAAGGTGATGGAAGGAATGCTTGAATTCATCTCATTGGGCTAAGATGCAAGACTGATGAATAAGTACGAGTCAAAACACAAGGATGCCAAGATGATGAGTGGGGGATGACATTCTCTAAATGGTACGTGGATGCCCTTTCAGAGTATGGTTGTAGTTTGGCCTATGTGGGAATAGTTGCAGGTGGGTGAATGAGGAATGGAAACAGATTAGAAGTCATGCATAAGGCTTCAAAATGCACACGTAAATGTATTGTGGAGAGCATAAGAATAGGTGTAGCCTTGCATGTGGGTACTCTCTGTCTTTGCGCTGAAGTTGTTATAGAGGTTGATGGCATGTGAATAGTTTACAGCATGGACCACATTACCGTAGCACACATGGCTATGGAAACAAACAGGTCATTGAGAGCCATCAGGCAACATTTTGATCTATGTGACTAGGAGAGGCATATTCCATCTTCACTAACTGTAATTGTAGTCCACTAGGGGTGTCATTTTGATTTAATCATTCCATGTTCTGACTGGAGGCCATTTTTGATCTTTGGGAATTTTAGTCATATTTTGTGTTGGGTGGCAATAGTCCTTTATCTATCTCTTGCTACATTTTCCAGCAACCCACCACTTTTGCAGAAATCGTAGGCGTGTTAGAGTCAATGGTTAATCTATTTAATTTTAGTCTGCCATTTGGGCCGGGGTGTTCTTTCAGTGATGGCTTTTATGTTGATGATTTAAGGGTATATTCACAAGAACGTGTGATAACTACCGCAAGAGTAGCCTAACGCAACTCTCAACATCGCAGCCCATCATGGGAAAATTACGCCGTGCCAACCAAGTATTCACAATGCGGCGGTAGCATGAGATAGTCACCAGATGACGCGTCAAATGGCCGTGCAAAATCCAACGCCATGCCACAAAAATGCAAAACGCGAACGCAAAAAAACATGCGATGAGGCCAATCGCGGTACAAAAAATTGCGAAAACCAGCCACAGGCCAGCAAATACCACGCGTCTGGCATGAAAATGCACCATAAAAACCACAGAAACAACACACCAGAAAAAAGCCAAAGCATGTAGCAACATGGATGCATCCTGACCTAGCGCAGAGGCCAACGCGAACCCCATAACCCCCACAGACCACCAGCAAGGAACAAAGGGGTCGGGGAAAGGCCAAGGAGAAGAGGGAGAGGAAGACGGGGTGCAGAACGCAGGAACACAAGACCCGTGTCATGGAGGTGACAGAACACTATCAGAAACTGACCCACTAGCAGACCACCTGGAATGCAGTCGGAGTGCAGAAGAGGCCACTCTAGAAGGTCAAGAGACGCCGGCATGACGTGACAACCTAAACCAGGCACAAACCCGCTGCCAACAGGAAGGCAGCAACAGCGACAGGAGGTGGCAGTCCTGTGCCACAGGAGGACCTGGAGGAAACCGAGGCCACAGTCATCAGTGTGGAGACGGTGCAAGGAGTAGGGAGTACGAACACAGCTCGAGAGGACCTGACACAACATCAACAGGGAGAGTAACCAACAGGGACTGGGGGGACAGGGGAGATGGGCAAAATGGCACACATGCACAACGAGGCGTAGCACACTGCACACCCACAATTACCCAGGATCATGTCCCTGATCCCCTTGGCACACTGCAGCACACACACATAGCAAGAACAGCACATCCACATTGACGACAACGTGGTACAATGCACATAGCAGACACTGCAGAACAGAGGACACAACTGGCTCTGCACACACACAGAAACATGCCTACTACAACTGACAGAGCAGGAAACTGTGATATGGAAATGTAAGCGTACAACCTCACATCCGTCATGTAGTCCAAATGTACACTGTCCCGCAGCAGAATTTAGCACCTCACAGTCACAAAGTACATTGTCATACAGTCTGCATGAAGACCAGAACAATGCGCAAACATACATGTCAACACAATGTCGACATGCATCTCCTCTTCACATTGCAGAGGGGCACACAACACCTCCAGCAGAGCACAGAAGACAACACATCTGTGATGCCGGAGAGGACCATCACACCTTCGACAACGACGCCCTACAACAGACCATGGACATCCCACCACCAGGACCCGGTCAGCCAAGCTACTCAGAAGAGGACACAGAGCCTACAACAGACCACACAGCAGGAAACACCCGCAAGCACAGCTGGCTCACAACACTTCACCCACCCACACACGGCACCCCGTTGCCATGTGTCAGCACGCCAAAAGGAGGTGGCTGAACAGGCGTGGGTGAGGTCCGAACCCATTGAAGGCGAACTAGATCACATACGTTGGTGTCCATTACACTTCAGGGACCACCCACACCCCACAAAAGAGACCCACACAGCCATAGAGACACATGCAGATGCACATTCTCAGTACAGAACCATGCCCAGGGGCACACAAATAGCAGTCACACACCCACGTTGGCTCTGCCTACGATAGCCAAGCCCACTCCCCTTAGGAATTGAGTGGGTGACAACAAAACTACATGTCCAAGCTCCAACCCACTCCGCTCACGCTTACGGGGGGACATAACAGGCAACATTTTTGCGAACTCCCCCACTGGCTGGGGTGACATGGTTGCGTCCACTGTCCAGTACACTGCATACACCAGTGGTGTATGTCGCCCTGGACACGGTTGTATTCTGCATGCTGCAGTCTGTCCAGCACATCTCCGCCACTATTGGCATTGTGTACTTTCCCAATCATGGTTCTCCTACCTCCTCACACATGCCTGGTTGCCACCTCTCCCCACATTCAGCTATTGTGTGGCTGAGGTGCCATGCCGTTGATGGCTCATGTCCCTGGCTTGCCCAGGTTACTGTTGTGAGTTGTTCTGTCATGTCTGGTGGGTGGGCATGTTGTTTTGCATGTTGGTTGTGATTTTGTGTCGCATTGCCAGTGTTGTGAGTTGCATGGTTATGGAGTTGAGGTGAGTGGGGTGTTCATTATGTACTTGCCAAGGGACTGTGCATTTCCCTTGGTGCCATCCTGGGAACGCTGGGTGCTGATGGACTGTCGGAGGATGAAGGTATCATGCACACTGGCGGGGAATTTAGAGGCGACATTGGTGGAGGTTCCACGGTGTTCGGTTGTTGCTTGCACACTGATGTGAGACGTGTGCTTTCTGTTGCGGTGATTGTGTGCTGTGTCACCATGGGGCACAGGTAGGACATGTGTGCAGTGGATTGCCCCCTACACGTGCGTACATCCAGCTATGGTGTATGGTCCTTGCTTGGTCTCCAGTGGATCCTGCGCATTATGTTGGACGTATGGGGACTGGGGTAGCAGGCTGATGGTGATGTCCAGGACAGGTGTGAGGGACTGGGATGTGGCTGGCTGTGTGACTCCTCCGACTCTGGCGGGTGTTGGTTGGGGGGTACCAGAGGCCAACAGGTGCAGCACAGCCAGTAGCTTTGTGTGGGGTGGGATGTTGGTTGTCCACTGTGTTGTGCCGTCAGCCTGTTGGGCGTTGTTGGTGATGATGCGTGCGATGGTTGTCCTTTTGAGCCTGTAGTGGGCAATGCCATTGTCAGGTGTTGGGTCTATGAGGCTGGTGAGTTTCCTGGGGGTCCGCTGTCTTTGTCTGCGCTGCCTCTGTGGTAGTCCGGGGTGGGGTGTTCTGGGTGCTGTATGGGGTTCTGGGGTGGTTGCGGTGGGTGCTTTGGCCGCATGACCAGTGGCTCCATGGCATCTGTTGCCCTTCCGATGTGGCTGTGGGCTGGGCTCCCTTTTCTGGTGCAGGCTGTGGTCCGACTTAGCACCAGGTCAGAGCAGGTGTTATTTTCCTGGTGCTTATGCGCCTTATCGCCTGATTTGTGTTCTTATCGCAGTTCTGGTTGTTTGTTGTGAATGCCGTGGAGTGCTGTTGTCGCGGCTCTTGGCACGGGAACGCCTACTCTGCATCTCATTAGCGATAATTGCGGGGGTCATCTGTTGCGATGTGCTGTGGGATGTTAACACCAGCTTGTGATTGGGACAATAAATTTATCGCAACTTTGGCTGCGATAAAGTGCCGTTGAGTCGGTCATAGATCTTTGTGAATATGGCCCTAAGTCTTTCATTTATGTCTGTTATACTGTGTACCAGAAAGGTATGTGTGAAGTAGAGCTTGTGGGATCCAGACAAATGAGCTCCAATGTGTTTTCTGGTACTTTGCCATCTGTGTTTGTCAACCCCCAGCTGTAGGAAATTTGTCTTGTTCATATAAATGAGGCCTTTAAGATCCCTGAGTGTTTTCAATCCTGATGCCAGTCGACACTGAGTGAAGGACATAATGTGGGCTTTGGGGAATTTTTTGACTAAAGGATTTTCTACATGATCTTACATGTTAAGTCCTACTTCAGAGCTTAGTCTCTTGGCCTGTATTTTCCTTCCGTGTTAGGTGTAAGCTCCATACAGGGGGCATTTTTCCAGGCCGTATTTTATTCTTAGTTAATCATCTTCATTTAGAGGACTTTGGTCAGTATTCATATGGAGCCCAATGTGATCCTCACCATACATTTGTCTTTTTTTGCTTAAATTAGGTTTCTGAAATGAATGGAAATTCATCTGTTGGTTTATTACATATTAATACATAGCTCCATTATAAGACTAGTGCAGTACATCTAGACTAGATATCTCACTCGTGTTTGTTTCTGGTTTAATAAGATCAACCAATCAGGGTTGGTAAAGCACAACTATTCACCCGTGAGGGTCTCAAGGTGCTGAAGGGAAGGGCGGCTCTGTTGAGTGCTGGGGTCATCCGAAGAGCCAGGTTTTGAGGTCCTTCCTGAACTGGGGCAATGTGGGAGATTGCTTTGGCTGCGAGGTAGGAGAAGGACTTTCCTCTCATTCTGATCTTGTTGGTATGTGGGACGGTGGCCAGAGAGAGCTGGGCTGATCGGAGGTGTCTTTTGGGTGCGTGGAAGGAGAGGCGGCTGTTCAGGTATGAGGGTCCGGTGTTGTAAAGGGGCTTGTATGCATGGGTGAGGAGTTTGAAGGTTATTCTTCTTTCAACTGGAAGCCAGTAGAGATCGGGGAGGTGTTGGGTGATGTAACTGTGATGGGGGATGTTGAGGATCAGTCTGGAGTTAGCAAAGGAATTTATTTTTGAATCCAGCAGAGAGAGCGTTGCCTTAGTCCAGTCTGCTGCTGATGAGTGCGTACATGACAGCTTTTCTGGATTTGGTTGGGATCCATCTGAAAGTCTTCCAAAGCATGCAGAGGGTGTTGAAGCAGGTCGAGGATACAGCATTGATCTGGCAGTTCATTGTGAGTGATGAGACTAGTATGATGCAGAGGTTTTGTATGTGGTCAGTCGGGGTGGGGGGATTTCTGATAGCAGAGGGCCACCAGAAGTCGTTCCATGTGGAGAGGGTGGAGCCAAGGATGGGGACTTCTGTCTTTTCTGAGTTGAGCTTCAGGCAGTTGTTCTTCATCCAGATGGCAACGGCTTTCCTCCCTACTTGGAAGTTGTGTTTGGTGATATTGGGCTCGTTGGTGAGGTAGAGGATCAGCTGGGTATCGTTGGCGTAAGAGACGATGTTGAGCCCATGGTTCCTGACGGTGGTTGCAAGGGGGGCCATGTACACGTTAAAGAGGGTGGGGCTGAGGGAGGAGCCCTGAGGCACTCCACAGTTGGTCTCTGTCAGTTCCGAGAGGTAGGGAGGGAGTCTGATCCACTGAGTTCTGCTGCTGAGGAAGGAGCGCATCCAGTCGAGGGCCTTGCTGCGAATACCAGCGTCATGAAGTCTGCTGGCTAGGGTGCGGTGGGAGATGGTGTCAAGAGGTCCATTAGAATGAGGGCTGCCATTTCCCCCTGGTGGAGGAGGGAGAAGATGTGGCGGCGAGTAGGGCGGTCTCAGTGCTGTGGTTGTTTCAGAATCCAGATTGGGAGCTGTCCAGGACATTGTTAGCTTCGATGAAGTTTCCTAGCTGGTTGTTGATGTCCTTTTCGATGGCCTTGGCTGCGAATGGAAGCAGGGAGATGGGCCTCAAGTTTTTGAGGTTTGGCAGATCAGTGGAGGGTTTCTTCAGGAGGGGGTTGACTTCGCCGTCTTTCCATTTGTCGGGGAAGGTGGCGGTCTCGAAGGAGCAGTTGATCATCGTAGTTTGGTTGCGATGGCAGAGGTGGCACTGTGGAAGACGTGGTGTGGGCAGGCATCTGAGGGTGCTCCAGAGTGGATGCTTTTCATGGTCTTCAAGGTGTTTTCTGTTGTGAGCAGGATCCATTTGAGCAGGGTCTGTTGGGTGGCGTCGCATGAGGAGGAAGCTGGAGCGGTGATGTGGTCTTGCTTGTCGAAGTTGTTGTAGATCATCTTAATGTTGTGGTGGAAGGTGGTGCTGAGTCTGTTGCAGAGGTCTTGGGAGGATGGGACGTCTGTTGTTTCGCTGCAGGGTTTGGCGAATTCCTTGATGATGGTGAAGAGCTCTTTAGTGTTGTGTGCGTTGGTGAGGAATCTGCCTTGGGGGATTTCTTTCTTGTGGATTTCTTAAGGTGGTGGTGTGTGGTGGTTGCTTTTGAAGCAGTGCTTGTTTCCGGAGTTTTGTTGTTCAGTACAATTTGAGTGTTTGTTGTTCAGTACAATTTGAGTGTCTTTAAAAACAGGGCCATATTTAATTTGGAGGCCTTTCTAAATTTTACCCTGTCTGATTAATATTTAAACATCAGGGTATTTTCAAATCCTATACACCTTGGATAATGGGCATTAGCATGCCATGTGTTTCATTGATTTTGATATGCTAAGAGCTGGTACCAATAGTTATATATGTTCTGCTACTTCATTCAGTGCCTATAGACATTTGCTTAAAGGACTGAATGGATAGAACAGCCCTTACTCCTCTGATTAGGACATAGTATTATGTTGAGCCTTTGATACTTAGGCTACACAGCAGGATTTATTATCATATTTGAGGGCTAGTCAACTTTTAATCCTTTTTGGATAATGGTCAAAGAATCAGGTGTGTGCATTTTTTTTTAACACCTTGAGTTCTTGGCATGTATATGCCTGGTCTTCTTTTATATTTTACATACTGGGATATTTTTCTTTTACCCATATAGGCATATATGTAACACCATATCTATAATTGTCTTTGCATATCCACTTTAAAACAAAAAAAACAGATATGGTGCCTCCAAAGAAGATGCAGCAATATGTTGAGTTCTATAAAAACACACCAGGATTTTCTCTTATACTGCTAATATCAAGTTACTTGTCAATAGAGTTAAAATGTGGACAGAGTAGGTATCTGTTGTCTTCTGTGATCTGTTTTGGAACATGTAGACAATGCTATATGTTAGAATATCTTCTAATGAAGTCTTCATGTTTTTTTGCCTGGGTTCCATGTCTTTAGTGCGGTTCCATGTCGCTAGTGCTAGGTATGTGCTGTGATTTGAAATATATTTGCTTACTATCTTGAGTGATAAGGCCATCTGTCATGAGTAGGTGGCAGGTATGTTTATTAACTAATACAATTCAACATATGATGATATATCATCTGGTGTCAGTATCCTAGTTTGTTAATCTTAGTTGTGGACTTTCTAACTCACCTGATCTATATGTTATTATTTACAGTACGTTGTTAGGTCTCGCCTAGCTATTGCGTTTACGCAATCGCTATGCGAGACTCTAGTAAGAGGGGCATTTCAAAGTGCTCCCAAAAGTGGATTGCATGGCGAGCACGCGCACAATCACGTGCATCGTGCCGCCATGCAATCCGTTTGGGGAAGCGCTTCAGCTCACTGGCGCCCTCGGCATCATACTTCAAAGGGTTTTGCTTTCACTTTCGCGCGGCGGGCGCTCGCTCGCGTCCGGAGCACTTTAGAAGCCGGGCTTGTCTTGTTACTCAGTGCCAACATGACATGTTTACAGCTTCATGGCGAATTCCGTTGTGCGTGTTCGTAAGGATAGCATAAAAGTCACTTTTCTGATAAACAAAATCATATTTGCCAGTCTGTATAGAGGCCATGACAAATGTTAATCGAATAAATTTTTTCTTTTGTGGTATACTCCAATTTAATCTCGAATTTTCATCTCCCTTTCTTCACATTCCATTCTTTGTCTCCTCTTCCTCTTTTGTCCCTTTACCCGTCCTGATGTTGCACGTGCCCTTTCGTGCAAACCATGCAGCACTTGCTAATACTGTCACGCATAGCAGCGCACTTCTCCGCCATCCCTCCCCTCAGCTCACCTCTCCATCCCGCTCGAGATAGTCCCCTGGGGTATAGCTGCTCATGCCCCTCCCCGTGCTGTGGTTTATGCCATCATGTGATTTTCCCACCCTCTGCGCACAGACGGGAGATTCAGATTGCTGTACTTGGTGGGAGTGATGGGAAGAGGGGCTCTTGGTACCTTTAACATTAGTGCCCCCCAACCCCCTCCTCGCTTGTGTCATCCCCCAC
This sequence comes from Triturus cristatus, assembly GCF_964204655.1. Taxonomy (NCBI): domain Eukaryota; kingdom Metazoa; phylum Chordata; class Amphibia; order Caudata; family Salamandridae; genus Triturus; species Triturus cristatus. The sequence goes on along the minus strand of NC_140584.1, from coordinate 362,549,923 downwards.
CTCACTTCGATAAGAGAGCAGGACGCGTCAGCGGTCCTCCTCCCCCCAGCTAGATAAATCACCCGGCGTCCACCTTTCATTCCTTCCAGGAAGAGGTGGCCCAGAGCTCGGCTGCCTTTCCCCTCTGTCGCCGGCTCTGCGGCTTCTTGGTGCAATTGCTTGAACACTGCTGCCCTCTACCCATGCACAGCGGCATGACACCCAGGGCAGCCAGTCTTCCTGTTATGTTTCAGAGTAGGGACGATTGAAAATACAAACCAAGCCTTGTATGAATACATGCCGACATAGAGCAGGCAAGTAGGATAGTAGGGGAATGTGTTTTCCCCGTTACCTTATTTTGAAATAGAAGACAATCTGGCTAAATCGGGTCTCTTTGGCACTTCATTTTTGGCAGTTTGATAATGTACAACAAAAAACAGAATTGTTGTCTCTGTTTTTGTGTGCCTTTCATAACAAGCATTGGCATAGCCAATAGGTCTCGCCTTTGGGACCTTATAAGTGTTTAGCCATGCAAAAGTTGCATAACTAAATACTTATAAGGTCCCAAAAGCGAGACCTATTGGCTATGCCAATGCTTGTTTTTCATGCTATGGATGTTGTGATTGTTGTCTGCTTATGTTCCCAATCAAACTAGGAAGCAAATGTAAATCAAAAAAAGAAATACAGCAATAATGAAAGTAAACCTCAATATTTTTATTCCCCAACAACCAGATACACTCCTCAATCCATAACAAATGGCCCACCAGTCAAATTTGTTGTTCACAGTATGTCTTTTTATTGATTTTTCATCATACAGTTTGCACGGGTAAAAACATACATTTTCAAAATTCTTACATGTTAGATGAACAATCAGGAAGTGCCCATTTAGCACCATTACATTTACTCATAATACTGCCAGTGCCTCCTGGGCTCATAATCCAAATGCACAATAAATATGAGGCCCCAAGTGCTGGATACTTTTCTAAAACAGTCAAAACATATTACCCCTCTAAATTTCTTCAAGGCTCCCCACACCCTTTCCCATTTTTTGGGGGCATCCTTGCCCCCCTAAGCATAATATTTTGTACTGGAAATATATCCTTCTAGTACAAAACCTATGCTAGACATCCCACAGACATGGTGCAAGAGTGCGTGTGTGGATCAAGGCATCCTTAACTGTGCAAGAGCAGGCGATTCAGCAGTAGTGCCATGTCTTAGTGGATATGGCACTGCTCCGCTCTCTTTCTCTCTCTTTCACACAATGAAGCACAGCAGCTTTGTTTGCTGTGCTACATCTCATCATTTCTTAGTAAATTTGTCCCAAAGTGTCATTTTAGCACCAATCAAGTGGGCACAATAGCATGAATTTTTATTATTTTTAAATGAGAGAGCAAGGACAGGTCACTATGGGAGTACGGCTAGGGGCACACTGGGATTCTATAAGGGTGGCAGCAGTCTTGCTACGAGCTGCCTCACTGTCCCAAATAAAAGAAGGCTCTTTAATTACATATCCAGGTGTTTAAGGTGGAGAATCCGTCTCTTCAGCTAAGTTGTTATGGGCTGATGGCAAGGCGACCTGGAGAGCCTTTGTGATGAGAAACTCAACTGGAGGTCCAATTTAGAGAATACCAGATTAGACTCTGGGAAACTTACCTATTAATACCATAGACAGCAGACACACTCAATCCTGCATCAATCAGCAAAACCTGAATGTAATGCTTTTTTCAGTGTCCAGGTTGGGCGCGCTCTGGTTAAGCTCCAGTAACATCACAATGAGTGCGCAGAGAAGGCCGGGCAGCTTCTGTCCTTTCAACTGCATCAAAGAGATATCTCAGGTAAAATGGTGACAGGCTCTATTGAAATTTCAGATTTGTCTCATATTATGAATCCATGTACAGTCCTGGCACACAAGATGCAACAACTTCCAAGAAGAATTTCTTGGACAATTAACCCTTCCCTCCATCTCACCAAAGGTAGATAGCTCATAGAAGTTGAGATCACACCCAAATAATTCTCTCTAGTAATTAAACTAGTTCCCTCTAGAAAAGCTCCTGGTGAAGACAGATTCCCAGGCGAGTTTTGCAAAACTGAGAAAAATATTTGGCCACCATACTGCATGCAGCATTCAATAAGGGAGAGGTTGCAGACTCCTTAGAATACCTGTCTAACACAGACATCATCTCACTCATCTTAAAGAAAGGATAGCACCCCTTAGATTTCAGTAGCTGTTATCCATTCTCAACTTAAATGTCAAGATTTTAGCAAAGATACTGGCTGTAGGATCATACATGAATCCCAGATAGATGGGTTTTTTGCATGCCTGATCTTCTAGGACCCACATGCTAGCCAACCTTATGTGGCAAATGAGAGACTTTTCAGCTAAGGAATTGTCAGTCTCTCTGGATTTGGAGAAAGCCTTTAACCTTGTGGAGTAGGACTTCCTCTATAGAACGAAGGAGAGAGCTGGAGTAGAAAAAGACATCTCAAAAGTAAAACAGAATTTTCAGAAACTGACAGCAGAGGTGAATGGGGGTGGTGTAGGGAGGAGGGGTATTATTCTGTCCATTCCCAATCAAAAAGAGTACCTGTAAAAGCTGTCTATTTGTTCCTAGCATTTAAAATTTTGTGGCAGCAATTAATCTCTCAGAGGCCAACATGGAAATAGCCACATTCGACCTGTGGAAATATGGATTTTTCTGATCAGTTATGTCCCCTATCTTGGACCCCAACGGTTTCATGTATGAATCACAAGTACATGTATGTTCCCTCCAGTTCCAGTTATGAAGACGCAAACACATGTGCGTCCACCGTCAACATGTCCTCTTTCAGATCAGCCATGAATGGGCCGGATATTCCATTCCTAAGTACGAAAGGCCACCGGCTTTATATGGTTCACTTATGCCATTTTACAGTCCAGGCAAGTAGGCCCTGATTCTGTCATCAAGCTTTTCTTTCTTTCTGCCTCTGAAGCTCCAGTCTGAGCCTGCATCTGTGACCATGAACTTTGTCTCATTCCCTGCGGGGCTCACGAAGCCTGACATCAGCCTGTTGCCTGCCAAAAACTGTATTTCACCTTCGAAATTATCTGCTCCGCTCCCTGCCCAATGCATTCCTGTCTAGTAGTTTAAGTAAACATTCTTCCAGCTACCGAGCAAAGGCCCGGCTTCTCTGTCTTTATGCAAGTAATTCATAGCCTTATTATTATGGAAGACTTCTGCCCTCGCATCTAGTGTAGACACTTAGACGCTTGTACACGCACTAACAGTCAGTATAGTCAGTATAGAATAAGATTCTACTCTAAGAGACCTCTCTTTTGGATAACATAGTTCTTTAAACATAGGATGTTAGATATGATTTGGGATTAGGTTGACTTGACCCTCCAGACTTCTGTCGCCACATGTAGAGCTAAATGTCGAGTCCCCTTCACCCCCTAGTTGCACGTCAATCACACGTCATGCTGCTGTGCGCGCATTTCTGCCAAGTATTTCTGCTGACATTGCGAAATTCTTTCATGGAACCACCCTATTATGACATCACACCTGATGACGTTCTTTAGTCACACCCAGTTACACCTACTTTTGCTACGTATGTATGTCTTATCTACACTATCAATTGTTACGCCTCTTGCATTTGCTTCACTGTAATGCCTATTGTATAAAAGTGATTAATTATCAATAATGTATGTACTTCACTTCCTGAACCTTCGTGGTGATGGAACTTGGAGCAACCGATTCGAATCGTCCATTGGAATAAAGCCCATTCCGAACCTCTAATACCACGGATTCTGCCTCTTATTTATTGAGCTATTTTTATTATGTTTCTGTATCAAATTAAGCCCCGGTAATTAAATTATTTACCACATGAATGGCGCCCGAATAGGGACACTTTCTCATCTCACGCGCCGGCGGTGCGTTGCAGGCCCGGTCTCCTGCCACAGCTGGACGGACAACAACGCGTACCAGCAGGATTTCCTGTATCTCCCTCCGGTCAAGCGGGGGCGACTGAGGCTGCGATCAACACCCAGACGAGGCGGTGAGAAGTGCGAAGTATCCCGACCAGAGCCTAGCTGAGAGAGCAAGATCCGAGGTATACAGAGGCCCACCAGGTTTCCGAAGCCCAGAAGTGTCCGAAGTTTTCGAGTCGAGTCCAGTCCGGTCCAGTTCAGTTCCGTTCCGAGGCCTTCCGTTCCGAGCTACCCGGTGAGTACCATTACTGGGGAGGCGTTCTGACGTGCACATAGATTGTGCCGGTCAAGACGGGTTTGGGTACACAAATCCGGTCTGCACTGTTTCAGCAGTGTATCTGTACTGTTTAGCAGTATATCTAGTATATCAAGTATATAAATTCAGAATAATCCAGATAATGCCGAGTATTATGTTTAGTGATTACGTTTTCCTTAGATCGTCATCTTCATTGTTTGCTCATTTAAATGTTAAATGTTAAATGTGTTAATACGTTCTGCATATTGTGGTATGAATGACTGTTCATTATCGTGTTTATTGTATTAAGTTTGTTCAAGATCAAGTATCAGATCAGTTCTCAATATGCCGCTCTTTTCGAAATTAAGACAGATTACAACTAGAAAAGGGGTACTCGAAGAAGCTGTTCCTATTCCTCCTAGGGACACTCCAGGGTACTTCATGTATCATAAACACGGCTTAGACGCTATATTATTTCTTGATTTATGGGTAGACTACACCAAGGAATTACCAGAAAGTCAGAGGTGGCCCGCAGCTGGGACCTGGGATGCAGAGTGCATCATGAAAGTAGAGGAAGAGTTATGGAAAAGGAAAGTCAGACAGTCACAGAAAGACGCCGTTGAGTTATGGCGTAAAGAATCTCATAGACGTACAGAAAAAGCACTCCGACAGGAAGAGAAAAATAAGGAGAATTCAAATAGAGTCCGAGAAAATCTATTAATTGAAGAAGGTATACGAGTGAAATCAGAACAAGTAGACAGACAAAGAAATGCCCTTATGAAGGGTATGTATCCCCTTCTGGCCGAGGGATTACCTAAGGCTACTCCGGGGATACCAAAAGACTTGCCACCCCCATTATTTCCAATAAAAGTACATCCTAAGGGGCATCCTAGAACCGCAGAAGATGTTTTTCTTTCCTCATATTTAGATGACGCAGCTCCCGAGTATGCTAACCCCACCCCACATAGACCGTCGGCCGGGGAGGTTCAACGCCAAGATCCTGTATCTGTATCTCTACAACAACAAATCCTGACACAAGTTCCGGCAAGCACATCTGTTTCCACATCTGTTCCTACAGCTACTTCTATAGCTGTGTCCACACCTATAGTTGCTGTATCACGTTCAACGAATCCTTTCACGCCCGATACCCCAGACGGGGCTACCGGAGGTGCTACCAATATTTTTTCTACGCCACCCAGAGTAAATAAACTTACCTTTCAAGAATCAGCACATCCACGTACCCCCAAACTCATAAATGCCCGTACGCTTAAGGAACTTCTTATAGATTGTAGATATGACCCTGTGCCCGGCAAAGAGGACGAAATGATCATGGCATCATTACGTATCAGACGAGCCGCGGTGTATTTAGGGAAGTTACCAGGAATGACTATGCATCTAGATAATATATACCATTTTGTCCAAACAGGGCGAGATTCTGAATGTATTAACAGAGCTATGGAATACCAGAAAGTGGAGATACAAGGGGAACTGTTACGTTTCCTTATAAATTGTGTGATCAGAAATCAAGACCGACCGGGGGTAGACCCGGAAGCAATGCAAACTCTTACCAGATGGAGGCAGAATATATCAGAAGGGAGACATGATAAGCAAAACTGTATAATAGCCATGTGCCGAAAGATCCGTAAAGAAATAGAACGCCTACACGAAGAGAGATTAGCGGTAGACCAGTTCGAACAAAGCGAGGAGGAAGGATCAGGACTGCCCACAGGACAGTCAGACACCATAGCCTATGTAGGTAGAGGAAGATCTTGTAATAGTACTAGATGTTTTACTGACCCGATACGTCCGATATGTCCAGATAATAACAGGAATTTCCAAACACCTATAATAAATATAAGGTCCCCCGAGCATTCGTTCCAAGCCGCTGACAAATTACTGCGAGAACGAAGGGGTTATCATTTACTCGATTCTATGGATGAACAAGAATTAGCCAGGTCAGCCGTTCATTGGGTTGACAGTCCCGGAAAATATGGTGATGATACAGTAGCACACACATTTTTGAACCTCACCCCAGATGAACAGCGTTTAGCTGGGATTTATATGATTCAACAACTTCTTATACTATATAAAAGCCAACATTCAGATCCTGGTCCTTTACCTGATATATTGACTGAATTACTCACGAATAGATGGAGAGGTTCAGGTACTAAGCTAATTAAAGAAATACTAGAATCAAGAAAGCAGTACATTCTTTTTGTATGCCCAGAACATGTCTCACTGCCCATCAAGGAAAGACCGATGTATTACATGGACAGACAGAATCCCTTACGAGAAGTACACCCAATAAAGGGCGAGGACAATCAGTTTAAATGTGTATTTGTATATACGCCCATATCGAAAATAGAATTGTTAGAAATGAAGAAAGTGGTACCCAGTCATGACAAAGACCCAGCGGGTTTCCACCGAGAAATTAAAGACATGTTACTCATGGGAGAGTATACCTATCCCGACATTATGACAATATTAAAGGTATTGATGCCTGCTGGCATTTATGAAAAACTAAAGGAAAAAGAGTGGGAGGTGGGAGACCAAAAGATAGACTGGACAGCATTAGAAAATGAAGAAAAGGCCCGAGGTCCAGGTTCGGGGCTTGGGGACAAAACTAAAGCACTACCAGGTTTACTAGTACAGGTACTGCCACGTTTATTAACTACGAAAAAGGAAGACTGGGGTGCAATTTCAGCCTGTAAATAAAAGCAAGATGAAGACACTAGTGATTTCTATGCACGATTTGAAAAATGTTTTGGTATAAATAGTGGCATAAAAGCAAGTAGCGAATCATACCCACATCTGTTTGTGACAAAATTAGTTGAAAATTCCTTGCCCCAAGTGAAGAATAGAGTATTAAAATTCGAGAGTACCTGGCAAGGTAATACCCCATCACAAATGTTACAAATGTTACAGTACCATTACAATAGAATTAGAGAGGAACAAGAACATGAACAAAGACGCATGAAAGACACGAAAATGAAAATGCTAGTCTCCCAGACAGTTCCAGCTGAAGGACATAAAAAGGGTACGACACATTCCGGTGATTCAGCAGGACCTGTAAAAGGGACATGCAACTATTGTAAACAACCAGGTCATTATATACACGATTGCCCAGTCCTGAAGCGTAATATCGCCACAGGTATTACAAAAGAAAGACCACGGCCACTTAGACAGGATCAGAATGAACAAGGAGCCCCGCAGCATGCACAGTCCATGCCAGCTCCACAACAGTCTATACAGTTTGTGCCAGCTGCACCAGCGCTGCCTGTTGCTGCCACACAAACCACGACACGACAGCTGTACCAGACCGCACAGTACGACTATCCTGATTATCAACGATACGCATGAACCAGCCTAGAGAGGGAAGTTGACTTACCCCTTATCGAGGTCCCAGTAGACCAAGAAGGACCTTATGTACATAGTGAATTATTAGGCCAAGATAGAAAATTTTTACTTGATACAGGGGCAAGTCGAACAACCATAAAACGTAGTGAAGTTCCAGGGGCACCCCTCTCAGGCTCACAGAATATTTCCCTTGGTTTTTCAGGAAAACCTATTGTTAATGAAGTATCACAGCCTCTTCCACTTACGATAGGACCCTTGACCAGAACTACAGATTTATTGCTTACTAAATCATGTCCAGAAAACTTGTTAGGTATAAAAACACTGAAAGCTCTAGGAGCTATAATATGTTGTTCTCCGGAAGGAGTAAGATTGTTTTTACGTGATTTCAAAGGTCACTATGTGTCTCGAGACATGGATCCTCGACTGCAGACTTTACCTACACATCTATGGGCACAAGGCCCTACTGATGTTGGTTGCATGAATATTACACCATATCGAGTTACACTAAAGGCAGGAGTGGTACTACCACGAATGCGACAATACAAGTTACCACCAGATGCTGTAGTGGCTTTACTACAAATCATTGACGAGCTCATTGCCCAAGGAGTGGTTGTGGAAACAGACTCCAATGTATGTAATTCACCGATAATTCCGATTCTTAAACGAACAGATCCGAAGGCCCCGCCAGTATATCGATTGGTTATTGATCTGCGCGAATTAAACAAGTGCATTGTGCCACAATTCCCTGTGGTCCCAGATATCTCGTCATTACTGACAGCTATTGATTCTGAAGCAACATTCTTTACTGTAATTGATCTCAAGAATGCCTTTTTCAGCGTCCCTATAGATCCGGAAAGCCAATACTTGTTCGGATTTAGTTTAAATGGACGTAGCTTTAAATTCTCACGCGCACCTCAAGGATTTACAGAAAGCCCCAGTATCTATAGCCAAGCACTGAAACGAGAACTCGACAGTATCCACATGCCAGTAAACACTGCCCTGCTTCAATATGTCGATGATCTGCTGATCACCGCTAGAAGCGAACACGAATGTGAGAAAGCATCACTGACAGTTTTACAATTTCTAGCCGAAAAAGGGCACAAGGTGTCCCCTTCTAAGCTGCAATTCTGTGTCCAGCGAGTTGTTTATCTTGGACACTCGCTGTCCAAGGAGGGAAGGCAGCTTACACCCGACCGCATTCAGTTAATAGCTAACATGCCAATACCCAAGACACAAAAGGAGGTGCGGGCTTTTATAGGCCTCACTTCATATTGTAGGCAGTGGATCCCTCAGTATGCATTTCTAGCAAAACCACTCATTCAATTGACAACACAGGAGGCAGCCACATCGACTGTTCTCCCTTGGACTCAGGAACATACACAAGCTTTTGAAAACCTAAAGAAAGCCTTATGCCAAGCACCGGTTTTAGCAACACCATGTTACAATAAACAGTTTACACTCTTTGTTACAGAACGCGAAGGTACTGCCTTGTCAGTACTCACACAGGAACAGGCAGGATCCCACAAACCATGTGCTTATTTTTCTAGTACATTAGATCCCGTAGCTCAGGCTTTGCCTGCATGCCTGAAATCGGTGGCAGCAACAGCTTTAGCAATAAGACAAAGCGATGCCATAGTGTTAGGACATCCATTGACAGTTCAAGTACCACATGCAGTAGAAGTTCTTGTGAATAGAACGCAAACACAGCACTTGACTATAGCGCGACTTACAGGGTATGAATTAACATTGTTTCAGCCACATATAGAAATCAGACGTTGTAACACATTGAATCCTGCCACACTTTTACCCGTAATCGGAACAGACCCACTAGCTCATGATTGTATTGATGTTATTACAATCACGACGAAACCCAGACAAGACTTGACAGATGTCCCATTGTCAGACCCAGACCTAACGTTGTATGTAGATGGTTCATGTATGAGAACAAGTACAGGAGAGTTAGTGGCCGCTTACGCAGTCACAACAGACACTGAAGTCATCGAAACAAATTGCATAAATACCTTGTCAGCTCAAGCCGCAGAGCTCATCGCTCTGACACAAGCCTGTATTCAAGGCACAAATAAAAAAGTCAACATATACACTGATTCACGTTATGCATTCGGAGTTGTACATGACTTCGGCGTGCTGTGGCGAGAGAGAGGTTATTTAACTTCTCACGGTGCCCACATTCAGCACGGACCCCTCATTCATGCCTTATTAGATGCAATACATCTACCCACTGCAATATCAATTATGAAATGTAAAGCTCATACGAAAGTTATTGATATCATTTCTCAAGGCAATGATCTAGCTGACAGAACAGCTAAACAGACTGCTCAAACTCAAACATCCGACATGACAAAGACAAAAGTCCCGACGCCAACACATTGTATGACGATTAAAGATCCCGCTCTTGACGTAATTGACATACAGACGCATGCTACACCAGACGAAATAAAGAAATGGACTGAATTAGGAGGGATCCAAACGGATCAAGGATGGATGACGAAGGAAAAATCTGTGTGGTTCCTTCCTGATTCAATGGTCCAAGTTATTATTAACACTATACATAGTCCAGCGCATCTAGGAGAAAAAGCTATGCTAGACAGCATCCAACACATTTGGTTCAATAAACATTTACGAGCAGCAGCCAAGCAAAAAGTTCGTACCTGTATGATCTGTTGTCAGTTCAACCCAGGAAAAAGCGTTCCCGTAGAACAGGGTGGATTTCAGCCTCCTGATCACCCTTTTGAAGTGCTCCAGATGGATTATATCCAGATGGAACGATGTCGAGGATTCAAATATGTTCTCGTAGTTGTCTGTGCTCTTTCCCGTTGGACAGAGGCATACCCGGTTTCAGATTACACTGCCCCGACTACTGCCAAACAGTTAGTTCGAGAATTCTTCCCACGATACGGTTTACCACGTGTTGTCTACTCAGATAACGGCCAGCCGTTCTCATCCGAACTAATGAAACACGTTTCACTTTTGTTAGGCTATCAGTGGAAATTCCACTGTGTCCGACACCCCGAGGCAGCAGGTCTCGTAGAAAGACATAATCAGATCCTGAAAATCAGATTGTCCAAAATATGCAGAGAGAAAGGTGTCGACTGGGTAGTAGCGTTACCAGTTGCACTCTTTTACATGAGAATGGTAGCACACTCTCGAACAGGGCTATCCCCGTATGAGGTGATCTTTGGCAGACCACCAAATATGTGGGGGACGCCTATACCACGAAAAATAACTGATATTGACTGTAATATGCTGACAGATTATTTGGCTTCCTTGATGTCTGCACTACAATCTTGTCGTTCACAGGTAGCTGCAGCCTTTCCCGACAACACTGAGGTGAAACCCCATGATATAATTCCGGGGGACCTGGTCCTCGTGAGGAACTTTGATCGAAAGACTCAGCTGGATCCTAGGTGGAAGTCACCGCAACTGGTCTTGCTCACCACAAGGACAGCCGTGAAGATCGAAGGCAGAAAAGGCTGGATACATTCAAGTCATATCAAGAAATTTCATGGACTACCATCGGATGTAAACACCACACCTCGTGTGTCTTCACCCATTGACTCAAAACTTCCTTTTGTTGAATCAAGTAGTCACGAACAATATAAACTAAAACTCAGATCTAACCAGTCGGGAAATTTGATTGTTTCAGTCCTCTCCAAGGTGAAGCGGTTGAATTTGTCTCTGACATGTATCCCTTAGATCTGAATAGAGAAAACACCCGAAAAATGTTGAAACGACATGCATACTGTAAATCACTGCGTAGTCATTGCACAGTGACGTTATTAATTTTGTTTTTCTTAAGTCTTTTAATAATTACTGCAAGTATATTGTTGCACATATATTATCCTATTTCTAGACATGTTTATAATGTTACTGCTGAACATTCTTTTAGTGAATTACCTCCGCATGAGTTGTCTTATAGATTTGCGCTGCGCAATAACACGTTTATTAATATGTTACATCATTCCCATCAAGTTAGCAATGCTACAAATTGTTGGATATGTGGCCGACTCCCTCCCTATCAGAATTATAAAGGAATTCTACCTCTCTTTCCATACCCATTCACACACAACGGCTCCTGTGGAGCATGGTTTAGTTTAATTAATCCCCTAGATTCAAATTCTGCAGTTTATCAAGACAACTGGGTATGGGGAAATTTAAACTTAGTTTTACTTAAAGTCTGCTACCCTAACAAGGAGGGACTTCCCAAGAGAACAGGAACTGATCTAGAAAATGAAGTATATGGATTAGGTAATTTTACGCTTAATCTTATGATCCTAAATGTCGAATCCGAAGCTACTCCAATTTTGCCCGCCATGTCAGTATTTCCAGTAAAAGGTGAATTATGTGTAAGAAAGAATGGTTCCATACATATGGGCCATAGTAGATGCACCACTGTAATAGAATTCAGTGATCAAGGCAAGTCGACATTTAGAGCTTCCCGCCATTCCTATTTTATATGTGGTCAGACGGCATATGTACGTTTGCCTCTAGATTGGGATGGTACCTGCTACATTGGATTCCTTTTGCCACCTGTTTTCCTAGCTCCTCCCGATTATCACAGAAATACTCATTTAGTACGCAATAGAGAAAGGAGAGATCTCCCAATTGTCGATTACACTGAAACAGCATGGGAAAAATACACAGATTTCAATAAAGGTCTCTTTCCCTATATAGGTACCGTTACTAATAGTAAGCTGATACGTAGATTAACTAGAACCCTTGAAGCAGTAGTGAACGAAACTATTTCCGCCTTAGGCAATTTAACAGAAGAACAGTCTGCTATGCGGATTGTTGGGCTTCAAAATCGTCTTGTCCTTGACGTCATCCTGGCCGATAGGGGCGGAGCTTGTAGGGTCATCGGATCAAGTTGTTGCATTTTCATACCAGAAAATTCGCCATCTGTATATAAAGCCATAACTCGCCTTCATAAGATTGTAAGCCAGATACACCAGAATCCAGGCACCTGGACTTGGTCCGGTTGGTTTTGGAGTGTATTATCTACCTTTGGATGGAAGGTCCTATCCTTCCTAGGTATTGGCTTTCTCATACTATTCAGTTGCTGTCTATGCCTACAATGTGGACCAGCGATTTGTGGTCTGTGTGCCACATCGTGTATTCCATCACCAAGATTTCATTCGTCCCAGAAGAAAAAAGATGCTATATGAACAGATCAATGGATTGATGAAGATTGATATCTCTTGACGGGCAAGTAGGGGACAAGGAGGGAATGTGGAAATATGGATTTTTCTGATCAGTTATGTCCCCTATCTTGGACCCCAACGGTTTCATGTATGAATCACAAGTACATGTATGTTCCCTCCAGTTCCAGTTATGAAGACGCAAACACATGTGCGTCCACCGTCAACATGTCCTCTTTCAGATCAGCCATGAATGGGCCGGATATTCCATTCCTAAGTACGAAAGGCCACCGGCTTTATATGGTTCACTTATGCCATTTTACAGTCCAGGCAAGTAGGCCCTGATTCTGTCATCAAGCTTTTCTTTCTTTCTGCCTCTGAAGCTCCAGTCTGAGCCTGCATCTGTGACCATGAACTTTGTCTCATTCCCTGCGCGGCTCACGAAGCCTGACATCAGCCTGTTGCCTGCCAAAAACTGTATTTCACCTTCGAAATTATCTGCTCCGCTCCCTGCCCAATGCATTCCTGTCTAGTAGTTTAAGTAAACATTCTTCCAGCTACCGAGCAAAGGCCCGGCTTCTCTGTCTTTATGCAAGTAATTCATAGCCTTATTATTATGGAAGACTTCTGCCCTCGCATCTAGTGTAGACACTTAGACGCTTGTACACGCACTAACAGTCAGTATAGTCAGTATAGAATAAGATTCTACTCTAAGAGACCTCTCTTTTGGATAACATAGTTCTTTAAACATAGGATGTTAGATATGATTTGGGATTAGGTTGACTTGACCCTCCAGACTTCTGTCGCCACATGTAGAGCTAAATGTCAAGTCCCCTTCACCCCCTAGTTGCACGTCAATCACACGTCATGCTGCTGTGCGCGCATTTCTGCCAAGTATTTCTGCTGACATTGCGAAATTCTTTCATGGAACCACCCTATTATGACATCACACCTGATGACGTTCTTTAGTCACACCCAGTTACACCTACTTTTGCTACGTATGTATGTCTTATCTACACTATCAATTGTTACGCCTCTTGCATTTGCTTCACTGTAATGCCTATTGTATAAAAGTGATTAATTATCAATAATGTATGTACTTCACTTCCTGAACCTTCGTGGTGATGGAACTTGGAGCAACCGATTCGAATCGTCCATTGGAATAAAGCCCATTCCGAACCTCTAATACCACGGATTCTGCCTCTTATTTATTGAGCTATTTTTATTATGTTTCTGTATCAAATTAAGCCCCGGTAATTAAATTAAATAATCCAGTGATAGCCTTTCTATAATTAGATGATAAACTGATGACTCTTATCAACCCTCAGAATTAGTGGTGCACAAAATTTGTGTAATTTGCTTTTGCATAATTACATGTAATTTGGCAAAATTATGTGAACGTATGCACTATTATGCAAACTGCAAAACGTCATTATACGTTTTATTGTAGAGTGAATGTATCATGCCAGTTTTTAGGCTCAAGAACGAATTTAAACATAAGCACCAAGAACAGCAGACACTAGCGTTCTGTTGTTCAGGTGTGTTTGTGGTAAACTTGTACAGCAAATCGAGAGTGCGCTGTCAATTTTTACTGCAAATGGCAAGTAATTACATAAAGTAGCATAATGGCATCATTTTGGGATTATCGTCTAGATATTTAATGCTAAAGGTACTTTCTTCAGAGAAACATCTCTTGCTCTCATCATCAGTATGCGTGATCCAATTCACTATAGACCTAGATGTGCTTTTAACATACAGGTTTTACTTGATGTGGGCAGGAGTTACTTTAGCTTTAAACCTAGTTTTCTTTGATTCTCCTCGTTTCGGATGGCATTTCCCTCCATCTCAGTCTAGAGATGGAAGTGGTCTAACATGCACCTATGCTTGTACACTGACCTCCTTGTAATCAGAGCACCTTGGTCCCATCTCATTGAGGTCGGCAGAAGGTTGGGACGGTGATCTCACATTCTGGAAAGCCAATTACTGTTCTAGTGGGATTTTGTCAGGATCGTTTAGCTTTTTTATTTAGGGTTGTTTAGACACCCAATACCAAAGGTACTTCCTTCGGAGAAATATCTACTACTGTAATTCTCACTGTGCATGACCCAATTCACTATAAGCCTAAATGTTCTTCTACCATACTGGTTTTACATGATGTAGGCAGGAGTTCTTCTAGGTGTAAACCTAGTTTGCTTTGATTCTCCTATTCTCATTTCCAGGTGCCTACTGCTGACGCTCATCACAGAGGAAGTGGGAATGGAACATTTTAGGATAAGGGGAAAAGAAGAATCGATATCATTTCCCTCCATCTCACTCTAGAAGAGGTAGTACATGCACCCTTGATTGTATACTGACATCCTTGCAATCAGAATGCCTTGATCATATCCCATTGAGGCTGGCAGAAGGTCCGGGATGGCTGAACCAGTTTACCTCTTTCCATACCATTCATGCAATTGGGTCCATACAGGGGACCTAAGCAATTGTTCCTTCTCAGTCTCCTACTCTGTTTTCAAGGATTATCAATCTCACCGTTACCTCTAGTGTCCTGGACACCCCCCTTTCCCACTCAACGATTTCTTCTCATCGTCTCCTACTCAAGTTTACCATGGAAAATTCTCCATATTATCTTTTGGGTCTATTTTCATGAAGTGGAGATCTGGTTCAGCTCCAGCTCCTCTGTCAAATCACTGCAATTGTCAGACAATGCTTGAAGATCTGTTGATGAAAGCTATGTCTCACGTTTAGGTTGAGCCTGTTAAGTGTTTATTGCATACCATATTATTCTGTATGTCACAGGTAATGGGATCCCAGCAATTGGAGACAAGAACCCAGAGCAAAGGCAATATTCAATTTTATATACACCACAGACTGGTCCTAGTATCAAATCAGACTCCTACATCTTCATGAAGAATGCAAGCAGTGCCCAACTGAGTTGAGTGGAACTGGTACACTGTCTTTATAAGTAAAACAAATATAAACATATTTGGTTGAGCAAGCTTTTTTACAAAAATCTGTCTTGAGCCCCATGTCAGGCGTTTTTTTAAATCTACTTCTCTTTGGAGTCATCACAAGTCCACATATACCTTAGTAAAAGACAAAATATAAACAGGTTACTTATAGTGTGTTTGAAGTATATGTGAGACTGGCCTTGTACCTTTGAAAAAAATATACAGCACCTTACAGATGTAGGTGGTTGGTTATTAAACTTGCATTACACAAGTGCTTTATATGGGTAGGTATTGTGAGACATGTGGATTGGACGCGTAGCAAGGGATGTTGTTAGATATGCTATGGTGAACTGGTGAACTTAAATGTAAGTTTACAAACATTGTAGTTAAGATACTGCATTAAAAAAGTTTTAAGAGTTGTACTTACCTTCCATTTTGTTGTATACTCCATTGAAGGAGGAAGTGAAATGTGGTGGAGGCAGCAGATGGAGGACAGATTTCCATCCGTCAAGCAATCAAACCCCAAAGAGGGTGGTCGGACCTCCATCATGACAGACGGTTGAACAGATGGTTTTTAACACTTTTCATGTGTTCCCCAAACTTTAGATCAGGCCCAAAGTTTTTTTGACAATGACTTGTCTAAGGAATGGGGGCCAGCCATCCACTCAATGAACCCAGATGCAAAAAGGTAAGATTGACATTTCTCCAGCCAGAATTTGGGTGGAGAACGATCCAATGTCCTGCTTGCCAGTCAGGTCAGACAGTGTTACACGATTTCAATTTCCAAAATGTGAGTTTATTTTATATTTATTGATGAAACACTTATGGCCTGATTTAGAGTCTGCAACAAATATGATGGAGTACCCTGTCCACCAAACCTTTGGTCCTCCCTCTCTATTTTGAGTACGGCAGACCATCAGTTTTCCACACTGGCGCAACAAAACTCGAGGGGGCCTCCCTGCAAGGTACGTGGAGGGGACCCCTCCGGGCTCAATCAGGAGCTCTGCAGCCAGAGTGCTGTGCTGAGGGAGCCTCCTGGATCTTGGGGCCCCGCCCGCACTGCGGGGGCCTGTGTTACGCTCCTGGCTTTCCAACGGTGATCTCCTCGCTGGCACTAACATGGCATTGCAATTGCTTTGGTCTACCAGTATAGACCATATTGGATAAGTGTTGCTAAAAGAAGTAAATTGGTTTAGGCACCATGGACTTCTGAAAGCCTCGAAGGGATGTGACAGGAGGTGTTCTGATTGTATGAGGGTCAGTGGGCAAGCACACGTGGACTTTCCTTCCTCCGTTCTAGGGTGAGATTGCAGGAAAAGTGAAGAGATCTTTTCTTTCCCTTTTAAATGTGCCCTCTTTCTCTTTTATCTTTAATCATGCCATCCTCCTCCACTTGGAATGAGTTGCTGTGAGAGGCAAAAACCTGTCCTTGTTCAGATTGGGGGTGTATTTAAAAAATAAGAAGCCAAGCAAATGAAGGTTCTATCTAGAAGCACTCCCGTCCATCCCATGCACACCCATTATGGTACCGGCATGTTCATGTTTATAATGAGTTGGATCGAGTACACTGAGGAGGATGTTAAAAGATGATTCACCAAGAAAAGTATCTTTAATATTGAGGGCCTGATTCACAAAGAGCCTCTGCAGTCGCCGCCGAATCCCCGCACTGCAATTCTCGTTGTGCAGATTCCCCCACGGATGCGGAGAGTCCGCCACGACTAAGGAGGCTGTTTGTGAATCGGGCCCTCAATGTCTAAGTGATCTGAAATGAAAGGTGAAAGATTCAGGAA
The DNA here is from genome assembly GCF_964204655.1 of Triturus cristatus. Lineage (NCBI taxonomy): Eukaryota > Metazoa > Chordata > Amphibia > Caudata > Salamandridae > Triturus > Triturus cristatus. The sequence continues at coordinate 362,532,494 of NC_140584.1, read as the reverse complement.
ACAAGCCCACACCAGAAGAGCTCTTGGCTGTCCTAAACTGACATAAGAAGCTCTGAAAAAGTGGCAAGGATCTCAAGGGAGGATCCTAATGACACCTCAGAGAAATTGAGATGCCAAAAACTAGCCTTATGAGAGACAGAAATCATGTTCCCCCCCTGCATAATTGTTTTTCCCAAATTATTGATGAGCTCCAGGAGGGCAGATAGGGGGAGGTGATTTTGCTTTCCAAGACAGTGGAAATGCATTTCTGACATTCCTGAAGCTTGAGGGAGGAGTCCTAGACAACTGAAGTGGGGAAAGAGGGAACAGGGCTCTCTTTAGAAATGTGATTATGTCCTTTTGTTGCACGGAGCTGCTAGTTAGTCTCCATGAGACTAATTTGCAGCTCCTTGCAACTTGGCAGATATCTCGGGTAAAGGGCTAGACTTCAATCTAGGTAGTTCAAAGTACAAGAGGTCCTTTAGGGGAGGCCAAACCTTTTGTCTATGGTGGTGGCTGCTGACAGTCAAGTGTAGAAAGCTCACACCTCTTTGTACCACTGCTGTGGGTGCTCCAACCTGCAGCATCACACTACTCAAAGGCTGTGTCTGGAAGACAATCTGTAAAGGACACATTAAAGAAAAACCAACCCAAAACAGGTATAAGAGTGCACAGAGAGAATCCACATTCCCTTTCTCCTTTATCTGTTTAAAAGAGGGAGCTGCTGACTCGCTTGTTCCGGATGCAAGTTCTCTTTCACCAAGGCTGAATGGCTGGCCAGCTGGGCTCTGAGGGGAGCAGGGCTGTGGCCAGGTATGCAGGGGGCAGAGCTGGTCTCATGCTCAGGAGTAGCAGTGGGCCCTCACTGGACCTCCGGAAAGATAACTCTGGAGTCCATGATGGCGTGCTGCCTGAGCGACGAACGAAAGTGGTCCTAGCGCATCAACATCGAGAATGAGAAAGAGCTGCGGAAGGACAAGTGTGATATCCTGCAAAGGCTGAAGCTGGTGTTGCTGGGCACAGTGGAGAACATGAATTGCACATTCAAGGAAGAGTTTGCTCCATGAGTACCCAGAGGAGATGTGTGAAATCAGATCTGGGGTCTACCTGACAGCCAGCTTCCCAGAGGTGAATGAACATCAGCTGGATCCTGACCGCAATGGAAGAGCTGCCTCTCTGTCCAGTAGCTCCTGTAGGATGACATGCCTTGGAAGAAGAGGGGATGCGATTGCCAACCCTGTTGGAGATGCTGATTGCTAGGGTGAGCAGAGGCAGCTGACTCCAGGGCTGAGGGTCCATCCACCCAGAGAGACGTGAGAGAGATCAACCAGTGCTCGCTTGTATTGGAGTGTCAACTCTCTTGCCTGAAGCAGCTCCACCACAGCACGTCTGAAGTGTGCCCGACTGGCACTGTCTTCTAGTGTGCCAGAAGCATACTGTGCCGTTGTGACCCTACAAATGTCTTGTAACAAGGCACTGTACTGTGGCGATATGACCCAGAACATTTGTGACCAAAAACAGACCATGCTGCTGCAAGCTGAGAAGTGAGACCAAAACGGAATGCATTGCCATAACGACTGACCAGACGTGGGCAGAAAAAGCCGATGTCCGCTTGCTGAGAGTGGTATCAGAGCTGAACTGCCACCCTGAGAAGTGCCTTCTGCAACACCATGTCCTCTGAGCACCCCTAGCTCATCCTGCACTTGAAGCAGGGCCTGCGAACAACCAAACACTGCCGTTGATGCAGGAGCCTTCCTGCCATCTAGACTCTGGATAGAAGCCTCTACAGTTGCTGCTTCCACAGACATGAAAGGAGTTGCATTGTACCAGCAGTTGGCATGTCTTCCCCTGGAAGAGGGAGGAGGGATCAGACATGTGCTGTGTGTCCCAACAGTTACTAGGGGGAGATAAGGTATTTGCACTGCTGAAATTTGAATATTGGGTCTATGACTGAAAAACGGAGTGCACAAGCTATGAACAAAAAGGGACCGCACTGCACTTGTCCCTGAAATCTGCTGTACCATATCTTACACATAATTAGGGAAGTGGGGTAAGGGTAAATTGAAATCTTGGAGCAGTAGCCCTACACCATCATGTTCGTTCTGCATGCTGTAGTTAGCAGCATTGAATATTTCAGTGTATTAAAGTACTTCCTCTTTATAAAGGGCAAACACTGGGTTGGACCAGCAATCTTTGTGTGGCTGGGTGATTGCTGAGTTCTGATCTTGATGCACCTCCCACTACCCCCCAAAGAAGTCTGTGACTCTTCGTCAAAGGCACTACTGAGTGTCAAGTGCTGAACGGGACTCACTTCACCTTGTCTGCAGAGCCAAAGTAGGAGGGTCCACAAGACAACATAGGCAAATGATCCCAGCCCCTATGGATAAGGAGTAGGTCCTGTTTGCCCAGTAGTTTCCCCGAAAGGGATCTGACCTCTTGTGTTTTATTTAGTGTAAACAAGCCATCACTCATACAAACTAGAGAACCTCCATCTTACGAGACGCATGGTGTGATCCCAAACCAACAACGTCTCTTGTGTGCCTTTTCTCATATCCCTATTCCTCCCCTACACCAACCACCATCAGCACTGAGCGCAGCCGTAGGTATATTCAGTGCTGAAGATGAGGAAGAAGACTGGTGGCTTCCACGTCATTCCCACTGTAACATTCGGGTTCACTGGTTAGTGATGATCTGAGTCTGAATCCAGGCTGATAAGCCAGCCGATATGGTCCAAGCAGGGACAGCACAGGTGGCAAGAGCACAGTCGGGCCCAGTGAGTGTAGCAAACAGCAGCGCAGCGAGCAGGCAAGCCAACTACTGGTGATAGTGCAGCAAGTGCATAGGCTAAACAGGAGGCCGATGCAACAGCACCATAACAGCCACCATAACAGCCACTATTGCATCCACACTTAACTTGGTCCTGATTGGTGCCTCACAGTTCTGATGCACATAGTTGGAGAGGGCAGGTGCATAGCCTGGTGATTACCTGGGATAGTCTGAGACAGACTGCTAAACAAAGGGCTACAGACATTGAACGTGCGCTCCATCCCAGAAGATGAACCCAATCTCCTGGTGACTCCAGTGTCCTATCTAATATTCACTAAGATGCTCTCAGTATCCAGGCCGAGGGGAGGCATCTAAAATTGTCATACTTGTTCCTTGGTCCCCATCTGAACTATTGAATATCATTAGCGTCCCAAAATCCAAGATAATATCAGAAATTCAATAAGGTTTTGAATATTATAATACTAACTGGGCTGAATCCATTTCTGTGAAGTACTATGCTTGGAAAAGTCTGAAACCAATTGGTCAGCAAAGCCAACTGGCCACAACATACACCAAGTGACAATGTTACATTAATGAATGTTAAAAAGGGTTTGATTCGGGCTATTACAGAGGTTTGGTTTATAAAACTGGATTGGATCAAGATTAACAATTGTAAATAGAGCAAGGCAGAATCTCCAACTGAATGTCCAGGTTGGTTGAAGAATACACTGATTGTTATTCTGGTATTGTGAAAGCTGTTGAAACTGCTGAAGAGGCACTGTGGTGGCATTTGTACAGTGGTTGCTACCAAAGGTGCAACTGAAAATGATCTGTGTCCATTGACAAAATAAGAATCTGTCTGAACTGGTTTTGGTGTCTAATCATTGAGTAGCTATGAAAAAAAGAAAAACTCCACTGAATCGAAATTGATGTCTTTACAAATACACTCTTTCCAACAAATGTTCAAATGGTAGGACAGAGTAGCATGAGAATGAATAAGAGCTTGGAGGGACCAGTGTTGGGGAACTGGAGGTTTACTCCTCTTAGTAACTTCTCCTTTTTTGATTGTGGTCAGCTGGGATATTGAAAACAAGATTGCATGAGCCATTTTCAGTGCATCATATGTTAACCAAACAGCCCAAATTTCCTCCTCCTCCCCCTCTAAACAGATACATTCCATTTTAAGACAGCCCAAGATAAGCCGAATGCTCTGCAAATACTTTGATCCCAGTAGATCAGATATAGTCATATATAAGATTTACAATAAATACAAGCCTACTTCTTGCCTTATTGATTATACTAGTACCAGTCGATCCCCCTGAAGACCTCTGAGTTCAGCTTTGTCCCTCACTCAGGCAAAATGATTGACACAATTGGCATGCAGGCACACGTGGTCTAAACCCTGTTACCACTCCTGCGTTTATCTCTTTGGTCGGATTGTCATGGCTTCCTTGTGTGTCCCATTTTACTAGCAAATCGTTTGGGAAGGGAATGTTTGTCTAAACTGAACTGTACTGTGCACTGCATTCAAAATAGTATATTTTTAGGGATGATCCAAACTGAAAATGAAAAGGCTGTTTTGGCTATGTTAAATGAGAAGGAATGTCTCATAAACAGTGGCTAATTTATTAGGACAATCCCTTTACCATTATTTTACCAGCATTCCTCTGATCATGTTGAGATGTTTTTGAATCCAACGAAGAACCTCTAATGTATTCCTCAATATGCACTTCGACTTGAGGCAGGAGCAGGAATCTGACCGGTTATCTCTGCTCTGATAAAACAATGGGCCATATTAGCAACAAACTGCGATAAATATAGAAATTTTGTATCGCCAGCTATCGCTGGAATATATCGCCACGCTAACGCTGTATTAACAACAATTAGCGCTATGGCGATAAATATTCCAGCAATAGCGGGAGGGAAGGGCCAAAATCGCGACAAAACCAGCGATGTTGCATGGGGAAGGGGGAAAACCTGGCTGATACGACCCTGTGGTCGTATCAGCATAATCCACCCCCCATGTTAGGTATGGTTAAGTCAGGAAAATAGGAGGTGTTAAAAAACCGGCGATGACCCCGGTTAGCATGACTTTTCACGTCGCTAACCGGTGCCAGGGACACCTTGCTAATAGGCGATAGGCCTGTTAGCGGCTGTTTACCAGGTCTGTTGGTCGGGAATGCCTACTTTGCATGTCATTAGCGATAAATATCGCTGACATGCAAAGCGGCACCCAAACCGATCGCTTTAGTGAGAAAGCTGTCGCTAACTGCTGTTAGCGACAGCTTGCTGATAGGGCGATAGAGTTATTGCCGCTTTAGCAGGAAAAGGTCCTGCTAAAGCGGCGATAAGGCCCTTGCTAATATCGCCCCCAGTGGATCCAGTTTCATGACCCATCCCCATTTTTTCTCAGGTTTCTAACCTATGTATTATTTTTGAGTACCTGGGTTGGATAAAGAGGAGAATTGGGATTGTCAGCTCTACTCCTCTTGGGAATTACATATCATCTTTAAGTCCTGACACCTGAACGCAAAAAACACCCACACCCCTCAAATCTATTTGTCTGTGAACCCTAAAAACACTTCACCAACCCTAAACTCCACCCATTCATGATATCTATAAATACCCTCACATCCCATAACTCCAACCCATTCCTGAACCCTAAAAACTCATTTGAAAGGTCTGGTCTGAACACCACCCATTCCTGCACCCTAAAAACCCCTCATCACCCCTAAACGTTACGTATCCCTGAACCCAAAAACTCCTTACTAGCCCTAAACTCCACCCAAGTTTAATGCAATTTTGGATTTTTCCTTAAACTGATCTTTTTTGTTTTTCCATCACTTCACATACATCAGGTCTCCTCACCATTACCCACATCGCTCACTAATCCCTATGTACATGTGACTGTTGTACCTGTACCTAATGGCGTTGCTGTATTGTATAATGTGAGAGTTCTTGCCATGAAAGTGATGAAGGAAATGTAATTGTAAAATATGCCTTGTTCATCTTACACAAAATAATCGAGAACTGATGTTAAACGTTAAACCTAGCAGATCAAAAAACTAATGGCCTCTATTCTTGTCTTGAGGACGTCTCGAACTGGATGGATGAGTCCCATCTCAAGCTTAATGGTGGGACAACTGAGCTCATGATACTGGGCAACCCCCTTAGCTTTAAATCCAGTTCCATGTGGCCAGCCTGTATGGGTCCTTCACCGGTCCCTAAGTCAGAAATCAAGAGCCTGGGCATTTGGTTGGACCAGGATCTGAACTTAAGGGTGTAGGCCAGGAAGACGGCAGCCATTTGCTATGGCCTGCTTAGAATGGCCCGCAAAGTCCTCCCCCTCCTCCCCGTCCAAGCTAAAAAAGTACTGGTCCAATCACTTATACTTTCCAGATTGGACTATGGTAATGCCCTATACCTGGGTGCCCCCACCACAGTAGTTTCCAAACTACAGTCTGTTCAAAACAGACTTTTGACTGGAGCTCCTAATAGACAATCGGCGAAACCGGCACTCCACTCCCTCCATTGGCACCTAGTGCAGGAACGTATTAGATTCAAGGCCCTGTGCCTAGTTCAGAAATCCATGCAGGGGAACGGGCCTCCTATTGACTCAGCCATGATCCGTCCCTAAAAGGCCAATAGGAAACTTCAGTCAGAAGAGCTGCATCTGGCGAAGGTACCTACAATCAAGAAGGCCAGAAGTGGGGGACGGCTCTTATCTTATAACGCTGCCAAACTTTGGAACTCTCTGCCATTCCATCTTTGCATAGTTCCCAATCATCTTGCCTTCCGTAAACAACTGAAGACCTTTCTGTTTCCTTAGTTACTTCTGCCTCCCCGTGTCAGACCTAGCGCTGGGATGCTCCCGGATAGCCATGCGCTTTATAAATGTTTTTTCATTTAATTTCCTTCATGTTTACTGCAAGTACATTCTGCTCAAGTTGCTCAATTAATTGCAATCACTGATATTAAGAATGTGTCCTATGTAATCGGATTGCTTGATGACCCCCAGCTCCAATGGGAGGTAGTGAATCTTTAATGTTCTGCTCAACCATCAATCCCAAAGGTATTACGCATCAGTCGTAATGGGACAAATAGAGTCACTGGCACCCACTGGCTTCCACCTTATTTTCTCTTCATGGTGATGTAATATTGCATTTTGTGTGCTGTCTGTGAATCTGCAAAAATTGATAAAGACACAAAGGTTGCCCACATTGCCACATGTCCAGACAGATTTAATTCATAGGCTTCTATGTTGTTCTGATTGTTATCCTAATTTTGGTGTGTAAGGTTGGATGATGGCTGGGAGCCTAATCCTGTGCCTGGGCTGATGCTACCGCATTAGCTAAAAGAGTCTTCTAAGACTTCGTCCACCAGTCTGAAATCCTGCTTATGATCAGAAGCAACAAGGGAACTCACTTTATGTCCGCTTTAGTACAGTAGCAGTGCAAAGCCATAGGAATTTGACATGTTCACAGTTCTAGTGACAAAAAGGAAGTGAGGGCTATTTAGATAGACTTCCACCCTAATGGTACCAAACATAAGTCACTAAAGTCTTATTCGTTCACAAAGGGGAATCCTCAATACTTCTTTACATCTGTTAAATGCCCCATTTCTTGTTCAAACAAGTTGGCTGCCATATAGACTAATATGTCTATTGTACAAATGTTCTGTCTATAGAGTACGATTTTATAAAAGTACCTCTCTTACTATAACAGCACCTCAAATAATGGATAAGGGAGAGCCTCTAGAGTAAGTCAAGGCAATGGCCTGTAATCCTGGTCTTGACTCACCTAAGTGTAGTCATTGGCACATTTTCATGTTATGTCTCCCTGTTGCTTCGTACTGCATCTGTTAACCCTAACCAGTATAGGTTGCTTTCTAACTCAGATCATACTGATGCTGCCTCCTACTGTATTCCCAACTGTACTCACTCTCACAAATTGGAAAATAAACATAGCAAGGGCTCGTTGTTTAAAAAAAATACCTCAGGCAGTAGATTATTTTAGCAATCACATGGGGTCTTCCTTCATTAATATCAAAGTGACTCTCCACAAGCTAAAAATATAATATGGTAATGACCATTCATATCAGTCACCAGTTAAGTCGATATGTTTCGACCCCCATGAGCACATTAGGGGCTTTTACAGTTTAAGGCATCCCATTTGGTCCCCATTTTAAAATAAAAGTGATTAGTTGGAAAATATTACATCCCACTCACGTGCCGCCAACAGTGCAAGCTTGGAACAATAAAAAAAGGATTCCAATGGAGTAGAGCGGTGGTAGAACAGAGGTTCACTAAAGCATAGCTGGCAGGACGAAAACATGGGCAGTGGAATGTCTTACACAGCTAACACGTAGAATATCAGGACCATGGTACTCTTTCCTTTTTTGAAGCAAAACATTTTTTGAACCGGGGGTTGGGGGTAATTGTTAGCAGAATTCTACTTTAGGAACACATGAGCCATTAAGTAAAACAACCTCAGATAGCCTGGTTTGTGAAACTGCCTCCACAATCTTTGAATATAAAAATAAAATGCAAACATGCACAATTCAAAGGCGAGAACTTTGCTAATCTATTGTAAGCTCAACGTCTGAAATGTCTCGCATGCATGCTATACTTCTACGTTTCCAATGCCAACCTTGGTTCCAGCTTTTAGAAGTGTGCAAATCTCCTTAAAAGGTTCAGAAATATTCAAACTCTAAGACATCTTTCAGATATTTATAAAAGGAGAAAATTGACAGAAGAGCAGAACTTCATGTCTGGAAACCCAAACTCATCTATATGATAGGAGACCCTGCAATTAAATGTCCACGAAGAGTACAATCAAACTGCTTCCAGAGAGATAAGAGAATAGTGGCCCTGTAATCCCCCAAATTGGTGGGGTTGCCTTATATTCTCCATTGAAAGGTGCACCACATCTGTATACCATTTTCAAAACTAACAATTCAGGGGTCACTACTCAAATATCAAAGTAGCAAATACTCAGGGTTATTCAGAATCTTCAAGTACCTAAGAAGTTTTTTTTAAGAAAAAGCCCAACAGGAGGTTATTTTTGACTCTTTACATTTAAACTTAGCATAGTCCAATATCTCAATAAAAAGAAAGGTTTGGAACTGACAACCCTTTTAATCTATTGCCATGTTAAAGTAAGCGGCAGTAAATGTAATGTAGGCCTCCTTCCAGACCTGTCCACAGGGATGAAACTTCCAAAGGCTCCAGTTCAATACGTCACTAAAGAAAAACAAGTAACCAATACGTCACAAAAGAAACACAAGTAACCATCTACTCCTTCACTTTGCGGTTTGACTTAGAATTTACAAAATGATGTGGAATTATAGGGGATAAAGCATACTGAGGAGACTACAGAAGAGATCAGTATTCAAATTAAAATGTGGTTCAAAATTAACCTATGTTGTTTTACTGAACTGTTTTTATAAATTATTAAAATGCACAATTAATCCAAGTGAACCAACAATACACAAATATTTCTCTCAAAACAATGGCCCTATCAGTAAAGGAAAGCAGAACAAAACTGAGAGATTTTAACAAACAAATGAGACAACAGCAGTATCCCCTGCTGTTGTGGATAAAGCGTCCATTAGCTTAGCATTTTTTTAAAGTGTAGAGAAAAGGGGATCTTCTTGGTGAAATACTACTAGGACTCTACACACAATTTCAAGACAAACTAGCATACGTATTATAGAACTGATTTCAGTGCGGATTGCCACTGTGAAAGGATCTTGCAAGGTAGAACAAAGCTACAGCTAAGGTTTTTATTTAAATCACAGGAAAAATTCCAAAATATTTGCAATCATTCTTACATCCAGGCTAACCAATGTAATTTCAGAGTTTATCCACAGAGATCTACAGTCATTTGTATTAATATGAAGGTTAATCACTCAGACTCATCTTTCGTAATTTTTTGTTGTTTGGGGAGCAAATGGGCAGGTCCAATATAAAAGTTTTCATGCTGCTAAAGCATTTGATAGAGTAGAGCGGGTCTTCTTTTGACCTGTCATTGCTACTGTTGAGTTCAGATCTACTCTATAAAAGATTCTCAGAACATTCAATAAAACCTATATAGTAAAGGTCTCAGTCATGATACTTGGCATTGTTCTGAATCACTAAGGGGACTAAGCAAAAGTGCCATTATCTCCACTCCTATTTCTGTATTTTATTGACCTAATATCTGGTATGATAGAACAGAGCGCATGAAGGGATTATGGTGGCAATTGCTGTATGACATTGATGTCCTTTTCCAACTCAGCAGCACAACATAGATTGGACTCTGGTACGATTATTTATTAGAGACTGAGTTCAGTATGTTTTCCTCTATTTAAAATAGGTTCTTTGTGATTTACTACAAATGATTACACACTTAAAATGGAGATGATCAAACAGTATGAGGACATTATAAAATGATGTTTAATATGTTATTTTCTCTGAATTGCTCATTAAATGCCACTCATTCAGTCAAGAGCCACCGTAGTCCTTCTTGAACACTACTACATTTGTATATTCATTCATCTCAAAACTGAGCAATAATGCTCCATAGCAAATTCAATATTTGTGAATCTAACGGAGGGCTGAATATTTCCCTGGAACATTCACGGCAGTTGGCTTTCCTGAAATATTCGAAAATAAATTATATGTTACAACCAGAGACAGAACTCACTAGACAGCTGCCTTGGTTCCACAGTGGAAGAGGTGAGGACATTTCCTGTGCACAAAGGATTCCCTGTTTGCTTTGCGCATGAACACAGGCTGGCACTGGCATGTTCACAGCTGCCATAGATCTGATGGGTTTGCACTGGTGGCAGGCTGCAGTGCGGGCGGACCTGGACGTTGGACCTAAAGTTTAGAGGAAGGAGTATGGTGATACTGTTGATCAAATTTCTCTGCTGGAACATGGGCAGGATCTTGGCCATTCAATCTCCCTTCTCCTACTATACAAGCAGAATGCTTCCTGTGACAGTAGACGTGGTTAGGGTCATATTAATTCTTAACAAAGCTGGCTGTCTTCCCAGTTTGTGTTATCAAGGCTTCCCTGTCAAAGAGGGTCTTTGAGCATTTTCCTGTAAAGTAGTTTTCTGTTTTACTTGTATATAAGACAACATGAAGCTGAAAAGGATGTGTCACAATGATTTCAGTTCCACTATTTTTCATTGTGTTCATAGCCAACCTTAGATACTTTTCATCTCTGATTTTTGCTGCTTTGTTAGCCAGCTGTTAGATTCTTCAGCCTGTCTCAGGGTATTTTTGAGTGTCTTGCTTTGCAAAATACTGTAAATGTCTTCATCTTCAATCAAAAACTATCCAAAGTTCAAGGACGATTTTTCTGCCTTTCTGGGGGTTCCCTCCTAATCGGGACCTTCCTTAGGAGACATGTGACCCAATTCACCTGTAGTCAAGTGTAGGGTGGCACTATGAGCACTGAAAGAACACACCCTTTTTTCAGGCAATCACGAAGGAAACAAGAGAAAGCTTGAAGTGTCACGTCCTTGACAGGATATTGCAGTTTATAATTCAAAGGAGAGATACAGTACCACAGGTCTGACTAACATGAATCAAGTCAAGTCAAGTCAAAAACACTTTATTCGATTATTTAAAAATCATAAAAGTATACTATACAGTTACATAGAGTTAAAAATTCCAGAGCATATTATACAAATAAAATTTTAAATATATAAAAAGGTCTGTGACATATACATATAAATCCACACAAATACACTAAAACTTTATAGTAGCAAATGTGTCATGATTCATAACCCCAATATTTCATTTGTTACAAGAGGATTGATTTAGAATGTGTTATACGATCTCGGGAAAACATTTACATAACATGAATCAATTGGCAGCCTATTTAGAGTGCAGGCAATTTTTTATTATCAATAATTTGCGATTTAAATATTCTAAGATGGTTGAATGTGTACATTACCAGGACCCAATGTTTTTTGATGCAGTACAGACAGACATCTGTTTTTGCAAGTAGATCTTTATTTAGTTTTACATCTTGGTAACAATGTGATAGACACCTTCACATACAGATTACATCAAATATCATTTACATCTCTGATTGCATACTGTTCAACTTGGGCCCAACCTTGTGAATGAAACAGCATGAAGCCAGGCAGGTTTGGTCCTATGCTTGTCAGGTCCAAGTTCTGACATTTTCTATGGTGCCTGGTGGATCCCTGTGAGATTATCTCTTAGTATGGTGGTAGAGAGGGAGAGGTTCACCCTAACGGGCGGATGCTTGTTCAGGGGTCTAATTTGTAGGGTGGTAGTCTGGGGTGTGTCGCCCAACCTGCTTTGTTATGTTGGGTCTACGGCAGTGTTGTGGCTTTGTATGATGTGTCCTGTCCTACTCCTACTCCGCCCAATGTGTCAGTCTCTCTATGTCATCAGAAGGCTACTGTTCATCTCGGAGGCAGGGTTCAAGGTGGCCTCCCATCTGACGTCTTCACCAGTGAGTCCATGTACGTGTCCCATTCGTCTATAGCAGGGTCCTTTATGCCCTTCATGCTCGATTTTCACAATTTCTGCAGTGGCCCATTTGGAGAGATCGCCTATCCAGTGATTCACTAGTGATGTGGCGGGGGAATTCCAGGCCATTTCTATGTATCTCTTGGCAAGGATATACTCCAGGTCTATAAAATACAGCGCATTTTTATTTTGTTCTTGGAGCATGTCGCCATGCCCAACAGGGACATGGGCGAGTCCACTGCCAGACTTTTGCCAGTTTCTGCCGTGCTGGCCATTATACCAGAACCTCATGATCTCTTGGCAAGTCCGTGTTATATGGTAAAAATCGGCATCCGGGCTCTGGCATCGAGAGCAAGTAGGCGACCTCTCTGGGATTAGGCAGTTGAGACATTTTGGTCTCAGGTATGTGCAGTGTACACAGTTAAACTGAGTATATTTAAAGCGTGGGTTCCTTGACACCTGTTTAACTTGTGCCAAGGCACATTTTAATTGCCAATCTGTGATTTCCTGCCCTGAGTAAGTAATAAATGTAGCATATCAGATGTCGGTATTTTCTTGAGATCTGTACTCAAGAACATCTTGAATTATCCTGCAAGATTGTCTGATACAAGACAAAGTTTGGAAAGAGGTGTTTAATAATGTTATGTAGATAATAGCTTTCACAGTAGAATTAAGAATATTTAAATACATCATGCCCTTCATTCTTTTCAGTGGAAAAGGAATGATACTGCATGCTATCAAGGTAACTAGCCTCCACATTTTCCAAATGCCATCTTCTTGGTGCTGTATTTGTTAAATCTCTTTGAAGTGATTACACTACTCAGGTAAGTGTAAGAGCACATGCTTTATTAACTGTATGTCTCCACAGCTTCCAGGAACTGATCAACTCCTCCTGGGATTCAAATCATAATGCTCTATTGCCATGACAGTGACATCATAAGTAATAGTGGCCATGAGAATAGACATAGAACTAAAGGAGAGACTACTACAACATCTCCTATCTCTCGAATAATTCACGAAAAAACAAGGAAAAGAAAATACAACAATAAATGCATCTAAAACAAGATGAAAAGAACACGAAAATAAAAGAAGAAAAAGAAAAACAAACAGTGAGAAAAATACATTATAATGGAGAAAAGTGAAACATAATACAAACTACAAATTTAAACGAACTGGCGGGACACTGGTTCTACTAGTTCAACGCGGAGGGACATATTTCAAAGAAGTCTCAACCCTAGGAAGTCTCAACTCCTTCTCTTTAACTGGAGATTTTTTTGAACCAAGTTGGGGCTGAACAGAATTTTCCGAATCGAGACCCAGCTGCATGACCACTTTCAAAGGGAGTTTATAAACTCTAGAAAGATTCCACCACTTTTTGCCATTGATTCTTATGGCAAAACGTGAAGATGCATCCACCCTAACAGGTGGACCAAACTTTGACAATCCCTTAGGAACATTATGAGGAGACTTAATCCTCACCCAATCCCCTAATTTAATTTTAGATTTAAAACGATCTTCATCAGAAACCATTGGTCGGGGAGGTGCGCTGCACTCACCTTGACCTGGACAGGATTGAAAGTTTCTTATATCTTTTGTCTCACAACTTTTAAATAACATACCCCATTTCTTCATCCATGCTGGACACATGTGAAAAGAAGCCTGTCTTCCTCTAAGTAGTGCGAAAAAACTAGAACCAGTAATAGTGCTTGGAGTTGTACGATGTGCCCACAACATACTCTGCAGAGCCTCTTTAATATCAATATTAGCTGAAACAGCCCACTGAACACATTCGATCAAAATGCGGTTGTTGCGCTCAATAAAACCATTGGCCTGTGGGTGATATCAAGCCACACGCCGGTGTGAGATCCCAGATTGACTGAGGAAATCAGACATTTCCTTTGAGGTAAATTGCACACCATTGTCGGATACAATTTCTTTGGGAAAACCTTCTCTACCAAAAAGACTCTGGAGGAATTTAATGACCTCTTGCAAATTGGGATCTGTCATAAAATGAACTTCCCACCACTGGCTGAAATAATCAGCAACAACCAATGCAAACTTGTACTTGCTGGATAGAATATTGAATGGTCCCACAAAGTCAATGACTAACTTCAACCAAGGACCCTCAGGTGCCTCAACACACTGTAAAGGAGGTGAAATGACCTTAATGACTTTATCGCTAGTACAACACGTAACACCCCTCCACAACATCATTTATTTGACGGTCCATGCAAGGCCACCAATACACAGCACGTATTCTCTTCTTCGTGTTGGTCTGACCCAAATGCCCTTCGTGACCATAACCAATGATGCGAGCTCTAAGAGACTCTGGAGGAACAAATTTATCTCCTCGCATGACTATTCCACCACCCTCCACAGAAAGCTCCTCAGCAACCTTGGAAAAATGATGGAGATCAGTGTCAAGATGCTTCTCTTTTGGCCAACCTGACACAATAAATTCTTTTACTTTTTTAAGAATAATGTCCGACTCCATCCCACAAAACCAATCACGTTCAGAAAAACAACTAACACAACAGGCATCCACCACAGCGATTAGACATTCATCAGTAATACTGACATCACAATCATCTTTCCTTAAGGGCAAAGGAGTTCAAGAAAGATGATCAGCCCTCGTGTTTTTCCCACCAGGTATGTGAGCAATGACAAAATTGTACTGCAACAACTTAGAACTTAGTCTAGCGATCCTGAGAGTATGATCCTTCACAATCCTCCCCTCTAGAATGGGAATGAGGGGCTTATGATCCGTAAGAAGCGTAAACGTCTTCCCCCACAAAAACATTTGAACCGCTCAACAGCCCAACAACAAGCAAGTAGTTCTCTCTCTATAACTGAGTAGTTTTTGTCACTTGGTCGTAGAGCTCGAGATGCGAATCCCAAGGTATACTCCTTACCTTGCTTGACTTGAGAGATCATGCCACCAAGACCATCTAGACTGGCATCAACATATACTGTACATTGAAGAGAAGGATCAAAAGGGGTGAGAATCTGACAAGAACCCAACTCTTTCTTGATCTGCACAAATTCTTCTTGACAAGCATCACTCCAAGAAAAAACTGTCTTCCTATTAAGTAAATCTCTCATATGAACAGTTTTGGCTGCAAAATTAGGGATACATTTTGTGTAAAATTCACACAAACCTAAAAAGGAAGAAGTTTGTTCTTTGGAGATGAGACACGGAGCATCAGATATAGCTTCAATGAGACCCTCTCTTTGCACAATACCATCTCCAGAAATACGGTGACCCAAATACTCTATAGATTCAACTCCAAAAACACACTTGAGTTTGTTAGCCACAATGGCTCTACATTCCAAACTCTCCAAAACTTTTGTCACATTCCTGTCATGTTCGTCCTTACTCTTTCCAGCCACCAAAATATCATCTTGAAATACTACCGTGTTTGAAACACCCTCCAACACCTTCTCCATCATACGCTGGAAAACTGAAGCCGCCGAGGCTAGCCCAAAAGGCATCCTCCGGAACTGGAAAGTGCCAACTGGTGACACGAAAGCATTCAAATGTTTGGAAGCAGGATCTATTTCGACCTGATGATACGCCAAGGCTAAATCAATCTTAGAAAAATACTTGGCACCAGCAGATTTAGAAAGGATGTCCTCGATACGAGGAAGAGGGTGCGAGTCAATCCAGATTTCTCGGTTGAGACTGCGCAAGTCAGTACATACCCTGAGATTACCATTTTCTTTTCTTGCGACCACCAAGGGACTTAACCAAAGAGATGACTCTATGGGTTCAATAACTCCACTTTCACACATTTTCTTAAGTTCAGCAGAAAGATCATCCCTAATTCTAAAAGGCACATTGCGTAGTTTGTGTTTAACCGGTAAAGCCCCATCTTTTACTTTAATGAAATGTTTAAAACCTGTAATGCAGCCTAAATTGTCTCCAAAGGCTTTAGGGAATCTCTTAGACCACTGGACCAAACTCTCATCTACAGGTTGATAACTGAATACAGAAACCTGTTCTGAAGTTCCAGGTCTGAGGGTCATTCCAAATAATCCTTGGTGATACCACCCAAGAATGTTGAGCCCCTTTTTGGCTACATAAATCTTACCTTGAATGCGTTTTTCTTTAAAAACCAAAGAAGTTTAAAAAAATCCTGTTAAATCAATACGTCTCCCTTCATAAGAAACTGGCCTTCTATCCGGAGGATTAAGGTGTCTGTTTCCCCAAGTACTCTCAAACAGTTCCTCAGTGATCATTGTCATCCTTGCTCCCGAATCAACCAATAATTTCAGACATCTTCCATCCACCAAGATATCAACTATAGGATCAACACAATCCTCTGATTCATCCTTTACCACTACTACAAAATCAGTAAGTGAACTAACCACTTCACACACAGGGTCATGTTTTGATTCCTTAGAGTACACAACATTGACGCTCCCACGAAAACCACACATTTTTGCAAAATGTCCTTGTTTCCCACACTTACGACATGCTGCGTTTTTTGCTGGGCATATCCCCAAATTGGGATAATGTGATGGGAAACCACACTTATTGCATAGATTTTTTTAGTACAACCCCTTTTTTCCTGTTTTACTTGAAACAAATCTATTAACCTTTTGTTCACTGTTGGTTTTGTATTTGTCTCCCTGTATTTTCTCATTAGGGTCTTTTTGTTCTTTGACAACACCCACAAGATTCTTCTCTGGTTTCAGTTCCTTTGAGGACTTCTCCGACAATTCTATGCTTTTTACAATGCTAATTGTTTCTTCTACAAAAGGATTTTTTAAAGTAAGTAATTTTTGTTGAACTTTCCTATCCCTGTAATTCACTACTATTTGATCTCGAATGAGCTGTGAACAGAAGTGCTCAAACTCACACTCTGACGCTAAGATGCGTAAAGCTGCTACATAGGAAACTATACTTTCACCACTCTCCTGTTCTCTTGTAATAAACTTGTGTCTAGAAACAACAAGACTGCTTTCCACCTCAAACTGTTTTCCAACATTCCCACAGCTTGGTCATAAGCATTTAACTCTTCCTCTCCCGCAACCACAGCGATGGGAGGTAAATGTTCTAATACCGCTTGACCTTCAAAACCTAAATTGTGTTCCAAGATGAAACGCTTCCTCTCGACGCTGAACCTCGAACCCCCTATTGCCCCTAGATATTTTTCAAAAGCTCTATGCCAAACTTTCCATTTCACTGGTGGATCACCTGGAAGCTGTAAAAAGGGGGAGGAGCTTGTACATTTTGCATGATGAACACAATGAAAATACACAAAAGTCTTTTGACACAACTGAAAAAAAAATGTTAGTTAGAAAAATAACCTATAATTATAACAAAAAATGAGAAAATAGAGTGATACTGTAGGTAATGTACTAATAGAACTGTTGAAGATCATTAAGCACACTTACTGAAAGTGACATCTGCAAAAAGGATTGATGTATCCAAAACTGTGCTGCAGTACATAAACAAATGGACGGCGGTGCATTCAGGAAAACAGCAAATAGTCACTTCATAGATTTCAGACTCAAGGGTAAACCATTTCTAATGAAAATTACAATGGCCGGAGATGATGCACCAATATGATGAACCAAAGTTGTGCCATTTAACTCATGAGAAAGAAGTCTACGATGATCATATGAAACACAAGACCTGACAGTACTGACACACTGCTGTGCTTGGAATAGAGATATCAAATGTCTATCTTGACGCGCAGTTGTGGTACTCACGATCAAGTTACTTGAAGGTGACCAAAAAAAAATTTACTCCTCTTGTGTGACGACGTGTAGATGTTGTGCACTGATCACAGAGCTCTCTAGACGTGTAGAGAATATACACTGATCGCGAAGCTATCAGTGACCGTGTTCTTGCTTCCGTGTGGCGATGCGCACAAGCGCAGAATACTCCTCGTAAATTCTGTAACTAGGCAAAGATAGACGCAGCCTGTTACGTACTTTATTACTGTCTGACTTCCTGCTTCTGTGCAGCGATACACACATGCGCAGAACACTTTCGATAAACTCTGTAACTAGGCAACCATAGGCGCAGCCTGTTACGTACCCTTTCACGACTTCCTGCTTCAGTGCGTCTGCACGTAGAACGCTCCTCAAACACTCTCTGACGCGTAATCTTTCTTTGCTGACTCCCGCTGAAAGTTCCACTGTGTCAGAGAAACTCGGAAGGGGAAGGACCTCTCTCCAGACAAACTCCAACTGTCGATGCGTCCAGGAACCACATCGTACGATCGTGCCATGAAAAGTCACAACACCACACGACCACGCAGACGGTGATTCTTTTTTCAAATACGCAACAACTCAACAGGTGATTTGCCAGTAGATCCTTTAAGTCAGTTCATTCACAAATGGGTCGGGCAGATGGGGTGAAAGAATAAAAATGAGCTCACCAAACGCACAGTGCCCCCAGCCCAGATGTGAAGCAGTATGTCCAGGAGGCAGGAACCCAAGACACTCCTCTATAGATTGGTCCAAGTTTGTGAGGAGCCTTGTCTTCAAAGAGAATAAAATCAGCACAGCTGCGCTGAACAGAGATCTTGACACGCAGGAGACCTCCACTGCACACGTGGGTGGAGACAGGGACAGTTCTCGTCACCAAATTTGAAATTATTACACTACTCAGGTAAGTGTAAGAGCATAAGCTTTATTAACTGTATGTCTCCACAGCTTCCAGGAACTGATCAACTCCTCCTGGGATTCAAACCATAATTCTCTATTGCCATGACAGTGACATCATAAGTAATAGTAGCCATGATGATAGACATAGAACTAAAGGAGATACTACTACACTCTTCTCGATAGAAAAGACAGCAACCAATGCAGTTTCGGGGAGATCACTTTAACTTTTAAGTATTTGAATCACTATAGAACATTATCTTTTTATAAATATAATTTTTTCCCTCTCAACATGTTCAATAGCTTGTCATGTTATGTGAAAAGAAATACCATACATTTTCTCTCTGAAATGTGATCTAAATGCAAAAACTATATAGAATCTGAGGAACATTGCAAGTCGTTTTTAGGTGTTTCAGAACAAATACTTTAGAGGAAGGTGAAGGGCGTCAGATTTAAACTTTGAGAGGACCTTGTAGCCCCAGCTCCATTCAGATGAACGTGGACCATATGGTTGACTCCGATAGAAATGCTTTACCCAAGCATTGCCTTTGTAGCTCAAACCACAAAATGCTACTTTATTAAAATGTTCTTGCAGTTTCCTTAGTTTCTGTTAGACCTGTCAGCCATTACGGTGGTCCTCCCCCAAAGCTTTTACCTTACTTCTCCATTTTTTTGCTGATCTCGTTTATGTTGGCCTTAGGGCACTGTGCACTTTACCAATGCTAACCCATGCTAAAGTGAATGTGCTCTTTCTTTTGAATATGGTAAAATTGGCTTACATGCAATTGGCACATTTAATTTACTTGAAAGACCCTAGTACAGAGGTAATACATGTACCCAGGGCCTGTAAATTAAATGCTACAGCGGGCCTTTATCACTTATTATGCCACCCACTTACGTAGCCCTTTAAACATGACTCAGGTCTGCCTTTGCAACGTGTCTGTGTAGTTTTAAAATGCTATTTAGACTTGGCAAAGTAAACCTTTTGCCAGGCCTGAGCCTTCCTTTTTAATATATAATTCACCCCAATGTTAGGCCCTAAACAGTCCATAGGGCAGGGTGCAGTGTTTTTAAACAGTTGGACATGTACTTTTAAGTTTCACATGTCCTGGTAGCGAAAATCTTTCAAATTTATTTTTTCACTACCCGCAAGGCCCATCTCTCTCATAGGATAACATTGGGGTAAGTTGTTATATTTATTAAGTGATAACTTTCAATTGAGAGCAGGCTGGAATGTCTAGTTCCGTGTCTAAAGAATTATAATTTAAAACCCGTCTTAATGGTAAAGCCAGGTTTTTTTATCACTATTCTGGAAATGCCCCTTTCAGAAAACTGGGATTATCTTTCCCCTAATCATTTGGTACCTGCAGCCTGTTCCTGGGTCACATGACCAGATGTAGCTGATAGCTGGCCTTTGTGTATTGCTCTCAGTCAGTGAGACAAAGGATCATAGATGTTGGCAAGATGGTCCATCTTTGACTTGATTAGGGGAGGAGCCGTCATCTACCACACTTGCACATCACAAAGGCAAGGCTCAGCACACTCACAAAGGGTTTGTGACCCCAGACAAGCTGGGGCTAAGACAGGGAGGCAGGAAATTCCAAACAACTGTGGAGATGGAAACACCCAGAACCTTCTCCTATTTCAAAGTGGGCACCACATATAAATAATGGACCCTCAGACCCAACTCTTCAGTACAACTCTGGACCTGTGGTTACTACAGAAGGAGTGCTGTGCTGTTTTGCTGCCAGAAGGACTTCTACTTTGCTACCTTGCTACTCTGCTACCCTGCTTTCGGAGAAGGAAGACTAGACCTGCACCATTCATCCCAAGCTGAAGTGACTCCAAGGGCCAGCTGACTGAACTCCTTTTGTGAGCTACAGGGACAGAACAAACCCCAGAGGCTCCCTGCAACTGCCCAGCTGATCTACTGCCTTAACTTGCAACTGGACCTGCCTGAGACCTGCTGGCCAATGCTGAAGTGAGTTGCTGTTCTCCAAGAAGTGCCCCTTGGGTTCTGAATCCTTGGTGTGGCATCAGTGAGCTCCTTCTCCAAGGAAAGAAGAATTCCTGAAGTTTTGGGCTCTTCGTGACCACAAATGGGCCCGTTTACACCAAGATCTTGCCCTCATGCTGCCCATCAACGCAAAGTTCCAGTGAACCCGACTCTTTGGCGCCACAGCGACCATGTCTGACGCCCAGCAACATGAGATCTGCACTTTGCGCTACAGCATCAACAGCTTGCAGTGACCACCAATGCGAAACTGCATCAATGAACGTCTGTGATGCCCAACAGGATTTTCACGCTACAGAGATGACCATCTGCAATGCCAAGCCTGCTCTTCGCGGCCCCCTTCACCTTGACCATGAAGGGAACTCTTCAAGCTGAGCGGGAATAACTTGGTCACTGTATCTGGCATGTGCTCTGAACTTGTAACCTTCTCTCAGTCTGAAACGACTAGATAACTGCGAGTGCCGGTAAGTGCTTTTAGGTGCTTTACTTATCTGAAACATTTAAAATGGCATATCTCCAGTTTTACTGATTGGATTTTTGTTGTTTTGGTGTCAAATAATTTATTAAATTGTACTCTAGTTTTTTTAACCCCTTCGCTGCTGCGGACATTCCGCTGCAGCGCTGGGGGGGGCAGGGGGGCAGCGCGGCGGGCCTGTGCTCATGACGGAGCCGCTCCGTCATGAGCCACAGTTGAGCTGTGCTCATGACGGAACGGTTCCGTCATGACTCCGCCCATTTGCGTTGTCCCCTCGCACAGGCGGGGAAACAGCGCCGCGCAGGCGGAGCGGCCGCCAACAGGATTGTCATGACGGAACCGTTCCGTCATGAGCACACGCCAACCGTGGCTCATGACGGAACGGTTCCGTCATGAGCAGGGAAGGGGTTAATTGTTTATTTTGTGTTGTGTTTACACTTTATTACTGCATAACTCTTATCATTGCCTCTAAGTTAACCCTGACTGCTTTTGTGCCAAGCTAAGAGAGGGTTAAGTACAGGTTAATCTTGGGTTGCTGGCGACTTCACCGCAACATAACTTGTGGCTGCTGGTTGGGTATAACTCCCCTCAGCCAGTAACCCAATTTCCAACAGTTTCAAAGTTTGTTTGTGACTTCCAGAGACGATGCAAGTCCTATCAAGGACACACTTACCTTATGCTATCTTCTTCTTGTACTCATATAGATTGTGCTTGAGGCAGACAGTGCAAATTATGCCTGTTGAATTATTTATCTCATCAAGTTGATCAGTCAGAGGCATACCAAAAACTGTACTTACTGCAGCACTCTGTTTTTAGAAAATGAGCATTATATAGCATTTAATACTGCACACTTGTAAGATGTTTCAACGTATCTCCGTACCTCTAGGGTATCGTGCACATGTACTACATTTACCGCCAGAGAAATATGGTAAATTCTGGAAAATAGCTATGCCCTGATGGCACTACAGGCTCCATTTATATTTTCAAAGGACACTGTGAGAAAGCCATCTTTAATGATTTGTATAACCTTTCTAATGCCCCCTACAAGAATTTCTTTCTTACTGGGCTACTGAGCAAATACTCTGAAAGTTGATGCCTATTCCATGCGGTCAATATTATCCTCCAGTACTGCTATTCTGTTATCATGGAACAAGAAACCCAGTACGCAGGAGAAGCTCAATGCCTGCATGACTGAAATCACCCCTGAATTAAGCGCAACTGTCTGAAGCTGAACAACAACAAGACCGAAATCATGATCTTCAAAGAAAAGATTTCACAGTGGGACTCCACTTGGTGGCCAGCAAAGCTAGGACCAACAAAGCCAAGAACCTTGGGATCTTCAATGACAGACTTTGACATGACCACCCAAATCAACTCCCTCACCGCCTCATGCCTCCATACGCAGAAGATGTTGGAGAAGATTTTCAAATGTCTCCCTATCAGCACCCAGAAAACTGTCACACCCTCCCATGTCACTAGCAAGCTGGACTACGGGAACACCTACTATGCTGAGATCATCAAAAAACTCACCAGAAGGCTGCAGGGCACTCAGAAGTTGGTGGCCAGAATCACTCTCAACCTTCCATGCCGCAGTAACATCACTGCACACCTGAAGGAGCTCCACTGGCTCGTCAAGCACAAACTAGCATAATTCAAACTCCTCATCCACACTTTCAAAATGCTACATATCACTGGCCCAGTATACCTCAACAATTGCATCTGCCTCCACAAATCTCCAAGACTCCTACTAGCACACATCCCATGCATATGGAATCCTGATCCGTCAGTCAAGCCTTCTCAGTCCTAAAGCATGGAACGACCTGCCGCTACACATAAGAATTCCTCAAGAAGTTGAAGACCTGGCTGTTCGAGTAGTCCCACTAGATCCTAAATTCAGCTAGACTCACACCTGCTCAGCATCAGGATGCCCTCCAGGGTGATAGTGCACTCTACAAATCTGCATAACGTAGCATAACATCATCACTTTTTTTCAATCACTATGGGGCCAGATGTGCTAAACATTTGTACGGTTGCAGACAATCCATGTCACTGAATGGGACAGCAATAATGTTTAGCAAAATTTGCTAAAGCCATTTTAGGGGATTATATATTTTAATAAACTCCTAATCTGGCTTTGCAACTCAATGCCGAATCACTACTTAGAAGGATTGTGTTGTAGGTGTCCCTGCCAACCTGCAAATCCTTATGAGAAGTATGGTTGTTTTGTGACCCAAATCTGATCACAAAACATTGATAAATACTGACTTCTGAGTTGGGGAGTGAAGCAGTTCACAAAAGGAAAGGACTCCCTTGTGAACCGTTTGCCCTTTGTGAATTTAAAATTAAAGCTTACTGAAGAATTGGTAAACAAACTTTAAAAAAAAAAAATAACTTTTATTTTTAAATGCAGCAGAGTTGCCTTTAAAGGAAAAGAAAAATGTTACTTTATTAAAAGGCGATCAAAGATAAAGTGATCTACTGACTTTAGCAGACCACCATCCGGAAATGGTGGTAACAAATTGATTTGTGACCCACTTCATTAATATTCATGCTACCAATCGGATTGCAACCCACTCTGATTCGGAATTTTACAAACCAACCTACTACTACATAGGTCAGTGTGTAAAAGTCTTTACTGGTCACAAAAATACTGGTTGCAAATCGTGCCCAGATTTTTGTGACTTGGTTTTAGTAGACACAGCCTATGCTTTTTCGCCATCCACAACAAGCTCATGCTGCAGCTCAGCTTGCTATTTCTTCATATCCTTTTAATTTTCAACACTTAAACCTTTTATCTCCTTCCCCTTCTTGGTCATGGAGCAATGTACCAGCTACTACTTACCATTTGCAATCTGCCTATCTGAAGTTTGCATACTCACCTTTCAGGATCAACTACAATTTTAGCATATCCTAGAGCTGATATTTCAGGAGCTAATATTCTGCTATCAATGGCACAATGATCCGAAGATTCCTGCTGTTTTAAAAAAATGAAATATTTGACTAATCTTCATTTTCAGAATGCATCACAGTTTAAGACAGCACTTGTGTTACTTACTGCACACCTGTGAGCTCATCAGAGTGCCTGTCACAAGCACTCACCTTACTCTTCCTGTCTTGCAGCAAATTCTCAATCTAGTCCCTTGTGTCCGTGAGATTTGCTAGTCAAGCTGTAGCTTAAAATCCAGCACACTCTTTGGGTTTGACTTCTCCATCAGCTAGTTAAAACTATTTGGTGCTGTCACTGAATTTCAATCCCTTGACCTAAGGCTTTCCTTATATGTTACGAAGAGAGAGATCATTCCATGTCTCATTCAAGGAACACCAAAACCCCACATCCTTTGGCAGTGTCTGCAGGAAAGCTACAAAAATGCCATCACCTCAGCTTCGATCTGCAAATAGTTCCCACATGTAACCTCCTTTAAAGTTCTCTTTGTGTCTCCTTGTACTTGCCCACTATACTATCTTCACTGTGATATCTTTTGGGAGACCACTCTAGTTTAAATTTTGCTACCAAAATGTGCTCTGCTCCATGTACATGACAAAGACAGAGACTAAATGTGTCTTCTCGTGACACTTCATCTATAATTTTGGGGAGATTTTCTGAGAGATTATGTGCAAGTCTCCACCTGGCAGGAGGGTGCCTGTATAACTGTTTTATTTATTTATTTGAGTTTTATATAGCGATGGCTAGACCCAAGGGTATCAGAGAGTGCTTTAAATGTTTTGAGAATAAGTTAACAAAAAGTACATGATGAAAGTCAAGTGGGATTCACAGTCCTATAGAAAAAGTTAGGACAGCGGAGCAGTAAAGAAGACCAGAATAAGGATTGAGTAATATATATCAATAGAGAAATTGGGCAGTAGGGAAGGGGACAGAATTCAAGTCTGCATAGTCAAATTGTCAGGGGATTTCCCCGACGGGAATTGTGAAAGAGAGTTGGGTCTTTGGGAAACGTAAGTCCCCAATTGTTCTTGTTGAAGTAGTTGTTAAGCAAGGCCGGACTTGCTGTAGTGGACATTGGGCATTTTCCCGGTGGGCTAAAAGGCTGGGGACGGTTTTGGAGCAGGGGGGGGGTGGTTGTTTTTGTTGCTGTGGGCCGGTTGTGCAGCAGTGCTGCAATATCAGCCCCCTGTAACAAAAGCAGCAGCAGTGCTTTACACTCGCGCCCACTCCCCCACCCCGGGGCCGGTCTGACTGAATTGCCAGGGCTGGTTAGTGAAGGACGTGGCTGTTAGGGCCACGCGGGTTATACTCACAACCACCTGCTTTGTCTTCCCAAATGAAGAGTCAGTCAGACAGTGGAGAAAATACAACAAGCGTTTATTAGCATAAATCTCTATAGAGGAGCCCCGTCAGAACCTCACCCAAAATAGTGCGTCGAGAGGACTGACGAACCAACACTTGCTAATAGATAATAAACCTTCCTGGAGACCTCAACCACGCCCACAATGGAAAACTACCGGCCGGACACGAACAAAGGAGGCACAGAGAGATGAGACCGCACCTGCCAGTGGGTCGCGTTATCAGCGGCCCTAGGCCGCTGTGCCGAATCTCCACGTCTTCCCAAAGTGAGAACCTTATCAAGTGTATCCGATGGAATGTAAAACAATCATATTCTCATTAGTAAGGACAGCTGCAACCTTGGGCATATACAGAAAATATAACAAAATGCAATATTCTGCTGAAGCAAGCGGTTTCATTGCTGGGCCTAACATGAGCGAAAAAACAGAGAAGCAATGATTACGAAATCAAATATGGAGGCACATTAGTTGAGCAGGCCTTTACACTGCAAGCGCAGTGTTAGTAGGCCACAAGCACCAGTACATGTTATGTAGCCACACATCGCTAACATAACTCAACATGACAAGTACGATGAAGGGAAAAGGATTTCAAATCTGTCATTAGTGTTCCCAGTCCAGCCCTGTTGTTGAGTAATAGAGATTTGAGGTCCTGTTTGAAGCAAGAAAAGGAGGGGTTGCGGCATAGGTCCTTAGGTACACCAATGCATCCAATGTCTTGCTAACATAACTTCCATGCTGTGAACTACCAAGAGTTCAGTAAATCCCAATGTTCCTGTCTCACCACAAAGGGAAGATCTAGCCGGAACTGCTGGGCCGCATTCCGTCTGAAACAAGAAGAAAAGCAACCATATACTGGGTTTAACCTAATTGCGTATCATCAGCAAGGTGCCGTTTGACCGCTGTGACCCAGCGAGCAACAGAACCCCTGCTGTACATGCCCACACCCACTTAGTGTTACTCATGGAGAAAAATAAGAAGTCATGAATTAAATACTTAAATGAATCACAGCCACTGGCATGTTATCTCAGAGTTACAGAACAAGGCCTCAGTTTGGCTGTGCCTGTAGGGGCTCCCATGCAGAGGGAATGTGGGCTAGCTGCTCAGACTTTACTGCGCCTCTTGCCAAGACCGATAGCCTTTGGTGGCTCTTGTTGCACAGTTAGCAAATCTACAATGGCCTATAGTTAAAGCAGAACTAATCATTAGTGGCTGAGATCAATTCATTCCATCCATACCTTTTCGTTTTTCATCCACACATGGGTGCTTCAATTGCTATTAAGGAATTGATGTTTCTTAGTTCAAAAGGTGTTCCCACCTGCATCCAAAAATCTGTGTTTTCCTCTAATTGGTCCAAACCTCTTAACCTCTGCGCAATCTGAAATAAAACTGAAGATTAATAACACATCCTATATGCAGGCATTATTTTGGGTGCAAGTCTTGTGTTTGAATGATGGCATTGTTTGTATTCATTGGAATGAGACAAAACTTGTAAACATCTGATGTGATTTGAATCGAGGAGACCAGAGTATACAGACTTGAATTGCTCAAACGTTTTTAACTAAACAGATACTGGAATTTCTAAAAGATTTTTCAAGCTAATGATGATAATGTGCTAATCATAGTTCATTGTGCAGAGCATATATTCCAAGGGGCGGCCGGCATGGCTCACTGGTGGGATGGCGGGCACACGGGAGGGGGGAAGGGGCTCGCAGGCTGTTTTAATAAAAAATTATAATAATACAAACATAAAACCTATCTTGCTTCCATCGCCGGGTCCTGCGTCTTCTCTCCTTCTCGCCTGTGTCCGACTCCAGGTCGGACCAGGAAGCAGGCTCCCACCCCTAAGCAAATCACAATGCTGCGTTGGAGCGTTGTGATTGGTCGGAGCACCGTGACATGGTGCTCAGCCAGGGGCTGTAGGGGTGGGCATGTTCTCCATGGAGGCAGTAATGCAGCCTGCATGGAGAACAGGGGAGTGCGCATGAGTGCGCGCGACTGTTTTGGGCGGCCCGAGAGGGCCAACAAAACAGTCATCGCACACAGGAGTGTCTGCCACTCCTCCCCTGCATCTCTGCCCCATCCCCTCACACACTGCCACAGCAGGAGGAAAAAAATGATTATAACATTCCATTATTATCATTTTATTTTTTCCTTTCTTTGCTGCTCCTGGCAGGAGGGGGCGATGCGAGGAGCGCCACTGTATATTCCACAGTTTGTTACGTCGCATAAGTGGGAATAGATTTCATAACCGTTCCTTGCACTGATGTTTACTCAGGCTCAATAGCACAAAAGCAACACTTGCACAAACTGAAAGGTGTGAAATAACAAACGTATTTTCCCTCAGGTAGGCAGTGCTTTATTTAAGCCGGTGGATCGCAGGTGGGCCCACCGGCTCTCTTTTTTGGAGACCGGCACTCATTTTTCCTTAACAATTTGTGGTCCAGAGCTAGAGAAACGAATACACAAAAGAAGGAAATAAGGAAAGAAAGGGCAACAAAAAGACTGAAATCAACGAGAACAAGAGAAAGCAGGGATGAAAAGGAACCTGCAAGAGTGAGCTAAAGTAGCAAAGAGTGGCTGGTGGTGGATTAAAGAGGCTTGAGGTTGAATCAAGACCACACAGCCTTGGCATTAGAACCCCGATCTTTCATAGTGCTGCCTGTGAGAACCGGCACTTAATGCTTCACGAATTAGTGTTAAAATTATTGTTTCAGCTAATTGATTAGGCAAACATTTTTTTGACTTGCAGGTCACTGTAAATATGGATCAGTCTAATTGTCAGTGCTTAATGCTCGAAGTTTAATTAAAACCTATGCACCGTTTTGCAGAAACAAAAAGAATGTTTGAAACTTCTACACTTTAATTTCAAAGGGAGTGCTCACCTGAAGTGTAAAAAAAAATGTCTATTTTAGGTACCTCTCTGGTGAGATCTTAATACAAATAACAAAACAATATCGCTCTTTCCAATGCAATGGTTAAACTAATAACAATGGATATATGCTCCACTTGAAAAATGTGTTGGTTTGTAGCAGAGACCAGAAACTGCTCTTTCTCAACGACAGAAAACATTATATTTCATTCTTGGCAATTATTTCATTTCGAAGTGCCTGCAAACGGCACATCTGTCAGCCGGTATTTACTCGCCTTATTGATGACCGTGGACTCTGTTGACTTAGGGATATCTTGGTTCACTGAATCAAGCAAGCTGCGGGTTTGCAAATCAAAGTCAACACGGAGACTGTTTGCACTTCTGACGCTGTGTTGAAATCCCACACTCCCTATGCATGCTATCACTTTTTAATAGAGCGAGGCTCAGGGCATGCCTGGGGCTACTAAACTTACTTTATGAACCTTCCTTCTCGATTTCTCTTGGTTCCTGTAGTTTTTTTTTTTTTTTAAATGAGTGCATGCGCGTGCGATCACGCATGCCGGTATTAAGGAAGATTAAGAACACAGCATAGCAACTCCCTGTGTGTAGAAGTTGAATGACAACACAATATGCACTGGCGAGTTACTTTCCCATGCATTGCGATGCCAATATTCACGCAGGCAACTTTGAGAGGATTTAGTTTATTGGCATTCATGCTCCATATTATTTAGGGCCTCACTTATTAAAAGTGTTGCACCGCTGGGTAAAAACAGTGATGCAACACTTTTCATTGCACCCTCCTTAAGACACCATTGATGAGCCATATTTGCACTACGGTGCTCCATGTCGCAAGGATTGATCAGATATGTCAGGAATCCTGACGTATTTGGTGGTGCAGTAATGACGCATCGTTGGTGTGTGTTGGTCAACAGACGCAACTCCAGCAATGGTGTCATTACACATGGCCGAGTACCATGTGAAAGGCCCTGCGTCACTCCTTACGCCTGCTTGAAGAAGACTTAAGGATTTGAGGCAGTCAAGTCGTGAAATCTCATTGATTTCACTGTGCCACTTCTACGAGCCTTTATTACGTGGGAACGCCCACCCTGCATACATTATACCTGATGCAGGTAAAATGTGGTGAAGGCATTTACAAAGTGACACATCTGCATAGGGCGCAGTAAGGCACATTGATTATGCCGCTGCGGCGTCACTGAAAAGTGATGCAACGTCGGCGTAATGCCTTCATAAATAAGGCCCTTGATGTGCTGAACCCTTAGCGAGACTGCATGTAACTTGGAAACTGGACTAAGTTGCTCGAGTAATAATTTCTTAAAGGGCAGTGAACTTGTGCACAAAAAGGCAGAAACACTGCCCAAAGGGTCACAGCTAATATAAAACTGAAGTTTGAATCAGTGGCAAAATTAAGCGTGGGTGAAAAATTCTGCTCCGCCAGTGGAGTTCGCAGTCTTGTTCTGCTTAGAACTGCCGCTTGGGGGACATTTTTCTTGTGCGCAGCTTGCCAACCTTAAGTTGGCGAGCGTAAGTGAGAATATGCGTCCCCAGCGGGATTTTCGGGCAGTAGAACGCCTCCCAGCAGGTCACGACTTTACATGTTGAGAAAGCTGCCACCGAACTAGGATGTCTACTAGAGCGGCAGAAAGAAGCAGTACCCTCTGGCAAGCACATGGTGCAATCCATACTGATTTTACAGCGCGGAACAAGCTCCTGGTGCTAAACATTTGTGCGAATTTAGTGATGTGCCAAATTCTCCCGACTTTCAGAACAGATTCTTGCAGAGTATTTATGTAACTTCGCAGAATTCCGCAGAGTCTAACTCCGTGTGTTCTGCCCACCCCTGGCCAAAATGACCCCACTAATATCCATCTGAAAGCTTTGATTGAGGTTCCATGGCACAATAGTTTTGGTTTTATTAATAGATAACAAATCCTTCTTGTT
Organism: Triturus cristatus; assembly: GCF_964204655.1. NCBI lineage: Eukaryota > Metazoa > Chordata > Amphibia > Caudata > Salamandridae > Triturus > Triturus cristatus. The sequence goes on along the minus strand of NC_140584.1, from coordinate 362,502,016 downwards.
GGTTTGCATATCTGTTATTAATTCCATGCCATGCATCCTGGGGCCTGGGCTAACAGGCTGAGATAACTCAGGGATTTTCTGACGGGGTTGTCATTAATCTTTTGTTGGCGCCTGGGGTTGTCATTAATCTTTTGTTGGCGCCTAAAGGATTGGCCAAATGGTACTGATAACGCCTGATTCTTATCTTATCTTAAATCTCTCTAAGAATCCTCGGCTGACTGGACCTTTCTTACCTGCTGAAAAGTGTAAAGGGGAGAACCCAAACATTCACAACTAAACAATCTGGACTACTCAATTTAGACTCGGGAAGAAATCACTGACTCCAAATTCCAATTTAGAGGGTTTATTACAAAGCCAAAATTAACTGAACATACAAGCACCTCATGACGATGTTAAAGAAATACTTGGGCACTAATACAAAGTTCATCCTACGCACCAATCTAATTCGGTGAAGTATAAAGAGAATAAGCAATTCCAGAAATATTAATCAAGCAATGACTGCTCCAACATCTAAATTAGCCTTATTTAGTGGCTGTAAAGAAATCCATTAATCTGTCCCTACACCATCACTAAAGTGGCATCCCTACTTAGCATTTCCAAGGCAAGATCAAGAAAAGGTGTCAGCTCGTGAAGACTTCCTAATAAGTACACTCACGTTGTAAGGGTCAGTAGCCAAAGCTACAGAGTTCGTTCTAAGTCTTCCTCCTCAGTATTGATCCTTTCCTTCTACCCTCTTACGGCTCTCTGCTCACTCATCCCTCAGGGCACTGTCCCTAATACAAAATGTACAATTAATAGAACATGCCTCTGAAATGCCTATTCTGGCCAGGCACCTTTCGTAGGTAACTTTCCACCGAAACCTGTACTCCGTCCAGCAACGGTTGGGATGTCCTTGGATCTCAGGTTCCTTCAGAGCGAAAGAGTATCGGCTCCCAATTATCGACATTCCTTTATACAATGTAACGAGTCTCCTCAATACCTAACTCCTAAAACAAAAGTGTTAGTCTTAGCTAACGAGGACGGTGTCCTTGCACCTGCAACAGAAGCATGAGAATAGAACAATCTTGCACGCACATGAATTTCGCTGACTACCTCCAATTGAGGGCTTTACAAGGGAAAGTACATTTCAGGCCTACAAAATTCAGCCAACATAAGAAATACGAATAGGCCTTTCATAGTAAAACATAGACACTCATTTAGGCCTTTACACATCGAGAATTGCACACATTAATAAAAGTTACATTTGCAAGCACTACATTTCATCATGTTTAAAACGCAATTAATCATTCCTACATGTGCAGACTTTAATATTGTGCACGTTTAAATCAAATGCATTACATTACACGTGAACCACTTCATTAAGCATTTGCAATAGGTATCAAGGATTACATAATTTCATTTAAATGCCACTTTACTTTCTCAAATGACATGAAATAATTTTCTATCATTTCACTTAAACATTTCCTTATTACCCTACGTTTCTAATAATCACTTTTTAGTACAACACAAGAATATATATACGGGTGCAGACTATCCATGATTATGATGCACCCCTACAAATTTCAGAACATTATGACGCTCTATCAGTACTTACGACATAACACCACAACTTATAGATCTCGACCATTGGAAATCAAGATGGCTCTATACAGGTAAGAAGGACCTTTGCACCCGTGGACGAATGGAGCTGGAACAAAACAGAAGTCATGCATAAATCATCAACTGCCAGATCCTTAATATTCAGTCAATGATGAGAGGTTGATTGAGTTTTCAAAACCTTTATTTATCTTAAAGGATTAGTATAGTTTTGTCATCTTTATTTAGATTAGTCCAGTTTATAGAAAGATCGAGTAAAAGGTTGATTAGTGACAGCAGAAATCAACACAAAGTGTTCCATAAAGAAAATTGTCACTATCTAGCTAAAGAGCCTATTCTATAGGGGTGGGCGGAATTTGCGAAAGCGACTTTCGCAAATTATCGCGAAAATGTTTAAAATCTCCGCAAACACGCGGAAATATCGCAAAGATGCGGAAGTTTTTTTCCCGCCCATTCGCGGTATTTTCTGCGTGTTCGCGGCTCGCCAACTTACCCATGCGGTTGCTTGCGGGCGCGGCCATCTTGTTTTCACTCTTCTCGCGGTGCATGATCGCGAGAAGAAAGACGTGATCGCGCGACGCATGACGTCACTGCGGGCGCGAACTGTCGCGAGACAGCGCAAATGGCTAAAACAATACAGCATCTCATGGAGAACGCGACCGGATCGGGAAAACTTGTCGGCGAACGCGGGGATTCAGGTAAGGCGATCGCGCGGGCGCGAGAATGCATTATTTTACAGCGCGAGCAAGAACCAAATTATCGCAAAGCTGCGGAATGCGGAAATTTTGACATTTCCGCGCTCTCCGCGGAACGCGGAAATGCCAAATTATCGCAAATTCCGCGAACGGAACGGAAATTTTGCCCAGGCCTACTATTCTACCCTATGCAGAGAAATCCATGAAGAGTTCCTTTTCAGAAAAGAGCAAGATTTAGGAGCATAGGTAGAGGCTAGAACTTCCCATAAAGAGTTATTCTGAAAACTCAGCCGAGTTCCCCACAGCTGCAGTAGCAACCTCCAAAATATCAGTGATAGAGAAATGATCATTGCAGTAGCATTGATCAACATCAAAGAAGTAGAATAAAGTCACCTTCAGCCATTGCTGTCGGTAACAAAGGGCAAGGGTGCAATAAAGCAGCTCTCCTGTAGCATTCCCATAAAGGGTCTCCTCCAAGTTAGTTTCAGAGGTCAGAAAGCAGGATATCCTCTAACTCACTAGGATCACACATTAATATAAAACCACAGAATAATGTAACAAAACTCAGTAGGTGTCCGATTCTCTTATCTAATGGAAACTGCTCATCCGATGGTGTTGTCAACATCTGTTGCTTCTCCTCTCGATTCCCACTGTAAACATTCACACCAGTATCTAATAAAATACTGTTGCCACTACTTAGAAACATGGAAGAAAGTTGTCATGAGAATCATCTCACCTAAGCTAAAAGCTGTGTTCAGTGTCTATTATGAGTACAAAGGCTAGTCAGATGAGCTGAAACAAATATTTCTATAATTTTCTAGTTAAGCATACATACTAATCATTATGAATTCATAGTAAGGTTCATTGTTAAGTGAATCATCTAATATGGTATGATGAAGCTAAGGAAGCTTGAAGCCAGAAAATTCTTTAGCAAGATAATGGTGCTATGCAAAATGTCCTAAATAAACACCTACTTAGCTATGAGCAAGAGCCAAAAGAAAAGGCTTGGATCTAAATAAAGGGGCACATTTAAGAATGATAGCTTAGTACAAAAGATTTTTGCTTCACATTATTTTCATATATATTTAAGCAAGCACATTTTCTCTACATGTTATTTTCTTATGCGAAAACATTCTGTCATCAGAACTGAAATGCATTCTGAAGTGATCCTTTTACACATTTAAAGCAAGCACATTTTTCCTTTTTATTGTTATCTATGCAAAAACATTTCTGCAACAGTTTAAACTCATTCTAAGGTGCAATTCCATTATGGTCTGCAAGTTGAAATTTGTTTTTAATATTAATTCCTTGCACTTTCTATAGCCCACCATATTTTCTGTTGGCATTTCTTAAATGCAACACTGAAAGTAATAGCTTAGATAGAAGAGGATATACTTTCCTTTATTGCAAAATATCCCTTCTATATTTTGCATATTGGATCAACTTGATATTTGCATAGAGAGGAATCTTTGTCATCTATACTTGACGAATCTTTCTGCAATAAAAGTTGCATTCAATTATTTTATGTTTTTAGAGATGGAGGCCCATATCAAAAAAATTAGTAAAGGAGTAATGTAACATAGAAATATAATGAGAACTGTGTGGGTTTTTTAAATTAACTATTTATATTTATTTAAACAATTTTTGTGACAAGGAAAAAGGTATAATTAAAGTGCAGTGGGTAAAAACGGGGTTGCAAATCAACAGATTTCCAGACCTCAGGCAATTACTCTCATAGTGACATTTACAAATATATATTTACAACAGTCACAATTGTAAGAAACATCTTACGCTCCATATAAATCATAATAAACAGGTATGAGTCAAGAAGTAGTTGTCGACCACGATTCGAACCCAACTAAAATATCGGAATCATCATCAGGACAGCAAAATATATGCCTGAGAGAGAGCCTAATTCAGGCTAGGAACTGGAAAGGAAGGAAGGAGGAGGGAAGGAAAACAAAGAAAGGAACGGTTTAAGGAAGGTTCGTTGATAACAGAACTACATATATCATGGCACAAAATTACATTGAAGGCGAGTCGGATGAGTGGTATTAAGCCTGCATGATGTGGTGCCACAATAATAATGGGACAGGACAGTGCCCAGGGTGGAGTAGACTATTGCTGCAAAAATCCATTTAGTTTAATCAAGGAGAATGGAAGGAGGGGTATTGTGCAGGATGTGGTACTAAGAATTATTAGTGTGATACCACAATGATCAAGATCAGACAGGTCAGTGCAAGTGGTGATGTGGTCTTGAACCGAGGTAGGATGACATGAGCGATAGTTTGCAAATAGTGGCGAATCATAGGGGTCACTTAGAACTCACAAGCTGGGACTCACGCTAAGGTCACTTGGTACAATGATGATGGCTCAACTGAAGAACTTCCAGCATGATCCGGAGCCTAAGGGGGCAAAAGAGTGGGAGTGAGGTGCTGTGTAGCCACAGATTGTAGGTGATAGTGTAATAAAAGGGGGGCTTACACGAGGGTCAATCACCATAGTCAGGTGCCGCAATCCATATCGTTTGGTATTAATGCGTATTCAGCGTAACAGGAGTGGTCCTCTTCCTAGAGGGACAATTATGTGTTGCAAGTGCCAGCCACAGAAATTTGCAGAGTAGGGACAAAGTATAAAACTAACGATAAAACTTACATGGATCTCAATAAACACCGAGAGGAGTGGCGTGCACAAATCAATTAACTCGATGGAGAATAAGGTTATAGTCTCCTTCTGGTTGATTCCATGGGACTGTATTAACCCTAGAACGATACAGGTTATGGTAAGCATACTGTGTATCGATAGGATCGCGGATGAGGTTAATTCTGGAGGGGCTTACCTCTATCATGTGGTGAGAGAGCATGCAGTGTCGGCGGGCTGTGTCCTGCGTCCAGGATGCGAGGGAGTGCAGCATTGTGGAGCACGATATAATTGGTCGCGTGTGACACGCATGTGTGTGAACACAGTTGTAGGTGATTTGTAGACGCCATATTGGAGGGTGCACTTAGGATAATGGGATCAATAGAATATTGTGAGTAAGGATTTGGAAGCCTTCGAGTAACAATATTTTGCAGCCACGGGTAGTGAAGCACTGTGAGCCATCAAGGAAATTCATTGGGTTATCAACATGAAGTTTTAGAATTAAATCTACAGAGGGATACATCAGTATGGGTGTGGTCCTAAATACATGCGGGAGAAGTGACCCGCATAATTCGGGGAAGGACTACGGGTGTCTCCGTAAAATAGATGAGCAATAGAGTTAAGGACAGAAAGGTGCACAAATTGTATTACCAAGCTCACAGAAATGGTGCATAATTTACATAAGAATACAGTATTTGCTATGAGGATTGGACATAATAAGGCTGAGCATAGAGTGGAAATAGGGAAGATAAGGACAGACAGAGAGAGCATCATGGAAGGATTTTTTAAACAATTCAGATTGATTAAAACAACAGTACAATTTTCAGACCACAGGTACAGATATAGTGGGACTTGTCGTGTGTATCAAATCAAATGAGTCCAATCCTCCATTCGGTTAAGGCTGATATGTAAACTGTTAGTTCGCAGGATCCACTTGAGTTCCTCTTTATTTAGAAATGCGGGGATATCCATGCTCCGAGGTGGCGGATGGATCACATTGAAAACTTGCCATCTCAGATCTTCCTCCGTGTGTCTCAAGTCCGTGAAATGTTCAACCAGTGGTGCATTTGGTTTCTTACACCTCAAGCGGCTGCGATGCTGAAAAATTCGCATTCTTATCTTTTGGGTCGCTTGGCCAATAGAAATTAGGTTGCATGGGATAAAATAGTGTATACAACATTTTGCGTATTACAATTTGAAAATGAGTTCATTGTTATATCAATGCTGCCAAAGTTGAATTACTTACTTTCAATGGTTAAGTGACAAACACTGCAGTAACCACATTTAAAGTGCCCCAGAGTCAGAGGAAGCCCCCACATTTCGGTCAGTGTGTGAGAGTTGTTTTTAGAGGAAGGGAGGGCTGCCCTGACCAAATGATCTTTAATGTTTTTGTTTTTCTGGAATGCGAACAATGGGCGTTCCAATGTCAGGCTCCCTGCTTTCAATACTGTCCAGTGTTTAAAAATGCATTTTTTTAACACATTTTGATCACAAACACTTTGTTCTCAACTGTGCCATCATATCAGGTGAATTTATCTAAATATTATTAGTGCCTCTGAAAGAGCAGGTCTTTGTGCAACAAAAAGCTCCAGTTCAATAAAAAACTTACTTCATCACCATTTCGTATTGGAGTAGGGTCACAAAAATCAGCAAACAAGACATTACACGCTTTGCGATATTAAAGAGCACCAAAACACATATGCTGTCGCAAGCAACCACAAATTCATTTTGAAAACGTAGGCTTGAGAGTGAAGCGCTCAGTTGCAAGCCTGAGTTATTCGATTTTTAGGTATATAATATCAACTTAAGTGTTCTTTAATGGCCTAAAATCGATCACCAATACTTTATGAATTTCAAGGCAGCACATCTTTTAAAACCCCACATTTGCACCATTCAAGCCATTGGAGACAACGCTAGAGTTCAAAGGTCTTAAGCAGATCCCCACTTATCTAGTCGGGGGCTATCTCTGTTTGTGATACCATTTGTTGCCAGTTTGTTCACATGTGCAAAAGACAAAAATATCTCACAGTTACATTTGTTGTCGGTCCAGTTTTCTTGGAGTTCCCTTCCTCCTCTCTGCATTAAGCAATGAGAACAAATAATTTGGAGACCAGCCAGAATGTCGGTTGAGTACAAACTAAATAAAATAGGGGACAAAATATGACTTTAATTTTACCAGCACAGGAGTTAGTGGTAGGATTTTGCAACTAGATCCAGATGTTTTGATGAATATAATCAGGTGAGATAGCAGTAATTTTAGATCAATGCGCCTTTGTCTTTGCATGCTCCAAAGGAGTCGTCAGCCAACTCCATTAAACAAGGACGTATAGTCAACAAAGCAGGTATACAATTGTCTAGGATCAAGCGTTTTCTCTTCTACTAGACGGGATAACATGTGTGCCAGTCCTATTGATGGAAACCCCTGAAGTAAAACCTGCTTGGCAGTTGCAAACCATTCCCTTATCAAGTGCTCTCTGATCTAATTAATTCAGAAGATGTTTGGCAAAGATTCTGCTGACACAGTCTACAATTGATATTAATTAAGAGCAAGAGGGAAGAGGCATTGGCTCTCTCTTCAACACTGATACAACGACACCGCCTTTCCATGATTCATTATTCCAATCAGGGAGTAGCATTAACTGGATGACAGATTTTCACTACTGGGATGGGTACAGCTCAGGATAACACTGGCCATCCCACGTTTGCTACCAGCTTTAATTGTTTTGATGTAAAAATTAGGGTCCCAGGATTTATAATAGAGATCAGATTTTTCCCCATTGCTACCTAAATGTATTCACTGTTTGGCCATCTTCTCTTTGTGTGGAGACCGCACCTCCAAAACTTGTTTCCCAAACACAGTCTGTTATCACTCTGTTCAGGTGTCCACCGTCGCAAGACTCAGTATATACGATATCTAGCCAAACCTGTGATGGCTTATTTATATTTTTATTTATATTTTTAAATGTATTTCACATTTTTAGATAGCACAACTCTACCTAGTCAGGTGTCAGTGCACTTGACAGAAGAAAGACAAGCAGAGATCTGCATACCTAAGCAGTTTTAAGACCACCATACCTTTAATATCAGTAAGCCAAATTAATACTATAGGTAATCAACTGCCATGGTTAGAATATAAAATACATTTTATATTTGTGCATTCATCATAACGCAATTCATGATTGAATAAGATGTTTTTTTATCCAATATACTTTTTAAAGTGTATATGCGAAACAATGTTCTTCTTAGACAAAGAATAGTATTCAATTTTAAATTACGAACTTCACCCCATATACAATAATTCCAAAAATATTGGGGATTCAACCCAAAACTCCTCACATAGGCCTGTTGTGCTGACTTAAAATTGACTTGCATACCACAATGCTGTGAATGGCAGAGCTTGTGGGCTCTGAATGTAAAGTGAGTATAAAGGAGAAAAATAGTTGCATTTCTGTACCATGAATAATGGCGCATTTTGTACAGTATGTTAAACTGATGCAAGTTTTTGGACAAAAAAACACAGATATGTGGTGGAAAAACTTTTCGGCGAGTCATGCTTAAAACTCAAAGTGAACCCATCAAAAATAGATTGCTTGTTCTCTCAAGGATACCATTTCCGATGGTCATTTTTCACAAGGTTCATGTAACACTCTAACCACACAGGAGTCAACAGCACTCCAGTTTGTGTGAGCAGCTACATTTTATGTCAAGAGGCAATTCACATGCATATTGTTCACGAACAGCACATAGGGCATTTCGAATGCGGAACTTTGTTCATTGAAATAAAGCATAAAGTCAAAATTCTGAGCAATAAATGAACAACCTTTCCCCTTAGGATCAATGCAATGAAAAGGGAAGAATTGATTATGGCATAAATGAAGAGCTGCTCCCTGACAGTCACCAATGAATTCTATAAAAGTTGACAAGACACATTGGGTCTACCCATAGTCTTTACTGCAGAGATCTGTAATCCATGAAAGTCATGAAGTGTATGCAAATTATTACTCTATGATTCACAGAGGCAGACCCCAATGTGTCTCTTAATAAACTTAGAAAATATAAAAACAGTCACATTTTTGGAGCAGACCTGTGAAATGCCATGTTACTAACTGAATTTCATTATGTGCGCTACTACTAGAGCTATCAGTGAGCAAATACAGGGAAAAAACATCAATTATTAGTTTACACATGAAGCGAGAGCCCAATCCTAAAAAAAATCGTGTGACAGTCTGTGAAGATTTGATGTACAATTAATTCCACCGTGTGCAGTAGCCTTTTCCAGCAACAGCCCATGGGCGAAGTCCCAGCTGTAAGGATGTGTGGCTGGATGCACTGTGCCCTTAGATACACTTTGAGTAGATTCACCACCCTTCCCTTGGGCACGCGCCCTAGCTCAGCAGAGGGCAGTCACTGGCATCGCCTCCTTGACATGGAACTTTGGAGATTTGCACTGGGAAACACACAACCTTATTAGAGGCAGCTGGGAAACGGAACAATAAAGCACATTCACTGTGTCAGTGTCATCTGACGGTCTTTTGGGGTCCCGGGCAATGCATATATTTTCCAAGTCCCTGTTAGGAGCACCTTTGAATTTGACTGATTTTCTGCTAATTCATGGCTGCATGATGGAAAACAATATTCAATTAAATGTTAAACTTCTCAGAAATTGTGTCACACAAAATCTGCCGAATGGTATCCAGCCCTGTCTTGCCCTAAAATCCTGAAGAAGACCCTGGGTGAAGAGAGACAGAGTTAGAGATTGAGGTAAACAGGGAGAAGTTGAGACAGAGAAACAGACAGAGGTGTGTGAGAGAGAGACAGAGAGACAGAGAGAGATAGAGAGAGAGATCCCTTTTCCAGGGGGCCTTGACTCTGTTGCTTACTTAGACATTTCACTGAAGGATGATTATTGAGTATGTTGCAGGAATACATGTTATCCATAAAGGTTGAGCATAAATAACTATTTTCACCGTCTATGGGCCATCGAAGAGACGCTCCCGACAACAGATAAAACCCGGAATCCCTGTATAAAATCTTTGATTTTGGGGGAGGGGGGGTTTTGTTACCGTCTATTTGTGCCAACACTTGCAGACAGCGTAAAAGCAGTTCCCTGCTCAGAACACATAACTGTCACTTAAACAATTAAAAGGTAGACTTAATGTTCAGCCACTTTTCTCCCAAGCTTTCTATCCTGAATTAATTAACTATAGGGATTAATGGTGAAATGTTTAATTATTGCACTTTCGAGGTTCAATAAGGGAAGCTGGAATATATTTTCAGTTCATTCAATGAAATCAAAAGCACGAGGTAGCTTTAATAGTGACTTCCATTAAATTGCCTACATGATTTTGCTAGAAATACAAGTTGCTTGCAGATGTGCCTATTTTCACATTACAAATTACAAATCCGTTATATGATTTCAGAAATAAGAAACCAAGGATTGAATGGGAAGTTTGGGAGCAGAGGAAGAACGTGTGACCAGTATAAGAAGTAGAGTAGACCCCATTGTATGTAACAAGGATATTGCAAGTGACGTAGGGTTCTAGGACATGATAAAACAACTTGGCCATTAGCCAGGTTAGTCTTTTTGATCACAGAAGTGCCTCTGGGCCGGTCACTCCTTCACGCACTGCGCGCACTCCCCGTGGGTGTGCCCTAGCTGCCCCGTTCCCGCCGCTGCTCGCAGCTGTGCCCCTGACCACGAGGCGTGGTCTCAGCTTCTGGATCGCAGCGCCGCTTCCTGCTGCCTGCGTGACCTTTTGCTCGTTGCTCCTGCCTCTGCACTCTCGTCTGTCCCCCCTGTGTTGGGGCTGCTTTCCCCTGCTTTTCCCAGCCTTTCTATCTTTTTGTCAGTCTCTTGCCCAGTCCGCCGTTTTTCCCGCCGTTTCTCCCGCTGTGCCCCCGCCACCTCCCCGCTCCCCGCCGCTGATCCCCTGCGGCCCCGCCCCCCTCCACCAGGAGCCTTCCCATTCGCCGCCCCGCTCCCGCCTCCCAGCTGCCCCTCCCTCGCTCCGCCCCCCCACTCTCCTCTTATGGCAGAGTGGCGAACGCGCAGCGTGCACGCGCAGCGGGCGCGCCGAATGAGCGCCGAAGGTGCACCAAAGGTAAGCCCGTCTGCGCCCGTCCGCACCTGGACCGCGCCCAGTGCCAAGACCTCTGGCCCCCGCAGACCCCAGCCCACCCGCCGGACGTACGACACCGCCACCCTCAACGCACTCAACACCGGCCGAATCCCGGGATGCTACCGAGCCACCCCGAGACGAACCCATGGACCCTTCAGCTGTCACGCCTGCAAGTTCTCCTGCATCCGGACCTGCCCCGCACCAGCACCCGCCAAGCCGACCACCAGCAGCAACCACCTCAAGTGCATCCTACTCAACACCCGCTCCGTCCACAGACACACCATCGAACTCTGGAACCTCCTCGACACCACAGCTCCTGATGTCGCCTTCCTCACGGAAACCTGGATGAACGACTCCTCAGCGCCCGACATCGCCATCGCCATCCCAGACGGCTACAAGATCACCCGAAGAGACCGAGGCAACCAGACCGGAGGAGGCATCGCCATCATCTACAGGGACACCATCCGCTTCACGACCAACACCGACGACACCCTGACAACCGCCGAACACCTGCACTTCCAGATCCACACGGACCCCAAAACCACCCTCAGAGGCACCCTCATCTACCGACCCCCGGGACCACGCACACAATTCAGCGAAGACATCGCCGACTTCATCAGCCCGCACGCCCTCCCCTCCACGGACTACATCCTCCTGGGGGACATCAACTTCCACCTGGAGAACAACAACGACCGCAACACCACCACCCTGCTTGACAACCTCGCCAACCTCGGACTCAAGCAGCTGGTAATCACCCCCACCCACCTCGCTGGACACACGCTCGACGCTGTCTTCTCATCCAGCAAGGACATCGTCTTCAGCCACGCCACCGGACTCCACTGGACGGACCACAGTTGCATCCACTTCACCTTCAGAAGATCCACGATCCACCACCACCAGCAACAGGTTGCTTGTAGAAACTGGAACAAGATCACAGCAGACCAGCTCGCCGCTTCCCTGAGCCAGCACCCTCCCGCCAGCTCAGCGAACCCCAGCCAGGCCGCCGACAACCTCACGAAGTGGATCAACAACTGCGCAGATGACCTCGCCCCACTGAGGACCCCGCCTAGCAGACCCGGCAGCAAGAAGGCTCCATGGTTCACCGACGAACTCAAGAGCTCCAAGAAGAACTGCCGAGCCCTCGAGAAAGCCTGGAGAAGGGAGCCAACACCGGACAACATTACCAACCTCAAGCTCGCCACCCGGAAGCACCATCAACTGATCCACGCCACCAAGAAAACAGCATTCAAGGACCGGCTGGACAACAACGCACACAACTGCAAGGAACTTTTCAACATCGTGAAAGAGCTCTCCAACCCCAACGCCGGAAACAACGACATCACCCCGTCGCAAGACCTCTGCAACTCCCTCGCCTCCTACTTCCACAACAAGATCGCGGACATACACAACAGCTTCAGCCCACAAACAACGCTCCCAACGACCGCACCAACGCCCCCCACCACCACCCTCAGCGCCTGGACCCAGATCAACACAGAAGACTCCATCTGCACGATGAACTCTATCCACTCCGGATCTCCGACCGACCCCTGCCCCCACCACGTCTTCAACAAGGCCGACGCTGTCATCGCACCCCACCTGCGGGACATCATCAACACCTCCTTCGACACCGCCACCTTCTCTGAGAGCTGGAAACACGCCGAACTCAGCGCTCTACTAAAGAAACCAACAGCAGACCCCACCGAACTCAAGAATTACCGCCCCATCTCGCTCCTCCCGTTCCCAGCCAAAGTCATCGAGAAGACCGTCAACAAGCAGCTGGCCGCCTTCCTCGAGACGAATGGATCCCTCGACCCCTCACAGTCTGGCTTCCGAGCCAACCATAGCACCGAGACCTCCCTCATCGCTGCCACCGATGACATCCGAGCCCTGCTGGACAACGGTGAGACAGCGGCCCTCATCCTCCTAGACCTCTCCGCGGCGTTCGACACCGTTTGCCACCGCACCCTAGTGCAGCGCCTCAGCAACATCGGAATCCAGGAGAAGGCACTGGAATGGATCATCTCCTTCCTTGCTGGAAGGACACAGAGAGTTCGACTACCACCGTTCAGATCTGCAGCCACGGAAGTCATCTGCGGCGTTCCCCAGGGCTCCTCGCTCAGCCCCACCCTCTTCAACGTCTACATGAGCTCCCTTGCGGCCATCGCACGCCAACACAACCTCAACATCATCTCCTACGCCGACGACACCCAGCTGATCCTCTCCCTGACCAACGACCCAACCGCCGCCAGAACCAACCTCCACAAAGGGATGAAAGACGTAGCCGAGTGGATGACGACCAGCCGCCTGAAACTGAACTCAGACAAGACGGAAGTCCTCATCCTGGGCTCCTCGCCCTCCGCCTGGGACGACTCATGGTGGCCCCCCGCCCTGGGCACCGCACCCAAACCGACAGACCACGCACGCAACCTGGGCTTCATCCTGGACTCCTCCCTCTCCATGACCAGACAAGTCAACGCCGTCTCCGCGCCCTGCTTTAACATCCTGCGCATGCTACGGAAGATCTTCCGGTGGATCCCCACCGAGACTAGGAAGACGGTCACCCAGGCCCTCGTCACCAGCCGACTGGACTACGGCAACGCCCTCTACGCCGGAACCACCGCCAAGCTCCAGAAGAGACTCCAGCGGATCCAGAACGCCTCAGCCAGACTCATCCTCGACATCCCCCGACGTAACCACATCTCCGGACATCTGAGAGACCTGCACTGGCTCCCCGTCAACAAGAGAATCACCTTCCGTCTCCTCACCCACGCACACAAAGCCCTACATGACCAAGGCCCGAGCTACCTCAACAACCGCCTCAACTTCTACGCTCCCAAACGCCACCTTCGATCGACCAACCACGCCTTCGCCGCCGTCCCCCGCATCCGAAGAGCTACAACAGGAGGAAGGTCCTTCTCCTACCTGGCCGCCAAGACCTGGAACACCCTCCCGACCGACCTTCGCCTGACCCAAGACCACCTCTCCTTCAGGAAGAAACTCAAGACCTGGCTGTTCGAGCAGTAGCGGCACCTCATCCCCCCCAAGCGCCTCTAGTGAACACCTGTTGACGCATATACTACTGTAGTTGCATCACTAGTCGAATATAGAATGTGTAGGGGAGGCGGTTTGAGATGAAAATCGTAGTTCATAATGCGTCTGAATCAATGGAAGCTGCAAAATGCTTGCCCTCACAAAAATGGCAGCTGGAATCTGCATGAAATATCGCCGTGCAGCTACGTTTACGGACAATAACAAAGCGAAAGAAATACGTCTGCCATTTTAATTAGTTTTACTACACGCAATGATGTTTTGAGGCAAAATGTAAAGGAATGCTGAGTGAAAAAAAACATGGTGCACGTAAACGTCGACTGACAATGGGGGCAACTCTGGTCTCTCAGGCGAATATTGTGTATATTATAAATGTCTGTATGCTGCATGTTAAAAAAAAGCCAGATAAAAGAACCAGTCGTGGGTCGGTTGGTATGTTTAAAGTTAGGACATGTAAGGAATACACAGTAGTTTGCTGCTGCGATTCACACATTTAGAAAAACAATTAGTTGATGGGCGGAGACCGTACATTAATCTAAGACCTGACAATTACTGGGGCGCATTCCAGGCCATCGTTGTTTTGCCCATAATGAATGCCACTCCTGAGAGAGGCTAGCCAGAAGCAGTCACACTCAAGGAAGGATGGCAGCATGTGACGTTCCCAGAGCACTGGTAAAACCAGAGGAATGACGAGGCTAGGTTGCTTGTATGTCTGCAAAGCAATGCAATCATTCTGTTCTGAGTGACTGACAAGTGGACCCTGGAGAGGGTTCATTCAGTGTGGTGGGGGCAGATAGAGTGTCCAAAAGAGTGAAGTCTGTCTCTGGTAAAACAGAGAGCTTCGTAGAATCCTAATGTTGAGGACACCTACTAATCCTTTTAGCAAGGTCTGTTTTTTTTGTTCAAATTGTTTTATTAATTTGAGAGAAAAAGGCCTACAATCAGACGATAATGCACGCGATACAAACAGATGGAATGATGTACAGGTTACATATGACATGGCAGTGAATTACACACAGACGTTGTTAGGGTTGAGTAGTATATAAGAGCCAACCAGGTCCAAAAGGACTGTAATGTGGGCGGAGTCTGCATTATACTAAAGGATCATGGTCTGTGTTTGATACTTGAGATAGCATGCGCTGAGCTCCAAGGGCCAGTGGCACGTTTTACATAGACGGTGTAATTGCAGGAGAAACATTTCATACACAAGATGCTGTACACAGAATAGTGCGGGGGTCCGGTTGAAAACCTGATTACAGAAACTACCATGTGGTGGGGAAGAGGTGAGACGGAGCTGCCACAGTACAGCATGCTGGACACTTTTATTTCCACAAAATCTATAGTGCCTTAGATGATTCATATTTCGAATTTCGGGCACAGGGAGAACAAGCATTTGCAATGCAATAGGTCTCGCATTTACGGGAGTTTGAGCTATTGGCACTGTAAATGACAATGCCTCTTATTTATGTTTTTGTTTGTAAAACATAAATAAAACGCATTGTCAATTACAATGCCAATAGCTCAAACTCCCGTAAATGCGAGACCTATTGCATTGCAAATGCTTGTTCTGGTTTGCACCGGAGATTACCAGTACCTCCCACAAGGAGTAGCTGTGGAAGCCCCCAGACAGCGTAAAAGTTTTACGATTCTAGTGACAGAAAATTCCGGGTCAGAGGACTCGAGTGGCGCCAGTTACCTCATGAGGCCGAGTGGACAGATTGTATTCTGGAATCGTCTCGCAGATTGGTCCTGATTTTAATAAAATACACCGAAAGTGACCGTGTTGCCCTACAGGTCAAACTTGATAATTTAAATGAAGAAAATCGGTAAATTGGAAGTAAGGCCGTGATTCAACAGTACCGTGAAGATATGCTGAACCGTTTGCAGAAAGATGAGGAAATTTAAAAAAATGCAAAACCTTTAAATTTCAGCGAAAATACGATGCGCTAAAAGCAGCAGACAAGACTGGTTCCCTCTCTACTGTACAACCCAGCACAAGCGGCAACGCACTGGTATCCACTTCCACATCGGACCTTAGTTCAGCAGTGGAGAGTGAATCAGAGAATGAACAAATAAGGTCCGTCAGGGGGTTGGGGTTTCCAAAACCTTCCCTGGCCCAGGAATTGGATTACCTGCGGCAGGACAAAAAAATGACAATGCCTTTTATTTATGTTTTAAAAACCAAAACATAAATAAAATGCATTGGCATTTATAATGTCAATTGCTCAAACTTGCGTAAATGCGAGACGTATTGCATTGCAAATGCTTGTTATTAATTAAATGAAAAGCCCATAGGCCTCCCTTATTTAAAATGACATCCTTTTATACTGTGTCTGGTATAGGAAGGGGATATTGTGACCATGGGATCCAGGACCCACTAGTAGTGTAGTGCCATAATGGCGTCATGGGGGCAGGGGGGTGGGTATGTGCGCGTAATGTCCTGTTTATTTTTAAAAGCAATGAATATACAATGTTTTACGGAGTTTTTCCATGCCCACAAACTGCGATTTCCAGCCCACGCCACCTCCCACTGATGCGCTCATGCACGCACCCACACCTCCACACACACTGACTCATGCTTGCACATACGCTGACACACCTACATTTTTCACACACATGGACTCCTGGTTGTACACACACACACACACAGACACACCTACAGCTTGGCACAGCCAGGGCTCTCACACGCTGCTCCACACACACACACTCACAGGCAGGCGAGCACACGCAAAGCCAGGCATTGCACACACATGACACTCACACCGGCAAACGCATCCCAACAACAGGTCTCACAAACTGACACATTCAAACACACAGACGCCCCGGAGGGCACTCACTCACAACCGAGCACAGCAAGCCGCATCCAGACACACCGACCTACCAGAGACTTGACTGGCATGCCACAGACTCACCCACCTATCACAGATCCCTCTAGACACACCGACCTACCATACACTGGGGTCTCGAAATCCTCTTCCACACCATGTCAATTCAGCGCAGCATAACACGCGCACAGCATTGGTTTGGGAATCACTGAATTAGAAGTACTGGGAACCAAACGGAAACTGCTATGCGCCAGACGTGCAGAGTAGTCAGCTGTTTTAAGCCTCATGCAGTTTTACTTTCTCAATGTGCCCGCGCAGTTTTCTGTAGAATTTACTTACGTACGTGACGTCTCTCAGCTCAACTCCTATCACTACGCACGCGTGATAACTGAAAGTTAAATGCTTTTATCTGGGCAGTGACCGGCTTGCGAGACATTTCACCCAGATACAGCTGGAACAGTTGGGTGAGACCGGCAGGTGAGTGATTCTGTGTGTGTGTACCGGGCAGATGTGAAGATCGGCCGAGCGCAGTAATGGTGGCTCGCTGGTTGGTATGGGGGCGGGGGTCCTGTTCTGATGAACATGAGCGCTCAGCTCCGGATGTCCTTAATCCCCCAAGAGTCGGGAGCACTGGCACGTGTTCTTCCCTTCCTATGCGACTCCCCCTGGTAGGCTTTGGAACAACGTAGTGAGTATCGCGCAGGGGAGAAATAAAATAGTTGCGTATGTGAACAATCCTTTGTAACCACCCAAACGTGCTCTGGGGAAGCTAGACGGTGGTAAAGTTCCAGGGGTCAACGTGGGTAGTGAAGACAAAGGAAGGAGTTGGCGTTTGAGCCCATTTGATGGGGTGCGTTAAGATTGCTGATGTGGTTGAGACTGTGATTTGAGGCTATTTGAACGGTTATTGAGCGGTAGTGTCTGGACTGCTACGATGACGTGATGTTGTATAGTCTTGTATCTGCCCTTATCGGGAGCACCATTTCAACCAACAGTGGTTTATTGGCCTAAATTAAGGGATGTGGTTAGGCCAGAGCAGCTTCGGGACGGCTTTTATGTTAAAGCAAACCAAATGCTGCGTCCCGCAAGTGGTGCGAGCGTGTCCGTGTGACGTTGGGCTGTATAGGCGAGCGTGGTGTGAGCGCGCATTGGCAGAGAACAGACGGCGTGAGCGTGCACATGGACTGTCCGGGGGGAAAGTGCACATCTCCTGTCTGGTGTCCAGGCGAGCGCAATGGGAGCACGCATCGGCAGATAAGATGGCGAGCGCTGTCACTACAGAACCCACCAGTCTCGAGCCACGGGGGCGAGGCACCTGCCTGCAGCGCCTACCGCACAGGCCGTCGGGAGCGGACCCCCCAATGCCCGGCATCCCGCGGGCGGCATGGGCCAGGCGAGGAGGGAGCAAATAGCCAGAGCCCTGCGCGCGGGTCCGAGCGTGAGCCGCCGAGACAGGTGAGCTGCGCCCACGGCCGGGGGGATGGGGACGGGCGGGGAAATGAGGGGAGACGGGAGTTTGGAGAGAAAGAGAGAGAATGCGTGTGATGGGAAGCGGGCAGAAGACACCGGAGAGAGCGGGGCAATAGTAGCTGTTGTTGGGCCGGGGAGTGAAGGTAAGAAGACAGCAGAAGCTGCGCACCGAGCAGTCCGTGAGGGGGCGGAGGAGGCCCAGAGCACACGGGTGGGCAAGAGAGAGTCTACAATGAGGACGAAAGTGAAACTGCATACTGGCTTGCTGAGGGAAGGGAGACAGGAGATGTGCACGCCGCGTGGCTGTAGGCGCGTACACCAACTCAAATCCGCCGAGACCATGCGCGTGCCCATCTCCTGTCCCACTTCCGAGGCAAGTCAGCAACAATAGATCTCGCTGGCGACAGCGCTTCGCGCTGCGTTCGCCAGGCGAGACCTAAAAAGGACCTGATACATAAATAAAGTAGTAGATATGCAGAGGTTTGCTAGTAGTACAGATACACTGTATTTTTTTAATGAAAAGTTTTTGTAAAAGCTTGTATTAAAAATTATAAATAAACTCAAACTCAAGTTAAAAGTTTGTGGGTTTGAAATTGCGGTGTTTGTTCCGCCGCTGTTTCAGCTGCAAGAGCCCCATATTTACAAACCAGGGGCCTGTTTGCTGATGGGATGAAACCGGTAGGTAGGTAGTATGCTGAACTAACTGGCCCTCTGGGAGCTGGGGCACCAGGATGTTGTCATAACTCAGCTAACGGTAACTTTGCAGGTAGGTAAAGAACAGCTCATGATGAGTCAATACGTGGGCATGCACATGTTGGCAACTCATAAATGTTACTGCAAAGAAAAAGTGGTTTTGGAAGCCTGGCTTCAGTGAGCCAGGGCAGAAGTGCAGGAATCCCAGGCTTCATAGCTTCGTCGCCACTGAGCAGAGAAATGTTCCCACTTCATCTTGCCAGAGACAACCGGAACTGATTTTGGCTCCACCGCAAGTATGTGTTTGCACTTCAGAAAATGGCCAGTTTCATGAAAGTGTTGTTTGCTGTCTCACAGTAACATCAATGACATAGATGTCATCCGCTTACACATACAGTTTGGAACATTTTTTCTCTCAAACTGAGATTTATTTGAAGAGTTAATGAGCCTGATGTCATAAAACGAGCTTTTCGCCGTTCCGTGGGACAAGTGCCCGTGAAAGGGGCACCGCTCCCCATCTACACAATTACACTGCAATGTATAAAGGATTTGTGACCACAACTGCGAGTCCTAAATAGTGCTCTGATAGAAACTCCCTAAAGCAGATGGTACCCCGTTGGCACAGTGCATGCTGTGTCTGAGCGACAGAACCCATCTTGTGACTAGGTTTGTTTGACATTAAAAATGGGCATAAACCCAACTTTTATTTCTAAAGCAGCCCTCTCACTTTGACGGAAAAGGCTGCTTAGAATGTTGGTATTGAGTGAGCTCGAATGGACGTCTTCGGTTCCTCACCTTCTTCATCCCTGCACTCAGTCATTTGCAGAAAGTCAGGAAAATGTTCTTGCCTCATACATTTGAACGAGGAGGGAGTTTTGTGGCTCTGGGAATGATGGCTTTGTGCTGCCACTGATTAGTACATCGGTCACAGTGCAGAACACAGGTCGGGCACGGGAAACGGCCACTACAACGCGGCCGTTTCCACGCATAACCATAACCACGCCTGCATTACAATGCATGCGTGGTTACAACCAGGCATGGGCGTAGTGGGCGTAGTGGGGCTACGTGGAGCAGCGCGTAGTGTGGCAAAATCTACGCACACTCGCGCGCTCCGCGTAGCCCCACTACGCGCCGCCCGCCCACCCGCCCTAATTTTAAAATAATTTAAAGAAGGTTAAAAGTAAATATAAACCTCCTTACCTTCAGCGCGGCGTCCCGGGGCTCCCTCTTTTTTCTGACGGTAACTTTTTCCCGCAAATGCCCATGCGTGGACGTCCGTGCATGCGCATTTCTCGCGAGAAATGCGCATGCGCGGCCATCCGCGCATGCGCATTTGCATGATAGAAGTTACCGTCAGCAAGAAGGGGGAGCCCCGGGACGCCGTGCTGAAGGTAAGGAGGTTTCTTTACCTTTAACATTCTTTGAATTATTTTTAAATTAGGGCGGGCGGGAGGCGGGTGGCGGACAGTTCTGCTTCGCTACGGTGTGTGCGTAGCGCTGCCTGCTACGCCTACTTTGTAAACGGCGAAGCAGGCAGCGCTACGTGCACTCCATGGGCGAAGCGGAGCACGAAGCCCAGGGTTAGTTACAACGAATAGTCTTTACCAGCCGTGGTCGGTAGTAGGAGTAACTGCAGGGCGGTGACGTGGGGAGGGGGAGGGGCAGGGTGGGGGTAGTAAACTATGGATTACGGATGTTTACAGGTAAGTTAACATATAAATTAATAAAACGGATTTTGTTGCGTGCACTGCATCGCATTTGGGGATGCAGTGCACGCAACGAAATTCGTTTTATTAATTTATATGTTAACTTACCTGTAAACCTCTGTAATCCATAGTTTACTACACCCCACCCTGCCCCACCCCTCCCCACGTCACCGCCCTGCAGTTACTCCTACTACTGACTGCGGCTGGTCTTTACCACGCATACCTTTACTAAAAAGCGTGGGATTAAAAAAGGGGGCTTGTGGGGGCACCCCCAAAATAAAATGAAAAAAAGACGCACCTGTTTCTGTCGTTTAAAGAAAAAGATGTGGAGGCAATCGGCGTCGTTAGAGGAAACGGAAGGACACTTCCGCTTCCTCTTAACGACGTGCAATGTCACCTCGGAAGATCAAGGAGAGGAGAGGTAAGGGGGAATGAGGGGGTGGTGTGGCGCAGTGGTAAATTTAAAGGGTACATTTTTAGGGTGATATCCTTTAACATGAAAATGCCATTAACATGCATATTTTAACAACGAAAATCATTGTAAAAGTATGCGTGTAAAAGGCATTTTCGTGGTAAAGGATATGCATGGTGATCGCATTCGCATTGTAACGCATGCTTGGTAAAGGCATGCGTTACAACGGAATGCGTTGTAAAGTCATACAACCGTCGGGCACAATGTTCTTGGTGCACAAGAAACACCACCAATGTTTAATCGGCCCCATATACATTGGGGTTAAGATTATGATTTTATACTTGAAGGATCATTGGGCTCTTTACAGATACGCATCAATGACAAACTAAGATTACACAGTAAAATAATCTATGAGCACGCACTACTGATAAAGTATTTATTTGTATAGCTAAAATATTAATGAACCACTGGACGGAAAGTGGCGTTAAGGTTTGTATATAAACTTATAGAAGTTAAAGAGGTGTAACAAAAAAGGCAGAACATGTTAATGCTGCATGAAATGACAGTACTCAGAATGTGGGAGGTATGGGGGAACCCTGGTGGAGGCAATACATTGAGTATATGAAGTACAATAAGCTAAAGTGTGCAATGGTTTACTGTCGTCTTTCTCTTTTTTCTCATTGTTATATGTTCTTTATTAGGTATGCTGTATATATATTGTTAGGGAGCAATTGTATAATGATTGGCCCAATAGTAGCTGTTTGGTTAGATCTTATTGCAATTTGATGGATGCAGACAACATACTGCTTGTATGTTGTAAAACATTAAAAACAAATGTACAGAAAAGTTATAAAAGTTAGTAAAAATAGTTAAAATATTGCTAAACATTCCTTCTGTCAGTAACTTGCTGATGTCACAAATGACAACATCAATAACAGCTCCTACTCCACCATATACATTATGAATAAAACAAGCGTGGCCCGTGCAGGTAATAGCGGTGGGGCACGGGGGGTGAGGGAGATTTTGCCGGACGATGACGAGGGAAAAATTAAATAGATAATTAATTTTCCCGCGTTATCATCTGTCGAAATCGGGCCCCACCACCTCACCGCTCTTACCTGCATGGGCCGCGACTGGAATAATAACCTCACTATACAAGCACTACCTCACTTGGGGCCATATGTAGGTAGCCCAATAACCTACATATGGCCTGTCGGTAACGGCCGATTTTCGGTAAATATACCGTTACCGACCGGTATTTAGGCTTTTGAGATGTAGGGGGATCATTTCTGTATTCGGTAAATACCGAATACAGAAATGAGATGTAGGGGGAGTGTGTGGTGGGTGTGGGGATTCGTTATTTACCACCAACTGAAAGTTGGTGGTAAATGACGAATGTCTCTGTTAATGCATTATTTGGCCCTTAGATGTGTGCAATGTGGCAGACACACATGCCTTTAGGGCATGTATGTGCGCCACATGTGCACACATGCAGGAATCAGGGGTGCAACAGGGTGTCAATGTGACACACTGCCACCCTTGATTGAGCTCCCCCCATTACCGATTCAGTATTTACCGATTCGGTAATGGTAAATGGCTTCCCATTGATTCCTATGGGCCTCCTGGCCTCCTGGCCCATAGGAATCAATGAGATACAGGTTACCATTACCGAATCGGTAAATACCGATTCTAAAATACCGACACTTACCGATTCGGTATTTTTTTACCTACATTACATTTACCGATTCATAAATACCGAATCGGTATAATTCGGTATTTAAGAATCGGTAAATGTAATTTACCTACATAAGGCCCTTGATGAGGTAAAATGAGGCCGAAAATCATCTAGGTTGGCTCATGCTCCCCTACAGACGGAATGTTGCATAGCAGTCTGGGCTTAAAACCTCCTTCAAAGCTAGACAAAATGTAATTTACATATTGATGATTTTACTATTGCAAAGGCAAATATGAGCTCAAATGAATTAGAAAGCTAGCTCTGAGCAGTGAAGTGAACCTTGGATTAAAATGACCTTAAATCTTTTTCTTCTCGAGCACTTATTGCGTTACAACATGTTGCCTCAAGCATTTTTAACCCATGAGTAGTAAACTCAGACAGAGGTTTTGTTGAGATTAATGTTCCCAGTATTGATGCTGCACCTCACTAATCATAGTGCCACAAGTCATCTTTGTGTTATATTCTACGTATCTTTTATATTACTGCATTTTGTATAGATTATCGCCTGCCATTAGTGTGGCCTAATAGTGCTGCCCATTGTCTCTTGGGTGCCTCAGAGCACGACTCCCTTGTTTTCATTACAGATCTTATTGTGAAAGTTTCTGGAACATATTCTGGATATTGAGTTCAGTCTGCCTCAGGATGGTTTGTCTTGCTCAATGCCTGCTGTTATACGACTTTGATGTCTGAGAGCTATTTTGCGGAAATTTAGCGGCGGGTCCTTTCGGTGGGATTCAAGGGCCACATTTATCAAACTTACATGCAACATAGCAAGACACCTTGCAGCTCTGTGCTGCATAAAAGGTAGAGGGCAGGAATGCACCATGTGTAACATTATGTAGCACATTGCTGTTCTTTCCTGGCACTGGCACAGAATGTGCTGCCCTGTACCAAAGCTGGCACCCTTGCACCATGGTGCAATGGTACCTGCATTGCGGGTAGGATTGTTTTTGGGCATGCAGTCCTCTGAGGCTTTTTCCTCTTTCTATGTGTTCTGTAGAATTCTTCTCATTATGCCTCCCCTGGGAAGGCGTAGCATTTTGACGCATTCCCAGGTCTACCACCAATGGTAAATCTGGGAATGTGCCAAATTCCATGGGTGGATGTGTGGGAACACCCATGCTCCAGCCATGAAACACCACCCTGGGGCAGGGTAACACAAGGCAGTAACCTGTGCTGCTTTGCGTTACTCCAGATTTACCAAGCAGTGCAAGACCACAAATTTGAGATCAGAGAAGTGATGAAGGATAAAAGGCCTGATGCTATATTTCTCACAGAAACATGGCTCAATGAAAGCTCCACCCCTGACATACTGGATGCACTCCCAAAGGGCTACGGGATAGCAAGATAGGACCGAGTAGGGCAAAGAGGGGGAGGAATAGCAATTCTTTACAAATTCCCTATGAAATGCTGTATTAATGAAGCTAATGTTTAACAGTATGAGGCGCTCTCCTTTTCTCTCTCAGCAACAGAAAAGGACACTATAGCTGACTTTCTTATCTACCGCCCACCTGGTCCCACCACTACTCAGTTCACAGGCCTGGTAGAAAGAGTAATACACACAGCGATACGCCACAACAAACTTCTTGTCTTAGGTAACCTGAATATACACTTTAATGAAATTGAAAATTCTGAAGCGCAAGCCGTGTGTAAAGACGTCAGGATGTTTAACTTAGCACAAAAGGTTAGATCGCAAACACATCAAGCTGGCCACATCCTAGACCCAATCTTTACCAATGTAAAAGATCTCGAAGTTGGGATACCTTTGCCAGTCCCATGGTCTGACCACCATATAATCCCTTTCCTTAATCCGATACAGAGGGAAAGTCCAAAAAGATAGTCACCCGTAGGAAATGGACTAACTTTAACACCGATACGTTCACACAGGTACTTTTTCAAACTATTTCAATATAATCAGCCTGATCAACTTGATATTCAATTGAAATGGGTAAAAAACTATGTAAGTTGAATTCAAATTGGTAAAATTTTAAAATTTGGATCGAAATAGAATGTTACATAGGCAGACAATTTGAGAATGCTATTGTAGGTGATTTGTTAGGACACTGTTACCTATTTCACAAATAAGGGGAAACACTTGTGCTATAAATCTTAGATTGTTCTATAGGCAGGTGGAATTGAGCACGTTTTATCAACAGTGTGGTACTTAGTTTGAGTTTGTATACTTACTTTTTATGTAGAATGGATTTTTACTGTGTACTTTCTTTTAACAGCCCTGATGAGGTCCCATGGGGGACGAAACGCGTAGGCTGGCTGTATAGAAATTTCTGATGGATCTGTATTGTGAAGATATTGGAACAAGTGTCAACTGGGATGAATAATTGTCAATAAAGACAAGTAAACAAGGAAGCTTGCATTGGAACTTGGATTATTTATGGACTTCGATAACTATTTGTGGAGAAAATTATAATAATTGTATGCTCCTTCTGTATACATTGAAACTAAATAATAATGTACCTGATATGGATAAGGACATAAATGTTGCCAATGAACAAGTGGGAGCTTGGATAGCAGAAGCTCTGAACGAAGTAGCACCATGGACCACAACTAATACCAAGAGAGCAAAGGCATCGTCTCCCTGGTTTAATGAGACATTAAGGAAAGCAAAACAAAAATGCAAACAGTTAGAACGCAGATGGCGTAAAAACTACTGCACCAAAATCAAGGAGGAGTATAGAACAGAACTTAAGTGCTACCACATGTTAGAATCCGAGTTCTCTGGTTGGCACAGGTAGGTACTTGTGACAAGCAGGGAACCTTTCCTCTAGTCAGGGTAAGGCGTTACACTCCTAAAATAACCCCTGCTCACCCTCTAGGTAGCTTGGCGCGAGCAGACAAGGCTTATCTCAGAGCGTTATAGGTTAAGCATTTGTGAACACATACAGTAACCAAGTGACAACACTACAAATGGACACCACACAGGTTTTTATATTAAAAATAAGGATTCTTTATATAGAGTTATCACAAGACCATTAAACGACAAAAATACACAATACTGTTACTTTAGATGGTAGAAGTTTGCTTAGTTCTCTTAAGTTCTTAAATGCGACACTTTAAGTCAATGTACCTTAGATGCGACACGCAGGGCAACGAAAGGGTTGCAACGATGCTGATGCGATGAAGTTCTTGGTGCAAAAGAAATAAAGACGTGAAGATCTTCCAGATGCGTTACGCTTCTCCGATGTTGCGAGAAGGCTCGACTCGATGCGTCAGCTACAGCGGCGTCACCCCTTTACACGATACGACGACAGCAGCCTTGGCAGCGGCACTCTTCTCCGATGTTTGCGAAACGCTTCCGCTCAATGCGATGCTGCCGCGGCGTCACCCCTTTACGCGATGCGACGACAGCAGCTATGACGGTGGCACGCTTCTCCGTGGATGCGAGGCGCTTTTTCTGGATGCGGTGCAATGCGACAACTACGATGGCTGCGATGGCGACACGCTTCCTCCTCGATGCGAGACTCTTCTCTTGATGCGGTGCAATGCGTCAGCTACGATGGCTGCGATGGCGACACGCTTCTTCGGCGTTGCGAGACACTTCCGGAATGATGCGAGACGCTTCCGCTCGATACGATGCTGCAGCGGCGACACCCTTTGCGAGATGCGACGGCAACAGCTCCGACGGCGGCACGCTTCTCCTCCTCGAGTCGCGCTTCCAGCTCCTTGCGACACGCAGTCCCTCAGAAGGCCCAACAACAGCAGCAGGCACTTCCAAAAGCCTCTGGGGAGCTGGGGATGAAGTCCACTGGTCCTGGGACTTCGTTCAGGGGGCAAGCTCAGTTCAAGCCCTTGGAGATCTTTTAAGCACAAGTTGAAATAAAGTCTTTTCTCCTCTCCTTTCAGCAGCAAGGCAACCACTGCAGGCCAATCCCCCAGGTCAGGGACAGTACTCCTCCTTACAGCTTTCCAAGTTCCTTCTCCTCAGGCAGAGGTTCTTCTTGTCAAGCAGGATCTAATTTCTTGGGAGCAGGGTCCCAATACTTATACCCCTAATTCCTTTGTTCCTCTGGGGTAGAGGGGCCTTTGCCCAGTCCAAACCAGTTCTTGAGCACTTTGTTGACATGACTCTGCCTTTCTATTCAGGGTGCAGGGCAGAGACATCAGCCGCTCCACAGGAGGTGGAGCCAGCATTGTGGTGGCAGAGCACAGCCCTATTCAGAGTCCAGGTGCACTCCTCCCACCCATCTGGATGTCAATCTCTCCATTCACCACCAGGCTGCCTAGCCCTGCCCCTCTGGGTTTCCCCAGCCCTGTCACTCACACAAACCAGACAGGCAGATCCACATCATAGCAGAGGCGGGCTGAAATGGTTAGGCAAGCAAATACCAACTTTCTAAAAGTGGTATTTGCAAACACAGAATATTAAAATAAACTTTACTAAAAGATGTATTTTATTATTCTGAGTTCAGGCATACTAAACTCGAATTTCTACCTTGTTCCCTGGGTCTGTTAGGATCATAGTATGTAACAATTCTAACAGCCCATTCTGGCCTATGGAAACAGGTAGCCTTACAATAGTGAAAAACGAAAATGGCTGTAATTCACTATTAGGACATGCCACACACATCAGGGTTTGTCCTACCTTATGCTTACAATGCACCCTGCCCTTGGGCCTACCATAGGGGTGACTAATATGAAGTTAAGGGAAGGTTTAGGGACTGGGAAGGGGGTGCCCTTGCCCAGTCAGCATGACAGTACCAGACTGCACGCAGGTTCTGCAATGGCAGACCTTAGATACATTTTACCAGGCCGCTTCTGTGGGTGGCACAACCAGTGCTGCAAGCCCACCAGCAGCATTTGTATTTATAAGCTCCGGACACTCCTGGTGCACTTTACTGGGGTCTGACAGTAAACCAAATAAGTCAATCATGGAATCCAACCAACATATACATTTTAAATAGGGAGCACTTGCACTGTGGCACTGGTTGTCAGTGGCACAGTGCTCTGAGCGGCCAACACCATAAAAACACATGAGGCACAGCGACAAAAAGTGGAAGGGAGACTCACGCCAAGGTGCCAGGTCTAACACCACACATTAATTAAAGAAGTTCACAGCGCGTTTTATACCGTAAAAATAGAAAAGGCTGGAAACTCTTCCCAAAATGTTTTTGCCATTTTAAAATCCCTACAGTCAGCTGATAATTTACCCGACACGCATATCTCCATGGAGGAGTCTTGCAATAAAATTGCGGAATTTTTCGCAGATAATGTCGCTAAGATCTATGACACCTTCCCTACGGAAGCACAACTGGGCAGAAGTATCAACTGCACTATGGCCACGATATTTAAGGGAAAAACCTTAGAAGAGTTTAAGATGCCTGAATTAGATGAGTTGAGAAAGGTAGCGAATGGAATAAGATCTGGATCCCCGAAGGACCCAGCTCACCCAGAATTGTTGATGCAGGGAGTGGAGTGTACTTTACCCATAATATCGAACTAATCACCCGCTCCTTCCAATCAGGAGGAAAGGAGGTTGGAGGCCACATGAAACAACGACGGGCCATGAGCTCCATAGGGAAGGCAGGGAAGGAAGACAACTGCAACGAACTCTAAGGACAAGAAGATGGGTGGCGACGTGAAGGAAAACTCTTAAAGCTCTGACAAGATATGAATGGAACAAAGTGCGTCCCGTCCAAACAACTAATATGCCACTAGGCTCTGAGTCTCCAAATCAATGATCGTGAAGGGGAAGCTGGTGTGCTGATAATTAGATGCACGATAACCTTAAAGCTCTGACACGATATGGATGGAAGAAAGTGCGGCCCGTCCAAACAACTAATATGCCACCAGGCTCAGAGTCTCCAAATTAATGATCGTAAAGTGGAAGCTGGTGTGCTGATAATTAGAAGCGCGATAACCAGTGAACATGTGAACGCCACCAGCTGTCTACAACCCAAAACCCAAAATAACGTCAACGTCCAATCAGCCGGAGGCGTACGCTTTATTCCGTTCCGGAGATTCATTCCTGGCTACGTATTTATGACCGAGCGGAGAGAATTCTGACGCCTCCGGCTGCCGTTTCATGGAACGGACAGCATGATTATTTAAGCACGCAATCCATACGCATTGATTGGATTAGCTGTAGTAACTAATATACGTATTGACAGGATGACAAGCGAGCTTTGTTGAGCCCCGGACTTTGGGTCGTAACGCTGCCAATTGAATTTAATTTTTGGACTACAACCTCATGGTCTTTTGCCCTGATGTTTCTTGAATAACTGCCCCTCTCAAGCATTGGCTGTTTGATCGCCCCCATTTCCCACAGTGATGGCCTCACCCTATGCGATTCATTTGCCTTGTGCGCTTAGCACTACTAAAATTTGTAACCATTGTCCTGATGATGACCTTTACTTGACAAGGTCGAAACGCCGTCGACATTACAGCGTAACTTTCGGCTGCCATGGGATCATTTTTTGAAAATTATGAAAAATGAGCTATTTCTGTATTAATTTTATTCATATTATTTGATCCTTGATTATTGTTTGTCCTTATTGTTTTGCGCCGTCTCACGCTGTGTTTGTATCACTTGTGTCACTGCACTTATCACTTGCACTCAGCACGTTCAGTGCACAATTGGTTGTTTGTTTGCTTTAATCTATTTGTAATGTAGTGCTGTTATAACTACTTGCTAAAATAACAACCCTTATTCCTCGTCTTGGTCTCCTGTTCTATCCTTCTGGTCATCAGCATGGTGGCCTGAGACTCTCAGCCAACTTCCAACTCCCAAGAAAGAAGTAAAAAACCTAGGAGTCTGGCTTGATTCCAATCTGACATTTGAGAGTCAGATTCGGAATGTCACATGTAAATGTGTTGGGACACTAAAGATCCTGAAGAAGGTCCTCGACCTATTACCTGCCAACGCCCGGAAAACTATAGTGCATGCCATGGTCACCTCTTGAATTGAGTACGGCAATGTTCTATACTTAGGCGTATCTAAAAAAAGAATCATGATACTGCAATCAATACAAAACGCAGCAGCCCGCCTAGTGCTGATTCTACCAAAAAGAATGTCCATATCTAAAGCCGTAGCCAGACTGCACTGGCTACCAGTCGAAAAGAGAATATTGTTCAAGACAATGTGCCACTGCCATCGTATTCTGGAAAATAAAGGACCACAATACCTTCAAACTATGATAGCAACCTATACACCTAGCAGGAACCTGAGATTCGGAGGCAAAGCGTTAGTAAGGATTCCCAGAAACAAAAAGGCGAGGATGGGCGGTCACTCCTTTAGATTCCTGGTAGCCAAACACTGGAATACTCCACCTGTTGAAATAAGAACAGAGCCCAGTGAAACGACTTTCCTGAGAAAGCTGAAGACATGGCTCTTTCCAACCAGTTAGTTAATTGTCTCCATAGACTTCCTATGATAGACCTAGTTTAGGAATACCGATCATGTATGATGCTCTGCCCTACTGTCTGCTTCTTTCTTTCAGCTACTAGCCCGGGAACACACCGGCGGTGTAACCATGTGCTCTACAAATGTATAAATAAATTAATAAATTAATAAATTAATAAATAAAATAAGATGGCCTTGCAGTGCTTGGTAAATCTGACTTTAGTGCTGCGTTACCATGCATGACTCAAGGGCAATGCAAAACTATGAGAAATCTGGTCCCATGTACTTTACATGGCCTTGCTGGCTGTGCAAATACTTGTCAATAGTATCTCTTAGTGGCATGTGCTGCTTAGAACTGTGATAGGCCATGACTGGATGCATCAGTCGTGATTAATGTATATGGAAAGCTGTGTCCAAAGAGCACCCTTGGGTGCTGATGTGTGTGGTTTCATGGTTGTGGTCTTGAAAGTCACAGTCATTTGGGTTGGAGGCTCACACATTTTGCCAGACCGGAGGAAAGCAATAGAGCCAGATCCTGACAGCATCCAGAAAGTGTGCTCATTGGCTGCAGGGGCTAGTGACCTCATCCGCAACCTTCAATATTTTTTGAGGTTGTGGGTTTCCTGGGTGTGGTTGAGGAACCCACTTAAATAAAGTCACAGACAAGTGGCTTACCCGTTTCCATTTTATTAACAAAGAAATATGGTGAGGGTGCCCCAGGTAGAACCGGGGCACCCATGTAAAAAAAAAAAATGCTTCCTCGCTGCTTTTACTATTGACGTGGCTATGCTGCTAATTAATATTTACTGTTCCCATCCGAAAGCGCCCCATAATGCCCTGTAAGAGCTTCTTTCTTATACAGTTCAGTTGTTGGGTTGCCCCAAGGTGTGAAAGAGGCACCTCCAACAATTTATAAAAGTGTTGTGGGAGGGGGTGCAAGGAGAAGAGCAGCCACCCAGAAAACTTAAAACAAACACTGAGTCTCCTGGCTCGTTGAATGCATGACCCCAGGGAGCGCTTTCAATTTTTTTAATGGCACTCAGAGTAGGAGCTGTATGTTCTTCAGCTGGAGAGTGGGGACCTCTTCTGGTTGGCTTTATGGTTGCCTTTTGTGTCAAGAATAGTGATAAAAAAACTCAAATATATGTTAATGCTTAGTTTTATTTGACATTTCTTTATCTTGTTACTTTACATTAAAAAAGACCTCAGAAATTAACTGAAAAGACGCATTTTAAGCTAATGTTCTAGCTAGGCCTGGTAATAACATCTTACTTTACATTGAAAAAAAACCTCAGAAATTCACCGAAAAAAAACAAAGGATAAAGTGACGTTCTACTTAGGTAAAAACATAAGTTAAAATGTACATTTTAAAATTTAGAAAACACTGAAATTCAACTGTTTCAGTTAAATGAAGTAACCATAACATCAATTGAACGGTTGCTTTTTTCAATGGTATGAAAAAATCAAAGGTTAAAGTAATGGTATAGTTAAGTGAAAATGTCAGTTAGAACATACTCTTGCCCTAAAGTAACTATAACTCTCACCCCTGCCATACACTGTCTTGTCATTAATTATGCAATTTCTGATGTTACAGTCTTGCTATCAATGATGTCATAGAGCATTTCATGAGTGATGTAATATATGGGGTAATTAGCAGTGCATGGCAAGGGCACAAGTTATAGTTACCTTAGGGCACGAGTTATAGTTACTTGAGATAACTATAAGTACCAAATTTCAGTGGTTTTGTTAGTCTTAAATGGTATGTTTTAACTGACATTTTTACTTAACTATCACATTACGTTAACCTTTGTTTTTTTCAGGGAATATGTAACATTTTTATTTTAATATAAAATAAGACATAATTACAATTTCTAACTATAACTTCACTATAACGTCACTTTAATCTTTGTTTTTTCCAGTGAATTTCTAGGGTTTTTAAACATAAAGTAATATTTTATTGCCATTCGTGACCCACCATGCACATTGTTATTTTCAATAATGTCATTTTATGTTATCATTTGTGTCATAGAGCATGTTATATATATTTGTATATATATATATATTCACTTAAAAAACCATAGGTTTCACACATGTTATAGTTAGGTGGACATTTCACTCGTAAAAAAACAATGAAATTCCCCCGTTATAGTTAGTTCAGATAACTATAACTCGCGCGACCGCAATCCACTGCTGATGACGTCACATATTACATCACTCATGACATGGTCAGTGGCATCACTCATGACATCACTGATGACATCATCCTTTTGATAGAGTGGCGGTCGCGTGAGTTATAGTTATCTGAACTAACTATAACGGGGTAATTTCATTGGTTTTTTACGAGTGAAATGTCCACCTAACTATAACATGTGTGAAACCTATGGTTTTTTAAGTGAATTTGCAAGGTTTTTTAAATGCTAATTCCTAACTATAACGTGTGTGAAACCTATGGTTTTTTCTGTGAATTTGTATGTTTTTTTAAATGCTAAGTTATGTATGTATTATTTTTTTTTTATATATTTATTTTACAATAAACTTCGTATTAAAACATATATATTTTTGGGGGGGTTTTTCACGGTGCGCGCACCCCCGCGATTTGAAAAAAAAATTTTTTTTTAAACATTTTCTGTCTTCGGGGTCCTTCAGGGACCCCCTAACAAAGGCTAGGGGGTCAGGAACTCTCTACCCTGCCCCCTTTTCACGTTCGCCACCTTCCTTTTTCACTCTCGCACTGAAAACAAACAAAATGGCGGCCGAAACTTCCTGATTTCGACTGATTCGAACGTTGACTAACATGTAACCACCAATCAGAATTACGCTCGCGCACGTTAGGGTGCTCGGACGGTGCACGCACAGTGCGCGCACGGTGCGCGGCTATAGATATGTATCTGCTTTTAACTGCAATTTTCTCAGGAACTACTGAACAGATTGACTCCATAAATGCAAAAGGCACATCCCTGACCTGAGGACTACCACTCTGCCAAATTTCAAGTTATTCTGTTCAGCCGTTCGGGCTGTACCTTCGACTAAAGGTCCTATGGGAAAATGCATGGGGAAAACGCGTTTTGGGACTCCCCTTTTTTCTCGGCCCCTGCTTGACGAATCCCCCCGAGACTTTCAGGGTAGGAGCTGAGCGGAGCGCCCCATTCGTTTTGAAAATTTCGCGAAGATTCGTCAACCGGCGCCAAAGTTATTCAAAATAGAATTTTCAGATTTCCTATGGAAACACGGTCCTAACCATAACTATCTACTGGCGTCCGCCAGTAGATAATATATATATATATATATATATATGCATATATGCGAGAGAGAGAGAGAGAGAGAGAGAGATGTGTGTTTATTTTGAGGAGGTGACCTCTACAGGAGGGTTGGGGGCACAATGGGCGAGTGGGTAGGAGACAAAGCAAATGTGGGGGAGCTACGGAGGAGCTTGAGGAGGTGGGAGTGAATAAATAAAAATTAAAATGCAAAAACTTCCAAGGTGGATAAAGAGTGGATGAGGTGGAGGTGGGAGAAGGAAGGAGCAACATGGAGCATGTGGGATGGGGGCATTATTTGATGGTGAAGCAGCACATGAATGAGAGAGCAAGAGAGACGGGCGCTCTCACAGAGTGCTGATGAAAGAAAAAAAAAAGTAGATACCTGAACATGAGCAATGGAAGAATACCAGCCATCCAATAAACAGCTATGCTGCAGGAGCGCGACAAACACCAGAAGAGGCAGGAAAGCTGTCAAATAAGAAGCAAGCCACTGAGAGTGACAAGAAAGCCAACCAATGGTAGGCAAAGGGCTGGCTATAAATGCTCTGTAATTTTTGCTGGGGTTCACAAGAGGCTTTTTGCAAATAGATAAAAGCTGTCAGTAGACAAGTAAAAAAAAAAAGTCTGCCGCTGCAGAGCAAATGTTCCTGCTGGTGTGCAGGACTGTGACTCTGACAATCGTCAGCCACTTACCTTTGTTGTCGGTAGATCAATCACGGCTCATTCCACCACTGCCAGAAGTCCCAGAGTGGGAAGGGAGATTACACGGTTGCATAGCGGCAGCTACCGTGTTTCCCTGCTGCCACTTTAGTTTAGAGCATTCCTAGCTTGATCTCACATCCATGCATGGCGGGATATTTCGGATGCAGTGAACGGGTTTGTGAAAGTGAAACTACCCCTTTGGCAAAGATAGGATGATTCACAATTCTTTCCAAAGAACAAAATTCATTGGATTTACTCTGCTTCACTGCCATAGGTATCCACTTCACCAGCCACTGATATTGGCAAGAAAAATAAAACTGTTTAATAGATACCATCAATGTGTATTATTTGGGGCACAAAGAAGCTCCAAAGCTTGAGGTATTGAAAGTAGTTAGACTGTAAACATCAACTCGCAAGAGAACTGGCTCCTACATAGAGATTTTTCCCCCATTCTAAATGCTTACTTTACAGGCGACTATTATGCGACTAATTAAGAAATAACACATGAAGTGCAATTTAGGTGCATAGATTCCAAATCCATGTGTGTAAGGGTTGTGACAAAAAATGGACCTACTCATAAGAGCGCCGAGGAATAGACCACGGACATGTATTGCGAATGTGTGATCTTGGTTTGCAAATTTGCAGTGTTTTTACTTAACAAAATCTACATCACCTCTTGGAGTTCTTTTCAAAACTTTGCAAGCTGTGACAACTTTTTTAAGGCTGTACTGTTCAAAAAGAATTGTGAAAATTCGGAGTTGAGAAAAAGAAGTCAACAAAAACCTACTTTTGATCTTAGAATGCTCTCTTAAAAACAGTTAACACGTTCACGATATTTTTCTCCTAAACGCAAAGTTTTAGTAAGATTACAAAACTTTGCAAGAATCAGAATTGGCATTTTGTAAGCTTCACAAAATCAAGCAGTCAGAATTTCAGTTTCAACGAATCTTGCGTAAAGTGCAAATAGACCCTAAAGCAGGTTTGACGATTCCCAAATAGGAACCACAATTTGTTTCCCTACTTAGCTGTCAGCAAGTAAATCAAGGATTTTTAACAGGCCGAAGTGTGGAAACAGTTGCATATTTTTTTATTGAGAATGGCTAGAAGAGTATCTCCTCTTGCACTGGAAACAATTACATTTATTAAGTGCATGAAAAAAAAAACACAAATCGTTTTCTTTTTGAGCATGGCCCTGTGCAAATTCGCTGCTCATGTTTTGTGTTAAAACAATTGTCCGAACGGGTATTTGCAAGGCAACTGTAATAATGCAGCAGGGAAGGCCCAAATTATGTGACAGCATTGACTAAATTATGCGGCATGAAATGACAAACTATGCGGCCTAATGCGTCACATTTTATGATAGTTTTACTTCATAATGTTATCATGTTTTCACATGTTAACACTGGGCAAAGGTTTCACCTAATAAATGCCAGTTTTACACTCAAAAACAGTAATAAGCAACTGAAAGATGACCTGTCAACCTTTGAATAGGGCTTTCTAATGCATGACAGCGGCAGCTTGGCTTGCCGAATTGTTATTAACTTTGACTCCGTCTCAGGTAGAAATTTGTTTATGTTAAAATCTGCAGGTTATGTAGCAGATGACAGATTGGAAAATCTGCAATTATGCGGAAAACATCATGGCTGCAGAATCGCATAATTCCGGTGGCCTTTGGTATTTGCTTCTGTGAATCACATACCATGTAAGTCAACAGCATTTTTTCTGAAT
Organism: Triturus cristatus; assembly: GCF_964204655.1. Lineage (NCBI taxonomy): Eukaryota > Metazoa > Chordata > Amphibia > Caudata > Salamandridae > Triturus > Triturus cristatus. Next base: position 362,466,030 of record NC_140584.1, on the reverse strand, counting down.
TGCATCAATGATCAAGCTATGCATGGAGAGAGTGGCTCAAGCTTCTTTGTGAGTCGGCAACCAAGAGTTTAGCACTAGAGCAAGGTTGCCCAAGTTAAGTCCAGGAGTAACAGATAATCACTGATTATGTGAAGGAGTTCCAATTATATTCCTTGCATGTAAATGTATCTTTTGTGGACATCCTGAACATCTGATATGGATCCGGCCCTGATGGACTTTCGTTTGATACAACTGCTGTAAAGGAACTAACCCAGTGACTGAACAGCCGCTGCAAAAAATGCACACATGAGCTGACCAACATATTGATTTCCATTCCAGGACTGTACTGGGTTTCAGCTGCGGTCCGTGCAGGTAAGAGCAGTGGGGCTGGGTGGGGGGGGGGGGGGGGGGGGGAGGGGGAGATTTCGACAGACGAACATGAGGGAAAATTAATTATTTATTTAATTTTCTCTCGTGGTTGTCTGTCGATTCCCACCCACAACCCGGCCCCACCGCTCTTACATGCACGGGCCGCTGCTGCTGGGTTCTCTCTTTTTACCTGTCGGCTCCTTGATAAAGTTGTATCTTGAGGTAGCAGGTTCCTGTCAGCATCTGATACACTGATTTACTGCGATATCCTTTGGATGGATTGATCCGGGGAGTCATTTGAATTTTATACCCGCTTGTCACACAAATCTCAGAAACTGCTGTCTTGCATGAAAACTTTCGCTTCCTACTTCAGCGAGATAGGGTCTCAAACTGAGATAAGGTTGGAAATGTGAAATGAAAACCCTTAATGTGGCACTTTCAGATATGATGTTTGGAATGTCTATCCGCACCAACCACCTGCCCCCACCTTGCAGAACATTAATTCCGCATCATAGGTATGTGATGAAAAGAGGTCAGATAAATACTGGGAAATATACTAGGCCAGACGTAATCAGCAAGTAACTTATTTATATAGTTTGTATATTTTACTGTTTGGTGCAATGTCAAGGGTTGTCACCATTGCCAGGTTTTCACAGAAAAACTGACATAGAACACAATGCTTTCAGCCATAGTAGAAAGTGTCTGATTAACATATTCTGGGCATTCTGCCCAAATTGAACCAATACCCCCTTAATACACAACCAAGTGTATGAATATTATGTAAGTAGTAATATTAGCAGCAAAACAAAAACACAACCTATGCCCAGTACCTGGCGGTAAGATGTTAAAAACTAAATAGAATATAAAGAAATATAAGAATGTGGTAGTATTTATAAAGCGCTAACCTAGCCGGGAAGCAATACAGTGTTGTTCAAGAGAATGGAGAAACATAGTGGCTGATGTACCTAAGAGGAGTACGTAAGAGTGGCTGTAAAGTCAGACAGGGCCCTCCTTGGCTAGGATAGGAGTGCAGAAATAAAATGCACACAACCAGCTGTTGTATTCGTATTTCAAAGTGGTCAGCAACATTAAAATGTTATTCAACATAAGTGCCACAAATATTCCAAACATGTGATTTACCAGAACGTTGAAGTTTTAGATCAATCCCCACTTACATGAACTACGCAATATTGACTACCAACATATCATCAAGTCAAGCATATGTGGAGTAAGACCAGGAGCGGCCCGTGCAAGTAAGAGCGTGGGGCGGTGATGCGGTTGGGGGGGACTCGACAGACAAAGATGAGGGAAAATTAAGGGGCATATTAACAAGCCAGGCGATAAAATTATCGCCGCTTTAGCGGCAGAAAGCTGCCGCTAAAACGGCGATAATGGGCTTGATAATATGCTCTATGGAATTCCAATTGAAACCCATGTTAAATGTGAAGGATGTCTAACATGGGCTTCAATTGGAATTCCATAGAGCATATTATCAAGCCCATTATCGCCGTTTTAGCGGCAGTTTTCTGTCGCTAAAGCGGCGATAATTTTATCGCCTGGCTTGTTAATATGCCCCCATATATTTATAACATTTTCCTTCTTCGTCGTCTGTTGAGCCCCCCTCACTTCACACCACTGCCCCACCACTCTTACCAGGCCGTTTCTGAGTCAGACAAGTAAATCTAAGCTCACCAATGAATAGTTACTTTGACGATGTGTTGGAAGTCAATATTGTGCAGCTGATATAAGTGCAGTTCAATATGCTTGTTCTTGTATCATTTTGACATGCAACCTTCAAAGTCCTTTAGTTGTATGGCTAGCCTCACCAACCCACCGAATATTAAAATGCATTTTGGTTGTTAGGAATCCACAGCAAATATGAAGGTGGAAAATTTACATACAACACATTTCAATTCTGTTTCTTTATATTTTTTTCAGAACCCTCACATAATAAACTGGACATTTCTATTGGATTAACAAGCCCACACCTGTTTTTATTTTGTTTAGTAACTGGCAGGTAGATAAGAAATATGGGTGGGTTGTGGATCACGGAATCCAAGGTTATTGCATAGTCATAAGACTATGCAATAACATTTTTATGTTATGACATTTGTATGACTTTGGGGATATTTTTCCCAGAGGCCTTGACAATATATCGTGCAAAGGAAATGCCCAAAAGCCAATGTTACATTGGTCTGCTTTGCCTTGATCATTATTAGTGATAGAACCATGAACCAAAAGAGAAGATCATGTCATTTACCCATCCCGAGGTAGCAATTCAATCGGTGAGTGCCAGGGCACTGCACCATCAACATATAAGCGAGATTGCCAGGCAGCTACATGGAAACAAACAATATCAGTGGCTCACTCCTTTTCATGCATACCATACATCAACAAATAGAAGATAGATGATTCCATTTTGTTTCTACCATTGATCTGGTACACACACTTGTCCCTCTGGTTAATGAAGGCATTGATGGCACAAGCACTGGCGGAAGACAGGCTGCACTCACACATTTCATTTGTAGTCAGGTAGATATGTAATGGGGGATCTTCTTTATACCCAAACAGAAACCAAACAGCCAAAGTGAAGAGCTCACCCTGAACACACCGAAGCCACGCCACTTGTGTTGTGCAACGTGGCAATAGTGCTAAATCCCCAAAGCACTTTAGTTTCTTCTGAGGAGGCCACTGAATGCATTTGTGATTTTCTCGGCTCCGCCATCACAGGCAAATCTTATTTTTTCATGGAACCCACAAGGTGAGTTTGTGTTTTCCAAAAGCACTAAGCCAGCACAGGCACTCTTGAATCTTTGCATGCCACAGGGATAGCAGAGTCTCTAAGGCCTCAACACATGGCCTCGTGGTGCACATCTTTCTTTGGGCTGCAGTGACCTACCCCAGCTCCTCCCTGCCCTCCTCATCTAGACAGTCCCTTCTTCATGCAAGAGTTCCTCCAGCACCCCTCCTCAACACTACATCAAATTCTCCCCTCAATATAGGCAGGAGGCAGCTCCTCTTTAGGCAGGTTGCAGAACTTGCAGATATCTGTCCCTGAACCATGCAAAGAGGAGTTGGTGGTCAACAACCACACTCCAGGAAAACAGAAGTATTTCCACCACAGTCTGTCCCCAGATTCTGGTTATAGAGAAATCTTGGCACCATTACTGGCTTATACCCAATACTTATACCACGCTTGCAGACAGAATTTGAGTATTCAGATTCAGAAAAACCCAACTGTGGTGTAAGTATGGCACACTAACAATTGGTTGCCACAATGTGCCCAAGTGTGAGCCCAAACAAATTGGTGACCACTGTTCAAATCATATCAAACAATAAATAACAGAGCATTCGTTACATCTGTAAATAAATCAACTTGTAATATGGCACCCTGATGAATTAAAATACAGCCATTCAATAATGTGTTTGGTCCGTATTCGTTCCGCTTGAAATCAAAGTCCAAAGTTCATGTGAAGCAGTAGGTTGTTTTTTCACTTTGTCTTGACACAATCAAACATGGAATACAGTTGGTCCAATTATACAAAATACAGATGATTCAGCTAAAACGTGTTTCGTCTAACCTTGGACTTTTTCAAGGCTGATATAGTATTATAGAAAAAGAAGGACACACAAATGAAAATCATCAGATGGTATTCCTAAATGTTTGTATTGTTATATAGTGCACCCTTGCACCAATATGCGCATGAAGTCTTCCACAGGACATCCATCTTTTAATAATGATAAAAGCGAGGAAAAATATATAAAATCCTAGCCATTAAACAAACCATCACCAAGATGAGTTGAAGGTTACAATACTTTAAAAAAAAGTGCAGAAATTGTGTGTGATTCATTCATGCATTGCCCGCCACTGATAGTTCTGCCAGTGTGAAGAAGAGAGAGAATTAACACCAAGGTAACCATATGTCGGCGGTTGTAAATATCTCCAAAAACAAAGGTTTCTAATTCTCACTTCCAACAATCAATTAAGGCTTGCCATAGTCGCACATGCAATGAGAAAAGTATCAGAAATACAAGAAATAGCCAGCATATCAGAAGAAAAAGGGGACGTATTGAAAATTGTGTATGTGATGTATAGTACTACATCTGTTTGCCTCTGTAAGGGAGATCAAATCCAGTGCTTGCACATTTCCACATTTTGCACAGTCAGTTCAACACTAAAGAGCGTAATAAATCAATAAATGTCTATGGACACTGTTAGACCTGGCACATTGGCGTGAGTCTCCCTTCCATTTTTTGCTGTGCCTCATGTTTTTTTTGCTGTTGTTAGTTGCTCAGGCACTGTGCCATTGCTGTCCAGTGCCACAGTGCTCCCTATTGTAAATTAATGTATAATTTGTGATTCCATGATTGGTTGGTTTGGTTTATTTGTCAGACCCTAGTACAGTGCACCAGGAGTGCCCAGGGCTTGTAATCCAAATACTGCTGGTGGGCTTGCAGCGCTGGTTGTGCCACCCACAGAAGCAGCCTGTAAACATGTGTCTAAGGTCTGCCATTGCAGAGCCTGCGTGCAGTCTGGTACTGTCATTCTGACTGGGCAAGTGCACCCACTTGCCAGTCCCTAAACCTTCCCTTTTCTTCATATCAGACACCCCTATGGTAGGCCCAAGGGCAGGGTGCATTGGAAGGATAAGGTAGGACATGCCCTGGTGTGTGTGGCATGTTCTAATAGGGAATTACAGCCAATTTCGTTTTTTACTATTACAAGGCTACCTGTTCTCCATAGGCCAGAATGGGCAGTTTGGTTATTACATTTTATAATCCTAACTGACTCGGGGAACATGGTGGAAATTCGAATTTAGTATGCCTGAACTCAGGATGATAAAATACATCTTTTAGTAAAGTTGGTTTTAACATTCTGTGTTTGAAAATGCCACTTTTAGAAAGTAGGCATTTTCTTGTCTAACCATTCAAACCTGCCTCTGCTAGGCTGTGTGTATTCCTTTGTCTGGAGTTTGAGTGACAGGGCTGGGGAATTCCAGGAGACAGGGTGAGGTGCCCCAGTGGTGAATAGAGTGATCTGCATCCAGATGGGCGGGAGGAGTTGCACCTGGGACCTGAATAGGGCTGTGACTGCCTTCCACAATGCTGGCTCCACCTCCTGGGGAGCGGCTGATGTCTCTGCCCTGCACAGTGAATGAAGAGGAGGAATCCTGTCAACAAAGTGCTCCAGAGCTGTACTTGCCTTCCACAATGCTGGCTCCACCTCCTTTGGGGCGTCTAATGTTTCTGCCCTGCACTGTGAAAGGAAAGGAGAAGTCTGGTAAACATAGTGCTCAGGAACTGGTTTGGACTGGGCAAAGGCCCCTCTGCCTTCAGAGGACAAAGAATTTCTGGGTATATATATTGGGACCCTGATCCCAAGAATTTGGGAAAAACAAGAAGAACCTCTGCTGAGGGAGGAACCAGAAGAAGCTGAGTAGGAAACTCCCTGAAACTGGGGGATTGGCCTGCAGTGGTTGCCTTACTGCCAAAGAGAGGAGAAAGGAACTTTGTGTGTACTTTTGTTCAACTTGTGAAGGATCTCCAAGGGCTTGGAAAAGAGTTGTGCCTCCTGCTGAAGTCTCAGGAACAACAGACTTCACCCACCAGCTCCCCAAGAGTTCTTTGGAAGTGCCTGCTGCTGTGGTTGGGCCTTCTGAGGAACTGCGTGTCGCAAGGAGCTGGAAGCGGGACTCAAGAAGGAGAAGCGTGCCGCCGTCGGAGCTGTTGTCGTCGCATCTTGTAAAGTGTGTCGCCGCTGCAGCATCGCATCGAGCGGAAGCGTCTCGCATCCTCCAGGTAGTGTCTCGCAACGCCGAAGAAGTGTGTCGCCATCGCAGCCATCGTAGCTGACGCATTGCACCACATCAAGAGAAGAGTCTCACGTCGAGGAAGAAGCGTGTCGCCATCGCAGCCATCTTAGTTGTCGCATTGCACCACATGAAGAAACGCGCCTCGCATCCACGGAGAAGCGTGCCGCCATCGGAGCTGCTGTCGTCGCATCACGTAAAGGGGTGTCGCCGCTGCAACATCGCATCGAGCGGAAGCATCTCGCAAACGTCAGAGAAGAGTGTCACTGCCAAGGCCGCTGTCATCGCACAATGTAAAGGGTGTCGCCGCTGCAGCTGACGCATCGAGTCGAGTCTTCTCGCAACATCGGAGAAGCGTGCCGCATCTGGAAGATCTTCACGTCTTTATTTCTTTGCACCAAAAACTTCATCGCATCGACATCGTTGCAACACTTTCGTTGCCCTGCGTGTCGCATCTAAAAGGTACATTGACTTAAAGTGTTGCATTTAAGAACTTAAGAGAACTAAGCAAAATCCTACCATCTAAAGTAACAGTATTGTGTGTTTTTGTCGTTTAATGGTCTTGTGGTAAATCTATATAAAGATTACTTATTTTTGATATAAAACCTGTGTGGTGTCCATTTGTAGTGTTGTCACTTGGTTACTGTATGTGTTCACAAATGCTTTACGCACTGCCTCTGAGATAAGCCTGTCTGCTCGTGCCAAGCTACCAAGGGGGTGAGCAGGGGTTATTTTAGGAGTGTACCCCCTTACCCTGACTAGAGGAGAGGGTCCCTATTTGTCACAAGTGCATACCTGTGCCAACTAGAGACCCCCAAGTCTAACAGAGACCAAAAATAAGAATTACATTAAAAAAATAAAGAGCAAACCAGAGAGAGATTCCATATATTTGTTTAACACATATTGTCTCACTATTATATAAATTGATGTAACCAGACCGATGCAACTTAAACACAGACCTTACAAATGTGAGGTGACAGCTCAATCTTTGTTATGATTAAAGGGGATTCAACAATATATCGCTTTTCAAAAATGTGCTTGGTTCAACGTATACACTTCTCAATAGTGCCTAAGAGGGATGTGAGAGTCGACAACCTTTATTTCCCTACTTTGTTAATATAAATAAAATGATTAGTTCTGACCTTGAGAATTTCTAGGAGTACCTGTTGAAAAAGATATCAAGTAGATAAAATTCCCAACTCACCCAAAAATTCTGTCAAAGTTGTTAAGATTTTTAGTAATCAAAATCAGAAACAATGGTTTCCTGGTCTAAGTTATCAATAACAACAACCTGAGTCATTATTTTTTTACACCCTCAGGGCAAATTTTGAGTGTGTCACTCTGTTTAAAGGGTACTTCTATCCTACATCCACATGGTTGGACACAAGATAATCGACCCCGAATCCTAAGTCATTATTGACAGCGATAGTCCACACAATTCTTAGAAATAAGGAGTGGCTGTATACTCAACTGATAATCAGTTGCACATGAGCCATTTAAGTTTCGTTTTTGTTAGTACAACCAGTAGTTTTTAGGGGGTGGAGGGTTCCGGGTAGTTTTTAGGGGGTGGGGGGATTCGGGATAGTTTTTAGGGACTGGGGGTTCAGGGTAGTTTTTAGGGGGGTGGTGGAGTTTGGGATAGTTTTTAGGGTGGAGGATTCGAGGTAGTTTTTAGGGGGTGGGGGTTGGGGTAGATTTTAGAGGGTGGGGGAATCAGGGCAGTGTTTAGGGGGTGGGGTGATTGGGGTAGTTTTTAGGGGTGGGGTTTCGGGATAGTTTTTAGGGGTGGGGGTATTAAGGGTAGTTTTTAGGGGGCAGGGGGATTCTGGGTAGTTTTTAGGGGGTGGGAAGAAGTTTGGGGTAATTTGTAGGTGGTGGAGGGATTCGGGTTAGTTTTTAGGGGTGGAAGGGGGTTCGGGTTAGTTTTTAGAGGGTGGGTGGGGTTCAGAATAGTTTATAGGGGGTGGGGGAGTTTGGGTAGTTTTTCAGGGGTGGTGGGATTCAGGGTAGTTTTTAGGGGGGAGGGATTCGGGGTAGTTTTTAGGTGATGGAGGGATGCGGGTCGTTTTTAGGGGTGGGAGGGTGCTTGGGTTAGTTTTTAGGGGTGGGAGGGGTTCAGATTAGTTTATAGGGAGTGAGGGTTCCAGGTAGTTTGTAGGGGGTGGGGGAGTTTGGGTAGTATTTTGGAGGTGGTGGCGTTCGGGATAGTTTTAAGGAGGTTGGGGTGTATTTAGGGCTCAGAGGGAGGAGGAGGGGGTGGTAAACATAGCCACAGATAGCTGTTTACCATGCATGCGTTTACCATGAAAAATCATTGTTAAGGTATGCGTTGTAAAGGAACTTGTTGTTCCGATATATAACCCAGTAAAAAGAATCACTATGTAAACCAACAGAACAATCAGTTGCAGGTGAGCCATCTGAGTTTGTTGGCTCTCGTTCATGAATCCCAGTTAGGGAGAAACAAGTGACTATATATATGAAAGCAAAAGAGTGGGACGGGCATGTCCAGACGTGGGTCCAGTGCTCTCCATGCCACTGGAGTCAAGCTAGCCTAGCTGATGAGGGGCGAAACTCTTCAACCAGTCCCAGGATGCTTGTTTCCAGTCCAGGATGGACCTGGCCTGGCAGTTCAGGCTGGACTGCTCCCATGGAGAGCACATTCAAGACTGATTTGCACATGACTGGGTTAAAACTGGAATGGCATGGGTGCAAAAAAACAATGGATTTAGGCCCAGATGTCTGTACTGGGGTGATTGTTTGACATTGTTTAACATTCTGTCCATCAATTGTTCTTTTTGGATCTGTCACCCCAAGTGGGATGGGTATGCCCAGACGTGGGTCCCCTGCTCTCCATGCCACTGGAGTCAAGCTAGCCTGGCTGATGAGGGGTGAAACCCCAAAACCAGTCCCAGGAGGCTTGTTTTCAGTCCAGGGAGAACCTGGCCTGGCAAGACTGATTTGCATATGACTGACTTTAAACTGGAATGGCATAGGGGGGTCAGAAAAACAATGAGTTTAGGCTCAGATCTATGTACTGGGGTGAATGTTTGAGGTTGTTCAACATTCTGTCCATCAATTGTTCTGTTAGCTTTTATACATATGAAAGAGCATCCTGCCCCAATGCTGAACGGGGCCAAATATTAGGTGCATAAGTGTGCACCATCTTAATTTGGCTCACAGTGAATTTATGATTTGAACAAAAAGGAAGAGGGTCTATGTACAAGTTCGCTAGTCACCCCAATACAGTCAGCTGCACAAGCCATCTAAGTTTGTTGGCTTACATTTGTAAAAACAGTTGGGGAAGAAAAATGGCTATGTTTAAAAAGAGAAATAATAAGTGCCTTAACGTGAGCCATCCAGATTTAGCACACCTTGGTATATGCACGGTAATAGGCACATCGCCCCAATAGTCATAATACACAATACCGTGAGGCAACTACATTTGGGCCACATTTGATGATGACAGAAAAAGTTTACCGTAGAGGCGCTGAAAGTATTGGCGTCTACTGATAATCTAGAGCAGGAAACTGGCCTTGTGGCTCATTTAAATGATTAGCCACGCCTACGGATTGTTAAAAACTGGAAGAGAGACCAAACGCCAAGCCATTTGTCCTGCGCCTGTCATCCTAACTTGGAATAAGTCAAGATTATTTAATGTATAATTTCTTGTATTAATCTCTTCTGTATAAACTCATAGCCTAGTTATTTTATTACGTTGATAGGTGTGATTAGATCTTAAAGTATATAATGACAAATATCCTCAAACATATGTTTTATTTGGTTGAAAAATGGTATGAACCATGACAAAAAGATGCAACAGCTTGCTGGCTACTATTATATTTGCGAACATCATAGCACATTTTTGTACCATCTCTTTTCAGCAAAGTATAGTTAAATTGAATGATCATGCTCATAACAATGGCGACATGTACGAAAATTAATATGGATCTAAACACAATGCATATATCTTATTAGTGGGTGCTTAACGTAGCAGCACTTGATTGTCAACATCACCAGGCTGTGTTAATTAGTGACCAATTTAATTGAATGTACTCTCTTATTAAATGCAGCTCCAATTTGTGCCTGTTTAAATTCATGGCACATTAAGTCCCCCTGCCTGTGTTTTAATTCCAACTACTCTCTAGAGACTATCACAAAATACTAGATATAAGGCCTTGCACCCCATATATAGCTTTTCAGTGTGATGACACATGTAATTCATCATATCAACGATTTTCCAAAGAAGCACATTATCGTGATGGCCACTTTTTTCATCCCTGTCTTTTCTTTCTGCACTTATGGCTTAAAATCATGGTGTGTGTACTACATAGTTCCTCTTGAGATTTATAGTACTGTTGATGCGCCCATTCTACACCTTGGTGAAATGATGTTGACCCGCAATGAGGATGGGACCTAGCTGTGAATACCTAGCTTATCAAAGATTGTTTTGCAGCATTAGACTCCAACACTGTCAGGGCCTCGGTGGTAAGCATTTTTCTGTCATCATCAAATGCAGACCAAATGTAGTTGGCTCACGTTATGTGTATTTTGACTGTTGGGGCGACTTGCCTAAAGTGCATTTACCAAGGTGAGCTTGATCTGGATTGCTCACATTAAGGCACTTATTATTTCTCTTTTTACACATAGCAGTTTATCTTCCCCAACCGCTTCCCTTTTGTTCAACCCGTGACTTCACAATTCAAAATAGGATGGCGCACCCTTTTGCACTTATTTTTTTGGCCCCTTTTCACTATTGGGTGGTATGCTCTTTCATATGTATAGTCGCTTGTTCCTCTCTTACTGGGATTTATGAATGAGAGCCAACAAACTCAGATGGCTCACGCGCAACTGATCTGCCTTTTGGTTTACATAGTGATTCTTTTTTACTGTTATGAGGTGTTTAGGTTTTGACTGTCACTCGTAACCATTGAGTGCACTAACTTTCTTGCTTTTGTTAAACCGTGCATTGTCTAGTTAAACATTGTATACAGCAACATGAACCAAATACGAATGGCTCACACTAATGCACCTATGTTTTGGCCTCTTTACACTAGGACAAGATGCGCTTTTTTATACATAGTCGCTTGTCTTTCTCTAAAAGTGATTTATGAACGAGAGCCAAAAAAAGTAGGCAGCCCATGTGCAATTAATTTTTCTTTTGGTCTATATATTAATACATTTTTTGGGTAGGGGATGCTTGGGCATTGGCCACCACTCATAACTAGTGGTTGTAATAACATAAGCGGAACTTTAACGGGTCAAGTGCAACTGATTATCAGTTGAGTGAACAGCAACTCTTTATTGCTAAAAAGTGTGTGGACTATCGCTGCCAAGTATGACTTAGGTTTCACCAGCGCTAGATTATCTTGTGTCCAACCATGTGAAGATTGGATAAAGGACTACATCCTCCTCGCGAACTCAATTTCCACCTGGACAACCAAGACGACCACAACACCTCATCCCTACTGGAGAACCTCACCACGATTTGACTCAAACAGCTGGTCACCTCTCCAACCCACGCAGCAGGAGAAATGCTCGACGCCATGTTCTCCGCAAGCAACAACATCTCTGTCAGCCACCACTTTGAGCTACATTGGACCGACCACCACTGCGTCCACTTCTCCTTCACCAAACCCATGTACACCACCACGCCCACTGCTATCCTTGCAGAAGCTGGAACACGGTCACTGAAGACCAGCTCGCCACCTCCCTCAGCAAAACCAGGGTGTTAGAAAATAGTGACTTAGGTTGGTGTTAACAGTAATTTAGATCAGGAAACCAGTGTTTTGATTTGGGTGATTAACAATCCTAACAACTTTTTTGGCAAGTTGGTGATTTTATCTACTTGATGTCTTTTTCAACAGGTACACCTAGGAATTCTCAAGGTCCAATATAGTCATTTAATTTATATTAACAAACTGGGGAAATGAAGTGTGTGGTCTCTCAAAATCTCCCTTACGCACTTTGAGAAGTTGATATATTTTACGGGCAAGTTTTTTGAAAAGTAATGAATTGTTGAATACCTTTTTTTCATAACAAAGAATGAGTTCTGTGATTAAGTTTGATCGTTATGGTTACATCAATTTATAAGCAAAAAGAATTGTTGATGAACTTTGGGGTTTCACCCCTCTTCAGCCAGGATAGCTTGATTCCAGTGGCATGGAGAGCACGGACTCACGTCTGAGCATACCCGTCAATTTATATAACAGTGAGACAATGTGCGTTAAATAAATATATAGAGTCATCTCTCTTTGTTTTTCTCTTTATTTGATTTGATGTAATTCTTGTTTTTTGGTCTCCTTAGACCTTTTTGATTTATCAAGCTCATGCTGAACTGACTGTGGAACACACGTAGAAATGTGCAAACACTGGATGTGATCTCCCATGCAGAAGGGGGTAGATGTAGCATACATCAAATACATAATTTTTGATACATCAACTTTCTTTTTTATATATGGTGGCTCTTTCTTGTCTTTCTGATACTGGACTTATTACATGTGTGACTACGGCAAGACTTAATTGATTGTTGGAAGTGAGAACTAAATACTTATGTTTTTGGAAATCTGTGCAACTGCAGCCATATGGTTACCTTGGTGTTTACTTATATCTATTCACCCCCAGACTATAAGTTTACGGGAACAGACAATTATGGAATCTAAGTCTTTTGGACTATATATGATGAGAACTTTTTATGAATTTTATTAGAAACAATATTTGGTCTTTTGGGAGTTGTACAGTTGACAACAGTTCACTTGTTACAGGGTTGCCTATATAGACATATATTAATACACATCCTGATTGGCCTATATTAAATTGCCTTCTTGGGTTTCTCAGGTTGGTCTTTTTCAAATAAGTTTGGCCTAACACCTGAAGTGATACATTTTCTCTGCCTTATTGTCAGATATTTTTTTCTTATATAGGTAGCTTTCATGTCTCTGCACCGAATAAAGTAACATCTTAACAGCCAGAATTCTTCTCTTCTATAGTGAAGGTCAATTCTAAAGACTTTTCTCTCTCCTCTGTTCTTCACATTGGAGGAAACATCGGTGGCGGCTACTGCATGAGTGAATTTCTCAAGATTTCCGTACATTTTTTAACCTATCTTAAGGTTTGACTTAACTTGGTGATGGTTCGTTTAAAGGTCAGGATTTTTTATATTTTTCCTCCCTTTTATCATTAGTAAAGGCTGGGTGTACGGTGGAAGTCTTTATGTTCATGACTTTCATAGGCACATGGGTAGAAGGGTGCACTATATAATGATACAAACATTTAGGAATAGCATCTTTTTACATTGTATTTCCTTCTTTTTCAATGATACCAATCAGCCTTGAAAAAGTCCAGGGTTGGACGGAATACATGTTGGTTGAATCATCTATAGTTTGTATTATTGGGCCAACTGTATTCCATGTTTGATTGTGTCAAGACAAATTAAAAAACAACGTACTACTTCACATGAATTTTGAACTTTGATTTCAAGAGTAACGAATAAGGACCAAAAGAGTTTAAGTATTCAACACTCCCAGCTCTTGTACTGGTTTCAAATAAGTCCTGCCTTTTGCATGTTCCTCCCAGACTGGTCCAGGTATATGATTTGTCTCACAGTTTCACTAAGAAGGTGGGGAGAAATTAGGCACCTCTTGTCAAGTGGCAGGTTCAAGGATAACCGCTCAGAAGCACTTACCTGTAATTCCATGGCCCACTCAGAGCGTTGCACAACGAATATCCTACCACGCCACTTAGAGTTCAAGGAAGTGATAAATTGACTTACTCATGCCAAGGAACACCTCAGGGAATAGTTTTGGTTAGTGCAGCGCTGGAAGTGTGCAACGCCTTTCTGATTGTCCATTGGTGAGGTGCCCCATGAGTATTAAGGGTAGTCACTTACAGTCTTTTTCTTTTTGCTTTCAGGTTTACAGACGCTGAAGGGAAAGCCTCAACAAAGACGGACTACTGGGATGGTGTAGTGCTTGAGGCACTCTTGTGGTCTGACACCCTGTGATGACCTTTGACTTCAATTATTTTAATTGACTTTGGTGTGATATGTTATCCAATCCTGAATGTAAGACGGTCCTGCATATGCCTTGCTTCTCTTACAAGTTTATTTCTTGTAATCTTGCTGTCTTTCAGTGGGAGCTGTCATGGAGTAGGACAGCCTTCCAAGAACAGAACGTGTGGGATGTGCATTTGAAAGCATGAGAGGGAGAGAGAGGTGTGGTGTGTACTTTTTGGTCTCGAAGTGCAGTGATGCACAAATGTGCTCGGTGTTGTACATTGAGAGATGAAGTATGTGATGCTATAGGACATTGAGAGATGAAGTATGTGAATCTATAAGCAGTTGTGCACAAATGTGCATTGTGTTGTACATTGGTAGAATTATGAAGTTCTTACTATTGGCTTTGACATGGCCTTATGTCATCCAGTTTTCTGACTCTGCCTTGCTTGAGCTTTATCTGCATGCACAGCAGCGCTTGCAAGTTGTTTGGGTTAATCACATTCAAGGATTGTTTTTGTGAGAGATTGTTTAATGTACCCGGAAGGCTTTGTGGGCTTCGTCAAGATAAAGGCTGGGACATGCGAGATTGGAGAAGGAAACATGGGAACTCCTTCCAGCCAGGGACTGCTTGCTTGGAAGCTGGCCAGTTCTGGTAAGATTCCTCTGCCCCGGGGGGAGGTTTCTCTCAAACCTTCTATTGTGTTTTGAGATTATAAAGCTGAGATTATAAAGCTGAGTACACCTTACTTATAAATTACATTTGGAGTTTGCATTAATTTTTAAATCACTCACTTTTCCCACGGGCCCCCCCACTTAACTTTTAGAAGTGCCTCCCTGTCTCCAGGTGAAGTCCCGCTCTCTATCAAACGCGTTGTTTAGAGAGTGAGGACTGTCGTCAATGAAGCATGACACCTGATGGTGTGTGAGGACAGTCCTTCAAATATTTTGATATGGCCAGCACCACACAGGAGAAGGTGTAGTGCACCTTTTTCCAACTTAGAATCAGACACTCATTAAGGGTAGCTTCTTTTTGTGTGTATCTGTTGGAGGATGCCAAGTAATGCATTGAGGATAGAAGTTTAGCAGGGAAATGAGGAAAGACAGCAAAAAGTTCATTTTTAAAGTGTAGCAGCATGACAGAGAGGTCAAATGGGAGGATGGAAGGTTCAACAACCCTAAGCATTATTTTCTGTAACAGAGGGAAGGGTCAGAAAGCAAAAAGGTTGAGAGCAGCAGAAGGACACATTATTTTTTATTAATACTAAGATGCAGAAGGAAGACAGAGTTGGGTGGCAGGAATATTGGTCGCTTTATTCAAACTGCATATACTGTATTTTAATGTATCATATGTAATGATGAGGTAACTAATGTATCGGTTTAAGTGAGAAGAGAGGGAAGTTAAAGATGTCTCATAGGGAGCAACATTAATGTTTTCAAAAAGGTTGAAGAGGGAAGTAGATAAGGGTGCATATAGGTACTCTTTAAGGAGAAGGACACTGGAAGAGTATGAGGGATTGTAAGTGTCCAAGTTTGCAAGGGAGGTAATAATGTAAGTTTGCCTGTGAAGTATGGCAATGTGGCTGCAAATCTTGAGTGACTGCCCACCTATCTTCAGTTTCTTGATGCATGCCCTCTTAGGAGCTTGTGACACACTTCAAAAACTTAAAAAAGAAACAATCAATCAACTTTGTGAAATTACAGGGGCAGAAATCAAAGTTTTTGCAAGTTAAGGTGTGAAAAGTTATTACGTTTTGCACTTAGTAAGGCTGCTTTACTTCAGTGTTTTCAAACACTTTCTTGCCGAGGCAAGATCATTTTATAAAAAGTTGATTTCTAGTTTTTCTACCTACAAAAGCCTACAGTGGCGATTATTATTTTTTCTGAGATTTATTTTCCATAGCAAGGTTAATTGTTTTGCAAATTACACCTTGCAATATTTACAAAAGTTGTAGAGTTTTGCTGAAAACCTCAAAGCTTGTGGCAAAACAACGCTTCTGGTTAGAAAACTCATAATTGTTAGAGATGTCCTTTTAATCAATTATTCATCAGCTTCGTGAAAAGAAAACTTTGCAAACAGAAGGTAGGCAAGGTTTGACAAATTCGTCCACAATTACACTAAACCAGCATATAAGGCTATGTTTGACTAGTTAAAGTCAAAGGTTAGATTTGATTAATTGCTTTGACGGTTTGATTGCAATTATGGTTTATTTACTTGCATCATTTTATCATTAAATGTCTCATGAAATTACATTGCAATTTCATTTTAGGTGTGACTTAATCCCATGCAAGTGATGAAAATGAGTCGTTTCTAACATTCATTTAATTAATGTAAGGTAAGCATATTAAAGCAAACGAATACGTGTGCGTAGCTGTACATCATATAATTAAAAATTATGCAGCATAAGTACGGATAATGTTCAGAAGAAAATCTGACTTATAAAGTCTGAGTTGCTAGTCAATGCAATATGCTGTGAACAGTTACTTTTTTTGCAAGAATTTGGTTATCGGTGTTTTGTACTTACATTTCTAATGCAGATATATAATTGAGATTTTATATTGTATGGCTAGTGCAAAAGACATCACTATTTTTGAATAGTTCTTGGTACTTGAACAGATTCTGTTTATTTCGAGCAAAATGAAGCACCCTTCTAAAGAAGTTTCAACACAATTGGCAAGATTAAATAAAATAAAAGTCATCTGAATTCCAGAACTGAAAAACGCAAGAAATATATATTTGTAGAATCCTTAAAAAACACAAATGATCATTCTACTTGTCTGCGAGCAAGTCGAGCTACTGTGATGGATAGAGCTTATGTAGAAAGATTTCGATACACTAGTGGGCCACTAATTATTATAAAAATGATTTTTCCATTACTACCAACAGGAATTGCAAGATTTTATTTTGTATTGTAGATAAGCTTATGCTTAATTTTTAACTCTGCTGTTTCGGGCTGCAATATTATGCTTTGTATAGATTTGAACGCTAAACTTACTTGTCCGTCTTCTGACATTGGTGGGAGGTCCCAGCGTGTCGGGGCAGTCGCAGTCGCAGCGGGCTCTTCTGGTTTGAGAGGTGAAGAGTTAGGTCACTATAGGGGCATATCAACAACAACCGGCGATAATTATCGCTCAGCGCTCTTAGCGTGAGGATAATTATCGCCGGCTAGCGTGAATTTTTATCGCTGAGATAGCGTGCTATTAGCAACGCTTATCTCAATAGCGATAAAAATCTACACGCTAACAGGCTAACGTGAGATTATCGCTGGAAACCCAGCGATAATCACACGTTACCTTGTTGATAGGGACAGACAAACTTAGCCATGATATCCTCCATCCATAGGATATCATGGCTAAGTCTGAAAATTAGCAGACGTAAAAAAGCAGCGTTAACCGCGGTTAGCGCTGCTTTTTTTGTCTCTAACTGGGTTAGCGACATTCTTGATAATAGGAGAAATGTCGCTTAGCGACATTTCTCCTATTATTTTACTCTGGAACGCCCCCTTTGCATGATGCAAGGGGAAGCGTAGAGTAAAAGGGTGCTAACATGCAAATTTGCGTGTTAGCACCCTGTTGTTGATAGGGTGCTAGTTTTATCTCTGCTTTTTTGGCTTTTAAAGCCAAAAAAGCAGAGATAAAGCCCTTGTTGATATGCCCCAATGTTTTGGGCTATGATATCCTTAATATGCATGAGTCTGTTTATGACAGACAACCTAAGGTACATACCTATCAGGGGCGGGGCTGTGAATCCACTATTGATTATTGTTTTATTACTCGAGGCTTTTCACATGTTTATAAAAGTGAGATATTGTGCTCAGTATTCAGTGACCATAATCCTTTGACTGCTACATTATTTTTACCTATAGATACTTTTGAGGGGTTGAAGGAAGCAGTATTGCAGCCATCTCCACAGCATAATGCCTTAGGCTCGCTTGGCGTTTACATGATCCTAAAACATATCTAGGTGAACTTCTCAGGGATAACCTAGATACTTTTTTGAAGTGTTTAGCTAAGATCTCCCCAAGGAACAATTTATGCATTGACGTTAGTGTATTGTGCAATGTAATCAAAGATCAGCTGAGCAAGCCTCTTGAGTTGTTAGGCCAACCTGTCCTCCTATGCGCTGGTTTGATAAATCTTGTTCTAAAGCGAAAAGGAAATTGAGACGTGTTTTTTCAGCCAAACCCAGAAACCCTGATGAGATTGCCCTGGCACGGGTTAGATAGAAAGAGGTGTTGAGGGTCAGGAATCAAGAAATACAACAAATCATTTAAACAGATCATTTAATCTGCGCAGCATCACTCAAAAATCCTCAGGAATTCTGGAGAGTGGTGAGGGAATTACAAGCACAGGAAACGTCTCCATCCTTATTGAGTAGTTATATTGCAGGGAACTAATTGGTACCTCACTTTAACAACTTTTACCGCAGCACTTTTGTTAGCTATGTTTATACGGAGTTATCCAGGCAAGTTGATAATAGCAATGTTGAGAGGCTTGAGTTTACGTCAGAGTAGGTGATCATCACTCTTAATAACAGCGCCCCCTCTAAATATCCCTGGTCTAGATGGAATACCCACTGATATTTTTAAGTGCAGAGTCAATCTTTGGGATCCACTGCTGGTCAATGTTTTTAATAACTTACACTTGAACGCTCTCCCTTCTTGGTGGTCTAGCTGTACCATAGTTCCTGTCTTTAAAAAAAAGGGAGTCAGACCATCGCTAAGTGCTACAGGCCTATATCTCTAGTCGACCCAACAGTCCGAATTATGGGGAGGGTGATATTTAACAGACTGAGTGAGTGGTGTGATGATAATAGTGTTCTGTCTGCCTGCCAATATGGGTTCAGGCAAAGCCTGGGAACTATGGAACAGTGTCTAAATCTTAATTTGCTGCTAGTGAAGTATACTGTATCCAAGAAACTACCATTATATCCTGCTTTAATGGCCCTATCTTCTGCCTTTGATAAGGTTAATTGTAGCAAATTATGGGCGCTATGCTGGAGATGGGGGTAGATTTAAGTTTAAGTTTAAGGGATTTATAAAGCGCATGGCTACCTACAGGCATCCCAGCGGTACCGAGAGGAGTAACCTGTGGGTGAGGTCTTTAAGGGAACAGCCTAGTTTTTAGTTTTTTCCTGAAGCACTGCTCATTCTTGGTTAGCCTTAGTTCTAGATCCATGCTATTCCAGAGTTTAGGGACTAGGTGAGAAAAGGATCTCCCCCCATCTTGCTCTCTTGACTTTCGATGTATTCATCAGGAAGCAAGCTCCTGACCTAAGACATCTGTGGGGAGAATACCTGGAGATTGAGGATCGTAGCATAGTAGAACCTCTCCCATGCATGGCCTGTGGGCCAGGCAGAGGCCCTTGAATTTAACCCTGGCAGCCAGTGGAGTTTCCTCAGAGATGGTCTGACTGACTGATGTCTGGGGATCTTGAGAAGCAGTCTGGCTGCTGCATTCTGCACCACCTGCAACCTGTCTGTAACATATTTGGGGGAGCCAAGGTACAAAGACTTGCCATAGACTAATTGTGAGACAACCAAGACCTGTACCACCGTCCCTCTCGATTTTTCAGGAATTAAGCTCAGGATTTTTCGGATCATCCGAAGGATGCCAAAGCAGGTCCCTGCGAGTTTTTTAGGGTTGCGTTTCCATGGTTAGGTTTTGGTCTAGCCACATCCCCAGGTTCTTTATGGAGGTTTTAAGAATGGGTGGAGGTCCCGACTTTCCTGGCCAGTTAATCTCAGGGCGTGCACCTGTACCATTGCCTAAAAGCATGAGCTCTGTTTTATCCCCATTAAGTTTGAGGCTACAGTTGGCCATCCAAGCTCCTATTTTATCCAGGCAGGAAAATAATTGCCGGTGGTTGGAGTTGGGGTTTCTGCCACCGAGACCACCAGTTGGGTATCATCCACATATGATACTATGGACAATCCGAATTCCTGCACTATGTGTGCTAATGGGCTCAGGTAAAGATTAAAGAGAGTCGCACTCGGAGACGATCCCTGAGGTACTCCGCACGGGGCCGTAAAGGTGTCCGAGAGGGTACCTGCTTCTATGCATTGAAAGGATCTTTTGCTTAGAAACGAGGCCACCCATTGGTTGGCTGTGTCTCTAATCCCAATCTCTTTGAGCCTGGGAATGAGAACCTCATGGTCCACCATGTCAAAAGCCGCATTCAGGTCTAAGAGCAAGATTGCTCAAGTATGGATTGTAATTTTTCTGTGACCACGAGTAGGGCTGACTCTGTGCTGTGTTCCGGGTGGAACCCCATCTGGGACTGGTGCAGGATGCCATTATCCTCCAGGAATTAGGAGATGGAACTGTTCACATGTTTCTCAGCAATCTTTCCCAGGATGGGCAACAACGAGATGGGACGATAGTTTCCCATGGATGCAGGGTCCAGTTGTTGTTTTTTAGCAGATGCTTTACAATGGCATGCTTCCATTCTTTGGGTACTAGGGCTTTTCAAAGGGTAGAGAGATGAGATTGGTAAGTTTGTCCCAGATGGAATCACCCCCTTGAAGAAGGATATGGGGGGGGCGGGATCTATTGGAGACCCTAATTTGATGTTGCTTAGGAGCAAACCAGCTTGTTCTTTGTTCAGCTTAGGGAAGGTGAGCAAAGATGGGGAAGGGGTGGGTTTTGGTGGTTCTGAGTCTGAATGGAGCTCTGGCTTGTCTCTAGAGTCCTTTGTCTCTTCAAAGTTCTCACCTGTTATTGAGTGAAGTGAGTTATAGATGTTTTCCACTTTACTGGCTAAATTGTTGCATCTCTTCTTTGAAGGTTGGGGGATGTGGGTGCCTGATTCAATTATAGTAAGGGATTTTACTATCTTGAACAGTTCTTTGGAAGAATTGGAGGACGTCTCAATTCTTTCTTCAAAGAAGACTGTCTGTGCTTTCCTAATATCCTTGTGATATAGCTGGAGCTGCTTTATACGCTGATTTGAAGTCAGGGGTGTACGTTTTCCTCCAGCTTCTCTCTAGCTTTTTACAATATTTCTTTTGGGCTACTAGTTAGAGGCTGAACCAAGTAGATATGTTAAGGTTTCTTTGCTTTATCAGTCTGGCCTTCTTAAAGTTTCTATCCACAGACCAATAATCCCGTCTGACCACCTTGTATGTGCCTCATCGAGATCTACTGTGTCTGGTGGAGTAGTAGCCCCCAAATCTTTGGTCGAGGATTCAGGGGCCAGCCTTGGCCATTTACATCCTATGACTGAGCAACCCCTGTGGGCTTGGGTGATGGGAACTTTTGGTACAGAATGGGAATAAAAAGTGGTCTGACCAGGGAATCTGGATTGGAGTGAGGGCCTGCAATCTGGGGTCATTAGAAAAGATGGGGTCCAGAATGTGCCCTTTTTCGTGTGTAGCCAAGCTCACCAGTTGCATGAGTTGCAAGGCTTCAAGGTCGGCTAAAAGTCTCTTGGCCGATGGGTTGTTTATATCATCCACATGGATGTTAAAATCACCTAGTGAGGTGAAAGCGCTTTTACCTACGATCAGGCTGGCCAGGATATCAGGGATTGCCTCTACAAAGGATGTACACATCCCTGGTGGCCTGTAGATGAGGCTGCTCCAGAAGGAGGATGTGGGGGTTAGGGACAGTCTAAATGCAATGGCCTCACAGTTGGCTATATTGAGGGGGGTGGTGGAACAGCTCAGATGTGACTTACAAATGATGCTACAATTATGCACTTTTGGCTTACCTACATCGATGCTGAGCAGGCAGCTCCCCCTGGTCTATTATTCTCGCTGTGATGGTTTGCGCCTCCAGAGAGGCCGGACTAAATGGGATCGTAGGCCTTATACTGCGTGATGGGACATGCCACTTGGTGCTGCCGCAACATTGCATGTCTTGTGGGCTCTACGACTCTTCCAGCGCTCTGGGGCTTAGCAGCTCTCACCTCTCCCCTCTAGTGCGGGCTCATGTACTGAAGCTACTGCCACCCCAACAACTGGAGCCCCTGCCCTGTGGCCTATCTTGGCTGTCCCGCCTGACCAAATAGACTGCTTGCTATTCCGGGATCAGCTATAGTTGCACAAACCCTCCTCGCTGGAACCCTTGGCACCTGGTGGCCCCTCACACAGCTTGTTCAATAGGCCTCTCCATGGACTGCACAAGGGCCCTGACCTCGTGGACTGCATCACTTCTATGCTGCTTCACTCACCTGGAGGGGTACTTCAAAGAACACAGCCTGTGGAACCTGCTCTAATGACCTTATCACTGCATTTAACCCATTTCCCACACCTGCACAATCTCCCAGCTTCAGTTGTTGACATTACTTTTGATCCCAGCCTTTGACCACCCAGAAGGCAGCACTGGCTGGTGGCAACACATCTCAACATACTGCTTTAAATGGGGCGACCCTGTCTGGTGCGCTTTGGGGTGGATGGGAGGCTACCGTGCCTGCACCGGCATCCGTGCCCATTTCCTCTGGGGACTCTGCCTGCCTAGACCCCCCATGCACTCAATGTCTTGTTACTGCTCAGAGATGGAGCTGACAATCAACAGGCCTGGCTGGAAGGGGTGTGTGCCTACTGTGGCTGTCCACTGTGCATTTAGACATCACCACTCTGCCATCCATACTTCGACGTTCTAACAATGGGTCATCACAGAGCCTCCAATACCTCAACACATTAGTTGAGGCCTCCTTCTGATGTCAACCCAGTTGAAAGCGTGGATTAATCCCCTCTTTCAGTGCCATTGGTCTCTTAGGACAAATTGGACATGATACTGAGACCACTCCCCCCTCCATGGAAGCGCATATATCAACTTAATGGCGACTGATCTTGATCACCTCAGGGATGACCACAAAAAACTTGTTGGCAGTGTGACTGAGGCAGAGTGTGACCTGTAGGAGCTATGACCACAGACAACACAGCAACAGATGAAGCTGAATGATATCCTGGATTTGTTGTGCTTTCTGGAGGAAGGGTGGAGGATGGCCAGGGGTGAGCTCACCCGAACACCATCAAGGTTCCACTTACCTGAGGGTGTGGATGGATCGGATATGATAGACTTGGAGAGATGACTTAGAATGTTTACACCTGCATAGTCCCTCTCTTCATTCAGCTCTTTGGAATGTGCCCAGCTGATACGTGCTTGGAGGCCCCCACCAAGCTCCCCGCCGTGGCTCGTGGTGGTTAGAATACTTCAGTACAGGGGCAGAGATAGCATTCTACATGTGGCTCGGTAGGTGGTCCCCTTCGACATTGATACTCAGAGAGTACTGGTGTTCCTGGACTACACCCTAGCAGTGCAGCTTTAACAATCCTCTTTCCGTGGGGCCCAATGTCGACTCCATGCGCTAAGACTGCATTAATGTTCCCAGTAAAGCTTAATATTTTCCACAAGCAGAAGACTCACTTCTTCTCTGACTCATCTTTGGTCTGGGACTGGATAGAGCATCCGGGCAGACTCAATTGCCATAACTGCCCTGACCTGCCGGCACCTCTAAACAGCTGGCGCTGTCAACGGCACAACTGACAGAGGCGTGGCCCTGGAGCAAACCCGTCCGTAGCAGTGGCAGCTTGCACTAGTAACGCTGTGAGGTGGCGGGGCTGGGTGGTCAATGGTGCGAGCGCAAAGTAAGTGCTTTTATTTATTCCTTTACTCTCCACTTTCCCATTGTATGTCACTCTCCACTAGCCCCCCAGCCAGCCCCGCCCCACTGGCCCGCAGCATTACCTGTGCAAGCCGCCACTGATCCGTAGGTCAGGCACATGATGAGTGCTAATCTGCATTTTGAGGCACTGTCCTGAAAGAGATCGTATGACAATTCAAACAGCGACAATGATGCCTCCCAATAGTTATCCTTGACCAGCTCGGACATGGGACAGCTAATGACACTGCAGTCTGTAGATGAGCTTGTAAGACTCCAGACCATCGGTTCTCATGGCTGTCAGAAAAGGTGCACTTGCGTGGTTCCCTTTTCCTCTTTGGAGCTGGGCTCACTGCTAAAGCCACAGCGCTTGGGGGTCTCCCCAACCTACAATAGATAACCCAGCCTGGTCTTGACCACTCCACCTTAAAATACCCTTCTGCCCACATACTTCACAAGTGACCATATGCTCATAGTTTTTATAGTATATAGACCAACACTCCACTCCCAAAGGCTGCACTTGAGGTTCCCCTTCCAAGAACCTAACTTAGACTTTGTAACCTGTTTGGACATGCAGCTCTTTGCTATTAGTTTTTGACATCTGTGTTATCACACTTACTGGCATGTTGTGTTGATTAAAATCACTGTATGTCCCTGCTGTGGACTGCGCATGAATAGGGAGCGGCAGCCCTAAAACCAACTGGGGTATTATCCTGACTCTTCTGACTCCCCTACACTGACATGACTCATCCTGCTAACCTTTGCTTCCTAAGTTGGAATGTACGGGCACTGTTTGTGGCGCACAGGTGACACTCTATATAGTGCTACATAAAGTGACATGGTACGCACATCATTTTCCTTTAAGAAACACATACCGTAGCAGAAGAGACCCTAAAATTGCAAAAGTGCTGGTGAGGCTCCCTTTCCTCCACCAACGTCTCTGCTTATGCTAGGAGTGTGCTGGTGTGTTTGCAGGTGGGAGTCCCCTTTTAACTTCTTAAAACAGCTATTAACAAGGATGGGCAGTACATATTAATGGAGGAAAGGCTGGATGGCATGCTAGTTTTCCTGGAAGTGTATTTGCCTCAAACACCGACCAGTTGAGCTTTTTCTCTAGCCTTTCAGACTCACTGGTGCATTGGGCTGGGATACCCTAGATTTTTTGTGGGATTTCAATTATGCCCTCAATGTTCCTTTAGGGAGATCACCCCACCCCCTGCTGCAGGACCCCGCTACCCATATTGCTGCACGCCTTGCTCGATGGCCCTTGCATTGGTCATTCAAGGATGTTTGGAGACAGCAGAAGCTGATTGCTCAGGTAGACTCACACTAATGTGTCCCCCTCACCCTATATGTCTGACGTGAGCACACAGTCTGTTTGAACTTCATTGCTTTTCTCACAGCCCACACCAATTACCTCAGATGGGTGCTAGTAGACCACAATGCAGAGATAGCTGATTTCCAATGGGGGAGGTCACATCCGCCATTCCCGACTTGGCGTCTTCCTTGTGATACACTGGAGGACCCTGTTTTCCAAGCCATGTTGTCTGAGCACATCACCCATTATTTTGAAGAGAATTAGGTTACTGCTTCCTCTTGAGTGATGGAAAGGATATCCTTTAAGGTGATGACTAGGGGATTGCATATCTGTACAATAGTAGGTGTGCGCAGAGAGCTTGATAGGAGTGGATGTAGAAACGTCCCTAACTCAGCTGAACCAGGCAAGTGACGCTGCTGGGTTTGCCGCATTACCCACTGATCACACTAAGCACACCACCTAAATGGAATGGCTGCACTGCCTGAACTATGCTGCATATTCCTCTAAGATGCATGTGGAGGGAGATAACGCTGGCAAGTTACTAGCCTGGCTCATACGACATGATAACCAAGCATCCCCAATTGTATCCATACACCTCCAACCTGACAAGATTCTGTATAAGTCTGGGCAAAATTTTAATTATGCTGGAGTAATTGACATGATTTTGGTAATTTCGCACAAAAAATCTACATGAAATTACAGAGATTATTCCATTACTCCACATTGCATAATTTCGGGGAGAAATGTTAACGTGAGATGTACCGTTTGGGTAATTGTTGAACATGAGCGGCATTGCAGGTACATTTTTGGAGCACAGAACTGCAAATTTGAATGCGACTGACTGCCTTTTGAACACAAGTGGTAGTTCCTCGAATGGGGGTGGTCAACAGACATTTCAGGTTGAATTTCTTTTACCCAAGTGAACCATTCAGGGAATTTTTTATTGCAAAATTGCAAATTTCGGTTGTGAGCGACCCCAATTAAACTTAAAATTACTTTTTCCAGTTGAATCTTTACCTAAATGGTCCAGTCAGGTAATTCTTTCAGTGCAAGATGCATTTTGCATGATTTCACATAATTTTGCAGAATTGTTGCTAATCCTGCGGAATTACACTACCTGAAAGTTTGTGAGTTACGCCCATCCCATATCCTGTATGCCAAAAAGGACATATTGAATGTTTTCTGCAAATATTACTCAAATTTATACGACTGCTCCCGTAGGCTGACCATAGGCTTTGCTGCCTGGTTCTTGGAGCCCCTCAAGCTCCCATGCATGCCCACAGGATTGAGGGAAGAACTTGATGGTCCAATAACCAAGCAAGAAATCAAATCAGCCATCCACAACCTAGCAATTGGGAAAACCCATGGCTTAAATGGGCTCCCTCTTGAATACTACAATGCTTTTTCTACTCACTTGGTTCCCCTCTTGGCTGTGATGTATACTGAAGCCTTCCATACAGGTGTCATTTCTCCCTTCCTCGGCGACTCTCTCCTGGTCTCAATCCCCAAACCTTAATAAAACCCAACCCATATGCCGTCCTAACAGACCATTATTGATATTGGGCACTGACTACAACATTTTTAGTAAAATTCTAGGGGACAAATACTTCCAAATAATCCTGGGCCTTATCCAATCACACCAGAATGGTTTTATTCCTGGACTCATTGCTTGTCTCAACATCAGCAGGCACCTCATATTATAGATAGAGGGGCATATTTACAAACCACTATTGCCCCAGGACCGTAACTTTCTGTGGTGATAGGGGCTTCGCCTTATTTACAAGGCGGCATTAAGCCACTTAACATAGCTTAACGCCACCTTGTAAATAAGGTCCTCTTTTACGCTAGCCTTAGTGTGAGAGGCATGGGCAATGGGTGTTGTGGTGGGTGTTCCGCTGCAACACATGTTGATTTTTACACTGCCCCCTATTTATGAGGGTGGCATAAATAGTAAGGGTGGGCGTAGTTCGCGAAGTAGCACTTCATGAAGCTACGCAAAGTGAAGTTCGCACTACGCGAGCTACGCGTAGCACTTCGCGAACTGCGTAGTAACATGTTCGCACTGTGCAAGATGTTGTTTTCAATGATTGCACAGTGCGGACAAGCAACCGGCACTGTGCAATCATTGAAAATGGCATCTTGCACAGTGCGAGCTGTAGTTTTCTGCTGCTTGAGTAGATTTTTACTCGAGCGGCAGCTTTCTCAACGCGAACTGGTAGTTTCTCATCGCGAGCGGTCGCGAGCATACGCGACCCCTCGCAATGAGAAACCTGACCTCCTCGCATTGGGAATCTCGCCAGGAGGTTTATTTTCCATGCTCGCGATCGCCAACTTGATGTTGCTGATCGCGAACAAGGAAAAAGTCTCACCGGGATGTCATTTTGCTTGCTCGCGGTCGCCAACTTGACGTTGAGGACCGCGAGCAAGCAAAAAATGACCGCAGCACTACGCAATACTACGCTACGCGTGTTCGCACTGTGCTACGTGCAGTTCGCGTAGTGCGAAGTAGCGCGAACTTCGCAAACTACGCGAGCGTAGCGTAGTGCTTCGCCCAGGCTTAATAAATAGAAGGCAACGCCAAAATTAAGACCAGGAAAAATGTGGTCTTAACATGGCAAAACGAGCAGAAATGCTTTATTTGTCCTAGTTTTTGCTGTTTCTATGTGTGCTGCATTGTGCAGCACACATTGAAACAGCAAATCGCCATGAATAATTGTTTGTGTGCAGGAAGAGACACCTTCCTGCACATAAATAATCATTAAAAAAAGGATGATTTGCAACTTCTATGTGTGCTGCACAATGCAACACACATAGGAGTTGGAAATCACCATTCTGAATTGTTTATGTGCAGGGTGGGACACCCTCCTGCACATAAACATTCCTTCCCTCAACACAGGCCCCTTTGCACTATAGTGCAGGGGGTCCTGTGTTGGCGCTAGGCAGCTAAATTTACCACCAGCACAGGGAGAAACACAGGGATGTGCTGTATTTTTGTAAATGCGGCGCATATCTGTGTATCTAAAGTGACGGAACATGATGTTAGCAATTTTGGAGATAACCCCCCTCCGCAAATGTCTTAGTAAATATGCCTCTCAATTATCCTACTCGGCCTGTGTTGTATTGATCCTGGAGAAGAGGTTTGATACACTGGATTGGGACTAGTGCTTCCATGTTGTTGCTAGGATAGGGATCGGTAAATGATTGTTCATCCTTACTCTTGTACACCGCGCCCTCCTCACGAGTTCAAGTGAGTAAAATGAGATTGGCTTCTTCTCTGTCTACAAGGGCACAAGGCAGGGATGCCCACTTTCTCCTCTGCTTTTCACAATCGCAATGGCGCACCTTGCAGTAGAAATCCAGACCAAGGGCGTAACCGTAAGGTATCCCTCTTGATGGCATAATGCATGCAATTTCATTGTAAGTGGACAATATGCTGATTTATCTTACAGCTATATGTATTGGAATTTCCACCATTGTTGCAACCTTGAAGGAATTTGGAGATGTTGTGTGTTTTTCTGTTCAGGAGAGGCACTCTCTGTCAACACAGGGATCTTGGAGGGGTCCTGGTCGCTTGGACGGAACACACATTCTAGTACTTGGGGATCTAAATCTACCATACCAACACCGACCTATACGAGGGCAATCTTGTTCACCCCAATCGGAGCTATGGGTGCAGGTTTAATTCTGGAAGGGTCTTCCATTGGGAACCATGGGTAAAATAGCCCCATCTAAGATGGTAATGCTCTTGTGTTTTCTATATTACTTTGCAAACGTCCTGGTCACTCCTCCTAGAAAGTTCTTCTGAGAGGTTGACAGCATGCTCAGTGACGTTTTTGGGAATCCAGATGTCACAACATTGCACTGAATAAACTCCAATTACCTATGGCCAAGGCAGGCTGTATGTTCCCTACTTCATGCAGTATTATTCAGCTGCTCAGCACCAAAAGCTGTCTTGCTGGCTTGCTGGCTGCTTCTTGGGAGACATTGGATTGGGTCAGTGCTTGCCAAATCCAAAGGATGGGCTCCAACTCCTCCACCCCAAAACTAAGGGCCAGATTTATATTTAGGCAAGTGGCCCATTTCTTCACCAGGGAAATGGAGTAAATTACTATGTTGCCCTGACGGAGATGCCACCCACCTAATTTAGAAATGACCTCCAAGAAAGTCCCGAAGCAGGATTTTTTTTTTGAAAAGAAAAAAGAATATGCTCCCCTCACCATGGGAGGGGAAAATTTTGCAGTTTTCATTGCCCCATACTGCCAGGGTTTTCCTGACAGTGAAGCACAGTGAAAACTGGCCTTTAATTCATACTATTTAAATTAGGCGGATAGAATTAGAGGTCTGCCTCTGATGGCCCTTACTCTGCAGGGCAGTTGAAGGGGTTTAACCACTGTGGGGCCAAAGTAGTGCCCGCCGTGATTACATTTATGGTCCCCAGTATTTAAATCTGGCCGGCGGGCCACTATTTTAGTGCAGAGGGAACATCATCACCATTGTGACGGAGTTCCCGCACCGCCAACTCATAAATTAGGCCATAAATTATAGCCCACATCCCCTAGATTAGTGACAATTATTCAACGATTCATCAAACTAGTTTTCTAACTCCTGTGGCACATCCTTCTGTATGCCCCTCAGATACCAGGATCTGCCTGGATGCTTGGGACTCCTGACACCCAAAGACTCACACTATTGGCACAACAAAAAACATATCTACCTGAGGACCTTTTCTTAGAGGGCCATTTCCTCACTTTTGATCAACCTATTACAGAACACGGTATTCCATCGGAGCAATGTCTGATGCATAGACAGCTCCAGGGGATCTGGTGTTAGTAAGCTGAAACACAAACTTTTAGACTGAGTACCCTTGAATAATCATGGTGCTGTTGTTGACTTGCCTTCGTGTTTGGTTAGTTCTGTTGTTGATTTGAAATGTTTGCTATCTGTAAACTGTATCAAGTGATATAAAGTAACCTGCTTTAAGCAGGAACAATTCAGCGATCCATTTTGAACAGTATCCTTTCTGAGTTTTGCAGACATTAGTTGCCTGTGAATCTGTTTATGTGGCTGGTTCATGCATTGGTTTCACGTCATTCCAGTCTCAGGGTGCTCAGAAACGTGTGAAAATTAGAGATTCATGAACATTATAACTTTGTGACAAGTATAAAGACTATTTGATCAGTAGATTCGAATCACTGCTGTTCATTGTGGTATTATGTACCTTATTTGGAGACCAATTACCACATGGGATAACTGTTCCGCTATGAATTTATTATATCATTAGTGTCTGTAAGAAATTGGGTTATTGGTTGAGGGAGTGGAAATCCCTACTCAAGCAACAACCACAACCCTGGTCATGGTGAACCACAAAAGACACTAAATTAACCAGTGCTTAAGCTCTACTAACTTGGTACAACAGCAGTCAGGCTTAACTTAGAAGCAATGTGTAAAGTATTTATGCAGCACGCAAACAGTAATAAAGTGAAAACACAACACAAGAAAAATCCCAAACTAGTTTAGAAAATAGGATACATTTTAATAAATACAATTGCACCAAAACAAAATAAATCCAATGAGTTGACCCACAGTTACAAATTTTTAAATTTTTTAGTAACATCTAGCACCTAAAAGTGCCAACCACGGGTATCTATTCACACAAGACCTGAGCAAATTCAAAAGTTAAGGCCAACCACAATGAAGTGTGGGTCGAATACACGAGGTGGATTGGGCCCGGTCTCGGCTAACCTTCAGACTTAAAAGAAATTTTGAAGAAAAGTCCAGGAGAAAGTAGAGTTCTGCAGGGCAAGGCAGCAGACTGTGTCTGAGGAGGAGATGTAGTTACAGGTGAGCACTGGACAAGGTTTTGGTGAAGCCATCGACAAAATCTCAGAGTGAGAGATGCTGGATTTCTAGGCCAAGGAGTTAGTCTTTTTCGATGGGGAACCTGTCGCAGTTGAGCCCTGTGAAAATGTAAGCCTTATGAATTAGACAGCTTTATGGATGATGAAAACCTCCAGCGGGACAAAACTGCAAGCTGTAATTAAAGAGGGCAGCATGAGGCTGTTGCTCAGAGGTCGTGATAAACAGAAATTTCTGCTGCGTAGAATAATGTAGCGAGAGCTACCACAAAGTCAGACTGAATAGAAATGCACCTTGGGTGGACCAGCTGGCAGATAGGTTACGGTCTTCTGTCAGTTCTTTTGGCAGTTTTTGGTGAAAAGCTTTCTAAATCCCAACTTTTAAGGGTAGGCAGGAGCAGCTCATCTAAGACCACTTTCAAGGGTTTAAGACTTGGGGGAACCATTTGGAGGGCCAGGACTCACTCCAGCAGAGGCCAGGTACATGGTTCAAAGTCTCTTGAGTTTGTTACGTCCCTGAAGCTCACACAGGAGGCCAACCAACTAGCTCTTGGAGTCCCTCTGGTAGTCCTGGGTTCAAACAGCAAGATAGGCCTCTAGCAGCAGGGTATTCGGCTCGGGAGTGAGGCAGGAATCTTCTAGGCTACCCCCACATCTTGTTCTGGAAAGTTCCCCTTTGTCTTACTGTCTTGCAAAATACACAAACCCCAACAGCAGAGCAATTCATAGTCATGTGACCCAGGACACAGGCAGAAGCACAAAAATGGTTAGGGCCGGAAAACACCAACTTTCTAAAAGTTGCATTTTCAGAATTGTGACTTAAAATCCAGCTTAACCATTAAGGAGGCTAGTAACTTACAATTCATTTGAGTCTATACATGTTATCTCTACCTGTTCCCAATCAAACATTAGAAATGTTTTATTGTAATAAAATAACCCGATGTTATACTAGGAGAGAGGCAGGCCTCACATTAGTAAACAACAAATTTCAAAGTTTTTCATTGCCGGAGACAAAAAACTTAATACACATGTCCTATTTTTTAAATACAATGCACCCTCGCCAATGGGCTTTTTAGGGCTTACGTTAGGGGTGACTTTTATGTATTAAAAAGGAAGGGTTAGACCTGGCAAAAGGAGTATTCTGCCAGGGCGAACAGGCAGATTAAAATTACACTTCAGG
The DNA here is from genome assembly GCF_964204655.1 of Triturus cristatus. Classification (NCBI taxonomy): domain Eukaryota; kingdom Metazoa; phylum Chordata; class Amphibia; order Caudata; family Salamandridae; genus Triturus; species Triturus cristatus. The sequence continues at coordinate 362,433,922 of NC_140584.1, read as the reverse complement.
TTGCAATGACAAGCATGAGACATGTTTTAAAGTTCTACTTTAGTCCGATGACACAATAAGAGCTGCAGGCCCACTAGTAGTATTGCATTTTCAGGTCCTGGGTACACACAGTACCACATTACTAAGGACTTAAAAATAGATTAAATGTGCCAATCAGGTGTCGGCCAATTTTACAATGCCTTAAGGGGAAAGCACAAGCATTTTCACATTGGATAGCAGAGGTAGATTGAAGAATCATAATACCAACAAAAAAGAAATCCAGTAAACAGGAATGGTGAAGTAAAACATTTGGGGGTGACCGTGCAGAAAAGGGCGAGTTCAACAGTTTCTATATTTGTGCTTTGGTTTTTGCATACTTTTTATTTTCTACTTATTGATTTCAGAGTAAATATTTTTTAATACTGATGAGATATTCTTAAAAGTGTTCTGAAACACATAATCTCTGCTGGACATTCAAACTGTTTTGCAACAGTGATAATTATGTGCAATACCAAGACTCACTCCAGGCATCGTACCGAGTTAAGTCTCTGCTGCTCACTCAAATCTAAGTCAAAGAGGTTTAAGTGAGGCCCATTTTCTATTGCAGATGCCCTGAGCATCAGTTACCAGGGACCCGCAATTTGATTATTTTAGGAGAGCTCAATTGTACCTGTGACTGCGTGGCTCAGGAAAACCTGACATGACACTTGTGCTTTACACTGTGCTCATGGATCTGTGCTGCTGTGCCTCTATTTATATGTCAAAGTGTAGATGAGTATAACAGCACAAATTAAAATTTATCTTTCTAAATAAAACTAGATCTATTGCAAAAAGGGAGAGTTGCTCAGCTCATCCTCAGTCTATGAAAAACAATTACAACTTTTGATATTTGATTTAAAGGTGCCTGTATTATGCAAGATACCTTTCAGGATTTCAGGAGTGGCCCGCGCAGGGAAGAGCGGTGGGCGGTGGGGCTAAGGGTGGGGTGGGGTTGACTCGACAAAGACGAGGGAAAATTAAATATTTTTTATATTTTTCCTCATCGTCTGTCAAGTCCCCCCCTCACCCCACCCCACCGCTCTCACCTGCACGGGCTGCTCCTGATGCCTTTACACCTCTCATTGAATTTCATTGGTTGTATATCAGTCTGTAAGACAGGCAGGTATCATGAGTATGCACTCTTCGATGATATTTGTTACAGGCTATCAAAGGAATCAAGAGGCTTGCATTAATTGTTTAAGTGTTTTTTAAAGTCCTAAAATTGCTTGTGATGGAGACATGGCTGAGGGGCACACTATGCAACAAACACCCTGTCGTTAATTGCAGTATAGTGGTATGTATTAAGGGCCAGCCTATTCCGGTAAGATCAGACAAGACATTTTCATGGAAAACATTCCAGTCTGCCACCCAATGAATGAAACAGACCAACAATAACATTACAAAAACAGTCTTAAAGCAAGAAACATGGTCAAGGATCCCTTCATTAAACAAAAGTCAAGCAATACAAAAGAACCTTGCACCTCCTGTCTTTAAGCTTTCGAGTGGATAGATTCCCATAAACTGCAGGGTGAATTCAGACATGACGGCGAAATTCCTCACAAAATACCACAATCAGCGCATCAAACCAGTCATGAAATCAATTGTGGGAATGAGCAAACTGCTCCAATTCTTGTGACTTTTGGAAGAAAGTAAATGGTTGACCTCTTTGTGTTTGCTATTGTATAACATTTAAACTCATCCTCATTTATCAAGTCACTCTCCTCCAGTTATCTAATTTTCATGAAATTTTTACTTGATTTTCTAAATGTTGCGTAATATATTTGATCTATTAACTGCTGATGGATTTCCTTCACAGATTGGGGCATATGTACAAGAACCACCGCTAACTAATGCTAACGCTAGTTAGTGGCAGTTTTTTTAACGCAGCCTATCACCAAAAATTATCGCCCTGTTAGCAATGTATTTACTACGTCGCTACATGGCGATAGTTTCAGGTAGCTGCAATGAAAACTGGCGGTAACACTAGCGTGAAGGCAATACAAATTCTGACGTTAGCGGGCAAAAACTGACGAAAGACCCATTAGTGGCAAACAAACTCACGTCAGTCAGTATCTAGAGGCAAAAATAGCCTATAAGTCCACCTCCAATGAAAAATGGGAAATAAAACCAATGGCATGCAGAATGGAGCACCCAGGGCTAAGTGCAACACAGATCAACACCCCCCGCCCCCAAAGCAATCCAACAGCCAGGATGACCAGCCAGAGTGCCATTGGAAGAGGAAATTCAGGGCTACATCTATGAAAAGAGGCGCATCGCTGTGCCAAACCAGTGATGCATCACTTTTCATTGCGCACTCCTTGCAACCCCATGGCATCCAAAACCTTGAAAGGATGGACAGTCCTTGGAGACCTCACTGGGCCTGCGTCTGGGACCCGAAGTGGGATGCGGAGGTGCTGTGGAGACGCTGGGCCGTGGCGGTAGACATTGAGGCGCGGCGATCGCCCTTACCTGGTGGTGACATCAAATATATAACGTTACAACGCAATTACAACGCATGCCTTTACAACACGTTTTTTACATTGCAACTACCATTACAACGCATGATTTTACAATGCATGCCATTACAACACATTTTTAGAAACTACCATTACAACGCATACCATTACAACACATACCATTACAAGGCATACAATTACAACACATAATACTTCTGGGGCAACAGTGGGGTAAGTGTTGGATAGTGTAGGGGTAAAAACTACTATTCCCACTCCAGTGAGTGCAACAGTAGGGTAAGTATTGGATAGCGTAGGGGTAAAAATACTATCCCCCTGTACCCCAAAACCCATACCCACCCTAAAACTAAAAAATCCTCATTACTTACCTTATAATGCGTTGCAATGGCATGAGTTGTAATGATATGTGTTGTAATGGCATGCTTTGTAGTGACATGTGTTGCAATGGCATGTGTTGTAATGCATGCGATGTAAAGGCAGTTGCGTTGTAAAGGTAGTGCGTTGTAAAGGTAGTGCATTGTAATGATTGTTTCCCGGCCGGTCACATGGAGACACGTTGCTGAACTGTGTGAGAAGACCGCCTTGCGCCCCTTGGAGCTGTGAATGGTAGAGGCGCTCCGGCGCACCAACGTAGGGAGATCTGCATTGTATACTACGATCCACCACTACCACGGGGTGCACGGAGGACATTATCAATAGTGTGCCGCACTTCTCTGCATCACAGTATGTAAGATGTTGTGCTGGCCGGACGCTGTGAAGGGTGAGGCCCCTGAGCTGTACCAAACTTTTGTGGCGGGAGCACTGCAACTTTGCGTCTAAGGGGGCCCTGTTGCCACACCTGCATCGGGATTTTCCCCAGAGGACTTGGCGATGACTGCTGTATCCAGGCTTGTGAAATCCCACCTGGATGAGGCTCCTGCTGGCTCAGTCACAGTTTTGGAGAGAGTGCAGTGCATTGAGCCCCAGTGTCAATGTCCAGGTGAGGAGAAGGTGGGACACGTAGCGGAGGAGGCCCGGGGGCGAATCAGGACCAGTCCTAGCGCCTGTAGGTGATGCACATTGTGCCCTGAGCAATTCCTGTGCTGCGGCTGACCTACATCACTGAGGGCACCACACAAGACCGGTGGGGGAATCCACTAACTCGCTCAATTCGCTGAGAACGGCCATTGGTGGCAGTGGGTGCCAGGGGCACAGCCCGTTTCTGGCCCAGGTTCTTGGGTATGCAGCTTGATCCACTGTTACTTGCTGGGGAACTAAGGGAACATGGAATCTGGTCACCAGTGAAAGATCTGAAGAGGCAACCTGGTGGTGCTGCCATTCCTTGCCCCTTGTAAGTTTGATTTTGGGTATACGGGGGACTAACCCTTAGTGGACTTCCTCTTTCCACAGTGCTGCATCGACTGATTGCTGCTGTCCCCATCTGCTGCTGCTGGTTCCTCTGACACAGAGGTCAGGTTTTCGAGTCCTTCTTCCACACGCAGGCCCCTGCCTGCGCCTCATCCCTGGTGGTCCAGTGGTAGAGCATCACTGCTCTGCAGCTTGACTGCCCTCCTGTCCATCTCGTCTGCTGTTCCTATTCATCTCTCTGCTCTTCTCTGTTGCTTTCCTACCTTTTTCTTTATTTTTTATCTTTGCTGGGTTTGGCTTTGTTTTTCCATTGCTTTTTTGCAGTTTCTTTTTCCCTATCCTCTTCCTTGTTGCCGCTGCGATCACCCGCGTCCCCACCCCTACCGTGTCCTTTGCCGCGCTTCACGCCTCACAGCTGTCCAGCCCCCCTGCAGCACTACTTAATGACGGACGCTGTGCGGCCATGCACAGTGTGTGTGCCACTAGTGCACAGAAGGGAAGCCAAAGACAAGCCCGTTTGTGTCTGTCCAGCCCTGTACCGTGCCCAGCACCAGGGACCCTGCTTCTCGGACACTCCACCGCTACGCCACCAGCACCCTCCTTGCCCTCAACCATGGATGCCACGCCGCCTGCCATCTAGCAACACCAAAGAATACCATTGCACCCTGCGCCTGTCAAAACTGCAAACACACCGTCTCCCACATCAGCACACCAGCACCTCCTGCCGCCCGGCAGAACAACAGCGCACCCCACAGGCTCAACTCCATCCTCCGTGAGGTCCCTCCACAAATACTCCACAGGCATCTGGGACCTCCTCGACGCCACCTCTTCAGACTTCGCCTTCTTCATTCGAAACCTGGACCAACCTCTGCTCAGGACCAGACATCACCATCGCCATCCCTGACAGCTACTAAATCACTCACAAGGAGCACCCCGACCATCCAGGAGGAGGCATTGCCATCGTCTACAAAAGCACACTCTGACTGACCACACACACTCATGACCTTACGGTGACCATGGAACACCTCCACTTCCTGATCCGGACCAACCCCAACACCATCCTCTGCTGCACCCTCATCTACAGGCCCCCTGGGCTATAGCCCACCATTCACCAATGCCATTGTAGGCTTCATTGCACCCCAGGCTATCCCATCCACCGACTACATCCTACTCGGAGACCTCAAGTTTCACCTGGACAACCCCAGTGACCAGAACACCACCCCCCTCCTGGGGAACCTCTCCAACATCGGACTCAAGCAGCTAGTCACCCCACCAACCCACATAGGCGGACACATGCTCAAGCACGTCTTCTCCGCCAGCGGGAACTTCAACTACAGCCACACCACTGGACTCTCCTGGACCGACCATTATTATGTACATCGCATCTTGACCACGCCCACCGTACACCACTGCCATCATCGCCCCCCTCGCAGCTGGATCAAGGCCACCGAAGAACTTCTCATCAACTCCCTCAGCACCACCACTCCGCCAACGCTAACAGATTACAACACCGCAGCGCGCAACCTCCACCGATGCATCTCCAACTACACCCTCACACTCCTCAAGAAAATACCAGGAAAACAACACTGCAAGAAGGCCAACTGGTTCACTCCCATCCTCCACTAGTCCAGATTCACCTGCAGACATCTCGAGAAGTGATGGAGCCACAACATCATTCAACTCTGTAACACAGTCACCCAGTGCAAGGGTGCTTGCGTTGGCGCATGGCAGCCATTTTGCACCAGTGTAGAGGAAAAAGACAGAGGGGCTTATTCATGAGCCCTTTCTGACAGTTTCACTGCGCCAGTGCATCGTTTCCTTGACGTACTTGCAGCGTGACACTTGCACCACATTGCGCCTTATCGTAAGGGTGACGCAGTGCCACAGGGAAAGGGTGGCCGCATGCATTGCTGGAGTTGTGTCATGCTTATGACAAAACTGCAGCAATGTGTGACTTTAGCGCTGACAGATACGTCAGGATTCCAGACGTATCTGACATTAATTGCGACATGGAGCTCCGTACAGTGAATGCAGTGCATCCATGGTGTCGCAAGAAGGGCATAGTGAAAAGTGTTGCAACGCTGCTTTGTCGCAGCAAAGCAACACTTTTCATGAATGAGGCCTAGGAAAGCGCCCTATCTTATTGATGGTGCGCATTCCTGCCCTGTAGTTTTGTCGTAGGTCAGTACAGCAACATTCATTGCAGCGCTGTCCAGCACCAAAACCTTCTGAAATGAGGCCCCAAGTTTTTGCACCATTTTTAAGACCAGCTACTTTCTGGTCTTAAAAAACTGCCTCTAACTGCAGTTAGAGGCAGTTTTTCTGTTTTTGGACCATACAAGGAATTCCTTGTAAATATCGCAAAGTGGGGTTAGCTGCAGTATTTGCACGGGAACGCCTATCTTGCATCTCTTTTTCGTTAACTCCCGCTAACAGAAGTATCAATCTTAAAAATTCACGTTTTCACCAGAAAACTGCCGCTAACTGAGGTTAGCGGCAACTTGTTAATAAAGCGATAAAGAAAATCCGCAGTAACATAAACAAATGGACGCTACGGCTGCGTTGAAACTCCTTGTACATATTGCCCCATTGTTCTTTCAGGAGGATTACGATATTTTTACCTTCATCAGTAGGTTTGTTTCTCATCTTTTTGAAGATTAGCAATTAATATTTGCTCTCCCCAAAATATATTCTCAATTGTGGTTTTGGAAAGGGCCAGACGTTTACGTATATCTTTCATCGCACATTGTGAAAACACATCATTTTTAATTCCTGCTGGTTATGGTAGAGAGAATCAGGATTTATCCCTCACACCACTCAGTCATCTAAGTCAGGGCCTGATTATGATCTTGGGGGATGGGATACTCCATCACCATATTACTGATTCCATCGGATATAATGGAATTGTAATTTGGCGGATGGGATATCCGTCAAGTTTGTGACAGAGGAATCCTGTCCGCCAAAATCATAATCAGGCCCTTAGTCATCTAATATCATAGAACATGAACACATTGTCTTCATCAATTACTTCACTGGATGAGCTTTGTAACTCATCCATTTCCTTCAGAGTAAACAGGTCTTAAATTGTTGGGTTAGTATTTCCTTCTTTTTTCCTATTTTTTGTAATTTTTGAATGAACATATTTGAATCAATTTTCAGATTAACAAGACTGATGTGTGTTTTGAGACAAAAGTTTAACCGTTTCTTGACTACACTTTCTTCCTCTTGTTCTTTATTGAAGGATTAATGACAGCCATTTTTAATTCAATTTTAATTTCTGTTAGCCAGGGGCTGTTCTATCCCACATCAACTTTCCATCCCTTAATCTTCAACATTTTGATCTGGATTTGTGGGCCTATCTTGTTTTTCTTTCCAATCTCAACCTCTTTTATTCCTTTCCCTCATATCTCATCCAAAGGGAGTAATCACCTTCCACCTGTCTTGATGTCACTTCATCTGCGGAATCCACATTGAAGGTGCTCGCTATTCCATAACTTTCTTGGAGTTTATCAAGTGTGTCATGCTGCTTTAGTGAGTATTCCTTTTGGCAAAGGCGTGTAGATTTTCTTTGTTATATAATAATTCTTGTCATGCGTAAACCTGCACTGCTTTCACTTCTTCCTCATGCTATTCTAAGGGCCCCTCCATATCTTTCCATATCTTTCAAATGTTTCCTTTTTGCTCCTCTATGTCCATTTTATTTAATTCACTTCCAATTCACAGCTCTCTTTTGAAATTTTATTTGATTCGATTTCACATATTAGTTCCATCTTTGTTGTCAAGCACACCATGTTGCCCTCTCCCAATTCTTGCAGGTATCCTAATTTTTATGCCAGCAGGTTAGCGTTCTGTTTACAATTTGTGATTTTTTTCCGTTTCGAGCTTTCTTTTGTATGGTCTGGCTTGACAGCGCAGTTATCACCAGACAATTATTTGAGAACACCAGGAGAGGGACCTTTGCTCCGTCCACATGTTGGGAGCTAGAAGTACATGTTTTGATTGGGCAGTAGTTGTTTATTTGTTTATTTATCCATATTCCTGAGGTTGAACATTCAAAGCCACACACGTGATTTTAAATTATCTTTGATAACTAGATAATTTACAGTGTTTTTTCTCTGACAGGAGTACAGATGAGAGGAGGGCAGTCATTATCCTACATTGGGTTTTAAATCTGGTTTGACAGTGCAACGTTCACCTGACCTTTTAACCTACACCAATATTATTCTATAGTTCTTTGCTTCTACACAAATACATACCCAGTCCCACACTATCTACTTGTATTTCTTCACATTACCATACAACATTCTTTTAAAGACAGACCTATTGGTATTTGCAATGCTTGCATCTTTATTGGCGTTAATTCATCGTTTAAATCATCTGTCAATGTGTCCTACTTGGCTTATCTTGGGTCCAAGCTGTTTTCTTTATAAGTTAAAATTATGGAATGTATCCCCTAGTTTCCACCACTTTGCCCTACTCTGAAGAGCTATCGTGGCCATCTTCTCATACATCTTTACAAATTGTTCACTCTCCCAACCTCTAGGACACAGTTAAACTGGATTCACCCTCCCCGCAAAACAACTCCTGTGCTCAGATGGATGGCTTGGCTTACCTCCACTTCATTTCTTCTTGTATCACTAGTACTACAGTACTACGTACTCTTGTAGTAAGGCATTGTGGCAGTCAATATCCCTTTTTTGCTGTGGTGGCTCTCAGTTGTGCAATGCTCTTCTTGTCTGAACATAGACACCAGCTCGCTGGTGAAATCCTGCCTTGTAGATGCTTAGCTACATTCACTCCGGACCATATAGTTAATTTATTTTCTTTAAAAAATAGTATTCACCCATGGTGCGCTTGAAACACTTGTTCACCTCCCTCTCATGAACTGATTGTCCCTAACGAAGTCAGATTCTTTGCTACATGACATAAGCAGTAAGTGATGAAAATTGCAGCTCAAGCAAATGCAGCCTTTTTGGTTTCTATACATTGGATTTGAATATAAATGTAGATCTGCACATGCAGATCTGTAAATTCAAAGTTTGTGATTAAGTTTTTCCTATTTCATAATATTTCTATTTTGATTTCAGCACATTTTAGTAGACTTGTGAAGACCTATATGAATGTGCAGAACTTGCACATGATTTAATTGATTATGACAATTATATAATTATGTTCTTAATGAGGATTAAAGAGTATTTAAACAACTGTTGGATATGCAACTGTTATCTCCTCAGCAGTGATGTGAGTCATCAAACAGCTGCTAGAACAGTTTGTGTATGCAGGGTTATTTTGGGCTGAATACGTGAGCACATTCATTCAAACCTCCTTGTAGCTCAATGACATGCCACAGAACATGCCCTGCCAATTTATGAACATGCCTTTAAATTAATTTACTTTTTTGTTTATTATGGTATAGCAAGAAGACAAATCCATTTGTATGCGACACATGCTCAATAACATGCATTACACACTCGGAGATCAGGCAATGAATGCTATATATCTAGAAATGATTTTAAATCAAATATAGGTGAAGTATCAAAATTTAGCATTTTGATTGGCTCCTAGCTCACACTATCCACTAGACAGAATCATAGCCAGAAGCATAAAAATGCATCACCACAACCATATTCCAGTATCACTATACCTGGCGTACATTTTGTCAAAGTTTTTTTTTAAAAATGTGTTATTTTGGGTGACAAATTACTTATGCGAATTACTGATTTTGATGATGTTTATAGTCGTAACTGATGAACTGATGAAGTTGCACTTGAAACAACATAATTATAAGGTTTAAAAGAGAAATTAATTATGTATTATAGGTATGGCACATTTTCATGCGCGGCAACATTTTATTACAGTGGACATTGTTTCTAGTGTCCTGTTCTTCATGCTCCTGCTCATTCCCCCTCCCAACAAGTGACACGCTGCAATTCTTCCCTCCCCACACTTTTTGCGAGTACAGAGTGCAATGACGTGGATGGACACTGTCCTCAGATAGCGTCTATAATGAGTTAAACTTTCCGCCGTAAAGTCTATGAATAATTTTGAAGGACTTCTTCTGGAAGTTTCGATGTAGACTTGTAGAAGAATATTTTATATGAATCTTTGTTTTAGAAATGTTTCATATTGTATTCTACATCTCTGGAAAGCAGTTGCTGAGGAAGCAAACAGAAGATTTTGAAATGGGTATTGCTAATCAGCTCGAATTTGTAGAGCGCGGCTAATCACCTGCAAGGGTATCCAGGTGCTATAAAGGGTTTCGAATATTTCAAATTAGCTTTTGATTTGTCCAGTATGAGCTAACCATGATCATGTCTTTCTGAATCTGCAATGTTGCTTATTGTTCTTTTGCAAAATGTGGATAAAACCCACTGATTTTGAAGGTTCGAGGGCAAATTCTAATTTTCCTCCTAAGACTCTGTTTGGTTTATGAGTTTGACTCTTAGAATCTGGAGAGATTTAACTCCCTAAATAGGTATTATTATTCTGTTTTCTGATTTTGCACTCTGTATTTGAGCCTTCATAGCACTTATTGCATTTGCCTGTACTGTTTATATTAAAGAATTCTGTATTAAACCTTTTAAACCTATTTCTGAGCTAGAATTCAGTTATTGAGTGGTCCCAGTTTCTATTTAGTTATACTCTGCTAATTAATTGTTAATGGCTGTGGAAAGGGTATCTCTTGACACTAGATTAATGAATATGAAAAAATAAACCGAACCACATGAGATAAAAATCAGAGTTTCTACATTATTGGGGTTCTGTAAATTATTGGGATTTGGCTCCCACATAAATATTTAAAATTGTGGAATACACTGTCAGACTTCTCTTCAGTATGAGTGAGCTCTCAGCTGACACACTTTTAAAAGAATTAACTGACATTTCACTTTTATGTTAAGTGATAAAGGGCCCGATGTAGGTGGCTAAATACCGGTCGGTAACGGTGAAAATCGGTAAATTTCAGCGTTACCGACCAGTATTTAGCCATGCGTGATTTAGGAATTACCGAGCGCCATCGCTAACAAGGAATCGGTAAAAATAAGGGAAACCAGTTACCGATTCCTTATTTACCGACTTGCAGACAAAAATACCGAATCGGTAAATAAGGAATCGGTAAAAAATTGCAAATGCCATGTACCAAAATACCGAATGTGCTGAAAATCGGTATTTAAGAATCGGTAAATAGCACTGACTCAAAACAGGTGGTAATCAGGTGCAGTGCATATAAACAACCCCAAAATGCAACAGTGTGAACACAATGGCGGCCCTCTACGTGATAGCAAGGCGTCTACGTTTGTAAGCAGCAGGACTGAGGACCTGGAGACGGGAGGAGCGCGTGTACAGAGTGCGCATTACACTGTTCCAACTGACTGATGCTGAGATCCATGAGAGGTACAGGCTACACCCAAACACCATCCTGGACCTGATACGGGACCTGCACCCACTCCTGGAGCACCAGACACCAAGGGCGCACGTAATACCCACTCATGTACAGGTACTCTGTGGCCTGCACCTCCTGGCATCTGGCAGTTTCCGAGGGGTAATAGCTGTGGTAGGTGGAGTCTCACAGAGTTGCCTGTCGCGTTTTCTCAAGAAATTCATGGACGCCATGTTGCAAAGGATGCCACACTACATCAAATTCCCCAGCACACAGGCAGAACTGCTGAAGACCAAGTTGGACTTTTATCAGAAGGCCCAGTTCCCACACGTCATTGGTTACAATGACGGGACACATATACCACTCTGCCCCCCTGCTGCGACTGAGTACATTTACGGCAATCGCAAATCCGCACATTCGATTAATGTCCAGGTCATATGGGATGCATCATACCTCATCACCGACATAGTAGCAAAATTCCCAGGAAGCACCCATGATTCATACATATTCAGGAACAGTGGGATCTACACCCGTCTCCTTGCAGGGGAATTTGGAGAAGGCTACCTGCTAGGTGAGTACATGTGACACCCCCTCAAGTAATCACTTGTTGCTGCGATTGTAGACTGTGAATTACTTACTTACTTCTCCCACACAGGTGACAGTGCCTATGCGGTGCGCTCTTTCATCCTGACTCCGTACCTATCCACCCCAAGTGAAAGGCGATACAATGTTGCACATAGATCGACACACAATGTGGTTGAGTGAACATGTGGACTCCTCAAAAGCCGGTTCCGCTGCCTGCACAAAAGGGGAGGTGCACGGCAGTACCAGCCCCTGGTCTGCTGCAAAATTATAGCTGTATGTGCCATGCTGCATAACCTTGCCACTAACAGTGGGACACCTGTGGAAATGTGTGATTCTGAGGAGGAGGATGAGGATGAGGAAGGTACACAGCCACAGCGCAGCAGGTTGCGCTGCTGAAGCACATGGGAGACAGAGACGGTCAGAGATCACACAAAACTATTTCTGAGTAAGTAATGAGACAATGCCTGTTAATGCATATGTGTCACGGTGTTTAATAGACCTTACGGCAGGCTATTGTCCAGCACACTGTAACACCAGCTAAGTGTCCAATGGGTTACGTCACCCACAACCGCAAGAATGTAGAGGGCTGTGACTATCTCCTGCGCCCCCGCACACCAGTGCTGCGTTCAGTATGCTCACTGTCCTCACCAGTGCTGTGTCCTGCAGCAGAGCCATGCCCCACACTGCACCTCCTGCTCTCTGGCAAGGGGGGAGTTACAGTGCTGCGACTGCTTGCCTCCTCACTGTCGTCAACATCCCCTGTAGCAGTGGCAGCAATTTGTTGTGTCTGCATCACCTCCAGGGCACTAGTGACTGTCACCAGGCCCTGAGTAACCTCACAGCTGCACTTAGCCATTTCAAACTGCATGGCCACAGATCTGCGACTGAGCACATGCGTAGCATTGCACAGCCTGTTCATGGACTTGGTGAAGCCTGCAAGTACCTGCCTGTCTCTGCGCCTTGCAGTGCGCTCGCCATCCATCCTGCCACATAACTGCCTCACTGCCTCCGACACCTCCGTCAATCCCTCTGCCACAGTATTGTTGAGGCAGTAGATTGCCTCCTTCATGGCGTCGACCTTCCTATTGTTAGCCACCATTTGTTGCTGAATGGCCCTCATTCTCTTCCCCTGCAGGCGCTGCACATTGAGCATCTTCCCCTCCAGTCCAGAGAAGACACTGGATCTATCAGCGTCAGGACTCTGTTCCCTCTGGCGCCGTCTACGTGTGCCTGTGGTGGTTGCCTCCACGGGGGACTTTTCACCAGATGTATAAGTGTCATCGCCCGGTGTGGGCTGTTGGGCTTCCTGCCTGACCTCCTCTGTGACATCCATCTCCTGGAGTGTGGCCACTGTGTACCTCTTTGGTGGTGGTGGTGGTGGGGATGTTGGTGTACTGTCAGGAGGTGACATGGCTTCCTCCGCAATTGTGTGTTGCTCCCTTGAGGCCTCGCCAGTCTCCCCTTCTGCAGCCCATGGAGCTGTTACGCCTGTGGATACAGAATGTACTATTACTTACTTTTCTCACAGCATATGTCTGCAAATAAATTTCACAACTGACATTCTAGCTGTTTGTCCTCCGCTAACTCATCTATTGCTGTGTGTGACATGCCTATGCTTATTGGGGACTGGCTGATTTGCTACCTGTTGTTAGTGACTACATTTTCCATGATGCATTGCTGATCTTACACAAAACATGTTCTGGAGTGGGAATTTTTGCTGGGGTTTGGGGTTAGGGAGGGGAGACAGCATGCTGTGCATGCATCTTACCTTGTCTCTTGGATGCTGTTGCTGAGCTATCCACATCCCCGACGCCGCTGACGCTCTCTGGCAGGAGGTGGACTCTACAAGTTGGTCTAGGGCAGTTAGTGCAGGCGCAGTGGAGCTTCCCCCACCTGTCTTCCCCGCTTGTTTCTGCCAGTCAGCCACCCTCTCCTTCGCACGTACCCTCAGGTCATACCATCGCTTTTTCAAGTCCTCAATAGTGCGATGTGTGACGCCCATAGCGTTGATCTTCTCCTGAATTGCCACCAGATGATCCTTTTCTGGGATTCAGGGACGTTCAGTGATCTCTTGCCAAAGAGTTGGTCATGGTCTTTGACTACTTCCTCAATGAGGACCTCCAACTCCCCCTCACTGAACTTCTGCTTCCTTTTCCTTCCGGCAGCATCTTTCCCCTTCTCTTGTGAGGCCATGGTGCAGTTGCTATGTGGTATCTGGGTGGTGGCTGTGCAGCTCCTCTGCTCTTGCTCCTGCTCCCTGTCTCTCCAACAGCTACAGATTCAGTGCACCTGCATGGGTGTGGCCACTTCCTGGTTGGGAGGTCATGTGGATGTACAGGATTGGCAGATTCAACAATTACCGATTTTTTAAATTACTGAATCGGTATTACCGATTCGGTATTACCGATTCTGTATTATCGATTCGGTAATGTGGAATCGGTAATATTTTTTTACCGATTTGTATGAAATCGGTACTTTTTAGCGATTATCACCGAATCGGTATTTTTTTACCGATTTTTTACGTACATCGTAAATACCGAGTCCTTAATAGCGATTCGGTAAAAATCGCTATTAAGGACTCGGTATTTAGAAATTACCTACATCTGGCCCAAAATTACTTATCTCCGGTTGTGATGTTCAAAAATAGAAATCTAGTGGAGAAATGGCTTCAACAAATCTTTAAAACAAAGAAGCGTTTTTATCCTTTCCTTAACCTTCCCCCTACAATATTGGGAATGTTTCAAGTATCTGATATTGTTATTATTATTACAATATTATTGAAGGGAAACAACACTTGTGTTACACCCAAGGTGAGAGATGACAGTAATTTGATCAGATAGACTTGCCCCTTTAATAATATTGTTTAACAATTAGGTAGTGCACAACATAAATGGAAATGTCTCTAGAAATTGAATCATGTTTAGTATTATCTCCCGGCTCCAGTTTCTCACCATCCAAAGATGAAAGTCCAGCCTGTTTAAAATCTAAGATCCTCAGGTAAGCACCCAAACTATTTTTTGTCATACCAGTCTTAATACATGTTTTATAATTTTTTAATGTAAGTAGTGAAAAGTGATACCTTTTCACATATTTTGTTGTTTACACTTTAATGTGTATTTTAGTAAAAAGTAATATGTTTGAGAGGGAAAATGCCATAGATGTTATCAATAAATAGCAAGACAAATTTAGTCAGATCTTTCCTTCTCTATTCATATTCTGTAGAATAAAGATAAAGATAAAGGCTGGATCAAAATGCAGAGGAGGGCTGGCTTTTATGAGAAATGGAACAAACCTAGACAGTCTAGGATAAATGGGGGTGAGACGGCCAAACATAATGTGAGCTTCATGTGTGACTGGTTCTATTGAGCCCTAACTATCAGATGCAGCAATGAGCAAGGAAATATCTCAATGTGTCAATGAGAAAGCTCGACTGCTGGCAACCTGTTTTAATACTCCAAAGTTATTCAGAACAAGTGTCCTTGCTTTGTAACCCTATAACCTCCTCATTTAGGGGATTGTTGAGTTGGGTTATGCATGATGTTACATAGACATCATGGTGTTCTGAAATTTCCTCATTAAGACATGACCCGTAAGTAGGTTCTTCAAGTTTTATTTAGAGCATTCAGGAATGCGACTGGTAAAGCAAACAACAACAAGCAACTGCTTCCATTTTTCCTAACATTCTTATTCCACCTCAGCGATGGTAGCCAAGGTGGCTCACGTGCCAACAGTTCTAAACAGAGAACCCAACACATCTTTCCCCTTATAATGAAATTAAAATAACAAAACTGCAAGCCAATAATATGCAAGTGCGATAATAAGATCACACATATCCTACATACGATAACCTATAAATATACACAGGAGAAAAGAATAACATTGTAGTATAGACTAAAAACATGTAAAAATGGCTCAAAAAGGAAACCCCACATAATCCTTGAAACGAGAAGGTACCTTCCTCATTCTCATGGACATTTCTGATGTTGTAAGTCTTCAGGGGCATATTTGGACTGCTTATACCCTTCACTGCATTTCCCTTTTTGCTTGGACAACTTCTCTTTGTTCCACCATTTCCCATCACTTAGCTTCACCACCTCAATTTCCATCAACTGGGAGAACTTGGATTATCCCTTCACCACAATACCTGGTAGTCTTACTTTTACCCAGTCACCTTTGTTAAAAAAAGATGACCGTCTTCCTTTTATCAAATCTGTGCTAGCATACTTCTCCTGAGCTTTCCTACAACTTTCCTAGACATGCTCAAGTTTGACATGTAGCACTTTTAAATCATACATCCAAGGTCTGACTAGTGTGGTAGCTGACATCCTTCCCTTCAACAGAACAAAAGGTGAGACATTGGTGAAAGCATGTGGAGTGGTGCGCAATGCCCACAACTAATCCATAAGCTCTCTCTCCCAATTCAAACCATTAGCCACTGTGTTGTGCTCTGTGCATGAAGACACTGGTAGACATGTTGTAAGTTTCTAAGTTTTCTTTATTGGTTCCAGTCCAAGTTACATCAGTCTTAGTTCAGCCATGTACCAGCTCCTACACCAGCCCGACCAGGAGCAGCCTGCCTAGCTGCTCAGACCATCTCCAACTGTCACCACTCATTCACACAGCCACCCAGGCATGCCACGCATCACAGTCACACCAACAATCCGCTACCATCTCTCACTGGCTGAGCAGCTAGGAAGACCTAGGCTGATTACAATTAAATGTAATACTCAGGATATAACATTTTCCCTTTCCTTTTAAAATGAAAACAAATATTCCAATACTAAAGCAGAGAACTATACACAAAAGAAGCAGTAATGTTCGTAACACAAGGATGCAACTAAAAGTAAAACATCACAAAAGAGAGAACAATGCAAATAAAGAAAAGATGGGCAAAATACGACATAAAAAACATGCATCAAAATCCCCCATCCTCCCTCATGAACATTATTAAGTCATATAGTTATTAAATCACAAACCATGTTAAAACACAGAGAAACAGACTAACACTGCGTACTTTTGGGAAGGAATAAAAATTGTCAAGCAATTTAAATTACAAACTAGCAATAACACCATCCTTCCCCATGAACATTTGAAAATCAGGTAGTGAAGGGTGCACACACCCCACGACAAACACCCGAGGCCAGAAACAGACAACAAGGGTGAACCAACACTACAGATACACGTGTACCACAATATGGACCACATAGAGGGTACACACAGTGAGGCGCAGGGCGACTTACACATGACCACATCTGAAGTGCGGGGCGACTTACACAGGACAACATGTGACGCGCAGGGTGACTTACACACAACATCTGAAGCGCAGGGTGACTTACACAGGACAACATGTGAGGCGCAGGGTGACTTACACACAACAACATCTGAAGCGCAGGACACGTGAAGCGCAGGGCGACTTACACACATACAGACAAGACGTGCAGTGCAAGACGACTTACCAACACAATACAAAGAAGATGGGAACCACCCACCAAGATCAGAACCACCTTCAAGTGGGAATAACATGTGATGTCCACCCACCAGGAGACTAGGACGTCCCAACCATAAACAGCGTAAAACTGTGGCATCACGACATAAAAGTGCTGTAAATGTTACATTTCTAACTTAAACTTTAAACAATGCGACCTACATTGCTAATACAGTGTAAATAGGCTCTGTCGTAGAACATTACAACAGTACAAGAAAATCAAACACTGTAGAACACCAGAAAATTGTGCCCTACGCCGGTGAGCGACCTCTCACCCAAGTACTACAATGTGCAATAACATCACCTTTTTCAATCAACAGAATGTTAGGACCTCATATCTGTATCTTACTCCAGCACCATCGGTTTCACTGATTAATTTCTCTTTATCCTTGGCCTCACCACTGTGTGAAAGAATTGACCAAAAATATAGTGCAGAGAACAAAGTACCTGTGGTTTCCTGGTGCTGTGGCAAACAAAACCAGAAGACAACCAGAACATCAGAGTAATCCCACGATGAAAATGCCACAAGTTGTTCCTCAACGCTCGTGGCAGTCAGTAATACATCGTGACAGCCCAACAATGTACTCACAGTGCATGTAAATGAAACGCTGATTCTGGCGCTACAGAGAGGGAATTTTGAGAGTACCCTTACTTCGTTGAACAACTCCTCTGTGCCTCTGTCTTTTTTTTTGTTTTAAACAAATCTCCACTGCACTGCTGGCAGAGGTGAAGACTCCTGTGCCGCAACTTCAGTCCTCCTTCAAAAGTCGATGCGTCCATAACTCGCGTTGTTCCCAGACTGCATGACGTCAAGTGGAAACTTTATTGACCAGCAGAACAGTGTGGTTGGCAGCCACGAAGGTAATGAAATTACAAGGTGGTGTGCGCCAACCCCTAGATGGCGGCACGTTTTTGGCGTTGTGTCGGGTTGCTCAGGGCACGTTTGTGCATGCGGCGTGCAAAAGCAAGAATCCATAAAGAACAGCCAGCAACTTCAGAGGAGCTCCATGGTGATGTCACGAGACAATGAAGAAGGTAAGCCTGCGCGTGCTAAGACAAGCCCGTGCCTCGATTTTTAAATCTCAGCACGACGGTTAACTAACGCATCAAGTCTCAGCAAACTTGCCAAATAAAAGACAGAAGTTGTCTCACATCATATGGCCCACAAGTGCTGCCGAAATGATGTTGTCATCATCCGAATTTGAGCCCCAGCACATAGCACCAAAAATCAACTTTGCCATAGAAGCACAGAGTCAGACTTGCACTGGACTGTCACAAAACGTAGCGCTCACGCGAACCAGAGACACAGGGGTATTAAGGCAGTATACCTGACCCACACCATTCCTGTGAGGCCCCCAATAATGTACTCGTGTAGCATACACATTCACATGCCACCAAAGACAGTCACATAGAAATGTCCATGTGAGCAACCACTGCACGCAGTCCCTAGAAACATCTTGTCTTGAGAATCATAAAGAAGCTTTGTGTTGCAAACTCCAATGCAGGTTGTGAAGAACTTGAGGGTCAAATCAATAACCACTTAGTAAAATAACTTGTGGGTGAAGACAAATTGTAGAAATGTCTATCCAGATATGTGGAAAATGTCGCTATGTATAATAACTTCCAGGCATATGATTTCCACATTGTTCAGTGACCATACTCGTACTTTCTATGTGCCAAAAACACAAATCTTTGCAGAACCACACCGCTCCAGTGTGGCACCTGTGAATTAGTTTCACTGAGTTAGTCCATAACTCACATCTGTGCAGCCACATTTCCTTTACACAGTAGATACATCCATACGGCAGATACCAAAGGAAGTGGTAGGGTGAAAGTTACTCCATTCATACCCTAACATACAGACTATACCTGTGGTCAAAACCATGGCGCAAGTTCAGGCAGGACACAAGTTGGGGCCGTCCGATGACAGGACACTGGTGGGGCTGGCTTGCCTTTTACTCCATTCTGCTTCATGTATTTTTCTTTCTTTTTTCTTTGTTGTTGCACTGGTTTCTTTGTAGAGTCTGTGTTACTGTTCAGTCCTTAAGCACACTTGGGTCCAGATCCCATCCTCGTCGCCAAAATGATGTTGTGCTCTGTACATGAAGACACTGGTAGCCATGTTGTAAGTTTCTAAGTCTGCTTTATTGGTTCCAGTCCAAGTTACATCAGTCTTAGTTCAGCCATGTACCAGTTCCTACACCGGCCCCACCAGGAGCAGCCTGCCTAGCTGCTCAGCCCATCTCCAACTGTCACCACTCATTCACACAGGCACCCAGGCATTCCACGCATCACAGTCACACCAACATTCCGCTACCATCTATCACTCTGGCTGAGCAGCTAGGAAGACCTAGGCTGATTACAATTAAATGTAATACTCAGGATAAAACACACCGACAGTTGAATCTTATCCTTGATGATCCTGTTATAGTGTTCCACTAAGCCATTACTACGAGGATGGTAAACAGAAGTAGTAATGTGCTTTATCCCCCAACGAGACAAAAATCTCTGAAACTCTGTAAGTAAATTGCACTACATTGTCCATGTCAAGTTCAACTTATGCACCTTCCCTAAAGAACAAGGACTGCAAAAACTCCAATACATCTTCCGTGTTGACTGATTTCATAAACAGTACCTCTGGCCCCCTTGTGCCGTAATTCACAAGTATCAACCCATACCCACTCTTTCGTTCAAAACATACATGGGTCCAATGATATCCAAACCCAATTAAACCATGGTTTATCTGGAACAGGAATCGCTTCCAACGGGCTGGGAAAAGTGACTTGGGACTTGTCAATCACAGCACACACCATACATTCCTGACAAAATGCTCTACACTCCAATCCAATCCAGGCCACGAGAAAAGCTCCCTGATTCTCCTCCTCATGGCTCCAAAACGAACATGTCCTTTGAGAGCCAAGCCCACAATCTTGCCTTGCACCTTCAACGGCACCACCAACAAGTCAGACCTCCTTATTACATCATTCTTTATACTCAATTCAGGAATTACATGCTTATAGGAATTCACACTTGAATTGGAATCTTTGGGCATCCGTCCTTTGCCCAACATCCCTGCCACATCTTGCGTTCCCTCATCGCCCAACACTGCTTCCATCCATTCCTCCGCAGAAATGACCCAAAACCAGCCTCTTCCAGTGATACCACTATGTAATCCTCCTAGCACTCCATGTCAGTAATCTCACTTTTGAGTGGCAACATGGATAAGCAAACTGCAAAAATGTTTTTCGCACCCAGAATGTACTCTAAAATTAATTTATACTCCATCATTCTATAATGCCATTTAGCTATGTGAGGAGTGGTCTTGTTAGCTCCCTTGGTAGTAAATAAATTCAACAGTGGCTTGTGGTCAGTGCAAATGACAAATTCCAAACCCTACAAGTAATTTCTGAAATGATCCACTGCCCACTAACAGGCTAAAGCTTCTCAAGGTCCTAGACACCAAGGCTATAACTGTCATCCCTTTTCTGCAACAGTACAGCACCCAAACTAACAACTGCGGATTGACCTTGCACCTGAGAAGGATAAGTGTTCATATTATAGAAATATCCTAATGTATGGCATTTAAACAATCAAAAAATATATTGAAAACAGAATAGCTTCTCACAAGAAAATATCAAATGATCGATGTATCGAGTCTTCTGTATAAACGCAGCCGTCCGGTTGCTCCAAAGTGTAGGGAGCAACACTTTGGAGCAACCGGACGGCCACGTTTATACAAAAGACTCGATACATCGATTATTATTTTTCGAAAACACTTGAATATACCGCGCTGCCGGATGCTATTGATGCTTGACAAAGGTCGCTGAGCACACAGATCTAATACTGATAACACGGGGACTTTTACTACTTCTTTAATAGGGAGCATATGCAAAACTTCAGGACTCCCACTTCCAATAATGGAATCGAAAATATAAGAGAGTCATCACTTTGATATAGCAACTATCTTCAAATCAACTTAATATACAAACTATTTCCCTTATAATGAGACAATACTGACAATGATAAACTTTAGATCAATACACGATTTTACCAACGCCACTGTTAAGGTTGGCTTGAAGTCACTTTTAATATCAACAGCAGACACAGACTTAGAATAAGCCCTGAAGAAGTCCCAAGAGGGATGAAACGCATTGGCAAGCAATTGTGTGGTGCTTTTAAAAGAATAAGTGATTTTCAATAAAAGATTCTCTCTAACTACAATCAAGACATATGAGTTTTTTATATTTTCTTCTGGTAAGCTATTCTGTTTTCAATTTTTTTATTGTTTAAAAGTTATACATTAGGATATTTATATAATACGAACACTTATCCTTCTCGGGTGCAGGGTCAATCCGTAGTTGTTGGTAGTGGTAGTTTGACCACCGATTTGGGATGTATGTGGGTCACATTCCAGACCTGCTGCACTGAGGCACAGGACTGATTTAAGAGGCTTAATAGGTAGAGACGTTTGGTGCTGGACCTTCAAAGCTCTGACCCTTTCTCCTTTGTGGTATATTCAGCACCCAATGCTGGCATCAATTACAACTATGGATGGATCTTTGGTGTCAAAACGTTGGAGAGGATTAGCATTCCCTAGTTCACAGCTGACTTCTTGAAATTCATGTTCATGATCAGCAGACCAAACAAACTGCGGATTCTTCTTTATCAAGCCTCTCAAGTAATGTGTTTTTTACCACTAAAATTCGGAATGAACTATTCATAAAATTCCAGTATCCCAAAGAAAGAGTGCAACTGATCTTTGTTCTGTGTGATGGGAAATTCCTCCTTCAGTTCCACACCACGAGCTACAGTCTACCATTTCCACAGCAAATTTACATTTGTTCACTTTCAACATGACACCTCTGTCTGTCAAAATAGACAACACTTTCACTAGTATCCTATCAAGAGAGTCTGAGTTTTCCCCATACACTAAGATGTCATCCTGAAAACACCTTACCTGCTGCACTCCCTCAAACAGAGCAGTCAGCCCTATTTCATTGGCAATATGTAAAGCATTTGTACATAAGAACACAGTAACACAGTGAAAACACTACAAATGGACACCACACCAGTTTAGAAAAATAACCAATCTTTATCTAAGTAAACAAGACCAAAATGACATAAATTCAACAATTATAAGCAAAGATATATCTTTTAAAAGGTTTAAAATAGTTCAGTCATAGAAAACTATGGATGTGTCACTTTTATCACAAAGTTCGAGGGATACATCAAAATCAAAAATTATAGCAGGGGAGGTGAGGTGCCGGAAAAGCAAAGCGATGTGTCGGTTCCTTACTCCCAGGGGAGGTGATGTGTTGGTTCCTTACTGCCAGGGGAGGTGATGCGTACGTTCCTTACTCTAAGGAGAGATGATTAATCGATTTCTGGACACACGGCTTTGATTCCTTACTGCTGCGCAAAGTCGAAGTAAGACTTGTTGCACAGGTGTGATGCGTTTCACAATCCAGATGCATTGGGGTCGATGATGCAGCAGTGAAACAGGCACTGAGTTGATACTCTCAGCCGCGAACAGGTGATACGTTAAATCTTCAGCCACACAGCAGTGCCTGCGATGGATTAGGAGCGGGTGTCTTGGACGTCAGAGACACAGTGCTCAGGACTGTGGCGATCTTGTAGCCGCAAGACAGGTGGCGTGTCGATTGGTCGGCTGCGCCACGGTGATGCGTTGGTTTTTCAGCCACTCAGCAAGCTTGTGACAGGAAAAAAAGGTGTTGAAGACCGGTGCATGGATTTTCTTCTCTTCTTGCAGCAGAGGCCACCTTCAAGTGCCCAGAACTGGAATTGGCACCACTTGGCAGGTCAGACCTCCCATCAGAGAAAATCAGGGGCTGCAGGTGAAGTTTTTGATGGCCCTGAGACTTCTTTAATAGGAGGCAAGCACCCACAAGCCCTTGGAGAAACTTGGTAAGCAGGATGATGAATACAAAGTCCAGTCCTTTCACTCTCCAAGACAGAAACATCTAGCAGCAGGCTACAACAAGCAGAGTGGCAGGTCCCCTCCTACAGCTTCTCTAGCTCATCGTTTTGGCAGAATCTCCTCTTAGTCCAGAAGTGCTCTTACGTTATGGTGTCACAGCTCCAGTATTTATACCAGTTTCTGCCTTTGAATTAGGCAAACTTCAAAAGAAAGTCTTTGTAGTGCACAAGACCATGCTTTTCCCTCACCTGGCTCCAGACTCACTTCAGGGGGTTGGAGACAGCTTTGTGTGAGGACAGGCACAGTCCTATTCAGGTGCCAGTGACAGCTCCTCTACCACTCTAGCTCAGGAAGATCCATCAGCTTGGTGATGGGCCTTCAGGAAATGCAGGGAACACCTCAGCTCGCTTGTGTGTGACTGTCTAGAGTGAATGCATAAACAGCTGAACTGTTAGCTCAAACCAGACATTGATTTCACAGGCAGGCAGAGATACAGAATGATAAAGGAAGAAAATACCCACTTTCTAGACGTGGCATTTTCAAACACATAATTTAAAAACAACTTCACTAAAAGATTTATTTTTACATTCTGAGTTCAGGGAACCCAAACTCCAAATCTCTACATCTTCCCAATTAAAAGTTACACTTGTAAGATGTTAGACGGCAGCTCCAATGATAACCTATGGCAGAGACAGTTCTTGAAATAGTGAAAAAAGAAATTACCAGTATTTCACTATTAGGACATGTAAAAACACCAGTACATTTCCTACCTTTCATGTACACTGCACCCTGCCCATGAGGCTACCTTGGGCCTTCTTTAGGGGTGCCTTACATGTCGTAAAAGGGAAGGTTTGGGCATAGCATGTGGGTATACTTGCTAGGTCGACATGGCAGTTTAAAACTGCAAACACAGACACTGCAGTGGCAGGTCTGAGACATGGTTGCAGGGTTACTCATGTGGGTGGCACAATCAGTGCAGCAGGCCCACTAGTAGCATTTGCATTACGGGCCCTGGGCACACAAAGTGAACTTTACTAGGGACTTACTAGTAAATCAAATGTGCCAATTATGGATAACCAATCATAATCATAATTTACACAGGAAGCACTAGCACTTGCACTTGCACTTTAGCACTGATCAACAGTGGTAAAGTGCCCAGAGTTCTAAAACCAGCAAAAATGTAATGCAGCACACAGTCAAAAAGAGAAGGTCAGAAGCAAACAAAAGACAGAAGAAAAGCACGCCAAAAATGCCAGGGCCAACAACAAAAAAGAAGTCATTTTCAAATTGGAGAAATGGCATAGCATGTCTTTTGGCTACTCCACCGTTAACGGTTCTTGAAACGTTTATAACCACTGGTTAATTGTCTTCACAAAATGTAATTATTTACGCATTCCATTAGATGAAAAACTAGTATGTAAACCTTCTACAACTGCAAAAGAATGGTCCTAATCAATCTAACAAAAATGCATATACACTTGAAAAACAAGTTTGGGGGATGCATGATATGGACCCTTGTGAAAGCTTACAGCGGAAACGCTTTAGCAATAATAAACTATTAATGCCAACTGTATTTCCCAAACCAATTGATTCCTTCAAAGACATCACAATGTTATCTTGAAGAGAGGTACTCCAATTTAGATCACCAATATTGAGTTAAACTTAACAACAATTAGGTGATGAAGCAATTGATGCTGACTTGCTATATTAAAATGGTTGAAGCCCCTTCATTTCATATAGGTGGATGGATTAAGAATGAATTATTACGCTTGAGAAATTCTTCATATAGGGATTAAGTCACTTTCTGTAAACCTCCATAATCCTTTTGGGCACTTAATTGAATTTTGAGAAACAATCAACAAATACGTTCACATTTAAATTTGAGCTGAAATAATTTAGCAAAGAATGGTCTGTGTTTCTCAACAGTGCTGTGTGTCAGTAAACAATTTAATGAGCTCTTTGTAATCTCAGCAACGTAACCATTTACTAATGCTAATTGTTCATTTTGCTGACCTCGTGCCACAGAATATCATCATGCAAATGATATACAACCATATTCTAACGACTGAACTAACTTTCACAAGATAAACACAATTGTAGATTTTAGGAAGTAGTTTAAAGTAATTCTTACAGATCATGTTTTTCGACAAATGCTTTGATGAGTCATGTTCAAGTCATCTTGCGTGCTATGTCACTGATATTAAGATATGTGCCAAACTGAATTGATACAAATATTTCTGAACTCTGAACAGTATTCCATTTGTAATTCAAAAGAAGATTTTTCATTTGATTTTAGGTTAATATGTTCCGTGCATCCCTGCTCACAAAACAGATTATTGCCGGTTTCTATGCATACAGCAAAGAGTGATTGCATATGAAGACGGCATAAATACACATGTATTATGAATAGTTGACAAAATGGATCATGCTTTGAAGATGTCTACATAATGAGAGAGGAGCCTTCACTTTCTGAATTACCTACCAGACAAAAAATGTGTAATTCCCCTAGATTGTGGTATGATGTCAAGCTGCAGACCCAGCAACATGTTCAAAAGGGACTACATATTTAAGTATATATAAAAGCGCTTTGTTAACTAGATTAAATCGGAAATTTACTATGTGCTTTGCTAAGAGAATAATTGTAGATAACTTTGGTCTATTTTCTGTGCATATATAGGCGTCTTAGTGACAACTGCGATTGTAGGACAATTTTGACGGGAACAAATGGGCGCATGATTGTTACATTTACAAGGTCAATTAGACACTGGCAAGGTAGCCATAGTCAGGAACAGGACATGTAAAAGCACTGGGTCACTCAGGGAAAGAAAAACATTATCATTGTGTGTTATAGGCCTTGACTATTTGTGGCAGTAGACATCTATTGTTTTTGTGACTCATGACAGGAGAATGTAGAGAGTGAAGATAAATTAAGATGACTGTCAGAGGATTGGGCATTCCATGAAAATTTGGCGATCCTGGAAAAGCCAAATGAGAATTAGTATCACAGTTTAGTGCTTGCAAAGCAACTATGGAGCAGATTTCAGGGAACATAAAACAGAGTAGGATGCTTCACAACTGCTGCTGTGGTTGCCAAGATTCTTCACTTCCTTGACAGAGGCTTTATCTGAAAAGCCTTTTGTTTTTTGTAGAGACTTCTTCGTTCTGTATTATAGTGATGTATGGCAGCGATGAACACATCCTTCAGAACTAATATTCTGAAAGACAAGGAGGTATTATGTTTTCATGGAATTTAGGAGGAACTGATTTGGAAGTGATGGAACTTGTGTTTAAAAGGGTAATATTTTGGGATGAAATACCCCAAGAAGACTTGCTTAGAAGGATCTATGAAACTTATATTTGGATGACAGCAACTGTTTTCCTTGAGAGCTACTTTTCAAATACAAGGGTGAAATATAGTGAGTTATGTTTCAGAAATCTTTCTTTCTTTCACTCTGATACCCTATTCGGGTCAAGTTCGCGCTATATAAAACTCTGTAAAATAAGTATTGATTACAATCGCAAATTCTTATACATAATTGGGCATGCAATACAAATGTGTTAGAGAGATTCATTAACACCCATATTGTTACCATTTTAGGGGAGACTAAAAAGACATAGTCAAGACCTAGTAGTTTATATATAGTATGTAAATTTGTTCAAACATGAATATACATAAGTGCTAGTCAGCTGAATATTTATTGTGGTGTTCTATGTTTGTCTAGTTCGGCAACATGCCAGTCATCGACTGTCTCCTGGCTGGTGTTCTTTCTTCCTCTTCCTATTTTTTATTGGCTCTCTCCACTTAGGCATAGTTTTGTGGCAGGGAGACACGGTGAACAAGGTGGAAATACTCTTCAAGGGTTCCATATATTTCTGCGGCATGAGATGCAGATATTCCATGACCCTTGCTAGGTCAGCAATGAACCTGGTCTCTGCTGCCCTGGTGGAAACCATCCGCCATATTGAAAGATCCCCACCTGCTTGGTGGACATCTCTCTGTCTTGTCCTCTTTTGTGGCAGGCAATCTTAAGGCAGAGCTGAATACTGAAAGGCATATTTTCTTTCACTTGCTCTGCATACATTTTTGGTATTACACAAACTTCTAAACTGGGAGCTCATTTATGAAATACAAAAAAACAATGGCCTCGACATGCAAGGGGTTTTCTAGTGCCGCGTTAGGGTCACTCATTATTGTCCATGCATGGGACCTCATATCTATCAAGGCTTTCTCAAGCAGGGCAATCCAGTGGGAGTTGCTCTGTGCTAAATATTGCAAATTTACCACAGCTGTGACCGAGAGTGGTGGAAAAATCCCTGAGATTTGGGGTTTTTTCAAGTGTCAGGTCGACACCCTGTGGATCCCGCTTTCTAAATAAGGTGGAAGAACTGAAAGGTTGACCTCTTTATTGCGCTGGCTTAGGACTGAATGGGAAGTGTGCTATTTGTTAACGCCTGTGCCAATCTAGTTACCTGTTACAGTTCAAATTGAACTAATTACCTGTTTGGTGCTGATTGATGGTCACTCGACACACTCTGGGATATATTTACAAGGGCATTGTGCCACCGGAGCGTTACTTTTAACGATGCCCCAGTGGCGCAATGCCCCGCTCCATATTTACAATGCGGCGCTATGCCACTTTGCATGGCTGAATGCAGCATTGTAAATATTGTGCCCTTTCACACCGTTTTTCTGCTTCAAAGGATGCGCAATCGGTGCTGCTGTGGGTGTACCCACGCAACACCCATTGCTTTTTGACACTGCCCCAGATTTACAGGGATTTGTAAACTGAGGCAGTGCCAAAAACTAATGCCATTCAAAAGGAGGCATTAGAGTGGTGCAACGAGGAGAAATTCTTTTTTTCTGCTTGTTTTTTGCTCTTTCAATGTGTGCTGCATTCTGCTCCACACATAAAAGGAGCAAATTGCCATTAATGATTATTTATGCGCAGGAAGGGGCCCCTTGCTGCACATAAACAATCATCCCTGCAATGTAGGCACCCTTGCACCATGATGCAAGTGTGCCAGCGTTGACGCTAGGCGGCTATTTAGCTCCGGCACAGGGGTGACCACAGTGATGCGCAGTATTCTTATTATCCCTGCATTTTAAAATGATGCAACACCGCACAGCAGATTTGCTTGCGGCGCCATGCCATTTCATTGTAAATATACCCCTATATCTGGCCTCTCTCACCATAGGAAATGTTTAACAGGCGTAGATACAGGCAGTACTGCCACCACTCAGAAAATACTTACAAAGACACCGCCAAACACTTACTAAAGTTCCAAGGGGCATATTAGCAACATACGGTGATAAATATCGCAAAGCGTGCTTAGTGCTTTCATATTTATCACCGTCTATCGCTGTTATTTATTGCCTGGTTAGCGCGTTATTTACAACGTGTATAACCTAGGTGATAAATATTCCAGCGTTAGCGCAAAAATGGGCCAACATCGCTGGAAGACCAGCGATGTTGCACCCAAAACGGAGATAGCCTTGGTGATACGACCCTGTGGTCGTATCACCATAATCCACCTCCCATGTTAGCTATGCCTTGAGGCACAGTTAACGGGATTTAAAATAGCACTACCCCTCGTTGATGATATCACGAAGCTGGGGTAGCGATATTTTCCCGCAGTGTTTTGTCAGGTACTCTTCCTTTGCATCTCATTAGAGATGCAAAGCGAGGCGTGAACAAAACGGGAAGTGAAACAAGGAAACACGCACTAGTGTGTCTTTGCAAATAATGCGATAATCATATCGCCGCTTTTCGCCCGAAAACAGACGCTAAAGCGCCGATAATTATGTCACCAGCCCTTGATGATATGCCCCCAAGTTTGCTTTTGCTGCCTTAAAGTCAATTGCAGCAACATTGTGCTCTTATGGTATATGAGCAGCGAATCCTTACAGACCTACACATCTTTACTAACCTTGTTCACCACTAGAATCTAGCCTACAAATAAACATTGTTCAAATATACAACCCAGTGGGATATCTCTGTCCTCAGAGGTGCATAAAAGGCGATCTTCGACCATTGGCGCTGTGCCAACCTGATACCTGCACCGTTAAGGTGATCAGCTACCGTTTTTTGAGGTCAGCTGTTGCACCCCGCTAGAGTTAATGGAGAAAAACTGCCTGGATGGCAATCTTGCAGGTAGGAACCCTTTGAGCATTAATGATGACAGCAATTAGGTCCTTTTCATCCTCACATAAAAGTGCGGGCTGCTGTCACACACTGCTCGCTGTACTTTTAAGAGTCGGATCTAGGCAAAAAAAAAAGATGCGATTCCCTCAAGAGATGACGGGCTCTGCAAGGCGATAATTCAGATAAAGCAATCAATGGTGTCCTATAATGAAATATATACATCATATCATTAAAATATGTGTCACGCATGGAAAAAAATCACCACCCAGCAACCCCTTCTATCATACATGGATACGCTGATATACACTGAAGAGCGGGGTTTTAGCATTTAATCTATGGTATATATTCATATTATTGTACCGCGATTAAACTTGTCATACTGCAAATTAAAATGGCATACCAAATCAAATTGTTCAAGTGCCGTTCAAAAAAGCACTTACAGCATATTAAAATTCCCACACTTAGCAACAAAAATGTAAATAAATTTGCAAGCAGGTGCTGCATCAAGTTTGAGCATACAACACACAAATAAATGTGTGCATCCTTATAAATCACGGTGTAGCATATTGACGTAAAAATAACAATAATCTTAATTAAGCTAAAGATACGATATAGGAGGCATATATGCAACAACCGGCGATAATTATCGCTAAGCGCACTTAGCGCTAGGATAATTATCGCCGGCTAGAGTGGATTTTTATCGCTGAGATAGCGTGCTATTAGCAACGCTTATCTCAAAAGCGATAAAAATCCTAGCGCTAACTGCCAAACCTGTGATTATCGCTGGAAACCCAGCGTTAATCCCATGAAGTTTGGCTATAGCTTGCTGATAGGGCCTCACATTCTTAGCCATGACATCCACCTTCCATAGGCTATCATGGCTAAGTCAGTTTCAAAGCAGACGTAAGGAAAGTAGCGATAACAGAGGTTATCGCTACTTTTATCGCTACTTTTCCTGTCGCTATGCTGCTTTGCGTGAGGCTTGATAATAGGAGAAATGTCGCTTAGCGACATTTCTCCCGTTATCCTGGGGAGGAACGCCCACTTTGCATCTCATTAGAGATGCAAATATGGGCGTTAAGGGAAATGGAGATAAGGCAAAGTTGCAGATAAGGTGATAAAATGATCGCCGCTTTTCGATAATTCTTTACCGCTTGCTTGCTGATATGCCCCTAGGTGTGTGAAAGAACACTCTTTTATAATCTTTGCAAAGTTTGTTTGAATAATTTGTGATTTCGTGAATGTTGTTGAAAATAGTAGGCCTGGGCTAAATTTCCGTTCCACTGGCGGAAATTGCGATAATTTGACATTTTCGCGTTCCGCGGAGAGCGCAAAAATGTCAAAATTTCCGCATTCCACAGCTTAGCCATAATTTGTTTCTTGCTCGCGCTGTAAAATAACACATTCTCGCGTGCGCGCGATCGCCTTACCTAAATCCCCGCGTTTGCCAACAAGTTTTCCCGATCCGGTCGCGTTCTCCACAAGATGTTGGATTGTTGGTAGCCATTTGCGCTGTCTCGCGACAGTTTGCGCCCGCAGTAATGTCATTGGTCGCGCGATCACGTCTTTCTTCTCGCGATCATGCACCGCGAGAAGAGTGAAAACAAGATGGCCGCGCCCGCAAGCAACCGCATGGGTAAGTTGGCGAGCCGCGACCATGCAGAAAATACCGCGAACGGGCGGGAAAAAAACTTCCGCATCTTCGCGGTATTTCCGCGTGTTTGCGGAGATTTGTAACATTTTCACGATAATTTGCGAAAGTCACTTTCGCAAATTTCGCCCACCCCTAGAAAATAGTAACTTTTGCCCCAATTTGTCTGTCGCATGGCCTTAATTGACACCAATAACATAGTTCTACACAAGTCAGATTTTGCAGAAAACACATTTCTCCTCCTATGTGATACCACTGGGTGCAGAGAAACACAGCTGAGGTAACCTGGCAGAGAAATATTTGGCATGCATGTTTTCAGCCGGGTTCGATTACATTGAAAATTATACGGTTAAGTTGTAGAAATGATTTCACTATTCAAAAAAAGTCACCAAATTAATTGAAGAAGAGCACGAAAACTTTGCCGTTACCCACCCCCAAAACAAAAACAAAATTAACAACCCCCCAGGACAGTTACAGATTGCTAGGCCAGTAGTGCAAGCCCTAAAAGTTGGCAATAGCAACATTGCAGACCACACAAGTGCTAAAACTTGTCCTTTGTTTTTACATTTGTGCAACTGACAGCACTTGCAAAAGTTATGAGACTCTTCTTCTCAATCTTCAACAGCAACAAAAGATGTCATCAATTATCTCTGTGGTGTAGTAGACAATTAGGGACATGTTTACAAGCCCCTATCGCCACAGGAATGTCAAAAAAGTGAAGTTCCTGTGGCGATAGGAGCTTTAACTTATTTACACGGCGGCGTTAAGCCACTTCGCCGTCTTGTGAATAAGGCACCCTCTCATGCTATACTTAGTGAGAAGGGGGCGGGCAATGGGTGTTGCGGTAGGCGTTCGGCTGCAACACCCATTGATTTTGGCACTGCCCCTTATTTAAAAAGGTGATGTAAATATGGGGCAGCGCCCAAATTAAGACCAGGGAAAGCCTGGTCTTAACATGGCGAAACGAAGATAAATGTTTAATTTCTCCTTGATTTTGCTACTTCTATGTGTGCTGCATTGTGCTGCACACATAGACACAGCAAATCGTCATAAATGATTGTTTATGTGCAGGAAGGTGTCCCTTCCTGGACATAAACAATCCTTTAAAAAATTATGATTTGTAACTTCTTTGTGTGTTGCACAATGCAGCACACACAGGAGTTTCAAATCACCATTCTGGATTGTTTATGTGCAGGAATGGACACCCTTCTGCACATACATAATCATTCCCTCTGCAAAGGCACCCTTGCACTATGGTGAATACTTTGTGCACACACCACTACATATGGAGTAGAGGAATGGTATCACTCGGCGCCAGGCTCACCAAAGATGAGAGTGGTAACCGACAGGCAGTCTCAATGCCATGTTTATGATTTTTTTACATTTTATTTGACAAACACCTCATATCATTCAACAACAGCGCAAGGGTAGACATAGGCTCCCTATGCTAGGAACCTCATATGTTGTGCATCAGTCACCTTACCATTGGATCTCACACTTTGGTCAGAAAGTTCTTGAGTGTCTAGAAAGGCATCTAAGGCTCACAGAAACGATTGGTAAACTCTCTAATCTATGATCGTAATCCTTTATCTTTAGGTCGAGCCTGAGCAGTGTGTGCGCTTCTCTGTGAGGCAAGTTGTATTCAGATAGGGACTTGAAGCTCCGCCTACTCTCCGCCCATATTCTTCATTGGCTTGTGCCCTTGTCCTTTGTAAACAGTAGCTTTTCATTGGGAAATAGGCTTAGTAGTCCCTCCTTAGTACCACCTTGTCTCATTTTGTAACCTCCCATAAGGAGTGGCCCTCTTACGTGTGTTGCTATTCAGTAGGCTTTGATTACAGCCTCCGAGCAATAGTTCCTTGAATTGTTTTCTTCTGCCTGCTGTTGCAGGCAAGACAAGCTCTCGCCTAACGCTTTATTTTTTTTATATAGCGCGGCATGCCACAGTGGCAGCCGCGCCTTTGTTTTAGTTGCTGTGCTGACTGTGGCAGCATGTTCTTTTTTCTCCATATATTCACATTATTTTTGCTTTGTTTTCAAGTGCCCCATGCCGCACTTTCACGTTAATAGAGGCCACGCCCCTTTCTTTAAACAAGCCATGTCTAAAGAAAGGTCCGCTGCTGCTATTAAAGTGAAAACGCGGCATAAAGTGCTTTTACAAAAAAAAAGCATTTGTTTGTCAACATGAGAAACAAATGCTTCTTTTTATAAAAGAGCCCCATACGGCACTTTCACTCTAATGGCTGTCGTGCCCTTTCTTTAGACACGGCTCGTTTAAAGAAAGAGCCATGGCCTCTTTTAACATAACAGTTGGGCATGGGGCACTTGAAAACAGCAAAAAATATTTGCAATGCAATAGGTCTTGCATTTGTGAGAATTCAAGCTATTGGCGTTTACAACATTACAAATGCTTGTTTCCCCTTGCAAACCTCATGCCGTTTAGACTCAGGAGCATATTTATCATTTAATCATGCAGCACATTGCAGCAGCCACAAATGCTACGCTGTGTGCAAAGGAGAGAGGAGGAGAGCACCATATTTACAAAAATATGGCACTCTCCTCCCCTTTTCCCTAGTGCCTGTGTTGAAATCAGCTGCCGTGCACCACGGAGACACCTTTGCACCATGGTGTCTCTGTGAGTCTACCATAGGTTTTGTAAAATACTATGCATAGATTCACTTTAAACCTTTTCCCTCTTTGTATGTGTGCTGTAAAGTGCAGCACTCATACAAAGTAGGAAAAGAAAGGAGAAATGAAAGCATTTTGCCTTCCTTAATCCTACTTCAAAAGGTTTTCGGATGTTCGGGGTTTAGCATCAGAAACTTGAGTGGTTGCATGGAAACGCCCTTGCTCCACCCATGGTACGCCCCTTGGTGCTATGGGCTGCTTTGTGTTACTTTCACACTATTTCCAGCGCTAAACAAGCATACCCATCCTACTTAGGGCAAAAAGTGCTGTGAAAACTAATGATGGACGGAATGCTGAATATATAATACATTCACCCCAAGTCAAGTGATCTGGGTTAAATCCATCGTTCTTTTGCTTACTATGCCACTCCAGTTTAGACCCAGCCATATTCAAATCAGTCATGACCCTGTGCCTCATGGGAACAGTCCAGCCCGAACTGCCACACCAGGTCCTCCCTGGACCAGAAACAAGCATCCTGGGACCGGTTTCAGGGTAACACCCTTCATCAGCCAGGCTAGATTGAATGCAGTGGCACAGTGAGCAAGGGACCTACATCTGGGCATACCCATCCCATTCAGGGAAAAAAGTGGTACGAAAAGAATAGATACTAGGCATTCGTATCCACCTGGACATCCTCAAAAGATGTCATTTACATAAGCCTGCCCCGAGTGGAGACAGAGACTTTGTGAAGATCTAATCTAGTGCCTCAGGTACATGTGATGGGACAGTAAACTACAGCTACAACAGCCCTCTCCCTCTGAATATGAGATAGCGGAAGCAAAACGACTTGAAAGAAGTGAAAAGTAAAAAGGGGGCCCCTGTGGTTAAGGCTAGGGGAGAGGGTTTCTGTCCTCTACTGTCTCTCAGACAGGTATCCCAAAAAAAAACAGTGGTCACAGATCTGGATGCAAAAAGGTCTAGGACTAGAGTGCTATAACTACTTTCATGAGCATCACTCAGATAAGGTAGAACCCACCTTCAAGAACATCTCCCAGATAAGGCAGAGTACTGTGGAAAGGACTCAGGTTCTCTATTCTCAATTATGTTGTGCTTAGAGAACACTATATATTCATCTACTCGAGGCACATTCTGAGAAAAGCTTTTCCATGTCACTCCAGCACATGTACCATGGCAGATAATATATGCATAATTGGTATTGATATGCATTCACAATACGAGAGCTTGATCAATTGGAACATATAGAAATGTTTTCAGAGCCCAGAAGACTGCACATGACTCCTTTACATTAGAAGATTTCTTCATTCCAAATAAAACAAAGTGTCTGCAGGAATGAAGACTGCAAACACAGGAGAATTTAGGAAAACAGCAACCTTTTTTGGCTCCCGAGTTGGCGATGCAGCAAGCGCAAGGTAAATAGTTTTATTTATTAATTTACTTACTTTACTCCTGCTCGTCATACGTCTGACTCCACTACCCCCGATCCTGCCCCTCCCCCACCCCGCCTCACCACCCCGCAGCACTCCCTCTGTGAGCCGCCACTGCTGGGCACGTAATCACTAAGCAGGGATACATCCCACTAGGCACCAGGGATGCAGGGATGTTTCCTGCAGGTTGGAGTGGCCCACCTGGGCAAGGGTCTGTGCTCCTCCCTGTTTCTAGGGCTTATCAGTCTTTTTGCCTCCCTGGGTTGCATGTGGTGTTTACTCATGATCTGCCTCCCCATGGGAGGGGCAGAAATCCCACTAGACACAAAGTGATTTCTCATTTCATCTTCTTGTGGGGGAGGAATAGACCTGTGTGAAATTTAAATTCCAGCAACGTAATTTTGGGAAATGTGAATTATACTTGCTCTGTAAAATACCAGAAATTATGCAGTTATGCCACTTTGGGTAATTATGCACCATTTTCAGTAAAAAGTTACCTTAAATACACCATTTATAGTAAAAATTTGCAACAAATTCATAGGAACAATAGAACATGAGTGGCTATTGTTTGCAGAGCTATTGTTGCACTATTTTTCATTAGCATAAAATGTGGTCTTGCAGGTTTGCATTTTGCATAATTATGCATAATTTCATGGCATTTTTTCCTAAATTTCATTTAATTATGCAAATGCAAATTACACAAATGTTGCACACCCTTGATGGGTAGCAGCTGTGGGCATGAACTTGTGCTCTTCCCTGTCACAGTCACAACAGTCTTTCTGTCCCCCAGAAAGTCCACTACACACTAGGGAATTACTCACTTCACCGTTTTATTCGGGGAGACCCACCCCCTTTGTATAGGTCTGTGTTCACCCCCTCTCCTGGGAAACTTAGTTGTTCTGCTCCCCTGGTGAGCCAGCAGGGGATGCTTATGTCTCATTTTCCCACCCAAATGGGTGCAGAAAGCCCACTCAATTGCCATGAAATATTTTAGATTTATTATTAAAGAGAGGCCCTCCTGAGCATAGACGTGTGCTCCTCCACCTATGGGCACAAGAATCTTCCTGCTCAGCTAGTCGGTGTTTATTCCCTGGGGGCAGAAGGACCATTAGACCACATGGAAAAATGGATTTTAAAATGGTGTGGTGGGGCAGTCCACCCATCCCATAATGCACTCAATAGTCTTTATAACATGGGAGCAGATTGGATAAGTTTAACCCCAGTCTGTCTGAGAGAAGGCAGAAAGCCTGCTAGACGCCAGGGAAAAATGGTTACAAAAAGAGAAGGGATGGGGAGTGCCTGGCTAGGCATCAGGCTGTGCCCTCATCCCAGAACAGGTTCAGCGGCCTTTTTGCCCCCCTGGGGTTGAGTGGGGTTTGCTACAATTCATCCCTCTCCAAAAATCCCCAAGATACCAGGGATATGTTTCTTGCTTCAGGAAAACTAAATATGGGGCATGGGTGTGCAACCCTGGCATTAGGCAATTCCCAGACCTAAAGCTCCATCAATATTTTTCTCCACATGAGGCACAGAGCATACCCATGGCAGGGAAGAGGAAATCTGGATATTTGTGGGTGTCGTTTTGACATATGGACCGCAAAATGGGGGTGCTGGGTCCAAATTTCATCTTTCTTGCCATGCAGACTAGGTGTACATTCAGGCAAGTACTCAGCCACCATTCAGGAAAACCTACTAACCTCAGAAATTTCTGAAAACCAGGGAAGTCCAGGGGGGTGTGTCTTGGGCAAATCCCACAACATTTTCTTACTCACAATACCAGAAAACTTCAAACTTTGCCTGAGTCAATGCATTTTTCTCATATCGCTGCGATGGAAAATTCCAGAATCTGTGGGGATCCACATATTTATGACCACCCAGCGTTTTAACACTTCTCTCAATAAAAACTCTACCCCGCCTGTGTGGCTCGCCCTAGCACCCACGACACAAACCACACTCTCCCCCCCCCCCCCCCCCAAATGCAACTTGGAGATATTGGAAAAGGGAAGCTACTTGGAGATATTGGAAAAGGGAAGCTGCAACCTCATTTAATTTGGAAAATAAAATTATAAGTATTTATTACTGCAGAGTGAAAATATCCATATCATACTATTTGATTCAGAGTTTATTTAAACACTTTAGTTGAGGTTTTTTATCAGTATTCAGCATTATTTATGAATAGTGTATGACTTGATTGATTATGAAACAACATGAAGGCCATAAATATCTCAATAATTACAATCATTTGTCTTTGATATTCAGAAAGCATACCACTTCATTGCAGCACATTTTAAATAAAATAGGACTATGTATTCACATCAGTCCTTCTGTACCTACCGTATAAATTTGTGTCATCCATTATGGAAGTAAACGTACCTATTTGATGGTAACTAAAATGCAATTCACATTTGTGTAGTACGTGATGATTTAGTTCTCACTTTCATGAATATATTAATTACACATAGACTGACTGTGTCTCACCTCATCATTCTTAACTATGGGGTCTTGAAAAGCCCACACCAGTTTATGTGAGTCTTTGTATCAAGAGCTGGGGAAAGCAGTGTACTTAGCCTGCCCCATGAAAGTGCCCATTACAAAAGAACTGCTGAGGCTGAGTTGTGGTCTAATTCCACTGAAAGGCTATACATTTGGGTGGTTAACAGGGTCTACGGAGCAGCACTGCTGCTTATGTAATTACAAAAAGGAAAGTCTCTCGCATGTTATATGCATGTGCCCAGCCTTGAGAAGTTTGAGATGCTACTGGCTGAAATCCCTGTTTCTTAAACTCGGCAATCACTCCATGTCTGAGCAGTGTGAACCTGTAGCTATCAGCTAGATGTGTGAAATTCCTCAGAAAAGCACTGAAGCTACTGAATGTATCGCCAGGGAGTTATTAATTGTCCTACTGATTGGTAACTTTTAGCCATTTTAGCTGGACCATATTGGGCTCTATCAGTTTTTATTTTTTAAAATAGATGTGCAGGTTATAGTTATACTGGTTTTCCTCATGAAGTTGCTTCCGTTCTTATCCCTGTTATAGATCAGCACAATGACTTTAGACCAGCACCAGTGCCTCATTTTAGATCTCATTGTACCTATCATTGCATAAAGTATAATTAGCTGGGGTGGCCGTGGTTTCCCCAGCATCAAATTTGATTAGTAGACCTCGGTCAAAATGAACTATGTTCTTTTTTGATGATTTGGCACATTGCACTTTATTAATAATGTTTTAGATCTATTGACCATTTTGCTCTCTACAGAGGTGTTGAAATGGCAGGAACCTTATGTCCTAGGATTAGGTTGTTACTTTGGCTGAATTTGAGGGGCCCTTTTTATAACTAGATAGCCAATACCACACTTTGCACTTTAGCGGATTAGGTTCGCAAGGGAGTTGAGTGCCTCTTGATTGTGTTGCACTATGTTTTTAGCTTTTTGTTATTTCTTTTCTCTAGACTGCTGTTTTTATATTGTGATGGTTTTAAATAACTTGACACATTAAAGTTTATCTATCCGGGGGGGGCGTGGGTAGCGCCTGTAGAAGATGGCGGCTCCTGTGTAGCTCTCCCGGGCGGCGCGGAGAATGGACGACCCGGCGTGATTCCATGCTGCACCTTTATCTTCAATGAGCGTGGGTTTCAACATCGGAATTGGAGGAGATCGATTTTGTTGACTTTGGACGCCGGACTCTGCCTGTGGTAATCCTTTCTCTCTCACGAGTGCAGGAAACGCCGATTTTCGGCATTATGGCCGCCATTTTGGATTGTTGCTGACAGAACTCCTTGCGTTTCCTTTTTGGTTGTGGTTTTTGCAGTTCGCTTTTGTCTTTTTACCCATTGTTCGGCTTCCTGGATGTCATGGTGTGCTCCTTTGACTGTTTCAGGCTTTTTGATATTCACTAGTGCGTCCCACGAGCGCTCTGGATTTCCTGTCACATATGGCTATTGCTGCTCACTCATATTGCTGCTGCTATGTAGCTGTGAATAACTTTGAAGCTGATGTCTTCTGATTTTAAGCATTTATGCGCCACTTGTCATTTAAATTCCTCTGTGACATGCCTCTAATTCCTTCATGAGTGCATTACTTGTGGTGTTCTCTGCTAAATTTGCTACCACCATCTTGTGAAGCTGTTCACGGAGCCACTTTCCTCACAGTTCTGAAGCGATTAATTTCTT
This sequence comes from Triturus cristatus, assembly GCF_964204655.1. Lineage (NCBI taxonomy): Eukaryota > Metazoa > Chordata > Amphibia > Caudata > Salamandridae > Triturus > Triturus cristatus. The sequence continues at coordinate 362,394,661 of NC_140584.1, read as the reverse complement.
CACACTTCTGGATGCTACCGGCACTTCTTATCGCAGTGCATTTTTCTTCAGGCTGTTGACAATACCCATTTGCTCCTTTGTGGCTAAATTTTGCTTATATACCTCATGTTTTTGTTTATATACCACATGCTTATAACACACTTTCTTAAATAGCGCTTTTGTTATTGTGATGCTTATTTCGTCTCACAAGTATTGTGGCTGTTTATGCACCTAGAATTGCTGTTATCATTTATTCCATGGGTAGAACTTATAAGGAGCTGCGCAAGCCTTCTTTAGTCTCTCGCACTTCTCTCCGTTACACAGGTTCTAGATATCAGTGTCTAGAAATGGATGACTCTTCTGACCCCTCTGTTGAAAGCTCCTCCTCGGCTTCAGCTCCACAAATAAGCAGAGCCAGCAAGGGTTCTATCAAAAGACTGAAAAAAGACCCACCTTCTCCAAGCAAGCCCCATCAGTGACAATGGAGGTTCTTTTAGAGGAAATTAGGGCTTTACGCCCTTTTATTGAAGAAACTAAAACTACTCTTGAGGAAACCAAATCTACTCTTCAGCTGTTATCTGACAAGTGGTCGACTATTGATAGCCGTGTAACCCTTTTGGAGCAATCTGTTGACACTCTTGCTTCCTCTGTTGCCAAGGTTGATCCACTATGCGCTCAAGGGGCTACACTCCATAAGCAAATTGAGAACTTGGAGAACAGAAACAGGCGGAATAATCTTCGTATATACGGCCTGGCGGAAAATTCAGAGGGATCTGATGCCCTTACTTTTTTCAAATCCTTTTTGCCGAAAATTCTCCAATTGCCAGATACCACAACCTCAATATACAAAGAGCTCACGTCTAGGTCCCCCTCCTACTGGGGTCTCTACTACTCAAGTTAAAAGGCCGAGGGGGGTCATCCTCTACTTCCTGGAATATACAGATTTACTTACAGTCTTGACTGCAGCCAAAGCTCTCCCTCGACTAACTTGGTCTGGTAACCGGCTTTTCTTCTCACAGGATTATGCTAAATCCACTGCTGACAGGCGTAAAGAATTCCTTTCACTTGGACCACAGCTGCGTGTTATGGGAGCGAGATACGGACTTTTTCATCCCTGCCTTTTCAAGGTCACTTTTAACAACAAGACTACCACTTACGAGGATCCGCTGCAGCTTAAGAGTTTTCTGTATTCACATGATACTATCAAAATGGACATTGCTACTTCTTCAAGTTCTAAATAATTGGGTTTCACTTACATACCTCATGTTATTGCTTTTAGGATTCGTTCTTTGCTGATTTTTATGATTGTTATGTTTTGATAGTTTCCCTAACTACTTGTTGTATGTCATGCTTTCCTGTTCTTAATATTTAATACTTCTCCTTTTTCTCCCTTTTCACAGATTTCTTCATATACATCGTTACCCATCTTTCTGTCCTTGGAGTTCGTTGCGGTTGTCTCCCTTCCCTGCCTTCCCTTTGGAGCTTCTGATCCGCCATTGTTTTATGTGGCCTCCATCCTCCCCTCCTTTTGTTTATTCCCGACATTATGTAAGTTTTTTGCTCTTCTTTCTCTTTTACTATGTTCTTTTACTTATTTCTCTTCTTTCTTTATGTTCCTCAGCTGTTATCTTTCTCTCTGACTTTGTTCCTTTTCAGTATATTCTCTGTCCTTTTTCCCTACTTCAGCCTTTTCACCTTCATTCCTTGTTGCTTCTGTTTTATTGTATTTCTTCTTTTTCATCCTCCCCTTTTTTCTTCATCATATAATTGGCTCTTGTTCTATTACCTTTTATGAAAATATCCCCTTTTCTTTTTGCTATCCCTTATCAATATGCCTATATGCTTTATGTGTATTTATTTTTTATGATTATTCTAGAACTGGTCTTTTGGTATGCTTTTTTAACTTTGTTTTATGCCTTTGAGAATATTTTCTTGGAATGTTAGAGGTTTAAATTCGCCAATTAAAAGACAGAGAGTATTATCCCACTTGTCCAAACTCAACGCAGATATAGCTTGTGTACAGGAATCACATTTATCAGAAGATGAATCTGCTAAGCTGAGAAGGAGTTGGGTGGGTGAAGTGTATTTTTCCCCAGGTGATGGTAAACGTAATGGTGTTTTGATTCTTTTTAGAAGATCACTTCCAATCCAGTCAGTAACGCATTCTGCTGATGCTTCAGGCAGATGGGTGTTAGTTAACTTTTTTCTTGACAATGTCCCTATTTCCATTTTAGATGTATATGCTCCAACAAGTGGTGATCCTTCTTTCTGGACCTCTTTAACTCCACTAATTGCCCAACACTATGTTGATAATTTTATTTTAGTAGGAGACTGCAATGAGGTTTTTGACCCTTTTTTGGATAGACACTCCACTAGCGCTTACACTCCACATAAATCACAGAAATCTTTTACTCGCCTTATTGCACAATACAAGCTTACTGATGCCTGGAGACTCTGTAATCCAACTTTGCGAGAATATTCTTTTTTCTCACCCCCCCACCAGACTCAGTCCCGACTAGATTATTTTTTTATTTCACATGCCCTTACCCAGTCCCTTATTTCTTCTGAAATTGGCTCCATTTTAATCTCGGACCATGCTCCAGTTTCCATCTCTTTAGATGTCTTACAACAGCCTACATCTATTAAAAAATGGCGTTTTAATAATGCTCTCCTTCTTGATGCACATTTTGTCTCTTCATTTACTTCCTTTTTTCACGAATACTTTTTATTCAATCATACAGAGGATGTTCCATTCCCTGTGATTTGGGATGCTTTTAAAGCATCAGCCAGGGATTTTATCATTAACTACGTTTGTCGTAAGCGAAAAAAAGCCCAACAAGCCACTAATGCTCTACTTTCCAAAATTAAACAACTAGAACACTTATACTATTCGTCTAAATCAAAGGATTGTCTAAATGACCTCATTTCTGCCAAACTCCAATTTAACAAAGATTCCACATTCAATGCTTCTAATTTCCTTTTAAAATCTAGCGCCAAGTTCTACGGTGGGCAGAATAAGGCTGGGAAATTGTTGGCTAATTATCTAAAGGTGAAGCAAAACAAGGTTAACATTGAATCTATTTATGGTCTTGACGGGTCGCTAAAACACAAAAATGAAGACATCCTGCAAGAATTCTTGCATTTCTATGAAACATTGTATTCCTCTGAAGCATCTTCATCTGAACAGGTTATTTCCCAATTTTTGCCCAGCATATCTTCTCCTTTCGATGTTCCGCCGGACCTTTCCTCCTTGGAGCTTAATCTTACTCACAGGGACCTTCTTCAGGCTCTTCATGCTCTCAAACATGGGAAGGCTCCGGGGCCGGATGGCTTCACTGTTGAATTCTTTTCCTGTTTCTCAAATTTGCTTATCCCCAAGTTGCATCTACTTATTTCTACCTTTCTCCAAACTGGCTCTGCTTCTGTTTCCTTTTCTGATGCACTTATTTGTATTATCCCGAAACCGGGCAAAGATCCACAGCATTGTAAAAACTATCGCCCCATTTCTCTAGTGAATGTTGATTATAAGATTTTCTCCAAGGCATTGGCTTTGCGTCTAGAATCTTTATTGCCTGAGCTTTTAGGGAAGGAACAATCTGGTTTTGTTAAGGGTAGGCTGTTGTCGGATAATACTAGATTGTTTTTTGATATCCTTTCTAAGTCCTCCCATTACTCTCACTCCCTTGCAGCCATCGCTTTGGATGCGGAAAAAGCTTTCGATCGGGTTGAATGGCCCTATTTGTTTAAAACTCTGAAGTGGTTTGGTTTTGGTCCGAAGATTTCCTCACTGATTTCCCTCCTTTACTCTCGTCCTAGAGCAGCAATCTCGGCAAATGGGGGTTTGTCTTCTTATTTTTTCACTGGGAAGAGGGGTTAGACATGGTTGCCCACTTTCACCTTTTCTGTTTAATCTTGCTTTAGAACCTTTCCTTTTACGGATTCGTCAGAATGATAACATACATGGTTTTACCTTTCATGACTCTGTCATTAAAATGGCAGCATATGCTGACGATGTCTTATTATTCATTTCCCAACCAGATGTTTCTCTTCCAGCATTCTTAGGTGAAGTTCATTCCTTTGCTCAAGTCTCGGGCTATAAACTTAATAAAGATAAATGCGAAATCTTACCACTTACTAAAGTGACTTTCAAAGCTGACTTCTCCACTTCAGGTTTTACCTGGAGCCCCGATTATATCAAATATTGAGGCCTCACTTTTCACTCCTCTCTCTCGGGTACAATTACTAAATGTATGGATGATTGCGTACAAAACTTAGCCACTCTTACTAATAAATGGCACCCTCTCTACTTGTCGTGGTGGGGTAGATTGGACACAATTAAGATGATGCTTTCTCCCATTGTTTTGTTTACGATCTCCAACATACCACTTGCTATCCCCTTGAAATATTTTAAGAAAATTAACTCTCTCCTGTCTTCTTTTTTATGGGGACATAAAAAATCTCGTATGTCCCTATCTAAGTTAATGCGCTCTTAGAGGGAGGGTGGGGTACATTTTCCAAATTTCTCCCTATATCACAAGTCTTTTCTTTTACGTCAAGTTTCTCATTGGATTGATGATTCCTCATTATCCGCTCCTCTTTGGTTAACCTTGGAGAATTCTTTCATTTCCCCTTTTTCTTTCAAAGAATATCTTATGTTTTCTCGTAGACCTCAGTCTTTATCAACACCCATTCTTAAATATACCTCAAAAATTCTTCCTTGTCTGCCCGTCACATCTTTTTTTGATCAACCTATTTGACATAATACGTCTATTTTAATTAATAATAGACCTTTCTTTTGGAAATCTTGGAGATCGCGGGGTCTTATTTGGATACGCCAATTGTTCTACCAGAATCAGATCATCTCCTTTGATTTAGCTGCCACTGCCTTCCATTTGCCTTCTACTTTTCGAGCCAAATACTCACTTTTATCACACGCGCTACAACAGGCTTATGATGCTCATCTTGTTGTTTCTCCTTCTTTAACTCATACACCCTAGTTGAATTCTTTACTTCTTCAGCACTCTTGAGCTTCTAAGATTTACGCTTTTCTTCACACTGTGTCCTCTCCCCGCATTAAAACCACGACGGAGAAGGATTGGGAAGCGGATCTTGCAACCTCTTGGCCTATTGATTTATGGGACAAGTTGTGGTTGAAGATTCGTAGATCCTCCAGAGCTGCTAACACCACTCAAACGCTATTTTTTATTTATAATCGTTTATTGTTTTCACCACTTACCCTCAGCATCCACTTTTCGGATGCTTCTGACAAATGTTGGTCCTGCTCCTCATCACATGCAGATCTTTTTCATATGCTTTTCCGCTGTCCCCTAGTTCTGAAATTCTGGAAGCAGGTTTGGCTTCAAGTTAATAAGATTTTTTCTTACACTCATTCCTTTTCTTTTTCCCACATTTTTTTAGGGAGTCTTTCTCCTATTTGGGATCACTGCACTTGTAATGTTAGAATACTTGACTTATTACTAGCAGTAGCATTCCAGCAAATAACTAAAAACTGGAAGGATTTTACCAACTTATCTTATAAAGCGTGGTGGTATGCTGTCTGCTATAATCACAGATTAGATACAACTTTTGTTTATCCCTTAGCCTTAGCTTTTAAACGAAGAGAACTATGGAGTCCAGTTACAGTTTTTTTTTACTTGAGTGCTCGTACCTCTCTGTCCTTATCCCCGTCACAGCAAGAGGTCCTTAAACCTCCATGACTTCCTGTTCTTTATTAAACACGATAATATTCTCATTTTATATTTAAAAAATTCTCTTTTGCTTGTTATGTATATTATATTCCCTTTTTTCATGCCTTAGTCTGTACCAATTGCCAATTTTTGATTATTATTAATCTTTAATTTTTTATATATTTTGTTATAGCTTATGCTATTACCACTACTTACCTTGATATATGTTTTTGTTTGTTATCTTCCTCTTATTTTTTCTTTATCTTATTTGTAAAATTTTGAGCATTTACTCCCAATAAAAACTTTTCTGAACTTAAAAAGTTTATCTATCCATCTATCCTGGGGACAACTGCTGTTTTGGGGCATTATAAGTGCGTTTTATGTGTGGCTTGTAAATTTAAACTCAAAACGAAAACTATCAGTCATAAGCAAATAAAATATGATCTTTAATCTTTCACAAATGTTAACTCTGCCAATGTGGTTTGCTGTATATGGTATTCATGTAATATGAGCTATGAAGGACAGACAACACAGCAAGTGAAAGCAAGTATTTGTCAACATAGGAAACGAATACAATGCAAATAGGCGACTTCTCCGCTGGTCGCAATCTATTTGGAAAACAACCATTCAGAGAATTACATAGGCTGGCAGGTCACCAATATGGGTAATGGGCCAGAAAGAGGTGGAGATGTAGCAGCAAATATACAGGGACTGGAATATAAGTGTTTGAATCCATTGAGCATGGACTCAGCACATGTTTAGTATCACTGGGCTTCTGTGCTGTTTGCAGTTGATCTTCCAGCTGCTGACATGATTTAGAATTAGACTTGTGAATTACATGACTATTATGATGTAAGGAGGAGTTCCAGTAGACGTAGTTAGGTTGTAGATGAAAAGATGTATTGTTCTTAGAAGTAAGGATGGTCTTCCAGTAAGTTCAGTAGTACAGTTGTAATCAGCCCCACTAGGAGCAGCCTTGCTGCTGCTCAGCCCATGGTCCAACTGACACTCCACCTCACAGTAATCCACACATTCCATTTCATCACCATCCACACCAACATTCTACACAACACATTCACGCCGGCTGAGCACCAGAGGCAGAGAAACAGGGAAGCTGCATAGTAACACACCTTCCCCCTTTACTGAATACACAAAAACAATAGTGAAATAAGTATGAACAACGCAGTTATACAGAAAAAAGTTGGAAGAGAAAATATTGCAAATGCAAATTGTAGACAGCGTTTCATAAGAAAACACAAAACACTAGAGTATGAACTAAGCATAAACATGCTGAAATATGCAAGGTGTAAATAAAATACATAAGAAAAACAATAGAGATTATAAGTAGGAACATCACAGTTAGACAGAAGAAGCTTGCAAGAGAAAACATTGCAAATGCAAAGTGTAGACAGCATTTCATAAGAAACACAAAGCACTAGGATAGTGACTATGCATTAACATGCTGAAATATGCAAGAAAGAAATAAAATACATAAAATATGCATGTAACTAAGTAAAAACACAAAAATGAAAATATCGAATACATATACTAGATGAGACACACATCTCCTTCCTTTGTAGAACAAAATAAACAAAAAAACTGCAAGAAACAAAATGTTGTCCAAAAACGACCTAAATAAGGAGAGAGACATATATATATATAAATAAGTAAAAGTCATCCACATACATACAAACCAAAAGCAAAATGCTCCAAGTTGCCACAACAACCACACCAGCTGGCCAGGCTAGCGGAGAAGAAGATGGAAGCATGGAACACAACAAAAGAAAGAAGGACACCAGCTAAAAACCAAGACAACAAGACGGAGACACAACCTGAAACAACCAGGCACTCCCATAACAGGGGACACACACAGAACTCCCCAACTCTCACATGAGCAGAAACAACTAAACTAGGTAAGAAGCAAACGGGTGGCTTACACCTAACAGGAAAGCAAGCAACCGGTGGCTTACACCCAACCAGAAAGCAAGCAACTGGTGGCTTACACCCAACCAGAAAGCAAGCAAAGGGTGGCTTACACCCAACACATAAACCCTGGAGGAAGACATATAGAAAAGGGCAGTCTGCACCCCACTGGGGTAAAACTGAACTACACCCCAAAAAAGGTATATAAAAGCAGTAAAAAACAGACGGGAAAACTACACCTAAAAAGTGAGTCTCCAAAAATCAAACACAAAGAAATGTGTGATCTGGGTGGACCGCACCCCACTGAGAATAAACAACAAGAAAGAGTAAGAAAGTAAGAAACAGATGGTTATTCCCTCAAGTGCAGTCACACCTCAAGTAAGACCACACATGAGAATAAACAAAAGAGGAATACACGCGCAAGAACTTGCGTACAAGTGGAAAAAAATACACTGTAATTGGAAGTTTTATAAAGTAGCAGAAAATAAGTAGAAAACACATAACAACCAAAAAAGTGAGTATTCCATGTCCAAGGTACAGACAAGTAAGGAAAAACGCTTGAAGATCTGTGTGCCATAAAATTCACACATACAGCACCATCGCATGTAATAGCAATATGGAAATAATAAACAAATCACTAATAGATCAAAACAGGAATATCGAATCAAAATCATATGTAACATCTTGGATATCATGACAGTACTACACATAAATAAAATTAGCATTGCCACATTATTTTATAAGGGAACTGGTGCCTATATCTATACTCCCCCTCTGCAATTCTCTACTTGGCAAATGACAAATTAATAGGAGCACATTACTGTTCTCTCTGGGGCTCCTGGCCTGAATTTTAGAGTTCACCTTCCTGTACAGAACTCTGTAAGGAAGGACCCTTCTCTATAATGAACACCTTCTCTGGGTAGTGTGTGAGTAAACCCCCCCCCCCCAAGTGATTGATTAATATAGTTTAATGCCTTGCAGTAACTAGTTTAAACCTCATGCTTTTTTATGACAGGATGGTCTGGCACAGAGAGTGATGATTTTCTCTACCACATTGGTGTACTAATCTTTGTTCAACTTTGGCTTTGCAGAACATCCTACTCTGGGTGAGCCTGCACCCAGCTCTCCTCAGTTAAAAGATGCATTTTCTCTTGGGTACCTTAGATTTTAAAATGTCCTCAAGACCTTCAAATTACCATGATTTTGCAGCCTCTACAAAGATAGCCTAGTCTAGCCTTATTTTATAATACTGGTTTCATATAATTGACTCTTAAACTCTCTTTCATCCAGGCGTTCCTTATCCTGCCAGTCCTGGTGAAACTTCTATACCCTAAGAGAGGTCAAAACATTGTCAACAGCACAATGTACACTTCACTAATATAAACTTGGGTTAAAAAGATTTATGAATAGCCCCTAAGTACAAACGGATTACAACTGTGTCTCTTTTGGATTTATACACTTTGTATGTTTCCCTTAACTTCTTTCTCACCCAGCCACCAGATTACAAGAAATTTTGTGGTTTGGCCGGTGGCGTGGCGGTCCTGAGGAGGTGCTGTTTAAAGGCTCATTGTGAGCCTTAAGGAGCAACGCCACAGGACTGCCAGTGCATGTTCCTGCATGGGAAGAAATGCACCACGACGTGCATTCCTTCCTGTACAAGAACTGAGGGTGCATAACTACAGGGGGCACAAAAGGCACCATCCTGCATGCACCCCCAGGCACAGGGGCAAGAGGGGGCCCAGAAGGGTTTCATTTCTTTCCTCACCGCCAGCAGTTACATGGAGGAAGAACCGCCATGACACCGCTGGAGGTGAGGAAAATTGTAATATTCCTGGCGGTGCCTCAGGTCACCACCAAGCATATTTCAGCCCTCAGACTGCTGTGGGACCATCAGGAAACATGGTTCCTTGGCAGTTGCAGCGGTGCAATGGCTGTCCGAATGCCAAAGTCCTGATAGGGTGGTTGGACCGCTGGTGCGGCAGTGGCTGGACCGCCACTGCAAGCCCCCACAAGTCTGGCGGTTCCCAGACCGCCAGACTCGTAGTCAGGGCCTAATGGTCTGACTACGAGTTTGGCGGTGCAGGAACTGGGACAGACCCACTCCCACATGCCAAAACTGTGTACGAACCACCCACCAGATCAAAAGTTTTCTCCTGGTCTGGTGGGTGCTTCTTTGATGTTCAGAGGGTGGTACCTTTGAAATAGGCACCGCAATGGGAACATAAAAGGCAGCATCTGCACCGCATGCACTTCTGCAGTCCATGCTGTGCAGGTACTGGGGTGCATGCACACAGGAGGGAAAATGTTGTGTCCCCTTGCGTGCAATCACATGGTGTGAGTCACCAGGCACCAGGGGGCCCTACCCTTTGTTTCAGCTCCGCGGTGGAACTGCCATGAAAACCGTGGCGGAGAGGAACTTCGTAATATGCTTGGCGGGACCGTGGCAGTACCACCAAGCATATTGCGACCTCAGGATAACTGCGCAAACATCAGGGAATGGCGGTTCCCTGGCGGTTGCGGTGGCCCCAGGATGCTCCGACTACCCTAGTCATAATATTAGGGCAGTCAGGAGACAACCACTATTAGTCTGGTGGTCCGTGGACCGCCAGACTCATAATAAGGCTCGAAGCACTTGATTCCCCTTCGGATTCTGCGCCACGTCCTTTGAATATTTAAGTAATAATAATTTCTAAATATTTTTATTACTGAATAGCTTAGGCTAGTCTCTCATTATTGTCTTCATATCAATTGTTTCTAGTGATTATGTTGCTGATTATTGATTGTTTATCTGCTGTTTTATTAAGTCCTTGTTGAACCATTGTTTTTTGTGCAGAGGTGGAAGGTGACACATGTAAACTTGGTCAGTAAAAATGTTTTGCCAAATTTAGATAATCTTACTTTATAGAAAGTGGGGTGTCTTGCACCAATGTAATGCAAACTAAGCCGGAATTATATGGTTTCCTAAATAAATTCAAATTACATATTTTCTTTGCTGATTTTTTACAACAATCATTGGGAAAATCTAAATAAAATGTACTCAAAACAAAGCACAGTTTTTCCTACATTAAGTAACAAAAGTCTTTACTATTTTGAGAAATAATGCATAAAAGACATATTTTAGCTTGATTACAAACCATAAAAATTGCAACACAATCATAGAAAAAATGAACTGAATATTTTGCAAGAGTTAAGAAAGAAACAAGATATAATCGTTTCCAATGCTGATAAAGGTGGGCTTCGTGGTAATAAACCAAACAAACATCATATACATCAGAAGCAGGCAGCTGAGTGTTAATATCTTTGTCATTACCAGCAGAACCAACCAACGAAGGCAAATCCTTTGTGAGAGCCTAGGGGCTTTGGGGCTCATTACGATGGAGGGCGGCCCGCCACTACAATTACGATGCACCCGCCAGTTTGGCAGGCGCATCCAGGGTATTAAACATTGCGGACGGTGCTGCTGGCTGCAGCACCGAACGCAAAGTCTGGTTGTCATGCTGTGCATTTCCCTGCATTACATGGGAGGCACCTCGTGGCGGTGCCTGCCATGCAGTGCAGGAAAATGCCCAGTGCAGCAACACCTCCCTCCACGACAAGAGGAGCCCGCAACAGGCACCCAAACCCAATCCCCGTCATGGAAAGGCTGCCTGAGGCCTACATTGTGATCTGGCGGGCTAGGCACCGTCACCATTTCACAGGCCCTGTCCGCTCCGCCAGGCAAACGCAATGATTGGTTTTGGCGGAAGCGTACCGGGCAGTCTTTGAGCCCGCCAGGCTTGCGGAATGATTGCCCCCGCCATGTAATGTGGCGGGGGGAAATTAGCATTCAGATGGCAGAGGGCCAACCACCGCACGGCTGGTGGTGGCGGGCCTTCCGCCATCATAATGGGCCCCTTATTTACAAACCCCCTGCACTGCCGGTGAGACACTTTTTTTTACACACCGGCGGCGCAGTGTCCTGCCCCACATTAATAAGGCCACGTAAAGCCACCCTGACAGGCTTTTCATGGCTTTGTAAATATGGCCCCTTTTTTACCATCACTTTGCATGAAAAAGTCATTCAATGGGTATTGCTGTGAGTGTTCCCATGCAAAACCCTGCATGGCTTCTCATGGCCTTGAAAATATGGCCACTTTTCACGCATCACTTTGCATGAAAGGGACGTGCCATGGTTATTGCTGTGGGTGTTCCCACGCAACAAGCATGAATTCTGCCGCATTCCCAGATTTATATTTCATAAACCTAAGAATGCATCAAAATCCTAAGCCTCCCCAGGGGAGGCGTAAGGAAGGGCAACAAGGAGAAATACTTTTATTTCCCCTCGTTGTGTCCTCTTTCTATGCAGACAGAGGAAAACGCCATCAATGATTGTTTTTGTGCAGGAAGGGACACCTTCCCGCACAAAAACAATCATACCTGCAACTCAGGCACCCTTGCACCATTGTGCAAGGGAGTCTGTGTTGTCGCATGGCAGCCAGTTGTCCACCAGCGGAGTTAAAAGCACAGGGATGCGTCATATTGTTGTAAATATGATGCAACCCTGTGCTTTTAAAATGATGCAGCTCAGTGCAGCAAAATGGCTTGCGGTGCAGTGCTGCGTCATTTTGCTCTAAATAAGGGCCCTATTTCCACAAGCTGTCTACAGATGCTGAAACAAACAAGTTGAAAAACACACAAAGACACACACATTTTAGTACTTTTTAACTCCTCTGTATGGCTTTTGCCTTGCACAAAAATCATCTTTGATAGAAAATTCGACTATCCCTTCAAGAACAAATAGCTTCCTAAACCATGCATACCAAGCAGGAAGTTCTGCCTGTGATAAAGATTGGTAGCTACTGATAGCCACATCTCTTGCTGCTCAGACAAACCAGAGCTGTCTCACTGGATAAAACGGGTACATAATGTATACACTAAAATTACATTTCAGCTATGCAGTATAACATATCACATTAGAACCCAGACTCATGTTTTACATCGTGTATCAATTTGGTAATTAGAGAGCGAACTAGATTATTTCTAAAAACTAAGGGGCACATGCACCAAGGTAGGATTTTGCGAGTCCTTAATTGCGATTATTAAGGAATTGCAATTAAGGAGTCGCAAAAGCCTATGCATGTAGGAATCGCTATAAAAATAGCAATTCCTAAACAATCCTTAATTGCGACTCGCAATTTGCGACTCGCAATTAAGGAATGGCTCCCCATTCATTCCTATGGGCCTATAGGCCCTTAGGAATGAATGAGAGATTGCATGCGCAATGTGCGAGTACCAAGAGGTACTCACAAATTGGGCATGCAATTTCAAGGGTGCAAGGGTGTCAAAAGGACACCCTGTTGCACCCCTGAAAATTGTGATGTACACCCATGTTGCGCACACATATGCCCCGAGGGCATGTGTGTACGCAACATGAACCTTTGAAAAATGAAAATTACTGACCAGTTTAATTGCTCGGTAATTTGCGCCCCCAAATAGTGAAATCGCTATTTAAAAGTGGTTCTTGCATTGCATTTAAGGAATCGCAAATTGCGATTTCTTAAATTGCGAGTGCCTTACACCTTGATGCATCACAAAAGCCCCTTTTGCGGGCGCAAATGGCCGATTTTTGAGAATCGCAATGTTTGCGCTTGCAAAAAAGGTTAATGCATGTGCCTATAAGGAGCGTGCGAGAAAAGAAAATAGGATGGCCCTTGAAGAACATATACTATGCTACAAGCATGAGGAGAGTCAGAATGGGGATCTGCAGAATTGCTGCTCCATGAGATTACGATGGCCCAAATCAAAACACATGCCCATGACACTGCTTACTCACTATAGCTGACATCAAGGGGCGGGCATATAACTTGGGCTACAAGTGCGGCAAGCTGATATACTCGTACACAAACCAAGACAGGACTGCGATCTAGGTGGTACAAATACAAAATGTTGACGGGTACTATGCAACAAGCGCTCCTACTATTGCAGGAGCTTTTGCAGCTTTTATAGGCTTCTATATACCAAACGCATACCCCTAGGTTAGGAAATATGTATTCCTTTACTCAAACTATTGATGATCCCCTCTTTACCTGCTATCGATAGAAGATTTGGATACACCATTGACCTGTGAAGAATTGGGGGAGTCTTAGCCGCTATGCAGACAGGCAAGACTCTGGGCGACAATGGGCTTTTAAGGAGAACCTTTTATACTTATTCAGCCCCTTCTTGATATGTATGGTGAGTCTCTAAGCTAGAGCTGGGAGAGCTTGGTCATCTCGGTCATCTGTCCAAATGATTTTCCATCGAGAGGGACACACATCAAGAATGCCCCCTATCTCTCTTATTATTTACCCTTGTTACGGAACCCCCTGCTGTATGGGTCAGGAAGTACAGACTGGTCCAGGGGTTCCAATGGGCTCGAGATGTAGAAGGTCACATCTCTTCATGTGCAGATGATATGCTACAGTACCTTAAGTAGCCACAGTGGCCTGGGGAGAGACTTGTGACAATTTGAGACAACTTCAGAATGACCTCCAAACTCAAAGTCAATTAAGAAAACAACATTCTGGTACCTCTATGGGGGGCTGGGAGTTGTGCACCCCGCCCCCAAACCTCCCACAGATTAAAATAAAGCGGGCCCTTTCAAATATTTTGGCATCTTCATTGCCTCTGATCCAGTACTATGTTGGGAACTCAACCAACTACCCTACGGGTTTGGATACTGACACATCAACTGCCCTCCATATCTCAACATTGAGGCACGTTGCTCTGATAAAGATGATTGTTCTCTCCCCGTTTTTATATGTAAAACAAAGCTACCCATTTCATGCGCATTTCTTCACTGTGACTATATTCATAATGAGATCATTTATAGGGGGCGGCATGACTCCCTGGTTAGTGTTTGATCACGGTTTAGGGGTGGCAGATATGGTGCTGTATTATTTAGGCCCCCTTTGTCCATGATCAATGATTAGCTGGTGTATGGACAAAATATTGAGTTGTAATTTCGGTAGACAGCTATATCAGAAATAAAATATCATGATACAAAAATATTGTGATGCAAGAATATCGCTGTCTGGAATTTTGTTTTTTTCGTAAGTAATATTGTTTTCAAAAATATCTTTGTACCTAATATAATTTTTTGTAATATAGTTGTAAAAATATAGTTTTTTAATTATTTTAATGTGTTTAGGTCATATATTAGCTTTTTCTTTTCTTTTTATAGAATATAGTTTGTCCTTTTCAGTGATTTAGAATGTTCAATTTAATTGTAAATAGTCATTTATAGAACAGTAGTGGGCTGTTGGTTTTGTAGGGGGACAGACTGGGAAGTTAACTAAGTAATAATTATTAAATATTTTTTAATTTAATTGAATATGATTGATGATAATTATATAAATTGTGTAAATCTGATTTATTTTAGTCATATTATAGGCATGTGTTGCTAGGTTTGAAGGGTATAGGGTGGGAAGGTAATTCAGTAATAACTAATTAACAATTAATTATTACTTAAGAAGGAATTATTTAATTCAATATTTATTATGAAAATTGTGTGATACTTATATATTTTAGCTATATGTTTGATGTGGGTCGTTATGTAAGTAGGAGTATAGGATGGGGAGTAAATGAAGTAATAATTAATTAACGATTATTCATTAAGTGTTAAATAATAATCTAATTGATTATTAATTATATAACGTGTCTAAAACGTGTATATTATACTCATATTTTTGCTATAGGTTGCTAGATTTGCAGGAGTCTAGGGTGGGAAGTTAATTAAGTAATAATTCATTAACAATTGATTACTTTTGCTAATTAATTATTTAATTAATTATCATTATGTAAATACATTCTGCTATACTTATTTTAGTTTCATTTTAGGTGTGGGCTACTATGTTTGTAGGGGTATAGAGTGTGGAGTTATGTAGTATAGATTTGAAATGTTAATTAATAATGTTTATATTAAGAGTTAAATATTTTTATAAATTAATAGGGTTATTCAACTGTGTACAGTGTTTGAAGTGAAGTCCTTTACATACTGTTGCTTAGACCGGCGTGGGAATAGTAAATTTAACCCTTCAGCAGTCCTGCACTTTTCCTTCTGTAGAGCTGTGTGGAGTGGGAATAGTAAATTTTACCACTCCAAAGTCCAACGCTTTCCCTTTTTTTTGGCAACTGGAGTAGGAATAGTAAATGTAACATCTCCAAAGTTTAACACGTTTCCTTCTGTTGCTTAGACTGGAGTGGGATAATTAAGTTTACCCCTCCGAAGTGCTACAGTTTCCCTCCTGTTTCATAAACTGGGTTGGGAATAGTATATATAATTTTCCTAGACTCCAATACTTTTCCTTATATTGGTTGCATATATATATATATATATATATATTATTATTATAATTATAATTATTTAAATTATATGTTATATTTTTATATTTTCAATATTTTTACATTTTTTTGATTTAATTTATTTAGCAGGTTATTTAATATTTTGTAATAGATTTTTTTTATTCAAATATATATTTATATATAGATTGATTTATAAATGTACACACAAATTCAGGGCCTCATCTATGAGGCCCCTTGTGCCGCTGGAGCGTTGCTTTTGGGACGTCCCATGGCGTAGAAGCCTGCTCCATATTTACGAGGCGGCACTAAGCCACTTTTTTTGGCTTAATGTTGCCTCGTAAAAAATGGTTCCCTTTAACTCAGTTTTCTGCGTGCAATGGGTGTTTCTGGGGGATTTCCCAGCAACATCCATGGATTTTTCACTCTGCCCCAGATTTATGAGAATGTAGCACACATGGAAAGAGTAAAAAGCCTCCTGTGATTGTTTTTATGCAGCAAGGTTTCCCTTCCTGCACAAAAATAATTATCTCCATAACGCAGGCACCCTTGCACCATGGCGCAAAGGTTCCGGCAGCCCATTGCGCGCCAGTGTAGGGAAAAAGGACAGGAATGTGCTGTATCTGATGTATACAGCTCATTCCTAACCTTTTCTTTTGCCTTAGGGCAATGCAGCAGGAAGACCTGTGGCGCTCTCCTACGGCAAAACCTCATAAACGAGGCCCTCAGTATTTACAAAAGTGAAGTTTTTTTAGATTTTTGCAGTTGAAAGGCCAACAGCCCGAAACTAGAAACATTTCCTGAATAAAACCCCTAAGAAATGAGGGTCACTATTGAGCATTTGGAAAGAAAGGAATATTTTGTATTTACCGAGCGCAGGTGATGAACATTTCTTTTTTTTTGGGATAACATTTTATTGATTTTATCCGTTGCACATACAGGGTTATATTTTTAGCAGCAGCAACATAAAACACCTTACTGAATAGCATATAATAAATTACAATATTTGGTTCAACATTTCTTTAAGTTCTTTCCGTCGCATTGCCAAATCCACCAGCGGGGATGTACACAGGGACCCTCTGTACCTATTCCACGCTTTCCATTTCTTTTCCCACTTCCTAGGGCACCCCCAAATTATGAAGACTTCCTTTTCAGCTACCATACATTTGTCTAATTCCTGTATCCATGTTCGTATGGATGGCACCGCTACGGCCTCCCAATGGCGCGCTATTTCCCGCTTGACCAGGGTGAAGCCCAGCGTCACCATCTGCTGCTCTATTTCCGTGAGGTCTGTAGCCTCCCATATGTTCAGTAGGCCCACCTGAGGCGTGAGGGTCAGAGTTTTTCCCAGTGCGGTTTGGAGTTTGGTTGTGGCCCCCTCCCATATCGGTCGGATCGCGGGACATTCTCATATTGTATGGTAGAAAGTGGCCTCCTGGTGACACCCTCGAATACATAGTGAGTCCTCCCTAGCCCCCATACGTGCAAGAAACACCCCCGTGATATAGGCCCTGTGCAGGACTTTTAGTTGGATCAGTCGATATCGGAGGGTGATCGCTGCTCCCCTGGGAGACATCAAAGCCTCCCTCCAGTCTTCTTCTGCAATGGGTCCTACGTCGTGTTGCCACTTCTCCCGAAGTGCCTCAAATGTATCAGGGAGGTCGTTACATAGCTTTTTGTACGTCAGGGATATGGCCTTCGAGCGCAATTGCCCATCTAATAATCTGTCCTCTAGGGGCGAGGAGTCGGGGATATCTTGTGGGGTCTTGAATGCTGTCTGGAGGGCATGTCGAATCTGGAGGTAGCGAAATAGTTTACCTTGTGCCATGTGGTAGGTGGTCTTCAGTTCCTCAAAGCCAAGGACGGCCCCTTTCTTTATCAAGTCCCCTACCTTTGAGATACCGATTAGGTCCCATTTGTCGAACCCTGGTTGGAAACATAGTAAACCAAGTCTTTGGGCCTGCCACAGCGGTGTCGCCTTTGTAAGAACATTTGCCCACCCTAATCGAGAATTCGCTCGGCGCCAGATGTCGATTGTATGGGACATGGGGCCTATATATGACTGTTTTTTCCCCGTGGAGTAAATCACTCCCAGATACCCTGCCCGGCCTGTCTGGTATTTATCGAGCCCGAATGCTGGGTCGTCAGGGGGGCGGTACAGCCAGTGATTGACCACCACCAACTGTGAGGCCCAATAGTACAGCTTAAGGTCTGGCAAGGCTATGCCGCCGTTGTACCACCCTTTGGTGAGTTTTTTCAGGGATATCCGGGGGGCGCCTCCGTCCCATAGTAGCGAACGAACCTCACCCTCAACCGCTGTGAAGTAGGTATCCGGAACCCTATGTGGGCAGTTTTGGAGGACATACAGGAATCGCGGGAGTGCAAGCATCTTAAAAAGGGCGGCTCGACCCGCCAGGGAGAGCGGCAGTGTCCGCCAGTGTTCGACATCGGATCTCAGTCGGGCCAGTGGGGGGGCCAGGTTACGGCTATAGAACAGGGCCGGATCTGCAGTAACATACACTCCCAAGTAGCGAAACCCTTCCTCAGCCACCTCTAGTCTGCAGCCGGGGGGGAGGGGGGGCACCCGCCCCTGGAGCATATACAGTGTAGATTTGGTCCAGTTAATCGCGTATCCAGAGTATTTACCAAAGTTGGTGAATATATCTAGAACTGCCCTGATGGACCGGTATGGGGAGGCCAAATAAAGGAGGATATCATCTGCGTATAGTGAGATTTTGTCCTCCAGGTCTGGCGCCCACTTCAACCCTCTTACCATTGCATCTCGTCTAATCCACGCCGCCAATGGTTCAAGCATAATGGAGAATAGTAACGGCGACAATGGGCAGCCCTGTCTGGTGCCTCTCCTTAACTGAAAGGCTCGGGATGTATGGTTATTAACCCGTATTTGGCCCCATATGTCCTCATAGAGGAGGCGCACCCATGCTAGGAACCGAGGACCGAACCCACACCGCGCTAGCACCTCGAATAGGTACGGCCATTCGATAGAGTCAAACGCCATCGAGGCATCTAGGGATATAATCGCCGCGTCTTCTTCTTCTATGTAGTTTTTTCGGGCCAAGACATTCTGGAGACGGCGGATGTTTAACGTCGTGTTCCTACCTGGCATAAAACCGGACTGGTCTGGGTGCACCAGGGCAGAGATGACCCAAACCAACCTCGTGGCTAGTACTTTCGCCAGTATCTTAGCCTCTACACTGATCAGTGATATTGGTCTATACGATCCGCAGTTGTCTCCTGGTTTCCCAGGTTTCCGAATTACCACTATAGTGGCCAGGCGTTGATCTGAGGGGAGTCGGCCAGATTCATAGCTTTCATTGTACATGGCTCGAAGGTGAGGGGCCACTTGCGAGCCCATCACCTTTAGGAATTCAATAGGGGTACCATTGGGCCCCATTGCCCTGCCCGAGCGAACCATTGCTATTGCTTTGAGAATTTCCTCATCTGAGAGGTCGCTGTCTAAGGCCTGCCTGTCGTGGTCTGATAGAGCGGGGAGATCAATGTCTGCGAGGAGCTGTCTGGAGTCCTCCGCGGTATATTTGGTAGATGGGGAGTAGACTTCCTCAAAGTGTCTTGCGAATGCTTCTGCTATGTCCTTGGGGTGCGTAACCGTCTCCCCAGTGGCCAAAGCTAGTCGCTGCACCCATCTGTCCACCTGATCCCGTTTCTCGAGCCATGCTAGTGTCTTTCCCGCCTTGTCTCCCAGCTCGTAGAGTCTGTGTTGCATACTGAGGTGTTTGGTCATCATGTGTTCTCTCGCCTTCAGCCTGTACTCCCCTTGCTTGAGTGTGAGGCGGTGTAGTGTCTCGTCAGTGGGCCTGGGTGCATACTCAGTTTCCCATTGTTTAAGCTCATCCTCAAGCTGGAGAGTCGTTTTGCGTTTGTTACTGGTATATCCAGTCTTCAGTGCCAAAGCCCGCCCCTTCAACACCACCTTGAATGTCTCCCATATGGTACAGGCCGAGTCTACCGACCCTAGGTTTTCATCAAAGTAGTTTTTAGTATTAATGCGTAGGTCGTCCTTGATGTCTGGTATCTTTAACAACCAAGGGTCTTTTACAATCGTGGTTCTAGGCTGCCGTTCCCAATGCGTGTATTCGATCCACACCGGAGAGTGATCGGAGATCCCTCTAGGGAGGACTCGGGAGTGTGAAAAACCCCCGCGCGTGGCCGCATAGGTCAAGAAGTAGTCGATACGGGACGAGCTCTTGTGCACGTTTGAGTAGTACGTGAACTGCGGCACGGCCAGGTGTGTATCTCGCCCTATGTCTATGAGGCCCATAGCTGCTAGAAAGTCTGGCATAAGCCTGCTTGCTTTACCTCCTATCCTTTGCGGGTGTCTGTCTGTGGAGTCGTCGTGATGAACATTTCTGACCTTTTAGAGCCCTCACAGCACAATGAGAATTGGAACATTGGACCCCTTCAAGACCATGACTGGCTTGAGGCAAAAAATGGCACCCAAAGAGCTGGCCATTCCTGCACACCTGGGGCTGAATTAGCTCAAGGTCCTCCATAGATGTTACTATACATCAATACACCTGCAAAAATTCGGGATGTTAACAAATGTACAATATCTGAGATGTAATTTAGACCCTTCTAGTTTTCTCAGTGCAGTGTGGGCTGGGACACACATTAAGAAACACTGGGCAAACATTCAGGCGATACTTACTGTGGTCCTCTCGGTCCCGGGCACACTGGCACCGTAAAGCCCGCTGTTCGGGGTCCCAGATGTTGGCTGTTTAATTGTGGAAAGAGATAGGGATCATTGCTCACCGTTCCCATAATGGCAGAGGGAGATGTGCACAACTAGGAGAACAAGTATAAAACATGAGAACATACAGGGCCCGCGCTAGGCATGGCAGTGTGGGCAGCTGCCCAGGGCCTCGCACTCAGCCCACCAGCCTGGGGCCCTGCACCAGTTCAACACATCACCAGCCCACTTCTCTCCTGCCGATTCATTTGAAACAAAGGTGTCTTTTTGCAATTGGGCCCATTGGGGGGCGGGGGTTGGTGCTCCCTGTGCCTCTTAGGGATGGTGCCCCAGTTGTAAGGAGACACATTATTTTGCAGGTTTGTCCTGCAATTAGACATCCTGCCTGGCTGTCCATTTAGAGACACTGCTGGACACCCATTGTCAGCACTTTAGCGCCCCACAGGTTTAAGTCTCAGCCCAGAACCAATTCTCACACCTTCAGCCCGAAATCGGCTGTAGAAGAGGTGCTTGTAGGTGGCTGAGAGGAGGAGCTGCGGCCCAGGAGAAGTCAGAACAAAGCAGCTTCTGGAGCCCTGAATATGTCACTTATGCAAATTCGAGGGTCCTCGCACACTCAATTTCGGTCCAGCCCCCAAAACTCCTAGAACCAGCCCTTAGAACATATGGGCATCACGACGTGAGCTCAATGAACTGGGCTAAGAGTGAGCTGCCAACAATGGCCTATCACTGTTGTAACAGGTGGGCTTCTGTAAATTGAGCTGCCACTGTTATCGAAGGAGTACAAGTAACATACGCTACATTGAACTCTAGTAACTACGCCCAACACCAACATACGCCAGCAGACAATGGCTCTTCTAGTTCTGTAGGAAAGGACTCGAAGATGAATAAAGCCCTAAAGTGTCACATTAATGGCTGAAGGTGCTATAACAGTACATTAAACATAGCATAACATAAGGTGGAATGATGAAGTTAAGAAAAAAAATCAAAGTCAAGTGGTCTAGTGTTTGGGATATGAACTGATTGCTGGAGTGCTTCCAAATATTAGTGGTTTGAATTAAATACATCACATGCGTCCGAGATGTGGGCGTTAGGAATTGCCGGGTCAAAGGTCTTCCCCAATGAACATGAATATCCTTTGGGAGCAGGACGTCTACCATGTACTTTTAAGGATGCTCTCTCATTATGGCAGCCTGCTCAGAAGATCAGAAGATTCAAGCAGGTACCCGTGGGCTTTCATGTGTCAATCAAAGTTCTGCTGAATGAAAGTATATTTCCCCTTAATTGGATGATGCCGAGGGATAGGAGAACCACTGGTCTCTAGATGATGCTGTAGTGTTTTTAAATTATATTTTGAAAAAAGTCTTCTTTTCTTTTACTATGGCGAAATTATATTTTTTTTGCCCAAAAATTGTCAAAACAATTGTAAGAGCGTCTTTGCATGACTAAATAGATGCTGTTTTGGCCCTAATTAGGAGTTGCAATGTACTGGTGGGGTGCAGACTCGGCACGCAAAATTAAGCATACCGTACAATGACCCTCTGTCAGTGTCATGCAAATATTAGTTGAGCCCTCTGGAATGAGAAACAAAGATGCAGATTCCCCTCAGTTTCTTTGTTCTGGGACGCAGTGCTTAATTTGAGCCAGTGGTTGCGGGTGGGGGAGACCGGCACTTACTTTTGGGGACCAACACTTATTTTTCTGCATCATTTATTTATCGAGCACAAGAGAAATGGAAATTACACAGATCAGAAAGATGGAGTAAGAGAAATATGACAAAACAGTAACAAAAGGAGACAGCAGGAACTTGCAGGAGTGAGATAAAGGGGGAGGGAGTATCTGGTGGTGGTTTTAAAACTATCAGCATTTGTATTCCAGTCATCGACGTTTAATTGCACTTGCTGCGGGCATCTGAGCAGAGTTTCAGGCACCAGCACTCTTTCTTTCACAAACTAAGCACTGTCTGGGGGTAATTCACAGTCAGATTTACCTCTTGCTCCGATCAGGTGCTAAATTGACCCGTGCAAAAACAACAGTTGATGGATAGAATGCAGAACCATGTCATACATTCACCCCAGTACAGAGATCTGGGCCTAAATCCATCGTTTTTTAGCTCACCAGAACGGTCCAGTTTGAACCCAGACATATGCAAATCAGTCTTGACCCTGTGCCTCATGGGAACAGTCCAGCCCGAACTGCCAATCCAGGTCCTCCCTGGACTGAAAACAAACATCCTAGGACCAGTTTCGGTGTTTTACCCCTCTTCAGCCAGGATAGCTTGGTTCCAGTGGCGTAGAGAGCACGGGACCCACGTCTGGGCATACCCTTCGCACTCGGGATGACAAATGCAAAAACAACAGTTGATGGACAGAATGCAGAACAATGTCATACATTCACCCCAGTA
This sequence comes from Triturus cristatus, assembly GCF_964204655.1. NCBI lineage: Eukaryota > Metazoa > Chordata > Amphibia > Caudata > Salamandridae > Triturus > Triturus cristatus. The sequence continues at coordinate 362,371,620 of NC_140584.1, read as the reverse complement.
CAGAGATCTGGGCCTAAATCCATCATTTTTTTGCTCACCATGCCGTTCCAGTTTGAACCCAGCCATATGCAAATCAGTCTTGACCCTGTGCCTCATGGGAACAGTCCAGCCCGAACTGCCAAGCCATGTGCTCCCTGGACTGGAAACAAACATCCTAGGACCGGTTTCGGAGTTTCACCCCTCTTCTGCCAGGATAGCTTGATTCCAGTGGCATGGAGAGCACAGGACCCACATCTGGGCATACCCTTCCCACTCGGGGGGACACATGCAAAAACAACAGTTGATGGACAGAATGCAGAACAGTTTGGGCTGGACTGTTCCCATGAGGCACAGGGTCAGACTGATTTGCATATGGCCATCTCTGAACTGGGGTGGTGGAGTGAGCTGAAGAAGGAGGATGGATTAAACCCAGATCAGTTGACTGGGGGTGAGTGCTTGCAATGTTCAGCACTCCGACCATCATCCCCTTTGGTTTTGCTGTGTGCACCCTAAGTTAGCAGGGTATGCCCAGACGTGGGTCCCTTGCTCACTTTGCCACTGGATTCAAGCTAGCCTGGCTGATGACGGCTGATTAGCCAGAAAACGGTCCCAGGATGCTTGTTTCCGGTCCAGGGAAGACAAGGCTTGGCAGTTCGGGCTGGACTGTTCCCATGAGGCACAGGGTCAGACTGATTTGCATATGGCCATGTCTGAACTGGGCTGGCGGGGTGAGCTAAAGAATGATGATGGATTAAACCCAGATCAGTTGACTGGGGGTGAGTGCTTGCCATGTTCAACACTCTGTCCATCATCCCCTTTGAAATTGACCACTTTGAAATTGACCCGCGGCAGGTGTTGGGCAGAGGTGAATGGAGGCGGGTTGAAAGTCAAGGGAAGAGGAAGACAGTACCTTACTCAGCACTTACTGAAAGAAAAGCTTGGACAATGACCAAGGCTTATCTGCTGCTGCTGCCACTGCTTTGAGTTTGATGGTATTCCAGTTGCTATGTTCATGTTTGGTGTTCCCTCAATTGGAATCCGGCAACACCAGCCCACTTGTAATGGGTGGAGCGAAATTTCATATGGGAATTTTGCTCCACCTGACTCGTATTCAGGCCCTTGGTGTCAGTTAGTGTTCAATAACGGTATTACAGAAAGGGACGCAGAAATGTCTGCGGCACCTTCTTTAACACCAAAGTGTCCCAGGGGCACACAAAGAACTCTGAAATACCTGTTGCGGCCCCGGGGCCCCTGGTGCGAAGGCCTATCCTACTCAGTGGTCAATTCCACAGGTTTAGAGATGATATTGAACACTGACTTTTAGCCTGCATTCCAAAATCTATTGGGGATTTTCCAAAATCCGAGATGCAATAAGTCCAAACAAGCAACATGAAAATATGTCAACTCAGACAACATTTTTGCCTTACATATCTTCTGTCAAACCTTGAGAAGTAGGTAATGAAGAGCTTGTTCACAACTTGTTTTGCCTAATGTAATAACTAGGAAACCTTGCATCAATCACAACTTCCATTCAACCACTTTGTGGGATCCTAGACAATGATTTTTTATCCTTTTGTCTCCTTTTCCTTCATCATCCGATAAAAGCACCTTTAAATGTTTCAATTTAGGGTATGCACTACACAAAATCAAAAGACTGTAATGCTACTATACATCTATAGTAACAACCTAGGCCACATACAGGGGCAACATTTAACTGACGTTTCTCTTGGCTCACTAATTGCATTGTCATCAGGGCAGTGGTGGAGGAGCATGAATGTTTCTAAGTTTAACAATTGTCACTCAATGCAGTTATAGTTAATTTCTCAGAATGGGGTGAAATTTCGAATTAAAGACAAATTTATTCAAAGAAGTGGCAATACTCACTGCCAAACTTCTTGCTAGAGTTTATCCCAAATGACTGATCAAACGCTGAATGAAAAGCGCATGGCTTTGTCTCAGACCAGCCTTATTGACGCAACACCAGAATGAAAAATCCCAATAAGTAGTATTGTGACTACATTTTGATTAGCCTCTATTCTATAAAAATCATTGGAATGTACTAACAGCTGGGGTTCTTTCTCTGGAACTTCTTATGATTGCTTTAAAAAACAGGCAAAAATTGAAAAATCAATTAGTACGGGCAGCCATCCTCCATGATAATATACCATGGAGACTTACTGACTATTGGGGAATCCCACCAATTGTTGGTCATTACAAATGTGCCCACATCAGGGTCTGTCCTTTCACTACTGAAGCTAAAAAAATTCTTCTGGAACCACCAATATCACCATTTCTCTAACTGCAATACGAATAATTTTGTGTAGTCAATCATATGCCAATGCAACAAACTGTACATTGGACAGACCACACTAAATGTAAGTATTTGTATATGTCAGCACAAGAGTGGTCTGAGATGTAAGATCCTCACTGCCCCTCTATTAGAGCACTTGATTGAAGCTGGGCACACTGAAGACGACATACGATGGCAGGTCATTTCCATCATCACTATACCAAAAAGAGGAAAAGATTTGGAACAACTTCTCAACAGAAAAGAACTGTAGTGCATTCTTAAAATGAACTCTATGAAAGTTGGATTGAATAGCCAAGAGTACTGGACAACTTAACTATAAAGAATACATTTGATCTTGTTCTTCTGTCAATAAAACTGTATTTTTTAAAGACTGATGTAATGCTGCATTCTAGTGACATTCTATCTGTTTCCTTTCTTTTATTTTGGGCTCCCTCATCTTTTTATTTAACATCACACTCTTTGTCTTATTTGAGATCGTGCCCACTAGGGTTCATTATAGTTTCTTCTGCTCTGTGACTCCATTCCAAGAAGGCTCCCATTTTGAGTAGCCGTTTTTCGTCCTCCACGACAGCTCCACTCCCCTTCCCCAGTCATGTGTCTTCCTGCTCTGACTCAGGTTATGAATGCAGACCTTGACATCACTTTCTGCTTGAAAACTTGCTGCAATGAGACTGCGATTCTCTTGGCCTGGGTGGAGTTTGCAAAGTTCCAGAAAAACTCCACTGCACTCTGCGGAGTTCTGCCAGCAGCAGAGTCTGTTAAGCTACCTGTCACGCCAGAGGACGCTGTTCCTTTCTGGAAGTTGAGTAGACATTCTATTTGAGCGGCAGCTTCCTCAATGTGAGAAATAGATTTCTTAACACTAACAGTCGCAACCTGCAACGACTGCTCGCGTTGAGAAATCTCGCCGGGAGGATGTCCAGCACGCAATGTTTTCCCGCAAGCGCTTGCCTACTTAACGTTGGCAAGCTGTTCGAGAGCAAAAACTCTACGTCAAAATCTGTGCTCCGTGTGGAGTGGGAAAAACTGCAAACTTCGCCGCCATCAGAATTCTTCATCCACCCCAACAATTCTCTCCCCATGCTTTCCAACTTCGCTCCCATTTTGTGCAGTGGACCCCTCTACAGGCCCCAACTGGGAGTCTCATGCCTACCACGCATACTGAACATCTTTCCCTGAATTCTGCAGGTATGCTCCTTGTGGAACCTTACAATTTTTCTCCACAATATTTCCCTCTCACAGTCTGCTCACCTCTTCTTGGTGTCCCCATCCGTTGCCATCCCCCGCACTCCTAATAAAATTCAAGCCATACCCAAAGGACTCCGGAATATCCTGGCACGCTCGGGCTCCTTTTAATTAGTTAGTATTACACTGTTATGTCCCTGCATCAGTTTCATTGGGGTATTTCTCTCATGCTTCCCTTTTCCACATCCTAGGTTATACCCCTTCTGCCATCTGCATTAATTCCTTGCATACCATCTGGCCATTTCTCTGGTGAGCCCTCTAAGATCTCTGTGCTATAATCTTTCCTTACTCTTTGAGCACATCTGTACATTCAGTTGACTTTCAAGGACCTATGTAAATATTTTAAACGATATGCGTTCTGTATATTTTGTATCACTTCCATGTTTTAGATTTTCCCTTTTCTTCACATACTGGCACATGCATCAAGCTAGGATTTTGCGATTCCTAATTGTGAATATTAAGGATTCGCAATTAAGGACTCGCAAAATCCTATGCATGTAGGAATTGCTATAATGTTAGCGATTCCTACACATTCCTTATTTGCAACTCGCAAATTGCGAGTCGCAAATAAGGAATAGCTTCCTATTCATTCCTATGGGCCTACAGGCCCATAGGAATGAATGGGAAATTGCAAGCGCAACTTGCGAGTACCAATAGGTACTCGCAAATTGTGCATGCAATTTCAGGGTGCAAGGGTGTCAAAAGGACACCCTGTTGCACCCCTGGAATTGACCTGTGCACATATGTTGTGCACACACATGTCCTAAGGGCATGTGTGTGCGCAACATGAAACTTTGAAAAATGCACAAAGGTGCTTTTTTTGAAAGGTTTTGCAAATTACCATGAAGTTCAACTTCATGGTAATTTGCGCACCCTATTAACGAAATCGCCAATTTTTTTACTTTAATGCATTGCATTTAAGGAATATCAATTTGGGATTCCTTAAATGCAATCACAATTTAAGAAATCACAATTTAGAGATTACTTATGTGGGTTCACGAAAGGTCATAACATGGAGGATAGTGCTGACCATATGCACTTCCCACATGGTGAACATGGTACTGCACTAAATTCTTTAATAGCTAAGTTCGATCTTGAACTTTTGAGTTGTACAACGACCAGGGATAACATTAAGGGGCAGATTTATGAGGACCGTTGCGCCATCGGAACGTCACTTTTTGTGACGTTCCGTGGCGCAGAAGCCTGCGTGAGATTTATCAGGCAGCACTGAGCCACTTTTTTTGGCTTAATGCTGCCTCATAAATATCAGTCCCTTTAACGCAGTGTTCTGCGTTAAAGGGGCGTGCAATGGGTGTTGCTGGGGGCATTCCCAGCAACACCCATGGCCTTTTGACACTGCCCCAGATTTCCGAGAAATCGTAAATCTGAGGCAGCGCCAAAAGCTTCCGCCTCCCCAGGGGAGGCGTAAGGGAGGCGCAACGGGGAGAAATATCTTTATTTCTCCTCGTTTTTCCTTTTTCTATGTGTGCTGCATTCTGCAGCACCCATACAAAGAGGAAAAAGCTCTTGTGATTATTTTTGTACAGAAAGGTTTCCCTTCCTGTACAAAAATATTCATCTCCGCAACGCAGGCACCCTTGCACCATGGTGCAGAGGTGCCTGCGTTGGCGCAGGCAGCCCATTGTGCGCCGGCGCGGGGGAAAAGGACAGGAATGCGCCGCATTTTATAGATACGGCGCATCCCTGCCCTTTTCTTTTGCCGTAGGGAAGCGCAGCAGGAAGGCCTGCTGCGCTTCCCTACGGCAAAACCTCATAAATCTGCCCCTAAATGCCCAACATTTACCGGCAGGAATGCTGCTACTACTATTGATCATGTTTTGATTTTGTGTAACAGTGATTATGCCAATTTATGGATTACAGAGCAGGTTGTTAGTGATCACAACAGCATTTCGTTAACACTATTATGCTGGGGAAAAGACAACTAAATAACACTAAGAGTATTATTAATTTTACTCCCACAAGAGCAAATGGTATGAGGATCAAATGGACGGGTGTTGACCCCCAAAAAATACAAAAGGAAGTGATTGTTAAGTTTAGACGGGAAATAGATCACTGTCTTAGTGAAGAGTTAAATTCAACGCTCTTGATCCTTAGTTTCCTTAAAATAACTAAGGTTATAGAGGGTATTTTTACCAAGAATCACAGTGCAACAAAAAAATTACACGTAGGATGGTTCGATAGGAATTATACTCAGGCTTTACACAGCCTGAAGGTAGCATTAGGAATTAACCCACGTAATAAAATACATATACAAGAATTACGTTTTAAATACAAACGGACTATTGAAGTCCGTAAAAGAGCAATGCAAGACGAAGCATGGGATAAACTCAGTTTAGCTGCAGCCACTAATAATTGTAAACTATTCTGGGAGACTGTAAATTGCCCCTTTTTAAAGGATGATTGCCAACCAGAACTAACCTCGCATGTAAATTGTAATGTCTGGATCGAATATTTCACTAATATTTTTAACCCAGATAAGATTGACAATAGTTCCTCCTTTGATTCTACCTGGCCCGTTTTACCCCTATCGATAAATATTGAAGAAGTATATGAAGGACTAATGGCTAGTAAAGGAGGTAAAGCCTCAGGGCCGGATGTGGTCCCTATTGATCTGTATAAGAATGAAATTAATCTATGGGCCCCGATTTTAACTAGGATTTTTAATGTTGCTGTAGAAGACCACTTCCCGCCGTCTTGGGAACATTCATTAATTATCCCCCTTTTTAAAAAAGGTTCTAAATCAGAAGCCTGCAATTACCGGCCAATATCGTTATTAGACTCTTCCATTAAGGTAATGAGCAGGATTCTGTTGAAAAGGCTCGAATCCTGGGCCTTAGACAACAAAATCCTCTCACAAGCCAATTATGGGTTTAGGAAGGGTTTAGGTACATTGGAACAGTGTGTCAACCTTGACCTTCTTATCAGCCAGTATTCATTGGTGAAAGGGGGTAACCTGTTCCTATGTTTCACCGACTTAAGTAGTGCTTTTGACCTTGTGGATCATTCCATACTGTGGTGTATACTACTGGATATTGGTGCCCCCAAAGAAATTGTTTATTTCTTGGCAAGACTTTATGAACGTTTATCCAGTAGTGTGCGCTACGGTACCGCAGGTGAATGTACCCTGTTTTTTAACGTTAAAAGGGGCATCCGTCAGGGTTGCGTTTTGGCCCCACTTTTGTTTTCATTGTTTATTAACCAAGTGGATGCAACCTTAAAACAGTTATACGCAGATGCCCCCCTGATAGATGGACAGGTTGTCCCAATTTTATTATATGCAGACCATGCGGTTTTATTGTCACGTACCCCAATAGGCCTCCAGCGTCTTATTAATAATTTTATATCTTTTAACAAGGGCAGAAAACTTTTAATTAACAAATCTAAGACATTTGTAATGACGTGGGAAAAAAACATCTAAACCAAATAAGGCCTTTTTTTTGGAGGGCACAAAAATGTACTTGGTTAAATATTTTTGTTATCTCGGCGTAACCTTTGCAGGAGATGGGAAATGGCTATGCGAATATGATAACATACGACATAAAATGAGTAGAAATACCAGTAGTATTTTCAGATTTTCAACCAAAGTGGGAGCCAGAAGAATTAAAGATATGGTTGCTATTTATAATGCTAGGTGTGTATCTTCTGCTCTTTACGGCGCAGGCATCTGGGGGCACCATTCTGAGAAGTCATTACAGCAAGACGAAAACATTTTTCTCAAACGCTTGCTGAGTGTTCCTCCTTCGGCTTCTATAGATTTGATACATCAGGAAATGGGACTTAACTATATTTCAGATTTAGCCGCCTTACGTCCCCGTCTATTATGGCACTCTATTTGGTCGAAAGAGGAAACGTTATTTACACAATGTATTATTAAAGATTGCCCGAAGTTGGATTATTGTTCTCGTATCCCCTTGTTGAGTTTTATCCATTATTGGTACAGACTTTTGTTCAATTGTAATATCTACACAGAACCAGAGTATGTGGCTTTAATTTCAAAAAGGGAGATTAAAGAAACCTTTGCAGATTATAAAAAGGTAGGTACGAGAGAGACTAACTGGGAAACAACCCACTTTGATATACTACCAACAACTAAACCTTAAAGCTGGTTGTCAAGCATATTTGACTGAAGTAACGAAATCCACCCATCGTTTTGTTCTGACACGCTTAAGGCTAGGGATTGTTCATCATCTTGTGGCTTTCCCGATTATGAAAAAAAGTACTAGCTCTGTGTGCCCTTGCGATAACATGTCTAAGCAGAGTTGCTGCCACTTTTTAATGTTTTGTAAATTTTATCTCTCACTAAGGAAATTTTATTTGAAACCCCTTTTTTTAGAATATAATATTCGGTCTACTAAAAATGCTATGAGGCTAGTTTCCACCCTGGAAAGCCCGAATGTTTGTTTTTATGTGGCATTGTACATTTTAAAAAGTATTACTGCTAGGAAATCCATCATTCCTTAAGTTTGTACATAGTATGAAGTGGTGCATTGAATATAGCGGTTAATTTTTTACAGAATAGTAGCTAAAATAGGGATATAGTTGGCATATGACACTTTATAGCGTAATTTGCACATAATGTACAATGTTAGCACATGTCACTTTCTGTAAAATCTGTAGGTATTTTACTATGTATATTACTTTGCGAATGTTGTAGAGGCTGTTATAATGTATAATGTTTTTCTTTTTTGTTGCTTATATGGTTGTTATTACAAACCGAATAAAGCTTTGGAACTGAACTGATTGGAGAGAATAATCATGTGGTACCTGTAGCATAAAAGGTCCTGTCTCTGTCACACACCCTTCTTCGACTAACATGATTGCACTGCAAATGCGCCTTTCAGGGAACCGAATCTCTGACTACACCCTTAGGTAAACTCTTTTCCATAAAAGGGCCGCAGTCCTGCCTTATTACTGCTATTCTTCCTTTCCTGGTTTTGAATTGTTTAAAAGGGGCGCAAAAACGAATAATGCAATAAAGGGCTAGCATAATTCTTTTACATAGACAATTGCAAAAGCACATCCATGTCACAATCATTTTGTGCAAATTGTGAAAAGGAACAAAATTTCCAATAAATCAGCAGACTGGCACAATCTTTTTCAGGCTTTCTATAGCCATAAATATTCAACACATCTAAACAGATAAATGCACAATTGCTAACAAAAGTGTAATAATTCAAAACAATATTTAGTTTGAAGGCTACATAGAACTAATAGCCTACCCCTTACTGTCCTAAGCAAAGTAATCAAATAAGTCATGCTCGGCGCAAAAGCAGTAACAAGTAACAATGATAACACAATTCTCATTTGACCACAAAACACTACATTATAAGAAAATAGATGATCTTCACGCTCGTCTCCCCCCAATTTCCTTCACTGAGTCCAAATATATCACATACAAAATGTATAATTGTCAAATTCCCCTCCCAAAAAAATACCACTCACCTTTAGTAGTCTTCAGACTTTATCCAGTAAATGCATAAATCCATGTGACACATCCATTTCCGATACCACAAGTACCCATAATTTAAACAAAATATATAAAAACTGCTCCAGGAGAACCAAAAATGCAGGAAGGATGATGTATTTGTAAGGGAGAGACCCCCGACACCCCTTCCTTAACAAACAAATGATAATCCCTTAAAAAAAGATGACAATCTCTTTCCTCTTGATAGCCGCTAACAAAAACACAAAAAGAGAATCCATACTAACATTCTACCTTTTGACTAACCATAATCTCACCTTTCTCTAAAAAACTAAAAAACAAAAAGTTTCTTTCCTGAGTGCAGCAACTACACCTATCTTCCTTGATCCCAATGCTTCACCGACTACTGAAAGTGATGAAAAACCAGCAGCGTAAAGAAAATTTTCCATTGAAGCCAATGAGTTGACAATGTAATTAAAAATGAATAAGTTATTTAAATTATTATTTCCTGCTGATTTGATTTTTTAAAACTTTTTTGTGTTTCATTCTTCTGTATACTTTTATGTTACCGAAAAGTATCGAATAAAGTTATTATTGATTGATTTAAAAAACCTAATTAAGGGATATATTTATAAATAAATATTCCCAAAAATACATATTTTTAAAAGATGTTTACAAACATTTTTAATCAATTAAATAATTTAAACATATCTGTGTACATGTTTTTAACAGTTCATTACATATATAATACATTTATAAAGATTTACACATATATAATATTTATTTGCATATAAAAATGTATTTCATATTACATTTGCTCAAATATAAATGTTTATTACATTTACTTGAATGTAAATGTTTATTGCATTTACTTGTTTTTAACTTGTACTTATATAAATATAAATAGTACACAGTGGTGGTCACCACTGTATCTAGTCAGAACCACGTTACAATAGCGTTTTTTGGTTGGCGTATAACTTTGGTGTCGTTTGACAAATTCTCACCAAACCTTTCCAAAAAACGGTCTTCAGCCTCTTCCTGAATGGTTTCGGAAGGATCCGTCAAGTGGAGGCCCAAAAAACTGGCGTCCCAAAACACAATTTCCTCATGCAGTTTCCATATAGATTTTTAAACAACACTACAGCCCAAATAACTAAACAAAATTACACTAAATTTGGACAAAAACTAGATGTTTACCCTGAAAGTCTGCTATGATTCAGCGGTGTAACGCTGTTGAGTAGTTTTTGAGAAATTAACGTTATATATGGACCGTTGGGCTGAATTTAAAAGACTTAAGCTTTCTGATTGGCTGAAAGGGCTTCTAAAGAGGGAGTGCTCTGGCTGGCTGGCTACAACATGAGAAGAAATGGTGTGGGTGCCATTACAGGGCTCAGGGAATTGGTTCCTATGTCCTGAAAAGATTTTTGAAAAGGACATAGGAGGGCAAGGTAGGGATACCCTTAAACCTAAATGCTGTGTACATTTAAATCCATGTGCTGTAACTAATTGTTAGCACGTTCAATACTGTTTCATTCTTTTATGGTAGTGTTCACTTTTCTGTGTCAAATGTGCTTATTGATAAATACATTTGGTATCTACACTGGTAATATTTAAAGATCACTTCTGAAGACCACTTAGTTAGCTAATTTCTTACTTGTATTCTTACTTTTATTCATACTTTATGTTCCTCTGTTGCTCCTGATACTCTTGTAATACTCTTCTAGGTATAAATAAATTAATGGATTAAAACAGTATCATGTAGCATGTATTTTAACATTTACAATCTGATTTAGAGGCAAACTGTATGGTGACTCATGGCATAGGTGCAGTGTGTGATGTTATCTCATAGAAGATTATTGAGGTCAAACGACTTACGTTTCATGGATTTATAGCATCAAACGAGTCATCTACTGACTGTGAAAATCGAGGCTAGCTATCTTGTGTAAGCTATGCCTTCAATTATTTGGTAAGGATGGTAAGAGAAGATTGGACATGTCACTGCAGAGGTAGACAATTCTTTACCTGGCTGCCATGACTGAGAATTATTTGTACCCTTAAAACACCTTGCAATTTTCAGGGACATCTAAAAAAGAGAGGATATTTGAACTCAGTGAATGGCTAGGAATGTCCTATTTAAATTTGGGATCAATTAAAGCAGGGGATAAGATGTAGATCACTTTATGGAAAATGGAAGTCGATTTCAACAAACTTCTCTTGTGCATTGGCAACCAGTGAAACTGACACAGAGAACAGAGAGATGTGATCTCATTTTCGTTGTCCTAAAATGAATAGTGAAGCAGCATTTTTGGTTATTTGGAAGTATTCCAGAATATTCCCAGCTGCTCCCAAATATACACTACACCTATAGGTTTCGCACGAGTGAACTATGGCAGTAACCAAGGGGATTGAGTACTGAGCCGGCAATAAGGAGAGGAATGCCATCAAGTACATTCAGGTTGTAAAAGCAGAAACCTGTCAACTGAGGCCAGTTGTGTCAATGTATCATAGAGATGAAGACACAAGTTCTATGCTGATTATTATGGCATTGGGTGCCCATGTTGGACAGCCAGTTTCCAGAGGTCCTGGGTAGATTTCCAACAAGAAGACATCTCTTTTGGCAGGATACAGCTTTAAGACGTTTGCTGGCGGAACCCATTGTACCGCCGACAAGCAGGTTGCCAGAAGGGTGTAAAAATTTTCATATTGAAAAGAAGTATTCTGTTTAGTCAGTCTACATATGAGTTTTATTTGATCTGCATACATAAGGCTTGAGGGAAGATGCTTCTAAAGATTCAGAGGCAGAGGAGAAAGTCTTGTCCTCCATTGCTTAACTTGAGCTGGTGGTTGCAGGTGGGGCCCACTGGGCACTCATTTTTGGGGACCAGGACTTATTATTTATCATCAGGCTTTGGCCCAGAACAAGAAAGAGAAGGACAGAAAAGGGGGAAGGAAAGACAAAGAGAAAGACTGAAAAAGTGACAAGGGGAGAAAGCAGAGGTGAAAAAGAATCTACAAGATTACAATAAAGGGCAGGGAATGTAGATTGGTGGATGAAAGAGTTATGGAGTCAAAACTAGTTGACTTTGGTATTAGACACCCCGGCCTTCGATTTGATAGCACCAGCAATTGGCTGCTGAGAAAGCCCCTGGGCTCCTTTTCTTTTACAATTTCAGCTCTGGGCTTGACCCCTGTGTGTTTCCCTTCTAAACCAATTGACGCTCACAGGAAGAAGATGTAAGTGGGGTCAGGAAGCGCAGCCAATCCAGAACCCTGCTCGCCCTCGACAACCAATATGATATCATTTTGAATTAAAAGTTGGTGGTAGATGGTGTTGTAAGCTGCAGATGAATAATAATTAAAGCCCCCACATCAGGGCCTTTAACTTCATGCCTTACATCATCCACAGCAGGCAGCACAACAAATGGTGTACTTCGGCGCAGCAAAGTCCTGATTGGGCTAAGCCATGAAGTTATTCTCTTCCACCTATCTTTAAATTGAGACATGTTATTCATAGCTTATGTACCATGTGATTATAGACTTGCTTTATAAGTACGGTACTATATAAAACTAAAAAATAAAGTTACAAAAAAAAGTGAGCCATCACCGCCTTTGCAGGATATTTCCAAGAAAATGTAGTAATAAAGGAAGCATTAAGATGGTATGACCTGACAAACCTACCTGACGCTAAATGTCTGTCTCCGATGATAGTGGAAGTGCTCTGGCGTCCAAGTAACTGTTAAAACATCTAAAGCTAGCGATTCCCCTTGGCAGGTGACACGCTTTAATTAAATGAGCCGTGCAAGGATCAAGGGGGACGCCGGAGGGCCCTGAGAATAGGATATCGAAAACTTCCCTGTATGCTAATGAGCAAAACGTCTCCGAGTGAAGTGGCAGGCCTTCAAAGCAGGCATTTGTCTGCCTCAATCGCTGTGTGATACTTGCCACCTTTTGCCAAGAAAGAGGGACAGTTCCAAGTTCCAGAATGCAGTGAAGCATGTGTGTGGATGTGGCAGTAGTAAACTTTGAAACCACTCTAACGGGTTGCTATCTGATTGTAACCTAGGTACCTCATATGTATAACATATGCATGCATTTAGAGTAATCCGGAATTACTGCAGGCCGCCCACACCACAACACGGAAATCCAGTGAAAGGTTTCTTTCCATCAGGATAGCTGTTGGTACCAATGTTAATTGCACTCAAAGCTGCATCGGATTCACTGCTCAGTGTTTAGTACCTCAAAAAACATTACATAGGAGTGCCCCAATGACGGAGTCAATATCTGCTTTTACAGATCCTGTGGAACGGAAGCCTGTGGGGGGTCTTCTTTTATTCACGTTCCTCTGACGAACAGGAAAAGAAGGGGCAATGTAAAGAGGGAATTCCTCTTTCACATGGAATATTCCATTAGGGAGCTAAACCAAAGGTGGCAAACAGCTTGATTACCCCCACAGGGTGCATTTTGGGAGAGTGAACGGAGAATGCCGGAACCCTCTAGAAGCCACTCTTAGCCCTGACCCACAAGGCACTTCTGTTACAGGCAGTAACCCTCTGTGAGTATTTATTTATTTTTATTTAAATGAGTTTTCCATGGCTCTGGGAAGCCCTGTGGGTATCAGAGCGCTTTACAACATTTACACAGGCAATAAAAAAACAGACAGACGGCCATAAGCAGAGGTAAATAACAGAGTCGAGAGTTACTGGATTGTAGGCTGCTAAAAAGTGCTATGATTTACTGCCCAGAGGGTTAAGGTGCCGAGTGAGGAGGAGATCCTTTAGTTTCCTCTTGAATGTCATGAAGGAGGGGTTGGTTCTGAGATCTGCTGATAGGGAGTTCCAGATTTTGGGGGCATTGCCCGAGATGGAGCGAGCCAGGGCTTTTTGTTTTTGTTTCTGTGGGGGTGTGAGAAGTACGTTGTTGGTGCTTCTCAGGTTTCTTGCCTGGCCTACCTTTGTGATTTTGGCTGCCAGGTATCTTGGTTTACCAGTGTGAAGGACTTTGTGGGTGAGACAGGCAGTTTTGAAGTGGCAGCGGGCTTCAATTGGGAGCCACCTAAGATTTTTCAGGGAGGGGGAGATGTGATTGTATCTTTTGGCTCCGGTGACCATCAGGGCCGGACTGGGAACCAAAACCGGCCCTGGCAAAGTGCTCGGCCGCCCCCTCCTCCCCTGGGGGGTTTGGGGGTGCCGCCGAGCTCTTTGCCAGGGCCGGTTTTCGGCCGATTTTGTTACAGGGCCCATTTTGCAATCATGCTGCAAAAACGGCCCTGTAACAAAAACGGCCCCCAGGGGTCCAAAACTGGCCCCCAACCATGCGGCCCACCAGAGGATTGCCCGGTGCCCGCTACGGCCAGTCCGGCCCTGGAGACCTTCCTTGCTGCTGCATTTAGAGTTGTTCTCAGTGGGGCTAAGTGGGATTTCGCTGTGCCTGTGACGGTGGCATTCCTGAAGTCTACTCTGGACAGAGCAAGGCGTGCATTGCGGTTTGAGGTTATTACCTCTTCGGCCGTCTTTCTGGATGCAGTCATTACGCATGAGATACTTCTCCTTTCCGGCAGAATCAATTCCCTAGCTCAAACCCAAAAAGTTCCCACAAGATGGCCTCCGTTGGCCAGGAGCCTCCACAAAAGGAAGGAACTAACAAAGCAATTCCTGTAACATACCATGCCAAAAACACAACAGTTACACAGGAAATAGCCAACATCCATGCCCAGATGGGAGAGCAGGACTCAGGCCTGCATCCAGGAAGAACAGGACTCGGAGTAATGAAGATTACTGGTAAGTAACCAGAGCATTTTCTCACTCCAGTGCTAGCCAGGAGTATGGCTCCAGAGACACTGGCTGTGCAGCAGGGGCATTCTGGGCTCTAGACTTTGAAGGGGTCCCAGTAGAGTGGCTGAAGTCTGTGAATGCTTTCAACATTATATGTAGAAAGTGTGTCTCAGTGTTCCTATCACTTTAGCGAATTGCTTTCAGGTTATGAATCTCTTAATTTAAAGAGATGTTGGAAAGCAGAATGTAAAGCCCATCAGAGACAGATGAAATATATTTTTGTAGGGACATGGACAGGTTGTTATGCACTACGCAAGGTTTTTTCATTTTACTGAATTATCTGGACGGTAACGGAAGGAGCTTTTAGAACTTGAATATGCAAAAATCAATCACAAACTAAGGAATTTAAAGCATTCTTATATTAATCCCTTGAATTTACCCAGATAATTCAGGAAGTGCAATAATTTAATGCCTGATGCAAAATATCTTGCTTTCAGGTGGATCAGTGTGACTCTCTAAATCCTACATTTCAGCTTGTTATTAAGCAATTATTTCAGTTTCATTGTCAATTTCTAGGGTGCTCTTTCCATGTATGCACTTAGTCCTGCATTGCATAGATCTTAGCGGCTAGCACTGTTTGACATGCTTTTTTTCATTAGGTTGTAGAACTGGTTTCAAGTCTGCGATGTGCATTTTCCAAATTGTCTAGCATGAAAAAAAGATGATTCAACAGCTTCCCTTTAAAAAAAAAAAATCTTTATTTATTTTTTTATTTTTTTACCATACGGTAGTGCCTTCCCCCCCCCCAACAGCTTCCCATCACATAAAAAAAAGCACCCATTGGTGTATATTTTTTGGTATTATCAATTTCAAACCACTCTTTGCTATAACATTAATCAGCGGCTCCTAGGGAAGCTTAAAGACAGGTCAACAATTGAAGTTCCCACTTCTCGTCTTTTCTATCCAAGGGGGCCAGATGGTGCTAATAAGCTTTCCCTGAATAATAATTTCCCATCAGCTTCCAGAATCCCTCTTCACCTACCATAAGCTTAAATCCAAATATTAGCTTCAAAGTCGTCCTCTCTTCCTCTTCTCAAGCCCTCCCCCTCCATTCACCCTCTCCCATCTCTCCTCTCTCCATCCAGTAAGACACCTAAGACCATCCAGCCATTGCAAGTTGCCGAATTCTGCCTTCTCAAGACATGTTCTATCTCCTTATTTACCCATATTCTCTCATCTGTATGAGTCCACCTGATCAGGCACCTATGTCAAGCCAGTTAGGGCCCTATGTAGGTAAAAACAAAATACCGAGTCCTTAATAGTGATTTTTACTGAATTATTAAGAACTCGCTATTTCCGATGTAGGAAAATATTCGTTAAAAATTACTGAATCGGTAAAAATCGCTATTACAAATACCGAATCCACATTACGGAATCGTTATTACCGATTCGGAAATAGTGATTCCTGGAGTTTGAAAAATCACAAAATCCAGATTTAGCCAATCCTGTGCCTCCTGATTACATCACAACCAGGAACTGGCCACACCCATGCAGCTGCACTGATCCTGAAGCTGTTTGAGAGGCAGGGAGCAGGCGCAAGAGCACAGGAGCTACCACCTAGCTAACACAGAGGAACTGCACCATGGCCTCACAGGAGAAGGGGAAGGATGCTGGCGAAAGAAAGCGCAAGCACAAGTTTAGTGAGAGGGAGTTGGAGATCTTCATAGAGGAGGTTATCAAAGATCACGACCAGCTCTTTGGCAAGAAATCTCTTCACGTCCCTGAGGCACAGAAAAGGAGGATTTGGCTGGGGATCCAGCAGAAGATCAATGCAATTGGCGTCACACATCGCTCAATAGATGACCTTAAGAAGCGATGGTATGATCTGAGGAAACGTGCCAAGGAGAGGGTGGCTGACCGGCTGAAACAAGCCAGGAAGACAGGCGGGGGAACCTCAACTGCACCAGCTCCGACTGCCCTAGAGCAAATGGTTGAGTCCAACCTCCAGCCGGAGAGCGTCAGTGGCATCGGGGGCGTGGACAGCTCAGCAACAGCATCCAACAGACAAGGTAAGATGCATGGCAGACAAGTGAGTAATAGAACATTCTGTATCCACAGGCGGAACATCACCCCAGGCTGCAGAAGGGGAGACTGGCGAGGCTTCCAGGGAGGAAAACACAATTGAGGAGGAAGTCATGTCACCTGTTGACACCACACCACTATCCCCACCACCACCACCAGCACGATCAAGGAGGTATACAGTGGCTAGCCTCCAGGAGATAGATGGCACAGAGGATGACAGCCAGGGAGCACAACAGACCACGCCGGATGATGACACACAGGCATCTGTGACACAGTTCCCCCGTGGAGGATTGCAACACAGGTGCCCATACACGGTGACAAAGGGCACAGAGTCCTGACGCTGATGAGTCCAGAGTCTCTTCTCTGGTCTGGAGGGGCAGATGCTCAAAGTGCAGCGCCTGCAGGGAATGGCAATGAGGGGCATTCAACGTCAGATGGTGGCAAGCAACAGAAAGATTGACAACATAAAGGAGGCCATATACTGCCTCAACAATACTATGGCAGAGGGCATGAAAGAGATGTTGGATGCAGTGAGGCTGTTACGTGGCAGAATTTATAGTGACCGTGCTGCAAGGCGCAGAGACAGGCAGAAACTTGAAGGGTACACCAAGTCTGTCAACAGGCTGTGCAAGGCAAACCGTGTGCTCAGTCGTCGCTCAGTGGCCATGCATCTGGAAATGGCAAAGTGCAGCCGTGAAGTCACTCAGGGCCTGGTACGCGTGGGCACAGGAGATAAGCACTGCCATCACATTCCATTGTGTGGTGGGCGACGTAACCCATTGGACACAATGATGGGACTAGTGATTTTGCCTGTGGGAGTGACTATGCCATGTTGTGCTTGATCAGGCACTGTGAGGCCATCATTGATGTTACGGTGTGCTGTACAATTGCCTGATGTAAGGCCAAATAAACACCCTGACACAATTGCATTAACTGGCTTTGTCTCATTGCTTACTCAGAAATAATTTTGTGTGATCTCTGACCGTCTCTGTCTCCCATCTGCTGCAGCTGCGCCACATGCAGCGCTGTGCTGTGGCTGTGTACCTTCCTCCTCCTCATCCTCCTCCTCAGATTCACTGATTTTCACGGGTGTCCCCCTCTTAGTGGCAAGGTTATGCAGCAGGGCACATGCAGCTATGATTTTGCAGCAGACCAGGTACCGGTACTGCCGTACACCTCCACTTTTGTGAAGGCAGCGGAACCTGCTTTTGAGGAGTCAAAATGTTTGCTCAACCACATTGCGCATAGATCTATGTGCACTTGGGGTGGATGGGTACAGGTGCGGAGTCAGGATGAAAAAACGCACGGCATAGGCGCTGTCACCTAAGTGTGAGAAGAAAGTAAGTTATTCACAGTCAACAATCGTAGCAACAGGTGTATACTTCAGGGGGTGTCATGTATTTACCTAGCAGGTAGCCTTCTCCAAATTCACCCACAACGAGACGGGTATAGATCACACTGTTCCTGAATATGTATGAATCATGCGTGCTCCCTGAGAATTTTGCAACTATGTCGGTGATGATGGAAGAGGCGTCACATATAACCTGTACATTTATAGAATGTGTGGATTTGCGATTGCGGTAGATGTACTCAGTCGCAGAAGGGGGGCAGATTGGTTTATGTGTCCCGTCAATGCAACCTATGACGTGTGGGAACTGGGCCTTCTGGTAAAAGTCCATTTTTGGTCTTCTGCAGTTCTGCTTGTGTGCTGGGGAATTGGATGTAGTGTGGCATCCTTTGCAACATGGCATCCAGGAATATATTGAGAAAACGCGACAGGCAACTCTGTGAGACTCCACCTGCCGCAGCTATTACCCCTTGGTAACTGCCAGATGCCAGGAGGTGCAGGCAACAGAGTACCTGTACATGAGTAGGTTTTCCATGCACCCTTGGTGTCTGGTGCTCCAGGAATGGGTGCAGGTCCTGTATCAGGTCCAGGATAGTGGTTGGGTGTAGCCTGCACCCCTCATGGACTTCAGCCTCTGTGAGTTGGAATAAGGTGATGCGCAATCTGTAGACACGTTCCTGTCGCCTCCATATCCTTTGTGTTGCAGCTCGTATCCTTAACCGCCTTGCAATGATGTAGAGGGCCGCCATTGTGTTCAGGATGATGCATTCTGGGGCTGTTTATATGCTGTGCACCTGGTTACCACCTGATTTGAGTCCATGGTAATTCGCGACTCTTAATTAGTGATTTCTTAAGGATTCGGTAATAGGAATTTTATGTACATAGGTTTGTACATTTTTTTACTGATTCCTTATTTTGCGAGTAGCTAAATAGTGAGTCGGTGTGGTATATTTGCTACATAAGGAATCGGAAGTTGATTTCCGTTATTTCTAGCGATTCCTTATTTAGCGATTCGGTGTTTCTGCTCCTACATTTCACATGCTTTTTTAGCGATCGCTAACGCTGAAATTCTGCTAATTTCAGCGTTACCGATCGCTATTTTGCCACCTACATCTGGCCCTAAGTCTTTAGAGGTTAATTGAATCCTTCTCAAGGGTTGTGCAACTCTCTATCACTTCCTTTCCCCATTCTCCCGCCCTTCACTTTTTCATTCAGATCCTAGATTCAAGTCAACCATTTTCTACTGGTCAGTTCTACTTCAAAGATCTATTCGGCCATAACCATCAAAAAGAGACTTCAGACAAAGGCCAGGACACCACTTTGATCATCTTGTACTGTATGTGATTATATATTTCTTCTATAACCACTGCCATAACAATCTGACTTCTCGGCAAGTAATACAATAGTGCATTACAGAACCCCACATTACTTAAATGAACCATTGAATGATACCTTGCTCATTTATGGGGTCACTGAGGGAATAATGACCACTGTTAAGTAGGAGCCGCTAGTCCACCTTTCCTCCCCTAAGGAACGGGGCACCATTTTCTGCTTATATGGGTTGGTGCCCACCAGCTGTCGTGAACGTAGATTACTGCTTAGTATTGTCTTACCCTAGAACTAACCCTACGGTTTTAATATATAACGAAAATATTGTTATCTGGGATTGGTTAAAAGCATATATATGTTTTATACAGAAGCCCAAAAGCAATTACTCGCTGAATACAGTTTACCTTATGTCTGAATACAATAACTTAGTTCCTTCAATGCCCTATTTGGTCAGACAGGAAAGCTAGGCAGAGTAAAACATTCACAAGTAAAATTATTTTTAATGGCGGTTTAATAGCAACACACCAGCAAAACCTGTCTAGCGGATTGCAAGCAAACATTACATTTTATTGTAATTATTGCATTAAAAATAATTAGATGCTTTAAAGAAGATGCCCTGAGTCCACATGTAATTTAGAAATTACCTTTAATGTACAAACACACAACAACCCTGTATTTGGCTTCCTTTGTATTCAATACATTCTCATTAAATAAGGGAATCTCTAAATTGCAGCTTGCACACAAAGTCGGATGGTGAGCTGCTCACGACATACATCGTGTCTGAAATATGGCTTCTTTTTTTAAACATTTTACTAAGTAAGCCTTTTTTCTAGTCGTTCATGTGTCGATATTCTATTAAATGGTACTATGTGAATAATATTAAATCGTTGGTTTCTGATTATATGTGATGTGATTCGAAAAACATATGCCGACTGCAAACCATTATTATGTAATTGTAATTATCTACATGTGATGACATCCATCGTTTAAAATATTAAAATAGCATACTTTGTTGTTAGATTTGAATCTCTCTCCCCTACAGTCTATAAGCCAAGACTAACTTGTTCGAAATACTTCAACTGTTCTAAGTTCCTAAGGAATGAAGTGTTTCTGAACAGCCAAGCTTAAAGTTCCATTCTTATGATTTACTGCGTCTATGCAATGTGCAGTGGTATTGTTTCAAAAACTTACTGGTAATTTTATTCTTCCACTTTACAGTCTTTGCATCTATGAGGTGAGCTCATCTTCACACTAGGTAAGTATGTATATGTTACTACTGGTGAATCCTGATGCTGTATATGATTGGACCACCAAGTGACTCCATGTGGAGGTTGAAGGTGATAGGGAGCAGTGTGAAACCCTGGAGGGCTCAGCAGGTGATAAGATCTTCTGGGACCTGGAGATGTTTAGTAAGAGTGGGCATCAGGCTTCACTGGAGAAGCTTGCAACGTTTATGGGCTAAGCGCTTTGCTTGGAGCACAGAGTTTGGCAGAGCTCCGCAGGCCACTGGCAGAGCTCGTTTAATGGTGCGGGTGCCACGCTCACCCCTAATTGAAACAGTAATGCCTCATTTTTGAGACTATGCATGGCACAACAAGTTGGAAACCCACACTATTCCTCCACCCACACTGGGAAATCCAAATACTTCTGTTTCTGGGTGCAGGATGCATCAGTTAATGTGACTTGGGAGTGGCTGCCAGCATATTAAAAAACAATTTGGGCACTGTACACTTCAAATCTTCCAAGTTCCATTTCATCAAGCACTGCCCACAGAGCAGCCAGTGAACCACTGCAGCTTGCCGGGGAACTTGAAACCACTGCAGAGAGCAACGCTGAACCAGATGAAACAAGGGGAGGACAGGCACACATCTCCCAGCGAGGTCTACAGACTAGAGCTGTCTGCGCTGAACCTCCTCTTGCAGGTGGGTTTATCGAGCCTGAGAAGAAGCACAGAGTCCGCAGAAGGGGGCTCTTGTCCTCCGCAGCTGGTGTGAAGGCTCTGCTGCACTTAGCTGGGCCATGGCTGTGTGTTGAGCACTCTCTTCCTTGCCGCAGACTCAGAGATGTCTGTATGCAGAGGTAAGGTAAGGCTCTTTCGGTTTCTGGCCTGGGAAGGTGGGCAATGGGTGGGTGAGACTGTCCCCCTAGGGAGACAGTACCGACACATACAGTGTCCCGAGGCAGAGCCTGTTCCCTAGTCACCACTTGTTGAGCTGTGCCTACTGAAGGTGGTGAGCCTCAGGTGGCATTACCTCGCAGCAGCCCCAGCGTCACACCCCTCACCGAGCCAGCTGCAAGACAGGCTGGCCCAACAAAACAATTGCAGTGCAAATACAACATCTGGTCCTTCATGCGGAACTCCTTGGAATTCCACAGAGTTTTTGGGTAACTCTGCGGAATGCCACAGAGTGAAACTCTGCGAGCTCCACCCACCCTTAGTGTTTATGTGAACACACTGGTATTGGTTGGAAAGCTAGGACAAGAACCAGTGAATATCATTACAAAGTGCTGCTTATGCAGGTGGGATGGTCCACTGTGGGGAAGGCAGCTAAAAATTCCAACAATACCATGTACACTTTCACCTTCTAGTTTGGCATACCTAAGGACCATCTATCCAGAAGGTAGCTTATCTCATCCTCAAGCTCCTAGATGGACAGATTCAGAGACTGTAGAGGAGGTGGCTGAAACATAATGCTCGGTAATGAGGAAGAATCAACCCAGAGAAATTACATATTATCTTTTAGTCTACTTCCTCATTACAACCACTACATTTAGGAGGAATACCGAATCAACCACTGAGACTGGCCCAGAAAGCACAGGCCCTACTAAAACAAGGAAGCTGCTGTCAAAAAGCAATCATGCCAGTGAAACCCATGTGATTCAGCATCCCTATGGCAGGGCTCGCCAACAGAATAATGCATAATCAGAAAGAAGCATGTGTGCAGTATCACAACATCACATGTACTACAATTGGAGACGGGAGATCCAAAAACATATAAATAACGTTCATGTAAAGACCCACTAGCCTCTAAGCGGGTGCATCCTTAGACACATTCTAAGAAGCTGATATGCTCTAAAAGTATTCTTGAACCTCAATGGTAAGAAATGGCTGAAAGTCGAAAAGCCAAGACTGTGCGAAGTTAAAAGCAATAGGCTTTTCTGACCAGCCTACATATTAAAACAAGGGATGAGGATATCACAACCAATTATCTCCTAAGAAAAGAAAGGTAAAACAGACCACGTAGGGAATGACAACTAGCAGATAAAACAAAATGTATACTTCTCATAGACTACAAAAACTTTGCAATCATGAGAAAACCTACCATGAAACACATAAGACAGACACCCTAAGCAACCCAATCACTGGAATGAATGAGTGCTACTGTGAGCAAACAACAACTTCAAAGATTGAGAAACATGAAAAGACCTTTACTAAAAGCAACTTCTTTCAGAAAAATAAAAGGAGGCACCAACAAATCCAGAACTTTATTCTCCTACCAGAAAGAGTACTGATCCTTGATGAAAATATATACATGATTGAAACAAAAGCTGGTAGAAAACCAGATTCTGATCTAATACAGATGCTTAACAGAAACTCCGTGCAAGCAGCAAAGGAGTCAGAACTCAATCCAAGAGGAAAAAAATAAGAATCCTCCTGCTCCAAAAGGGGTAGTCTCTTAAATGTCTAGCGAAAAAAATGAAATATACAGCCCCCCCCCCCCAATGAAAATGCATCAGAGATCTAGAAAGCCAAGAGAGAAAGGCCCTGGAAGGAAGAAAAAGAGTAGCAAGTAAAAGATGTGGAAACCAGCGATCTCAGGAACACAAAAAACAAAAGTACCACAACTAAATCTACAACATCTCCCATAGAAAACCCTAATATGGTTTAATTTGAAATACAAAGGATAAATGGATTTGAAGGAATTGGTTTCAAAAGTAGACTTAAGCCCCAGCCAATTGTAGGAATAATAACTTAAACATGCCAAACTCTGCTCAAAGTTAGTAAAGAAGGAACTTGAAATCTTCAAAAACTGCTGCGCTTTCACTCAATCAGTTCCAAACTGACACTTCAGAAATATGTGACGTCTGAACTAGAATGAGAATTGGTACAACCCAACCAAATAGCATGCAAAAAATGCTCACAAAACGTGAATAACAATGAGTATGAAACACCATCTTCTCTAGCAGTACAGAAAAGACCCCATCACCTAGAGTTCCAGATGAATGTAAAGTTGATCTGAAACATGCACCAAGGTAGGACCCCTCCTTTGCTGGAACATCAAGGAATAAAATCAGTTGACCCAGAATGTGGGTTGCTAGGCCACTAGCACAAAATGAGTCTAAGCGGAGAGGACAAATAGGCAAAACCCATTTGAAATTTTCAGAAGACAAAAGAAGGATGCCTCTCACAAACAACTGAGTCTCAAAAGACGCCTCCAACTAAAATAGTCCAACAGCAGCTCTGCCCTTTCCAAGGTTGCAAAGAAGACTGAGAAGACTAGGATTTCTCCTTAACGGAATCTGAGGACCAAAGAAGAAACTCCACCTCTAACAATACACTCCTCCAACTTGAGCAGCTCATTTTTTTAAACTGAAGCCCCAAGCCCTCAGGGATCCTCTACAAAAGAAACAGGACAGACAACATCTGAGCTTCTCACTCCAAAGGAAACACGAGAAATCTGGAGAAAACTCTTGCTCCTGATCCAAGGCTTCCAGAGCCCTTCCAAACTGCTATTAAAATCTGTCACCTGAAAGAAGCACCAATTAAAGGGAAACTATTAATTTTTCATTTAGTTGGAACAGAAATTCAAGTAGACGTATGACTATGGAGAAGGCTGAATTTAAAAAAAACTTCATCCTCTGGCTGAGGTTCTAAGACTCCCCCCATTAGGTAATAAGTGATGCTTTCAATGTGTCCAGTTGATTGGAACTAAAGAGAGAAAGGTACCAAAATAGGATCTTCCACCAGAAGGCAGGAAACTAACCAGATCTTAAAGAGAACACCAGACTGTGCTGCCTACTCAACTGGCCACTACTAAGTGCTGACGGCCACTTCTTCAGCAGCTACTGCCTAAAATGTCAGATTAGCAGGCTAAAACAAAATAATGCCCCTATGTTACTAATGAAGAAAGGTGCCTACTTTGAACTAGGCCTGGGCAAAATTTCCGTTCCGTTCGCGGAATTTGCGATAATTTGACATTTTTGCGTTCCGCGGAGAGCGCGAAAATGTCAAAAATTCCGGTTTCCGCAGCTTGGCGATAATTTGTTTCTTGCTCGCGCTGTAAAATGATACATTCTCGCGCGCGCGCGATCGCCTTACCTGAATCCCTGCGTTCGCCGACAAGTTTTCTTGATCCGGTCGCGTTCTCCATGAGATGTTGTATTGTTTTTAGCCATTTGCGCTGTCTCGCGACAGTTCGCGCCCGCAGTGACGTCATGCGTCGCGCGATCACGTCTTTCTTCTCGCGATCATGCACCGCGAGAACAACTCAAAACAAGATGGCCGCGCCCGCAAGCAGCCACATGGGTAAGTTGGCGACCCGCAACCATGCAGAAAATCGCGCGAACATGCCGGAAAAAAACTTCCGCATCTTCGCGATATTTCTGCTTGTTTGCGATAATTTTAAACATTCTCGCGATAATTTGCGAAGGTTAATTCCGCAAATTCCGCCCACCCCTACTTTGAACCAGGATTTAACATTTGACATATTAATCCTGGGTTTTAGACTGGCCAAGCTCAAAGTCCCACAAAAACAATACTGATTATTATGAAACAAGTCTTAAGCGCAAATGTTATGCAGATTACATACCACTGTTCCGTATCAGTGGATGTGTAACACTGACCAAGACTAACAATGGAATTATAAAATGACCCAGCTAGCAAGCACAGGATAAATTCAAGGCTGTGATGCAATCTCCTCGACAACATCCCACATAGTGCATATTTACTCCAAAGATGTCCTTTCACTAAACAGCATACAACACAACAAAACTGTCACGACTGAAGAATGAAGTCAAGATAGGTTTCTTCATCAAAGGATATTTTTTTAAAGTTACAGCATGCAGCGAGCCACCAGAGACACGTCTCAGGCAGCAGTTCCACCAACTGTCAAATAAACCATCCACCCAAGAGAATGTAATTGTCGCATGGCAAGATTCCACTCTGTCATCAAGCACTACAAAAACATAGATGAATACATGAATTTCACGTAGCTCGCATCGTACTTGCTCGCTCATACATCTGTACGAGTCGGGCAGAAAACACGCGTACGGCTCGCAGTTTTTCCAGCCGGATCGCGTTCGGTGCCCTTCCGACCTGGATCGGAATCGGCCCCTCTATGTTCATGATAGAACTATGTCCAATCATTAAATGAACGGCTGGAGATTGGAGACATGGCTGCAAGGCTCAATGAATGAATACATAGTTGGATAAGTGAGGAGTGGGAGGATGAATATTTTCCAAGAACGGATGAAAATGAATAAAGAATTTATCTGCGTGGCGTAAATTGGCTCAATGCACAGACCAAAGGTGTGTACTCTGCTTTTCAGTTTAGCTTTTGCATTAAAACATCACCAGCTCCAAACCCCACCACTACCAATCCCTGTGAACTATGCACAGTCCTTATGTACTTAACACAGTACACTGGTTTAGTGCTACAAAATATTAAATGCAAAGCATTAAGCTTTGATCAAAAATGGGAGAGAGAAAGAGAAGTGCGTGAAACCAGGAAACCTTGTATGAATGCCGGCATCTTCTTACCCCTATTGAGTGATCCTAGGCAATCACTTTTTCAAAGTTCCTCCTTGTCCTTCATCATCACATGGGAGCACCTTTAGATACATCCATTCAGGGTGTGCACAAAAACAAAAGACCATAATATTACCCCATTTATAGTAACAACTTTGGCCACATATAGGGGGCACAAGACAACTGACTTCCCTCTTGGTTCACTAATAGCATTGTCATCAGGGCAGTGGCAGAGGGGGCATGAATATTTTTATGTTCATGAGTGGAATCATTTCTAACAACTGTCAGTCAATGCAGTTGTACAATTTAATATACTTAAGTTGCAACGGTCACATTTAAAGAAATACAGTGTTTTGAAATTTGAACAATGTTTATCATATATGTACTGGACTCTGAGCCAAGCAACAGGAGACCCCTCGCTACCTTCCCCTTAAATCCCTGAAGGTCTGCACTGCTTGGGGTGACCTTGCAGGAGACAGGAATGAACCATATGCAACAACAAATAGTTTTGGAATGAGCCTAGTCTGACTTGCACACATTAAAACCATTTGTTTTGCATTGCTTGTAAAGTGCGGAAGCACTGCAGGCAGTCTCCAGCACCAAGTCCGGCCAACACCAGCAGTAAAATCAGTACCTGCCCTGCATGCTCACCGGAAAAACGCTTGGTCCGGCACTTCATGTTCCTCTACACTATAGAAAATGCAGAAATCAGTAATAACCAAAATCACTGGTACTCTTACATCTAAGAGTCTGATTCCGATGTCGACGGACCGGAGTTCATCCGACATCAGTCAGGAACTTGAACCGAGCGACCTCTTGTCGTTGGTCCAGACCTGAAAGTAGGATGTGACCGAACCCTGTTCGGTCGCAAGCTTATGCCTTTCAATAGGAGCATGCATTCCGAATGGAGAGGATGTAGCCTTACGGCTAGAGCGGTCAACCTCGGAGCTGGGGAACTGGGTTTGAGTCTCGGCAATGACGCTCAACATTTCGTGATTCAGGGCAAATCACCAAATCTCCCTGTGCCTAACAAAAATGAATGTGTCCTTCTGTAACGAAAACTGGTGCTCATGTAAAGTGATCTGATACCCGATGTCTCGGGTCTAGTTCGCGCTATATAAAATTCTAAAACAGAAAAAAAAAAAAAAGAAAGAGCAGTGGTGCAGTTCATCCCTGCACCCAGTGGTAGGCACCTCAAGGTGCCTGCCACGAGGTGCAGGGATCAACAGGGTGGCACCATAGGTGCCCCATAGGCCACCATTTGGCGGCCTCACACCAATGGGGGCCCTGCTGGGGGGCCCAAAATACAATTTTCCACTGCCCTTTCTGTGTCGGAAAGGCCGGCACAGAAAGGCAGTGGGAAACTGCCATCGTACTCCCTCGGGCGGAAAGAGACGACCGGGGGAGTACTGAAGGGTTTCTGGATGGCGGATGGGCTCTCCGAGCCCGTCGGAAGCCATCTGGAAAACCGAGTCGGATTCCTTTCTGAACAAGCACATCAGAATGTCTTGGTTAGAAAGGAATCCAAATCGGTGACTCCGATGTGGTTAGGAATGGCTCCGACCAAAGGTCAGAGCCATTCCTAACCACATCGGTATTGGCCCCATACTGTCCTTCGACCACTGTCTCCTCTGCTATGGAAAACATCAAAGTAATATTCATCAGTCAAGGTACAGACAGCAAATATTAAAAACAAGCATTGATAAAGCCAATATTTCACCCATCTGCAAAATCTATTTGTTTTGTTAATTTTTAGACAGCCATGCGAGCTGCTGTGCAGCATGTCTAAAAGATTTTTAAAAAGCTCTATGACGCGATCCATGCTGGCTAAATTATTGCAATTTAAAAAAACTTTAAGCCATGTTGTGCAACAGGTCTAAACAAAATGGCAAATAGAATACATTTTGCAGATGCAAAACCTATTGCCTTTACCAATGATAGTTTAAGTAACTTTTGATCCTTTCGAGGTTAAACCATTTTTTTAAAACAGAAATTGGAGTAGGATTGCATCATGTCGGAATGTTGTCTGAGAAAGTCACGAGGTCAGAGCTGGGAGTTATTTGGGAGGGTGGGAGATGTAACATCTGGGGAGGAGGTCATGGTGGTCGTACCACCAATCTGCTGCTGCTGCCCGGATAAGGTCAGTCTTTGGCTCATCTTCTACTGGAATATTTTAGTGCTATGAGCAATCCGGGCTGAAATAAGAGAGCAAAGTACACCTCCAGCCCCCGCCTATTGGGCCCTCAGCATGGAGAGAATCTTCAAGGAAAGGATTGGCACATGGCATGCTGGGAACTTTGAAATGGGCAAAAATGCACGTTATTAGGCGAGATTGGATGATGTGAGACCCGAAACAGCCACCTGACCGTGAAAGCGGGGAGTCTAGGGGCCATATTATCAAGAATGGCAATAACATTATTGCCGCTTTAGTGGCAGGAAACTGCCGCTAAAGTGGCGATAAGGGCTTGATAATATGCCCTAGAGAATTCCAATAGAAGCCCAGGTTCTGGTGTCAAGGACATCAAACCTGGGCTTCTCACGTATAGTCATTTATATACTCCAACACTCACATATACTGCCTTAAAACATATGTAGTTACTCATACATATACCAGTGAGACATTCATTCGCTCACCAACACACCCATACACACACTAACTCACCCATACAGCCCTTCCCAGATGTACTTTTGAATCCATACAACTAGTGAATCACCCACTCAGACATGTATGCACAGAGGCACCCATCCCCCATCCACCCACACAGACACTCAGGCACTCATACAGATACTCAGACAACAAATCAATAACCCATATAGACACTCATGTAGCTACTCATCAACCCATGCAGCCGCTTATATACCAACTGAGACACTAATACAGACTTTCACACAGTTTAGTCACTAACCCATAAATTCAGTAACACATGTTCAATCACTCAATTATACAGTCAGGCACGCACCTACTAAATAATCCATTCAGGGACTTGTATATTCACTCTTTCTTCAATACACCTTGGCATAGATATATATGAAAAATATTTAAACTTTACAGAAACACGCACTGACCATGTCATGAGTGATGTAAGATGTGACATCATCACCAGTGCATTGCGGGCGCGCGAGTTGTAGTTAGCTCAAGTAACTATAAAGGGCGAATTTCTCTGGTTTTATATGAGTCAAATGTCCAACTAACTATAACGTCCCTGAAACCTATGGAATTTCTAAGGTTTTTAAAAGGCTAACTCCTAACTATAACATCTGTAAAACCTATGGTTTTTTTCAGTGAATATATATATAATAAAAATATATGATAGGCAAATATCTATCTATCTATCTATCTATCTATCTATCTATCTATCTATCTATCTATCTATCTATCTATCTATCTATCTATCTATCTATCTATCTATCTATCTATCTATCTATCTATCTATCTCTCTCTCTATATATATATATATATAGATATATATGTACATATATTTCACTGACCTTATTTATACCTACCTGTGTGTCAAAGGCACACATGGTAAAGGCGGATGCGTGGTAAATCGATGCTTTTTAAAAAAACGTTTGTAAAAGGCATGTGTGGTAAAAGCATGCGTATTAAAATTGTACACCCTGTAAAGAGTATCTAGGAATGGAACAACGATGTAATGAATTTGGTGGAGAGAGTATTGCCGGACTGAGAGGCCTTCTGTTATTGTTCTGTGTTTCGCCATGTAGGCAAGTTCTCAGAATACAGTAAAAAAAAAATTGCATCCCACCACAGAGAAAGAAAAAAGACTGACCGTTGGAGTCAGAGCCAGGTTTAGCTGGACAACTTCTTCTGGCCTGCATCTAATATTCGAGCAAGTTGAAAAGCAAAGCAGGGGGAGATGCAGAGCTCCAACCAGCTGCTTAAATGCGCACAAAGTGTTTTTCTAATGCGATTATTATGAAAGTGGAGAGGAACAAGAAACCTGTCCTGCTTTTCCAGACAACTGTTGCTTAGAAGATGAGTGTTTCAATTGTGTATACTTCTGGCCTGCTTGTAACAATCTGTGAATTTTAGAACCAGACACAACTTCCAAGATAGAGAGGGTCGAAGTCATCAGAGGTCTGGCAGGTGGGACGCCGTATTACTAGTATCAAAGTGTCTTTAATAGAAGTGTATGCACATCGGCATCTGTGATGGTGTAAGAGGCTTTTAATACAGTGAATAACACAAAACCTGAGGTTAATCCGATTTGATGCAAATCTGGAATGCACTGTAAATTGTGATGTTCTTATAATTAATCTAGACATATATTTTATGTTTACCATTAATGTATATTATAATACATTGTTAATAAAATCAGATGTTATACTCTTATTATGATCGCTAAGCTATTGAGAATTTGTTAATGGATTGCCCTTTTCATAAACAACACAATGCATGATTTTTTTTAACTATGATACCCGTTTGTGTGTCTTATTAGTTACAGCAACGTTTGCGTCGTCAGTGGTGTCATGACTAGCCTTTGGCACTATGGAGGTTATAGAATTGGTAAAAGCTGCAAATTATGGAAAGAAATAAAGTTATATCTGTATGAGTTTTTCAAGGTTATCAAAAGATAATAAAATGAAAGCTAGTCATCCTCCCAAGAGTCTGCAGGGTTCCTTATTCAACATGTGTTACCTTGAATTGGTGGAGTATCAATTCAGTGATTTTTGCATCGGAACCCTCTCCGTCTCACGGATTACCAGTGATCTCAGGGATAGTAAGAGCAATAGTTTTCCAGAATCGCCATGAATATTATAAATAGATTACACGGATGGGGGGGTTTCGAACCCTGGAGATACACAAAGATACCAAACACCACACATGGGTTTCTGTTTGGACATTAAAAGAAATACCTGTCCAAAGTCTTCCTTATTCTTCATAGTAACTTGGAGCAGAATCTAGTCTAGGTAACTGTCCACTAATGGTTGCTGGTGATTTCTATGCAACATTTCAGACTCTAGGCATAATGAACACCCACATGAGCATTGTGGATAAAGAATGGAGCATTCCTACATTAATTGCCTCTCAAAAAGTCTGTCAGCCCTAGTGCTGCATACAGCAACCTTCACCCTGTCATACGGACTTCAGGCCTGTAACCAGGGATGGACTGAGAACCCAAAGCAGCCCTGGCAAATTTTGTCAGACCAGCCTATGTACGTTGCAAAGTGAGCAAGCGTTGCAAGTGACCCTGAACACTAAAGGGAGGGTTGGGGGGGGGGGGCGTTCTCCCCCCCAAGAACATTTGGGGAAAAGTGGCAAAAATGATACTCTCTACAACACATTTTTCATTATATATTCAATTGTATAAGCTTTTAAAGCATAGTCAATGAGGGATTCACAGTGCACAGGGATACGACAATCTTTATTGGGGCTCTTCAATGATTACCTCACTAACACCCTCAAACAGTGCCCCTCATCTCTCCATAGCCCCTCTCTTACATGTATTTCAGTTGTTTTATAGCACCTCTCATACCAGATTATGGTGTCGGAGCACTTTACAATAAACACACATAGAGAAAATGAATAATACATGTGTAAGTCAGTGTATAGAAAATGTTACATAAGACAAAGGGCACTACGAGGTGTAGGCATTTTTTAAGAGTGCTTGGGCTGGAGAAGCTCAAACTCAAGATTCAAAAAGTTACACATTGGTTAGGGTTACACTTACTAATTAGAATTTATTTCTACCCAAACAATCCCTTTTTAGCAACATTAGGAAAATGAAAGACTGGAAAACGTCACTTTCTACCATATACAGTTTGTATGCAGCTCTTTGATGACAGTTCATAGCTCGCTGTGCTAGATTACTATTGTAACTTATGAACTGTACAATGAAAAAAAGATCTCTGTGACAAAAGCAGTAACCCACAGAACAATGCACATAAAATAAACGTATGTGATCTGTGTGGTACACATTCTATGCATCAGGCATATTAACCCTTTGCGCTACTTTAGAAGAGTCAAAACTGCCACTAGACAAAACTCCCGCTCACTGCAGCAGGAAGGTTAATCAGTGACACTTTTATTGTCGCTGACAAATGCTCCATTTACCCAGAACTCTGCAGCTGGTGCTTTTAAAACTATAACATATCTCAAAACACATGGAGGCTGGAAATGAAAGTGAGGGCTGTGTGGATTATGCTGGCCTTGTGATTTTGTTACTGGGGGCTGACATTGCAGCACTGCTGCAAAACCGGATCCCAATGACAAAACCGTCCGCCACCCTTTCAGTCTCCTGGGGAAACGTTCGATGTCCAGTCCAGCCAGTCCAGCCTTGCCTGTTACGGCCTAAGTGCTGCAGACTAGGAAGCAACATACAATTTCATGAGAGGTAAGGCCACCAGTAAAATAGATTATATATTGTCAGACCTACGCTTGTGGCCTTATAGCCATGACCTGGACATATTCTACAGAGGAGACAGAGAAAATAATGCTTTATCTCTTATCCTCACATGGTTCCAGTTTATTGAGCTGACCTCAATCAATGATGCAGGTGATTCACCAGTCTTTGATCCTGACAACAGAAGATGTGTCAAGTGGCCTTTTATTATGACGAGACCTGACATACTTGCCAATTTATATATTATTGTTGCAGAACCATACGCATACCTCGCAGATACAGAGATACCGATAGTTGATATCCAACATACATTATTTGAGTCACTGAGCGAAATCTTTTACAACAACATAACATATTTGTAAAGTGCAGCTTCACCCAAGGGTTTCTTGGTGCTGAATAACAAATGTTTATTGTTATTCAACTCAATGGTACTCATTTGACCGACCTCAGAAGGATAAAAGGCTGAGTGGACCAGCTGGGATCTGAACCTGTGACCATGAGGTTCAACACAGGCCTCTACAGTGGACGCATTAGTCCAATAAGCCACCAGACCCGGAAAATGAAGACACAACCATTTAGACACATAGAAACATTGTGGTTTGATAGCAAGTTTAGAGAAGCTGGAATTTAGGTCATGTCCTCAGTTAAATGAGACAATAGGATAGCCATCCAGGAAGGTAGGAAAGATTATAAATTGATGCGAGCTGCTAGTAAAATGAAGTGGGGGAAAATATGTGGTGTGATGTATTAGCTGCGTAAAGGATTAAAGACAGCAGGGCGTTCCGGCACATACTAGCATTTGGCATCTCAAACACAATCAGGAGCATATACAACCAACCGCACGTTTGGTTCCAACACTTTTCTGGTTTGAACACATCCTGAGAGTCCTAGTACCTTGAACATTTGGACAGTGGTGACGGGTCAATCACACTAATGCTTCCAATCAGATTCTCTTGATGAAACAGTAATACCAATTAAAAAAACTGGTAAGGCACCTGGTTTGAGTGGGATCCCACAAGACACAAATAAAACTGAGGCAATTGTCTCGGGCCCTTAGGTGAATATTCTACCTGACGCAATTGCCAGGGGCATTGCTTCAGGTGGGGTGCTTGAGGTGTTGCCCTCCCTAGTAAATGTATTTTCTGGTAAATAGTTGGGTACAGGTGGTTTCAGTCGAGTTTGGTGTCAGATT